>NC_058520.1:178541620-181041620 GCF_904849725.1 Hordeum vulgare subsp. vulgare | reverse complement strand
AGAAAGGAAGAATCGACATATTTTGGAGGTTGCTCGATCACTGATGTTTACTGTGAATGTGTTGAAATTCTTGTGGAGTGAAGTTGCGATGGCTACCACATACCTGATCAACCACACATCATCGAGAGAATTGGGTATGAAGTCACCTTCTGAGTTACTTCTGGGAAAGAATGATTTCGTAGTTCCTCCCAAGCTGTTCGGTTGTGTCTGCTTTGTCAGGGATCACATGCAATCTATTGGCAAATTGGATCCACGGCCAATAAGTGTATCTTCACTGGGTATTCTTCTATTCTTCTGGGCAGCGAGGCTACAACTGTTGGAGTCCTTCTGAACGGAGGACCTTTGTGAGCCACCTTTAGGGAATCTGAATCATTTTATGGCTAGAAAACTGCTTTGTGACCAGGAGGGAGCTTGGGCGAGTGCAGAACTGGTGGCGAGGTCAGACGGGCTAACAACACGGAGGACGCGCGCGCGCGCGCGCGAGTGTGTGTGTGTGGGGGGAACTAACGGTGGCGCTCCGGTGGCTGGTCGCCTCGCCTTGATCTCCACGGTCGATGGGTCGTGCGTCTGGGTCTGTGCGATTCACGCAACGGAGGACGATATGCGGCTTGGAGGTGGTACCCGTGGGATCAACCCACATAAATGTGACCTAATCCCATGGGTGTCCATGGACATGATTTTGTGGGCTTTTAAGTGGGTACCATTGACAGCCCATGTCCACCTGCAGCTTGAGATTCGGTGTTGCAACAACCTATTGATGGTGATATTCCGTGTTGTTGCAGCAACCTATTGATGGTGATATTCCGTGTTGTTGCAACAACCTATTGATGGTGATATTCCGCCACAGCAAAGCGAGCACCAGCCCCAACAGCTGATAACACCAACGAGCGGTGGGCTGAGAGAAGGACCGATTGTGACTGATGGGGGTGGGCCGAGTGAAGGGCCGATTGTGACTGATGGGGGCGGGCTGAGTGAAGGATTGATTGTGACTGATGGATTGCCAAGTCGGGCAGGCGGTGCTCCCACCCGGATCGGTAGTGTACCAAGTTGGACAACAGAGCAAGAGTAACAGCTAAAGGTGTATTCACGGTGGCAGAAGGTCAATGAGGAGCGTAATCCTCAGGTATATTCAAGGGGACATCATCTTGTTTAGGGGGAGTAGCAACGCAAGCTCATCTGGCACAAAGCACTTACCAATTGCATCGAGAAAGGGTACTCGAGCAAAGGCAGGTATACCAGAGCAAAAGTATGGATTCGATGCCAATGATATTGGAAATTATGTCTCCGATGAAGCATTATCTCCAGCCCGTAGAGCATTTGTTGCCTCTCTATCATGTGTGTCAATTCTGACTCACGGGAAGAAGGCAAAGGAGGACTCAAAATGCGTAGTGCCATGGCGGAGGAGCTAAAGTCTTTGTGCAAGAACAAGACATGGGTTTTAGCACCTCTTCCAATAGTAAAGAAGGCAGTCAGCTGCAAGTGGGTATACAAAGTAGAATACAGAAGGGAAGATTGAAAGGTACAAAGCAAGGCTTGTAGCGAGGGGGTACAACCAGACCTACGACCATTGACTATGATGCGACCTTTGCTCCAGTAGCAAAGATGAACATTATGAGAATCCTGATCTCCTGTGCAATGAATTTTGGATGCTCCTTGCATCAACTTGATGTAAAGAATGCTTTCTTGCATGGGGACCTGTAGGAGGAGGTCTACATGGAGATCCCACCTAGGTTTTCTATGTCTGAGACAACCTGCAAGGTATGCAGGTTAAAGAAAACTCTTTATGGTTTGAATCAGTCTCCACAGGGGATGACAAAGAAGAAATAGCAAGACTGAAAGAGTGTTTGGGTAAGGCCTTTGAAGTCAAAGCTCTAGGCCAACTCAAAAAATTTCTAGGCATAGAAGTGGCCTGATCTGCCAAGGGGATTATGGTATCTTAGAGGAAGTATACTTTAGATCTCCTAAGTGATGTAGGAATGCTAGGATGTCGGGCAACATCAACTCCAATTAATCAAAACCGCAAAGTGATAGCTCAGTAGGAGAGCAAGTGAACAAGGAGAGATATCAAAGATTAGTTGGGAGGTTGTTGTACTTATGTCATACATGCCTTGACATTGCCTTTGCAGTAAATGTGGTAAGAAGATACATGAATGAACCGAGGAGTGATTATCTTGAAGCAGTGCACATAATTCTGAGGTACTTGAATGGGACTCTAGGAAGGGGACTTATATTTGAGAGTAACATGCATCTTGTGGTTGATGGATACTGTGATGCAGATTGGGCAAGTTGCCTAGATGATCGCAGATCAACCTCAGGGTTTTATGTCTTTGTTGGTGGGAACTTAGTATCATGGAGAAGTAAGAAACAAGTTGTTGTGTCTAGGTCGACTGCTGAAGCCGAACATAGAGCTATGGCTCAAGGGATAAGTGAGATGTTGTGGACCAGAAATTTATTAGAAGAATTGAAGATATTGAAGATTAGTTGTATGAATGTGTGGTGTGATAACAAATCAGCAATCAACATAGCACACAATCCAGTGCAACATGATAGAACCGAGTATGTGGAAATAGGCAAATTCTTCATCAAAGAAAAGTTTGACGCTGTGATCATCAAGATTGAGCATGTGAATTCTGGGCAACAACTTGCAGACTGCTTGACTAAAGGATTGGGAACTAAAGAATGCAATCTGGCATGTCACAAGACGGGAATGATAGATATCTATCATTCCTTAGTGTTGTTTGTGTGGCCCATGTGGCTCAGGCCCATATTAGCCACGTGGCTGTCTGACCTAGAGAAAAGAGAGAAGGGGATCAAGTTGTCTAGTTAGAAGCGCCACTAGAGACATTGCCACTGCTGCTGGTACGCTCCTCCTCCAAATCCCACAAAGTGTATATGTGGATTGCCTAGCCATTTCCATTAGTTTGGACTTTTGGTTGTGTTGGCTAGTGCGGCTTAGCATGGTATCGGGGCCTAAAGTCTTGAGTTCATGTCCTGTTTTTTGCAATTTATTCAAAATTGTTGTTGCCCCCTCTATGTCCAAGTATAGGCCTCTTGAGTCTATTCACGTGTTGTTGACTACTTGACTTCCCGCTTCACGTGTGAGAGGAGGCATTTGAAGTGTATATGTGGATTGCCTTCCATCAGTTTGAACTTTTGGTTGCATTGGTGTAACGACTAAGATGCGACACTTTCCTTATTTGGGGGCGAGGCCTCAAAAGGGGAAAGAGTCGCATCTAAACGTTTCGCAAGCAGGATAAACATTGCAATAGATAATAGATGGAAGAGTAATAAGATTGGGCTTACACTCGCCACAAGCTAAATTACAGAGTCACACAGTCATACGTTGTTCAAATGGAAAACAGGGTCCGACTACGGACAAGATAAACGACAAAAGCCAATGCTATCCCGCTTTGCTAGGCCCACGATCACGACCAAGTGCCTCTAATCCTCGAGATACGTCACGTACATCCGTCCACTATCCTCGTCAAACTCCCACTTGAGCTCTGTAGCGTCGAATGTACCTGCCTCTGCTTCACTTGTACTTGTGGGTGGTTGTAGTATACTATGAGCCACAAGGACTCAACAATCTCATGACTTTGGTATCGAATCTAACTAAGTTATTAGGTGAGGTTGGGGTATGTGTTTGAGTTTGCAGTAGCCTAAGCATTTATGGTGGCTAACTTACGATGAACAGAATTAAGTTATGGTGGTCTACGCAAGACGTTCGTTAACTAAGAACAATCACTAAGTGATCCTAAACACCTACCTACGAAGTCCTAACCCCACCGTGTTCTCCATCGGAGAAGGAACCCTGAAGGAGACACTCACGGTTACACACACAGTTGGCTGGTTTTAATTAAGTTACTTTAAGTTATCTAGAGCCGGATGTTAACAAAATATCCATGATTGCCACATAACTGCGGGCACAGCTTTCCAAAAGATTTAACCCTACAGGGGTGCTCCAACTAATCCATCACAAATTACCACATGCCGCATAGTAATCCTCGACCACGAAACTCGCTATCTCGTCGGATTCCTTAGAGGAAAACCTCAACTCTGAGAAGAACCCAAAGTCTCACCGGAATCCCAATGCACAAGATATATCGTTAAGGTAAGAAAAGTCTAGCAAGACCTCCCGACGTGTCGACGAACCCGATAGGAGCCGCGTATCTCGTTCTCAGGACCCGACGGATGAGCTATGGTTACCACGGCAAAACACCGAGTTGCCCCGAGGAGCGTTAATAAGCTGCTCTGGGTTGGACCAACACTCATGAGGAGCACTGGCCCGGGTTGTTATTTAGTCTTCTCGGGGTAGCTATTCCCTATGCTTTTTATTATTAAGCTGTTAGCAAATTAACACCAAAGTTGGGTCTTGCCAAACAAGGTGTAATGCCCCATATGTAACTTGCCATATTTGGAACCTTCATGTGTGGGTCCATGATGTCATTGCTATGTGAGCTATATTCCATGTGTTATTTCATGTGGTCCTGCCATGCCATCTCTTTTGCATCCTTGTGTCCTTTGTGTGTTTGTTGTGGTGATCCATGATGAGCGTGGTCATGTGGTGATGTGGTTCCTTTGGGTGTGATCCATCATGTGTGAAGTGGTAGTTTCAACTTGCTTGTTTTCAAAACTACATTTCCAAAATAGCTCCTTCTCCTTTTATTTGGAAAAGACCCATATTGAACTTGTTGGAAAACCTGTTTTAAAATGTTGTTCTTTTAGTGCCTTTTTAATGTGGGAGTGGATATGTAGAAGAGGGGTTTTAAAACTTCATTTATTTGTGGATTACCTTCAAATTCAGATTGAAATAAATCTGATTGGTAATTATTTTAGTTGCCCAAAAATGCCTCTTCTCATTTTATTTATTTGGGGCATAATTCCCTTATGCCCAGGGTCATGTTGTTTTTATTTTTAGGTCCATAGATTTCCCTAGGAGTATTTATTTTGCTGTGGCTTTGTTTTAAATGGAAAAACCCCAATGGTTTTTCCTCCTCTCTATCTGGCGCCAGCAGAAGCCCATCTCCTCCCTAGCCCATTTCCTCTTTCCGTAGCGCAGCAGCCCAACCCCTCGCATCTTCCTCCTCTAGCGGGCGTCACCCCTGTACGACCAACCCTCCACCACCGATCCATCATTCCCTCGATCCTGCGGCTCAAGCTCTTCCCCCGAGGCGATATAAGATGCCCGCCGTCTTCTCCAGCTCTAGGGTTCCGCGTTTTCCTCCCCTCTCTCTCTTGGCGCCGCCGGGGGCGATCCCGAGCAGCTCGACGCCATGGCCTGCTCCTGGTAAGGTCGACGCAGGCGATCCGGTGCCGCCCCTTCTTCCCCGAGCGGTCCAGGCGCAAGCGGAGCATGACGGGGTTCCATTCCCGTTGGTATCTCGCGGAGAGCTGCTTCCGATGCCCCCCTCAACGTCGGCGCCTTCTCTGCTTCATCTTCTTCCTCTACGGCGGCCTCCAGCAGCGCTCGTCGACGACAGCTCGTTCCCTCGACGAGGCCATGTCCCTTCATCGCTAGGTGAGCAGCCGTGCGTTCCTCCTTCCTCCCTGGATAGATTACGACCGAGCCCCTGCTCGAGGCCTGCCGGAGTTGCACCGGCAGGTTACACGTTGTTGTTGCCATGCTGTATGCGTGGCCGTAGCTGCTGTTGCGCGTGGGTGTTGTCGCGTGAGTAGGCTCCCTGTCCTCGTGGTGTAGAGTAGCAGGTACCCTGCAGTAAGAGTGTGTGTGTGGAGCGATCGGCTCCGGTGAGCTCGTCGCTGGCGCCTCTCTGCGGAAGCAGAGCAAGGTCGACCCTTTTGCTTGTTACCTGACTAGATATCCCCCTCTAGGACAGAAGCGCGCGCCAGCTCGACTGGAACGCTCCCGGTTTGCAGATCGACATGTCATGGGTTTGAATCCCCACTGGGCCTTTTGTTTTGATTTCGCGGAAGTAGTACTCGACAGAGCCTGTATACGTGGGATCATTCCCCTTTCCTGTCAACAGCCGCGGGCTGGTGCAGTGGTGAGCGCTAGGTAGTGGCAACAGGGGATCCTGGGTTCGATCCCAGGAACACCCCCATCACTGTTTGGTTTCCTTTTTTTCTTTGCATTCTTTCCTTTTTCTTTTATTTCTTATTCTTTTACTGCAGCTTGGTTATTTGTTTTGGATCTGGAGTAAATTGGACTATCTTTTGTGCCTAGAGGTGTATGGCAGCTTGTGGGTGAGCTTGTGTGTGTATGTATGTGTGGGTGTGCCACACATACATGTGCATGTGAGTTATGGATGTAGTATGTAGGTGTGTAGGTGTTACGCCCAAGATGCGACCCCATCCTCAATTTGGCATGAAGGCCTCGTCAGGGATAGAAGCGCATCTCGTCGTGTCGCAAGAATGGATATCGTTACAAGTACATGTACTAAAAAGAAGATATATATATATATATATATATATATATATATATATATATATATATAGAATTGGCTTACACTCGCCACAAGCTACATCAGAGTCACATCAGTACATTACATAATCATCAAGAGTAAGAGCAGGGTCCGACTACGGACGAAAACAAACGAGAAAAGAAGAACGACATCCATCCTTGCTATCCCAGGCTGCCGGCCTGGAACCCATCCTAGATAGATGATGATGAAGAAGAAGAAGCAACTCCAAATGAACAATCAACGTGCTCGCGTCGAGTAACCTTTACTTGTACCTGCAACTGGTGTTGTAGTAATCTGTGAGCCACACGGGACTCAGCAATCTCATTTCCAAAGGTATCAAGACTAGCAAAGCTTACTGGGTGAGGCATGGTTAAGTGATGAGGTTGCAGCAGCGGCTAAGCATATATATATATGGTGGCTATCTTACGAGTACAAGAAATAAGAGGGGAAGATCTACGCATAGCGAACGTGAACTACTGATGATCTAATGAATGATCCTGAACACCTACCTACGTCAGACATAACCCCATCGTGTCCTCGATCGGAGAAGGAACTCACGAAAGAGACAGTCACGGTTACGCACACAGTTGGTATATTTTAATTAAGTTAACTTCAAGTTATCTAGAACCAGTGTTAAACAAAGTTTCCACGTTGCCACATAACCGCGGGCACGACTTTTCGAAAAGATTTAACCCTCCAGGGGTGCTCCAACTAGTCCATCACAAATTACCACAAGCCGCATGGAAATCCTCAATCACGAAGCTCGCGATCTCGTCGGATTCCCTAGTGGAAAACCTCAACTCTGAGATTACCCAAAGCATCACCGGAATCCCGATGCACAGGATATTTCGTCAAAGGTAAAACTACTCCAGCAAGGCCACCCGACATGTCGACGATCCCGATAGGAGTCACGTACCTCGTTCTCACGACACGACGGATAAGCAACGCGTACGGTGGCTTGATAGAAATCACCCAAGTTGCCCTGGGTTGGCCCCGCACAGTGCTCTGGGTTGGACCAACACTCATGAGGAGCACTGGCCCGGGGGTTGATTAAATTTCCTTGGGTTAATTACTCCCTATGCAGTTCATTAGTTATTAGGAAAATCTAGTACCAAAGTTAGGCCTTGCCAGACCAGCTTTAATCTAAAACGAATTATCAAGGGGGTCCCCATAACAACCCCGATCGTGTTAGGAGCGCTCATTTATGGAACATAACACGGGTAACCGAAAACTAAGGGGGCAAAGTTGGAACAAAACACCAGGCTAGAAAGGCCGAGCCTTCCACCTTTTACCAAGTATATAGGTGCATTAAATTAAATAGCATTTAAATATGGTGATATGACAAGGGACCCATGTTATCACATGGAAGCAACTGCACCTGCAACTAGCAACGCTAACAACATGGTTAAGCAAGCGGTAACATAGCCAATCAGTGGTTTGCTAGGTCGAACAGGTTGAAGGTAATCATGGCATTGTTGAGAGGCTCATATTTAACATGTGGTAGGCAGCGAGACATAATCGATAGAAGCGGTAAAACTAGCATGGCAATGATAGTAATGGTATCTGGGGAAATGGTCATCTTGCCTGAGATCCCGCTTGGAAGAACAACTCCGTAAAGTCGTCGAACGGATGTAGTCGAACGGGTCCTCACATTCCGACACGCTTGCGGAACTCTGTCGAGACGGAGCAAACCGGAAACAAACATCAACACAAATATTCACCACACGATGCACAACAAGATGCACAACCTAATATGATGCATGAACAGATCAATGATGCAAGGGATGGCATGGAAATTCACCTCACACAAACACTACACATTAAGTGAAGCTCGATATGCAATGAGTTGTATACCGACGAAACTCCACGATTGATTATTTAGTCCACTCCCGATTATTTACACGGAAATATTTAATTGTTGTTAACGTGGCAAGGGTGAAGCGATGATCCTACATGTCATCCTAGTCGGTTAACACGCGGTGCATAGACCGGAGCTACGTTACAAGAGACATGCAACACAAGATAATTATGCCATGAATGCGTCATGCATGCAAGTTCAAACATCACGGGCAAGAAGAGAAAGAAACTGGTGTCGCCACGGCGAGCGAGAGGGAACCATGGCGGTAAGACGTATAGGAAGCGTGTGCGGGAACGCTAAATAAAGAATGGGGTTCCCATGTGTCGAGGGCGCGACGAAAGAGAGACAACGTGCAACGGGCAAACATATTTAGGCGCAAGCATACATACATCTCAAACATCACATGCACATGGTCCCGACACGTTCCAACGGTATACCTTCGACGCGTGTATATCGGAGGGGTTCGGTTCGGTGAAGGAGAACAACAGTCGTCGTGGTCGTAGTGGAAGTAGAGGAAGTCGTGGTACTTGGTCTCGTCGACGGTAGTCATTCGCTCGGCGTCGTGGTTCACGGTCTTCGGCGACGGTAGTCGAACTCGTTTTCCCAAGATGGTCGGGGTCGTCGAGGACGTCGGGGTGCTCGGCGAATTTGTCGGTTCCAAGAAGGAGGGGTTGGAGCTAGCGAACTTCGCCGACGTAACTAGCGACAGCAAACAGCGACGCGACGCAAGCAGCAAGGCGGAATAGCAACAACAGCACGCTACAGCAGTGGCAGCAACTAGCGGACCACAGCGACGACGACACCAAGCAGGCAACATCTAGTAAAATCTACCTAGCAGCAGCAAAGCATGAGGTAGGCAAGCACGACAGCATGCAGCATCAGCTAGCAATCTAGCAACTAGCGGCAACAGCTAGCTACAACACGCAGCAGCTAAGCAGCAACTAGCAAGCACAACAACCATCAGTCAACAACATCTGGCACAGCACCAGCACCAGCTCAGCAGCAGGCAGCACATCAGCAACCGCAACAGCTACAGCAACAGGCGGCGGCGAGGGGAACCATGAGGAAAGGAGGGGTGAGGGGGTGCGCTGGGCCACGGTGGAGACCTACTGGCGCCGCCCACGCGAGGCGCTGGCGAGCTGACCCACGGGAGGGTCGTCCTCTTCGTGTAGGTGCACGGGCCGCAGCCATGGCTCGATCAACGCCAAGGCTGGCAACCATGGGGAGGAGCCCGCGCGGAAGGGCCGGGCTAGGGGCGGAACAAGGCCATGGATGCCTGACTGGGCGACGGAGCTTCGGATCTGGCCGGTCCTGGTGGAGGCGGCGGCGAGCTTCGACGAGGGAAGGGCCTCGGCGACCTGCAGGTGCCACGAGGGAAGAAGGAAGGTGAGGCTGGCGCAAAGAGGAGAGAAAGAGAGAGCAGAGGGGCACGAGGCAGGGCTACCTGGCCGGCGGTGCTCCGACGACCCACGATGGTCGGCCGACAAGCTACCAGAGGCGGCGCCGCGGGGCTGAAGGCAGCAGGGGAGAAACGGGAACGAGAAGGGGGTCGCGCCAGAGGAGAGGGACGAGGGATCGGGTGGCTGCGCGAGGGGAGGACGAGGGGATGAGGGAGGCTGCGCTAGGGCAGGGCCTGGTTGGCCTTGGGCCTGGGAACTCCCTCCCCCTTGTTGTTGTTTTTTTAACTTTTATATCAGAAACTTTTAAACAAAGAAATGCTTTTAACAAAGATAAAATAAAATAAAAAAAATGCCTTTGCTCCTTTGAAAATTTATACCCCAACTATAAAATAGCTTGGGCATTTTTCTCAAATGAATAAAATAAAATCTTTTGAAGAATTAAAAAGTAAAACCCTTTTGAAGAATAAAATAAAACCTTTTATTTAAAGAATAAAATAAAATCCCTTTAAAAGAGAAAAGAAAATGAGACGGTTTTAAAATAAAACAAAAGGAGAAAATAAAGAAAACCCAAGGGGTTGCCCCCACATTTAATAAAAGGATCTTTTATTGAAAAGAAGAAGACGAACCCTTTTTAAATAGGGGTTTAAAACGGGAAACTTTAGCAAACCGCAAAAACAGATAAAAGAGAATAGGAGGGGAGTGAAGGTTTTAGATCCTCGGTGCAACATGGTTTGAAGCGGCTCTGTTGCACCCACTCTCGTCACGCCAACGAACAACGCCGCACTCCGAGGCACTCAGAAGCAACAACACAGAGCAACAAGCAACAGCGAAAAAACACAGTTGACATGATGCCATGCATGATGCCATGATGCAAACTAAATGATGATGCAACCAACAAAATAAAATAGCCACACAACGGAAACGGAATAAAGGGGGGAATCTTCTGGAGCGTCAGTCTCGGGCTGTCACAGTAGGTTTGTATCTGTTGTGTGTGTATGTGGTTTATGTACACATGTAGGTGAGACCATGCTTTTATATGTAGGAGGTAAGTGTGTTTGCACCTATGTAGTTGTATGTTTGTGAGTGTAAGTGTGTAGAGTGGTGCATGTGTGTGGAGTGACACACACACATGACCAAGGCATGGTTGTTGTTTTAGTGACCAGGGGTGATCTTGTATCCCCTAGGTCTTGTAGTATGTGTAGATGGTTGAGCAAGCATGTGTATGTGTGTAGGGATTGGAGTGTGCATGTGGGTGATTGGAACTAGCATGTGTAGGTGCTTAGTGTGTGCTAGCATAGTAGTGTGTGTGTGTGTGGTGGTGGTGTGCTAAGGCACATGTGCATGAGGGCAAACCCCTCATGTTCGCCATTGGAGTTGTGGGTGTGAGCAAGTGCATTTGTAGGTGATGTAATAGTGAAACCACATGTGATATAGCACTATTTGGGGCCATATGATTCCATGTAGTTTTTCCTTTCAACTTTGTGTCCTCATGTTGTATGCAAGTACCTAGATATTATATATGTTTTTGGGGTAGAATCTTCCAAGGAATCCATTGTGGAATCAGATTTCACTTTGGAGCACTTTCTGGAAATGTCATTTTCTGACTTGATGCCATGTTTGGGTCCTTATATTAAGTGGTGTGTTGAGCCTATAAGGATGATTCCTTGATGTGGCTGTAGTGGGTGAACCCCTCTACAACTTGGTGTCTTTGTTTTGTTCATAGGAGTTTGCATGCCTCTGTTGTGAACTGTCAAAGTAGACACTTGACAGAAGATTACAGATTTGGGAAAACCCTGTGTTTTTGACTAAGTCTCGAAATCTGCTGGTATTTTCTTCTCTTGTTGTTGTGGTTGCAAAAGATCATGTGTTGGGAATCAATCCTTACAATCAACTAGAGAGTTGGAGCTTTTGTGTTTGTCTAGCTCTCTGTGGAATGTCATGCACTTTCACTTCCTGTAGATATCATTTTGGAGGCTGTCAAAATGTTTCAGAGCATAAGCAGCTGGTGAAAATCTGAGATTTTCACTAAGTCCCTGAAATCTGTTATTTTTGTCCAAGTTAGCACCTGTAGATCTTCCTGTGTGTGACTCCTTTGTATTATCTTCTTGCTCAGGCTTGTAGAGATTTTAAATAGCTTTTGCCACATATCTTGTTTCGCACATTTGGGTGGCTGTAGGTACTTTGCATGTTGCTCACTAACTGCTATGATGCTGTTTAGGACAGATTGCATGTTTTAGTTGTTTTGAAGCTTGTGTTAGTATTGTTGGTGGTGTGGTGAGTTTCTTTGCACCACCCCACCTATATGTGTTTGTTTGATCATGTGGCAACCTGGTTACACCAGAGGAGTGCCATTGGAGTGTGGTTGTGGTTGATTTGAACCGTAGGACTCCATATCTTGTTTCGTGGTTTCCGGTTGGTCCGTAGCTCCGTACTCAACGTTCTTTATATGTTTTTGCATCGTTTTCTCGTGATGTACCTGTTCATGTCATCTTCATATGCATGTCAAGATAGATTAGTGTGAAGTTCTGTCTAGAAGTTTATCTTCTCTTCTCATGCATATGCAAGTGACTAGAAGAAAGATGCATGCTTCATTCTCATCTCATGCATCATGTGTTTGTTGCATCATGTTGTGTTGGCGTTCATTGGCTGTTATTTTTACCTTGGGTAGCACCGGGATTGGAGAGCGAGTACGTGGATTCTCGAGAGTACGTGCATGACGAACAAGAGCAGTTCCAAGCTGAAGACATCACAGGCAAGATGACTGTGACCTTGATACCGTATCTAGCTTTGTTATGCTTACAATCATGTTTCCTTCGATATATGCTCGCTGCCTACCACTTGATATAATTGCCTCCTGATATTGTCATGAAACCCAAACACCTTCCCCTCCTAGCTAATGTTGTATGGCTAAGTAGGCTTGCTCAACTTCTAATGATAGCTTTGCTAGTTGCAGGTGCCAACTGTCTCATGTGATAACATGAGTATTTTGATATCATTATGATTAAACTGCTATTTAATTAATGCACCTATATACTTGGTAAATGACGGAAGGCCTAGCCTTTTGCCGGGTGATTTGTTCCGTTATTGCCGCCTTAGTTTCGGCTACCGGTGTTTGATTCCATAACTGATCGCTCCTAACACGTTCGGGGTTGTTATGGGGACCCCCTTGATAAATCGTGTAGTGTTAAGGCTCGTCTGGCAGGACCCAACATTGGTTTTAACTTGCTAATCACCTAATAATAATCTGCATAGGGAATAGCTACCCCGAGGAATTAATCAACAACCTGGGCCAGTGCTCCTCATGAGTGTTGGTCCAAACTAGAGCCGTGTGCGGGGCCAACCCGGGGCAACTCGGGAGATTTCTATCAGGCCACTATACGTTGCGCTCATCCGACCGTGTCATGAGAACGAGATACGCGACACCTATTGGGATCGTCGACATGTCGGGAGGTCTTGCCAGATTTGTCTTACCTTGGCGATATATCTTGCGTATAGGAATCCCGGTGAAACTTTGGGTCTCCCCAGAGTTGAGGTTTTCCTCTAAGGAATCCGACGAGATCACGAGATTCATGATAGAGGATTACTTTGCCGCCCGTGACCGTTTGTGATGGACTAGTCGGAGCACCCCTGCAGGGTTTAATCTTTAGGAAAGCCGTGCCCGCGTTTATGTGGCAACATGGATTATTTGTTAACATTCGGTTATAGATAACTTGAACTAACTCTAATAAAACTGCCAACTATGTGTGTAACCGTGACTATCTCTTTCGAAGACCTCTCTTCGATCGGGAACACGGTGGGGTTATGTTTGACGTAGGTAGGTGTTCAAGATCACTTAGTGATCACGTAGTCTTCGATCGCTCGCGTAGACCACCACATCTATAACTTTGATCTTCGTAAGTTAGCCACCATAAATGCTTAGGGTGCTGCAACCTAAATACTGAACCTTCCTCACCTAATAACTTGACTAGTTTCGGTACCAAGGTCATCGATTGCTGAGTCCTCGTGGCTCACCATTTACTACATCACCCCAACAGGTACAGGTACGCCCGACGCAGGTGATCCAGATGGCACGTAGCTGGCGTGGCAGTACGATGAGGAGAACGACCGCCTGTACGTGAACTATCCAGAAGACTGAGGCCGTGGTCGTGATCGTGGGCAAACATGCGGGATAGCATAGTCTTTTTCCTGTGTTATGTAGTCCGTAGCGGAACTACCTTGTCTGAATAAATGTGTGGATGTAACTCTGATATTATCTATGTGAGATGGCAAATGAATGCCCTATTTGTCAATCTTAAATTATGTATGTGCTATGTTTATCTCGCTTGCGAAACGCTTAGATGCGCTTCTTTCCCTTTTGGGGCATCGCCCCCTAAATAGGAAATGACCGCATCTTAGTCGTTACACAAGCCTTAACGCTAAACGATTTACCAAGTGGGTCCCCATAACAACCCCGAACGTGTTAGGAGCGCTCAGTTATGGAATAAAACACCGGTAGCCGAAACTAAGGCGACAAAAGCGGAACAAATCACCCGGCAAAAGGACATACCTCCCGCTCTTTACCAAGTATATAGGTGCATTAAATAAATAGCATTTAAATAAGATGATATCAATTGCCATGTTATCACATGGACCATCTTGCACGTGCAACTAGCAACTAGCAACACTAATAAAATGGTTCATCAAGCCTAACCTAGCCAAACAACACTTGTTAGGAGGGGACGTGGTTGAGGTTTCATGGCAATGTTTGATGGCCTATATATCATGTGGTAGGCAGCAGAGTATAATGATGGAACCGAATCAACTAAGCATAACAAAGCTAGAAAAGGTGTCAAGGTCATGATCATCTTGCCCGTGAAATCTTGAGAGTGGAACTGCTCCTGATCTTCGTGCACGAACTCACCGGACTCCTGGAACTCGTTTTCAGACCCGTAGCTACCCAAAAGAAACAATCACTCAATAAACACCAACAAGTGACAATGCAACAATCAATATGATGCATGTATGCACAAACTTCAAAATATGCATAGAAACAATCCTACTCAAATGACAAAGTGCCACCTCATCATAAAATGACACTTTTGCAGAAGTGCTCAAATTTGGAATCCAGCGTCATCATTGGATTCCTGGGTTCTTTCTACCCCAAATCCATATGTCATACCTATATACTTGCGGTTCTCCTTTGCTTAGCAGAGAACGCCGGCGACGACGCACACCGGAACACTCGTGCACATACGTCGGCGCTACGCTGGGATCTACCCTATGCGGTACTACGCGCGCAGGGAGAATCACGCCTTGATGCAGAAGGGCTACGCCCATGCACGCGCAAGCAACAACAAGCAGCGGCTGCAGCTACGTCAAACTGCCGGTGCAACTCCGGCAGGCATCGAGCTCACTGCTCTGACGCGGCTGACAGAGAGGGGGAGCGCAGGAGAGCGGGGCTGCGCCTCACCTAGGGGCGGAGAGAAGTGGAGCCGCGCGACAAGGAGGAGGAAGTGATGACGAGGTGCTGCAGAAGAGGTCCGTCGGAGTAGCCGCCGTAGAGGACGCCGGGGACGTCGTGGAAGAAGCCTCGGCGCCGGATCTTCTCGAAAATGGAACGCCCGACGTGTCCTCTTGCTCCTGGTAGGGTCGGGGAGGAGGAAGACACGACCCTACGCCGGGGACGAGCTCGGGCCGAAGCCTCCCATGGCGACGCGGTGCTTTGGTGGTCTCCCTGGTGGCGCGAGGGGAGAAGGAGGGGGAGAATGGAGATGATAGGGCAAGGAGAGGGGAAGGGGAAGCTTTATGGCTCGCACCCTGAGGCTCAGAGCCGTCGATCTGCTGGGAAAAGAACGATCGGCGGTCTCCACAGCGTCGTACGACGATGACGGCACCGAGGAGGGAGAAGGGTCGTGCTACTGGGCTCTGGGCCTAAAGCTACAGCTGCTGGGCCTGGCTCTCTTTCTCTGAAATTAAATTCCCTTCACAAATAAAACTTGAAGCTGGGTTGAAAAAAAATGCCAGAGGCAAAATAAAAAGAATTTAACTAAAACAAAAATACTTTTGAACTTCTACAATCATGCTCCAATTTATAAAAATAAATTGGGCATTTTTGAAGAGTAAATTTAAATGCCTTGTATTTAAATGAGTCTCTGTTTTGAAATAAAACAACAAGGAAAATAAAAATAAAACTAGAGGGGTTGCCTCCACAATTTACAAGAAGTATTTTAGAAAAGGACGAACTTTTCCAATGGGCCAAAACATCAACTTTAAATCTGCCTAAGAAATGGAAAGAAAGGAGTTTTAAAACCATGGTGCAACAAGAGGTTTAGAGATGAACCTTGTTACACCCACATCACATAACCACCACATGCGACTCTCACACAATGCACTCCACTCAAACACCAAGGTGCAAGATAAGCAACACAAGACAAAAGATAAGATGTTATGCATGATGTCATGGTGCACATGAAATGAAGACACCACACTCATACCACTTGATCATCATAGCAAGGTTTCCATTTAAGGGAAGAAATTACAAGAGGGGGAAGGGAATGCATTGGGCCTATCACAATTGGCTAGTTCATGAAGATTAATAAAATCCTAACGTGGAGGAGAGAAATATTGGAATATGTGAAGTTTTTTCTTGCAGAAGAAACAGTTTGTCACAAGTACCAAAGTATGGGAAGGGAAAAGTAGATGGAGGTAAGATATCATGGTTCCTTTCACGTTGTGTAACAGTCATTCAGTCTTACACTGGTTGTTGTAGTGGTTTTAGTTGACTTTGTTGTACTCCAATAAGAATTCAAATGGCATGCACTTATAAGCATGAATTGCAGGTTCACCTTTTAGTTGCTGATATACTAACACGAACATTATTGCTAATGTTGCATCATTGTAATATGTATTTTGTTTCAAACATCTATGCTTGTTCTACACATCAAAAATTTCAAAAGCTTGTCCATGCCCATAGTTTGTTGAGAATCATAGCAAAAATACCTTTACCAAACTTGAGCAAACCAAAACTCAATTCGGTGACCGCTCTCTGTAGGAATGCATCCTCCTTTAGCTATACAAACTGAGCAAATCAAAGCAATGGCAAAGCACTGTACTGCAGGTATTGATTTCAGGATATCTCATGAACGAGTTATACTTCTCGACACTCAGGTAAGATGAACTTAGTTTACTCTCAGCACTGATGTGGTCCAAATACTAGAACAATTAAGCTCAAAACCTTGCTGGTAATATTCTTGATTGCAATCAATTATCCTGCAGCCATACAATATTTATTATATTCATGTATGCTCTACACTCGATTTCTGCACGCAGATATTTTTTGGTTTCTTTTCTGGCATAAATTTGCTCGAATCTCCTAGCCCAGTTCCCAGAAGTTCATGTTTCCCTGTGTTCAGATGTGATTAGTATTATCAGTGATGTCTCTAAAATGTTCATGTTTCCTTGTGTTCAGATGTGGTTAGTATTATGAGTGATGTCTCTAAAGTTGGCCATACTTTAAATTAGTATTATCACTGCGGTTTCTAAATCTGGCCATACTTTAAGTTAATATTACCAAACTGACCATACTTTGTGTTCACCGAATCTTCTCAGGCTGCTTCCTTTTGTTACCTGTTTTTTGTCTGTTCTATGATCAGTTTCTTTTCCTTGGAATTTTTCATCACTACTTAGTTTAGAAGGTTCGTGCTATTTGCACAAGCTCATAAAATTTATTTCACCTCATGCGAGTGCCGGAACGGGTTGTTTCAAACAGTTGGCCATTGTTAATATATACTCCCTTCATTTCTTTATATAAGGTGTATTGGTTTTCTTATAAATTTCCACAATGTAAAATGCATTTCTTTCAATTCCTTGTAGTTCCTATTTAGCCCCAAGAAGAAAAGGAAAATACATCTCTCCTGATTGCGTGTATCTGTCCTTATAGAAAAAGAAAGAAAATATTTCTCTTCCGATTGTCTGTATCTCTTTCTTTCCAGGTGTAATTGATTTACTTGCCGCTTACTACAGAATTAACCAAGGCTAATTTTGTCCTAAAGTCTATAGTTTCATGCCTTGGCCACCTTGCCAAAAAAAGATACACCTTGCATAAAGGAACAAAGGGAGTCTTATTTTCAGAGGGGTACTTAGTTGCTTATTGCCAAAGACTGGATAGTCTTATGGTTAATTATTTACTCACTCAGAAAGTATAGTGCTTAAAGCCTTTTGAGTTGGCCAGATCTGACTATTTTATTGGCAGAATAGGTGGTGTTCATTGGTGACTGTTTTTCATAATTTAAAAAGTGCTTGGTTCTTGATGTGATGGTATCGACATTCATATTTTAGGCACAGTTGTTTGTCGGAACAAAATATTACTCCCATGGGGGGAATATGATGTGTACATGAGTTTCATTACAATGGTCACTGAGTGAGCTACAAATTAAAAGCTTGTAGACATAACATGCCAGTATGTGTTTATAGTTTCAGTTCTTGCACATGGAGTTGAGTATTGAGTTGATTTGCTATGATAGGATTCCTTACTCGAAAAGATGCTGCTTCTTAGAGTGTATGTGCCTATTTGTGTTACGTATGAATAGATGGTTATGCCAGCGGCTTCTGTGAGAACTATTTATTTAGTTCTGTCTAATTATGCATGAAACAACTATCTGATTCTGAATCTATCCTTTTTTCGGGAAAACGCAATGGACCTTTGTGTTTCATTTCATTGAAAAGAGAGAGTTGTGAAATCACAGTCCTCCTGAATCTATCCTGCTGTACTATCTCTAGATTTGCAGTGTTACTATTGTTTAGAAATATTTCATCCACTGCTTCTTGTTTGGTTGTACCTTTAGGCCCCGCTTGGTTGGTCGTTTTGGGCCTCAATACACTTGTAAAATATACCTCTGTAAGAAAAATACGGATGTGCCTCTCATAGCTGCTTGGTATGTCGTTTTTTGGCCGTAAGACATTGATTTTCTAGTTTACACCTATAATAGGCCCGTATCCGATACACACCACAACCCGTTGTTTTTCCCCACCTCTCCTCTCGCTGGAAACCTAGATCGAGGGTTGTGCCACCTCTCCTCTCGCTCGAAACAAATCAAGGGCTGCGCCACCGGGGGCGCCGGCGCCGGTGTCTGTGAGGCGCGACGAAGCAACGACAACGAGGCGAGGCGCGATGACAATGACGACTCGCTCCTGACCTCGACGAAGACTCGCTCACGACGGAGACGTTGATCGGAACTCCAACCACGTCGACGACTCCCTCCTCCTCCTCCACAGCCTCCTCTGCTCCATCGAAGGTATCTTCCTTCCTCTTCTGCCCTCCTCCTCTGCTCCTTCTCCCCGTCCCTTCGAGTAGTCGCCTTGCAGTAGTAAAAGCCGATGGCGGGGTGCTCTTCCTTGCAGTAGTAAAATACGGTGGTGGGGTGCTCTTTCTTGAAGTAGTAAAAACCGGCGGGGGTGGGGGGGGTGCTCCTCCTTGCAGCATTTAAAGCCGACGGCGGGGTGCTCCTCCTTGTAGTAGTAAAAGCTCAGGTGTCTAGGATAGTTACAAATTCATGAATGGATGAATGAATGGATGCTAGTTTTCATGTCACCTTGGTTCACTTTCGGTCAATCTGTTATGTGGCACCTTGGTTCAGTTTCAGCCAATTGTTAGCATTCAGGTTCGGCCATTTGGCAAGGAATTAATGTGTTAGTGCTCCTTTTATTTCCATTGTCATAACATAGATTATATACACTATTGTATTTACTTTGAAGGAGAGTTGAGGTATTTATTTTGTAATCTCTTCTTGCTAGATAATGGACACTTAGGGATCGATAGAAGATGTGTCTAGAGGGGGAGGGGGGGAGAATAGACTACTTGTCAAGATAAAATTCCTAGCCTAACCCAATTTCAAGGAAGGCAAAAATCTAGCAGTTCTAACAAGTCTAGTACACTCTACACATGCCAGTCAACATATATAGCAGCGAAAAAGTAAAGACTTTGCACATGTAAAGAAGTAGAGTTTAGGAGATCAAACGCAAAGAGGTTGACACAACGATTTTTGGCATGGTTCCGATAGGTGGCGCTATCGTACGTCCATGTTAGTGAAGACTTCAACCAACGGAGGGTAATGACTGCGAGAGTCCACGGAGGGCTCCATCCACTGAGGGTTCACAAAGAAGCGGGCTTGTCTATTCAAACACGGCTTCCGTCTACGGAGGACTAGCCTTACTCACGGTAGATCTTCATGAAGTAGGCGATCTCCTTGCCCTTACAAACATCTTGGTTCAACTCCACAACACGAAGTAGGAGGCTCCCAAGCGACACCTAACCAATCTAGGAGGCACCACCCTCCAAAAGGTAATAGATGTGGTAGATCAATGAGCTCCTTGCTCTTGTGATTCTAAAGATAATCTCCTCAACACAAAATCACTCTCTAAGAGAATATGCATGGGTAGGAGAGATTGATTTGGTGGAAAGCTGTTTGAGGAGGCTAGAGATCAAGTTTCAAATGATTGGATTGGAATATCTTGGTCTCAAATAATGAGTAGGTGGTTCTCTCTTAGAAAATGGATTTGGCAATGAAGTGTGTGCTCTGAGTGCTTCTCCCATGAATGAAAGGTGGGTGAAGGGGTATATATAGGCAGCACACAAAATCCAACCGTTACACACAAAGTGGCAAACTCCGTGACACCGAAGTGAAAAACTCGGTGGTACCGATTAGCACAAAGGTAGCAACTTTTGAATCTCGGTGAGATCGATATATGAAACTCGGTGGCACCGAAAAGGTGGCTAACGGTCAGATGGCCAAACTTAGTGGCACTGATACTCAAACTCGGAAATTCTGATTTTGTGTACCGAGGCACCCGAAAGTTGGTCACCCAAACTTGGTAGCACCGATATGGATTCGGTTGCACGGATTTGGTGGGAATGGCTAGGGTGTCTGTCGGAGGTCAAACTCGGTGGGTCTGAAATGTGAAAGCTGGTGACACCGAATTTGTGTGTATGGAATTTGACACAATGGATATGTGGGAAAAAATGGCTGAGTATTTTGGTGGTTAACTTTGAGCACTTTGAGCAATCAGTTCATTTTACTAGCTCACCCCCTTTTAATAGTATTGGCTTTCCTATGGACTCAAAAGTGATTTCTCACAAATGTAAAATGAAGAGTCTTCTAGCTTGAAGCTTGAGCTAATATTATTCCTTTCTTGCATCAAGGGGCATCTCCACATAAGCCTTTATACAAAGCTCTCCATGTACTATTCCTGAAATATCTAGGTAAAAGTGTTAGTCCAAGAGACAATGTATGTTGTCATGAATTATCAAAATTACCAAGGGAGCATATGTGCTTTCAGAGACGAGTAACCATGATGATGGATATGAGTCATCTACTGATTTTGAAGAGGAGGAGGAGGAGATGATGTTTCTTGTCTTCCCAACATTATATTGTATATCTTCTAGGAGAGGAAAAATTCCAATGAACACATCCATTCTTACGGAGCTAAGTATATCCGAGAAATATTGGATGGCCACCCTCAAGAGTACCTTGATATTCTTAGGATGGAATCCCACATTTTCCAAGCTCTATGTGACCATCTTAGATCCAGAAATCTTCTAGGAAATTCAAAAGGAGTTAGCATTGAAGAGCACCTAGGGATGTTTACGTACATGCTTTCCAGGAATGCGAGTTATCGTACGCTGACTGATAGGTTTCAGCACAGTCCGGAAACGGTGCATAGACATATCAATGGATGCTTCAACGCTATGAGTGTTGGGGAACATCGCATGGGAAACAAAAATTTTCCTACGCGCACGAAGACCTATCATGGTGATGTCCATCTACGAGAGGAGATGAGTGATCTACGTACCCTTGTAGACCGTACAGCAGAAGTGTTAGAGAACGCGGTTGATGTAGTGGAACGTCCTCACATCCCTCGATCCGCCCCGCGAACAATCCCGCGATCAGTCCCACGATCTAGTACCGAACGGACGTCACCTCCGCGTTCAGCACACGTACAACTCGACGATGATCTCGGCCTTCTTGATCTAGCAAGAGAGACGGAGAGGTAGAAGAGTTCTCCGGCAGCGTGACGGCGCTCCGGAGGTTGGTGATGACCTTGTCTCAGCAGGGCTCCGCCCGAGCTCCGCAGAAACGCGATCTAGAGGAAAAACCGTGGAGGTATGTGGTCGGGCTGCCGTGGAAAAGTCGTCTCAAATCAGCCCCAATACCTCCGTATATATAGGTGGGAGGGAGGGGACCTTGCCTTGGGGCTCAAGGAGCCCCAAGGGGGTCGGCTGAGTCCAAGGGGGGAAGGCTCCCCCCCCCCCAAACCGAGTTGGACTTGGTTTGGTGGTTGGGAGTCCTTCCCTTCCTTCCCACCTCCCTTTTTTTTCTTTCTCTTTGATTTTTCTTTGCATGGCGCATAGGGCCCTTTTGGGCTGTCTCACCAGCCCACTAAGGGCTGGTGCGCTACCCTTATGGCCTATGGGCTTCCTCGGGGTGGGTTGCCCCCCCCGGTGAACTCCCGGAACCCATTCGTCATTCCCGGTACATTCCCGGTAACTCCGAAAACCTTCTGGTAATCAAATGAGGTCATCCTATATATCAATCTTCGTTTCCGGACTATTCCGAAAACCCTCGTGACGTCCGTGATCTCATCCGGGACTCCGAACAACATTCGGTAACCAACCATATAACTCAAATACGCATAAAACAACGTCGAACCTTAAGTGTGTAGACCCTGCGGGTTCGAGAACTATGTAGACATGACCCGAGAGACTCCTCGGTCAATATCCAATAGCGGGACCTGGATGCCCATATTGGATCCTACATATTCTACGAAGATCTTATCGTTTGAACCTCAGTGTCAAGGATTCATATAACCCCGTATGTCATTCCCTTTGTCCTTCGGTATGTTACTTGCCCGAGATTCGATCGTCACTATCCGTATACCTATTTCAATCTCGTTTACCGGCAAGTCTCTTTACTCGTTCCGTAATACATGATTCCGCAACTTACACTAAGTTACATTGCTTGCAAGGCTTGTGTGTGATGTTGTATTACCGAGTGGGCCCCGAGATACCTCTCGGTCATACGGAGTGACAAATCCCAGTCTTGATCCATACTAACTCAACTAACACCTTCGGAGATACCTTAGAGCATCTTTATAGTCACCCAGTTACGTTGCGACGTTTGATACACACAAAGCATTCCTCCGGTGTCAGTGAGTTATATGATCTCATGGTCATAGGAATAAATACTTGACACGCAGAAAACAGTAGCAACAAAATGACACGATCAACATGCTACGTCTATTAGTTTGGGTCTAATCCATCACGTGATTCTCCTAATGACGTGATCCAGTTATCAAGCAACAACACCTTGTTCATAATCAGAAGACACTGACTATCTTTGATCAACTGGCTAGCCAACTAGAGGCTTGCTAGGGACGGTGTTTTGTCTATGTATCCACACATGTAAATGAGTCTTTATTCAATACAATTATAGCATGGATAATAAACGATTATCTTGATACAGGAATTATAATAATAACTATATTTATTATTGCCTCTAGGGCATAATTCCAACAGTCTCCCACTTGCACTAGAGTCAATAATCTAGCCCTCACATCATCATGTGAATTACATTGTAATAAATCTAACACCCATACAGTTCTGGTGTTCATCATGCTTTGGCCGTGGAAGAGGTTTAGTCAGCGGGTCTGCTACATTCAGATCCGTGTGCACTTTGCATATATTTACGTCCTCTCCCTCGACGTAGTCGCGGATGAGGTTGAAGCGTCGTTTGATGTGTCTGGTCTTCTTGTGAAACCGTGGTTCCTTTGCTAAGGCAATGGCACCCGTGTTATCACAGAACATGGTTATTGGATTCAGTGCGCTTTGCACCACTCCAAGATCCGTCATGAACTGCTTCATCCAGACACCCTCCTTAGCCGCCTCCGAGGCAGCCATGTACTCCATTTCACATGTAGAATCTGCTACGACGCTTTGCTTGGAACTGCACCAGCTTACCGCACCCCCATTAAGAATAAATACGTATCCGTTTTGCGACTTAGAGTCGTCCGGATCTGTGTCAAAGCTTGCATCGACGTAACCTTTTACGGCGAGCTCTTCGTCACCTCCATACACGAGAAACATCTCCTTAGTCCTTTTCAGGTACTTTAGGATATTCTTGACCACTGTCCAGTGATCCAACCCTGGATTACTCTGGAACCTACCTGCCATACTTATGTCTAGGCTAACATCCGTTCTAGTGCACAACATCGCATACATGATAGAACCTATGGCTGAAGCATAGGGGACGAAGCGCATATGCTCTCTATCTTCATCAGTTGCTGGGCACTGAGTCTTACTCAATCTTGTACCTTGTAGAACTGGCAAGAACCCTTTCTTGGACTGTTCCATTTTGAACCTCTTCAAAACTTTATCAAGGTATGTGCTTTGTGAAAGTCCTATCAGGCGTTTTGATCTATCCCTATAGATCTTAATGCCTAGAATGTAAGCAGCTTCTCCTAGGTCCTTCATAGAGAAACTTTTATTCAAGTAACCTTTTATGCTCTCCAAAAACTCTACGTTGTTTCCAATCAGTAATATGTCATCCACATATAATATTAGAAACGCCACAGAGCTCCCACTCACTTTCTTGTAAATACAAGATTCTCCAACCACTTGTATAAACCCAAATGCTTTGATCACCTCATCAAAGCATTTGTTCCAACTCCGAGATGCTTGCACCAGTCCATAAATGGATCGCTGGAGCTTGCACACCTTGTTAGCATTCTTAGGATCGACAAAACCTTCGGGTTGTATCATATACAACTCTTCCTTAAGGAAACCGTTAAGGAACGCCGTTTTGACATCCATCTGCCAGATTTCATAATCGAAAAATGCAGCTATTGCTAACATGATTCTGACGGACTTAAGCATCGCTACGGGTGAGAATGTCTCATCATAGTCAACTCCTTGAACTTGTGAAAAACCCTTTGCCACAAGTCGAGCTTTATAAACGGTCACATTGCCGTCAGCGTCCGTCTTCCTCTTAAAGATCCATTTGTTCTGAATGGCCTTGCGGCCCTCAGGTAGTACCTCCAAAGTCCACACTTTGTTCTCATACATGGATCCTATCTCGGATTTCATGGCCTCTAGCCATTTGTTGGAATCTGGGCCCACCATTGCTTCTTCATAATTTGCAGGTTCATTGTTGTCTAACAACATGATTGATAAGACGGGATTACCGTACCACTTTGGAGCAGCACGTGGTCTCGTCGACCTGCGTGGCTCGACAGAAACTTGAACTGGAGTTTCATGATCATCATCATTAACTTCCTCCTCAACCGGCGTCGCAATGACAGAGGTTTCCCCTTGCCCTGCGCCACCATCCAGAGGGATGAGAGGTTCAACAACCTCGTCAAGTTCTATCTTCCTCCCACTCAATTCTCTCGAGAGAAACTCCTTCTCGAGAAAAGCTCCGTTTTTAGCAACAAACACTTTGCCCTCGGATTTGAGATAGAAGGTGTACCCAACTGTCTCTTTTGGGTAACCTATGAAGACGCACTTTTCCGCTTTGGGTTCCATCTTTTCAGGCTGAAGCTTTTTGACATAAGCATCACATCCCCAAACTTTAAGAAACGACAACTTTGGCCTTTTGCCATACCACAGTTCGTATGGGGTCGTCTCAACGGATTTTGATGGTGCCCTATTTAAAGTGAATGCAGCTGTTTCTAATGCATAACCCCAAAACGATAACGGCAAATCGGTAAGAGACATCATAGATCGCATCATCTCTAATAAAGTACGATTACGATGTTCGGACACACCATTATGCTGTGGTGTTCCAGGCGGTGTTAACTGTGAAACAATTCCACATTGTCTTAAGTGAGTACCAAACTCGAAACTCAGATATTCACCCCCACGATCAGACCGTAGGAACTTGATCTTCTTGTTACGATGATTTTCCACTTCACTCTGAAATTGCTTGAACTTTTCAAATGTTTCAGACTTGTGCTTCATCAAGTAGACATAACCATATCTACTTAAATCGTCAGTGAAGGTGAGAAAATAACGATATCCGCCGCGTGCCTCCACGCTCATCGGACCACACACATCGGTATGTTTGATTTCCAACAAGTCACTTGCACGCTCCATTGTTCCTGAGAACGGAGTCTTAGTCATCTTGCCCATGAGGCATGGTTCGCACGTGTCAAGTGAATCAAAGTCAAGTGACTCCAAAAGTCCATCAGCATGGAGTTTCTTCATGCGCTTTACACCAATATGACCTAAGCGGCAGTGCCACAAAAATATGGCGCTATCATTGTTAACTCTAACTCTTTTGGTCTCAATGTTATGTATATGCGTATCGCTATCAAGATTCAATATGAACAATCCTCTCACATTCGGTGCATGACCATAAAAGATGTTACTCATAGAAATAGAACAACCATTATTCTCTGACTTAAAAGAGTAACCGTCTCGCAATAAACAAGATCCAGATATAATGTTCATGCTCAACGCAGGCACTAAATAACAATGATTTAAGTTCATCACTAATCCTGACGGTAACTGAAGTGACACTGTGCCGACGGCGATTGCATCAACCTTGGAACCATTTCCTACGCGCATCGTCACTTCATCTTTTGCCAGCCTTCGTCTATTCCGCAGTTCCTGTTTCGAGTTGCAAATATGAGCAACAGAACCGGTATCGAATACCCAGGCACTACTACGAGAGCCGGTTAAGTACACATCAATAACATGTATATCAAATATACCTGATTTTTCTTTGGCCGCCTTCTTATCTGCCAGATACTTGGGGCAATTGTGCTTCCAGTGACCCATACCCTTGCAATAGTAACACTCCGTTTCAGGCTTAGGTCCAGCTTTGGGTTTCTTCGTCGGATTGGCAACAGGCTTGCCGCTCTTCTTCGAATTGCCCTTCTTGCCTTTGCCGTTTCTCTTGAAACTAGTGGTCTTATTCACCATCAACACTTGATGCTCTTTACGGAGTTCAGACTCTGCGACTTTCAGCATCGCAAACAACTCGCCGGGAGACTTGTTCATCCCTTGCATGTTGTAGTTCAACACAAAGCCTTTATAGCTTGGCAGCAGTGATTGAAGGATTCTGTCAGTGATAGCTTCTTGCGGGAGTTCAATCCCCAGCTCAGCTAGACGGTTTGAGTACCCAGACATTTTGAGCACATGTTCACTGACAGATGAGTTTTCCTCCATCTTGCAAGCATAGAATTTATCGGAAGTCTCATACCTCTCGATCCGGGCATTCTTCTGAAAGATAAACTTCAACTCCTGGAACATCTCAAATGCTCCATGACGCTCAAAGCGACGTTGAAGTCCCGGTTCTAAGCCATACAAGACTGCACATTGAACTATTGAGTAGTCCTCCTTACGTGCTAACCAAGCGTTCTTAACATTCTGATCAGCCGTAGCGGGTGGTTCATCTCCTAACGCAGCATTAAGGACATAATCCTTCTTCCCAGCTTGTAAGATTAGCTTAAGATTACGAGCCCAGTCTACAAAGTTGCTTCCATCATCTTTCAACTTAGCTTTTTCTAGGAACGTATTAAAATTCAGGATGACTGTCGCGTGAGCCATGATCTACAACACAAATATATTCAAAGTGGACTTAGACTATGTTCAAGATAATTAGAGTTTAACTTAATCAAATTATTCGCTAAACTCCCACTCAAAAAGTACATCTCTCTAGTCATTTGAGTGGTTCATGATCCACTTACACTAGCTCAAGTCCGATCATCACGTGAGTTGAGTATAGTTTCAGTGGTAAGCATCCCTATGCTAATCATATCATCTATATGATTCATGATCGACCTTTCGGTCTCATGTGTTCCGAGGCCATGTCTGCACATGCTAGGCTCGTCAAGCTTAACCTGAGTGTTCCGCGTGCGCAACTGTTTTGCACCCGTTGTATGTGAACGTTGAGTCTATCACACCCGATCATCACGTGGTGTCTCGAAACGACGAACTGTAGCAACGGTGCACAGTCGGGGAGAACACAATTTCGTCTTGAAATTTTAGTGAGAGATCACCTCATAATGCTACCGTCGTTCTAAGCAAAACAAGGTGCATAAAAAGGATTAACATCACATGCAATTCATAAGTGACATGATATGGCCATCATCACGTGCTTCTTGATCTCCATCGCCAAAGCACCGGCACGATCTTCTTGTCACCGGCGCCACACCATGATCTCCATCAACGTGTTGCCATCGGGGTTGTCGTGCTACTCATGCTATTACTACTAAAGCTACATCCTAGCAAAATAGTAAACGCATCTGCAAGCACACACGTTAGTATAAAGACAACCCTATGGCTCCTGCCGGTTGCCGTACCATCGACGTGCAAGTCGATATTTCTATTACAACATGATCATCTCATAGATCCAACATTTCACATCACATCATTGGCCATATCACATCACAAGCATACCCTGCAAAAACAAGTTAGACGTCCTCTAATTTTGTTGTTGCATGTTTTACGTGGTGACCATGGGTATCTAGTAGGATCGCATCTTACTTACGCAAACACCACAACGAAGATATATGAGTTGCTATTTAACCTCATCCAAGGACCTCCTCGGTCAAATCCGATTCAACTAAAGTTGGAGAAACCGACACTTGCCAGTCATCTTTGAGCAACGGGGTTACTCGTAGCGATGAAACCAGTCTCTCATAAGCGTACGAGTAATGACGGTCCAAGCCGCTTCAATCCAACAATACCGCGGAATCAAGAAAAGACTAAGGAGGGCAGCAAAATGCACATCACCGCCCACAAAAACTTTTGTGTTCTACTCGAGAAGACATCTACGCATGAACCTAGCTCATGATGCCACTGTTGGGGAACGTCGCATGGGAAACAAAAATTTTCCTACGCGCACGAAGACCTATCATGGTGATGTCCATCTACGAGAGGGGATGAGTGATCTACATACCCTTGTAGACCGTACAGCAGAAGCGTTAGAGAACGCGGTTGATGTAGTGGAACGTCCTCACGTCCCTCGATCCGCCCCGCGAACAATCCCGCGATCAGTCCCACGATCTAGTACCGAACGGACGGCACCTCCGCGTTCAGCACACGTACAGCTCGACGATGATCTCGGCCTTCTTGATCCAGCAAGAGAGACGGAGAGGTAGAAGAGTTCTCCGGCAGCGTGACGGCGCTCCGGAGGTTGGTGATGACCTTGTCTCAGCAGGGCTCCGCCCGAGCTCCGCAGAAACGCGATCTAGAGGAAAAACCGTGGAGGTATGTGGTCGGGCTGCCGTGGAAAAGTCGTCTCAAATCAGCCCCAATACCTCCGTATATATAGGTGGGAGGGAGGGGACCTTGTCTTGGGGCTCAAGGAGCCCCAAGGGGGTCGTCCGAGTCCAAGGGGGGAAGGCTCCCCCCCCCAAACCGAGTTGGACTTGGTTTGGTGGGTGGGAGTCCTTCCCTTCCTTCCCACCTCCCTTTTTTTTCTTTCTCTTTGATTTTTCTTTGCATGGCGCATAGGGCCCTTTTGGGCTGTCCCACCAGCCCACTAAGGGCTGGTGCGCCACCCTTATGGCCTATGGGCTTCCCCGGGGTGGGTTGCCCCCCCGGTGAACTCCCGGAACCCATTCGTCATTCCCGGTACATTCCCGGTAACTCCGAAAACCTTCCGGTAATCAAATGAGGTCATCCTATATATCAATCTTCATTTCCGGACTATTCCTGAAACCCTTGTGACATCCGTGATCTCATCCGGGACTCCGAACAACATTCGGTAACCAACCATATAACTCGAATACGCATAAAACAACGTCGAACCTTAAGTGTGCAGACCCTGCGGGTTCGAGAACTATGTAGACATGACCCGAGAGACTCCTCGGTCAATATCCAATAGCGGGACCTGGATGCCCATATTGGATCCTACATATTCTACGAAGATCTTATCGTTTGAACCTCAGTGTCAAGGATTCATATAACCCCGTATGTCATTCCCTTTGTCCTTCGGTATGTTACTTGCCCGAGATTCGATCGTCAGTATTCGTATACCTATTTCAATCTCGTTTACCGGCAAGTCTCTTTACTCGTTCAGTAATACAAGATCCCGCAACTTACACTAAGTTACATTGCTTGCAAGGCTTGTGTGTGATGTTGTATTACCGAGTGGGCCCCGAGATACCTCTCGGTCATACGGAGTGACAAATCCCAGTCTTGATCCATACTAACTCAACTAACACCTTCAGAGATACCTGTAGAGCATCTTTATAGTCACCCAGTTACGTTGCGAAGTTTGATACACACAAAGCATTCCTCCGGTGTCAGTGAGTTATATGATCTCATGGTCATAGGAATAAATACTTGACACGCAGAAAACAGTAGCAACAAAATGACATGATCAACATGCTACGTCTATTAGTTTGGGCCTAATCCATCACGTGATTCTCCTAATGACGTGATCCAGTTATCAAGCGACAACACCTTGTTCATAATCAGAAGACACTGACTATCTTTGATCAACTGGCTAGCCAACTAGAGGCTTGCTAGGGACGGTGTTTTGTCTATGTATCCACACATGTAAATGAGTCTTTAGTCAATACAATTATAGCATGGATAATAAACGATTATCTTGATACAGGAATTATAATAATAACTATATTTATTATTGCCTCTAGGGCATAATTCCAACAATGAGATCATTGGCATTTGACTTTATCATGGTTCGCTAGATACTCATTGGAAAATATCAACAAATCCTTAGTATTTGGTTGAAGGAATTTATATCTTTCCTTAGTATCACATATAGTAACCAAAACTTGTTTAATGCAGAACTTCCTAGGGGCAATAGATGGGACTCATGTTCCCATGACCATAACATCCAATGAGGCTGCTCCATACAGGAATAGAAAGGGGACCCTCTCCCAAAATGTGATGGTCGCCTGTGACTTCGATCTCAATTTTGTTTTTGTGTCAGCTGGTTGGGAGGGGTCTGCCTCAGATGCTGGAGTACTGAAATCCTCCATTCAATCGGGTTTTCATGTACCTCCGGGCAAGTACTATTTGTTTGACGGAGGCTATGAAAATACACCACACTTTCTAGCTCCGTACCGTGGAGTTCGTTATCACCTACAAGATTTTGGTAGAGGTGGTCCTCGTCCAAAGAACCCGAAAGAACTTTTCAATCTAAGGCATGCCCGCCTACGGAACCATATATAGCGCCCGATTAGTGTCTGGAAAATGCGATTTCCTATTTTAAAAGTTGACACGCATTACCCAATTGACACTCAAGTCAAAATTCCTATGGCGGCAACAGTATTTCACAACATAATCCAGAGTCACAGAGGTGATGAACAATGGCTAGATACACAACAAATGCAAATTGATCCTGTTCTATTTGTCACTCTTCTTGATGGAGATGACAGACCTCGACATGTTCCTACATCCTCAAGCAATCAAAAGGACCTCTGTAATTCTATGAGAGATGAAATTGCCAACAGGATGTGGGCGGACTATCAAAGAATTATAAGAGAAAGATCGTCACGTAGATATGTTGGCTAATAATTTTAGTTTTTATTTCTGTCAAAGTAATTTGTTGTAATGATGTGGAATTTGAGATATAATATGACATTTGAGTTATGTTATTAGGATCGGTCTTATATATTAGCAACATTTGAGTTATGTTAATGTTTCATTTCATATTACTTGATGTGATTTTGCATTTTCAGATTCTTATATTTCTTAATGTGACGTGGGATTTTCATTTTCTCATGTTGCTTAATGTGATCAGATTCTGGTGTTGATTTATTGCTAAAGTTACATTGTCATAGGTTCAATATGATGCAAAATAGGGCTAAGTGGACAACAAGATATGAGAAAGGTCTTCTGGAGATACTTACGTAGTACAATCTATCTTATTACCGTGGCCAAAATGGATGGACTACTGAAGGATGGAATCAAGTTGTCAAAGAATTAAACAATTTATATCAAGAGGCAAGGTTTACCAAGGATCAGGTCCAGGATAAGGAAGCTCAATTGAAGAAGCACTACAAAAATATCAAGTCCATAGTCAACCGCTCTGGAATATCGTGGAATGATGTTGCATGTGTGATTAACACAACACGTGAAAAATGGGAGGAGATCATTGCGGTAAGTTTTTATTCCTTCTAACTTCTGATCCCCTTGTAGTGCATGAACTTTTCTGTGCTTATGCATGATCTGCTCAACCTTTCTATTGATTATATAGGAGGATTCAAAGCTCAAAATGTATGAAGGAAAGAGTTTCCCCTTGTATGAGGCATTGGGTGTGCTCTATTTAGGGCATATTTCTCAAGGAAGTCATTGTCTCACATCAAGGAAGCCTCCAATTTTCACAAAATTAGGTAGCAACTTTGAAGCAAAGGAGAAGATGGTTGCCAGTCCAGCAAGAAAAATACAAGAGATAGAAGTAATGACAGCATGATGACTCCTTCTATAATTGACATCAATGATACTCCTGCGTTGGATGATGTGGATGAAAGAGAAAACACTATGCATGACGAGGAAGAATTTGGCAGTGAAGATGCTGATGGAGATCAACCACAAATAAGTGAATCAAGTGCCAAAGGTAGGAAACCCAAAAAACAGAAAAGTGCCATATCTGTACAGCGCCTTGAAGATTCAATGATGGCGTATGTGAATTTCAAGAAAGAGCAAGCTAACAAGAAGGAGAGAGTGTCACATCAAGGAAAACAACCCTCAATTACAGAATGCTTGGAGATCTTGAATGACATGGAAGATGTGCCCGATGAGGTGAAAATATTTGCCTCTGATGTTTCCAAAGATGCAGCGAACTGTGAGATTTTACTGGGTTACAACTCAAGACTGCGGGGTATGTGGATAAAGAAGTAAGTCCACAAGATTAGTCCTCAGCCTCCTCCTTGTAAGTCCCATAAATCTTGCTTTTCTGCATTTATTCTCCCCACTGAAGATAAGTTTGTCAGGCTTATTTGAGCGAGTATTCCTTTGCAGCTCGGTTTTCATCTGGCGATATTTCTTCAATCAATCTGGTGCTCTGATCATAGGTATTGTCCTTGCTTCCTCCTCCTTCAAAGATTCATTACAACATGTCATTCGCTAGCTCATCATCATGTATATATATTTTTTCTCCTTTTTCAAATACCTGCAAAATCTTTCAGACACAGATATATAGTTGCTTTAATATCAATTTTTGTTTGTTTGGTAATGGCCGTGCACCATTCATATAAAAAAAGTGCTTACAGAGACATGAAGATAGAAGACATTGATGTGTGGTGTTAACTAAGAGAACAAAATCCTGAAATTAGGGAGGTAACTCAATGGCATAGCACGTGGAGAACCTAGAAGAGGAGTTAGAATAAGATTCGTTTTAGGGGTCATTTGATCCTTAAGCTTTGGCTTTCACTGATCTTTCATGTGGCCCAATCAGATCTCTTGCTCTCTCTCATGCATGTTGTGGAGCTCCTAAAGAAGTGTCAAAGTTCATAAACCATGAACACTTTCAGTTTGAAATTCCGTTATTCTGAGCCTCAACTTCTTTATATTGTCCTGGCGGAAATAAAGGGTGCAAAACCATGGTCTGTTAGACTCTGAAGCAACAAGCAACTATTTATTCTTCTGGACTGCCTTTCTACAGCTAGCTTTAGCTGCCACAATAGAATGTTCTGTCTTTACAGAGGGTCACTAGTTGTAAAATATACTAACCAGTACACCCATTAGCACATTTACGTTTTGATAGTGTAGCTAATCCATACAGCTTTTGATGGCACATGTTCATCTTGTGCCATAGTTTACTGCTTAATGCCCTAGATTATGGTAGCTAGTGTTCCTAACTGAAGCTAAAGGTAACAAAATCTGGTAAAAAAGAAGGAAATTAGCACAAGCAAGTACACTATTAACTATTGTGTGTCTTTTAACACTTGCATCTACTGGATTTGGGGGGAAACAGAGCTTTTATCCTCTCTGGATGATTGTTTGGTTAGCTTTAATTTTTTGTTAGATCTTTCCCCCTCAAATTTGTTTGTTTGTTTTTAACACTGTCTCATTCCTCTTGTTTCTTTAGGAACATCATATATAGACAAATCATGGATCTGTATCTGTTGCAGTGTATGGTGATCATGACAAGCCTGCTCTTGTTACTTATCCAGATGTTGCTTTAAATCGTAAGTACAACACGCTAGTTTAAAGTGCACAAGCTTTCTTGAAATTATTCCTGTAATCTGAAATTCAAGAGCTAAAATCTATGTTATTGCTGGTCAGATATGTCTTGTTTTCAAGGATTACTCTTCTTCCTTGAAGGCGCTTCATTGCTTGAACAATTACCGAGGATTAATCTTCCTGAAATACTTTATGTCTAAATGCATAATAATTGAACAATTGCCGAAGCAGCGGATGAGACGAGACAAGTATGCCTCAATAAATATGTAATTCAAACTGTTGATTTTAAGCACTATGAGTTATCGGAACTATGTTCAAAGAGGCCTGCTTCAGTGCTACCCCCTAACCCTAATTTCCGCCCCCTAACCTAATTTTCGAGGGGTATTCTTGTCCATCGCGAGTTTATTTTTTCCGGCCTGCCGTAGCGCAGATCCAAGCCCTCTCTAACCCATTATAACCACACCGTATATGTACAATACCCTCCTTCAAAAAAAACATCTCGAGACCCCACGACCATGTAAGACCTGTCGAATCCAATCATTCCAATCATTCACGCGGCTCCATCATCCACGCAACTCCATAATTCACGTGTTCTCGTCGGACAGCGGGCTTTGCACTGTCGTGAATCTGCACCATTCTCAGGTACCGCATCCCACGTCCCCCATTAGTCTTGATCGTGGCAATATCGAACAAACTCGATCGCGGCAACATTGAACAAACTGCCGCCGTTTTCATGGTAGTGGTTAACCTAGCGGGGCGGGTAACCTAGCTACCCGGCGACACATGCAATCGTGGATGTTGTTCCGGTAGTGGTGCTCCTCGTGATCTAGGCTCTTTGTCTAGGGTTAACATGAATCACGTAGCTCCATCATTCACACGTTACCCTAGTTGAGGTCCTTTGAATATCGGCGGCGGCGATCTCGGCCGACACCGTGCGACACCGTCGTCAACCTCCAGTGCTCCGAGGTACCACATCTCGCTCAAGCCCCCCACACTTTTCTCTCGCTCGCGGCGGCAGCATGGGATGATCTACCGTCGTTTTTTCGTGCTAGCGGGTAATCTAGCTACCGGGAGGCGCACACGATCACGAATCTTGTTCCTGTAGAGTTTGCTCCTCGTCTTGCAAAGTGATCACGCCGGCTAAAGTGGGTTCCTCGTTATTTGCTGCGGCGGCCAACCTAGGTATACAACGGCGCAGGCTATCACTAAGTGATCAGGACGGGTGCCGTGGGCATCTTGCTAACTAGGGTTCACGTACCTTATGATGATACTTATTATTTGTTGTAGGAAAAATGGCGGACAATGAGTTAATTGATATCATGCTAGATATGGAGTTTTGTAGCGACCCGACTTAAAACGAGTCAAGCCTCTGTGTATCTATGTTATCCCTGGATCAGTATGCTTGCACACACAATACATCAATGTATATATCAAAGTGCAATCACATGTAAATAACGTAAAATTTGATATATACCTCAAAATCTTAGCGGAAACAGTCAAACGAGTGGAGTCCCAATAAACACCAATGGCAGGTTGAGTTCAGACCATAACCCTGAATCGTACTCTTACTCATCGTAGAAAAATATCTGCAACATAAGACGTTGCAGTCGTGTAGGTCAGCATATTGAATATGCCGGCAAGTCACAAAAGAGAGGGGTGAAAATATCATCTATACTAAATGCATATATGGCAAGTGGGGCTGTAGTTAAAGTTTTGCGTAAAGCAAATTTTTCCTACAACAAGAGAGAGGTAAAAGCAAAATTTACTATGTTGTTGGTTGTTAATGAGAAGGTTCCACCAACCATTTCTCATACCCAAGTTATCAATATTACCCACATCAATAAGTTAATGGTGTTGAGAATTCCTGATAGTTTCAGTTCCTTTGGCTCAAGTTGTCCATGACCGTGGACACGACTAATCGATTAAGTTTGAGTACTCTACAGAGTTTTGCACACGTTCCCCACAAGATTCGATCGCCTCCGTTGGAGTCCTCGCACTTCAGGGTGTTTGAGAACCCGATGATCAAAACATGGTCTTCCAAAGGGTTCCTCTAAGCCACTGTCGGTGCCCATCCAATCCTACCGTTCTTCTACATCTCGTAGCACCGCTCGTCCAGAGTCACCATGATGTCGAACCAATCCAGAGCCCATGATGACTTGTGGCTGTGCAGGTAAGCCTCGGGTCTTGAATTATCCATCCATCTCTTCGTGCCTGGGTGAAGCTTTCCGCAAGATGTCATGGCGCTTCCCCATGCATCCCGGGTCATCCACTGGTTTCCCCAAGGAGCCCATCAAAACCGTCCTTCACCCAGAGGTATATTGCATCATGAGGTCTTGAAAGTCTTGAAGTCTTCAAGTCTTGATTATTAAGTTCTCACAACACTCATGGTAAACACTCAACCAGACCCCGTCTACCAGGAGCATAGAAAATTAACGCCCTGACCAAGTACCAGGAGTTTATGAGTGCCTAGCACATGATACTACATGAAGAACCAAAATTTCCAAGTACCTACTTGCATGCAATGGGTGAAGAAGGTTGATCTAATGCAATAAAACCATAGGTAAATTATGATCAAAGTGAACTTGCCTGGTAAGGTTGTTGAAGATAGATATCGCTCACAGGAAAAACTAGATAGAACTATTCGTCACTCTCCGATGAAATCTATATAATCAAACATAGTATTCATATAAGTAATCATACTAGCAATCATACTAGCAATCAAAATCACAACATCAAATAGAATTTATCTAATAAATCAAATCAAACGAGAATCCAAAAGAAACTTCAAAGAAAAACTCTGGAGCCTTCTACTATAACAATCAATAAATAGTTTTTGTTCTAATTAAACTTAACAGTAAATAAAACACTAAAATAGTAAAATAACAGAAAAGAAAATATAAAATTTACTAATCTAACATAAATTATTTTTTCATAAAATAATATTATTTTGAAAGTATTTTCAAATAGGAAATCAACTAGCAACGAAATCAATTTACAAGTTATTACCGAACTAGAATGGAATTCATGCTATCAAATAAAACTAAAATTTTGTTGTAGTAGAAAACCTACCGTTAACTAACAGAAAACAAAAATATAACTTTTCACAAGTATAAAAGAAAACAAATTAAAAACAATTATAGCAAAAGAAGTAGCAAAAATCCTAAAAAGAACTAAGCAGAATCTGTTTTTGTTAAAACCCTAATTTCAAATATCCTAAAAATTATGAAATTAAACCCACTGATAAATAATATCACTAGTTATCAATAGCAAAAAGAATCAACTCAAAAGCTATTTTAAAACTCCCGATATTCACAAAACAAGGTTTAAACCAAATCTGTTTTAACTCAAAATTTGCAAATTCAAACATGGTCAAAATTTGTATCTTCAGAAACTACATAAAAATTGTGATCCAACGCAAAAAAAAAATCACCTAATTTGGAGTTATAATCTTAAATTTATAAAGATTCTAAGTTTAGGATCTAATCTGTTTTCAAAAAGAAAAACAGAAAAAATAAAAGGACTAGGCTACGTGGCAGTTTTCTATTGGATAGAAAGTGTGCGCTGATGAGGCTAACCAATGAATGGCCGCAATCTAAAGAAAAATGCTTCGGTTAAACGTAACTAACAAAAGACTGAAGGGTTTTCTAAATAAACCGAAGAGGTATTCCCGATCTAATCTCAAACGTTGGTAGGAGATCTAACGGTGGGGGGTGGGGGAAAGGAGCTCACCGTGTCTGGGAGGATCTCCGGCAAGCTGTTGATGGCGACTGAAGGTGGTTGAGGTCGGGGTGGTGGCTCCGGTGTCCGGGGGCGGTGGCGGAGGGGCCCAGGCGGCGGAGGGGAGCTCCGGCGATCTCATGATGGTGCCGGCGGGGTGTGGGGCGACGCAGGGAGGCTGCAAGAGCTCGAGCGAGTTCTTGTTCGAGGCGAACTCCGGCGAGGGCGGGGCGGGGCGCTGCGGCGAGGGGAGGGGGTGGTTCTGGGCGGAACGAAGAGAGGGGGAGGAGAGGTTTTTATAGAGGGCTCGGGAGTGCGAGAGAAGGAAGGAGCAAGGAGATCGGGGCGATTTAATTTACTCCTGGCCATGGAAGGTTTTGTATGTGAGGAGAGGAAGGAGATCGTGTGGAGGAAGAAGAAAGTGATTCGTGCTGGATTTGCTAACGGGCCCATGTCACTTTTCTAATAAAAAATGATTTATTTCCTATTATACAAAAACAGGAAAGAAAACTAAATAAAAGAAAATCTATAATACTTTTATATAGACATATTATATATCGAAATTTGCAGAAAAAGGTTTCCTATGAGATAAACATATTCTCGAGGCCAAAGAAAATTCTCACAAAATTAGAAAATTCAAACAGTGTTGCTGGTTTAAGTAAAATGCAAAGAGAACATTTTGAAAATACTAAAATGGATTCAAATTAATTTCTCGCCATTTTTATATTGAAGGGAATCAGTTTACCCTATTTTCCATGTATTCTTTTTGGAGAAAAATAAATTTGAAAACCACTTCAAAAATTGTTTCTAAAACATAATATAAAACAATTTCAAAATAGTCTTGTGAGTTTCATATGTTCAAATATAATTTTAAATAGCCCCTGGTTTGGAGTGTCATATGGCTCCTCTCAAGATTTTAAATTTGGGCAAGGGATTTGAATTCATTTAATCTTTCCAATAGGACCAAAATATGACATAGATTGCAAAAGGAATTATTTTCACAAACCACCCTTTTTTCAAGTCCTTTATTTTGAAGAAGTCAAGTTATATTCTCTCAGTGATTTGTATTGGATGAAATTGGAATTCAAAAGAAAATGGGAAAGTCATTTTATTCCCTCTCAGTTAAAAGTTTTAAAAAGTTTCAAATTTCACTCAAGTTTAAATCAGTGAAACAAACAATCAATCAATCTAGTAATTATTATAACATACCAAAATTTGGGATGTTACAAGTTTGGAGAACTGCTGAAAGACTGGATACATGATTTGTCAAATGTTGAAAATTCAGATCATGGAGATTGGGAAGAGAATGGGAACGTAGGGGATGATGATATTGAGGAAAACAACTCCGAGGTCTCGAATGAAGATTACCTTAGTCAGGTGGGGAAGTGGACTTTTGTTTTGGAGCATGCAAATCAAATATTTTGCGGAATATTATATGGTAATTAATATTGTATTTCTGTTCATTATTTCAGCTAATTTCAGGATCTCATAACGCGTATGACTATTATGGTGAATCCGACGTGGAGACAAACCTTGGAGACGAATCAGTAGATGCACCTGATGGTGGAGAGTCGCAGTCGTCGGTCAACATGAGTGAGGTATGTATGAGCTGAATGTTGTATGTAAGTAATGTTAGACCATGTAAAAAATCATGGCTATGTTTTGATTGTTCAGGTGACAGAAGACGAGGGGAAAGAGAATGTCCAAGATAGTATGCATGCAGATGTTTAGAGGGATATGTTCATGAAGATAAGAGAAATGACTTTTGTGTCTGCAGAAGTTGCGTTCGACTTCTACAACAGCTGTGCTAAAGATAATGGTTTCAGCATTAGAAAGGATAAGGTCAGGTATAGCAAAATAGAGTCACATTATATGAGTTTACGGCGGTATGTTTGTTCTAGAGAAGGGAAAGGTGACAACAGATTGCTAACCGAGGAAGGATGCAGCCGTAGGCTCAGACCTGAGTCACGCTGCAACTACGAAGCACAGCTGACCGTGAAGCTTGACGAAAAGCATGGGGTTTGGTATGCTGGAAGTTTCGAGGACAAGCATAGCCATATGTTAGCAAGACCGGACGAAGTACCTTTTCTTTGGTCCCATAGAAAAATCAAAGAGTACCAGAAGTTTGAGATAATGTCCATGGGTGCCCCAGGGATAGGAATTCACACTATTATGGATTCCTACATCAGTATACATGCATGGTATGGCGGTGTTGGTTTTACGAGGCATGATATATACAACCTTTTCTCCAGGGAGAAGAGGAAGCTTCTTTTAAAAGGAGATGCTGCCACGGCCATATGCATCATGGCCAGTAGGAAGCAAAGGGATCCTAGCTTCTTTTCTGAGTACATGCTAGATAAAAAAGGACATATGAATAGAATGTTCTGGTGTGACTCCTAGTATCGTCAGGACTACAAGGACTTTGGCGACATGGTTGTATTTGACAATACGTACAAGATGAATCGCTATGGTATGCCATTCATACCTTTTGTTGGTCTTAACAATCACCGGAAGACTACTGTTTTTGCTTGTGCCATAGTTTCGGATGAAACCGAAGAGACATATGTCTGACTGTTGCACACTTTTTGAGGTCCATGTGTCACTCGCTGCCGAAGAGTGTAATCACGGACACTGATGCAGCGATGATCAGGCCAATTCGCGAAGTCTTGCCAGATGTGTGGCACAATATATGTACATGGCATATAGAAAAAAATACGAAGATTCACCTCAGTCACAAGTCCTTGAACAGTTCCGAACTCTTCTTACTAAACCACATCCACGGCCACATTTGACGAGAGATGGCACGCGTTTGCAAAAAGATGGCAGTCAGAAAAAACAGTAACTTGGTTGAGAAGGATGTATAAGAAATGAAGACTGTGGGCCGGAGCTTATGTGACAGGGGTTTTGGCTTGACATGAAAAGCAACCAGAGGAGTGAAAGTTTGAACTCATGCCTTCACCTCCACCTAGACGGTGAAATGACCCTAGTGGATATGGTTTTGCACTATGAGAATGTCGTTGTACGTATCCGTGAGAACGAGGCACGAGATGATTGCACGGCATCACTGACTCTACTGGTGCTAGTTACTAGCTCCAGGGAACTTGAGGTAGCTGCTTCTCACATATTCACTCCAACAAACTTCTATATGTTGCAAGATGATCTTAGAAAAGTTGGCAGCATGGAGATTGTAGAAAGAATAGTTGGAGACAAAGCACATCAGTTCATCGTGTGCTGGAAGAATAACCGGCAGAGCCATTTTTTGGTGGAGTATACACGAGTAAAGTCCGCAGAAACTATAAGATGTAGCTGTAGAAGAATGATTCGAAAAGGTCTACCTTGCAAGCACATATTCCATGTACTTAAGTACCTGAACATATCTGAAATACCAAAGTGTTTAGTTCTTGTTTGGTTCACTAAACAAGCAAGGCTGGGACTACCCGCGAGGCGCACAAGCAATTTGTTGGGATTTGGTTGGACTGGGGCGAATGAAAGAATGAAATATAGCCAGGTCAGTGTGTTAGCGTCAGAAGCTATGCATGCGGCATGCAAACACCCAGCTCTGTGGGATCAGTTACAGGATAGTTTGAAGGTCGTCATAGCTAAGAGCAATGAGTATGATCTGCTACAGGAAAAATGAGTAAAAAACGTCTGATCTGAGTAAGTGTGCAATTGAATATGTAGAGGATGGTGAAGGCAACATGATTGCAGTTCAAGATCCTATGAAAGTATCAAGCAAAGGTGCAACAAAGTTAGATGAGAAGCATCCGGTCTCGAAAAATGGTAGACCACTTTCTTACGATGAGATAAAAATTCGGTGCGGGGCTTGCAATTTGCCAGGACACACTAAACGCATCAAGAAATGCAAACTTAATAATAAGTAAGTGTTTATATGCATTGTCTATTTCTTTGTAACCTTACCATTCATTAATTTAACTTGTCTGCTATCATGTGCAGAATTGTAGGGCAGGAAGAAGAGTAGATGAACTTGATGAACTTTGGTCAAGTAATTTGTGTACTTAGATGAACTTGAAGTAATTTGTGTACTGAAGTACATTATGTGTTTGTGGAGTGAATTGATCTCTGTGTTAAAAAGATCACTGAATTTGACTGTCATCTGAATTTGTGTCATTGTTCGTGTTAGCTTAACTGAATTTGATCATGCTAACTGAATTTGGGCATGTTAAGTGTCATTTGAAATGTACATCCTCCTACAACTTTTGACAGTTTAGTAAGTTAACTCTTGATAGATAAGTAGCTACTCCTGCCTTTCCTAAACTAAACCTTCTATTTATGTACATCCACCTACAACTTGTTGCATGCTATTTTAAGAAACTAGTACACATGGGCATATTAGGTTGTAGATAGTGGAGACATGCAAATACAGTAGGGGAACATAGCAACATAGCAACACAACAATTCTAAGCCTTAAGAAGTTCACAGCAAACATTGCAACATCTGGAACATATATAGCAACATAGTTCTTGCTTGACATCACTCCATTACACATAACTTATATGCTGAACTATACCAACACACCTAACCAAAATATTTATCTAACTTATATGCTGAAATATACGAGCATACCTAACCAGATCAGTACTACTTCTAACTTCAACAACTGCATTGTTTCAGTTCTTTTTCAGCAGCTTCACGCGCTCCAAGCGATGAACCACCTCTAGTGCAGCAGTCTTCTTTTTTGCCCTAGTCTTCTTCTTCTTGTCCCCCTATTCCCCCCTCTGCATCCGCATCCACCACCTCCTGCTTGATGACGGCCGACACAACTGGAACCTTCGGCAGCTCGTCGATGTTAATGGGGAGGTCTTGGTCACCCTCTTTGGCTGCGAGGACCGGCGCGACCATCTGCACCTCCATCTCATCATCTGGCTCGCAGTTGTAGGGGAAGATGACCGCCGGATTCTTGCGGTCCCAATAAGTGGTGTTGACGGGCGCGGGGATGGCGGGGACGACGTCGATGACGCCCTTCGTCCTCGAGGCGAGGCGTATAGGATCCGACTGTGGCGACGTCATCTTGGAGGAGTGATACATCCACCACCTTGAGTGCTGCCTCGGGCCGGGGGAGCGTTGCACCTCCCGCATTGCCCAAAGCAGGACGGCGGAGGGGGGGATGCCATAGCCGGTGGGGAAATGACGTGCCTTATCATCGTCGCGCATGACCTTGACAAGGCCAAGCGCGTGGTTGCGCATCATCACCTCGCTTGGGAACCAATGCGCGATTTTGCGAAACTGCTCGCGGATCTCCTTATTGTCACCGGCCAGATCTTCGATAGCCTGCTGCCAGCCTAGGCTTTTTGTACATGGTGTCGCCGGTGGCATGGTGGTCGGCGGTGGTTCTCTCTGCTGGGGATATGGGGAGCGGTTGTGGGGAGAGGAAATGCGAAAAGACGTGTGTGGGAGGGGAGCGGTGAGTGGACACATTTACAGCCGTGCTCATTTATAGCAGACCGCTGGGTCAGGTGGGCTGACCGGTGGGCCCAATCTGTCAGCAATAACAAATGTGAAGTGAGGCAAAACAAATTATTGGCACGAACAAAAGTGAAGTGAGGCAAAGCAAATTATTCAACAATAAGAAATGTGAAAGCGGTTAAATCGCTAGTCACCGCATAAGTAAAATATTCAGCAATAACAAATGTGAAGTGAGGCAAAACAAATTATTGGCACGAACTTACTGTCTCACAGCATGACACACAAACATGTATGTGTATGCAACATAAAATCCACAAAATAGGTAACGCATGAATTCTTGCGTCACGTATGCAACCTAAAATCCAAAAAATGTCTCAAACCAAAATTATTCATGCCCCGGAAACATGCTTCCGGACTAAACTCCAACCATTTATACTACAATCTTGCGTCACTTATGAAGTCTTTAAGCCCGTATTTTCTTTGCGATGTCGCGAATTTTGTTTTTCACCGCTTCTAGCTGGTTGGTAGGTGACAAAATCAACTCGCGATGATACATCTTCTCCTTATGTTAACCGCTGCAAATTTATATACAAATGCATAGTGAATAATAGTTGTTATACGATCACACCACCTAGTCTACAAACAGAAATATCAATCAATCTGGGAAAAATGGCCGATCATTCGGTCCCCGTCCCAATGCTCCATAACTTCTATCACAAAAGGCCGCAGGAGTTGCTGATATATATGCAAACATTAGTGACGGTCCATACCAACATGTGTGGTTATTGCAATACGATGTACGTTAATTCAACAGTCCTCTTGTTGTGGGATGGGGTACTCTTTGATAGGCCATTTAGACACGTCCGCATATTTTCCAGGTGTAATACGGTTTGCCTCAAGAAAATCGTTTGCTATAGCGAGTCGCTATAAAAAGGATAATGTTAATGGAAATGAATACAACAATTAGTAGGAACAAAGTTAGTAATGCTGACAGTACCAATGCTTTCACTGTGTCGACAGACTGCTCAATAGGATAGAGCGAATCCATAACTTGGAATTCTTTCTTGCGCATGTGCATTACCACGGTAATGTAGTGGGTATTACCGACATTCAAGACCACATACGTCTACGGTGTAAGAAAACATCATGTACCATATGAAGTGCATTTGAAAATGTCGTATACTGAACAAGTAATAACATAACGTACCTTATCACGCAGAGTATACTCATCCTTGACTCTATTAACTGCTCGAGATCTTGACAACTCACTATCCATGTTGTAGGGTGACGACAATGGATTGTCTCGTGTCAGAGCCTGATCAACGAGGTATCTCGACCTCCACGCTGGACAGAGGTGACAATCATGACCAACACGCAATGCCAAATGTGCCTCATAAGAATCAATAACCTGCATACAATATGACGACATTTTATGTTCAAAAGTTGACACATATGTCATACAATTTAATAACAGGACATGGTAATAGTGCTTACAACATCCGACACCCATCTACGTTCGAGTACCGGCCGAAGAATCTCCGAAGTGAGTCTGTTAAGAATTCCATTGTAGTAAACTCTTTTCCTTTATTCTTTTTAGACCTAGAAGCTATCTCCACAAATGTAACAGGTGCCTATATTAGTTCCGGCGTCAACTCATCTGCCACAACCTCTGGCGCGACATTCTCAAAAAACAGAGTTGCATGGAAAATTATGAATGACAGTAATGGTGACTACATTATTTACTAGCATGTATTCCAGTAAGAAAGCTAGTAACAGTACCTCTACTTGCGGAGGTAGTTCCCGAAGGTCTAGTGCCGCGGGCAGAACGCCTGCTTGGCTTATCAAGTGCATATGGGGATTCACATTTCTTGGGAACTGTCCGCTTCCTCTTTCCCCACAAAACTTTGTCATCATTTCCGAATGTCGGCAACTTTTACCCCTTGGCATTAGCCATGTACTTGTTAACATAAGATGGCACGATGTCTATGTCCGAAGAACTAGACCGAGGAGAATTACTAATGATCCAAGGGTTTTCCGGTGTTGCACCATAGTCATCATTAGCCTTCTTTGGCGAACCACCATTCTGGACATTGATATTAGGTGGTGTTTTCTGGTTGGCAAAAACAAATCATGAAGCTTCATTTTTACAAAATAAAAAATATTAAACAAGCAAATTAAAGACAAACACACATACTTCCTCAGCTTCATTTTTCTCCTTGGGAACTGCCTCCCAAGTGTGTGTCAAATCAATGATCGGTTCGAGACTATCTTCAGAGTGATTGTCTTCCTTGTACATGAATTCCTTTTTTTCACATAGACCATTCTCAAACGAATCCACTTCATCATCACCATCATTCTTACAGGATTGCACGTCGACCGCCGGCTTGTACATGACACCTTCTTTGTTCAGCTTCTCCAACAGTTTCTGCAACACAAATATAAATGCGTTAATGCTTGCAACCTTTTGAAACTTGGTTATCTGCTTCTTCTCAAAAAGTATGGGTGTGTCACCTCAGCAACTTGATCAGTGATTTGCCTCATCTGCCAGTTCATGTAATCAATACACCTGTTCATGAAAACATCCATCATCTCATCCGGGTTAAAAGCTGGCTTCCACTTCCTTGCGGTGGCACTGGCCGGCTTGGGTTTTGGCTTGTGTATAGTCCCATGGTCTAGGTCTTTGGGCTCCTGCACCCTATATTCTTGGGTTATATTATCTTCGATATGCATGTGATATACAAAAAATGTGATCAATAAAAATTTAGTGAACTAGGGTTAGCTACATGTGATATACAAGTACAAGTGATATACACCTTGTTGGGGAACGTTGCATGGGATTTTTTTCCTACACACACGAAGACCTATCATGGTGATGATCATCTACGAGAGGGAGAACGGATATACATAACCTTTTAGATCGCTAAGCAGGAAGCGTTAAGAAACGTGGTTGATGTAGTGGAACGTATTCGTGATTCAAATCACCGTCGTCCAACGATCCGTCCCGATCTAGTACCGAACGGACGACACCTCCGCGTTCAGCACACATACAGCTCGATGACGATATCCGCCTTCTTGATCCAGCAAGAGAGAAGGGGAAGTAGATGAGTTCACCAGCAGCGTGACGGCGCGCCGGTGGTGGTGGTGAATCTGTTTCTGCAGGGCTTCGCCTAAGAACCGCAAAAAACCGATCTAGAGGATAAACTGTGATCTAGAGTTGAGGTAGCACGTGGCTGAAAAATATTTTTTTCAAAAGCCCTCAATCCTCTAGTATATATAGGAGGAGAGGAGGGAGGCCGTTGGCCCTAGGGTTTCCCCTTTGGGTCGACCGACATGGGAGTAGAGGAGGATTCCTCCTCCAATCTTACTCCTAGTAGGATTCCCCTTCTCCCACTTGGAAACCTTTATTCCTCATCCAGTCAGATGGGCCCTTAGAAGTGGTGTCGGCCAGCCCACCAGGGGCTGGTTTTCCTTCTTTCTTGGCCCATGAAGCCCCTAGGGTCGTCACACCCCTCCCGGTGCCCCCCCCGGTACCCTCCCGACACTCCCGGTACACTACCAATGAGCCCGAAATATTCCCGGTGACCAAAATAGGACTTCCTATATATCAATCTTTTCCTCCGGACCATTCCGGAGCTCCACGTGATGTCCATGATCTCATCCGGGACTCCGAACAACCTTGATTTACTAGCACCTATAAATCAACTATACCGAAACGTCACCGAACCTTAAGTGTGAAGACCGTGCGGGTTCGAGTACTATGCGGACATGATCTGAGACACTCTCCGGTCAATATCCAATAGCGGGACCTGGATGTCCATATTGGATCCTACGTATTCTACGAAGATCTTATCGGTTGAACCTCTATGTCAAGGATTCATATAATCCCGTATACCATTCCATTTGTCCTTCAGTATGTTACTTGCCCGAGATTCGATCGTCGGTATCTCCATACCTATTTCAATCTCGTTACCGGCAAGTATCTTTACTCGTTCCGTAATACAAGATCCCGTGACTAACTCTTTAGTCATATTGCTTGCAAGGCTTATATGCGATGTTCTATTACCGAGTGAGCCCCGAGATACCTCTCCATCACACGGAGTGACAAATCCCAGTCTTGATCCATGCTAACTCAACGGACACCTTCGGAGATACTTGTAGAGCACCTTTATAGTCACCTAGTAACGTTGCGACGTTTGATACACACAAGGCATTCCTTCGGTATCAGTGAGTTACATTATCTCATGGTCATAGGAATGAATACTTGACATGCAGAAAACAATAGCAACAAAACGACACGATCATATGCTACGTTCATAGTTTGGGTCTTGTCCATCACATCATTCTCCTAATGATGTGATCCCGTCATCAAATGACAACACTTATCTATGGCTAGGAAACCTTAACCATCCTTGATCAACAGGCTAGTCAACTAGAGACTCACTAGGGACACAATTTTGTCTATATATCCACACATGCATTTATGTTTCCATTCAATACAGCTATAGCATGTATAATAAACGATTATCTTGAAACAGGAAATATAGTAATAACTATTTTATTATTGCCTCTAGGGCATATTTCCAACAGTCTCCCACTTGCACTAGAGTCAATACTCTAGTCTCACATCTTCATACAGTTCTGGTGTTGTTCATGCTTCGCTCGTGGTAGAGGTTTAGTCAGCGGATCTGCAACAGTCAGATCCGTGTGCACTTTGCAAATATTTATGTCCTCTCCTTCGACATAGTCACGGATGAGGTTGACGCGTCGTTTGATGTGTCTGGTCCTCTTGTGAAACCTTGGTTCCTTGGCCATAGCAATGGCACCAGTGTTGTCACAGAACAAAGTTATTGGATTTAGTGCGCTCGGCACAACTCCAAGATCTGTCATGAACTGCTTCATCCAGGCACTCTCCTTAGCCGCCTTGGAGGCTGCTATGTACTCCGCTTCGCATGTAGAATCAGCTACGACGCTTTGCTTCAAACTGCACCAGCTTACCGCACCCCCATTAAGAACATATACTTATCTGGTTTGTGACTTAGAGTCATCCGGATCAGTGTCAAAGCTTGCATCGACGTAACCCTTTACGACGAGCTCTTCAGATACTTCAGGTACTTCAGAATATTCTTGACCGTCGCCCAGTGTTCCACTCCTGGATCACTTTGAAACCTGCCTGCCATACTTATGGCCAGGCTGACATCCGGTCTTGTGCACAACATTGCATACATGATAGACCCTATGGCTAAAGCATAGGGGATGACACTGATCTTTTCTCTATCTTGTGCAGTTACTAGACACCGAGTCTTACTCAAGTTTATACCTTGTAACACAGGCAAGAGCCCCTTCTTGGATTGTTCCATTTTGAACTTCTTCAAAACTTTATCAAGGTATGTGCTTTGTGAAAGTCCTATTAGGCGCCTCGATCTATATCTATAGATCTTAATGCCTAATATGTAAGCAACTTCTCCTAGGTATTTCATTGAAAAACTTTTGTTCAAGTAACCCTTTACGCTTTCTAGAAACTCCACATTGTTTCCAATCAACAATATGTCATCCACATATAATATTATAAACGCTACAGAGCTCCCACTCACTTTCTTGTAAATACAAGCTTCTCCTACAACTTGTATAAATCCAAACACCTTGATCACCTCATCAAAGCGCTTATTCCACCTCCGAGATGCTTGCACGAGTCCATAAATGGATCGCTGGAGCTTGCATACTTTGTCAGCATTCTCTAGATCGACAAAACCTTCTGGTTGTATCATATACAACTCTTCCTTAAGAAACCCGTTAAGGAACATCGTTTTGACATCCATCTGCCAGATTTCATAATCGAAAAATGCAGCTATTGCTAACATGATTTAGACGGACTTAGGCATCGCTACGGGTGAGAATGCCTCATCGTAGTCAACTCCTTGAACTTGTGAAAAACCCTTTGCCACAAGTCGAGCTTTATAAACGGTCACATTACCGTCTACGTCCGTCTTCTTCTTAAAGATCCATTTGTTTTGAATAGCCTTGCGACCTTCATGTAATACTTCCAAAGTCCACACTTTGTTTTCATACATAGATCCTATCTCGGATTTCATGGCCTCTAACTATTTGTTGGAATCTGGGCCCACCATTGCTTCTCCATAGCTCACATGCTCATTGTTGTCTAACAACATGATAGACAAGACAGGGTTCCCGTACCACTCGGGAGCAGTACGTGCTCTTGTCGACCTGCCATGTCCGACAGTAACTTGATTTGAAGCTTCATGATCATCATCATTAGCTTCCTCTTCAACTGGTGTTGCCTCAACAGAAATTTCTTTCTGCCCTGCGCCACCATCTTGTTGAAGCAGAGGTTCTGTAACCTCATCGAGTCCTATCTTCCTCCCACTCAATTCTTTCGAGAGGAACTCTTTCTCAAGAAATGCTCCGTTCTTAGCGACAAATACTTTGCCCTTAGATCTGAGATAGAAGGTATACCCAACTGTCTCTTTTGGGTAACCTATGAAGACACACTTTTGCACTTTGGGTTCCAGCTTTTCAGGCTGAAGCTTTTTGACATAGGCATCGCATCCCCAAACTTTAAGAAACGACAACTTTGGCTTCTTGCCATACCACAACTCATATGGTGTCGTCTCAATGAATTTTGATGGTGCCCTATTTAAAGTGAATGCAACTGTCTCTAATGCATAGCCCCAGCACGATAATGGCAAATCGGTAAGAGACATCATAGATCGCACCATATCTAACAAAGCACGATTACAACGTTCGGACACACCATTACGCTGTGGTGTTCCAGGCGGTGTCAACTGTTAAACAATTCCACATTGTCTTAAGTGAGCACCAAACTCGTAACTCAGATACTCTCCTCCTCAATGAGATCGTAGGAACTTGATCTTCTTGCTACGATGATTTTCAACTTCACTCTGAAATTGCTTAAACTTTTCGAACGTTTCAGACGTGTGCTTCATCAAGTAGATATAACCATGCCTACTCAAATATTCAGTGAAGGTGAGAAAATAACGATATTCACTGCACGCCTCTATGCTCATTGAACCACACACATCAGTATGTATAATCTCCAATAAGTCACTTGCATGCTCCATTGTTCGAGAGAATGGAGTCTTAGTCATCTTGCCCAAGAGGCATGGTCTGCATGTGTCAAGTGATTCAAAATCAAGTGACTCCAAAAGTCCATCAACATGGAGTTTCTTCATACGCTTAACACCAATATGACCTAAGTGGCAGTGCCACAAGAAAGTGGTGCTATCATTGTTAACTCTACATCTTTTGGTCTCAATGTTATAGATGTGAGTATCATCACAATCGAGATTTAATATGAACAAACCCCTTAAATTGGGTGCATGACCATAAAAGATATTACTCATATAAATAGAACAACCATTATTCTCAGACTTAAATGAGTAACCGTCTCGCAATAAACAAGATCCAAATATAATGTTCATGCTTAACGCAGACACTAAATAAATTTAAGTTCATAACTAATCCCGATGGTAACTGAAGTGAGACCGTGCCGACGGCGATTTCATCAACCTTGGAACCATTTCCCACGTGCATCGTCACTTCATCCTTTGCCAGCCTTCGCTTATTCCGCAGTTCCTGCTTCGAGTTGCAAATGTGAGCAACAGAACCGGTATAAAATACCCAGGCACTACTACGAGAGCTGGTTAGCTACTCATCAATAACACATATATATATATATATATATATATATATATATATATATATATATATATATATATATCATATATACCTTGTTTGGCATTGGCCGCCTTCTTATCGGCCAGATACTTGGGGCAGTTGCGCTTCCAGTGACCAGTCCCCTTGCAATAATAGCACTCAGTTTCTGGCTTAGGCCCAGCCTTGGGTTTCTTCGTTGGAGGGGAAACAGTTTTGCCACTCTTCTTGGAGTTACCATTCTTGCCTTCGCAGTTCTTCTTGAAACTAGTGATCTTATTGACCATCGACACTTGATGTTCTTTCCGGATTTCTGAGACAACGACTTTCAGCATCGCAAATAACTCCCCGGGTGACTTAGTCATCCCTTGCATGTTATAGTTCAACACAAAGCTCTTGTAGCTAGGTGGCATTGATTGAAGAATTCTGTCAATGATAGCTTCTTGTGGGAGATTGTTCCCCAGCTCAGTTAGACGCTTTGAGTACCCAAACATTTTGAGCACATGTTCACTGACAGACGAATTCTCCTCCATTTTGCAAGCATAGAATTTATCGGAGGTCTCATACCTCTCGATCTGGGCATTCTTCTCAAAGATAAACTTCAACTCCTGGAACATCTCATATGCTCCATGACGTTCAAAGTGTCGTTGAAGTCCCGGTTCTAAGCCATACAAAACCGCACATTTGAACTAGTGAGTAGTCATCCTTACGAGCTTGCTAAGCGTTCGAAACATCTTGTTCAGCCGTAGCGGGTGGTTCATCTCCTAGCGCTGCATCAATTACATAATTCTTTTGCCCAGCTTGAAGGATAAGCCTTAGATTTCGAGCCCAGACTACAAAATTGCTACCATCATCTTTCAGCTTAGCTTTCTCTAGGAACGTATTGAAATTCAGGGTTGCTACTCGCGAGCCATTGATCTACAACACAAAATTTTGCAAAGATTACTTAGACTATGTTCAAGACAATTGAGTTTAGCTAATCATATTACTTATAAACTCCCACTCAAATAAACATCCCTCTAGTTATTTGAGTGTCGCATGATCCAAATTCACTAACTCAAGTCCGATCATCACGTGAGTTGAGCATAGTTTCAGTGGTGAACATCTGCATGTTGATCATATCTACTATATGATTCATGCTCGACCTTTTGGTCTCTTGTGTTCCGTGGCCATGTCTGTACATGCTAGGCTTGTCAAGTTTAACCTGAGTGGTCCGCATGTGCAACTGTTTTGCACCCGTTGTATGTGAATGTTGAGTCTATCACACCCAATCATCACGTGGTGTCTCAAAACAATGAACTATCGCAATGGTGCACAGTCGGGGAGAACACAATTTTATCTTGAAATTTAGTGAGGGGTCACCTTATAATGCTACCTTCGTTCTAAGAAAAATAAGGTGCATAAAAGGATTAACATCACATGCAATTCATAAGTGACATGATATGGCCATGATCTTGTGCTTCTTTATCTCCATCACAAAAGCACCGGCATGATCTTCATCGTCATCGGTGCCACACCATGATCTCCATCATCATGATATCCATCATTGTGCCGCCATTGAGGTTCTCATGCTATCTATGCTATTACTACTAAAGCTACTACCTAGCAATATAGTAAACACATCTACAAGCACAAGCATTAGTTTAAAGACAACCCTACGGCTCCTGCCGGTTGCCGTAGCATCGACGTGCAAGTTGATATTTAACTATTACAACATGATCATCTCATACATGCAGTATATCATATCATGTCTTTTGCCATATCATATCACATGCATACCCTGCAAAAACAAGTTAGACGTCCTCTAATTTCTTGTTGCATGTTTTACGTGGCTGCTATGGGTATCTAGTATGATCGCATCTTACTTACGCAAAGCCACAACGGTGATATGCAAATTGCTATTTAACCTTTCCCCAAGGACCTCCCTCGGTCAAATCCGATTCAACTAAAGTTGAAGAAACAAACACCCGCCAGTCATATTTATGCAACAAGTTGCATGTTAGTCGATGAAACCGGTCTCTCGTAAGCGTACGAGTAAGGTTGGTGTGGCCGCTTCAATCCAACAATACCGCCGAATCGAGAAAAGACTAAGGAGGGAAGAAAATCGAACATCAACGCCCACAAAACTTTTGTGATCTACTCGAGATTTCATCTACGCATGAACCTAGCTCATGATGCCACTGTTGGGGAACGTTGCATGGGAAACAAAATTTTCCTACACACACGAAGACCTATCATGGTGATGATCATCTATGAGAGGGAGAACGGATCTACATACCCTTTTAGACCGCTAAGAGGGAAGCGTTAAGAAACGCGTTTGATGTAGTGGAACGTGTTCGTGATTCAAATCACCGTTGTCCCACGATCCGTCTCGATCTAGTACCGAACGGACGACACCTCCGCGTTCAGCACACGTACAACTCGATGACAATCTCTTCCTTCTTGATCCAGCAAGAGAGATGGGGAAGTAGATGAGTTCGCCGACAGCGTGTTGGTGCGCCGGTGGTGGTGGTGAATCTGTTTCTGCAGGGCTTTGCCTAAGCACCACAGAAAACCGATCTAGAGAAGAAACTGTGATCTAGAGTTGAGGTAGCACCTGGCTGCAAAATATATCCTCTCAAAAGCCCTCAAACCTCTAGTATATATAGGAGGATAGGAGGGAGGCTGTCGGCCCTAGGGTTTCCCCTTTGGGTCGGCCGCCGTGGGAGGAGAGGAGGATTCCTCCTCCAATCCTACTCCTAGTAGGATTCCCCTTCTCCCGCTTGGAAACCTTCTCCATCTTGTGGTTTTTTTCCTTTATTCCTCATCCAGTCGCATGGGCCCTTAGAGGTGGAGTCGGCCAGCCCACCAGGGCTGGTTTTCCTTCTCTCTTGGCTCATGAAGCCCCTAGGGTCGTCACACCACTCCCGGTGCCACCCCCGGTACCCTCGTGGCAGTCCCGGTACACTACCGATAAGTCCGAAATATTTGCGGTGACCAAAACAGGACTTCCTATATATCAATCTTTTCCTCCGGACCATTCCGGAGCTCCTCACGACGTCCAGGATCTCATCCGGGACTCCGAACAACCTTTGATTACCAGCACCTATAAATCAACTATACCGAAACGTCACCGAACCTTAAGTGTGTAGACCCTGCGGGTTCGAGTACTATGCAGACATGATCTGAGACACTCTCTGGTCAATATCCAATAGCGGGACCTGGATTTCCATATTGGATCCTACATATTCTATGAAGATCTTATCGGTTGAACCTCTGTGTCAAGGATTCATATAATCCCGTATACTATTCCCTTTGTCCTTCGGTATGTTACTTGCCCGAGATTTGATCGTCGGTATCTCCATACCTATTTCAATCTCGTTACTAGCAAGTGTCTTTACTCATTCCGTAATACAAGATCCCGTGACTAACTCTTTAGTCACATTGCTTGCAAGGCTTATATGTGATGTTGTATTACCGAGTGGGCCCTGAGATACCTCTCCGTCACACGGAGTGACAAATCCCAGTCTTGATCCATGCTAACTCAACAGACACCTTTGGAGATACCTGTAGAGCACCTTTATAGTCACCCAGTAACGTTGCAACATTTGATACACACAAGGCATTCCTCCGGTGTTAGTGATTTACATGATCTCATGGTCATAGGAATGGATACCTGACATGCAGAAAACAATAACAACAAAACGACACGATCATATGCTACGTTAATAGTTTGGGTCTTGTCCATCACATCATTCTCCTAATGATGTGATCCCGTCATCAAGTGACAACACTTGTCTATGGCTAGGAAACCTTAACCATCCTTGATCAACATGCTAGTCAACTAGAGACTCACTAGGGACACAATTTTATCTATATATCCACACATGCATTTATGTTTCCATTCAATACAGTTATAGCATGGATAATAAACGATTATCTTGAAACAAGAAATATAATAATAACTATTTTATTATTGCTTATAGGGCATATTTCTAACACACCTAAACGTGATTAACTAAATGAAACACCACAGCTACATGTGATATAAAACTACATGTGATCAACTAACATGATTACCTTGACGTTGCCACGCCCACGACCATTGTCATAGTCAAACCGATCTCTCCTAGTGGCTGGAGCTTCGGTCTAATTCCTCATGAGTGGTTGTAAGGATAAGTTAGGATTGAAAGCGCAATCACCTTACAGAGGTTGCACCTTCTCCCAGTACAAGTGCTACAAGAAAGTCAAGATGTGCGCTTGGTACTATTAACCACATAAAGTTGAAGTGATAAACTATTTTACATTGATATATGTCTCATAGTTGTACCTGCAACAGAGCTAAATTTCCTTTCGGCCATTGTCGGAGGTGCTTTCCTTTCTTCACAACGCGAACGCAGTCGAAAAGAACACGAAAGGTGAACGCATTCCAGTTGATCTTGGAAATACATTTGACATCATCTACCAAGGAATAATACTACTTTGGTACAAGCTTGCTCGAGATGGGAGCAATAACTGTTCCTAGTAGGACAAGGACCACTTTCTGAAGGAAGTCGTCATCGGTGGATTTATTTTTTATGAGGCCCACAATGACATCATCAAACACTATATTACATGTAGATTTACTTAGAAATTGAGGCAGCACCCTATATTTTATATCCTCACCTTCTTCGATGAGAATATCTGAAGTCGACGGTCATTCATTGTCCAAGTTCAAGATGCACTCTACATCCACAGCACGGAGAGACACCTCCCCAACCAGGTCTTGCACCTTGAACCTGGCCGTGCTTAGGTCAAAAATCTCGACCATGTACCTTATCAATAGCGTACGCATCTTCAGTGAGGGTATCTGGAGCATCCTACACAAATTAGTTTCGTCAAGTCTAGCTCTTTCAACGGCAGATAGAGCGCCAACCAGCTTGCACCATTTTTCAACGACGCACACAATTTCTCCATTGTGTTCATCCATCCCGTTGACAAAATATAACATTTGTTCACACAATAGCTAACAGTAAAGCAAAAAAGAACACTAGCTGAAAAATCTACCAAAGTGGTACATGCTGCAAAGTGGGTTGATATAAACCTAACAAATGATAAGTAGAAGTGATCAATTAATTTACAACCATGTGTTCAATTACTTTAAGAATCAAAAGTAACATAAGTTATATAATGAATTTGAGGTTCATGAACAATTAATGTACAAATTATTAATGTTGTATTTGCACCTAAAAATACCTAACAACGGATGAAACATAAAAATAACCGATCTATAATAACACCGATTTACATATCTTGTTGATTTAGTCGTATGCCAACTAGTTTGTTTACCATTGTATGACTCAACAATAGATCTATTTCATCTATGCCATCTGGTTAGAACGCATCTTATCAAACATACCTAATTTGAAAATATGTGCTCATCCTAGGTGAATCATAGCGGGTGAATCAAAGCTAATACACGAACAATTTAGTTTCGTATGGTAGCGGTATGGCATCATACTTGAATGGTTGATGAAGATGAAAGTAGTGGGCGATGCGGTCTCGACGTGCTCCGTCGAGGGCGTGTCGAGGGCGTCCTACATGTGTAGGTGGATGTTCTCCAGGTTCTTGATGGGTTTTGGCGTATGCGGTGGAGGGAGCTGTCGACGACTCGGCGGTAGGCGTTCTGGATGACATTTATGACAGAGGGAGTTGTTATATAGGAGGAGACGCGATCTCCTAGGTCATCACAACTTCCCGAGAGCGTATCTACTAAATCATGGCTCGTCTTCCATTCGGTTGACGCGAGGCGGTACTTGCTCCTCAATTCAAGGGATTAGGTCGTGCGGGATTGCCACGTTCCGGGATTTGTGTAACAAAATGACAACTCCTCCCGTGATCGACGTGGGATCCAACTAGCATTTCTGGGATGGGCCGGCCCACGAACATACACTGTATCATGTATTAGATTAAATTGTGAAGAGACATTTGATTATTTAGTGTATTATACATGTTTCACAACTTTCATGGGTTATAAGTGTCAAACAATGGAGGTGTGCCATGTTCTACATTTGTTTTTTTTTTGAAATTACAGTGCATTGGTCAAATTTTGGTCAACACAGATGTATGCCTAACAAGTGTGCTAGGAACAAAGATTCATTGGCATGCAACTTATTTCAAATTCACATGTGGTTAACTTTGTCACCACAAATGCTAGTACAACAATGGTAGTGTATTGTTGGTACATCCTTTGCAAAAAATACATTGTATTGAAGAGAAATAATAAAAATCACCAAGTTTTCCCCCACATCAATAGGTAGGACCAATGAGAAGATTCATTGGCATGCAATGAATCAACCATGTGCTAAATATGAGGCCATTTGAGCAATGTATGCCATGGCCATGGTCATGAGCCACTCCATTTGCCTATGAATACCATGAACCTTCCACCTACTAGATTACATTTGTGAAGAGACATTTGAATTATTTACTGTATTACAAGTTTCACAATTTTCATGGGTTCTAGGTGTCAGATAATGGACGTGTGCGATCTTCTACATTTTTTTTTCAAATTATAGTGCCTTGGTCAAACTTTGGTCAACACAGATGTGTGCCTAACAAGTGTGCTAGGTACAATGATTTTTCACTCAAGCAACAACTTATTTCAAATTCACATGTGCTGAACTTTGTCACCACGTATGCTTGTACAACAATGGTAGTGTATTGTTGGTACATCATTTGCAAAAAAGACACTGTATTGAGGAGAAATTATAAAAATCACCAAGTTTTCCCCCACATCTATAGGTAGGACCAATGAGAAGATTCATTGGCATGCAATGAATCAACCATGTGCGAAATCAGAGGCCATTTGAGCAATGTATGCCATGGATATGGTCATGAGCCACTTCATTTGCCTATGTAAAACATGAACCTTCCACCTACAAGATTAAATTTGTGAAGAGACATTTGAATTATTTACTATATTATACATGTTTCACAATTTTCATGGGTTATAGGTGTCAAACAATGGAAGTGTTCCACGTTATACATTTGTTTCTTTTTTTTGAAATTACAGTGGCTTGGTCAAACTTTGGCCAACATAGATGTGTGCCTAACAAGTGTGTTAGGTACAAAGCCTTTTCACTTAGGCAACAACTTATTTCAAATTGATATGTGGTGAACTTTGTCATCACACATGCTTGTACAACAATGGTAGTGTATTGTTGCTACACCATTTGCAAAAAAGACACTAAATTGAAGAGAAATGATAAAAATCACCAAGTTTTCCACCACATCTATAGGTAGGACCAATGAGAAGATTCATTGGCATGCAATAAATCAACCATGTGCCAAATCAGAGGCCATTTGAGAAATGTATGCCATGGATATGGTCATGAGCCACTTCATTTGCCTATGAAAACCATGAACCTTCCACCTACTAGATTAAATTTGTGAAGAGACATTTGAATTATTTACTGTATTATACATGTTTCACAATTTTCATGGGTTCTAGGTGTCAAACAATGGAAGCGTGCCATGTTATACATTTGTTTCTTTTTTTGAAATTACAGTGCCTTGGTCGAACTTTGGTCAACACAGATGTCTACCTAACAAGTGTGCTAGGTACAAAGCTTTTTCACTCAGGCAACAACTTATTTCAAATTCACATGTGCTGAACTTTGTCACCACACACGCTTGTACAACAATGGTAGTGTATTGTTGGTACACCATTTGCAAAAAAGACACCTGTTGAAGAGAAATGATAAAAATCACCAAGTTTCCCCCCACATCTATAGGTAGGACCAATGAGAAGATTCATTGGCATGCAATGAATCAACCATGTGCCAAATTAGAGGCCATTTGAGAAATGTATGCCATGGATATGGTGAGGAGCCACTTCATTTGCCTATGAAAACCATGAACCTTCCACCTACTAGATTAAATTTCTGAAGAGACATTTGAATTATTTACTGTACTATACATGTTTAACAATTTTCATGGGTTCTAGGTGTCAAACAATGGAAGTGTGCCATGTTATACATTTTGTTTTTTGAAATTACAGTGCCTTGGTCAAACTTTTTTCAACACAAATGTTTGCCTACCAAGTGTGCTAGGTACAAAGCTTTTTCACTCATGCAACAAATTATTTCAAATTCACATGTGCTGAACTTTCTCACGACAAATGATTGTCCAAGAATGGTAGTGTATTGTTGGTACATCATTAGCAAAAAAGAGCATGTATTGAGGAGAAATGATAAAAATTACCAAGTTTCCCCCCACATCTATATGTTGGACCAATGAGAAGATTCATTGGCATGCAATGAATCAACCATGTGCCAAATATGAGGCCATTTGAGCAATGTATGCCATGGCCATGGTCATGGTCATGAGCTACTTCATTTTCCTATGAAAACCATGAACCTTCCACCTACTTGCTTAAATTTCCAATTTTTCATGGGTTCTAGGTGTCAAACAATGGAAGTGTGCCATGTGCTATTTAAATTATTTACTGTATTCCAAGTTTCAAAATTTTCATGGGTACTAGGTGTGAATCAAATGAAGTGTGCCAAGTTTTTACATTTATTTTGAATTTTCAGTGCTTTATCTCTCTTTTGGTTCAGGATATAATCCATTCATGTACAACATGTACTCCACTGCCACGGTCGTAGTTATTATTACTTAAAAGAATATATGAACAAAATAAAGAAAACTTAGCTGGCATTGATGGTTTGGCGTTCCAATCATAAAGCATCGCCGCCTCGTCCATTGCTAAACCGCCACCGCACGTTCCTCTCTCACTTTCCTATTAGAAAACCACCCCTCCTCCTTTGTCTTATTCGTTCCAGAAAACCCTCACTCCTTCCGTGCTCCGCTCCTTCCTCTCCTCCCTTCCAAAAAACCCTCGTTCCTTCCTCTTCTCCATTGCAGATCCACCATCTCTCATCTCCTCGTCCAAAGCCACCACCTCTCCTCTCCTCATCCCACTAGAAGCATATCCATGGCACTACGTGACAGAATCGCGACCATCGCTGACGGCGACCAGACGAAGTTAGCCAGGTTGAGAGAGATCCTTTCCTGGTTTGACAACGACTTGAAGGTGGCGGCGACGGGAAGGCCATGGGCAAGCATCTCAGAGATAGCGAGAGGGGTGAGATCTATTCCCGAGATGGAGTACGGCGGCAGTCCGTCGAGTCCTTCGATTATCTCCTCTGGGCGATGGAGCAGACGAACTCGGAGGAGCGGATGGTGAGGCGCAGGTGGTGGGTGTAAAGATCCAAGATCGAGCATCCATAGGATGGCCCCAAGATCACATACGCGGTGCCGTTCGTGAGGATGCTGTTCCAGGTGGTGCCACCGGCGTGGACGCATGTCATACACAACATGAGGTCGTTGCTGCGCGCGACGTCGCTTCCCTGCGGTTCTGCACGGTTCCCTCGACGATCTCCTCGTCTCAACGGCGGCGGTGGCGTTTAGGGTAAGCTTCGAATTCAGGTTGCAGTGTAGTTTAACCTTTTATTTCGGTGCAGTTTAGCCTTTTATGTGCTAGTAATTTATCCATGGAACACATCATTTAACCTGTACATTAAATCATAATGTGAATTAAATGAAGTTTGATCTAGTTTCTATGGGATAGCTCCATGATGTTTGAAACTTAGAAATGGAGTGATGTTTGATAAGTCCCAGGTGGTTGATCCCTGTGTTCCATGTTTTCAACTGAGCAATATAATTGTACTAGTCATATGAACCCCAGTTTTCAATTACTTCCTAAATTGTAGCAGATTCATATGCTACCAAATTCATATAATTGTACTCGTGATATGCTGCCAAATTCATATTAATTCAACATTTAGTTTTCTCAACTTGGTATTCAAATTGGAATGTGTGTGTTCTTATGACAGATTACCATATTGTGAGATTTCAAACACACTCTAATGCACACTATCAAATGAACACAACATTTAACTTGTATATTATATCAGTAGGAGCATTATATGAAGTTTGATCCTTTTCTGTTGGTTAGATGATGGTTTGCACCCACCTTCCGTGCACCCACCCAATAAAACATTTCAAATCATTCTCCTTTATATGTATTTGTGAAACTGTCTATCCAAATGCCATTCTTTATAGTTTTTTTTATATTTCTGTGCCCCTGGTTCCTTAGCCATACTCATTCATCCCCACGCTCTTAACTTTTGCTCACTTTTCCCCACTCCCTTGGCCGAAACCCTCAGAACTTGTCACAAACGATGGATGCCGTCGGGTCAGTGCTTTGACCGTTAACTTTGACTAGTGGGGTCGCGCTGACTGTGTCGCCCGTTGGACCTGATGAGTGGGGTCACGGCGGACGGTGCCGCGGTTAGCTCATTGGCCCGTGCGCGCGCCGCAACGACAGAAGCCTGTTATGCATGCACGACAGAAGCCTGTCATGCATGCATGCACGTAGCTAGCCTACGTGCATGTGCCGCCGCCCGCCGCCAGGATGCGCTGACCGGCCTCTTTTTCATGCGAGCCGCCACGGACGCTGACCGACCTCATTTTCACGCGAGCCGCCATGGATGCAGGGACTGTTGCTGCCACTGGTTCGTATCATCTCCCATGCGTCTCTCCTCGATGTAGAGCATTGTTTCACACTTTTCGATCCACTCACATCTATTCAATGTGGCAATTAAAACCTGTTGGCAATTAAAGTGGCATATCGATCGACGCGGCTCGTTTGAACGTAGAAAATCCAAAGCGCGGCCGGTGCCACTCCCCTTCCCTTCCCCTTTCCCTATTTAAACCACCACCCCTCCACCTATTCTCCACACATCCATTTGCGCCGCCCCCTTCACCCAAACCCAGAGCACTCTCAAAGCGAGGCGAGGATGCAGTACAACGGCCCCACCTTCGAGGTCCCACCGACCGTGCCGGAGAGACGGTATCCGGCCGACGTCGTCGTGGAGAGGACGCTCCGCGTGTGGGCGTTATCACGCTGGAGGGGTGCAAGGGGGTTTGCCGAGTGGTTCCTCCGTGCGGGCTTCGCCCACCTACCGGTGGGCTCGCCGATGATGTTTCGACTGGAGGAAGTGCGTCCAAACTCCAGTCTCCGCTGATAGGGCTCACCGTCACCTTCACCAATAGATTTGATGTGTACTACCTCCTCGGCAAGGTGATTTGGTGTGGATGCGAATTCATCTCATTCACAACCCACAACATCTTCACAAACTTCGACTGCATCTTCCCCACCCGCGATGGTATGCACAGCCTCCCCTACTACATCGTCCAGGACGACATGGAGAGGGAGCAGTGAAGAGAAGGCACAATGAAGATGGTGGCGAAGTCCCGGTCTCGATCATGAGCTTGTCTTGCCCTAGGGTGTTAGGTATTTTTATCTTTTATATATTTCTATCTTAATTATGTCGTTGGTTGTACCGTGAACTTTTGATCTCTATCGTGTTATCCCCTAAGAACTTTGTTATGCTTGCTACCCTTATTGATAGGGAATCCCTATTTGATATGTCGTTGGTTATCAGTGTTTTTATTGCTATTTCTATCTTATTTGACGTGAGATAAATCGCTAGATGGATATGGTGCCGTACACGAGCCCTTTTGCTAAATCAATCAATGATTGAGTATTCCTCAATGAAAACCAGTAAGTTTTCGCCCATTTAGAGTAGGGTCAAGTTTTCGAACGCGCGGATAATGGAGTAGTTGAAGTGTCAAAAAGGAAACTAAAGCTAGAAAAATGAGCCATGTTGATGTTGAAAATAAGAAGAAGAAAAGCTAATTTGGCCCTATTCCGTATATTGTATGAACAAAAACAATCTAATTTTTGAATAGTTTGTGGATGCTATGGTTTAGGGTACCCTATGTTTTATATAAGAAGTACGCTATGGTTGCTACTTTTTATGTTATGGATGTATGCTTGCTACGTGAGATATCGGTCGATGGATATGGTGTCGTAGCCAAGCCGTAGGCAAGCTCTCTAGATGGATATGGTGCCATAGCCGAGCCTAGACACGCTCTCTAGATTGATATGCTGGCTAATGGTGCCACTAGACTTTATTTTAGACGTGGTTTCAGATGGATATCATGATCTACATAATTAAGTCTGACATATTCTTAATAAAAAAACAAAAACAAAAAATCATGTATACAATATTTTTCTTGCAACAAAGCCTTGTTTATAATACCCGCAATCAAAAAATGGAAGTGTTGTGCCGCATGGAATATACAGAAGGAAATTACCATGATATGTACAAATATATTTGACATGTGCAAGTCGAGCAATAAATTGATTTACCATCATGCACTATTTTTGTTCGGCATGGCAATAAATGGATTTACCATGGTAATAATCAAGGGAAAAAGAAGAGCCAGCGCGTGGGCCTTCGACACTCAACACAATGAGACGGCCCAACCATAGCTTAGTTTCAATTTGGGCCCTAGAACTACGTTTTTGTTCCTTCTGCGGTCGGTGTTGTCTGACGAAACTGAAAGTGTACAAAACTGACGAAACTGATGGGTACCCGAAACTGACATGATCCACAAATTAAGCAACACAGAGCATAGAGCACATGATCCACAAATTTAAGCAAATCGTAGAGCACATGATCCACAAATTTAAGCAAATCCTAGAGCACATGACACCACACTAATAACATCTCTAATGAGTGATGACCAGCAAGTAAGCAAATCCTAGAGCAACTACACAAAAATAAAAGGGATAAAATTCTAAAGCTATCGGTTTCGCTACTTGTTCAATTGAATCATCTGCTTCATGTTCTTGTTCAACTTCTTTATTTCCCCCCTTTAGATCTGCATCCCCAACTGTCCGAGCAACACTTTTAGAGACCAAATTCGTTGTTGCTAACGACAGATTGAGATCCCGGGTTGGGGCCCATTGAATTGAATCCACTTAACGTAGTCATCTAGCCATTCAAAATGTGTGCATTTCTTCACAATCTGAAACGAAAACATGAACCCTAAATCCTAGATCAAAAAAGAATTAAATGCAAATAGAAAAAGAAATCAGAGAAAAATCATGAGATTTAACCTGCCCCTCTCGCTTGCTCTTGCATTTCACGAACTCGCGCCCATAGTTTCCGTTCTTGACCTCCTTCGAAGTCAACCGTTTCAGTGGCGCGCTGCGTGGACAGTCAGGACATCGCTCCATGGGAAGTGGACCATACTGAGTCCACGAGGGGCGGGAGGCTGACGAGGAGCTTGACATATCGCCTAAAGTCGTTGGAGAAGAAGAAGCAGAGGAGTGGATCCTCTCATCACCGGAGAAGAAGCAGAGGAGGAGTGGCACAACCAGACTAAAGCGGGTACCCGAAGAAAGGGGAAGCACAACCAACAAGTCTCGCGGATCGCCCCACGATCCAACGATGCGGAGCCGTCCACGTGATCCAACGGCGCGGAGCATGCTCGCAGCCTGCCCTCGAAATTACTTCTAGAAGACCACATTTGAGGGCTGTCGCTTGGCGCTAGGGTACGATCGGACTACTGACATTCGGAGCTAGGGTTAGGCGAAACCCCGCGGGGTTTTGAGGGGGTTTGAGGTGGTCAACGGGGTTTCAAAGGCTTTGACTGAGCATAACTAATTTTAAAAAAATCAAAAAAATATGAAACCTTCACCGTTCGTTGTTTTATAAGACACACTAACGAGGAGAAATACTAAACTTGGTCTATGGTAATTTTCATGAAAAAAACCTAGTTGTCATGATCGAGGTAAAATGAGTACCATTAATTTTAAAAATCAAAAAATATGAAATCTGCGCACAATGTTGTCTTGTGTGACATGTTACCAACCAAAAATCATAAACTTTGTCTATAGACATTTTCATGAAAAAACCTTCACACATATGAGCTATCATGTACAACCTTTTCATAGAAACCAAGGAGAGGAGGTAGGGTTTCCCTTCGGTTTTTGAAAATTTAAAAAAATCAAAAAAATCACCAAAGCTTGATTTCAAAGTGAATAAGAAGGATCTGAACTTAGTTTTCCATTTTCATATTGTAAACGTGTTTTTAATGGTTTTTCTATTAAAGTATATTTTTTTGGAAAAAAAAGTACAAATAGAGAGATTAATTCAATAAATAGCGATTCTTCGAATCTACACTATATAGATTGATTTGGTGTTAATAAAAAATATTTGGCTCATTTCGAGTAGGTCCAAAAAAACTTGATTACAAATGGGGCTGTTTACCCTAGCTTGGGAGCTCATTTGGAGCACATTTCTCATGACTACAAGTTTTGTAGACGCAAAAGAGATCGGATTGATCACCTAACGTTTATAATAGTTCAGCAAACTGTGCAACTCACACCACATGGGTATGGACTGAAGTGTTGGTTCAGATTCAAAGTTTGCCTCAGTAGTTCAAATTGAAAGTTTACATATAGAATTATTACACCTTACAAGTTTTCACAGTACTTCAAATTGACGATGGAATCCTTATTACAAATCTTTAAAGTTCGAAGTTTATGACTTGCATTCAAGTTGAAATTCAGATCTTTGCCTTGCTCCCTGTGCTCCGGGATGGGTTAATCGTCTTGCTTCTGGTTTCCCTGGCTGGGATATTTTGTGCTTTTGGAAGCTTTATCTTGTTGCTTCTGATCTTCACTTCTGGTGGTGGTGGTTTTGTTGAGCTTTGACTGATCGAGCAAGTGATGACCATTTGACGATCATCTGTGGGCTCACTAATCTTTAAAGGAACTTCAGACAAAATAACTTCGTCCTCTCTTATAGCTTCAAAACCTTCGTAAGACATGGTTTCAAATTCCGCATCAGATGATGGTTCAACCGAAGTTTCTTCCTCTCTAGGTCTTTTCTGTCTTGTGCCTCTAATTATCCTAGAGCTGGGTCAAACAGAAATAAGCTTAGCCATCGATAAAAAAGAGAACAAATGCAAAAAAGCACACATATGAAGCTGCTACTTCAGTTGCTTCATTCTGTAAACTTGCTGCATTCTCCTCTGCTACTGCATTATCCTCTAAACTTGCTGCATTCTCCTCTGCTGCTGCATGATCCTCTGCATTTGCTACTGCCCATTGTTCCTCTTCTCCAAATGATGCATCAACTGGATTGTTACAACGCCTAGCAATATGCCCTAAGATACCACATCTTTTGCACTTACGCTGTTTTTTACACAACCCTCTTCACCAGCTCTTATCCTGTTTTTCCTTAATCTTCCTGGTGGCCTAGTCAGTACAAGAGAATGGAGTTTGAACCCTGGGTCTACTATGTTCCATTGGTCTTTTCCCAAGAGTGCAGGCACTTTTTGAGCATAAGCATCCCTAAATTTGGCAACAGATAAATATTCAGAGCAATACTGATCAACTTCGCCATCTTCACCTCCAATAACAGTCATGAGATTTAGGGCATGTATGCACGGCTTCCCGTGGATCTGCCATTGCCTACAACTGCATTCATTGGTTGCAAGATTCACTGGATATCTCCATTCCCTATTTTTACTGTCAGCGTATGCCACCTCAGCCTCGTATGTCGACGGTCGAATGCATTTCATTCTTAGTCCTCTTGCCTTGGCATGCAATGCTTTAATCAGAGATGGGAGCATAAGATGGCCAACATATTGTGTTTCTGCAATTCTTTTATGAAGATCCATCTTTACCATGATCATCTGCCTGATCTTATTAAATGCTTGCCACAACAAAAGCCCTTCCACTGACTTGAACTTTGCATTGAAACACTCAACGAGGTTATTGGTCACATAGTCTACTTTGCAGATTTCATTGAATTTGCTTCTTGACCACAACTTTCCATGTTGTTCATCCATGTACTCCTTCACCAAAGGATTATGAGCATACAACACTCTCAAATGGTGCTCATGCTTCCTCAAGCTGCATGTGTATGATGCTGGCCATAGATTCTCATCATAAACTTTGCCTTTGAATTTCTTTTTAAAATTCTGTGCTAGGTGTCGCATACATTCCCTATGTTCCACTCTAGGGAATACAATTTCTACTGCAGTTTCTAAACCCTTGCAAGCATCTGTGTGTATAACTAAACCTGAGGGTGTACCTATAATGTTGCGCAACTGCTGCAGAAACCAGACCCAACTCTCCTCACTCTCTACCTCCAACACACCAAATGCAACTGGGAATAGCCAGTTGTGTCCATCAACTACAGATGCTGCTGCTAGTTGGCCTCTCCATCTTCCATTCAAAGCAGTCGCATCGACAGCCAAATAGGGCCTACAACCATTCAGAAACCCCTACCAGCAAGCCTTGAAACAAACAAAAGCCCTCTTGAAGCACTCCTTCTCCATTGTCTTCCCTTTTAATTTGTACTTAACTGTATGCTTGTCAATCTCTACAACACTCCCTGGACTAGCCGTCTCCACTTCAGCTTTGAAGGTGTAAAGCAACTGAAAACTCTCATTCCATGGACCATTAATCCTATCAAGATCCCTTTCCTTAGCATAGAAAATCTTCATGTATTGTACATTAATCTTGTACTTCTCAAATAGCTTCCCATGGAGTGCTGTTGGACCAATTGTTGGTGTTTCCCTCACCCAATCTAAGATTGCATCTACCACCCACCTAGTCTTTGCAAGCTTAGATTTTTCCTTTCCCCCTCCCGCTCCAGGTGGGCAAGTGTGCCCGTGTGGGTTGCTTTTTATCTGAAACAAAATGAAAAATGATGTCAAATACAATTAAGAAACAGGACACATGATCTGAATATAGAATGGATAAATAATTTGATAACAATATTCAGTTGTAATACCTGAATCAATTTGCTCTTTCGCATAGTGGATGCATGCAACCTCCACCTACACCTATCATAAGGGCAATGAACAGTGAATCTTCCTGGCTCACTCCTATCAACCTCATAAGAGTTTTCAGTCAGAATGCAATATGTAGTCACTGCATTATGACAGTCCACCATCGATTCGAATACGGTTCCTGGAGTAAGGTCAGGATTCTCCCTATTCCACTCAATTGTTGGCATGTCCTCACCATCATATTCTTGTAAAACTAAGGAGTCGATGTTCTCGTCCCTCTCTTCATCATGAGTGTCATCAAATCTAGCACGACTGCTAGGCTCCTCTGCATATTCATCTTCCACTGCCTATTGACTGACACTATCTACCATTTCAGGGAATATAATCTCATCCTCATCATCATGTCGAGGCACTTCCTCGTCAGACTCTGCATCTACATCTACATCAGGTGCAGAAGGGAGAGGAGAAGTGGCAGAATTAGCGGCAGCCGACATGTTGTGGCTTTCAGAACCACTAGGTTTACTTGGTCTCCACCTACAAGGAGTGCAAGGACGCTCGCTATTAGCAGAGACAGATGATGTCTGAACACCCTTCGGGATACGTTGTTTGCATTCCTGAAGCACACTGATAAGGATTTTACCGAAGCGACTGTGAGCATTCAAACTAAATAGCAACCCTAGATGCTCATCACAAGTTAATGGGAGAAATCTTTGCTCGGTACTGTCGAAATATCTCAGTTCAACAGCATCGGCAGGGCTCCACGGATACTCACAACAGAGTGCCTCGCGGAAATCTCTGAACAAAACGGTGGTTTCTACCACTTTAGGATAGAAAATCCAGAAATCACACACGGTTTAGTTCCACGCAGCTCGCTAGTTTCCATTCTAACCACCAGCCGAAAAGCAAGTGCAGGATCAACCCTATTCGATTGAAATAAGATAAAGGGAACAGTTAGGCCTAAAATGTTCAGATAAATTGCGCCGATTCACGCCGACGATGGTCAAATACAGCCTAATTTACGGATCTCCTAATCAATTTGAGAGGAAAACGATGCTTACCCAGGTGGAATCCATGAATTATTAGCCTCTGATTCGACCCAATCATCTCCACGGTCGATGGGCCGGACGGGGTGCCCCTCGACATCGCTTCCTAATCCTAGATGAGGACAGAGGGTAGATGCGGCAGACACGTCACGACTGCGGTGAAGGCGGCAAGAGTACGGCGAAGGTGGCATGACGGCGGTGAAGGGGGCGCCACGGAAGCGACTGGATCTGGTTCAGGTTATAGTGAGTGTCAGTTTCGCGGCCCCATTGGTTACCATGTAACGGTCAAAATGTGGACTCCGCCCTATGAGGCCCCACTAGTCAGAGTTAACGGTCAAGCCATTGACCCGACGGCAACGTCTGCTGTGACTAGTTCTGAGGGTTTCGGGCAAGGGAGTGGGGAAAAATGAGCAAAAGTTAAGAGTGTGGGTATGAATGAGTAGAACTAACGAACGAGGGGCACAGAAATAAAAATCCGTTTTTATATGTACTTCGACTTGCTGCTATCTAAGATTCTTTTGCGGCAGGAGCCTGATGTCTCAATCTCGGGGTGGCTGAGGGCTTGGCTGCTGATCTCTCGGAGTTTGTTGCTTGTCCGACCAGCGTGCCGTGGGTAAGGCCAGCGTGCCATGTATCTCTCATTTGGCCTTGGATTGCTGTTGAAACTCGTGGTTTTATAACTTATTCGCTATGTGACGATATTAAGTTATGTATTTGATGATCCGAACTCGTTATGTATGTAAATTATGTGTTTGATGACAATCACTTTTATGTATTTCATGATGGGCCACATTTTTTATTTCTTTATACCAGATAGATGAACTGAATGACAAACAATACAAAAGAATGATGCAGGGTGCAATGGAAATAGTCTAGTTACAAAGTGGTGATAGATGCATCATGAGCCATGCTTTTAGGTCTTCACCCTCCTGAATATGCTAGCTAACTTAGCAGGTTTTGCCTTAAGATGACACCTCTTTCTGTAAGCTGCAATTGCTTGGGTTTTTGAATGCCAGTTCCCTTTCCTGCAGAACGGGCATTTATACCCGTCACGCAGTACACAATCTTTGCAGCCATGAGCCACTTGTACATTTTCTTCAAAAAAAATCCCTCAGGTGTACGCAGCGTTTCCATTGTTCCAAATATGCAATGAGCTATTAGCAGAACAAAAATCTCGTGTCAGCGAATTCAACATTATATCAAAGCCAACCATAAAATGGGTTGTTTTTTCTTTGCATTGGTTCCATGAAACTTTGGTTATACGAAAGACAGACATAATATACGAGAATACAAATGATATATTCATCTCATTTTGCAAACCCTAGCACTGATAAGCGTACGATTAATTAAAAAATCAAGCGGTAGGATAGATTTTACGAACAACGATGAATAACAAGAGAGAAATTTATAGGGTTAACCACGAGATGGCAAATTCTAGGGTTAATCTCTGATGACACTAACCGATCCACCGTCGTTGGTGATGTCTTGGACTAGCTTCGGCTGCGAATCGGCCCTAAGCTAGATTTTCTAACAAGGTGATTTTTTGACCTCCTCCAAATCACATAAATTTTTGCACACCCCTTCTCTTCCATAAGCATATATAGAATATGGAAGTTTTACATTTTTTATTTTTTTATAATTTATAGTGGCTCGGTGAAATAAAGGGACATACGTCATGCGTTGCCATAGGGGGACAATGTACACATCATTATTGTTAAAATTTCTTTGATAATCTTGTTTACTACATGCATGCCACCATGTACAAGAAATTTGGGGTGATTTAGTGATGGTCAAAAAAATCACTTCATTACGGACGGGACCGTTTGGTCCTTAAACCAGTTTTTCTAACAAGGTGATTTTTTTGACCTCCTCCAAATCACATAAAATTTTGCACACCTCTTATCTTCCATAAACATATATAGAATATGGAAGTTTTCCATATTTTTATTTGTTTTATAATTTATAGTGGCTCGGTGAAACAAAGGGACATACATCATACGTTTCCATAGGGGGACAATGTACACTTCATTATTGTTGAAATTTCTTTGATAATCTTGTTTACTACATGCTTGCCACCATGTACAACAAATTTGGGGGTGATTTGGAGAGGGTCAAAAAAATAAGCAAGTGGCATATGCAAAAAAAGTGTAACAAAAACATAAAAAAAATGCCCAAACTGCAGCAGTCACTGGACCTGTAGTAGGCATATTTTCCCAACCAAATCAGTCAAATTAGCCCATTATAGACCCAACAGCAAGATCCAACGGGGCTTGAAGGTTGTGCGATAGAGGAGTTCAACTCTACTGCCGCACCAGGCTATTTAACCAGGTCTCGGTGCCCCTCCGCTTTTGAGGTGGGACTAAACAATCAGCTGCGCCACACGCCGGGGGCGAGGGCGACATCACTGGTGGGAAATGGGCCGGCCCAGTTGGCAGGGGAGAGGTCGCGCGTGGGGGAAGGGGGCCGACCGCAGTGGGCTGACATTGCTGGTCGGCCCATGAACGTGGAAATGCCCCCATGCATGACATGGCGGCCGCACACAGGGTTTAGTCCCACCTCGGAAGCGAAGGGGCGCCCGGACCAGCATATATACCGCGACATGGTAGAGGTATCGAACTCGTGTGTCATCAGAATTAGCCCCGAGCCCCGTTTGTGGGCAAACTGCTGTCTCTCATGTGTTATCTTGCAATTAGCCCCGTTGGACCCTAGGGTTGGGCATTTTTTCAAAGATGAGTTAGACACCAAAGCTGGAATGTGTCAACCTGAACAATTATCACTATCTTTAGGGTTGGGAATGTTTTTTCAAAGTTAAGTTAGACACCAAAGCTGGAATGTGTCAGCCTGAACAATTATCACTAACTTCACCAAACCCCATTTACTTAACCCCATGAAGCATGTCTGATTAGTGAAGCAACATTGAAGCAGCTCGAGTGATCATTGCAGCACCTAAACTCAACCCCATGCAGCATGTGTGATCAGTGAAGCAACATTGAAGCACCTATCGTAATCATTGCAACACCTAAACTCAACCCCATTAACTTAACCCCATGCAGCATGTCGGATCAGTGAAGCAACATTGAAGCAGCTACCGTGATCATTGCAGCACCTAAACTCAGAATATATACACTGAAACAAAAGTAAAAACAGTTCATAACCATCCAACAGTTCACAACCACATGCACTTGCACAAAAGTAAAACATCATCAAACATACTGATGATTGATACGTCCATTTTGCATCATGCTTTTATGTTGATATTTATCGCTTTATTGGCTGTTAACACTTCACAATACAATACTTATGCCTTTTATCTCTTATTTTATAAGGTTTACATGAAGAGGGAGAATGCCGGCAGCTGGAATTCTGGTCTGAAAAAGGAGCAAGTTTGAGATACCTATTCTGCGCAACTCCAAAAGCCGTGAAAATCAACAAGGAATTATTTTGGATTTTATAAAAAATACTGGGCGAAAGAAGTACGAGAGGGGAGCCACGAGGAGGCCACAAGCCTGCCAAGCGCGGCCTACCCCCCTGGCCGCGCCTAGGAGGCTTGTGGGCCCCTTGTTGCCCCTGTGGATCCCATCTTTTGCTATTAGTAGGGTTTCGTTCCAAAAAAATCAAGAGGAGGCTTTCGGGAGGAATCGCCGCGGCCACGAGGCGGAGCTTGAGCAGAACCAATCTAGAGCTCCGACAGGGCCATCCTGCCGGGGAAACTTCCCTCCCAGAGGGGGAAATCATCGTCATCGTCATCACCAACACTCCTCTCATCGGAGGGGACTCATCACCATCAACATATTCATCAGCACCATCTCATCTCCAAACCTTAGTTCATCTCTTGTAACCAATCTCCATCTCGCGACTCCGATTGGTACTTGTAAGGTTGCTAGTAGTGTTAATTACTCTTTGTAGTTGATGCTAGTTGGATTACTCGGTGGAAGATTATATGTTCAGATCCTTGATTCTATTCAATACCTCTCTGGTCATGAACATAATTATGCTTTGTGAGTAGTCACTTTTGTTCCTGAGGACATGGGATAAGTCTTGCTATAAGTAGTCATGTGAATTTGGTATTCGTTCGATATTTTGATGCGATGTATGTTGTCTTTCCTCTAGTGGTGTTATGTGAACGTCGACTACATGACACTTCACCATTATTTGGGCCTATAGGAAGGCATTGGGAAGTAGTAAGTAGATGATGGGTTGCTAGAGTGACAGAAGCTTAAACCCTAGTTTATGTGTTGCTTCGTAAGGGGCTGATTTGGATCCACTAGTTTAATGCTATGGTTAGACTTTGTCTTAATTCTTATTTCGTAGTTGCGGATGCTTGAGAGAGGGGTTAATCATAAGTGGGATGTTTGTCCAAGTAAGGGCAGCACCCAATCACCGGTCCACCCACATATCAAACTATCAAAGTAGCGAACGCGAATCATATGAACATGATGAAAACTAGCTTGACAGAAATTCCCATGTGTCCTCGGGAGCGCTTCACCTCCTATAAGAGTTTGTCCAGGCTTGTCCCTTGCTACAAAAGGGATAGGGCCATGTTTCTGCACCTTTGTTACTATTGTTACTTGCTACTTGCCACGAATCATCTTATCACACAACTATCTGTTACCGATAATTTCAGTGCTTGCAGAGAATACCTTGCTGGAAACCACTTGTGAGATCCTTCTGCTCCTCGTTGGGTTCGACACTCTTACTTATCGAAAGGACTACGATAGATCCCCTACACTCGTGGGTCATCAAGACTCTTTTCTGGCACCGTTGCCGAGGAGTGAAGCACCTTTGGTAAGTGGAATTTGGTAAGGAAACATTTATATAGTGTGCTGAAATTTATTGTCACTTGTCACTATGGAAACTAATCCTTTGAGGAACTTGTTCGGGGTATATTCACCTAGAACGGAAGGACAAGGAGTCGCTCCTCAACCTGCTGCACCTACTGAAAATATTTTTTATGAAATTCCTTCGCGTATGCTAGAGAAACTGTTGGCTAATCCTTTTACAGGAGATGGAACATCACATCCCGACTTGCATCTAATCTATGTAGATGAAGTTTGTGGTTTATTTAAGCTTGCAGGTTTGCCCGAGGATGAGGTCAAGAAGAAGGTCTTTCCCTTATCTTTGAGGGATAAGGCATTGACATGGAATAGGCTATGTGATGATACTGGATCATGGAACTACAACCGATCGAAATTGGAATTTCATCAAAAGTTTTATCCTATGCATTTGGTACATCGTGATTGGAATTATATTTATAATTTTTGGCCTCGTGATAGAGAAAGTATTGCTCAATCTTGGGGGAGGCTTAAGTCAATGTTATATTCATGCCCCAACCATGAGCTCTCGAGAGAAATTATCATTCAGAACTTTTATGCTCGGCTTTCTCATGATAATCGCACCATGCTTGACACTTCTTGTACTGGTTCTTTTATGAAGAGAGATATTGACTTCAAATGGAATTTATTGGAAAGAATTAAACGCAACTCTGAAGATTGGGAGTTTGATGAAGGTAAGGAGTCAGGTATGAATATCAAGTTTGATTGCGTTAAATCCTTTGTTGAAACAAATACTTTTTGTGATTTTAGCGCTAAACATGGACTTGACTCTGAGATAGTAGCTTCATTATGTGAATCATTTGCTGCTCATATGAATCTCCCTAAAGAGAAGTGGTTTAAATATCATCCTTTCTTAGAAGTCAATGTACTTAAACCCAACCCAGTTGAAGAGAAAGTCATTGCTTATAATGATCCTATTGTTCCTAGTGCTTACATTGAGAAACCACCTTTCCTTGTTAGAATAAAGGATCATTCTAAAGCTTCAACAGTGATACTTAGGGGCTACATTAGAACACCTACACCCCCTGAGAAAATTAGAGTTGAACCTAGCATTGCTATTATCAAAGATCTCCTGTCCGGCAATGTTGATGGCCATGATATTCACTTTTGTGAAGATGCTGCTAGAATTGCTAAACCTCATGCTAGAGACAAGCATATGCCTATTGTTGGCACGCTTGTTGTTTCTGTTAAGATAGGAGATAATTGTTATCACGGTTTATGTGACGTGGGTGCTAGTGTTAGTGCAATACCTCAATCTTTATATGATGAAATTAAAGACGGGATTGCACCTGTCGAGATGGAACCTATTGATGTCACTATTCAGCTTGCCAATAGAGATACTATCCGCCCTTTGGGAATTGTTAGGGATGTTGAAGTCTTGTGTGGTAAAACTAAGTATCCTGCTGATTTTCTTGTTCTTGCTACCACACAAGATAGCTTTTGTCCCATCATATTTGGCAGACCTTTCCTCAATACTGTCAACGCTCATATTGACTGTGAGAAGCAAACTGTCACTATTGGCTTTGAAGGAGTGTCACATGAGTTCAATTTCTCCAAGTTTGGTAGACAACCTCATGAAAAATAATTGTCTAGTAAGGATAAAATTATTGCCCTAGCTTATATTGCTGTGCCTCCTACTGATCCTTTAGAGCAATAATTGCTTGAGCATGAAAATGATATGCATATGGATGAAAGGAATGATATAGATAGAGTTATCTTTGAACAACATCCTATCCTTAAGAATAATTTGTGTGTTGAACTGCTTGGAGATCCACCCCCACGAAAGGGTGATCCTGTGTTTGAGCTTAAGCAGTTACCTGATACTCTTAAGTATGCTTATCTCGATGAAAAAGAGATGTATCCTGTTATAATTAGTGCTAGCCTCTCAGAGCATGAAGAAAAGAAGTTATTAAAAACTCTGAGGAAGCACCGTGCGGCTATTGGATATACTCTTGACGATCTTAAGGGCATTAGTCCCACTCTATGCTAGCACAAAATTAAAACTGATCCTGATTCCAAACCAGTTGCTGATCATCAATGGAGATTAAACCCTAAGATGAAAGAGGTATTAAGAAAAGAAATACTAAAGCTCCTGGAAGCAGGTATTATCTATCCTGTTGCTCATAGTGATTGGGTAAGTCCGGTGCATTGCGTCCCTAAGAAGGGAGGTATTACCGTTGTCCCTAATGATAAAGATGAATTGATACCACAGAGGATTATTACTGGCTATAGGATGGTGATTGATTTTAGGAAATTGAATAAAGCCACTAGGAAAGATCATTACCCTTTGCCTTTTATCGACCAAATGCTAGAAAGACTATCTAAACACACAAACTTCTGCTTTCTAGATGGTTATTCTGGTTTCTCCCAAATACCTGTTGCGCAATCTGATCAGGAGAAAACCACTTTTACCTGCCCTTTCGGTACCTTTGCTTACATACGTATGCCTTTTGGCTTATGTAATGCACCTGCTACCTTTCAAAGATCTATGATGGCTATATTCTCTGACATTTGTGAAAAGATTGTTGAGGTTTTCATGGATGATTTCTCCGTTTACGAGTCTTCTTTTGATGATTGCCTCAGCAACCTTGATCGAGTTTTGCAGAGATGTAAAGATACCAATCTTGTCTTGAATTGGGAGAAGCGCCACTTTATGGTTAATGAAGGCATCGTCTTAGGACATTTTCTGAAAGAGGTATTGAAGTCGATAAGGCTAAACTTGATGCGATCGAGAAAATGCCATGCCCTACAGATATCAAAGGTATAAGAAGTTTCCTTGGTCATGCTGGTTTCTATAGAAGGTTCATTAAAGACTTCTCTAAGATTTCTAGGACTCTTACCAATCTCTTGCAAAAGGATATTCCTTTTTTTGAGGATGATTGTGAGGAAGCATTCGAAATACTTAAGAAGGCCTTGATAGCTGCACCTATTGTTCAACCACCTGATTGGAACTTACCTTTTGAAATTATGTGTGATGCTAGTGATTATGTTGTTGGTGCTATTCTAGGACAAAGAGTTGATAAGAAGTTGAATGTTATTCATTATGCTAGTAAAACTCTAGACAGTGCCCAAAGAAACTATGCTACTACTGAAAAGGAATTTTTAGCAGTCGTGTTTGCATGTGAAAAGTTCAGATCTTACATTGTTGATTCCAAAGTTACTATTCACACTGATCATGCTGCTATTAAGTATCTCATGGAAAAGAAAGATGCTAAACCTAGACTTATCAGATGGGTTCTCTTGCTACAAGAATTTGATTTGCATGTTGTTGATAGGAAGGATGCTGAGAACCCCATAGCAGATAACTTGTCTAGGTTGGAGAATGTTCTTGATGACCTACAACCTATTGATGATAGCTTTCCTGATGAGCAAATGAATGTCATCAATGCTTCATGTAGTACACCGTGGTACGCTGATTATGGAAATTATATTGTTGCCAAATATATACCACCTAGTTTCACATACCAGCAAAAGAAGAAATTCTTCTTTGATTTGAGACATTACTTCTGGGATGATCCTCACCTTTATAAGGAAGGAGTAGATGGTGTTATTAGACGTTGTGTACCTGAGCATGAACAGGGACATATCCTACAGAAGTGTCACTCCGAGGCTTATGGAGGACACCATGTGGGAGATAGAACTGCACACAAGGTATTGCAATCCAGTTTCTATTGGCCTACTCTCTTCAAGGATGCCCGTAAGTTTGTCTTGTCTTGTGATGAATGTCAAAGAATAGGTAATATCAGTAAACGTCAGGAAATGCCTATGAATTATTCACTTGTCATTGAACCATTTGATGTTTGGGGTTTTGATTATATGGGACCTTTTCCAAAGTCCAACGGGTATACTCATATCCTAGTTGCTCTTGATTACGTTACTAAGTGGGTAGAAGCTATCCCAACTAGTAGTGCTGATCATAACACCTCTATTAGGATGCTTAAAGAAGTTATTTTCCCTAGATTTGGAGTCCCTACATATCTAATGACTGATGGTGGTTCACATTTTATTCATGGTGCTTTCCGTAAAACGCTTGCTAAGTATGATGTCAGCCATAGAATTGCATCTCCCTATCATCCTCAGTCTAGTGGTCAAGTAGAGCTAAGTAATAGAGAGATTAAACTAATTCTGCAAAAGACTGTTAATAGGTCTAGAAAGAAATGGGCTAAGAAGCTTGATGATGCACTGTGGGCTTATAGAACAGCTTATAAGAATCCCATGGGCATGTCTCCATACAAAATGGTTTACGGTAAAGCATGTCATTTACCTCTTGAGCTAGAGCATAAGGCTTATTGGGCAATCAAAGAGCTCAACTTTGATTTCAAACTTGCTGGTGAGAAGAGGTTATTTGATATTAGCTCACTTGATGAATGGAAAACTCAGGCATATGAAAATTCTAAGTTGTTTAAAGAAAAATTTAAGAGGTGGCATGATAAAAGGATAGAAAAATGTGAGTTCAACGTAGGTGATTATGTCTTGCTATACAATTCTCGTTTAAGATTTTTTGCAGGCAAGCTTCTCTCTAAATGGGAAGGTCCTTACATTGTTGAGGAAGTATATCGTTCCGGTGCCATCAAGATCAACAACACGGAAGGTAATTTCCTGAGAGTGGTAAATGGGCAAAGAATCAAGCATTATATCTCAGGTACTCCCATAAATATTGAAAGCAATGTTATTAATACAATAACTCCAGAGGAGTACATAAGGGATATTTATCAGCCTGTTTCAGACTCCAAAAACAAAGAGGTATGTGATTCGGTAAGTAAACCGACTCCAAAAAATTTCCAGTAGCAATTTTTCTCCATTTTGGAATTTTTAGAAAAATAGAAAAATTTAAAGTAGTGTGGAAAGCGCACGAGGAGGCGACAAGCCTGCCAGGCGCGTCCTACCCCCTGGCCGCGCCTGGGGGGCTTGTGAGCACCTCGTGTGCCTCCCGGACTCTGTTTTCTTGCGGAGTACTCCTTTTGGTCGGGAAAATTCATTATATATTCTCCCGAAAGGTCTGACCCTCGTTTCGCGCAAATATCCTTTGTTTTCATTTCGAGCCTGTTTCTGCCGTAGATTTAGAGCAAGATGTCTTCTCAAGATTTAGAGGGGGAGAGGCATGTGGCCGATTACCTTGCTAACCCCAAGGTCTATGGGGACTTGGATCATTATAGTTGGACCACTGATGAGGAAGAAGATTATGATCCCAAGGGGAAGGAAGGAACAAGTTCCGATGAAGAGGAGTCTCCTTTACCCCAATCTGGAAGCACACATGTGGAGTTCAAGAAGTCAAGGCTCCTTGACTCAAGGAAGAAGCTTAAGATTTTGTTTACCCCTTCTCGTATTTTGCAGGAGAGTAAGCACGAATTATGCCAAAGGGTGTTGAGGCTTGAAGAGGAAATTAACGATCTGAAGGAGCATAATTTTGTGCTCAAGAGGAAATTAAACAAGTTCAAGAACTCTGCAACAACTCCACCACCATCACCTTCAAAGGAAGACAACTAAGCACGGGTATGGGCACTCCTCTTGGCTTGTGCCAAGCTTGGGGGAGTTGCCCCGATATCGTATCACCATCACATCTTTTGCCTTTACCTTTTTCTTAGTTCGTTCCTTTTTGGTTTTATCTTTCTCTAGTATAATAAAGTTCTTAGTTTGTTCTAGGCTTGAGTTTTGCTTTGTGTCTCCCCTGATGTATTCGAGTTCGTGAGTCATATAATAAAGAGTGTTTTAGTTAAGGGCCTTGCTTCATGCCATGATCTAAAGAAAGAATAATAAAAGAACAAAAGCATGAAAGATCATGTAATGATCTTATGGGAAGTGATGGTTTCACATATAAAAAGAATGTTGATTGAAACTTGTGGTGGGTGGACAAATGTAGACTTTGGTCATTGTTGCAATTAATAGGAGGTAATAAAGAAAGAGAGGTTCACCTATAAATATATCATCTTGGACACCATCTATCATTGTGAACACTCACTAAACAATTACTTGCTTAGAAGTAGATGTTGGACAAGGAAGACAACATAATGAATTATGGTTGCTTGGTTTCGAACAATGTTACATGACTAGAGAACCCTTAGCATGTGACGCTTGCTTCCACCTCATATCAGCCAAAACTTCCGCACTAAGTAGAGATACTACTTGTGCATCCATAAACCTTCAACCCAGTTTTGCCGTGAGAGTCCACCACACCTACATATGGATTGAATAAGATCCCTCAAGTAAGTTGTCATCGGTGCAAGCGATAAAAATTGCTTCCTAAATATGTATGATCTATTAGTGTGTGGAAAATAAGCTTCGTACGAACCTGTGATGAGGAAGATATAAAAGCGACAGACTGCATAATAAAGTTCTTTATCACATGAGGCAATATAAAGTGACGTTCCTTCACACTAAGAGGTCACACATCCAAACCTCAAAAGCGCATGACAACCTCTGCTTCCCTCTGCGAAGGGCCTATCTTGTACCTTTACTTTTTGTCCTTAAAAGAGTCATGGTGATCAACACCAATTCCTTATTTCGCCATTATCTTGGCTAACATCATGTGCTAGGGAAATATCTATATTCATATGTCAACTTGGAAGTAAGTATCCATGAATTATTATTGTTGACATTACCCTTCAGGTAAGTAGTTGGGAGGCAAAACTATAAGCCCCTATCTTTCTCTGTGTCCAACTGAAACTTTGATGTCATGAGTACCACGTGAGTTTTAGCAATTGTAGAAGACGAACGGATGATTGAGTATGTGGATTTGCTTTACAGGCTCTTATTTGACTCTTTCCGATGTTATCATAAATTGCAATTGCTTCAATGACTAAAGGCTATTGGTTGTTAATTCTCAGTAAGGTTCTTGATCGATACTTTACTTTGTGAAGGAATTGTCACTTTAGCATAAGAGTTTATATGACGCTATTGCTGTTCTAATTATGATCATGATGCATGCATGTCCGTATTTGTTTTGGCGACACCTCTATCTCTAAACATGTGGGCATATTTATTGATCTCGGTTTCCGCTTGAGGACAAGCGAGGTCTAAGCATGGGGGAGTTGATATGTCCATTTTGCATCATGCTTTTATGTTGATATTTATCGCTTTATGGGATGTTAACACTTCACGGTACAATACTTATGCCTTTTCTCTCTTATTTTATAAGGTTTACATGAAGAGGGAGAATGCCGGCAGGTGGAATTCTGGTCTGAAAAAGGAGCAAGTTTGAGATACCTATTCTGCACAACTCCAAAAGCCGTGAAAATCAACAAGGAATTATTTTGGATTTTATAAAAAATACTGGGCGGAAGAAGTACCAGAGGGGAGCCACGAGGAGGCCACAAGCCAGCCAAGCGCGGCCTACCCCCTGGTCGCGCCTAGGAGGCTTGTGGGCCCCCTGTTGCCCCTCTGGCTCAACCTTAGCCTTATGGAGAAACTTAGAGACTACATAGCCGGTTGGAAGGAATGGGTTCTCGACAGTGGATGCACCGATCACACATGACCGGAGATAAAGACATGTTCCATGAGATTACACCAAACCATGGACCTCGAAGGTATGTGACCTTTGAAGATAACTCCAAGGGTAAGGTACTTGGTCTTGGTAAGGTGGTCGTACCTCATGATAGTTCCATTTAAAATGTCATGCTTGTTGAATCCCTTGGTTACAATATTATTTCCGTATCTAGACTAACCGACTTTGGTTTCGATGTGCTATTTATGAAAGTTGACTGCCGAGTGTTTCGTAGTGACAACCATAACATTGTCTTTACTGGTTTCCGTAGAGGTGATCTATACATTGTCGATTTCTCTAAGAGATCCAAACTCGGTACATGTCTTATTGCTAAATCTTCTAAAGGTTGGTTATGGCATAGAAGATTAGGACATGTAGGTATGCGTAATCTTGACAAACTTATCAAAGGTGATCATATTCTTGGTGTTAAAGATGTTATCTTTGACAAAGATAGACTTTGTAGTTCTTGTCAAGCATGAAAACAAGTTGGTGGAAGTCATCCTGTGAAGAACATCATGACTACAAGAAGACCACTCGAGGTGCTTCACATGGATCTTTTTTGGTCCCAATGCTTACAAGAGCCTTGGTGGAAATTCTTATGATTTACTCATTGTTGATGATTTTTCCAGATTTACGTGGGTATTCTTTCTTGATGATAAGTCACACGTACAAAATATCTTCAAGAACTTTGCTCGGAAAGCTCAAAATCAGTTTAAAGTGAAGATCAAGAAGGTTTGGAGCGAGAACAAAATGGAGTTCAAGAACACAAATGTGGACACCTTTCTTGACGAGGGTATCTCACATGAGTTCTCGGTGACGTACACACCTCAACAAAATGGAGTTGTTGAGAGGAAGAACCGTACTCTCCTAGAGATGGCGAGAATGATGCTTGACGAATACAAGACTCCAAGACACTTTTGGGCAGAAGCCGTGGAAACAGTTTGCCACGCCATAAACCGACTCTACCTGCACAAGCTTCTTGGTAAAACGACATACGAGCTACTCACTGGTAACAAACCCCAAGTTGGATACTTTCGAGTATTTGGCTCTAAGTTCTATATTCTTGATAAGCATCATCACTCTAAATTTTCTCCTAAATCTTATGAAGGTTTCCTACTCGGTTACGGATCAAACTCTCACACTTACCGTGTCTACAACAACTTCACTTGAAAAGTTGAAGAGACGGTAGATGTGATGTTTGATGAGACTAATGGTTCATAAGTCGAACAATTGCCAAATGATGTAGGAGATAAGGAACCGTCGGAAGCCATCAAAGATTTATCTATTGGAAAGATTTGTCCCATGGAGGTGAAGGAGAGTACTTCATCAACTCAAGTGGAAGCTCCTACTTCGCGTCAACGTGAACCACAAAACGACATGGAAGCATCCACAAGAGGTACACGACATGATGAAGGAGAGGAAGAAGTACATCATGATGATCCACCTCAACCTTCCTCACCACCACCTCAAGGAGATGACGACGTCAACGACGACGAGCAAGATAATGATGATGAAGAAGCTCCACCATCCAACAAGAAGAAGCTGTCAAGATTTAGAGCAAGAGTGGACATATATCATCCGTTGAATCATATCTACAGTGACACAAATACCGGGAGAATCACTCGCTCTAAATACCGTTTAGCTAACTTTTGTGAGCATTATTCTTTCATCTCTATCATTGAGCCCTTGAAGGTTGTAGAAGACCTTCAAGACCCGGATTGGGTGAACGCCATGCATGGAGAGCTACACAACTTCGAGAGGAACCAAGTATGGACACTTGTTGAAAAACCCGAAGGCGAGTAAAATATCATTGCTACAAGAAAGATGTTTCGGAACAAGCAAGATGAAGATGGAAAAGTCGTACGCAACAAGGCGCGTCTCGTAGCCCAAGGATACACGCAAGTTTAAGGTCTAAACTACGGTGAGACTTATGCACCCGTTACTAGACTTGAAGTCATTCACATTCTTCTCGCTTATGCCAATCACCATGATATTACTATTTACCAAATGTATATCAAAAGTTCTTAATGGTGAAATTAAGGAGGAAGTTTATGTTAAACAACCTCCTAGATTTGTGAACCCTAAGAAACCTAATCATGTTTATAAACTTCGTAAAGCTTTATATGGTCTTAAACAAGCCCCTAGAGCTTGGTACAAATGTCTAATGAAGTTTCTCATTGAAAAGGGTTTTGAGATTGGTAAAATTGATGCAACCTTATTCACTAAAAGAGTTAATGGAGAACTATTTGTATGCCAAATATATGTGGATGATATTATCTTTGGTTCTACTAACCCACATTTTAGTGAAAAGTTTGGAAAGTTGATGTCAGTGAAGTATGAGATGTCTATGATGTGCGAGCTGAAATTCTTCCTTGGATTGCAAATCAAACAATCGAGAGAAGGTAAGTTTATCTATCAAACCAAGTACACCAAGGACTTATTCCAGAAGTTCAACATGCAAGAATGCAAAGGTATGATAACCCCCATGCCTACTAGTGCACATGTTGACCTGACTAAGGAGGACAAACCAGTTGATCAAAAGGTTTATCGATCAATGATTAGTTCATTGCTATATTTATGTGCCTCCAGTCCTGACATCATGTTGAGTGTTTGCATGCATTCCCGATACCAAGCGGCACCTAAAGAGTGTCATCTATAGGTTGTGAAAAGGATAGTGAGATACCTCATACATACACCAAACTTTGGCATATGGTATCCCAAGGGATCTTCTTTTAATTTTGTTGGCTATTCCGACTCGGACTATGCCGGATACAAGGTTGATAGAAAATCCACCTTGGTTACATGTCGATTTCTTGGGAGATCTCTTGTGTCTTGGTCATCCAAGAAACAAAACTCGGTATCTTTATCTACTGCCGAAGCGGAATACATTGCCGCTGGATCATGTTGTGCGCAGTTACTTTTGATGACTCAAACTCTTAAGGATTATGGAATTCATGTTAGAAAAGTTCCATTGTTATGTGACAATGAAAGTTCTATTAAAATTACCTATAATCCTGTGCAACATTCTCAAACAAAACATATTCAAGTGCGACATCATTTCATTCGTGATCATGTTGGCAAAGGTGATATAGATCTCAAGCATGTTCGTATTGACAAACAATTAGCTGATATCTTTACCAAACCACTTGATGAGAAAGTGTTTTGTCATTTGAGAAGTGAATTTAACATCATTGATGCTTCAAACTTGAGATAGGCTCACTTGGATGCATGCAAGGGCATGAGATTGATTAACTATTCCTTGATGCTATTGATATGACTATCTTATATCTTGGAAAACTATGCTCCCTTATACTGTATCTAATCTTCTGCACGTACTTGGAAGAACAACATTCCACAAGATTGCCATCAACTCACATAAAAAGGAATCTTGTCATGGCCAAGTATCAACAACCCCTTCTTCGGAGATGGAGGAAGAAGACAACAAAATCATATCCTTGACTATCATTTGATGAATTCATTCACTCTTGTCATTTAGATATATTATGGTATTCCTTGCATGACAAACCAATGTAGGTGAAAAGTGAAGCAAACGACAAGGATAGCTCCCAACTCAAGATGATATTCATCAACTTTGAGCATCCACAACAAGGTCACCTACATGACACGTTATCAACATCATTCGAAGGTATGTACTCATATCCTTGATAAAGATTTACACGAATTCATGAGGCAAAGCAACTCAAGTGTTATGAAGACATTAAAATGCTTAATCGAATAATGGTAACCCCATTTTGCGCTTAACGATGAGTATGACCTATGATCAAGCAACCTTGCTTGAGTCCTCAAGTCAAATACTCTAATATTGGTGACCTAGTCACCGCCCCACATCTAGATGCAGATTCTTGTATGGTTCACATTTTGTCATTTCATATCTTCTTGGAACCATTCAACTCTCATCAATATGTATGCATATATATTTCAAAAAACACACAAAAAAATGTTTTCTCCTATTTTCTTTCTCAGTCGGTATCCTTAGTTTTTTTCTGTATTTATTTTTCAGTTCAGGGGTTGATTTTCTTTGCAACTCGGTCTCACCAATCTGGGAAACTCGGTCCAACCGATTTCTCTGAGAGGCCTGATTCTCATTCTTGGTTCTATCGAACGACTTTGCCTCGTTGACTCCGATATTATCATCGCCTTTGATTTTCTGATATTTTCTGAACTTTAGCCTTAGGGGTAGAAAGATTATCAATGATCCCATGTTTCATTGCCTCCTAAGATCTTATTGAATATTCTATGAAACAAAATCAGTTTTAGCATTATTTTCGGGGGAGAAAACTTCTCTAGGGGGAGAAATCCTCAGTGATCCCATACAATATAAGAGGGAGAATCATCCAGGATCCCTAGCCTAGGGGAAGATAGTTCAAGGAACTCTTATCCATATTAAAAATGGGGAGAACATTCAATGAACCCTTACCTACTATCTAAGGGCGAGAAAAAGTCAAGGAACCCTTATCAAAGAGATAAGTGTCAAGGATCCCTTTCTCTCAATGAGCCCTTACCCTCTAACCTTTTTAGAAATTAATGTCAAAGGGGGAGAAATATCAAAGCTTCTAATGAAACTATATACATGGGATAAATATCACCAATAAGCTTACACACAATGGGGAGAAATATCAATCAGGGGAGATATCTGTTCCTAAAGGAAGGTTTACCTAAGGGAAGATCTATCTAAGGGGAGATATATCAAACCATACATATTAAGGGGGGAGAGATAAAATTGTTTCAGATATTATTGTTATTCTATCACTATGTTCTAATTGAACTTGCTTACCCTACCTACTCCCAATATCTACATGCTATGATTCAGGGGGAGAGGAAAATCTTACATATTCACTCTTAGGGGAGAAAGTTCTTAATTCTCTTGGAGACATATCTATGATCAAATCCTATTTTCAATATGTCTTCAATATCTTGGTATTCTTGAAGCTCTTTGCATATTTACAGTAGCATACTCTTGTGTTATCTAAAAAATGTTTTCTCAAGTGTACTCCTACTGCTAAGATGCTCAAGATCCTCAAGGTAAGTATATGCATCATTGTCGGGACCCCGATCCTAAGCCATAGGAATCCAGCCTGTAACACATCGCATCCCTTTGTGGTCTCACGCACGCTTAACTCCACGGCTGCAGCCTTACCTTAGCCGGGACCGTTTGCGTCTTTTGACTCACGTATGCGATAGTGTCGCTAGCATTCCAATGTCAAAGAACCCGGATCGACATGTCTAGTCATAAACCAAAGTGGCAGTTCCGCACAAGGACAGGCATACATGACCCAACGAAGCAGGTGTCGGTCATCAACGAACGTAGACGAGTCGTAGCAAGCTACAAGGACTCCATTACGTCGCGTGACATTTCCCCAAAGGGGACAGACACAGCAGCTAAGAAGGACACATGCCGGTCAACCAATGTGTCCGGAGCAGTAGCGAACTACCAAGGCTCGTTGGATCACAAAGGGGCATTTCCTTGTAAGGAGTGCTACTAAAGTTCACGACTAGGTATTCGAACCCCATACATATCAAGTAAGACACACGTACGCATGGCATACCGATATGTATAGATACATCGATGGCATCACAACATAACCATAAACATACAAGCTTTATTTAAGAGGCTCGGAAGAGCCACACACATATTGTTACACATTAAGGGTCTCACGACCCATAATAGCAGTCATACAATACAAGCCAGCGGAAGAGTTATAAACTGTCTGGGTACAGACAGAGCAACTAGAAGGCACATGGCCTGACTATACTACAGAGCCGGCGTAGGGCCAGATCGTAGCTGGGACACCAGCTACTCGTCGTCGTCGATGTCTACGAAGAACCCTCCATTAGGTTCATTAGCAACCTCTGCAACATTTATTAAGCAAACATGAGTACGAAGGTACTCAGCAAGACTTTAGGATGACTAACTACTCATGCAAGGTATCAAGAAGGTATTGTGGGGTTTCATGCGGAAAGCCAGCATTTGACTCGTGGCTAGACAACTTGCTTTTTGAAATTAGTTTTGACAACTTGATTTCTCGCACACGAGTCCACTAACACCACAACAATACACTATCGTGGAATCATTCCGTCTCCATACGGAAATGCCGTCCACGACACTCACGCTTATCTTGACAATTTTATGAGTAGCCATTTAAGTTATCTCTGAACAACATATGTCTCCAAGTAGTCCATATCCGCGGACGCGGCTATTCGAATAGATCATAACCCTGCAGGGGTGTACTTCGTCACACACGCTCCCGCCACTTATCGCCATGTGCACGTCATGCACCTCGGCAACCTTCAAGCGGAAGCCCAGCGAGGGAGTCGGCCACGACCGTTAACCACACTAGTACCTAGTCCAGGTTTATCGCCTATCTGAGAGTAACCCGTACGGAAGTCCGGCTGAGGTTTCCGCCACGGTCTCAAACGATGTGCGCAGGGTTCCCAAGCCCACCATCCGGGTGCCACTTGGTACACCGTGCCACTGCCTACCGCATCACGGTCCACCTCTCAGGTCAGCACCATGCACGGCCTCCAGCATTACTATAAACACCAGAAACTACTTGCAACTCCTGGACCGAGTACTACGCGATTAATAGGCCGAGCGGGGTCATATTTCAGGGCCCAGCATGTGGTAGTATCTAGTCTTGGATTACATACACGGAACTCAGTTCCTAAGGACGGTTCCAATGAAACAACCCGCCATGTACTCCTACACAACCTTTCACCGGTACCTTTACCAAATCAAGTTCAACACACGACCTTTGCTCACCGAACACATTTCACATTTCTGCTCATCTCCCAGATGACAGACCGTACACAACTCTAAGCATAGCATGCATAGCAGGATAAGGCACATCATAGCTCAAGCAACTACCAGGTATGCTAGGTTGCAAGGTTCAGCTATTTACTGTGACAAGGTTAAGTCATGCAAAGGAAGTGGGTCCAACTATCATGGCAAAAGCAGTTGAAGCATTTGATCCTAATGCATTAAATAGGTGCAGGAGCAAGAACATAGGTGTTATCGGGATGATCAAAAGGGTTGCTTGCCTTGTTGCTCAGAGAAGGAACGATATCCGTCGGACGGATATTCGGTGGAATCCGGGGGTGCGGAGCCTACCGAAATGAACGACATCATTCAATAACAATCATATGCAATCAAAATGATGCATGAGCAAGGCATGAGAATGCAAGTGATAAGTTATTATAATCAAGATGTTTTAGGTTTAGAGTTGATTTGAATCACATTCGAATAGCAATTCAAACGGGTATTCCCGGATACCGGTTTAATTGATTCGACCTGATGCTCAGATCAACCTAATGTTAACATGCATGAAATGTCATGTTATGGTACTGATTTACCTCTAGGGCAGTGTGTGATCATTGTATTTATAATGAAATTAGGATATTTTTGCAAATTCCATTTATAAAGTGATTAAAAGAATTGAATTATTCCTTATTTCACAATTTAGGGTTCTGTAACTTTTTCAAACATAGTTGAAAATAGCATAATCAGAATCCTTGAATTTTTCCGATACTTTTTCATATATAAATTATTTTCATTGGAGTTACAGATTAATTTCTATGATTTTTGCAATTTTTAGCAATTTCCTGAATTATTTCTATACTGGAAATTCCATTTATTGCATCAGGCTGACGTCAGTAGGTCAGCCGACCTGTGCAGGTCAAACCTGACAGGGGGGCCCCACTGGTCAGCCTCTCTAGGACTAATCCCGCGCTGACCAGCCCCTAATTGGGGTTTGACCAGGCGTGGGGCCCTCTGGCAGCGACTCAGGGGAGGGCGATTAGGCCCTAATGGTCGGCCATGTCGACGGCCACCGGAGGGTGGTCGCCGGCGACCAAACCCGCGGCGGAGGGCTCGCCGGAGGCGACCTAGACGGCGCTGCACGGCACGAAAATGCACGCGGTTGGCAGCTACAGCAAGCCCGCGAAGTGGCCGATCTGGCAGGACCATCTGGGAGGCTAGGGTCGCCGGAAGAGGCGTCGGCGACGAGCCGGAGCGGCGGCCGAAGCTCGGGCGTCGTTGGGGGCTTTGAATCAGAGGGATCCGCGCTTAGTTCTTAGCTGCTACGGCATCTACGCGTCGTCCTGGAGCTTCTGGTGCTCTCGGGAGGACGAGTTGGACATCGGAGGGCTACCGGCGACGAGCGGCAGCGGCGGTGCTCGTCGGGCTCCGGTGAAACTAGGGCTAGAGGAGGGGATCGACGGGGAAAACTTAGGGAAAACCACCACATGCTCACAGGGAGTGCAGAGAAGAGCTCAGACGGCTCGGGGAAGGCCTGGGGGCGACGAATCGACGGGAGAGGTCCGGCTGCCGGAGGAAGAAGACGACGGCGTTGCGGGCGTTGCAGGGCGCGAGGAAGCTTCGGCTTCTGCAGGAATGACCAGGGCGACAAGGCGGAGCTAATGGCGTGCTCGCGGAGGGGATCCTATGGCCAGGGGCACGGCCAGCTCGAGCTCGAGCTCGGCTCTAATGGCGGCAGCAGGGAGAAGGAGGGGATCCGAGCGGAGGAGGAGAACCGAGGCGGGGAATGGATAGGGGAGGCTCTGGGGAGCTTATCCCCGTCGTCGCCAGCGCGAACCGGCGGCCAGGCAGGCACGCAGGTGCGTGGCCGCGCCGGAGGAGGCGGCGGCCAGCTCCTGCTGCCTACTGGCGCGGGGAAGGGGACGAGCGGCGAGATGGGCCGGGCCTGGCTTGGGCGACAGGTAAGCTTTTTCCCATTTTCTCTTTTTTGGTTTTTCTGTTTTGCTATTTATTGCTTTGCTAATTATTTCAGCTCCAAAACAAAAAGTAAAAACTATTTTAGACCCCTGAAATATTTATTATAATATCCCCACACATTTCCAAGACTTTCAACATTTTTGGAAAATTATAGATTCTGATTTCAAATTTTTAAATTTGAAACCAGTGGCTTTTGCATTTATTTAAAATGCTTAAAGTGTCAAGAAAATAGTTTTCTCTAATGCTCATTTACTTTCATGGTTTATCAGAAAGTTTGAACATTTCTTGAGGCCATTTTGGGTTCATTGATTTTGAACTAGTTGAAATTTCCTTTAATTGAAATGGTGGCTAGGGTTTGAGTTTTTCCTTTGCCACTTTGTTGTTTTTGTTGAAACTTCTTGGATGCAAATGCAAAGAAGACATGAGCACAATGCTATCTTGGTTAAGGGTTAGGGATGTGACAATCATATCCTTGTTCATGATGATCTTTTGTTTCTTGCACATATTGTTTGCAAGAGGGAGTCTTGAACATGGAAGCTCTTCATTCACTTACGTTTGATGCATATAGCTAGGATGTAAATGGCTTGTCCTGTCCTTTCTACCATGTGTGTGCCCATGCATTCCAAAGCAACTATCCTTCTAAAGGATTGCACACACTTAGGGGGAGCTTGTACTAGTCATGTATCTTTCAAAGATATCATATTCTAATGCTTATCTTTATTTGAATCTTTGATTGTATGTTGTCATAAATTACCAAAAAGGGAGAGATTGAAAGTACATATGCTCCCTTGGTGGTTTTGATAATTCATGACAATATACATTGTCTCTTGGACTAACACTTTTACCTAGTATATAGAGAGCATTGGCTAAAAGGTTATGTGGAGATGCCCGTTGATGCAAGAAAGGAATAAGATTGGCCCAAGCTTCAAGCTAGAAGACTCTTCATTTTATATTTGTGAGAAATCATTTTTGAGTCCATAGGAAAGCCAATACTATTAAAAGGGGGTGAGGTATTAAAATGAACTGGTTGCTCAAGTGCTCAGAGATAGCCACCAAAACTACTCAGTCATTTTCCCACATATCCATTCTGCCCAAAGCCACATACTCAAAATGGGTACCACCAACTTTCTTATTTCGGCCCTACCGATTTTCATCTCACACAGAACCCTAGCCAAAGCCACCAAATCGTTGCAACCGAAATTGTATCGGTGCTGCCGAGTTTAGGTGACCAACTTTCTATTGCCTCGGTACACAAAATCGGAATTTTTGAGTTTGAGTATTGGAGTCACCGAGTTGTGTCATCTGACTGTTAGCCACCTTTTCGGTGTCACCAACTTGTGTATATCGGTTAAACCGAGATTCAAAAGTTGCTGCCCTTAGTGCAAGTTGGTACCACCGAGTTCATGACTTTGGTGTCACTGAGTTGGCCACTTTAGGTGTAACGGTTGGATTTTGGGGACAACCTATATATACCCCTCCACCTACCTCTCATTAGTAGAGTAAGCACTCAGAACACACACTTCATTGCCAAATCCATTTTTCTAAGAGAGAGCCACCGACTTATGTGTTGATACCAAGATATTCCAATCCAATCATATGAAACTTAATTTCTAGCCTCCTCAAGTTGCTTTCCACTAAATCAATCTCTCCTACCCATGCCTATTATGTGAGAGAGTGATTGTGTGTTGATGAGACTATCTTTAGAAGCACAAGAGAAAGGAGTTCATTGTTCTACCACATATATTACCTTTTGGAGGGCGGTGCCTCCTAGATTGGTTAGGTGTCGCTTAGGAGCCTCCTACTTCGTGTTATGGAGTTGAACCAAGATGTTTGTAAGGGCAAGGAGATCACATACTTCGTGAAGATCAACCGTGAGTGTGGCTAGTCCTTCGTGGGCGAAAGCCGTGGTGGAATAGACAAGGCCACTTCATCGTGGACCCCTTGTGGGTGGAGCCCTCCTTGGACTCTCGCAACCATTGCCCTCCGTGGGTTCAAGTCTCCACTAACATGGACGCACGATAGCGCCACCTATCGGAACCATGCCAAAAATCGATGTGTCAACCTCTTTGCATTTGATCTCCTAAACTCTACTCCCTTTTACATGTGCAAAGTATTTACCTTTCTGCTGACATATATGTTGACTAGCATGTGTAGGGTGTACTAGACTTATTAGAATTGCTAAAATCTGCCAACCATAAAATTGGGAAAAGGTTAGGATTTTAATCTTGTCAAGTAGTCTATTCACCCGCCCCCTCTAGACACATCTTCTATCGATCCCACAGATGTAAACCACATAATAGTGTCACTTTACCATCCTTAGTCTAGTGGGCAAGTTGAGCTAAGCAATAGAGAAATAAAATCAATTTTACAAAAGACTGTTAATAGATCCAGAAAGAACTGGTCTAAGAAATTGGACTATGCATTTTGGGCCTATAGAACTGCTTATAAAAATCCTATGGGTTTGTCTCCATATAAGATGGTTTAAGGAAAAGTATGTCATTTACTTCTAGAGCTAGAACTTAAGGCTTATTGGGCAATTAAAGAACTTCATTATGATTTTAAACTTGCCGGTGAAAAAAGATCATTTAATATTAGTTCCTTCGATGAATGGAGAACACATGCTTACGAAAATGCCAAGTTATTTAAATAAAAAGTTAAAGGATATCATGATAAAAACTGAAAACGAGAATTTAACATCGGTGATAAAGTTATTTTGTACAACTCTCGTTTTTAGACGTTTGACAGGCAAGCTTGTCTCCAAATGGGAAGGCCCCTACATTTACGGAGAAGTTTACCATTTGGGAAGAATTAAAAATATTTTCATAATTACATCATAATATTTTTGTAATTACATCGAAGAAATTTATCGTTTCGGATTAGTTCAATATTAATAATGTCGAAGGAAATAATCCGAAGGTGTTTAATGGGCAAAGAATTAATCATTATATTGTAGGCACCCGTGTTAACATGGAAACCACCATTATTCAAGTAATTTCACCGGAAGAACATCTAGAAGAGACCTTTCGGGACGCTCGAGAATCGTGAAAAAGGAATAGTTATGTGATATGGTAAGTAAACCGACTCCAAAAAATCTGTAAAAATATTTCTGTCAGTTTTGGAAAATTAGAAAAATTAGAAAAATAAGAAACTCATAAGGTCTAGGAGGAGACCACAAGGTAGGGGCACGCCTTGTGGGCCCCTTGTGCACTTTCCTAACTTCTTTTCCTCCCGTATTCATGTTTGCAAGATAAAAATTCATTATATATACCCCTTGCTGTTTTGACCATCGTATCACAAGTTTCTCCCGTGTTCCCGTTTCAAGCTATTTTTTGATAGATCTAGATCATCATGTCATTTCAAGACTCACAGAGGGAGATTTATGTTTCTTATTGCACCTCAAACCAAAAGGTATACAGTGATGTTGACCCTTACGAGTGGCCAATGGATGAAGAGGAAGAGGGCAAGAGGCTGATGTGATGCAGATAGAGGACTCGAGTGAAGAGGAGGAAGAATTTCTTCTACTCTAACCTAGGGATATGCATGTGGAATTTAAGAAATCAAGCCTCCCAAACACGTTGAAATATCCTAAAATTCAATTTGCCCCTCTTTGTCGTATGCCAAAAGACACTACTAAGTTATGCAGCAGAATCTGGGAACTTGAAGAGGAAGTCAATAATCTAACATAGGATATTCGTTTCCTTAAATGGGAGGACAAGGTCACCACTTCATCACCGCCATCACCAAAGAAGGAAACTTGAGTACATGGGTATGTGCACCACCCTTAGCTTGTTCGAAGCTTGGAGGAGGTGTCCTGGTATCATATGACCAACAGTTTTATCATCATTATCTATCTTAGTTCAACCTTCTGTTATTTCGTGACTTAGTGGAATAAAGTTTTAGCATGAAGTATTTTTTGAGTCCTTGTTTTGTGATCTATCTATGAAATAACGTGTGAGAGTTATATAACAAAAAAGTAGTTGGAGCTTGGTTATTTTACCTTCTTGTTGCAATCATAGAAAAAATAATAAAAGTTCATATGCTAATCCCATGAAGAGTAACAACCTCGCATATAAAGAGTGTAACTAGTGAAATTTATTGAACGTTGAGAAATATAGATGCAATGCATGAAAGAATAATAAATGGAGAGAGATCCCACATATAAATATACTATCTTGGGCATTTTCTATGATTGTGATCCCCATTAATTATTTCCAAACTTGATCAAGTAGTTGAGGTTGGACAAGGAAGACAACGTAATGAATTATGTTTGCTTATATTCATATAGAAGTAATATTGTTATGGATCCTATAACATGTGGTTCTTGCTCATAACTTTTTCCTAGCCAAAACTTTGCACTAAGTAGACATACTACTTTTGCATCAAAAACCCTTAAACCCAGTTTATTGTAATGAGAGTCCATCATATCTACCTATGGATTGAATAAGATTGTTTAAGTAGGTTGTCATCGGTGCAAAAGAAGTAAAAAATGCCCCTGAATATGTGTGATATGTTATTGCAAGGGAAAATAAGTTTTATACAAATTTTTGATGGTGACACAATAAAAATGACAAACTGCATAATAAAGATTGTTATCATAAGGGGCAATATAAAATTACGTTCGTTTGCATTAAGAGCTTGCACATCCAAAATAAAAAAGTGCATGACAACCTCTACTTACCTCTACGAAGGGACTATCTTGTAACGTTTAGTCTTTACCTTTATTTTTATGCAAGAGCCAATAGTATTTATTCTTATTCCAACCCCATTTATTCTCTACTTGACAAGCATCATGTGATGGGGAACGATCCATACATATATATCTAGTTGGATCTAGGTGATCCTAAGTTATTATTGTTGACATTATCCTGAGATAAATAAGTTGGAAGGTGAACTATTAAACCCTATCTTCCTCTATGTATGACTAAAACCATTTGTTCTAAAAATATGCTTTGAGTATCAGCAATCATGGAAGGCTATATGATATATGAGTATGTGAATTTGCTAAAATAAAAGCTCTTACACAGACTCATCATGTAAAGATGATGAATTGTAATAGCTTTGATGAACGAGAACATAGTTTGTTAGCTTTCAAGAAAGTTTATTGGTTATACTTTAACTTGTGAATGAATTGTTGCTTTATTATGAGAAACTTTCTCATGGATATTCATTGTTATAATAATGAATATGATGCTGTTATGTTCGTATTTTGTTTTTATCGTCTTCTCTGTATAAACGTGTGGTCCTGATTACCGAATTCGATATTCGTTTGAGGACAAACGAGGTCTAAGCTTGGAGAAGCTGAGGAAAACCTTATTTGACGCTCATTGCATCAAATAGTGCGACAAACACATACACGCGCGACAACCTGGCCAGCCCATCTCCATGTGCACGCAGTTCTAGTTTCTGCTTCATTTGTTTGTCCTTTTTTCTGTTTCGTTTTTTCCTTCTTTTTCTGCTTCTGTTTCTTTTTTTCCCTTTTTTTTCTATGGTTATTTTTTAACCTAAGTTCATGTTTTAAAAAAATCTTGAAATTCAGAAAATGATCTAAATTTCAAATATTTGCCATTCTCAAAAACATTCCTAGCTTCAAAAAATGTTCGGGATTTTAGAAAAATTGACCTACATTTTCAAAAAATGTTTGCCATTTTTTGAAAATGTCCTTTTTTTATAAAATGTTACTGTTTCCTTTTTAATTTTTTCCTTCACTTCTGTTCTTTTTTCCTTTTCCTATTTTTCTAATTGACATTTTATAATTTTTTGTTTCGAATTTTGAAAAATGTTCTTGTATTCACAATTTATTTTTAAATTTCCGTGCTTCAAAAAAATTTCCTGCTTCCAAAATGTGTTCATCTTTTGAAAAATGTTTGTATTTCAAAAATTGTTCTGGTATTCAAAAAACTGCATGATTATTTTCAAAAATGTTCCTTTTCTCATTAATTGTTCACAAATTTATTGAAAATTGTTCTTCTTTTAACTTTTTTTCTAAAAAGTGTTCTTGTTTTATGAAAAATGTTTCTCTTTTTTGAAAATTTGTTCACAAATTGAAAACTTGTTCAAATTTTGTTCGCCAATTTTAAAATTATTAATGATTTGAAAATGTTTGGGAAGTTTAAAAAATATTCTTCATTTTCTAAAGAATATTTTCCGTTTCAAAAAATGATCGTGTTTTAAAAAATGTAAATAAGTTCAAAATATGTTCCCGTTTCAAAAATGCTTCACAAATTTCAAAAAATGTTCTTTCTTACAAAAAAATTGTTCTATTTTTGTAAAGCGCTCTTGTTTTCAAATTTGTTTATAGACTAAGATTGTTTATGTTTTCACGCTTTCAAATTTGTTCACGTTTTTTAAAATTGTTCTCGGTGTCAAAATTTGTTTTCAAAATTCAAAAAACGTTCGTGCTTAAACAATTTGTTCGCGCTTTCAAATTTGTTCAGGGTTTTCCAAAATTGTTCTTCTTTTCAAAAAAATTGTTAACAAAATTAACAAAATGTTTGTGCTTTAAAATATTGTTCACGCGTGCAAATTTGTTCATCCTTTTTCAAAAAGTTATTCAAATTCGAAAAATATATATTTTTTTAAAAAAGAGGGAAAAAGTAAAGAAAAAACGAACCAAAAAAAGAAAAAAAAACAGAGAAGAAAAAAGTAATAGAAAAAAAGAAACAAAATTGGGCCGGCCAATTGGGGCGTCCCCGTGTGCCGCGCACGAGTGCGTGCCGCATTGAGCGGCAGGTAGGAGCTCCCGGAAGCTAATACGTCCATTTTGCACCATGATTTTTTACTGTTATTTAAAATGTTTTTGACAAATTTAAAACTGTATGATGTAATTTTTATGCCTTTTCTCTCTTATTTTACAAGTTACACATGAAGAGGGAATGTACTGACAATTAGAATTCTGGACCTAAAACAAGTACAACAACGATAACTATTCTTCGAAGCTCCAAATGACCTGAAATTTCATAGAGATTTATTTTGGTATATATAAAATATACTAGAAGAAAGAAGTACGGAAGAAGATCAACCATGGGCCCACAAAGCAGTGGGGCACACCCTGCCCCCTTGTGAAGCCCACGGGGCCTCTCTGTCACACCGTGTGTTTGTACCACTTTACCATATTATTATTTTATAAAATTTGGGACCATTTAAATTTTTTTGTGTGCTTGTGATGATTGAATTGGTTGCTATATGCTTGTTTTCCTATTTGAGTTTTACTCATAAAAAATCCCTTTTCTCAAAACTCGTCTTCTTGCTTCAAATCCTTAACCAATGACCATACCATGTGTATAGGACCTAAAACTACAGTTTATTAAAAAAACATTATTTTACCAAAAGGCATTTATTTAAATTAAGCTTTCAAACCCACCTAAGTTGAGGTTTGTACTACAAGTTCTCAAATTAGGGAAGTTGTTTTGCCCCAAATATTTTATTTGGATCCTATTATTAAAAGGACTTTCAAAAACTATAAAACAATTATTTTTAAAGTTATTTTATTATTTTATTTAAATACCTTTTTCTGAATCTAGAAATGGTCTTTTACTATAGAGTACGATCAAAGAGAACGGAGAGGTTTTGAAGATTCATCACCATCATGACCTTGACAAGTAGGGAATAATCCCCCAACTTCCGAGTAACTTTCACTATAGAGTACGATCACTACCATGTACTAGTTTCAAATAAAAAAAACAGTGGAGCTCCAGTTTGAAATAATTATCATGTACAAGGACGAATCATTTCGCACAATCGACGGGATGACCATACTTTTGACTCGAAGATCTTTTTATCATCGTCTGTACAAATATAGATCTTTTCGGGAAAGTAGTAACTGCACCCACCTTTGGTGCACCCACACAATGAACAATAAGTTTGAAAAAATAGAAAACAAAATAAAAAATATGGAATTTTGTGGATGTGATTATGAGAAAATGTTTTAGGAGCTTGCAACGTTTGGTCACCAAAAAACGTCAAATGATCTCCATACAAAAAACATCAAAGCTTGCATACACATATATTACAAGGACACATGGAAAACATCTTAACTAAATGGCCAACATAGGAAATGACAAAGATCTGCAAATAATGCTTCAGGTCCTGGAGGGAAAGAAACATTTTTCTGCATGCCAGGCGGGTTCTATAATAAGTTGATGGAAGGTAATCCCTAAACCTGAATAAGTAAAACAACCAGAACTGTGAAGGTAAGCATGATTCCTCCAAGAACGGTCCAGCTGTTAGAAGAACTCCCTTGGTTTGGGAAATACTGGTACATATAGACTGGATTCTATGCTTTTAATATAGATCTATCATGCTGGTGTATGTTCAGTGCTCTAATACTTCCAATTAAAATGAACCAGAGAAGCACTATGGGTGTGAATAGCTAGCCGTCCAACTATGTTTGTGTGCTGGTGTTGCTTATTTTGTTAGTCTAAAAGCTCCTACTAGTTCAATAAACCTTGATTCTTATGTGAGGGTAAACTTTGCTGCTATCTACGTCACCATTCCTCTTTGGGGAAACCAAAGGAGTCCTACGGGAAGTAGCACCTCTCTCTCTACTAACTTAGGTAAAGGACTTCTTGTTTTTTATCCATTAAAAAATTCATAGATTTTAAAAAATGTTCACGAGAAAATGTACAAAATCTAACAATGTTTAAATTTTTTAAAAAAATCATAAATTTCATGATGTTAACAATTTGGAAAAAATTCCAATTTGAAAAATGTTCATGCCTTTAAAACATGTCCAAAAATTTAAGAAATGTTCATGAAATTTAAAATCTTCATGAATTTATATAAATAAAAGGAAAATGGAAAAGGAAAAAAAGAGTAAAACCATAATAACACGCACAAAAAGGAGTGGAATCTTCCCAAAACTAGTTCTAATTAAAGAAGCACTAGATTGGCTAGCCCACTTACCGAACAAGCGTTGAGACGGGTGTGCGCTATGTACCAAATGATACTCAATGTCTTAAGCGTCAAATAATATTTTTTGAAATTTGTGAGGAAAAGGTTGGAATTTCTAGTTTGGCACTTAAGAATGTACCGCCATGTATTCGTAGCACTAACTCTGGGTCTTTCTCAGTTGTATGGTTTAATAGTAATCTTGCTACTCAAGAGTAAAAATCAAGGATCTCCTAGATCCCGGACCATAAGGGTCACGAGTTTTCGAGGCTCTCAACCCTTTTGCCCGGTTTTAGCAAACTATGATCCTTAAGGTTTTGCAACAAGTACGAAATGGGGAATATAAAAAAGTGTGATACAAGAACTCGACAAGGCGATAGTTCAAAAGCGAAGGCAGTGATACACACCCAAAAGTGTTCATGGCCTAACAACCTAACAAAAGGAAAACAACAACACCGAATCAATGGTCTTCAAGTATCGTGTCGCCCTCCTGCCTCCCTGAGCGAAGCAGCATGTGATCGGAGCTGCGAATAGACAGTGTCAATGTTTTATGACACTAAGGTCTTGTTTAGTTGCTTCCATAGCTGAAGAAAGATAATCATTTTATATAATCCGTAAGTAGGATGCTTACTGAACACTCCTACAATTAAAGCATTGTTACAAATTTGCCGTAGAGTCATGCATGTTGACAACCATGGATGGTTATTGTTATGCACTAGAAGCATATGTCTGCGCTTCCTAAGATGCTTAAGGTTTGCATGAGCATTGGGAGGTGACACAACCTTGTTGTCACAACCCTAGCCTAATTAAGCACAAATGTAGCACATAGCACACCCTACACCATAGTACAACAAACCCAAAATTAATAACTCTTCCATACAAAACGACGGTCCTGTCCAGTGACGAGTGCCAAATTAATGATACAATTCTCATCTAACGAAACAGTAAATATGGATAACCTCTTGTTAATTAGCCTACTTGATCTAAAATGTAGGTCATTTAGGATTCCGTCTAGTCAAATATTTTGAAGTTGTGTTGTCGCAATGAATTCATTTTAACATGATTGGTAACATGGAACTGATATCACTAGATTCATTATGGAAGATATGTTTGTACACATATTAATTATATTTAATCAAAGCAACATTTTTCGTAGAAATTAATGGTCAAAATTTCATCTTGCGGACTATGTCGATGACCAAAAAATCACACTTTTGTGAACAAATAGGGAGTAGTCACAAAAAATATGAAATTTTAACGCTACTAGATAAATGTCCGTGTGTGTTGCGATGGGGCCACAAATATTTTGTATGCAATCACCGTTATTATATACTAAAAATGGACTTTAGCTTCCAATTGAAATAACACTTTCTTAAAAAAGAATCAACACTTATTAACTTAGCAAAAAAGACATGATTTCGTATGATAAACTAATAAGACGTGTGCAGTTTTCAATGAAAGTCAGTTGGCAAAAAGCCAAAGGTGGGAGGAAAAAAGTCAAAACCGAGAGGGAGAGGAAGAGAGGACATACATAGTGAGGGTTAGACGAATGTGAAGAACGAAATACTGGTTGGTGAAATAGGAAACCTTACTTTTTTTAGCTAGTAGAGATGCTTTGTAGGGAAATCATGCATTTTGATTTTTGAAAGTCGGATAATTTTACATGCGATCGAGAGGAACAAAGACAGAAGAAGGAAATGCAGGGTAACCTTGCCTCTCAAAGAACGACAAAATGATTCGTGTTCTCCATGATCAGCAATTCTTATTCTCACGGCAGTATAATGCCCCGGACAGACGGGTCATCCATCAAGAGACACCAGCTGGAAATCCATCTGAATCATTTCCCCCATCATTCCAATATTCATAACTTACAACATCGCTAGCCATTGACGAATCTACTAGGGGGTTTAACAGGCTTAAGCCCCGCCTCCAGCACTGTCAAAATATTTTTTACTACTACTCTTCAAGTTTAATCTAGCCATTTGTTAGCTCAGCCTAATACATATTTGCAATTCCCAAACAGCTCAGCCTCCTCTATTTTTTTTTCTAAATTCGCCACTGTCACTAGCTATCTAGAGATTAGCTGCCAAATTATATTTCCTCAAATTAATCTCTGGCCACATTCTGAGCATTGAAAGTTAATCTAAGTTTGTCCTTATCCTATCTATATTAATATAGTCCAAAAGCTAGTGCACATTCTGTACGACTGTTACGTTCGCCACCTATTACTCTTAGGTACACGTCTGGTCAGCAAGCATGCGCATGACTTGTTTGTCATGGTCGCTGCAGTAAACTGAGTAATTCAACACGAACTTCGTAAAAGTAGATAATCAGTTAGCTTTAGCACTACAGATATGCTACTTATACAAGACTAGACTTGTACCAGGCCCTGTATATTTTACTCACCTATAAAGAGGAAAGGTGCATGCATCCCCTCTTTATCCTCCACTGGCAGCTCCAGTTGTCTTCATCTACCATCCCTAATCCCTAATCCGAATTAAAAAGCACAATATTCATAAGACAATAAAGCAGCTCCCCATTAGCAAAGGCGCGCATCTCCTTTGATCACAATGTCTATGTAAAGCCTCTGAATTTAGATTATTTTATGCCCATAGCCCATAAAGTTGACTGTTAAGGGGTAGCCGAATTAATAGTTTTATTCTTACATTGCCCCTACATGCCCTCCACTTCACATATAACTGCGCCCACTTCCAAAATCATCTAACACTAGTACTGCTATATGTATCAACAACAAAAAGTGGGAGGTAGATGATGTGGTTGTAATTAAAATGAACTCATTCAAACCCGTGTCTGACTATGATTGTTAGCATACAAAATGCTGTTTGAATTGGTCAAGCAAAACTACTAATTTTCAAGAACAGCATTTTGACTGTATCATAATTTCCCCTTTTTATTTTGAACTTACATATTCATTTGAAGTGATGTTTCTATTATACGCGTCTGCACGATGAAGACCATGTCAAGACCTCAGAACAACTCCAACATGCGTGCTAAATTATTTTTGCAGCGTTGAAATCCTTTTTTTCCGCACGGCAGGGCGTCCACTCCAGCAGGCGCTGCAAATGCCACAGCGCGCGCAGACGTCTGTCCGGCGACGGGCACGAGCAATATAGCAATATTTCAATCATACAATTATTTTTTCCGCATTCGAACAACATAGCATAGTTGAATTACATGAGATAGTTCAAAATCATCCAACGAAGATCATGACAAATATAAAGTTCAAACACAAATAAATATAAAGTTCAAACACAATCATGCCTCATCATCTTCCTGCTTTCCTTATTCGTCCGAGTTTTCGCCTGAGGACGAAGACGATTCGTCGTCCGCGTCGTTAGCCATGCGTCCATCCATGAGACCATCTCCAACGGCATCATGCGAAGCTATGTCGGGCGCTCCGGAAGCCATGCGTGCACCCATGTCACCTGAAGAAGCTCACATGTCTTTCATGAGAGAACCAAAAGTCATGCCTTCTTCGGTAGCTTCGAAGCCACCAATGCCTCCGTAGATGCTCCCACCCGTAGATGCTCCCGTGCCTCCAATAGTTTCTCTGAAGCCATCCATGCCTCCCATGGTTGCTCCCATGTCATCCATGCCTCCCATGGTTGCTTTCATGCCTCCCATGCCACCCATGCCTCCACTAGTAGAAAACAGGACATCAGTCCCAGTTCCTAAGGGCCTTTAGTCCTGTTTCTGCAACCGATACTAAGCAATCGGGACAAAAGGCTCCAACTTTTAGTCCCGCCCGCGTTACGAATCGGGACTAAAGGAGTTCCACGTGGCCTCTGTGGGGCGCACAGGCAGGAGGACCTTTAATCCCGGTTGGTAACACCAACCGGGACTAAAAGGCAGCCACGCGTCAGCACCTGCCAACCGTTGTGGTTTTTTTTAAATGAGAGGTTTTGGAGGGGTTTGATATAGCAATGAAAGAACCATTACACAAATCATCATGAATATAAAAAGAAGTGACATCTCTTACTTCGTGCTTGGCCGAACAATAAGTTTTCGTATATTTATCCGACGCTAGTATGTATAGTACATGTTCATGCATATGTACAATTAATGTAACATCTCTTAAGATCCCTAAATATCTAATTACCAACATTCACTACCAATTCTAGATAGTATTCTCCGGTTTCAGCTATGACCTCTTCAAGCAAGAATGCTGCCAATTCCTCTTGAATTGCTCGTATGCGAGCCTGTCGTAGGAGTGTGTCCTGCTTCCGTTCGATCTAATTTAAAGAAGGATATATATATATATATATATAGGTAAATTGTTCGGGACACCTAGGAGCCTCGGCACCTACGCTGTTCTCCTAATATTAGAACTCTATTCATCACCCAGTGTGCATAATAGTTTTTCTTCACCTGAGATAATCTTACGATCAATTTACAAATAAATTACATTTAAAATGCAAATAGTTGCATTTATATTGAATCACTACGTAAAATTTGACAAAATAAAACAATAATATAGGTCACAAGATCAGAAAAATTGAATTTATTTTATTTTTTGCACTACTTTTTTATGTTCATAATTTTACTTGACATGAAATATTTTTATGTTGATTATATTTTTTACCGTCTCTTTTAATATATATAGCCCGTCGATTCTCCTAATATTAGCAGAATAGTTATTCTGCACATAGTTTCCAACTACACGCTCAACGTTAGTGCACTGCGTCCCTATCAAACGAAACACTGAAATGTCAGCAGAAAAAACTACACGCGCATTTTCGACACCGTTTTCGCTCTAGTTTATTGAACCGTTTGTCGGAATAAGGCGTATAATATACCGTTGGATTGCTACGGAAAATACCCAACTCTGTCTTGTTGAACAGTTTTCATGATCCCTCGCGGTTTGAGAGCAGTTTCGAAAATGATGGGCGCATGAAGGGATGCAGCGAGCGTATTTTTGCGATTTTTCTAAACCGCTTGTCGGAATGAATCAAACGATAGAGAGTTGAAAATATATCATCGAGCTGCATCTTTTTCTTGTAGATTTCTCTTTCTAATTCCTTACGGTTTAAGAGTAATTTCAAATTGACTAAAAAATAGAATTCCTTTTTTCAATTTTTTTGTTACGTGGCGTGCGATACGGCGTTGAAAATATGTGAAATAGGAGCAACTTTAATATGTTGGTCATTTGTTGAGATTCCTCACGGTTTTAAACTAATTTTAAAAACAGTGCCGCTGCCTAGCAGCAACCGTATTTTCGTAAAAAAATTCAAACCGCTCGTCGGAACGATGCAAATGATACAACGTTGGAAATATATCGACGATGCACAACTTTTTCATATACAACACTCTTTCTAATTACTTACGATTTAAGAGCAGTTTTGATTTTACCGAAATGCGGACACTCTATTTTTACGATACAAAAATCAACGCGTGAACTACATCAGACAGAAGACCGCACTGCTTTGTATTGAAGGTCGCACTTCATCCTACGGGAAGATGCACTGCATGATTTCTTTTGTTAGACATTAATTTTTTGAGACGGGAAAATTGAGTGCCCTTTATATCGGGCATAAATGAACCGCAACGACTAGCGAAAGTGAACAACATTAGATTTAATTTTCATGTAACACCATAGGGCGGAGTGCACATCGTGTTTTTTTCTTTTTTGTTCTTTGTTTTATTTAAATGTTTGGGGCTACAGTGATGACCCAAGTGTACTGCATTCTTTCCTTTTGTCCTCTTTTTCTTTGTTTTGTTAACACGTTTGGACTCTACAACGTGTTTTATTTTGCATGTTTTGAAGTACAATTTAGATTTAAATGGATTGTAATGCGGAGTTCTCCAGAGTTTACTTCTTTTTAAACCAGAGCGCACTGCTCTTTTTAAATAAAATGAGCTTTCTGAAAATTGGAACCGTTTTCTTTCCATGGCAAGCGGACCACCATGGATGAACTTCACCGAAGCGAATCATGAGAGGGTGGTGGACCGCTCATGCATCCATAAGACAAAAATACATTCATAAGACAAATGAGTCGCAGAGTTTTCTTCACAATGAATTTTAGTATTTCATTTTTTTTACAATGTCTTGTGAAATTTTGGAAAATCGACAAAAAGAATTGCAACAAAAACATCCGTCCGCACTACATCGGGGACTCAAGCATATTGGGATGCATTTGCACAAGCAAAATATGGAGAAAAGTGGCCCGAACTGCAACCCAAGGACGTAGTGCACCGCATCGAGGGACCGAGGAGAACTTCATGCTGGAGCAGATATGGCCGAGGGCCGCTCGATCCAGTGCGGTAGTGACGGGAAAGCTTGAGATGGCCATGACGTCTCGTGCGGCACAAGCATGTGGAAGGAGACGTGAGGAGGAAGAAGGAAAGGAGAGAGAGGAAGGGCAACTCACCTAAAAATTGAAATCACGGGGCGAGCACCCCTGATGAACTGCATGAGGCCATCGATCAAGCTGACCTCCTGGTCGCCATGGCGGCAGGGGGGAGGAGATGTTGCTCCACCTTCTGTAGCCGCCACTCGGGGTCGGGGTGTGGGGGGAGGCTCTCTTTGCCTGCATCGGGCGGCGGCGGGCTCCCCCATCATCGTATTCACAGCAGTCGCCGATGGATCCAATGGAGGTGCAGGCGGGGTGGCGGGATGAAGAGGGCGGGTGGGCCAGCGGGGGTGGTGCCCGGGATGGGGCGACGCTGGTGGTGCCCTGGGGCGGGGCAACGCGTGGTGGTGGCTGGGACGGGGCGGGGCGTGCTCATGGCCGGGGTGTGGCGAGTTAGCGAGTGGTGGTGGCCCCGGGGCGCTGCGTGGTGGAGGGGCGGCGCACGGTGTTGGAAGTGGCCGGGGCGGGAGGGGAGGGGCGCACGACGCATGGCGGTGGCCGGGGCGGGAGTGGGAGTGGCCAGAGCGCACGATGCGGCGCGGTGGCTGGGCCGTGAGTTGGAGTGGCCAGGGCACCGTTGACCACGGGGAGTAGTGCGGGGTGGGTAAAGATGATGGGTGTAGCTGGGTGGTTTCTTTTTTATTGTCTCGGCGGTTCGGTTCGTGCTTTCTTTGCAGTGCCAAAGTGTTATTAAAATAAGTTGAGTGTTAGCAGCATAAGGGTCTTAGGGGGTATTTCTAGAATAGACCCATCCTATATATAGTTATTCTGCTAACACTTCCCAACTGCATGCCCAACGAAAGTGCATATCATTTCTTGAATCAACACCACTGCAGTACTGAAACGAGTGCACTTCTCGTCGCAAAAAACTACATGTGTTTTTTTGATACCTTTTTCGTGCTAGTTTTTAAACCGTTTGTCGGCATGAGGCGTATAATATACCGTTGAATTTCTATGGAAAATTTCCAACTTCGTCATGTTAAACACTTTTCGAGATTCCTTGCAGTTTAAGAGAAGTTTCCAAAATGGTGAGCGCGTGACGTGTGGCAACGAGTGTTTTTTTTCATTTTTTCTAAAATGTTCGTCGGAATGAAGCAAACGATATGTCATTTGAAAGATATCATCGAGCTGCATCTTTTTCATGTAGATTACTCTTTGTAATTCCTATGGTTTAAGAGTAATTTCAAATTTACTAAAAACGAAATTTTGTTTTTTCAATTTTTTTGGTACGTTTTTCGCTGCAGTTTTTAAACTGTTCATCAGAACGAGGCGTATAATATGGCGTTGACAAGCTGTAGAATAGGTGCAACTTTCATATGTTGGTCACTTGTTGAGATTTCCCATGGTTTTAAAGAAATTTTGAAAATGGTGTTGTTGTATACGAGTTGCAACTAGTGTATTTTCGTAATTTTTTCCAAACATTTCGTCGGAACGATGCAAATGATAAGGCGTTGGAAAGATATTGATGAGGCACAACTTTTTCATGTAGAACACTCTTTCTAATTCCTTACGGTTTAAGAACAGTTTTGAAATTAACGAAATGCACATATTGTGTTTTTCGCGACATCCAAATCGACGCGTGAACCATATTAGACAAAAGAACGCACTGCATTAGACAAAAAAAATCCACTGCATTGGACGGGAAAGTGAACTTCATGATTTCTTTTTTTTGCAAATAAAATTTCTCGGACAAGTATTTGTGAGTTTTTTGTCATATTTATTTTTATTTTTTTGTGAACGAGACTGGACCGCAGAGACAAGGGCAAGTGAACCGCATTACTATTTTATTTTTTCGCTGAACTTTTTGCACTTTCATGTTGGGTGCAAGTGAACATCGTCATTCTTAAAAGTGAACCACATCTGAGGACCAAATGCACTGCAAGTGTTGGTGTAGTCAACTGGGTTTGGAAACACACAAAACAAATTGCACTTCTTACAGAGCGGTAATGAGCTGCTACACAAATTGAAGTCAACCGTGAACGCTAAGGAAGCAAACTAAACTTAGATGAAAAGGGGTCCACACGACATACGCAAGCCCTTTGAAATAGTGGAAACAACCCTGAAAAATAATCGAGTTGCACAAACGCTTTGGCTAAACAACCTTTGAATGAAAAAGAACCCTGTGCTTCAGCTCCCCATGGGTGTGTTGTGAGTTCATCCAATATTTTGCAACGCCAAGCCTGCTGTCACAGCTTCCTAAAATCAATTCATCTTCCTCCTGCATGAACAAAATGTTTCAGATTAACAAATAATGAATGTCGAACACATTGGGGCACTGCAGAGTACTCCGCAGTGCACCGCTAAATAAAAATAAACATTTTTTCTCTGTTCCCGCTCAGCTGCAACCGAAGCAGTTCGCCAGAGTAACCCCCACAACTCTCTCCTCCCTAGTCTGAAGATCGTTGCCAACGCCCTCTTCCATGTCACAGTTTGTATGGCTCGGTGATGTCGCCCACACCACACATTATGGTAGTCAACCGAAGGAAGGCAAGGACTGCACCGAACTGCATCTCAACTCGATCAGGGCGGATGATGTCGGGAAACTTTAGTAGCGCAAAGGTACATCAGAACCGTGCAAAACCGAAAAAATAGTGGTCCGCGCCAGCGAAGTGCACGACCACGCGCCACCGTACCGCATCGAGCGCCCGATGCACTTCAATTATGAGGATGCGTGTACTACAAAGGGCAGCATGAGTAGCTCATCGGGAGCAGAGGGAAGGGGTTGCCCGAGATCCGTCGGTGCAGCGCCACACCGGTGGAGGTCCTCACCGAGATACCCAAGCACTTGGGATGTTGGGTGGTCGTGGGGGTTGGACGATGTGGCAGGTGTCGTCGGCTGACGGGGATATAGCCCTAGGGTAGGGTCATAGGTCTGACCAATACGTCCTACCCAAGGGCACCTCATTATTAGTTTAAGGGCTACAAGGGAAATTCCTACTGGATCGTGACAACATCTAATCCACTCGGTACGGATCCACTCAGACAAGTACATTCCATCCACTCGGATGACAGTCAACCACTCGGTCGTATGACTCACTCGGTCATGCAAATACCAACAGTCAGCAAGACATCTGTAGTGGGCTCGCATTATGGCATCAATGCCCATCTTGTAACATAAGAGGTGAGGAGGTGGCGCACTCTATATAAGCCACCCCCCCTCCACATAGCTAAGGCATCATCTTCTTCTTCTCCTCCTTCGGGCTCATTCTTTCCCTCGTGCTCTGGCTCTCTCTACACCATGTAACTCATGTCCATGACAGATAAAACAAAGCCTCTCCGGAGCACGAGACGTAGGGTTGTTATCTCCACTGTGAGAGGCCTGAACTCGCTAAAACCACCGTGTCACCCGTGTGCATCTTGATAGATCATGCTCCGTTATCCTACCCTCTTTCTATTGTCGGAATCGTTACCATGACAGTTGGCGCCCACCGTGGGGCATAGCGTCTATTGAGCCATGATGCATATGGTTATTTTTCTTCAACCACAAGTGGCAAATCGATTTCTCGCCGCCGGCGGCGTCCGCTTCATCGTCGCCTTGCGCGGCCTCTGGTGCCGGCCGCTGCATCGTCGCCACGCGTGGCTCTGGCACCTCCCGCTTCGTCGTCGCCATGTGCGGCCTCCGGTGCCAGCCGCTTCATCGTCGCCTTGCGCGGCCTCCGGTGTTGGCCGCTTCATCGTCACCACGCACGGCTCTGGCACCTCCCGCTTCGTCGTCGCCATGTGCGGCCTCCGGTGCCAGCCGCTTCATCGTTGCCATGCGCGGCCTCCGGTGCCGGCCGCTTCATCGTCACCATGTGCGGCCTTCGGTGCCAGCCGCTTCATCGTCGCCATGTGCGGCCTCCGGTGCCGGCCGCTTCATCGTCGCCACGCGCGGCCTCCAGCGCCGGCCGCTTCATCGTTGACACGCGCGGCTCTGGCACTGCCCGCTTCGTCGTTACCATACGTGGCCTCCGGCGTCGTCCGCTTCATCGTCTTCTCCAACTTCGGTGTTATTGAGCACACACACGGCCGTCAATGCCGTTCGTCTCGTCGTCGACTCCGGCCTCGTGTTATCGGCTGCTCGGCGGCGACCTTCGCGGTTGAGGCTCAAGGCCGAGCCGGCGCAGGCACACAACGCTCCTTCCTCCTTCACCGGTCGTCGGCAAGGGTCTCCTGAGTCGAGGCGCGCTGTGATGACAACCTACGAATCAGCCTTGATCTGTAACGGGTAGCCGGTCAATGCCTTGTAAGTGCATGCATTACGTGGGTCTTTTACTTGATTAATTCACCGCATGCAAAAAAATGGTAACGGAACGACGTGGCCGTTCAATGCCTTGTAATGGGCCTAATGGCCTCATTAAATGGCTCATAAGGTGAGGTACGATCGCATCAATTTAGTAATTGCTGCATGCAAAACTTCCATCACACTGTTTTCAGGAATGGTTACTATTGCATGCATGCAAGTATAACCATCCGTGGTATTTATTCCTTGTAAAATAGCATCTATTCTGGCACGTTTTGATCCAGCAAAATATATATTCGTAGCTATACTTGCTACTAACTTGCAGGGTCACTCGTTCGTCATCGTCCCCGAACAACAGTTTATTTGAACGGACTGTCTATTCGAGTCAGACGCGTCATCATCACTCGGTCGCCCTGCATGCCGTCGCTCAGTCGAAAGCATCATCACTCGGCCGCTCTACGCGTCGTCGCTCGGTCGGACGCGCGTCGTTGCTTGGTCGGACGCGCGTCGTCATCACTCGGCTGTCCTGCACATCGTCGCTGAGTCAGACGTGCGCCGTCATCATTCGGCAGCTCCGCACATCGCCATTCAGCCGGACGCTCCATCGTCACCCAGCCACTCCGCGCGCCGTCACTCTACTGGACGCGTCGTCATCACTCGGTAGCTCCGCACATCGCCACTCAGCCGGACGCTCCATCGTCACCCGGCCACTCCGCGCGCCGTCACTCTACTGGACGCGTCGTCATCACTCGGTAGCTCCGCGCATCGCCACTCAGCCGGACGCGTCGTCATCACTCGGCGGCCCTACATGTTGTCACTCAGTCGGACGCGTCGTCAGCGCTCGGCCGCCCTGCGCGCCGTCCCTCAGTCGGACCCGTCGTCAGCACTTGGAGGCTTAGCTTCGCGCATCGCCAGTCAGCAAGACACGCCATCCTCACTCGGTTGGAGACTCCTTCGTCACTCGGCTGCTCCGTGTGCCGCCACTCGATTGGACGCTCCTTCGTCACTCGGCAGCTTCGCGCGTCGTCACTCGGCTGGAGGCTCCTTCGTCACCTGGTTGCTCTACGCGTCGTCACTTGGCCGCCCCGCGTGTCGCCACTTAGATAGACGCGTATTCATCGCTTGACCGCCCAACACGTCGCCACTCAGCCGGACGTGTCTACTTCGCTCGACCGCCCCGCGCGTCGTCAGGCAGGTAAGTCATTTTTCACAGACTGCATTCTATTAAATAATCATTTCTACATTACCGAGTGTCGAGGAAGTCGCACATGACGTTCACTCGGAGGCCACGCCACCGAGAGTACCTCTGCACTAGGTTGTTTATTTTTATGTGGGAACACTTCACTTCCGCTTTGTTTTGGTCCAGTACTCAAACGAGTTCAGTCGAATCCTTCACTTGCATAAGTACAGTCGGATCCTGCACAAGTACAACCACCTGGCACACCCAGTGGGTGTCTATGGGTGTTATTTACACAAACTATTTCAGAAAAGATCATATTACTTTGATAATTTTTTATGCTGGCTTGTGCTATTTTTCATACACAGGTTACTCGACGCATCCGAGCGCCATCCACATCGTTGCTCAGGCTCAGTCGCCGCAACGATCATTCATACGTTTTCACGTGTACGGAAGCTCCTTCGATGACGTAGTGGACACGGCCGCCCCACGTGCCCCTCAGTGGGTCAGACGCCTCCTCGACATACATCACTTGGACGCTCCACGTGTTGCCACTTCGTCGGACTCGTCTACCTCACTCGGATGCCATGCGCATCGCCACTCCGTGTGGCACGTCTTCATCATTTGGCTGTCCCGCGCGCCACCACTCAGCTTAGTTGCGACTCCGTGTCGCCTAAGTTAAAAATACTTCGAGTACGGACACGCTCCACACTCGGGGACTTAGCTGCGACTCCGTATCGCCTAAGTAAAAAACAACTCCGAGTGCGGACATGCTCCACACTCGGGGACTTAGCTGCGACTCCGTATCGCCTAAGTTAAAAACAACTCCGAGTGCGGACATGCTCCACACTCGGGGGCTTAGTTGCGACTCCGTATCGCCTAAGTTAGAAAGCAACTCCGAGTGCGGACATGCTCCACACTCGGGGACTTAGCTGCGACTCCGTATCGCCTAAGTTAGAAAGCAACTCCGAGTGCGGACATGCTCCACACTCGGGGACTTAGCTGCGACTCCGTATCGCCTAAGTTAGAAAGCAACTCCGAGTGCGGACATGCTCCACACTCGGGGACTTAGCTGCGACTCCGTATCGCCTAAGTTAAAAACAACTCCGAGTGCGGACATGCTCCACACTCGGGGACTTAGCTGCGACTCCGTATCGCCTAAGTAAAAAACAACTCCGAGTGCGGACATGCTCCACACTCGGGGACTTAGCTGCGACTCCGTATCGCCTAAGTTAAAAACAACTCCGAGTGCGGACATGCTCCACACTCGGGGGCTTAGTTGTGACTCCGTATCGCCTAAGTTAAAAAGCAACTCCGAGTGCGGACATGCTCCACACTCGGGGACTTAGCTGCGACTCCATATCGCCTAAGTTAAAAACAACTCCGAGTGCGGACATGCTCCACACTCGGGGACTTAGCTGCGACTCCGTATCGCCTAAGTTAAAAACAACTCCGAGTGCGGACATGCTCCACACTCGGGGGCTTAGCTGCGACTTCGTATCGCCTAAGTTAAAAAGCAACTCCGAGTGCGGACATGCTCCACACTCGGGGACTTAGCTGCGACTCCGTATCGCCTAAGTTAAAAAAAACTCCGAGTGCGGACATGCTCCACACTCGGGGGCTTAGCTGCGACTCCGCATCGCCTAAGTTAAAAAGAAACTCCGAGTGCGGACATGCTCCACATTCGGGGACTTAGCTGCGACTCCGTATCGCCTAAGTTAAAAACAACTCCGAGTGCGGACATGCTCCACACTCGGAGGCTTAGCTGCGACTCCGTATCGCCTAAGTTAAAAAACAACTCCGAGTGCGGACATGCTCCACACTCGGAGGCTTAGCTGCGACTCCGTATCGCCTAAGTTAAAAACAACTCTGAGTGCGGACATGCTCCACACTCGGGGACTTAGCTGCGACTCCGTATCGCCTAAATTAAAAACAACTCCGAGTGCGGACACGCTCCACACGCGGAGGCTTAGCTGCGACTCTGTATCGCCTAAGTTAAAACTACTCCGAGTACAGACACGCTCCACACTTGGGAACTTAGCTACGACCCCGTATCGCCTAAGTTAAAAAATACACTCGGAGACTTGACTTTGATCCAGGAATCATATAATGCAGATTCAACAAACATTCAACATGACAAGCACTGGAAGTCTAAACCCTCTGTCGGACTCATCTAGTCCGACAGAGGCTCGGGGACTACACCCAATGGGTGCACTGAGCGTGCCCCCACAGGAAGAGAAATACAAAAAAGAAACATTCTGCTTGTTCAGGTCCACCAACAACATCCAAGTTCAACAGATTCAACAGATTCAACAGATTCCAACCGACTACCAGCAGTCAGTCAAAGTCTCAAGATCCTGTTGGTCACTCGGACCTACTTCAATTCTTAAGTTCACTCGGACGTACTACTCAGCGGAATCGATCAGGGCGAATGATGAAGACTTCAATCAACGCATAATTTTGCAAGGCTCTGAAGCACGTTCAAGTTCGGTCTGCTGCTACAAGATTTACATCGACACCTTCACCACTCGGACCCTGATCCATTCGGGGGCTAATGACGGGGATATAGCCCTAGGGTAGGGTCATAGGTCTGACCAATACGTCCTACCCAAGGGCACCTCATTATTAGTTTAAGGGCTACAAGGGAAATTCCTACTGGATCGTGACAACATCTAATCCACTCGGTACGGATCCACTCAGACAAGTACATTCCATCCACTCGGATGACAGTCAACCACTCGGTCGTATGACTCACTCGGTCATGCAAATACCAACAGTCGGCAAGACATCTGTAGTGGGCTGGCATTATGGCATCAATGCCCCATCTTGTAACATAAGAGGTGAGGAGGTGGCGCACTCTATATAAGCGACCCCCTCCACATAGCTAAGGCATCATCTTCTTCTTCTCCTCCTTCGGGCTCATTCTTTCCCTCGAGCTCTGGCTCTCTCTACACCATGTAACTCATGTCCATGACAGATAAAACAAAGCCTCTCCGGAGCACGAGACGTAGGGTTGTTATCTCCACTGTGAGAGGCCTGAACTCGCTAAAACCACCGTGTCACCCGTGTGCATCTTGATAGATCATGCTCCGTTATCCTACCCTCTTTCTATTGTCGGAATCGTTACCACGACATCGGCGTTGTGGGTGGATCCTGTGGCCCCCAACCGTCACTTTTTTTCCATCGATGCGGGATCGTGCCCCCGTAGCCGCCTGGAAAATTCACTGGACAAGGGAGGAGGTGTTGGAGCGACCACCTGGGCTGAGGAGTGATGACCCACAAGTATAGGGGATCAATCGTAGTCCTTTCGATAAGTAAGAGTGTCGAACCCAACGAGGAGCAGAAGGATCTGACAAGTGGTTTTCAGCAAGGAAAAATCTGCAAGCACTGAAATTGTCGGTAACAAGTGATTGTGTGGTGAGATGATTCGTAGCAAGCAACAAGTAACAAAAGTAGCAACGATGCAGCAAAGTGGCCCAATCCCTTTTGTAGCAAGGGACAAGCCTGAGAAAAGTCTTATAGGAGGAAAAACGCTCCCGAGGACACACGGGAATTTCTGTCATGCTAGTTTTCATCGTGTTCATATGATTCGCGTTCGTTACTTTGATAGTTTGATATGTGGGTGGACCGGTGCTTGGGTACTACCCTTAATTGGACAAGCATCCCACTTATGATTAACCCCTCTCGCAAGCATCCGCAACTACGAAAGAAGAATTAAGAGAAAGTCTAACCATAGCATTAAACTAGTGGATCCAAATCAGCCCCTTACGAAGCAACGCATAAACTAGGGTTTAAGCTTCTGTCACTCTAGCAACCCATCATCTACTTACTACTTCCCAATGCCTTCCTCTAGGCCAAAATAATGGTGAGGTGTTATGTAGTCGACGTTCACATAACACCACTAGAGCAAAAACAACATACAACATATCAAAATACCGAACGAATACCAAATTCACATGACTATTATTAGCATGACTTATCCCATGTCCTCCGGAACAAAAGTAACTACTCTCAAAGCATAATCATAATCATGATCAGAGGTGTAATGAGTAGCATCAAGGATCTGAACATAAACTCTTCCACCAAGTAATCCAACTAGCATCAACTACAAAGAGTCATCAACACTACTAGCAACCTTACAAGTACCAATCGGAGTCGCGAGACGAAGATTGGTTACAAGAGATGAACTAGGGTTTGGAGATGAGATGGTGTTGATGAAGATGTTGATGGTGAAGAGTCCCCTCCGATGAGAGGAGTGTTGGTGATGACGATGGTGATGATTTCCCCCTCCAGGAGGGAAGTTTCCACGGCAGGATCATCCTGTCGGAGCTCTAGATTGGTTCTGCTCAAGTTTCGCCTCGTGGCAGCGGCGAAACCACGAAAAAGCTCCCTTCTGATTTTTTTTCTGGACGAAACCCTCCAAATAGAAAAAGAGGGGGGCAAGTGGGCCAACAGGGTGCCCACAAGCCCCCATGGCACGGCTTGGGGGGTGGCCGCGCCGTACAGCCTTGTGGCCACCCCGTGGCCCACCTCCGGTACTTTTTCGGCCCAATATTTTTTATATATTGGGAAAAAAAATCTTCGTTGATTTTCACGGTGTTTAGAGTTGCGCAGAATAGGTATCTCAACTTTTCTCCACTATTAGGCCAGAATTCCAGTTGCCGGTATACTCCCTCTTCATGTAAACCTTGTAAAATAAGAGAGAAAAGGCATAAGAATAGTACCGTGAAGTGAAATAACAGCCAAAGATGCGATAAATATCAACGTGAAAACATGATGCAAAATGGACGTATCAACTCCCCCAAGCTTAGACCTCGATTGTCCTCAAGCGAAAGCCTAGCTCACTAAATATGTCACATGTTTAGGGAGAGAGGTGTCGACAAAACAAGATACGAACATGCATGCATCATGATCATGATGAGAACAACAATACCAACATATAATCTCTCATGCTAAAGTGATAATTCCTTCACAAAGTAAAGCATGGATCAAGAACCTTAGCGAGAAGTAACAACCGATAGCCTTTAGTCATTGAAGCAATTGCAATTTATCAAAACATCACAAAGAGTCAAATAAGAGCTTGTAAAGCAAATCCACATACTCAATCATTCTTTCGTTCTCTACAATTGCTACAACTCATGTGGTACTCATGAGATCAAAGTTTCAGCTGGACACAGAGAAAGATAGGGGCCTATACTTTTTCCTCCCAACTGCTTACCTCAAGGGTAATGTCAACAATAATAATTCATGAATGCCTACCTCCAAGTTGACATATTAATATAGATCTTTCCCAAGAATATGACGTTAGCCAAGACAAAGGCAAAATAGGGAATTGGTGAAGATCACCATGACTCTTTCAAGGACAAAAAGTAAAGGTACAAGATAGGCCCTTCGCAGAGGGAAGCAGAGGTTGTCATGCGCTTTTGAGGTTTGGTTGCGTGTCCTCTTCGGGCGGGGGAACGTTAGTTTATATTGCCTCCTGTGATAAAGAACTTTATTATGCAGTCTGTCGCTTTTATGTCTTCCTCATCACAGGTTCGTGTAAAGCTTATTTTCCACACACTAATAGATCATACATATTAGAGAGCAATTTTTATTGCTTGCACCGATGACAACTTACTTGAGGGATCTTATTCAATCCATAGGTAGGTATGGTGGACACTCATGAAAAAACTAGTTTGAAGGTTTATGGATGCACAAGTAGTATCTCTACTTAGTGCGGGAGTTTTGGCTAATGTGAGGTGGAAGCAATCGTCACATGCTAAGGGATCTCTGATCATATAACATTGTTCAGAGCCAAGTAAACACAATTCATTATGTTGTCTTCCTTGTCCAACATCTACTTCTAGGCATGCAATAGTTTGGTCAGTGTTCGCAATCATAGATGGTGTCAGAGATGATATATTTATATGTGAACCTCTCCTTCCTTATCACTTCCTATTAATTGCAACAATGACCAAGGTCTACATTTGCCTACCCTCAACAAGTTTCAATCCTCATTCTTTTTATATGTGAAGCCATCACTTCCCATATGATCACTACATGATCTTTCATGCTTTTGTTCTGTTCTTACTCTTTTGATCATGGCAAGAGGCAAAGCCCTTTAACTAAGACACTCTTTATTATAAGGCTCGCGAGCAAGAATACATCGGGGGTGACACAAAGCAAAACTCAAGACTAAAACACTAAGACTTTACTCAACTAGAAAAAGAGAAAACTGAAAAGGAAAACTAAAAACAAAGGTAAAGGCAAAAGATGTGATGGTGATACGATACCGGGGCAACTCCCCCAAGCTTGGCAAAAGCCAAGGGGATTGCCCATACAAATGCTCAGTTGTCTTCCTTTGGTGGTGATGGTGGAGTTGTTGCAACATGGGTTTGATCCTCCGTCTTCCAAGGCATAGGTGCTCCATCATGGAAGGATGAACGAGTCGCAGGAATCCTCAAATCTGCAGCCAACCGTATTGATTTAAATTTATACTCATACTCACAGTTTTGGTTCTGCAGGTCATAGATCTGGCCCTGGAGTTGATCAATCCTGTCATAGAGCCTGGAGAGGTGCTTCCCAATGTCATTGGCATCAATCTTGTGCTTGCTGGTGAACTCTGTGATCATCATGTGGTTGGCGTTGAGTCCACGCTCCACCATCCCTTGTCACTTGAAGACTTGTTGCTCCATTGCTTCGAGCCTCGTCTCCACGCTTCCGGTCTTCTTGGGCCCCTCAACATCACGGATGTGCAACATCCCCTCACGCATCTCGATAGATTGAGGGTGTTGCAGCACTTCCGTGAGGTAGGGATTGATGACCTTCTCGAAGATCTTGTCCTTAGGAGCTTTTGGGGAAGTCATGGCGATCTAGATCTGCAACAGAAACAGGCTCAAAACGAAAAACAGAGGAAACCTGCGTGATGCAGGGGTCAGACCAAACGGAATTATATATAATGATTTTTTCCAGACCAGAAGGAGTCCCCTGCACGAAAACAGAGTCCGAGAGGCGCACGAGGTGGCCACAAGCCCTCATGGCGCGGCCAGGGGGTGGGCCCGCGCCGTGCAGGCTTGTCGCCTCCTCGCACACTTTTCGGACTACTTCCAATTTTTGTATTTTTCAAATATTCCAAAACGGAGAAAATTTCCTATGGGGAACGTTTTGGACTCTGTTTTCTTACCGAATCACATACCTCTTCGTTTTTGGAGTCTGAAACAGGCTGATAAATATCCCTTAGGTATTCTTTCGGAGTTATGGTATTGATGATATTGCTCTCAACATTTATGGGAGTACCTGAGATATAATGCTTGATTCTCTTCCCATTTACCACTCTCGGACAATTACCTTCCGTGTTGTTGATCTTGATAGCACCGGAACGATATACTTCCTCAACAACATAGGGACCTTCCAATTTAGAGAGAAGCTTGCCTGCAAAGAATGTTAAACAAGACATAATCACCTACATTGAACTCACGCTTTTGTATCCTCTTATCATGCCACCTCTTAACCTTCTCTTTGAAGATCTTGGCATTCTCATATGCTTGAGTTCTCCACTCATCAAGCGAGCTAATGTCAAATAACCTCTTCTCACCGGCAAGTTTGAAATCAAAGTTGAGCTCTTTGATTGCCCAATAAGCTTTATGCTCTAGCTCAAGAGGTAAGTGACATGCTTTCCCATACACCATTTTGTACGGAGACATGCCCATGGGATTCTTATAGGCAGTTCTATAAGCCCACAGTGCATCATCGAGCTTCTTAGACCAATTCTTTCTAGACCTGTTGACAGTCTTTTGCAGAATCAGTTTAATCTCTCTATTACTTAGCTCTACTTGACCACTGGACTGAGGGTGATAGGGAGACGCAATTCTATGGTTGACATCATACTTAGCAAGCGTTTTACGGAAAGCACCATGAATGAAGTGTGAACCACCGTCGGTCATTAGGTATCTAGGGACTCCAAATCTAGGGAAGATAACTTCTTTCAACATCTTGATAGAGGTGTTGTGATCAGCACTACTAGTGGGGATAGCTTCTACCCACTTAGTGACGTAATCAACAGCAACTAAGATGTGAGTATACCCATTGGATTTGGGAAAAGGTCCCATATAATCAAAGCCCCAAACATCAAATGGTTCAATAACAAGTGAATAGTTCATAGGCATTTCCTGACGTTTGCTAATATTGCCTATTCTTTGACATTCGTCACAAGACAAGACAAACTTACGGGCATCCTTGAAGAGGTGGGCCAATAGAAACCTGATTGCAATACCTTGTGTGCAGTTCTATCTCCCGCATGGTGTCCTCCGTAGGCCTCGGAGTGACACTTCTGTAGGATCTGTCCCTGTTCATGTTCAGGTACACAACGTCTAATAACACCATCTACTCCTTCCTTATAAAGGTGAGGGTCATCCCAAAAGTAATGTATCAAGTCTTGACGACCCACAAGTATAGGGGATCAATCGTAGTCCTTTCGATAAGTAAGAGTGTCGAACCCAACGAGGAGCAGAAGGATCTGACAAGTGGTTTTCTGCAAGGAAAAATCTGCAAGCACTGAAATTGTCGGTAACAAGTGATTGTGTGGTGAGATGATTCGTAGCAAGCAACAAGTAACAAAAGTAGCAATGGTGCAGCAAAGTGGCCCAATCCCTTTTGTAGCAAGGGACAAGCCTGAACAAAGTCTTATAGGAGGAAAAACGCTCCCGAGGACACACGGGAATTTCTGCGATGCTAGTTTTCATCATGTTCATATGATTCGCGTTCGTTACTTTGATAGTTTGATATGTGGGTGGACCGGCGCTTGGGTACCGGCCTTACTTGGACAAGCATCCCACTTATGATTAACCCGTCTCGCAAGCATCCACAACTATGAAAGAAGAATTAAGAGAAAGTCTAGCCATAGCATTAAACTAGTGGATCCAAATCAGCCCCTTACGAAGCAACGCATAAACTAGGGTTTAAGCTTCTGTCACTCTAGCAACCCATCATCTACTTAATACTTCCCAATGCCTTCCTCTAGGCCCAAATAATGGTGAAGTGTTATGTAGTCGACGTTCACATAACACCACTAGAGGAAAAACAACATACAACCAAAAAAAAAACCGAACAAATACCAAATTCACATGACTATTATTAGCATGACTTAGCCCATGTCCTCAGGAACAAAAGTAACTACTCGCAAAGCATAATCATAATCATGATCAGAGGTGTAATGAGTAGCATCAAGGATCTGAACATAAACTCTTCCACCAAGTATTCCAACTAGCATCAACTATAAAGAGTAATCAACACTACTAGCAACCTTACAAGTACCAATCGGAGTCGCGAGACGAAGATTGGTTACAAGAGATGAACTAGGGTTTGGAGATGAGATGGTGCTGATGAAGATGTTGATGGTGACGAGTCCCCTCCGATGAGAGGAGTGTTGGTGATGACGATGGCGACGATTTCCCCCTCCGGGAGGGAAGTTTCCCCGGCAGGATCGTCCTGCCAGATCTCTAGATTGGTTCTGCTCAAGTTCCGCGTCGTGGCTGCGGCGAAACCACGAAAAAGCTCCACTCTGATTTTTTTGGACAAAACTCTCCATATAGCAAAAGAGGGGGCAAGTGGGCCAACAGGGTGCCCACAAGCCCCCATGGTGCGGCCTGGGGGGGGGGGGGGTAGCCGCGCCGTGCAGGCTTGTGGCCACCCCTTGGTCCTCCTCCGGTACTTCTTCGGCCCAGTATTTTTTATATATTGGGAAAAAATCTCCGTTGATTTTCACGACATTTGGAGTTGCGCAGAATAGGTATCTCAACTTTGCTCCACTTTTAGGCTAGAATTCCAGTTGCCGGTATTCTCCCTCTTCATGTAAACCTTGTAAAATAAGAGAGAAAAGGCATAAGAATAGTACCGTGAAGTGAAATAACAGCCAAAGAAGCGATAAATATTAACGTGAAAACATGATGCAAAATAGACGTATCAAGAAGCGAGATTCTTGGGGTAGCAGGAGCGATAGGATCCCGATCCATGCCCCGATGGTCGCCGGTGCTACACCCGATTGTCTTTCGTGGAGGCGAAAAGCTTGATGGCTGAGTATGGGATTGGGACGGTCGGGCCCGATGCAGTGAACACCCTGGTCATCAATTGGATGCACGTGGCAGACGGATTTGGGTTTGTTGGTGGCCATGGCGAATCCGGTGGGCGCGGTGCGGCTGTGAGGGAGGGTGCGGTGGTGGCGCTGTAGGTGGTTGGCCCGGGGAGGAAGGTGGGTGGGCATAGCTAGGAACTGTTGGAGTAGGTGGATGACATAGGCGTTGTGGGGAGGTGCGGCATGGAAGGAGGTGGTTCTGCGGGGGGGAGTTGGCACCGCGGGAGAGAGGAGTGAAGGTGGTGGGTTGGGGTGGGAGTTGACCACGAGAAGAAGGTGAGTGAGGTTGGGGAAGAAGGTGGGAGGAGATGGGTTGGTGGGCACGAGGAGTATGTTGTTTTGGGTGTGAGCAGAATAAGTTCTTAAGGGGTGTTAGTAGAATAGACCCACCCTATATATATGAATGAAACTCAACACAATTGATGATAATAAAATAAATTTGTGAATATTGTTTACGTACTTCAAGTTTTTCGAACAGTCTGCCCGTCTCACAAGCCGTATGGCGAATGAACTCGCAAATGTAGTATCCACATAAGTTATTCCCGGATCCCTGCCTCGAGAACTTTACGAGAATAGAGTTCATTCAAAATAATAATCAAGCATGATAATGGTATTGAAACTAGAATTAAAGAGATGCGCGGACCAAGCTAGTACTACTTACACTGAGCTCTTTAAATCGCAGCTCCTCTTTCCATTCACCCTAACCTTCTTGGTGAACTCTTTTCAAACCCTGTCTGGCAAAGAAAACGAATAAAGGAGTTACTAATTACTTGATATCAGGAAATGAATGGAAGTTGCCGACATAGTGTGATAATGATTGAAATTACCTCCGGAGCATTTCTCTCAGGTCCGCCCACATCTCCATGTCTTTATGTAACGAGTCCATGACAAGTACTTTTCCTACGTCAAGCTGAATGACTAGCAGAATAAAGTGGAACCTGCGCACACATATATAGCTCATCAATTACACTTAACATCGAGTAATTAGCAAAACAGAATGTTGTGTATAATACAATATAACACTCACCTGAAGTTGTAAGGAAAGAGTAATTCCCTTTTGGTTTGTTGTTGAGTTAACACCCTTAGCAAGATCTTCTCTGTATCCTTGGTGTTCTATTGTACCGTAGCTTCATGAATAATATTTGGGTTAAGGAACCCAATGTCCCAGATTTCTCCTCTTTTGTATTCGAGGATCTTCTTTCTGCATAATATATATAGTGAGGATAATTATACATGCAATGAATGAGTTGAGCTAGAGACTTAATTACAGAAATGATACTTACAAGCAATAGCAACCGACGATAGATTTGTCGATGGCGTCTTGATTGTATAACTGAAATAATTCTTCAAATTGAATGGAAATCTCTTTGTCTCCATTGAAGTAATGCTCATCTTTAACCCCCACAATGATATAGTCGGACCCTTGCTTTGAGGCTTCCAAGTACCACTTATGAAATCTTCGCATCTTCGTTGGTAGATTCTTGAGCGCCTCAGGTTTGACAAGAGGCTTCCCGTGCTTGAATCTATAGGCTACCTCACCCATTTCGAACCGTACCTCATCGCCTAAGTAATCACCAAGAGTGAAACCAGGACCAGCGGCCGCTACCCACCTTGAGTAGGGGGAACGATTGGATTTTCTGTTCGCCGAGCTGGGGAATTGTTTTCCCCTTTGCACTACCGCTACTTCCCGACCACTGCCTTGGATCTCTATATAACTTTACAATTTGGCGGTCATAGTGTGATAGTAGTCGCGGCGGTGGTTTCGTAAGATTTCTCACACATCGCTTCACGTTTTTCGGATCTATTCTCTCCGTTGGATTTGGAGGCTTCGGTGCAAAATGGTGTTTCACCTCGGCAACCACGATCTCGTTGGTTTCCACTATAGTCATGTCAGATGGTAACTTGGCAGGAGCCTTCTTGATGCTACCTTCTCTTGATTTATTTATTGTTGTACTACTAGCCGTCAGAGCGGTGGAGGATCTCTTCCACCGGAGCTGAGGTAGCAGAGGAGGCGGAGTTAGCTGACGCGGCGGATTGTGCTAAGGGGCCTCCTTCGACCGAGTCAGCTGATGCGACGGAGGAGGTGGAGTCAACTGACGTGGCGGAGGAGGCAAAGTAAGATTACGCGTCTGAATCTGTCGAGGGGCTTCCTTCGGATGAGTCTGATGACGCAGCGGAGATGGCTGAGGCAGCGGAGATAGAGCTGGACTGAGAGGAGTCTGCTGCTGAGGGAACTCCTCTGGCTGAGTCTACTGACACGGTGGAGGTGGAGGAGTGTGCTGACGTGGCGTCCAGTGTGGAGGCATGATGTGTTACTTTCTCCATAGAATGGTACTCCTCATGGCATCTCCTAGATGAGTCTCCCCTTCACATGTAGGGTACTCAAGCTCGAGCTTCTCAAATCTGTTGGTAACTTCATCCACCCCGACAACAACATAGCCATCTGGAATCTGAGAGCAATGGTAAGTTCCTCCATCACGTCCATGAGGTAAGGCATAGCCGACCACCACCTTCAAGGTTAAGTTAACGCATTTTGTATGTAATTCAAAATGTTCCCTCTCCATGATATGATCCATGGGGTATCGAGGAGCCATGATATCAAGAGGAACGATCTTAGTGGAAGCCGCACTATTTTTCAGCTAAGATGGTGGGGTAGCTCCGTGGGCAATATCGAATGAAGGATCTTCGTGCCGATGAGATGATGTGCCAGTAGCTCGCTAGCTAGTAAGTTCCCCTATTTTCTTCTTGTGCAATGCTAATCTTTATTCAAATTTATGTAGCCGGTCTGCTTCCTCTCTCTTCTTTCTCCCTTGGCTTCTATAAGTGACACTGCTATCGGGAAACCCAACCTTCCACGGAACGGAGCATGATGTGCCTCGTGTTCGTCCAGGGTGTTCACGATTTCCGAGGGCGCGTGACAACTCGTCTTTCTCTTTGTCGGCATGGAACTTACCTTCATGGACGGCCTGGATTGCATGCTGAATGTTTCTGACGGGTGTTGCAAGTTGAGATTTCATATAAACACACTTCCCTGTTTCTGGGTGCAAAGTTCCCCCATGCTGGAAGAACCAATTCCTTGCCCGTTCGGGCCAATTCAATGTCTCTCTATGGATCCCTTTATCAAGCTCATCATTCTCAGCTTTGTCCCACGTTGGCCGAGCAAACTTGTAGCCACCTGACCCTGTAACATGGTGATATTTCTTCTTTGCAACATTTTGCTCATTTATATGTGACCTTTTATTACCTTTCTCCGACATCTTGTACTCCACAAATGCGGGCTAGTGATCTTTTATCTTTTCATATTGATCGATGAATGTTGGAGTCTTCTCCTTGACAAACTGTTCGTCCAATATTTTCTTCCTGTTTTTGAATTGTTCGGCCATCTTCTTAAGAGCCCACGCCTTGACCTTTTGCTGTATAATAGGGTTATTTGGATCCTCCTCTAGCGGTAGGATGAAATTTGTAATGAGCATATTCCAAAGCTCATCTTTCGATCTATTGACGACATAAGAAACTCCATCATCCGCCTTTGGCTTATTCCATTCTTGATGCTGATCGGGATATTGTCCCTAACAACAACTCTGCACTGATGTTTAAATCGGCCTGGGCTCCACTTGGGAAGAGTCGGTTTGCCATCTACAGCGACTTCTTCGATCGTGAACCTTTCATTCTCACCCAACCTTTTTTTCGGGCCTCGTCTCCTTATAGAAACTTGGATCGATCCAGAGGGATAAAAGAAGAAACAAGCGTTAATATATGTACATAAAAATCAATTAATGCATCTAGTTAGCAGAGGATTAATTAATATATATACCTCACCGGAATTTGCAACAGTTAAGGCTCCAACACCGGTGGAGCCGTCCCTCCATTCGATCATCGGAGCAGTCATCCTCTCTTCCCTTACCATCAGAGTCGTTGAGATACTGTGAGGTGATATCATCACCTCCGTTGCGGATTATATCCCCCAACATCTCTTCTTGATCTAAGTATGTGTCGTGTTCCATAGTTTCTGTAAATATTACAACATTGCAATTTCTAAGTGATTGCTAAACTATTCGTTAAACTTTTATTCAACATAACCATGTTCGCGATATGAGGCATTGGACGTTATCTAGAATCATATCTCATGAGTCTTCCTATCTTTTGGGAGAGGATACTTCGCGGACCGTGCCTCTCTAAACCGTGTTCGACGTGCAAATCATGTTTTCATATGCCTCAAAATCAAAGGGAAATCTCCTCTCACAACTCTCCGCGGTGCCCAAGAATCAGAAATCATTCACTAATATTGTTGTTAAACTCGATTAAATATGCACTCCAAAGTCCAATCAACTATATAATAAGCCCATGGTGATCAAACACATACATGTTAAAAAATTAGACCGAAGTTATCGGGGTTATGTTTATACAACAAATGGACATCTTTTGTCGAACAACATAGGGACGATCAGGGACCACCAGCTCCAACATCGACGATCACTCCACGGAGATGCAACACCACAGATCATGTAATTCCACCGAGTGCAAAAAATCATATCACCATAATTTTGGTCTTCAATTTGTTTTAGCAAGATCATCATGATAAAGTAACCACTCATCATATGCAAATTTAACATTTGTTTCTCTATCTAAATAAACCTTAAAAAATTCTCTTCTTACTCGAGTCATGTAGGATTTTTCTATTATATATGAATGCCAGCATATGTTATTTGATTCTTCTCGTTATAGTATAATGTGGCTATTTTCTACTATGGTGGGTCCTGCATTTAAGTCTCTTAAATCCAACAATCATGCAACACATCCACCTAACATGCTACAAATCCTATTAGTTTACTCCTAACATCAGTGCCCTTAGAATTACAACAATCTCCAATAAGCTCTAAAATTCCAACAATCTTCAATAATCTCTAACAATCTCCAATCAGTGCCCTTAGAATACCAACGTACAACTAGCACACTACCTAATACAGAAAATATGTGCAGAACATGATATGGATCGCTACAAAATCCGTTGTTGCTCGCAGGGGTAATTGATTGAGACAAACTAACAAAAAGGAAGAAAAGACTATAGTGGACGGCATCGGAGCGGCCTGAGCGTGGGCGGCGATGACCGCACAGAGGGGGGGATAGGAGGAGGAAGGGAATGGCAGCGACGCTCACCAGCGTTGTCGGGGAGCAGGGAGGCGAGGCTCGCTGACGCGCGCAACACGGGAAGGAGATGACAAGGAGGTCCGACAACTATGGCCATCGACGACGAGCAGCTATGGGCGTCATCGAGGGGGGGGGATCTTCGGCAGCCTAGCGGCAGCGTACATGGTGGTTCCACGGCACCGTCACGGGGGAGACAAGGCAGTTTAAATACCCCACTCTTTAGTCCTCGTTGGTGGCACCAACCGGGACTAAAGCCCCCCTTTAGTCCCGGTCCGAGCCACCAACGGAGACTAAAGCTAAATTTCAGTTGCCTGAAGGGCGCGAAATTGAGGCCTTTAGTCCCATTGGTGGCTCGGACCGGAACTAAAGGTAGGCCTTTAGTCCCGGTTGGTGCCACCGACCGGGACAAAAGCCCTTTTCCTATTTTTGGTTTAGACCTTTTTAGGATATTTTAGTTTTCTTTTAAATAGTTGCATACATGCCTAGTTTTAATTTAGTTCTTTTTGCTACTGAAGTTTTTAAGAAAAAATACTTTATGAAAATTTTGGTTGGACAATTTTTATATAATTTTAAGTTAATATTATTTTGATCAAAACTACAGTTTTATTAAAGCTTTCTAGTTGATTCTTTTTGCTATTGAAGAATATTATAAAATACTTTTTGTTAACCTAATAACCTTATTTTTTACCTTGTTGCTTTATTCATTGATTGTATTTTGATTTCTAGAATACTTGTTAGAGTGAATGCTTATATGAATGCAATGTTTGATTATATAGATTTTCAGAAGAGAGTGACAAATAGTTTTATCAAGTTTCTTTTCGTTAGAGAGTGACGAATAGTTCTATCAAGTTATTTTTCATAGGTACAATTGCCGCCACATTTCGCTTTGAAGGGCCAGCATCAGGTGGTTGTTTGTCAATATGTTTTTTAAAATATGACACAAGATGATCAATGCTGTAAAAATATTTCTTCCGGAATCTAAAGCCCTTTGGGTATAACCCAACATACTCATGATGTGGGTTTGTACTTGCTACGGCGACAAAGTTCTTTTGTCGTCTCTTGAGCTTGTGTTGGTTTTTCCCTTGAAGAGGAAAGGGCGATGTAGCACAGGAGCAGTAAATATTTCCCTCAGTTTGAGAACCAAGGTATCAATCCAGTAGGAGAATCTCGTCAAGTCCAGAGTACCTGCACAAACACAAAAGAGCTTGCACCCAACGCTATAAAGGGGTTGTCAATCCCTTCAAGATTGATTGAAAAGTGACATCTGAAGGCGGAAAGTGCAACGAAGTAAAAGAGTAAGGCTGAAAATATGGTGTGGAGTAGACCCGGGGGACATAGTGTTCACTAGAGGCTTCTCTCAAAATAGCAAATATTACGGTGGGTGAACAAATTACCGTCGAGCAATTGATAGAACCGCGCAAAGTCATGACGATATCTAAGGCAATGATCATACATATAGGCATCACGTCCGAGACAAGTAGACCGTCACTTTCTGCATCTACTACTATTACTCCACACATCGACCGCTATCCAACATGCATCTAGTGTATTGAGTTCATGACGAACAGAGTAACGCTTTAAGAAAGATGACATGATGTAGAGGGATAATCTCAAACCAATGATGAAAACCCCATCTTTTTACCCTTGATGGCAACAACACGATGCGTGCCTCGCTACCCCTTCTGTCACTGGGTGAGGTCACCGCACGGTATGAACCCAAAACCAAGCACTTCTCCCATTGCAAGAATAATAGATCTAGTTGGCCAAACAAAACCCACAACTCGTAGAGAATTACAAGGATATGAAATCATGCATAAGAGCGATCAGAAGAAAATCAAATAAGATTCATAGATAATCTGATCATAAATCCACAATTCATCGGATCTTGACAAACACACCGCAAAAGCAGATTACATCGGATAGATCTCCATGAAGATCATGGAGAACTTTGTATTGAAGATCCAAGAGAGAGAAGAAGCCATCTAGCTACTAGATATGGACCCATAGGTCTATGTTGAACTACTCACGCATCATCGAAGAGGTCATGGTGTTGATGAAGAAGCCCTCCGTACATGAATCCCCCTCCGGCAGGGCACCAGAACGTGCCCAGATGGGATCTTGCAAAGACAGAAGCTTGCGGTGGCGGAAAAGTACTTTCGATGATCTCCTGACTTTTTCTGGGATTTTAGGGAATTTATAGGCGAAAGTCCTAGGGCAGAGGTGGCCCAGGGAGCCCACAAGCCTGGGAGGCGCAACGTCCCTGGCCGCGGCTATGGGGCTTGTGGGTTCCCTGCAGGCCCCCTGCCCTGATTCTCAGGCTTCCCGATCTTTTTCTGTTTCGGAAAAAATCTTTTTGGCAGTTTCGTTCCGTTTGGACTCTGTTTAAAATCCTCCTCTGAAAGGGGTCAAAAGCATGGAAAAAACAGGAACTGGCACTTGGCACTGAGCTAATAAGTTAGTCCCAGAAAATATATAAAAGGCATACAAAACATCCAAAGTTTGACAAGATAATAGCATGAAACCATCAAAAATTATAGATACGTTGGAGACGTATCAAGCATCCCCAAGCTTAACTCCTCCTCGTCCTCGAGTAGGGAAGTGATAAAGAATGAATTTTTGATGTGGAATGCTACCTAGCATAGTTCTCCTTTGCAACTTCTTTCATGTGACATGAATGTTCAGATCCGTAAGATTCAAAACAATAATTTGCTATTGACATGAAAACAATAATACTTCAAGCAAACTAGCAAGGTAATCATGAACTTTAAAATAACAAGGCCAAGGAAAGTTATCCCTACAAAATCATATAGTCTGGCTATGCTCCATCATCCTCACACAACTAATGTAAATCATGCACAACCCCGGTATTGGCCAAGTAATTGTTTTCGCACTCTTACTTTCTCAAACTTTTTATAACTATCACGCAATACATGAGCGTGAGCCATGGATATAGCACTATAGGTGGAATAGAGTGTGGTGGTGGTTGTGAGACAAAAAGGAGGAGATGGTCACATTGACTCGGCATATCAAAAGGCTATGGAGATGCCCATTAATAGATATCAATGTGAATGAGTAGGGATTTCCATACAAAGGATGCACTAGAGCTATAAGTATGTGAAAGATCAAAAGGTAAACTAGTGGGTGTGCACCCAACTTGCTTGCTCACGAAGACCTAGATAAATTGAGGAAGCCCATCATTGGAATATACAAGCCAAGTTATATAATGAAGATTCCCACTAGCATATGGTGGTGATGAAACGAGAGGCTCTCAATCATGAAGAACATGGTGCTATTATGAAGCACAAGTGTGGAAAAAGATAGTAGCATTGTCCCTTCTCTCTTTTTTTATTTGGGCTCTTAGGCCTCTTTTTTTCTCTTTTTTATTTGGGCTTTTTGGCCTCTTTTTTTATTTCCTCGCATGGGACAATGCTCTAATAATGATGATCATCACACTTTTATTTACTCACAACTCAAAGCTTAGAAATGACTCTATAGGAAATGCCTCCGGCAGTGTACCGGGATGTGCAACGATCTAGCTTGGTGTATGACGTTGAAACATCTTGCTAGCTATCTTACGATCATGCAATGGCAATATGAGAGTGACGGCTCAAGTCATGAGACAGAACGGTGGGAATTGCATGGCAATATATCTCGGAATGGCTATGAAAATGCCATAGTAGGTAGATATGGTGGCTGTTTTGAGGAAGGCATTTGGTGGGTTTGTGTACCGGCGAGAATTGCGCGGCACTAGAGAGGCTAGCAATGGTGGAATGGTGAAAGTGCATCTATACCATGGACTCACATTAGTCATGAAGAACTCACATACTTTTTGCGAAAGTTTTTATTAGTACTCGAAACAAAGTGCTAAACGCATACTCCTAGGGGAAGGGTTGGTAGGTGTTAACCATCGCGCGATCCCGACCGCAACACAAAGGATGACAGTCAATAGATCAATTATGCTCCGACTTCCTAACATAGCGGTTCACCATACGTGCATGCTACGGGAATCACTAACTTCAACACAAGTATTTCTAGATTCACAACACCCTACTAACATAACTCTTAATATTACCAAATCCACGTCTCAAAACTAATTGAGAGGAATCAAAACTTCTCTTTCTACTCAATGCACATGAAGATGGAGGTTTTTGTATCCTCTTTGGATACCTATCATCTTTGGGACTACTTTCATAATAAGCCAACTACCAAGTCATGCACCGCCGTGCTCTAAAAGATCTAAGTGAAGCACATAGAGCAAAATTATCTAGCTCAAAAGATATAAGTGAAGCACAACGAGCATTCTAGCAAAATCACGATGAGTGCATGTCTCTCTCTAAAGGTGTGCAGCAAGTATGATTGTGACACAACAAAAAGAAAAGACTCCTAAGATACAAGATGCTCCAAGCAAAACACATATCATGTGGTGAATAAAAATATAGCTCCAAGTAATGTTACCGATGGATTGAAGACGAAAGAGGGGATGCCTTCCCTGGGCATCCCCAAGCTTAGGCTTTTTGGTGTCCTTGAATTTGGCTTGGGATGCCTTGGGCATACCCAAGCTTGATCTCTTTCCACTCCTTATCTCTTTGTCCATGAGAACATCACCCAAAACTTGAAAACTTCACAACACAAAACTTAAACAGAAACACGTGATATCATTAGCACAAGAAAACAAACTACCACCCCTTTAGGTACTGTAGCAATCTTGATTTATATTTATATTGGTGTTGGGCTACTGTATTCTCACTTTTCCAGGGCTAGTACCCCCCGATACTAACCATAGTTTCATCAAAACAAGCAACAAACTCAACAAAAACAGAATCTATCAAAAACAGACAAGTCTGTAGCAATCTGTATACTTCGTATACTTCTGGTACCTCAAAAATTCTGAACAATTACGACTGCGTGGGAAAAAGGCATATAAACCAGAAGAAAAAAGAATCAACTCAAAATCTCTTTCTGAATAAAAATTAAAATCATCTCGTGAGCGAAAAGTTTCTGTCTTTTTCCAGCAGGATCAAACAACCATTACCAAGACTAGTCATAAAGGTTTTGCTTGGCTCAAACACAAAAAGAAACACAAAAGGCACAATCATAACATAATTATGATAGTGTGGACGCAACAAAACAGAAAGAAAAATAAATAAATTCATTGGGTTGCCTCCCAACAAGCGCTATTGTTTAACGCCCTTAGCTAGGCATTGATAATTCAATGATGCTCACACAAAAGACAAGAATTGAAGCACAACGAGAGCATCATAAAGCATGTGAAAATCACATCTAAGTCTAAAATACTTCCTATGCATAGGCATTTTTATAGGAAAACAGATTGTCAAGACAACCAATAGTTACCATATGCAAGGAAGAAGAAAGAGACAATAGCAATCTCAACATAACGAGAGGTGATTTAGTGATATGAAAGTTTCTACCACCATATTTTCCTCTCCCATAATAATTACATGTGGGATCATATTCGAATTCAACAATGTAACTATCACATAGGATATTCTTTTCATGATCCACATGCATGCAAAGTTGACGCTCTTCAAAAATAGTGGGATTATCATCAACTAAAGTCATGACTTCTCCAAACCCACTTTCAATAATATTGCAAATATCATATTCATCATGAGTCTTAAATTTTTTTCAAGATCATAAGAAAAATCATCGCCCCACTCATGATCATTGCAACAAGTAGTGGACATAGCACAACTAGCATCCCCAAGCTTAGGGTTTTGCATATTTTTAGCATGATTGTCACTAATAGAATTTATAGTGAAACCATTGCAATCATGCTTTTCATCCAAGGAGCCCTCGTGAATCACTTCATAAATTTCTTCCTCACAATTTTCAGATTCACGCATCTCAAGCAAAACTTCATAAAGATAGTCAAGTGCACTCAACTCACTAGCAATTGGATCAACATAATTGGATCTCTAAAAGAGATTAGCAAGTGGATGAGGATCCATATCACTAGATTTTCAGCAAGCGAAGATGCAAGCATATTGAAGGCACATGGCACACAAGCGAACAAAAAGCAAGCGAGAGAAAAGGGCGAATGAAAAAGGCGAACGAAAAAAGGCAAATTTTTTTGTAAATTTTTTTGTTTTTCAGAAGTGGGGGAGACGAAAATGAGAGGCAAAAAAAAGTAAATGCAAGAGATGAGTTTGCGACACTTACTTGGATGAGTTCTTGACTTGATCCTCCCCGGCAACGGCGCCAGAAATTCTTTTGCTACGTCGACAGAGTTCTCCTGTCGTCTCTTGAGCTTGCGTTGGTTTTTCCCTTGAAGAGGAAAGGGCGATGCAGCACAGGAGCAGTAAGTATTTTCCTCAGTTTGAGAACCAAGGTATCAATCCGGTAGGAGAATCTCGTCAAGTCCAGAGTACCTGCACAAACACAAAAGAGCTTGCACCCAACGCTATAAAGGGGTTGTCAATCCCTTCAAGATTGATTGCAAAGTGAGATCTGAAGGCGGAAAGTGCAACGAAGTAAAAGAGTAAGGCTGAAAATATGGTGTGGAGTAGACCCGGGGGCCATAGTGTTCACTAGAGGCTTCTCTCAAAATAGCAAATATTACGATGGGTGAACAAATTACTGTCGAGCAATAGATAGAACCGCGCAAAGTCATGACGATATCTAAGGCAATGATCATACATATAGGCATCACATCCGAGACAAGTAGACCGATACTTTCTGCATCTACTACTATTACTCCACACATCGACCGCTATCCAGCATGCATCTAGTGTATTGAGTTCATGATGAACAGAGTAACGCTTTAAGCAAGATGACATGATGTAGAGGGATAATCTCAAACCAATGATGAAAACCCCATCTTTTTACCCTTGATGGCAACAACACGATGCATGCCTCGCTACCCCTTCTGTCACTGGGTGAGGTCACCGCACAGTGTGAACCCAAAACCAAGCACTTCTCCCATTGCAAGACTCATAGATCTAGTTGGCCAAACAAAACCCACAACTCGAAGAGAATTACAAGGATATGAAATCATGCATAAGAGAGATCAGAACAAACTCAAATAAGATTCATAGATAATATGATCATAAATCCACAATTCATCGGATCTCGACAAACACACCGCAAAAGAAGATTACATCGGATAGATCTCCATGAAGATCATGGAGAACTTTGTATTGAAGATCCAAGAGAGAGAAGAAGCCATCTAGCTACTAGTTATGGACCCGTAGGTCTATGGTGAACTACTCACACATCATCGAGGAGGTCATGGTGTTGATGAAGAAGCCCTCCGTATCCGAATCCCCCCTCCGGCAGGGCACCAGAACGTGCCCCAGATGGGATCTTGCGGAGACAGAAGCTTGCGGCGTCGGAAAAGTACTTTCGATGATCTCCTGATTTTTTCTGGGATTTTAGGGAATTTATAGGCGAAAGTCCTAGGGCAGAGGTGGCCTAGGGAGCCCACAAGCCTGGGAGGCGCGCCCCTCTGGCCGCGGCTAGGGGTCTTGTGGGATCCCTGCAGAACCCCTGCCCTGATTCTGACGCTTCCCGATCTTTTTCTGTTTCGGAAAAAAATGTTTTTGGCAGTTTCATTCCGTTTGGACTCCGTTTAAAATCCTCCTCTAAAAGGGGTCAAAAACATGGAAAAAACATGAACTGGCACTTGGCACTGAGTTAATAAGTTAGTCCCAGAAAATATATAAAAGGCATACAAAACATCCAAAGTTTGACAATATAATAGCATGAAATCATCAAAAATTATAGATATGTTGGAGACGTATGAGTACTCCTAATGTAAGATAATATAAAGGTGCCTCTCTTATGCCATACAATGTTTCTCTCTTCTCATCTCAGATGCTTCTGCTGTATAAGGGGTCCTCCGATCAGAGAAAGCACGTAGTAGCTCCAACTTTATGTCATACAACATTTCTCTCCCATCATCCAGCACTTAACTTCTCTCTTAGGCCTAATTTACTCGGAGCAACCGAGCACGCGAACCCGTGTTTTGCTTAGTGCCGCCCCTATCTCAGCTACTCTGTTGCTCTATAAAGATCTCCAACTAGTGCTCCAAGCCTCCGACCTACCCATTTTCTAGTCCCCAAGACTTAATTAATAAATAATTATTCTAAACTCATGTTTCAAATGCCAAAATGCCAAAACACATATATACCCTAACTCTTAGAAAGATTCTGGTCGGTTTGTCAAAATATTTCTTTCGAAATCTAAAGCCATTTGAGTATAACCAAACATACTCATGATGTGGGTTTGTAATCTTGATGTAAGATAATATATAGGTGCCTGAATGTTCATAAGATATGCCAAAAACAATAGACTATTCTCATAGGATTCTCTGATTTCTCAGCCCTCAACATATCATCAACTTCCCTTTTTAACCCATTCCTGAATTTGCAATAAGATAACATGCTTTTCAGGTGGCCTACCAACTTGACTGACATGACAACACCTCTAGCGCTTAACTTATCTCTCAGGCCTAATTTACTGGGAGCAACCGAGCAGGCGACCCGTGATCCTCTTAGTGCCAACAATTACAGGTCATCTCCAACATTGTTGTTACTAAAGAGATGTGTTTGCAACCAACCGCTAAAAGTCTCCATGTGTTCACATGTAATCTAGTCGTTGGACTACTCCGGGTATTTGGAGCGTAAAATATTCTTGTGTTCATTGATATACGGAGACACCATTACATAACATCATGAATAGAGAAATGACCAAATTAATACAAGTTCATCATCACATTAAAATCCAAATACATTAGTTATTACTGTAAAAATAAATACATAAAGTTCATACGTAGTTCTCATAAAACAACGTACAACTATGTAAAACATTTAAATGCAACAACAAATGCGATCAAAATAGCTACTAAGGTAACAATTGATCCAACATCACAATGATATCAAGCCTATTTATCAATGACATATTTTCTAATCTTTCTAATCTTCAAGCGCATTGCATCCATCTGGATCTTATGTAGATCGACGACATCGGCAACATGCAACTCCAATTTCATCTTCTCTTCTTCAATTCTTTTCGATTTTTCTTTCAAATAATTGTATTCGTTTTCAACTAAATGTCACCCCTCGACAAGAGGATCGGTTGGAATTTCCGATTCACATACCTCCTAGATAAAAACACCCATGTCAAGTTGGCCGGTATAATTGTCATAAACACTAAATGAAACAAATAGTTATAAAAGATGATATATCACATCCGAATCATAGACCAGACGAGAGCCGAGGGGGCGGATACCAAAACCATGGCACTATATAATAACAAACAATAATACAAGTAGCTATCTAAATCATACAAGTAAGAATTTTTCTTTAAAAAAAGATAAGAACAAGGGCTCACCACGGTGGCGCCGGCGACCGACGGCGGTGAGGACAAGGACGGGGATGGGACGACACCCTACACATGTGCAAACTAAGAAGTTAATTTAAGCTCAAATTGTGCATCTAAATCAAATAAACTCCAACAGACACTCCTTCACTAAAACCCACAAACCACTCTACTTCTACAACATATGAAATGAGCTAAACTAGCGGTGAGAGATGAAAGGATGAAGTTGCTAACCTTTTAGAACACTTGAATAGTTGGTGCACCGCCAAATATAGACAAATCTTGGGGCAAATGGAGCTTGGAGGAAGAACATAGGAGAAAGCTTAAGTGTGGCTCGATCATTTTATCGAAGACCTCGTGTGCATAGGAAGACAAAACAGAGCAGTGCACACACCTCCCACCTCTACGGCCAAAAAAACAGAGGAGAGGGGTGCATGAGCGAGTGTATATAGGCATCTTTTTAGTCCCGGATGGTGTCTAAAACCGAGACCGAAGACGGACCTTTAGTCCCGGTTAGAGACAAAAACCAGGACTAAAGGAGTTACGCCAGGAGCGAGGCCCTTTAGTCCCGGTTGGTGTCTAGAACTGTGACTAAAGGTCCCAGTCGAACCGGGACTGATGCCTGCTGAGGCCCCGCCGGCATCCTAGCCGCTCGAACCGGGATTGATGCTTATATTAGTCCCGGTTCATAACAAGACCGTGACTAATATTTTGATCTAGCCAGAGCCAAAGCCGTGTTTTCTACTAGTGCTCCCATGCCTCCCATGGGGGCGTGGCTTGACAGCGGGCGGCGGCACCGCGACAGCACCCACCACGGTCCGCCGTGGCGCCATGAACAAGCTTCGCGCGAGGCCGCCGCCGGCAGCGATGCTCAGCCCCGCGCTAGGAATTACGGCAACGACGACGGCGGGTCACGAGTGTAGGGAGGCGTGAGGGGATGTCGTCGGCGCGGTCCATCGGGCGATTTCTCTGGCGGCGTGGAGGCGGAGGTGTGGGGCGGGACACACGCAGGGTGGGAGAGAGGGCGCACGTGGGAGAGAAAGCAATATTGCGCACGTGATTATCCAGCACATGTGACTTTAACGCATCTGCTAGAGCAGCCACGGGGGTGCACGCGCAAAAAGCCCGATTTTTACAGCACCAGGCAGTTTTTGAGCGCCCGTTAGCGATGCTCTATAAGACAACACAGACTGTCAAACAAAGGAACCGCTACATGCAATGTAGCTAAAAATGCAAGGATATGAGTAGCGAAAGTAAAATAGAGGTACCATAATTCTATGTCTGCATGCCGGAAAAGTAATTAGCCAGCAGGCACTTAACCCTGTGCAGCTCATCATAGTTTCAACCTCAAGTAAACTAGGACTGTTGCCTGTTGGTGGTCACCATGTTGCGTGCATGGCTGTCGCTGGTATGTCATCTAACACCACTACTGCAGAACTCTGACAAATGTCCCCCACTCTTATGAAACCATTAATATATTTCCTTAATCCTAAAATTCTTGTCTCAAATTTTTCTAGATATGAATGTATCTAGTCAAATTTTAGTATTTAGATACATTCATTTTTAGACAAAGCTAAGACAAAAATTTTAGGACGGAGGAAGTATATACATAAGTATATATAATACACAAAATTTATTCAGACATAATTAAGATATTCTAACGTGTTAACTTGTGGCACCTACCAGCACCAGCACAGAGGCGAACAACAACAACCAGTCTCAGTTGGATCTCATTTTCACAGGATGACATTATTCAAAAGAAAGACAATTACGGTATGCCGTTATTGCACTCCAGGAATGAAGATGGTATATATGATATTTTATATATTTGCCTGGTCAGTTGCTTTAGCTTCTGGGGCTAGTTATTCAAACAAGCTGCAGCAGCAAGTCTAGTGTGATGATGACTACAAGGCCCTGAAAAACTCCATGGGGAAAGCTCTGACCCATCCCTTTATTCCCCACTTTTGGTTTTAATAAGCAGCACACTCCACTGAGATTCACATCCCCATCATGCTACCCCAGAGAAATAGTTGTATAGTTATCAATACTAAATCCATTCTGTTCTTTCGGACAACTCACATCTGCAGGGTGTTGGTTCCTTTGTGTCCAAACCAAGGAAAGGCTCCTCTCCTCTCTCCCCCGCCATTACCTTCTGTCTCTCGCTCTCTTGAAGCTGAGGAAAGGTAGCTGCATGCTCTCCTTGTCTGCAGGCCGGCGCCATGGAGGCCAACAAGCCAAGCTACTATCTCTTTGTCTTCGTCTGCGCGGCGCTTCTCTTGTCCTCCATGGCTGGTTAGCTAGAGCTCCACATGGTCATTGCATTTATTTCTTTTTAGTTAGGTCATGTATACCTTCGTTCGTTCTTGTGCATCCAAGAATTAGTGTTGGTTGTATCACTTTATTTCGGTTCTGATTTTTTGGAGTTTATTTGAGGCAGGAGCGCAGAGGAAGTTGCTGATGAATGAAGAAGATGCAGGATCGACGATGGTATATAAATGAACCAGCTAGCTAGTGATGCATACATCTATTCTTTGGATTCTCATATTTGTGTCGTTATATTAGATTCCCTTTAGCTAGCTACCTAGCAAGACGTTCTTATTGAACAAGGAACTAATAAGAGAAAGGTGTGATAGCACCCGGATGCCTAGGCACCCTCTATGAACAGTAAAATCAAAAGAAATAGAAAACAAAATAAAAAAAGGCTGAAACTTTGCAGCATCAAAGATGATCAAACTTTATACATTTTTGCAAATTATCATGTCAAAATATCTTGTAGAGACAGATGTACAAACAAGTTTTAGATTTTTATGCTAAAAGTGCTCAAAACTTCAAGCACTGAAATCTTTTTCGTGTGTAGAGCTTCACGAATAGTTTTCTCGTATGAAAATTTACAAACACCTACAAAGTTTGATCAGCATTGATGCTGCAAAGTTTCAGATTTTTATAATTTTTTTTTGATTTTACTGTTTATAGAGGTTGCCTAGACACCCGGAAGCTAAAAATCTACTCTCAACTAATAATTAGTTACTGTGAGAAATTTGGAGAAAGAAATACTCATATCAAGTCATATCTACTAATGTCATCGAATAAATAGGACATGGAACATAAGTTGATCACTAGCTACGCATAAGACTGATCGATGCAGTTTCTTCGACTAGAACACGTTTTTTTTTCTGTGCAGCAAAGTGACGAGCTGCAGTTTTTTGTTTGACGAGTTAGCACAGACGCTTCAGATTCTATAATGAACAATGCATTTATCATTCACAAAATTGATTAATATTGCTCTTGTATTGTTAGTTAGCTAGTAGAAGAGCTAATTGTTTGTACCACTCGTTAACTCTCGTGCATGCATGCGTGCATGGAATCATCCATGCAGCAGCAGGAAGACGACGAAGTGTTGGTGGTGCTGCACGGCGGGAGAATCCTCAGGCAGGTGAAGACGAACGACTACGGGACCTACGACCCAACTCCGACCATGGCCAAGCCTCACTTCAAGGACATACCTAACTAACTGATCATCTACATATATATCCGAGATCGACGGCTGGATATATACTGCCGCTCCGTGCTTCAACGATCAAGATCTCGACACCGATGGCAGGGTTAATGCTTTCCTATACATATACTATGCGAGAATATGATGTGTGCTGCATATTATTTGTCCCCGAATAAATAGTATATCATGTATCAATGCATGACACGCGTGTGGAACTTATATATGTGTGTATATGTATGTGTACACTGGTTTTGTGTGGATATATATACCTGGTGTGTGCATCCTTTTTTTGGCAGAGTCACCGGAGTATGCATTCTTGTTTGGTACTCATGCATATTCGTTGATTACTCCTGCACATTTCATTATCTCCTTTGGATGTACAAAAACGTTTGGTAGTGGTTGTATGCTCTTAGTTGATATATGTTTGGGAAAAAACCTTTAAAATTGCGTCGTGGATAACACAAAAGCATAAAAAGATACATATATCATCGCGGATTATTTTCTTATTTGAGAAGTTAAGTAGTCTTGATTGTCAAATAGGATGACATTTTTTCTGCACAAGTTAAACTAATTTTGGAACAACACTACTCAACGACCATAAACTGAACTCTAACAATTTCTGATTTTTATAAAGCATATCACTAGCTCACGTTTGTTCTGTGGCTTGTGTATTTTCTTCATTACATTATTCACGCATGCTTGAGGATTGTGGTTATATGAATAGTATTACTATATATATTGCGCTATTCGTCACCTTGGATGAGAAATAATTATTCTTTACCCCCTCTATTTTACCATTAATGCATCATATTTTTACATCTCGTATTTTTTTACTTCTTACCTGAAAAGAGAACGTAAGAAAAATATTAAATCGCCGTAAAAAATATTTTATGATATGTAAAGCTACGAACGTAAAAACATAGTGTAAAATACACATAAAATGCATTTTTTCTGGTCTTTTCACAGACATTTTTGTTTTCTTATGCCAAATTTTACATGATGAATCAATATGCATGTAGCTATTTGTATACAAAACGAAATTTATTTGTGAAACATTCATAAGATTATCTCGGTTGAAGAATAAATCATTCTACATCTTGGATGATGAATAGTATTACTCTCTCTCTCTCTATATATATATACTAGCAAAAAGGCCCGTGCGTTGCATCGGGTGTACAAAAAAAATATGGTTAGACACTTCAAAAAAATGCTTAGACAATACGAAAATCAAAAGTTAAGCCATTCTACATTTTTATATTTACATGTTTAAATTTTGTGAATGTGTATCTTATGATTTTGACCCTCCATCCCTGCCTGCCATCCATATTTTCTCGCTCCATCCCTGCCTGCCGTCCATATTTATATTGTACGCATCACTATAGATTCAAATTACATTATAAATAGATATTTAAGAAAAAGTAAACTAACATTATATTTCGATTCAAGACATGTTTTGAATCAAAGTTCATATATAATAATTTAAAATTGGAGTTACAGTTTAAAAGATATAAATTTTTAAAGTATTTGTCAATTATAATTAAACAACAGATTAATTAACAACATGGATCGGGCATGGTATGAAAATTTTGATTCTGCGCTATTGATTAAAATTATGACATAAATATAATTTTAAAATTGTGAAATAGGTAAAATAACATCATATTTATATTGTGCGCATCACTATTGATTAAAATTACATTATAAACAGAATTTTAAAAAGTTAAATAGATAAACTAACATTATATTCAGATTTTACATATGTTTATAATAAATTTTCATATATAATAATTTAAAATTAGAGTTATCATTTGAAAGATATGATTTTTAAAGTATTTGTTACTTATAATTGAACTACAGATTAATTAATACAAAACTGTATGAGTGTTTCTGAAAACATACGGAAAATGATTCATTTTTTACTTAAGTATGTACGGTGGGTTTATTTTATAAAAATCGAAGGACGTTTCTATAAAAATTACAAAAAACGATTCGTTCTCTCACTTAAATCCTGACTGCGGGTTGATTTTGGGAAACCGCAGGGGGTTTCCTGTAAAAAAATAAAAATAAAAATCATTTTCTCACTTAAATCCGGACTGCGAGTTGATTTCGGGAAACTCTAGGGGGTTTTCTGCAAAACGACCACGACGTACGGCAGAAGCAGTAGCTGCTTTATTATTAGGAAACGATAAGACAAATTTTTCGTACAACCGGGTATAGTTACTCCCACTTTTGTTTGATATGTTGTAGGTAGTATCTATCATATCGAAGAGTATGTAGACTATGTAGTATGTAGAAGATATTTAGATAGTATATATACTACTTTTTAGGTAGTTTGTATCTTATTTTTAGCAAACTCATTTTTAAGCACAAATATGTACGCATTTCATAATATTATAAGAACTATGGATTAACTATATTTTTTCATGTAACATACTTTGTAGTATCTTATATATAGTATGTGAAGATATTCAAAGTGATAAATTAGTATATATATACTATCACATAATAGTATATGAGACATTAGAATAACAACACCCTGTAGTAGGAGGTATTTTCTCTATTTAAACATCAATGCAATGTAACTTTTAACTTTACGTTTCATAATATTTTATCTTATTTCATACGTAAAAAGAGATCAAAAAATATATAATCATTATAAAAAATATTTTATGTCATTTAAATTACATACATAAAAACAGAGTGTAATATGTACATAAAATTCATATTTCCGGTCTTATGAAATATTTTTTAGTTTTCTTATGTCAAATTTTACGTGGTGAATCAATATGAATGTAACTTTTTGTATTTCAAAAGTAATTTATTTATGAAACGATCGTAAAATTATATCGGCTGAAGAATAACTTATTCTGCACCTAGATGATGAATAGACTTTTTATATTGAATCAACACGTAAATTTGACATAAGAAAACAAAAATATAGGTTACAAGACAAGGAAAAATTGAATTTATTGTATATTTTACACTATTTTTGTATGTTCTTAATTTTATGTGATATAAAATATTTTTACGTTGATTATATATTTTTTACGGTCTCTTTTTACGTATGAAATAAGACAAATTTACATAACGTAAAATTATGGTGCATTGATGTTAAAATAGAAGGGGTGAAGAATAATTATTCCTCACTCAGGGCGACGAATAACGCGACCGTATTAATAGGATTTTTAACAAGATATATGAAATATACACTTATCTATTTTCTCTCTTAAAAATTCATCATATGGACTTTGGTTGCATGGTGAATCAAATACTTACAAATTCTCACCACAATGAACTCAAGTTGTTGTATGCATTCCTAATTGGTCCAGAGGTCGGAAAGTGAACATCTCTTTCAATTTTAGTATTTTGCTATCCATCGAAGCCTAAGGACTCCCGTGTCACTCCCGCTGGTGGCCCAGGAGTAAACCCTAGCCGTCGCCAGTTCCTCATCTCCAGCCCCTCTTCCCTCGCCGTCGCCGACATGGGTCGTCGGGCAAAGCCCGCGCGTCTTGGCGGCGGTGGTGCCCTCTTCACCTTCGTCTCGGGGCTTAGCGACGCGGGCCGTTGGCCTCCGTTGGAGTTCGAGGGACACAAAGCTCGTGGCTACACGGGCAAGACGATGGTGTGACGCTGGAGGATGTGACGCGCAGGTCATGATGCGGACACGCGCAATCTAGCGCCCCGAGGGTGCGTGGTTGGCCGGGGCGACTGCGCCTGGAGGGTGTGCTTCAGCGTGACTCGGCCGTGCACAGAGGTGCAGTGCGGGCGTACGGGAGGTCGCCCTTTGGTCTTTGTCTTTCCCGGCGGTTCGCCACTGCTCCGAAGGCTTCATGGGGAGGGCGGATCAGGAGGGAATATGGCCATGGTTGACTGGTCGGCGGCGCCTCCGGTCAAATCTGATATGGCCGTTGTTGCTGGTGGTGGTGTCCATCTCCTCCGTCGGAGGTGGTCGACCTGAGGCTCAATGGTTAGATCTCGAGATCCGCCATCTAATTCCGGCTCCAAATCAGGAAGACATAGTTGCCAGTGAAAACCAAACTGATGGCGGTGTTTTGCGTTGTTACCTTGATGAATGCATCATCGTGTAACTATTGTCAACCCACTCGTGCTGCTCCGGGGGAAACCATGGAATCTGGTCTTCCAGATTGGATAATGACGGTTGTTCGGGCATAGTTTATGCTTAAGTAATTTTTGTGATTGATGACAGTACCGCAAAGGACTAACCGTGTGTGTTAAGATTTCAGATAACACACGTCAACGACACAAGATGACTCGCCCCCTCTTTCGTGGAACAGAAGCACGGTGTTCTCTACGATTCTCTTTATTTGAGTCATAGGAAAGTCGTACTATTAAGAGGGGAACCGTAGTGGAAAGGTTTGGGTGGAATCAATCTTGCACGCGCACACTTCACCTCTTTTCCCCCTTGCCGGCAACTTTGGAGTGGCTCCCGCCTTAGTGTTTCTTTATTCTTTGCAAATGGTCCCCCAGCGATAGTACCACTGGGCCTAGAGCCAGTACCGCTGGTGTGCTAGCGGTAGTACCGCTGCAGCCAGCGGAAGTACCGCTAGCTGGCGGTAGTACCGCCCCTGGTCAGCGGTAGTACCGCTCGAGGAGCTTAGTACCGCCTGCCTAGCGGTTGTACGTGGACGGACCTTTTTGCGAAGACTTTCTTGGCGGTGGTAGTGCTTATGCACTACCAGGGGCTCAGCGGTAGTACCGCTGCAGCCAGCGGTAGTACCGCTGGAGTGCTAGCGGTAGTACCACTGCTTCCAGCGGTAGTACCGCTAGGCACGGGCTGTGAGTGGGAAAACGGTTGGATTTTCTCCCCCACTATATAAAGGGTTCTTCTAGCTGTGGAACCCCATCTCTTACCCTCCCAAGCTCCATTGTTGCTCCCTAAGCTCAAAGTGCCCGATCTCTCTCCCTAGCCAATCAAACTTGTTGATTTTTAGGGATTGGTTGAGAAGGCCTAGATCCACACTTCCACCAAGAGAAAAGTTGATTCCCCCACCAATACCTTGCGGATCTTGTTACTCTTAGGTGTTTGAGCATCCTAGACGGTTGAGGTCACCTCGAAGCCACATTCCATTGTGGTGAAGCTTCGTGGTCTTGTTGGGAGCCTCCAAGCTTTGTGTGGAGTTTGCCCCAACCTCGTTTGTAAAGGTTCGGTCGCCGCCTTCAAGGGCACCTATAGTGGAATCACGGTACCTTGCATCGTGAGAGGACGTGAGGAGAATACGGTGGCCTTAGTGGCTTATTGGGGAGCATTGTGCCTCCACATAGCTCCAACGGAGACGTACTTCCTGTCAAAGGGAAGGAACTTCGGTAACACATCCTCGTCTCCATTGGTTCCACTTGTGGTTATCTCTAACCTTTACTTTGTGTATGCATATGTTGTTGTCTATCTCTTACTTGTCTTAGTAGCTCTCGTTGTTAGCTTCATTAAGGTTCACCTCATTGTTGTAATAATTGTGAACCCGTATGTTGTTTACCCTCACTTGCTAAGATTAAAAAAGTGGTCGTTGCCTATTCAACCCCCCCTCTAGTCAACCATATCGATCCTTTCAATTGGTATCAGAGACACATCTCTTTATTAAGGGTTTCACCACCCGAAGAGTATGGAAGGCGAAGAGGGAATTAACCATGGGCAACCCGAGGCCATGGACTTGACTTCGATCACAAGGGACGACTTGAATACGGCTATGGCCGCCCTCAAGACGTCCTTGACGAACGAAGTCAAGACCATGCTTAAAGAGTTAATTGAGGGATTTAAAAGTCCACCCGAACCGGCGTTAGTGGTTAAACCCACCATCACCGATTCGGAGGCCAATTCCTCTAAGGAAGCGGCTAAAGGTATGCGACCTTCCTCATCTCACGAAAAGGATGGGACTGGAACATATGCCTCAGTTCCACCCCCATGGTCTATGGAGGATCCGTTCCCACACCGCGTCTTAATCCTGTTGGTCCTCCTCCTAAGCTTGTGAAAGGTGACTTTGCTAATTGGGTATTTTCTATTAAGTCTCATTTGAATCACAGCTCAACAAACTTGTGGAGAATCATCGAGCAAGGATATTATCCCCATGATCCAAGCAACCTCACTCCAAGAGAAGATGCACACAATCAATTCAATCACTCCGCCTTGTTTATTCTCCAGTCCGCAGTGCCACCTGAAGATCTTCCTCACTTGCGTCCCTTCACTTTGGCCAAGGATTGTTGGGAGCATATTATGGTGTTGTACAAGGGAAGCTCAAGCATTCAACGATCCAACTATGAAGTGATACTTGATAAGGCCAATGAGTTTGTGATGAAGGAAGATGAGGACCCTCGTGATCTCTATCGGAGGGTGACTGCTATTGCTGTGGCACTCAAGGATCATGGGAGCAAGGATGTGGATGATACATGGGTCAAGCGCAAGTTTCTCAAAGCCATCATGCCTTTCAACAAAGCCATGTCATCTGTCATTCGTCAGTGGCCAGACTTCCACTCCTTGTCTTCGAGTGAGGTGTTGGATGAATTCATTGCAATGTCAATCATGAACGAAACAGCCGACAATGCACTTGCTTGTGTTCGCTCAAAGACAACTTCATCCAACCTTGCGTTAAAAGCAAAAGCAATGTTTGAAGAAGAAGAAGAGGATGAGGAAGAGGAGAGCTGCCCTGAAGACACAAAGTATGCCTATCATGAGCACATGGCTCTTGCATCAAGGCAATTCTGGGGCAACAAGAGGAACTCAAGACCCACCTTCACCAAGAACAACTCGAGTGGATTCAAACCCAAACAACGAGTGAGGACATGTTATAACTGTGGTAACATGAGCCACTTCGTGGCCGAATGTCACTATGAGAAAAGGGAAGACAACGGGGGCAAGCTCCTTCGCAAAGACAAAACCAAATCATTTCCAATCAAGAGCAACTTTGTGAAGAAACCCCACCCAAAAGGGATGGTGGCCCTTGAAGAGTACCCTTCCGATGATGATGATGATGATACAGTGGCAACGACAACTGTTGCTATTGCCACTACCTCTCCCCAGAAGGTGTCTCTCTTCAACGCCCCCAACAAGAACCACATCACCAAGTGCCTCATGGCAAAAGGTATCAATCAGGTAACCCCCATCATTAAGACCAACATCGCTACTGCTCCTTCATTGTTAAATTGTGTTGATGATAGTGATGTTGGGGAACTTAATGAGCATGATCTTGACAAGTTTCTGTGCACTATTAAGGGAGAATCCAAGAAGAACTTTGTTGCTCTCTTGGAACAATTGGGTGAGGCCACTGACCTCATTGAGTCTCATGAGGAGACCATCTCCGAGCTTCAGGGACACAGTCGTGACTATGCCGATGAAATTGCTGAATTATCTATTGCTCTAGAAAAGGAGCGCACTCTTTGTTTGGCTCTTGAGGAGTCATATAACGATGACTGCGCTAAAATGCAAAAGAAACTAGATCATGATGTTGTTCTTACTCGTATGCTTAAGTCTGAAAAGTATGCTCTTGGGGTTGGCCATGACAGACTCAAAGAGGAGTTTGACACACTTGACAAGGCCCACAAGGCCTTGAAAGGTGTTCATTTCTCTCTGAAAGAGTCTCATGATCAACTCCAAGCAAAGCTTACCAAGGAGATATCTACTTGTCCTCCCTTTGTGTTAATTGATAATGCTTGTGCAACTAATCCCTATTGTGAGCATGTACATCTTGTGGAGGAAAATTCCAAGTTAAAGGAGAAACTTGAGAAGGGCCTTGTGGCATGCATACAAGGTGAGAAGAGCCTGAATGACCTCTTGAGCACTCAAAAAGGTGTTGTAGGAAAGGAGGGACTTGGACCTACCTCCAAGTCAAAAGGTAAAAGGAGAAACAGGAACAAACGATCTCCTACCCTCATGGACATCTTTGTCAAAGAGGGTGAGGGGACTTAGAAGGTGAACAGGAACAAGGTGGACTATGGAAACCTCAAGAAGGGCAAAACCATTGCTACTAACACAGCCGACAAACTCAATTCTTCTTATGTCTTATGTCGTGCTAGTGATGGGCATGTTTATGCTAGATTTGTTGGTTCCTACGATGAGTATATTGAATGGGCTATCTGGGTTCCTAAGACCCTTGTCTCTAACATGAAAGGACCCATTAAAAAATGGGTACCTAAAACCAAGCCTTGATCTATTGCAGGGTTTGCTTCCGGTGGGTGTCATGGTTGCTCGATAGTGGAGCAACAAATCATATGACCGGAAGCAAGGACTTAGTGGTGGATGTGCATCCTTCTCCATCTATGCCCACCCATGTCCAATTCGCCGATGCATCCTCGTCAAAGGTATTGGGATTTGGTAAGGTGGTCGTCTCTCAAGAGTTATCTATTGAGAAGGTCATGCTTGTTGAGTCACTTGCCTACAATTTACTTTCGGTTCGTCAACTTGCAATTATGGGTTTTTCCACATTCTTTAATCTTGATACTGTGGTCCTCCTGAGGAGCAAGACTCTTAAAGTAGCCTATGTTGGATATGTCGAAAATGGGCTTTATGTGGTGAACTTCTCAAAGCGACCCACTAAGACCGCGACGTGTTTAATGGCTAAAGTTGATGTGGGCTGGCTTTGGCATCGCCGTTTAGCTCATGTCAATATGAGATCTTTGCAAAGTCTTCTGACAGGGGACCATATTCATGGACTAGAAAATGTGTGTTTTGCTAAAGATCGTGTTTGCAGTGCCTGCATTGAAGGAAAGATTCATGAAACTGCTCATCGTCCAACAACTCTCATCTACACTAAGAGGCCAATGGAGCTTATCCATATGGATCTGTTTGGCCCTCCATCATTTGATAGTCTTGGAGGCAGAAAGTATTGCTTGATGATCGTTGACGACTACTCAAGATACACCTAGGTATATTTCTTCAAAAAGAAGAGTGAAAGTCAACAAACTGTCATCAACTTTGCTAATGAAGCTCAACGTCAACATGAAGCAAAGATCTTGATGATTAGAAGTGACAACGGCACCGAGTTCGAGAACTACACCTTGGATGAGTTTCTAGGTGATGAGGGAATAAAACACCAATATTCAGCACCATATACCCCTCAACAAAACGGCATGGCAGAAAGGAAGAACCGGACCTTGATAGACGCTGCAAGGACAATGATGGCAGAATTCAAATCTCCATATAACTTCTGGGCAGAGGCCATCAACATAGCATGTCATGCGTCCAATCGGCTCTATATCCGCAAAGTCTTGAACAAGACTCCGTATGAGATTCTATCTGGAAACAAACCCAATCTCAAGTACTTCCGGGTATTCGGTTGTAAGTGTTTCATTCTCAAGAAAGGTGCACCTTCAGCTAAATTTGATTCTAGAGCACATGAGGGCATCTTTGTTGGTTATGCTACAAACTCTCATGCTTACCGTGTCCTCAACAAGTCCACCGGACTCATTGAGGAGACGTGTAACATGGAGTTTGATGAAAATAATGGCTCCCAAGTGGAGCAAAGTGGTCTTTGTGATGTAGGTGATGAAATTCCTCCCCAAGCCATAAGAAGAATGGGGATTGGTCAAATACTCCCCATTGAGGAACCCCTTGTGGCCGAAGGAGAAGGACAATGCTCTACTCAAATGGAGCCATCACCTCCACAAGCCCCACACGCTTCCGATGAACAAAGAGAAGACTCTCAACAAAATGAACAAGCTCAAGGTCAAGATAAATTGCCCAACAATGATGATGTGTCTCATGATATTCAAGCACTCACCCAAGACTCCGAACCTGCTCTTGATCAAGATCAAGTGCAACCATGAGATCCAGACCAAGTAGAAGCACAAGATCAAGATCAAGAGCAACCACAAATACAAGAACAAACTAGGGAACCTGCTCAAGTCGAAAGTCAAGATGATCAGGATACCGTCTCACAATTCCCTTCTGCAGCACCAACAGCCGGTGCCAAGGGAGGCTCAAGACGCAAGGGCAAGCAAAGTAAACAAGTCGATGCTCCCCCGCTATCCAATGAAGAACTCTTGGAGCGTCGAGCAGCCAAGATTACGAACAAGCTGAGAGTCAAGTCACATCTTATGAAGAATGTACTTGGCAGTTTAAAAAGGGGAGTATCCACCCGTCAACAGATTTGGAATTATTGTGAGCATCACGCTTTTGTTTCGTATTGTGAACCTCAACAGGTACAGGAAGCGCTCGATGATGAGGATTGGCTTATGGCCATGCATGAAGAACTTAACAACTTCGAGCGCAACCAAGTTTGGGATTTAGTGCCAAGGCCAACGGAGGAACATAATGTCATCGGGACCAAATGGATATTCAAGAACAAGCAAGATGCCAATGGGATTGTGATTCGAAACAAGGCAAGATTGGTGGCTCAAGGCTACTCCCAAGTCGAGGGTATCGACTACGGTGAAACCTTTGCCCCCTGTTGCTCGTCTAGAATCTATTCGCATGTTGCTTGCATTTGCTTCTCATCATAACTTCAAATTACAACAAATGGATGTGAAAAGTGCCTTTCTTAATGGTCCTTTAAATGAGTTGGTCTATGTCAAGCAACCCCCGGGATTCGAACATCCCAAGCTCCCCAATCATGTGTACAAACTTAATAAGGCACTCTATGGCCTTAAACAAGCCCCACGTGCGTGGTATGAGTATCTTACTAAGTTGTTACAAGATCGTGGGTTTGAAATTGGGAAGATAGATCCCACTCTTTTTACTAAGAGGGTTAAAGGGGATTTGTTCATATGCCAACTATATGTTGATGATATTATATTTGGCTCTCCTAACATTTCCTTCAATGAAGAATTTTCTGCACCATGTCCATGATGGGAGAGTTGAAGTTCTTCCTCGGGTTCGAGATTAAACAAGGCCTAGAAGGGACCTTCATCAAACAAGGCAAGTACACTCAAGACATGCTCAAACAGTTCGAGCTTGAAGATGTCAAACCGGTCAAGTTCCCCATGCCAACAAGATGCAAGCTTGACAGTGATCCCAATGGTAAAGCAGTGGATCAGAAGGTATATCGCTCCATGATTGGATCCCTCCTTTACCTTTGTGCATCTAGATCGGATATTATGTTGAGTGTAGGGATATGTGCACGGTTTCAATCCGCACCAAAAGAAAGTCATTATATGGCTGTTAAGCGAATCTTTCGATATTTGGCTCATACCCCAAACTTTGGCCTATGGTATCCCAAAGGAGCAAACTTCAACCTAGTTGGCTATTCTGACTCAGATTGGGCAGGAGATTGTGTGGAGAGGAAGTCAACGTCTGGAGGATGCCAATTCCTTGGTCGCTCACTGGTAAGTTGGTCTTCAAAGAAGCAGAATTGCGTCTCTCTATCATCCACCGAAGCTGAGTATGTGGCAGGTGCAAGTTGTTGTGCACAATTGCTATGGATGAGGCAAACTTTGAAGGATTACGGTGTCACTTGTGACAAATTGCCTCTTCTATGTGACAATCAAAGTGCTATCAGCATTTCCCTCAACCCAGTGCAACATAGCAAAACCAAGCATATTGATATTCTCCATCACTTCATTCGTGAACATATCAAGCTAGGTGATATTGAGGTCCACTTCATCCACACTGAAGAGCAACTTGCAGATATCTTCACTAAGCCCCTAGATGAAGCAAGGTTCCGGGAGTTAAGGCATGAGCTAAATATCATTGATTCAAGTAACGTGGATTGAAGCTAGGCACGTTGCACCTTACTATGCATTTTATCTCGTTCTAGATGTAGGCATGGACATAGGGGGAGTGTTGTTCTCTCAATGAACTCTTCCTCCCCCCATTATGCATAAATTGATCTAGTCTTTCACTTTAGCCATTACCAAATGGCACTTGTGCTTCAAAGACGAGCGTTGGTCATGAACCCAAGGATAATTCTTCGCGGTGTCATACCTTTTTCTCAAACATAGGTGGCCTCGACCACCGCCCCCACCTTTCTCTCATATGGAAGAAAGGATACAAAATGACAAGTCAGTATATCTTGCTGGTGCTATCTTCTTATTTTCACTACTTGTCATTTGCCCACGTTCTTCTCATCTCCTAGGTCCCGTTGTGACATTTGCAGCGGTACTACCGCCAGGGGTAGTGGTACTACCGCCAGGACCCCAGCGGTACTACAGCCAGGGGTAGCGGTACTATCGCCAGGACCCCAGCGGTACTACCGCTCAGGATCGCGGTAGTACCGCTAGGACCCCAATCTACCACGACCTAACTAGGATATTTTTAGGGCTATCTCAGGGGGAGCGGTACTACCACCAGGGGGAGCGATACTACCGCTAGGACCCCAGCGGTACTACCGCCAGGACCACAGCGGTACTACCGCTGGCCTGTACCCCTTGGGCTATATAAAGGAGGGGGAGCCCGTTTTTTTCCTGCCTCTTTCTTCTCCCTCGCGGCTCCTCCCTCCCCAACCCCGAACTCCCCCTATTTGGATCTTTATCCGTGGAGCTCCTTCTCTCCGTTGAGTTGGAGGGTTTGCTCCACTTCTCCTTCCTCCTCCAAGTGCCATGGACCCCGGTAAAGCTCCTCCCCTTCTTCTCTTGGTTGATGTTCTTGTTCTAGGGTTAGGAGAATTGGTGGTTTGGATCCATGTCTTTGATATTGTGCTTTGTTCTTGGATAGCATGAAGGAGGTATTCGAGGGGAGTGTAGGTCCTATGAATCTTTGCTTTTATATTGCCATGCCCTAGGATTTACCTGTTTTAGATCAAGTACTTGGACTATGTTTGGATTAGATCTAAAACTTGCATTCTCTTGACTAGGCATGTCCTTATTTAGATGGTACTTGTGATCCTCATGTGGTTCGGGCTGTGGTGGAGTTTTTAGTGGTTATACACAGCCCATGGACCTCGTAAAATCCATGTAGCCATCTCTATGGGTTCTTTTCATATTCAGATCTGAAAATCAAACCCCAGCGGTACTACCGCCAGGGGTAGCGGTACTACCGCCAGGACCCCAGCGGTACTACCGCCAGGGGTAGCGGTACTACCGCTAGGAGGATTCTTTGTGTATTCTTTTCACACAACACACATTCTGTAACCACTGATATACACATACAATCATACATACACTTTAACATACATACATATTTTCATACATACATAGATACATACATTTTATATATCCATTTTCTCTTTTCTCTAAACAACCACAGGAGGTTGAACCTCCTGGACTAACAGGAAGGGCCCGAAGGGGGCGCGACGGAGGTCGCCGGAGGCCGCGGTGCGGGGCGTCGGAACGGGAACAGAGGGGATGAGAGGTGGAGGGGAGGGAGGAGCCCGAATGGAGGGCTCACCGGCGGTGTAGGGTGGCTGGTTCGGCGAGGCTCGGTGGAACCGTTGAGGAGGAGGACAGGGACGCGGGCCGGCGAGGAGGAACGAGGCGGCTGGTGGAGGATCCGGCGAGTCAGCGCCAGGGTCGGCGAGGGCGCTGTGTAGCAGCGGGAGAAGGGGGCGTCGGCCGACGGGGTGGAGCAGTGGTGGCCGGAGCGCGACGCAGGAGGGAGGCGGCCGGCGGCGACGTGGGAGGGCCGGCGGTGGCGTCGACCGGTGGAGGGGGAGGCTCGGCCGATGGGGGCCGGGCGCAGGTGGCCCGGCGGCGGTGAGGGAGCTTCAGTGGAGAGGCGCAGTGGGCCAGCTCTGGTGCGGCCCCGGGGCGGCGCGCGACGGCGTGGGACGGGGCTAGGGCGACGGGCGTGTGGGGGAACGAGGGGAGGTGGCCTCGTGGGGGGAATGAGGGGGTTCCGCGGGAGGGTTCGGTGCGGTGGGTTTCTGGCGGCGGCGGGTGGAGGAATGGGGACTGGGAGCTTATTAGGGTTCGGGGTGAGGGTTATAGACCCTAGGGGCAGGGTGGGCCGGCACGCTAGGCCGGTTGGGCCGGCCAGCTCGGCTGGAGCCTTTTCCTTTTCTTTTCTTTTTTTTATCTTTTTTTTTCTATTTTTTATTTTCTATTTTCTATTTTTCTTTATTTAATTTTATTTTAACAGTTTCTATTTTATTTTTGTTTTATAAAATATATAACTAGTTTCTAATTTAGTTTTAATAATTGTGCCACTGCCCCAAAAAGTTTGGCACAACAATAAATTAGTTTGTTTTGTTTTGTTAATTAAAAGCATTTAGTTAATTGTTTTAGCTGATGTTTTATTCATTTTAGTGTTTTTAACCACTTAATAAAAATGTGGTTCCAACATGACAAATATCGAGAGAATATTTGCCACACTGAATTTTTTTACATGTTTGAGAAAGTTGAATCTTGACTTTAATTTTAAATTTGAATTCGAATGGGGTTTGCACCAACGCGAGTTTAGCAATAATAATCACGGTGACGTGGCACCATTAGCATAGGTTTACTGTAGCTTAATTACATAGATCACTGTAGCAACAGTTGAGGATGTCACAACTCTCCCTACTAACAAGAATTCTTGTCCCGAGAATCAAGAGGTAGAAGGAAAGAGCTCGGGGCATTCATCACGAAGATGATCCTCGTGTTGCCAAGTTGCTTCATCTTCAAAATGATTTAACCACTGCACTTTAAGGACCTTGGTGACTTTGGGACGAGTCTGAAGTTCAGCCTGGTCGAGAATGCAGACCGGATGCTCTTTATAAGAGAGGTCTTGTTGCAGCTCAAGCATATCATGATCCACTGCTTGAATAGGATCCTTGAAGCAGCGGTGGAGTTGAGACACATGGAAGACATCGTGAACCTGAGAAAGGTTCGCCGGTAGTTCCAATTGATAAGCTACTCTTCCATGCTGCTCGGGAACAGTGAAAGGACCAATATAGCAAGGAGCTAACTTTCCCTTGATCCCAAAACGGTGTGCGCCTCTCATTGGTGTGACACGAAGATAAGCCTTTTTGCCAGGTTGATAGACTTTATCTTGATGATGACGGTCATACTGACTTTTCTCGTGAGACTAAGCAGCCTTCAGATTGTCATGAATAATGCATACTTGATCTTCAACATGTTGGATAATATCCGGACCAAAGAGTGATTGGTCCATTGAACGATGGCTCTAGAATTCCACACGAAGCCAAGTGTAACGGATACCCTGGAGTCAAAGATGTACAAGAGAGTCAGGTTTCGATCTTGTTGAACTTGGGTTATGGGTCCAGCATGTGGGCCAAGAGTAGCCACAACGGTGACATCTTGCACATTCTTGGGAATAAGCCATGTCATAGGATAGCCTGTCAGTTATGTTGGCAACAACGTCGGTACCAAGGGCGGGGGACGAATAGAACCATTTTCCTGCTCGTTGAAACGAGGCGGACCAATAGGCAAAGTTCTCGTCCATCGGCGGCTACTGGAATGTTATCCACAATAGTAATAGGGTCTTACTGACAGAGTTGTACACCGAGGTTTCTACCTAAGCAGGGGGTTAACACTGCTTAGATAAGTTATGCCACAAGAAAGGTAAAAGAGACCAATGGGAAGGAAAATGTGTTCACACACACAAGTATTTAAGTATACCATTCCCGAGGAAAACATAGAGTATGGTATACATGATAGGTCACCAAGTACATAACCATTTTGATAAAAGGGCAAGGAGAATCATGATGTTTACCCAGACCATGCGGTTTGGATAATTGATCAGGAACAATTTAGCATTGTGCTTCCATTGTTCCTGTTGACATTTGAAGAACCACACCCGTGCTTCGGGGTAGCATCGACATGGTCATCCGATAAAGGTCAGACCTTGGGTATACAAAAGTATCCATGGGGAACAACTTATAAAATTTAGTCATACAATTTCCTCACGGGAGAATCACTAACCTTACCAAGGGAGATAATATAACAATAGGTCCTTCGGCTCGGTGTGCCACACAAGACATCACCGTATCGGGTTACATAAGACCAAAGTTATAATTCTTGGAAAATCTTCCAACCATCATATCTGCCTGAGATTCAGATTTGATTGGTGTCAAGATACCTCAGTCTTAGGGTGCGTGAGAAGAAAAAGGGGACCACCAAAAACAAACGAGATGATAATGCAAGATTCTCAGAATATGAACTACGGAAGCAAGTTTGGATCACAAGTTGGATTGTAAGACACATGAACACATTGTCAAGACATTCGTGCCCACGTGGAATTCTTACAATACAATGCAACCGAGTTCTGATTTGAGAACCATCATCGAGGATATCAAGGCCCTTGTGTAAGCCTCGATTAGCTCTTATGAAGGAATTTCTTTTCCTTGATCAAATCACTCGGTGGCTTGGGGTGCTAAGAGAAGTTATATGAAGTGAAGATAGCAAATCTTCAAAACATATAACACTTCGCACATGCGTGAATGACTTGGGATGATCCTAAAGGAAGCAAAACAAAACCTTCACATATTCACGGTGGCAAGAATGCACGTGAACCTTGGGAAAACACTTCTTCTTATCAATTATATTCTTCATGAGCTAGGGAAAATATAGTGCTTTCAAAAGCTTCATTACGAACCATGGAGAAGTTGAGGGTGTGGTCGATGGGCTCAGCAACAATCCCTCAAGATTTTGATGGGGATGAATTCCCAAAAATTATAAGATCAAGGAGATAACATTTGTCAAGTCAAATGGTATAATGTCGTAGGCTCAAGGGAACAACAATGATTAAACACTGGTCGAAGGGTGCACTCGGAAATACAGATTGAGTAGCACAACCAATGGTAAAAATAGTGAGTCAACAACCAACACACAAAGAATGAAACAATTAGTTCTTATCCTCAAGGCAATAGGGTTGTCAGAAGTATTGGGTCACACATCAAAGTTCACTTGTCGGTATTCCGGTTTGAAACAAGACGGGCCAAGAAATGAATGGTGACGGTGAGAAGTATTAGAATATCAAGAATTCGTAAGACATGTGCAATACGACATTCTTGACATACAAGATAGTAATAATCCAAGGTAGAAGAAAACATAAGCTGAATAGCAAGGAACTTAAGGGACAACACAAAACATGATCAAGTTTGTGTTGGAGGGAAGGCAATAAGGTTTGTTGATGATAAAACAAGTCATCGAGGGGAAGGGATGGTAGTTCTTATCATCAAGAATTTGATTGATACCGTGGAAGAGTTCAGAATGCTGATGATTGATCATGACACATTTGTCGAGAAGTTTCATGAAGATGTAATCATTCAGCGACGACATCAAGAAGGGAATGATGCAACAAAAGTTAGTCGGACTCATAGATAATACCGCTAGCTCCCAATCGAGATTGCCTTTCAAGACACCCAACATGATATTGAAAGCCCGATATAAGCTTAACGCATAGTCGGAAATGTGCTCCAGGGATGGAGGACATAGATAGCATGGTCAAGCTTTAGCATGATGATGATGATGTAGCTTAACAACTTGGAATGACCCGGACAAGTACAACCTCGTAAACAAGGAAGATTACTAAAAGTTGTTGAATCGCAATGCGTACTCGATTCAATTATCGATGTACTTGCGTGTCCAACGACTCAAAACACGAGGAAACTGGAATTAGTGAAATTTCATAGTTATTGAGGAGCTCATAAGAAGTTTTATAGCTCCATGATATTTTCGAGGTACCAGGGGCAGTACTCAGAGGTAGACCAGAGTAGAGATTAGACTAATGTAGTAATCTGTATAAGATCGACACTTTAACTTATGTACATATGGGATTAAAAAAGAACAATCATGGTCGGAACCACGGTTGCAAAGTACCAAACCACAGATACCAGATCAATCATATAATGAATGATTATTGATATGAGAAGCTTCTATGATAGGATCAACGTCGTCTCCGTGGGCATGAACACGAGTTCAAGGTCAACTCCCACTTCATCAATGCATCACCTGCCATTTACTCCTCGCTTTTGATCAGGTTGTAGCTTCGAAAGATTATCTGGCAAAACACTAGAAGAGCAAGACTCGTGAAAACTCTTCGGGGCATATTGATTTAGGAAGCCATAGGTTCAACCCGTCGGGGCATATTAGGAACATATACCGCAAATTTGAAGAGTAATTAACACATGCTTGAAGAGCATGGATGACAATGGCATATGATACAACTCATCAGAAGGAGAAGACACAATGTACTAATGGCATTATGTATCAGGGGAACAATGCCACAAGAATTTTTTGAATGTAAAGGATGGCGTTGGATAATAATCCAACAATGGGTCTGGCAGTCCACAAAGGACCTGATGCGAGTATCACTACTCAATCAGAGGGAGATAGGATGCAGTGCATCGGGTTATAGAACATCTGAAAAATATCGATACTTAAATACCAAAGAAATTTATGTTTTCCCGATTTTGTATTGGAATCAGGTGCTCCGATCCAATACAAGTAAGTTTGAATAGACTTAGATGGACAACCAACCAAATTGGATTTGTCGAGAACCAGCTCTGTCTGGAAGGATTTCTGAGCCGAAAATATAATTTATGAGTATCAACAGATGATTGTGTGCATTCACACAAAGGTAGAATCAATAAGATCAAAGGAAAATCACAAAGGATTTTAATGAATGCGGCTAAACATATGGATTTAACCATATTGCGAGCAGGTGAGAAGGTCATGAGCAATGCTACTCGGGATTCCGAAAGATTGAATAGCAATTCGAATAACTTTTGAAACCCATGACAACTGACGACAGACGAATCCCCGATAAGATAATTCATTACATCTCGTAAAACAAGAGCAATTGGAAAAAAAGTATAAATGACATTTTTATGTCGTCATCCATAAGGGTTGACGAAGGAAGGGAAATGGAAAAAGCGATGAGCACCAACTTGTGAGAGAACATCGGAGAGTAACTGCAGAGTCTTCTAACGAATCAAGCCATCGTCTGGGATGAGGGGTTCTTCGGGAGGAATTAGTTACGAGAACCTAGAGTTAGAGTTAATAAATTCTTTAACCCGAAAGAGAAGAGAGAGTAGAACCCAGAATATATAAAAGGAGTAAAACATACTAATACCACCCAATTGAGATGTGGGCCCGTAAGCCACAACATAAAAGTAAGTAAGTTTTTCAAACAGTAGACTCAACTTCGGCCAAGGAGTTGGAAAGGGGGCTACCTACACGCAGTCGGCTCTGATACCAACTTTTGACGCCCTCGATTTGATCGTACGCTAATCATACACGCAAATGCGTACAACCAAGCTCAAGGACTCACGGGAAGATATCACACCACAACTCCAGACACAAATAAAATATACAAGCTTCATATTACAAGCGAGGGGCCTCGAGGTCTAGAATACAAAAGCTTGATAAACACACGAGTCAACGGAAGCAACAAATATCTCAGTACAAACATTAAACATGGGATGCCTTAGAGTAGGCTAGAACAAGGATACAATTATCGAACGAGGCGAGGCATCCCGCCTGGGAGCCTCCTAACTACTCCTGGTCTTCAGCGGCCTCCACGTAGAAGCAGGCACTGTCGGGGTAGCAGTCGTCGATGGCGGGATACTACATCTCCTGGGTTCCATCATCTGGTCGCAGCAACGGATCAAGGGGACAAAGGGGGAGCTAAGCAATGGTGAGTACTCATCCAAAGTACTCGCAAGACTTATATCATAACTATGCTAAGTATGCATCAAAAATCAAAGGAAGGGGTTTATGTGGACTGACTGCAACAATGCGATAATAGAGAGAGAAGCCTAGTCCTATCGAAGACTAGGATCTTCAAGGGTCTTGCAGCAATAGACGTGGGCCTGAACACGAGTTCAAGGTCAACTCCCACTTCATCAATGCATCATGTGCCATTTACTCCTCGCCTTTGATGAGGTTGTAGCTTCGAAAGATTATCTGTCAAAACACGAGAAGAGCAAGACTCGTGAAAACTCTTCGGGGCATATTGATTTAGGAAGGCATATGTTCAACCCGTCGGGGCATCTTAGGAACATATACCGCAAACTTGAAGAGTAATTAACACATACTTGAAGAGCATGGATGACAATGGCATATATTACAACTCATGAGAAGGATAAGACACAATTTACCAATGGCATTATGTATCAGGGGAACAATGCCACAAGAATTTTTTGAATGTAAAGGATGTCGTCGGATAATAATCCAACAATGGGTCTCGAAGTCCACAAAGGACCTGATGTGAGTATCGGTACTCAATCAGAGGGAGATAGGATGCAGTGCATCGGGTTATAGAACATCTGAAAAATATCGATCCTTAAATACCAAAGGAATTTATGATTTCCCGGTTTTGTATTGGAATCACGTGCTCGAAAAGAAAGTATAAATGACATTTGTATGTCGTCATCCATAAGGGTTGACGAAGGAAGGGAAATCGCAAAAGCGATGAGCACCAACTTGTGAGATAACATCGGAGAGTAACTGAAGAGTCTTCTGACGAATCAAGCCATCGTCTGGGATGAGGGGCTCTCTGGGAGGAATTAGTTACGAGAACCTAGAGTTAGAGTTAGTAAACTCTTTAACCCGAAAGATATAACAACACAACTCTAGACACAAATAAAATATACAAGCTTCATATTACAAGCCAGGGGCCTCGAGGGCTAGAATACAAAAGCTCGATAAACACACGAGTCAACGGAAGCAACAAATATCCCAGTACAAACATTAAACATGGGGTGCCTTAGAGAAGGCTAGCACAAAGATACAACAATCGAACGAGGCGAGGCCTCCCACCTGGGAGCCTCCTAACTACAACTGGTCTTCAGCGGCCTCCACGTAGTAGCAGGCACCGTCGGGGTAGCAGTCGTCGTCGGCGGGATACTCCATTTCATGGGCTCCATCATCTGGTCGCAGCAACGGATCAAGGGGACAAAAGAGGAGCAAAGCAACGGTGGGTACTCATCCAAAGTACTCGCAAGAATTATATCATAACTATGCTAAGTACGCATCAGTATCAAAGGAAGGGGTTTATGTGGACTAACTACAACAATGCGAGAATAGAGAGAGAAGCCTAGTTCTATCGAAGACTAGCATCTTCAAGGGTCTTGGAGAAATTGATGAGAGTATAACATGGTAATAGAATTAATAGTCATATTGTTGCAGCAATAATAATATGAGGTCATGCCCCGAGATTCTCCCTCGACTCCCTGCGAGGAAGCAATCACGGAGCAACAATCCAGTTATGTAACAATTGTAGTTGTATAAGATTGGGGCACAACTCCAAGTCGTTCTGTAACCGTGGACACAACTATTCGAATAGATAAGTTCTTCCGTGCAGGGGTGCACAACATATTCCCCATCACGCTCGATAACACTCTGGACGGATACACTTTTTTGGGTCATGCCCGGCCTCGGAATATCGACACGTTGCAGCCCCACTTAGACTCAACACAAAATCTCCAGATTGGGGTCTCTTTAGGTGCTGGCCATGATGGTCAAGTTAGTTTGGGAAAAACAGAAAGTTGTTAGTGCAAGTTTTCGAGAAAAACTTTTCTAGACAGAAACTATAGGGCATTATTGCACGGGCTAAAAACAATTCAATGGCTCTAATCTCTTGCACTTAAGGTTTTGGTAGGGTCTACTACATGCAAGAAAAATATCATGGGGATTGGTGAAAAATAAAATAGGGTAGCAATACAAATCACTAAAGTGGACTAGAACATAAATGTGAATGTTTTTCTCAAATTTTCAAAAGGCTAAGAAAGGTTTCTGTATATAAGTGATCCATAGGCATCACATGACATCTACAATTTTTTGTAGAATTTTTAAAAGAATATTTAAAAGGGTTCTAGTGTAATAAAGGCCCTTTAAAGAATAGGAAACCCTTTTGAAACAATTAAGTGAGGAAAGTTTAACTATAAAAATATTTCTCACTCAAATATTAAAATGAAATGGAAAATTTTAAGTAAAACATCCAAGTCCAGCAATATTTTTCCAAAATTTCCTATTGGAGGGGAAAAATTTAAGATGCAAAGGAAAGAATGGTTCTGAAACCAAAGGAAGATTGAGAAGCTAAAAAATAATATTCTTGGAAAACTAATTTTATTAATAAAAACATGGTAACGTTTTTTGGGGTGTTACAAACTCTACCCCCATAAGAAAAATCTAGTCCTCGAGATTTTCTAAGGTGGTTCAAAAAAAATTACTACTACTATGTCGCGGTGATAATATGAAAACTAAATATTTAAACATGCGTTCCTATGTGGTTGTAGTAAAATGTTGATAATTGTTGCAACTATGATGTGATACTGGTGCTTTGAATAAAATCTACAGTTGGGCAATTGAGACGCCGGTACTGAGGGAAACGAAAACTTTTGGAAAAGGAAAAAAATCAAATTCCAAATTGTTCTTGTCGTACCCGAGTGTATAGTGCTCTCTCTGGCTGATAGGTGGACCATCGTCCATTGTCAGCCTTTTCTTCTTCCTACGGCTCACCTCTTCCTTCTCTTTCTCACGCTCTCCGCGCTTTCTCCACCTACGACGTCTAGTGCGTAGGGCATCTAGGGTCATACTCCAATAGTGTACAGCATGTTAGCTGCCAGCGCGGTGTGCACTCACCTTGCGGGCCAGTGCTCTGTCAGCACTGCACAAGGATTTGCCTCCGAACACCGACGATCGAGCAACGAGCGGTGCTGGTGGACGTTGCCCATTGTATACCAAACTCGGGTTATAAAACGACCACGACGTTCCTATCTTCTTCCTCACACCTGGCCTCACTCCTTCTCTTCTTCCCTATTTTTTGCTGCTCGCAGGAGCTCAAGGCGAGGCTCTAATGGTGGATGCGCTTCCGGGGTCGCTTACGATCCTCATAGCCGGACAAGTGGCAGTGCTGATCAGGTTCCCAATGATGTTGTGCGTGATCATCCAGGATGACCGTCGCGATGCTGCTGCTCGAGTGGTGGCTCTCCGCGGCGGCGGTGACCACGATGACTAGGCATGTGCATTGTGCATGAGTGGGTGCTAGTGTATTGGCAGCAACTCCGCAAAATAAAATACCCACAAGGATTTCCTTTCGAAAAACGGTGGTGTCCCAATGAGGCGATTAGCTAGGACTAAATGTGGCAGTGTGGGTGTGGTTGTGAGCCGGATGGCATGATGGCACACAAGTTTATTTTATGTTGGAAATTTTTTGTCGCAGTGGTACATTAAGAAAAGCTCACTCGGAGGATCGCTACAAACGAAAAAAAATCCATTTATAAATCACGGCAACAAAACAACTGCAATCAACATAACATATGCATATGACAAATTATAAAACTAGGCACATATATCACATCAAGAAATTAAACTCTAGGCTAATGAATACAAGCATGGCGTCTACGGAACAAACAAAAATATAATGGTCATGAGGAAATATTTCCGGCAGTAGAATATATCCTTCGTCATCAAGGAGAGTAGTCGGAGGACTCACAAAACACGTCTTCCCAGATGTGGCTTCAGAGGTCTGCCAATGAAGATCTGAGGATTCATAACATCAAGGGTCTTGAAAAAATCCATCACTTGTTGGATCAAATGCTCTTGTGCGATGACATATTGCACAAGCTTGATCAGCACTGGGTCTCTCTCCGTGCGGGTTCCTAGAAAAGACGATGCTTCTCCGGGTGTTGCACGACTCGAAAAATAATAATAACCCCATTCACTGACATAGGGCACCGCAAATCGAAGGTGGGTAATCGCTTCATAGGCAGCAACCTCTATGGCCATTTCCTGGGCAGGCATAGATTTCTTGCCGAAACAGACTTCCATTGGTCTTTATTGGGGCTCAGTGGGGGATGTGCACAACTGCCTAATATTTTGAGGCGGTGGAAGTGATCCTCGATTTGAAAAGCTCATACTAAGTGGGTGGGGAGAACCCATGGTACTGCGGGTAAAATCCTAGAACATCTTAACAATACTACCCAGAGTTGCATCCGGGGTTCTCAGGTAACTCCCTTGGGGCTGCATGGTACAAATGCTTGTGAAGGCAGTGCATAAGGTGAGGGATGATGGGGGTGGTCACTAGGTGACTTCTTATATAGGTATGGGTTATGGCAGGCTTCAGGTTGGGTCAATCTTGGTGGCCAGTGCTGCTCTAACGTGGTCGAGTCAAAGCCACACATATAATTCACAAAATGTGACATATTACTGTGGTAGTCGGTTGGGGTTAGCTCCTAGTGGTTACGCTCAAATTTTTATTATACACGCATATCCACAAGAGGTACTATTAAAAAGTGGCACACAAATAGTCTGCCAATTTAGTCATGATAATACCAACTCATCATAATATATTGCGGAGGAATACTAAGGTTGGTTACTACTCTACTGACTTAGTATACTTTGTTGACGTCTAGTCGAGTGGGTCTTGCGGATGTCGAAGCTCCACGAACTATAACGTCGGGGTTGACTAGTGTAGTATCCGGGGCTAGAAGACTGGGGTAGGGCCTATAAGGCCAAATCACACCGATACATCTACTAGCAGAAATCTTGGGGCTAAGCGGGTGCCCATGCCATTAGCCTACACCAACAGGCATTCTGACTGGGAGGCATCCTAGTTCGCAAGTCCGTCTCCGATGACGTACTCTTCTCCAAACTCTGGTCCTTCCATGTCTAGTCAATAACATAACTAGTGGCAAGCCAGTGAGTACTTTGAATGCACTCGCAAACAACCGATGACATGGATAATGCAGTATGTATGATAACAAGTAATATGCAGTATTGGTGGGTACCAGCTTAATTGTAAATAAACATGATCATACATGGATATGCAACATAAGCTAGATGGTATTTAAAAGAACATGTTACATATATCTTCTATGGGCTGAACACTCCCGGTTGACCCGATATGCCAAGTCACCAAACTTGGTCCTATCAAGTCTTCCTCGGATATCAGTTTGAACACACACACACACACACACACACACACTCACACTTGGTTTATACGGAAACGACTGGCCGTAGTTCAAGTAGGATTACCCAACTTTCCTTGACTGTGGACATGGCTATTCGAATAGTTTTACACTCTGCAAGGGTAGTACACTGGACCCACGAGATTCGAGAATCTTCCATGTCATCCATGACTCGCGGTATATAACATACCTGAGGTAAGTACCAGATCAATGCCTTTTCCCTGACGATACTAGACAAAGAGATCCACTCGATTGGTACCCATCCCACATGATGTACGTCTTACGAGCATCGACTCTGGACATTATCATCCATGCAGGGACCAACGGTGTGCCCGGAACACGTAAAAACGGCATAGTCGACCTACCTAGTACGACCCCATCACGAGAGTGACCACATATCACTCCCTCCACTAGTAATGTGGCTCTTTGCTAGCACCGACCAAAGTAATCAACAAAGCCCCATCCCATAAAGGGGTATCATGGTCGTACATGTAAGGTCGGGACGGTCGACACATCATAAATCTAATCCTATTTTCAAAACCACTCACACCAAAATATACCCGGTGCACCACTGCTTCACAAGTGGCCACCTAACTCATCATCACCCTCGGGCATTAGTGGCAACCGACGGGGTTTTCATAAACCTTTGATATTTACCATCATCATGTTCATTCTTCTACTATGCTTAGCATCTACTTGTCAAAATGATATTAGCGTGACCCTCATAAGTGGTAGGATCATGCTCAAATGCAAGTGCTCCGGAGGAGCCATCGGAAACATCATACCGATGATTTACCGAATGCTCATGATCATATGCAATGGGAATAATTGCTCTATTAGCATGCAACATAATATTTGCTCAAACATGGTCAAAGGGTTGCTTGACCTGATCAGCTAAGTATCCGGGGTCTTCGGGGTCTTCAAGTCCAACTCCTTCGTCAAACATGGTATCTATCATCGTAGTAAATAATAAAATAATAAGTAGCTCACTCAAAAACAAAGCAAAAATTCACTTTAAAAATGTTACTCTATTCTGATAAATCTATATTATCATTTTGAAAATATTTGTCTATGGTTTTGGTAAAGGGAATATTTTAAAAATCATTTTAAGAGAAGCTAAAATATTCAAAATAGGCTCTATTAAATTTTAATCATTTTTAGAAGAATTGTGGTGGAAAAATAATTAAATTATACTCCCTCCGTTTCTAAATATAAGTCTTTTAAGAGGTTTCACTAGTGGACTACATACGGAACAAAATGAGTGAATGTGCACTTTAAAATATGTCTATATACATCCGTATGTAGTTTTCTAGTGAAACCTCTAAAAGGACTTATATTTAGGAATGGAGGAAGTAGTGGATAACAAATTTTACAAAAATCGTTTAAAACTGTATTAAACAGAAAAAGAAAAAGGGGCTATGGCTCACGCTTGGCTCGGCCTATGGCTTGGGCCGGCTCATACGTCTCCAACGTATCTATAATTTTTGACCGTTCAATGCTATTATATTATCAACTTTGGATGCTTTATATGCATGAATATGCTATGTTATATTATTTTTGGGACTAACCTATTGACCTAGAGCCCAGTGCCAGTTCCTGTTTTTTCCTTGTTTTTGACCTTTTTCAGATAGGAATATCAAACAGAGTCCTAATGGAATAAAACTTTTGTGATGATTTTTTGGACCAAAAGAGGCCCCCGAAGCTTTGGAAGAAGGCGAGAAGAGCCACGAGGGAGTCACGAGCCCGATAGGCGCGCCCTACCCCCCCCCCCCCCCCGGAGGGCCTAGCAGGCTCGTGACCTCCTCGTGGGCCCAACAGACGTAATCCCACCGCCATAAATTCCTATAAATACAGAAACCACCCAAAAGAAACCTAGATCGGGAGTTCCGCCGCCGCAAGCCTCGGTAACCACCAAAAACCAATCGGGAGCCCGTTTTGGCACCCTGTCGGAGGGGGAATCCATCTCCGATGGCCATCTTCATCATCCTAGAAATCTCCATGACGAGGAGGGAGTAGTTCTCCCTCGGGGCTGAGGGTATGTACCAGTAGCTATGTGTTTGATCTCTCTCTCTCTCGTGTTCTTGAGATGTCATGATCTCGATGTACCGCGGGCTTTGCTACTATAGTTGGATCCTATGATGTTCTTCCCCCTCTCCCTCCTTGTAATGAATTGAGTTTCCCCTTTGAAGTTATCTTATCGGATTGAGTCTTTAAGAACACTTGATGTATGTCTTGCACGTGTCTACCTGTGGTGACAATGGGGTATTCATGTGAGTACTTGATGTATGTTTTGGTGATCAACTTGCGCGATTCGTGACATCGGGAACCTATGCATATGGGTTGGCACACGTTTTGACTCTCCGGTAGAAACTTTGGGGCACTCTTTGAAGTTCTATGTGTTGGTTGAATAGATGATTCTGAGATTGTGTGATGCATATCGTATAATCATGCCCATGGATATTTGGGGTGACAATGGAGTATCTAGGTGACATTAGGGTCTTGGTTGATGTGTGTCTTAAGGTGTTATTCTAGTACGAACTCTATGATGGATCGAACGGAAATAATAGCTTCATGTTATTTTACTACAGACTCTTGAATAGATTGATTAGAAAGAATAACTTTGTGGTGGTTTCGTACCCGACAATAATCTCTTCGTTTGTTCTCCGCTATTAGTGACTTTGGAGTGACTCCTTGTTGCACGTTGAGGGCTAGTTATATGATCCAATTATGTTATCATTGTTGAGTGAACTTGTCGGGACCCCGATCCTAAGTCATAAGAACCCAGCCTGTGACACATCAGATCACTTTGCGGCCTCACGCACGGTAAACTCCACGGCTACCACCTTACCTTGGCCGGGACCGTTTGCGTCTTTTGGCTCACGTATATGAATATGTTGCTAGCGTTCAAACGACAAAGAACCCGGGTCGACATGACTAGTTATAAACCCAAGCAGTACATCCGTACAGGGACAGGCATACATAACCCAGCAAGGCAGGTGTCGATCAACAACGTGTGTAGACGAGTCGTAGCAAGCTACAAGGACTCCATTACACCACGTGACATTTCCCCGAGGGGACAGACACAACAGCCAAGAAGGATACACGCCGGTCAATCAATGTGTCTAGAGCAGTAGCAAGCTACCAAGGCTCGATGGAAGGACAAAGAGGCATTTCCCTGTAAAGAGTACTACTAAAGGCACACAACTAGGCGTCGAATCCCAAACATATAATGCATTTCATAACATACACACAATATGCACGATATGTGTAGATACAACGTGGCATCACAACATAACTCTATGACTCAAGCTTTTATTAAAGACTCATAAGAGTCAACATAGTATGATATTACAAACAAGGGTCTCGTGACCCGACACTCAAGTCATACAAACAACAAGCGGAAGAAAATCATGTCTCGGTATAGACATCTACTAAAAGTGGCTGGAAGAGCCTGAAAAGCTACTACGACCCTACCAAAGGAGCCAGACCTCTGTCTGGGATTCCCAAGCTATTCCGGTCAACATCGAACACATCGCGTAGAACCTTTTAATGAGTCTAAGTCTTCTCTGCAAAAACATAAATAAAGCAACCGTGAGTACAAAGGTACTCAGCAAGTCTTACATCAGAACTATCTACATATGCATCATGTTTCAATGAAAGGATTGTGGGTTTGATTGCATCAAGCCAACTTTGACTCTTGGCTAACCTGTACTACGATTACAAGTTCTTTCTTTGAGGTGGGACAGCGCACACGTGTCCACATATTGACCAATTCAATACACCACTATGGATCCACTCTCGTCTCCCTACGAGAAGGCCTTCCATAGCACTCACACTTATCTTGCATGTTTTAGAGTATCCATTTAACTTGTCTATGTACCACGTAATGTTTCCAACTAGTCCATATCCGAGGACGCGACTATTCGAACAGATTGATTCACCCTGCAGGGGTATACTTCTTCACACATGCTCTCACCACTTAGCACCATATGCATGTCATGCATCTCGGCAACCTTCAAGCGGAAGCACTGGCGTGGGTGTCGGCCACGACCGTTAACCACACAAGACCCTAGTCCAGGTTTATCGCCTATTTGAGACTGAACCCGCAAGGAAGTCCGGCCGAGGTTTCCTCTACGGCCCCAAACGATGTGCGCAGGGTTCCCAAGCCCTCCATCCGGGTGCCACTTGGTACACCGTTCCACTGTGTATCTACCGCAGAGAAGCCTACCCCGTCGGGCAGAGCTAAACACGGCCACCAACACTTGTCCTACAAACACCAGAAACTAATTGCAACTCCTTGACAGGGATCTAGGCAATTAATAAGCCGAGCGGGGTCATATTTCAGGGCCCAATGCATGGTAGTATCTTGTCTGGGATAACATACAGAGAATTCAGTTCTTAAGGACGGTCCCAATGAGACAACCCGCCATGTACTCCTACATGGCCTCTGATCGCTACCTTTAGCAAATCGGATTCACACTTTTACTCTCACACTTTAGAACATGATCACAACCATTCTGATTCATCATCCAGATGGATCAGACCCGACACGACCCTAAGCATAGCAGGCATTGTAAACAAGCATGGATGAGTAAGAACAACAAGGCTCAAGTAGTTGCAACTCATGCTAAGTGGTTTCAACTATTTACTGTGACAAAATCAGGTCATGCAGAGGAATGGGTTCAACTACCGATAACATGTACAGTTGAATTGTGTTTGTACTAATGCAGTAAAAGAGAGCAGGAGCGAGAGAGTGGGTTTATTTCAATATGCTCAAGGGGGTTTGCTTGCCTGACACATCTGAAGATAGCAATGAGTCTTCATCAATGTCAACGATCACATCGTCGGAAACATCGTTTACCGAGAGGGAACAACACCGACAAACAAGAAAGAACAACAATTACTTCACGGAAATGCAACACTATGATGCATGCTCAAGACATGAAATGAAAGGTGGCAGGGCTAATGTGGCTATCATTTCTTAAGTTGAAGTTGGTTTGAATTAGGATTCAAACATCACTTCAAGCCGGGTATTTTTCCATGTACCCTTATAATTGATTCGACCAGATGCTCATAACAAATTGTTCCAACATGCATGGATTTAGTATTTTGAGGTATTGATTTGCATTGACCAATGTTTGGTCATAACAATTGAAGTGGAATTCAAATAAGTATCAAATTCCATCTCCAAACTAAATATGAAATTTATCCTATTCACCATTTTTCCTATTTGGTGATGTTAACTTTTTCAAACATGCATGAAAATGCCATAATCAGATTCTTTGGATTTTTCTGATCCTTTTTCATATATAAATTATTTCCATCCGAGTTATATTTTAATTTCTATGATTTTTACAAGTTTTGCTATTATTCTGGAATTAATTAAAATCAGAAAAAGCTATTACTATGCCAGGCTGATGTCATCCCTGCGTCAGCAGGTCAACCAGCCGGTCCAGGTCAAACCCTCACCAGTGGGGCCCACTGGTCAGTGACGCAGGCGCTAACCCCGCGCTGACCAGCCCCTAATTGGGGTTTAACCAGGCGTGGCCACGTCAGTGGCTCTAAGGCCTGATTAGTGGCTCTAAGGCCTGATTAGTGGCGGGTTAAGGTGGCCACGTCGGCCCCCAGCGGAGGGTGGTCGCCGGCGACCATAGCAGCGGTAGAGGACTCACCGGAGACGACCTAACCGGCGCTACAGGGCACCAAATCGGGCGCCGTGTGCGGCTACGCGAAGCTGGCGAAGCGACTCATCTTCCAGGGGTAGCAGGAGGGACTGAAGGTGGCCGGAGAGGCGTCGGCGATGAGGGCGCGTGGTGGCCGAAAGTCGGCTCATCGGGGAGGAGCTCTAGAGGGAGTTTTCACGCGGGAGAGAGGGAAAAGGCTCGAGGGCTCACGGCGGCTCCATTTCTGGCATCGGCGACGAAGGAGAGGCTCGGAGCAGGACGAATCGACGGCGGCGGATCCGGTGACCGGAGGGAGAAACGGCGACGATGGCGATGCTGTGGGGGCTCAGGAGCTTGGAGGAGTTGATGGAGAGAAGCATCTCGTCGAGGTGGAGGTGTGGAGCGCGATAGGGAAGCGAGGAGTGGCCGGAGATGCGCTGGAGGTGAGCTCGGGCAGACCGGCAATGGCGGCGAGAGGAGGAAGAAAGCAGGGAGGAGAGGAGGGGAATGAAGAGAGGGGAGGAGATAAGGGAGAGGGAGAGCTTGTCGTGCTGGCGCGAGGAGGCAGGGGAGAGCTCCACGCGAAGCAGGAGGTGGCGAGGGGCGCGCCGTGCCTTCCTTCTCCTGTGCCTTCTGGCACGAGGAGGAAGACGAGAGGGGAAACCCCCTTGGTGGGCTGGGCCAGCAGGTGATCGCAGGTTAGTTTCCTTTTTTTTTCTTTTTCTGTTTTGTTTTCTTTCTGACATTTGTTTTTACTTGTTTTGGCTCCAACTAATTCAAAGAAAATAGCTAAACAACTCTGGGGTGTCATTTGGAAAATTTCCAACCCCATGTGAAGTTTTCAACATTTTATAAAACTAGGAAGTATTTGAAATCAATTAATTAATTGATTTCAGTGGCTTTTGAGTTTAAAATAAAATGCCAAAAGTATTTTTAAAAATAAAACCAATCCTGAATTGTGTTTTCCAAAATTTATCAAAAATGATGGACTTTTATGGAGGCCATTTTGGGTTCATTGATTTGTCACCACTTTGAATTGTTTTGCATATAGAGTTGCTAGGGTTTTTCTCTTGTTTTTCCAGTTGACTTCTAATGCAAGAATGAAGATATGAGCACAACCTTGCTATTCATCAAAGGGGTAACTAGGGATGTGATAACTCACCGCCACTAAACAAGAATCTCGTCCCGAGATTCAAGCATAGTTGGGAAGAGGGAGAGGGGACACTACACTATCACAATCTTCACGATCCATTTTCTCCTCTCGAGGACGTTGATTCATCGCACCATGTTGATCTTGACATCTTTGTCCTTGAGGTCTTCATCTAGCTTGACGACAAAAGAACAGGGAGACTACACAAGATTTGATCTCCTCGAAGATCGAGCAACTCAAGATCAACTCATAGAATGAGACGTAGGAACGTCCCTTGAGCTGAGACACAACACACATAACACGGACGAGGAAATGAGACATATGACAGAGGTTCAGTTGGTAGGCAACAAATCCAGGCTTAAAACAGATGGTGGCGAGGTTTCAAAGTACCGAGGATTAAGTTACCCTTCATACCACAACGGGGCACCTTAGGAAGGTGACTCTTAGAGTTATTCCCCTTAAGTGGCAAAAAGAATTACTTTTGATCCTAAGATCATTGAAACTCTTCCTACGAGGGAAGACAATTCACAATTGATTGTTTGAAGGAAGTTGAAAGAATGGCATACTCAGGTTGGAAAGAAACTAGAGTTATTGAACAACTCGGCAAACGGAAGGCACAATCCAATTATTACCGAGGATATAACCTAGTGTCTGAGCATGCTCTCAAGAACTTGAGCATTTCCATATTCATCAAGGTTTACCAACATCCGTGCCAAGGATCCTGGCGACACATCATACTACCACGATGAATAAGGGTGGAGGATGCATATGCAAAGGAAAACAACACTTCCTTAGATTTCACCTTAGCTGTGCCAAGGGAACGAAATCTGGTTGATCGACCGAGAGACATTTAGCACTTCGCTTCTAATGTTCTCCTTGATGTACTAGCACAACCCAATTATAGGTCATGCTTTATATCTAGCACATCAAATATAGGTCGGAATTCGGGGCATCAAAGAGAGTCCATGAGGAACAACTTATAAAATAGGTCATACCAAAAACCTCACGGAAGATGGCTAAGGTTGCTGATGCAAGATATTATAATTTCAAGTCTTCCGGCTAGGTGTGTTAGCCATTTCACCACTTTACCGGGTTACATATAGACCAATATTATAATTCTTGGGAAAGTTCCAACCATTATAACTGCCTGAGATTCAGCTCCGGTTGGTGACACGATGCTTCAGACTCAACATGTCTGAAAAGAAAGTTTGCAACACAAATCGACGAGATAACTTTGCGACATTCTTAGGAAATGAACTACGGAAGACAACTCCAAAACATGAGCTGGATTGCAAGACCCCCGTGAACACACTGCCCAAGACAACTGTGAACACATATAAATCTTACAACAAAACACTACCGAGTTCTGGATGGGAACCATCATTGCGGATGACGAAGCCATGTGCAAGTCCATGTGGTACTTTCAGGAATGGCACTTAACTTCTTTTCCTTGAACAAATCAATCAGTGGCTTGGTGTGCTCGGAGATACATATGGAATGGAGGTAGCTAATCTCTCAGACCATAGAATACTTCGCACGTGCATGACTGACTTGAGATGATTCCGAAGAAACAAATTAACTTTTCTCGAATTCACGGCAGCAACTTACATCAAATGCACGTGAACTAGAGGAAGTCACTCCTTACACCTAACATATACTTCATGAATAGACATGAAGACAATGTCTTAAAAGTTTCCAACACTAACTTAATGTCCAACATAGATCATGGAACAAATGAAAATGTTGCCGATGGACTCAACAACAATTCATCAAGATACCCATATAAATGGATTTCCACAACTATGTGAGCAAGATAATAGCATTAGTCAGATCAAAGAATATAATGGTGTATGCTCAGAGAAATCCATGAGTAATACACTGCTACGAAAATCTTTGGTTCTGAATTTGATTTGACAATAGCCCATGCTCAAATCAAAATTGAACAAGATAATATATGCAACAATTGATCACACGAATCAACCAATGACAATATCATCTTTCTTCAAGACTCCCACAACAGGAAAAATATCCTTTTTAAATGAGCTAAGTTTAGGCGAAGCTTTTATCTTCCAACTCTCCAAGTTGTTGTTTAGCTTAACCAACTAGCACAGGGTATCCAGCGCGGATTCTTGGAGAAGATGGCTTATAAGGAAACCAACTTGATCACGATCTCTATCATAACAGTCAGCAAACAACCTGGTAATACTTCTAAGAAGATATTCGTAAAATTACGAACCACCTATATATTATTAAGCTCGGGAACAATCTCGCTTTTCAGGGCAAGATGATGTGTTCAATAGAGCGAGGGATTGACAAAATCCTAACCCATTGATCGAAAAGTGCACCATGAAACATGGACTAGGTAGCACGGTCAATCTTAGGATGACGGTTCAATCATCATCACCATAAGAGTGAATTTATTGTCCATTAACTACTAAACAATGGCATTGCTAGGAGTATTGATTTCACACATCATGGTTCACTTGTCGATATTCCAGTTACAACCAACATGGAAACCGAGGGATGAATAATGATAGCGAGAAATATCACTACATCAAGAGTTCGTAAGAGATGGTGCAATTCTCACAACATTCTTGACAACAAGAGGGTAATACTCCAAGATAGAACATAACAAAAGTTGGGTTGGTATTTTCATCTGCAGAGTACAACTACTTTGACCCAATCCAAGAAATGAATGAGGAACTGGAGTTTGCTTCTCCGAGTCATTCTGAGATAGAATGGCTTGACAGACTAAAAGAATAATAGGCATCGATGACATGGATGCACAACTACTCTTAACTATCCTCTCATGGATGAAGGTCAGAATCCAACTAATGAGGGGCAACTCAAAAGCACATGGATTCTTGAGTTGTGGATGCATGGATTAGCATGTCGAACGGGTTCAACATAATTCTTCCAGATAACCCATGCAGAAGGGGGAAGTAGGCAAAATCACAATATGAAGTAGAGAACTCATCACGAGCACTCTTGTTATGATCTTTAGTTCACGGAGAACTACTGGCAAAGATGATTCATGGTGTTGGAGGAATGATATACCATAACTTTGGGACTACAACAAGGTTACTAATCATTATAAAGGAACTAGCAACACTATCAACAGAGATGAGCAGAATGATTCTTGGATTCAAAGACCCAGAAATAGAATACCTAAAACTAAATAACAACACGAGATGTTTTTGAAAATGATGGCCAGAACTATCACACTGGAAGACATAGCACACATCTATACTATTGGGTAGTTTTCGGAGTAACATGGTTTCCTAATACTTCAACAAAACGTCGAGGTAATAGAGTACCTCAACACAGTGATTAGTGTGCTTTGTCTGGCCAAAAGACATTAGAATTAAGAGGAAGGAAGTTGCCATTGCAACTGATTATTTAGGATCTTTGGAAAACTTGGACAACATAACGGCTGTGCGGGCATGAAATATGAGGCAACCTGCAAGAAAACTAACAACATAACAATTGAATTCTTATGGAGACACTGATCCAGGAACACAACAACTTTTCTATAAGTCTCCAACATAGTAACTCGTCATCCTAATGAATAGATGAGAAAGCCTAATTATTAAACCCGTAGAATAAAGAAGAGGATGACTCAAAATAAGAATGACACAAGGAAATGAGTAAAAGAGCCTTACATTACCTTCCACAAACAATTCCCTTATATAACTAAAGAGTTGCTAGACTCAACATCGACCAGTTTGGCTCGGTTATCCTACAGGCAGTCAAGCTCTGATACCAAAGCTGTCGGGTCCCCGATCCTAAGTCATAAGAACCCAGCCTGTGACACATCACATCACTTTGCGACCTCACGCACGGTAAACTCCACTGCTGCCACCTTACCTTGGCCGGAACCGTTTGTGTCTTTTGGCCCACGTATATGAATATGTTGCTAGCGTTCAAACGACAAAGAACCCGGGTCGACATGACTAGTTATAAACCCTAGCGGTACATCCGTACAGGGACAGGCATACGTAACCTAGCAAGGCAGGTGTCGATCAACAGCGTGTGTAGACGAGTCGTAGCAAGCAACAAGGACTCCATTACACCGCGTGACATTTCCCCGAGGGGACAGACACAACAGCCAAGAAGGATACACGCCGGTCAATCAATGTGTCTAGAGCAGTAGCAAGCTACCAAGGCTCGATGGAAGCACAAAGAGGCATTTCCCTGTAAAGAGTACTACCAAAGGCACACAACTAGTTGTCGAATCCCACACATATAATGCATTTCATAACATACACACAATATGCACGATATGTGTAGATACAACATGACATGACAACATAACTCTATGACTCAAGCTTTTATTAAAGACTCATAAGAGTCAACATAGTATGATATTACAAACAAGGGTCTCGTGACCCGACACTCAAGTCATACAAACAACAAGCGGAAGCAAATCATGTCTGGGTACAGACATCTACTAAAAGTGGCTGGAAGAGCCTGAAAAGCTACTACGACCCTACCAAAGGAGCCAGACCTCTGTCTGGGATTCCCAAGCTATTCCGGTCAACATCGAACACATCGCGTAGAACCTTTTAATGAGTCTAAGTCTTCTCTGCAATAACATAAATAAAGCAACCGTGAGTACAAAGTTACTCAACAAGTCTTACATCAGAACTATCTACATATGCATCATGTTTCAGTGAAAGGATTGTGGGGTTTGATTGCAGCAAGCCAGCTTTGACTCTTGGCTAACCTGTACTACGATTACAAGTTCTTTCTTTGAGGTGGGATAGCGCACACGAGTCCACATATTCACCAATTCAATACACCACTATGGATCCACTCTCGTCTCCCTACGAGAAGGCCTTCCATAGCACTCACACTTATCTTGCATGTTTTAGAGTATCCATTTAACTTTTCTATGTACCACGTAATGTTTCCAAGTAGTCCATATCCGAGGACGCGGCTATTCGAACATATTGATTCACCTTGCAGGGGTATACTTCTTCACACATGCTCTCACCACTTAGCACCATATGCATGTCATGCATCTCGGCAACCTTCAAGCGGAAGCACTGGCGTGGGTGTCGGCCATGACAGTTAACCACACAAGACCCTAGTCCAGGTTTATCGCCTATTTGAGACTGAACCCGCAAGGAAGTCCGGCCGAGGTTTCCTCTACGACCCCAAACGATGTGCGTAGGGTTCCCAAGCCCACCATCCGGGTGCCACTTGGTACACCGTGCCACTGTGTATCTACCGCAGAGAAGCCTACCCCGTCGGGCAGAGCTAAACACGGCCACCAACACTTTTCCTACAAACACCAGAAACTAATTGCAACTCCTGGACAGGGATGTAGGCAATTAATAAGCCGAGCAGGGTCATATTTCAGGGCCCAATGCATGGTAGTATCTTGTCTTGGATAACATACACAGAACTCAGTTCTTAAGGATGGTCCCAATGAGACAACCCGCCATGTACTCCTACATGGCCTCTGATCGCTACCTTTACCAAATCGGATTCACACTTTACTCTCACACTGTAGAACATGATCACAACTATTCCGATTCATCATCCAGATGGATCAGACCCGACACGACTCTAAGCATAGCAGGCATTGTAAACAAGCATGGATGAGTAAGCACAACAAGGCTCAAGAAGTTGCTACTCATGCTAAGTGGTTTCAACTATTTACTGTGACAAAATCAGGTCATGCAGGGGAATGCGTTCAACTACCGATAACATGTACAATTGAATCGTGTTTGTACTAATGCAGTAAAAGAGAGCAGGAGCGAGAGAGTGGGTTTATTTCAATATGCTCAAGGGGGTTTGCTTGCCTGACACATCTGAAGATAGCAAGGAGTCTTCATCAATGTCAATGATCACATCGTCGGAAACATCGTTTACCGAGAGGGAACAACACCGGCAAACAAGAAAGAACAACAATTACTTCATGGAAATGCAACACTATGATGCATGCTCAAGACATGAAATGAAAGGTGACAGGGCTAATGTGGCTATCATTTCTTAAGTTGAAGTTGGTTTGAATTTGGATTCAAACATCACTTCAAGCCGGGTATTTTTCCAAGTACCCTTATAATTGATTCGACCTGATGCTCATAACAAATTGTTCTAACATGCATGGAGTTAGTATTTTGAGGTACTGATTTGCATTGACCAATGTTTGGTCATAACAATTGAAGTGGAATTCAAATAAGTATCAAATTCCATCGCCAAACTAAATATGAAATTTATCCTATTCACCATTTTGCCTATTTGGTGATGTTAACTTTTTCAAACATGCATGAAAATGCCATAATCAGATTCTTTGGATTTTTCTAATCCTTTTTCATATATAAATTATTTCCATCCGAGTTATATTTTAATTTCTATGATTTTTACAAGTTTTGCTATTATTCTAGAATTAATTAAAATCAGAAAAAGCTATTACTGTGTCAGGCTGATGTCATCCCTGCGTCAGGAGGTCAACTAGCCGGTCCAGGCCAAACCCTGACCAGTGGGGCCCATTGGTGAGTGACCCAGGGGCTAACCCCGTGCTGACCAGCCCCTAATTGGGGTTTGACCAGGCGTGGGGCCCTCTGTCAGTGGCTCTAAGGCCTGATTAGTGGCGGGTTAAGGTGGCCACGTCGGCCCCCACCGGAGGGTGGTTGCCGACGACCATAGACGCGACGGAGGACTAGCCGGAGAAGACCTAAACGACGCTACAGGGCACCAAATCGGGCGCGGTTTGCGGCTACGCGAAGCTGGCGAAGCGGCTCATCTTCCAGGGGTAGCAGGAGGGACTAAAGGTGGCCGGAGAGGCGCAGGCGACGAGCGGGCGTGGTGGCCGAAAGTCGGCTCGTCGGGGAGGATATCTGGAGGGAGTTTTCACGCGGGAGAGAGAGGGAAAAGGATCGAGGGCTCACGGCGGCTCCATTTCTGGCATCGGCAATGAAGGAGAGGCTTGGAGCAGGATGAATCGACGGTGGCGGATCCGGTGACCGGAGGGAGAAACGGCGACGATGGCGACACTGCAGGGGCTCGAGAGCTCGGAGGAGTTGATGGAGAGAAGCATCTCGTCGAGGCGGAGGTGTGGAGCGCGACAGGGAAGCGAGGGGTGACCGGAGACGAGCTGGAGGTGAGCTCAGGCAGACCGGCAATGGCGGCGAGAGGAGGAAGAAAACAGGGACAAGAGGAGGGGAATGGAGAGAGGGGTGGAGATAAGGGAGAGGGAGAGCTTGTCTTGGTGGCGCGAGGAGGCAGGGGAGAGCTCCACGCGAAGCAGGAGGTGGCGAGGGGTGCGCCGTGCCTTCCTTCTCCTGTGCCTTCTGGCACGAGGAGGAAGACGACAGGGGAAACCCCCTTGGTGGGCTGGGCCAGCAGGTGAGCGCAGGTTAGTTTCCTTTTTTTCTGTTTTGTTTTCTTTCTTACATTTGTTTTTATTTGTTTTGGCTCCAACTAATTCAAAGAAAATAGCTAAACAACTCTGGGGTGTCATTTGGAAAATTTCCAACCCCATGTGAAGTTTTCAACATTTTATAAAACTAGGAAGTATTTGAAATCAATTAATTAATTGATTTCAGTGGCTTTTGAGTTTAAAATAAAATGCCAAAAGTATTTTTCAAAATAAAACCAATCCTGAATTGTGTTTTCCAAGATTTATCAAAAATGATGGACTTTTATGGAGGCCATTTTGGGTTCATTGATTTGTCACCACTTTGAATTGTTTTGCATATAGAGTTGCTAGGGTTTTTCTCTTGTTTTTCCATTTCACTTCTAATGCAAGAATGAAGATATGAGCACAACTTTGCTATTCATCAAAGGGGTAACTAGGTATGTGACAGAACTTCCACTAGAGAAAGTATGAACCCTATGCCTTGTTTCCACGCATTGCAATACCGTTCGTGATCACTTTTATTATTATTTACGTTTCTGTTTTTATAACTTCAGATTACAAAAACCTATATCTACTATCCATTTTGCACTTGTATCACCATCTCTTCGCCGAACTAGTGTACCTATACAATTTATCATTGTATTGGGTGTGTTGAGGACACAAGAGACTCTTTGTTATTTGGTTGCAGGGTTGCTTGAGCGAGACCATCTTCATCCTATGCCTCCCACGGATTGATAAACCTTAGGTCACCCACTTGAGGGAAATTGCTACTGTCCTACAAACCTCTCCACTTGGAGGCCCAACAACGTCTACAAGGAGAAGGTTGCGTAGTAGACATCAAGCTCTTTTCTGGAGCCGTTGTCGGGGAGGTTAGCGCTTGAAGGTATATCTTTAGATCTTGCAATCGAATCTTTTAGTTTCTTGTTTTATCACTAGTTTAGTCTATAAAAGAAAACTACAAAAAAATGGAATTAAGGTTGCCTCATATGCTTCATCTTTTTAATGTCTTTCGTGAAAATGATGGGAAGGAAAATTGTGCTCAAGTGCTAGAAGAAGAATTACATAGAATGCTTGGCATAAAATATTTGAATGATGAGCATGATTGCAATGTTGTTAGTATGAATTCTTTGAATACCCATGATGCTAATGATATGCAAAGCCACAAGCTTGGGGACGCTATGTTTGGTGAATATGATCTTTTTAGTTCCCCCGCTTTGAATGATCAAATTTATTATGATGAAAGCATGCCCCCTATTTAGGATGATTATTGTGTTGATACTTATGCTATAAAGAAGAAATATGATAAAACTTGTCACAATTATGAGTACCCTTTTACTAAACATTACTCTTTTAATGTGGAAAAAATTCGTACTATTCAAGTCTTTTATGATACTCCCACTACTATTGATGAGAATAAATTTCCTTATGTGGAGAGTAGTAAAATTTCTATGCTTGTAGATCATGAAAAGAATGCTTTAGGTGCTGGTTATATTGTTTAATTCATTCATGATTCTACTGAAAATTATTATGAGAGAGGATCATATGCTTCTACATATTGCAATAATATCAAGCTTCCTCTCCATGTGTTGAAACTTTTGAAGTCATGCTTGTTTTATTTTCCTATGCTAGTTGATTCTTGCTCCAATAAATTGTTTGATCAAAAAATACCTATGCATAGGAAGTGGGTTAGACTTAAATGTACTAGTCATATGCTCCATGATGCTTCCATTATGTTTCAATGCTTATCTTTTATGTGAGCATCATTGAAATCATCATGCCTAGCTTGAAAGGCATTAAAGAAAAGTGCTTGTTGGGAGACAACCCAATATGTATCCTTACTGTTTTTGTGTGCACATGATTAAGCTACTGTATTAATCATGTTTTATTGACTTAGTTTCAATAAAGTGCCAAGTAAAACCTTTATGATTAGTTTGGGTGATAGTTGTTTGATCATGCTGAAAAAGACATAAACTTTGTGCTCGCGAAATCATTTCTAATTTCTATCCAAAGAGTGATTTTAGGTTGATTCGTTTTGCTGCTGATTGATATACAAATTGCCTCAAGTTTCATAATTGTTTAACAATTTTTGGAAGTGCAGAAGGATGGTCATAATTCAGATCATTACAGACTGTTCTGTTTTTGACAGATTCTGTTTTCAATGCATAGTTTGCTTGTTTTGGTGTTTCCGTAGATTATATTGAGTAATATAAATTGTGGAAATAGTAATATACAGTAGGAATTGTGTGAATATAATTATGAGTCTTGTTTTGACAGTACCCAAGTGATTGACTTGCTCGTTATCATACTAACCCATCTCACGAAGTTCCGTTAAGTTTTGTGTTGTGAAGTTTTCAAGTTTTGGGTAGAGTTTCGATGGACTATGGAACCAGGAGTGGCAAGAGCCTAAGCTTGGGTATGCCCAAGGAACCCCAAAGCCATATTCAAGGACACCAAAGAGCCTAAGCTTGGGGATGCCCCGGGAAGGCATCCCCTCTTTCGTCTTCAGTCCATCGGTAACTTTACTTGGGGCTATATTTTTATTCACCACATGATATGTGTTTTGCTTGGAGCGTCATTTTATTTTATTAGTACTTTCTTACTGTTATTTATATTAATGTTTTGCATCATCTAGTTCAATAAAAATGTCAAGGGTAGCCTTTAAAATGCTTAATTTGCAAGTGTAGGAGTTGCTGTTCCAAAACAGAAAGTTTGCTTGCAGTGAAATTTTTTCCTAGAATTGTTTGTATGTCATAATAACTTGAAATTTGGACACAGTATAATATTATGAATTATCTACAGCGTGGAAGTTTTTCAGATGTTTTGGAGTTAATTAAGTATGGATCTTGCTGCATTCTTAACAAACTGTTCTGTTTAGGCAGATTGCTGTTATGTTTACATTGTTTGCATATGTTTGCTTGTTTAATGATCCTACTTGAGGATTGGAGTTTTAAATATGCAGAGGCATTTAGTATGCAATGTCTAATAATAATTTTAGTGATTTACTACAGTAGAATATGATAAAGTTTTGCATTGATTTATACTAACCTATCTCACGAGTTCTTGTTGAGTTTTGTGTGGATGAAGTTTTTAAGATTTTGGAAACCACCATATGAGAGGAATTAAGGAGACACAAAAGCTCAAGCTTGGGGATGCCCAAGGCATCCCCAATTCATATTTCAAGAAGTCTCAAGCACCTAATCTTGGGGATGCCACGGATGGCATCCCACCTTTCTTCTTCAAACAATTATCGGTTAGTATTGGTTGAACCTAAGTTTTTGCTTCTTCACATGATTCGTGCTATCCTTGAAGTGTCATTTTATTTTGTTTGAATAGGGTACTTAAGATCTGAAATTATTAGATGGGAGAGTCTTCACATAGCCAAATAATTATTCACTACTCATTGAGCTTCACTTATATCTTTTGGACTAGTTTTTCTTTTACTCCCATGCTTCACTTATATCATTTTGAGAGTCTTAAACAGCATGGTAATTTTCTTAGGTTATGAATCTAGTCCTAATATGATGGGCATCCAAGAGGGATATAATAAAAACTTTCATATAGAGTGCATCGAGTATTATGAGAAGTTTGATTCTTTACATATAGTTTTGAGACATAAGGATGGTGATATTAGAGTCATAGTAGTTAGTAATTATGGATTGGTAGAAATACTTGTGTTAGAGTTTGTGATTGCCGTAGCATGCACATATGGTGAACTGCTATGTTAGGAAGTCGGAGCATGGTTTTTTTATTGAGTGTCATCCTTGGTGTGGAGGTTGGGATCGCCCGATGGTTAACTCCTACCAACACTTCCCCTAGGAGCATGTGTCTAATACTTTGTTTCGATTACTAATTAAACTTTTGCAATAAGTATGTGAGTTCTTTATGACTAATGTTGAGTCCATGGATTATACGCACTCTCACCCTTCCACCATTGCTAGCCTCTCTAGTACCGCGCAACTTTCGCCGGTGCATACACCCACCATATATCCTTCCTCAAAACAGCCACCATACCTACCCATCATGGCATTTCCATGGCCATTCCGAGATATATTGCCATGCAACTTCCACCGTTCTGTTTATTATGACACACATCATCATTGTCATATTCCTTTGCATGATCATGTAGTTGACATCGTATTTGTGGCAAAGCCATCGTTACCTTTCATACATGTCACTCATGAGTCATTGCACATCCCGGTACACTACCGGAGGCATTCATATAGAGTCATATCTTTGTTCTAAGTATCGAGTTGTAAGTAAATGAAAGTGTGATGATCATCATTATTAGAGCATTGTCCCATGTGAGGAAAGGACGAAAGCTATGATTCCCTCACAAGTTGGGATGAGACTCCGGACTTAAAATAAAAAAGAAAATAAAAGAGGACAAAGAGACCACCAAAAAATGAAAAAAGCGGCCAAAGAGCCCAAACAAAATAAAGAGAAAAAGAGAGAAGGGACAATGCTATTATACTTTACCACACTTGTGCTTCAAAGTAGCACCATGATCTTCATGACAGAGAGTCTCATATATTGTCACTTTCATATACTAGTGGGAATTTCATTATAAAACTTGGCTTGTATATTCCATTGATGGGCTTCCTCAAATTGCCCTAGGTCTTCGTGAGCAAGCAAGTTGGATGCACACCCACTTAGTTTTTTTAGCTTTCATACACTTATAGCTTGTGCATCCGCTGCATGGCAATCCCTACTCACTCACATTGATATCTATTGATGGGCATCTCCATAGCCCGTTGATATGCCGAGTCGATGTGACCATATCCTCCTTTTTGCCTCACAACCTCCACCATATTCTATTTCACCTATAGTGCTATATCCATGGCTCACGCTCTTGTATTGCGTGAGAGTTGAAAAGGTTTAAGAAAGTAAAAGTGTGAAAACAATTTCTTGACTAAGACCGGGGTTGTGCATGATTTAAATACGTTGTGTGGGGAAGATGGAGCATAGCCAGACTATATGATATTGTAGGGATAACTTTCTTTGGCCATGTTATTTTGAAAAGACATGATTGCTTTGTTAGTATGCTTGAAGTATTATTGTTCTTATGTCAATATTAAACTTTTTGTCTTGAATCATATGGATCTGAATATTCAGGCCACAATATATGTTAGGTAGCATTCCACATCAAAATTTTTGTTTTTATCATTTACCTACTTGAGGACGAGCATGAATTAAGCTTGGGGATGCTTGATACGTCTCCAACGTATCTATAATTTTTGATCGTTCCATGCTATTATATTATCAACTTTGGATGTTTTATATGCATGAATATGCTATTTTATATTACTTTTGGGACTAACCTATTGACCTAGAGCCAGTGCCATTTCCTGGTTTTTCCTTGTTTTTGACCTTTTTCAAATAGGAATATCAAACGGAGTCCAAATGGAATAAAACTTTCGTGATGATTTTTTTGGACCAAAAGAGACCCCCGAAGCTTTCGAAGAAGGCGAGAAGAGACACGAGGGAGTCACGAGACTGGTAGGCGCGCCCTACCCCCGGGGAGGGCCTAGCAGGCTCGTGACCTCCTCGTGGGCCCAACTTACGTAATTCCACCGCCATAAATTCCTATAAATACAGAAACGCCCAAAAAGAAACCTACATCGGGAGTTCCGCTGCCGCAAGCCTCTGTAGCCACCAAAAACCAATCGGGAGCCCATTCCGTCACCCTGCCGGAGGGGGAATCCATCTTCGGTGGCCATCTTCATCATCCCGGCGATCTCCATGACGAGGAGGGATTAGTTCTCCCTCGGGGCTGAGGGTATGTACCAGTAGCTATGTGTTTGATCTCTCTCTCTCTCGTGTTCTTGATATGTCATGATTTCGATGTACTGCGGGCTTTGCTACTATAGTTGGATCCTATGATGTTCTTCCCCCTCTCCCTTCTTGTAATGAATTGAGTTTCCCTTTGAAGTTATCTTATCGGATTGAGTCTTTAAGAACACTCGATGTATGTCTTGCATGTGTCTATCTGTGGTGACAATGGGATATTCATGTGAGTACTTGATGTATATTTTGGTGATCAACATGTGGGTTTCGTGACATCGAGAACCTATGCATATGGGTTGGCACACGTTTTGACTCTCCGGTAGAAACTTTGGGGCACTCTTTGAAGTTCTATGTGTTGGTTGAATAGATGATTCTGAGATTGTGTGATGCATATCGTATAATCATGCCCACAGATACTTGAGGTGACAATGGAGTATCTAGGTGACATTAGGGTCTTGGTTGATTTGTGTCTTAAGGTGTTATTTTAGTACGAACTCTATGATGGATCGAACAGAAATAATAGCTTCGTGTTATTTTACTACGGACTCTTGAATAGATTGATCAGAAAGAATAACTTTGTGGTGGTTTCGTACCCGACAATAATCTCTTCGTTTGTTCTCCGCTATTAGTGACTTTGGAGTGACTCTTTGTTGCACATTGAGGGGTAGTTATATGATCCAATTATGTTATCATTGTTGAGAGAACTTCCACTAGTGAAAGTATGAACCCTAGGCCTTGTTTCCACGCATTGCAATACCGTTTGTGCTCACTTTTATTATTATTTACTTTGCTGTTTTTATAACTTCAGATTACAAAAACCTATATCTACTATCCATTTTGCACTTGTATCACCATCTCTTCGCCGAACTAGTGTACCTATACAATTTATCATTGTATTGGGTGTGTTGAGGACACAAGAGACTCTTTGTTATTTGGTTGCAGGGTTGCTTGAGAGAGACCATCTTCATCCTACGCCTCCCACGGATTGATAAACCTTAGGTCACCCACTTGAGGGAAAATTGTTACTGTCCTACAAACCTCTGCACTTGGAGGCCCAACAACGTCTACAAGGAGAAGGTTGCATAGTAGACATCACCGGCCCAGCTGGCCAGCAAGCCAGCTAGCCCAGGCTCGCACATGACCATGTTCAAACCTGACGTGCGGGCCCGTGCAGTTAGCGGCAGAGAGGAGAGGGGGGAGACAAGACCCACCGACAGGTGCGCCCCACATGTTGGGGTCATCTTCCACCTCTGGACAGAGGGGAGGGGTGGCACGCCAGCGACGCTACCGGTGCCCTCGAGCCCCGCTTATGGCAGTAATGGAACCAGCTCACCATCGCCTACGTGCTGGTGGTCGAGGGGTTGACAGGGAGGCCCTGGTTCATCGGCGACGAGGTGGTTGCGGTAGAGCCGATTCGGGAGGTTGATGAACTAGGTGCTACGGGCAGGGATTAGATCGGGAAGGTGATGGGGAAGCTCCCTGAGGCTGCAAGGGTCACGGAGAAGGAGAGAGGAGCGTCGGAGCTAGCCTGTAGCCTGAGATTGACGGAGCTCCGAAGTGGCGGGGCCTCGGTCGATCTCGAGCACAGGAGCTCGCTGTGCTCGAATGGGGTGGCTAGGGGTGTGATTTAGGCTCTAGAGAAGTGGGACGAGGGTGCTGGAGCGAGTGGGAAGGCCTATTTTGAGGCCCCCGACGGTGCATCGAGCTGGAAGCGCCGATGGTTTCACCGTGGCTCGCAGGAGTGGCAGTGAGAGCTCGGGGTCGAAACCACGGTATTGTGGACGTGGTTTAGGACCCATGTGACTCACTGAGAGAGAGAGAGAGAGCGAGGAGGAGCGTGCATGTGTGGCCGTGGTCTTCTGGCCGAATCTGGCGCGCGTGAGCACGCGTTGCTCCGGTCAACAAAGCGAGGGAGGAGGGGCCCTGAGGCTGCCCTGTTAGAGAGGGGTTGTCGGGTACGAGAATGGGAAACGGCGGGAGGCTTGAACCAGCCAGGGCTGGCCACCTTTGCTTCAGGTGCGCCCTGTAGCTTTCCCAGAGTGCATTTTTGGTATTCCACGACATGTTGGCGCGCTTTGGGCGCCTTGGCCGTGTCTGGTGTGTCCTGGGTCTGGGTTGGAAGATACTTAGTCGTTTGAGAGCCGAGAGACTCCCTGCTGGTCAAGGGAAGTGATTAAAGGAGTGATGCCAGACGTGAACGAGAAATTAGAATGTAATTTTTGGCTTTTCTGCTTGGATTCAAGGAGGGGCCACTCACCTGCACCTGGGGAGTGGTGCTGGCTGTTTGGTCTACGAGTTTGGAGAAAGTGTATGGGTGTGGAGTGAGGTAGGAGCTGATTTACTAATCTGGCAGAAGGTGTTCGACGGTTGTTTGGGGTAGCTACACTTTACCACTGGTGATGAAAGTTATCGGGATTGAGTTTGATGCAAAATTAGGATCCTCCACCAAATTTGAGCTTCATTGGACAAGTTTGGCAGTGCAAAATTGAAATTGCCCTCAAATGGATAGATTACCCCCTCCAAATCCCATTTTTGGCAGAGACTCCTCATTTGGGGTGTTGAACACTCCTGCAAAGTTTCAACCCATTTGGATAAACTTTGAAATATAGAGATGTTTCAACTTGATTCTGGACAAGGAGGGTTTTAGGATTATTTAGTGAACCAAACCACCTTGGAATGAGGTGAAACTTGGTGTGGCCACCAAATATAGCTTGGGAAGGTTGCTGGAATTTTCTAGGAATTTATTGGAAATATTTCAAGAGAGAAAAACACACAGGATAGGTTTCCAAGGGTTTGCTCAAATAATTTGAATATAAATAGGGGATGAAAATCTTATGTATGGAAAATATGTATCCTGTGAGTATCTCCAAATTTTCTCAGAATTTTCTAAGGCAGAAAAGTAATTTTCATATAGAAATATCAATTCTGGCCCGAGAAATGTACATGCATATAAAATAGGAAAATAATTTGGAAATTAATTATTTTATGATACTAGAGAGTTAAATTAGTTTAAAACCACATTACCATCCTTGGGTAAAGGCACTCCCTTCTCATCAAGGACTTGTAGTGCAACCCAAAGCAAGCATTTGAAATAGTCAAGAATAAGAAAAAGAATCATTGGGAAAAATCATGTTATGAAAATATGGTTTTTGAATCCACTCACTCAAGCATACAAACATACAATGACAATCATGGCACTCACAACATTGGTTTTTGAAAAAAAACTCAGATTTTGAAACTACAGTTGAAGTGAGGTAAAAACAGGATGAGACAGACCTATCCCCCTTACAAGAATCTCGTCCCCGAAATTCCTAAGCTAGGTGCTAAAAAGGTGCGGAAATTCGGATCGAAGATAGTCTTCACGTTCCCACGTTGTTTCGGCTTCGGTGTGGTTGCTCCAATGGACCTTGAAGTACTTGATGGTGCGGCTTCTGGTGTGTGACAGCCCGATATCAACGCTCCAGAAGATTCCCTTTTTATTTCGTTCTCGTCGTGTGGTTCGTTTGGTTGTCGCATTCCTCATCGCATCATGCGCATCATCCGCATTGCATCGGCACTCCGTTGCCGCCAGTTTTCAAACATGCATCCGTTATTAGTTGTCGGTTCTCTCTGTTCTCGTCGTTGACCGTTTTCAGCCCAACCACACACGCACGCGCCCGCCAGATCGATTAAATATTTGTTTTTAAAAGTGTGTATTAAATATTCTTGGATTGGGATGAAACTCGGCGTGCGCTCTTATTTTAAAATAGGTAGGCCGCCAACCAATTTTCGTCGCAATCGGAGTGCGTCTGGTACCCAAACGGTCGACCGTAGGGGCACCGTCTTCGGTTATTCGTCGGACGTTTTTTGGTATCTTAAATCACGCTGATGCATCACGCCACTTCCCTCTCATCTCCTCTTAAGCCACTCTACACGACCCATCTAGCCTACCTAACCTACCCCATGTCCGGAGCCGTCCGATTGCGATCGAACGGCTCGAACCGGGCTGAAATATGCTAACCCTAACCCCCCTTCCCTATTTAAGCAGTCCCACCTGCCCAAAACAATCTCCTCCCACCTCTGCCTCGATTTACACGCCCCACCAACCCTAGCCGTTATGCACAACCAACCAGCCACCTCCAGCCGTCGCGGCCCGCCCAGGCCCACGCGGGGCTTGCGAAGCCTGAAGGCAACCGCCGCGAGCCCAAGCGAGACCGCGCGTCCCTCGTGTCGCGCACCGCTGCCTGCCTGCGTTGCCGGCCGCGTGCGCCCCACCACGCCGCCCCTGCTGGCTCCCGACTTTTCGATGGCCGCCGTCGGAGACCGTGCATCCTCTTTGTCGAAACCCGAGCCCCAGCCAGATCCGCCGCCGCCGGACCCCGCATGCAGGTCATCGGAGTCCCTCCACTGGCCGCCATCATCTGCTCCCGCACTTCAGCAGTTCCCGTTGCTGCCAGCCCTCACTCCGGCCAGATCCGGCCATGCCCCGGCCAACTCCGGCCGGATCGAGCCACCTTGGAGGCCCTCAGCCCGCCCGGCCTCTTGTGCCTCGCTTGAGCCGCTGCATGGGCCCCTGGCCTCGCTCCAGCACGCGACAGGAGGAACAGACGCCCGAGGCAGCGCCCCGTTGACCGCTTCGCTGCCACCATCGCGAGGTGGGTCTCCAGCCTTGTGCAGCCCCGGTCCGCCCATTCCGCCGGCTGGCCTTCAAGCCTAGTTCCTCTTCCACCACCGCCATGGGCCACGGCCCACCAAGGTGAGCCACATCTACCCCTCTATCATGCGTCGTGTGTGCAATATATTGTCCAACGCCTGCTATGAGTGTTTGGGCCCTGCTGCAGATCTGGCCCATAGACGTTTTTATTTAGCGTGCAAATTTGTCCAATTTCGGGGAATTTCAGAATTTTAGAAAATTGCATTGATTTTCATATGCCCATAGATTTCAAACCGTGTGTCGGATTGCGATGTATTATATATGTAACTCGTGTAGTTTTTCGCGTAGAATAATATTTTGCATCTTGCATGCATGTTTGGAATGGTTTGACCCATTGTTTGCCTAGTTTTGCATGCTGTCCTGATATGTTAGATATTTCGTAGATATTTTGTGCGTGTCCGGATTGTTCAAATCCCGTAGATAAAATGTTCATGTTGTTCGTGACCTTTTGCCATGTATTTTAGAGTAGTTTCTTGTATTTTTGCATGTAGGAGCTGTCAATGGTTTGTTATGTCGTGTTTAGGACATATTCTCGCATATATGTGTGATGTTAGTTTTATTTTGCAACCCAACATATTATATAGCTTTCGGGATAGAAAAATCCGTAGAATTTAACCATGCATTCAGTTTTAGCTTTTGAGTAAGTTAGTGTGCATGATATTCCTACCATGTTGTCCTCTTGTCTATTTTGTAGGATTTATTCCGTGCATGATATGAATTAGTTTTGAACTAGAGATATGCTCTTGGATGTGTAGACTAGCCCCTGGTATTTTTGGTTGCTATAGAAATCCATGTTTAGGTGTTGTTTGCTTGCTGTCAACATGCTAGAAAATAGTGCTGATTTGGAGATGCTGAAATATTTCTATGTCTGAAATCTGTTATATTTTGTTGTTGTCTTGCCGTGAGTTTTGCTAGTGATCTACAACTCCTTTGAGGTTGGTGCAATGGAGTTATTTATAGTCCTTAAGATTCTCGACTATTCTGTAGATTTTCATCCCATTTGGTGCTTTGTAGCATATAGTTCTGTTGCTGTCAATATGCCTTCAGATCGAAAACTGCACTGTCAAAACTGATATTTTCACTAAGTCTAAAACTGTGTGCGAGATGCCATTTTGTGAGTTCTGTTCCTAGTAATCCATGCTTCCATGCTAGATGTTATTAGTAGTACGTTGTAGTGCATCTTGCCCACTATTGCCTCATGTCTTGTTTGAGCATTTTAGAATTATGTAGCTTGTTGTTTTAGGGTGTAGGAAATGCCATGTTGTTGTTTTTTGGTAGATTATGACTATTTCTTGCGCAACTTGTATTTGTTGAACCGTTGCTCGGTTTTGATCGTGTCCTATATGAAACTTGTTTAGAATCTCGTGAAGGTTCATATTATCTTGATGTTTGGATGTTTTGGGATGCTTGTGACTGTCATTGCATACATATTGCATTCATGCCATCATATCTTGCGGTGTTCGTATCTTTTGAATCGTAGCTCCGTTGGAGATGTTCCATATATGTAAATGGTCTAGAACGACGCGTAGCATCACATGAACCAATTTGTTTTGCTATTTAACAAATATTTAAACGTGTTAGTTCAGATCTGGACAGAATGATAAATTAACATATGAGGTCAGTTCGGAGATGCTATATGTCGTTTCCGACCTCATTTAAAATGCCTAGATAGGTAGCATAAGTACGCTTCACCTCTTGCCATGTTTAACCAACATTTAATATTACCGTCTACCTAACCGGGATAGAATTAAATAATTTGTATGTGGAGTGTCGTCAATATGCAACTCGTTGCATATTGAACTTCACTTAATGTGTAGTGGTTGAATGTTGTGATTCGTCATGCCATACCCTGCATAATTGTAGCCGTTCATGCATCAGTTGTGTTGTGTAACATGTGGTGAATATCGTGTGTTGATTCTTGTTTCCGGTTTCCTTCGTCTCGGTAGAATTCCGCAAGCGTGTCAGAATGTGAGGACTCGTTCGACTACGTCGGTTCTTCTGCTTCAAGGAGTCATTCTTCTAACAAGCGGGATCTCAGGAAAGATGACCATTTCCCTAGATACCATTACTATCATTGCCATGCTAGTTGTTTTGTTTCTATCGTCATGTCTCGCTGCCTACCACATGTTAAATATCAACCTCTCAACATCGCCATGAAAACCTTCAACCTGATCTCAACCTAGCAAACCACTGATTGGCTATGTTACCGCTTGCTTATCCATGTGTTAGCGTTGCTAGTTGCAGGTGCAGGTGCAATTTCTTCCATGTGATAACATGGGTTCCTTGTTATATCACCCTATTAATTGCTATTTAATATAATGCACCTATATATTATAAAAGGTGGAAGGCTCGGCCTTCTAGCCTCGTGTTTTGTTCCACCTTTGCCGCCTTAGTTTTGGATACCGGTGTTATGTTCCATAAACGAGCGCTCCTAACATGCTTGGGGTTGTTATGGGGACCCCCTAGATTCTCGTTTTGGGATAAAGCTTGTATGGCAGGGCCCAACATTGGTACTATATTTGCCCAACATGATAATTCTGTTAATACTGAAAAACATAGGGAGTTAGCGCTACCCGAGGAGTAATTCAACATAATACAGGGAGGGCCAGTGTTGATGGTGCTGGTCCAAAACAGAGTCGTCTGCGGGGCCAACCCGGGGCAACTCGAGTGATTTCTATCAGGCCACTGTATGCTGCGCTGATCCATTGTGCCCTGTGAACAAGATACGTGACTCCTATCGGGATTGTCGGCACGTCGGGCGGCCTTGCTGGACTTGTTTTACCTTTATCGAGCGTCTCGTGCAAGGGATTCCTAGGATGCTTTGGGTTATCTCGAGGTTGAGGTTTTCTAATAGGAACCCGAGGAGATCACGGGTTTCCCTGATCGAGGTCATTCCGTCGCAGCATGTGGTCGTTTGTGATGGACTAGTTGGAGCACCCGTGCAGGGTTAAATCTTTCAGAAAGCCGTGCTCGCGGTTATGTGGCAACACGAAAACTTTGTTTAACATCTGGTTCTAGATAACTTGAAGTTAGCTTAATTAAAATATGTTAACTGAGTGCGTAACCGTGACTGTCTCTTTCGTGAGCTCCTTCTCCGATCGAGGGCACGATGGGGTTATGTCTGACATAAGTAGGTGTTCAGGATCATTCATTTGATCATCAGTAGTTCACGTCCGCTATGCGTTGATCACCCCCTCTTTATTCTTGTACTCGTAAGTTAGCCACCTTACATAAATGCTTTTCCGCTTGCTGCAGCATGACCACTTAACCATACCTCACCTATTAAGCTTTGCGAGTCTTGATACCTTTGGAAATGAGATTGCTGAGTCCCCTGTGGCTCACAGATTACTACAACATCAGCTGCAGGTACACTAAAGGATATTAAGATGTGAGCGCGATGATTGTTCATTTGGAGTTTCTTCTTTTTCCTCTTCGTCGATCTAGGATGGCCTGGGATAGCAAGGATGGACATTGTTATTTTCTCGTTTTTTTTTGTTCGTAGTCGGACCCCGCTCTTCTTCGTGATGTTTATGTATTGTAGTGATGTGACTTTGATGTAGCTTGTGACGAGTGTAAGCCAATTACATATACTCTTCTCTTTAGTACATGTACTTGTAACGATATCCATTCTTGTGAAACGACGAGATGCGCTTCTATCACTGTCGAGGCCCTCACGCCAAAATAAGAATAGGGTCGCATCTTGGGCATTACAAGTTGGTATCAGAGCAGTACCGACCTAGGAGCCCCCTTGATTGATCGAACTTGGCCGAGTCGAGTCTAGCGAAAAACTGCTTTGAGTCTACTTATATATCGGAGAGTAGGATTCTTTTTTCTACTTTTCTATGCTCTGGTGAGGAATCTTGACGTAATAATTTTAGTTCTACTGCTCTTCTCACTCATTTTTTTAGGATCACGCGGATATTTTTGGAATCTATATGATGCCGATGTGACAGAGTTCTATCTTGGTGCCCCCTGTCTGACTTGATTTCTTCTGGGGAGTTGAGCTCTAGGGGATTCTCGAGCACATCGCTATCATTCAGATTTCTTAGTATCTCAGAACGAAGGGTGTTCGAAATTGCTTCAATACTAGTAGTGGCGAGAGGAGTCCGGCTTCCCTAGTACTGGTGCAGAGAGTTCCGGATGTATCGCCATACTTAGTATCGTTGTGATTACGAGTGTCATAGATAGATGAGGTTCTGACATTCTGGTTATCTGTTGACGGATGTGATACACTGGACGGGTTAGTATACGAGTTGAGTGATATATTAATCCTTGTATCCGTGGACCAGATTGGATGACCAGAAAATTTCGGGAGTTCTTTAGTGGGAATTCAAGTAGTTACTTATAGGACAATCTTCCAACAGATACATGATGTGAGGTTGGGGTTTGACATCTAGTGGATTCGTTTGTTCATGGTCATTTTACAGTGGTTCTCATTGTGTCTTAAAGAGCCTTGTAGCTTGCTACGACTCGGGGACACTTCGTATGTCGTGTGCACTGCCTTGCACATGATGGCTACTGTAGGATAGAGCCCTTGCGAACCTCATCCACAAAAATATCGAGCGAAATCTCTATCATGAGTTTGTTCTGGCTAATTTTCAAGCCTCATCCTTTGTTTTGTTGAAGTATGGTAATTCGAGTTGCTTCGATGTCAAGTGGTGAATTCACACCTTTCCTAAGTGGTGTTCTCATATTTCTATGAGAGTGCATATTATGTTGCTCAATCAAGTTCTCTTACCAATTCTTTCAACCGGAGTTGTCATGTCAATTCTTTTCCAACCGGTGTGCTTCTCTTCAAGTGAATTCAATCCTTTCCAATTTCTGCAAGATCATTCTCTCTTTTCCTTCTGGAGTTCGTCTCATCGGTTCCAAGTTGTCTTTGTTTTCCCCGCCCTCCCGCCGTTTTCTTCAGTGATTCAATTATCATCCAAGTGTTTTCTTTTAATTGTCGCTTCCGCTATCTTTTTCTTTTCTTTTCCCTCTTATCCGGTGATTCTTTGTGAAGATTCACAGGAGTTTCTAGTTCATCATCTCTTCATTCTTGTTCCGTGTTCATCATATCCTTTCCTTTTTGATCAATGATTCCCGTGCTGGAAATTCATATCAAGTCTCCTTGTTTTTCATCTCTCCTTATTCTATCCAGAGTGTTGAAGTTATCTCAGAAGTTTCTTGTTTTCAATTCTTTCAATTTTTTTGAGGTTCTCACCTCATCAAGTTTTTCTTCGTACCGGTGCAATCTCTCTTTCTAATCAATTGTTTCAATGGTGGTTTCTTTGAGTGGGCCCACAACCCACATGTTCTTTCCGAGGATCTTATTTGTCTCTTCTAATCTTTTCCGGAGATCTCTAATTATTTTCAACTATGACATAAGTGTGAATTTCATCAGTCATATTCCTTCTCCAAGGTTGCTTGAAATTCATTTCCATCATTTGCTCAACTTTTCATATTCTTATTCCGGAGTGTCTTAGTTATTCTCGGTGGTGTTCTCCTCGTCATTTTCATCATGGAAGACCGAAGGAGTGTTTCTCTCAAATCTTGGTCCACTCTCTTGAAGATTCATCATTTCAGCTTTGTGGCATCATCTTGAATTGTTCCCAATCATGAGAATCCCTTTCTTGCTATCCAGTGCATTTCTGAGTTGTTTTCTTTCTTGATCCTCCGAAGGCCTTCATTTCAGAAGATTTCTTCGTTCTCAGCTTTCAGCTTTCATTCTCAAATTCTTCTCAATTGTTGTCTCTTCGTTCGTCTCTCTATTATTCCGGTGCCTTGTTGAGTTTTCTATTAGGCGGCTCAAGATCTCTTCATTCTCAAGGTGTTCTCCAAGATTCTTGTGGTAGTAGTTCTCATTTTCTTCTTTGTTCCTTCTTGCCTAGAGCTAGTTTCTATTCTTTCTAGCGGAGGTTTTGTGATGTTTCTCTCTTCAATCTATCATTTTGTCTTTTCTAGATCATATGGTTCCCTTGTTCAATTTAGTTAGTTTGTTGTGAATCTTCAAGATCTTTCCATTTTATCAAATTTGTCCCCTTTTCCTACCGAAGTGCTGCCCAAATTTTGTGTGAATTCTTGCTTGTTTCTGATTTCATTCTTCATCTCTTTGCAACCTTCAAGGATCGTTGGTTTCACTCATTTGTTGATGACCCACAAGTATAGGGGATCAATCGTAGTCCTTTCGATAAGTAAGAGTGTCGAACCCAACGAGGAGGAGAAGGATCTGACAAGTGGTTTTCAGCAAGGAAATATCTGCAAGCACTGAAAGTGATTGTGTGGTGAGGTGATTCGTAGCAAGCAACAAGTAACAAAAGTAACAACGGTGCAGCAAAGTGGACCAATCCCTTTTGTAGCAAGGGACAAGCCTGGACAAAGTCTTATAGGAGGAAAAACGCTCCCGAGGACACACGGGAATTTCTATCATGCTAGTTTCATCATGTTCATATGATTCACGTTTGTTACTTTTATAGTTTGATATGTGGGTGGACCGAAGCTTGGGTACTGCCCTTACTTGGACAAGCATCCCACTTATGATTAACCCCTCTCTGTCACAGCCCTAGAATATAGCTTGTAGTTAGTTGCATCAGTAAGCATTCATGAATGCATTCAAATCAATTTAATTCAAATTTGGATGTTCTACAAATGGGGATGAACAAACTCTAACATCAAACAACATCCAAATAGGTTCAACAAGAGAAAAGTCCTAGCTACTCCATATTCAAAACAAAACCCTAGCAACTCTAGATGCAAAACAATTCAAAAGTGGTGACAAATCAATGAACCAAAATGGTTTTCATAAAAGTCCATCATTTTTGATAAATGTTGGAAAGAAAATATCAGGGGTGATATATATTTTCAAAATACTTTTGGAATTTTATTTTAAACCCAAAAGCCACTGAAATTAATTAATTAATTGATTTCAAATAGCTCCTAGTTTTACAAAATGTTGGAAACTTCACATGGGGTTGGAAATATTCCAAATAACACCCGAGAGTTGTTTAGCTATTTTATTTGAATTAGTTGGAGCCAAAAAAAATAAAACAAATGTTAGAAATAACAAAACAGAAAAGAATAGAGAAAAAAAAGGAAACGCTTACCTGTCCGCCCTGCAGGCCCAGCCCACCACGGCCTCCCCCCGCTCGTCGTCTTCCCCGAGCAGCTGCGTGGCAGCAACACGTGCGCCGACTCCACCTCCTGCTTCGCGCTGAAGGCACCTCCTTCGTCCCTATCCGCGCATGCAGACGATGTGGATGAGACCCTGGATCTTTTCCCCCTCACCTAGCACTGTTTCCTCCTCCTGCTTCCCTCTCCTCTTCCTCCCGCCATGGCCGAGCTCTGCATGAGCTCACCGGCGCATTTCCGGCCGCAGCGAAGCCTCCCCGAGCAGCCCATCCTCTCCGCCACGACGAGTAGCTTCTCCACGCCGAAGGAATCAAGTTGCAGCCTCCTGAAGCGTCGCCACCGACGTCTTCCCCGTCTCCGGTCACCGAGATCTGTCGCCGTCGATCCGCTGCCAGAGAGGCCCTCCAACTTCGCCGATGCCAGGAATGGAACCCGTGTGAGCCTCCGATGCTTTCCCCTCTTTCTCCCGCTCGAAATTGCCCTCCACAGCATCTCCCTGATGAGCTCCACTTCCGCCGCTGCGCACGCTCGTCGCCGGCACTCTCTCCGGCGACCCTAGCTCCTTCTGATGGCCCTGGTTGATCAGGCGCTTCGCCAGCAACCTATAGCAGCAAACCCCGCTCGATTTGGTGCTGTGTAGCGTGTTTTAGCGCAACTTTGGCGAGCCCTCTGCCGCGACTGTGGTCGCCGGCGACCACCCTCCGATGGGGGTCGACGTGGCCAGCCATTAACCACTAACCCCCCTCCCAGAGACGCTAACATAGGGCCCCACGGGTGAGTCAAACCACCATTACGGTGGGTCAACGCGGGATTAAGCCCTGGGTCACTCACCAGTGGACCCCACTGGTCAGGTTTGACCTCGGACGACTGCTATTGACTAATGACACCAGTCTGACGTCGCAGTGACGCAATAAAGCTTTTCTGATTTTAATTAATTCCAGAAAATGCCTAAAACTTGTAAAAATCATAGAAATGAAAATATAACTCGGATGAAAATAATTTATATATGAAAAAGTATCAGAAAAATCCAAGGAATCTGATAATGGCCTTTTCATGCATGTTTGAAAAAGTTAACAACACCAAATAGGCAAAATAATGAATAGGGTAAATTTAATAAATAGTTTGGAGTTGGAAATTGATACTTATTTGATTTCCACTTCAATTGTTATGACCAAACATTGGTCAATGCAAATCAGTACCTCAAAATACTAACTCCATACATGTTGGAATAATTTGTTATGAGCATCAGGTCGAATCAATTATATGGGTACTTGGAAAGATAACCGGCTTGAAGTGATGCTTGGATCCTAATTCAAATCAACTTCGACTTAAGAAGTGATAGCCACATTAGCCCTGCCACATTTCATTTCATGTCTTGAGCATGCATCATAGTGTTGCATTTCCGTGAAGTAATTGTTGTTCTTTCTTGTTTGTTGGTGTTGTTCCCCCTTGCTAAACGATGTCTCCGACGATGTGATCGTTGACATTGATGAAGACTCATTGCTATCTTTAGACGTGTCAGGCAAGCAAACCCCCTTGAGCATATTGATATAAACCCACTCTCTCACTCCTGCTCCCTTTTACTTCATTAGGACAAACACGATGCAACTGTACATGTTATCGGTAGTTGAACCCATTCCTTTGCATGACCTGATTTTGTCACAGTAAATAGTTGAAACCATTTAGCATGAGTAGCAACTGCTTGAGCCTTGATGTGCTTACTCATCCATGCTTGTTTACAATGCCTGCTATGCTTAGAGTCGTGTCGGGTCTGAACCGTCTGGATGATGAATCGGAATGGTTGTGTTCATATCCTACAGTGTGAGAGTAAAGGTGTGAATCTGATTTGGTAAAGGTAGCGATGAAAGGCCATGTAGGAGTACATGGTGGGTTCTCTCATTGGGACTATCCTTAAGAACTGAGTTATGTGTTTGTTATCCAAGACAAGATACTACCATGCATTGGGCCCCGAAATATGACCCCGCTCGGCTTATTAATTGCCTAGATCTCTCTCCAGGAGTTGCAATTAGTTTCTGGTGTTTGTAGGAAAAGTGTTGGTGGTCGTGTTTAGCTTTGCCCGACGGGGTAGGCTTCTCTGCGGTAGATACACAGTGGCACGGTGTACCAAGTGCACCCGAATGGTGGGCTTGGGAACCCTGCGCGCATCGTTTGGGGCCGTAGAGGAAACCTCGGCCGGACTTCCTTGCGGGTTCAGTCTCAAATAGGCGTTAACCTGGACTAGGGTCTTGTGTAGTTAACGGTCGTGGCCGACACCCACGCCAGTGCTTCCTCTTGAAGGTTGCCGAGATGCATGACGTGCATATGGTGCTAAGTGGTGGGAGCATGTGTGAATAAGTATACCCCTGCAGGGTGATTCAATCTGTTCGAATAGCCGCGTCCTCGGATATGGACTACTTGGAAACGTTACGTGGTACATAGACAATGTAAAAGGATACTCTAAAACATGCAAGATAAGTGTGAGTGCTATGGAAGGCCTTCTCGTAGGGAAACGAGAGTGGATCCATAGTGGTGTAATGAACTGGTGAATATGTGGATTCGTGTGCGTTATCCCACCTCAAAGAAAGAACTTGTAGTCGTAGTACAGGTTAGCCAAGAGTCAAAGCTGGCTTGCTGCAATCAAACCCCACAATCCTTTCATTGAAACATGATACATATGTAGATAGTTATGATGTAAGACTTGCCGAGTACCTTTGTACTCACGGTTGCTTTATTTATGTTATTGCAGAGAAGACTTAGACTCATTAAAAGGTTCTACGCGATGTGTTCGATGTTGACCGGAATAGCTTGGGAATCCCAAACAGAGGTCTGGCTCCTTTGGTAGGGTCGTAGTACTTTTCAGGCTCTTCCAGCCACTTTTAGTAGATGTCTGTACCCAGACATGATTTGCTTCCGCTTGTTGTTTGTCTGACTTGAGTGTCGGGTCACGAGACCCCTGTTTGTAATATCATACTATGTTGACTCTTATGAGTCTTTAATAAATGCTTGAGTCATAGAGTTATGTTGTGATGCCATGTTGTATCTACACATATCGTGCATAATGTGTGTATGTTTGAAATGCATTATATGTGTGGGATTCGACACCTATTTGTTTGCCTTTAGTAGTAATCTTTACAGGGAAATGCCTCTTTGTGATTCCATCGAGCCTTGGTAGTTTGCTACTGCTCGGAACACATTGATTGACCGACATGTATCCTTCTTTGCTGCTGTGTCTGTCCCCTCGGGGAAATGTCACGCGGTGTAATGGAGTCCTTGTAGCTTGCTACGACTCGTCTACACACGCTGATGACCAACACCTGCTTTGTTGGGTTATGTATGCGTGTCCCTGTACGGTTGTACCGCTGGGGTTTATAACTAATCATGTCGACCCGGGTTCTTTGTCGTTTGAACGCTAGCAACATATTCATATACGTGAGCCAAAAGACGCAAACGGTCCTGGCCAATGTAAGGTGGCAGCCGTGGAGTTTACCGTGCGTGAGGCCGCAAAGTGATGTGATGTGTTACATGCTAGGTTCTTATGACTCAGGATCGGGGTCCCGACAGCTTTTGTATCAGAGCTTGACTGCCTGTAGGATAACCAAGCCAAAATGGTCGATGTTGAGTCTAGCAACTCTTTAGTTATATAAGGGAATTGTTTGTGGAAGGGAACGTAAGGCTCTTTTTACTCCTTTCCTTGTGTCATTCTTGTTCTGAGTCACCCTCTTCTTTATTCTACGGGGTTTAAGAATTAGGCGTTCTCATCTATTCATTAGGATGACGAGTTACTATGTTGGAGACTTATAGAGAAGTTGTTGTCTTCCTGGATCAGTGTCTCCATAAGAATTCAATTGTTATGTTGTTAGTTTTCTTGCAGGTTGCCTCATATTTCATGCCGTACAGCCCTTATGCTGTCCGAGTTTTCCAAAGTTTCCAAATAATCTGATACAATTGCAAATTCCCTACTCCTGAGCTAATGTCTTTTGGCCAGACAAAGCACAATAATCATCGTGATGAGGTACTCTATTACCTCGACGTTTTGTGGAGTATTAGGAAACCATGTTACTTCGATAACTACCCAATAGTCTAGATGTGTTTTGGTTTCCAGTGTGATAGTTGTGGCATCATCTTCGAAAAAATTTCTCATGATGTTAAATAGCTTGTAGGCATTCTATTTCTGGGTCTTTGAATCCAAGGATCATTCTGCTCACTTCTGTTGATAGTGTTGCTAGTTCCTTTAGAATGATTAGTAACCTTGTTGTAATGCTCAAGGTGCGTGGTATATCATTCTTCCAATACCATGGACCATCTCTGTCAAAAGTTCTTCGTGAACTAAAGATCATAATAAGAGTGCTCGTGATGAGTTCCCCACTCCATATTGTGATACTACCTACTCCGCCTTTCTGCATGGGTTATCTGGAAGAATTATATTGAACTCGTTCGACATTCTAATCCATGCATCTGCAATTCAAGAAATTATGTGTTCTTGAGCTGACCCTATCTAGTTGTTTTCTGACCTTCATCCATGAGAGGATAGTCAATAATAGTTGTGCATTCGTGTCATTAATGTCTTTTATTTCATGGTCTGTCAAGTTGTTCTATTCTCGAATGACTGGGAGAAGCAAACTCCAGTACCTCATCCATTTCTTGGATTGGGTCAAAGTAGTTGTAATCCACAGATCAAAATGCCAATCTGGGTTTTATTCTGTTCTATCGTGGAGTATTATCTTCTTTTGTCAAGAATGTCGTGAGAATTGCACCATCTCTTATGAGCTCTTGATGTAGTGATACTTTTCGCTATCATTGTTCATTCCTCGGTTTTCGTGTTGGTTGTAACCGGAATATCAACAAGTGAACCATGATGTGTGAAATGAATACTCCTAGCAATGCCATTGTTTAGTAGTCAATGGACAATAAATTCACTCTTATGGTGATGGTGATTGAATCGTCATCCTAAGACTGACCGTGCTACCTAGTCCATGGTTCATGGAGCACTTTTCGATCAATGAGTTAGGATTTTGTCAATCCCTCATTCTATTTGATCACATCATCTTGCCCTGAAAAGCGAGATTGTTCCCGAGCATAATCAAATATCGGTGGTTCATGATTTTCTGAATATCTTCTCATAAGTATTACCAGGTTGTTTCCTGACTGTTATGATAGAGCTCGTGATCAAGTTGGTTTTCTATAAACCAACCCCTTCTCCAAGAATCCGTATTGGATACCCCGAGCTAGTTCGTTAAGCTAAACAACAACTTGGAGAGTTGGAAGATAAAAGCTTCGCCTAAACTCAACTCGTTTAAAAGGGATATCTTTCTGTTGTGTGAGTCTGAAGAAAGATGATATTTTCATCGGTTGATTCGTGTGATCAATTGTTGCATATATTACCTTGTTCAATTTTGATTTGAGCATGGGCTATTGTCAAATCAAACTCAGAACCAAAGATTTTCGTAGCGGTGTCTTACTCAGGGTTTTCCTTGAGCCTACACCATTATATTCTTTGATATGACCAATGCTATTATCTTGCTCACATAGTTGTGGAAATCCATTTATATGGGTATCTTGATGAATTGTTGTGGAGCCCATCGGCAACATTCTAATTTGTTCTATGATCTATGTTGGACATCAAGCTAGTGCTGGAAACTTTGTAGACATTGTCTTCGTGTCTCGAGTACGAGGTATATGTTAGGTGTAAGAAGTGACTTCCTCCAATTCATGTGCATCTGATGCAAGTTGCCACCGTGAATTCGAGAAAAGTTAATTTGTTTCTTCGGAATCATCCCAAGTCAGTCATGCAAGTGCGAAGTATTCTATGGTTTGATAGACTGATCATCTTCACTCCATATGTATCTCCTAGCACACCAAGCCACTGATTGATTTGTTCAAGGAAAATAAGTTAGGTGTCATTCCCGAAGGGCCCAGACGGACTTGCACATGGCTTCGTTATCCGCAATGATGATTCCCAAACTAGAACGCGGTAGTGTTTTGTTGTAAGACTGTTCATGTGGTCATCATTGTCTTGGGCAGCGTGTTCACATGTGTCTTGCAATCCAGCTCATGTTTTGGAGTTGGCTTTCGTAGTTCATTTCCTGAGAATCACGCAACGTTATCTCGTCGATTTGTGTTGCAAACTTTCTTTTCGGACATGCTGAGTCTGAAGCATCGTGTCACCAACCGGAGCTGAATCTCAGGCAGTTATAATGGTTGGAACTTTCCCCAAGAATTATTATATTGATCTCTATGTAACCCGGTAAAGTGATGTAATGGCTAACACACCTAGACGAAAGACTTGGATATTATAATATCTTGTATCAGCAATCTTAGCCATCTCCCCGTGAGGTTTTGTATGACCTATTTTATAAGTTGTTCCTCATGGATCCCCTTTGAGCCCGAAGTCCGATCTATATTTGATGTGCTAGATATAAAGCATGACTTATAATTGGGTTGTGCTTGTACATCAAGGAGAACATTAGAAGCGGAGTGCTAAATGTCTCTCGGTCGATCAACCAGATTTCGTTCCCTTGGCACAACTAAGGTGAAATCTGAGGAGGTGTTGTCTTCCCTTGCATCCGCATCCTCCATCACTGTTCATCATGGTAGTAGGTTGTGTCACCAAGATCTTGGCACATATATTGGTAAAACTTTGAGGAATATGGAAATGATCAAGTTCTTGAGAGCACGCTCAGACACTGGGTTATATCCTCGGTAATACTTGAAATGTGCCTTCCGTTCGCCGAGTTGTTCTATAACTCTAGTTTCTTTCCAACTGAGTATGCCATTCTTCCAAATTCCTCCAACAATTAATTGTGAATTGCCATACCCTGGTATGAAGAGTTTCATTGATCTTAGGATCAAAAGTAATTCTTTTTGCCATTGAGGGGAATAACTATAAGAGTCACCTTCCTAAGGTACCCCGTTGTGGTATGAAGAGCAACCTAACCCTCGCTACTTTGAAACCTCGCCAGCATTTGTTTTAAGCCTGGATTTGTTGCCTACCCATTGAACCTCTGGCATATTTCTCATTTCCTTGTCCGTGTTATGTGTGTTGTGTCTCAGCTCAAGGGACGTTCCTATGTCTCATTCTATGAGTTGATCTTGAGTTGCTCGATCTTCGAGGAGATCGAATCTTATGTCGTCTCTCTGTTCTTTTGTCGTCAAGCTAGATGAAGACCCAAAGGACAAAGATGTCAAGATCAACATGGTACGATGAATCAACATTCTCGAGAGAAGCAAATGGATCGTGAAGATTGTGATAGTTTAGTGTCCCCTCTTCCTCCTCCCGACTACGCCTGAATCTCGAGATGAGATTCTTGTTTAGTGGGGGTGAGTTGTCACAACCCTAGAATATAGCTTGTAGTTAGTTGCATCAGTAAGCATTCATGAATGCATTCAAATCAATTTAATTCAAATTTGGATGTTCTACAAATGGGGATGACCAAACTCTAACACCAAACAACATCCAAATAGGTTCAACAAGAGAAAAGTCCTAGCTACTCCATATTCAAAACAAAACCCTAGCAACTCTAGATGCAAAACAATTCAAAAGTGGTGACAAATCAATGAACCAAAATGGTTTTCATAAAAGTCCATCATTTTTGATAAATGTTGGAAAGAAAATATCAGGGGTGATATATATTTTCAAAATACTTTTGGCATTTTATTTTAAACCCAAAAGCCACTGAAATTAATTAATTAACTGATTTCAAATAGCTCCTAGTTTTACAAAATGTTAGAAACTTCACATGGGGTTGGAAATATTCCAAATAACACCCCAGAGTTGTTTAGCTATTTTCTTTGAATTAGTTGGAGCCAATACTAATAAAACAAATGTTAGAAATAACAAAACAGAAAAGAATAGAGAAAAGAAAAGGAAACGCTTACCTGTCGCCCCTGCAGGCCCAGTCCACCAGGGCCTCCCCCTGCTCGTCGTCTTCCCCGAGAAGCTGCGTGGCAGCAGCGAGTGCGCCGGCTCCACCTCCTGCTTCGCGCTGGAGGCACCTCCTCCGTCCCTATCCGCGTATGCAGACGATGTGGATGAGCCCCTGGATCTTTTCCCCCTCACCTAGCACCGTTTCCTCCTGCTGCTTCCCTCTCCTCTTCCTCCCGCCATGGCCGAGCTCTGGTTGAGCTCACCGGCGCATTTCCGGCCGCAGCGAAGCCTCCCCGAGCAGCCCATCCTCTCCGCCACGACGAGTAGCTTCTCCACGCCGAAGGAATCAAGTTGCAGCCTCCTGAAGCGTCGCCACCGCCGTCTTCCCCCTCTCCGGTCACCGAGATCCGCCGCCGTCGATCCGCTGCCAGAGAGCCCCTCCAACTTTGCCGATGCCAGGAATGGAACCCCTGTGAGCCTCCGATGCTTTCCCCTCTTTCTCCCGCTCAAAATCGCCCTCCAGAGCATCTCCCCGATAAGCTCCACTTCCGGCCGCCGCGCACGCTCGTCGCCGGCACTCTCTCCGGCGACCCTAGCTCCTTCTGATGGCCCTGGTTGATCAGGCGCTTCGCCAGCAACCTATAGCAGCAAACCCCGCTCAATTTGGTGCTCTGTAGCGCGTTTTAGCGCAACTCCGGCGAGCCCTCCGCCGCGGCTATGGTCGCCGGCGACCACCCTTCGATGGGGGTCGACGTGGCCACCCATTAACCACTAACCCCCCTCCCCTGAGACGCTGACATAGGGCCCCATGGGTGAGCCAAACCACCATTAGGGTGGGTCAACGCGGGATTAAGCCCTGGGTCACTGACCAGTGGACCCCACTGGTCAGGTTTGACCTCGGACGGCTGCTGTTGACTGATAACGCCAGTCTGACGTCGCAGTGACGCAATAAAGCTTTTCTGATTTTAATTAATTCCAGAAAATGCATAAAACTTGTAAAAAACATAGAAATTAAAATATAACTCGGATGAAAATATTTTATATATGAAAAAGTATCAGAAAAATCCAAGGTTTCATGCATGTTTGAAAAAGTTAACAACACCAAATAGGCAAAATGATGAATAGGGTAAATTTAATAAATAGTTCAGAGTTGGAAATTGATACTTATTTGATTTCCACTTCAATTGTTATGACCAAACATTGGTCAATGCAAATCAGTACCTAAATATACTAACTCCATACATGTTGGAATAATTTGTTATGAGCATCAGGTCGAATCAATTATATGGGTACTTGGAAAGATACCCGGCTTGAAGTGATGCTTGGATCCTAATTCAAACCAACTTCGACTTAAGAAGTGATAGCCACATTAGCCCTACCACCTTTCATTTCATGTCTTGAGCATGCATCATAGTGTTGCATTTCCGTGAAGTAAATGTTGTTCTTTCTTGTTTGTCGGTGTTGTTCCCCCTCGCTAAACGATGTTTCCGACGATGTGATCGTTGACATTGATGAAGACTCATTGCTATCTTCAGACGTGTCAGGCAAGCAAACCCCCTTGAGCATATTGATATAAACCCACTCTCTCACTCCTGCTCCCTTTTACTGCATTAGGACAAACACGCTTCAACTATACATGTTATCGGTAGTTGAACCCATTCCTTTGCATGACCTGATTTTGTCACAGTAAATAGTTGAAACCATTTAGCATGAGTAGCAACTGCTTGAGCCTTGATGTGCTTACTCATCCATGCTTGTTTACAATGCCTGCTATGCTTAGAGTCGTGTCGGGTCTGAACCGTCTGGATGATGAATCGGAATGGTTGTGTTCATATCCTACAGTGTGAGAGTAAAGGTGTGAATCTTATTTGGTAAAGGTAGCGATGGGAGGCCATGTAGGAGTACATGGTGGGTTGTCTCATTGGGACCGTCCTTAAAAACTGAGTACTGTGTATGTTATCCAAGACAAGATACTACCATGCATTGGGCCCTGAAATATGACACCGCTCGGCTTATTAATTTCCTAGATCTCTGTCCAGGAGTTGCAATTAGTTTCTGGTGTTTGTAGGAAAAGTGTTGGCGGCCGTGTTTAGCTTTGCCCGACGGGGTAGGCTTCTCTGCGGTAGACACACAGTGGCACGGTGTACCAAGTGGCACTCGGATGGTGGGCTTGGGAACCCTGCGCTCATCGTTTTGGGCCGTAGAGGAATCCTCGGCCGGAATTCCTTGTGGGCTGAGTCTCAAATAGGCGATAAACCTGGACTAGGGTCTTGTGTGGTTAGCGGTCGTGGCCGACACCCACGCCAGTGCTTCCGCTTGAAGGTTGCCGAGATGCATGACGTGCATATGGTGCTAAGTGGTGGGAGCATGTGTGAAGAAGTATACCCCTGCAGGGTGATTCAATCTGTTCGAATAGCCGCGTCCTTGGATATGGACTACTTGGAAACATTACATCGTACATAGACAATGTAAATGGATACTCTAAAACATGCAAGATAAGTGTGAGTTCTGTGGAAGGCCTTCTCGTAGGGAAACGAGAGTGGATCCATAGTGGTGTATTGAACTGGTGAATATGTGGACTCGTGTGCGTTATCCCACCTCAAAGGAAGAACTTGTAGTCGTAGTACAGGTTAGCAAAGAGTCAAAGCTATCTTGCTGCAATCAAACCCCACAATCCTTTCATTGAAACATGATGCATATGTAGATAGTTCTGATGTAAGACTTGCTGAGTACCTTTGTACTCACGGTTGCTTAATTTATGTTTTTGCGGAGAAGACTTAGACTCATTAAAAGGTTCTACGCGATGTGTTCGATGTGGACCGGAATAGCTTGGGAATCCCAGACAGAGGTCTGGCTCCTTTGGTAGGGTCGTAGTACTTTTCAGGCTCTTCCAGCCACTTTTAGTAGATGTCTGTACCCAGACATGATTTGCTTCCGCTTGTTGTTTGTATGACTTGAGTGTCGGGTCACGAGACTCTGTGTGTAATATCATACTATGTTGACTCTTATGAGTCTTTACTAAATGCTTGAGTCATAGAGTTATGTTGTGATGCCATGTTGTATCTACACATATCGTGCATATTGTGTGTATGTTTGAAATGCATTATATGTGTGGGATTCGACACCTAGTTGTTTGCCTTTAGTAGTACTCTTTACAGGGAAATGCCTCTTTGTGATTCCATCGAGCCTTGGTAGTTTGCTACTGCTCGGAACACATTGATTGACCGGCATGTATCCTTCTTTGCTGCTGTGTCTGTCCCCTCGGGGAAATGTCACGCGGTGTAATGGAGTCCTTGTAGCTTGCTACGACTCGTCTACACACGCTGATGACTGACACCTGCTTTGCTGGGTTATGTATGCCTGTCCCTGTATGGTTGTACCGCTGGGGTTTATAACTAGTCATGTTGACCTGGGTTCTTTGTCGTTTGAACGCTAGCAACATATTCATATACGTGAGCCAAAAGACGCAAACGGTCCCGGCCAAGGTAAGGTGGCAACTGTGGAGTTTACCGTGCGTGATGCCGCAAAGTGATGTGATGTGTTACAGGCTAGGTTCTTATGACTCAGGATCGGGGTCCCGACACTCTCGCAAGCATCCGCAACTACAAAAGAAGAATTAAGACAAAGTCTAACCATAGCATTAAACTAGTGGATCCAAATCAGCCCCTTACGAAGCAACGCATAAACTAGGGTTTAAGCTTTTGTCACTCTAGCAACCCATCATCTTCTTACTACTTCCCAATGCCTTCCTCTAGGCCCAAATAATGGTGAAGTGTTATGTAGTCGACGTTCACATAACACCACTAGAGGAAAAACAACATACAACACATCAAAATACCGAACGAATACCAAATTCACATGCCTATTATTAGCTTGAATTATCCCATGTCCTCAGGAACAAAAGTAACTACTCACAAAGCATAATCATACTCATGACCAGAGAGGTAATGAGTAGCATCAAGGATCTGAACATAAATTCTTCCACCAAATAATCCAACTAGCATCAACTACAAAGAGTAATCAACACTACTAGCAACCTTACAAGTACCAATTAGAGTCGCGAGACGGAGATTGGTTACAAGTGACGAACTAGGGTTTGGAGATGAGATGGTGCTGATGAAGATGTTGATGGTGATGAGTCCCCTCCGATGAGAGGAGTGTTGGTGATGACGATGGCGACGATTTCCCCCTCCGGGAGGGAAGTTTCCCCGGCAGGATCGTCCTGCCGGAGCTCTAGATTGGTTCTTCTCAAGTTCCGCCGTGTGGCGGCGGCGAATCCACGGAAAAGCTCCTCCTTGATTTTTTTTCCTGTACGAAACCCTTCATATAGCAAAAGAGGGGGGCAAGTGGGCCTGCAGGGTGCCCACGAGCCCTCATGGCGCGGCCTGGGGGGGTGGCCGCACCGTGCAGGCTTGTGGCCACCTGCACGCTCCCCTCTGGCATTTCTTCGGCCTAGTATTTTTGATAAATCAGGAAAAAAAATCCTTGCTGATTTTACGGCGTTTGGAGTTGCGCATAATAGGTATCTCAACTTTGCTCCACTTTTAGGCCAAAATTCCAGTTGCCGGCATTCTGCCTCTTTATGTAAACGTTGCAAAATAAGAGAGAAGAGGCATAAGAATTGTCCCGTGAAGTGAAATAACAACCAAAGAAGTGATAAATATCAACATGAAAACATGATGCAAAATGGAGGTATCAACTCCCGCAAGCTTAGACCTCACTTGTCCTCAAGCGAAAGCCTAGCTCACTAAATATGTCGGCATGTTTAGGGAGAGAGGTGTCGAACATGCATGCATCATGATCAAGATCAGAACAGCAACACCAACATATAATCTCTCATGCTAAAGTGATAATTCCTTCACAAAGTAAAGCATGGATCAAGAACCTTACTGAGAAGTAACAATCGATAGCCTTTAGTCATTGAAGCAATTACAATTTATCACAACATCAGAAAGAGTCAAATAAGAGCTTGTAAAGCAAATCCACATACTCAATCATTCTTTCGTTCTCTACAATTGCTACAACTCACGTGGTACTCATGAGATCAAAGTTTCAGCTGGACACAGAGAAAGATAGGGGCTTATAGTTTTGCCTCCCAACTGCTTACCTCAAGGGTAATGTCAACAATAATAATTCATGAATGCTTTCCCATACACCATTTTGAAATCAAAGTTGAGCTCTTTGATTGCCCAATAAGCTTTATGCTCTAGCTCAAGAGGTAAGTGAAAGGCTTTCCCATACACCATTTTGTAGGGAGACATGCCCATGGGATTCTTATAGGCAGTTCTATAAGCCCACAGTGCATCATCGAGCTTCTTAGACTAATTCTTTCTAGACCTGTTGACAGTCTTTTGCATAATCAGTTTAATCTCTCTATTACTTAGCTCTACTTGACCAATGGATTGAGGGTGTTAGGGAGATGCAATTCTATGGTTGACATCGTACTTAGCAAGCGTTTTACGGAAAGCACCATGGATGAAGTGTGAACCACTGTTGGTCATTAGATATCTAGGGACTCCAAATCTAGGGAAGATAACTTCTTTCAGCATCTTGATAGAGGTGTTGTGATTAGCACTACTAGTGGGGATAGCTTCTACCCACTTAGTGAGGTAATCAATAGCAACTAAGATGTGAGTATACCCATTGGATTTTGGAAAAGGTCCCATATAATCAAAGCCCTAGACATCAAATGGTTCAATGACAAGTGAATAGTTCATAGGGATTTCCTAACGTTTGCTAATATTACCTATTCTTTAACATTCGTCACAAGACAAGACAAACTTACGGGCATCCTTGAAGAGAGTGGGCCAATAGAAACCTGATTGCAATACCTTGTGTGCAGTTCTATCTCCCGCATGCTATCCTCCATAGGCCTCGGAGTGACACTTCTATAGGATCTGTCCCTGTTCATGTTCAGGTACACAACGTATAATAACACCATCTACTCATTCCTTATAAAGGTGAGGATCATCCCAGAAGTAATGTCTCAAGTCAAAGAAGAATTTCTTCTTTTGCTGGTTCGTGAAACTAGGTGGTATATATTTGGCAACGATATAGTTTGCATAATCAACATACCACGGTGCACTACGTGAAGCATTGATGACATTCAGTTGCTCATCGGGAAAGCTATCATCAATAGGTTATGGGTCATCAAGGACGTTCTCCAACCTAGACAAGTTATCTGCTACTGGGTTATCAGCACACTTTGTGTCGACAATGTGCAAATCAAACTCTTGTAGCAAGAGAACCCATCTGATAAGTCTAGGTTTAGCGTCCTTTTTCTCCATGAGGTACTTAATAGCAGCAAGATCAGTGTTAATAATGACTTTGGAATCAACTATGTAAGACCTGAAATTTTTACATGCAAACACGACTGCTAAAAATTCCTTCTCCGTAGTACCATAGTTTCTCTGGGCATTGTCTAGAGTTTTACTAGCGTAGTGAATAACATTCAACTTCCTATCGACTATTTTCCCTAGAACAGCACCAACAGCATAATCACTAGCGTCACACATGATCTCAAAAGGTAAGTTCCAATCAGGTGGTTGAACAATAAGTGCAGTTATCAAAGCCCTCTTAAGTATTTCAAAGGCTTCCTCACAATCATCGTCAAAGACAAAAGGAATATCCTTTTGCAAGAGATTGGTAAGAGGCCTAGAAATCTTAGAGCAGTCTTTAATGAACCTTCTATAGAAACCAGCATGACCAAGGAAACTTCTTATACCTTTGATATCTGTGGGGTATGGCATTTTCTCGATTGCATCAACCTTAGCCTTATCAACTTCAATACCTCTTTCAGAAATTTTATGTCCTAAGACGATGCCTTCATTAACCATAAAGTGGCACTTCTCCCAATGCAAGAGAAGATTGGTGTCTTTACATCTCTGCAAGACTCGATCAAGGTTGCTGAGGCAATAATAAAAGGAAGACTCGTAAACGGAGAAGTCATCCATGAAAACCTCAACAATCTTTTCACAAAAGTCAGAGAATATAGCCATCATACATCTTTGAAAAGTGGCAGGTGCATTACATAAGCCAAAAGGCATACGTCGATAAGCAAAGGTACCGAAAGGGCACGTGAAAGTGGTTTTCTCCTGATCATATTGTGCAACTGGTATTTGGGAGAAACCAGAATATTCGTCTAGAAAGCAGAAGTGTGTGTGTTTAGACAACCTTTCTAGCATTTGGTCGATAAAAGGCAAAGGGTAATGATATTTCTTAGTGGCTTTATTCAGTTTCCTAAAATCTATCACCATCCTATAGCCAGTAATAATCCTTTGTGGGATCAATTCATCCTTATCATTAGGGACAATGGTAATGCCTCCCTTCTTAGGGACGCAATGCACCGGACTCACCCAATCGCTGTGAGCAACATGATAAATGATACCTGCTTCCAGGAGCTTTAGTATTTCTTTTCTTACTACCTCTTTCATCTTAGGATTCAATCTCCTTTGATGATCAGCAACTGGTTTGAAGTCAGGATCAATTTTAATCTTGTGCTGGCATAGAGTAGGACTAATGCCCTTAAGATCATCAAGAGTATATCCAATAGCAACACAGTGCTTCCTCAGAGTTTTTAGTAACTTCTTTCCTTCCTGCTCTGAGAGGCTAGCACTAATAATAACATGATATATCGCTTTTTCATCAAGATAGGCATACTTAAGAGTATCAGGCACCTGTTTAAGCTCGAACACAGGATCACCCTTTGGTGGGGGTGGATCCCCAAGAAGTTCAACAGGCAGATTATTCTTAAGGATAGGATATTGTTCTAAGACAACTCTATCTATTGCATCCCTTTCATCCATATGCATATCATTTTCATGCTCAAGCAAGTATTGTTCTAAGGGATCTGTAGGAGGCACGGAAATAGAAGCTAAGGCAATAGTTTCATCCCTACTAGGCAAGTCCTTTTCATGAGGTTGTCTACCAAACTTAGAGAAATTGAACTCATGTGACACATCTTGAAAGCCAACAGTGACAGTTTGCTTCTCACAATCAATATGAGAATTGACAGTATTGAGAAAAGGTCTAACAAATATGATGGGACAAAAGCTATCTTGTGCGGTATCAAGAACGAGGAAATCAGCAGGATACTTCGTTTTACCACACAAGACTTCAACATCCCTAACAATTCCCACAGGGCAGATAGTATCTCTATTGGCAAGATGAATAGTGACATCAATAGGCTCTATCTCAACTGGTGCAATCTTGTCTTTGATTTCATCATATAAGGATTGAGGTACTGCACTAACACTAGCACCCACGTCACATAAACCATGATAACAATGATCTCCTATCTTAACAGAAACCACAAGCATGCCAACAACAGGCCTATGTTTGTCTCTAGCGTGAGGTTTAGCAATTCTAGCAGCATCTTCACCGAAGTGAATATTATGTCCCTCAACTTCTTCAGACAGAAGATCTTTTATAATAGCAATGCTAGGTTCAACTCTAATTTGCTCAGGGGGTGTAGGTGTTCTAATGTAGCCTCTAGGTATCACAGTTGAAGCTTTAGAATGATCCTTTATCCTAACAGGAAAAGGTGGTTTCTCAATGTAAGCACTGGGAACTACAGGATCATTATAGGCAATGACTTTATCTTCAACTGGAGTGGGTTTAACTACATTGACTTCTAAAGGAGGATGATATTTAAACCACTTCTCTTTGGGGAGATCAATATGAGAAGCAAAAGATTCACACAAACAAGTTACTATCTCAGAGTCAAGTCCATACTTAGCGCTAAAATCACTAAAGGTATTTGTCTCAACAAAGGATTTAACGCAATCAAACGTGAAATTCATACCTGACCCCTTACCTTCTTCAAGCTCCCAATCTTCAGAGTTGCGTTTAATTCTCTCCAATAAATTCCATTTGAAGTCAATATCTCTCTTCATAAAAGAACCGGTACAAGAAGTGTCAAGCATGGTGCGATCATCATGAGAAAGCCGAGCATAGAAGTTCTGAATGATAATTTCTCTCTAGAGCTCATGATTGGGGCACGAATATAGCATTGATTTAAGCCTCCCCCATGCTTGAGTGATACTTTCTCTATGAGGCCAAAAATTGTAAATATAATTCCGATCACGATGTACTAAATGCATAGGTTAAAACTTTTGATGAAATTCCAATTTCAACCAATTGTAGTCCCATGATCCAGTATCATCACATAGCCTATACCATGTCAGCGCCTTATCCTTCAAAGATAAAGGAAAGACCTTCTTCTTGACCTCATCTTCGGGCACACCTGCAAGCTTAAATAAACCACAACCTTCATCTACATAGATTAGATGCAAGTCTGGATGTGATGTTCCATCTCGTGTAAAAGGATTAGCCAGCAGTTTCTCAAGCATACCTGAAGGAAATTCAAAGAAAAATATTTTCAGTAGGTGCAGCAGGTTGAGGAGCAACTATTGTGCTTCCATTCGAGGTGAAGATACCCCGAACAAGCCCCTCAAAGGATTAGTATCCATAGTGACAAGTGACAATAAATTTCAGCACACTATATGAATGTTTCCTTACCAAGTTCCACTTACCAGAGGAGCTTCACTCCCCGGCAACGGCGCCAGAAAAGAGACTTGATGACCGAAAAGTATAGGGGATCAATCGTAGTCCTTTCTATAAGTAAGAGAGTCGAACCCAACGAGGAGCAGAAGGATCTGACAAGTGGTTTTCAGCAAGGAAATATCTGCAAGCACTTAAATTGTCGGTAACAAGTGATTGTGTGGTGAGGTGATTCGTAGCAAGCAACAAGTAACAAAAGTAGAAATGGTGCAAAAAAGTGTCCCAATCCCTTTTGTAGCAAGGGACAAGCCTGGACAAAGTCTTATAGGAGGAAAAACACTCCCGAGGACACACGGGAATTTCTGTCATGCTAGTTTCATCATGTTCATATGATTCGCGTTCGTTACTTTGATAGTTTGATATGTGGGTGGACCGGCGCTTGGGTACTGCCCTTACTTGGACAAGCATCCGACTTATGATTAACCCCTCTCGCAAGCATCCACAACTACGAAAGAAGAATTAAGACAAAGTCTAACCATAGCATTAAACTAGTGGATCCAAATCAGCCCCTTACGAAGCAACGCATAAACTAGGGTTTAAGCTTCTATCACTCTAGTAACCCATCATCTGCTTACTACTTCCCAATGCCTTCCTCTAGGCCCAAATAATGGTGAAGTGTTATGTAGTCGACATTCACATAACACCACTAGAGGAAAAACAACATACAACATATCAAATTACCGAACGAATACCAAATTCACATGACTACTATTAGCATGACTTATCCCATGTCCTCAGGAACAAAAGTAATTACTCACAAAGCATAATCATATTCATGACCAGAGAGGTAATGAGTAGCATCAAGGATCTGAACATAAACTCTTGCACCAAATAATCCAACTCGCATCAACTACAAAGAGTAATCAACACTACTAGCAACCTTACAAGTACCAATCGGAGTCGCGAGACGGAGATTGGTTACAAGTGATGAACTAGGGTTTGGAGATGAGATGTTGATGGTGACGAGTCCCCTCCGATTAGAGGAGTGTTGGTGATGACGATGGCGACGATTTCCCCCTCCGGGAAGGAAGTTTTCCCGGCAGGATCGTCCTGCCGGAGCTCTAGATTGGTTCTGCTCAAGTTCCCCCTCGTGGCGGCGGCGAATCCACGAAAAAACTCCTCCTTGATTTTGTCCTGGACGAAACCCTTCATATAGAAGAAGAGGGGGGCAAGTGGGCCTGCAGGGTGCCCACAAGCCCTCATGGCGTGGCCTAGGGGGGTGGCTGCACCGTGCAGGCTTGTGGCCACCTGCACGCCCCCCTCTGGCACTTCTTCGGCCCAGTATTTTTGATAAATCAGGAAAAAAAATCCTCATTGATTTTACGGCGTTTGGAGTTGCGCAGAATAGGTATCTCAACTTTTCTCCACTTTGAGGCCAGAATTCCAGTTGCAGGTATTCTCCCTCTTCATGTAAACCTTGCAAAATAAGAGAGAAAAGGCATAAGAATTGTACCGTGATGTGAAATAACAGCCAAAGAAGTGATAAATATCAACATGAAAACATGATGCAAAATGGACGTATCATTTATCAAAGAAGGAATTAAGTTTTACCTCTTGCTCTTTGTCTTTCTCTTCCTTTCATTCTTGGACCTCGGGTCGAGATCCTCTTGTAGTGTAGGAGAGTTGTGACAGCCCTAGACCGACGCTCCAGAAGATTCCGTTTTTATTCCATTCTCGTCGTGTGGTTCGTTTGGTTGTAGCATTCATCATCGCATCATCCGCATTGCATCGGCACTCCGTTGCCGCCAGTTTTCAAACCTGCATCCGTTATTAGTTGTCGGTTCTCTCCATTCTCGTCGTTGTCTGTTTTGAGCCCAACCACACACACACGCACCCGCGAGATCGATTAAATATTTGTTTTTTAAAGTGTGTCATAAAATATTCTTGGATTGGGATGAAACTTGGCGTGCGGTCTTATTTTAATATAGGTAGGCTGCCTGCCAATTTTCTTCGCAATCGGAGTCCGTCTCGTACCCGAACGGTCGACGGTAGCAGCACCATCTTCGGTTATTCGTTGGACTTTTTCGGTATTTTAAATCGCGTTGACACGCCGCACCACCTCCCTCTCATCTCCTGTTAAGCCACTCTACACGACCCATCTAGCCTACCTCACCTACCCCGTATCCGGAGCCGTCCGATTGCGATCGAACGTCTCGAACTGGGCTGAAATATGCTAACCCTAACCCCCTTCCCTATTTAAATAGTCCCACGTGCCCAACAGAATCTCCTCCCACCTGTGCCTCGATTTCCGCGCACCACCAACCCTAACCGCCACGCATAGCCAGCCAGCCACCTCCAGCCATCGCGGCCCACCCAGGCCCGCGCGGGGCCCGCGAAGCCTGAAGGCAGCCGCCGCGAGCCCACACGAGCCCGCGCCTCCCTCGTGCCGCGCACCGCTGCCTGCCTGCGCTGCTAGCCGCCTGTACCCCACCGCGCCACCCTGCTGGCTCCCGACCTTCCGACGGCCGTCGTCGGAGCCCGTGCCTCCTCTTCATCAGAACTCGAGCCCCGGCTAGATCCGCCGCTGCCGGATCCCGCATGCGGGTCATCGGAGTCTCGCCGCCTGTCGCCGTCACCTGCTCCCGCGCTACAGCAGTTCCCGTCGCCGCCAGCCCTCACTCCGGCCAGATCCGGCCATGCCCCGGCCAACTCCAGCCCGATCGAGCCACCACGAAGCCCTCAGCCCGCCCGACCTCTTGTGCCTCGCTGGAGCCGCCGCATGGGCCCCTGGCCTTGCTCCAGCATGCGACAGGAGGAGGAGACTTCTGAGGCAGCGCCCCGTTGACCGCTTCGCTACCACCATCGCCAGGTGCGCCTCCAGCCGGTGTGCAGCCTAGCTCCGCCCATTCCACCGGCCGGCCTTCAGGCCCAATTCGGCCTCCAGCACCGCCATGGGCCACGGCCCACCAAGGTGAGCCCCATCTACCCCTCCATCCCGCGCTGTTTGCGCAATATATTGGGAAACGCCTTCTATGAGTGTTTGGGCCCTGCTGCAGCTCTGGCCCATAGACGTTTTTCATTAGCGTGCGAATTTGTCCAATTTCGGGGAATTTCAGAATTTCAGAAAATTGCATTGATTTTCAAATGCCCGTAGATTTCAAACCGTGTGTCGGATCGCGATGTATTATACATGTAACTCATGTAGGTTTTCGTGTAGAATAATATGTTGCATCTTCTATGCATGTTTGGAGTGGTTTGACCCGTTGTTTGCCTAGTTTTGCATGCTGCCTAATGTGTTAGATATTCCGTAGATATTTCGTGCGTTTCCGGATTGTTCAAATCCCGTAGATAAAATGTTCATATTGTTCGTGACCCTTTGCCATGTATTTTAGAGTAGTTGCTTGTACTTTTGCATGTAGGAGCTTTCAATGGTTTGTTATGTCCTGTTTAGGACATATTCTCGCATATATGTGCGACGTTAGTTTTATTTTGCAACCCCACATATTATATATGTTTTCGGGGTAGAATCCGTTGAATTTAACCATGCATTCAGTTTTAGCTTTTGAGTAAGTTAGTGTGCATGATATTCCTACCATGTTGCCCTCTTGTCTATTTTGTAGGATTTATTCCGTGCATGATATGAATTAGTTTTGAACTAGAGATATGCTCTTGGATGTGTAGACTAGCCATTGGTATTTTTGGTTGCTGTAGAAATCCATATTTAGGTGTTGTTTGCTTGTTGTCAACATGCTAGAAAATAGTGCTGATTTGGAGATGCTGAAATATTTCTAAGTCTGAAATCTGTTATATTTTGTTGCTGTCTTGCCATGAGTTTTGCTAGTGATCTACAGCTCCTTTGAGGTTGGTGCAATGGAGTTATTTATATTCCTTAAAATTCTCTAGCATTATGTAGATTTTCATGCCAGTTGGTGTTGTGTAGCATATAGTTTTGCTGCTGTCAATATGCCTTCAAATCGAAAACTACAGTGTCAAAACTGATATTTTCACTAAGTCTGAAACTGTGTGCAAGATGCCATTTTGTGAGTTCTTTTCCTAGTAATCCAAGCTTCCATGCTAGATATTATTAGTAGTATATTGTAGTGAATCCTGCCCACTATTGCCTCATGTCTTATTTGAGCATTTTAGAATTATATACCTTGTTGTTTTAGGGTGTAGGAAATGCCATGTTGCTGTTTTTTGGCAGATTATGACTATTTCTTGCGCAGCTTGTATTTGTTGAACCGTTGCTCCGTTTTGATCGTGTACTATATGAAACTTGTTTAGAATATCATGTAGGTTCATATTATCTTGCTGTTTCGATGTTTTGGGATACTTGTGACTGTCATTGCATACATATTGCATTCATGCCATCATATCTTGTAGTGTTCGTATCTTTTGAACCGTAGCTTTGTTGGAGATGTTCCATATATGTAAATGGACTAGAACGACACGTAGAATCACGTGAACCACTTTATTTTTATGTTTAACAAATATTTAAATGTTTTAGTGTAGATCTGGACATAATTATAAATTAACGTATGAGGTCAGTTCGGAGATGCTACATGTCGTTTCTCACCTCATTTAAAATGCCTAGATAGGTAGCTTAATTACTCTTCACCTCTTGCCATGTTTAACCAACATTTAATATCACCGTGTATCTAATCGGGGTAGAACTAAATAATTCGTATGTGGAGTTTCGTGAATATGCAACTCGTTACATATTGTACTTCACTTAATGTGTAGTGGTTGAATGTTGTGATTCGTCAGGCCATACCCTGCATAATTGTAGTCGTTCATGCATCATGTGTGGTGTGTATCGTGTGGTGAATATCATGTGTTGATTCTTGTTTCCGGTTTCCTTCATCTCGATAGAGTTCCGCAAGCATGTCGGAATGTGAGGACCCGTTCGACTACGTCGGTTCGTCTGCTTCACGGAGTCATTCTTCTTCCAAGCGGGATCTCAGGGAAGATGACCATTTCCTTATATACCATTACTATCATTGCCATGCTAGTTGTTTTGTTTCTATCGCTATGTCTCGCTGCTTACCAGCTGTTAAATATCAACCTCTCAACATTGCCATGAAAACCTTCAACCTGTTCACAACCTAGCAAACCACTGATTGGCTATGTTACCGCTTGCTTATCCATGTGTTAGCATTGCTAGTTGCAGGTGCGGGTGAATTTGCTTCCATGTGATAACATGGGTTCCTTGTTAGATCACCCTATTAATTGCTATTTAATTTAATACACCTATATAATTGGTAATAGGTGGAAGGCTCGGACTTCTAACCTAGTGTTTTGTTCCACCTTTGCCGCCTTAGTTTCGTCTACGGGTGTTATGTTCCATAAATGAGCGCTCCTAACATGCTTGGGGTTGTTATGGGGACCCCCTAGATTCTCGTTTTGGTATAAAGCTTATCTGGCAAGGCCCAACATTGGTAGTATATTTGCCCAACATGATAATTATGTTAATACTGAAAAACATAGGGAGTTAGTGCTACCTGAGGAGTAATTCAACATAATACGGGGAGGGCCAGTGCTGATGGTGCTGGTCCAAAACAGAGTCGTGTGCGGGGCCAACCCGGGGCAACTCGGGTGATTTCTATCACGCCACTGTATCCTGCGCTCATCCGATTGTGCCCTGAGAACGAGATACGTGGCTCCTATCGGGATTGTCGGCACGTCGGGCGGCCTTGCTGGATTTGTTTTACCTTTATCGAGCATCTCGTGCGAGGGATTTCGAGGATGCTTTGGGTTATCTCAAGGTTGAGGTTTTCCAACAGGAACCCGAGGAGATCACGGGTTTCCCTGATCGAGGTCATTTCGTCGCAGCATGTGGTAGTTTGTGATGGACTAGTTGGAGCACCCATGCAGGGTTAAATCTTTCAGGAAGTCGTGCCCGTGGTTTTGTGGAAACATGGAAACTTTGTTTAACATCCGGTTCTAGATAACTTGAAGTTAACTTAATTAAAATATGCCAACTGAGTGCATAACCATGACTGTCTCTTTCGTGAGCTCCTTCTCCGATCGAGGACACAGTGGGGTTATGTCTGACGTAAGTAGGTGTTCAGGATCATTCATTTGATCATCAGTAGTTCATGTCCGCTATGCGTAGATCACCCCTGCTCTATTCTTGTACTCGTAAGTTAGCCACCATACATAAATGCTTAGTCGCTTGCTGCAGCCTCACCACTTAACTATACCTCACCTATTAAGCTTTGCTAGTCTTGATACCTTTGGAAATGAGATCGCTGAGTCCCCTGTGGCTCACAAATTACTACAACACGAGCTGCAGGTACAGGTAAAGGATATTAAGACGTGAGCGCAATGATTGTTCATTTGGAGTTTCTACTTCTTCCTCTTCGTCGATCTAGGATGGGTTCCAAGCCGACAGCCTGGGATAGCAAGGATGGACGTCAATCTTTTCTCGTTTGTTTTCATCCGTAGTCGGACCCTGCTCTTCTTCGTGATGTTTATGTATTGTATTGATGTGACTCTGATGTAGCTTGGGGCGAGTGTAAGCCAATTCCATATACTCTTCTCTTCCGTACATATACTTGTAACGATATCCATTTGTGGGGACCCCGACTTACGAGTCGAGATCGCTGAATGAATGTGCTCAGTAATCCTAGAGATCAATGCTCACCGTACACACAGATACCGAATAAAAGAGTCTTACATCCAAGTACCGAATTATTACATCACATGACCGAATGGTCAAGTTCATAAGGTAGGGCCTAAGGCAAAATCATACTGATACAACTAATAGCGGAAATCATAGGGGCTAAGCGGGTGCCCATGCCATCAAGCCTACACCAACAGGCATTCTGACTCAGAAGCTGATACGTCCATTTTGCATCATGTTTTCATGTTGATATTTATCGCTTCTTTGGCTGTTATTTCACTTCATGGTACTATTATTATGCCTTTTCTCTCTTATTTTGCAAGGTTTACATGAAGAGGGAGAATACCTGCAACTGGAATTCTGGCCTCAAAGTGGAGAAAAGTTGAGATACCTATTCTGCGCAACTCCAAACGCCGTGAAAATCAACGGGGATCTTTTCCCAATTTATCAAAAATACTGGGCCGAAGAAGTGCCAGAGGGGCACCAGGGGGTGCCCACAAGCCTGCACGGCACGAGCACCCCCAGGCCGCGCCATGGGGGCTTGTGGGCAACCCACTGGCCCACTGCCCCCCCTCTTTTGCTATATGGAGGGTTTCGTCCAGACAAAAATCACAAAGGAGCTTTTTCGTGGTTTTGCCACCGCCACGAGGAGGAACTTGAGCAGAACCAATCTAGAGCTCCGGTAGGATGGTCCTGTCGGGGAAACTTCCCTCCCGGAGGGGGAAATCGTCGCCATCGTCATCACCAACACTCCTCTCATCGAACGGGACTCATCTCCATCAACATCTTCATCAGCACCATCTCATCTCCCAACCCTAGTTCATCACTTGTAACCAATCTCCGTATCGCGACTCCGATTGGTACTTGTAATGTTGCTAGTAGTGTTGATTACTCTTTGTAGTTTATGCTAGTTGGATTATTTGGTGGAAGAGTTTATGTTGAGATCCTTGATGCTACTCATTACCTCTCTGATCATGATTATGATTATGCTTTGTGAGTAGTTACTTTTGTTCCTGAGGACATGGGATAAGTCATGCTAATAATAGGCATGTGAATTTGGTATTCGTTCGGTATTTTCATGTGTTGTATGTTGTTTTTCCTCTAGTGGTGTTATGTGAACGTCGACTACATAACACTTCACCATTATTTGGGCCTAGAGGAAGGCATTGGGAAGTAGTAAGAAGATGATGGGTTGCTAGAGTGACAGAAGCTTAAACCCTAGTTTATGCGTTACTTCGTAAGGGGCTGATTTGGATCCACTAGTTTAATGCTATGGTTAGACTTTGTCTTAATTCTTCTTTCGTAGTTGCGGATGCTTGCGAGAGGGGTTAATCATAAGTGGGATGCTTGTCCAAGTAAGGGGAGTACCCAAGCGCCGGTCCACCCACATATCAAACTATCAAAGTAACGAACGCGAATCATATGAACATGATGAAACTAGCATGACAGAAATTCCCGTGTGTCCTCGGGAGTGTTTTTCCTCCTATAAGACTTTCTCCAGGCTTGTCCCTTGCTACAAAAGGGATTGGGCCACTTTGCTGCACCATTGATACTTTTGTTACTTGTTGCTCGCTACAAATCATCTCACCACACAATCACTTGTTACCGACAATTTAAGTGCGTGCAGATTTTACCTTGCTGAAAACCACTTGTCAGATCCTTCTGCTTCTCGTTGGGTTCGACACTCTTACTTATCGAAAGGACTACGATTGATCCCCTATACTTGTGGGTCATCAGAAGCATCCTAGTTCGTAGGGGCGTCTCCGAAGACGTACTCATCTCCAAACTCCGGTCCTTCCATGTTTGGTCAATAATATAACCAGTGGCAAGCCAATGAGTACTTTTGAATGTACTCGCAAACAGCCCATGATATGAACAATGAAATTGAAGGATAACAATAACATGCATCTTTGGTGGATTTGTTCTTGGTTGAATGGTCATGAATATGCATCAAGTTAAAGAATTACTTTTGAAGAACAAGTTACAGATATCAATATATCTGCCGAGGGCTGAATCAGCCGGGTTCTCCCTATATGCCAAGTCACCAAACTTGGTCATATCGCTTCTTCCATAATAACTCCATGTAACACATACGCACACACACTTGGTTTATACGGAAATAACTGGACGTAGTTTAAGCAGGATTACCCAACTGTCCTTGACCATGGACACGGCTATTCGAATATTTTTACACTCTGTAGAGGTAGTATGGTGGACCCACGAGATCCGGGAAACTTCCGTGTCATCCACGACTCGCGGTATCTAAGATACCCGAGGTAAGTACCCGATCAATGCCATTCCCCTGACGATACTAGCCAAAGAGGTCCACTCGATTGGTACCCAACCCACATGTTGTACGTCTTACGAGCACCGACTCTGGACAGTATCAACCATGCGGGGACCAACGGTGTGCCTAGAACACATAAAAATGGCATAGTCGCCCTACCTGGCACGACCCCATCACAAGAGTGACCACACATCACTCCCGCCACTAGTAATCTGGCTCTTTGCTAGCACTGACCAAAGTAATCAACATAGCCCCGTCCTATAAGGGGTAACGTGGTTGTACATGTAAGGTTGGGACGGTCGGCACATCGTAAATCTATTCCCATTTACGAAACCATACTCAGACAAATACCCGGTACACCACTTCACCAAAAGTGGCCACCTAACTCATCATCACCCTCGGGCATTAGTGGCACTCGACGGGGTTTTCATAAATCTTGATTTGTACCAACAACATGCTCATGCTAATAATACTCTAACTTTACTTGTCAACGTGATATTGGCATGATCCTCATAGGTGGTAGGATCAAGCTCTATGCATGTTCTCCGGAGGAGCCATCGGTAACATCACTTCAATGATTTACCGGCACTTATGATCATATGCAACAGAAATATTTGCTATACTAACATGCAATATAACATATGCTCAGTCATGGTCAAAGGGCTGCTTGCCTTGGTCAGGTAGGTATCCAGGGTCTTCGAAGTCTTCCGCTCCGATTCCCTCGTCACACGGATTTTCTATCTTCGTCGAAAGAATAAATAAGAAATAGCTCACTCAAAAACAGATCACCTAGTCATTTTAAAAATGTTGATTATTACTTATAAATCTAAGTTGTGCTGGAAATATGCCCTAGAGGCAATGATAAATAGTTATTATTATATTTCTTGTTTAAAGATAATCATTTATTTTCCATGCTATAATTTATTGAATGAAAACATAGATACATGTGTGGATACATAGACAAAACAATGTCCTTAGCAAGCCTCTAGTTGGCTAGCGAGTTGATCAATGATAGTAAGGTTTTCTGACTATATGCAAGTGTTGTCACTTGATAACTGGATCATATCATTAGGAGAATCATGTGATGGACTAGACCCAAACTATGAACGTAGCATATTGATCATGTCGTTTTATTGCTATTGTTTTCTGCGTGTCAAGTATTTATTCCTATGACCATGAGATCATATAACTCACTGGCACCGGAGGAATACCTTGTGTGCATCAAACATCGCAACGTAATTGGGTGACAATAAAGGTGCTCTACAGGTATCTCCGAAGGTGTTCGTTGAGTTAGTATGGATCAAGACTGGGATTTGTCACTCCGTGTGACGGAGAGGTATCCCGGGGCCCACTCGGTAATACAACATCACACACAAGCCTTACAAGCAATGTGACTAAGTGTAAGTCACGGGATCTTGTATTACGGAACGAGTAAAGAGACTTTCCGATAACGAGATTGAAATAGTTATACGGATACCGACGATCAAATCTCGGGCAAGTAACATACCGAAGGACAAAGGGAATGACATGCGGGATTATATGAATCCTTGACACTGAGGTTCAACCGATAAGATCTTCGGAGAATATGTAGGATCCAATATGGGCATCCAGGTCCCGCTATTGGATATTGACCGAGGAGTGCCTCGGGGCATGTCTACATAGTTCTCGAACCCGGAGGGTCTGCACACTTAAGGTTCGATGATGTTTCAGTATAGTTGAGTTATATGTGTGGTTACCGAATGTTGTTCAGAATCCCGGATGAGATCACGGATGTCACTAGGGTTTCCGGAATGGTCCAGAAACGAAGATTAATATATAGGATGGTTTCATTTGGTCACTGAAAAGTTTCGGGAAATTCCGGTAGTGTACCGGGAGTGACGAATGGGTTCCGAGTTCACCAGGAGTGGCCCACCCACCCGGGAGTGAGCCCAGGGCACTAGGGTGGCGCCACAAGTCCTTAGTGGGCTGGTGGAGTTAGTCCAAGGGGCCCATGGCGCCACATAAGAAAATACCAAAAGAAAATAAAAGGAAAAAGGAAAGAGGGAGGTGGGAAGGAAGAGGAGGACTCCTCCTTCCCAAACCGAATTGGAGGAGGAGTCCTCCTCCTCCCTTGGTCGGCGCACCTTGAGGCCTTGTGTCTCAAGGCTAGCCCTCCCCCTCCCTCCTATATATATTGGTGGTTTAGGGCTGATTTGAGACACAACTTTGCCACGTGCAACTCAAACCTATACCACGTAGTTTTCCTCTAGATCGAACACCACCACCGGAGCGTCATCACGCTGCCGGAGAACTCATCTACTTCTCTGTCTTGCTTGCTGGATCAAGAAGGCCGAGATCATCGTCGAGCTATACGTGTGCTGAACGCGGAGGTGTCGTCCGTTCGGCACTAGATCGGAACAGATCGTGGGACGGACCGTGGGACGGTTCGTGGGACGGTTCGAGGGACGTGAAGACGGTCCACTACATCAACCGTGTTTCTTAACGCTTCCTGCTGTGCGATCTACAAGGGTACGTAGATCCAAATCTCCTCTCGTAGATGGACATCACCATGATAGGTCTTCGTGTGCGTAGGAATTTTTTTTTTCCCAAGCAACGTTCCCAAATAGTGGCATCATCAGCTAGGTTCATTCGTAGATGTTATCTCGTGTAGAACACAAAAGGTTTTGTGGACGGTGATGTTTGATTTTCTGCCCTCCTTAGTCTTTTCTCGATTCGGCGGTATTGTTGGATTGAAGCGGCCCGGGGCGACATAACTCATACGCTTACGAGAGACTGGTTTCATCGATTGACATGCAGCCTCGTTGCACAAAGATGACTGGTGGGTGTCGGTTTCTTCAACTTTAGTTGAATTGGTTTTGACCGAGGCGGTCCTTGGAGAGGTTAAATAGCAATTTGCACATCTCCGTTGTGGTTTTTGCATAAGTAAGATGCGATCATACTAGATACCCATAGCAGCCATGTAAAACATGCAACAACAATTTAGAGGACGTCTAACTTGTTTTTGCAGGGTATGCTTGTGATATGATATGGCCAATGACATGATGTGATACATTGGATGTATGATATGATCATGTCGTCATAGTTAATATCGACTTGCACGTCGATGCTACGGCAACCGGCATGAGCCATAGGGTTGTCTTTAAACTAGCGTCTGTGTTTGTAGCTGTGTTTACTTATTGCTAAGACGTAGCTTTAGTAGTAATAGCATAAGTAGCATGACAACCTCGATCGCGACACGTTGATGGAGATCATGGTGTGGCGCCGGTGACAAGAAGATCCTGCCGGTGCTTTGGTGATGCAGATAAAGAAGCACAAGATGATGGCCATATCATGTCACTTATTAATTGCATGTGATGTTAATCCTTTTATGCACCTTATTTTTCTTAGAACGATGGTAGCATTATAAGGTGATCTCTCACTAAATTTCAAGACGAAATTGTGTTCTCCCCGAGTGTGCACCGTTGCCATAGTTCGTCGTTTCGAGACACCACGTGATGATCGGGTGTGATAGACTCAACGTTCACATACAACAGGTGCAAAACAGTTGCACACGCGGAACACTCGGATTAAGCTTGACGAGCCTAGCATGTGCACACATGGCCTCAGAACACATGAGATCGAAAGGTTGAGCATGAATCGTATAGTTGGTATAATTAGCATAGAGATGTTTACCACTGAAACTATTCTCAACTCACGTGATGATCGGACTTGAGTTAGTGAATTTGGATCATGAACCACTCAAATGACTAGAGAGATGTACTTTTTGAGTGGGAGTTTAGCAAGTAATTTTCTTAGTTAAACTCTAATTATCTTGAACATACTCTAAGTCCACTTTGAAATATTTGTGTTTTAGATCAATGGCTCACGCGATAGTCACCCTGAATTTTAATACGTTCCTAGAGAACGCTAAGTTGAAAGATGATGGAAGCAACTTTGTAGACTGGGCTCGTAATCTTAAGTTGCTCCTGCAAGCTCGGAAGAAGGATTATGTCCTTAATGCTGCACTAGGAGATGAACCACCTGCAACGGCTGACCAAGATGTTAAGAACGCTTGGTTAACTCGTAAGGAGGACTACTCAGTAGTTCAATGTGCAGTCTTGTATGGCTTAGAGCCGGGACTTCAATGTCGCTTTGAGTGTCATGGAGCATTTGAGATGTTCGAGGAGTTGAAGTTTATCTTTTAGAAGAACGCTTGGATCAAGAGGTATGAGACCTTCGATAAATCATATGCTTGCAAGATGGAGGAGAATTTGTCTGTCAGTGAACATGTGCTCAAAATGTTTGGGTACTGAAACCATCTAGCTGAGCTGGGGATTGAACTCCCGCAAGAGGCTATCACTGACAGAATTCTTCAATCACTGCCACCAAGCTACAAGAGCTTTGTGTTGAACTATAACATGCAAGGGATGAACAAGTCACCCGGCGAGTTATTCACGATGCTGAAAGTCGCAGAGTCAGAACTCCGTAAAGTGCATCAAGTGTTGATGGTGAATAAGACCACTAGTTTCAAGAGAAACAACAAAGGCAACAAGGGTAATTCCAAGAAGAGCGTCAAGCCTATTGCCAATCCAACGAAGAAACCCAAGGCTGTACCTAAGCCTGAAACGGAGTGTTATTATTGCAAGGGACTGGGTCACTGGAAGCGCAACTGCCCCAAGTATCTGGCTGATAAGAAGGCAGCCAAAGAAAATTCAGGTATATTCGATATACATGTTATTGATGTGTACTTAACCAACTCTCGTAGTAGTGCGTGGGTATTCGATACCGGTTCTGTTTCTCATATTAGCAACTCGAAACAGGAACTGTGGAATAAACGAAGGCCGGCGAAAGATGAAGTGACGATGCGCGTGGGAAATGGTTCCAAGGTTGATGCAATCGCCGTCGGCACAGTTTCACTTCAATTGCCATCAGGATTAGTTATGAACTTAAATAATTGCTATTTAGTGCCTGTGTTAAGCATGAACATTATATCTGGATCTTGTTTATTGCGAGACGCTAACTCGTTTAAGTTAGAGAATAATGGTTGTTCTATTTCTATGAGTAATATCTTTTATGTTCATGCACCCAATGTGAGAGGATTGTTCATATTGAATCCTGATAGCGATGATACACATATACATAACATTGAGACCAAACGAGTTAGAGTTAACAATGATAGCGCCATGTTTTTATGGCACTGCTGCTTAGGTCATATTGGTGTAAGGCGCATGAAGAAACTCCATTCTGATGGACTTTCGGAATCACTTGACTTTGATTCACTTGACACATGCGAACCATGCATCATGGGCAAGATGGCTAAGACTCCGTTCTCCGGAACAATGGAGCATGCAAGTGACTTGTTGGAAATCATGCATACCGATGTGTGCGGTCCGATGAGTGTGGCGGCGCACGGCGGATATCATTATTTTCTCGCCTTCACTTACGATTTGAGTAGATATGGTTATGTCTACTTGATGAAGCACAAGTATGAAACGTTTGAGAAGTTCAAGCAATTTCAGAGTGAAGTTGAAAATCATCATAACAAGAAGATCAAGTTCCTACGGTCTGATCGTGGGGGTGAATATCTGAGTTTCGAGTTTGGTGCTCACTTAAGACAATGTGGAATTGTTTCACAATTAACACCGCGTGGAACACCACAGCGAAATGGTGTGTCCGAACATCGTAATCGTGCTTTATTAGAGATGGTGCGATCTATGATGTCTCTTACTGATTTGCCTTTATCGTTTTGGGGTTATGCATTAGAGACAGCTGTCACACCCTGTTTTCACTACCACTTATCTCTATTGGGAAAATCTAAGCTTGTTAAAAAAAATTCAAGATTAATGTTGTGAGTTCCATGATTGACATTGTATGCTTGTGTGCTTGATCATGTGAGGATAAAACCCTATTTCATAACATTGATTATTTCCAAAAACCTTTCCTTGTTTCTGATCAAGGTAAAACCCTACCTTGAGTTGCACTACATGCCCTTGATAGCAAACAGTGCTTCTACTCAAAGTTGGTGATCTGGTTTTTACTTATCTTTATATTCCAAAACCACAAAGATAATTATTTTTGTAATTATTTTTCCTAATTAAATAACATGTCCATTTCTGAGACTAGAATTGGTATTCCTACATAGGAAAATACTTTTCTGCCTTAGAAAAATTTGATTGAATTTGGAGATGATCAGAAGGACATATATTTTCCATACATAAGGTTTAAAACCCTATTTTATATTATAATTATTGAATAAAACCATGAAAGCTATTTCTGTCTGTTTTGACCTTTTGAAATATTTCCAAAGGAAATATTCTCAATAAATTCCTAGAAAATTCCAGTGATATCCCTAAGCCATATTTGGTGTCCACATAAAGTTTCACCTTGATCAAAGGTGATTAAGGACCCCAAATAACCCAAAGACCCCTTCTGTCCAGAACCAAGTTAGAGAAACTCTACATAGCAAAGTTTATCCAATGATGCTGAAACTTTGGAGGAGTGCCTAATACCTCAAATGAGGGTTCCACACAAAAAATGGTATTTGTGGGACTTAGTTTGCCCACACTCTCTTTTTAAGGGACATATGTGGTCATGTTGGAGTGTTTTCAAGTTTACGAAGCTAAACTTGTCCAATGGAGCTCAAACTTGGTGAAACCCCATGATTTACCACCAAACCTAAACCTGTTAAGTTGCAGCATGAGTCGTGGGGTACAACCCCCTCAAACCACTGTCGAGCACCTTCTGACAGATAGGGAAAAGCCACCTTAGCCATAGCTAAACCCAACCCCTTTGCTCCAAACTCATAGATTAGGTGGCCAGTATCTGTGTCTAACCTGAGTCAACTAGCCCCTCACTGGTTCAAAGTGGAAAGGCCAAAAACCCCAATTTAGAATTCAATTCAAGGCTGACAGCACCAATATTTCTTGTCTCCCTTGACCAGCCGAAGCTCCCACAAGACCCAAACGGCTAGCCACACTCCCAGCCAGTGCCAGGACATGCTAGACACATCCAAAGTGCCTCAGAGCGCACCAACATGCCGTGGCATGCCAAAACTGCGCTCTGGGCGCGCTACAGGAAGCCACCAAGGTGGGGGCGGCGCTCCTGGCCAGTTCCAGCTTCCCTCGAGGTGTCAAACCTCTTCCCCGACAACCTCTATACGTTGAGCAACCCTCAGGGCCCCTCCTCTCCCGCGCTAGAGCTCGTGCGACGCGTGCCCGCGTGCACCAGAACCGACCAAGGTTGCGTGGCCACGGATGCTCGACTTCTCCCTCTCTCCCTCTGCAGCAGATGGCTCTCGACCCCAGCCTCTCTCTGCACCCCCATGTGAGCCACGGTGAGTCACAAGCGCTTCTGAATCGGCTCACCGTCGTGGGCCTATAAATAGCCCTCCCCCTCGCTCCAGCACCCCTCACAAAGCTTCACCGTGATCACTAGTACCTCCCTAGACACCCCAGCAACCCAGCAGAGCCCCGGTGCTCGAGATCGACCGAGGCCCCTCCGCCTCCGAGCTCCGGTCGATCTCTGGTTACATGACGGCTCCTGCGCCCCTCGACCCCTCAAACTGATCCTCTCAACCCCAGGAAGCTTTCCCCCAACTCGTCCGAGCGTTTCCGTATCTCTAGCCACCTCCTCGACCACCTCCCGAAACTCCTCCGCAACGGCCTCCTCGTCGCCAGCAAACGCCTGCCTCTCTGACCTTGTTCCGACCATCACCAGCTAGGCGACAACAAGGCGAACCCATTCTAGTCCTCGTTGGGGGCTTGAGAGCGTCGATAACCTCGCCGGCGTGCTCCTCCTCCTCTTTGACCAGAGGTAGGAGACGACCCCGACAGGTGTGGCCCACCTGTCGGTGGCCGAGCATCCACCCCCATGATGTCCACATCCATTGACCACAGAGCCCCGCACGTCAGGTTCAAACCTGACGGGGCGCGCGCCTGGGCAAGCTGTCGGCTGGCCATGGGCCAGCCCAGCTCCAAGCCGAGCCAGGCCAGGAGTTAGCCGATTTTCTTTTTATCTTTAAAACCTGGTTTCTAAGATTTTTATAAAAACATTTAACAAGTGCAAAAATATAATTTTTTCACTGTTATTCTTCTAAAAATATGTAGTATTTAGTAATATGATTGGATGAATTTTTCTACAACTACTCTGTTTTACAATAATAAAAAGTACTAAATTGGAATAGTTTTGCTTTTGTTTTGTCCATTTCAAAAATGTTACTTCAAGGGAAATTAAGGCAAATATCTTTCAAAATGATAACTTAGATTTATCAGTAATAAAGAACATTTTTAAGATGACTTTGTGATCTAAGCTATTTCTTATTTACTGATTTATCAACGATGGAAAACCCGTGTGACGAGGGAATCGGAGTGGAATACCTCGAAGACCCCGGATACCTAGCTGACCAAGGCAAGCAGCCCTTTGACCATGAGTGAGCATATGTTACTTTGCATGATTAAGATAGCAAGTATTTCCGTTGCATATGATCATAAGTGACGGTAATTATTTGATATGATTTTACCGATGGCTCCCCCGGAGCACATGCATTGAGCTTGATCCTACCCCTTGAAGGTCATGCTAATATCATGTTGACAAGTAAAGTTAGAAGTAGTATTATCACAAGCATGTTGATGACATAAATCAAATAGTTTATAAAAAAAACCCGTCGGGTGCCACTAATGCCGAAGGGTGATGATGAGTTAGGTGCTCACTTTTGGTGAAGTGATGCACCCGGTACTTGTGTGTATGGTTTCGGAAAGGGGATTAGATTTATGATGTGTCGACCATCCCAACCTTAACAGTACGACCACGTTACCCCTTATGGGACGGGGCTATGTTGATTACTTTGGTCAGTACTAGCAAAGAGCCACATTACTAGCGGCGGGAGTGATGTATGGTCACTCTCGTGATGGGGTCGTGTCGGGTAGGACGACTATGCCATTTTTATGAGTTCTAGTCACACCGTTGGTCCCCACATGGTTGGTACTGTCCAGAGTTGGTGCTCGTAAGACGTACCACATGTGGGTTGGGTACCAATCGAGTGGAACTCTTTGTCTAGTGTCCTCAGGGGAAAGGCATTGATCTGGTACTTACCTCGGGTATGTTATATACCGCGAGTCGTGGATGACATGGAATTTTCCCGGATCTCGTGGGTCCAGCGTACTACCTCTGCAGAGTGTAAAACTATTCGAATAGTCGTCTCCACAGACAAGGACAGTTGGGTAATCCTGCTTAAACTACGTCCAACTATTTCCGCATAAACCAAGTGTGTGTGTGAGGAGATGATTAAGGTGTTGTTATGAAATTAATAATATGACCAAGTTTGGAGACTTGTCATATAGGGTGAGCCCACATGGCTCAGCCCTCGGCAGATATATTGATATATGTAACCTGTTCTTCAAAAGTAATTCTTTAACTTGATGCATATTCATGATCATTCCACCAAGATGAGTTACACCGAAGATGCATGATATTGTTATGCTTCACTTTCATTGTTCGTATCATGGGCTGTTTGCAAGTACATTCAAAGTACTCATTGGCTTGCCACTGGTTATGTTATTGACCAGACATGTAAGGACTGGAGTTTGGAGATGAGTACGTCTTCGGAGACGCCCCTGCGAACTAGGACGCTTCCGAGTCAAAAGGCCTATCGGTGTAGGCTTGATGGCATGGGCACTCGCTTAGCCCCTATGATTTCTGCTACTAGTTCTATCAGAGTGATTTGGCCTTAGGCCTTTCCTTGAGAACTTGACTATGTGGTCATGTGATGTAATAATCGGTACTTGGATGTAAGACTCTTTTATTTGGTATCTGTGTTCGGTGAGCATTGATCCCCGGGATCACTGAGCACGGCGATCTCGACTCGTAAGTCGGGGTCCCTACAACAGCTGCATTCACTTTAAATTGGGCACCATCAAAATATGTTGAGACGACACCATACGAACTGTGGTATGGCAAAAGACCAAAGTTGTCGTTTCTTAAAGTTTGGGGATGTGATGCTTATGTCAAAAAGCTTCAACCTGAAAAGCTGGAACCCAAAGCGAAAAAGTGCGTCTTGATAGGTTACCCAAAAGAAACAGTTGGGTATGCCTTCTATCTCAAATCCGAGGGCAAAGTGTTTGTTGCTAAAAACGGAGCTTTTCTTGAGAAGGAATTTCTCTCGAAAGAATTGAGTGGGAGGAAGATAGAACTTTATGAGGTTGTCGAACCTCTCATCCCTCTGGATGGTGGCGCAGGGCAAGGGGAAACCCGTGTCGTTGCGACGCTGGTTGAGGAGGAAGTTGACGATGATGATCATGAAACTTCGAATCAAGTTCCTATCGGACCTCGCAGGTCGACGAGATCACGTATTTCTCCTGAGTGGTACGATAATCCTGTCTTATCAATTATGTTGTTAGACAACAGTGAACCTGTGAGCAATGGTGGGCCCGGATTCCAACAAATGGCTGGAGCCAATGAAGTCCGAGATAGGATCCATGTACGAGAACAAAGTGTGGACTTTGGAAGTACTACCTGAAGGCCGCAAGGCTACTCAGAACAAATAGATCTTTAAGAAGAAGATGGACACAGACGGTAATGTTACCATTAATAAAGCTCGACTTGTGGCAAAGGGTTTTTCACAAGTTCAAGGAGTTGACTACGATGAGACATTCTCACTGGTAGCGATGCTTAAGTCCGTCCGAATCATATTACCAATAGCTGCATTTTTCGATTATGAAATCTGGCAGATGGATATCAAAACGGTGTTCCTTATATATATATGATGTAACCCGAAGGTTTTGTCGATCCAAAGAATGCTAACAAAGTGTGCAAGCTCTAGCAATCCATTTATGGACTGGTGCAAGCATCTCGGAGTTGGAATAAGCGCTTTGATGAGGTGATCAAAGCATTTGGGTTTATACAAGTGGTTGGAGAATCTTGTATTTACCAGAAAGTGAGTGGGAGATCTGTGGCGTTTCTAATATTATATGTTGATGATATATTGCTGATTTGAAACAACGTGGAGCTTTTGGAGAGCATACAAGATTAACTGAATAAAAGTTTCTCTATGAAGGACCTAGGAGAAGCTGCTTACATTCCAGGCATTAAGATCTATAGGGATAGATCGATACGCCTGATAGGACTTTCACAAACCATATACCTTGATAAAGTTTTGAAGAAGTTCAAAATGGATCAGTCCAAGAAAGGGTTCTTGCCAATATTACAAGGTATAAAATTGAGTAAGACTTAGTGCCCAGCAACTGTGGAAGATAGAGAACAAATGAGTTACGTCCCCTACGCTTCAACCGTAGGTTCTATCATTTATGCAATGTTGTGCACTAGACCATACGTCAGCTTGGCCATAAGTATGGCAGGCAGGTTTGAAAGTAATCCAGGAGTGGATCACTGGACGGCGGTCAACAATATTCTGAAGTACCTGAAAAGGACCAAGGAAATGTTTCTCGTTTATGGAGGTGACGAAGTGCTCGTCGTAAAAGGTTACATCGACGCAAGCTTTGACACCGATCTGGATGACTCTAATTCATAAACCGGATACGTATTTATTCTTAATGGGGGTGCGGTAAGCTGGTGCAGTTCCAAGCAAAGCATGGTAGCAGATTCTACATGTGAAGCAGTGTACATGGCTGCCTCGGAGGCAGCAAAGGAGGGTGTCTGGATAAAGTAGTTCATGACAGATCTTGGAGTTGTGCCTAGTGCAGTAAATCCAATTACTCTGTTATTTGATAACACTGGTGTCATTGCCTTAGTAAAGGAACCAAGGTTTCAGAAGAAGACCAGACACATCAAGCGATGGTTCAACCTCATCCACGACTACGTCGAAGGAGAGGACGTGAATATTTGCAAAGTGCACACGGATCTGAATGTAGCACACCCGCTGACTAAACCTCTTCCACGGGCAAAACATGATCAACACCAGAACTGTATGGGTGTTAGATTTATTACAATGTAAATCGCATGGCGATGTGAGGACTATATTATTGACTCTAGTGCAAGTGGGAGACTGTTGGAAATATGCCCTAGAGGCAATGATAAATAGTTATTATAATATTTCCATTTTAAAGATAATCGTTTATTATCCATGCTATAATTGTATTGAATGAAAATATACATACATTGGTGGATACATAGAAAAAACAATGTCCCTAGCAAGCCTCTAGTTGGCTAGCGAGTTGATTAACAATAGTCAAGGTTTTCTGACTATATGCAAGTGTTGTCACTTGATAAGTGGATCGCATCATTAGGAGAATCATGTGATGGACTAGACCCAAACTATGAACATAGCATATTGATTGTGTCATTTTATTGCTATTGTTTTCTGCATGTCAAGTATTTATTCCTATGACCATGAGATCATATAACTCACTGGCACCGGAGGAATACCTTGTGTGCATCAAACGTCGCAACATAACTAGGTGACTATAAAGGTGCTCTACAGGTATCTCCGAAGGTGTCCGTTGAGTTAGTATGAATCAAGACTGGGATTTGTCACTCCGTGTGACGGAGAGGTATCTCGGGGCCCACTCAGTAATACAACATCACACACAAGCCTTGCAAGTAATGTGACTAATTGTAAGTCACGGCATCTTGTATTATGGAACTAGTAAAGAGACTTGCTGGTAACGAGAATGAAATAGGTATACGGATACCGACGATCAAATCTTGGGCAAGTAACATACCGAAGGACAAAGGGAATGACATACGGGATTATATGAATTCTTGACACTGAGGTTCAACCGATAAGATCTTCAGAGAATATGTAGGATCCAACATGGGCATCCAGATCCCACTATTGGATATTGACCGAGGAGTGCCTCGGGGCATGTCTACATAGTTCTCGAACCTGCAGGGTATGCACACTTAAGGTTCGATGATATTTTAGTATAATTGAGTTATATGTGTGGTTACCGAATGTTGTTTGGAGTCCCGGATGAGATCACGGACGTCACGAGGGTTTACGAAATGGTCCGGAAACGAAGATTGATATATAGGATGGTTTCATTTGGTCACCGGAAAGTTTCGGGCAATTCCGACAATGTACCGGGAGTGACGAATGGGTTCCGGGAGTTCACCGGGAGGGTCCCACCCACCCGGGAGTGAGCCCAAGGCACTAGGGTGGCGCCACAAGTCCTTCGTGGGCTTGTGGAGTCAGCCCAAGGGGGCCATGGCGCCACATAAGAAAATACCAAAAGAAAATAAAAGGAAGAAGGAAAGAGGGAGGTGGGAAGGAAGAGGAGGATTCCTCCTTCCCAAACCTAATTGGATGAGGAGTCCTCCTCCTCCCTTGGCCGGTGCACCTTGAGGCCTTGTTCCTCAAGGCTAGCCCTCCCTCCTATATATATTGGTGGTTTAGGGCTGATTTGAGACACAACTTTGCCACGTGCAACTCAAACCTATACCACGTAGTTTTACCTCTAGATCGGATTTCAGCGGAGCTCGGGCGGAGCCCGGCAGGAGTATATCATCACCACCACCGGAGCTCCGTCACGCTCCCGGAGAACTCATCTATTTCTATGTCTTGCTTGCTGGATCAAGAAGGCCGAGATCATCGTTGATCTGTACGTGTGTTGAACGCGGAGGTGTCGTCCGTTCGGCACTAGAACTGAACGGATCGTGGAACGGATCGCGGGACCGTTCGTGGGACGGTTCGAGGGACATGAAGACGTTCCACTACATCAACCGTGTTTCTTAACGCTTCCTGCTGTGCGATCTACAAGGGTACATAGATGCAAATCCCCTTTCGTAGATGGACATCACCATGATAGGTCTTCGTGTGCGTAGGAAAATTTTTGTTTCCCATGCAACGTTCCCGAACAAGTTGTTATTTTGAGAAATATTTGCTTGTGATTACAATGAAGGAACATTTTTAAAATCAACCAAACAGAAGCAAAACTATTCCAATTTAGTCCTTTTTATTATTGTAAAACAAAATAGTTGTTGAAGAATTCATCCAATGGTCTTATTAAATACTACATGTTTTTAGAAGAATATTAGTGGAAAAATTATATTTTTACATTGGTTAAATATTTTTATAAAAAACTTTGAAAAATCATTTTTAAAACAAAAGAAAATGGGCAAGATTTCCTGGCCTGGCTTGGCCTGGAACTGGGCCGGCCCAAGAGTTCCTGGCCTGGTTTGAACCTGACGTGCGGGGCCCTGCGGTCAGCGGCTCTGGGCAGCGAGGGAGAGGGTGTTGGGCCACCGACAGGTGGGGCACACCTGTCAAGGTCATCTCCTACCTCTGGCCAAAGAGGAGGAGGAGCATGCCAGTGAGGTTGCCGACGTTCTCAAGCCACAACATAGGCAGAAATGGGTTCACCGGCAGGTGGTCGGAACAACGAGGGAGAGGCACGGGTTCACCGGCGACGAGGAGGCCACGACAGAGGAGATTCGAGAGGTGGTCGGGGTGGTAGCTAGGGGCACGGATAATCTTGGAAAAGCTGGGGGAAAGCTTCCTAAGGTCGAGGGGAGTGTTTTGCTGGGTCGAGGGCCGCAGGAGCCGTCGTGTAGCCGAAGATCGAACGGAGCTTCGAGGCGGAGGGGCCTCGGGCAATCTCGAGCACCGGGGCTCTGCTGGCTTGCTGGGGTGGTTAGGGAGGTGCTAGTGGTTGTGGCGAAGCTGTCTGAGAGGTGCTGGAGCTAGGGGGCTTTAAATAGGCCCACGACGGTGAGCCGATTCGGGAGCGCCGGTGAATCACTGTGGCACGCATGGGGGAGAAGAAAGGAGCTGGGGTCGAAACCACGGTCTCATGACGTGGTTTTGGACTGCCAAAACCATCTGCAACAGAGGGAGAGAGAGAGGAGTCGAGCATCAACGGTCTCAGGACGTGGTTCTGGTGCGCACGGGCACGCGTCGCACAAGCTCTAGCGCGGGAGAGGAGGGGCCCTGATGGTCGCTCGATGCAGAGGGGTTGTCGGGGAAGAGGTTGGACACCTCGGGGAAGGCTGGAACTGACCGAGGGTGTCGCCCCCACCTCGGTGGCTTCCTGTAGCGCGCCCAAAGCGCAGTTTTGGCATGCCACGACATGCTGGTGCGCTCTGAGGTGCTTTGGACGTGTCTAGCATGTCCTGGGCACTGACTGGGGTGAGACTAGCCATTGGGGTCCCGTGGGAGCTTCGGCTGGTCAAGGGAGACAAGGAATACACGTGCTGTCAGCTTTGAACTGAAGCTTAGTTTGGAGTTTTTGGCATTTCTACTTTGAACCAGAGAGGGGCCAGTTGGCTCGGGCTTGGCATTGATATTGGCCACCTAATATGAGAGTTTGGAGCAAAGGGTTTGGGTTTAGCTATGGGTTAAAGGAGCTTTTACCCATCTGTCAGAAGCTGCTCGACAGTGGTTTGGGGTAGTTGCAGCCCACCACTGGTGCTGCAACTTAACAGGTTTGGGTTTGGTGCTAAAACATGGGGTTTCACCAAGTTTGAGCTCCATTGGACAAGTTTAGCTTTGTAAACTTGAAAACTCCACCATTTGACCAGATATGTTCCTTCCGAAGACAGTGTGGGCAAACTAAGTCCCACAAATCCCATTTTTGGTGTGGAACCCTCATTTGAGGTATTAGGCACCCCTGCAGAGTTTCAACAACATTGGACAAACTTTGCTATGTAAAGTTGCACTAAGTTCAATCTGGATAGAAGGGGTTTTACAGTTTTTTGGGGTCCTTAATCACCTTGGATCAAAGTGAAACCATAGGTGGACACCCAATATGGCTTAGGGGTACTACTGGAATTTTCTAGGATTTTATTGAAAATATTTCCTTTGGAAATATTTCAAAAGGTCAAAACAGATAGAAATGGTTTTTGGAGTTTTACTCCAATAATTATAATATAAATAGGGGTTTAAAATCATATGTATGGAAAATATATGTCCTTCTAATCATCTCCAAATTTAATCAGATTTTTCTAAGGCAGAAAAGTATTTTTCCATGTAGGAATACCATTTCTGGCCTCAAAAATGGACATGCAATAAATTAAGAAAACAATTCACAAAATAGTTATTTTGTGATTTTGGAGCACTAAAATAAAGTAAAAATCAGAACACCAACTTTGAGTGAGAACACTCTTTGCCATCAAGGGCATGTAGTGCAACTCAAAGTAGGGTTTCACTTTAACGAGAAATCAGAAAAGGTTTTTGGAAACAATTCAATATTGTGAAATGGGGGTTTTATCATCACATGATCCAACACACAAGCATACAATGACAAACGTGGGACTCACAACATTAGTTTTGAAATTTTTTAACAAGCTCACATTTTTGCATTACACAGACGTGGTAGTAAAAATAGGGTGTGACAGACCTATCCCGAGATTCCTAAGCTAGGTGCTAAAAAGGTCCGGAAACTCAGATCGGAGATAGTCTTCACACTCCCATGTTGCTTCTGCTTCGGCATGGTTGCTCCACTGAACCTTGAAATACTTGATGGTGCGGCTTCTGGTGCAACACTCAGCTTCATCCAGAATGCGTATCGGCTTCTCGCGGTAGGTGAGATCTGGCTGAAGGTCGATGGCATGATGGTCAATGACCTTGTAAAGATCGGGATGATTTGGCGCTTGAAGACACTTCCGAAGTTGTGACACATTCAAAAGTTCCGGAGGTAGCTCCAACTGGTAAGCAACTTCTCCACGCCTTGTCGTGATCTTAAAAGGTCCAATGAACCTTGGAGCGAGTTTCCCTTTAACATGGAAGCGCTTGGTTCCCTTGAGAGGTTTGACATGGAGGTACACCTGGTCTTCAAGGTTAAACTCCAATTCCCTGCGGTGAGAATCCGCATAGCTCTTTTGTCGCGACATGGTTTCCTTTAGATTTTCTAGGACAAGTTGTACCTTCTCTTCTTCCTTGTGCAAAACTTCCGGCCCGAAAATCAGCCCTTCACCGTTTTCAGACCAGTTGAGCGGGGTGCGGCACTTTCGTCCGTATAATACTTCAAATGGGGCCGTCTGGAGACTGGAATGGTAGTTGTTGTTGTACGAGAACTCAGCGAACGGCAGACAGTCTTCACTTTTGGCACCATGTGCCAAGACGCAAGTGCGGAGCATATCTTCGAGTATCTGATTCACTCTTTCCGTTTGTCCGCCCGTTTGTGGGTGGAAAGTGGTGCTAAAAGAGAGCTTGGTTCCGAGGGCTTCTTGGAACTTCTTCCAAAGTCTTGAGGTGAATTGCGTGCCTTGGTTAGATACAATCTCCTTGGGGACTCCGTGAAGGCTTACAATACGCTCAATATAGAGACTAGCCAACTTGTTCCCATCATAAGTGGTGTTGACTAGAATGAAATGGTCCACCTTGGTCAGATGGTCGACAATGACCCATATAGAGTCAAACAGTCTTCCCATTTGGCACCATGTGCCAAGACGCAAGTGCGGAGCATATCTTCGAGTATCTGATTCACTCTTTCCGTTTGTCCACCCGTTTGTGGGTGGAAAGCGGTGTTGAAAGAGAGCTTGGTTCCGAGGGCTTCTTGGAACTTCTTCCAAAATCTTGAGGTGAATTGCGTGCCTTGGTCAGATACAATCTCCTTGGGGACTCCGTGAAGGCTTACAATACGCTCAATATAGAGACTAGCCAACTTGTTCCCGTCATAAGTGTTGTTGACTAGAATGAAATAGTCCACCTTGGTCAGATGGTCGACAATGACCCATATAGAGTCATGGCCTCTGCTAGACCTTGGCAAGCCGGTAACAAAGTGGATTCCTATCTTGTCCCACTTCCATTTGTGCACTTGGAGAGGTTGTAGCAATCCAGGAGGTCGCTGATGCTCAGCCTTGGCCCGCTGGCACACGTCGCACTTGGCAACATAAGACGCTATTTCCCTCTTCATGCCATGCCACCAGAATCTTTCTCGAAGATCTTGATACATCTTGGTACCACTGGGGTGAATAGATTAGGGTGTATCATGAGCTTCATGTAGGATCAAATCCTTGAGTTCAGCCTTGTTGAGTACGCATAAACGTTTCCCATACCACACTACTCCTTGTTCATCCACTAAAAATCCTCGGGCCTTGCCTTCTTGAATCTTATTCTTGATGCCTTCAATGCTGTTATGACCCTTCTGGGACTCCTTGATGTCATCCTCCAGCGTTCGTTTGACTTCGAGGTTAGCTAGGAATCCTGATTCTACTAGCTCCAATCCGAAGTCCTCATATTATTTATATAAGGCGGGTTGCCTTTCCTTGAGCATGACGTTCAAGGTGCTGGTCTTCCGTCTTAAGGCATCAGCCACTACATTGTCCTTACCGGGGTGATATTGAATGTTGAGGTCGTAATCCTTGATTAACTCCAACCATCTTCATTGCCTCATATTCAATTCCCTTTGGGTGAAGATATACTTCAGACTTTTGTGGTCAGTGTCTATTTCACATCGTTTCCCCAGAAGGTAATGTCGCCAGGTCTTCAGGGCATGCACTACTGCTGCCAATTCGAGATCATGGGTGGCATAATTCTCCTCATGCGGGCGCAGTTGTCGTGACATATATGCCACAACTCTGCCGTCCTGCATTAGAACCCGGCTGAGCCCGGTTTTGGGGGCATCACAATATATCACAAACTCCTTGCTAATATATCTGGAGTAGCCAATACCGGGGCGGTAGTTAATCTCTTCTTCAACTCTTGGAAGCTTGCTTCACACTCCGGCGTCCATTCGAACTTCTTGCCTTTCTTCAAGAGCTGAGTCATAGGTCGAGCGATGCGGGAGAATACTTCTACAAAATTGCGGTAATATCCCGCGAGTCCGAGGAAGCTCATGGCTTCCTTCACATCAATTGGCGATTCCCAGTTGGTTACCGTAGTAATCTTGGAGGGATCAACTGCCAATCCACTTGTTGTCATGGTATGACCCAAGAATCGAACTTCGTTCAGCTAGAATTGGCACTTGCTGAATTTGGCATGAAGTTGGTGCTCTCGAAGCTTTTCCAACACTAACCTCAAGTGTTGCTCATGCTCTTCTTCGGACTTGGGAAAGATTAATAGGTCATTAATGAATACGACGACAAACTTGTCTAGGTATTCCATGAAGACCTTGTTCATGAGGTACATGAAGTAAGCTGGGGCATTAGTCAATCCGTAAGACATGACAGTGCATTGTATAGACCGTACCTCGTCACGAACGCACTATTGGGTATGTCCTTCGGTCGGATCTTCAGTTGGTAATATCCAGATCGGAGGTCGATCTTGGAAAATACCTTAGCTCCATTTAACTGATCAAACAAGTCTTCAATCTTGGGAAGTGGATACTTGTTCTTGATCGTGACCTCATTAAGAGAACGGTAATCGACGCAGAGTCTGATAGTCCCATCCTTCTTGGACACGAATAGAACTCGTGATCCCCAAGGTGACGCACTCGGACGAATAAACCATTTCCTGAGTTGCTCATCCAGCTGCTTCTTCAGCTCTACTAGCTCTTCGGATCCCATCCTGTAAGGCTTCTTATAGATAGGCCTTGATCCGGGCATGAACTCAATGATGAACTCGATGTCTCGGTCAGGAGGCATCCCTAGTAGCCCATTAGGAAAGACGTCCGGGTAGTCACAAATTATTGGCACTCGATCGAGTTCTACCTCTGACAGGCTGTTAACCCGTGGTACTCGAGCAGGTACTCGCTCAGAGACATACTTGACTTTGACCCCTTGGTCGCTTGTCATGGTAATGGCCCTGTTGGCATAGTACAAGATGATTTGATGCTTGGCCAACCAATCCATGCCGATAATTACTTCTAGGCCTTGCGACTTAAGCACAATGAGATCTGCTGAGAAGCTTGTACCATTGATAACTATCCCGACCTTCCTACATCCTAGGTTGGTCCTCAACACTGCTCCCGGGGTATGAGTTTCCATTTTCCCGCGAAGCAAAGTAGGTTTCAAACCACATTTTTTCTCAAATCTTTGTGTAACAAAATAATATGAAGCACCACAATCAAACAATACTGTTGCTGGGGTGGAGTTGACGAGGAACGTACCCAAAATGCAGTACGGGTCTTCCTGTGCCTCTTCTGCGGAGATATGATTAATCCGCCCCCTGTTGTGATACTTCTGATTGTGGGTAGCTTGATTCCTTCTTGGTGCTCCTTGGCCTTGAATTGGCGCATTGGGGTGCGGTGCATCAGGCGTGCCCTGTCTGTCCACATCCAAAACAGGTAACTTGTGCTAGAAGATTGGTCTTGACTCCACTATTGTTCGGTTGATTGATTGCTGGCTTGGTATTGACACGTCCATTTTGCATCATGCTTTCATGTTGATATTTATTTCTTTTTGGGCTGTTATATTACTTGTGGTACCATATTTATGTCTTTTCTCTCTTATTTTGCAAGGTTTATTTGAAGAGGGAGAATTCAGGCAGCTGGAATTCTGGACTAGAAAAGGAGCAAATCCTAGTCCACTATTCTGCACATCTCCAAATGCCCTGAAAAGTTACGTGGATTTTTTCTGGATTATATAAAAAATACTGGGCGAAAGAACTACCGGAGGGGGCTGCCAGGGCGCCACAAGCCCTGACACTGCCACCCCCCTAGTGGCGGAGTGGGGGCTTGTGGGCTCCCTGACGGCTCACTAGCCCCCTCTTTTGCTATATGAAGCGTCCTGGTCCAGAAAATAATCAAGGGGGAGCTTTTTCGTGGTTTCTCCACCGCCACGAGGCGGAACTTGAGCAGATCCAATCTAAAGCTCCGGGAGGACGATCCTGTCGGGGAAACTTCTCTCCTGGAGCGGGAAATCATCGCCATCGTCATCACCAACACTCCTCTCGTCGGAGGGGATGCATCTTCATCAACATCTTCATCAGCACCATCTCCTCTCCAATCCCTAGTTCATCTCTTGTAACCAATCTTCATCTCGCAACTCCGATTGGTACTTGTAAGGTTGCTAGTAGTGTTGATTACTCTTTGTAGTTGATGCTAGTTGGATTACTTGGTGGAAGAGTTTATGTTCAGATCCTTGATGCTATTCATTACACCTCTGATCATGATTATGATTATGTTTTGTGAGTAGTTACTTTTGTTCCTGGGACATGGGATAAGTCATGTTAATAATAGTCATGTGAATTTGATATTCGTTCGGTATTTTGATATGTTGTATGTTGTATTTTCCTCTAGTGGTGTTATGTGAACGTCGATTACATAACACTTCACCATATTTGGGCCTATAGGAAGGCATTGGGAAGTGGTAAGTAGATGATGGGTTGCTGGAGTGACAGAATCTTAAACCCCAGTCTATCCGTTGCTTCGTGAGGGGCTGATTTGGATCCACTAGTTTAATGCTATGGTTAGACTTTGTCTTAATTCTTCTTTTGTAGTTGCGGATGCTTGCGAGAGAGGTTAATCATAAGTGGGATGCTTGTCCAAGTAAGGGCAGTACCCAAGCGCCGGTACACCCATATATGAAACTATCAAAGTAACGAACGCGAATCATATGAACATGATGAAACTAGCATGACAGAAATTCCCGTGTGTCCTCGGGAGCTTTTTTCCTCCTATAAGACTTTGTTCAGGCTTGTCCCTTGCTACAAAAGGGATTGGGCCACTTTCTGCACCATTGCTACTACTTGTTACCTGTTACTTTTTGCTCGCTACGTTTCACCTCACTACACTATCACTTGTTACCGCTACTTTCAGTGCTTGCAGTTATTACCTTGCTGAAATCCGCTTATCAGAGCCTTCTGCTCCTCGTTGGGTTCGACACTCTTACTTATCAAAAGGACTAGGATTGATCCCCTATACTTGTGGTTCATCAAGACTCTTTTCTGGCACCGTCGCCGGGGAGTGAAGCGCCTTTGGTAAGTGGAAATTGGTAAGGAAACATTTTTATACTGTGCTGAAATTTATTGTCACTTGTCACTATGGAAACTGTTCCTTTGAGGAGTTTGTTCGGGGTATCTTGACCATGAACGAAATCAAGAGGAGTTTCTCCTCAACCTGAGGTACCTACAGAAAATATCTTTTATGAAATTCCTTTGGGTATGCTTGAGAAACTGCTGGCCAATCCTTTCAGAGGAGATGGATCTTCACATCCAGACTTGCATCTGATCTTTGTAGATGAAGTTTGTGGTTTATTTAAGGTTGCAGGTTTGCCCGAGGATGAGGTAAAGAAGAAAGTATTTCCTTTATCTTTGAAGGATAAGGCATTGACATGGTATATGCTATGTGATGATACTGGATCATGGGGCCACAATCGGTTGAAATTGGAACTTCATCAAAAGTTCTATCCTATGCATTTAGTACATCGTGATCGGAACTTTATTTATAACTTTTGGCCTCGTGACAGGGAAAGCATAGCTCAAGCTTGGGGGAGGCTTAAATCAATGCTATATTCATGCCCCAATCATGAGCTCTCGAGAGAAATCATCACTCAAAACTTTTATGCTCGGCTTTCTCATGAAGATCGTACCATGCTTGACACTTCTTGTGCCGGTTCTTTTATGAAGAAGGATATTGATCACAAGTGGAATTTATTGGAGAGAATCAAACGCAACTTTGAAGATTGGGAGCTGGAGGAAGGTAAGGAGTCAGGTATGAATTTCCAGTTTGATTGCGTTAAATATTTTGTTGAGCTTTCATTGATCCCGTTGTTCCTTGTGCTTACACTAAGAAACCACCATACCCAGCTAGGATAAAGGATTATTCTAAAGCTCCAACTGTGATACGTAGGGGTTACATTAGATCACTTGCACCCCCTGAGGAGATTAGAGTTGAACCTAGTGTTGCTATTATGAAAGATCTCTTAACCGAAGACATAGACGGGCATGTTATCAAATTCTGTGAGGACTCCGCTAGAATTGCTAAACCTCACGTGAAAGACAAACACGAACCTGTAGATGGCCTGCCCGTTGTTTCTGTTAAGATAGGAGATCACTTTTACCATGGTTTATGTGATATGGGAGCTAGTGTTAGTGCAATACCCCGTTCTCTATATGATGAAATCAAAGATGAGATTGCACCTGCTGAGTTAGAACCCATTGATGTCACTATTATGCTAGCTAATAGAGACACTATCTGCCCTCTAGGAATTGTGAGAGACGTAGAAGTCCTGTGTGGTAAGACGAAGTATCCTACTGATTTCCTCGTCCTTGGTACTGCAAAAGATAGCTTTTGTCCCATCATATTTGGTAGACCCTTTCTCAACACTGTCAATGCTCACATTGATTGCATTAAGCAGACTGTCATAATAAGTTTCGAGAGTGTGTCTCATGAATTTAACTTCTCCAAGTTTGGATGACAACCCCATGAAAGAGAGTCGTCTGGTAGGGATGAAATCATTGCTCTTGCCTCTATTGCCGTACCTCCTACGGATCCTTTAGAGCAATATCTGCTTGAGCATGAAAATGATATGCATATGGAGGAGAGAGATGAGATAGATAAAATTGTCTTAGAACAATATCCTATTCTCAAGAATAATCTGCCTGTTGAACTGCTTGGGGATCCTCCCCTACCAAAGGGTGATCCTGTGTTCGAGGTTAAACAGTTGCCTGATACTCTTAAGTATGCCAATCTTGATGAGAAGGAGATATATCCTGTCATTATTAGTGCTCTCCTCTCAGAGCGCGAAGAGAAGAAGTTACTAAAAACTCTGAGGAAGCACCGCGCTACTATTGAATATAGTCTTTATGATCTTAAGGGTCTTAGTCCTACTCTATGTCAGCACAAGATTAAAACCGATCCTGACTTTAAACCAGTTGCTGATCATCAAAGGAGATTGAATCCTAAGATGAAAGAGGTTGTTAGAAAATAAATATTAAAGCTTCTGGAAGCATGAATCATTTATCATGTTGCTCATAGTGATTGGGTAAGTCCAGTACATTGCGTACCTAAGAAGGGAGGTATCACCGTCGTTCCTAATGATAAGGATGAACTAATCCCACAAAGGATAATTACCGGCTATAGAATGGTGATAGACTTCCGGAAACTGAACAAGGCAACCAGGAAAGATCATTATCCTTTGTCGTTTATCGACCAAATGCTAGAAAGGCTATCAAATCACACTCACTTCTGCTTTCTAGACGGTTATTCAGGTTTCTCGCAAATACGTGTTGCACAATCTGATCAAGAGAAAACCACTTTCACCTGCCCTTTCGGTACCTTTGCCTATAGACGTATGCCTTTTGGCTTATGTAATGCACCTGCCACCTTCCAAAGATGTATGATGGCTATATTCTCTGACTTTTGTGAAAAGATCGTTGAGGTTTTCATGGATGACTTCTCCGTTTACGGGTCTTCCTTTGATGATTGCCTCAGCAACCTTGATCGAGTCTTACAGAGATGCGAAGAAACCAACCTCGTCTTGAATTGGGAGAAGTGCCACTTTATGGTTAATGAAGGTATCGTCTTAGGACACAAAATCTCTGAAAGAGGCATTGAAGTTGATAAGGCTAAGGTTGATGCAATTGAGAAAATGCCTTGCCCCACAGATATCAGAGGTATACAAAGTTTCCTAGGTCATGCTGGTTTCTATAGAAGGTTCATTAAAGACTTCTCTAAGATTTCTAGGCCTCTTACCAACCTCTTGCAGAAGGATGTTCCTTTTGTTTTTGATGAGGATTGTGAGGAAGCCTTTGAAATACTTAAGAAGGCTTTGATAACCGCACCTATTGTTCAACCACCTGACTGGAACTTGCCCTTTGAAATCATCTGTGACGCTAGTGATTATGCCGTTGGTGCTGTTCTAGGACAAAGAGTTGACAAGAAGTTGAATGTCATTCACTACGCTAGTAAAACTCTAGACAGTGCCCAAAGAAACTATGCCACTACGGAGAAGGAATTTTTAGTAGTCGTGTTTGCATGTGAAAAGTTCAGATCTTACATAGTTGACTCCAAAGTCACTATTCACTCTGATCATGCTACTATTAAGTACCTCATGGAGAAGAAGGACGCTAAACCTAGGTAGATCAGATGGGTTCTCCTGCTACAGGAATTTGATTTGCACGTCGTTGACCGAAAGGGTGTTGATAATCCTGTAGAAGATAACTTGTCTAGGCTAGAGAATGTCCTTGATGACCCAGTACCTATTGTTGACAGCTTTCCTGATGAGCAATTAAATGTCATCCGCACTTCACATAGTGCACCGTGGTATGCCGATTATGCAAACTATATCGTAGCCAAATACATACCACCCAGTTTCACCTATCAACAAAAGAAGAAATTCTTCTTTGATTTGATACACTACTTTTGGGATGATCCTCACCTTTATAAGGAAGGAGTAGATGGTGTTATTAGACGTTGTGTGCCTGAACATGAACAGGGACAGATCTTGCAGAAGTGTCATTCCGAAGCCTACGGAGGAAACCACGCTGGAGATAGAACTGCCCATAAGGTATTGCAATCAGGTTTCTATTGGCCCACTCTCTTTAAAGATACCTGTAAGTTTGTCTTGTCTTGTGACGAATGCCAAAGGATAGGGAACATCAGTAAGCGTCAAGAGATGCCTATGAACTATTCACTTGTCATTGAACCATTTGATGTCTGGGGCTTTGATTATATGGGACCCTTCCCGAGTTCCAATGGGTACACTCACATCTTAGTTGTTGTGGATTACGTTACTAAGTGGGTAGAAGCTATCCCCACTAAAAATGCTGGTAACCACACCTCTATTAAGATACTTAAAGAAGTCATATTCCCAAGATTTGGAGTCCCTAGATACTTGATGACTGATGGCAGTTCACACTTCATTCATGGTGTTTTCCGCAAGATGCTAGCTAAGTATGATGTCAACCATAGAGTTGCATCTCCTTATCATCCTCAGTCTAGTGTTCAAGTGGAGTTGAGTAATAGGGAGATCAAGTTGATCCTACAAAAGACCGTAAATAGATCTCGAAATAACTGGTCTAGCAAACTTGATGATGCACTATGGGCTTATAGGACTGCTTATAAGAATCCCATGGGCATGTCACCGTATAAAATGGTTTACGGTAAGGCCTGTCATTTACCTCTTGAGCTGGAACACAAAGCTTATTGGGCAATCAAAGAGCTCAACTTTGATTTCAAACTTGCCGGTGAGAAGCGGTTCTTTGATATCAGCTCGTTAGATGAATGGAGAGCCTAGGCATACGAGAATGCCAAGTTGTTCAAGGAAAAGGTTAAGAGATGGCACGACAAACAAATATAGAAACGAGAGTTCAATGTAGGTGATTATGTCTTGCTATACAATTCTCGTTTGAGATTCTTTGCAGGCAAGCTTCTCTCTAAATGGGAAGGTCCCTATGTTGTCGAGGAAGTATGTCGTTCCGGTGCCATCAAAATCAATAACACGGAAGGAAATTTTCCTAGAGTGCTAAATGGGCAAAGAATCAAGCATTACATCTCTGGTACTCCCATAAATGTTGAGACCAATATCATCAATGTTATAACTCCAGAGGAGTACATAAGGGATGTTTATCAGCCTGTTTCAGACCTTGAAAACGAAGATGTATCTGTTTCGGTAAGAAATTGGACTCCGATACTTTTCCAATAGGAAATTTCTTCCGTTTTGGAATTTTTGGAAAATTAGAAAAATAAAAAGCAGTCCGGAGAGCGAACGAGGCGGCCACAAGCCCTGCCACCACCCCCTACCCCCTGCTGGCGGAGGGCAAGCTTGTGGGCACCTCGTGTGCCTCCCAGACTCCGTTTTCTTGCGGAGGACTCCTTCTAGCCCAGAAAAAATCAATATATAGTTGCCCGAAGGTTTTGATCTCCGTATCGCTCAGTTTTCCTCTGTTTTTGTTTCGAGCTTGTTCTGCCGTAGATCTAGGTCAAGATGTCTTCTCAAGATTCAGACGGAGAGAGCTATGTGGCTGACTACCTTGCTAACCCCAAGGTCTATGGGGACTTGGAACCATATGGCTGGACCACTGATGAGGAAGAGGACTATGAGCCCAAAGGGAAGGAGCAAACGAGTTCTGATGAAGAGGAGGCTCATTTACCTCAACCTGCAAACACCCATGTGGAGTTCAAGAAGTCAAGCCGCCCTGACCATAGGAAGAAGCCTAAGACCTTGTTTATCCCTTCCCGTTTCTTGCAGGAGAGTAAGCAGGAGATTTGCCATAGAGTTTTGAAACTTGAGGAGGAAAATGACGATCTAAGGGAGCAGAACTTTTTGCTCAAGTGGAAATTAGACAAGCTCAAGACTGCTCCAACAACACCACCATCACCACCAAAGGAAGACAGCTAAGCATTGGTATGGGCAATCCCCTTGGCTTCTGCCAAGCTGGGGGGAGTTGCCCTGGTATCGTATCACCTTTATATCTTTTGTTTTTACCTTTGTTTAGTTCTTTCCTTTTCAGTTTTATTTCTTCTTTTAGAGGAATAAGTCTTTAGTTTTTAGTTTGAGTCTTTTGCTTTTGTCTCTCCCCCGATGTATTCGAGCTTACGAGCTATTAAATAAAGAGTTTCTTAGTCAAGGGCTTTGCTTTGTGCCATGATCAAAAGTATGAAAAGAACGATAGCATGAAAGATCATGAGACGATCTTATGGAAAGTGATAACTTCACTTATGACACGTATGATGATTGAAACTTGTTGAGAATAAATCAACATAGACATTAGTCATTGTTGCAATTGATAAGAAGTAATAAGGAAAGAGAGGTTCACATATAAATATATCATCTTAGACACTTTTTACAATCGTGAGCACTCACCAAACTATTACATGCCTAGGGGTAGATGTTGGACAAGGAAGACAACATAATGAATTGTGTTTGCTTGGTTACAAACAATGTTATATGATTAGAGATCCCTTAGCATGTGACGATTGCTTCCACCTCATATTAGCCAAAACTCCCGCACCAAGTAGAGATACTACTTGTGCATCCATAAACCTCCAACCCAGTTTTGCCATGAGAGTCCACCATACCTACCTATGGATTGAATAAGATCCTTCAAGTAAGTTGTCATCGGTGCAAGCAATAAAAATTGCTCTCTAATATGTATGATCTATTAGTGTGTGGAAAATAAGCTTTGTACGAACCTGTGATGAAGAAGACATAAAACCGACAGACTGCATAATAAAGTTCTTTATCACAGGAGGCAATATAAAGTGACGTTCCTCCGCACTAAGAGTACACGCATTCAAACCTCAAAAGTGCATGACAACCTCTGCTTCCCTCTGCGAAGGGCCTATCTTGTGCCTTTACTTTTTACCCTGTAAGAGTCATGGTGATCATCACCAATTCCCTATTTTTGCCTTTGTCTTGGCTACCGTCACATGCTTGGGAAAGTTCTATATTCATATATCAACTTGGAGTTGAGTACTCATGCTTTATTGTTGTTGACTTTATACTTGAGGTAAACCGTTGGGAGGCAAAACTATAAGCCCCTATCTTCCTCTGTGTCCAGCTGAAAATTTGACACCATGAGTACCACGTGAGTTGAAACAATTGTGGAAAACGAAAGAGATGATTGAGTATGTGGGTTTGCATTACAAGGTCTTATTTTACTCTTTCTGATGTTGTGATAAATTGCAATTGCTTCAATGACTATGGATTATTGTTGGTTACTTCTCGATAAGGTTTTTGCTTCATGCTTTGCTTTGTGAAGGAATTGTTACTTTCCCATAAGAATCTTTATGATGTATTGATGTTCTATGTGTGATCATGATGCCCTCATGTCCGTATTATGTTTTATCGACACCTTCGTCCTCAACATGTGGACATGTTTATGGGACTTGGTTTTCGCTTGAGGACAAGCGAGCTCTAAGCTTGGGGGAGTTGATACGTCCATTTTGCATCATGCTTTCATGTTGATATTTATTGCTTTTTGGGCTGTTATATTACTTGTGGTACCATATTTATGCCTTTTCTCTCTTATTTTGCAAGGTTTATTTGAAGAGGGAGAATTCAGGCAGCTGGAATTCTGGACTGGAAAAGGAGCAAATCCTAGACCACTATTCTGCACATCTCCAAATGCCCTGAAAAGTTACGTGGATTTTTCTGGATTATATAAAAAATACTGGGCGAAAGAACTACCGGAGGGGGGCTGCCAGGGCGCCACAAGCCCTGACACCGCCACCCCCTGGTGGCGGAGTGGGGGCTTGTGGGCTCCCTGACGGCCCACTAGCCCCCCTCTTTTGCTATATGAAGCGTCCTGGTCCAAAAAAAAAATCAAGGGGGAGCTTTTTCGTGGTTTCGCCGCCGCCACGAGGCGGAACTAGAGCAGATCCAATCTAGAGCTCCGGCAGGACGATCGTGTCGGGGAAACTTCCCTCCGGAGGGGGAAATCGTCGCCATCGTCATCACCAACACTCCTCTCGTCGGACGGGAGGCATCTTCATCAACATCTTCATCAGCACCATCTCCTCTCCAATCCCTAGTTCATCTCTTGTAACCAATCTTCGTCTCGCAACTCCGATTGGTACTTGTAAGGTTGTTAGTAGTGTTGATTACTCTTTGTAGTTGATGCTACTTGGATTACTTGGTGGAAGAGTTTATATTCAGATCCTTGATGCTATTCATTACACCTCTGATCATGATTATGATTATGTTTTGTGAGTAGTTACTTTTGTTCCTGAGGAGATGGGATAAGTAATGTTAATAATAGTCATGTGAATTTGATATTCGTTCGGTATTTTGATATGCTGTAGGTTGTCTTTTCCTCTAGTGGTGTTATGTGACCGTCGACTACATAACACTTCACCATATTTGGGCCTATAGGAAGGAATTGGGAAGTAGTAAGTAGATGATGGGTTGCTGGAGTGACAGAAGCTTAAACCCTAGCCTATCCGTTGCTTCATGAGGGGCTGATTTGGATCCATTAGTTTAATGCTATGGATGCTTGCGAGAGAGGTTAATCATAAGTGGGATTCTTGTCCAAGTAAGGGCAGTACCCAAGCGCCGGTCCACCCACATATCAAACTATCAAAGTAACGAACGCGGATTATATGAACATGATGAAACAAGCATGACAGAAATTCTCGTGTGTCCTCGGGAGCGTTTTTCCTCCTATAAGACTTTGTTCAGGCTTGTCCCTTGCTATAAAAGGGATTGGGCCACTTGCTGAACCATTGCTACTACTTCTTATTTGTTACTTTTTGCTCCCTACGTTTCACCGCACTACGCCATCACTTGTTACCGCCACTTTCAGTGCTTGCAGTTATTACCTTGCTGAAATCCGCTTATCAAAGCCTTCTACTCCTCGTTGGTTACGACACTCTTACTTATCGAAAGGACTACGATTGATCCCTTATACTTGTGGGTCATCAGGTATTGACTTGCTGCTGAGGCTGGTAGTTCTGGTGAAATGTTGGAGTCTTGTATTGTTGTTGTTGATAGTTGGGTCTTGCTGGAGCTGACTGCCATGGCGTGGCTTCGGGTTACTGGGTCCTCCACTACCCATTAGCTTGCGCTTACGGGTGTCATCGATAGCACGACGCTTATCCTCCAACATAAGGGCCTTATTAACCAGGTCGTTGAAGGTCCGACATTCACAAACAACCAGCAGATACTGGAGTGACTGATGTAGTCCTTCCATAAAGCGTTCCACTTTGGCGGCCTTAGTGTTGACGTCTTCTGGTGCATATCTTGACAAGAGGTTGAACTTCTGCAAATATTCCTTGACGGATCCACTGCTTGGCCTTAAGGCTCGGAATTCCTGCTTCTTAATGGTCATCATTCCGGGAAGAATGTGAGCAGCGCGGAATCCGTCTTTGAACACAGCCCAAGTGATGACTTGTCCTGCTCGCATGATCTGAAATCCATCCCACCAAGCTCTGGTTGTGCCTCCGAGACAGTGAGAAGCATAGAGGACTTCCTCACAATCATCAGTGCATTTGACCAGCGCGAGGAGGTCTTCGTTAGTACGGATCCAGTCATCAGCATCCAGTGGTTCAGTCGTCTCCGTGAATATGGGTGGCGTAGTTCGCATGAACTCGGAGAGAGTAGAGCGACCATTGCCATTCCTGTTCTGCGGTGGGTTGTTCACCAAGACTTGACCCAGCTGCTGAATAGCGGCATTATTGGCTTGGCGTTCCTCTCGAAGAGCTTGAAGGAACTGACCCATAGTCAAGCTTTCAGGAGGAGGTGGTGGTGGTGGAACATCGTCTTGCTGCGTGGTGATCGCCAGCTTGAGCTTCCTCTCCGGTTCCCTGCTGCTGACCTGAAGAGGCAGAGCCGGGGTTGCCGAAGGTGTTGTTGCGAGTTGCATTCACCATCCTGTCAGGGCATAGACAGGTCAATTTGCCGAACTGGTTGAAATCATAAGGGATGATGCTCTAGTAAAGAGAGGTCTCGTGTGGTGCTAGTGTAAAAAATTTAAGCCAAAGTTTTTTTTTGAAAAAACTAATGCATTAGATTAAAACAAGCGATGTAGTCGCTCACAAGCTGTCTAAGGCAGAATGCGACTTGCATCCAACATGCTCACAACAATTATGGTTCACGAAACCGATACATGAACTCCTATGCTCGGGGAGTAACTCCTAATTGCCTACGTCACTAATACTAAGCAGCAGACTCTGCGGTCTCATAGGCGGGTTCTGCGGGATCTTCGTCTTCATCATCATCTTCATCTTCATCACGGCTTCCCTTCTTTGAAGGAGTAGGAGAAGGAAGCGGTCCATCGCGGCGTCTCTTGGGTGGCGAGGTAGCGAAGAGTTCGCTGTACTCTTCCGCGGTCAGGCGACGACTCTGAAGAGGAGTGGCCTGAAGCGGTGGTATTCCTCCTCGGAAAGCGATGCCAGGTGATCCTTCGGGTGCTCCTTCCTTCTTCACCTTGCGGTTCTTCATCTTCTCCATGCGAAGTAGATCCTTGACTTGGTGTAGCACTTGGCGAATCTTTGTTGACTCTTTGATCAAAAGGTGCGTCAAAGTGTCGGAGGAGAGACTGAAGTAGGTCTGAGACCTCAGTGGCATCCCGTCCTCAAAATATGGGTTGAGTATCCAACTCCCGTCTATCCCATCCTTAACAAAGGGTAGGTGACGAGTAGCTAGCTCGTCCGCCATCTCGGGAAGGATGTCGTGGAGTCGCACGAGCGCCTCTCGTGCTGTTGTTTCCACTGCCAACATCAAATCCTCCATCTATGGTCCCTCAAAGAACCAGCTAGTCCGGGAGTCATTAGCCTTCACTATCACGTCCACGTGATATTCCTTGGTGTCGGCATTGACCCAGTGCTTGTGGTAGAGGAAGATGGGCGTGCGGCGTACTTGGCACTTCTCGAGGCTATCACTCAAAAGTAGAGGAAAGCCCGTCTCCAGAAGCATTTCAGGTACGACGGCCATCTACAAGATGTAGAGGAGAGGGTTAGAAAGTTTCTAGTGGGTGCATAATCTCAGGTTAAGGTCTATGTGCACTAGTTGTTTCGGCTATCGTCCATGCTACCTAAGGCTTCCTATAGTCAGGATGGCTCTGATACCAGCTCTGTGGGGACCCCGACCTACAAGTCGAGATCGCCGAATGAACGTGCTCAGTGACCCAGAGATCAATGCTCAACGAACACACAAATACCGAATAAAAGACTCTTACATCCAAGTACCGAATTATTACATCACATGACCGAATGGTCAAGTTCACAAGGTAGGGACTAAGGCCAAATCATACTGATACAACTAATAGCGGAAATCATAGGGGCTAAGTGGGTGCCCATGCCATCAAGCCTACACCGACAGGCATTCTGACTCGGAAGCGTCCTAGTTCGCAGGGGCGTCTCTCAACACGTACTCATCTCCAAACTCCGGTCCTTCCATGTCTGGTCAATAATATAACCAGTGGCAAGCCAATGAGTACTTTTGAATGTACTCGCAAACAGCCCATGATATGAACAATGAAAGTGAAGGATAACAATAACATGCATCTTTGGTGGAATTCATCTTGGTGGAATGATCATGAATAGGCGTCAAGTTAAAGAATTACTTTTGAAGAACAGGTTACAGATATCAATATATCTTCCGAGGGCTGAACCATCCGGGTTCTCCCTATATTCCAAGTCACCGAACTTGGTCATATCACTTCTTCCATAATAACTCCATGTAACACATACGCACACACGCTTGGTTTATGCGGAAATAACTGGACGTAGTTTAATCAGGATTACCCAACTCTCCTTGACCGTGGACACGGCTATTCGAATAGTTTTACACTCTGCAGAGGTAGTACGCTGGACCCACGAGATCCGGGAAACTTCCGTGTCATCCACGACTCGCGGTATGTAACATACCCGAGGTAAGTACCCGATCAATGCATTTCCCCTGACGATACTAGACAAAGAGGTCAAATTGATTGGTACCAAGCCCACATGTTGTACGTCTTACGAGCACTGACTCTAGACAGTATCAACCATGCGGGGACCAACGGTGTGCCTGGAACACATAGAAATGGCATAGTCGCCCTACATGGCACGACCCCATCACGAGAGTGACCACACATCACTCCATCCACTAGTAATGTGGCTCTTTGCTAGCACCGACCACAGTAATCAACATAGCCCCGTCCCATAAGGGGTAACGTGGTCGTACATGTAAGGTTGGGACGGTCGACACATCATAAATCTATTCCCATTTCCGAAACCATACTCACACAAATACCCGGTGCACCAGTTCACCAAAAGTGGTCACCTAACTCATCATCACCCTCGGGCATTAGTGGCACCCGACGAGGTTTTCATAAATCTTGATTTGTACCAACAACATGCTCATGCTAATAATACTCTAACTTTACTTGTCAACATGATACTGGCATGATCCTCATAGGTGGTAGGATCAAGCTCTATGCATGTGCTCCGGAGGAGCCATCGGTAACATCACTTCAATGATTTACCGCCACTTATGATCATACGCAACGGAAATATTTGCTATACTAAAATGCAATATAACATATGCTCAGTCATTGTCAAAGGGTTGCTTGCCTTGGTCAACTAGGTATCCGGGGTCTTCGAGGTCTTCCGCTCTGATTCCCTCGTCACACGGATTTTCTATCATCGTCAAAAGAATAAATAAGAAATAGCTCATTCAAAAATAGATCACAAAGTCATTTTAAAAATGTTTATTATTACTCATAAATCTGAGTTCTTATTTTTTTTAAAATTTGCCTTTGATTCCAATGAAGGAACATTTTTAAAATCAACCAAACAGAAGCAAAACTATTCCAATTTAGTCCTTTTTATTATTGTAAAATACAATAGTTGCTGATGAATTCATCCAATGGTATCATTAAATACTACATATTTTTTGAAGAATGTGAGTGGAAAAAATAGATTTTTACACTGGTTAAATATTTTTATAAAAATCTTTGAAAAATAATTTTTAAAACAAAAGAAAATGGGCAAGAGTTCCTAGCGTGGCTTGGCCTGGAACTGGCCCGGCCCAAAGGCTAGCACACAACATGCCCAGGCGAGCGCGCCGTCAGGTTTCAACTTGACGTGCGGGGCCCTGCGGTCAGCGGCTATGGGCAGCGAGGGAGAGGCGCTGGTCCACCGACAAGAGGGGCACACCTACCTGGGTCGTCTCCTACCTCTGGCCAGAGAGGACGAGGAGCACGCCGACGAGGTTGCCGACGTTCTCAAGCCCCAACAAAGGCAGAAATGGGTTCGTCTCGTCGCCGCCTACCTGCAGGTGGTCGGAACAACGACGGAGAGGCACGGGTTCGCCTTCGACGAGGAGGCTGTGACGGAGGAGATTCGGGAGGTGGTCGAGGTGGTAGCTAGGGGCACGGATAAGCTTGGAAAATCTAGGGGAAAGCTTCCTGAGGTCGAGGCGACTGTTTTGGTGCGTCGAGGGATGCAGGAGCCTTCGTGTAGCAGGAGATCGATCGGAGCTCACAGGCGGAGGGGCCTCGGTCGATCTTGAGCACTAGGGCTCTGCTGGCTTGCTGGCGTGGCTAGCGAGCTGCTAGTGGTTGAGGCGAAGCTGTCTGAGAGGTGCTGGAGAGAGGGGGAGGTCTATAAATAGGCCCGTGATGGTGAGCCGATTCAAGAGCGCATGGGGGTGCAGGGAGGAGCTGGGGTCGAAACCATGGTCTCAGGACATGGTTTTGGACTGCCAGAACCATCTGCAACAGAGGGAGAGAGAGAGGAGTCGAGCATCAGTGGCCCCGCAACCTTGGCTGGTTCTGGTGCGCGCGGGCACGCATCGCACAAGCTCTAGCGCGGGAGAGGAGGGGCCCTAATGGTCGCTCGATGCAGAGGGGTTGTCGGGGAAGAGGTTGGACACCTCGCGGAAGGCTAGAACTGGCCGAGGGCGTCGCCCCCACCTTGGTGGCTTCCTGTAGCACACCTAGATCGCAGTTTTGGCATGCTGGTGCGCTCTGAGGTGCTTTGGACGTGTCTAGCATGTTCTGGGCACTGGCTGGGGTGAGGCTAGCCGTTGGGGTCCCGTGGGAGCTTCGACTGGTGAAGGGAGACAAGGAACACACGTACTGTCAACTTTCAACTGAAGCTTAGATTGTAGTTTTTGGCATTTCTACTTTGAACCGGAGAGGGGCCAGTTGACTCGGGCTGGGCATTGATATTGGCCACCTAATCTTAGAGTTTGGAGCAAAGGGTTTGGGTTTAGCTATGGGTTAAAGGGGCTTTTACCCATTTGTCAGAGGGTGCTCGAAAGTGGTTTGGGATAGTTGCACCCCACCACTAGTGCTGCAACTTAACAGGTTTTGGTTTGGTGCTAAAACATGGGGTTTCACCAAGTTTGAGCTCCATTGGACAAGTTTAGCTTTGTAAACTTGAAAACTCCACCATTTGACCAGATTTGTCCCTTCCAAAGAGAGTGTGGGCAAACTAAGTCCCACAAATCCCATTTTTGTGTGGAACCCTCATTTGAGGTATTAGGCACCCCTGGAAAGTTTCAACAACATTGGAAAAACTTTGCTATGTAGAGTTGCTCTAACTTCAATCTGGACAGAAGGGGTTTTACAGTTATTTGGGGTCCTTAATCACCTTGGATCAAAGTGAAACTTTAGGTGGACACCCAATATGGCTTAAGGGTACTACTGGAATTTTCTAGGATTTTATTGAGAATATTTCCTTTGGAAATATTTCTAAAGGTCAAAACAGATAGAAATGGGTTTCACAGTTTTACTCCAATAATTATTATATAAATAGGGGTTTAAAATCTTAAGTATGGAAAATATATGTCCTTCTAATCATCTCCAAATTTAATCAGATTTTTCTAAGGCAGAAAAGTATTTTTCCATGTAGGAATACCATTTCTGGCCTCAGAAATTGACATGCAATAAATTAAGATAACAATTTTATGGTTTTGGAGCACTAAAATAATGTAAAAATCAGAACACCAACTTTGAGTGAGAACACTCCTTGCCATCAAGGACATGTAGTGCAACTCAAAGTAGAGTTTCACTTTAACCAGAAATTAGAAAAGGTTTTTGGAAATAATTCAATATTGTGAAATGGGGTTTTTATCATCACATGATCCAACACACAAGCATACAATGACAAACATGGCACTCACAACATTAGTTTTGAAAAAGTTTTAACAAGCTCAGGTTTTTGCATTACACAGAAGTGGTAGTAAAAATAGGGTGTGACACCATTCTTGCGAAACGACGAGATGCGCTTCTATCCCTGTCGAGGCCCTCACGCCAAAATAAGGATAGGGTCACATCTTGGGCATTACATGGTGCAACGCTCTGCTTCATCCAGGATGCGGATCGGCCCCTCACGAGAGGTGAGATCTGGTTGGAGGTTGATGGTCGGATGATCAACGTCCTTATAAAGATCTGGATGGTTCGGCGCTTGCAGACACTTCCGAAGTTGTGAGACGTGGAAGACGTTGTGCACACCCATAAGTTTTGGAGGTAGCTCCAACTAGTAAGCAACTTCTCCACACCTTGTCGTGATCTTAAAAGGTCCAACGAACCTTGGAGCAAGTTTCCCTTTGACGTGGAAATGCTTGGTTCCCTTGAGAGGTGTAACACGGAGGTACACCTGGTATCCGAGAATGAACTCCACTTCTCTGTGGTGAGAGTCTGCATAGCTCTTCTGTCGCGACTTGGCCGCTTTTGAGTTCTCTCGGACAAGTTGCACTTTGTCTTCTGCCTCACAAAGAACTTCTGGTTCGAAAGTCAATCCTTCGCCAGTCTCGGACTAGTTCAGCAGGGTGCGGCACTTCTGTCCTTATAGCACTTCAAATGGGGCCATCTGGAGACTGGACTGGTAGCTGTTATTGTAGGAGAACTCAGCGAACGGCGGACAGCCTTCCCATTTGTTCTCATGTGACAAGACACAAACGCGGAGCATATCCTCAAGTATTTGATTCACTCGTTCCGTTTTCTTACCCGTCTACGGGTGGAAGGCGGTGATGAAGGAGAGTTTGGTTCCGAGAGCTTCTTGTAACTTCTTCCAGAATCTTGAGGTGAACTACGTGCCTCAGTCAGATACTATCTCCTTGGGGACTCCATGGAGGCTCACGATACGCTCAAGTACTTCCGGGTGTTTGGCTGTAAGTGTGTCACCCTTAAGAAAGGTGCACGATTGTCTAAATTTGAACCAAGAGCTCAAGAGGGCATATTTTTTGGTTATGCTACAAACTCCCGTGCTTACCATGTCCTCAAGAAGTCCTCAGTGCTCATTGAGGAGACGTATGACGTGGATTTTGATGAGAATAATGGCTTCCAAGTGGAGCAAAGTGGTATTTGTGATGTAGGAGATGAAATTCCTCCCCAAGCCATAAGACGAATGGGTGTGGGACACTTCCTGTCTGTTGAGGAACCCCTTGTGGCTGAAGGAGAAGGACAATGTTCCACTCATGTGGAACCATCATCGACACAAGACCCACACGCTTTCGAAGAACACTCTGAAGGCCCTCAACCCTGTGATCTTGATCAAGGAGAAGATCAACCTCAGGATGGTCCTACACCAAGTGATGTCCTTGATCAAGCTCACCCCTCTCAGGTTGCTCAAGGTCAAGAGTAAGCTCAAGATCAAGACCATGTCCAAGATCACAAGCAAGCTCAAGAACAAAACCAAGCTCAAGCTCAAGGGCAATCTCGCAAAGGAGGTAAAAGTCTCAAACAGACTCCTCGGCTTACCCCTGAGGAGATTCAAGAAATACGTGCAGCCAAGACTGCCAAGACGCTCAAAATTAATTCTCATGTACTAGAGAATGTCTATGATAGCTTACAGAGACGGGTAACCACTAGTCGTAAATTATCAAACATTAGTGCCCATCATGCGAATCTTTCTTGCATTGAACCACTAAAGGTACAAGAGGTTCCCGAAGACATGGATTGGGTTGAAGCCATGCATGAAGAACTCAACAAATTCGAGCGCAACAAAGTGTGGCAACTAGTACCAAGACCAAAGAAGAACCATAATGTCATTGGGACAAAGTGGATCATTAAGAACAAGCAAGATGTGAACGGTGACATCACTCGTAACAAGGCATGATTGGTAGCACAAGGCTACTCCCAAGTCGAGGGCACTGACTACGGTGAAACCTTTGCTCCTATCGCTCTCCTTGAATCTATTCACATGTTGCTTGCATTTGCTTCTCATCATAACTTCAAATTATACCAAATGGATGTAAAGAGTGCATTTCTTAATGGTCCCCTTAAGGAGTTGGTTTATGTCAAGCAACCCCCGGGGTTCCAGGATCCCAAGTTCCCTAATCATGTGTATGCTCTAAATAAGGCACTCTATGGCCTTAAATAAGTCCCACGTGCGTGCTGTGAACACCTTACCGAGATGTTACCTGACCATGGATTTGAAGTTGGGAAAATTGACCCCACTCATTTTACTAATAAGTTCAAGGGGATCTTGTTCATATGCCAAATATATGTTGATGATATTATCTTTGGTTCTCCTAACAAATCTTTTAATGAAGAATTTGCTGCACTAATGACTAAAGAGTTTGAGATGTCTATGATGGGAGAGTTGAAGTTTTTCCTTGGATTCGAAGTCAAGCCACGAAGTCAAGGAACCTTCATCAATCAAGCAAAATATACTCAAGACATGCTCAAAAGGTTCAAGATGGATGGTCTAAAACTGGCCAAGGCCAACACTCCCATGCCTCTCAACTACCGTCTTGACCTTGATCCCAATGGTAAAGCCGTGGATCAAAAGGTATATCGCTCTATGATGGGTTCTCTGCTTTACCTTTGTGCATCTAGACTGGATATTATGTTGAGTGTGGGAATTTGTGCATGATTTCAATCCGCACCTAAGGAAAGACACTATGTGGCAGTCAAGCGAATCTTTCGATATTTGGCTCATCCCCAAACTTTGGCTTATGGTATCCCAAAGGTGCTTCATTTGATCTCATAGGATATTCGTACTAGGATTGGGAAGGAGACCTTTTGGATATGAAGTCAACTTCTAGAGGTTGCCAATTCCTTGGTCGCTCTTTGGTAAGTTGGTCTTCAAAGAAACAAAATTGTGTTTCTCTCTCGTCCACCGAGGCCGAATATGTAGTTGTTGCCACTTGTTGTGCTCAGTTGCTCTAGATGAGGCTGATGACCCACAAGTATAGGGGATCAATCATAGTACTTTCAATAAGTAAGAGTGTCGAACCCAACGAGGAGCAGAAGGCTCTGATAAACGGATTTCAGCAAGGTAATAACTGCAAGCACTGAAAGTAGCGGTAACAAGTGATTGTGCAGGGAGGTGAAACGTAGCAAGCAAAAAGTAACAAGTAACAAGTAGTAGCAACGGTGCAGCAAGTGGCCTAATCCCTTTTGCAGCAAGGGACAAGCCTGAACAAAGTCTTATAGGGGAAAAATGCTCCCGAGGACACACGGGAATTTCTGTCATGCTAATTTCATCATGTTTATATGATTCGCGTTCGTTACTTTGATAGTTTGATATGCGGGTGGACCAGCGCTTGGGTACTGCCCTTACTTGGATAAGCACCCCACTTATGATTAACCTCTCTCGCAAGCATCCCCAACTACAAAAGAAGAATTAAGACAAAGTTTAACCATAACATTAAACTAGTGGATCCAAATCAGCCCCTTACGAAGCAACGCATAGAATGGGGTTTAAGTTTTTGTCACTCCAGCAACCCATCATCTACTTACTACTCCCCAATGCCTTCCTCTAGGCCCAAATATGGTGAAGTGTTATGTAGTCGACGTTCACATAACACCACTAGAGGAAAAGACAACATACATCATATCAAAATACCGAACGAATATCAAATTCACATGACTATTATTAACATGACTTATCCCATGTCCTCGGGAACAAAAGCAAGTACTCACAAAACATAATCATAATCATGATCAGAGGTGTAATGAATAGCATCAAGGATCTGAACATAAACTCTTCCACCAAGTAATCCAACTAGCATCAACTACAAAGAGTAATCAACACTACTAGCAACCTTACAAGTAACAATCGGAGTTGAGAGACGAAGATTGGTTACAAGAGATGAACTAGGGATTGGAGAGGAGATGGTGCTGATGAAGATGTTGATGAAGATGCCTCCCCTCCGACAAGAGGAGTGTTGGTGATGACGATGGCGACGATTTCCCCCTCCGGGAGGGAAGTTTCCCCGACACGATTGTCTTGTCGGAGCTCTAGATTGGATCTGCTCAAGTTCCGCCTCGTGGCGACGGTGAAACCACGAAAAAGCTCCCCCTTGTTTTTTTTTTCTGGACCAGGACGCTTCATATAGCAAAAGAGGGGGGCTAGTGGGCCGTCAGGGAGCCCACAAGCCCCCACTCCGCCACCAGGGGGTGGCGGTGTCAGGGCTTGTGGCGCCCTGGCAGCCCCCCTCCGGTAGTTCTTTCGCCCAGTATTTTTTATATAATCCAGAAAAAATCCACGTAACTTTTCAGGGCATTTGGAGATGTGCAGAATAGTGGACTAGGATTTGCTCCTTTTCCAGTCCAGAATTCCAGCTGCCATAATTCTCCCTCTTAAAATAAACCTTGCAAAATAAGAGAGAAAAGGCATAAATATGGTACCACAAGTAATATAACAGCCCAAAAAGCAATAAATATCAACATGAAAGCATGATGCAAAATGGACGTATCAACTCCCCCAAGCTTAGACCTCGCTTGTCCTCAAGCGAAAACCAAGTCCCATAAACATGTCCACATGTTGAGGACAAAGGTGTCGATAAAACATAATACGGACATGAGGGCATCATGATCACACATAGAACATCAATACATCATAAAGATTCTTATGGGAAAGTAACAATTCCTTCACAAAGCAAAGCATGAAGCAAAAACCTTATCGAGAAGTAACCAACAATAATCCATAGTCATTGAAGCAATTGCAATTTATCACAACATCAGAAAGAGTAAAATAAGACCTTGTAATGCAAACCCACATACTCAATCATCTCTTTCGTTTTCCACAATTGTTTCAACTCACGTGGTACTCATGGTGTCAAATTTTCAGCTGGACACAGAGGAAGATAGGGGCTTATAGTTTTGCCTCCCAACGGTTTACCTCAAGTATAAAGTCAACAACAATAAAGCATGAGTACTCAACTCCAAGTTGATATATGAATATAGATCTTTCCCAAGCATGTGACGGTAGCCAAGACAAAGGAAAAAATAGGGAATTGGTGATGATCACCATGACTCTTACAAGGGTAAAAAGTAAAGGCACAAGATAGGCCCTTCGTAGAGGGAAGCAGAGGTTGTCATGCACTTTTGAGGTTTGAATGCGTATCCTCTTAGTGCGGAGGAACGTCTATTTATATTGCCTCCTGTGATAAAGAACTTTATTATGCAGTCTGTCGGTTTTATGTCTTCTTCATCACAGGTTCGTACAAAGCTTATTTTCCACACACTAATAGATCATACATATTAGAGAGCAATTTTTATTGCTTGCACCGATGACAACTTACTTGAAGGATCTTATTCAATCCATAGGTAGGTATGGTGGACTCTCATGGCAAAACTGGGTTGGAGGTTTATGGATGCACAAGTAGTATCTCTACTTGGTGCGGGAGTTTTGGCTAATATGAGGTGGAAGCAATCGTCACATGCTAAGGGATCTCTAATCATATAACATTGTTTGTAACCAAGCAAACACAATTCATTATGTTGTCTTCCTTGTCCAACATCTACTCCTAGGCATGTAATAGTTTGGTGAGTGCTCACGATTGTAAAAAGTGTCTAAGATGATATATTTATATGTGAATCTCTCTTTCCTTATTACTTCTTATTAATTGCAACAATGACTAATCTCTATGTTGATTTATTCTCAACAAGTTTCAATCATCATACGTGTCATAAGTGAAGTTATCACTTTCCATAAGATCGTCTCATGATCTTTCATGCTATCGTTCTTTTCATATTGTTGATCATGGCACAAAGCAAAGCCCTTGACTAAGATACTCTTTATTATATAGCTCATTAGCTCGAATACATCGGGGGAGAGACAAAAGCAAAAGACTCAAAATAAATACTAAAGACTTATTCCTCTAAGAGAAGAAATAAGGAAAGAACTAAAACAAAGGTAAAAGCAAAAGATATAAAGGTGATATGATACCAGGGCAACTCCCCCAAGCTTGGCAGAAGCCAAGGGGATTGCCCATACCAATGCTTAGTTGTCTTCCTTTGGCGGTGATGGGGGTGGAGTTGTTGGAGTAGTCTGATCCTCCATCTTCCAAGGCATAGGTGCTCCATCATGGCAGGATGAACGAGTCGCCGGAATCCTCAAATCTGCACCCAACCTTATTGATTTAAATATGTACTCATACTCACAGTTTTGGTTCTGCAGGTCATAGATCTGGAGCTGAAGTTGATCAACCCTGTCATATTACCTAGAGAGGTGTTTCCAAGGTCAATGGCATCCATCTTGTGATTGCTAGTTGAAAGTGCATGCTATGCCCCTAATTGTCTTTTGGTGTTAATGACAACACATACATAGGAAACTAATCCTATTTGTTGAGTGTATCTCAGGACGGCAAGTATTTTAGTAGATTAAGATTTATGTGCCAAAGGTTGCCTGAAAAGATTGGTGATTCATATTTCGAGAAGACTCGGGATTAAGAAGAGATGTTGTAGAATAGTCTTTTTGAGTTTACTGATATTGAGTATAGGGATCCCGCACTATTAAGAGGGGATAACAGGCTTTGCGATAAACTTGCTCATACCACATCTCTACAATCATATCAAACACCACATATTGTCCACTGTCTACAATTCAACATATGTCCAATTACCTCGGACATCCGGCTACCTCCGGAGGTCCGAGGGTCGGACATCCGGCTCCCTTCGGAAATCCGCAGCCAGACACCACTAGTTTGTAAGGCCTATATCTCGAAAATCCGTCTCCCTCCGGACGACCGAGGGCCGGACGTCCGGCCAAGCTCCGGAAATCCGAAGGTCAAACCAGTAGTTTGTGTGCACTATATCCCGGAAATCCGGCTACCTCCGGACGTCCAAGCGTCGGACGTCCGACACCCATCGGAAATCTGGAAGCCACCACCAGTAGAAATTGTGCTGTATAACACGGACTTCCGGGCCACTCCGGACGTCCGTATGCTCATGAATCCAAACATGTTCAGGCACATCTACAGGCCTTGGACGACCGACCCCTGTGGGACGTCCGGCCGCTGATAAACTCAGATGAGTTCCAGTCATGCCTACAGGTCTCGGACGTCCGACCTCTGTCGGACGTCCGGCCCCTCGCGGACGCCCGGACGTCCGGCAAGTGTCGGACGTCCGGACCCTGTGTGACTTATTGCACCTCCAATGGCTGGATTTCACTCCACACTATAAATACTCTTCTCCCACCTCGTGAAAGGGTGTTCAACACACCTAAGACACATCCAAGAACACCTTTCCTCTCACTCACTCTTGTCTACACTAAATCCTAGATCCCAAGAGCATTTGTGAGTCCTTTAGAGTGTTGTTCCAATCAAAAGATACATCGTCTCCCTCTCCTCCTTCCCACCAAAGTGATTTGTGATTTGAGCAAGTTTTGAGCAATCCCCGTGATCTTGTTACTCTTGGAGGTTGGAGACTCCTAGGCGGTAGGAGTCTTCGGAGAGGAATCAAACCATTGTGATATCCCCCAGAAAGTTTGTGAAGGTTTGGAAGCCACCTCAAGGCTTACCACTAGTGGTTGAGAAACGCCTTCGTGGAGTTATCTCAAAGGGAGAATAGGGTGAGCCTTCGTGGCGTTGGTGTGCCTTCGTGGTAACATCCGCCCCTCTAATGGTGACGTAGCTTCCCTCCAAGGAAGTGAACATCGGGATACATCCTTGTCTCTCTCGGAGTTTCGGTTATTCCTAACCCTAACTCTCTACTTGTGTTAATCCTTATTACATACTTGTATTTGCTTATTGTTTACCACTTGCCTTGCTTCACTCCTAATAGCTTACTCTTTGTCATAGCAATTATTAGGCTTACACTTATATTCCGCACTTTAGCCTAAAATTGCTAAGTAATTGTTAAAATTTGGATTTGTACCTATTCACCCCCCCTCTAGGTCCATCTTGATCCTTTTCAATTGGTATCAGAGCCTCGTGCTCTATTTGTGTGGCTTAACCGCCCTAGAGCGAGATGGACGTGAATCCAGCTACGGTAGCTCCAGTGCAGAGGGACGGGACTTCCTCGGAAGTCAAGTCTTTCACCTCTGAGGACCTGGAACGGGCCCTTGCCAAGCAAAAAGAGGAGCATGATGCTTCTCTTGAGTCCCTAATTCAAATGAGACTAGCAACACTAACCACGGGGACAACCACGTCCCCGAGGGCCTCAGGGCCCCACGTGCACGGTACTTCATTTGGCCAACCTCCTCCGGAGAGGAACCAAACCAGTGTTCCATGGCTTTATGCTAAGTCTCAAATTGAGAAACCTAAGTACAATCCTGGAGGAAAACCTCCTTTGCTTGATGACAATTCCGATTTTGCTTTGTGGAGAGTTGGTATGCAGGATCATATTAGGTACGCCAATGATGAGATGTTGGACATCCTCGAGCATGGGTACAATCCTGTTGATCCAAGATGCCTCACGCCTAGATAAACTTATGAGAAGCATCTCAATGACACTGCGATCATGTGCATAAGAAAGGGAATGAATGACAAGCAACGAAGACCTTACATTAACATCACAAGTGCCAAGGAATTGTGGGACAGCATCATAAGGACCAAGACCGGTACCTCCACTCTTCGGCTTGCCCAATATGAAATTGCCAAGGGGCAATTACATAATTTCTGTATGGAAAAGGGTGAATCTCCCAAGCAGCTACTAGAACGGCTCATGACTCTCGCCGCAGACATTGAGTCATGTGACTGTGACAAGACGCAAGATGGTTTCAATCTGACCAAGAGATTCCTTGTGGACAAGTTACTTCACGCTCTTGCTCCATATCACCATCAAATGGTATGGGACATGAAACAGCATCATGATTTCAAAGAAATGACTCCGGATGACATCATATCCACTTTCCAATTATTTGAAGAGTCAAAGGCAAATGCAACAAAGCACCTAGCCATGCATGGCACTTCAACATCAAAGTTCAATCTTGCTTTGAAAGCCAAGCATGAGTATGACGAAGAAGAAAGTGAAGAAGAAGAAGGTGATGATGACTGTCAAGATGGTGATGATGTTGACTCTGATGAAAGCCCATCGTTTGAGGACATGGCTCTCTTTGTGAAGAAGTTCAATGCAGGGAAGTTCAAGGGAAGATTTCCAAAGAAGAAGGTAAGAAAATGCTATAACTGTGAGGAAACCAACCACTTCTCCAACGACTGCCCTTATGAGAAGAGAGAAGACAAACCAAGGTTTCCAAAGACCTTTGTAAAGAAGAAGTTACCAAACCCTATGAACTCCAAGTCCAAGAGGACAGATGGAAGAGCAATGTTTGCACAAGAAGAATCAGATCCAGAAGATGTTGGTGGAGTTGTCGGAGTAGCTCAAGATACACAGAGTACCTTGAGGCTAGTCAACAAAAGTGGTGATGTTGTTCACTACAACTATATGAAGGACTACAAGGGCAACGCTCACAAGTGTTTGATGGCAAAGACTGCCATGGGAGATGGGGAAGACCAAAGCTCCCATGATAAGGTTAAGGTAACCCCACGGTTAAACTCTTTCAGTCTAGTTTCTACCCACTCTGATGAGTATCTTGATGCGTAAGATCATTATGAGGATGATGATTTAGATCATCCCATATTTGCTAAAATGAACAAATTTATGTGCTCTCTTAAAGGAAAGAAGCTCACTATGTTTCGCATACTTATGGAAATGGTGAGTAAGCACACCAATACCATCAAGGAACTCGAAACCCTCGTCACTGAGGAGAAGGAGAGAAATGAACTCCTTGAGCAGAAAGTCCTTTATGAGGAAGCACAAAATGATGCATTATGTTCAAAAGTAGGTGAAAACCTCGATAAACATGCTAATGATCTTGCCTCCTTGAAAAAGGCTGAAAATGTGTGTAGAGAATTACTAAATGATAAAGACCGACTTGTGAACTCTCATGCTTCTCTTTCTAAGGACTGTGAGCGTCTATCCTTGTCTCTCAAAGACAAGGAAGAGAAACTCACTGTCCTTACAAAGAGCTTTGAGGCACTTAAGGTCACTTATCTTGACACTCTAGCTAAGGCCTACTCCTCACCTATTATCAATGTTGATACCTGCACTACTAACCCTAGTAGTGAACTGACATCTGTCCTTGAGGAAAACTGTACGTTAAGGGCACAGCTAGACAGAGGTCTCATGACATGTGCACAAGGACAAAAGACTCTCAATGAGATCTTAAGTCGACACAATGGAGATGTCGCCAAGAAAGGGCTTGGGTTCAACCCAAGCACTGCCAAGAAAAGTGCATCTCCTCTGAAGTGTACCACTCCTCTTAAGGAAATATTTGTACCAGAGGGACACACGGAGAAAGGTAAAGTTGTGAGTGGATCGGCCACTAGGGGTCCGTCTACTCACAACAAGACAACCGAATTCATGCCTCCATCCTATGTACTACGCAAATCAAAGGAAGGAGAAGTTTATGCTAAATTCGTTGGTCCCCGTAATGCATCTTGATTCTATGCCATTTGGGTCCCTAAGACTCTTGTAACTAATGTGAAAGGCCCCATGACAAAATGGGTACCTCAAACCAAGTCTGAATTCGTTACAGGCTGTTTTCTCCGGTGGAGCAAAATGGGTGATCGACAGTGGATGCACCAATCATATGACCGGAGATAGTAACTTGCTCTATGACTTCATGCAAGCCATTCGACCATACATGAGCATTGTATTTGGTGGAGGGTCGAAAGGGCAGGTAATTGGGTTGGGCAAGGTGGCAATCACTAATGACATGACTATTGCAAATGTCATGCTTGTCCAATCTCTTCAATATCATTTACTTTCAGTTCGTCAATTGGCTTCCCTCGGTTATGACACACTATTTGGACTAACGGATGTGAAAGTCTTTAAGAGAGACACTCTTGAAGTGGCTTTTGTTGGAGAGTTGGATGGCAACCTTTACACGGTTGATTTCTCGAAAGAGAACACTTTCCATACAACTTGTCTAATGGCCAAGGCCGACATGGGATGGCTGTGGCATCGCCGGCTCGCCCATGTTGGCATGAAAAATCTTCAAAATCTCTTAAACGGTAATCACATCCTTGGACTAACAAATGTGTCTTTTAAGAAAGATCATGTGTGCAGTGCATGCATAGCTGGGAAGCAACATCAATCAAGACATCCACCCAAGAACGTTGTATCCACTTCGAGGCCGTTAGAGCTCCTTCATGTTGATCTATTTGGGCCTCCTTCATGGGCAAGTCTTGGAGGGAAAAAGTATGGCCTAGTCATTGTTGATGATTACTCAAGATATACATGGGTGTTCTTTCTCAAGTCCAAGGACGAGACGAAGGTCACTTTCATTGAGTTTGCCAAACAAGCCCAGCGGAAGTTTGACAAGGACATCAAGGCAGTAAGAAGCGATAATGGCTCTGAGTTCAAGAACTACACCCTGGAAGAATTTCTTAGTGATGAGGGGATTGAACATCAGTACTCCGCACCTTACACCCCCCAACAAAATGGTGTGGCAGAGAGAAAGAACCGGACACTTGTGGAAATGGCAAGGTCCATGTTAGATGAATACAAGTCACCACATAGCTTTTGGGCTGAGGCCGTCAACAGCATGTCATGCATCAAACCGACTCTTCCTCCGATCAATATTGGAGAAAACTCCATATGAGCTCCTACCTGGGAACAAGCCCAATGTTAAGTACTTTCATGTGTTTGGATGCAAATTCTTCATCCTCAACAAACGGGAACGGTTAGGGAAATTTCAATCCAACACAAATGAGGGGATTTTTGTTGGCTATGGGTCAAACTCTCACGCCTACAGAGTCTACAACAAATCCACTAGATGTGTTATAGAAACCTGTGACGTGACGTTTGATGAATTTAACCGCTCCCATGGGGAGCAAGTTGATCTAAATGATGCAGGTGAAGACGACTCTCCACAAGATATCTCAAACATGGGTGTAGGTGCACTTCTGCCTATGGAACAAAGACCCCATGATGATGATGAAGATGATGAGAACATCTCGCATCCTCAAGACAGTTCACTACCCGTACCTCCACAAGATATTAGCACACCCATCATGCCAGTTTTTGAGGATCAAGTGGGAGATGACACTCAAGAACAAGTTGATCTTCAAGAGGTAGACGAAAGTATGGGTATGCTTGATGATGAACCTCAACAGGTGCAACGCGAAGAGGAATATCTTCCTCCGCACATAAATGATCCATATGTTGAGGACATTGATGATGGAAACGAAGTTGAACCTCGTGAAACCTTGACCTCCATCATGCCACGTGTGGCTGGTCGTGTTGATATTGATCAAATCCTCACAGGCGTATCGGAAGGTAGAGTGACTCGTAAACAATTAACAAAGTTTTGTGCTCACTTTTCGTTTGTCTCTAGTACTGTGCCACACAGGGTTCAGGATGCACTATGTGACAATGACTGGCTACTTGCTATGCAAGAAGAGCTAAACAGTTTCACACGCAATGAAGTATGGTCATTGGTAGAACGACCAACTGAGGAACATAATGTTATTGGAACTAAATGGATTTTCAAGAACAAGGAAGATGAGAACGGGACTGTTCTACGCAACAAGAGAAGGTTGGTAGCACAGGGGTACTCCCAAGTTGAAGGTTTGGACTTTGGTGAAACTTTCGCCCATGTTGCTCGTCTTGAGTCCATTCGCATTTTATTGGCCTATGCTGCTTTCAATGGTTTTACCTTGCATCAAATGGATGTGAAAAGTGCTTTTCTTAACGGTCCTCTACAAGAAGAAGTATATGTATCACAACCACCTGGGTTTGTTGACCCTCATCACAAAGACCATGTATATAAACTTCACAAGGCACTTTATGGTCTTAAACAAGCACCCCATGCTTGGTACGATCATCTTAAGAAGTTCCTACTCGATGATGGCTTTGTGGTGGGGGTGATCGATCCCACTCTTTTTACTAAGAGGGAAAATGGTGATTTGATCTTATGCCAAATCTATGTAGATGACATCATTTTTGCTTCTCCTAACATCCATTTGTGCAAGAAGTTTGCGACCTCCATGACCAAGACCTTTGAGATGTCACTCAACACGGACTTGAAGTTCTTCCTTGGTTTTCAAATACAACAATTTCAAGAAGGGATTTTCTTGTCTCAAACTAAGTATCTCAAGGACATTCTTGAGAAATTTGATATGACAAATGCTAAACCAATGAAGACACCCGTGGCCACCGATATAGTTCTAAATGAAGACTCAAACGGTATTCCTTTTGACCCATCTACTTATCGCTCCACGATTGGTTCGCTGCTTTACCTTTGCGCATCTACACCGGACATCATGTTAAGTGTAGGAACATGTGCTAGATTTCAAGCTTCCCCTATGGAAAGTCATCACACGGCAGTTAAGCACATTCTTAGATACCTTGTTCACACCCCAAAGTTAGGCTTATGGTACCCTAAGGATGCAAAGTTTGATCTTATTGGGTATTCTGATGCGGACTGGGTCGGTGATAAAGTGGGATGGAAATCCACTTCCGGTGCATGTCAGTTTCTTGGACGCTCGTTGGTAAGTTGGTCCTCGAAGAAGCAGAACTGTGTTTCTCTCTCCACGGTCTAGGCCGAATATATTGCAGCCGCAAGCTGTGCTACTCAATTGCTATGGATGAGGCAAACACTAAAGGATTATGGTATCATGTATCGACACGTTCCTCTTCTCTGTGATAATGAAAGTGCCATAAAGATCTCCGTAAACCCCATTGATCACCCTCGCACAAAACATATTGATAGTAGGTATCATTTCTTGAGAGACCATGTGCAAAAGGTTGACATTGATATTACCCATGTGGGTACCGACATGCAGTTAGCCGACATTTTCACCAAGCCACTTAGCGTAGCTAGGTTCTGTCAACTTAGGCGTGAACTTGGTATCTTGGAGCTTGACAATATATCTTGAAATCTTGCACACATACATACACTCACATTATGGTTGTGTCTTGATATGCTCATATATTTAGGGGGAGTGCGTAGTAATTCTATGTGTTTTTAAGCTTACAACGTACGCACAGATCATTTCATGCATGTAATGCTTCTAGGAAAACAGTGCTCATAGTTTGTCTTATATATATATATACCATGCAAGTCATCATCATCAAAACACTCCCCTCCTCCTCTATCTCTCGGACGTCCGGCTCATCTCGGACGTCCGGCGCTAGAACATCCTCCGGTCGTCCGACACCTCTCGGACGTCCGACCTCCGGACGTCCGACGCCTCTCGGACGTCCGACGCCTCGGGGCCCCTATATAAAGCTGGGCGCCGGGCTGGGCCTTTTGCCATAATCCCCAGCGCCCCATTTTCCCCCAGCCACCGCCGCCAGCCCTGGGAGCTGCTCGAGGAGCACCTCCCCAGCGCCGCCACCCACGAGATCGAGCCGATCTCCTCCGCGGATCCCCTACTCCTCCGTGTGTACTCTTCACGGGATCCATCTCAGGTTGCTCCTCCGTCTTTTCTCGCGTTGGATATGATTTCCCCCATGTCTCTCCTTGTTCGTTCCTCATTTAGGGATTTTTAATCCGCGTAGGGCTCCATGGGCAAGACCAAGCACACCGCTCGGAAGACCGTGGCTGGCTCATCCTCTCGCATCCCTATGAACATGGGGTCGGAATCGGATGAGCCACACCATCCCTTCAAACGGGCTGCCCGGTGTTCTCCACCCCGGCGGTCGCCGTCTCCATCATCGTCTGATGATGTTGACCCCGACTTCGAGGAGGAGCTTGCCGCCGAGGAACTTCCTCAACCCGTCGCTCGAAGGTCCAAGCTCGGGTCTCGCAGGGCATCCTACATGCCACAACCGCGTCCTGCCCAGCCTGAAGGTGAAGCTCGCCGCATCTACTTAGAGGCTCCTGCCATGTTAGGACGTAATATCACAAACTTTACCACACTTGGGGCTGCTTCCTATCTGACTTTCCGCCGCGACGTAAATCAATACGAGGTCGGCAGTGATTCTACGGATTCACGTTTTCGCACAAACGTCCAGGCGGACATATTTTCCACCGTCATAGTTCCTAAGGGGTTATCTGATCATCTTTACATTGATATTGAGCATATTCGCAAGCACCCAGCAAAATATCCGGGTGCGATTGAGCTTATTGAGTCATCGGGGCTTGCCGCTCCGTTTGCTTTTCATTGCAACTATAATGCTGCTGCCATTCACCAGTTCTATGCCACATGTCATTTTGGCTCCGACAACACTGTCACCTGGATCACCTCTGACGTTCGCTTCAAAGCCACTTATGCTACTTTTTTGCCGCACCGGGTTTTCCCCATTCCGGTTATAAAATACATAAGGATGATCCTAACCATGCGCCTAAGACTATTGACGTGTGTGGACACCTAATCAAACCACTGCGTGAGCTTGATGCGGATGAGCGCCTGAAGGACCTTAACCAGGTATCCATCTGGCGCTCACCTTACTTCATTATCTTTCAGTGTGTCATCCGCACCATCTATCCCAAGATGGGTGATAAGGGTTCTTGCAGTGGCTATTGTATCGACATCATGTACCACTTGTTCGAGAACCCCAAGAGCAAAATCAATGTGCCCCATTTCCTATGGCATGAGATTCGGCTTGCTAGCTTTCAGTACAAGCGAGCCTTTCCTCACGCTCCTTTCATTCAGGCACTTATTAACCATGATGCTGATTTCTCTGTGGCTACCACTCACATCCATCGCAAGTGGTCCATTCCCGCTCACATGGCGGATGACTTTGCTCCCAAGAACGCCCCTTCTTCCTCTACTACCACTCGCCGCACTGCTGCACGGGCCGCCACCCCTTCATCTAGCTCCTCTTCTCTCGGTCGCATTGCCAAATTCCTTGGTAAAGCTCACTCTGCTTTGATGAAGGATGTCTCCTTTCAGTGTGGTCAAACCCATGATGTGGTTTCCCGCTTAGTTTCCTCTCAGAATGCCCTCAAGGCTCGTCTGAGAGCCTCGGGCGATCTTATTGTGAGGGATGATGAGGCCCCTCCTGCTGCTCCTTCCATTGACTTTGGCTTCCCTTCTGGTCCTGAGTGGTCTGAGTTCTTTGACGAGGCTGGGGGCAGTGGTTTTGCTGATGATGCTGATGATGATGGTGATGAGCTCTGAGTTTGGTTGGTGTTATTGATGGCTCCCTTTTTGGTACTTGGTGCCAAAGGGGGAGTAATGTATCGTAGTTAAAAAATTTATTCTCGTCTTTTTTAGTCTTTGGAGATTTAATGTAATGGATAAAACTCATGTATGGCTACTTATGAATGGTTGTGATTTGCTATGATATCATCATAGACTATTATATCTTGCTCATTTACTTCTATGATGATCTATTATCCTTCCATGTTGATCCATTTGGAGCTTCGATTTCTGTATCATGCATATCCTAAGGGGGAGCTCCGTACTAAATATCTCCTAGACTATAATGTATGGTTAATGTTTTTTAGACCTATGTATATGTTGTCATCAACTACCAAAAAGGGGGAGATTGAAAGTGCATGCTATGCCCCTAATTGTCTTTTGGTGTTAATGACAACACATACATAGGAAACTAATCCTATTTGTTGAGTGTATCTCAGGACGGCAAGTATTTTAGTAGATTAAGATTTATGTGCCAAAGGTTGCCTGAAAAGATTGGTGATTCATATTTCGAGAAGACTCGGGATTAAGAAGAGATGTTGTAGAATAGTCTTTTTGAGTTTACTGATATTGAGTATAGGGATCCCGCACAATTAAGAGGGAATCACAGGCTTTGCGATAAACTTGCTCATACCACATATCTACAATCATATCAAACACCACATACTGTCCGCTCTCTACAATTCAACATATGTCCAATTACCTCGGACATCCGGCTACCTCCGGACGTCCGAGGGTCGGACATCCGGCTCCCTCCGGAAATCCGCAGCCAGACACCAGTAGTTTGTAAGGCCTATATCTCGGAAATCCGGCTCCCTCCGGATGACCGAGGGCCGGACGTCCGGCCAAGCTCCGGAAATCCGGAGGTCAACACCAGTAGTTTGTGTGCACTATATCCCGGAAATCCGGCTACCTCCGGACGTCCGAGCGCCGGACGTCCGACACCCATCGGAAATCCGGAAGCCACCACCAGTAGAAATTGTGTTGTATAACATGGACTTCCGGGCCACTCCGGACGTCCGTATGATGATGAATCCAAACATGTTCAGGCACATCTACAGGCCTCGGACGACCGACCCCTGTCGGACGTCCGGCCGCTGATAAACTCAGATGAGTTCCAGTCATGCCTAAAGGTCTCGGACGTCCGACCTCTATCGGACGTCCAGCCCCTCGCGGACGCCCGGACGTCCGGCAAGTGTCGGACGTCCGGACCCTGTGTGACTTATTGCACCTCCAATGGCTGGATTTCACTCCACACTATAAATACTCTTCTCCCACCTCGTGAAAGGGTGTTCAACACAGCTAAGACACATCCAAGAACACCTTTCCTCTCACTCACTCTTGTCTACACTAAATCCTAGATCCCAAGAGCATTTGTGAGTCCTTTAGAGTGTTGTTCCAATCAAAAGATAGATCGTCTCCCTCTCCTCCTTCCCACCAAAGTGATTTGTGATTTGAGCAAGTTTTGAGCAATCCCCGTGATCTTGTTACTCTTGGAGGTTGGAGACTCCTAGGCGATAGGAGTCTTGGGAGAGGAATCAAACCATTGTGATATCCCCCGGAAAGTTGTGAAGGTTTGGAAGCCACCTCAAGGCTTACCACTGTTGGGGAACGTCGCATAGGAAACAAAAATTTTCCTACGCGCACGAAGACCTATCATGGTGATGTCCATCTACGAGAGGGGATGAGTGCTCTACGTACCCTTGTAGACCATACAGCAGAAGCGTTAGAGAACGCGGTTGATGAAGTGGAACGTCCTCACGTCCCTCGATCCTCCCCGCGAACAATCCCGCGATCAGTCCCACGATCTAGTACCGAACGGATGGCACCTCCCCGTTCAGCACACGTACAGCTCGACGATGATCTCGGCCTTCTTGATCCAGCAAGAGAGATGGAGAGGTAGAAGAGTTCTCCGGTAGCGTGACGGCGCTCCGGAGGTTGGTGATGACCTTGTCTCAGCAGGGCTCCGCCCAAGCTCCGCAGAAACGCGATCTAGAGGAAAAACCGTGGAGGTATGTGGTCGGGCTGCCGTGGAAAAGTCGTCTCAAATCAGCCCTAAAACCTCCGTATATATAGGTGGGAGGGTGGGGGCCTTGCCTTGGGGCTCAAGGAGCCCCAAGGGGGTCGGCCGAGTCCAAGGGGGAGGACTCTCCCCCCCCCCAAACCGAGTTGGACTAGGTTTGGTGGGAGGGAGTCCCCCTCCCTTCCCACCTCCTCCCTTTTTTTTTTCTTTCTCTCTTGATTTTCTTCTCCTTGGCGCATAGGGCACTTGTGGGCTGTCCCACCAGCCCACTAAGGGCTAGTGTGTCTCCCCCAAGGCCTATGGGCTTCCCCGGGGTGGGTTGCCCCCCCCCCCCCCCCACGGTGAACTCCCGGAACCCATTCGTCATTCCCGGTACATTCCCGGTAACTCCGAAAACCTTCCGGTAATCAAATGAGGTCATCCTATATATCAATCTTCGTTTCCGGACCATTCCGGAAACCCTGGTGACGTCCGTGATCTCATCCGGGACTCCGAACAACAATCGGTAACCAACCATACAACTCACATACGCATAAAACAACGTCGAACCTTAAGTGTGCAGACCGTGCGGGTTCGAGAACTATGTAGACATGACCCGAGAGACTCCTCGGTCAATATCCAATAGCGAGACCTGGATGCCCATATTGGATCCTACATATTCTACGAAGATCTTATCGTTTGAACCTCAGTGCCAAGGATTCGTATAATCCCGTATGTCATTCCCTTTGTCCTTCGGTATGTTACTTGCCCGAGATTCGATCGTTAGTATCCGCATACCTATTTCAATCTCGTTTACCAGCAAGTCTCTTTACTCGTTCCGTAATACAAGATCCCGCAACTTACACTAAGTTACATTGCTTGCAAGGCTTGTGTGTGATGTTGTATTACCGAGTGGGCCCCGAGATACCTCTCCGTCACACGGACTGACAAATCCCAGTCTTGATCCATACTAACTCAACGAACACCTTCGGAGATACCTGTAGAGCATCTTTATAGTCACCCAGTTACGTTGCGACGTTTGATACACACAAAGCATTCCTCCGGTGTCCGTGAGTTATATGATCTCATGGTCATAGGAACAAATACTTGACACGCAGAAAACAGTAGCAACAAAATGACACGATCAACATGCTACGTCTATTAGTTTGGGTCTAGTCCATCACATGATTCTCCTAATGATGTGATCCCGTTATCAAGTGACAACACTTGCCTATGGCCAGGAAACCTTGACCATCTTTGATCAACGAGCTAGTCAACTAGAGGCTTACTAGGGACAGTGTTTTGTCTATGTATCCACACAAGTATTGTGTTTCCAATCAATACAATTATAGCATGGATAATAAACGATTATCTTGAACTAAGAAATATAATAATAACTAATTTATTATTGCCTCTAGGGCATATTTCCAACAGTCTCCCACTTGCACTAGAGTCAATAATCTAGTTCACATCACCATGTGATTTCAACGAATCCAACACCCATAAAGTTATGGGGTCTGATCACGTCTTGCTCGTGAGAGAGGTTTTAGTCAACGGTTCTGAAACTTTCAGATCCGTGCGTTCTTTACAAATCTTTATGTCATCTTACAGATGCTGCTACTACATGCTATTCGGAAATGCTCCAAATATCTACTCTACTAGATGAAACCGTTTCACTACTCATAGTTATTCGGATTAGTGTCAAAGCTTGCATCGACGTAACCCTTTACGACGAACTCTTTAACCACTTCCATAATCGAGAAAAATTCCTTAGTCCATTAGTTACTAAGGATAAGTTTTGACCGCTGCTAGTGATTCAATCATGGATCACTCTCTGTACCTCTCAACAGATTTTGAGTCAAGGCACACATCAGGTGCGGTACACAGCATGGCATACTTTAGATTCTACGGCTAAGGCATAGAAGACGACCTTCGTCTATTCTCTTTATTCTGCCGTGGTCGGGTTTTGAGTCTTACTCAAATTCACACCTTACAACGCAACCAAGAACTCCTTCTTTGCTTATCAATTTTGAACTCTTTCAAAAACTTGTCAAGGCATGCATCTTGTTGAAACTTCTATTAAGTGCTTTCGATCTATCTCCATAGATCTTTGATGCTCAACGTTCAAGTAGCGTAATCCAGGTACTCCTTTGAAAACTTCTTTCAAACAACCTTGTATGCTTTACAGAAATTCTACATTACTTCTGATTCACAATATGTCAACCACATATACCTATCAGAAATTCTACAGTGCTCCCACTCACTTCTTTGGAAATACAAGTTTCTCATAAACCTTGTACAAACCCAAAATCTTTGATCATCTCATCAAAGTGTATTTTCCAACTCCGAGATGCTTGCACCAGTCCATTGAAGGATCACTGGAGCTTGCTTACTTGCTAGTATCTTTAGGATCGACAAAACCTTCTGGTTGTATCACATACAATGTTTGCTCAAGGAAACCGTCGAGAAAACAATGTTTTGACATCCTACGTGCAATATTTCATAAATAATGCATCAACAACTAACATAATTCTAACAGACTTTTAGCATCGCTATGAGTGAGAAAGTCTCATCATAGTCAACTGTTTGATCTTGTCGAAAACATCTTTGCGACAAGTCGAGCTTTTCTTAATAGTGACTTGTCACCATCATTGTCTGTCTTCCTTTCAAAGATCCATTTTTACTCAATAGTCCTATGACCATCAAGTAGTTCTTCCAAAGTCTACACTTTGTTTTCATACATGGATCCTCTCTCGGATTTCATGGCTTCCAGCCATTTGTCAGAATCCGGGCCCACCATTGCTTTCTCCATAACTCGTAGGTTCATTGTTGCTCAACAACATGACCTCCAAGACAGGGTTACCGTACCACTCTGCAGTAGTACGCGACCTTGTCAACCTACGAGGCTTGTAGTAACTTGATTCGATGCTCGATGATCAACATCATCAGCTGTCACTTCAATTGGTGTAGGCGCCATAGGAACAACTTCCTACGCCTTGCTACACACTGGTTGAAGTGATGGTTCAATAACCTTATCAAGTTCTACCACCCTCCCACTCAATTCTTTCGAGAGAAACCTTTCCTCGAGAAAGGATCCGTTTCTAGAAACAAACACTTTGCTTTCGGATCTGAGATAGGAGATGTACCCAACTGTTTTGGATATCCTATGAAGATGCATTTATCCGCTTTGGGTTCGAGCTTATCAGACTGAAACTTTTTCACATAAGTGTCGAAACCCCAAACTTTCAAGAAATGACAGTTTAGATTTCTCTAAACCTTAGTCTATACTGTGTCATCTCAACGGAAATACGCGGTGCCCTATTTAAAGTGAGTGCGGTTGTCTCTAATGCATAACTCATAAATGATAGTGGTAATTCGATAAGAGACATCATAGTATGCACCATACCAAATAGTGCGTGGCTATGACGTTCAGACACATCATCACACTATGATGTTCCAGGTGGCATGAACTGCAAAACAATTTCCACATTGTCTCAACTGTGTACCAAAACTCGTAACTCAGATATTCATTTCCATGATCATATCATAGACAGTTTATCCTCTTGTTACGACGAACTTCACTCTGAAACAGAATTGAACTTTTCAACATTTCAGACTTGTGATTCATTAAGTAAATACTCCTGTATCTACTCAAATCGTCACTGAAGTAAGAACATAATGATATCCACTACGTGCCTCAGCACCCATTGGACTGCATACATCAAAATGTATCACTTCCAACAAGTTACTATCTTATTTCATCTCAATGAAAACAAGGCCTTGCTCATGTGGTATGATTTGCATGTCACTAGTGATTCGAAATCAGGTGAGTACAAAGATCCATCAGCATGGAGTCTCTTCATGCAATTTATACTAACATGATTCAAGCGGCAGTGCCACAAGTAAGTGGTACTATCATCAACTCGTATCTTTTGGCACCAATATCATGAAAATGTGTAACACTACGATCGAGATTCAATAAACCATTGAAGGTGAATATTCAAGAAAATAGAGTAACCATTATTCTCCTTAAATGAATAATCGTATTGCAATAAACACGATCCAATCATGTTCATGCTTAACGCAAGCACCAAATAACAATTATTTAGGTTTAACACCAATCCCGATGGTAGAGGGAGCGTGCGACGTTTGATCATATCAACCTTGGAAACACTTCCAACACGTATCGTCACCTCGCCTTTAGCTAGTCTCCGTTTATGTCGTAGCTTTCATTTCGTGTTACTAGTCACTTAGCAACCGAACCGGTATCCAATACCCTCATGCTACTAGGAGTACTAGTAAAGTACACATCAACATCATGTATATCAAATACACTTCTTTCGACTTTTGCCAGCCTTCTTATCTACCAAGTATCTAGAGTTGCTCCGCCTCAGTGACTGTTCCCCTCATTTCAGAAGCACTTAGTCTCGGGTTTGGGTTTAATCTTGGGTCTCTTCATTAGTGCAGCAACTGTTTTGCCGTTTCACGAAGTATCCCTTCTAGCCCTTGCCTTTCTTGAAACTTAGTGGTTTTACAAACCATCAACTATTGATGCTCCTTCTTGATTTCTACTTTCGCAGTGTCAAACATCGCGAATTGCTCAAGGATCATTGTATGTATCCTTGATATGTTATAGTTCATCACGAAGCTCTCACAGCTTGGTGGCAGTGACTTTGGAGAACTATCACTATCTCATCTGGAAGATCAACTCCCACTTGATTCAAGCGATTGTCGTACTCAGACAATCTGAGCACATGCTCAACGATTGAGCCTTTCTCCTTTACTTTGTGGACAAAGAATCTTGTCGGAGGTCTCGTACCTCTTAACAAGGGCACAAGCATGAAATCACAATTTCACCTCTTTAGACCATCACTTATGTTCCGTGACGTTTTACAACGTTTTCGGCGCCTTGCTTCTAAGCCATTAAGTATTTTTGTACTGAACTGTTGTGTAGTCATCAGAAACGTGTATGTCGGATGTTCACAGCATCCACAGACGACGCTCGAGGTGCAGCACACTGAGTGGTGCATTAAGGATATAAGCCTTCTGCGTAGCAACGAGGACAATCCTCGGTTTTACAGACTCAGTCTGCAAAGTTTGCTACTATCAATTTTCAACTAAATTTTCTCTAGGAACATATAAAAACAGTAGAGCTATAGCGCAAGCTACATCGTAATTCGCAAAGACCATTTAGACTATGTTCATGACAATTAGTTCAATTAATCATATTACTTAAGAACTCCCAATCTCTCTAGTCATTTGAGTGGTACATGATCCAAATCCACTATCTCAAGTCCGATCATCACGTGAGTCGAGAATAGTTTCAGTGGTAAGCATCTCTATGCTAATCATATCAACTATACGATTCATGCTCGACCTTTCGGTCTCATGTGTTCCGAGGCCATGTCTGCACATGCTAGGCTCGTCAAGCTTAACCCGAGTGTTCCGCGTGCGCAACTGTTTTGCACCCGTTGTATGTGAACGTTGAGTCTATCACACCCGATCATCACGTGGTGTCTCGAAACGACGAACTGTAGCAACGGTGCACAGTCGGGGAGAACACAATTTCGTCTTGAAATTTTAGTGAGAGATCACCTCATAATTCTACCGTCGTTCTAAGCAAAATAAGGTGCATAAAAGGATTAACATCACATGCAATTCATAAGTGACATGATATGGCCATCATCACGTGCTTTTTGATCTCCATCACCAAAGCACCGGCACGATCCTCTTGTCACCGGCGTCACACCATGATCTCCATCAACGTGTCGCCATCGGGGTTGTCGTGCTACTCATGCTATTACTACTAAAACTACGTCCTAGCAAAATAGTAAACGCATCTGCAAGCACAAACTTTAGTTGTAAAGACAACCCTATGGCTCCTGCCGGTTGCCGTACCATCGACGTGCAAGTCGATATTGTCTATTACAACATGATCATCTCATACATCCAATATATCACATCACATCGTTGGCCATATCACATCACAAGCATACCCTGCAAAAACAAGTTAGACGTCCTCTAATTTTGTTGTTGCATGTTTTACGTGGTGACCATGGGTATCTAGTAGGATCGCATCTTACTTACGCAAACACCACAACGGAGATATATGAGTTGCTATTTAACCTCATCCAAGGACCTCCTCGGTCAAATCCGATTCAACTAAAGTTGGAGAAACCGACACTTGCCAGTCATCTTTGAGCAACGGGGTTACTCGTAGCGATGAAACCAGTCTCTCGTAAGCGTACGAGTAATGTCGGTCCAAGCCGCTTCAATCCAACAATACCGCGGAATCAAGAAAATACTAAGGAGGGCAGCAAAACGCACATCACCGCCCACAAAAACTTTTGTGTTCTACTCGAGAAGAAATCTACGCATGAACCTAGCTCATGATGCCACTGTTGGGGAACGTCGCAAGGGAAACAAAAATTTTCCTACGCGCACGAAGACCTATCATGGTGATGTCCATCTACGAGAGGGGATGAGTGATCTATGTACCCTTGTAGACCGTACAGTAGAAGCGTTAGAGAACGCGGTTGATGTAGTGGAACGTCCTCACGTCCCTCGATCCGCCCCGCGAACAATCCCGCGATCAGTCCCACGATCTAGTACCGAACGGACGGCAACTCCCCGTTCAGCACACGTACAGCTCGACGATGATCTCGGCCTTCTTGATCCAGCAAGAGAGACGGAGAGGTAGAAGAGTTCTCCGGCAGCGTGACGGCGCTCCGGAGGTTGGTGATGACCTTGTCTCAGTAGGGCTCCGCCCGAGCTCCGCAGAAACGCGATCTAGAGGAAAAACCGTGGAGGTATGTGGTCGGGCTGCCGTGGAAAAGTCGTCTCAAATCAGCCCTAAAACCTCCATATATATAGGTGGGAGGGAGGGGGCCTTGCCTTGGGGATCAAGGAGCCCCAAGGGGGTCGGCCGAGTCCAAGGGGAGGACTCTCCCCCCCCCCCAAACCGGGTTGGACTAGGTTTGGTGGGAGGGAGTCCCCCTCCCTTCCCACCTCCTCCCTTTTTTCTCTCTCTTGATTTTCTTCTCCTTGGCGCATAGGACACTTGTGGGCTGTCCCACCAGCCCACTAAGGGCTGGTGTGTCTCCCCCAAGGCCTATGGGCTTCCCCGGGGTGGGTTGCCCCCCCCCCCCCCGGTGAACTCCCGGAACCCATTCGTCATTCCCGGTACATTCCCGGTAACTCCGAAAACCTTCCGGTAATCAAATGAGGTCATCCTATATATCAATCTTCGTTTCCGGACCATTCTGGAAACCCTCGTGACGTCCGTGATCTCATCCGGGACTCCGAACAACATTCGGTAACCAACCATACAACTCACATACGCATAAAATAACGTCGATCCATAAGTGTGCAGACCCTGCGGGTTCGAGAACTATGTAGACATGACCTGAGAGACTCCTCGGTCAATATCCAATAGCGGGACCTGGATGCCCATATTGGATCCTACATATTCTACGAAGATCTTATCGTTTGAACCTCAGTGCCAAGGATTCGTATAATCCCGTATGTCATTCCCTTTGTCCTTCGGTATGTTACTTGCCCGAGATTCGATCGTCAGTATCCGCATACCTATTTCAATCTCGTTTACCGGCAAGTCTCTTTACTCGTTCCGTAATACAAGATCCCGCAACTTACACTAAGTTACATTGCTTGCAAGGCTTGTGTGTGATGTTGTATTACCGAGTGGGCCCCGAGACACCTCTCCGTCACACGGAGTGACAAATCCCAGTCTTGATCCATACTAACTCAACGAACACCTTCGGAGATACCTGTAGAGCATCTTTATAGTCACCCAGTTACGTTGCGATGTTTGATACACATAAAGCATTCCTCCGGTGTCCGTGAGTTATATGATCTCATGGTCATAGGAACAAATACTTGACACGCAGAAAACAGTAGCAACAAAATGACACGATCAACATGCTACGTCTATTAGTTTGGGTCTAGTCCATCACATGATTCTCCTAATGATGTGATCCCGTTATCAAGTGACAACACATGCCTATGGCCAGGAAACCTTGACCATCTTTGATCAACGAGCTAGTAAACTAGAGGCTTACTAGGGACAGTGTTTTGTCTATGTATCCACACAAGTATTGTGTTTCCAATCAATACAATTATAGCATGGATAATAAACGATTATCTTGAACTAAGAAATATAATAATAACTAATTTATTATTGCCTCTAGGGCATATTTCCAATAACCACTAGTGGTTGAGAAACGCCTTCGTGGAGTTATCTCAAAGGGAGAATAGGGTGAGCCTTCGTGGCGTTGGTGTGCCTTCGTGGTAACATCCGCCCCTCTAACGGTGACGTAGCTTCCCTCCAAGGAAGTGAAATCGGGATACATCCTTGTCTCTCTCGGAGTTTTGGTTATTCCTAACCCTAACTCTCTACTTGTGTTAATCCTTATTAGATACTTGTATTTTCTTATTGTTTACCGCTTGCCTTGCTTCACTCCTAATAGCTTACTCTTTGTCATAGCAATTATTAGGCTTACAGTTATATTCCGCACTTTAGCCTAAAATTGCTAAGTAATTGTTAAAATTTGGATTTGTACCTATTCACCCCCCCTCTAGGTCCATCTCGATCCTTTTCACTAGTGACCTCCGTGATCATCATGTGGTTGGCGTTGAGTCCACGCTCCACCATCCCTTGGCACTTGAAGACTTGTTGCTCCATTGCTTCGAGCCTCGTCTCCATGCTTCCGGTCTTCTTAGGCCCCTCAACATCACGGATGTGCAACATCCCCTCGATCATTTTGATAGATTGAGGATGTTTCAGCACTTCCGCAAGGTAGGGATTGATGACCTTCTCGAAGATCTTGTCCTTAGGAGCGTTTGGGGAAGTCATGATGATCTAGATCTGCCACAGAAACAGGCTCGAAATGAAAACATAGGAAAATTGCATGATACGGAGATCAAAACCTTCGGGCGAGTATATATTGATTTTTTTTCTGGACCAGAAGGAGTGCTCCACAAGAAAACGGAGTCCGGGAGGCACACGAGGTGTCCACAAGCTTGCCTTCCACCACCAGGGGGTAGGGGCGGTGGCAGGGCTTGTGGCCGCCTCGTGCACTCTCTGGTCTGCTTTTTATTTTTCTAATTGTCCAAAAATTCCAAAACGGAGGAAATTTCCTATTGGAAAAGCATCGGAGTCAAATTTCTTACCGAAACAGATACCTCTTCGTTTTCAGGGTCTGAAACAGGCTGATAAACATCCCTTATGTACTCCTCTGGAGTTATGACATTGATGATATTGGTCTCAACATTTATGGGAGTACCAGACATGTAATGCTTGATTCTTTGTCCATTTACCACTCTAGGAAAATTTCCTTCCATGTTATTGATTTTGATGGCACCGGAATGATATACTTCCTCGATAACATAGGGACCTTCCCATTTAGAGAGAAGCTTGCCTACGAAGAATCTCAAACGAGAATTGTATAGCAGGACATAATCACCTACATTGAACTCTCGTTTCTGTATTCGTTTATCGTGCCATCTCTTAACCTTTTCCTTGAACAACTTGGCATTCTCATATGCCTCGGCCCTCCATTCATCTAACGAGCTGATATCAAACAACCGCTTCTCACCGGCATGTTTGAAATTAAAGATGAGCTCTTTGATTGCCCAATAAGCTTTGTGTTCCAGCTCAAGAGGTAAATGACAGGCCTTACCTTAAACCATTTTATACGGTGACATGCCCATGGGATTCTTATAAGCAGTCCTATAAGCCCATAGTGCATCGTCAAGTTTGCTAGACCAGTTCTTTCAAGATCTATTGACGGTCTTTTGTAGGATTAACTTGATCTCCCTATTACTCAACTCCACTTGACCACTAGACTGAGGATGATAAGGAGATTTAACTCTATGGTTGACATCATACTTAGCGAGCATCTTGCGGAAAACACCATGAATGAAGTGTGAACCGCCATCAGTCATCAGATATCTAGGGACTCCAAATCTTGGGAAAATGACTTCTTTAAGCATCTTAATAGAGGTGTGGTGATCAGCATTCTTAGTGGGGATATCTTCTACCCACTTAGTGACGTAATCCACAGCAACTAAGATGTGAGTGTACCCACTGGAACTCGGGAAGGGTCCCATATAATCAAAGCCCCACACATCAAATGGTTCAATGACAAGTGAATAGTTCATAGGCATTTCCTGACGCTTACTGATATTCCCTATTCTTTGGCATTCGTCACAAGACAAGACAAACTTACGGGAATCCTTGAAGAAAGTGGGCCAATAGAAACCTGATTGCAATACCTTATGAGCAGTTCTATCTCCAGTGTGGTGTCCTCCGTGGGCTTCGGAATGACACTTCTGCAGGATCTGTCCCTATTCATGTTCAGGCACACAACGTCTAATAACACCATCTACTCCTTCCTTATAAAGGTGAGGATCATCCCAAAAGTAGTGTCTCAAATCAAAGAAGAACTTCTTCTTTTGCCGATAGGTGAAACTGGGTGGTATGTATTTGGCTACTATATAACTTGCGTAATCGGCATATGATGTTTGCTGTGTATCCCCGGCAAGGTGCCAGAAATGCTTCTGATGTCCGTTATGCTACTGCACAAAAGACCTTCCAGTAGCGCCAGAAATGGGCACGTTGACGGAACCAGGAATCCTTCTGCGTTGGTGTTCCCTCGAAGCGGAGAGGATGATGTAGCACAGCGGAGGTAAGTATTTCCCTCAGTTTTGAAAACCAAGGTATCAATCCGGCGGAGGAGTATCTCAAGATCCTGCACAAACACAAAAACTTGCACCCAACGCTATGAAGGGGTTGTCAATCCCTTATATATTGTTTGCCAAGTGAGAACTGAAAGCAACAAAGTAACAAAGCAAAGTAAAAGCGGAGTTGTAAACGATGGACGTGAATAGACCCGGGGGCCGTAGTGTTCACTAGTGGCTTCTCTCATGAAAGCAAGTAGACGGTGGGTGAACAAATTACTGTCGAGCAATTGATAGAACTGTGCAGAGTCGTGACGATATCTATGCAATGATTATTTCTATAGGCATCATGTCCGAAACAAGTAGACCGATACTGTCTGCATCTACTACTATTACTCCACACGTCGACTGCTATCCAGTATGCATCTAGTGTATTAAGTCCATAAGAACAGAGTAATGCCTTAAGCAAGATGACATGATGTAGAGGGATAATCTCAAGCCAATGATAAAACCCCCATCTTTTTACCCTTGATGGCAACTTCTTGATGTGTGCCTTGCTGCCCCTACTGTCACTGGGAAAGGTCACCACATGGCAGAACCCAAAACCAAGCACTTCTCCCATTGCAAGAATCATAGATCTAGTTGGCCAAACAAAACCCAAGACTCGGAGAGACTTACAAGGATATCAAATCATGCATATAAGAAATTAGCAAAGACTCAAATATATATCATAGATAATCTGATCACAAGTCCACAATTCATCGGATCTCGACAAACACACCGCCAAAGAAGATTACATCGGATAGATCTCCATGAAGATCATGGAGAACTTTGTATTGAAGATACAAGAGAGAGAAGAAGTCATCTAGCTACTAACTACGGACCCGTAGGTCTGAAGTGAACTACTCACGAGTCATTGGAGGGGCGATGATGATGATGAAGAAGACCTCCAACTCCAAAGTCCCCTCAGGCAGGGCGCCGGGAAGGGTCTCCAGATGAGATCTCGCGGAAACGGAAGCTTGTGGCGGCGGAAAAGTATTTTCGAGGCTCTCTTAATTTTTTGCGGAATATTTGGGAATTTATAGGCCAAAGATCTAGGTCAGGGGGCGGCCAGGGAGGCCACAAGCCTGCCCACCGCCGCCTCCCCCCTAGTGGCGGAGTGGGGGCTTGTGGGCTCCCTCGAGCCCACCTGGCTTGGCCCAAAAGCCCCGTGGACTTCTTCCGTACGGGAAAAAATCATTTCGGAGTTTTTCTTCCGTTTGGACTCCATTCCAAAATCAGATCTGAAAAGAGTCAAAAACACGGAAAAAACAGGAACTGGCACTTGGCACTGAATTAATAAGCTAGTCCCAAAAAGATATAAAAAGGTACATAAAACATACAAAGAAGGCAAGATAACAGCGTGAAATCATCAAAAACTATAGATACATTTGAGACGTATCAGCATACCACGGTGCACTATGTGAAGTGCGGATGACATTTAATTGCTCATCAGGAAAGCTGTCATCAATAGATAATGGGTCATGAAGGACATTCTCTAGCCTAGACAAGTTATCTGCTACAGGGTTATCAGCACCCTTTCGGTCAACGACGTGCAAATAAAATTCCTGTAGCAGGAGAACCCATCTGATCAGCCTAGGCTTAGCGTCCTTCTTCTCCATAAGGTACTTAATAGGAGCATGATCAGAGTGAATAGTGACTTTGGAGTCAATTATGTAAGATCTGAACTTTTCACATGCAAACACGACTCCTAAAAATTCCTTATCCGTAGTCGCGTAGTTTCTTTGGGTACTGTCTAGAGTTTTACTAGTGTAGTGAATAACATTCAACTTCTTGTCAACTCTTTGTCCTAGAACAGCAACAACAGCATAATCACTAGCATCGCACATGATTTCAAAGGGCAAGTTCCATTCAGGTGGTTGAACAATAGGTGCAGTTATCAAAGCCTTCTTAAGTATTTCGAAAGCTTCCTCACAATCCTCATCAAAAACAAAAGGAACATCCTTCTGCAAGAGGTTGGTAAGAGGCCTAGAAATCTTAGAGAAGTCTTTAATGAACCTTCTATAGAAACCAGCATGACCTAGGAAACTTCTTATACCTCTGATATCTGTGGGGCAAGGCATTTTCTCATTTGCATCAACATTAGCCTTATCAACTTCAATGCCTCTTTCTGAGATTTTGTGTCCTAAGACGATACCTTCGTTAACCATAAAGTGGCACTTCTCCCAATTCAAGACGAGGTTGGTTTCTTCGCATCTCTGTAAGACTCGATCAAGGTTGCTGAGGCAATCATCAAAGGAAGACCCGTAAACGGAGAAGTCATCCATGAAAACCTCGACAATCTTTTCACAAAAGTCAGAGAATATAGCCATCATACATCTTTGAAAGGTGGCAGGTGCATTGCATAAGCCAAAAGGCATACGTCTATAGGCAAAGGTACCGAAGGGGCAGGTGAAAGTGGTTTTCTCCTGATCAGATTGTGCAACAGGTATTTGCGAGAAACCTGAATATCCGTCTAGAAAGCAGAAGTGTGTGTGTTTTGATAGCCTTTCTAGCATTTGGTCGATAAACGGCAAAGGATAATGATCTTTCCTGGTTGCCTTGTTCAGTTTCCAGAAGTCTATCACCATCCTATAGCCAGTAATAATCCTTTGTGGGATTAGTTCATCTTTATCATTAGGAACGACGATGATACCTCCCTTCTTAGGTACGCAATGTACTAGATTTACCCAACCACTATGAGCAACAGGATAAATGATTCCTGCTTCCAGCAGCTTTAATATTTCTTTTCTAACGACCTCTTTCATCTTAGGATTCAATCTCCTTTGATGATCAGCAACTGGTTTAAAGTCAGGATCGGTTTTAATCTTGTGCTGACATAGAGTGGGACTAATAATGTTATTCACTTGTGATCTCAATAAAAGATTTAACGCAATCTTGTGCTGACATAGAGTGGGACTAATAGAGTGGGACTAATCTTGTGCTGACGCAAGTGTTTGTCTCAATAAAAGATTTAACGCAATCAAACTGGAAATTCATACCTGACTCCTTACCTTCCTCCAGCTCCCAATCTTCAGAGTTCCGTTTGATTCTCTCCAATAAATTCCACTTGTGATCAATATCCTTCTTCATAAAAGAACCGGTACAAGAAGTGTCAAGCATGGTACGATCTTCATGAGAAAGCCGAGCATAAAAGTTTTGAGTGATGATTTCTCTCGAGAGGTCATGATTGGGGCATGAATATAGCATTGATTTAAGCCTCCCCCAAGCTTGAGCTATGCTTTCCCTGTCACGAGGCCAAAAGTTATAAATAAAGTTCCGATCACGATGTACTAAATGCATAGGATAGAACTTTTGATGAAGTTCCAATTTCAACCGATTGTAGCCCCATGATCCAGTATCATCACATAGCATATACCATGTCAACGCCTTATCCTTCAAAGATAAAGGAAATAATTTCTTCTTTACCTCATCCTCGGGCAAACTTGCAACCTTAAATAAACCACAAACGTCATCTACAAAGATCAGATGCAAGTCTGGATGTGAAGATCCATCTCCTCTGAAAGGATTGGCCAGCAGTTTCTCAAGCATACCCGAAGGAATTTCATAAAAGATATTTTCTGTAGGTACCTCAGGTTGAGGAGCAACTCCTCTTGCTTTCGTTCATGGTCAAGATACCCCGAACAAACTCCTCAAAGGAACAGTTTCCATAGTGACAAGTGACAATAAATTTCAGCACAGTATAAAAATGTTTCCTTACCAATTTCCACTTACCAAAGGCGCTTCACTCCCCGGCAACGGCGCTAGAAAAGAGTCTTGATGACCCACAAGTATAGGGGATAAATCGTAGTCCTTTCGATAAGTAAGAGTGTCGAACCCAACAAGGAGCAGAAGGCTCTGATAAACGGAATTTAGCAAGGTAATAACTACAAGCACTGAAAGTAGCGGTAACAAGTGATTGTGTAGCGAGGTGAAACGTAGCAAGCAAAAAGTAACAAGTAGCAAGTAGTAGAAACGGTGCAGCAAGTGTCCCAATCCCTTTTATAGCAAGGGACAAGCCTGAACAAAGTCTTATAGGAGGAAAAACGCTCCCGGGGACACACGGAATTTCTGTCATGATAGTTTCATCATGTTCATATGATTCGTGTTCGTTACTTTGATAGTTTGATATGTGGGTGGACCGGCGCTTGGGTACTGCCCTTACTTGGACAAGCATCCCACTTATGATTAACCTCTCTCGCAAGCATCTGCAACTACAAAAGAAGAATTAAGACAAAGTCTAACCATAGCATTAAACTAGTGGATCCAAATCAGCCCCTTACGAAGCAACGCATAGCCTGGGGTTTAAGCTTTTGTCACTCCAGCAACCCATCATCTACTTACTACTCCCCAATGCCTTCCTCTAGGCCCAAATATGGTGAAGTGTTATGTGGTCCATGTTCACATAACACCACTAGAGGAAAAGACAACATACAGCATATCAAAATACCGAACGAATAGCATCAAATTCACATGACTATTATTAACATGACTTACCCCATGTCCTCAGGAACAAAAGCAACTACTCACAAAACATAATCATAATCATGATCAGAGGTGTAATGAATAGCATCAAGGATCTGAACATAAACTCTTCCACCAAGTAATCCAACTAGCATCAACTACAAAGAGTAATCAACACGACTAGCAACCTTACAAGTACCAATCGGAGTCGTGAGACGAAGATTGGTTAAAAGAGATGAACTAGGGATTGGAGAGGAGATGGTGCTGATGAAGATGTTGATGAAGATGCCTCCCCTCCGACGAGAGGAGTGTTGGTGATGACGATGGCGACGATTTCCCCCTCCGGGAGGGAAGTTTCCCCGGCAGGATCGTCCTACCGGAGCTCTAGATTGGATCTGCTCAAGTTCCGCCTCGTGGCGGCGGCGAAACCACGAAAAAGCTCCCGAATGATTTTTTTTTTCTGGACCAAAACCCTTCATATAGCAAAAGAGGGGGGGCTAGTGGGCCGTCAGGGAGCCCACAAGCCCCCACTCCGCCACCAGGGGGTGGCGGTGGCAGGGGTTGTGGCGCCCTAGGACCCCTCTGGTACTTCTTTTGCCCAGTATTTTTTATATAATCCCAAAAAAATCCACGTAAGTTTTCAGGGCATTTGGAGATGTGTAGAATAGTGGACTAAGATTTGCTCCTTTTCTAGTCCAGAATTCCAGCTGCCTAAATTCTCCCTCTTCAAATAAACCTTGCAAAATAAGAGAGAAAAGGCATAAATATGGTACCACAAAGTAATATAACAGCCCATAAAGCAAAAAATATCAACATGAAAGCATGATGCAAAATGGACGTATCAGAGGCAAACTTTAAAGGATTATGGTATCACTTGTGACAAATTGCCTCTTTATTGTGATAATATTAGTGCTATCTCGATCCCAACAACCCTGTTCAGCATTGCAAGACGAAGCATATCAGTATTCGCCACCATTTCATCTGGGAGCATATCAAACGTCGGGAAATTGATCTCATTTATCTTAACATTAACGATCATCTTGCAGATATATTCACGAAGCCTTTGAATGAAGCAACATTTCGTGAGTTAAGGCATGAGCTAAATATCATTGATTTGAGAAATGTGCATTGAAATTAGGCACTTCCCGCCATTCCCATCATTCTATTATGTTTAGATGTAGGCACGAACTTAGGGGGAGTGTAGTTCTCTCCATGAACTATCCCTGCTCCTATTATGCATAAAACAATCAAATCTTTCACATTCACCATTTTTGATGGTATTTGTGTCTCAAAGACGAGTTTTGTTCATGGTCCCAAGGTTAAAATCTTCACGGTGCCATACCAGTCGACTCAAACATAGGTGGCCTCAGCTACCATCCCCTCCTAGTGAGGTATTTTCCTTTGGTGTTTCTTAAAGTTGCATCTTTTTGGTCCTTATTTGCGCTTCTTGTTTGCTTAAGTCTTAGGTGTGGATATCCTTCACGGTTTGTATTTTTGCATTCTTCTCGTTCACCTTGGAGCTTACCCCACCATACTCATGTGTCTGATCTCTGTCCCAAGCTCTCCTAACCTCGAAACCCCTAAAATTGTACGTATTGAAACCTTCGTGGTGGTGGATGTGGCTGGGCGGTACAACTGGTGCTTAAGGCAGTACAGCCGCTAATCATCTGTTGTCTCGCTAGAGCGGAACAACCAGTCCTATTATGTGGTTAAACCGCTAATTCCCAGTCTATTCCAGGCCAGTACAACCGCTCTTCAGAGCGGTACAACCAGTCGCGGCAATCGGCCCCTAAAGGGAGGGCAGGGCCGAAGGGGTACTCGGTTCCCTTCTCATTTCCCTAGTCGCCAGCCGCCATCACCACCATGACGGAGTGCCTCCGGTGCCCCGGATCTGCCGCCTCCCTTTGGATCTGCTCCATGGAGGCCCCTCCTTCGCTAACCTCCTCATGTGGATACTTGTGGCTCTGGCTCTCGTCCTGCTCCTCGAAAGAACTCCAAGAAACGTGCTCGCAGGTGTAGACCTGTTGATGATCCTAAGCAAGAGGAAGTTGTGCTCCCTACCAACCCCACTCGCCGTGCAAAGTCCTTGGACACCAAGCAAAAAACTGCCAAGCTAGTGCACTCGTGGAAGCAAGCTAATTTGGAGTAGGTTCGTTTTCAAAATCCTAATGTGGTTCCCATTTTTCCCAACCGGACCACCCCTCAATTCCGGAATGAGCTTCAGATGTGGATCATGCATGATCTCTATGACCATCACAAGAACAAGTTTTCCAAGCAATGGACAATTGACATTGAGCACTGGAAGAACAACATGGATTACTGTGGAGAGGCATATACTCTATGTGAAGAATTTGACTAGCTCAAGCTCATGACTCTCAACTGTCCCTTTGATGTGCGGCTCATTCACCAGTTCTATGCCATTGTTCACTTTGCCGTTGATGACGCCCGTACCCTTTCCTTCATGTGTCGTGATGAGCTTTTTGAGGTCCCGTGGCGTGCCTTCTGAAATGCACTTGGGTATGATGATATTGGCCTCGCCAAGAATGGTGGCATCCGTCCTCATGATCGGACTAATTCTATGGATAAGGTGAAGTTAGCCCCCTTGTACATTCCCGCGCGTGGGATTCCTGGATCCTCTAAGGACATGCTTCCGGTATATGATGTTCTACACCGTGTTATTATGAATGTTCTCCTGCCCAAGGTTGGAAATCAAGATGAGATTCATGGATACTTTGTTGATCTAATTTTTGTCATGCGGGATAAAGCTGGTTGTGGGGCTACATTTGATGCTTCAAATGGTTGTGGGAGGACCTGTACTCCACGGTCGACTACAAATTGGTCCCCAAGTATGCTTCGTTCATCATGTGCTTACTCAACTCTGTGTGGGCAGTTCGTAGGCCTCGCGAGCGTATTTTTTCTCCTCAGAACCTCATTGAGCATGAGGTCAAGCAACTCCGTAAGAAGAAGCATCTTGCACCTTGCTTCCCCGAGGGCGAACTATTGGAAATATGCCCTAGAGGCAATGATAAATAGTTATTATTATATTTCCTGTTTAAAGATAATCGTTTATTATCCATGCTATAATTGTATTGAATGAAAACATAGATACATGTGTGGATATATAGACAAAAAAATGTCCCTAGCAAGCCTCTAGTTGGCTAGCCACTTGATCAATGATAGTCAAGGTTTTCTGACAATATGCAAGTGTTGTCACTTGATAACTGGATCACATCATTAGGACAATCATGTGATGGACTAGACCCAAACTATGAACGTAGCATATTGATCATGTCGTTTTATTGCTATTGTTTTCTGCATGTCAAGTATTTATTCCTATGACCATGAGATCATATAACTCACTGGCACCGGAGGAATACCTTGTGTGCATCAAATATCACAACGTAACTGGGTGACTATAAAGGTGCTCTACAGGTATCTCCGAAGGTGTACATTGAGTTAGTATGGATCAAGACTGGGATTTGTCACTCCGTGTGACGGAGAGGTATCTTGGGGCCCACTCGATAATACAACATCACACACAAGCCTTGCAAGCAATGTGATTAATTGTAAGCCACGGGATCTTGTATTACGGAACGAGTAAAGAGACTTGCCGGTAACGAGATTGAAATAGGTATACAGATACCGACGATCAAATCTCGGGCAAGTAACATACCCAAGGACAAAGGGAATGACATACGGGATTATATGAATCCTTGACTCTGATGTTCACCCGATAAGATCTTCGGAGAATATGTAGGATCCAATATGGCCATCCAGGTCCCGCTATTGGATATTGACCGAGGAGTACCTTGGGGCATGTCTACATAGTTCTCGAACCCGCGGGGTCTGCACACTTAAGGTTCCATGATGTTTTAGTATAGTTGAGTTATATGTCTGGTTACCGAATGTTGTTCGGAGTCCCGGATGAGATCACGGACGTCACGAGGGTTTCCGGAATGGTCTGGAAAGGAAGATTGATATATAGGATGGTTTCATTTGGTCACCAGAAAGTTTCAGGCAATTCCGGCAGTGTACCGGGAGTGACGAATGGGTTCCAGGAGTTCACCGGGAGGGGCCCACCAACCCGGGAGTGAGCCACAGGCATTAGGGTGGCGCCACAAGTCCTTAGTGGGCTGGTGGAGTCAGCCCAAGGGTCCCATGGCGCCACATAAGAAAATACCAAAGGAAAATAAAAGAAAAAGGGAAAGAGGGAGGTGGGAAGGAAGAGGAGGACTCCTCCTTCCCAAACTGAATTGGAGGAGGAGTCCTCCCCCTCCCTTGGCCAGCGCACCCTTGAGGCCTTGTGCCTCAAGGCTATCCCTCCCCCTCCCTCCTATATATATTGGTGGTTTAGGGCTGATTTGAGACACAACTTTGCCACGTGCAACTCAAACCTATACCAAGTAGTTTTACCTCTAGATCGGATTTCTGCGGAGCTCGGGCGGAGCCGTGCAGGAGTAGATCATCACCACCACCAGAGCGTTGTCACGCTGCCGGAGAACTCATCTACTTCTTTGTCTTGCTTGCTGGATCAAGAAGGCCGAGATCATTGTCGAGTTGTACATGTGTTGAACGCGGAGGTGTCGTCCGTTCGGCGCTAGATTGAAACGGATCGTGGGACGGATCGCGGGACGGTTCGTGGGACAGTTCGAGGGACGTGAAGACATTCCACTACATCAACCTTGTTTCTTAACACTTCCTGCTGTGCGATCTACAAGGGTACGTAGATCCAAATCTCCTCTCGTAGATGGACATCACCATGATAGGTCTTCGTGTGCGTAGGAAAAGTTTTGTTTCCCATGCGACGTTCTCCGATAGTGGCATCATGAGCTAGGTTCATACGTAGATGTTATCTCGAGTAGAACACGAAAGGTTTTGTAGATGGTGATGTTTGATTTTCTGCCCTCCTTAGTCTTTTCTCGATTCGGTGGTATTGTTGGATTGTAGCGGCCCGGACCGACATAACTCGTACACTTACGAGAGACTGGTTTCATCGATTGACATGCAACCTCGTTGCATAAAGATGACTGGTGGGTGTCGGTTTCTTCAACTTTAGTTGAATTGGTTTTGACCGAGGCGGTCCTAGGAGAGGTTAAATAGCAATTTGCACATCTCCGTTGTGGTTTTTGCGTAAGTAAGATGCGATCATACTAGATACCCATAGTAGCCACGTAAAACATGCAAAAACAATTTAGAGGACGTCTAACTTGTTTTTGCAGGGTATGCTTGTGATATGATATGGCCAATGACATGATGTGATATATTGGATGTATGAGATGATCATGTTGTAATAGTTAATATCGACTTGCACGTCAATGCTACGGCAACCGGCAGGAGCCATAGGGTTGTCTTTAAACTAACGTTTGTGTTTGCATATGTGTTTACTAAATTGCTAGGACGTAGCTTTAGTAGTAATAGCATAAGTAGCACGACAACATCGATGGCGACACGTTGATGGAGGTCATGATGATGGAGATCATGGTGTGGCGCCGGTGACAAGAAGATCATGCCGGTGCTTTGGTGGTGGAGATCAAGAAGCACAAGATGATGGCCATATCATGTCACTTATGAATTGCATGTGATGTTAATCCTTTTATGCACCTTATTTTGCTTAAAACGATGGTAGCATTATAAGGTGATCTATCACTAAAATTTCAAGATGAAATTGTGTTCTCCCCGACTGTGCACCGTTGCTACAGTTTGTAGTTTCGAGACACCACGCGATGATCGGGTGTGATAGACTCAACGTTCACATACAATGGTGCAAAACAGTTGAACACTCGGGTTAAGCTTGACGAGCCTAGCATGTGCAGGCATGGCCTCGCAACACATGAGACCAAAAGGTTGAGCATGAATTTTATAGTTGATATGATTAGCATAGAGATGCTCACCACTGAAACTATTCTCAACTCACGTGATGATCGGACTTGAGTTAGTGCATTTGGATCATGAACCACTCAAATGACTATAGAGATGTACTTTTTGAGTGGGAGTTTAGCAAGTAATTTGATTAGTTAAACTCTAATTATCTTGAACATAGTCTAAGTCCACTTTGAAATATTTGTGTTGTAGATCAATGGCTCACGCGACAGTCACCCTGAATTTTAATACGTTCCTAGAGAAAGCTAAGTTGAAAGATGATGGAAGCAACTTTGTAGACTGGGCTCATAATCTTAAGTTGCTCCCGCAAGCTGGGAAGAAGGATTATGTCCTTAATGCTGCGCTAGGAGATGAACCATCCGCTACGGCTGACCAAGATGTTAAGAACGCTTGGTTAACACGTAAGGAGGACTACTCAGTAGTTCAATGTGCAGTCTTGTATGGCTTAGAGCCGGGACTTCAACGTCGCTTTGAGTGTCATGCAACATTTGAGATGTTCCAGGAGTTGAAGTTTATCTTTCAGAAGAACGCCCGGATCGAGAGGTATGAGACCTCCGATAAATTCTATGCTTGCAAGATGGAGGAGAATTCGTTTGTCAGTGAACATGTGCTCAAAATGTCTGGGTACTCAAACCGTCTAGCTGAGCTGGGGATTGAACTCCCGCAAGAGGCTATCACTGACATAATTCTTCAATCACTGCCACCAAGCTACAAGAGTTTTGTGTTGAACTATAACATGCAAGGGATGAACAAGTCACCCGGCAAGTTATCCGCAGTGCTGAAAGTCGCAGAGTCAGAACTCCGTAAAGAGCATCAAGTGTTGATGGTGAATAAGACCACTAGTTTCAAGAGAAACGGCAAAGGCAAGAACGGTAATTCCAAGAAGAGTGGCATGCCTGTTGCCAATCCGACGAAGAAACCCAAGGCTGGACCTAAGCCTGAAAAAGAGTGTTATTATTGCAAGGGACTGGGTCACTGGAAGCACAACTGCCCCAAGTATTTGGCTGATAAGAAGGCGGCCGAGGAAAAATCAAGTATATTCGATATACATGTTATTGATGTGTACTTAACCAACTCTGGTAGTAGTGCTTGGGTATTCGATACTTGTTCTGTTACTCATATTTGCAACTCGAAACAGGAACTGCGGAATAAACGAAGGCTGGTGAAAGATGAAGTGACGATGCGCGTGGGAAATGGTTCCAAGGTTGATGCAATTGTCGTAGGCATAGTTTCACTTTAGTTACCATCAAGATTAGTTATGAACTTAAATAATTGTTATTTAGTGCGTGCGTTAAGCATGAACATTATATGTGGATCTTGTTTATTGCGAGATGGTAACTCGTTTAAGTCAGAGAATAATGGTTGTTCTATTTCTGTGTGTAATATCTTTCATGGTCATGCACCCAATGTGAGACAATTCTTCATATTGAATCTTGATAGCGATGATACACATATACATAACATTGAGACCAAAAGAGTTAGAGTTAACAATGATAGCGCCATGTTTTTGTGGCGTTGGCGCTTAGGTCATATTGGTGTAAAGTGCATGAAGAAACTCCATTTCGATTGACTTTTGGAGTCACTTGACTTTGATTCACTTGACACGTGCGAACCATGCCTCATGGGCAAGATGACTAAGACTCCGTTCTCCGAAACAATGGAGCGCGCAAGTGACTTGTTGGAAATCATACATACCGATGTGTGCGGTCCGATGAGTGTGGAGGCGCGCGACGGATATTGTTATTTTCTCACCTTCACTGACGATTTGAGTACATATGGTTATGTCTACTTGATGAAGCACAAGTGTGAAACATTTGAGATGTTCAAGCAATTTCAGAGTGAAGTTGAAAAACATCATAACAAGAAGATAAAGTTCCTACGGTCTGATCGTGGGGGTGAATATATGAGTTTCGAGTTTGGTGCTCACTTAAGACAATGTGGAATTGTTTCACAGTTGGCACCGCCTGGAACACCACAGCGTAATGGTGTGTCCGAACGTCGTAATCGTACTTTATTAGAGATGGTGCGATCTATGATGTCTCTTACTGATTTATCGTTAGCCTTTTGGGGTTATGCATTAGAGACAGCTGCATTCACTTTAAATAGGGCACCATCAAAATCCGTTGAGACGACACCATACAAACTGTGGTATGGCAAAAGACCAAAGTTGTCATTTCTTAAAGTTTGGGCATGTGATGCTTATGTCAAAAAGCTTCAGCCTGAAAAGCTGGAACCCAAAGCGGAAAAGTGTTTCTTCATAAATTACCCAAAGGAGACAGTTGGGTACACCTTCTATCTCAAATCCGAGGGCAAAGTGTTTGTTGCTAAAAACGGAGCTTTTCTTGCGAATGTGTTTCTCTGGAAAGAATTGAGTGGGAGGAAGATAGAACTTGATGAGGTTATCGAACCTCTAATCCCTCTAGATGGTGGCGCAGGGCAAGTGGAAACCCCTGTCGTTGCAACGCCAGTTGAGAAGGAAGTTGACGATGATGATCATGAAACTTCAGATCAAGTTCCTATCGGACCTCGCAGGTCGACAAGATCACGTACTTCTCCTGAGTGGTATGGTAATCCTGTCTCATCAATTATGTTGTTAGACAACAATGAACCCGTGAATTATGAAGAAGCAATGGTGGGCCCGGGTTCCAACAAATGGCTAGAGGCCATGAATTCCGAGATAGGATCCATGTACGAGGACAAAGTGTGGACTTTGGAAGTACTACCTGAAGGCCGCAAGGCTATTCAAAACAAATGGATCTTTAAGAAGAAGACGGACGCGGACGGTAATGTAACCGTTTATAAAGCTCGACTTGTGGCAAAGGGTTTTTCACAAGTTCAAGGAGTTGACTACGATGAGACGTTCTCACCGATAGCGATGCTTAAGTACGTTCGAATCATGTTAGAAATAGGTGCATTTTTCGATTATGAAATCTCGCAGATGGATGTCAAAACGGCGTTCCTTAACAGTTTTCTTAAGGAAGAGTTGTATATGATGCAACCCAAAGGTTTTGTCGATCCAAAGAATGCTAACAAAGTGTGCAAGCTCCAGCGATCCATTTATGGACTGGTGCAAGCATCTCGTAGTTGGAATAAGCGCTTTGATGAGGTGATCAAAGCATTTGGGTTTATACAAGTGGTTGGAGAATCTTGTATTTACAAGAAAGTGAGTGGGAGCTCTGTGGCATTTCTAATATTATATGTGGATGACAAACTGTTGATTGGAAACAACGTGGAGCTTTTGGAGAGCGTAAAGGATTACTTGAATAAAAGATTCTCTATGAAGGACCTAGGAGAAGCTGCTTACATTCTAGGCATTAAGATCTATAGGGATAGATCGAGATGTGTGATAGGACTTTCACAAGGATATACCTTGATACAGTTTTGAAGAAGTTCAAAATGGATCAGTCCAAGAAAGGGTTCTTGCCGGTGTTACAAGGTATAAAATTGAGTAAGACTCAGTGCCCGGCAACTACAGAAGATAGAGAACAAATGATTTTCGTCCCCTATGCTTCAGTCGTAGGTTCTATCATGTATGCAATGATGTGCACTAGACCAGACGTCGGCTTGGCCTTAAGTATGGCAGCCAGGTTTCAGAGTAATCCAGGAGTGGATCACTGGACGGTGGTCAAGAATATTCTGAAGTACCTGAAAAGGACTAAGGAAATGTTTCTTGTTTATGGAGGTGACGAAGAGCTCGTCGTAAAGGGTAATGTCGACGCAAGCTTCGAGACTGATCTGGATGACTCTAAGTCTCAAACCGGATACGTATTTATTCTTAATGGGGGTGCGGTAAGCTGGTGCAGTTCCAAGCAAAGCATCGTAGCAGATTCTACATGTGAAGCGGAGTACATGGCTGCCTCGGAGGCAGCAAAAGAGGGTGTCTGGATGAAACAGTTCTTGACGGATCTTGGAGTTGTGCCGAGCGCACTAAATCCAATAACTCTGTGATGTGACAACACTGGTGCAATTGCCTTAGCAAAGGAACCAAGGTTTCACAAGAAGACCAGACACATCAAACGACGCTTCAACCTCCTCCGCGACTACTCGAAGGAGAGGACGTGAATATTTGCAAAGTGCACACAGATCTGAATGTAGTAGACCCGCTGACTAAACCTCTTCCACGGGCAAAACATGATCAACACCAGAACTGTATGGGTGTTAGATTTATTACAATGTAAATCGCATGGTGATGTGAGGACTAGATTATTGACTCTAGTGCAAGTGGGAGACTGTTGGAAATATGCCCTAGGGGCAATGATAAATAGTTATTATTATATTTCCTGTTTAAAGATAATATTTTATTATCCATGCTATAATTGTATTGAATGAAAACATAGATACATGTGTGGATATATAGACAAAACAATGTCCCTAGCAAGCCTCTAGTTGGCTAGCCAGAATATGTAGGATCCAATATGGGCATCCAGGTCCTGCTATTGGATATTGACCGAGGAGTACCTCGGGGCATGTCTACATAGTTCTCGAACCCGCAGGGTCTGCACACTTAAGGTTCGATGATGTTTTAGTATAGTTGAGTTATATGTGTGGTTACCGAATGTTGTTCAGAGAACCGGATGAGATCACAGACATGACTAGGGTTTCCGGAATGGTCCGGAAATGAAGATTGATATATAGGATGGTTTCATTTGGTCACCGAAAAGTTTCGGGCAATTCTGGCAGTGTACCGGGAGTGACGAATGGGTTCTGGGAGTTCACCTGGAGGGGCCCACCCACCCGGGAGTGAGCCCAAGGCACTAGGGTGGCGCCACAAGTCCTTAGTGGGCTGGTGGATTCAGCCCAAGGGGCCCATGGCGCCACATAAGAAAATACCAAAGGAAAATAAAAGAAAAAGGGAAAGAGGGAGGTGGGAAGGAAGACGAGGACTCCTCCTTCCCAAACCGAATTAGAGGAGGAGTCCTCCTCCTCCCTTGGCCGTCGCACCCTTGAGTCCTTGTGCCTCAAGGCTAGTCCTCCCCCTCCCTCCTATATATATTGGTGGTTTAGGGCTTATTTGAGACACAACTTTGCCACGTGCAACTCAAACCTATACCATGTAGTTTTACCTCTAGATCGGATTTCTGCGGAGCTCGGGCGGAGCCCTGCAGGAGTAGATCATCACCACCACCGGAGCACCGTCACGGTGCCGGAGAACTCATCTACTTCTCTGTCTTGCTTGTTGTATCAAGAAGGCCGAGATCATCATCGAGCTGTACGTGTGCTTAACGCGGATGTGACGTCCGTTCGGCGCTAGATCGGAACGGATCGTGGGACTGATCGCGGGACGGTTCGTGGGACGTGAAGACGTTCCACTATATCAACCGCGTTTCTTAACGCTTCCTGATGTGCGATCTACAAGGGTACGTAGATCCAAATCTCCTCTCGTAGATGGACATCACCATGATAGGTCTTCGTGTGCGTAGGAAATTTTTTGTTTCCCATGCAACGTTCCCCGACACGAACCTGAGGATGTTTTTGCTACTTCCGGTGACAGTGATTTTGATCTTCCTACAGGATCCAAGCCATCTTGGATCTCCAAGATCTCAGATAAGTTAAAAATACCTTCTGCCTCTGAGCTCATGTTCAGAAGAAGCTCCATGATGCCCATGTCAACGAGAAACTTGTCAGACACCGACAGATTCATATTATGTGGGCTCTCCATCTTGAGGCCCCTAGTGGTTATGAGAAGACCTTCACCCCTGAGGAGAAGTGGATCTATGAGCATAGCACTTGAAATGATGATGAGGCCTAGGGTCATCCTGCTACCTCCTCTGCTGCTACTGCTCATGATGAGACTGATAGTGATGATGGTGATGGTGATGATGAGTCTGCTAGTGATGATTTCGAGGAGTCTGACGGATCTGATGAGCTCTACTAAGCACTGGGGCGATAGCATCACTCTTTTCCTTTTTGGTGTCCTGATGCCAAAGGGCGAGAGAGCTATATCTTGACGGGATTTGCATGAGGGGCTTTGGTTGTCGTATCATCGTTTCTTTCGCTTTGCTTCCCAGTTGAACTCTTATTTGCTTGTTAGTCGGTCTCGAACCTATCTTTTGTGGACACTATTTGAGTTTTAGTAGAGACTAAGTTTATTATTACCCTTGTCATTAAAGCTCTACTCTTTATCTTGTACATACGCTCCTTAATGTTATTTCCTCTGTGTGCCCAGTGGTTGGTCTCTAAAACCAAGGGGGAGCTCCAACTCATGTTCCTATCTCATCTGGGGCACACAACGAGGGGGGGCTCCACTTTTACTTTAGAGACCATCTTTGCAAATCGTGTTTTTGTCATCATCCACCAAAAAGGGGGAGATTGTAAGGGCAATCTCCTACGTTAAGTGTTTTGGTGATGATGACAACTCACTATGTTATCTAACTGGGTGTCAAGTGTGCAGGTATCATATGTAAAACACAAGACGGTTAGGTATCCCCTTCAAACGGAAAAGATCAAAGACGTGTTCCCTACATGTTTATTCTCTTTGGTTGTAGGGATCCCGTACTATTAAGAGGGAATCCACGTTGAAATTCTATGGGTGAATCAATTCTTCTCACACTCTTTTACACCCATCTCGTTCCATCACATCACTGAGAGAGAGGCCCCTCCTTTCTAACTGACTGGTTGTACCGCTGCCTAGGGCGGTTTTCCCGCTCAACCCCTGGGCGGTTGAACCAGCCTAGCACCGGTCCACAACTGGACACAACTCTATATAGCTGCGGTGGTTGGGCGGTAGTGGCCCAGTTCTACTACTATATTAGTATAGTCGGTACTACCGGTGTTCTTAGCGGTTATACCGCTTGGGACTTAGCCACGCCGAGCAACTGTGGCAGGTGGAACGATTGGCCAACTTTCTATTTTGGACTGGTTGTTGGGCGGTGGTTGGGCGGTTGTACCGCTAAAATAGGCACCCGGTTGTACCGTTGCCGTGTAAAAACGGCTGTAATGGTTAGAAAGTGGGGGAGCCTATGTGAAGGGGGGTTTCTTCCTCCTCCCTCTTATCTCTAACCTCTCTCTCTCCACCATTGATGCACTCCAAGATTTCTTTCCCGACCTCTCTCCCTAGCCATCCAAACTTTTTGTCTTCTAGGGATTGAAGGAGGAGATCTAGATCTACACTTACACCAAAGGAAAATTGATTCCACCAAGTTTCTTGTGTTGATTTTGTTACTCTTGGGTGTTTGAGCAACCTAGACAGAAAAGGTCACCTCGGAGCCAGACTCCATTGTAATGAAGCTTTGTGGTTTCGTTGGGAGACTCCAATTGAGTTGTTGAGAGAGCCCCAACCTTGTTTGTAAAGGTTCGGTTGCCACCTTCAAGGGAACCACTTAGTGGAACCACGACACTTCGCATTGTGTGACGGTGTGAGGAGAATACGGTGGCTTTGTGGCATCTTGGGGATCATTGTGCCTCCGCACCGCTCCAACGGAGATGTACTTCCCCTCAAAGGGAAGGAACTTCGGAAACACATCCTCGTCTTCATCGGTTCCACTTGTGGTTATTTCTTACCTTTACTTGTATTTACTTCTTGCTTATTAATGTTGTTGTTAGCATCATATAGGTTACTCACCTAGCTGCATATCTAGACAACCTATTTGTTGTTAAACCTATTTTGTTTTAAGAAAAGTTTAAAATTTGTTTGTTGCCTATTCACCCCCTCCCCCTCTAGTCAACCATATTGATCCTTTCACCGAGACTTGACCTATCCGAGATAGTAGTCCTTAACTGCGGACACGGTTATCCAAATAGATATAAAACTCTGCATAGGGTGTACCCTTTGCCCACGTGTAACTGACTTCTTTAGTCAACTAGAGATGTCAACTAATTCTTATTACGGTCTGAGTTGAAAAATTAACCTCACCCGCACACACCAATTTAACTTCCTGATGCCTGAGATCACCCATAGCACTCGATAAGTAAAACTCTAAGTGGGGAGACTCCAAATCTCGTTTAGCATGGGAACAAATTTGTACCCCCGGACCAAGTGGCATGCCGACCAGATGCATCCCTGGTATCTTCTATTATGGCCTCTCTGTATGGTGTGTGCCAAGAAAGGGGTTGACGACTTATTCAACTGTACCCTACCTATGACAGGGAGAAGTGCTAGTGCGAAACAAGTATGGGAGGTTACTAGAACAAGATTCAATCTAAGGTCGACTCGGGAGGCTTATGTATTCCCTGCATGGTTAGCACAACAATTTTTTTCACAATTATCCGATAGAGTCACTCCTAGCATGCCCCACCATGCCTCCGCGGATCATCCCCGTCACAAGGGGATACCCATCCCATGGTCGTGTCTACCCGAGATGTGACCTTCCTCCGGATTTCACCCAGTTAGCATCGACATGTGTGGCATGAAGAGGTGAGTACTCTCACATGCACTTCATGTTTGACAGAAATGAAGTTTTCATCACAAACAAACTGCATGAAATATCACCATATAATTATGTGCACTTCATCACCCTAACCATGCAATCAAGCACCACCAAAATTACCACTCAACCAAATCATATCAGTGTTCAAGATGCTTTCCTTGAGTATGCAGAAGGGTAGGGTGCACTTCAAAACTTGTGAAAGTTTAATCCTCCCTCCACTTCCTATTTTGAAAATATTCAAATTAACACATAGTTTGAAAACAATATTGAACAGTTGTTTGGAAAAAATTTAAATAAATACTAAAATAAACTAAAGGAAATTTGAAGAAGGTGGGAAAAAATCAACTCATTTGGAGTTATGGTTAAAAAGATAGAGGCAGTCAAAGTTGGATCAAACTTTTGTTTCTAATTAAAATAGAGATAATAAAACGCTTCGGACTCGAATATGATTTCAAAGCAGAGAAAACAACTCGGACGGAATATGCCTCCACTTAACCGGGCGGCTATGACCTATGGGTCACTAACAGTGGGATCATCAGGCCCACTGGTCACGTTTGACCGGTCAGACACCTCTTCTCTCCCGCGGTCGAACCGCGACGGAGCTCCGGTGCTCCTCGTCAGCAAACGAGGGTGTCTCCTTCGGCTCGGGGCATGGGGATGCGGTACAGACGTCGCGGCAATCCCGTGGAGGTGCGCCACGCGTGCTGGGGTGGCCGGAGCTGCTGACGGTGAGCACCACAGCGGACGCCTGCGTCGGCCAAAATGGAACTCCCGCATGCGACTTCTCTGTGGTGGCTTGGTGTTTCGAGGAGGGCTTCAAGGGCTCTGGCGGCTCCTAGGCCTGATGGCTTGAGTTAAGGCGGGGCGCTTGCGGCGAATTTAGCAGAGATACTGCGGCGGCCGTCCTCACCGGAGGTGGGGAAGAAGGGGCCTCTGGCTAAACTGAGTGCCACTGGTGGCCTTAGGGTAACAGCAGGAGGGTGCTTGGTCGATTCTCGGCGTGTTGGGGGCTTAAATAGACGGGGAAACATCAATTCCCGTGGCGGACGAGGATATGGTCGCCGACACGGCTGCTCTGTAGCTAGGGGTGACGTGGTGATGCTCGTGGCTGATGCAGGAGCTTGCCGATGAAGGGACCACTGCTCGAGGGGGTGAGCTGGCGAGCTGTTGGAGCTAGGGCGATTCTGACACGGCAGGGGGTGGACGCTGCCAGCGGCGGCTATAGCGGCGGCTCTGGCGCGTAGGGGTGTCAGTGATGCTAGCAAGGGAGAAAGCTGCACTGGCTTGACACTACGGGCGAGGGAAAAAACATGGGCGCGGAGTAGGTGGACGCGGTGGCTCGGGTGCGGCGTATGCAATACGCGTGCTCTCGGCATGCTTTGGAGACGCACCTAGGGTGCTCGACAAAATGCCAGCGCACTCAACGGGGCTCCAATGCTTATGAAACTTAATAGAGCTAAGTTAGAGGGCAAGGGAGGATTGCTAGACACACTGGCTTGGTCATAGGAGCATATTCAAAGTGCAATCTCAAAGATATGCCAAATTTGACCATGCACCTAAGGTGCTTGACAAAATTCCATTGGCATCTAGAGGGTTTTGCCGGTGGCCAAAATCTCCAAATTTGGGTCTCTTTAGATACTAGTCTTGATGGTCAAGTTAGTTTGGGAAAAAAAGAAAGTTGTTAGGTCAAGTTTTGGATAAAAACTTTTCTAGACACAAATTATAGGGCATTATTGCACTCGCTAAATTTATTCCAATGGCTCTAATCTCTTGGACTTAAGGTTTTTGTAGGGTCAACTACAAGCAGGAAAAATATCATGGGGATTGGGGAAAAATAAAATACGGTAGCAGTACAAAACACCAAAGTGGACGAGAACAGAAATGGGGATGTTTTGCCAAAAAGAATCAAAAGGCTAAGAAAGGTTTTCGCATAGAAGTGGTCCATAGAAATCACATGACATCTCCAAATTTTTCTAGAATTTTTAAAAGAATATTTAAAAGGGTTGTAGTGCAATAGAGGCCCTTTAAAGACTAGGAAATCCTTTTGAAAGAATTAAGTGAGGCAAGTTTAACTATAAAATATTTCTCACTCAAATATTAAAATGAAAAGGAAACTTTTAAGTCAAACATCCAAGTCCAACAATATTTTTCCAAAAGTTCGTATTGGAGGGGGGAATTAAGATGCAAAGGAAAGAATGGTCCTAAAACCAAAGGAACATCGAGAAACTAAAAATTAATATTTTTCCAAAATTTCGTATTGGAGGGGGGGAATTAAGATGCAAAGGAAAGAATGGTCCTAAAACCAAAGGAACATCGAGAAACTAAAAATTAATATTCCTTGCAAAAATAATTTTATTAATAAAAACATGGAAAATGTTTTGGGGTGTTACAAACTCTACCCCCTTAAGAAAAATCTCATCCTCGAGATTTGCTGGCTATTCTACTTTCTCTCAAATACCTATGTCACAGTCTAGTCAAGAGAAAACCACATTTACTTGTCTTTTCGGAACCTATGCTTATAGACGTATGACTTTTGGATTATGCAATGCACCTGCTGCCTTTAAAATATGTATGACTCATGTATTCTCTGATTTTTGTGAAAAGATTGTTGAGGTCTTCATGGATGATTTTTTCGTTTATGGAACTTCTTTTGATGATTGCTTAAGCAACCTTGATCGAGTTTTGTAGAGATGTGAGCAAAATAACCTTGTCTTGAATTGGGAGAAGTACCACTTTATGGTAAATGAAGGTATTATCTTGGGTCATAAAATCTCCAAACGAGGTATTTACCTGGATTAGCCTAAAGTTGATGCAATTGAGAAGATGCCATGTCCTAAAGATATTAAAGGTATTCGTATTTTCCTTGGTCATGTTGGTTTCTATAGGAGGTTTATTAAAGACTTCTCTAAACAAATTACGCCTCTTACTAATTTATTACAAAAGGATGCTCCTTTCGTTTTTATGATGATTGTGTAGAAGCCTTCGAAAGACTTATAAAATCCTTAATTTCTACACCTATTTTTCAACCACCTGATTGGAACTTGCCATTTGAAATTATGTGTCATGGTACTGTCTATGTTGTTGGTGTTGTTATAGAACAAAGAGTTGATAAGAAATTAAATGGTATCCATTATGCTAGTAAAACTCTAGACAGTGCCCACAGAAATTAGGCCGCCACTGAAAAGGAATTCTTAGCACTTGTATTTGCTTGTGATAAATTCAGATCATACATTGTTGATTCTAAAGTAATTGTTCACACTAATCATGTTGTTATTAAATATCTTATGGAAAATAAAATGCTAAGCCTAGACGTATTAGGTGGGTTATTTTGCTTCAAGAATTTGATTTGTGTATCATTCATAGGAAAGGAGTTGAGAAGCCTATAGCTGATAACTAGTCTAGGGTAGAAAATGTTCTTGATGACCCACTACCGATTGATGATAGTTTCCCAGCTATGGTCATTGTTACTCAGAGCACACTATTGTTTGCTGATTATCCTAATTACATTGTTGCTAAATACATACCACCTAGTTTCACCTATCATCAAAATAATAAAATTTTCTTTGATTTGAGACATTACTTTTGGTATAATCCACATCTTTATAAAGAGGGAGTAGATGGCATTATTAGATGTTGTATACCTGAACATGAACAGGGACAAATCCTTTGGAAGTGTCACTCTCAGGCTTATGGAGGACACCATGCGGGAGATAGAATTGCACACAAGGTATTACAGTCTGGATTTTATTGGCCTACTCTTTTCAAAGATGCTCATAAGTTTGTCCTCTCTTATGATGAATGTCAAAGAATTGGTAATATTAGTAGACGTCGGGAAATGCCTATGAATTATTCACTTGTTATTGAACCATTTGATGTTTGGGGATTTGATTATATGGGACCTTTTCCTTCCTCTAATGGGTATACACATATTTTGGTTGTTGTTAATTATGTCACTAAATGGGTAGAAGCAATTCCAACCAATAATGTTGATCATAACACCTCTATTAAAATGCTTAAGGAAGTTATTTTCCCATGTTTTGGAGTCCCTAGATACTTAATGATTGATGGTGGTTCACATTTTATTCATGGTGATTTTCGTAAGTTGATTGCTAGATATGATGTTAACCATACAATTGCATCTCCCTATCATCCTCAATCTAGTGGTCAAGTAGAATTAGCCAATAGAGAAATAAAATTAATATTGCAAAAGACTGTCAATAGGTCCCGAAAGAATTGGTCTAAGAAATTAGATGATGCATTGTGGGCCTATAGAACAGCTTATAAAAATTATATGGGTATGTCTCCTTATAAAATGGTTTATGGGAAAGCATGTCGTTTACCTCTTGTGTTAGAACATAAATCTTATTGGGCAATTAAAGAACTCAACTATGATTTTAAACTTGCTGGTGAGAAGAAGTTCTTTGACATTAGCTCATTAGTTAATGGAGAACCCAAGCTTATGAAAATGCCAAACTATTCAAAGGAAAAGTTAAAAGATGGCATGACAAAAGAATCCAAAAGCGATGATTCAAAGTTGGTGAATATGTTCTATTGTACAATTCTCGTCTTAGATTTTTCGCAGGAAAACTTCTCTCCAAATGGGAAGGAACATATATCTCGAAGAAATTTATCGGTCTGGAGCTATTAAGATCAATAATCCCGAAGGCACCAACCCGAAGGTGGACAATGGACAAAGAATAAAGCACTGTATTTCATTTACAAAAATTAATGTTGAAACAAATATTATCAAACCATGACACCAGAGGAGCACATTAAGAAAACCTTCCAGAACACACGGGAACCCTTAAAAGGAAGAGGTATGTGATACGGTAAGTAAACAGACTCAGAAAAATCTGCAAAAAAAATTGTCAGTTTTGGAATTTTGGAAAAATTAGGAAATTGATAAACACACGGGGAGGCAACCCAGGTGCCCACTAGGCACCAGGGCGTGCCAGCCCCCCTAGCGCGGCCTGGTGGCTAGTGGGCCCCTCACGCACCTTCCTGGCTCCGTTTTCTTGTGGGACACGTATTTCCTTTTGTGACAATTCTTTATATATATATATATATATATATATATATATATATCTCCCGATGATTTGACCCCATTACCAAATAGAAATCATATGTTATTGTTTCATGTTGTTTTTCTATCAGAACTATCAAGCTGAGCATCATGTCTTCTCCCTCCTACAACCTCGTAGAAGAGGATGCTTAGCTAATGAAGATGGAACTGAAGGAGGAGGAACCAATAGGGGCCACCAAGGAGAACAAGAGCAAGGAAGTCAAGGGGGGTCAATCTCGATAAGAAGGGCAGGCCATGCCATCAAAAGAAGAGGAGGAAGAAGATTACCTCCAGCCCTACTATGAGCATCTCACCCCTACTACAAATCGAAGCCTTTAGAGCCTTCGAAACGGTTCGTGTTCAAAATAAACATCTTACTCGTGAAAATATTTTGTTAAAGGACCAAGTCATCAATCTCCGGAGCATTATTCAACATCTAGAGAACCTCTTGAGGCTACACCGTGACACTACCTCATCATCTACACCACCACCTCCATCTTCATCACCAAAGAAGGAGACTTGAGTACATGGGTATGGGCACTCCCCTTGGCTTCTGCCAAGCTTGGGGGAGGTGCCCCGGTATCGTATCACCATCACTCTTATTATCTTTATCCATCTTAGTTTGATCTTTAGCTATTTCCTGATTTAGTCAAATAAAAGTTTAGTTCGATCCATCTTTTTTGAGTGCTAGTTTCGTGATCTATATATCTATCTATGTAATTGAGTGCGAGTTATATAATAAACTTTAGTTTGAGTTTTGCTTTTTACTTTCTATCTATCTATCAAAATAAAGGAAAATATTGAAAAATATCATATGTTAATCTTATAGTAAGTAGTGACATCACATAAGGAAAAGTATAAGTGGTAAAATTTATTGAAGATTCACAAACATAGCATTGGTCGGTGATGCAACAAATGAAAGAATTAGTAAGAGAAGAGAATATTTACGTGCAAATACACTATCCTTGACATCTTTTGTGATTGTGAGCCCCCATCAATTATAATATGTCAAAATTGTTGACGTTGGACAAGGAAGACAACATAATGATTTATGTTTGTTCACATTCACATAGATGTTATATTGTTATAGATCCTCTAACATGTGGTGCCTGCCCAATATCTTTGCTAGACAAAACTCCGCACGAAGTAGAGTGTCCACCATACCTACCTATGGATTGAGTAAGATCCTTCAAATAAGTTGTGATCAATGCACAAAGCAATAAAAATTGTTTCTAAACATGTTTGATCATTTAGTGTAAGGGAAATTAAGCGTTGTAGAAACTTGTGATGGCAATAATAAAAGCGAAGAACTGCATAATAAAGGTTGCCATCACAAGGGACAATATAACGTGACGTTCCTTTGCACTAAGGTATTTGGCATTCAACCAAAAAGCACATGACAACTTCTGCTTCCCTCTACGAAGGGCCTATCTTTTACTTTTATGTATTTACTTTTATGCAAGAGTTAAATTATTCTACTCTAATCCCCTTTATCTTCTCTTCGGCAAGCATCACGTGGTGGAGAAAGTTCTAGGCATATATATCCAGCTGAATGTGGGTGGTCATGACTTATTACTGTAGAGATCACCCTTGATGTGAATACGTTGGGAGTGACACTTTAAGCCCCTACATTTCTATGTGTTCGGTTGAAACCTTTTTCTCATATGTATGTGGTGAGTGTTAGCAATCATAGAAGACTAAATGATGGATGATTATGTTGACTTTCTTAAAAGCTTGATGTGACCCTTCCTGAAAGTGTGATGAATTGTGTTGCAAAGTTGACTGAAAACATGGTTTGTTGGTTTCAATAGATTTTATGCTTCATACTTCGATGTTGTGATGAATTGTTACTTTTTTATAAGAACCCTCTATGATGAAAGTTATATCATGAAAATGTTGTGATGAATTATTTTATAAAGTTGTATTTGTTGTTATACTAATGAGAATGATGCTACTATGTCCGTATTTTGTTTTTATCGACACCTCTCTCAAAGAATGTGGTCATGATTTTCGTTATCGGCTTTCGGTTGAGGACAAACGAGGTCTAAGCTTGGGGGAGTTGATACGTCCATTTTGCATCATGTTTTGCTACTATTGTTTACAGTGTTTTTTATGCATTATACCACTTTGTGGGTTAATTTTAATATGCCTTTTCTCTCATAATATGCAAGGTTTACAGCAAGAGGGATAATGCCAACGGATGGAATTCTGGACCCGCAAAAGCTACATCAAAGGTAACTATTTTTCACATATCCAAATGGGCTAAAACTTCACCGATATTTATTTGGGAATAAATGAAAAAATACTAGCAAAAAGAATTACCATGGGGTGGCTACCAGGCGCCCACTAGGCACCAGGGCACGCCACCCCCCTGGCGCGGCCTGGTGGTTAGTGGGCCCCCTAGCCCACCTCTGGTGACCATCTTCTCGTATATATTCTCTTTTAACCTGAAAAAAACAGGAGAGGAATTTCGGGACGAAGCACCGCCGTCTCGAGGCGGAACCTGGGCAGGAGCACTTTGCCCTCAAGCAGGGCGATTCCACTAGAGGAACTTCCCTCCTGGAGGGGGAAATCAAGGCCATCGTCATCACCAACAATCCTCTCATCTTGGGGAGGCCAATCTTCATCAACATCTTCATCAGCACCATGTCCTCTCAAAACCCTAGTTCATCTCTTGTGCTCAATCTTGTACCGGAACCTCACATTGGTACATGGGGTGTGACTACTAGTGTTGATTACATCTTGTAGTTGATGTTTTATGGTTTACTTGTGTAGCGACCCAACTCAAAACGAGTCAAGCTTCTGTGTGTTCTGTGCCATCCCTGGATCAGTATGCTGGCACACACAGTACATCAATGTATATATCAAAGTTCAATCACATGTAAATAACGTAAAACTCATATATACCTCAAAATCTCAGTGGAAACAGTCAATGGGAGTGGAGTCCCAATAAACACCAACGGCAGGTTGAGTGCAGACCGTAATCCTGAATCGTACTCCTACTCATTGTAGAAAGTATCTGCAACATAAGATGTTGCAGCCGTGTAGGTCAGCATATTGAATATGTCGGCAAGTCACAAAAGAGTAGGGGTGAAAATATCATCAATACTATATGCATATATTGCAGGTGGGGCTGTAAGTTTAAGTTTTGCGTAAAGTAAATTTTTCCTACAACAAGAGAGGGGGTAAAAGCAAAATTAACTACATTGTTGGTTGTTAATGAGAAGGTTCCACCAACCATTTCTCATGCCCAAGTTATCAATAACACACACATCATTAAGTTATTGGTGTTGATAATTCCTGATAATTTCAGTTCCTTTGTCTCAAGTTGTCCATGACCGTGGACACGGCTAATCGATTAGGTTTGAGTACTTTGTAGAGTTATGCACATGTTCCCCACAAGAATTTGATCACGTCCGTTGAAGTCCTCGCACTTCAGGGTGTTTGAGAACCGGATGATCAAAACATGGTCTTCCAAAGGGTTCCTCTGAGCCACTGTCGGTGCCCATCCAATCCTACCTTTCTTCTACATCTCGTAGCATCGTCCGTCCAGAGTCACCATGATGTCCAACCAAGCCAAAGCCCATAATGACTTGTGGTTGTGCAGGTAAGCCTCGGGTCTTGAAGTATCCATCTATCTCCTCATGCCTAGGTGGACATTTCCGCGTGAGTACTGGCGCTTGTCCAGCATCACCTAGGCTACCACTGGTTCCTCCAGGGTGCCGTTTGTGATAGACTGGCTTATTAGGGATGTTAGACTACTCATATCAATAAGGAATTCCTTCTTTTCCGGGATCCCATTTGCACAGAACCCCTAGGTTAAGCGTGCTCGGCTTGGAGTAGTTCTAGGATGGGTGACCAACCAAGAAGTTGATCCCGGGTGCATATGAGTGAGGACAAAGTGTGCAGAAAAGACTAGTATTGACATGTGGGGTTAGTCTATATCCCACCAGGAGTAACGACCGTCGGCGGGTGTGGCTGGGGCTTTACAAGTTGGTATCAGACCCGACCCTCGCGGTTACACAGATGTTTGCGGACAGTTGTGCAGTCATGTTGTTCACGACGTTTGTGACCCGTCGTGGCACACGACATGGCACGTGTACTGGACTGGATGCACAGACGTTTGTGCCAAGAGGGAACGCTCCTGTGGCCCAACGAGGACGTCGGTTTCTCTGAGTGGTGGTGTATGTGATAGCTTGGCTTATTAGGGATGATAGACTCCTCATATCAATAAGGAATTCCTTCTTTTCCGGGAGCCCATTCGAATAGAACCCCCAGGTTTAGCGTGCTCGGCTTGGAGTAGTTCTAGGATGGTGACCGACCGGGAAGTTGATCCCGGGTGCACATGAGTGAGGACAAAGTGTGCAGAAAATACTAGTATTGGTATGTGGGGCCTGTCTAGATCCTTCCAGGAGTAACGACCGCTGGCGGGTGTGTCCGGGGCGTTACACTGTTCTACCATCATCCACCCAGAGGTGTATTGCATCACGATGTATTGAAAGTCTTGAAGTCTTTAGGTCTTGATTACTAAATTCTCACAGCACTCATGATAAACACTCAACCAAACCCCGTCTACTATAAGCATAACAAAAAAAATGGCCTAGGCCAAGTAACAAGGGTTGATGGATGCCTACCACATGATACTACTCAAGAACCAAATTCCCAAGTACCTACTTTGCATGCAATAGGTGGAGAAGGTTGAACTAAAGCAATAAAACCATAGGTAAAAACATGATCAATGTGAACTTGTCTGTCAAGGTTGATGAAGATAAATACCGCCCACCGAAAATAACTTGATAGAACTATTCGTCAGTCTTCGATGAAATCTATATAATCAAACATAGTATCCACATAAGCAATCATACTAGCAATCATCCTAACAATCAATATAACAAACAACAATTAAAATTGATGCAATAAAATCAGTAAGAAAGATCAAATGAGAATCCAAAAGAAACTTCAAAGAAAAGCTATGGAGTCTTCTACTACAACAACACAAAATAGTTTTTGTCCTAGTTAAACTTAACAGTAAAGAAAACACTAAAAATAGTAAAATAACAGAAAACAAAAATATAAAACAACTAAGATAACAAAAAGTATTTTTCATAAAACCTTATTAGCAAAAGGAACTAATTGAAAAGCTTTTGTTAAACTCTTCTTATCAACTAAACAAGGTTAACTTGAATTAAATCAAAAACAATTTCAACTTTAATAAAAATTGCTTCTCATCTAAACTAAAGTTAACAAACAAATAAAACTTACAAAACAATTTATTGAAAGTATTTTCAAATAGGAAATCAAACTAGCACTGAAATCAATTTGCAAGTTATTATAGAAATAGAATTTATTTCATGCTATCAAATAACAATAAATCAAATAAAATTAATTGTGGTTGAAATACTAATGTTCACAAACAGAAAACAAAGTAAAACTTGTCTACTAATATAAAAGGAAATAAATTAAAACAAGTAAAACAAAGGAAATTGAAATAAACCTATAAAAGAACTAAAACATAATCTGTTTTGCTTATAACCTTAATTGAAAATATTCTACAAATTCTAAAATCATACCTACTAATAAATAAGGTCACTAGTGACTAGTAGGAAAAATAATCAACTCAAAACATATTTTAATCTCAAGATATTCACAAAACAATATTTGAATCAAAATTGTTTGAATTCAAATTTCAAAAATTCAAACATGGTCAAACTTTATATCAACAGAAACTAGACAAAAATTGTGACACAATGCAAAAATAATAACTTAAAAACAAATAATAACATAAAAGTTATAGCTAAAACAAAATCAAAATCAATTCTGTTTTTTAAACTAAAAACAGAAAAAGAAAACCTAAACTAACGAATAGGGGGGTCTATGGGGCGTGCTGTGGTTGGCTAAGGGATGTGTTGGGGATATTATCTGTTGTGTGACCCGCCCTAGTTGGGTCGGGTCAACAAGCGCGCGACTCATCCTTTGGTGATTCAAGCCTTGGCCTACAAACCCAGGAGCTAGACGGCGGTTCAAGACCCTCGTGGAGAATCAATCATTGGGAAGATCTCCAAGTCTTGGAAAGCACGGCGACTTAGAGATAGAAAGAATCATGACTTGCATGATGGCAAGAACTCTTGTAAACCCTAAGGGCTCGACTTGTATATAAAGGCGAGTCCCGGGAAGGAGAGGGCAGGTTAGAAATCATCGAGTGCTAGGTCAGGCGAGTTACGCCCCTTGTAATCGAAACACCATCAATACAAAACAAAGCAGGACGTAGGCTTTTACCTCCTCTCGAAGGGGCCGAACCTGGGTAAATCTCTGTCTCGCTCCTGTTCAACCCCTTTGAGTCGCCACCAAGGTGCGATGGCTCCAACACTAAGTCCTTTCACGAGGACATCTGCCGTGACAAAACCACGACAGTTGACGCCCACCGTGGGGCCTGCGCATGGTGGAGTTGAGTTCTCGAAGGGAGCCCTACCAGGGTCAGGGAGCTACGTGACGGGGCTCATGACTCAGAGCCGCCGCGAAAAGTACTACATCAACAACTCGCTGTGGGGGCCCGAGGCCGATTCAATCGAATCCGGCTACAGAGTCCCCTTTGGCAAGATCAACATCTTTGTCGGCATGGTTGGGTCGCCTACGCCTGAGCCGGACATCTTCACCAACATCGTCGAGCCGGCGAGGTATGTCCGCCCTGTTACAACGCCAAACCTAACCCGCCCGGTCTTTGTTGGTTTCACACAGGGATTTGAGGAACCAGAACGATCGGCGACTCAGAAGACTAGCCGGTCAACACTGATGACGAATCATCCATGGGCGACTCAGATTCAATTCAGTCTCTACACGGGGGCTGCCTCGGAGGCCTGTCATTGGCAATGGACCCGGAGGTCCTTGACCGGACCCGCCATCAGATCGTCGTGTACATGGCGGGGGCGACTCAGCCCCAGCAAAACCCTGCAGGCAATGACGGAATTCGTGAAACATCCAGGAGCCGAGCTACGATCTTGGTGGACTTGACGGCGGAGATAACAAGGATCATGGCGACCCCTGTAACAGCAGAGAACCAGGACATGATAAACGCCTAGTTGGCAAAGCTAAGAGATGGGGTGGCAAAGGCTCAACGAGATGCTAAAGTAGAAGCCGCCAGGATCGAGACCCGGCAAGCTTAGATCACCACTGAGACAGCCCGTTTGAACACCGAAAACTGGCGGCTTGAGAGGCATCAGCGTGCATCCGACGTTGTTCATCAGAGGAGGCATCAGGGGCGTTTACCCCCTGATCTCAACCCTACCCGCCTATTCGACACTCCACGCACCCCCGGGAGAGGAGACGCTCTAGGAGGAGGGTCGGGTCAGCCGCCAAACCCGCCGCTTCATCCAGCAGTTGATCGCATTCCCCGTTTCCAGACACCTCGGGGTCACTTTTCCAATCCGATGGACAACGTGCTCGCTGCAACTCACCATTTAGAATCCCTTCCGATTCATGGCAACACCCCGGCCGAAATAGAGGCAAGAAACGCCATTGAGATGTTGAAGACAGCGGTGGTTCAAAATGCTCAGTTCTCGCACAGCCTCGATCGGCTACACTCCACCCCCCAAGCAAGCCGCACCAGGAGCCGGCCAGAGGACCAGCCCGCCATAACTAGCGGACCACAACCCCTACCCCAGGTTAACCCGCCTGACCATCGGACCCGCCTGGTCGGGATCACCCGGACGTTCAAACCGGCCCAGCACCACTTGTTGGAGGCGGCAGGCAGGTAGGGGTGCCATGCTTGGCCCCCGCCCTTCGCAATGAGCGGATGCCGAAAGATTTTAAAGGACCAAGGAAGGTGCCTAATTACACCCCGGACCTTGAGCCGGCGTCATGGGTTGAGAGTTACGAAATCGCCATGGACATGCATGATGTAAATGAAGCAGTCTGCGCCAGGTACTTCACAATGATGCTCGAGGGGACGGCGCGTACTTGGTTGAAAAACCTTCCACCCAACTCCATCCAAACTTGGGCCGAACTGAAAGAGCGTTTCATCAAAAATTTCCGGGGAACTTGCAAGCCCCCAATGAAAATAGTCGATTTACAGCACTGCGTTCAGCGCCCCAATGAGTCGGCTCACCACTGGACGCAGCGGGTTGCAGAAATCATCCACTCGTCGGACGGCATCACGGCGGCTCAGGCTGTGCCGATCCTGGAACAAAACTGCCACTATGAACCCTTGGTACAGAAGTTGGGGCGACTCAAGCGAAAGGTCCAGGATATGGGGGAACTGATGGACACCCTCACTAGGTACGCCGAAGCGGACGATACCAAAGATCCAGCAGAGGATGGCAGCAAGGCCAACTCGCCGAGGAAGGGCGAGTCATCCAAAAATCATACCCGGCTTCAGGGACACGCCCACCATAATCATGGGGGGAACGGCAAAAGAAGGTAGCAGGAAGGGTCCACGGACTTTGTCGCCAACAGCAATGGCTACAACGGCAACCAGCGCTAGAAAAAGAGGGGTTATAGTGGCAAGAAGCCGCGCAATTATAATGAGATACTCAAGGGCCCCTGCCCGCATCATACCATGGCGGACGGGCCGACGATTCACTCTTGGGAAGACTGTTACGTGATGCAGGAATTTCGGGCGGAGACAATCAAAAATGGCCAAAACGGTGACCAGGGCCAACGGCAGGAATAGTTCGATGCACCTAATCAACGCCAGAACCCGTTCGGCGACTTCCCCGAACCGGGGTCTCAGGGCGGCTCGCAGCCAAGCAATGGCCAGTACCCAGTGCATAACCAACTGCGGTATAACCCGCCCAGAGTATTTCAGCAGCCACCCCCGCAGGGGGCTCCACAGGGGCAAGATGATCATGGCGGGTTCCGCAACAATCCAAAACAATTAAGCAACGGGTAATACCACGTGTTCACCACCAATGCCTCCAAGCGTGATAAGAAGGTGAGTCACCGAGCATACAGTGTGTCTGAGCCGGCGCTCCCCAGGTACCTCCACTGGTCCGAGCAGACTATCTCGTGGAGTAGGGAGGATCACCCGCCCAGAATTGACAACCCCGGCGACTTAGCATTGGTCGTGGCTCCTCAAGTCGGGGGGTATACCCTATCGAAGGTGCCGATGGATGGTGGTAGCAGATCAACATACTATACTTCGACACTTTTTGAAGGATGAACCTGCTGGAGAAAGAACTAATGCCGTCAACCACGGTACTCCATGGAATTGTCCCAGGTAAGTCGGCATACCCTATAGGCCGGGTTAAACTCACAGTGGCGTTTGGAACAGCATCCAATTACAGGAGTGAATCACTTATATTCGAGGTGGTCAAGTTAAAGAGCACTTATCATGTGTTGTTTGGGCGACCGGCTTACGCCCGTTTCATGGCTCGCCCCTGCTATGTTTACCTTAAACTCAAGATGCCTGGTCCTAAGGGACCCATCACGGTTGACAGTGATAGGAGGATAGCAAGAGAGTGTGAGGAAGGGGATGCGGCTTACTCAGAAGTCGCCTGTGCTGTAGAAGAGCTCAAGTATCACCAGGCCAATGTTGATCCAACAGATATTTCACCTCTCAAGAAGCCAACAACAGACGCTGAACCGCCCCTCAAGTTCAAACCAACGGATGACACTAAGATGGTGGATTTCGTTCCTGGCGACTCATCCAAGCAGTTTACTATTAGGGCGGGTCTGGATCCTAAATAGGAAAGCGCGCTCATCGAATTCATCCGTGAGAATTGGGACATCTTCGCGTGGAAACCTTCTGACATGCCTAGTGTACTAAGAGAATTCGCTGAGCACCATCTTAATGTTGACCCAAAAGCAAAGCCGATTCAGCAATATCTTCGTAGGTTCAATGAGGAACGACGCAAGGCAATCGGGGAAGAAGTCGCTCGTCTTTTGGCCGTCGGATTCATCGTAGAGGTCTTCAACCCCAAGTGGTTGGCTAACCCGGTCCTGGTGCTCAAGAAGAACGGCACCTTCCGCATGTGCATTGACTACACAGGCCTTAACAGAGCTTGTCTAAAGGACCCTTTCGCCCTTCCCCGCATCGATCAAATCATTGATTCAGTTGCGGGCTGCGAGCGTCTGTGTTTCCTGGACGCTTAATCCGGGTATCACCAAACCAAGATGGCTGTGAAAGATCAGGAAAAGATAGCTTTTATAACCCCATTCGGGGCTTTTTGTTATGTGTCCATGTCCTTCGGGCTCAAGAGCGCTGGGGCGACTTACCAGCGTTGCATCCAAAATTTTCTTCGTGGCCAAAGTGGACGCAACGTCCACGCTTACGTTTATGACATTATGGTTAAAACTCGTAGGAGGGAGACGCTCTTGGAAGACCTAAGGGAAACTTTTGACAACCTGCGGGTATATCAAATGAAGCTTAATCCCACCAAATGTGTCTTTGGCGTTCCCGCAGGAAAGTTGTTGGGCTTCCTGGTGTCAGAACGCGACATTGAGGCCAACCCGGACAAAATTGAGGCAGTTACTTCACTTGGGAAACCAGCGAATATCAATCAAGTTCAACGCATGGCGGGTCGTATCGTGGCCTTAAGTCACTTCAAAAGCCGCCTGGGGGAGAAAGCTATTCCCCTCTATCAGTTGCTTAAGAAATATGATCGTTTTGTTTGGACGGACAATGCCAATGAAGCTTTTGAAGCCTTGAAACAGCAGCTGGTCAACCCGCCAGTTTTGGCCGCCCCGACTGAAAAATAACCTATGCTTCTGTACATCGCGGCGAACTCCAAGGTAGTGAGCGTGGCAGTAGCCGTCGAATGGAAGGAAGAAGGGAAGGAATATCCGGTACAACGGTCGGTGTACTTCATTAGCGAGGTGCTAACCCTCTCCAAACAACGTTACCCGCACTGGCAGAAGCTAGTCTACGAGGTCTTTATGGCGAGTCGGAAGCTCAAACATTATTTCCAAGAGCATCCCATCACGGTGGTTAGCTCTGCTCCTCTTGGGGACATCATCCAAAACCGAGAAGCAACAGGGCGGATCGCCAAATGGGCGATCGAACTTGGGCCGCACCACGTGCGGTACACCCCTCGCACAGCCATCAAATCACAGGCATTGGTCGACTTCGTCAACAATTGGACCGAATTGCAAATTCCGGAAGACAGGCCTGACCTCACGTACTGGACAATTTACTTTGATGGGTCTAGGCAATTGGAAGGCTCGGGGGCTGGCGTGGTGTTGATTTCGCCCCAGGGAGACAAATTCTGTTATGTTCTCCGACTCATGTTTCCATGCACCAACAACGCTGTAGAGTATGAAGCCTTGCTTCATGGTTTGCGACTCTCCAAGGAGATGAACCTCACGCGTGTCAGATGTCTTGGCGATTTTGATCTGGTGGCTCAACAAGTTTCAGGTACTTGGGATTCTCGGGACCCCTTGATGGCGGCTTACAGAAGAGCCGTGACTGATGTGGCGGGTCATTTCCATGGCTATCAAGTTGATCATATCGACCGGCGACTTAACGAATCAGCTGACGCCCTTTCACGTTTCGGCTCACAACGTAAGCCGGTTCCTCCCATTGTTTTTCTAGATATTTTGCATAATCCTTCCATGAGGTTGCCCTCAGAAGAGGAGTTGGCAATACCAGACCCTGAGTCCCAGTTTGTGGCGGCTCTCCGTGTTACGCCGGATTGGGTTCTTCCTTATTTGGCATATCTTGCACGAGGCGAGTTACCTTCGGATGAGGTGATGGCTCGCCAAATTGTTCGTTGGAGAAAATCCATGGTCATCATCAACGGCGAATTATATAAGCGAAGCACTTCTGGGGTATTCCAACGATGCGTTTCTTATGAAGAAGGGTGCGTGATTCTGAACGACATCCATGCCGGAGATTGTGGGCATCATGTCGGGTCACGTTCCCTGGTCTCAAAGGCGTTCCGTCATGGATTCTTTTGGTTGACGGCTCATGCAGACGCAGAGAAGATAGTTCGTTGATGTGATGGCTGTCAGCGTTACGGACGACAGGCTCATGTGCCGGCTCAAGAACTAAGGATGATGCCTATTACTTGGCCTTTTGTGGTCTGGGGGCTAGACATGGTTGGTCTCTTTAAGATGTCGTCCAACAAAAAAACACATCTACTGGTGGCGGTTGATAAGTTCACCAAGTGGGTCGAAGCAGAACCTGTTGGTGCCTGCGATGCCGAAACAGCGGTCAAGTTCTTGAAAAAACTGATCTTACGATTTGGATATCCACATAGCATTATTATTGATAATGGTACTAATCTATCACAAGGAGCGATGCAGGAGTTTTGTCACCGTGGGCACATTCGGCTTGATGTATCTGCTGTTGCTCATCCACAATCTAATGGGCAAGCGGACCGGGCGAATCAGGAAGTGTTGAGGGGAATCAAGCCCCGACTTATGGTTCCCTTGGAGCGCACCCCAGGATGTTGGGTTGAGGAGTTGCCTTCAGTATTGTGGAGCATCCGAACCACCCCAAACCGTTCTACGAGTTTTACTCCCTTTTTCCTGGTATACGGAGCAGAAGTTGTTCTTCCCACTGACATTAGGCATGACTCGCCCAGAGTTGGTGCTTATGTGGAACAGGATAACGAGTTGGCGTGTTAAGATTATTTGGACGCTTTGGAGGAAGCACGCGACTTGGCTGCCGCCCGATCGGTTATTTATCAGCAGGACTTGCGGTGTTACCATAGCCGCCGGGTCAAGAGCCGAACTTTTCACGAGGGCAACTTAGTGCTTCGATTGATCCAAGATCGCACTGGCATGCATAAGTTATCACCACCATGGGAAGGACCGTTCGTCGTCAGCAAAAGCCTGCGCAATGGGTCATACTATCTGGTGGATCTTCGGCCTGATCGGCCAACCATGGAGGCGGAGTCAACTCGCCCCTGGAACATAGCCCACTTGCGGCCTTATTACACTTGAGATATTGGCTCTGTTTTTTCTTCTCTTGGAAATTATAAGTCTGTCATTTTTATAAAGCAATAAAATTGACGCCCACGAATTCTGGGGGCTTTCCTGCTATTTCATCTTATTGAGAGTATGGATTTTTTATTGCTCTTCGACAAGTCGCCCAAGCATGGACGCTATCCGTACCAGAGAGCATAAGTCGCCATGCTGCACTTACTACAACACCGGGTATCGATAAGCCAAAGAGGATCAAGTCGCTACGAGCGCGCGATTCAAACATAGGCGCCTTATATGATTCTGTGGATTAGGCCGGCTTACTTGGGGGTTATTTGCTCCCAAGTCGTTTTGTGGTAAGAGCGTATACGCTTCTACAATCCTATGACCGGTCTTTCCCCTAATCATAGGTCACTTGGGGGCTTCCTCTCATTGAGATCAGCCTTACTACCCATTTGGCCTGCGAAAAATTACCACATTACAAATGGTTATACTGGACTGTGTGTTGGCCGAATCGCCATATGGACACATGAACTCTTAGCGAGTTACTCTGCCTTATGGACACTGAACTCGCCTTGGTTAAAACATGCATGGTACCGGCTAGCGCCCCACATGGAAAATAGAGAAACCATTGGTTCATTGAACCTGCTTCATTGAAGCTTGACTCGTGCCTGATCAGCCGGTCTAAATACTTGAGCTTTTTTACACAAAAAGTCTCCCTCGGGTAGCATTTGAGTTTATATAACTCGTCCTATCCTGTCGCGACTTGAACGAGCCGACGAAATTCTTACTTTCACCTTCCTGGCACTGCCACGGGTTTTGCAAAATTTTCCGACTCACCGGAACATCCTGAGTCGGTTATCATTTATTATCATCCATTACTCACTGAGGCGGTTTGATGTATGTTTTTATCCTAACAGATTGATGATCAAAATCTCTACTAACATGGCGGGTCAAGCATCATAAGGCGCCCTGAGGGCGACACAAGGGTTTTAAAGAAATCACGGAACAAGGTTGTTTTCTACAAATAACCTATTACATGGCTCTGATGGCCAACTCCATGAAGAACTACTCTGCTGATGTCCCGGGGTCAGTTTGCTTTGAGCTCTGGCCGACTTCAAGTTGTAAGTCTCCCAACACCAAATTACACTTGGAGAAGGAGGCGAATTCATCTTCATCATTCAAAAATGTCAAGAGGTCCGCCTCCAAATCAAAAGGGTTCTTGGGTCGACACGGAGTCAAGCTGGTTGTCACAAAGGTTGGCGGATTTATTTTCTTATTCTTGTCATCATAAGCAGCTTGATACTTTGACAAATCCAAGCTTGCTGCAAGCCGAGTTGCCGCCGAGCGAGATTCTTTGACAACGCGCTAATAATCATCTTGAGTAAATTCTGACCCGTCGTCCTTGAGCTGGGGGAAGCCTGTTGCTACCTCTTCGGGTTTTAGCTCTGGAGCGTATGCTAAGCACCGACTCAACGTAGTCAGTACCCCTTTCCGGGCAGCTGATCGGGTTAGCTCACCTATCTGAGGCGGAAGGGTGGATAAGTAGACAAGCATCTTTTTGATTGATGTTATGGGTTCCTTGGCGCCCATCACTGCCTTCACGGTCAGCACGCTTCCGGTACACAATTGCTCTGTTAATGTGTAAATCGCCGTTAACATCAAGATACAATCATCCTGAAGGTTGGTGGCTCTCGGACCTATATAAGGGATAATGATGGTCAGTAACTTCTTCATATTAAGATTTTTTTACAAAGTACGAGATCAGGGTTTGCTTCTTACCAAAGATAGCATGTGCCATGTTGGAGATATGTTGCTTTAAACCGGTCAGCTCTTGTTGCACGGTTTCCAGTTTTGCTTCCGCTTTTTCTGCTCGCTTTACTGCGGCGCCTTGATCAGCTTGAGCCTTCTCGTGGGCGGCCTTCAGCTTCTCCATCTCAGATAAGATCACTTGACATTTTTCTTCTGATTTAGCCCGCACGTCTTGTTGTTCGGCTAAAATTTTCTTTAAGTCGCCCAACGCCGACTCAGCTTGGGCAAGAGATTCCTGTCAAAGTATATTATCAAGGGGCAAGTCTTAGAATTATTGCAAGCAACATCTCTGACACTTGGGGGCTAATGTATAATTTTTTAGACAAAATTATACAAGATCAAGACCCGGCTCATCTTTCAACAGATGACCCAGCCCTTGGGGGTTACAGGTCGAAAGATTTTTTTTCTAATATCAAGATCCGGCTCATCTTTCAACAGATGACCCGGCCCTTGGGGGTTACAGGTCGAAATATTTTTCTAATATCAAGACCCGGCTCATCTTTCAACAGATGACCCGGCCCTTGGGGGTTACAGGTCGAAAGATTTTTCTAATATCAAGACCCGACTCATCTTTCAATAGATGACCCGACCCTTGGGGGTTACATGTCGAAAGATTTTTTCTAATATCAGGACCCGGCTCATCTTTCAACAGATGACACGGCCCTTGGGGGTTACAGGTCGAAAGATGTTTTCTAATATCAAGACCCGGCTCATCTTTCAACAGATGACTCGGCCCTTGGGGGTTACAGGTCGAAAGATTTTTCTAATATCAAGACCCGGCTCATCTTTCAACAGATGACCCAGCCCTTGGGGGCTATTAAGGATGGTATGCATTAAGGCGTACCTCATGTCTATTCTTCATCATAAGGAGTAGACTCTTCTCCATTTCATAACTCGCCTCCAGGCGACTTGCAAAGCCGGAGCAAAGCTCTTTAAATTCAAGATTTTCGTATTGGGATAGTTTGGCCTTGGAAATCTCATGTGTAGTAGAAGGCTGGGTTGATGTTGATACATGCTTCGACAAGACTGCCGAAGCTAACTTAGAGAAGCTAGTACGAGTGATGATTACATCATCTGGATCCTCTGCCGTTTTCAACGGACTCGGCGGATTGGGCATTTCCGTGCCTTCCTTGGGAGAACTTGGGAGGTCCGCTTGGTCATCAGGTTTATCCTTTGTCGGGTTATCCTGAGTCGGCGCCGGTTTTACAATAGGTTTCGGAGCCGTAGTGGAAGTTGATCCGCCAGTTTTCCTTTTCTTCGCTTGTGCCCTAAAAAGAGAAGGGGATAGGCTTAAAAACAAATATCATCATCAGGATAAATGTAAGTATTATAAGGACTTACCCTGGAACGCGAATCATTGGCGGAAGGGCTGACATCACTAAGTCACCTGACGAAGAGGGAGAATCCTGCAAAAGTAATACCTCAAGATATGAGCAAGTTATAAATATGATCCAAAAGGAAGCAAAGGGGGACGCTGCTAGACGGATACCTCATTTTGCCTCTTCTTGGTAGGCGTTTTCGCTGGTAACCCGGACACCAAGTCTCCAGAGTGACTCCGAGTCTTCCGATAGGAAGCATGTTGCGCTTTCTTCAAAAGGAAATTAGGATCCAGACAAGCATTTGGGTGAGACATGGGAACCTTCCCACAAACCCGCCTGGCCGGTTTAGGCGGAGGAGAAGATGAGTCGGAAGAAATAAAAATTACCTCTACGGAGTCTTCTTGGCTCTCGTTGCCATCATTCTATACATAAGAGATACAGAGGTATAAACACAAATTATAGCAATGGGTGTCAAGACTAAGAAGAGAGAATTTTACCTCTGAAGATACGTCGCTGATTTGGGATTCATCCACATCACACGGTTCCGTGATGGCGGCTTTGCTTTTGCTCTTGGATTACTTTTTTGGAGGCGGCCTGGCTTGCTTCAGGGCCATCTTTTTCGGCCTCTTGGACTAGAATCGGTCACCTTTCTGTAGAGGAATTTTTATTATGCGGATCAGAATTCAAGTAAGTCGGAAAGAATAAATCAAAGGCGGGTTAAGTTATTTACCTTAGGAGCCGGGTTGATCTTGCAGAATGGCTTAATCCCTATTTGGCTACAGTTGGCCAAGGGTTTGCCGGTCAGCTTCTTGATGATGGTCACGATATCATTTTCCGTCAGTGTTGTACGGAAGTACCATTGGCGATGGTCCAAGGTGCCAATAAACTCACACATTAAGCCGTCTCAGCGACTTAAGGGAAGGATGCGCCATTCTACCCAGCAGCGGATCAAATCAATCCTAGTGAGACCATTGTTTGTCAAAGATCATAACTCGAATAGCACCGGAATAAAACCCGACTCCTCTTCTTCAGTGAGCTTGTCTGGAAGTTTAAAGTTTGTAGGAAGGCGTTTCTCTCTATAGCCAAGGAGCTTGTTTTCACCCTCAGGAGAAGTTTCTTGGCAATAAAACCAAGACTCGCCCCAGCCTTTGGGATGGCTTGGCATGGCGAGTGATGGGAATGAGCTGTCCCTGCGGCATTGAACGTTGACACCTCAAAGCTCTAAGCTAGGGCCATTGGAAAATTCGGTCTGGCGATTCAAATGAAAAAAATACCAGAACAAAGGAACTGAAGGTTCCATCCGCAAGTAGGCTTCGCAGAACAATTGGAACTGACATAAGTTACTAATCGAGTTGGGTCCTAAGTCTTGGAGGCGGACGTTCATGAAAGTCATGGCATCTCTGAGGAATTTTGATCCTGGCGGCTTAAACCCCCGTTCGAGGTGTTCAGCAAAGACAACTATTTCCCCTTCCTTCGGGTTGGGAATTTCTTCTCCAAACCCGGATCGCCATCCGATAACCTCTTTCGGGTCGAGATTTCCCGTCTTCACACAGTCGTTGAGAAAAGCTTCATCAACTTTGGTCAGGAGCCAATCGGCTTTGAAAACGGTACCCATGGCTACAAAGGAAAGGATTACGGATAAATTAAATCGCCGAGCGCTTACTGAGTGGTTAAAAGGATCAATTAACTCGCCGAACATTGGTCAGATGACTAAAGGAGTCTGTTGACTCGCCAACAAGGGATCGGGTCAGGATACACGGGCGATTTAGGAGTTTCCTACTGTTTAAGGGAGACAACTTAGAGCTTCAGAGATGTTCGCTAAAATGGTGAGGTACGGATCTATAAACAGTTTTTATACAGTAGGCAGTAACACATAGATCTACAGAGCAGGCGAAAATGAATGGAAAAGGCCTGGATAAAGTAAAACGGCCTGTGGCTAGGGTAAGAATAGTAAAGCTGATTCGACAGAAGTTTTTTTTAGATTCTCAAACAGGAGCTAATCAAATGAGGATATGGTCGATGCTACTGTGCCTACTATTATCATTGTGAACTAATCAGCATCTATGGGGCATTCGAGGTGTTCTAAGGAACCGGCAAGCGATGAACCTCGAGGAGCTAAGATCTACCTCTAATGGCGAGGGACTGAACTGATGATGGCGATCGGAGGCGACCGAGGAAGATCCGCGGCGAGTGTTGCGCGTTTGGTCGGCCTGGGGATGCGTCGGACGCGGTGGCCGGAGACGGAGGTCCTCGGGCAGCGATGGAGTTCTTGGTGCAGTCGCGAGGAAGAAGGGGTCGACGAAATGGGTAGGTAGGGATGTGCCCTGCCCCCTCCCCCCCCAGCCTATTTATTGGGTCGGGCGCTGGAATCAAGGCGCCTCGCGCGGGAACTGACGACAGGATAAAAGATTCGCTATAATAGCGCCAAGATTTTTGGGATATCTGTGCCGAAAGATCCGTTAGGGATGGCGTCATCATTTCTTCCGAGGTTAAAGGGATAAGATGGTGTCAACGAGAAACGGTTCGGCGACTTGGATATTTCCACGAAAGGGTGGCGGATTAAGCGTATGATGCGTAAAAAAGATCAGAGTGAGTCGCCCCTGACTAGGTGAGAGTTGGCATGAACAGGTTCAGGCCAATCTAGGGCCTAATGTTGGGGATATTATCTGTTGTGTGACCCGCCCTAGTTGGGCCGGGTCACCAAGCGGGCGACTCATCCTTTGGTGATTTAAGCCTTGGCCTATAAGCCCAGGAGCTAGACGGCGGTTCAAGACCCTCGTGGAGAATCAATCATTGGGAAGATCTCCAAGTCTTGGAAAGCACGGCGACTTAGAGATAGAAAGAATCATGACTTGCATGATGGCGAGGACTCTTGTAAACCCTAAGGGCTCGACCTGTATATAAAGGTGAGTCCCGGGAAGGAGAGTGCAGGTTAGAAATCATCGAGTGCTAGGTCAAGCGAGTTACGCCCTTCTTGTAATCGAAACACCATCAATACAAAACAAAGCACGACGTAGGCTTTTACCTCCTCTCGAGGGGCCGAACCTGGGTAAATCTCTATCTCGCTCCTATTCAACCCCTTTGAGTAGCCACCAAGGTGCGATGGCTCCAACACTAAGTCCTTTCACGAGGACATCTACTGTGACAAAACCACAACAGGATGTGTGTGCGTTAGCTCAATGAGCGGTCGTCCGGAATATAAAGAAAACTGTACGGGATTTAATTTGTTCTAATCTGGATAGTAGGATCCATATCAGACCGCTACGGGAATAGGAGGAGGTGCTCACAGAGCGGGTGGCAGCGCTCCGGCGAGCCGACGGCAGGGCAGGGCTCGGTGGCGCTCGGGCGAAGGGTTCCGGTTATCGGGACGACGGTGAAGGCGACCAGGCGATGGTGGTGGACCTCTAACGTTGTTTGACAACATCAGAGTGGCTCGGGGGCTTCGGGTGTGAACGACACGAGCTCCAGGAGCTATGGGAGATGGCCAAACTCCGGCGAGTTCGCAGTGGCGTTCTGGCGATGGTCTCTTGGGGTTTGGGAGGTAAACGGAATGCGGGGTGGCTCCTCTATTTATAGGTAGCCTCGGGGTGCACCAAACGACAAGGGAGAGGGAGATCTGATTGGATCCAGCGTGGTTCCGGCGAGGAAAGAAAGGAAGAGGAGGGAAGAAGGAAGGTGGAGAGCGTCGGGCGAGGGGATTGGCGAGTGGGCCCGGCGTGTCAACGGGGAAGAGGGATATCGTGCGGGATCGGTGACCGATCCGAAAATCCTTTGGATTTGGCAAGGGGATCCCTAGGCTGAAACTATTCCAAATAGGCCACGGAGCTTTCCTAATAAAAGAAAGTTTTTTTCTCTTTATACATAAAGCAAACAAGGAAACTAAATAAAAGAAAATCTATAATACTTTTATATAGACATATTATATGTCAAAATTTGCAGAAAAATATTTCCTACAGGATGAACATATTCTCAAGGCCAAACAAAAATCTCACAAATTCTAATAACCCAAACAATGCTACTGTTTAAAATAAAATGCAAAGAAATCATTTTGAAAATACAAAAATGGTTTCAAATTCATTTCTCTCCATTTTTATATTGAAGGGAATCATTTTACCCTATTTTTCATGTATTTTATTTCGGGAGAAAATGAAATTTTAAAACCACTTCAAAAACTGCTTTTTGAAACCTAATATGAAATATTTTCAAAATAGTCTTCTGAATTTTTTTTATAAGTGCAAATAAAATTTCAATGCCCCTGGTTTGGAGTGTCATATTGCTCCTCTCAATATTTTGAATTCGACGCAAAGGAACTTTCAATTCCTTAAAACTTTTAAATAGGACCAAATATGAAATAGATTCCAAAAATGATTATTTTCAAAATCCACTTTTTCCAAATACTTTATTTTGAAGAAGTCATGTCATCTTCTCTCAGTGGTTTGGATTGGATGAATTTGAATTCTAAACAAAAAGGGAAAGTCGTTTTATTCCCTGTCATTCAAAAGTTTCATATAATTCCAAATTTCACTCAATTTCAAGCAATCATTCAAATAATCAATCATTCAATTATTAATAGAACATTCCAAAGTTTGGGATGTTACAAACCTACCACACTTCAAATGAATCTCGTCCTCGAGATTCGAAGAGGCTAGAAAGAAAAGGTTAGGGTTTGGGGTTCTTCTAACAAATCCATTGTCCTGCAAAGTGGGATGCTACTACACTTAAAATGAGAGTTACCGGTCCCTCAAAAAATTTAACAATCATGTGGCGCCTTGGCATCTGGCTCTTCACATTCTTCATACTATCTCCTTTGGTGATGCTCTTCCGTTATATTCATAATAGTTCCCTCAAAATCCGGTGTTCTTTCGTTGATATAAGCTTCTTCCGTCACAGGGTCTTCTTAACTGACAAGTCTCGTGACCATTCTAAATAGCCTATTGATGATTCTCAAGGTGGTCTACAATTTGTGCTTATCCTGCAGTGAAAAGTCTCTTGGCTTCATCCTCACCGTAAAATTTCCTATGTGTGACAACAATTGCCATGTACATGGGGCTTTCATCATACCATTCTAAGGCTTAAACAAAAGTTTCAAAGAACGTCGTCTCTCATTATGTGTAAGTCTCTCAGATTTACCATTCCGAATATCAGGAGAAATGACAAGAGTAAGTCGTCATGGTGGCCAAGTTGTGTCACACTGAAATCATTACCTTGTATAAGGTTTAGTGAACCTCGTATTCTAACACTTGGATGTACTCACAAGCATTGCATAATTTCTCTTGTACACGAACGAAGTTTGTACGAATCCATTGGTTCTGCAAGCTGAACAAAACATCTATTGTATTCTTCACCACTCTCAGGTTTTCGTATGCTTCGAAGAAAATGTTTGCTAACCCGTCATAGCTTATTCCTTCATGCTCTTGGGGCAACCTTCATGAAAATTTTGGGATGCATCCTTGGTACATGTTGTATTCCTTGAATACATTTTTCTTTTCCATTGGCATGTTTACCAATAAAAGTGTTGGTTCATCATATTCACTCTTTCCTCAAAAAAAGTTCCCATTCCAAGGTGCAATATTTCAACTGTTGTTATCCCCATAGTTTGATATGATCCAGCATTACTTGTGTTCACTTATCCAAACTCCTTAGCAGGAATGGTACTTTCTTTATTCCTTGGTTCTTGTGGTTTTTACCGAGTACTACCACACTTAAAATAAAAGATGCGCATACCTGCGTAGACCATATTTTCTCATATCCTCAAAAATGGCCAGAGATCTTTGTTTATGGAGCAAAAACTCACAGAATTCAATATAGGAAACCATGACACAATAAATTATATTGATTCATGAAGTTATTACAATCTCAGAGACTTCCATTACAAAATTCAACTCCAAAATCTTATGAAAACAAGAGTGATTCTTGTTACACTTATTGCCATTATCCAAACTTATCTACTCCATTCTAGCTTTCTTATCCTCTGGACATTTATTAACATAATGTCCTGCTTCCTTGCAACGAAAACAGATGACTTCTGACAAGTCTCGAAGCTTCTTGGCGTTTGCTTTTGCTCCTTGGGTTTCCTGCTTCCTTCCTCGGCACATATTGGCATAGTGACCAAAGGTCTTGCATTTGAAACATGGGATATGACTCAGGTCCTTATCTGCAGGGATTTGGCTCTTCCTCATGTACTTTCTCTTCTTTCTGGACCTCTTCGTTTTGGCCAGTTCTTCTATTTCATGTGGGTCAAACTCTACTTTTTCTGTCGGAAAGTCTCCCACACACTCTTGGCTTTCCTTCACGCAATCCTGTGAAAAATGACCTTCTTGACCACATGAGTAGTAGGCATTAGATAAAAATATAGTTAGGCCTTGTCCATCAGGGTCTTCAGTATCTTCCTTCATCACTGGTTCTTCTAAAATCTTCTTGAAGGTTTTCTTCATTTCTTCTTTCTACTGCTTGACAACTTGTTGCACCTTGGGGTAAATGTGACACTAAGCTTGGTAGTGGGTGGTTCTGTCACGCCCAAGATGCGACCCTATCCCCAATTTGGCACGAGGGCCTCGTCAGGGATAGAAGCGCATCCCGTCGTGTCGCAAGAATGGATATCGTTACAAGTACATGTACTGAACAGAAGAGATATATAAATAGAGTTACACTCGCCACAAGCTACATCAGAGTCACATCAGTACATTACATAATCATCAAGAGTAAGAGCAGGGTCCGACTACGGACGAAGATAAACGACGAAAGAAGAACGACGTCCATCCTTGCTATCCCAGGCTGCCGGCCTGGAACCCATCCTAGATCGATGAAGAAGAAGAAGAAGAAGAAGAAGCAACTCCAAATGAACAATCAACGCGCTCGCGTCAAGTAACCTTTACCTGTACCTGCAACTGGGGTGGTAGTAATCTGTGAGCCACAGGGGACTCAGCAATCTCATTTCCAAAGGTATCAAGACTAGCAAAGCTTAATGGGTGAGGCATGGTTAAGTGGTGAGGTAGCAGCAGCGCCTAAGCATATATTTGGTGGCTAACTTACGAGTACAAGAAGTAAGAGGGGGAAGACCTTCGCATAACGGACGTGAACTACAGATGATCAACTGAATGATCCTGAACACCTACCTACGTCAGACATAACCCCACCGTGTCCTCGATCGGAGAAGGAACTCACGAAAGAGACAGTCACGGTTACGCACACAGTTGGCATGTTTTAATTAATTAACTTCGAGTTATCTAGAACCAGTGTTAAACAAAGTATCCACGTTGCCACATAACCGTGGGCACGGCTTTCCGAAAAGATTTAACCCTGCAGGGGTGCTCCAACTAGTCCATCACAAATTACCACAAGCCGCATAGAAATCCTCAATCACGAAGCTCGCGATCTCGTCGGATTTCCTAGCGGAAAACCTCAACTCTGAGATTACCCAAAGCATCACCGGAATCCCGATGCACAAGATATCTCGTCAAAGGTAAAACTAATCCAGCAAGGCCGCCCGACGTGTCGACGTACCCGATAGGAGCCGCGTATCTCGTTCTCAGGACACGACGGATGGAACTAGCTACGAGTGCCAAACCTCGAGTTTCCTCGCGGTGGCCCCGCAGGCAGACCGTTTGGGACCAACACCATCAGCACTGGCCCCCCCTGTTTATGTAAAAATAACTCCTCGGGTAGCGCTAACTCCCTATGCATTTCAATTATCAGAATTATTATGTTGGGCAAATGTAGAACCAATGTTGGGCCTTGCCAGACCAGCCTTAATCTAAAACGAATTATCAAGGGGGTCCCCATAACAACCCCGATCGTGTTAGGAGCGCTCAATTATGGAACATATCACCGGTAACCGAAACTAAGGGGGCAAAGGTGGAACAAAACACCAGGCTAGAAAGGCCGAGCCTTCCACCTTTTACCAAGTATATAGGTGCATTAAATTAAGTAGCATTAAATATGGTGATATAACAAGGAACCCATGCTTTGCATGGAAGCAACTGCATCTGCAACTAGCAACGCTACACAGGGTTAAGCACGCAGTAACATAGCCAATCAGTGGTTTGCTGGGTTGAACAGGTTAAAGGTTTCATGGCATTGGTGAGAGGCTGATATTTAACATGTGGTAGGCAACGAGACATAATCGATAGAAACGGTAAACTAGCATGGCAATCATAGTAATGGTATCTGGGGAAATGATCATCTTGCCTGAGATCCCGCTTGGAAGAAGAACAACTCCGTGAAGCAGACGAACCGACGTAGTCGAACGGGTCCTCACATTCCGGCACGCGTGCGGAACTCTATCGAGACGGAGGAAACGGAAACAAGCATCAACACACGATATTCATCACACGATGCACAACACATATAATGCATGAGCTACTGAATACATGCAAGGCATGACATGACAATTCACGCAATCAAACACTACACATTAAGTGAAGTTCAATATGCACGAGTTGCATATTGACGAAACTCCACGTTAATTATTTAGTTCACTCCCGGTTATTTACACGGCAATTTTAATGTTGTCAAACATGCAAGAGGTGAAGCAGAATATAAACTGCCTATCTAGGCATTTTAAATGAGGCCGGAAATGACATATAGCATCTCCGAGACGACCTCACAAGTTAATTTACCATCCTGTCCAGATCTGATCTAATGCATTTAATTGGTTGTTAAACAGCAAAACAAATAGGTTTACGTGATTCTACGCGTCAAGGCAAGCAACCTACACGTAAAGAACATCTCCAACGGAGCTACGGATCAAAAGACACAAGCACCGCAAGATATGATGGCATGAATGCAAAATGTGTGCAACGGCGGCTACGAGCACTTCAACACATTCAAACAGCAAGAGAAAATGAAACTATACGAGATTCTAAGCAAGTTTCATGTAAGACACGATCAAATCGGAGCTACGGTTCAAAAACTACGAGCAAAACAAGAAAACGCTACAATCTGCCAAAAACAGCCACATAGCACTTTCTACGCCTCGCAACTTCGGCTACACAACTCCGATGAGCTCAAGCAAAGCATGGCATGAAAGAGGGCAAGACGCTCTACTACAAACAACTAACAACATCTAGCATGGCAGCACGGAGCACTAGGAAAAGAAGACACAAAATAGCATCTCACGCACTATTTCAGACTTCGTGAAAATAACACCTGCCAAAAGTGCAGTTTTCAGCCTGAAGCTATATTGACAGCAGCAAAACCTATAGCTACAGGTCTCCAAATGGCATGAAACTTAACAGCATGCTAGAGAAACATAAGGGGAACAACTAACTCCATTGGGCCAACTCCAAAAGAGCTACATATCACAAGATGCAAGCAAGACAAGACAGCAACAAAATAATAACAGATTCCAGACTTAGAAATATTTCAGCTCCTCTAAAACAGCACTAATCAAGCAACTTGAGGGCAGTCAAACAACACCTAAACATGCATTTCTATTGCAACTAAAAATACCAGGGGCTAAACAAAACATCCGAGATCAACTCCCTAGTTGACAACTAATTCAAACGAGGCACGGAATAAATCCTACGAATTAAACAAAAGGGCTTCACGACAAAATATCTCGCGAACTAACTTACTCAAAAGCTAAAACTAATTGCACAGAAAAATCCACGGGATTTTTCTACCCCGAGAACATATAAAACAAGTGGGGTTTGCAACTCAAAATAAAGCCACACATTAATGCGAGATAAAACCTCTAAACGGGAAAATAAACTACCGGTAAAACCCTACACGGAAAAATACGAGTGACCGCTCTAAAATACGTAGAAATATGGTCCCTAACACATGGACATTTTATCTAAGGCATACGGGCAAATCAAACACGCGAGGAAAATAAATGCGGGCACCTACTTATGAAGACAGCATGTAAAACGAGGCATTAGGCACCCTAAACGGCGTTAAACAAATATGCATGTAGGATAATCGTGTTCTACTCGCGGAGCTACCCCAAAACGATATATAACACGCGTCGTTCCGACTTACGGGTAAAAAGATACGGGCGTTTTAAATAAATAGCTAAACCTGAAATAACTAAACCGAAAAGGGAAAAAATAAAATAAAACTAAATGTCCATCGGGCCGAATCTGAGGCGCAATCTAACTAAACAGCGCACTGGGCGGAGTACAAGGGGTGATTCTCACCTCGGGCTGGCCCGGTTGAGGAGGCAGAGGAGGCCTGGGCCGAGCTGGGCCGGCTCGGGGCCCAGGCGCTGGCGGGGTGGCTCGGGCGAGGCCGACCTCCTGGCCGAGCGCGGGAGCCAGGGCGGCGGCCGGCGGCGGCTCCAGGCGGGGCGGCGCGGCGGGGGTAGAAGAGGGGAAACCGTGGGGGCCGGCCGGATCGGGAGGGATCCGGGCACGGGAGCCCCTGTCCCGGCGGCGGCGGCGGCGAGCTCCGGGCGGAGGGCGGCGCGGTTCGGGGTGGTCCTCGGCGGACCCGAGGCACGGGAGACCCCCGGCGGGAACTGGCGGGGCGGCGCTCTGTGCGGGGGGGAAGGCGGCGGCGCTACGGGGAGCCGAGGCGGCGCGGGGTCGGCGCGGCCGGCGGGGATGGCGCGCCCCGAGGCCGACGGGGCTCCGGCGAGCAGGCAGGGGAGGCGAGGCCGGAGAAGAGCTCGGACTGGGAGCTCGAACAGGGGCGGCGGCGGCTCGGGCCCGGGCGGGCCCCGGATGGGCTTCGCGGGCCCGGCGGCGCGGCAGGGGAGAGAGAGGTGGGGCGGCGGCTAGGGTTTGCGCGGAAAACGAGGAAGAGAGAGAGAGGTTGTCCGAAAAATAAGGAGGAGGGGGGTTATTTATAAAGAAAAGGGGGCTCGGTTAACCGGAATCGCGCTCCGGATCCAACCGCGGGGTCGGATTCGGACGATTCCGAACGCGGGGCGCGCTACATGGCCGTGTTGTGTAGATGTCCGGAGATGAGAGGGGAAACGGGCGGCGCGACACGAATTTTGAAACACGCCAGACGTTCGACGAGTAACCGAAGACGGTGCCGCTACGAGCGACCGTTCGGGTACCAGACGGTCTCCGATCGCGACGAAATTCGATGGGCGGCCTCGCTATAACTAATTGCGACCGCGCGTTAAATCTCAACTCTGATCAGCGAAAGTTTTAAACGCACTTTAAAAACAGGGTTCAAACGGCGCCGCGGGCGCGTGCGTGTGCGGTCGGACTCAGAACGGACGACGACGAGAACCGGCAACTCCTAACGAATGCAAGTTTTGAAAACGGGCGGCAACGGAGATGCCGATGCAATGCAGATGATGCGCATGATGCGATGGCGACACGACAATTACAATAAGCCACACGACGAAAACGGAAAGAGAGGGGAAGCTTCTAGAACGTCGGCATCGGGCTGTCACAACACTCCTACACTACAAGAGGATCTCGACCCGAGATCCAAGAATGAAAGGGGGAGAGGAAGAGAAAGAACGAGAGGTAAAAACTTAGTCGCTTCTTCGACAAACGAGTGAAACCAACGATCCTTGAAGGTTGCAAGGAGATGAGGAATGACATGAGAAAGAGGCCAGAATTCACGGAAAATTTCGGCAGCACTTTGGTAGGAAAAAGGGACAGAAAAAATCGAAACGGTAGAAGAAATAGACAATATTCATAACAAGCAACTAAATAGAGCAAGGGAGCACGATGAACTTGAGAGAACACCAAGATAGACCCAAAAGAGCAATATCACAATGCCTCCGAAACAAAAGAATAGGAACTAGCTCATACGGAAGAAGAGAATGAAGAAAAGAATGACAACTACCATCACAATAGAATCGAAGAGCCTCCGGTCATAGAATTGACATAGTAGTTGGAAACCCAACAATGAAAAGAGCAAGATAGTAGTGGGCTTACGAAGATCAACTCAACATATATGAGGTGACAACCAACCACTAAAAGAAACAAGTATAGACTGGGAGAAAGAAGATATGAACAATCTCTTACACCAAGAGAATATATTGAGAACTTGGATTAATGACAAGCACCAAGATAGCATAATCCAAAGGAAAGCTTTAGGTGAACTCCACACCAAGATAACTCAATGAAGAAATCATGGGTTAAAATATCTCATGATCAAAGAATTGGTGGATTTAATTATCTCATTCTTGAAGGAAAAACTCTTCGAGTCTCCTACACTAACAAGAAGGCTATAATACCACCTCAAAGATAAAGAAAGCACAATGCACTGAAAATGGAAGAGAAAGAATACTTGAGGTACTCCAAGAGGAATGTAGAAGAACACTTTGAGAAACAATCACCTCCTTGAAGAATCACCATGACGAGCCTCCGTAAGAAAAGGACGATGCAAAGATAAGAAGGATGAAAGAATAAGATTGAATCCTTGCCAAGATTTAGATGAAGCAATACAAGGAGACACTTGAGAAAACTTGGACTCCGGAAAAGAATTCAGATTACTATGAACAAGAACAAGAATTATGTTATGCTTATCCTTCATCAAGTTAAACTGATGACAATCAACAGATTTAGCATATCACTTATTCTTCTAAAAAGATTGAGGAGAGACATGAGCACAAACTAGAAGAAATCTTGAAAGAGGCACCGGTGAGAATTGAAATGAATGAGCCAACCCTGAATGACTGGAGATACATGAGAACGAAGAGACCATGAGCCACCTTAGAGAAAACCAGAACAAGACACCGGATAAACGAGAGACAACGAAGAGACAACAATTGAGAAGAATTAAGGATGAAAGCTGAAAGCTGAGAACGAAAAAGTCTTCTTAAATGATGGCCTTCGGAGGATCGAGAATGAAAACAACTCAGAAAAGCACCGGATAGCACGAAAGGGATTACTCACGATAGAAACAATTGAGAGGAAAACATGAAGCTTAGATAATAATCTTCACAAGAATGGAGCAAGATTGAGAATGATGACGAGAAACAACCCACGAATAACTGAGACACTCCGGAATAAAGAATAATGAAAGGTTGAACCAATATGAGAATTAATTCAAATAGATCTTGAAAAAGGGATATGACTGATGAAATTCATACTTACGTCATAATTGAAATGAATTAAGGATCTCAGGATGATTAAAAGAGCCAGGCAAGATCCTGGGAAAGAACCTGTGGGTTATGGGCCCACTCAAAGAAAATCACCGTTAGAAAAAATTGCTAGAAAGATTGATATTGCACCGATAAGAAGAGGACTCGATGAGGTTGAGCACCTCGAAATAATTAAAAGAATTGAAAACACGAAACTCAGAGATATCTTCAGCACCCCGAATGAAAAGAGAGGAATGAATAACCAAGATAGCCTAAAAGAATCTCCAACATGAAAAATAATTGCAAGGATAATTAGGATATGATGAACACAGACAACTGAATTAACTTCACCGGAAAGATAACAAGATTGAACAAAGATGAACACGAAGCTCCTGAGAATCTTCACAACGAATCACCGGGTAGGAGAGAAAAGAACAGACAACCAAAGCACAATGAAATGAATGCACTTGGATGAAAACCAATCACCGAAGAAAAAGGGCGGGAGGGTGGGGAAAAACAAAGACTACTTGAGACAGAAGAGACTAATTCCGGATGAAAAGAGAACGATCTTGCAACAATTGGAGAGGATTGAATCCACTGAAGAGAAGCACACTGGTTGGAAAATAATTAACATGACAACTCCGGTAGACAAGAATTGATAAGACAACTGATTGAACAAAAGAATTAGCGCTCACATAAAAATATGAGAACACAAATTAGGAAAGATCTGAGAACACCACTTGACATCGAAGCAACTTGAATTACCATATTCAACAAAACAAAGGATGAGGCTTATGAAACAAGCCAGAACAAACTCATGAGAAAGATTTCCGTTCGATATTTTCGTGGACAGGATCGCACGGGCACGATTTACAGAAGCCATCAAGTGCAAGGCAGTGCACGTGACATACGAAGCGTCCCCGAGTCGTAGCAAGCTACAAGGACTCTTTAAGACACAATGTGTACCGCTGTAAGTCGACCGTGAACAAACGAATCCACTAGATGTCGAACCCCAACCTAACATCATTTATTTGTTGGAAGAATGTCCTATAAGCAACTAATTGAATTCCCACCTATGAATTCCCGAAATGTCTGGTCATGCAATCTGGTACACGGATACAAGGAGTAACATCACCCACTCCTATACTAAACCGTCACTTGTATCACATCCGTCAACACACGACTAGAATCCCGGACCTTCATCTACTACAGACCCTCGTGATCACAACGATACAAAGTATGGCAGTACTCCCGAACAATCTGCACCAGTACTGGGGACATCGGGGTCATCTCGCCACTACTAGTATTGAAGCAATTACGAACATCCTTCGTTCTTAGATACTAAGAAATCTGAATGATAACGATGTGCTCAAGAATCCCCTGGAGCTCAACTCCCCGGAAGAAGATCAAGTCAGACAGGAGGCACCAAGACAGAACTCCGTCACATCGGCATCATATAGATCCCAAGAATATCCGCGTGATCCTAAATTTTTGAGCGGGAAGAGAAGTAGAGTAAATTATTACGTCAAGATTCCTCACCAGAGCATAGAAGAGGAGAAAAAAGAATCCTACTCTCCGATATATAACTAGACTCAAAGTAGTTTTTCACTAGACTCGACTCGGCCAAGTTCGATCAATCAAGGGGGCTCCTAGGTCGGTACAGGCTCTGATACCAGCTTGTCACGCCCAAGATGCGACCCTATCCCCAATTTGGCACGAGGGCCTCGTCAGGGATAGAAGCGCATCCCGTCGTGTCGCAAGAATGGATATCGTTACAAGTACATGTACTGAACAGAAGAGATATATAAATAGAGTTACACTCGCCACAAGCTACATCAGAGTCACATCAGTACATTACATAATCATCAAGAGTAAGAGCAGGGTCCGACTACGGACGAAGATAAACGACGAAAGAAGAACGACGTCCATCCTTGCTATCCCAGGCTGCCGGCCTGGAACCCATCCTAGATCGATGAAGAAGAAGAAGAAGAAGAAGAAGCAACTCCAAATGAACAATCAACGCGCTCGCGTCAAGTAACCTTTACCTGTACCTGCAACTGGGGTGGTAGTAATCTGTGAGCCACAGGGGACTCAGCAATCTCATTTCCAAAGGTATCAAGACTAGCAAAGCTTAATGGGTGAGGCATGGTTAAGTGGTGAGGTAGCAGCAGCGCCTAAGCATATATTTGGTGGCTAACTTACGAGTACAAGAAGTAAGAGGGGGAAGACCTTCGCATAACGGACGTGAACTACAGATGATCAACTGAATGATCCTGAACACCTACCTACGTCAGACATAACCCCACCGTGTCCTCGATCGGAGAAGGAACTCACGAAAGAGACAGTCACGGTTACGCACACAGTTGGCATGTTTTAATTAATTAACTTCGAGTTATCTAGAACCAGTGTTAAACAAAGTATCCACGTTGCCACATAACCGTGGGCACGGCTTTCCGAAAAGATTTAACCCTGCAGGGGTGCTCCAACTAGTCCATCACAAATTACCACAAGCCGCATAGAAATCCTCAATCACGAAGCTCGCGATCTCGTCGGATTTCCTAGCGGAAAACCTCAACTCTGAGATTACCCAAAGCATCACCGGAATCCCGATGCACAAGATATCTCGTCAAAGGTAAAACTAATCCAGCAAGGCCGCCCGACGTGTCGACGTACCCGATAGGAGCCGCGTATCTCGTTCTCAGGACACGACGGATGGAACTAGCTACGAGTGCCAAACCTCGAGTTTCCTCGCGGTGGCCCCGCAGGCAGACCGTTTGGGACCAACACCATCAGCACTGGCCCCCCCTGTTTATGTAAAAATAACTCCTCGGGTAGCGCTAACTCCCTATGCATTTCAATTATCAGAATTATTATGTTGGGCAAATGTAGAACCAATGTTGGGCCTTGCCAGACCAGCCTTAATCTAAAACGAATTATCAAGGGGGTCCCCATAACAACCCCGATCGTGTTAGGAGCGCTCAATTATGGAACATATCACCGGTAACCGAAACTAAGGGGGCAAAGGTGGAACAAAACACCAGGCTAGAAAGGCCGAGCCTTCCACCTTTTACCAAGTATATAGGTGCATTAAATTAAGTAGCATTAAATATGGTGATATAACAAGGAACCCATGCTTTGCATGGAAGCAACTGCATCTGCAACTAGCAACGCTACACAGGGTTAAGCACGCAGTAACATAGCCAATCAGTGGTTTGCTGGGTTGAACAGGTTAAAGGTTTCATGGCATTGGTGAGAGGCTGATATTTAACATGTGGTAGGCAACGAGACATAATCGATAGAAACGGTAAACTAGCATGGCAATCATAGTAATGGTATCTGGGGAAATGATCATCTTGCCTGAGATCCCGCTTGGAAGAAGAACAACTCCGTGAAGCAGACGAACCGACGTAGTCGAACGGGTCCTCACATTCCGGCACGCGTGCGGAACTCTATCGAGACGGAGGAAACGGAAACAAGCATCAACACACGATATTCATCACACGATGCACAACACATATAATGCATGAGCTACTGAATACATGCAAGGCATGACATGACAATTCACGCAATCAAACACTACACATTAAGTGAAGTTCAATATGCACGAGTTGCATATTGACGAAACTCCACGTTAATTATTTAGTTCACTCCCGGTTATTTACACGGCAATTTTAATGTTGTCAAACATGCAAGAGGTGAAGCAGAATATAAACTGCCTATCTAGGCATTTTAAATGAGGCCGGAAATGACATATAGCATCTCCGAGACGACCTCACAAGTTAATTTACCATCCTGTCCAGATCTGATCTAATGCATTTAATTGGTTGTTAAACAGCAAAACAAATAGGTTTACGTGATTCTACGCGTCAAGGCAAGCAACCTACACGTAAAGAACATCTCCAACGGAGCTACGGATCAAAAGACACAAGCACCGCAAGATATGATGGCATGAATGCAAAATGTGTGCAACGGCGGCTACGAGCACTTCAACACATTCAAACAGCAAGAGAAAATGAAACTATACGAGATTCTAAGCAAGTTTCATGTAAGACACGATCAAATCGGAGCTACGGTTCAAAAACTACGAGCAAAACAAGAAAACGCTACAATCTGCCAAAAACAGCCACATAGCACTTTCTACGCCTCGCAACTTCGGCTACACAACTCCGATGAGCTCAAGCAAAGCATGGCATGAAAGAGGGCAAGACGCTCTACTACAAACAACTAACAACATCTAGCATGGCAGCACGGAGCACTAGGAAAAGAAGACACAAAATAGCATCTCACGCACTATTTCAGACTTCGTGAAAATAACACCTGCCAAAAGTGCAGTTTTCAGCCTGAAGCTATATTGACAGCAGCAAAACCTATAGCTACAGGTCTCCAAATGGCATGAAACTTAACAGCATGCTAGAGAAACATAAGGGGAACAACTAACTCCATTGGGCCAACTCCAAAAGAGCTACATATCACAAGATGCAAGCAAGACAAGACAGCAACAAAATAATAACAGATTCCAGACTTAGAAATATTTCAGCTCCTCTAAAACAGCACTAATCAAGCAACTTGAGGGCAGTCAAACAACACCTAAACATGCATTTCTATTGCAACTAAAAATACCAGGGGCTAAACAAAACATCCGAGATCAACTCCCTAGTTGACAACTAATTCAAACGAGGCACGGAATAAATCCTACGAATTAAACAAAAGGGCTTCACGACAAAATATCTCGCGAACTAACTTACTCAAAAGCTAAAACTAATTGCACAGAAAAATCCACGGGATTTTTCTACCCCGAGAACATATAAAACAAGTGGGGTTTGCAACTCAAAATAAAGCCACACATTAATGCGAGATAAAACCTCTAAACGGGAAAATAAACTACCGGTAAAACCCTACACGGAAAAATACGAGTGACCGCTCTAAAATACGTAGAAATATGGTCCCTAACACATGGACATTTTATCTAAGGCATACGGGCAAATCAAACACGCGGGGAAAATAAATGCGGGCACCTACTTATGAAGACAGCATGTAAAACGAGGCATTAGGCACCCTAAACGGCGTTAAACAAATATGCATGTAGGATAATCGTGTTCTACTCGCGGAGCTACCCCAAAACGATATATAACACGCGTCGTTCCGACTTACGGGTAAAAAGATACGGGCGTTTTAAATAAATAGCTAAACCTGAAATAACTAAACCGAAAAGGGAAAAAATAAAATAAAACTAAATGTCCATCGGGCCGAATCTGAGGCGCAATCTAACTAAACAGCGCACTGGGCGGAGTACAAGGGGTGATTCTCACCTCGGGCTGGCCCGGTTGAGGAGGCAGAGGAGGCCTGGGCCGAGCTGGGCCGGCTCGGGGCCCAGGCGCTGGCGGGGTGGCTCGGGCGAGGCCGACCTCCTGGCCGAGCGCGGGAGCCAGGGCGGCGGCCGGCGGCGGCTCCAGGCGGGGCGGCGCGGCGGGGGTAGAAGAGGGGAAACCGTGGGGGCCGGCCGGATCGGGAGGGATCCGGGCACGGGAGCCCCTGTCCCGGCGGCGGCGGCGGCGAGCTCCGGGCGGAGGGCGGCGCGGTTCGGGGTGGTCCTCGGCGGACCCGAGGCACGGGAGACCCCTGGCGGGAACTGGCGGGGCGGCGCTCTGTGCGGGGGGGAAGGCGGCGGCGCTACGGGGAGCCGAGGCGGCGCGGGGTCGGCGCGGCCGGCGGGGATGGCGCGCCCCGAGGCCGACGGGGCTCCGGCGAGCAGGCAGGGGAGGCGAGGCCGGAGAAGAGCTCGGACTGGGAGCTCGAACAGGGGCGGCGGCGGCTCGGGCCCGGGCGGGCCCCGGATGGGCTTCGCGGGCCCGGCGGCGCGGCAGGGGAGAGAGAGGTGGGGCGGCGGCTAGGGTTTGCGCGGAAAACGAGGAAGAGAGAGAGAGGTTGTCCGAAAAATAAGGAGGAGGGGGGTTATTTATAAAGAAAAGGGGGCTCGGTTAACCGGAATCGCGCTCCGGATCCAACCGCGGGGTCGGATTCGGACGATTCCGAACGCGGGGCGCGCTACATGGCCGTGTTGTGTAGATGTCCGGAGACGAGAGGGGAAACGGGCGGCGCGACACGAATTTTGAAACACGCCAGACGTTCGACGAGTAACCGAAGACGGTGCCGCTACGAGCGACCGTTCGGGTACCAGACGGTCTCCGATCGCGACGAAATTCGATGGGCGGCCTCGCTATAACTAATTGCGACCGCGCGTTAAATCTCAACTCTGATCAGCGAAAGTTTTAAACGCACTTTAAAAACAGGGTTCAAACGGCGCCGCGGGCGCGTGCGTGTGCGGTCGGACTCAGAACGGACGACGACGAGAACCGGCAACTCCTAACGAATGCAGGTTTTGAAAACGGGCGGCAACGGAGATGCCGATGCAATGCAGATGATGCGCATGATGCGATGGCAACACGACAATTACAATAAGCCACACGACGAAAACGGAAAGAGAGGGGAAGCTTCTAGAACGTCGGCATCGGGCTGTCACAGGTTCCTTCAAACAAGAAACAAGTCACCTGACTACTTGGGCACTCCTTAGATGGGTGATTTTCTTCACAATGAGGGCATCCATCCTTGTGTTCTTCCTGGGTGTGTCCTATTTCTCCACAGATCTAGCATGCACAAGGCATCTTCATCGGGTTATCATAGCGCTTTGGAATGAGATGTGATCTTAACAGAGTCTTCTTGAATTCGTCCCAAGTTTCTGCTCCACTAAATCCTTGTATGGAGTGATGCATTTTCCATGAGATAGCAACACTTTGGGTAAGGTACCGAAGAGCGTGTGGAACCTCATACTTCCTTGAAATAAATTGCTCCCGAAGTGGTTCTCCATGTTCTGAATCCATATTTCAGCCTCCAGCTGGGTCATTGGACCGGAGATTACTAGTCCAGTTTCATACGTCATCTATTGGGTCCAAGGTTTTGGGGATGAGATGGGTAAAAGAGAGAGGGAAAGTACGAACAACTCAAAGACACAATAGTCTCAAAAAATCAAGTCCACACGTTCATAAACTTCAATCAATACTGTAGTATCACCACCCACATGAGGTTGGTATGGTCGATCACACAATTCGCAATAACTTTTATCTTTATTTCTCTCATGGTGGGGTTACTACTAAGCTAAATCATTTCATGTCTTCATCGTCGGTGAGCTTCTTTTGGTCATTCTTGATTTTCTCAAGTTCTTCTACCAGATTATCCCTGTTGAAGCGGAGTTTCTAGTGTCGTCCTTGTAGTTCCAAGAGTTGGTTCTTGAGCTTCTCGATTTCAAGATCACCAACATGTGTCATGGCCTAACTCTTCTTCAAGTCTTGGCGAAGCTTCTGAATCTCGGGATCATGTTTCTTCAGATTGGCTACCTTCAGTTTCTCGGTCTTGAGAGTCTCAGAGAGTGCTTCATTCTAAAATAATGATGAGATAAGGTCCATTTGAAGGTTCTTGATATAATGTTCCGGTTCTTGATTATACACCACTACACGTGAAAACTTCATCTTTTGTTCGTTCGTCGGGATGATGTGTGCTCCATAAGGCTTCTGCCATCCAAGCCTTCCAAAGTAGTGGGTACTTAACTCAACACGATGACGATAACTCAAACGTGTGATGGCATCATGGACAGTAGTGTTCATGCCCATATCACAGTCATGGGTCAATGTGCCATAGTTGATGTCCTTAGTCTAGGGGTCTTCATTACATCCAAAAACTTTAGTTTTGGCACCTCAAAATCCAGACTTCCTCTTAGTCACCTTGATCTCAGGTATCGACAACTTCATCATTTGTACCAGCTCCATGAGGAATGAGCCTTCGAGAACATCTTCGTAGTGCTCTCTTTCGTTCAGAATGTATTTCTCCATCTATAGTTTGAAATAGGGAAGGTTCAGTAAAAGAATTAAGAGGTACGGGAGTAGTGAAAACAAAAGTTGTTCCTATCAAGGTCTTTCTATTTCTAAGCCATTTCCTAGGGTCACGTCCTATAGTCAACATGTGCTCTCATACCATTTCTATAGCGACCCGACTCAAAATGAATCATGCCTCTCTGTGTTCTATGCCATCCTTGGATCACTATGCTCGCACACACAGTACATCAATGTATATATCAAAGTGCAATCACACGTAAATAACATAAACTGATATATACCTAAAAATCTCAGTGAAAACAGTGAATGGGAGTGGAGTCCCAATTAACACCAACAGCAGGTTGAGTGCAGACCGTAACCCTGAATCGTACTTTTACTCGTCGTAGAAAGTATCTGCAACATAAGAAGTTGTAGCCATGTAGGTCAGCATATTGAATATGCCAGCAAGTCACAAAAGAGAGGGGTGAAAATATCATCTATACTATATGCATATATGGTAGGTGGGGCTGTAAGTTTAAGTTTTGCGTAAAGCAAATTTTTCCTACAACAAGAGAGGGGGTAAAAGAAAAATTTACTACATTGTTGGTTGTTAATGATAAGGTTCCACCAACCATTTCTCATACCCAAGTTATCAATACCACCCACATCATTAAGTTATTGGTGTTGAGAATTCCTGATAATTTCAGTTCCTTTGGCTCAAGTTGTCCATGACCATGGACACGGCTAATCGATTAGGTTTGAGTACTCTATAGAGTTTTGCACACGTTCCCCCACAATATTTGATCGCCTCCGTTCAAGCCCTCGCACTTCGGGGTGTTTGAGAACCGTATGATAAAAACATGGTCTTCCAAACGGTTCCTCTGAACCACTGTAGGTGCCCATCCAATCCTATCGTTCTTCTACATCTCGTAGCATCGCTCGTCCAGAGTCACCACGATGTCCAACCAAGCCAGAGCCCATAATGACTTGTGGCTGTGCAGGTAATCCTCGGGTTTTGAAGTATCCATCCATCTATTCGTGCCTGGGTGGACCTTTCTGCGTGAGTACTCGCGCTTCTCCAGCATCACCTAGGCTACCACTGGTTCCTCGAGGGTGTCGTTCTACCATGATCAACCCACAGGTGTATTGCATCATGAGGTCTTGAAATTCTTGAAGTCTTTAGGTCTTGATTATTAAATTCTGACAACACTCATGATAAACACTAAACTAAACCCCATCTAGTAGAAGCATAGCAAAAAAAACATCCCGGGCCAACGTAACAAGGGTTGATGCGTGCCTACCACATGATACTACTCAAGAATCAAATTCCTAAGTACCTACTTTGCATGCAATGGGTGGAGAAGGTTGAACTAAAGCAATAAAACCATAGGTAAAAACATGATCAATGTGAACTTGTCTGTCGAGGTTGATGAAGATAAATACCGCTCACCGAAAATAACTTGATAGAACTATTCGTCAGTCTTCGATGAAATCAATATAATCAAACATAGTATCCACATAAGCAAGCATACTAGCAATCATCCTAACAATCAATATAACAAACAACAATTAAAATTGATGCAATAAAATCAGTAAGAAAGATCAAATGAGAATCCAAAAGAAACTTCAAAGAAAAGCTATGGAGTCTTCTACTACAACAACACAAAATAGTTTTTGTCCTAATTAAACTTAACAGTAAAGAAAACACTAAAAATAGTAAAATAACAGAAAACAAAAATATAAAACAACTAAGATAACAAAAAGTATTTTTCATAAAACCTTATTAGCAAAAGGAACTAATTGAAAAGAATTTGTTAAACTCTTCTTAAGTTCGGCTAGCTCGAGGGGTGCCATCTTATAAGGTCTTCTGGCTATTGGAACAGTTCCCGGAACAAGATCTATCACAAACTCTACATCTCTGTCAGGTGGAATTCCTGGCAGTTCCTCTGGAAAAACATCCGGGAAGTCACGGACTACCGGAATGTCTTCAAGTTCCGGAAGAGGGTTGGCATTTAGGGAATAGAGTTGGCAGTTGGCAACTCGAGTAGAGACATTTACTATCTCACCCGAGGGATGGGTAAGCTGGACATTTCTAGATTGAGTATCAATCTTGGCATAGTGAGCTGACATCCAGTCCATGCCCAAGATGATATTAATATCCGAAGATTTCAATGCTATCAATGAGGCTAGAAAAACTAGCCTGTCTACTAGAATTTCATTATCATAGGTTATCCTAGAGGTTTCCCATTTACTACCAGGGGTTTGGACAACCAATGGGGTTGGCATATCACAAAATGACATGTTATGCAACTGTGCATAACTTTCTGAAATGAAGGAATGAGAAGACCCAGTGTCAAAGAGAACGGACGCTGGGTGATGATCAACAAGGAGCGTACCCAGCATGACGTCGGGATCCTCTGCAGCTTCTTCTGCTGACACATAGTTCACACGGCCACGTGCAGGAGTTGGCTTCACATAAAAAGCTTTGCCCGACTTGGCCTGCCCGACGGACTTTCCGGGTTGCTTGGCACCCACATTCTGAGGACACTCACGGGAATAATGCCCTAGTTCTCCACACTTATAGCATATCACCTGGTTGGAACGTGGTGCAGCATTGCTAGCTGGACCACCATAAGCTTTTGCTGGAGGGTTGGCCTGATTCGTCTGAGGCGCCATGTAGGATGGCCTCGGAGTGTATCTTGGCGGCAGAGAACTGTTTGGAACCCACAGCCTGCGTTTTGGAAACGCGGAACCAGAATACGAGCCAAAGTCACGGGAGTGCTTCCTTGTGGCTTCGAAGTCAGTATGACCAGTCTCGGCACTGATCGCCTTGTTGACTAGGGCTTGAAAGCTTGCACACTCATGGAGGCGCAGATCACGACGGAGCTTAGGGCTCAGACCCTTACGGAATCTTGCTTGCTTCTTGGCGTCAGTAGACACCTCCTCTGTTGCATAGCGGGCGAGGTTACCGAACTCGCGGCTATAGGCATCCACAGACAACTTGCCCTGAGTGAAGGCACAGAACTCCTCTCTCTTTCTGTCCATCAGGCCCTCTGGAATATGGTGCAGATGAAAAGCTGCACTGAAGTCTGCCCATGTGGCCACTGGTTCAGCGGGACGCATAGCTTCAAAATTCTCCCACCACAGATTGGCGGGTCCCTCCAGGAAATACGCCGCAAAGGTCACCTTGTCGGCCTCAGACACATTTGCAGAGCGAATCTTGCGTGAGATGCTGCACAACCAGTCATCAGCGTCGAGGGGATCGACGGAATGATGAAACTTTGGAGGATTCAGCTTCACAAAGTCATTGAGGGACACTGCAGCATTCCTAGGCTGTCGAGCCGTATTCTTCTCAATACGCTCTAGCAGTCGGTTGGTCTCCCTTTTGTTTCTTTCTGCCTCAAGCATCACTTCTACCAGAGAAGGTGGGTGAGGCAGGTCTTCCTGCGACGCTTGACTACCCTCACCTTGCTCATGAGCAGGGGCACGGTTCAACCTGGTGAACACCATCCTGACAAACAAACTCATAGCTTAGACCAATATCATATCAATACTAGCTATGGATTAAGAATGTACTGAACACACGGAATGCGGAAATGAATATCCGAACAACATGGTAACAAGCAACTGCTATATATACACCATGGTTCATACACACCCTTACATAGCTCAGTACAACCTTAACCGTAGAGCAAACTGCTGAAATTGTGAAACTACTCATCAGAGGCGTACAAGCTTCCTATACATTATTTATCTAGGCCTCCGGAATTCGTTTCACATTACTACCATACTTCACAAGTCACGCAGGACTGTGAACGTACGGCTACTACCATACTACCCTTCCGCTCACAGCTCAGGCATCCGCATAGAACATCTCATAGAGATTACCTCCATGACCTGGAAGCTCAACCTGCGGATCAGGAAACACTCTAGCCTGAGATCCCTGGGATCCATAAGGACACGGATGTGGCCTTGGTCCCCTGACTGGTGGTAAGAGGGGTCCCCGAAGAGGTGTGACTCCTCCTATAGCTGGCCAGTCAACGTGGGCCGGAAGATGGTTCCTAACAGGGTTCAGCATCTCCATCTCTCCATACCCTGTCTGGACTACCGGTGCCAGCTGCGTCAAAGCTGTCCACAGACGGGCACGGGTAGCATAAAGCTCCATGCGGAGAGCACGAGCATCCTTGTCTCTATTCTCTAGCATCTCAATAGTGGACTGCAGAAGTGGATCCTCCATAGAAGAATCAAAATAGACTCCACTGAGGTATCCCTCTTCACCAGACTGAGAGGCCGGAACATAGCAGAACTCTGAATTCTGCAGCAGTGCATGTCTCTCTCTCATAATAGTCAGCATTGAATAGGCAGCATCTTGTACTGCCATGTCAACAGTGACTCCCAACCCATAGGACCAATGGATTGGCTTCTCCGCTCCAGGGTAATCTGGAAATACCCTAACAGTGCAGATGTACTGGCTCTGGTTGAAGTCTCGGTACTGTTCCTCTACCGTGTACTCGGGGTACCAGCGGTAACCGCACACCGACATCACCCTGACCAGCATGGCCGTATGACCCGGTACATCAATGCACCTGGTCAAACGTACCACCTGACGAGAAGGACGGCCAGGCATCTGTAAATAGAGAGTAATGCAAAAGCATTAGAGCTCTGAATGCAAAATTGGGCAGCATAACGGTTGTAAATGCTCAAAACAAATTTGAGACAACCCAAAGATGGAATAGCGTAACCACTCAACTATCAAGTTCAATTCTCTGGTCACCAAACTTACTTCCTGCTTCCTAGGAATAAAAGAAACCCAATATCTCTCGACCCGTAGTCCTATAATCTACCGATCAGAAACACGAGCCTAGGAGAAGATGAGTAACCTAGTCCTTAATTCCCATAGAAAAGACGAGGATGACCAGAATAGAATAACTTGAGAAGAGAACAAGAGTCTTACGTTCCCTTCCACAAACAATTCCTTTATATATAACTAAAGCAATTCTAGACTCAACTTCGACCAGTTTGGCTTAGTAATCCTACGGTCAGTCAGGCTCTGATACCAACGCTGTCGGGACCCCGATCCTAAGCCATAGGAATCTAGCCTGTAACCCATCGCATCCCTTTGTGGTCTCACGCACGGTTAACTCCACGGCTGCAGCCTTACCTTAGCCGGGACCGTTTGCGTCTTTTGACTCACGTATGCGATAGTATCGCTAGCAATCCAATGTCAAAGAACCCGGATCGACATGTCTAGTCATAAACCAAAGTGGCAGTACCGCACAAGGACAGGCATACATGACCCAACAAAGCAGGTGTCGGTCACCGGCGAATGTAGACGAGTCATAGCAAGCTACAAGGACTCCATTACATCGCGTGACATTTCCCCAAAGGGGACAGACACAGCAGCTAAGAAGGACACATGCCGGTCAACCAATGTGTCCGGAGCAGTAGCGAACTACCAAGGCTCGTTGGACCACAAAGGGGCATTTCCTTGTAAGGAGTGCTACTAAAGTTCACGACTAGGTAATCGAACCCCATACATATCAAGTACGACACACGTACGCATGGCATACCGATATGTATAGATACATCGATGGCATCACAACATAACCATAAACATACAAGCTTTATTTAAGAGGCTCGGAAGAGCCACACACATAATATTACACATTAAGGGTCTCACGACCCATAATAGCAGTCATACAATACAAGCCAGCGGAAGAGTTATAAACTGTCTGGGTACAGACAGGGCAACTAGTAGGCACATGGCCTGACTATACTACAAAGCCGACGTAGGGCCAGATCGTAGCTGGGACACCAGCTACTCGTCGTCGTCGATGTCTACGAAGAACCCTCCATTAGGGTCATTAGCAACCTCTGCAACATTTATTAAGCAAACATGAGTACGAAGGTACTCAGCAAGACTTTAGGAGAACTAACTACTCATGCAAGGTATCAAAAGGTATTGTGGGGCTTCATGCGGGAAGCCAGCATTTGACTCGTGGCTAGACAACTTGCATTTTTTTAAATTAGTTTTGACAACTTGATTTCTCACACACGAGTCCACTAACACCACAACAATACACCATCGTGGAATCATTCCGTCTCTATACGGAAATGCCGTCCACGACACTCACGCTTATCTTGACAATTTTATGAGTAGCCATTGAAGTTATCTATGAACAACATATGTCTCCAAGTAGTCCATATCCGCGGACGCGGCTATTCGAATAGATCATAACCCTGCAGGGGTGTACTTCGTCACACACGCTCTCGCCACTTATCGCCATGTGCACGTCATGCACCTCGGCAACCTTCAAGCGGAAGCCCAGCGAGGGAGTCGGCCACGACCGTTAACCACACTAGTACATAGTCCAGGTTTATCGCCTATCTGAGAGTAACCCGTACGGAAGTCCGGCCGAGGTTTCCGCCACGGCCTCAAACGATGTGCGCAGGGTTCCCAAGCCCACCATCCGGGTGCCACTTGGTACACCGTGCCACTGCCTACCGCATCACGGTCCACCTCTCAGGTCAGCACCATGCACGGCCTCCAGCATTACTATAAACACCAGAAACTACTTGCAACTCCTGGACCGAGTACTACGTGATTAATAGGCCGAGCGGGGTCATATTTCAGGGCCCAGCATGTGGTAGTATCTAGTATTGGATTACATACACGGAACTCAGTTCCTAAGGACGGTTCCAATGAAACAACCCGCCATGTACTCCTACACAGCCTTTCACCGGTACCTTTACCAAATCAAGTTCAACACACGACCTTTGCTCACCGAACACATTCCACATTTCTGTTCATCTCCCAGATGACAGACCATACACAACTCTAAGCATAGCATGCATAGCAGGATAAGGCACATCATAGCTCAAGCAACTACCAGGTATGCTAGGTTGCAAGGTTCGGCTATTTACTGTGACAAGGTTAAGTCATGCAAAGGAAGTGGGTCCAACTATCGTGGCAAAAGCAGTTGAAGCATTTGATCCTAATGCAATAAATAGGTGATGGAGCAAGAACATAGGAGTTATCGGGATGATCAAAAGGGTTGCTTGCCTTGTTGCTCAGAGGAGGAACGATATCCGTCAGACGGATATTCGGTGGAATCCGGGGGTGCGGAGCCTACCGAAATGAATGGCAACATTCAATAACAATCATATGCAATCAAAATGATGCATGAGCATGGCATGAGAATGCAAAGTGATAAGTTATTATAATCAAGATGTTTTAGGTTTAGAGTTGATTTGAATCACATTCGAATAGCAATTCAAACGGGGTATTCTCGGATACCGGTTTAATTGATTCGACCTGATGCTCAGATCAACCTAATGTTAACATGCATGAAATGTCATGTTATGGTACTGATTTATATATAGGGTAGTGTGTGATCATTGCATTTATAATGAAATTTGGATATTTTTGCAAATTCCATTTATAAAGTGATTAAAGAATTGAATTATTCCTTATTTCACAATTTAGGGTCCTGTAACTTTTTCAAACATAGTAGAAAATAGCATAATCAGAATCCTTGAATTTTTCTGATACTTTTTCATATATAATTTATTTTCATTGGAGTTACAGATTAATTTCTATGATTTCTGCAATTTTTAGCAATTTCCTGAATTAGTTTTAAACTGGAAATACCATTTATTGCATCAGGCTGACATCAGCAGGTCAGCCGACCTGTTCAGGTCAAACCTGACAGGGGGGCCCCACTGGTCAGCCTGTGTGGGACTAATCCCGCGCTGACCAGCCCTAACTGAGGTTTGACTTGGCCTTGGGCCCACTTGTCAGGGAGTGATTAAGTCACTAATCGGCTGGGTTAGCTTGCCACGTCGACCTCCACCGGCGGCGAGGTCGTCCTCGCCGACGGGGAGCCTCCGGCGACCACCAGCACGGCGGAGGGGCTCGGAAACGGTGCACAGGGGGCCAAATGCTGCGCGGAGAGCACCAGAGGAACGGCACGTCTCCCGCAGCTTCATTTCTGCGCCTAGCCGGGGCTGATCTGGCCGGAGATGACGCCGGCGACGAGCTTGGCGGCGGCCAAGGCTCGGGCGTCATCGGGGTCTTTGAATCAGAGGGATCTACGCTCGGTTCTTAGCTGCTACGGCATCTACGCGTCGTCCTGGAGCTGTTGGTGCCCTCGGAAGGACGAGCTGGACATCGGAGGGCTACCGGCGACGAGCGGCAGCGGCGGTCCTCGTCGGGCTCCGGTGAAACTAGGGCTAGAGGAGGGGATCGAGGGGGGAAACTTAGGGGAAACGACCGCATGCTCACAGGGAGTGCAGAGCAGAGCTTAGACGGCTCGGGGAAGGCGTGGGGCCAACGAATCGACGGGAGAGGTCCGGCGGCCGGAGGAGGAAGACGACGGCGTTGCGGGCGTTGCAGGGCTCGAGGATGCTTCGGCTTCTGCAGAGACGACCAGGGTGACGAGGCGGAGCTAATGGCGTGCTCTGGGAGGGGATCCTATGGCCAGGGGCACGGGCAGCTCGAGCTCGAGCTCGGCTCTAATGGCGGCAGCAGAGAGAAGGAGGGGATCCGGAAGGAGGGGAAGAACCGAGGCGGGGAATGGATAGGGGAAGCTCTGGGGAGCTTATCCCCGTCGTCGCCAGCGCGAACCGGCGGCCAGGCAGGCACGCACGTGCGTGGCCGTGCCGGAGGAGGCGGCGGCCACCTCCTGCTGCCTACTGGCGCGAGGGAGGGGACGAGCGGGGAGATGGGCCGGGCCAGGCTTAGGCGACAGGTAACTCTTTTCCTTTTTCTTCTGCTTTTTGTTTTTCTGTTTTGCTAATTATTGTATTGATAATTAATTCAGCTCCAAAACAAAAAGTAAAAACTATTTTAGACCTCCTGAAATATTTGTTATAATATCCCCACTCATTTCCAAGGTTTCAACATTTTTGGAAAATTATAGTTTCTGATTTCAATTTTTAAAATTTGAAACCAGTAGCTTTTGCATTTATTAAAATGCTTAAAGTGTCAAGAAAAATAGTTTTCTCCAATGCTCATTTACTTTCATGATTTATCAGAAAGTTTGAACATTTCTTGAGGCCATTTTGGGTTCATTGATTTTGAACTAGTTGAAATTTCCTTTAATTGAAATGGTGGCTAGGGTTTTGAGTTTTTCCTTTGCCACTTTGTTGTTTTTGTTGAAACTTCTTAGATGCAAATGCAAAGAAGACATGAGCACAATGCTATCTTGCTTAAGGGTTAGGGATTTGACAGTGATTCTTGTTAGTTCTTGAGGGAAAAGAGAGATGAGATCTAGATCCACATTTCCACTAATCACTTTCTCCTCTAAGTGAGGGGAACCCCTTGGGTATAGATCTTGGAGTTCTTCGTTTTCTTCTTAGTTCTTCCTCTCATTTTCGTCCCTAGCATTAGTTGCTTTGGTGGGATTTGGGAGAGAAGGACTTGGGCACTCCGTGTGCCCTTGCCATTGCATTTGCTGCAACGGTTTGAGTTCTCCACGGTGATACGTGGAAGTGAGAAGTTGAGAAGCTTATTACCCTTGGGTATTTGGTACCCCTAGAATCTTGGTGGTGCCTCGAATCTCAATCATTGTGGTGTAAAGCTCCGGACAAGCGTCGGGGTCTCCAATTAAGTTGTGGAGATTGCCCCCAGCATTTTTGGTCACCTCGAAGCCATATGCCATTGTGGTGAAGCTTCGTGGTGTTGTTGGGAGCCTCCAATTAAGTTGTCGAGATTGCCCCAACCTTGTCTGTACGGGTTCGGTGACCGCCCTCAAGGGTCCCTTAGTGGAATCACGACATCTTGCATTGTGCGAGGGCGTGAGGAGATTACGGTGGCCTTAGTGGCATCTTGGGGACCATTGTGCCTCCACAGCACTCCAACGGAGATTAGCATCCGCAAGGGTGTGAACTTCGGGATACATCATCATCTCTGCGTGCCTCGGTTATGTCTTACCCGAACCCTTTACTTATGCACTTTACTTTGTGATAGCATATTGTTTCTTGTCATATATCTTGCTATCACTCAGTTGTTTATCTTGCTTAGCATAAGTTGTTGGTTACCATAGTTGATCCTAGTTGTTTTAGGTTTTGTGCTTGAGAAATTAAACGTTAGTTTTATTCCGTATTTGTTCAAGCCTAAACCGTAATTATTTTAACGTGCCTATTGACCCCCCCTCTAGGCGAAATCCACGTCATTTCAATTGGTATCAGAGCTAGGTCTCTATTTATTAGGTTTAACCACCTAGAGAGTAAGGATGTCGACTAGGGGTTCAGGATTCACTAACACTCTTAGTTTCGATGGCACACATTTTGATGTTTGGGTAATTCGCATGCTTAATCACTTTCGGGTCTTGGACCCAAATTTAGAGCAAATTGTAGATATGGGTTTTTCTCCTCCAAAGGATTCTCAAAATATATATTTAGAGGATGGGAAAAACTCTTATCTCGATGGTCAAGCTTCTAATGTGCTTTTTGATGCTTTGAGCAATGTAGTTATATTTCAACGCATGCCATTCCGGGATGCTCATGAGTTGTGGACAAAGCTTCTAGATAAATATTGTATGTCCAAGATTTGTGGGAATTATTGTTCTCCCTCCACCTTCGGTCGTGTGGTCTTCTCAACTTCATCTACTTCACCTACATGTGGATTGCCACAAGGTAATGTTATGGTGAGTAGTGGAGATCATTGCAATGATGATAATGGGCTTATTGTTGATGATCCTTCATCACTATATTATTGCAATGCTTCATCTTTGGGCGTTAACACTTTGAGAACTCTAAATGTTTTACATGCTTGTGTTGATAGTCCGTGCATATCATGTAAAAACTGCTTGACTAAATCTCATGATGATATGCTTTCTATATCTTGTTGCCATCATAAATATGTATCTATTTCCTCGAGTTGTTGTGCTAACAATGTAGAGGAAATCCATCACTCCATGGAACAAGATGTGGCCTTAAATGATGCTTCAAGGGATCCCACACCATCATCTATTGTTTCTCACTTTTGCCTTATGGCTAAGGATTCAAAGGTATCTACTACTTTGAATCCCAATAAATCTTATGATGATGATGTTGATGATAATGAGGATGAGGTAAAAGCTAAAGAGAGTGATGATATTGCATCCTTAAAAATTAAAGGTGAAATGATTTTTAAATCTCTTTATAAGAATAAACTTGCTTGTTCCAACTTCATGGAAATCATGTCTATTGCCACTGAGAGCAATAAATATATTGAGGAGTTGGAAGCTCATCTTGATTTGCATGAGGCCACCATTGAGAGAATGGAAGGTCATGAGCGTGATTACACTAATGAGATCGCGGAGCTATCTCAAGCTGTTGAAAATGAACAAACCACCAAGGAATCTTTTGAGGAGACCTTTGCTCTTGAATTATCTAGATTAAAGAAATCTCATGATAGAGCTCTCAAGGTGTCTAATGATTTTAGAACTAAAAATGATAAGCTTGAATTTGCACATGCTAAACTCCGTGAGGACTATGAGCACCTCGAAAATGGCTCAAGGGCTATTAAGAGTTCGCTCACCGAACTCACCGAGTCTCATGCTCAACTTGAAGCTTCATATGCTAAAGAGCTTGCCAAGTTGCCTTATCCTCTTATTGCTAATGATGATGCTTGTGCTACTAACTCTACTTCTTGTGAAGCATCCTTTTAAAGGAGAATGTTGAGCTAAGGGCTCAACTTGAGTTGCTATCTAGGAATTATGGGAAATTGGAAGAAAGTCATGTAATGCTCACAAGATATCATGATTATCTTCTATCATCCCATAATGTGCTAAAATTAGCTCATGAGGCTATTACTACCAAGGTAACATCAAGTAAGCCTCATGTGGACAGTGACACTACTTCTAGTCAAAATGATATATTGCCATGTGCTAGTCCTCATAATTCTTCTACTCATAATGTTGCTACCTCTTGTGATGAACGACTTTCCTTGCCTTGTTTCTCTAACAATGAAGCTTATACTTCCTCTAGTACTTGTGTTGATACTTACCATGTAGAGGAAATCCAAGAGCTCAAGGCCCAAGTCACTTCTTTGAAGAAAGACTTGGAAAAGAGTCATGAAGGGATGTCCACACTCAACAATGTCTTGTGTGGGCAAAAATCCCCGAATGACAAATATGGACTTGGATTCAACTCCAACAAGAAGAAGAAGTCCAAAAACTTCAAGAAGAAGGGCCAAGAACAAGTCAAGAATTCAGCCAAGATTATTTGCTTCAAGTGCAAAATTGAAGGGCACCATGTTAGATCTTGCCCACTACAGACGAAGCCCCAAAGTCACAAGCAACAAGGGAAGCAGCCACAAGTTCAATCACATACTCAACTACAAGTTGAAGAAAGGCCTCTTCCCAAGAAGACCCAAGCCAACACTCCTCATGTTGAGAAATCAATAGGGAAAAAATTAAAGGGTAGATGTTGCTACTTATGTCGTGAGAAGGGTCACTTTGCTTCTTCTTGCATGAGAGGTAATTTACCCAACCCAATCATTATTGATGATATCTATTCTCTTGGGAAGGATAAGGTTGGCAATGTGTTTTCCAAGTCTGTTGGTACTCAAAGTGGTGTCAAGAAAAGTACCATTTGGGTTGACAAGCCTATTGTGACTAACCTCTTAGGACCCAACGTGGTTGGGGACCAACAAGCTCAAACTTGATCAATAAGTGATTGTGGAGGACATTGGAGACTTGGATACATAATGAAGAATTAAAGGGTCTTCATCATTCATATTATCTCAAGCCAAGTCATTTTGATTATCGAGTTTCTATCTTATATCCAATGTGCCTCCTTACGGTAACTTGTACTTAAATTGTTTACATTGTTAGTTACTTTCCCCTTTGCATGTTGTGGTTTTGTACCTTGCATGTGTTTGTATATGTTGTGCTTCCAACTTGCTTATGTTGAGTAATCGAGTATGTGTATGTTGGTTTGCATATCATGTACATGTGAGTCTTGTATTGAGCCTTTTTGCATCTTGTTTGTATCTTTGTTATCTCGTGTGACAGATTAATGGATTATCCCATTGTGGGGGAGTGATGTGCTTTGCACACCTCACAATCCTATAAATGTGTATAAATGGAGAATACCACTTAGTATTGATATTTCAAGATTATCTTGTTTCTATGTGGTATGTCTTACTCATGAGAAATTCAAGTTCTATATGGTCCATTAATTATCTCTTGTTGGTTTTAATTTTCCACGTGTTAATATTGTTGGGTTATCACATTATGGGGGAGTAATATTCTATGTGCATATTACAAGCCTAGAAAATGTGTACATTTGAGGTATAGCCACTTAGTGTTGATATTGTAAATTATCTTGTTCCTAGGTGGCATGTTATCTCTACAAGTGTCATTTGCTTGCGTTTTAGGGGTAAAAGATGATGTTGGATATATTTGTGATCTACCAATCAGTATTATTTCCAAAATACTTCTTGTCCTTGACAATTGGTATTCCCATCATGTGGTAGAAATTGCTAATCATCTTTACATTGGATTTTGTGTTTCGTTTGTCTTCCTTGCCTCTTGTGGATCTATTTTAACATGTCTAGTGTTTTTATAGATATAGAGAAAGTCATGATCCCATCTTGTGCATTTTGTATTTAAAAGCAAATTCTATATAATGCACATCCCTTGGGTGAGCTATCCTATTTTCTTTAGAACACTCTCTTTATTCGTCCATCATAAAATCTTTTGATCCCCATCAAGTGTGTTGATGGGAGGCAAGTCGTGATATTTATGATGCTTTGTGCCATAATGAAAATTTGTCGAGGGTTTGGTCTGTTTGGAACCTAACTCTCTTTTGGAAACTAGATACCTCGTGTTTGTTTTCCTTCAATTGGTATCTTGTTTCCTTTTATTTGGCATGTGTCAATGGATATCTCATTCCTTGAGGTATCTTTTAATTGATATCCTTGAAGTGATAGTTTTTCGTTTGGGATCTTATTATCACTTTATACCTTGTCTTTTGGTAACTTATCAACTTTGTGTTGAGTTGATTCTTGAAAGCCTTGAGCATGCGTATTTACTATATATATAGCTTCTTTTGCATGCTTTCTTTCCTTGACCCGATATATAGGGGAAACTCCACCTTGTCATAAATTGGCTAAAGTGTGCATGAAATTCAATTTCATATCTATATTCACATATTTATGTGGAGCTTGTCCTATGTATTGTTGGTTTTCTAACTCTTTGGTCCCAATGAATTTGGGCACCATTTTGTTTGTTTGTTGTTCTAGGAACAATTGCAGATGCATTGGATGCTCGGCTCGCCTACAAGGAAGGTGTTGACACTATGTGCTTAATGCAGCCAAGTTAGGATGATCAACGAACAACCATCTACTACATCAATCCAATGATGTGTCGGTAACAAGTATCTACTTCATGCATACATTCCTTGCAAGGCCCGAACATTTCTTCTCTTGGCTGTGCGGTACTACCATGGGTAGCCAGGGTACTACTGCCGGAGATGTGTTACTACTGCACTCATGCACTAGCAGCACCGACACGGTACTACCGCATCCAGCACGAAAGTATTTTTCTTCTGCCGTTGGACGAACGGTACTACCGCCCAGCGAGCGGGAGTAAAATTTTACGACCGCTGGCCAGGCAGTACTACCGTGATGACGTGTGGTACTACCGCGCCGTCGGGACCACGAGGGACTATACCCTCCTCTTGTGGTTCCGCCTCTCTCTCCAGGTTGCATCTTGGCATGAATCTCTTGATTCGTTCTTGTGGTACTTGTTTCCTTTCTCAAAGCATCCAAATGATGATGTCTTATGTTAGTTGGGATGTCTTTGATATTCGTATGTTGGAAGTTCATATTGTACAATAAGAAAATATTAGGCCATGTGCTATGCTTCCAAGCAAAGACCTTATTGATATATTTATGACTTCCTTTTGGATATCTTGTTTGTTCCTTCTTGTAACCATTTCGTGTGTACATCCTTCTTTGTGGATATATATCATCATGATTGTCTTCTACCTAGAATCTTTTACACATGAGAGAAGTTACATCTCTAATTGATATCATGTTTTCTTTCACGACCACCGTTGCATTTCCTTTTTCGGTTTTTGGTGGCTTCGTGAAAGGATTTGTCTTGAGTGTGTATCTTATATTCTTGCATCTTGATGCACTCTTTGGTGGTGAAGATTATTTTTCCTCATGCTTGTCTTGAGGGTTTTGCCATTTCGATTAGTATCCCTGCTCTTGACAAGGTTATTATTTCCTATCTTCACCATGGGTTATCACAAGCGTTACTTCTCAATTTGTTTTTTAGTAAGCTTGTGAACCCATTTTCTAGTAGTGTGTGTGGGGGAAGGATTTTTCTTGCACTTTGTTTCTCATTTCATCAAGACTATGTTGATGAGTAATGCTCGTCCTTATCTTAGTCTTCTCAAGTACTTGCCATGACTCACGCACATTATTTTGGTTGAGCCTATCTTAAGTTGCTTCTTTTACATGTTGCTCAACAATTTGTTTTGTGCAAGTGATATGCTCATTGTCTCATCTATCTTCTTGCACTCATTGTGTGTTTTTATTAATTTTGGGGGAGCAACGATCCTATTTTTTGCACTTGTATCAAATACAAAAATCTCTTATTAGTGCACAAATCATGGGGACCTTCTCTAGTTTTGATAAAACACTCATTTGCCTTTATCATAATATCTTTTATTCATGTAGTTCGAAGGACCATGTGATTATTTGTTCCATACGGTATCTTTTGATTGCTTGCTTCTATTTTGTAAGTCTTTGTGCCATACGATCCTTCTTGTTGCAATCTTTGGGTCCTCAATATAGTTCGTTTTCCTCCAACTACTTATCATTGTATTTGTGTATTTCTTTGCACTCATTTGCTGATAAGTACACACTTTTTGGAGGACCACCTACCATATTGGCTTTCTAACCTTTTCGTCCATTTTGGCAATCGATGCCAATGGGGAGAAGTTTAGAGAGTTTACTTTCGATATGTTTATAGGGTTTTGCTTTAATTGTGTAAGCATTTACATCTTGCACGCATACATTATTGATTTGTATGTGTGCGCTTGGTTATGCTTATTTCCTTATATAAACTCTCTTGAAGTGGTTGTCATCAATTACCAAAATGGGGGAGATTGTTAGAGCATATCTCTCCATATGTGGTTTTGGTAATTGATGACAATTCCTATGGACCAATGGTTGCCTTAAGTTATATTCATAGGATTTGCCCATAGGCACTTCTTGAAGTCCATCTATTGGGTTCAAGGAGTTTATATGATGACCAAGGTGGTATTCAAGGTATTATCCAAAGAATGGTCAAAGAGACACAAGGTTGATCAAGATTGTCAGACAAAGAGTAAATCAAGATGATCAACACACAAAGCGTACAAGATGTACCGAGAGGGATCAAGTGATCCCATGGTATGGTAAGCATTGTCCATTACATGTGTGTTTACTAACCCATGGTCTTCGTGTGAGTTCTATGTGGGGTTAGGTGTGTTTCCATGGGCTTCCATCAAGAGGAAGGTCTCATACAACCCATGGAGGATGACGTCAAGTGGTGATCGTCATCAAGATTGCGGTGTGCAAGTTCAAGTGGATCATCACGAAGATATCATGCTTGAAGCTTGCCGTCCATTGTGGTGGCAATGGACTTGTGAAGATATGCTGAAGAGCGGCTCACCCATAGTGTGTATGAGGGAGCAATCAACTAGTCTTCATCAAGCCAACGCAATCAAGAAAGGTGGTCCATCTTGAGGAAGCCAAGATCATCGTCATCTAGCTCAAGAGGACGAGGTGCAAGGTATGGTTTGCCCTTGATAGGTTTTATGTTTTAGGATAGATTGTCGTACTGTCAAGGGGGTCTCTCAAGTGAGTAGCTTGATTGTATCGTTCGTTGAGAGCTCAAACCATTTGCATCCTTGCATCATACTTCTTGGTTCTTGCTTGGTGTTTCTCTTTGTGAGTTTTAGAGCTTATGGTCATCTTCATGACAAGCTCAAGTTCATCGAAAACGGAGTCCATATGCATCTTCTATGATGTTTTCGATGTTGGGAGTTTTTACCGGTATTATTCGAGGAAGGGTTCTCACCATTTTATTATGGTCCTTTTCTCACTTTCTTCTTATTCGTATTTCTATCAATATTGTGTTATCCCATGTTGTTAGATTTCCAAAAAACTTGGTTTCGTTGAATTCGGAGTCCGTATGCGAAAGTTAAGGCAGTTTCGCTGGCGAGCGGTAGTACCGCTTGTGCCGAGCAGTAGTACCGCTCCGTGAGACTTTATTTGTGCATCCTTTTTGCCTCGGCATGGTTGGTGAACCTCCCGAGCGGTAGTACCGCTCCGTCGGACTTTATTTGCGCATCCCTTTTGCCTCAGCATGGCTGGTGAACCTACCGAGCGGTAGTACCGCTCCCATGAGCGGTAGTACCGTTGTGTGCGGGCTGTGAAGCATAACGGTTGGATTTTGCCTCACATATAAAAGGGAGTCTTCTTCCCCATTGAACCTTATCTCTTCAGATTGTGTTCTTCCCCCATTGTTGACATTCTTCGATCTTGCTAACTCTCAATCCCTCCAATGATTATTGCTAGTTCTTGAGGGAAAAGAGAGAAGAGATCTAGATCCACATTTCCACCAATCACTTTCTCCTCTAAGTGAGGGGAACCCCTTGCGTCTAAACCTTGGAGTTCTTCGTGTTCTTCTTCGTTCTTCCTCTCATTTTCCTCCCTAGCATTAGTTGCTTTGGTGGGATTTGGGAGAGAAGGACTGTGGCACTCCGTGTGCCCTTGCCATTGCATTTGGTGCATCGGTTTGAGTTCTCCACGGTGATACGTGGAAGTGAGAAGTTGAGAAGCTTATTAACCTTAGGTATTTGGTACCCCTAGAAGCTTGGTGGTGCCTCGGAGCTCAATCATTGTGGTGTAAAGCTCCGGGCAAGCGTCAGGGTCTCCAATTAAGTTGTGGAGATTGCCCCGAGCATTTGTGGTCACCTCGAAGCCATATGCCATTGTGGTGAAGCTTCGTGGTGTTGTTGGGAGCCTCCAATTAAGTTCTGGAGATTGCCCCAACCTTGTCTATACGGGTTCGGTGACCGCCCTCAAGGTTCCCTTAGTGGAATCACGGCATCTTGCATTGTGCGAGGGCGTGAGGATATTACGGTGGCCTTAGTGGCATCTTGGGGAGCATTGTGCCTCCACACCGCTCCAACAGAGATTAGCATCCGCAAGGGTGTGAACTTTGGGATACATCATCGTCTCCGCGTGCCTCGATTATCTCTTACCCGAACCCTTTACTTATGCACTTTACTTTGTGATAGCCATATTATTTCTTGTCATATATCTTGCTATCACACAGTTGTTTATCTTGCTTAGCATAAGTTGTTGGTGCACATAGTTGAGCCTAGTTGTTTTAGGTTTTGTGCTTGAGAAATTAAACGTTAGTTTTATTCCGCATTTGTTCAAGCATAAACCGTAATTATTTTAAAGCGACTATTGACCCCCCCCCCCTCTAGGCGACATCCACATTCTTTCACGTGGAGAGGACCCGTCATAGGACGAAGTCCCCGTCCTCGAGGGTGCGAGGGCGGATGTGGCGCCCGTCGTAGCGCTGCAAGGCGTGCTGGTACCTCGCGGCACAGAGGACGGGCTGGCGCAGGCCTCCTCGAGGAGCAAAAGATCAGTCCCCTGTCAGTCATCGTGACGCGCCTCGATACATCAAACGCTAAGACCCGCGGGGAACCATGCTTAAACTTTGAGGGAAGGACTGCCTTAGCCCCGTAGATGAGGAAGAAGGGGGTTTCGCTTGTGGGCTTAGTCGCAGTGGTGCGAATGGACCACAACACAGCCTGTAGCTCACCCAGCCAACCCTTCCCGCAAGCTTCAAGCTTCTTCTTGAAGCTCCTGGTCTTGAGGCCCTTGAGGACCTCAACATTGGTGCACTCGTCATGGCCGTTACTTCACAGGCGTGCTACGGAAGCATAGCATATCTGCGTACCAAGGTTAGCAAAGTATGATGTGAAAACGCCACTTGTGAATTGGGATCCTTTGTCGATGATGATGCGGCTGGGGACGCCGAATCGACACATGAGGCCCTTGATGAACTTGACGGTCGAGTCGGCCAGGATGGTGTGTACCAGCTCCACCTCCGTCCACTTGGTGAACTTGTCAGCGACGACATAGAGAAAACGGTATCCGCCTGGCGCGCGGGGGAAAGGGTCATGTATGCCCAGCCCCCACACCGCAAAGGTCCATGAGAGCGGAATCTTTCGCAGCCCTTGCACAGGCTCATGAATCTGCTTGGCGTGGAATTGGCAGGCCTTGTAGTACTGGACCAGCTCTGAAGTGTCGCGGAGCATAGTGGTCCAATAAAAACCACTACGAAACACCTTACCAGCGAGGGTGCGTGCGTGGAGTGGTTCCCACAATCCCCTCCATGGATGTCGGCGAGCAGCTCGCGCCCCTACTCCTCCAATATGTAGTGTAGCAGGACGGCATTGGGCTGCCTGCGGTACAAGTCACCATCCCTCAGGGAGTAAGCAGTGGCTTGTCGGACGACGCGTTCCGCTTCAGCATCCTCCGAGGGGAGGTTGTCATGAAGCAAGTAAGCCTTGAACTCCACGGCTCAGCTGCCCTCTTGAGGTTCCAACACCAACAGTAGGCGGTCTCCGAGGGTGGGGCATAGTCTAGAGCGCCTGTTGGTGGGGCAGGTGGCAGCCCTCATGCAGCAGTATTGCGCTGACGCAAGTGTCATGGCTGAAGGCATGAGGAGCCTTTCCTCAAAGACGTCGGGGCTCCGGGACTTACGGCGAGACGCCCGCTTGGCGATGCCGTCAGCCTCCTTGTTGGTGTCACGTGGGATGTACTACAGCTCTAGCCTAATGAAACATTTTTCTAGCTTGTGTACCTCCTCTAGGTAAGCTGCCATGTCCTCATCCTTGGGCTTGTAGCTTTTGTTGGGGGAGTTGACGAGGAGCTGGGAGTTTCCCTTGACAACGAGGTGCTTGATGTCGAGGACAGAAGTAGCCTTGAGGCCGGTGATGAGGCCCTCGTACTCCGTGATGTTGTTGGAGACATTCTCGCTACACCTGAAACATAATTTTATCGTGTAATACAGTTTATCTCCCGTCGGTGATGTGAGCACGATGCCAGCCCCCATGCCCTACCTCGAGAAGGCTCCGCCGAAGCATAGGGTCCACCCGCAAGGCGCCTCGTCCCCAGGAAGGAGGGACTCCTCTTCGTGAGGCCCCTCCTCACCAGGGTCCATCCACTCTGCCATAAAGTCGGCCAGGGTTGCTCCTTTGATGACCCTGGTGGTGCTAAACTCTAGTTGGAAGGCGTGCAACTCAATGTTCCACTCAGCAACCCTGTCGGTGACATTGGGACTACGCAAAATTTGCTCCAAAGGATAGGCGAAAATAACCTTAATCGTATGGCCCTAGAAGTACTGGCGCAATTTCCTGGAGGCGACGAGGAGCGCGAGGAGGAGCTTTTGCTGCATGAGGTAGCGCTCTCGTGCATCCCTTAGCATGGTGCTCACGAAGTACACTAGGTGCTTGATGTGGCTCGCGACCGTGGCATCCAAATCGTCCTCGCCATGAAGCTCAGGGGCCGGGGTCCCTAGAGGCACGAGGTCGGGGGGCCTGAGGCTCTCCGGAGGCGGGGCGTTGAGGGCCCCATGAAGGGGCACCCGGGGAGAGAGGACCCTCGACCGGCCCGATTGTATTGGGGTATCTCCCGGCGTCGCCCTCCTGAGCCATGTGGGCTTCTTCTTGGCTCATGCTTGCTCCTCCCGCTCCACCACGAGGGCACCACTTGTTGTCTCGGGGTGGCCGCCAAGTACAACAACATGCGCTCACGGGACGCAATTATGCCTTATTCGGGGACGTAAATCAAGAAGAGAAGGTTTAATACACAACTAAAATAGATCTCATGGCCCACCAGGGCTCCATTTAGCGGGTATATCGAGAAGTGGTAGCACAAGACTACCAGGGGTCATTGAGAGTCCTTTGAATACAAAACTTCGCCTTTAAGCGACCAAACCTGACGTAAAAGAATTTCGAACTTGTGATCCTTGATCGAACGTCTTTGAGGACGTGTGAAGTCCTAGACGTAGAACACCAACGTGGAAGATGGAACTCGCCTACGGAAACAAAGACCAAGACAATGAAGCTATTCCGAGGAAGCATCCGAAGTCCTCGACTTGAAGACAAGTTCAAGGGCTACTGACCGTGTCGTGAATTAGGGGATGCGCACCACGTAGGCCCTCCATTGTAGGGCTGGGACGAAGACCCACCTACCACTGAAGAGTGGGCCATGCATGCCCTGGCCCTCGGCATACTCAAGATGGAATCCTCCGAAGACTTGGCGTACACTTCAAGGCATATTTGAATGATCGACATGTTATCCCTAGGAGTAGCCGACGTACTTGTAACTGTAGGTACCCTTAGTGCCTATCTAAGACGAGGGTTTTTGTCTATAGAGGCAATGTTTTTAGACTAGGACACATTCATACAATCTCGAGGTATATCATCGTGTACTTTGTACCCCCCATTCACAATCAATACAATACAAGCAAGATGTAGGGGTTTACCTCTTATAGAAGGACCACATCTGGGTAAATGTTGTGTTCCCTTTACTTCTTGTTACCATTGTACCGAGATCATCTACTCGGTATCCCCTACCCAATATCTATCAGTTTTAGCACCAACACTTGTGCCCCAGCAGCATTTCAGACAGCCATGAACACAACATTTGCACATTTAATCACAAGGTTTCTGTTGGTTTTTGCTGATGACATCCTGATATACGATCAAACTATGTGTGAACATGTGGCACATCTAGAGCGAGTGTTTTAGTTGCTTGAGCAAAACAACTTGTATGTCAAAAGAAATAAAGTGTTCCTTGGAACACTTGGAACATATCATCGATGCCGAGGGCATGTCTATCGATCCTACAAAAATTTATGCAGTTGCTAACTGGCCAAAACTAAAAATGTCAAAGAGTTAACAGGGTTCCTTGGACTAGCTTGGCAGTGTAGGAAATTCATCTGGAATTTTCGGTTGATCACGAGACCTTTGACCGATTTACTATAACATGATGTATTGTGTATATGGATTTTCAGGGAAGAGAGATCATTTGAAGTTCTCAAACAGTACTTGATGTAAGATCTTGTGTTGGCTTTGACAAATTTCAAGAAGGAGTTTGTATTTGAGACTGATGCAAGTGCTACAGGTGTGGGGGCAGTGCTAATGCAGTCTCAGCACCCCCATAACTTTCTTCGGTAAATCATTGGGGCCAAAAAATCAGACACTATATGCATATGACAAAGGGTGTTTAGCTATAGTTTTGGCTATTGAGAAGTGGAAGTCTTACTTGCAACATCAGTATTTCACCATTCACACTGATAAAAAAAAATGGTGCAATTAGGTGACCGTAAGTTCAATACTTCTATACAACAGAAAGCTATCTTGAGACAAATGGGCTTACAATACAAAATATTGTAAAAAAGGAGATCACCAACAAAGGAACATGTTACAAGTTGCTTATTTAGAAGAACTCATGTTGGGGAAATAAAAAAAGAAACAAGGCAAAATACTTGTCATTTCATTGATTAAGGAAGGAGGTTTTAGACAAAAGCCACAAGCGGCAAAAGAAAAACTACTTTTGTGGCATTACAACACCCAGGTGATTGGCACCCGCCAAAGCCCAAAGAGACAACTCTTTATTGATCTTGTTAATGATTACCCTACCACGTTGCAGAATACTCCAGTATTTGTCTTGGACCAAACCTCCTAGGAGATTAGCATCATCAAGGAAGCAAGATCTTTGGGAGAACCGAGATGAATCTGTAGGTTACCATTCCACCACCCTTTCACACCCTCATCGACCATGGAGCAGTAGACATGTGATCCATTCGAAGCCATGGAAGAATGTCATTCCAAATGCGCGGAGAAAAGCGGCATTGGAAGCGAAGGTGAGTCGCACACTCCTGGGCTTGCTTGCAAAGAGGGACAGCTACAACGGATCAAGCTGTGGTAAGTCCAAATCATGAAGAACAAGCCAAACAAAAAAGAATGCACCTCGGGGGAGCCCACACCCTCCACATAGATTGAACAAAATCACGGGAGGTGAGGCCTTCAAACTGAGCCTTGTAGGCCGAGGAATCCAAATACATCCCATCCTTGGTGAACTTTCAAATAATTGAGTCTTCCACGTCGCCAGCAAGGACCATCATTGATAATTTATCCTGGAGGTCAGGAAACTGCTAGATATGCACGAGGGAGAGACCCTCAGTGTCGTAAATGTTCATGATCGAGTGGTTGTTGGTCATGGCTTATTGGACCGAGGAGTTCTTCTTGCCTCAAAGGTCAAAGAGGCCTGCGATGGTCATGGCTTGTTGGGGAAATAAATCAAGTGACTCACGAATTACGTATTACTGCTCTTAGTGAAAGTGTGCAAGTGCAACAATGGTCGTGTGTGCCAAACGCGTGGTAAAGTGGGGGTGGCAAACTGAAGCCGCAAGTGCAAGTTTCCTTGTTTGGAATGGCACCTGACTGCAAGACCTGAGAGGATGTGTTCCCGGTGACGGCGGCATAACCAACATCACCATGTTGGCGACAAGTTCTGTCTCACACGCTGGATATTCGTAAGGGGCGATCCATTTCCAGATTTCACACCACCGATTTTGGAAAGGTTCTACAACCATCCTTGAACTGTTTTTTTTGTTTCTTTTTCTTTTTATTTGTTTCGTTTTTTATTTTCTATTTTGCATTTTCTTTTCTATTTTGACTTTTATTTTTATTTCTTCTTCTTTTTTCCATTTTCCATTTTTTATTCCTTTTTTCTTCAATTTGGGAACATCTTTCGAATTCCTCAACATATTTAAATAATCTTGAATTTTTTCATAAACCATGAATATTTTAAAATTTGTGAACAAAAATTACTAATTCCTGAACGTTTTCCGTCACACATATTTTTTCATATTACTTATATTTTTGGAACACATGAATAAAAAAGACTAACCTTTAAAAAAATTGGAACAATTTTTTGAAATGCGTGAACATGTTTTTTGACAAACATTTTATTGAGTTCATGAATAATTTTTTAATCAACAAATTTTTTTTGAATTATTCTTTCTACTTTACAAAAAATTGTGACTAATTTTAGAAATTATTATATTGAGTATTGTGAATATTATTCGAAATTTTGAGCGGTTCTTTGAGTAGATGAATATTTTTTGGAAATGATAAACATTTTTGAATGCATTTATCATTTCACGAACAGTTTTTCAAATCATGCACATTTTTTGAATTCATGGACATTTTTTTCACAATCCGCAAATTTTTGGAAATCCTAAATTATTTTTAAAAAGGAAATAACTTTAAAAAGCCAAAAAATATGGGAGTTCATGCTTCTGACGCCGCACATGGGTTCATGATTTCATGTATTCATCACATTGAATAGGAGGTCCCCTCGCCACAGCTCTAAAGAAGTCGATGGCGAGGCCAGGGAAGCTTTGGCGACGGCGTAGTCGGCGATGGCCGAAGGATTAATGTACCAAGACCAGAAGGCAATTGCCCAAGGCGCAGCCCATATGTGCAACGGTACTAAAGAAGACATGGAGTTGTGATTGGGAATTCCTAGTCCGCGCTTTAAGCGTCGTGGAAGCAAATTGGCGCTCGCAACATCATCCTATTGAGCTGGCCCATAAAAGCACACCAAGTAGTGTAGCACGAATATCTAAAAAAAATGTGTGGCTATGGAAATACAAACTCACGCCACAACAGTCGTGAAAGATGTAGCATATCAATGCACCATCTAAATGCATGTCAGTACTTGCAGCACGTACGCTTTAAGAAGACTTGCAGTCCTGCTACTTGAATCGTACTCGCATATTCCAAAAAATATATGAAATTATTATTTTTCACTAAAACGAGAACAAAAGTTCAAAAATTTAGAAAAAAATGTGAGTTTAAAAAACTATCAATAATTTTGAAAATTTATAGTGAGTTTGAAAAACTATCATTAATTTCGACAAATTATAGTGAGTTTGAAAAAAGTTCATCGATTTTGCAAAAAGTTCACAAATTTGAAAAAAAAATCATCAACTTGAAAGAAAAAATAACTACCTTAAAAAAAGTTCATTGATTACAAAAAGAAGTTCATCGAATTTGAAAAAAGTTCAAAAATTCTAAAAAACAAATCATCAAATTGAAAAAGTTCATCTAATTTGAAATATAAGTTCACTAATTTTATTTAAAAAGTTCATCAGTTTTGAAAAAAAGTTCATCGATTTTGCAAAAAGTTCATCGGTTTTCAAAAAAGTTCATCAATATTGAGAAAAATTTCATAAATTTGAGAAAACTTCACAAATTAAAACAATCATGAAATTTCGATATTAGTTGACGATTTTGAAAAACGTTCATCGAATATGAAAAATGTTCTTCAAATTTTAAGAAAGTTCGACGAATTTGAAAAAAATGTTAATCCAATTTGGAAAGAGTTTACCGTAACTAAAAAAATTTCACCAAAATTTAAAAATGTTCATAAATTTTGGAAAAAAAAGTTCGTGCAATTAGATAAAGTATATCAATTTTTAAAAAAGTTCATCGAATCTAGAAAAAATTCACAAAATTAGAAAAGTATTCAATTATTTTGAAAAAAGTTTGTCAAATTGGTTCAGATTGTAAAACATGGAAAAATTTCGCTGATTATGAAAAAAAGTTCATCCATTTTTGGAAAAATTACATCAATTTTTAGACAAATCACAATTTGTTTTTAAAAAGTTCATCCATTACGACAAAAGTTCACGAATTTGAAAAAAGTTCATCAATTATGAAAAAAGTTCACAAATTTTAAAAAAGTTCATCAATTATGACAAAAAGTGAAGGATTTTGAAAAAAAAATCATCAAATTTGGCAAATATTCATCGAATTCATGTATTTTTAAAAGGTACATCTACGTAGAAAAAACGTTCATGAATTTAAAAAAAGGATAAGAAGAAAAGAAGCGAACCGGAAAACAGAATATAAAAGGAAGAAGCGAAGTATTGAAACAAATATAGGGCGATGGCCTCGTAGTTAGGGAGTAGAACCTCGGAAGTTGGTAGTTGCACGATTCGAACCCTGGCTGTCGCACTTATTTTTATGTTTCTAGAAACAGGAAATCGTAACAGACAAATGGGCCGGCTCAGCTAGGAGTGTTGTAGGTGTCGGTTTGTAAAATTAGTCTATAATCGACGTTTGTGGCGTTAAATAGGATTCGCTGTTGTGACTTGGTGTCGAGAATTAATGTTACAAGACTCTGTTGCATTTCTTCATTCCTCTTGTTCGAAGGACTCGAGCTCGAGTTCCTCCTCCAAATCCCAGTGTAATGCTGTCGAAATTGTATCTAATTACTCAAATTCAGTCCTGGTTCATGACGTGGGTGAGGTGGTCGCGCACCAGCTCATCATGGTAGCTACTAGCCACCAACTCAAGCTCCACCCATCTTTGCTGCATCGACGCATGTGAGGTGTTTGAGAGAATGCCTCTAACGTCCATGTAACGCCCGTCATTTGCGAGCTGTTATCCCGTGCCACATCGCCTCGCGGGTGGGGTAATCATAGAAGGTGCTCAAATTTAACCAAATACTGCCCTCGTTTCTAAATACAAGTTTTCTAGAGATTAAACTAAAGACCACATACACATATATATGGACATATTATAGAGCGTAGCTTTACTCATTTGTTTCGTATGTAGTCTATAGTGAAATCTCTAGAAAAACTTATATTTAGGAACGGATGGAATATGTCATTAGTGTTTTTTTGCAAAAAGAATAGCATAATACCCAGGGTTTTTAAACGAAGTCGATATGTGGTGGTCTTTTTTAAACCTAACCACTAATATGGTGGTTTTTTGCTATTTATTTCACTCTAGTAATATTTAAATGTTCTGTTCTCCTTGAGACTACCCACAATGGAAGTAACATAGGTAGTTGAAAGGACGTGGATGTCGCCTAGAGGGGGGTGAATAGGCGCTTTAAAATAATTACGGTTTAGGCTTGAACAAATGCGGAATAAAACTAACGTTTAATTTGTCAAGCATAAAACCTACAACAACTAGGCTCACCTATGTGCACCAACAACTTATGCTAAGCAAGATAAACAACTAAGTGATAGCAAGATATATGACAATAAACAATATGGCTATCACAAAGTAAAGTGCACAAGTAAAGGGTTCGGGTAAGAGATAACCGAGGCACGCGGAGACAATGATGTATCTCGAAGTTCACACCCTTGCGGATGCTAATCTCCGTTGGAGCGGTGTGGAGGCACAATGCTCCCCAACATGCCACTAAGGCCACCGTAATCTCCTCACGCCCTCGCACAATGCAAGATGCCATGATTACACTAAGGGACCCTTGAGGGCGGTCACCGAACCCGTACAAATGGCAAACCTTGGGGGCGGTCACCGGTACCCGTACAAATTTCTCGGGGCAATCTCCACAACCTAATTGAAGACCCCGACGCTTGCCCGGAGGTTTACACCATAATGATTGAGCTTTGAGACACCACCAAGTTTCTAGGACGCCAAAGCATCCACGAAGAACAATATCTAGGGTACTAAGTACCAAAGGTAATAAGCTTCTCAAACTTCACTTCCACGTATCATCGTGAAGAACTCAAACCGATGCAACTAATGCAATGGCAAGGGCACCCGGAGTGCCCAAGTCCTTCTCTCCCAAATCCCACCAAAGCAACTAATGCTAGGGAGGAAAATGAGAGGAAGAACGAAGAAGAACACGAAGAACTCCAAGATCTAGACCCAAGGGGTTCCCCTCACTTAGAGAAGAAAGTGATTGGTGGAAATGTGGATCTAGATCTCCTCCCTCTTTTCCCTCAAGAACTAGCAAGAATCATTGGAGGGATTGAGAGTTAGCAAACTCGAAGAAGGTCAACAATGGGGGGCGAACACGAGCTAGAGAGATAAGGTTCAATGGGAAAGAAGACCCCCTTTTATAGGTGGGAAAAAATCCAACCGTTAAGCCTCACAGCCCGCACAGAGCGGTACTACCGCTCGGTAGGTTCACCAACCATGCTGAGGCCACAAAAAACAGTCCGACGGAGCGGTACTACCGCTAGGGAGCGGTAGTAAAAAATTACTACCGCTAGGGAGCGGTAGTAAAAAATTACTACTGCTCCGGGGGCGGTACTACCTCTCCGGGGGCGGTACTACCGCTAGCACCAGGAGCGGTACTACCGCTGGATACTGAAACTGCTGTAACTTCCGCATACGGACTCCGAATTCAACGAAACCAAGTTTGTTGGAAAGCTAACGACATGGGCTAACACAATCTTGATAGAAATATAAATAAGAAGCAAGTGAGAAAAGTCCCATAAGAAAATGGTGAGAACCCTTCTTCGAATAAGACCGGTAAAAACTCCCAACATCGAAAACATCATAGAAGATGCATATGGACTCCGTTTTCGATGAACTCGAGCGTGTCATGAAGATGACCGTAAGCTCGAAAACTCACAAAGATAAATACCAAACAAGAACCAAGAAGTATGATGCAAGGATGCAAATGGTTTGAGCTCTCAACGAACGATACGATCAAGCTACTCACTTGAGAGCCCCCCTTGACAGTACGACAATCTATCCTAAAACAGAAAACCTATCAAGGGCAAACCTATACCTTGCACCTTGTCCTCTTGAGATAGATGACGATGATCTTGGCTTCCTCAAAATGGACCACCTTTCTTGCTTGTGTTGGCTTGATGAAGACTAGTTGATTGCTCCCCCATACACACTACGGGTGATCCGCTCGTCAGCATATCTTCACAAGTCCATTGCCACCATCCTTCACCACTTGACGTCATCCTCCATGGGTTGTATGAGATCTTCCTCTTGACGCAAGCCCATGGAAACACACCTAACCCCACATAGAACTCTCAAGAAGACCATGGGTCAGTACACAAATACGTACTAGACAATGCTTACCATACCATGGGATCACTTGATCCCTCTCGATACATCTTGTACGCTTTGTGTGTTGATCATCTTGATTTACTCTTTGTCTGACGATCTTGATCAACCTTGTGTCTCTATGACCATTCTTTGGATAATACCTTGAATACCACCTTGGTCATCATATAACCTCCTTGAACCCAACAGATGGACTTCAAGAAGTGCCTATGGACAAATCCTATAAATATAACTTAAGGCAACCATTAGTCCATAGGAATTGTCATCAATTACCAAAACCACATATGGAGATATATGCTCTAACAGTAGTAACAGAAGTGTCACCTAAGCAAAAAGTATGATGTGGCAACTAATAAATGAGAAGAGAGAGAAATTGAGTAACTTAGCATGTTACTACCTCCATGAGTAACACTAGCAAAAAAGCCTGTGCGTTGTAACAGAAGAGAAAATAACACACGCTCTGAATGCAATATATTTTCACATTGTCACATCCCTGGAACCCTAATCAAGTATAACATTGTGCTCATATCTTCATTGCATTGCATCAAAGGAAATTGCAACAAGATCAGAGCAAGTGGTGAAGCAAAACTCAAAAACCCTAGCCACTTCTCAAATTCAAAGAAATTATAAACTTGTTCAAATCAATGAACCCAAAATGCCTCAAGAAAAGTTCAAATTTTCTGATAATTCATGGAAACAAGTAAGCAGTGAAGAAAACTATTTTCTTAACACATTTGGCATTTTATTTAAATGCAAAAAACTAATCGATTCAAGTTTAAATTTGAATTAATAAACTTTAAGTTTTCAAAAATGCTGAAAACTTCACGAATGGTTGGATATATTCCATCAAATATTCTGGTGTGTTCAAAATATTTTTTTGGTAAACTATTTTGGAGCTGAAATAAATAGCAAACCAAAACTATTAGCAAATCAGAAAAACAAAACAGAAAAAAAAGGAAAGAAGCTTACCTGTCGCCTGAGGAGGCCCAGCCCACCAGGGGCAGGGGCGTCTTCTTCCTCCTGCCTTCTGGCAGAGGAGAGAACGCCCACGGCGGCTCCTCCACCTCCTGCTTTGCCGTGGCATGCTCTGGTGCTCCCCAGGACAGCGCGACAGCGGGGATAACCTCCCCGAGCACATCCCTATCCATTCCCGTGCACCATTTCCCCTCTCCTCTCGGTTCTTTCCTCCCCCTTCTGCCGCCATTGACAGGAGCTCGAGCTCGAGCTGCCCGTGCCTCTGGCCACTAGTTATCTCCCCCGAGTGCCCCATTCGCTCCGCCTCGACGAGCTGGTCCTCCTTGCAGCAGTAGAAGCCTCCCCGAGCCCTGCAACGCCCATGGCACCGTCGTTTTCAAGCTTCGGCCGCCGGCGAGCTCCGCTCGATTCGTCGCCCACAACGCTTCCCCAAGCCGTCTAAGCCCTCCACTGCACTCCTCGTGAGCTTGCGCAGCTTTTCCCCAAGTTTTCCCCGTCGATCTCTTCCTCTAGGCCTAGTTCCACTAGAGCCCGACAAGGACCGCCGCTACAGCTCGTCGCCGGTAGCCCTCCGGTGAACGGTCGGTCCATCTGAGGCCACCAGCAGCTTCAGGCCGTTGCGTAGATGCTTTAGGAGCCCAGACCCACGTGATTTGACCCTGTTTCCGATGACCTCGACGATGGCCGAGCTTTGGTCACCGTCGAGCTCGTCGCCGGCGTTGATTCCGACCACCCCAGCCCCTGGGGTTTGCCCCATCGTGCGCGCCGTCGAGTGGCCGATCCTCCTGTGGTCTCCGTCGTGCGTTTGGTCGTCGGAGACGAGTTTCCGATGCCCTCCGCCGTACTGGTGGTCGCCGGAGGCTCCCCGCCGGCGAGGACGACCTCGTCGCCGGTGGATCTCAGCTGGCCTGAGCCACTGACGCGTGGGGCCAGCCTCTCGGAGTTTAGGATTAACAAAAATGAAGTTAATTAATCTAATAAGTCACTGACATGTGGGTCCAGTACTGTTAATTAGCTAATTAAGTTTAAAACTAATCTAAAACTGAACAGAGTCACTGACCAGTGGGTCCCACTGGTCAGGTTTGACTTTCAACGGCCAGTTGCACCCGCTGATGTCATGCTGATGTAGTAAAGATTTTCTGATTTAAAAGAATTCCGGAAAAATGCCAAAACTTCTAAAAATCATAGAAATTAATCTGTAACTCCAATGAAAATAATTTATATATGAAAAAGTATCACAAAAATCCAAGGAATCTGAATATGTCATTTTCAGACATGTTTGAAAATGTTACTAGACCAAACTTGTAGAATAATGAATAAGTTAAATTTTATAAATGCTATGGAGATAGAATTTGAAAATCATTTGAATTCCACTTCAAATACTATGATCAAACATTGTTCAATCACAACCAGCAACTTAACATATCATTTCCATGCATGTTAAAAACAAGTTGATCTGAGCATCAGGTCGAATCAATTAAAATGGTATTCAAAAATACCTCGTTTGAAGTGATATTTGAATCTGATTCAAATCAACTCCAAACTTAATAAATGATAGCTACATTAGCATACCAGCTTGCATCCTCATGCCAGGCTCATGCATCACTCTGTTGCATATGATTGTTATTGATTGATGCCATTTCTTTCGGTAGGCTCCGCTCCTCCGGATTCCACCAATATCCGACTGATGGATATTGTCCCTCTTCTGAGCAACAAGGCAAGCAACCATTTTGATCATCCCGATAAATCCCATGTTCCCGCTCCTGCACTTACTTATTGCATTAGGATCAAATGCTTCAAATGCTTTTGCCACGTTAGTTGAACCCACTTCCTTTGCATGACCTGTCCTTGTCATAGTAAATAGCTGAACCTTGCAACCTAGCATACCTGGTAGTTTCTTGAGCCATGATGTGCCTTATCCTGCTATGCATGCTATGCTTAGAGTTGTGTATGGTCTGTCATCTGGGAGATGAACAGAATTGTGAGAGTGTGTTCAGTAAGTAAAGGTTGTGTGTTGAACCTGATTTGGTAAAGGTACCGGTGAAAGGCTATGTAGGAGTACATGGCGGGTTGTTTCATTGGAACCGTCCTTAGGAATTGAGTTCCGTGTATGTAATCGAAGACGAGATACTACCACATGTTGGGCCTTGAAATATGACCCCACTCGACTTATTAATCGCTTAGTACTCGGTGTAGGAGATGCAAGTAGTTTCTGGTGTTTATAGTCATGCTGGAGGCAGTGCATAGCGCTGACCTGAGAGGTGGGCTGTGATGCGGTAGGCAGTGGCACGGTGTACCAAGTGGCACCTGGATGGTGGGCTTGGGAACCCTGCGCACAACGTTTGGGGTCGTGGCGGAAACCTCGGCGGACTTCCGTGCGGGTTACCCTCAGATAGGCGATAGACCTGGACTAAGTATTAGTGTGGTTAACGGTCGTGGCCGACTCCCTCGCTGGGCTTCCGCTTGAAGGTTGCCGAGGTGCATGACGTGCACATGGCGATAAGTGGCGAGAGTGTGTGTGACAAAGTACACCCCTGCAGGGTTATGATCTATTCGAATAGCCGCGTCCGCGGATATGGACTAGTTGGAGACATATGTTGTTCATAGATTACTTTAATGGCTACTCATAAAATTGTCAAGATAAGCGTGAGTGTCATGGACGGCATTTCCGTATGGAGATGGAATGATTCCACGATGGAGTATTGTTGTGGTGTTAGTGGACTCGTGTGCGACAAATCAAGTTGTCAAAAATTATTTGAAAATATCAAGTATTGTTGATGATATTGGTCTAAGATGTGAGTTTGTTTGTCAGGATGGTGTTCACCAGGTTGAACCGTGCCCCTGCTTATGAGCAAGGCGAGGGTAGTCAAGCGTCACAGGAAGACCTGCCTCACCCGCCCTCTCTGGCGGAAGTGATGCTTGAGGCAGAGAGGAACAAAAGGGAGACCAACCGACTGTTAGAGCGTATTGAGCAGAATACGGCTCGTCAGCCTAGGAATGCTGCAGTGTACTTCAATGACTTTGTGAAGCTGAATCCTCCAAAGTTCCATCACTCCGTCGATCCCCTCGACGCTGATGATTGGATGTGCAGTATCTCACGTAAGATTCGCTCTGCGAATGTTGCTGAGCCCGACAAGGTGACCTTTGCGGCGTATTTTCTGGAAGGACCCGCCAATTTGTGGTGGGAGAACTTTGAAGCTATGCGTCCTGCTGAACCAGCAGCCACCTGGGCAGACTTTAGTGCAGCCTTCCGTCTGCACCATATTCCAGAGGGCCTGATGGACAGAAAGAGAGAGGAGTTTTGTGCATTCACCCAGGGAAAGTTGACCGTGGATGCCTATAGCCGCGAGTTTGGTAACCTCGCCCGCTATGCAACAGAGGAGGTGTCTACTGACGCCAAGAAGAAAGCAAGATTCCGTAAGGGTCTGAGCCCTGAGCTTTGTCGTGATTTGCGCCTCCACGGGTGTACAAGCTTCCAAGCCTTGGTCAACAAGGCGATCAGTGCCGAGACTGGTCATACCGACTTTGAAGCCACAAAGAAGCACTCCCGTGACTTTGGCTCGTCATCTCGTTCTGCGTTTCCAAAATGCAGGCTGTGGGTTCCAAACAGTTCTCTGCCGCCAAGATACACTCCGAGGCCATCCTATGTGGCGCCTCAGACGAATCAGACTAACCCTCCAGCAAAAACCTATGGTGGTCCAGCTAGCAATGCTACACCACGTGCCAACCAAGTGATATGCTATAAGTGTGGAGAACCCGGGCACTATTCACGTGAGTGTCCTTAGAATGTGGGTGCCAAGCAACCCGGAAAGTCCGTCGGGCAAGGCAAGTCGGGCAAAGCTTACTATGTGAAGCCAACTTCTGCACGTGGTCGTGTGAACTATGTCTCAGCAGAAGAAGCTGCAGAGGATCCCGACGTCATACTGGGTACGCTTCTTGTTAATCATCACCCACCGTCTGTTCTTTTTGACACTGGGTCTTCTCATTCCTTCATTTCAAAAAGTTATGCACAGTTGCATAACATGTCTTTTTGTGATATGCCAATTCCATTGGTTGTCCAAACTCCTGGTAGCAAGTGGCAAACCTCTAGGATAACCTATGACAATGAAATTTTAGTAGACAGGCTAGTTTTTCTAGCCTCATTGATAGCCCTGAAATCTTCGGATATTAATATCATCTTGGGTATGGACTGGATGTGAGCTCATTATGCCAAGATTGATACTCATTCTAGAAATGTTCAGCTTACCCATCCCTCGGGTGAGATAGTCAATGTCTCTACTCGAGTTGCCAAATGCCAACTCTATTCCCTCAATGCCAACCCCCTTCCGGAACTTGAAGACATTCTGGTAGTCCGTGACTTCCCGAATGTTTTTCCAGAGGAACTGCCAGGAATTCCACCTGACAGAGATGTAGAGTTCGTGATAGATCTTGTTCCGGGAACTGTTCCAATAGCCAGAAGACCATATAAGATGGCACCCCTGGAGCTAGCCGAACTTAAGAAGCAACTAGATGAGGCCTTGAATAAAGGTTTCATTCGTCCTAGCTCTTCTCCCTGGGCTTGCCCCGTCCTCTTCGTCAAGAAGAAAGACGGAACGGATCGGATGATTGTAGATTACCGACCAGTTAATCTGGTCACCATAAAGAACAAGTATCCGCTCCCCAGGATCAACGATCTGTATGATTAGCTCGCTGGATCCTCAGTCTTCTCCAAAATGTATTTGAGGTTGGGATACCATCAAATCAAGATCAAGAACGGGGACATTCCAAAAACGGCTTTTGTTACTCGTTATGGCCAATACGAGTACACCGTTATGTCCTTCGGTTTAACCAATGCCCCATCCACCTTCTCTCGTTTGATGAATTCAATCTTCATGGAGTATTTGGATAAATTCGTCGTGGTATACCTCGATGATATTCTCATCTACTCGAAGAACGAACAAGAACATGCCGAGCATCTAAGGCTGGTATTGATGAAACTTCGAGAGCGTTGCCTTTATGCCAAATTTTCAAAATGTGAATTTTGGTTACCAGAAGTGACCTATCTAGGTCATGTAATCTCTGGTAAGGGAATTGCTGTCAATCCCGAGAGAGTTCAAGCTGTCCTTGATTGGACTCAACCTGAATCGGTTAAGCAAGTTAGGAGTTTTCTTGGTCTAGCGAGCTATTGTCGCCGCTTTGTCGAGAATTTCTCCAAGGTTGCAAAGCCTCTAACTGAACTCCTCATGAAGGATAAAAAGTTCGAGTGGACACCACAGTGTGAGCATAGTTTTCAGGAACTGAAAAGACGCCTGACTTCCGCACCTGTGTTGCTACCACCAGATTTTTCTAAGGATTTTGTTATCTATTGCAACGCCTCGCGACAAGGATGAGGTTGCATTCTCATGCAAGATCGTCATGTGATTGCATACGCATCTCGACAGTTGCGTCCAAATGAGGATAATTATCCCACACATGATCTTGAGCTTGCAGCTGTAGTTCATGCACTAAAAACCTGGCGACATTACCTTCTGGGTAATCATTGCGAAATATTCACTCATCACCAAAGTCTAAAATATATCTTCACCCAGCCGGATTTGAATCTCAGGCAAAGACGGTGGGTTGAGTTGATCTCGGATTATGACTTAGGGATAACTTACACCCCGGGGAAGGCCAATGTTATGGCTGATGCACTAAGTCGTAAATCTTATTGTAACAACTTGATGCTACAACAAGGTCAACCACATCTCTATGAGGAATTTCGGAAGTTGAATCTTCATATTGTTCCTCAAGGATTCCTTTCTACCCTGGTGGCGAAGCCTACCCTTAGGGATCAAATTATAGCTGGCCAGAAGCGTGACAAGGGTATATCACGGATCAAGGAGAATATTATTAGCAGAAACGCTAATGAATTCTCCATGAATGATCAAGGTGTTGTGTTCTTCCAGAATCGTCTAGTGGTTCCTAAGAACCCACATCTAAGGCAGTTAATCCTTAAGGAGGCCCATGATTCTCCTCTCACCATTCATCCTGGTAGTACTAAGATGTATCAGGACCTACGCCAGAGGTTATGGTGGACTAGGATGAAGAGAGAAATTGCTGAGTTCGTTGCTAACTGCGATGTTTGCCGTCGAGTTAAGGCAGAACATCAAAGGCCTGCTGGCACCCTTCATCCTTTAGCTATTCCTGAATGGAAATGGGATAAAGTTAGTATGGATTTCATTACCGGATTTCCCAAGACCAAGAAAGGAAATAATGTTATCTTTGTGGTCATTGACCGTCTCTCCAAAGTAGCTCATTTTCTTCCAGTTCGTGAGAGTATAACACCTAGCCAGTTAGCAGAGTTATATATCTCTCGAATAGTGTCTCTTCATGGTGTTCCCCTGGATATTAACTCAGACTGTGGGAGTATCTTTACTTCACGCTTCTGGGAAAGTTTTCATAATGCCATGGGGACTCACTTATCTTTTAGCACTGCTTTCCATCCTCAATCAAGTGGTCAAGTAGAAAGAGTGAATCAAATCCTAGAGGATATGCTCCGAGCTTGTGTTATATCGTTCGGTATGAATTGGGAGAAGTGCCTTCCATTCGTCGAATTTGCTTATAACAATAGTTATCAATCAAGCTTGGGCAAAGCCCCTTTTGAAGTTCTCTATGGACGAAGATGTCGAACACCTCTTAATTGGTCAGAAACCAGAGAGAGGCAACTCTTTGGCCCGGGTATGATCCAGGATGCAGAAGAGCAAGTTCGCATTATTCGTGAAAAGTTGAAAACAGCCCAGTCTCGTCAAAAGAGCCAATATGATCGTCATCATAAGGCTGTGACCTTTGAAGTTGACGAGAAGGCTTACCTTCGGGTTACACCTTTGAAGGGTACCCATCGATTCGGTATCAAGGGCAAGTTGGCTCCTCGTTACATTGGTCCTTTTCGCATTCTTGCCAAACGAGGAGAAGTGGCCTACCAGTTGGAACTTCCTCTGCATCTTTCCAAGGTTCATGATGTCTTCCACGTCTCGCAACTCAGGCGTTGCTTTTCGGATCCTATCCGTGAAGTGGACCACAAAACGCTTGATCTCCAAGATAACCTTTCATACCGAGAATACCCTCTGCGTATTCTTGATCAAGCTGAGCGTACCACTCGACGTCGAAACCTCAAGTTTCTTAAAGTTCAATGGTCAAATCATTCTGAAAAGGAGGCAACATGGGAAAGAGAGGATCGTCTCTGACTTGAGTATCCCGCGTTATTCCCGATGACTTCTAAATCTCGGGACGAGATTCTTTTGAGTGGGGGTGAGTTGTCACATCCCTGGAACCCTAATCAAGTATAACATTGTGCTCATATCTTCTTTGCATTGCATCAAGGGAAATTGCAACAAGATCAAAGCAAGTGGTGAAGCAAAACTCAAAAACCCTAGCCACTTCTCAAATTCAAAGAAATTATAAAATTGTTCAAATCAATGAACCCAAAATGGCCTCAAGAAAAGTTCAACTTTTCTGATAATTCATGGAAACAAGTAAGCAGTGAAGAAAACTATTTTCTTAACACATTTGGCATTTTATTTAAATGCAAAAAACTACTGGATTCAAGTTTAAATTTGAATTCGAAAACTTTAAGTTTTCAAAAATGCTGAAAACTTCAGGAATGGTTGGATATATTCCAACAAATATTCTGGTGTGTTCAAAATATTTTTTTGGTAAACTATTTTGGAGCTGAAATAAATAGCAAACCAAAACTATTAGCTAATCAGAAAAACAAAACAGAAAAAAATGGAAAGAAGCTTACCTGTCGCCTGAGGAGGCCCAGCCCACCAGGGGTAGGGGCGTCTTCTTTCTCCTGCCTTCTGGCAGAGGAGCGAACGCCCAAGGCGGCTCCTCCACCTCCTGCTTCGCTGTGGCATGCTCCGGTGCTCCCCAGGACAGCGCGACACCGGGGATAACCTCCCCGAGCACATCCCTATCCATTCCTTTGCACCATTTCCCCTCTCCTCTCGGTTCTTTCCTCCCCCCCTATGCCGCCATTGACAGGAGCTCGAGCTCGAGCTGCCCGTGCCTCTGGCCACTAGTTCTCTCCCCCCGAGTGCCCCATTCGCTCCGCCTCGACGAGTTGGTCCTCCTTGCAGCACTAGAAGCCTCCCCGAGCCCTGCAACGCCCACGGCACCGTCGTCTTCAAGCTTCGGCCGCCGGCGAGCTCCGCTCGATTCGTCGCCCACAGTGCTTCCCCGAGCCGTCTAAGCCCTCCACTGCACTCCTCGTGAGCTTGCGCAGCTTTCCCCCAAGTTTTCCCCGTCGATCTCTTCCTCTAGGCCTAGTTCCACTGGAGCCCGACAAGGACCGCCGCTGCAGCTCGTCGCCGGTAGCCCTCCGGTGAACGGTCGGTCCATCTGAGGCCACCAGCAGCTTCAGGCCGTCGCGTAGATGCTTTAGGAGCCGAGCCCCGTGCGATTTGACCCTGTTTCCGATGACCTCGACGATGGCCGAGCTTTGGTCGCCGCCGAGCTCGTCGCTGGCGTCGATTCCTGCCACCCCAGCCCCTAGGGTTTGCCCCATCGTGCGCGCCGTCGAGTGGCCGATCCCCTGTGGTCTCCGTCGTGCGTTTGGTCGCCGAAGACGAGTTTCCGATGCCCTCCGCCGTACTGGTGGTCGCCGGAGGCTCCCTGCCGGCGAGGACGACCTCGCCGTCGGTGGATCTCAGCTGGCCTGAGCCACTGACGCGTGGGGCCAGCCTCTGGGAGTTTAGGATTAACAAAAATAAAGTTAATTAATCTAATAAGTCACTCACATGTGGGTCCAGTACTGTTAATTAGCTAATTAAGTTTAAAAATAATCTAAAACTGACTAGACTCACTGACCAGTGGGTCCCACTGGTCAGGTTTGACTTTCAACGGCCAGTTGGACCCGCTGATGTCATGCTGATGCAGTAAATATTTTCTGATTTAAAAGAATTCCAGAAAAATGCCAAAACTTCTAAAAATCATAGAAATTAATCTGTAAGTCCAATGAAAATAATTTATATATGAAAAGTATCAGAAAAATCCAAGGAATCTGAATATGTCATTTTCAGACATGTTTGAAAATGTTACTGGACCAAACTTGTAGAATAATGAATAAGTTAAATTTTATAAATGCTATGGAGATAGAATTTGAAAATCATTTGAATTCCACTTCAAATACTATGATCAAACATTGTTCAATCACAACCAGCAACTTAACATATCATTTCCATGCATGTTAAAAACAAGTTGATCTGAGCATCAGGTCGAATCAATTAAAATGGTATTCGAGAATACCTCGTTTGAAGTGATATTTGAATCTGATTCAAATCAACTCCAAACTTAATAAATGATAGCTACATTAGCATACCACCTTGCATCCTCATGCCATGCTCATGCACCACTCTGTTGCATATGATTGTTATTGATTGATGTCATTTCTTTCGGTAGGCTCCGCTCCTCCGGATTCCACCGAATATCCGACTGACGGATATTGTCCCTCTTCTGAGCAACAAGGCAAGCAACCATTTTGATCATCCCGATAAATCCCATGTTCCCGCTCCTGCACTTACTTATCGCATTAGGATCAAATGCTTCAAATGCTTTTGCCACGTTAGTTGAACCCACTTCCTTTGCATGACCTGTCCTTGTCACAGTAAATAGCTGAACCTTGCAACCTAGCATACCTTGTAGTTTCTTGAGCCATGATGTGCCTTATCCTGCTATGCATGCTATGCTTAGAGTTGTGTATGGTCTGTCATCTGGGAGATGAACAGAATTGTGAGAATGTGTTCAGTAAGTAAAGGTTGTGTGTTGAACCTGATTTGGTAAAGGTACCGGTGAAAGGCTATGTAGGAGTACATGGCGGGTTGTTTCATTGGAACCGTCCTTAGGAACTGAGTTCCGTGTATGTAATCGAAGACAAGATACTACCACATGCTGGGCCCTGAAATATGACCCCGCTCGACTTATTAATCGCTTAGTACTCGGTGTAGGAGTTGCAAGTAGTTTCTGGTGTTTATAGTCATGCTGGAGGCCGTGCATAGCGCTGACCTGAGAGGTGGGCTGTGATGCGGTAGACAGTGACACGGTGTACCAAGTGGCACCCGGATGGTGGGCTTGGGAACCCTGCGCACAACGTTTGGGGCCGTGGCGGAAACCTCGGCCGGACTTCCGTGCGGGTTACCCTTAGATATGCGATAGACGTGGACTAAGTATTAGTGTGGTTAACGGTCGTGGCCGACTCCCTCGCTGGGCTTCCGCTTGAAGGTTGCCGAGATGCATGACGTGCACATGGCGATAAGTGGCGAGAGCGTGTGTGACAAAGTACACCCCTGCAGGGTTATGATCTATTCGAATAGCCGCGTCCGCGGATAGGGACTACTTGGAGACATATGTTGTTCATAGATAACTTTAATGGCTACTCATAAAATTGTCAAGATAAGCGTGAGTGTCGTGGACGGCATTTCCGTCTGGAGACGGAATGATTCCACGACGGAGTATTGTTATGGTGTTAGTGGACTCGTGTGCGAGAAATCAAGTTGTCAAAAATTATTTAAAAATGCAAGTTGTCTAGCCACGAGTCAAATGCTGGCTTTCCGCATGAAACCCCACAATTCCTTATTGATACATTGCATGAGTAGATAGTTATCCTAAAGTCTTGCTGAGTACCTCTGTACTCATGTTTTCTTAATATTTGTCGCAGAGGTTGTTAATGACCCTAATGGAGGGTTCTTCCTAGACATCGACGACGACGAGTAGCTGGTATCCCAGCTACGATCTGGCCCTAGGGTGGGTCTGTAGTATAGTCAGGCCATGTGCCTTCTAGTTTCATCTGTCTGTACTCAGACAGTTTGTCTACTTCCGCTGGCTTGTAACTTGAATGACTGTTATGATGGGTCGTGAGACCCCTACTGTGTAATATTATATGTGTGGCTCTTTCGAGCCTCTTAAATAAAGCTTGTATGTTTATGGTTATGTTGTGATGCCATCGATGTATCTATACATATCGGTATGCCATGCGTACGTGTGTCGTACTTGATATGTATGGGGTTCGATTACCTAGCCGTAGACTTTAGTAGCATTACTTACAGGGAAATGCCCCTTTGTGATCCAACGAGCCATGGTAGCTCGCTACTGCTCCGAACACATTGGTTGACCGGTGTGTGTCCTTCTTAGCTGTTGTGTCTGTCCCCTTTGGGGAAATGTCACGCGATGTAATGGAGTCCTTGTAGCTTGCTACGACTCGTCTACATTCGCTGGTGACCGACACCTGCTTTGCTGCGTCATGTATGCATGTCCCTGTGCGGAAGTGCCACTTTGGTTTATGACTAGACATGTCGATCCGGGTTCTTTGTCATTGGATTGCTAGCGACACAATTGCATACGCGAGTCAAAAGGCGCAAACGGTCCCAGCTAAGGTAAGGCTGCAGCCGTGGGGTTAACCGTGCGTGAGACCGCAAAGAGATGCGATGTGTTACAGGCTGGATTCCTATGACATAGGATCGGGGTCCCGACACACATGGCATCACATTTGTGTTGTCGACGATGGCCTCAGTGCTCATACAACGAAAACGCGTTTGAATGTACAGTCACTCGGAATAAGATGAGAAATATGTTATTTCTTCCCACGAGATTTTCCAAAGGTGTGCATGTATGGTTAACAATGTTTTATTTCCTCTCAATTTGGTTTTAATTTAATGGATGTTTATTGCAATTCATATGGTCGTCGGAAAGAGAGAAAAAAAGACCGTGCACTACAGATTAAGTTTGCACCAAAAATAATATTTAAGAAGTATTCAACAGCTAAAAATAACATCCTATTTAGATTCTACACATTTTTTCAATCAAATTTCGTATATAACATGTTAAAATCGAAGTTACGGTTTAAAAGATATGGATAATTTTGTTTTAGATAAAATATGGATTGATTAACTGAGAAGTCGGGTTTTTTTTGTTAAAACAAAAAAAAGCGTTTCGTCTGACTTAAATAGGGAGGGCGGGTTGGTTACTTGAAACATCAGGGAGTTTTCTGAAAAATATAAAAAAAACGGTTCGGCTGTGACTAAAAGATGGACTGCGGGTTGATTATCTAAAACTGTGTGGGCTTTTCTGCAAAATGACAGAAAACGGTTCGTTGTGACTTAAAATTGGACTGTGGGTTAATTACCTAAAACTGTGAGGGCTTTTCTGCAAAATGACCGACGACGGACGACAGAAGCGCTGCGCGCTTTATTATTAGGGGAGATAGCGGATACCAAAGCAAGATGAGTCTATAGCCTAATAAATGATAGACTCAATGTTACTACCCCTATGTTACCATCCATTGTGGAGATAGTAATTTAGACTAATAACATATATATGTTACTACTCTATGTTACTCTCCATTGTAAGTAGTCTGACGAAACAGGAATCTGAGTGACATTGTACGGTTTTCTGGAATTATTTCAGTTTTTTTTTTTTGAATGAAAGGAATTATTTCAGTTTGTCAGGTTGACGTAGAAAATACTTTGTGGATCTTTCAAAGCATCCATATTCCCCATGTATTACACAACAAAAATTATTAATAACTCTTACTTGATCGTTGCAATACTATCCTCAATATGATAAGAATCTTTCAAATTACTTCAATAGATAGATTTGTCATGGTCTGGAAGATATAACATGAGAACGACTAGTTATGTGTTGTATTTAGCTGGCAACAACGACCGACTCAAATCCGTTGTCAATAGAAGTCTTCACTGCATCCACGACAATCTGTGTCTTTCGGGTGATGCCCGGCCACTTCCCCTCAGGCTTGGCACCCGCATCTCTGATGCTCTGCACCAGCCTACAGAACTCCTGGACCATGAGCCCCTCCTGGGGTAGGTCCGTCGTGACAACATGCTTGCTCGGATGTGGATCCCATCCAGTTGAGAGTTCGGCGAAGTTTGTCTTGGAGGCGACGCTGAACGGAGCAGACTTCTCTTCGTACGGAATGACCAAGTCGGTGACATGAATAGTACCATTGGTGCCGACGACGGTGAGGTCCATGGTCAGGTTGGTAAGGAAAGAACAGTGGAAGGTGGCGACCTTGCCGTCGGCCCAGTAGAGCGACGCGCCGCAAGCAAGCAGAACGCCAGCTTGGTTTTTGACAGGGTGACGGAGAGCAACCACATTCTTGGGCAGCTCATAGTCAACAGCCCACAGGATTCCACGGATGCAGTACCACCCGATATCACCCAGCACACCCAGGCCATCAAGGTCCGGCTTTACCCTGATGTCATTCTGGAGGAAATCTTCGTTTGCTAGAAAGCTGACCATGGTGTTTATCTGAAGCAGCGTAAGAGAGAAAATACAATTATTTATCTTCACAGCTGAATGGTGACAATTGTATAAGTTCCATATTAAGTTGACAACAACGGTGTGGGGTTATGTCAGAGAATAGATCGTCACACTGTTAGTTGGGGAACACTTGGCGCATGCAGAATGGGAATAGATCATTTCATGAGCATTCAGAATCCATGTATGTGCTATAGGTTTCAGAGTTCAAGTACTACTACTCCCAACCAAACTCATAAATTGTTGCTATGGGAGTAACAGGCAACAATTTGAATGTGTGGTATCCGTTGTCTTCTCTGTCCCCAACAAACTCATAAACTAGAGGTTTTAGCCACTTTGAGACAAAGTCAGCCTCAGTTTCGCCTTTTAATGCCAGTTTCAACACTTCCAGCAGTATCAACATGTTAATCTGAACTCAAGGCTGTAGACCATTGTCAAGCTGTTGTATCCTGCTTACGAATGCTTTCAGTTTTTCTTTTTCATTTTCATGTCTTGGGGTACTGTGCAGTCTGCAGTGACATTTTGTCTTCTTTTATTCTTCCTTTGGAGTGTGAGCAACTGAGCATCCAATTATATGGTGGTTTATGTAGTCATTTATAGTGTTCATTGTTGTTTAAGAACAGTACCTTCTGTGGTGGATGATGAACTATGCCTTTGTATCAGGTGGCAAGTTATATGGTTTCATTAGTGTAAGAACATCGTGCAGTCTTGGACACACGAGGTTAGTACTGTACTTTGCAATGTAATGTTGCTCCCCAAGTCATATTCTGGCAGAGCCTTTGAAGCTATTCCTTTTCAGATTGTTCAAAAGCCAAAATCATCTCACAACCCAGTAAGGTTCAGTAGCGAGAGTTCAAGCATTCCACAAAGTTTTTTTTATTGGTTGGTACCAAAAGGCAACTAGGCTACTAGCCCGTGCTGGATACAACGACAAACTGCAACTGGCTCCGGCACCACGCTCAGAGTTCACTAGAGAATCTTTTAACGCTTAGAATTAACATGTGTTTGGCTTGTTAGGATTATAGTTGTACTCTCAATCCATCAGGGATCAAACCACATGTCTAACATACGTGTGTCTCAATTGTTTAGAAAAAAATACATGTGTGTCTGAGGTGTCAAGAGAATGGCCCTGTTTGAATCCATGAGTTAGAGTTAGAGCTGGTTAGATTGGACCGCACTAACCCCTAAACATCCAAACAGGAGGGTTAAGAGTTGGTTAGATGCATCTAACCCATTCAAAAGAACTAACCCACCCAAAAGGTGTTTATTTAGGTTAGAGTTAGGTGGAACCCAGAAAAAGTTATTTTTTTTTCTATCTCCACCACATCAAATCCTGGTTAAAGAAGTCAAATGATTGAAAAAAATGCATTTATTGACAATCTAGCCCTATCATCCAAACATTTTTTTTAGTTAAAGTTAGTTTAGGGTTAGTCTAGGGTTAGAATAACCTCTAACCGAGTTAAAGTATCCAAACAGGACCAATGTATTATTTTGGTGTGTGATGGGTTATTAAGTGGTCCACATCTAGGCTAGAACAAATACGTCATGGATTGCATCGACAATCAAATATTTCTGTACCCGGAAAGCAAAATTATAATTTACAACCACGAAATGGGATTAGTAAAAGCGTGCAACATGATTCGAAGGGCATACGCTACGTTGTTAAGATCCTAAAGTAAAGTGGATTCAGAAAACGAAAATGATGACAGTTTCAACATAATGTGGTGTGCGAGCACTTACAAATCTGACGTCTCCGATGGTGTCCTGATCGGCGACGAGCTGACGCATCTTGGCAGTGCGGGGGTGGTGCATCCACATGGTGGAGTCCATGAACTGGACGCCGTTGGCCTCGCAGGCGGCGAGGATGCGCTCGAGGTCGGCGGCGCAGGGCGCGGTGGGCTTCTCGAGGAGCAGGTGCTTGCCTCGCTCGGCGGCGGCGGTGGCCCATTTGACGTGGAGGCTGGTGGGGAGCGGCATGTACACGGCGTCGATGTCCGGGTCGTCGAGGAGCGCCTCGTATGAGCCGTGGATGCGCGTGCCGCTCCGGAGGCCGTTGTCGGCGGCGAAGAGGCGCGCCTTCCCCTCGGAGCGGCTGGCCACGGCGGCCACGTCGGCGGCGGGGACGAGCAGCATTGAGCGCGCGACCTTGCGCGCGATGGAGCCGCAGCCCATGATGCCCAGGCGCACCGGGCGCGGCTCCTCCGGTGCGGCGGCGGACGACATGGCGAGCGGCGCGTCGGGGCCCGATCTGCACGCCGGCATTTGGAGCGAGGATCGACGCGATTTGAGGAGCTTTTTGGGGTTGTTGAACGAGAAGGCACCGGCACAGTTAGCTGCGGCCAAAACCATCTCCATTGTTGAGCCGAATCAAAGACGGGCAGGCTCTAGATCCAATGCAAAAATTTATAGAGCCGGTTGAGCGGAGCCCCCCAAGTTTTAAATTAAAAAACCAAATCCTTCAGTATCAGTACCAGCGCACTCTCGCTCGAAAGAGAATCCCGGCAGCTTCTCTCTCTTACCTACAAGGCTCCAACTCGACTCTCCCGCCACCTACTCCATGGCTGAAACAGCAGGCTTGGGTTCGGTTGTGCGGCTCCCCCGTCCCACGTCTGACAACAGGGAGGGGCGCTCCTCTGACAACAGAATAAACAATGAGGCCTTGTTTGATACCGGTGTATTTTAGAAATTAGTGAGGATTATTTCGGTCAAACCCCTAAATTCACACATATCCCATGACACCATTTGATTCTAGTGTATTTGACATATTTCATCCTCACATTTCTTTATAAATCCTTAAATTCTAGTGCATTTTTTTTCAATACACAATACACCACCCCTACCTAGTGGATTGAGGATAAATGAGGATTTGAAGAGATTAGATGAAGGTTGAGGTTTCATCCAATTCCTGTGAGGATTATCCCATCAATTTCCTTAAAAACCCTAGTAACAAACAAGGCCCGAGGGGTTTTCATTCAGAAAGAGATCCTTCTACTCACTCCTAGCAAAGTTTAGGTGGCCTCTTCAGGTTTAGAAAAGAAAAATTGTAGCAATTCTAAAGAATTTTGTAGAAAAAAATTCTTTGAAGCCCTTTCGTGGGTAGCATTTTCCCAGCTGTCTATCAATGCAAGTAAATGCCACCAGATAAAGTGTACGTATACAAAATGGCACCAGACAAAAACTACTCGGATATTGTTACAACGAAGAACTGCCCAGATATACCCTCATTCTGTAGAATTTTGACCTTGGTCTGGATTAAGAAAGATAGAGGACACACAACATTCCAGAACACAAACCAGATGGAAGTGAAAAAGATCAATTTGAGGAGGGCTGCGATTATACCACAGAACACATGCAACCCTACTCAACCAACTCTGCCTCACGAACATATACCACCAGAGAACACAAGCAAGCAACATATACCACCCACTAACATCATACTGCTTATTATTCCTCAACAGAAAAGGTCCCAAGCAAATCAATCCTCGCCACAGAATTCAAAAAAAAAAAAACTAAACATCAAACATTATTATCCCCATCAGATGAATTAATACTGCATGATCTACGCAACCACACACCACATCACTTACACAAATCCTAGAGGAGACATAACAGCAGTAAGGGCCACAAAGTCGAGCTAATCATCTCTGGCTGGGCTCGACTGTGCGCACGTTCGCGCCCGTCATTCCTTCAAGTCTGTCCTTCATTATATCTACAAAGTGTCCCACCATCTCATGGAACTGCTTCAAACCAGAAAGCGGCAAGATTATCGACGAACGATCAGCTCCAGCAACCTGCATCAAGCCGGATAATAATGGGATCTTACTCTGGTACGGGGGTAGAGTTATCAGTGTCACGAGTGATAATAAAGAATATTATACCTCGGAAATCCTCAAATAATGACCCCTGTTGTTGCTGCCCAGGTCAAAGAAAAACCTTTTTTGATCTGCCCTAATCACCTTAGACAGCCCCATGCCACTAAATTCTTCAATAGGAGGCCCATCAACGTCTACCTCTGGTACAGATGCAGATTGGCTGCCATGCCCAGCTATAAATCCAGCACCAACATCGTCAGAAAGGCCAGGAAGGCGCTCTGGAGGTTCCAGGTGTTGCTGACAAATAAAATATCAGAAAAATTAATGCCGATGTCATTGGAGCCCATAAATAAGCAAGAAACAGGTTAAATTTGTTATACCTGACTTGGATGATTTGGAAGAACGTAGAGTCGGGAAGCTTCGTCATTGATTTCTAACAGTACATTCCTAAATGCTTCCCAACCTTCTTCGCCAGAGCTACCAGCCGGAACAATTATCGTGCTACGGTTTCTATTGACAGATGCCTCCGAAACCTGAAGAGAATTGTGTCAATAGGTGAATATTGTAATCATGTCAAGGCAAACACATACACTACCACGTGTAATTAAGAAGCAAAGACAGCAAAGCATGTACTGTAGAAGCAAAGATAAACAGTGGTTCACCCCGCCGATCCATGTGTTACAGTATATGTGGATTGCACTAGCCCTTTCCATTAGTTCGGACTTTTGGTTGCGTTGGCTAGTGCATGAAGCTTAACATGGTATCAGAGCTAACGTCTTGAGTTCAAGTCCTGGTTTTCGCGATTTATTAAAAAATTGCTGGTAGCCCCCCCTTTGTGTCCACGTAGAGGCCCCTTGAGTCATACGTGAGTTTCACGCGCCGTCGCTCTCTTCCGGTTGCACGTGTTGACTTATCTTCCTCGTCACACGTGAGAGGGGGTGTTACAGTATATGTGGATTGCACTAGCCCTTTCCATCAGTTCGGGCTTTTGGTTGCGTTGGCTAGTGCATGAAGCTTAACACAATCCACATATACTGTAACACCCCCTCTCACGTGTGACGGGGAAGACAAGTCAACACGGGCAACCGGAAGAGAGCGACGGCGCGCGAAACTCACGTATGACTCAAGAGGCCTCTACATGGACACAAAGGTGGGCAACCAGCAATTTTTTAATAAATTGCGAAAACCAGGACTTGAACTCAAGACGTTAGCTCCGATACCATGTTAAGCTTCATGCACTAGCCAACGCAACCAAAAGTCTGAACTGATGGAAAGGGCTAGTGCAATCCACATATACTGTAACAGATTGCACTAGCCCTTTCCATTAGTTCGGACTTTTGGTTGCTGGATGATCATGTGTAATTACTAGTTTCTAACCACAGTATCCACTTTGAAACATATGTACAGGATATTCCCTCATCCACAAGATGTTTGCTGGGACATGTGACGGAACTGAAACCTACTGCACTCTTGCTTGTGTTAAAGGAAAATTTAATTTCACTGGAGAGGCCAAAATAACTAGGCTGCTAATACTCTATTAAAAATCCTTTTGGCAGTTAAGACTTCAACATGCGCCAAAATAAATCATTATGAGAACAAAAAAAGATAGGAAGATGTTGGAATCATTTAGGAGAATGAATACAAAATTCTGGCAATTAACATAAAGAAAAACAGAATATAACTAAAGCAAATATTCACAGGACGAGAGTTGTTCAAAGACATTTAGGAAAAAGTTCAGGTAACTGAATAATGTCGAGGTCATATTTTTATTAACACAATAAGTCAATAAAGCGACATAAAATAATTTACTACTACCTCTGTAAACTAATACTTCCTCCGTCCCAAAATTCTTGTCTTAGATTTGTCTAGATATGAATGTATCTAGTCAAGTTTTAGTACTTTGATACATCCATTTCTAGACAAACTTAAGACAAGAATTGTGAGACAGAGGGAGTATAAGACGTTTTAGAACAATATAATTTAGTGATCTAAAAAGTCTTACATTAGCTTGCAGAGGGAGTAGATAATATTATTAGTCATAAATTAGAGACTTTATATGAAGCACACATAAGACTATTAAATGCACTAAGGGCTTGTCTGATGTTAAGTACTCAATTTTCTGCGAGTATATTCCCTTTCCTCTTGCTTTTAGTATCCTCTGTAGTTATATGATTTCAGGCTTTGGCAACCTTAAAATGGATTTGCAGTATGAAACTATCAATGGATATCTTCGGTTGCTCAAACAAGTTGCCATTGAGGAACACAATTAAGACACAGCAAATACATTCAGGATACTAACTCGTAGTTTTCAGTAACATCACCAAACAAATCCAGAAGATTCCGATAAAGGGACAAACAACCAATTTCCTATTAAAATGACCTAGTACGGTATTATTAGAGACAAAGAGTCAGTAGCATGCCAAATTTTGTACTTTTCAAAACACTATTCAGTTTGAATATTCCTTCCATGGTTGTCTGAACATTGAGATTAATTTTTCTGTTCATCTTTGGAACCACAAGTGCTCCACAACGGATAACTTTACAACAAAACCGAACACAAGTTCAACACTCAAGAAAGTACAATTCAATATCAAGACTATAATCTCATCGAGTACAGAAAAAACTGAAGGGCATAGAAAGATGAGGGAAAATCAATATACTAGCCTCGAACAGAGTAGAAAGAAACACAATTTCCAACATAACGCAGGCAATAGCCAGGTTATAAGTATAACCACAAAACCCAGACTATCTTGTATCCTCTTCCTTTTCCACATAAGATTCAAAGATCAATTCTATGAACAAGTTAAGTGTCAATAATGGTCTGCACAGTAGAATATTGTCATGAACAGACAGCAGGGATGCTATTTTTGCTTAGTTGGAACCAGCTTCATACTAAATAGATTGCAAGACAGCCAGTAAAGGTGAAACTGACAGATTAAGGGAAGCCAAAATCTGAGAAAACACAGCTACTAACTAAAGGGGAAGGTTCCCTTTTGGTCCTCCAACCTTTGGGTTCAAAGCCCAAAGCAGCCTCTTAACTTGGAGTCTGGTCAGAAAAGATCTCGTCTCTGACAAGTAGGTGTAGGTCCATGCTCCAGCATACAACTTGATAGACATCCTCTATCATTATTTAAATCAATATATGCCATTTTAGGAAACGGAAGCTCAGACCTATGTAAAAGAACGAGTTGAGGTTTAATGGACCAGGAGAGGAAGACGAAAACGCTACCTTTCCCTTACTAAATCGACACGCACCTATTTCCCGTTTTAGCTAAACAGTTGAGCTTCTCAAGAATGGATTCCCCATATACCAATTGGGAAATTCTACCACACCAAATTTGACAAAACAAGAAATTCTGCAGGAACGTTACGTCACCTTAAGGTAACGGCCTCTCTTGTTCTCCCCAATATCGAAGTAGAACACCTGCGAGAGCCAATGGGAAATTTAGCAGCGGGCGAGAGCGAAACCAGCGAGGGTTAAATAAATTAACCGTGGAGAGGGCGAGCGGACCTTGGTGTCGAGGCGTAGCTCCTTGCTGAAGACATCGCGCTCGTCGGTGCGGATGTAATAGTCGAAGAGGTCGAGGAACCAGGCGACGCCAGCGATGGGCACGATGATGGTGGAGCGCGTGGTGGACGTCTTCTCGGAGATCTTGAGGTACCTCCCCCGCGGGTTCTCCTTCAGATCGAAGTAGAAGAGCTTGTGCTCGAACTGCAGTGTTTTGCTGACAAGCTCGACGTCGCTCCCGCCGCCGCCGCCGCCGCCGCCGACGGGTCCCACCATGCCTCCCACCCCGCCGCCGACGGGTCCCATACCTCCTCCTACGCCTCCGCCACCGTCCATGACCGCTGCCGCCGCCGCCGCCCGAGCTAGGGTTTAGGCTCTGTCGAGATTAGGGTTTGGGTTTAAACGAAGTCGAGTCGAGTAGGGGATGTGAGGTCGGGAATTGGGATAGATCTCGAGCGGGTTTACCCCTGCAAAGGCGGGGTTACCCTTTTCTCGGCCTCTAAAGGTCACGGACACGTGGGTCCGGCGCTCACGGGGGCCCCGGGTATCGGTGGGAAGGGCGGGGGTTGGTGGGCGATGTGGTCGTTTTGGCGGTTGGAGGCGCCCGTGTGGTTTACCTGCAGATGCTGACCGCGCGCTCGTGGCGTGGTGACTTGTGATTGGCCATCCGGTTTTGTACGGCGGTTTTTGGTGTCGAATGGGCAACTCCAATAATGTCACATCACTGTCTGCAACCCTATCCGGCCACATCATCAGTGTCCTACTCCAAGGAGAAACAACGATGAGAGTGACAGCCGCAAATCCCATTCTGAGAGGGACCTTTCTAAAAAGCCCTCAAATATGTGCATGGTCAACACCACAACGTTTCCATTTTATCTCTGTTTATTCTACCACACGATAAGGGCAATTCCAACGCGCCGATCCAAATGAACGGTGCTTTTGTTTGTTTTTTGTTGGTTTGAGTCGGTCATTCGTTCGGTGTTCGTCCAGTTTAAAATTTGGATCGGCAGTGCGTCCAACACCCGCGACCCATATTTATTGGTGTGGTGAGCTGGTCGTTCTTTTTCAATAAATATGCACATGTTTTTTGCATTATTTGATAAGCAGACATATAAAAAAAGGCTGCTACACGTAAGCTGGATGATCTTACAGAAAGATCATCCACCTGCGCACCGCTGATTGCGGCGTGCATGGCCGTTGATCACAGGCTCGTAGTACAGGTCTTCCTTTTCTCGGTACCCAATCCTCATGCTGCGAATGAAGCACTGCATCGTTGGAGCAATAGCCCCTCCCCGGCAAGCAGTGCAGCCCCTGTTCATTGGTGTGCTACTGATTCTGGTCGCACTGACCGATAAGGCAACATACGGTGGTTTGTCGATGCTCCAACGCAACAACACCAAGCAGCACCGAGCATGCGACAGCTCGAATACAACATCTCTGGCATCCAACGAAGCTCCATTCCATCACCATCACATCTTCCAGCCTTCCATAGCCCCGGCGAAGCTCCATTGCAACGTCGGCGGTGCGGAAAAGCTCCAACGCAAACCGGGGAAGCTCCATTACAACATAGGCAAAGTTCCATTGCAGCGCCGAAAGTGCAGGAAAAGCTCCGTCGTAGCCCGGCAAAGATTCGTTGTAACCCCAGTGTGCTGCATTGCAGCACCGATAGTGAATTGCGCCCGCACCGGCCATCATCGTGTGCTGCGTTGCCACAGTTAACAGCGCTAGCCCCGGCATCCTCGTGGATGTTGAGCAGCGAGCAACTCTCGTCATCAGCCTCCCCCTGCATGATGCGGTGTAGCACCAGCAGCGAGCGGCGCTTGCCGCCACCGACCGCCGTGTCCTACGTTGCAGTAGTGAGCACCTCGTCGCCGGCCCCTTCATGTTGTGTTGCAGCATCGACACCATTACAACGGTGAGTAGCCCGATGTCCGCTCGCAGCACTGACAGTGAGCAGCACCGCTACCGGCGACCACCGCGTGATTCATTGCAGAAGTGAGTAGCTCGCGGCCGACCTCCCCTTGCATGTTGTGTTGCAGCACACACCTCCAGCCACCCCCTACTACATCCTGCTACAACGCAACACCGACGACGCCCTGAGAGAGAGAGAGGAGGAGGCAAAAAGGAGGACGTGAGGAAGACACTGAAAAGATGTATAACCGATGTCGTGATGAGTGAATGAAAAAAGAGAGAAAGCTACATTGATGGAATCGTTCACTTGGACACGTGTACGAAGGAGGAGGCGGTTTACGCAATCGCCAGGTAGATTGGTTGTTTTTAAGCCTTTTCCATAAAAAAAATATCATAGTTTCACAATTAAATAAAGCATGGTTTTCAAATAAATAATATAGCTTTACAAAACCGAATAAAAACAAAATTTTCTCAAATGAAAAAATACATCTATTGGTTGCCAACATGATCCCACATATGCTCAATCAAATCATTTCGTAGCTCCATGTGAGTTTCCCAATCACGCATTTCATAATGAAATTAGGCGAACTATTCAAACGCTGCCGCTCCTCCATGCTCAGGCACAACATTCTCACCATAAAACTGAAACCCTTGATCGTAGATACATTTCAGACGTTCATCTTCTACGATCATATCGTGCATAATCACACAAGCTGTCATAATCTCCCACAGCTTCTTGGTGCTCCAAGTCCTAGCAGGGTACCAAACGATGCCCCATCGAGATTGCAAAACAACAAAGGCATGCTCGACGTCCTTCCTAGCACTCTCTTGCTCTCGGGGAAATCTTTTCCTCTTCTCTCCGGCAGGGTCGGAGATTGTCTTCACAATAGTGGTCCACTCAGGATAGATACCGTCACCCAGGTAGTATCCCTTGTCGTACTTGTGGACGTTGATGATAACATTCATCGGTGGGTTGTTGCCTTTTGCCAGTCTTGCAAACATCAGAGAGCATTGAAGCACGTTGATATCATTATGTGATCGGGCCATGCCGAAAAAAGAGTGTCAAATCCAGAGATCTTGTGAGGCCACGACCTCAAGTATGACAGTGCAAGCCGTGACATGGCCCTTACACTGCCCTTGCCAAGAGGTAGGGCGGTTATTGTTGGGGAATGTCGCATGGGAAACAAAAAAATTCCTACGCACACGCAATACCTATCATGGCGATGTTCATCTACGAGAGGAGATTTTCCGATCTATGTACCCTTGTAGATCGCACAACGGTAAGCGTTAAGAAACGCGAACGATGTAGTGGAACAGCTTGCGTGATTCAAATCACCGTAGTCGTACTCTTCGTCCCATGATCCCATCACGATCCGTCCCGCGAACTTCATCACAATCCGTCCCGTGATCTCATCATGATCCTTCCCAATCTAGTGCCGAACGGACGGCACCTCCGCGTTCAGCACACGTGCAGCTCGATGACGATCTCCACCTTCTTGATCCAGCAAGAGGGGCAGAGAGGTAGAAGAGTTCTCCGACGGCGTGACGGCGCGCCGGTGGTGGTGATGACCTACTCCGGCAGGGCTTCGCCTAAGCTCCGCAGAAATACGATCTAGAGGAAAAATTATGTGGTATAGGGTCGAGCAGCACGTGGCAAAGTTGTGTCTCAAAAACCCTCAATACCTCTAGTATATATATGAGGGAGGGAGGGAGGGGAGGAGGCAGTCTCAAATCCTCAAGGTTTGGCCAGAATTGGAGGTGGAGGAGTCCTACTCCAGTCCTACTTGGAGTAGGATTCCACCTTCCCACTTGGAAACTCTTTCCACCCTGTATTTTATTCCTTCTCAAACCTTATGGGCCTTAGTGGGAACTTATTCCAGCCCACTAGTGGCTGGTTTATCTCTTCACATAGCCGTGAGACCCCTTGGGGCGTGACACCCCTCCCGGTGGTCCCCGGCACCCCTCCCGGCACTCCCCGTACACTATCGATGAGCCTGAAACTTTTCCGATGACCAAAACAGGACTTCCTATATATCAATCTTTACCTCCGGACCATTCCAGAGCTCCTCGTGATGTCCTGGATCTCATCCGTGACCCCGAACAACTTTCGCTTACCAACACCTATAACTCAACTATACCGAAACGTCACTGAACCTTAAGTGTGCAGACCCCACGGGTTCGAGAAGTATGTAGACATGACCCGAGACACTCCTCGGTCAATATCCAATAGCGGGACCTGGATGCCCATATTGGATCCTACATATTCCGAAGATCTTTATCGGTTGAACCTCAGTGCCAAGGATTCATATAATCACGTATGTCATTCCCTTTGTCCTTCGGTATGTTACTTGCCCGAGATTCGATCGTCGGTATACGCATACCTATTTCAATCTCGTTACCGACAAGTCTCTTTACTCGTTTCGTAATACAAGATCCCGTGACTTACACTAAGTCACATTGCTTGCAAGGCTTGTGTATGATGTTGTATTATCGAGTGGGCCCCGAGATACCTCTCCATCACACGGAGTGACAAATCCCAGTCTTGATCCATACTAACTCAACGGACACCTTCGGAGATACCTGTAGAGCATCTTTATAGTCACCCAGTTACGTTGTGACGTTTGATACACACAAGGTATTCCTCCAGTGCTAGTGAGTTATATGATCTCATGGTCATAGGAACAAATACTTGACACGCGGAAAACAATAGAAACAAAATGACACGATCACATGCTACGTTCATAGTTTGGGTCTAGTCCATCACATGATTCTCCTAATGATGTGATCCTGTTATCAAGTGACAACACTTGCCTATGGTCAGGAAACCTTGACCATCTTTGATCAACAAGCTAGTCAACTGGAGGCTTACTAGGGGCAGTGTTTTGTCTATGTATCCACACATGTATTGTGTTTCCAATCAATACAATTATAGCATGGATAATAAACGATTATCATGAACAAAGAAATATAATAATAACTAATCTATTATTGCCTCTAGGGCATATTTCCAACAGTCTCCCACTTGCACTAGAGTCAATAATCTAGTCCCACATCACTATGTGATTCTAACGAATCCATCACCCTTACAGTTATGGGGTTTGGTCACGTCTTGCTTGTGATAGTCAACGGTTCTGAACCTTTCAGATCCGAGTGAGCTTTACAAATCTTTATGTCATCTTTATAGATGCTGCTACTACGTGCTATTCGGAAATATTCCAAATATCTACTGTACTATGTGAATCCGTTTTACTACCCATAGTTATTCGGATTAGTGTCGAAGCTTGCATCGACGTGACCCTTTACGACGAACTCTTTAACCACCTCCATAATTGAGAAAAATTCCTTAGTCCATTGGTTACTAAGGATAACTTTGACCGCTACTCAGTGATTCCATTCTGGATCACTCTCTGTACCTCTTAACAGACTTGTGGCAAGGCACACATCAGGTGGGTACTCAGCATGGCATACTTTAGAGTCTACGACTAAGGCATAGAAGACGGTCTTCGTCTATTCTCTTTATTCTGCCGTGGTCGGGTTTTGAGTCTTACTCAAATTCACACCTTACAACACAGCCAATAACTCCTTCTTTGCTGATCTATTTTGAACTCCTTCAAAAACTTGTCAAGGCATGCATCTTGTTGAAACTTCTATTAAGCGTTTCGATCTATCTCCAGAGATCTTGATGCTCAACGTTCAAGTAGCGCAATCCAGGTATTCCTTTGAAAAACTCCTTTCAAACAACCTTTTATGCTTTACAGAAATTCTACATTACTTCCGATCCACAATATGTCAACCACATATACTTATCAGAAATTCTATAGTGCTCCCACTCACTTCTTTGGAAATACAAGTTTCTCACAAACCTTGTGTAAACCCAAAAGCTTCGATCAACTCATTAAAGCATATATTCCAACACCGAGATGCTTGCACCAGTCCATAGAAGGATCGCTGGAGCTTGCATACTTGTTAGCATCCTTAGGATCGACAAAACTTTCCGGTTGTATCATATACAACCTTTCCGTCGAGGAAAACAATGTTTTGACATCCTATGTGCAATATCTCATAAATAATGCAGCAACTGCTAACATAATTCCAACAGACTTTTAGCATCGCTACGATTGAGAAAGTCTCATCATAGTCAACTCTTTTGAACTTGTCGGAAACATCTTTGCGACAATTCGAGCTTTTCTTAATAGTGACTTATCACCATCATCGTCTGTCTTCCTTTTAAAGATCCATCTTTACTTAATAGTCCTACGACCATCAAGTAGTTCTTCCAAAGTCTACACTTCGTTCTCACACATGGTTTCTCTCTCGAATTTCATGGCCTCCAGCCATTTGTCGGAATTCGGGCCCACCATTGCTTCTCCATAACTCGTAGGTTCATTGTTGTTCAATAACATGACCTCCAAGACAGGGTTACCGCACCACTCTGTAGTAGTATGCGACCTTGTCGACCTACGAGGTTTGTAGTAACTTGATCCAATGCTTAATGATCACCATCATCAGCTTCCACTTCAATTGGTGTAGGCGCCACAGGAACAACTTCCTGCGCCCTACTACACACTGGTTGAAGTGATGGTTCAATAACCTCATCAAGTTCTACCACCCTCCCACTCAATTATTTCGAGAGAAACCTTTCCTCGAGAAAGGACCCATTTTCTATAAACAAACACTTTGCTTCCGGATCTGAGATAGGAGATGCTCCCAACTGTTTTGGATATTCTATGAAGATGCATTCATCCGCTTTGGGTTCAAGCTTATCAGACTGAAACTTTTTCACATAAGCGTCGCAACCCCAAACTTTCCAGAAACGACGGTTTAGATTTCTCTAAACCTCATTCTAACTGTGCCATCTCAACGGAATTACGCGGTGACCTATTTAAAGTGAATGCGGTTGTCTCTAATGCATAACCCATAAATGATAGTGATAATTCGATAAGAGACATCATAGTATGCACCATATCGATAGGTCGCGGCTATGACACCATCAAATCATGGTGTTCTTGGTGGCATGAATTGCGAAACAGCTTCCACATTGTCTTAACTGTGTACCAAACTCGCAACTCAGATATTCATCTCTATGATCATGTCGTAGACAGTTTTATCCTCTTGTTACGACGAACTTCACTCTGAAACAGAATTGAACTTTTTCAATATTTCAGACTTGTGATTCATTAAGTAAATACTCCTGTATCTACTCAAATCATCATTGAAGTAAGAACATAATGATATCCGGTGCGTGTCTCAGCACCCATTGGACTGCATACATCAAAATGTATTACTTCCAACAAGTTACTATCTTGTTTCATCTCAATGAAAACAAGGCCTTGCTCATGTGGTATGATTTGCATGTCACAAGTGATTCAAAATCAAGTGAGTATAAAGATCCATTAGCATGGAGGCTCTTCATGCAATTTATACCAACATGACTCAAGCGGCAGTGCCACAAGTAAGTGGTACTATCATCATCACCTTGTATCTTTTGGCACCAATATCATGAACATGTGTAACACTACGATCGAGATTCAATAAACCATTGAAGGTGATTATTCAAGCAAATAGAGTAACTATTATTCTCTTTAAATGAATAATCGTATTGCAATAAACACGATCCAATCATGTTCATGCTCAACGCAAGCACCAAATAACAATTATTTAGATTTAACACCAAACCCGATGGTAGAGGGAGCGTGCGACGTTTGATCATATCAACCTTGGAAACACTTCCAACACGTATCGTCACCTCACCTTTAGCTAGTCTCCGTTTATTCCGTAGCTTTCATTTCGAGTTACTAATCACTTAGCAACCGAACCAGTATCCAATACCCTCGTGCTACCAGGAGTACTAGTAAAGTACACATCAATATCATGTATATCAAATATACTTCTATCGACTTAGCCAGCCTTCTTATCTACCAAGCATCTAGGGTAGCTCCGCCTAAGTGACCGTTCCCCTCATAACAGAAGCACTTAGTCTCAGGTTTGGGTTCAATCTTGGGTTTCATTAGAGCAACAACTGGTTTGCCGTTTCATGAAGTATCCCTTTTAGCCCTTGCCTTTCTTGAAAATTAGTGGTTTTACAAACCATCAACTATTGATGCTCCTTCTTGATTTCTACTTTCGCAGTGTCAAACATCGCGAATCGCTCAAGGATCATTGTATCTATGCTTGATATGTTATAGTTCATCACGAAGCTTTCACAGCTTGGTGGCACTGTCTTTGGATAACCACCACTATCTCATCTGGAAGATTAACTCCCACTTGATTCAAGCGATTGTCGTACTCAGACAATCTGAGCACACGCTCAATGATTGAGCTTTTCTCCTTTACTTTGTAGGCAAAGAATCTTGTCGGAGGTCTTATATCTCTCAACAAGGGCACGAGCATGAAATCTCAATTTCATCTCTTTGAACATCTCTTATGTTCTGCAACGTTTTCAAAACGTCTTCGGCGCCTTGCTTCTAAGCCATAAAGTATTGCGCACTGAACTATCACGTAGTCATAAAAAAACATGTATGTCAGATGTTTGCAACATCCACATACGATGCTCGAGGTGCAGCACACCGAGTGGTGCATTAAGGACATAAGCCTTCTGCGCAGCAATGAGGACAATCCTCAGTTTTACGGACTAAGTCCGCAAAGTTGCTACTATGAACTTTCAACTAAAGTTTCTCTAGGAACATATAAAACCAGTAGAGCTATAGCGCAAGCTACATCTTAATTCGCAAAGACCATTGGACTATGTTCATGATAATTAGTTCAATTAATCATATTACTTAAGAACTCCCACTCAAAAAGTACATCTCTCTAGTCATTTGAGTGGTACATGATCCAAATCCACTATCTCAAGTCCGATCATCACGTGAGTCGAGAATAGTTTCAGTGGTAAGCATCTCTATGCTAATCATATCAACTATATGATTCATGCTCGACCTTTCGGTCTCTTGTGTTCCGAGGCCATGTCTGCACATGCTAGGCTCGTCAAGTTTAACCCGAGTGTTCTGCGTGTGCAACTGTTTTGCACCCGTTGTATGTGAACGTTGAGTCTATCACACCTGATCATCACGTGGTGTCTCGAAACAACGAACTGTCGCAACGGTGCACAGTCGGGGAGAACACAATTTCGTCTTGAAATTTTAGTGAGAGATCACCTCATAATGCTACCGTCATTCTAAGCAAGATAAGGTGCATAAAGGATTAAAAGCACATGCAATTCATAAGTGACATGATATGGCCATCATCAAATGCTCCTTGATCTCCATCACCAAAGCACCGGTATGATCTTATTGTCACCGGCGCCACACCATGATCTCCATCATCGTTCCGCCATCGAGGTTGTCGTGTATGCTATGCTATTACTACTAAAGCTACGTCCTAGCAATATAGTAAACGCATCTGCAAACACAAACGTTAGTTTAAAGACAACCCTATGGCTCCCGTCGGTTGCCGTAGCATCGACGTGCAAGTCGATATTAACTATTACAACATGATCATCTCATACATCCAATATATCACATCACGTCGTTCGCCATATCACATCACAAGCATACCCTGCAAAAACAAGTTAGACGTCCTCTAATTGTTGTTGCATGTTTTACGTGGTTGCCATGGGTATTTAGTAGAATCGCATCTTACTTATGCAAACACCACAACGGGGATGTATGAATTGCTATTTAACCTCTCTCCAAGGACCTCCTCTGTCAAATCCGATTCAACTAAAGTTGGCGAAACCGACACTCGCCAGTCATCTTTGAGCAACGGGGTTGCTCGTAGCGATGAAACCAGTCTCTCGTAAGCGTACGAGTAATGTCGGTCCAAGCCGCTTCGATCCAACAATACCGCGGAATCAAGAAAAGACTAAGGAGGGCAACAAATCGCACATCACCGCCCAGAAAAACTTTTGTGTTCTACTCGAGATGACATCTACGCATGAACCTAGCTCATGATGCCACTGTTGGGGAACGTCGCATGGGAAACAAAAAATTTCCTACGCACACGCAATACCTATCATGGCGATGTTCATCTACGAGAGGAGATTTCTGATCTACGTACCCTTGTAGATCGCACAACGGTAAGCGTTAAGAAACGCGGACGATGTAGTGGAACAGCTTGCGTGATTCAAATCACCGTAGTCGTACTCTTCGTCCCACGATCGCATCAGGATCCGTCCTGCGAACTTCATCACGATCCGTCCCGCGATCTCATCATGATCCTTCCCGATCTAATGTCGAACGGACGACACCTCTGCGTTCAGCACACGTACAGCTCGATGACGATCTCCACCTTCTTGATCCAGCAAGAGGGGGCGGAGAGGTAGAAGAGTTCTCCGACGGCGTGACGGCGCGCTGGTGGTGGTGATTATCTACTCCGATAGGGCTTCGCCTAAGCTCCGCAGAAATACGGTCTAGAGGAAAAACTGTGTGGTATAGGGTCGAGCGGCACGTGGCAAAGTTGTGTCTCAAAAACCCTCAATACATCTAGTATATATAGGAGGGGGGGAGGGGAGGAGGCAGCCTCAAACCCTCAAGGTTTGGCCGAAATTGGAGGTGGAGGAGTCCTACTCCAATCCTACTTGGAGTAGGATTCCACCTTCCCACTTGGAAACTCTTTCCACCTTGTATTTTTTTCCTTCTCAAACCTTATGGGCCTTAGTGGGAACTTATTCCAGCCCACTAGGGGCTGGTTTATCTCTTCCCATAGCCCATGAAACCCCTTGGGGAGTGACACCCCTCCCGGTGGTCCCCGGCACCCCTCCCGGCACTCCCGTTACACTACCGACGAGCCCAAAACTTTTCCGGTGACCAAAACTGGACTTCCTATATATCAATCTTTACCTCCGGACCATTCTAGAGCTCCTCGTGACGTCCTGGATCTCATCCGGGACCCCGAACAACTTTCGGTTACCAACACCTATAACTCAACTATACCGAAACGTCACCGAACCTTAAGTGTGCAGACCCCACGGGTTCGAGAAGTATGTAGACATGACCGAGACACTCCTCGGTGAATATCCAATAGCGGGACCTGGATGCCCATATTGTATCCTACATATTACGAAGATCTTTATCGGTTGAACCTCAGTGCCAAGGATTGATATAATCCCGTATGTCATTCCCTTTGTCCTTCGGTATGTTACTTGCCCGAGATTCGATCGTCGGTATCCGCATACCTATTTCAATCTCGTTACCGGCAAGTCTCTTTACTCGTTCCGTAATACAAGATCCCGTGACTTACACTAAGTCACATTGCTTGCAAGGCTTGTGTGTGATGTTGTATTACCGAGTGGGCCCCGAGATACCTCTCCGTCACACAGAGTGAAAAATCCTAGTCTTGATCCATACTAACTCAACGGACACCTCCGGAGATACCTGTAGAGCATCTTCATAGTCACCCAATTATGTTGTGACGTTTGATACACACAAGGTATTCTCCGGTGCCAGTGAGTTATATGATCTCATGGTCATAGGAACAAATACTTGACACGCAGAAAATAATAGCAACAAAATGACACGATCACATGCTACGTTCATAGTTTGGGTCTAGTCCATCACATGATTGTCCTAATGATGTGATCCCGTTATCAAGTGAAAACACTTGCCTATGGTCAGGAAACCTTGACCATCTTTGATCAACGAGCTAGTCAACTAGAGGCTTACTAGGGACAGTATTTTGTCTATGTATCCACACATGTATTGTTTTTCCAATCAATACAATTATAGCATGGATAATAAACGATTATCATGAACAAAGAAATATAATAATAACTAATTTATTATTGCCTCTAGAGCATATTTCCAACTCCACTCCGAGTGCATGCAGTCTATGCTGGCATGCATCCCTGAGAAGCCCCTGCTCGCATTCTTCTTGAGGAGTCGGCTTTGTCAAGTACTCACGGCCAAACACAACAATCACAACCTTTGAAAAGACCTCGATGACGCCTAGAGGGGGGGGGGGTGAATAGGCTATTTAAAAACTTCTTCGGATTTGGCTTGAACCTAATGCAGAAATAAACTAAGAGGGTACTTGTCAAGCACAAATCCTAAATGCACTAGGCATTGCAACGTGTATCAACAACACGATCTACCAAGATGGACACAATACAGTTACTAACAAGCACAAGTAAGTTACACAAACTTACTTGAGCTATATCACACAACAAGTAGGTGAACGACACAAGATACTAGATCACACTATATCACACGATATATCAAAAGCTGTAAGTGTGAACGTGTGGATATAGAGGGTATGCTTGAATGATTAATCTTGTACGAGAAATAGCCAACACAATATAATGAGCACAAACAATATGCAATGTATGTATGCTCAAGTAACACAAGTAAACCACAAGTAAGGAGTTAGGGTTAAGGATAACCAAGGTTACAGAGACGAAGATGTATCCCGATGTTCACTTCCTTGGAGGGAAGCTAGTCACCGTTAGAGAAGTGGATGTTACCACGAAGGCACACCAACGCCACGAAGGCTCACCCTATTCTCCCTTTGAGATAACACCACGAAGGCGTTTCTCAACCACTAGTGGTAAGCCTTTGAGGTGGCTTCCAAACCCTCACAAACTTTTCCAGGGGGTAATCACACGGATTGATTCCTCTCCGAAGAACTCCTACCGCCTAGGAGTCTCCAACCTCCAAGAGTAACAAGATCACGGGGAATGCTCAAAACTTGCTCAAATCTCAAATAGCTTGGGTTGAGAGGAGGAGAGGGAGACGATCTATCTTTTGATTGGAACAACTCTCAAAGGGGCTCACAAATGCTCTTGGGATCTAAGATTTGGTGTGAGCAAATGTGTGTGAGGTAGAAATGTGTTCTTATGAGGATAAGGCTGTGTTGGGCACCCTCTCACGAAGTGGGAGAGGGGTATTTATAGTGGGGAGAGAAAAACAGCCGTTGGGGACACTTTAAGTCACACAGGGTCCGGACGTCCGGCAGTTCTCCGAAGTCCGGGCGTTCGCAAGGGGTCGGACGTCCGACACGGGTCGGTCGTCCGAGGGCTGTAGCTATGACTGGAAACACTGTGAATTGAATAGCGACCGGACGTCCGGAGAAGGCCGGAAATCTGAGTTATTCGACTCAACTTCTTCTGGTGGGAGGCTCCGGATTTCCGAAAGGGGACGGACGTCCGACCCTCGGATGTCCGGAGGGAGCCGGAAATCCGAGTTATAGAGCTCATGTTCTTCTGGTGCAGGGCTTCGGATTTCCGAAGCTGGTCGGATGTCCGACCCTCGGATGTCCGGAGGGAGCCGGAATTCCAAGTTATATGACTCAAATACTTCTGGTGGAGGGCTCCGGATTCCCGAAGCCTGCTGGTCGTCCGGCCCTCGGACGTCCGGAGGGAGCCGGAAGTCCGAGGCAATAGACCTGTTTTGAGATAGGAACAGAGTAGAGAATATGTGGTCTGAGCAGAACAGTGGAGATGTAGTTTGAGCAAGTTCATCGCAAAACCTGTGATCCCCTCTTAATAGTGCGGGATCCCTAAAGACTCAAGAATTGTAAAAGGGGTACCGATGATCCATACTTGAGTGTATACTTTTATTCGCTGATCATCACTCCGCACCACTAACGTCAAAGGGACTGATACCTTTGAGTTAGCCCTTTCACTTGAGCTTGATGTTGTTGTTCCTTCTTGGCCCAAGTTGAAAGCAAGACATGATGCAGTCTTCAAGTAGCCCTCCCATACACAATGTAGAAAGCCTAGCTTATGTATTCATCTTCATTTGTCCACCATGTGAACATCCACAAGAATCAAGCATGTAGTGCTTAGGAATGCTTATCTTGATCTTGTCCTTGTTAGCACATGAGCTTGTCCTTATTAACACATGGTCATTAACAATAGTTTCAATGATATATTCGTGCTGATCCACTTGAACTTGCACAACACAATCTTGATGACGATCACCACTTGACGTCATCCTTCATGAGTTGTATGAGATCTTCCTTTTGACGCAAGTCCATGGAAGCACACCTAACCCCCACATAGGAGTCTCACAAAGACCATGGGTTAGTACACAAACACGTAATGGACAATGCTTACCATACCATGGGATCACTTGATCCCTCTCGGTACATCTTATACGTTTTGTGTGTTGATCATCTTGATTTACTCTTTGTCTGAGATCTTGATCAACCTAGTGTCTCTATGAACATTCTTTGGATAATACCTTGAATACCATCTTGGTCATCATATAACCTCCTTGAACCCAACAGATGGACTTCAAGAAGTGCCTATGGACAAATCCTATAAATATAACTTAAGGCAACCATTAGTCCATAGGAGTTGTCATCAATTACCAAAACCACATATGGAGATATATGCTCTAACAATCTCCCCCATTTTGGTAATTGAAGACAACCACTTCAAGAGAGTTTATATAAGGAAATAAGCATAACCAAGCGCACACATACAAGGTAATAATGCATGTCTGCAAGATGTAAATGCTTGCGCAATAAAAGCAAAACCCTCTAAACATATCCAAAGTAAACTCTCTAAACTTCTCTCCCATTGGCATCGATTGCCAAAATGGACGAAAAGTTTAGAAAGCCAATATAGTAGGTGGTCCTCCAAAAAGTGTGTACTTCTCAGCAAATGAGTGCAGAAAAATACACAAATACAATGATAAGTAGTTGGAGGAAAACAAACTATATTGAGGACCCAAAGATTGCAAATAAAAGGATCGTATGCCACAAAGACATACAAAGATAGAGGCAAGCAATCAAAAGATTCCAGATGGAACAAACAATCATATGGTCCTTCTAACCACATGAATAAAAGATATTATGATGAAGGCAACAGAGTGTTTTATCAAGAACTAGAGAAGCTCCCCATGATTTGTGCACTAATACGAGATTTTTGTATTTGACACAGGTGCACAAAATAGGATCGTTGCTCCCCCAGAATTTATGAAAACACACAACGAGTGCAATAAGATAGATGAGACAATAAGCATATCAATTTCACAAAACAAATGGTTGAGCAACATGTAAAAGAAGCAACTTGAGAATAGGCTCAACCAAAGTAATGTGTGTGAGTCATGGCAAAGCACTTGAGAAGACTAAGATAAGGATGAGCATTACTCATCAACATAGTCTTGATGAAATGAGATACAAAGTGCAAGACATATCATTCCCACACACACATACTAGAGAATGGGTTCACAAGCTTACTAATAAACAAAATAAGAACCAACGCTTGTGACAACCCATTGTGAAGATAGGAAGTAAGAACCTTGTCAAGAGGAGGGATACTAATTGAAATGGCAAAACCCTCATCAAGACAAGCATGAGAAAAATAATGTTCACGGCCAAAGAGTGCATCAAGATGTAGGAAAATAAGATACGCACTCAAAACAAATCCTTTCACGAAGCTACCAAAAACTGAAAAAGGAAATGCAACAATGGACGTGAAAGAAAAGAGGATATCAATTAGAGGTGTAACTTCTCTCATGTGTAAAAGATTCTAAGTAGAAGACAATCATGATGATATATATCAACAAAGAAGGATGTACACACGAAATGGTTACAAGAAGGAACAAACTAGATATCCAAAAGGAAGTCATAAATATATCAATGAGATCTTCTGCTTGGAAGCATAGCACATGGCCTAATATTTTCTTATTATACAATATGAACTTCCAACATACGAACATCAAAGACATCCCAACTAGTAGTAAGACATCATCGTTCGGATGCTTTGAGAAAGCAAACAAGTACTACAAGAACGAATCAAGAGATTCATGCCATGATGCAACCTGGAAAAGAAAAGACAGGTTGGGGCCTTTGCAAGAAAAGAATGCATGAAGTGGGTACTTGTTACCGAGACAACATTGGATTGATGTAGTAGATAGTTGTTCTTTGATCATCCTAACTTGGCTCCAATAATCACATGGTCTCAACACCTTCCTTATAGGTGAGCCGAGCATCCAATGCATCTCCAGTTGTTCCTGGAACAGCAAAAACAAACAAAATGGTGCCCAAACTCATTGGGACAAAAGAGTTAGAAAACCAGCAATACATAGGACAAACTCCACATACATATGTGCATATAGATATGAATTTGAATTTCATGCACACTTTTAGCCAATTTATGACAAGGTGGAGTTTCCCCTATATATTGGGTCAAAGAAGGAAAGCAAGCAAAAGAAGTTGTATATAGTAGATATGCATGCTCAAGAATCTCAAGAATCAACTCAACACAAAGTTGATAAGTCACCAAAAGACAAGGTATCAAGTGATAATAAGATCCTAAACAAAAAAAATATCACTTGAAGGATATCAACTAGAAGATACCTCAAGGAATGAGATATCCATTGACACATGCCAAATAAAAGGAAACAAGAAACCAATTGAAGGAAAACAAACACGAGGTATCTAATTTCCAAAAGAGAGCTAGGTTCCAACAAACCAAGCCCTCGACAATTTTTCATGATGGCACAAAGCATCATAAAGAGCAATACTTGCCTCCCATCAACACACACTTGATGGGGATCAAAAGATTTTATGATGGGTGAATAAAGAGAGTGTTCTAAAGAAAATAGGATAGCTCCCCCAAGGGACGTGCATTATATAGAATTTGCATTCAAATACAAAATGCACACGATGGGATCATCACTTTCTCTATATCTATAAAAACACTAGACATGTTAAAATAGATCCATAAGAGGCAAGGAAGACAAACGAAACACAAAATCCAATGTAAAGACGATTAGCAATTCCCATCACATGATGGGAATACCAATTGTCAAGGACAAGAAGTATTTTGGAAGTGATACCCATTGGTAAATCGCAAATATATATCCAAGATCATCTTTACCCATAAAACGCAAGCAAATGACACTTGTAGAGCTAACATGCCACCTAGGAACAAGATAATTTACAATATCAACACTAAGTGGCAACACCTCAAATGTACACATTTTCTAGTTTTGTAATATGCACATAGCATATTACTCCCCCATAATGTGATAAACCATCAATATTAACAAGTGGCAAATTAAAAACAACAAGAGATACTTAATGGACCATATAGAATTTGAATTTCTCATGAGTAATACATACCACATAGAAACTAGATAATCTTGAAATATCAAAACTAAGTGGTATTCCCCATGTATAGACATTTATAGGATTGTGAGGTGTGCAAAGCACATCACTCCCCCACAATGGGATAATCCATTAATCTCTCACAAGAGCCAACAAAAATACAAACAAGACGCAAAAAGGCTCAATACAAGACTCACATGTACATGATATGCAAACCAACATACACATACTCAATTACTCAAGATAAGAAAGTTGGAAGCACAACATATACAAACGCATGCAAGGTACAAAACCACAACATGCAAAGGGGCAAGCACCTAACAATGTAAACACTTTAAGTATAAGTTACCGTAAGGAGGCACATTGGATATAAGATAGAAACTCGATAATCCAAATGACTTGGCTTGAGATAATATGAATGACGAAGACCCCTTAATTCTTCATTATGTATCCAAGTCTCTAATGTGCTCCATAGTCACCTATTGATCAAGTTTGAACTTGTTGGTCCCCAACTACGTTGTGTCCTAAGAGGTTAATCACAATAGGCTTGGCAACCCAAATGGTTCTTTTCTTGACACCATTTTGAGTACCAACAGACTTGGCAAACACATTGCCAACCTTATCCTTCCCAAGGGAATAGATATCATCAATAGTGATTGGGTTGGATAAGTTACCGCTTGTGCAAGACGAAGCGACGTGACCCTTCTCACGACATAAGTAGCAACATCTACCCTTTGCTTTCTTCCGAGTTGATTTCTCACCTCGAGGAGTGTTGGCTTGGGTCTTATTGGGAAGAGGCCTTCCTTCAACTTGTAGTTGAATATGTGATTGAGTTTGTGGCCGCTTCCCTTGTTGCTTGTGACTTTGAGACTTCGTCTTCACAGGGCAAGATCTAACATGGTGCCCTTTAACTTTGCACTTGAAGCAAATGATTTTGGCCGAATTCTTGACTTGTTCTAGGCCCCTCTTGTTCTTTTTTGAGTTTACTCCAACATCATTTTTGTCATTCGGAGATGTTTGCTCACACATGACGTTGTTGAGTGTGGACATCCCTTCATGACACTGTTCCAAGTCTTTCTTCAAAGAAGTGACTTGGGCCTTGAGCTCTTAGATTTCCTCTGCATGGTTAGTATCAATGTAAGTACTAGAGGAAGTGTAAGCTTCAATGTTAGAGCAAAAAGGCAAGGAAAGTAATTCATCACACGAGGTAGCAATATTATGAGTAGACGAATTACGAGGACTAGCACATGGAAATATAGTACTTTGACTAGAAGTAGTGCCATTGTCCACATGAGGCTCACTTGATGTTACCTTGGTGATGATAGCCTCATGAGCTAACCTTTGCACATTATAGGATGTTAGAAGATCGGCATGAGAGCTTGTGAGCATTACATGGTTTTCTTCCAACTTCCCATAATTGCTAGTTAGTAAATCAAGTTGAGCACGTAGCTCAATATTCTCCTTCAATGCTGATACTTCAAATGAGGTAGAGTTAGATGTACAAGTATCATCAACAATATGAGAGGAGTAAGTAGCAAATAGAGACTTCTCATGAGTAGATTGAAGCTCCTCATATATCTTAGAGGTTTTGATGAGCTCTCCCTTGACATTATTGCATTCAAGGAGAAGGACCTCAAAATCCTTTTTAAGTTTATCATGAGTAACTTCAATCTCTCCTTTTGAAGATCTTAAGTCTCTACATGCTTGATGACTCTTCTCAAGTTCATGTTCAAGTTGTTCACTTTTAGCTTGTTCATGATTAAGTGAATCATTACAATTTTCAAAGTAAGCAAGAACATCTTGGAATCTTTGAAGAGCGTTATTTTTAGCTTTATGAAGAATTTTACTGATCACATAGATATTTTCAGTCAAGTCATCATCATCATCCTCATCGCAAATATCATCGTTATTGCACAAGGAAGATGATACCTCATTATTACCTCTTGCCATGAGGCACATGTGAACTGGAGGAGTTGATGATGATTCTTTTGGTGAATCAGATTCTTCATTAGTCAAAAGTACTTCATATTTCTTGATTTCCCTTAAATGATTAGTCATAGAGCAACTAGGGAGAAACAAGATATTTTGATCAAGAGGACACGAGGAAGCAGGCATATCACCACAGACATTTGTTGAGGGATCGTTAGGTGAAATGCATGACCTATCAGCACAATAATTTACACTATGTGTGGTGCTAGATATGCTCGTGTCCATAGAGGCTATGACATTTTCATCAACATATATTTCTTCACTCACCATGTCATTACCTTGTGAGATTGAAGATGCTGAGGTGTGCAAGCAATCGGATATGGAAGTAGTGGTGGACTCTTTAAGATCGAAAAGAGTGAAGAGCTCATGCACCAACTCCTTCATCATAATACCGTCTTCATCAAGATTGGACCCACCATATATATCTTCAAGTTTAGTCCAAACTTCATGAGCTGACTTGCAAGTTGAGATAGACTTAAACACTTCAGGACTTATGGTTCGATGAATGGCAAGAAAAGCCTCACAATCAAGATACATTTCATTAGTAGATGAAGATGCATCATCCTTTTTGTCGGCAATCCCTACAAGAACAATTCGTAAAGTATTTGGGCCCATGGCCCGAAAGTGATGAAGCATACGGATTCTCCATAGGGTATAATTTGTGCCATCAAAGTCAAAGGTGCCATTGTGCACAAATCCAATAGTCGACATCGATACTCTCTAGGTCGTGAAACCTAATTAAAGAGAGACCTAGCTCTGATACCAATTGAAAAGACCTCGATGACGCCTAGAGGGGGGGGGGTGAATAGGCTATTTAAAAACTTCTTCGGATTTGGCTTGAACCTAATGCAGAAATAAACTAAGAGGGTACTTGTCAAGCACAAATCCTAAATGCACTAGGCATTGCAACGTGTATCAACAACACGATCTACCAAGATGGACACAATACAGTTACTAACAAGCACAAGTAAGTTACACAAACTTACTTGAGCTATATCACATGACAAGTAGGTGAACGACACAAGATACTAGATCACACTATATCACACGATATATCAAAAGCTGTAAGTGTGAACGTGTGGATATAGAGGGTATGCTTGAATGATTAATCTTGTACAAGAAATAGCCAACACAATATAATGAGCACACACAATATGCAATGTATGTATGCTCAAGTAACACAAGTAAACCACAAGTAAGGAGTTAGGGTTAAGGATAACCAAGGTCACAGAGACAAAGATGTATCCCAATGTTCACTTCCTTGGAGGGAAGCTAGTCACCGTTAGAGAGGTGGATGTTACCACGAAGGCTCACCCTATTCTCCCTTTGAGATAACACCACGAAGGCGTTTCTCAACCACTAGTGGTAAGCCTTTGAGGTGGCTTCCAAACCCTCACAAACTTTTCCGGGGGGTAATCACACGGATTGATTCCTCTCCGAAGAACTCCTACCGCCTAGGAGTCTCCAACCTCCAAGAGTAACAAGATCACGAGGAATGCTCAAAACTTGCTCAAATCTCAAATAGCTTGGGTTGAGAGGAGGAGAGGGAGACGATCTATCTTTTGATTGGAACAACTCTCAAAGGGGCTCACAAATGCTCTTGGGATCTAAGATTTGGTGTGAGCAAATGTGTGTGAGGTAGAAATGTGTTCTTATGAGGATAAGGTTGTGTTGGGCACCCCTCACGAAGTGGGAGAGGTGTATTTATAGTGGGGAGAGAAAAACAGTCGTTGGGGACACTTTAAGTCACAGAGGGTCCGGACGTCCGGCAGTTCTCGTGTCACATCCCTGAAACCCTAATCAAGTTAGCACTATGCTCATATCTTCTTTGCTTTTGCATCCAACAAAATTTCAACAAGAACAAAGCAAGTGGTGAAGGGAAACTCAAAAACCCTAGCTACTTCTCAAATTCAGAGGAATTATAAACTTTCTCAAATCAATGAACCCAAAATGGCCTCAAGAAAAGTTCAACTTTTCTGATAATTCTTGAAAGCAAATAAGCAATGAAGAAAACCATTTTCTTAACACATTTGACATTTTAAATAAATGCAAAAGGATACTAGTTTCAAGTTTAAAATTTGAATTCAAAAACTTTAAGTTTTCAAAAATGTTGAAAACTTCACGGATGGTTGGATATATCTGAACAAATACTCTGGTGTGCTCAAAATATTTTTTGTAAACCATTTTGGATCTGAAATAAATAGCCAATCAAATAGTTAGCAAAACAGAAAACAAAACAGAGAAAAAAAAAGAAGAATGCTTACCTGACGCTCACTGGCCCAGGCCCAGTCGCTCTGTCGTCTTCCTCCTCGCCAGTAGGAGCAGGAGGTGGCCGCCGCAACGCCGCGCGCCTCCACGCAGCTCCTTGCCCGCGTGGCCGCCGCTTCGCACTGGCGAGCGCGGGGATAACATCCCCGAGCCCGTCTCTATCCCTTCCTGTGCTCCAGTTCCCCCCTCCTCTCGGGATCTCTCCTCCCTCCTCCTGCCAACATTGCCAAGAGCTCGAGCTCGAGCCGCCGTGCCCCTAGCCACAGGACCTTCCTCCCAAGTAGTCCAGTAGCTCCGCCTCGACGAGCTGGTTCTCCCTGCAAAGGCCGAAGCCTCCCCGAGCCCTGCAACGCCCCCAACGCCATCGTCTTCAACCTTCGGCCGCCGGCAAATCGACGGTGAAACGCCGGCTATAGCCCCTCCCCGAGCAGTCTGAACCCAGCTTCGCCTCCACCGTGAGCCTGCGATCATTTCCCCTCTTCTTCCCCTTGGATTCGTGCCCCCTACCCATTGGACCATTGAACCCGAACTCCGGCAGCCGCCTTGGCTCGTCGCCGGCTTGCTCCGGCCACCCATAGCCCTCCCTGAGGCCAGCGCTGGATGAGGTCGAGCGTGGGGATCATCCCAGTGCTCTCGGCAACCGTTTCCGAGCACCACATCACGAGATAGCGCGTCTCCGACGAAGTTCCGTCGCGGATCTGGTCGCCGCCGGTCAGACTCTGGCGGGGGACAACGTGACCGGCCTAACCCCAACAGTTTAGCACTAATCACTCGCTGACAGTGGGCCCCAGGCCAAGTCAAACCCACTTAGGGGCTGGTCAGCGCGGGATTAGCTCCTGAGACGCTGACCAGTGGGTCCCCCGTGTCAGGTTTGACCTCATCAGGTCAGTTGACCTGCTGACGCCATGATAATGTAGTTATGACGCAATAACTGAATTTCTGATTTAAAAGAATTCTAGAAAAATGCCAAAACTTTTAAAAATCATAGAAATTAATCTGTAACTCCAATGAAAATAATTTATATATGAAAAAGTATCAGAAAAATTCAAGGAATCTGAATATGTCATTTTCACACATGTTTGAAAATGTTACTGAAACCAAACATTTAGATTAATGAATAAGTTAAATTTCATAAATACTTTGGAGATGGAATTTGGAAATTATTTAAATTCCACTTCAAATGCTATGATCAAACATTGTCCAAGTCACAAACCAACAACCTAACATGTCATTTCCATGCATGATTAACAACAAGTTGATCTGAGCATCAGGTCGAATCAATTAAAATGGTATTCGAGAATACCTCGTTTGAAGTGATATTTGAATTTGATTCAAATCAACTTCAAACCTAATAAATGTTAGTTATAATAGTATACCACCTTGCATCCTCATGCCATGCTCGTGCATCATCTTGTTGCACATGATTGTTATTGATTGTTGTCATTTCTTTCGGTAGGCGCCGCTCCCCCGGATTCCACCGAATATCCGACTGACGGATATTGTCCCTCCTCTGAGCAACAAGGCAAGCAACCATTTTGATCATCCCGATAAATCCCATGTTCTCGCTCCTGCACTTACTTATTGCATTAGGAACAAATGCTTCAATTGCTTTTGCCACGTTAGTTGAACCCACTTCCTTTGCATGACCTGTCCTTGTCACAGTAAATAGCTGAACCTTGCAACCTAGCATACCTGGTAGTTGCTTGAGCCATGATGTGCCTTATCCTGCTATGCATGCTATGCTTAGAGTTGTGTATGGTCTGTCATCTTTGAGATGAACAGAATTGTGAGAATGTGTTCAGTAGGTAAAGGTTGTGTGTTGAACCTGATTTGGTAAAGGTACCGGTGAAAGGCTATGTAGGAGTACATGGCGGGTTGTTTCATTGGAACCGTCCTTAGGAACTGAGTTCCGTGCATGTAATCCAAGACTAGATACTACCACACGTTGGGATACTTAATTGACCCTCTCGACTTATTAATCGCTTAGTACTCGGTCCAGGAGTTGCAAGTAGTTTTTGGTGTTTATAGTCATGCCGGAGGCCATGCATAGCGCTGACATGAGAGGTGGGCTGTGATGCGGTAGGCAGTGGCACAGTGTACCAAGTGGCACCCGGATGGTGGGCTTGGGAACCCTGCGCACATCGTTTGGGACCGTGGCGGAAACCTCGGCCGGACTTCCGTGCGGGTTACCCTCAGATAAGCGATAAACCTAGACTAAGTATTAGTGTGGTTAACGGTCGTGGCCGACTCCCTTGCTGGGCTTCCCCTTGAAGGTTGCCGAGGTGCATGACGTGCACATGGCGATAAGTGGCGAGAGCGTGTGTGACAAAGTACACCCCTGCAGGGTTATGATCTATTCGAATAGCCGCGTCCGCGGATATGGACTACTTGGAGACATATGTTGTTCATAGATAACTTCAATGGCTACTCATAAAATTGTCAAGATAAGCGTGAGTGTCGTGGACGGCATTTCCGTATGAAGACGGAATGATTCCACGATGGAGTATTGTTGTGGTGTTAGTGGACTCGTGTGCGAGAAATCAAGTTGTCAAAACTTGTTTTAAAATGCAAGTTGTCTAGCCACGAGTCAAATGCTGGCTTTGTGCATGAAACCCCACAATTCCTTATTCATACATTGCATGAGTAGATAGTTATCCTAAAGTCTTGCTGAGTACCTCCGTACTCATGTTTGTTTAATAATTGTTGTAGAGGTTGTTAATGACCCTAATGGAGGGTTCTTCCTAGACATCGATGACGACGAGTAGCTGGTGTCCCAGCTACGATATGGCCCTAGGTTGGGTCTGTAGTATAGTCAGGCCATGTGCCTTCTAGTCTCACCTATCTGTACTCAGACAGTTTAATCACTTCCGCTGGCTTGTAACTGAATGACTGTTATGATGGGTCGTGAGACCCTTACTGTGTAATATTATGTGTGCGGCTCTTCCGAGCCTCTTAAATAAAGCTTGTATGTTTATGGTTATGTTGTGATGCCATCGATGTATCTATACATATCGGTATGCCATGCGTACGTGTGTCATGCTTGATATATATGGGGTTCGATTACCTAGCCGTAAACTTTAGTAGCACTCCTTACAGGGAAATGCCCCTTTGTGATCCAACGAGCCATGGTAGCTCGCTACTGCTCCGGACACGTTGGTTGACCGGCGTGTGTCCTTCTTAGCTGCTGTGTCTGTCCCCTTTGGGGAAATGTTACGCGATGTAATGGAGTCCTTGTAGCTTGCTACGACTCGTCTACATTCGCTGGTGACCGACACCTGCTTTGGTGGGTCATGTATGCCTGTCCCTATGCGGAATTGCCACTTTGATTTATGACTAGACATGTCGATCCGGGTTCTTTGTCATTGGATTGCTAGCGACACAATTGCATACGTGAGTCAAAAGGCGCAAACGGTCCCGGCTAAGGTAAGGCTGCAGCCGTGGGGTTAATCGGCGTGAGACCGCAAAGGGATGCGATGTGTTACAGGCTGGATACCTATGGCTTAGGATCGGGGTCCCGACAGCGTGGTATCAGAGCCTGACTGACTGTAGGACTACTAAGCCAAAACTGGTCGAAGTTAAGTCTAGAATTGCTTTATTATATATAAGGGAATTGTTTGTGGAAGGGAACGTAAGATTCTTGTTCTCTTCTCAAGTTATTCTATTCTGGTCATCCTCGTCTTTTCTGCGGGAATTAAGGACTAGGTTACTCATCTTCTTCTAGGCTTGTGTTTCTGATCGTTAGATTATAAGACTATGGGTCAAGAGTTTTATTGGGTTTCTTTCATTCCTAGGAAAAAGGAAGTAAGTTTGATGATCAGAGAATTGAACTTGATAGTTGAGTGGTTACGCTATTCCATTTTTGGGTTGTCTCAAATTTTTTTTTGAGCATTTACAGCCGTTATGCTGCCCAATCTTGCATTCAGAGCTCTAATGCTTTTGCATTACTCTGTATTTTAGATGCCTGGCCGTCCTTCTCGTCAGGTGGTACGTCTGACCAGGTGCATTGATGTGCCGGGTCATACGGCCATGCTGGTCAGGGTGATGTCGGTGTGCGGTTACCGCTGGTACCCCGAGTACACAGTGGAGGAACAGTACCGAGACTTCAACCAGAGTCAGTATATCTGCACTGTTAGGGTATTTCCAGACTACCCTGGAGCTGAGGAGCCAATCCATTGGTCATATGGATTGGGAGTCACTGTTGATATGGCAGTACAAGATGCTGCCTATTCAATGCTGACCATTATGAGGGCGAGACATGCACTGCTGCAGAATTCAGAGTTCTGCTATGTTCCTGCCTCTCAGCCTGGTGAAGAGGGATACCTCAACGGAGTCTTTTTTGATTCTTCTATGGAGGATCCACTACTGCAGTCCACTGCTGAGATGCTAGAGAACAGAGACAGGGATGCTCGTGCTCTCCGCATGGAGCTTTATTCTACCCGTGCCCGTCTGTGGACGGCTTTGACGCAGCTGGCACCGGTAGTCCAGACAGGGTACGGAGATATGGAGATGCTGAACCCTGTTAGGACCCATCTTCCGACCCACATTGACTGGCCAGCTATAGGAGGAGTCACCCCTCTTCGGGGACCCCTACTACCACCAGTCAGGGGACCAAGGCCACATCAGTGTCCTTATGGATCCCAGGGATCCCAGGCCAGAGTGTTTCCTGATCCGCAGGTTGAGCTTCCAGGTCATGGAGGTAATCTCTATGAGATGTTCTATGCGGATGCCTGAGCTGTGTGTGGAGGGATAGTATGGTAGTAGCCGTACGTTCATAGTCCTGCGTGACTTGTGAAGTATGCTTGTGATATGAAATGAATTCCGGAGGCCTAGATAAATAATGTATAGGAAGCTTGTAAGCCTCTGATGAGTAGTTTCATAATTTCAATAGTTTGCTCTTCGATTAAGGTTGTACTGAACTATGTAAGGGTGTGTATGAACCATGGTGTATATATAGCAGATGCTTGTTACCATGTTGTTCCGATATTCATTTCCGCATTCCGTGTGTTCAGTACATTCTTAATGCATAGCTAGTATTGATATGATATTGGTCTAAGCTGTGAGTTTGTTTGTCAGGATGGTGTTCACCAGGTTGAACCGTGCCCCTGCTCATGAGCAAGGCGAGGGTAGTCAAGCGTCGCAGGAAGACCTGCCTCACCCGCCCTCTCTGGCGGAAGTTATGCTTGAGGCAAAGAGGAACAAAAGGGAAACCAATCGACTGTTAGAGCGTATTGAGAAGAATACGGCTCGTCAGCCTAGGAATGCTGCAGTGTCCCTCAATGACTTCGTGAAGCTGAATCCTCCAAAGTTCCATCACTCCGTCGATCCCCTCGATGCTGATGACTGGCTGTGCAACATCTCACGCAAGATTCGCTCTGAGAATGTTTCTGAGGCCGACAAAGTGACCTTCGCGACATATTTTCTGGAAGGACCCGCCAATCTGTGGTGGGAGAACTTTGAATCTATGCGTCCTGCTGAACCAGCAGCCACATGGGCAAACTTCAGCGCAGCCTTCCGTCTGCACCATATTCTAGAGGGCCTGATGGACAGAAAGAGAGAGGAGTTCTGTGCTTTCACCCAGGGCAAGTTGACCGTGGATGCCTATAGCCGCGAGTTCGGTAACCTCGCCCGCTATGCAACAGAGGAGGTGTCTACTGACGCCAAGAAGCAAGCAAGATTTCGTAAGGGTCTGAGCCTTGAGCTTCGTCGTGATCTGCGCCTCCATGAGTGTGCAAGTTTCCAAGCCCTGGTCAACAAGGCGATCAGTGCCGATACTGGCCATACCGACTTTGAAGCCACAAGGAAGCACTCCCGTGACTTTGGCTCGTCATCTGGTTCCGCGTTTCCAAAACGCAGGCTGTGGGTTCCGAACAGTTCTCTGCCGCCAAGATACACTCCGAGGCCATCCTACGTGGCGCCTCAGACGAATCAGACCAACCCTCCAGCAAAAACTTATGGTGGTCCAGCTAGCAATGCTGCACCACGTGCCAACCAACTGATATGCTAAAAGTGTGGAGAACCAGGGCACTATTCCCGTGAGTGTCCTCAAAATGTGGGTGCCAAGCAACCCGGAAAGTCCGTCGGGCAAGGCAAGTCGGGCAAAGCTTACTATGTGAAGCCAACTCCTGCACGTGGCCGTGTGAACTATGTCTCAGCAGAAGAAGCTGCAGAGGATCCCGACGTCATACTGGGTACGCTTCTTGTTAATCATCACCCAGCGTTTGTTCTCTTTGACACTGGGTCTTCTCATTCCTTCATTTCAGAAAGTTATGCACAGTTGCGTAACATGTCTTTTTGTGATATGCCAATTCCATTGGTTGTCCAAACCCCTGGTAGCAAGTGGCAAACCTCTAGGATAACCTATGACAATGAAATTCTAGTAGACAGGCTAGTTTTTCTAGCCTCATTGATAGCCTTGAAATCTTCGGATATTAATATCATCTTGGGTATGGACTGGATGTCAGCTCACTATGCCAAGATTGATACTCATTCTAGAAATGTTCAGCTTACCCATCCCTCGGGTGAGATAGTCAATGTCTCTACTCAAGTAGCCAAATGCCAACTCTATTCCCTAAATGCCAACCCTCTCCCGGAACTTGAAGACATCCCGATTGTCCGTGACTTCCCGGATGTTTTTCCAGAGGAACTGCCAGGAATTCCACCTGACAGAGATGTAGAGTTTGTGATAGATCTTGTTCCGGGAACTGTTCCAATATCCAGAAGACCATATAAGATGGCACCCCTGGAGCTAGCCGAACTTAAGAAGCAACTAGATGAGGCCTTGAATAAAGGTTTCATTCGTCCTAGCTCTTCTCCTTGGGCTTGCCCCGTCCTCTTCGTCAAGAAGAAAGACGGAACGGATCAGATGGTTGTAGATTACCGACCAGTTAATCTGGTCACCATAAAGAACAAGTATCCGCTCCCCAGGATCAACGACCTGTACGATCAGCTCGCTAGATCCTCAGTCTTCTCAAAAATGGATTTGAGGTTGGGTTACCATCAAATCAAGATCAAGAACGGGGACATTCCAAAAACAGCTTTTGTTACTCGTTATGGCCAATACGAGTACACCGTCATGTCCTTCGGTTTAACCAATGCCCCAGCCACCTTTTCTCGTCTGATGAATTCAATCTTTATGGAGTATTTGGATAAATTCGTCGTGGTATACCTCGATGATATTCTCATCTACTCGAAGAACGAACAAGAACATGCCGAGCATCTAAGGCTGGTATTGATGAAACTTCGAGAGCATCGCCTTTATGCCAAGTTTTCAAAATGTGAATTTTGGTTACCAGAAGTGACCTATCTAGGTCACGTAATCTCTGGTAAGGGTATTGTTGTCAATCCCGAGAGAGTTCAAGCCATCCTTGATTGGACTCAACCTGAATCGGTTAAGCAAGTTAGGAGTTTTCTTGGTCTAGCGAGCTATTGTCGCCGCTTTGTCAAGAATTTCTTCAAGGTTGCAAAGCCTCTAACTGAACTCCTCAAGAAGGATAAAAAGTTCGAGTGGACACCACAGTGTGAGCATAGTTTTCAGGAACTGAAAATGCGCCTGACTTCCGCACATGTGTTGCTACCACTAGATTTTTCTAAGGACTTTGTTATCTATTGCGACGCCTCGCGACAAGGATTGGGTTGCATTCTCATGCAAGATTGTCATGTGATTGCATACGCATCTCGACAGTTGCATCCACATGAGGATAATTATCCCACACATGATCTTTAGCTTGCAGCTGTGGTCCATGCACTAAAAACCTGGCGACATTGCCTTCTGGGTAATCGTTGCGAAATATTCACTGATCACCAAAGTCTAAAATATATCTTCACCCAGCCGGATTTGAATCTCAGGCAAAGACGGTGGGTTGAGTTGATCTCAGATTACGACTTAGGGATAACTTACACCCCGGGAAAGGCCAATGTTATGGCTGATGCACTAAGTCGTAAATCTTATTGTAACAACTTGATGTTACGACAAGGTCAACCACATTTCTATGAGGAATTTCGGAAGTTGAATCTTCATATTGTTCCTCAAGGATTCCTTTCTACCCTGGTGGCGAAGCCTACTCTTAAGGATCAAATCATAGCCGTGCAGGCTTATGATAAGGGTATATCCCGGATCAAGGAGAATATTGCTAGCGGTAACGCTAGGGATTTCTCCATCAATGAGAAAGGTGTTGTGATCTTTCAGAACCGTTTAGTGGTTCGTAAGAGCAAACGTCTGCGGCAATTGATCCGTAAGGAGGCTCATGATTCTCCTCTCACCATTCATCCCGGTAGTACTAAGATGTATCAAGACCTAGGCCAGAGGTTCTGGTGGACTAGGATGAACAGAGAAATTGCTGAGTTCGTTGCTAACCGCGACGTTTGTTGTCGAGTTAAGGCAGAACATCAAAGGCCTGCTGGCACCCTTCAACCTTTAGCTATTCCTGAATGGAAATGGGATAAATTCAGTATGGATTTCATTAACCAAGACCAAGAAAGGAAATAATGCTATCTATGTGGTCATTGACCGTCTTTCCGAAGTAGCTCATTTTCTTCCAGTTCGTGAGAGTATAACAGCTAGCCAGCTAGCAGAGTTATATATCTCTCGAATAGTGTCTCTTCATGGTGTTCCCCTGGAGATTAACTCAGACCGTGGAAGTATCTTTACTTCTCGCTTCTGGGAAAGTTTCCAGAATGCTATGGGGACTCACTTATCCTTTGGCACTGCTTTCCATCCTCAATCAAGTGGTCAAGTAGAAAGAGTGAATCAAATCCTAGAAGATATGCTCTGAGCTTGTGTTATATCGTTCGGTATGAATTGGGAGAAGTGCCTTCCATTCGCCGAATTCGCTTATAACAATAGTTATCAATCAAGCTTGGGCAAAGACCCTTTTGAAGTTCTCTATGGACGAAGATGTCGAACACCTCTAAATTGGTCAGAAACCGGAGAGAGGCAATTCTTTGGCCCGGATATGATCCAGGATGCAGAAGAGCAAGTTCGCATTATTCGTGAAAAGTTGAAAACAGCCCAGTCTCGTCAAAAGAGCCAATATGATCGTCATCATAAGGCTGTGACCTTTGAAGTTGACGATAAGGCTTACCTTCGGGTTACACCTTTGAAGGGTACCCATCGATTCGGTATCAAGGGAAAGTTGGCTCCTCATTACATTGGTCCTTTTCGCATTCATGCCAAACGAGGAGAAGTTGCCTACCAGTTGGAACTTCCTCCGCATCTTTCCAAGGTTCATGATGTCTTCCACGTCTCGCAAGTCAGGTGTTGCTTTTCGGATCCTATCCGTGAAGTGGACCACGAAACGCTTGATCTCCAAGATAACCTTTCTTATCGAGAATACCCTGTTCGTATTCTCAACCAAGCTGAGCGTACTACTCGACGTCGAAACCTCAAGTTTCTTAAAGTTCAATGGTCAAATCATTCTGAAAAGGAGGCAACTTGGGAAAGAGAGGATCGTCTCCGACTTGAGTATCCTGCATTATTCCCGACGACTTCTAAATCTTGGGACGAGATTCTTTTGAGTGGGGGTGAGTTGTCACATCCCTGAAACCCTAATCAAGTTAGCATTGTGCTCATATCTTCTTTGCTTTTGCATCCAAGAAAATTTCAACAAGAACAAACCAAGTGGTGAAGGGAAACTCAAAAACCCTAGCCACTTCTCAAATTCAAAGGAATTATAAACTTGCTCAAATCAATGAACCCAAAATGGCCTCAAGAAAAGTTCAACTTTTCTGATAATTATTGAAAGCAAATAAGCAATGAAGAAAACCATTTTCTTAACACATTTGGCATTTTAAATAAATGCAAAAGGCTACTCGTTTCAAGTTTAAAATTTGAATTAAAAAACTTTAAGTTTTCAAAAATGTTGAAAACTTCAGGGATGGTTGGATATATCCCAACAAATACTCTGGTGTGCTCAAAATATTTTTTGTAAACCATTTTGGAGCTGAAATAAATAGCCAATCAAATAGTTAGCAAAACAGAAAACAAAACAGAGAAAAAAAAAGAAGAATGCTTACCTGACGCTCAGTGGCCCAGGCCCAGTCGCTCTGTCGTCTTCCTCCTCGCCAGTAGGAGCAGGAGGTGGCCGCCGCGACGCCGCGCGCCTCCACGCAGCTCCCTGCCTGCCTGGCCGCCGCTTCGCGCTGGCGAGCGCGGGGATAACCTCCCCGAGCCCGTCTCTATCCCTTCCCGTGCTCCAGTTCCCCCCTCCTCTCGGGATCTCTCCTCCCTCCTCCTGCCACCATTGCCAAGAGCTCGAGCTCGAGCCGCCGTGCCCCTAGCCACAGGACCTTCCTCCCGAGTAGTCCAGTAGCTCCGCCTCGACGAGCTGGTTCTCCCTGCAAAGGCCGAAGCCTCCTCGAGCCCTGCAACGCCCCCAACGCCATCGTCTTCAACCTTCGGCCGCCGACAAATCAACGGTGAAACGCCGGCTACAGCCCCTCCCCGAGCAGTCTGAACCCAGCTTCGCCTCCACCGTGAGCCTGCGATCATTTCCCGTCTTCTTCCCCTCGGATTCGTGCCCCCTACCCACTGGACCATCGAACCCGAACTCCGGCACCCGCCTCGGCTCGTCGCCGGCTTGCTCCGGCCACCCATAGCCCTCCCTGAGGCCAGCGCTGGATGAGGTCGAGCCTGGGGATCATCCCAGTGCTCTCGGCAACGGTTTCCGAGCACCACAACACGAGATAGCGCGTCTCCGGTGAAGTTCCGCCGCGGATCTGGTCGCCGCCGGCCAGACTCCGGTGGGGGACAACATGGCCGGCATAACCCCAACAGTTTAGCACTAATCACTCGCTGACAGCGGGCCCCAGGCCAAGTCAAACCCACTTAGGGGCTGGTCAGCGCGGGATTAGCTCCTGAGACGTTGACCAATGGGTCTCCCCTGTCAGGTTTGACCTGATCAGGTCACTTGACCTGCTGACGCCATGATGATGTAGTTATGACGCAATAAGTGAATTTCTGATTTAAAAGAATTCCAAAAAATGCCAAAACTTCTAAAAATCATAGAAATTAATCTGTAACTCCAATGAAAATAATTTATATATGAAAAAGTATCAGAAAAATTCAAGGAATCTGAATATGTCATTTTCAAACATGTTTGAAAATGTGACTGAAACCAAACATTTAGATTAATGAATAAGTTAACTTTCATAAATACTTTGGAGATGGAAAGTTGGAAATTATTTAAATTCCACTTCAAATGCTATGATCAAACATTGTCCAAGCCACAAACCAGCAACCTAACATGTTATTTCCATGCATGATTAAAAGCAAGTTGATCGGAGCATCATGTCGAATCAATTAAAATGGTATTCGAGAATACCTCGTTTGAAGTGATATTTGAATTTGATTCAAATCAACTTCAAACCTAATAAATGTTAGCTATAATAGTATACCACCTTGCATCCTCATGCCATGCTCGTGCATCATCTTGTTGCACATGATTGTTATTGATTGTTGTCATTTCTTTCGGTAGGCTCCGCTCCCCAGGATTCCACTGAATATCCGACTGACGGATATTGTCCCTCCTCATAGCAACAAGGCAAGCAACCATTTTGATCATCCCGATAAATCCCATGTTCTCGCTCCTGCACTTACTTATTGCATTACAAACAAATGCTTCAAATGCTTTTGCCACGTTAGTTGAACCCACTTCCTTTGCATAACATGTCCTTGTCACAGTAAATAGCTGAACCTTGCAACCTAGCATACCTGGTAGTTGCTTGAGCCATGATGTGCCTTATCCTGCTATGCATGCTATGCTTAGAGTTGTGTATGGTCTGTCATCTGTGAGATGAACAGAATTGTGAGAATGTGTTCAGTAGGTAAAGGTTGTGTGTTGAACCTGATTTGGTAATGGTACCGGTGAAAGGCTATGTAGGAGTACATGGCGGGTTGTTTCATTGGAACCGTCCTTAGGAACTGAGTTCCGTGCATGTAATCCAAGACTAGATACTACCACACGTTGGGATACTTAATTGACCCTCTCGACTTATTAATCGCTTAGTACTCGGTCCAGGAGTTGCAAGTAGTTTCTGGTGTTTATAGTCATGCTGGAGGCCATGCATAGCGCTGACATGAGAGGTGGGCTGTGATGCGGTAGGCAGTGGCATGGTGTACCAAGTGGCACCCGGATGGTGGGCTTGGGAACCCTGCGCACATCGTTTGGGACCGTGGCGGAAACCTCGGCCGGACTTCCGTGCGGGTTACCCTCAGATAAGCAATAAACCTAGACTAAGTATTAGTGTGGTTAACGATCGTGGCCGACTCCCTCGCTGGGCTTCCCCTTGAAGGTTGCCGAGGTGCATGCCGTGCACATGGCGATAAGTGGCGAGAGCGTGTGTGACGAAGTACACCCTTGCAGGGTTATGATCTATTCGAATAGCCGCGTCCGCGGATATGGACTACTTGGAGACATATGTTGTTCATAGATAACTTCAATGGCTACTCATAAAATTGTCAAGATAAGCGTGAGTGTCGTGGACGGCATTTTCGTATGAAGACGGAATGATTCCACGATGGAGTATTGTTGTGGTGTTAGTGGACTCGTGTGCGAGAAATCAAGTTGTCAAAACTTGTTTTAAAATGCAAGTTGTCTAGCCACGAGTCAAATGCTGGCTTTCTGCATGAAACCCCACAATTCCTTATTGATACATTGCATGAGTAGATAGTTATCCTAAAGTCTTGCTGAGTACCTCCGTACTCATGTTTGTTTAATAACTGTTGCAGAGGTTGTTAATGACCCTAATGGAGGGTTCTTCCTAGACATCGACGACGACGAGTAGCTGGTGTCCCAGCTACGATCTGGCCCTAGGTTGGGTCTGTAGTATAGTCAGGCCATGTGCCTTCTAGTCTCACCTGTCTGTACTCAGACAGTTTAATCACTTCCGCTCGCTTGTAACTGAATGACTGTTATGATGGGTCGTGAGACCCTTACTGTGTAATATTATGTGTGCGTCTCTTCCGAGCCTCTTAAATAAAGCTTGTATGTTTATGGTTATGTTGTGATGCCATCGATGTATCTATACATATCGGTATGCCATGCGTACGTGTGTCATGCTTGATATGTATGGGGTTCGATTACCTAGCCGTAAACTTTAGTAGCACTCCTTACAGGGAAATGCCCCTTTGTGATCCAACGAGCCATGGTAGCTCGCTACTGCTCCGGACACATTGGTTGACCGGCGTGTGTCCTTCTTAGCTGCTGTGTCTGTCCCCTTTGGGGAAATGTCACGCGATGTAAAGGAGTCCTTGTAGCTTGCTACGACTCATCTATATTCGCTCGTGACCGGCACCTGCATTGCTGGGTCATGTATGCCTGTCCGTGTGCGGAATTGCCACTTTGGTTTATGACTAGGCATGTCGATCCGGGTTCTTTGTCATTGGATTGCTAGCGACACAATTGCATACGTGAGTCAAAAGGCGCAAACGGTCCCGGCTAAGGTAAGGCTGCAGCCGTGGGGTTAACCGTGTGTGAGACCGCAAAGGGATGCGATGTGTTACAGGCTGGATTCCTATGGCTTAGGATCGGGGTCCAGACATCTCGGAAGTCCGGGCGTTCGCAAGGGGTCGGACGTCCGACAGGGGTCGGTCGTCCGAGGGCTGTAGCTATGACTGGAAACACTGTGAATTGAACAGCGACCGGACGTCCGGAGAAGGCCGGAAATCCGAGTTATTCGACTCAACTTCTTCTGGTGGGAGGCTCCGGATTTCCGAAAGGGGACGGACGTCCGGCCCTCGGATGTCCGGAGGGAGCCGGAAATCCGAGTTATAGAGCTCATGTTCTTCTGGTGCAGGGCTCCGGGTTTCTGAAGCTGGTCGGACGTCCGGCCCTCGGGTGTCCGGAGGGAGCCGGAATTCCGAGTTATATGACTCAAATACTTCTGGTGGAGGGCTCTGGATTTCCGAAGCCTGCCGGTCGTCCGGCCCTCGGACGTCCGGAGGGAGCTGGAAGTCTGAGGCAATAGACCTATTTTGAGATAGGAACAGAGTAGAGAATATGTGGTCTGAGCAGAACAGTGGAGATGTAGTTTGAGCATGTTCATCGCAAAACCTGTGATCCCCTCTTAATAGTGTGGGATCCCTAAAGACTCAAGAATTGTAAAAGGGGTACCGATGATCCATACTTGAGTGTATACTTTTATTCGCTGATCATCACACCGCACAACTAACGTCAAAGGGACTGATACCTTTGAGTTAGCCCTTTCACTTGAGCTTGATGTTGTTGTTCCTTCTTGTCCCAAGTTGAAAGCAAGACATGATGCAGTCTTCAAGTAGCCCTCCCATACACAATGTGGAAAGCCTAGCTTATGTATTCATCTTCATTTGTCCACCATGTGAACATCCACAAGAATCAAGCATGTAGTGCTCACGAATGCTTGTCTTGATCTTGTCCTTGTTATTACATGAGCTTGTCCTTATTAACACATGATCATTAACAATAGTTTCAATGATATATTCGTGCTGATCCACTTGAACTTGCACACCACAATCTTGATGACGATCACCACTTGACGTCATCCTTCATGAGTTGTATGAGATCTTCCTTTTGACGCAAGTCCATGGAAGCACACCTAACCCCCACATAGGAGTCTCACAAAGACCATGGGTTAGTACACAAACACGTAATGGACAATGCTTACCATACCATGGGATCACTTGATCCCTCTCGGTACATCTTACACATTTTGTGTGTTGATCATCTTGATTTACTCTTTGTCTGAGATCTTGATCAACCTAGTGTCTCTATGAACATTCTTTGGATAATACCTTGAATACCGTCTTGGTCATCATATAAACTCCTTGAACCCAACAGATGGACTTCAAGAAGTGCCTATGGATAAATCCCATAAATATAACTTAAGGCAACCATTAGTCCATAGGAATTGTCATCAATTACCAAAACCACATCTGGAGATATATGCTCTAACAACCTTGCAAAACATGTACATGGAATCTAGGCATGTAGACTCGCTCATACGAACGTACTCATAAATGAGATCATCAGATACTCTGTATGGAAGCATCCGGATGGATGTAGTGCATTTCGAATAAGATGAGAAGCAAATCTTTCCAAGGGAGTCCTCCTTGCACTCGAAATAGTTATCGTATCCGACCACCCCCTTTCTAATACGGTTAAAAATATGCCTAGCCATACGGAAATGCCGCCGGAATTTCTGATGTTTGAACAACGGATTGGTTATGTCAAAGTAGTCCTTCCAAAGAAGGAAATCACTACTCTCTGAGTTATGATTCAACGCCGAAAGGTGTCCCGGGATTGAGCCACGGAACAAGGCCACTAGATATTAAGGTGGTGATGGATCAACATGGCAGCCAAGATCTCCTCCTCATCATCGGATCAGGAATTGTTGGAGTCGCAAAGGAAATTGTGGAAAAAGAACTTGTCGGCGGAGTCCATTGTAACTTCGCAAACTATTGAACACCTTGTGGGTATCATTGAAGGAGCTTGCAAGCAAAGATACGCGCGCCTCCCTTGGTCCAGGTGGCTGACCTGGAGAAGTCCCGACGACGATGACTGTGGTGGCGGCGAGGCAGCGACGTTGGGGGTGTGTTGGCACTGGCAAATGGGAGGCGGCGACGAGGCGGCGGAGGGTTTGTTGTCAATATGGGTGGGAGAGGATGACCAATGTGCCACCGACTAGTGGGCCAGTGGGAGGACTAGGCGGGGGCCACGCGCGTCCGTCTTGTGTTCGTGCTGATGCAAATCAGGCTAATAAATGGGCCGGAAATGGGTTGGCGGCCAGATAAAAAGCGGGCACACGTCCATATGGGTCGGTGCATTGGGTCGACTTTTCTTTCCACCACGACCCAATTCGACGCGCGTGAACGAAATGGGTCAATGCGTTGGAGTTTCTCTAAGTGCCTGACGTCAAGTTTTAATGATCTCAGCCCAAACGCCCTCTTTGTCATTAGATGTTGCATCAATCTTATAGCATGATGTAGGGCCACGTCGGCCGCAACGGTTGTTCCGGATGATTGGGTTCTCACCCGAACATTAACCAGCGATGCAGCAAGAGCTTGAGGGTGTCCTGGATTAGGGGATTTCCACCTGTACGACTTGTTGTTAACTCCCTGCTAATTTGTGTTGGTTTCCCTCCAAGCTTAAAGGGTGATGTAGCACACCGACGACAAGTATTACCCTCAGTTATGAAACCAAGGTATCAATCCAGTAGGACGATCCACAAGACTATTTAAGCAATACCTTCACACAAATAACAAATCCTGGCAACCCAACACGTGTAGGGGTTGTCAATCCTTCGTGGGTAAAATAAAAGGATCGATTGATAGATGCAATAGAGTGATAGAAAATAGAACACAGCAAGGTATTTTTGGGTTTTTTGATAATATAGATATGAAAATAAAAGATCAAGTAAAATGGAAACGCGAATAGCAAAGTAGAGATTGCAAATAGATGATGTGAAATAGACCCGGGGGCCGTAGGTTTCACTAGTGGCTTCTCTCGAGAAAATAGCATATGGTGGGAACACAAATTACTGTTGGGAAATTTATAGAAAAGGAAATAATTATGACGATATCCAAGAAAATGATCATGTATATAGGCATCACGTCGAAGACAAGTAGACCGACTTCTCCCTGCATCTACTTCTATTACTCCACACATCGACGACTATCCAACATGCATCTAGTGTATTAAGTTCATGAAAAAATGGAGTAATGCTTTAAGAATGATGACATGATGTAGATAAAATATATTCATGTAGGAATAGACCCCCATTGTTTTATCCTTATAGAAACGATACATGCGTGTCATGTCTCTTTCTGTCACTGAGATTGAGCACCGCAAGATCGATCCCATCACAAAGCACATCTTCCCATTGCAAGATAAAGATCAAGTTTACCAGACAAAAACCAAATATCAGAGAAGAAATATGAGACTATAATAATCAAGAATGGATATAATTTCATAGATCTGGTCATAAACTCACAATACATCGGATCCCAACAAACACACCGCAAAAGGTAGAGTTGCATCAAATAGATCTCCAAGAGACCATTTTATTAAGAAGAAAAACAAGAAAGAGAGCCATCTAGCTACTGCCTACCGACCCGTAGGTATGATATGAAGTACTGACGCATCATCAGAGGAACACCAATGAGGATTGTGAACCCCTCTGTAATCATGTTCCTCTTCGGAACGGGGTCTAGATTAGATTTCGTGGCTTTTGGAGCTTGCAGCGGCTTAAACGATTTTTCGTCGACTCCTCTAGGGTTTCTGGAATATTTGGGTATTGGTAGATCTTAGAGGCGGTGGAGGAGGTGTCCGAGGACCCACTAGCCACGAGGTCGCGCCAGCGGCCCTGGGCCTGCCGTGGTGCGTGGTGGGCCGCTTGGGCCTCCTCTAGTTATCATCCTTGGTCCTTAAGTTTCCTTCTGATCCAAAAAATAGCCAAGAAGTTTCATGGCATTTGGGCTTCATCCGGTATTGATTTTCTACGAAGGAAAAAAATAGCAAAAAACAACAACTGGCATTGGGCACTATGTCAATAGGTTAGTCCCAGAAAATGATACGAAGTTCCTATAAAATGGCCATAAAACTTCCAAGAATGATAATATAATAGCATGGAACAATAAAAAATTATAGATATGTTGGAGACGTATCAGCATTACCAAGCTTAATTCCTACTCGTCCTCGAGTAGGGAAATGATAAAAACTGAACTTTTGATGTGGAATGCTGCCTAACATGTTCATCACATTCCTTTTCTTTTAGCATGGACATATGGACATGTAGGTGATGCAAAGCAATAGTCTATAATTTGACATGGAAACTTCAATACTCAAGCATATCAACAAGCAACCAAGTCTTTCAAAATATCAATGCTAAAGAACGCTATCCCTAGCCCATCTTACTCCATCGTTGAACCATTTATGCAACACACCCAAATATTAGCTACATCAAGTGCTCAAGTATGATAATAGTGTTCCTTAGTCGGTGCTTTATAAGAAAAGATGGAGACTCAAATTTAAAATAAAAATTGCACAAAATAAATAGATAGGCCCTTTGCAGAGGGAAGCAAAGATTCGTAGAGGTGCTAGAGCTCAAAGTGAAAAATTTAGAGATAGAATATTTTCGGTGTTATGCTTTTCCTATCAACGAAAACAACTAAGAGTTTCCAATATCTCCCATGTTGAACAAATCATAGGTGGTACCCAAACAGAAAATAAAGTTCATTCCTTTTTCCACCATTCTTTCACACTCCACGACTATCCGCATCCACGGGTACCATCCATGCCAACACTTTCCAAGGAATTTATTATTTGATAACATAAAATAATTTTATTTGCATTTTCGGTGTAACATCCCAAATTTTCGAATGTTAATATAATTGTTAGAATGATTGTTTCTTTGTTTGAGTGATTGAAACTTGAGTGGTGTTTGTAACTTTTCAAAAAAAAACTTTTGAATGAGAGGGAATAAAATGATTTTCCCCTTCTCCGATGAATTCAAATTCATCCATTTAAAATCAATGAGAGAAGATGACATGACTTCTTCAAATTTTAAAGATTTTGAATGAAGGTGGCATTTGAATTTCTTTCAATTGTTGTTTTGCAAATTCGTTTTCTTCTTCACTCACGGAGTGCCCGGATTATTATCTTGCCAAGCAAGAAAGAGTGGAGGAACATGACCCTCCAAACCAGGGGCATTTATTTGAAGTATTTGAACCATAAAACCCCAGGGTTTATTTGAAAATTATTGCAAAAAGAAATAAAACATTTAGGGGATTTTCTAAAAAACATTTTTTTAAAGTTTTTATTTTGGCCGTGTAAAAATGTCCATCATTTCGATTTTATTTTTCTGATAATTTTAGTATATAAAAACTATTTATTCCGAATTTATTTGGTTTCCCTTTTATTGTTTTAGTTTCCTATTTTTGAAAAAGGAAAGAAATCACGTTTAATAGGAAATAAAGCGCTGGCCCATTAAGGAGTTTCCAAATCTGGCCCATTTACTATCTTCTCCTTCGTGTGGTCATTCACGTTCCGAGGAAACTTCCATCAATGGAGGAAGGAATCTTCTCCCTCCCGATCTCCCTCGTCTTTCCCTCCCGGCGCCTCCCAAGCCCCCTATAAGAACCCACCCGGCTTCCTCGTTCCATTTTCCCAAAGAGACGCCACCCTCATCGATCCTAGCCGCCGCCACCTCGCCGGAGTAACCCTGCCCTGGTCGAGTCCAGGAGCTCCCTGCCGACCTCCCCATCACCCTACCCTCGATGCACCACACCCCTGCGTGCCCCACCCCTCGCTGCACCCCACCCCACCCCTGCCGCGCCTCCCCACCTCGCCCCCTTCCACCTCGTCGCCCTACCGAGCCCATGCCACCACCTCGCCGTTCCTGTCTGCAGGAACCTGATGAAGCACCCCACGGACTCCCCAAGCGCCCCCTTCCCCAAGCGCCCCCTCCTCCACCGGCCCCTTCCCCACCCTCGCCGGCGACCCCCCCTCGCCGGAGTGCCCACCTCGCCGCCCCATCCTCCCGCCGTCGCTGGAAGCTCCTGTAGCGCAGGTAAGCTTTCCTTCTTTTTTTTTCTCTTTCCACCACTAGATCTATTTTCAACGGTGTAGATTAGAGTAACTTACCCCTTTGTTTTTAGTTATAAAACCATACCGGTTCCTGTTAGTAATTTTAAATCGAAAGGGTTTTTCTTATATAGCGGCCATCCGCTGTTTAGCCTATGCAACGCACACCCATCAGCCAATCAGAAGCCGCCACGTGGATTCCCTGTTTGTTTTATTTTTCAGTTTTAATTCAAAAACAGAGGCAGATTCAATTTTCTTTTGCTCATAACTTTTGATCCACAACTCCAATGAGGTTGATTCGTTTTCCAGTAGATCACAATTTTTCTGTAGTTTTCAAAAACATATTATTTGCCTATGTTTGAAATTTTCAAATTTGAATTAGATCAGATTTAGTTTAAATCTTGTTTTGCTTATTCTGGGAGTTTCAAAATAGATTTTTAATTAATTCTTTTTTCTACCGATCACTAGTGATCTTATTTATCAGTGGTAAAAATTTCAAAATTGTTTGAGCAGTTTAACTCATTGTTTCTGGTGAAACAATTTCTGTTTCACCTCTTTTAGGATTGTGACTAACTCTCTTTCTTTAGTTGTTTTTAAATTATTTTCTTTTATATTTCAGAAAGTTTATGTTTAGTTTCTGTTAGTTAAACAGTAGGTTCTCAACAAGTTTTTATTTTTATTTTATTTTTTATCCTGAAATCAATTCTAGTTCCCTAATAACTTGCAATTGATTTCTCTAATGTTTCAAATCCCGTTTGGAAATATTTTCAAATAGTTTTGTGAAAAATACTTTATTTTATCTTAGTTAAATTCATATCTTAGTTCCCTGTTATTTAAGTATTTTATTTTCTGTTAGACAAAAACTATTTAGTGTTTGACGTAGTAGAAGACTCCCTAGTCTTATTTGAAGTTTCCTTCGGATTCTTATTCGCTCTCTCCTTTGTTTTGATTGCTAGAATGATTGCTAGTATGAGTGCTTACGTCAATGATATGGTTGTTATATAGATTTCATTGGAGAGTGACGAGTAGTCTATCAAGTTATTCCTCGAGAACGAAAATACTTCTTCGTCAACATCACCAGGCAAGTCACTTTGATCATACTATCACCTATGTTTTTCTATGCATGGTAGTTCCACCTTCCTATACCCAATTGTATGCTGAGTAGGTACTTGGAAATTTTGGTTACATATTGTAGTATCATGTGGTAGGCACCCAACAACCCCGTTATTTGGCCCGGGATGACAAATTTCATATTGCTATGCTTGAGTAGACGGGATTCTGGTTGAGAGTTTATCACGAGTGATGCGAGAATAATTTAATAACCAAGACCGGTTAAGTCAAGAATTTTCAAGACCTCGTGATGCAATGCAACTCTGGGTGAAGGACGGTTGATCGGCTTCGTGGAGAAACCAGTGGATGACTCGGGATGCTGGAGACGTGCCATGACATCTTGCTGAAAGCTTCACCCATGCTCAAAGAGACGGACGGATATTTTCAAGACCCAAGGCTTACCTGCACAGCCACAAGTCATTATGGGCTCTGGCTTGGTTGGACAACGCGGCGACTCTGGACAGGCGGCGCAAGCAGATGTAGAAGAATGGTAGGATTTGGATGGGCACCGACAGGGATTCAGAGGGACCCGTTGAAAGACCATGTTTTGATCATCCGGTCTTCGAACACCCTGAAGTGCGAGGACATACACGGAGCCGATCAAGTCTTGTGGGGAACGTGTGCAAAACTCTGCAGAGTGCCCAAACCTAATCGATTAGCCGTGTCCACGGTCATGGACAGCTTGAGCCAAAGGAACTGAAGTTATCTGGAATTCTCAACACCATTTATATATATTTGATGTGGGTAATATTGATAACTTGGGTATGAGAACTGGTTGGCGGAACCATCTCATTAACAACCAACAGCGTAGTAATATTTTGCTTTTAGCCCCTCTTGTTGTAGGAGAAAATTTGCTTTACGCTAAAACTTACAACACCACCTGCCATATATGCATATAGTATAGATGATATTTTACCCCCTCTCATATGTGACTTGCGGGCATATTCAATATGCTAACCTACACAGCTACAACATCTTATGTTGCAGATATTTTTCTTCGACGGGTAAGAGTACGATTCAGGGTTACGCTCTACACTCAACTTGCCGTTGGTGTTTATTGGGACTCCACTCCCTTGACTACTTCCGCTGAGATATTTAAGGTATATATCAGTTTTATGCTATTTACATGTGATTGCACTTTGATATATACATTGATGTACTGTGTGTGCCAGCATACTGATCAAGGCATGGCACAAATACACAGAGGCTTGACTCGTTTTGAGTCGGGTAGCTACTTTCCTGTTTTTGAAAAAGGAAAGAAATCGCGTTTAATAGGAAATAAAGCGCTGGCCCATTAAGGAGTTTCCAAATCTGGCCCATTTACTATCTTCTCCTTCATGTGGTCATTCATGTTCCGAGGAAACTTCCATCAATGGAGGAAGCAATCTTCTCCCTCCCGATCTCCCTCGTCTTTCCCTCCCGGCACCTCCCAAGCCCCCTATAAGAACCCACCCGGCTTCCTCGTTCCATTTTCCCAAAGAGACGCCACCCTCATCGATCCTAGCCGCCGCCACCTCGCCGGAGTAACCCTGCCCCGGTCGAGTCCAGGAGCTCCCTGCCGACCTCCCCATCGCCACTACCCTCGATGCACCACACCCCTGCGCACCCCACCCCTCGCTGCACCCCACCCCACCCCTGCCGCGCCTCCCCACCTCGCCCCCTTCCACCTCGTCGCCCTACCGAGCCCACGCCACCACCTCGCTGTTCCTGTCTACAGGAACCTGACGAAGCACCCCAAGGACTCCCCAAGCGCCCCCTCCTCCACCGCCCCCTTCCCCACCCTCGTCGGCGACCCCCCTCGCCGGAGTGCCCACCTCGCCGCCCCATCCTCCTGCCGTCGCTGGAAGCTCCTGTAGCGCAGGTAAGCTTTCCTTTTTTTTTTCTCTTTCCACCACTAGATCTATTTTCAACGGTGTAGATTAGAGTAACTTGCCCCTCGTTTTTAGTTATAAAACCATACCGGTTCCCTGTTAGTAATTTTAAACTGAAAGGGTTTTTCTTATATAGAGGCCATGCGCTGTTTAGCCTATGCAACGCACACCCATCAGCCAATCAGAAGCCGCCACGTGGATTCCCTGTTTGTTTTATTTTTTAGTTTTAGTTCAAGAACAGAGGCAGATTCAATTTTCTTTTGCTCATAACTTTTGATCCACAACTCTAATGAGGTTGATTCGTTTTCTAGTAGATCACAATGTTTCTGTAGTTTTCAAAAACATATTATTTGCCTATGTTTGAAATTTTCAAATTTGAATTAGATCAGATTTAGTTTAAACCTTATTTGCTTATTCTGGGAGTTTAAAAATAGAGTTTTAATTAATTCTTTTTGATACTGATCACTAGTGATCTTATTTATCAGTGGTCAAAATTTCAAAATTGTTTGAGTATTTTAACTCATTGTTTCCGGTGAAACAATTTCTGTTTCACCTCTTTTAGGATTGTGACTAATTCTCTTTCTTTAGTTGTTTTTAAATTATTTTCTTTTATATTTCAGAAAGTTTATGTTAAGTTTCTCTTAGTTAAACAGTAGGTTCTCAACAAGTTTTTATTTTTATTTTATTTGTTATCATGAAATCAATTCTAGTTCCCTAATAACTTGCAATTGATTTGTCTACTGTTTCAAATCCCGTTTGGAAATACTTTCAAATAGTTTTGTGAAAAATACTTTATTTTATCTTAGTTAAATTCATATCTTAGTTCCCTGTTATTTAAGTATTTTATTTTCTGTTAGACAAAAACTATTTAGTGTTGACGTAGTAGAAGAGTCCCTAGTCTTATTTGAAGTTTCCTTCGGATTCTTATTCGCTCTCTCCTTTGTTTTGATTGCTAGGATGATTGCTAGTATGAGTGCTTACGTCAATGATACGATTGTTATATAGATTTCATCGGAGAGTGACGAGTAGTCTATCAAGTTGTTCCTCGAGAACGAAAATTCTTCTTCGTCAACATCACCATGCAAGTCACTTTGATCATACTATCACCTATGTTTTTCTATGCATGGTAGTTCCACCTTCCTATACTCAATTGCATGCTGAGTAGGTACTTGGAAATTTTGGTTACATATTGTAGTATCATGTGGTAGGCACCCAACAACCCCGTTATTTGGCCTGGGACGACAAATTTCATATTGCTATGCTTGAGTAGACGGGATTCTGGTTGAGAGTTTATCACGAGTGATGCGAGCATAATTTAATAACCAAGACCGGTTAAGTCAAGACTTTTCAAGACCTCGTGATGCAATGCAACTCTGGGTGAAGGACGGTTGATCGGCTCCCTGGAGAAACCAGTGGATGACCCGGGATGCTGGAGACGTGCCATGACATCTTGCGGAAAGATTCACCCAGGCTCAAAGAGACGGACGAATATTTTCAAGACCCAAGGCTTACCTGCACAACCACAAGTCATTATGGGCTCTGGCTTGGTTGGACAATGCGGCGACTTTGGACAGGCGGTGCTAGCAGATGTAGAAGAACGGTAGGTTTTGGATGGGCACCGACAGGGATTCAGAGAGACCCGTTGAAAGACCATGTTTTGATCATCCGGTCTTCAAACACCCTGAAGTGCGAGGACATACACGGAGGCGATCAAATCTTGTGGGGAACGTGTGCAAAACTCTGCAGAGTGCCCAAACCTAATCAATTAGCCGTGTCCACGGTCATGGACAGCTTGAGCCGAAGGCATTGAAATTTTCCTGAACTCTGAACACAATTTAATAATGATGTGGGAATTATCGACAACTCGGGTACGAGAATTGGTTGGTGGAACCATCTCGTTAACTACAAACAATGTAGTAATATTTTGCTTTTAGCCCTCTCTTGATGTAGGAGAAAATTTTCTTTCCGCTAAAAACTTAGCTCCACCTGCCATATATGCATGTAGTAATAGTTGGATTTTTTTCACCCCCTCTCTTTGATGACTTGCCGGCATATTCCATATGCTGACCAACACGGCTGCAACGTATCATGTTGCAGAGTACTTTTCCGACCAGGAGTGAGGCTACGATCTACGCTCGGCCACATGCCCTGGAGTCGGATGGACTCATCTACCTGATGCTTCCGCTAGTCTTCGTTAGATATCTCATGAGATGGCCTTCAACCACTTTATTGTAATTCATTATTGTAATAAATTACTCGATATGAGATTTCGATTAATAAAGCTGTGTGATTGAACTCTTGATATATACATTGATGTACTAAGTGTGTACCAGCATGATCTTGGGATGGTACAGAAACACCATAGACTTGGCCGTTTCAGGTCGGGTCGCTACAGAAATGGTATCAGAGCACATGTTGACTGTAGGACGTGACCCTAGAAACTGGAAATTTCTTAGGAAAGGATCTCTCAAAAATTTTATTTTCAAAGAACTCCTTTTACTTCTCATCTCTTCTCATTTCAACAAATGTTCTCTCTCACCTCAAATAGTTAGACAATGCCTTTCCCCTTTGACCACATGAAGGATCAACCGACTCCCACTTCAAAGTAAAGAGGATTTCATCATGCAGTTGAAGCTACACCAATTGAAGACTCTCAAGACCCGAAGAACTCGAAGACCCCGAAACTTTCCAATGTTTATATGACCATTAGAAGTCCAAACCCTGTTATATATCCACGTTAGTTACGATGATTTGTGAGCTGTCATTGGTGTGTGTTTTTCAACAGCCACAAATAAAACCTATTCACAAAAATATTGTTTGTATTGTGTGTATCTCCCTCTCTCTTACCCGTCTCATCCCCAAAACCTCAACCCTACCAGATGGAGTATGAAGCTGGACTTGTAGTCTCTGGACCAATGACCCAGCTGGAGGCTCATATATGGATTCAAAACATGGAGAACCAATTCGGGAGCAACTTGATCTCAAGGAAGTATGAAGTGGAACACGCGCTTCAGTACTTTACACAAAGTGCTGCAATCTGGTGGAAAATGCACCATGCCATACAAGGATTTAGTGGAGCAGAAACCTGGGACGAATTCAAGAAGACTCTGTTAAGATCCCGTCTTATTCAGAAATGCTATGAAAGTCCAATGAAGAAGACTTGTGCATGCAAGATCTGTGGAGAAATAGGACACACCCAGGAAGAACACAAGGATGGATGCACTCATTGTGAAGAAAATCACCCAGCTGAGGAGTGCCCAAGTAGTCAGGTGACTTGTTTCCTTTGTGAAGGAACCACCCACTACCCAGCTCAGTGTCACATTTACCCCAAGGTGCAACAAGTTGTCAAGCAGCAGAAAGATGCAGTGAAGGAAACCCTCAAGAAGAAGATTCTAGAAGAACCTGTGATGATTGAAAATATAGAAGACCCTGATGAACAAGGTCTGACCAGATTTTTCTCCAATGCATGCTACTCATGTGGAGAAGAAGGACATTATTCACAGGATTGCCCGAAGGGAAGCCAAGAGTATCTGGGAAACTTCCCGACGGAAAAAGTGGAGTTTGATCCACTTGAAATAGAAGAACTGGCCAAAATAAAGGAGTCCAGAAAGAAAAAAAGGTACCCTCGGAAGAGCCAAATCTCTGCAGATATAGACATGAGTCATGCCAGATGTTACAAGTGTATGGAATTTGGCCACCACAAATACATGTGCTCAGGAAGGAAGCCGGAAACCCAAGGAGCAAAAGCAAACACTAAGACACCTCGAGACTTGTCAGAACTCATTTGCTTTCATTGCAAGGAAGCAGGACATTTTGCTAATGATTGTCCACAAGGAAGAAAGCTAAAAAGGAGTAGTTAAGTTTTGACCGCGGCAATTAGTGTAATCTGAAGCACTCTTGATTTTCAGGAGATCATGGAGTTGAATTTTTGTAAGAAGTCCCTGAGATTGTAATAACTTCATGAATAAATGGAATTTATTGTCTCATGATTGCCTATGTTGAAACAGCATTCATTGTTTCTCTAGGAACAAAGGTATCTAAACATTTATGAGGATGCTCTATGCAGGCATGAGTATATTTCATTTTTAGTGTGGTAGTAATCGGTAAACCCACAGGATCCACTGAGTAGGAATGTACCATAACTACCAAGGAGACATATACATTCCTCTGAGTACCTATTTACTGACACCTGCAGATGACAACTCTCTACGAGTCATCCTCAAGGGCCCAGAAACGATCATGACCCTGACCAGTGACCATGATTACCCGAAAATCCTGAAGGACATGATGAAGCACATTCATCTTGAAGGAGATGCAGTCTACAAAGGCTACCCATTCATGGAGAATGGAGTGGAACTTTGGTATGTGGAAGTACATCTCCACCGTGTGAAAGGAGTTTGTCCAAAGACTATGGGGCAATACTTTTTCATTTCACGTGTACCACGAGCAACCTTCTTTGATGCTGTTCGTGAAGATGCCATGGAAGCCATACGTTAGATTGGAGAAATACTTGAAGAAAGACTCCGTCATACCCAGGAATACCTGAGTGAGGTACGTGTGGATATGAAGCTCATGGCCACCATGATGAAGCAAAATATGGATGATTTCAAGGAGCACCTCAGAAAGTTCTAGTCGGACTAAAATATCTCCAAGGGAGACGAATGAATAATGTTGGCAGAAATGCTCGACCATATCGAACAATGTGGATGGCAGCATTGTAATAGAGTACTTTTGAATTGGAGTTTTTGAGAATAAATTAAGGATGTAATAAAGGATTGAATATGAAATAAAATATGAATTATCAATGAGCAATGTCTTCTTATGGTATCCCACAGAGTGGCGTGTGAACCAAAAATAAGTCCGAGGATTATTATTATATGATGGTTACCCCAAGAGTATGATGGAATGAAACACTATAGAAATTTAAAGGCAGAGTAATTCCAAGTATGCCTGAAAACCCACAGACCCCGGGACTAATAAGGATCAAGTACTATCTTTTTGGAGAAGGAAACTTGTTTCAGCAAATGTTTTCTTAGGAGCATACGAAAACCTGAGAGTTGTGAAGATACGATAGATGTTTTGTTCAGCTTGCAGAACCAATGGATTATCCAAACTTCGTTCGTGGACAAGAGGAATTCTGCAAAGCTTGTGAGGATGCCCAAGTGTTAGAATACGAGATTCACTAAGCCTTATACAAGGTAATGATTTCAGTGCGACATGGCTTGGCCACCATGATGACTTACTATTATCATCCTCTTGCTATTCAGAATGGTAAATCTGAGAGACTTACCCATAGTGAGAGACGACGTTCTTTGAAGCTTTTGTTTAAGCCTTAGAATGGTATGATGAAAGCCCCATGTACATGGCACTTGTTGTCACGCGTAGGAAATTTTACGGTGAGGATGAAGCCAAGACCTCTCTACCTACAGGATAACTACAAATGGTAGACCACCATGAGAATCATCGATAGGTTATTTAGAAATTGATCACGAGACTGTTAGTTAAGAAGACCCAGTAAAGGAAGAAGCTTATATCAACAGAAGGACCCTCGTTTTAATGGAAACGTTATGAATATAGCGGAAGATATGAAGACTGTGAGGAGTCAGATGATAAAACCCCAGGGGATCGTTAAAGTTTTAAGGGACGAGTAGCTCTCCTTTTAAGTGTGGTAGCATCCCGCTTTGCCGGAGGTTGGATTTGTTCGAAGACCCCCAAACCCTAACCTTTTCTTTCTAGCCCTTCCGAATCTCGAGGACGAGTTTCATTTTATGTGTGGTAGGTTTGTAACATCCCAAATTTTGGAATGTTAATATAATTGTTGGAATGATTGTTTGTTTGTTTGAGTGATTGAAACTTGAGTGGTGTTTGTAACTTTTCAAAAAAAACTATTGAATGAGAGGGAATAAAATGATTTTCCCCTTCTCCGATGAATTCAAATTCATCCATTTAAAATCAATGAGAGAAGATGACATGACTTCTTCAAATTTTAAAGATTTTTAAAGAAGGTGGCATTTGACTTTCTTTCAATTGTTGTTTTGTAAATTCGTTTTCTTCTTCACTCACGGAGTGCCCTATTATTATCTTGCGAAGCAAGAAAGAGTGGAGGAACATGACCCTCCAAACCAGGGGCATTTATGTGAAGTATTTGAACCATAAAACCCCAGGGTTTATTTGAAAATTATTGCAAAAAGAAATAAAACATTTAGGGGATTTTCTGAAAAACATTTTTTAAAGTTTTTATTTTGGCCGTGTAAAAATGTCCATCATTTAGATTTTATTTTTCTGATAATTTTAGTATATAAAAACTATTTATTCCGAATTTATTTGGTTTCCCTTTTATCGTTTTAGTTTCCTGTTTTTGAAAAAGGAAAGAAATCGCGTTTAATAGGAAATAAAGCGCTAGCCCATTAAGGAGTTTCCAAATCTGGCCCATTTACTATCTTCTCCTTCCTCTGGTCATTCACGTTCCGAGGAAACTTCCATCAATGGAGGAAGGAATCTTATCCCTCCCGATCTCCCTCGTCTTTCCCTCCCGGCGCCTCCCAAGCCCCCTATAAGAACCCACCCGGCTTCCTCGTTCCATTTTCCCAAAGAGACGCCACCCTCATCGATCCTAGTCGCCGCCAACTCGCCGGAGTAACCCTGCCCCGGTCGAGCCCAAGAGCTCCCTGCCGACCTCCCCATCGCCCCTACCCTCGATGCACCACACCCCTGCGCGCCCACCCCTCGCTGCACCCCACCCCACCCCTACCGCGCCTCCCCACCTCACCCCCTTCCACCTTGTCTCCCTACCGAGCCCACGCCACCACCTCGCTGTTCCTGTGTGCAGGAACCTGACGAAGCACCCCAGGGACTCCCCAAGCGCCCCCTTCCCCAAGCGCCCCCCTTCCCCAAGCGCTCCCTCCTCCACCGACCCCTTCCCCACCCCCGTCGGCGACCCCCTCGCCGGAGTGCCCACCTCGCCACCCCATCCTCCCGCTGTCCCTGGAAGCTCCTGTAGCGCAGGTAAGCTTTCCTTCTTTTTTTTTTCTCTTTCCACCACTAGATCTATTTTCAACGGTGTAGATTAGAGTAACTTACCCCTTCGTTTTTAGTTATAAAACCATACCGGTTCCCTGTTAGTAATTTTAAACCGAAAGGGTTTTTCTCATAGAGGCCATCCGCTGTTTAGCCTATGCAACACGCACCCATCAGCCAATCAGAAGCCGCCACGTGGATTCTCTGTTTTTTTTTCAGTTTTAATTCAAAAACAGAGGCAGATTCAATTTTCTTTTGCTCATAACTTTTGATCCACAACTCCAATTAGGTTGATTCTTTGTTCGGCAGATCACAATTTTTCTGTAGTTTTCAAAAACATATTATTTGCCTATGTTTGAAATTTTCAAATTTGAATTAGATCAGATTTAGTGTAAATCTTGTTTTGCTTATTCTGGGAGTTTAAAAATAGATATTTAATTAATTCTTTTTGCTACTGATCTCTAGTGATCTTATTTATCAGTGGTAAAAAGTTCCGAATTGTTTGAGTATTTTAACTCATTGTTTCTGGTGAAACAATTTCTGTTTCACCTCTTTTAGGATTGTGACTAATTCTCTTTCTTTAGTTGTTTTTAAATTATTTTCTTTCATATTTCAAAAAGTTTATGTTTAGTTTCTGTTAGTTAAACAGTAGGTTCTCAACAAGTTTTTATTTTTATTTTATTTGTTATCATGAAATCAATTCTAGTTCCCTAATAACTTGCAATTGATTTGTCTACTGTTTCAAATCCCGTTTGGAAATACTTTCAAATAGTTTTGTGAAAAATACTTTATTTTATCTTAGTTAAATTCATATCTTAGTTCCCTGTTATTTAAGTATTTTATTTTCTATTAGACAAAAACTATTTAGTGTTTGACGTAGTAGAAGACTCCATAGTCTTATTTGAAGTTTCCTTCAGATTGTTATTCGCTCTCTCCTTTGTTTTGATTGCTATAATGATTGCTAGTATGAGTGCTTACGTCAATGATATGGTTGTTATATAGATTTTATCGGAGAGTGACGAGTAGTCTATCAAGTTATTCGTCGAGAACGAAAATTCTTCTTCATCAACATCACCAGGCAAGTCACTTTGATCATACTATCACCTATGTTTTTCTATGCATGGTAGTTCCACCTTCCTATACCCAATTGCATGCTGAGTAGGTACTTGGAAATTTTGGTTACATATTGTAGTATCATGTGGTAGGCACCCAACAACCCCGTTATTTGGCCTGGGACGACAAATTTCATATTGCTATGCTTGAGTAGATGGGATTCTGGTTGAGAGTTTATCACGAGTGATGCGAGAATAATTTAATAACCAAGGCCGGTTAAGTGAAGACTTTTCAAGACCTCATGATGCAATGCAACTATGGGTGAAGGACGGTTGATCGGCTCCCTGGAGAAACCAGTGGATGACCCGGGATGCTGGAGACGTGCCATGACATCTTGCTGAAAGCTTCACCCAGGCTCAAAGAGATGGACGGATATTTTCAAGACCCAAGGCTTACCTGCACAGCCACAAGTCATTATGGGCTCTGGCTTGGTTGGACAACGCTGCGACTCTGGATAGGTGGTGCCAGCAGATGTAGAAGAACGGTAGGATTTGGATGGGCACCGACAGGGATTCAGAGGGACCAGTTGAAAGACCATGTTTTGATCATCCGGTCTTCAAACACCCTGAAGTGCGAGGACATACATGGAGCTGATCAAATCTTGTGGGGAACGTGTGCAAATCTCTGCAGAGTGCCCAAACCTAATCGATTAGCCATGTCCACGGTCATGGACAGCTTGAGCCAAAGGAACTGAAGTTATCTAGAATTCTCAACACCATTTATATATATTTGATGTGGGTAATATTGATAACTTGGGTATGAGAACTGGTTGGCGGAACCATCTCATTAACAACCAACAGCGTAGTAATATTTTCCTTTTAGCCCCTCTTGTTGTAGGAGAAAATTTGCTTTACGCTAAAACTTACAACACCACCTGCCATATATGCATATAGTATAGATGTTATTTTACCTCCTCTCATATGTGACTTGCCGGCATATTCAATATGCTGACCTACACGGCTGCAACGTCTTATGTTGCAGATATTTTTCTTCGACGAGTAAGAGTACGATTCAGGGTTACGGTCTACACTCAACTTGCCGTTGGTGTTTATTGGGACTCCACTCCCTTGACTACTTCCGCTGAGATATTTAAAGTATATATTAGTTTTACGCTATTTACATGTGATTGCACTTTGATATATACATTGATGTACTGTGTGTGCCAGCATACTGATCCAGGGATGGCACAGATACACAGAGGCTTGACTCGTTTTGAGTCGGGTCGCTACATTCGGACTGTGTATCCCTATTACCGACATACTCTTGTACAATGACAAGTGAATAAACACTCATCTTGAGAATAATCTATTTAACATGAAAGATATCGGCCACCCCTCGTCGCTTCATGAGCGGTACGGGTACACAAAACTGAAATTTATTTTGAACATTAGAGTTGGCACTTGCAAATTTACTTAGAACGACGCTGAAATACCAAATATAGGTAGGTATGGTGGACTCATTTGGCACAATTTGGGTTTAGCATTTGGATGCACAAGCAGTATTCCCGCTTAGTACAAGTGAAGTCTAGCAAATAGATTGAGAAGCACCCAACCAAGGAACAAAAACCATCATAAGCGAACATTAAACATAACTAACACCAAATAATGCAACACAAGTAGGATGTAATTTCATAGCATAATTATTAACTTCATGTGCATGCATAGGTAATCACAAACCTTAACACCAATATTCTTACTAAGCATGATTACTCATCAACATAACTCACATATCACTATCTTCATATCGCAAAACTATTGCAAAGAATCAAGTTTAACATCCAATGATCTTCATGAAAGTTTTTATTATGTTTGTTGGAAATATGCCCTAGAGGAAATAATAAATTGGTTTTTATTATATTTCCTTGTTCATGATAATTGTCTATTATTCATGCTATAATTGTATTAACTGGAAAACATAATAGATGTGTGAATACATAGACCACAACATGTCCCTAGTGAGCCTCTAGTTGGCTAGCTTGTTGATCAATAGATGGTCATGGTTTCCTGATCATGGACATTGGATGTCATTGATAATGGGATCACATCAATAGGAGAATGATGTGATGGACAAGACCCAATCCTAAGCATAGCACAAGATCGTGCAGTTCGTCTGCTAAAGCTTTTCTAATGTCAAGTATAATTTCCTTAGACCATGCGATTGTGCAACTCCCGGATATCGTAGGAGTGCTTTGGGTGTATCAAACGTCACAACGTAACCGGGTGATTATAAAGGTGCACTACACGTATCTCTGAAAGTGTCTGTTGGGTTGTACGAATCGAGGCTGGGATTTGTCACTCCGTGTGACGGAGAGGTATCTCTGGGCCCACTCGGAATACATCATCATAATGAGCTCAATGTGACTAAGAGTTAGCCATAGGATGACGTGTTACAGAACGAGTAAAGAGACTTGCCGGTAACGAGATTGAACAAGGTATAGGGATACCGACGATCGAATCTCGGGCAAGTGTCATACCGGTAGACTTGTATGCGGGATTGAAAGAATCCTCGACATCGTGGTTCATCCGATGAGATCATCGTGGAACATGTGGGAGCCAACATGGATATCCAGACCCCGTCGTTGGTTATTGGCCGGAGAGGTGTCTCGGTCATGTCTGCATGTTTCCCGGACCCGTAGGGTCTACACACTTAAGGTTCGGTGACACTAGAGTTGTTATGGGAATCATATATGTGGTTACCGAAGGTTGTTTAGAGTCCCAGACGTCACAAGGAGTTCCGGAATAGTCCGGAGGTAAAGATTTATATATGGGTAGTCCAGTTTTGGTCGCCGGAAAAGTTTCGGGGTTTATCGGTATTGTACCGGGACCACCGAAAGGGTATCGGGGGTCATATGGGCTAAAAGGGGAGAGGAACCAGCCCCTGGTGGGCTGATGTGCCAAGGGGAGGAGGCCCAATGTCACGCCCAAGATGCGACCCTATCCTCAATTTGGCACGAGGGCCTTGTCAGGGATAGAAGCGCATCTCGTCGTGTCGCAAGAACGGATATCATTACAAGTACATGTACTGAAAAGAAGATATATATATATATATATATATATATATATATATATATATATATATATATATATATATATATATATATATAGAATTGGCTTACACTCGCCACAAGCTACATCAGAGTCACAACAGTACAATACATAATCATCACGAATAAGAGCAGGGTCCGACTACGGACGAAAACAAACGAGAAAAGAACAACGACGTCCATTGCTATCCCAGGCTGCCGGCCTGAAACCCATCCTAGATCGATGATGAAGAAGAAGAAGAAGCAACTCCAAATGAACAATCAATGTGCTCGCGTCAAGTAACCTTTACCTGTACCTGCAACTGGTGTTGTAGTAATCTATGAGGCACAGGGGACTCAGCAATCTCATTTCCAAAGGTATCAAGACTAGCAAAGCTTAATGGGTGAGGCATGGTTAAGTGGTAGGTTGCAGCAACGGCTAAACATATATTTGGTGGCTAAACTTACGAGTACAAGAAATAAGAGGGGGGAAGATCTACGCATGATGGACGAGAACTACTCATGATCAAATGAATGATCCTGAACACCTACCTACGTCAGACATAACCCCACCGTGTCCTTGATCGGAGAAGGAACTCACGAAAGAGACAGTCACGGTTACGCACATGGTTGGCAAGTTTTAATTAAGTTAACTTCAAGTTATCTAGAACCAGTGTTAAACAAAGTTTCCACGTTGCCACATAACCGCGGGCACGGCTTTCCGAAAGATTTAACCCTGCAGGGGTGCTCCAACTAGTCCATCACAAATTACCACAAGCCGCATAGAAATCCTCGATCACGAAGCTCGCAATCTCGTCGGATTCCTTAGTGGAAAACCTCAACTCTGAGGTTACCCAAAGCTTCACCGGAATCCCGATGCACAAGATATCTCATCAAAGGTAAAACTAATCCAGCAAGGCCGCCCGACGTGTCAATGATCCCGATAGGAGCTGCGTATCTCGTTCTCAGGACATGACGGATAAGCGAAGCGTACGATGGCCTGTTATAAATCTCCCGAGTTGCCCCGGGTTGGCCCCGCACGGTGCTTTGTTTTGGACCAGCACCATCAGCACTGGCCCCCGTGTATTATGTAGAATTACTCCTCGGGTAGCGCTAACTCCCTATGCATTTCAAATTAATAGAATTATTATGTTGGGCAAATAGTACCAATGTTAGGCCTTGCCAGACCAGCTTTAATCGAAAACGAATTATCAAGGGGGTCCCCGTAACAACCCCGATCGTGTTAGGAGCGCTCAATGATGGAACATAACACCGGTAGCCGAAACTAAGGGGGCAAAGGTGGAACAAAACACCAGGCTAGAAAGGCCAAGCCTTCCACCTTTTACCAAGTATATAGGTGCATTAAATTAAATAGAATTTAATATGGTGATATGACAAGGGGCCCATGTTATCACATGGAAGCAACTGCACCTGCAACTAGCAACGCTAACACAGAGTTAAGCAAGCGGTAACATAGCCAATCAGTGGTTTGCTAGGTTGAACAGGTTGAAGGTTTTCATGGCATTGTTGAGAGGCTGATATTTAACATGTGGTAGGCAACAAGACATAATCGATAGAAACGGTAAACTAGCATGGCAATGATAGTAATGGTATCTGGGGAAATGGTCATCTTGCCTAAGATCCCGCTTGGAAGAAGAATGACTCCGTGAAGCAGACGAACCGACGTAGCCGAATGGGTCCTCACAATCCGACACACTTGCGGAACTCTATCGAGACGGAGGAAAACGGAAACAAGCATCAACACACGATATTCACCACATGATGCACAACACATATGATGCATGAGTAGCTGAATAAATGCAAGACACGACACGACAATTCACAACACTCAAACACTACACATTAAGTGAAGTTCAATATGCAACGAGTTGCATATTGACGAAGCTCCACATTTATTTATTTAGTTCTATCCCGATTAGGCACACGACAATATTAAATGTTGTTAAACATGGCAAGAGGTGAAGCGCAAGTAATCTACCTATCTAGGCATTTTAAATGAGGTCGGAAATGACATATAGCACCTCCGAGACGACCTCACATGTTAATTTACAATTCTGTCCAGATCTGAACTAACACGTTTAATTAGTTGTTAAACAACAAAACATATAGGTTCACGTGATTCTACGCGTTGTTACAAGCAATTTACACATAGAGAACATCTCCAACGGAGCTACGGATCAAAAGATACTAGCACCGCAAGATATGATGGCATGAATGCAGTATGTTTGCAACGACGGTCACGAGCACTTCAAAACATACAACCAGCAAGAGAAAATGAAACTACACGAGAATCTAAGCAAGTTTCATATAGGAGACGATCAAATCGGAGCTACAGTTCAACAACTACGAGCAAAACAAGAAATCACTACCATGTGCCAAAATCAGCCACATAACATTTTCTACACCCAACAACTACGAGCTACTCAACTCAAATATAATCAACCAATGCATGACACGATAGAGGGCAAGAAGCACTACAAGAAACAACTAACAACTACTAGCATGTCATCATGGATCACTAGGGGAAGAAGTCACAAAATGGCTTCTCACACACAGTTTCAGACTTAGTGAAAATAGCAGTTTATGAAGCTGCAGTTTTCGATCTGAAGCCATATTGACAGCAGCAAAACCATAAGCTACAGGACTCCAAAAGGCATGAAAATTCACAGCATGCTACAGAAACACAAAGTCTACAACTAACTCCATTGGACCAACCTCAAAAGAGCTACAGATCAAAAGATAGAAGCAAGACAAGACATCAACAAAATATAACAGATTCAGACTTAGAAATATTTCAGCACCTCCAAATCAACACTATTTCTAGGAACTTGAGAGCAAGAAAACCAAACCTAAACATGCATTTCTATTGCAACCAAAAATACCAGGGGCTAGAATAAACATCAAAGATCAACTCTCTAGGTTACAACACCTTCAAATGAAGCACGAATTAAATCCTACGAAATAGACAAGAGGGCAACATAGCAAAATATCGCGCGAAATAACTTACTCAAAAGATAAAACTAAATGCACAGAAAAATCCCCTACCCCGAAAACATATAAAATATGTGGGGTTGCACAACAAAAATATTGCCACAGGTAAATGCGAGATAATAACCTATACACGGAAAATAAACTAGCGACAAATCCCTACACGCAAAAATACCAACGTCTACTCTAAAATACATGGAAAAGTGGTTCCTAAAACATGGACATTTCTACCAAGGCATTCGAGCAACCCTGACACGCGTGGAAAATAAATGCGGACAACTATTCTATTGAGACAACACGTAAACCTAGGCATATGGCGGCTCAAACTGCATAAAAAAAATATGCAAGTTTTATAATCGGATTCTACGCGCAAAACTACACCAAATACATATACTAGATGTCTTGTTCCGACACACGGAATTAAAGTTACGTACGTTTAAATATTTGACTAACTCCTGAAATACAGCTAAACCGAGAAAATCTAAAAGAAACCTATCGGACCGAATCCTACCACAGTTGGGCCTACTCGCAACGAGCGCGAAATAACTATACTATGCTGGGGCGTAACAAAGGGGGCTAGGGAGGCTCACCTTGGGCCGGCTTGGAACGGCCTGGTGAGGAGGCTGCGGTCGAGGCCTCGGGAGCCACCTTGGGCCGGCTCGGGGCCCAGGCGAGAGGAGGCGTTGGCCCAACGGGAGGGAGGCGTTCCCGTCAGTTCCTCCCGAGCGGGAACTGAAGGCGGCGGCGTCTGCGGTTGCCAGCGACGGCATGGCGGGGCTGAGGCCCGGGAGGCGGCGAGGACGACCCCTCGAGCCGGATCCGGCGCAGTACGGGGGAACGACGGCGGCGCATGGCAGCATGGAGGCCGGAGGCCGATGTGGCAGCGAGATCTGGCGCGGCGGGGTCGGCTCGAACTGGCGGCTTGTTCCGGCGAGGAGAGGCAAGGCGGTAGGGTTGCAACAGCGAGGTTGCTGGCTGGCGGCGGGGAAAGGAGCTGCGGCTCGGGCTTCTGCGGTGAGCTGCAGGGACACGACGGCGGTGCTCCGGCTGCCAACGAGGGAGCCGCTCCGACGAGGGCTCGAGAGAAGCTTCGGGCAGGGAGCTCGGGCAAGGCGGCGGCGGCGGATGGGCCTTCCCGGGCCTGATCTGGGCTCGGCGGGCCCGTGGCGGCTGGTGGGTGGTGGGAAAGAGAGAGGGGATTAGGTTAGGCATGGTTTTCGAGGTTGCTAGGGTTGGCTGCTTAAAATTTAGGAGGGGAGGGGGGTCTATTTATAGGGAAAGGGGGGGGGGCTAGGTTAACCAGAATTTCGTTCCGGTTCCAACCGTGTGGTTGGATTCGGACGATTCCTCACGTGGGAACGGGTAAGTGGCCGTGTCCTGTAGATATCCAGAGACGAGAGGGGAAAGGGCGACGCGGCAACGATTTTTAAAACACCGACAACCGTCCGACGGTAGACCGAATACGGTGCCGCTATGGTCGACCGTTCGGGTACCAGACGAACTCCGATTGTGACGAAACTTGACAAGTGGCCTACCTATATTAAAATAACACCGCACGTCAAATCTCACCCCAATCAGAGAAATTTTTACGCACACTTTTTAAAACAAGATTTAAACGATGCCGCGGGCGCGGGCGCGTGCGAGTGCGGTCGGACTCGGAACAAACAACGACGAGAACCGACAACTAACAACGGATGCAAGTTTGAAAACTGGCGGCAACGGGATGCTGATGCAATGCTGATGATGGGCATGATGCTATGATGATGCGACAAAAGAAAATAACCACACGACAGAAACGGAATAGAAGGGGAATCTTCTGGAACGTCGGCATCGGGCTGTCACACCCAAGGCGCAAGGGAAGGGGCCCAAGGCCAAACCCTAGGGGCTGCCTGTAACGACTAAGATGTGGCCCATTCCTATTTTGGGGGCGATGCCTCAAAAGGGAAAGTGGCACATCTAAACGTTTCGCAAGCGAGATAATCATAACATTACGTAACTGAAGAATGACAAGTAGGGCATACACTCGCCATCTGACAATAGTATAGCATAAAGCTTACAGACACACAATTATTCAGAGCATAGTTTAGTCCCGCTACGGACAACATGAAGCAAGTAAAATTATGACATCCCGCAATGCTGGCCCACGATCACGACCACGGCCTCATTCCTCTGGATAGTTCACGTACAGACGGCCAGAGTCCTCATCAAACTCCCACTTTAGCTGGTTGTCATCAGGATCTCCTGCATGGGGCGTACCTGTACCTGTTGGGGTTTGTAGTAATCTGTGAGCCACGGGGACTCAACAATTGAATGACCTTGGTAACGAATCTAGCCAAGTTATTAGGTGAGGAAGGTTTAGTCTGTGGGTTTGCAACAACCTAAGCATATATGTGGTGGCTACCTTATGATGATCACAGTAATCATATGGTGGTCTACGCGAGCGATCGAAGACTAGATTGATCACTAAGTGATCGTGAACACCTACCTACGTCAAACATAACCCCACCATGTTCTCGATCGAAGAGCGATCTCCGAAGGAGACAGACACGGTTACGCACACCGTTGGCAGTTTTATTAGAGTTACTTCAAGTTGTCTGGAACCGGATGTTAACAAAATATCCACATTTGCCACATAACCGCGGGCATGGCTTTCTGAAATATTAACCCTGCAGGGGTGATCCAACTAGTGCATCACAAACTGCCACGGGCCGCAAAGTAATCCTCTATCACGAAAGTCGTGATCTCATCGGATTCCTTAGGGGAAAACCTCAACTTTGAGGAGACCCAAAGTTTCACCAGAATCCCTATACGCAAGATATATCGTTAAGGTAAGACAAATCTAGTAGGACCTCCCAACGTGTCGACGACCCCGATAAGAGCCGCGTATCTCAGTTTCAGGACACGCCGGATAAGCGAAGCGTATGGTGGCCTGATAGAGATCATCCGAGTTGCCCCGGATTGGCCCCGCACAGTGCTCTAGTTTGGACCAACACTCATGAGGAGCACTGGCCCGAGTTGCTGATTAATTCCTCGGGGTAGCTATTCCCTATGCAAATTATTATTAGGTGATTAGCAGATTAAAACCAATGTTGGGTCCTGCCGGACAAGCCTTAACACTACACGATTTATCAAGGGGGTCCCCATAATAACCCCGAACGTGTTAGGAGCGATCAATTATGGAATCAAACACCGGTAGTCGAAACTAAGGCGGCAACAACGGAACAATTCACCCGGCAAAAGGCTAGGCCTTCCATTATTTACCAAGTATATAGGTGCATTAATTAAATAGCAGTTTAAACATAATGATATCAAAATACCCATGTTATCACATGGAACAGCTGGCACCTGCAACTAGCAAAGCTACTCATTAGAGGGTGAGCAAGCCTACTTAGCCAAACAACATTTGCTAGGAGAGGGAGGTGTTTGAGGTTCATGGCAAAGACAGGTGGCATTTGTATCAAGTGGTAGGTAGCGAGCATGTAACGAGGAAACATGATTCTAAGCATAACAAAGCTAGATACGGTGTCAAGGTCACGGTCATCTTGCCTGTGATGTCTTCAGCTTGGAACTGCTCTTGATGTTCCTGCACGTACTCTCCAGAATCCACGTACTCTCTCTCCGTTCCCGATGCTACCCAAAAGAAGATAACAACCAATGAACACTGGCAAAACATAATGCAACAACCAATATGATGCATGTGTGAAGAAGGAAGCATGCATCACTATTCTAGTCACTTTCATATGCATTAGTTGAGTTAACTGAATTCTAGACAGAACCTCATATTAAGTTATCTTGACATGCATGAATATGGCATGAGCATGTGCATCACGAGAAAACGATGCAAAAACATATAACATAGAGAACAAAGTCACGGATCAACCAGAAACTACAAAACAAGTTATGGAGACCTACGTTCAAATCAGCCATAAACACACTCTAATGGGCACTCCCTGTTGTTACCAGGTTGCCACATGATCAAGCAACAAAATATAAGTGGGGTGGTGCATGGGAACACACCACACCATCAACAATGCCCACACAAGCTTCAAATCAACACAAACATGCAATCTGTTTCCAACAGCAACATAGCAGTTTGTCTACAATATTTAAAGTAGCTACAACCATCTAAATGAGTCAAACAATATATGAGGCAGAAGCCATCCAAAAGCTCTACAACACTGAACAAGAAGCTAATGCAAAGGAATCACCCATGAGAATATCTATAGGCACTAACTTGGACAAAAAATCACAGATTCTGGGACTTAGTGAAAATCATAGATTTTCACCAGCTGCTTATGTTCTGAAGCATTTTGGCAGCACAAAATGATATCTACGGGAAGTGTATGGGCATGAGATTTTGCAGGGATCTAAACAAACATAAAAGCTCACAAACTTTAGTTTGTTGCATGGGCTGATTCCCAACACAGGAGCTAATTCACACAAGACAACAGGGGAAGAAAATAACATCAGATTCCTAGACTTAGTGAAAATCACAAGGTTTCCCAAATCTGTCAGTTTCAGCCAAGTGTCCACTTGACAGGGCACAATACGTGCATACAAATTCCTAAAAACAAAACAAAGACCCCATGCTATAGAGGGGTTCACCCACTACCATTCCATCAAGGAATCATCCACAAAGGGCCACAACACCACCTAATGTAAGGCTCTAAACATGGCATCATATCAGAAAATAACAGTTTTATGAAGTTGCTCTAAAGTGAAATCTGATTGCACCAATGGATTCCTGGGATGATTCTACCCCAAAATCATATATCATACATGGGTACTTGCATGTAGCAATATTGCACAAAGCTATCTCGAAAATATCACATAGAATCCTATAAACTACAAATGACTATCATCACATGTGAAAACTAGCACACATTGCATCACCTACACATACACATCACTAGGGAAAGAACAACCCAACTAGGCATAGCATGGATTCACTAACATGTCACACCAACATATAGAAATAGGGTTATCCACACACACACATACATGTGCACTCACATACACATGCACATGTGTATATGGACTCACACCACACCATCTACACCTACACATGCACACACATAAGCACTACTCACACAACACCACATGACTAGGTGCAACATGAGGGGTTATGCCCTCTTGCACATGTGTATGTGCACCCTCATGCACACACACACACTCACATGACTACACACATACACTCATGAGCACACACACACATTCATGTACACATACACACTCATGTGCACACACACACTAGGCCTCAAAACAACAAGCAACATCAACATATACACTGGTGTCGAAAGAATCCACGCAAAATAGTGTAAGAAAAGAAAAGAAAGCAAAAATAAATAAATAAAGGGGTGGGTGTGGATCGGACCCACAACCCTCCTGGTGCCACCAGGGTGACACACCACTAGGCTACTGCGTCGCACTTGCCAGAGAGGGGGGAATAAGCAAGCTAAGTCTCTCTGGCGCTGCCCCGCTACTTGCGAAACTAGAGAAAAGAAAAAGGGGCCTGCGGGGAATCGAACCAACGACGCCCGACTCTGGCGCACGCTCGGTTGCCACTGCGCTGAGGTAAGTGTTCTTACCAGAGAGGGGACACGTCTCCTCTTGTGTAACCCCTCTGCAACTACTCTCTACCATGGTGGCGACCAAAACAGAGGAAGCTCTCCGGTGGCTCTCCGGCGACCAAAACCTATGGCGGCTACCACGCGGGGAAGAGGGAACCCTGGGGGTTCCATTCCCGGGGTTAGCTCCATGGGAGGAGGCCCACGACAATGGCGCGACGACACACCTACCTACGGCGACGACAGCGACATCACAGGACTACGACGAGGGCTACGCGCGACCAGAGGCTCCACGCGAGGGCAAGAGGAAGGAGGGGGGAAGGTGTTTGCTTACCCTAACGCGAAGAGGAGGAGGAGAAGGCCCGACGAGGAGGAAGAAGAGGCGACGCGGCGGCGACCCTCTGCTCCTTCCTCCCAAGACGACGACGGTGAGGAGGGGCCGACGGAGGAGGGGATCAACCCTCCTAGCGTCGGGAACGGGTTGGAGGAGGCCCTGGCATCCTCGCGGATGCCTCGGATGCCGCGGGGGAGGCTGCCAGCTACGAGGAGGACAACGGGATCGACGGCGGCGCTCTGTGAATCCTCTCTTTCTCTGAACTTTTCTTTCTCGATACTTACCTACAAAGGAGAGGAAGGAGGGAGAAGGAGGTGGCGGCGGAAAAGAAAAACCCTAGCACGCACACCGAGGGGGAGGCGCTAAATAGAGGGCGGCTTGACGGCCTCGACATCCGTGAGACAACGGACGCGAGCTCTCTCTCTCTGAACCTGACGGAAAGCAGGGAGGAGGAGGGACGCCGTGAGAGAAAGAAGAGAGGGACGAGGAGGAGGCCTCGGGCGAGAGAACAGGGCGAGACCCAGGTGGAGGAGGAGTAGGCCGACCCACTTGGGCTTATCTCTGGAGCCGGCTAAAACAGAAAGAAAAAGTTTTTTTAAAAATAACCAAAACAACAAATGAAATACCCAGAGCAACACAGGATTTTTGAAAATAAAACAGAACACCTAGGGATGAGGGATTTATGCCCTATTTAAATAAAATGCAAACCTGATTTTTAGTACAACTAAATTATACAAGAAACATGAATTACAATACTGTTTATATTAAAACCCCCAAATGTCTTGAAGCTTAAAAAACAACAAGACAATTACCCCCTCAACCACAAGCTAATACTCTGAAAGTATAACATTTTTTAAAACAGGTTCTAACAAGGTTTAATACACAAGTTTAGAAATATCAAAAGGGGGAAGGCTTTGCTTTGTTGTGAGAAGCATAGTTGATAGCTTTGTTAGAAATCATCACACCACTTCACACCACTCAAGGCAAGCTATCACAAATATCATGGAACAACTAGCAACACAAGGATGAAAGCAAAGCATTTGATGAGGATGCCATGATGCAAAATGACATGAAATGAGCCACATGAAATGATAACTTAATAGCATCCAACACATGGTTCCACAAAATAGGGAAAGATCAAGATATGGAAAGGATTACATCTGGGGTGTTACACTGCCTTGGGTGGCAAGCCACCTAGGGCGCCTCCACCTCCTCTTCCTTGGGCTGCCGCACCTCCTAGGGTTTCCCTAGGGGTGGCTGATACGTCTCCAACGTATCTATAATTTTTGATCGTTCCATTCTATTATCTTGTCAAACTTTGGATGTTTTGTATGCCTTTTATATATTTTTTGGGACTAACTTATTAACTCAGTGCCAAGTGCCAGTTCCTTTTTTTTTGTGTTTTTTGACCCTTTTCAGAGGAGGATTTTAAACGTTGTACAAACGGAATAAAACTTCTGAAAAGATTTTTTCCGCAATAGAAGATACGCACTGGACGTGAGAACCAAGGCAGAAGCCACCAGGGGACGCCACAAGCCCACTAGGCGCAGCCAGGAGGACCGCGCCTAGCAGGCTTGTGGGCCCCATGTGGCTCGTCTGCCCTACCTCTTCCGCCTATAAATTTAGGAAACATCCAAAACTGCCAGGGAGATCCACGAAAATACTTTTCCGCCGCCGCAAGCTTCTGTCTCCGCAAGATTCCATCTGGGGCACGTTCTGGTGCCCTGCCGGAGGGGGGATTTGGGTACGGAGGGCTTCTTCATCAACACCATGACCTCTCCGATGATGCGTGAGTAGTTCACCATAGACCTTCGGGTCCATATCTAGTAGCTAGATGGCTTCTTCTATCGCTTGGATCTTTAATAGAGAGTTCTCCATGATCTTCATGGAGATCTATCCGATGTAATCTTCTTTTGCGATGTGTTTGTCGAGATCCGATGAATTGTGGATTTATGATCGGATTATCTATGAATATTATTTGAGTTTCTTTTGATCTCTTATATGCATGATTTCATATCCTTGTAATTCTCTTCGAGTTGTGGGTTTTGTTTTATTTATCTATGATTCTATGATTCTTGCAATGGGATAAGAGCTTGGTTTTGGGTTCATACCGTGCGGTGACCTCACCCAGTAATAGAAGGGGTAGCGAGGCACGCATCATGTTGTTGCCATCAAGGGTAAAAAGATGGGGCTTAGATCATTGGTTTCAGTTCATCCCTCTACATCATGTCATCTTGCTTAAGGCGTTACTCTGTTCATGATGAACTCAATACACTAGATGCATGCTGGATAGAGGTTGATGTGTGGAGTAATAGTAGTAGATGCAGAAAGTATCGGTTTACTTGTCTCAGACCTGATGCCTATATGTATGATCATTGCTTTAGATATCGTCATGACTTTGCGCGGTTCTATCAATTGCTCGACAGTAATTTGTTCACCCACCGTAATATTTGCTATTTTGAGAGAAGCCTCTAGTGAACACTATGGCCCCCGGGTCTACTTCACATCATATTTTCAGCCTTACACTTTTACTTTGTTGCACTTTCCGCCTTCAGATCTCACTTTGCAATCAATCTTGAAGGGATTGACAACCCCTTTATAGCGTTGGGTGCAAGCTCGTTTGTGTTTGCGCAGGTACTCTGGACACTTGGCTTGATTCTCCTACTGGATTGATACCTTGGTTCTCAAACTGAGGGAAATACTTACTGCTCCTGTGCTGCATCACTCTTTCCTCTTCAGGGGAAAAACCAACGCAAGCTCAAGAGGCAGCGAAAGGATTTCTGGCGCCGTAGGAGAAGGATTTCTGGCACCGTTACCGGGGAGGATCAAGTTCTAGGTGAAGCTCATCCAAGTAAGTGTCGCAAACTCATCTCTTGCATTTATTTATTTTGCCTCTCGTTTTCCTCTCCCCCACTTCTGAAAAACAAAAATTTACAAAAATATTTGCCTTTTTCATTTGCCTTTTTCGCTTGCCTTTTTTCTCTCGCTTGCTTTCTGTTCGCTTGTGTGCTTGTTTGCTTGCTGATGTCACCATGACTGAAAACACCAAACTTTGTGACTTCTCGAATACTATTAATAATGATTTTATTAGTACTCTGATTGCTCCCGCCACTAGTGCGGAATCATACGAAATCAATGCTGCTTTGCTGAATCTTGTTATGAAAGAGCAATTCTCCGGCCTTCCTAGTGAAGATGCCGCATCCCATATTAACACCTTCATTGAGCTTTGGGATATGCAAAATAAGAAAGATGTGGATAATGATGTGATTAAATTGAAGCTTTTTTCCTTTCTCGTTGCGAGATCGAGCAAAAACTTGGATTTCATCTTTGCCCAAAAATAGTATTGATTCTTGGAACAAGTGCAAAGATGCTTATATATCCAAGTATTTTCCGCCGGATAAGATTATCTCTCTCCGTAATGATATCATGAATTTTAAGCAACTTGTTCATGAACATGTTGCACAATCTTGGGAGAGAATGAAATTGATGATTAGAAATTGTCCCGCTCATGGCTTGAGTCTTTGGATGATTATACAAATCTTTTACGCTGGTTTGAATTTCGCTTCTAGAAATATCTTGGACTCCGCCTCAGGTGGAACGTTCATGGAAATCACATTAGGAGAAGCCAAAAAACTCCTAGACAATATCATGACAAATTACTCTCAGTGGCACACTGAAAGGTCACCTACTACTAAGAAGGTACACGCTATAGAAGAAATTAACTCGTTGAGTGCTAAGATGGATGAGTTAATGAATTTGGTTGCTAGTAGAAGTGCTCCTTTAGATCCTAATGATATGCCCTTGTATTCCTTGATTGAGAGTAGTAATTCGGGCTTGGACGTTAATTTTGTTGGTAGGAATACTATGTTCCTAGGCCTTTTCCTAGTAACCCCTCTAATAACTTTGGCAACTCCTACAACAATACTCATGGAAATTACAATAAATTACCCTCTGATCTAGAGAGTAATATCAAAGAGTTTATCAACTCGCAAAAGATTTTGAATGCGTCCATAGAGGAAAAACTCGATTTGGAGCTCGTTTGGGAAAGTTATGGCTGTTTCAGTGGCGAGCGGTAGTACTGCTGGACCTTGCGGTAGTACCGCTGGCCCTAGCGGTAGTACCGGTAGAGCTGGCGATGGTACCACTGGCCCTAGCGGTAGTACTGCTAGAGCTGGCGGTAGTACGCTGTCCCAACGGTAGTACCACCACTGGTCAGCGGTTGTACCGCTCCAGGACTTTAGTACCGTCATCCTTGTGACTGTACTACGTCGGACTTTTTGCGAAGACTTTCTTGGCGGTGGTTGGCCTGGTAGTATCTTTGCGCTACCATGGGCTCAGCGGTAGTACCGCTGGGCTCGGGCTGTAAGTGGGGGTAACGGTCTAATTCCTTCCCCCACTATATAAAGGGGGTCTTCTTCCCCCTTGGCCTTATCCATTAGTTGAGCTCGTGTTCTTCCCCCATTGTTGACCTTCTTAGAGCTTGCTAACTCTCAATCCCTCCAATGATTCTTGCTTGTTCTTGAGGGAAAAGAGAGAGGAGATCTAGACCCACATCTCCACCAATCACTTTCTTCTCTATGTGAGGGGAACCACTTGGATCTTGATCTTGGAGTTCTTTGTGAGCTCCTTGTTCTTCCTCTCATATTTCTCCATAGCTTTTGTTGTTGTGGAGGGGTTTGAGTGTGAGGGACTTTTCCACTTCATGTGTTCTTGCCATTGCATTAGTTGCATCGGTTTGAGTTCTCCACGGTGATACGTGGAAGTGAAGTTTGAAAAGCCATATTACCTTTGGTACTTAGTACCCTAGATATTCTTCTTCGTGGATTCTTTGGCGTCCTAGAAGCTTGGTGTTGTCTTGGAGCTCAATCATTGTGGTGTAAAGCTCGGGGCAAGCATCGGGGTCTCCAATTAGGTTGTGGAGATTGCCTCGAGAAAGTTTTACGGGTACCGGTAACCGCCCCCAAGGGTTGCCATTTGTACGGGTTCGGTGACAGCCCTCAAGAGTCCCTTAGTGGAATCACGTCATCTTGCATTGTGCGAGGGCGTGAGGAGATTAAGGTGGCCTTAGTGGCATCTTGGAGAGCATTGTGCCTCCACACCGCTCCAACAAAGATTAGCATCCGCAAGGGTGTGAACATTGGGATACATCATCGTCTCCGCGTGCCTCGGTTATCTCTTACCCGAACCCTTTACTTATGCACTTTACTTTGTGATAGCCATATTGTTTATTGTCATATATCTTGCTATCACTTAGTTGTTTGTCTTGCTTAGCATAAGTTGTTGGTGCACATAGGTGAGCCTAGTTGTTGTAGGTTTTATGCTTGACAAATTAAACGTTAGTTTTATTCTGCATTTGTTCAATCTTAAACCGTAATTATTTTAAAGCGCCTATTCACCCCCCCTCTAGGCGACATCCACGTCCTTTTAGTGAGTACGACTCCATCGACCGCGTTCATAGTAACGCTTTTGCTATGCGATCTTCAGCGGTATGAAGATGATCTACCCCTTTGTTCGTTGCTGGCTTCTCCTAGATAGATCGTTGTGTGACATAGGATTTTTTTTTGAAATTACTACGTTCCCCTACAGTGGCATCCGAGCCAGGTTCTATGCATAGATTCTATGCACGAGTAGAACACAAAAGTTGTGGGCGATGATTTTTTCAATTGCTTGGCGTTACTAGTCTTATCTTTATTCGGCGGGTGGGATGAAGCATCCGGACCGACTTTACACGTACTCTTACGTGAGGCTGGTTCCACCGCCCGACATGCACTTGTTGCATAAGGTGGCTAGCGGGTGTTTGTCTCTCCCACTTTAGTCGGATCGGATTTGATGAAGAGGGTCCTTATGAAGGGTAAATAGCATTGGCTTATCAACGTTGTGGCTATCACGTAGGTAAGAAGCGTTCTTGCTAGAATCCCAAATCAGCCACGTAAAACTTGCAACAACAATTAGAGGACGTCTAACTTGTTTTTGCAGGGTATGCTACGTGATGTGATATGGCCATAAGGATATGATGTTATATATGTGATGTATGAGATTGATCATGTTATTTTAATAGGATTCACTACTTGCATGTCGATGAGTATGACAACCGGCAGGAGCCATAGGAGTTGTCTTAATTTATTGTATGAGATGAAACGCCATGTGATTACTTTACTTTATCACTAACTGTTAGCTATAGTAGTAGAAGTAATAGTTGGTGAGATGACTTCGCGAAGACACAATGATGGAGATCATGATGATGGAGATCATGGTGTCATGCCGGTGACAATAATGATCATGCTGTGCCCCGGAGATGGAGATCAAAGAAGCAAGATGATATTGGCCATATCATGTCACTATTTGATTTGCATGTGATGTTTATCATGTTTCTATATCTTATTTGCTTAGAATGACGGTAGTAAATAAGATGATCCCTCATTAAAATTTCAGGAAAAGTGTTCACCTAAGTGTGCACCATTGCGAAGGATCGTTGTTTTGAAGCACCACGTGATGATCGGGTGTGATAGATTCTAACGTTCACATACAATGGGTGTAAGATAGATTTACACACACAAAACACTTAGGTTGACTTGACGAGCCTAGCATGTACATACATGACCTTGGAACACGGGAGACCGAAAGGTCGAACATGAGTCATATGGGTATACGATCAACATGGAGATGTTCACCATTGATGACTAGTCCGTCTCACATGATGATCGGACACGGCCTAGTCGACATGGATCATGTTTCACTTGGATGATTGGAGGGATGTCGATCTAAGTGGGAGTTCATTGAATAATTGTATTAGATGAACTGAATTATCATGAACATAGTCAAAAGGTCTTCACAAATTATGTTGTAACTTGCGCTATAGCTCTGCGGTTTTTGATATGTTCCTAGAGAAAACTTAGTTGAAATATGATAGTAGCAATTATGCGGACTGGGTCCGTTAACTGAGGATTGTCCTCATTGTTGCGCACAAGGATTACGTCCTTCATGCACCGCTCGGTGTGCTGAACCCCAAGCGTCGTCTGCGGATGTTGCGAACATCTGACATACATGTTTTGATAACTACATGATAGTTTAGTGCATGATACTTAATGGCTCTCTCAAATTTGGCTCTCTCAAATGGGTGTGTCCAGCAAGGTTTATTATGACATTGATAAGTACATGATAGTTCTGCGGATGTCATTGATAATGAGATCACATCATTAAGTGAAGCATAAAGAGCGATTCTAACAAATCATAGCATAATTTGTCTCTCTCAAATGGGCGTGTCCAGCAAGGTTTATTATGAAAAACTAACCATAAAAGCAAGCAAAGACTCATATAATACAAGACGCTCCAAGCAAAACTCATGATATGTGACGAATAAAAATATAGCTCCAAGTAAAATTACCGATGGTTGTTAGAAGAAAGATGGGATGCCTTCCGGGGCATCCCCAAGCTTACTTGCTTGGTACTCTTTGGATATTACCTTGGTGTGCCATGGGGCATCCCCAAGCTTAGGCTTTTATCATTCCTTATTCCTTCATCCGTCGTGATCTCACCCAAAACTTGAAAACTTCAATCACACTAAACTCAACAAAACTTTCGTGAGATCCGCTAGTATAAGAAAACCAAACTTTACTTTAGGTATTTTTGAAAACCTATTCCAATTCTTTTTTCATTATACCTACTGAATTCTAACTTTACCATGGCTTATACCCCCCGATACAAAGCATAGAATCATCAAAATCAGCACGCAATGCAAAGAAAACAAAATCTGACAAAAACATAACAGTTTGTAAAGACTTGAATTTTACTCATACTTCTGTAACTCCAAAAATTCTAAAAAGTTAGGAAAACTAGGTATTTTGTATATAAATCTGGTGTAAACAATTCGAACACTTTTGACGCTTCTGCGATTTTTAGAACTTTTCTACTGGTCGCAAAAGTTTCTGTTTTCAAACAAGATCAAAGCAAGTATCACCCCACATGATCCTAAAGATTTTACTTGGCACAAACACTAATTAAACATTAAAACATAATCATAACAGCAGAATAATTGTGCAAACACTCAAGAACTGAAAGCAAAAGTGAAAAATAAATTTTATTCATTGGGTTGCCTCCCAACAAGCGCTATCGTTTTATGCCCTAGCTAGGCATAAAGCATAGATTTTAAGTATTGTCATCCTTAGTGATTGATCCATAGGTTGCCCTCATGATTGATTCGTATGGTAATTTAATCTTAGTTCTAGGGAAGTGTTCCATACTCTTTCTCAGTGGAAACTGAAATTTTATATTCCCTTCTTTCATATCAATCACGACCCCTATAGTACGCGAAAAAGGTCTCATAGATCTTGACTTGATCTTCCCTCGCAACAGCGCCAGAAATCTTGACTCCCCGCTCATTTGCATTGGTTTCCCTCCAAGCTTAAAGGGTGATGTAGCACGACGACAACAAGTATTTCCCTTAGTTATGAAACCAAGGTATGTGAGATGAGTAGTAGAGGTGTCTAGAGGGGGAGGTGAATATACTACTTGCATAAATTAAAATGCTAGCCATTTCCCAATTTAATGGTTGGCAGATATTAGCGATTATGGTAGCGGAAAGTAAAGACTTTTCACATGTAGTAAGGAGTAGACTTTAGGAAGATCAAACGCGAAGAAGTTGACACGACAATTTTTGGCGTGGTTCCGATAGGTGGCGCTATCGTACGTCCATGTTAGTGGAGACTTCAACCCACAGAGGGTAACGACTACGAGAGTCCATGGAGGGATCCACCCACAAGGGTCCACGAAAAAGCAGCCTTGTCTATTCTACCACAGCTTCCATCCGCACAGGACTAGCCTCACTCACGGTAGATCTTCACGAAGTAGACGATCTCCTTGCGTGTACAAACTTCTTGGTTCAACTCCACAACACAAAGTAGGAGGCTCCCAAGAGACACCTAACCAATCTAGGAGGCACCATTCTCCAAAAGGTAATAGATGTGGTAGAACGATGAAATCCTTGCTCTTGTGCTTCTAACGATAGTCTCCTCAACACCCAATCACTCTCTCTCAGATTTGGCACGAGTAGGAGAGATTGATCTTGTGGAAAGCAACTTGGGGAGGCTAGAGATCAAGTTTAAAATGTTTGGAATTGAATCTATTGATCTTAACACATGAGTAGGTGGCTCTCTCTCTGAAAAATGGATCTGGCAAGTGTATGTGTGTTCTGAGTGCTTCCTCTATGAATGAGAGGTAGGTGGAGGGGTATATACAGGCATCCCCCAAAGTCCAACCGTTACAACATTATTGCCCAACTTGGTGACACCAAAATGAATCTCGATGGTATCGAGTTGCACTAAATGTGGCAACTTTTGAATTCTCGGTGAGACCGATATATAAATCTTGGTGGTACCAATATTGGTGTCCTAGGCAGTTTCCAAATCTCGGTGAGACCAATTCTCAAAACTCGGTGGTACCAATTCTTGAAAATGGCTAACCACATAGTTGGTCAAAAACTCGATGAGACCAATTCTAAGACTTGGTGGTACAAAATCTTGAAAATGGCTTACCCGAAAGTTGGTCCAAATCTCGGTGAGACCAATTCTCAAAACTCGGTGGTACTGATTCTTGAAAATGGCTAACCAGGAAGTTGGTCACTGATTCCGGTGGTACTGAGATGGTGGGTTTGGCATAAGATCTGTCTAAGTGTAAAATCGGAAGGGCCAAGTTGGAAATGTTGGTGGCACCAATTTTGCTTATGTGGCTTGGGACAGATATATTTTGTGGGAGAATGGCTGAGTATTTTTCGTGGCTATCTCTAAGCAGTTCAACAACCAATTCATCATAAAATCATCCCCTTTTAATAGTATTGGCTTTCCTATGGTCTCAAAGTGATTTCTCACAAATGTAAAATGTAGAGTATTCTTGCTTGAAGGTTGATACAATCCTATTCCTTTCCTTCATCAAGGGGCCTCTCCTCACAATCCTTTAGCCAAAGCTCTTTGTGGACTAAACCTGAAATATACTAGTAAAAGTGTTAGTTCAAGAGGCAATGTATGTTGTCATGAATTATCAAAACCACCAAGGGAGCATATGTCCTTTCAATCTCCCCCTTTTTGGTAATTGATGAGAACATACAATCAAAGCTTCAATTAAAGATAGGCTTTAGAATATGATAGCTTTGAAGGATACATGACTAGTACAAGGTCCCCTAGATGTGTGCATTCCCTTGTCAAAGGGTAGTTTCTTTGGACTGCATGGGCACACACATGGTAGAAAGGACAATACAAGTCATATAAATCTTAGCCATATGCATCAAACATATGCGAATGAAGAACTTCCATGTTCAAGACTCACTCTTGCAAACAATATGTGCAAGAGACAAGAGATCATCATGAACAAGGATATGATGCATAACTTACCTTGAGGTTCTTGAGCGTCTTTGCAGAAGGAGTACAATTGGGAAAACAAATGTTAGATAACACAAGAGTACTCTATTGTAAATATGAAAAGAGCTTGAAAAGTACCAAGATATGGAGAACATATTGAAAATATGATTTGATGATAAATATTTCTCCAAGAGGATTTAGAACTTTCTCCCCTAAGTATGAATATGTAAGAGTTTCCTCTCCCTTTGAATCATAGCATGTATATATTGGGACTAGGTAGGATGAGACAAGTTCAATCCAAATATAGCAGTAGTAAAGCAATGATATATGAAACAATTTTATCTCTCTCCCCCTTAATGGTGTTGCTCCCCCTGCATATGTAAGGTTTGATATGTCTCCCCTTAGGTAGATCTCCCCTTAGGCAGACCTTCCTTAGGAACATGTACATCCCCCTTTAGATATTTCTCCCCCTTTATGTAGGCTTGTGGGAAACTTTGATATTTCTCCCCCTTTGGCATTAATTTCCAAAAAGGTAAGAGAGTAATGGCTTATTGGGAGAAAGGGATCCTTGACTCTTCTCTCTTTGATAAGGGTTCCTTGAATTTGACTTTTGTCCCCCTTAAGAATTGACAAGAGTTCCTTGAACTATCTCCCCCTACGGTAGGGATCCTTGATGATTCTCCCTCTTATATTGTATGGGATGACTCAGGTTTTATCCCCTAGAGAAGTTTTCTCCCCCTCAAAGATAATGATAAAACTAATATTGTTTCCAAAATGTTCAATAAGATCTTAGAAGGTAATGAAACTTGGGATCATTGAAAATACCCCCCCACCTAAGGCAAAAGTCCTGAAAATATCTGAAAATCTAAGGCAATGATAAAATTCGGAGTCACCGAGGCAATACGGTTTGGTAGAACCGCTAATGACAGCAAGCCTATGGGAGAAATCGATTGGACCAAGTTTCCCAGATTGGTGAAACCGAGTTGCATTGAAAATCAACTCCTTAACTGAAAGTAGGCAGATAATAATCCAAAGATTGTTATAAGATACCAATTGTGAAATAGAACATAGAATAGCACCAAGTAATATTTTTTTAAATATACACATATAGATGAGATTTGAATGGTTCCAATAAAGTGTGCAATGATAAACGTGAACCATGCAAGACTCTTCATCTAGATGCGGGGCGGTGACTAGGTCACCTATATTAGAGTTGTTGACTTGAGGAGTCAAGCAAGAATGCTTGATCATAGGTCATACTCATCGTTAAGCACAAAATGGGGTTACTATTTTTCAATTAAGCTTATTAATGTCTTCATAGCACTTGAGTTGCTTTACCTCATGACTTGGTGTAAAGCTTTATCAAGAATATGAGTACATACCTTCGAATGATGTTGATGACGTGCCATGTAGATGGACTTGTCGTGGATGCTCAAAGTTGATGAATATTATCTTGAGTTGGGAGCTATCCATGTCGTTTTGGTTCACTTTTCACCTATAATGGTCAGTCATGCAAGGAAGTACATAATATATCAGAATGACATGAGTGAATTTCATTATCATATAAATGTCAAGGATATGATTTTGTTGTCTTCTTCCTCCATCTCCGAAGAAGGGATTGTTGATACTTGGCCATGACAGGATTGCTTTTGATGAGAGTTGATGGCAATCTTGTGAAGTATATTTCTTCCAAGTACCTACAAAAGGTTAGATGCAATACAAGGGAGCATAGTTTTCCAAGATACCAGATAGTATGAAATCAAAGACATCAACGAATTGTCAATCAAGCTCATGCCTTTCATGCATCCGAGTAAGTCTAGCTCAAGTTTGAAGCATCAATGCTATTCAACTCACTCCTCAATGAAAAAATACTTTCTCATCAAGTGGTTTGGTAAAGTACCAGCTAATTGTTTGTCGGTACGAACATGCTTAAGATCTATATCTCCTTTACCAACATGATCACGAATGAAATAATGTCGCACTTGAATATGTTTTGTTCGAGAATGTTGCACATGATTATAGGCAATTTTAATAACACTTTCATTGTCACAGAATAATGGAACATTTTAAACATGAATGCCATAATCCTTAAGAGTTTGAGTCATCCATAGTAATTGCGCACAACAAGATCCGGCGACTATATATTCAACTTCGGTAGTAGATAAAGATACCGAGTTTTGTTTCTTGGATGACCAAGACACAAATGATCTCCCAAGAAATTGACATGTACGCAAGGTGGATTTTCTAACAACCTTGTCTCCAGCATAGCCCGAGTCGAAATAGCCAACAAGATTAAAAGAAGACCCCTTGGGACACCATATGCCAAAATTTGATGTATGTATTAGGTATCTCACGATTCTTTTACCAGGCAATAGATGACACTCTTTAGGTGCTGCTTCGTATCACGCACACATGCAAACACTCAACATGATATCAGGACGGGAGGCACATAGATAAAACAATGAACCAATCATTGATCGATAAACTCTTTGATCAACCGGTTTGTCCTCCTTAGTGAGGTGAATATGTCCACTAGTAGGCATGGGGGTTCTCATACCTTTGCACTCTTTCATACTGAATTTCCTGATTAAGTCCTTGGTGTACTTGGTTTGAGATATAAACATACCTTCTCTCGATTATTTGATTTGCAATCCAAGGAAGAATTTCAGCTCACACATCATTGACATCTCATATTTCTCTAACATCAACTTTCCAAATTTCTCAGTAAAATGTTGGTTAGTAGAACCAAAGATAATATCATCCACATATATTTGGGACTCAAATAGTTCACCATTAACTCTTTTAGTGAATAAGGTTGCATCAATTTTACCAAATTCAAAACCCTTTTCAATGAGAAACTTTATGCATTTGTACCAAGCTCTAGGGGCTTGTTTAAGACCATATAAAGCTTTACGAAGTTTGTAGACATGACTAGGTTTCTTGGGGTTCACGAAGCGAGGAGGTTGTTTTACATAAACCTCCTACTTAATTTCACCATTTAGAAAAGCACTTTTGATATCCATTTGGTAAAGAGTAATATCATGGTGATTGGCATAAGCAAGAAGAATGTGAATGGCTTCAAGTCTAGCAACGATGGCATAAGTCTCCCCATAGTCCATACCTTTGACTTGCGTGTATCCTTGGGCTACAAGATGCGCCTTGTTGCGTACAACTTGTCCATCCTCATCTTGCTTGTTCCAAAACACCCATCTTGTATTGATGATGTTTTGCTTGCCTTCGGGCTTTTCCACAAGTGTCCACACTTGATTCATCTCGAAGTTGTGTAGCTCTTCGTGCATGACATTGACCAAATCTGGGTCTTGAAGGGCTTCTACCTTCAAAGGCTAAATGCTAGAGATGAAAGAATAATTCCCGCAAAAGTTAGCTAAACAAGATTTAGAGCGAGTGATTCTCCCAGTTTGTATGTCATAGAAGATTTGATTCAGCGGATGGTCTTTGTCCACTCTTGCTCGAACTCGTGACAACTTCTTCTTGTTGGATGGTGGAGCTTATTCATCACCATCTTCTTGCACATTGTCGTTGAAGGTGTCATTTCCTTGAGGTGGTGGTGAGAAAGGTTGAGGTGGATCATCACAATGCACTTCTTCCTCTTCTTCATCATGTTGTGTACCGCTTGAGGATGCCTCCATGTCATTTTGTGGTTTGCCTTGATGCGAAGTAGGAGCTTTCACTTGAATTGACGAAGTACTTTCCTTCACCTTCATGGGACGAATCTTGCCGATAGGTAGATCTTGGATGGCTTCCGAAGGTTCCTTATCTCCTACATCATTTGGAAATTTTTCGACTTGCGACCTATTAGATTCATCAAACTTCATGTCACGCCCAAGATGCGACCCTATCCTCAATTTGGCACGAGGGCCTCGTCAGGGATAGAAGCGCATCTCGTCGTGTCGCAAGAATGGATATCGTTACAAGTACATGTACTGAAAATATGAGATATATGGAATTGGCTTACACTCGCCACAAGCTACATCAGAGTCACATCAGTACATTACATAATCATCAAGAGTAAGAGCAGGATCCGACTACGGACGAAAACAAACGAGAAAAGAAGAACGAAGTCCATCCTTGCTATCCCAGGCTGCCGGCCTGGAACCCATCCTAGATCGATGATGAAGAAGAAGAAGAAGCAACTCCAAATGAACAATCAACGCGCTCGCGCCAAGTAACCTTTACCTGTACCTGCAACTGGTGTTGTAGTAATCTGTGAGCCACAGGGGACTCAACAATCTCATTTCCAAAGGTATCAAGACTAGCAAAGCTTAATGGGTGAGGTATGGTTAAGTGGTGAGGTTGCACCAGCGGCTAATCATATATTTGGTGGCGAAACTTACGAGTACAAGAAATAAGAGGGGGAAGATCTACGCATAACGGACGTGAACTACTGATGATCAAATGAATGATCCTGAACACCTACCTACGTCAGACATAACCCCACCGTTTCCTCGATCGGAGAAGGAACTCACGAAAGAGACAGTCACGGTTACGCACACAGTTGGCAAGTTTTAATTAAGTAACTTCAAGTTATCTAGAACCAGTGTTAAACAAAGTTTCCACGTTGCCACATAACCGCGGGCACGGCTTTCCGAAAGATTTAACCCTGCAGGGGTGCTCCAACTAGTCCATCACAAATTGCCACAAGCCGCATAGAAATCCTCAATCACGAAGCTCGTGATCTCGTCGGATTCCCTAGTGGAAAACCTCAACTCTGAGATTACCCAAAGCATCACTGGAATCCCGATGCACAAGATATCTCATCAAAGGTAAAACTAATCCAGCAAGGCCGCCCGACGTGTCGACAAACCCGATAGGAGCCGCGTATCTCGTTCTCAGGACACGACAGATGGAACTAGCTACGAGTGCCAAACCTCCAGTTTCCTTGCGGTGGCCCCGCAGGCAGACCGTTTGGGACCAACACCATCAGCACTGGCCCCCCTGTTTATGTAAAATTACTCCTCGGGTAGCGCTAACTCCCTATGCATTTCAATTTAACAGAATTATTATGTTGGGCAAATGTAAAACCAATGTTGGGCCTTGCCATACCAGCTTTAAAGTAAAACGGATTATCAAGGGGGTCCCCATAACAACCCCGATCGTGTTAGGAGCGCTCGTTTATGGAACATAACACCGGTAACCGAAACTAAGGGGGCAAAGGTGGAACAAAACACGAGGCTAGAAAGGCCGAGCCTTCCACCTTTTACCAAGTATATAGGTGCATTAAATTAAATAGCAATTAATATGGTGATATGAAAAGGAACCCATGTTAACACCTGGAAGCATCTGCACCTGCAACTAGCAACGCTAACAACATGGTTAAGCAAGCGGTAACATAGCCAATCAGTGGTTTCCTAGGTCGAACATGTTGAAGGTTTTCATGGCATTGTTGAGAGGCTAGTATTTAACATGTGGTAGGCAACGAGACATAATCGATAGCATCGAAATAACTAGCATGGCAATGATAGTAATGGTATCTGGGGAAATGGTCATCTTGCCTGAGATCCCGCTTGGAAGAAGAATGCCTCCGTGAAGCAGACGAACCGACGTAGTCGAACGGGTCCTCACAATCCGGCATGTTGCGGAACTCTATCGAGACGAAGCAAACCGGAAACGCAAATCAACACACGGAATTCACCACACGATGCACAACACAAATGATGCATGAGCAGCTGAATACATGCAAGTCACGGCATGACAATTTCACACAATCAAAACTACACATTAAGTGAAGTTCAATATGCAACGGGTTGCATATTGACGAAACTCCACATATGAATTATTTAGTTCTCTCCCGATTAAATACACGACTATATTAAATGTCGTTAAACATGGCAAGAGGTGGAGCGCAATTAAACTACCTATCTAGGCATTTTAAATGAGGTCGGAAATGACATATAGCACCTCCGAGACGACCTCACATGTTAATTTACAATTCTGTCCAGATCTGAACTAATGCATTTAATTAGTTGTTAAACAGCAAAACAAATAGGTTCATGTGATTCTACGCATCATGGCAAGCAATCTACACATAAATAACATCTCCAACGGAGCTACGGTTCAAAAGATACAAGCACCGCAAGATATGATGGCATGAATGCAATATGTGTGCAACGATGGCTACGAGCACTTCAAAACATACAGACAGCAAGAGAAAATGAAACTACATGAGATTCTAAGCAAGTTTCATGTAGGGCACGATCAAAACGGAGCTACGGTTCAACAACTACGAGCCAAACAAGAAATGACTTCAATCTGCCAAAATCAGCCACATAGCATTTACTACGCCCCACAACTACGAGCTACACAACTCCGATATGCTCAAGCAAGGCATTTCATGGAAGAGGGCAAGAAGCACTACTACAAACAACTCACAACAACTAGCATGGCATCATGGGTCACTAGGAAAAGAAGGCACAACATGGCATCGCACACCCTATTTCAGACATAGTGAAAATAGCACTTCATGAAAGTGCAGTTTTCGATCTGAAGCCGTATTGACAACAGCAAAACCTATAGCTACAGGACTCCAAATGGCATGAAACTTCACAGCATGCTAGAGAAACACAAGGGGTACAGCTAACTCCATTGGACCAACCTCCAAAGAGCTACAGATCACAGGATGGAAGCAAGACAAGACAACAACAAAATATAACAGATTCCAGACATAGAAATATTTCAGCTCCTCCAAATCAGCACTATTTATAGCAACTTGAGGGCAATCAAAACACACCTAAACATGCATTTCTATTGCAACCAAAAATACCAGGGGCTAAACAAAACATCCAAGATCAACTCCCTAGTTGACAACTAATTCAAACGAGGCACGGAATAAATCCTACGAATTAAACAAAAGGGCAACTTAGCAAAATATCTCGCAAACTAACTTACTCGAAAGCTAAAACTAATTGCACAAAAAAATCCCATGGATTTTTCTACCCCGGAAACATATAAAATATGTGGGGTTGCAACACAAAAATAAAGCCACACTAAGATGCGAGATAAATAACCTATATACGGGAAACTAAACTACCGGCAATCCATACACGCAAAAATACAAATGACTGGCCTAAAAAACATGGAATTATGGTCCCTAAAACGTGGACATTTAATCTACAGTATTGGGCAGTCCGGACATGCGTGAAAAAATATCTACGGGACGAAACAATAAAGACAACACACGTTTCTAGGCATATGGCACGCTACATCATGTCAAACAAATATGCAAGTTATAATTTTGGATTCTACGCGAAATTCTAGCCAAGATACATATTTGAATCACTCCGATCCGAGTTACGGAATAGATGATACGACGTTTTAAAAACAGGCATCTCTCTTCTCAAATAGAAACTAGACCTGAGGTAAGCATAAAAAAACATCAAGGGCCGGATCACAGCAAGTTGAAGTGGCCCAGAGCAATTAGGCCCAAGTGGTGCTATGGACAAGAGAGGAAAATGAAAATAAACGCAGCAGCAAACTAATTAAGGCCTCCATGGGATTTGATCCCATGACCTCCTCGATGAGGCGCTGGCTCGGCTACCAGTCGGGCTAGGGCGCTGGTTTTGCCAGATACAATTCTGACAGAAGATAGGATGGCACGAGGCGGAGGCTCACCTCGGGCCAGGTCGGCCTGCCTGGAGGAGGAAGCTGGGCCAGGGTGAGGAGGTCTGGGCCGAAGCGGGGCGCTGGGAATCGGCCCAGTGCGAGGGGCTGGTGGCGCTGCCTCGAGCGCCTCGTCCTCCTCGTGTCGCTCCAGGGCAAGGCGAAGCGGCGGTTGCCGGATCCAAGGCGGCGGCTGGCGGAGGGCCTCGGTCCGGCCTGGACCGAGATGGCGGCGCTGGAGACCGACGGATCCGGGCGGCACCACCCAACTCCGGCGGCGACGAGCTTCGCAAGGGAACCACGTCTTGGCGCCCGAGCCATGGTTGCTCCTGCCAGATCCACGAACGAGAGAGAGGAAGGTGAGAGCAGGGAGACGGGGGGGGGGGGGGGGAGGACAGAGAGGAATGGGGCGAGGGGTGACCTGGTCGGCGGCGGGAGGCGCTCCGGCGAGCGGAGTGGCGCCGGTGGTGCTCCCGCGAGAGGAGGCGGCTGCCATGGGAGGCGCTGCTCGGTGCCACGGGCACGGGAGCACGGGAGGCGGCGGCGGCTCGGGCCCGGGCGGGCCTGGATCGGGCCTGGCGGGCCGGCGGCGCTGGTGGGAGAGAGAGACTAGGTGGGAGGCGGCTAGGGTTTGGTGGGCGCGGAAAACGAGGCAGGAGGGTAGGGTTGCTGTCTAAAATTACCCGGGGGCTATTTATAGACAAATGGGGGGCTAGGTTTAGCGAAATTTCGACCCGGATCCAACCGCGGGGTCGGATTTGGACGATTCCGAGTGCGGATATGGGTACGCGGCCGTGTAGAGGGAATATCCGGAGACGAGAGGGAGAATGGGCGGCGCGGCAGGAATTGAAAACACCGGAACACGTCCGACGGTAGACCGGATACAGTGCCGCTACGGACGACCGTTCGGGTACCAGACGAACTCCGATCGCGACGAAATTCGACAGGCGGCCTAGCTAGAACTAATTACGACTGCATGCCAAATCTCAACCCGATCAGACAAAGTTTTACGCACACTTTAAAAACAGGGTTTCGACGATGCCCCGGGCGCGTGCGAGTGTGAACGGGCTCAGAACGAACAACGACGAGAACCGGCAACTAACAATGGATGCTAGTTTTGAAAACTGGCGGCAACGGAGATGCCGATGCAATGCAGATGATGCGCATGATGCGATGATGATGCGACAAAAGAAAACAGACACGGACTAAAACAGAAGGAAAGGGGAATCTTCTGGAACGTCGGCATCGGGCTGTCACACTTCACATCTACCGTCTCTTCAACTTTTTGAGTGAAGGTGTTGTAGACACGATAAGTGTGAGAGTTTGATCAGTAACCAACTAGGAAACCTTCATGAGATTTAGGAGCAAATTTAGTGCGATGACGCTTATCAAGAATGTAGCACTTCGAGTTGAATACTCGAAAGTATCCAACTTGGTATTTGTTACCGGTGAGTAGCTCATATGCCTTTTTACAGAGAAGCTTGCGTAAGTAGAGTCAGTTTATGGAATGACAAGTTGTTTCCACTGCTTCTGCCCAAAAGTATCTTAGCATCTTGTATTCATCAAGCATCATTCTGGCCATCTCTATGAGAGTTCGGTTCTTCCTCTCAACAACTCCAATTTTTGAGGTGTGTACATCACCGTGAACTCATGTGAGATACCTTTTTTGTCAAGAAAAGTATACACATTCGTGTTCTTGAACTCTGTTCCGTTATCGCTTTGAACCTTCTTGATCTTCACTTCAAACTGATTTTGAGCTTTCCAAGCGAAGTTCTTGAAGATATTTTGTACCTGCGACTTATCATGAAGAAAGAATACCTACATAAATCTTGAAAAATCATCAACAATGACTAAACCATAAGAATTTCCACCGAGGCTCTTATAAGCATTGGGACAAAAAGATCCATATGAAGCAGCTCGAGTGGCGTTATTGTAGTCATGATGTTCTTCATGGGATGGCTTCCAGCGACTTGCTTTCCTTCTTGACAAGCACTACAAAGTCTATCTTTGTCAAAGATAACATCTCTAACTCCAATAATATGATCACATTTGATAAGCCTGTCAAGGTTACGCATACCTACATGTCCTAACCTTCTATGACATAACCAACCTTTAGAAGATTTCGCAATACCACATGTATTGGGTTTGGATTTTTTAGTGAAATCGACAATGTATAGATCACCTCTACGGAAACCAGTAAAGACCATGTTATGGTTATCACGGCGAAACACTTGGCAGTCAACTTCCATAAATAGCACATTGAAACCAAAGTCTGCTAGTCTAGATACAAAAAGGAGATTGTAGCCAAGGGATTCAACAAGCAAGACATTTTGAATGGAACTATCATGATATATGGCCACCTTACCAAGACCAAGTACCTTACCCTTGGAGTTGTCTCCAAAGGTCACATACCTTCGAGGTCCATGGTTTGGTGTGATCTCATGAAACATGTCTTTATCTCCGGTCATGTGATCGGTGCATCCACTGTCAAGAACCCACTCCTTTCCTCCGGCCATGTAGTCTCTAAGGTCCACCATAAGACTAAGGTTCCTCATGGTGTTCTCATACTCAATGTCGAACTCTTCATCTTTATTGTAGTATCCGTGCTCTACATTGTCATCGTAGAACGAAATATCTTCGTCATAGGAAACAAGAATTTCATCCGAATTTTAACCATGACAATGTTCATATTTATGCATGTGAATGGCTTCAACAATGACATTGTTAATGGTAATGACATCTCCTTTAGCATGCATGAAGTCACGAAGGTCAAAAAGGCATTTATCAAAATTAGGATCGGTTGGCTTCATTTTGTGAAAGACAATGCATTTATGGAAAATGATCTCAAGATTTTTTAGTGAATAGTTGGGATATTGTCGGGACCCCGATCCTAATCCATAGGAATCTAGCCTGTAACACATCGCATCCCTTTGTGGTCTCACGCACGGTTAACTCCACGGCTGCAGCCTTACCTTAGCCGGGACCGTTTGCGTCTTTTGACTCACGTATGCGATAGTGTCGCTAGCAAACCAATGTCAAAGAACCCGGATCGACATGTCTAGTCATAAACCAAAGTGGCAGTTCCGCACAAGGACAGGCATACATGACCCAACAAAGCAGGTGTCGGTCATCAACGAACGTAGACGAGTCGTAGCAAGCTACAAGGACTCCATTACGTCGCGTGACATTTCCCCAAAGGGGACAGACATAGCAGCTAAGAAGGACACATGCCGGTCAATCAATGTGTCCGGAGCAGTAGCGAACTACCAAGGCTCGTTGGATCACAAAGGGGCATTTCCTTGTAAGGAGTGCTACTAAAGTTCATGACTAGGTATTCGAACCCCATACATATCAAGTAAGACACACGTACGCATGGCATACCGATATGTATAGATACATCGATGGCATCACAACATAACCATAACCATACAAGCTTTATTTAAGAGGCTCGGAAGAGCCACACACATAATATTACACATTAAGGGTCTCACGACCCATAATAGCAGTCATACAATACAAGCCAGCGGAAGAGTTATAAACTGTCTGAGTACAGACAGGACAACTAGTAGGCATGTGGCCTGACTATACTATAGAGCCGACGTAGGGCCAGATCGTAGCTGGGACACCAGCTACTCGTCGTCGTCGATGTCTACAAAGAACCCTCCATTAGGGTCATTAGCAACCTCTGCAACATTTATTAAGCAAACATGAGTACGAAGGTACTCAGCAAGACTTTAGGAGAACTAACTACTCATGCAAGGTATCAAAAGGTATTGTGGGGTTTCATGCAGAAAGCCAGCATTTGACTCATGGCTAGACAACTTGCATTTTGAAATTAGTTTTGACAACTTGATTTCTCGCACACGAGTCCACTAACACCACATCAATACACTATCGTGGAATCATTCCGTCTCCATGCGGAAATGCCGTCCACGACACTCACGCTTATCTTGACAATTTTATGAGTAGCCATTTAAGTTATCTATGAACAACATATGTCTCCAAGTAGTCCATATCCGCGGACGCGGCTATTCGAATAGATCATAACCCTGCAGGGGTGTACTTCGTCACACACGCTCCCGCCACTTATCGCCATGTGCACGTCATGCGGATGCCCAGCGAGGGAGTCGGCCACGACCGTTAACCACACTACTACCTAGTCCAGGTTTATCGCCTATCTGAGAGTAACCCGTACGGAAGTCCGGCCGAGGTTTCCGCCACGGCCTCAAATGATGTGCGCAGGGTTCCCAAGCCCACCATCCGGGTGCCACTTGGTACACCGTGCCACTGCCTACCGCATCACGGTCCACCTCTCAGGTCAGCACCATGCACGGCCTCCAGCATTACTATAAACACCAGAAACTACTTGCAACCCCTGGACCGAGTACTACGCGATTAATAGGCCGAGCGGGGTCATATTTCAGGGCCCAGCATGTGGTAGTATCTAGTCTTGGATTACATACACGGAACTCAGTTCCTAAGGACGGTTCCAATGAAACAACCCGCCATGTACTCCTACACAGCCTTTCACCGGTACCTTTACCAAATCAAGTTCAACACACGACCTTTGCTCACCGAACACATTCCACATTTCTGTTCATCTCCCAGATGACAGACCATACACAACTCTAAGCATAGCATGCATAGCAGGATAAGGCACATCATAGCTCAAGCAACTACCAGGTATGCTAGGTTGCAAGGTTCGACTATTTACTGTGGCAAGGTTAAGTCATGCAAAGGAAGTGGGTCCAACTATCGTGGAAAAAGCAATTGAAGCATTTGATCCTAATGCAATAAATAGGTGCAGGAGCAAGAAGATAGGAGTTATCGTGATGATCAAAAGGGTTGCTTGCCTTGTTGCTTAGAGAAGGAACGATATTCGTCAGACGGATATTCAGTGGAATCCGGGGATGCGGAGCCTACCGAAATGAATGGCAACATTCAATAACAATGATATGCAATCAAAATGATGCATGAGCATGGCATGAGAATGCAAAGTGATAAGTTATTATAATCAAGATGTTTTAGGTTTAGAGTTGATTTGAATCACATTCGAATAGCAATTCAAACGGGTATTCTCGGATACCGGTTCAATTGATTCGACCTGATGCTCAGATCAACCTAATGTTAACATGCATGAAATGTCATGTTATGGTACTGATTTATATCTAGGGCAGTGTGTGATCATTGTATTTATAATGAAATTTGGATATTTTTGCAAATTCCATTTATAAAGTGATTAAAGAATTGAATTATTCCTTATTTCACAATTTAGGGTCTTGTAACTTTTTCAAACATAGTTGAAAATAATATAATCAGAATCCTTGAATTTTTCTGATACTTTTTCATATATAATTTATTTTCATTGGAGTTACAAATTAATTTCTATGATTTTTGCAATTTTTAGCAATTTCCTGAATTAATTTTAAACTGGAAATTCCATTTATTGCATCAGGCTGACGTCAGCAGGTCAGCCGACCTGTTCAGGTCAAACCTGACAGGGGGGCCCCACTGGTCAGCCTCTCTGGGACTAATCCCGCGCTGACCAGCCCTAACTGAGGTTTGACTTGGCCTTGGGCCCACTTGTCAGCGAGTGATTAAGTCACTAATCGGCTGGGTTAGCTTGCCACGTCGACCTTCACCGGCGGCGAGGTCGACCTCGCCGGCGGGGAGCCTCCGGCAACCACCAGCACGGCGGAGGGGCTCGAAAATGGCGCACAGGGGGCCAAATGCCGCGCGGAGAGCACCAGAGGAATGGCACGTCTCCCGCAGCTTCATTTCTGCGCCTAGCCGGGGCTGATCTGGCAGGAGATGACACCGGCGACGAGCTTGGCGGCGGCCAAGGCTCGGGCGTCATCGGGGTCTTTGCAACAGGGGGATCTACGCTCGGTTCTTAGCTGCTACAGCATCTACGCGTCGTCCTGGAGCTGTTGGTGCCATCGGAAGGACGAGCTGGACATCGGAGGGCTATCGGCGACGAGCGGCAGCGGCGGTCCTCGTCGGGCTCCGGTGAAACTAGGGCTAGAGGAGGGGATCGACGGGGAAAACTTAGGGGAAACGACCGCATGCTCACAGGGAGTGTAGAGCAGAGCTCAGACGGCTCGGGGAAGGCGTGGGGGCGACGAATCGACGGGAGAGGTCCGGCGGCCGGAGGAGGAAGACGACAGCGACGCGGGCGTTGCAGGGCTCGAGGAGGCTTCGGCTTCTGCAGAGACGACCAGGGCGACGAGGCGGAGCTAATGGCGTGCTCTGGGAGGGGATCCTATGGCCAGGGGCACGGGCAGCTCGAGCTCAAGCTCGGCTCTAATGGCGGCAGCAGGGAGAAGGAGGAGATCCGGGAGGAGGAGGAGAACCGAGGCGGGGAATGGATAGGGGAAGCTCTGGGGAGCTTATCCCCGTCGTCGCCAGCGCGAACCGGCGGCCAGGCAGGCACGCAGGTGCGTGGCCGCGCCGGAGGAGGCGGCGGCCACCTCCTGCTGCCTACTGGCGCGAGGGAGGGGACGAGCGGGGAGATGGGCCGGGCCTGGCTTGGGCGACAGGTAAGTCTTTTTCCATTTTCTCTGTTTTTGTTTTTCTGTTTTGCTTTTTATTGCTTTGCTAATTATTTCAGCTCCAAAACACAAAGTAAAAACTATTTTAGACCTCCTGAAATATTTGTTATAATATCCCCACTCATTTCCAAGGTTTTCAACATTTTTGGAAAATTATAGTTTCTGATTTCAATTTTTAAATTTGAAACTAGTGGCTTTGGCATTTATTTAAAATGCTTAAAGTGTCAAGAAAATAGTTTTCTCCAATGCTCATTTACTTTCATGATTTATCAGAAAGTTTGAACATTTCTTGAGGCCATTTTGGGTTCATTGATTTTGAACTAGTTGAAATTTCCTTTAATTGAAATGGTGGCTAGGGTTTTGAGTTTTTTCCTTTGACACTTTGTTGTTTTTGTTGAAACTTCTTGGATGCAAATGCAAAGAATACATGAGCACAATGCGATCTTGGTTAAGGGTTAGGGATGTGACAGATATCTTTTCTCTAAGTCTTTCCACAAAGTGTGAGCACACTCAAATTTTTGCAATTGATTAAGCACATTTCTTGGTAGTCCTCTAATGATTAGATTCACAGTTTTAAGATTACCAACCATATAAAGTTCTTCATCATGAGAAGGATGCAAAGGATCAACTGGAGGCTCATAGGGATATTCAACATACTTGCGCAAATGGAATTTACCAAATATATCAAGCATTTCATATTTCCATTGCCTAAAATATTCCCCATCAAGAATAGGCACTGTACAACTAATATTCCAGAAACTAGGCACATCCATCATCCTCCAATGGTGTTTAAACCAAGGTTTTGGAGACCTTGCTCTGATTCTAGTTTTGAGATCGATAGAAAAGGTATCTAAGGGGGGGTGAATAGACTACTTGCATAAATTAAAATCCTAGCCTTTTCCCAATTTAATGGTCGGAAGATTTTAGTGATTCTAACAAGTTTAGTGCACCCTACACATGCTAGTCAACAAGTATGGAAGCGGAAAGTAAATACTTTGTACATGTAGTAAGGAGTAGAGTTTAGGAAGATCAAACATGAAGAAGTTGACACGACCATTTTTGGCATGGTTCTCTTAGGTGGCGCTATCGTACGTCCATGTTAGTGGAGACTTCAACCCACGGAGGGTAACGACTACGAGAGTCCATGGAGGGTTCCACCCACAAGGGTCCACAATTAGTAGGGCCAAGTTGGAAATGTTGGTGGCATCGATTTTGCTTATGTGTCTTGGGACAAATATATTTTGTGGGAGAATGGTTGAGTATTTTTTGTGGCTATCTCTAAGCACTTGAGCAACCAATTCATCATAATACCTCATCCACTTTTAATAGTATTGGCTTTCCAATGGACTCAAAGTGATTCCTCACAAATGTAAAATGTAGAGTCTTCTTGCGTGAAGCTTGAGCCAATCCTATTCCTTCCCTTCATCCAGGGGCCTCTCCTCACAATCCTTTAGCCAAAGCTCTCTGTGGACTAAACCGGAAATATACTAGGTAAAAGTGTTAGTCGAAGAGACATTGTATGTTGTCACAAATTATCGAAACCACCAAGGGAGCATATGTGCTTTCAAGGTATCAATCGAGTAGGAAGATCCACAAGACTATGTAAGTGATACCTACACACAAATAAAAATCCTCGCAACCCAATGCGTGTAGGGGTTGTTGATCCCTCGTGGGTAAAATAAAATGATATATTGATAGATGCAGATACAGTGATAACAAATAAAAGACATCAAGGTATTTTTGGGTTTTTTGATAATATAGATCTCAAAATAAAAGAGAAAATAAAATGGAAACACAAATAGCAAAGTAGAGATTGCAAATAGATGATGTGAAATAGACCCGGGGGCCGTAGGTTTCACTAGTGGCTTCTCGAGAGAAAATAGAAAGTTGCGGGTAGACAAATTACTATGGGGCAATTTATAGAAAAGCAAATAATTATGACGACATCGAAGACAATGATCATGTATATAAGCATCACATCCAAGACAAGTAGACCGACTTCTGCCTGCATCTACTTCTATTACTCCACACATCGACCTCTATCCAGCATGCATCTATTGTATTAAGTGTTGGGGAACGTTGCATGGGAAACAAAAAATTTCCTATGCACACGAAGACCTATCATGGTGATGTTCATCTACGAGAGGGAGATCAGATCCACATACCCTTGTGGATCGCTAAGCGGGAAGCATTAAGAAACGCGGTTGATGTAGTGGTACAACTTCGTGATTCAAATCACCGTCGTCCCATGATCCGTCCCACGATCTGTCCCGATCTAGCACCGAACGGACGGTACCTCCGCGTTCAGCACACGTACAGCTCGATGACGATCTCCGCCTTCTTGATCCAGCAAGAGAGACGGGGAAGTAGATGAGTTCTCCGGCAGAGTGACGTCGTGCCGGTGATGGTGATGATCTATTCCTGCAAGGCTCCGCCCGAGCTCCGCAGAAATCCGATCTAGAGTAAGAACTACGAGGTATAGGTTTGAGTTGCACGTGGAAAAGTTGTGTCTCAAAAACCCTAAAACCACCAGTATATATAGGAGGAGGGGAGGGGCTAGCCTTGGGGTTCAAGGGAGCCCCAAGGGTGCCGACGGAGAGAGAGAGGAGGAGGTGGACTCCCACCCCAATTCGGTTTGGGGAAGGAGGAGTCCACTCCTTCCTTCCCACCTCCCTCTTTCCTTTTTTCCTTTGGTTTTTTCTTCTTGTGGCGCCATAGCCCACTTGGGCTGGCCTCACCAGCCCACTAAGCGCTGGTGCGCCACCCTAGGACCTCCCGGTGAATACCCGGAACCCATTCGTCATTCCTGGTACACTGCCGGTAATGCCCGAAATCTTTCCGGTGACCAAATGAAACCATCCTATATATCAATCGTCATTTCCAGACCATTTCGTAAACCCTCGTGACGTCCGTGATCTCATCCGGGACTCCGAACAACTTTCGGTCACCAACACCTATAACTCAACTATACTAAAATGTCACCAAACCTTAAGTGTGCAGACCCTGCGGGTTCGAGAACTATGCAGACATGACCCAAGACACTCCTCGGTCAATATCCAATAGCGGGACCTGGATGTCCATATTGGATCTTACATATTCTACGAATATCTTATCGGTTGAACCTCTGTGCCAAGGATTCATATAATCCCGTATAACATTCCCTTTGTCCTTCGGTATGTTACTTGCCCGAGATTTGATCGTCGGTATCTCTATACCTATTTCAATCTCGTTACCGGCAAGTCTCTTTACTTGTTCTGTAATACAAGATCCTGTGACTAACACTTGAGTCACATTGCTTGCAAGGCTTATATGTGATGTTGTATTACCGAGTGGGCCCCGAGATACCTCTCCGTCACACTGAGTGACAAATCCCAGTCTTGATCCATGCTAACTCAACGGACACCTTCGGAGATACATGTAGAGCATCTTTATAGTCACCCAGTAACGTTGTGACGTTTGATACACACAAGGTATTCCTCCGGTGTCAGTGAGTTACATGATCTCATGGTCATAGGAATGAATACTTGACATGCATAAAACAATAGCAACAAAATGACAGGATCACATGCTACGTTCATAGTTAGGGTCTCGTCCATCACATCATTCTCCTAATTATGTGATCCAGTTATCAAGTGACAACACTTGCATATGGTCAGAAAACCTTAAGCATCCTTGATCAACTGGCTAGCCAACTGGAGGCTTACTAGGGACATTGTTTTGTATATATATCAACACATGTACCTATGCTTTCATTCTATACAATTATAGCATGGATAATAAACGATTATCTTGAAACAAGAAATATAATAATAACTATTTTATCATTGCCTCTAGGGCATATTTCCAACATTAAGTTCATGGACAAACGGAGTAATGCTTTAAGAACGATGACATGATCTAGACAAGATCTATTCATGTAGGAATTGACCCCATAGTTTTATCCTTCATAGCAATAATAGATGTGTGCCATGTCTCTTTTTGTCACTCAGATTGAGCACCAAAGATCGATACGATCACAAAGCACCTCTTCCCATTGCAAGATAAAAGATCAATTTGGCCAGACAAAATCAAATATCGGAGAAGAAATACAAGGCTATAATAATAAAGAATGGATATTATTTCATAAATCTACTCATAAACTCACAATTCACCACATCCCAACAAACACACCGCAAAAGATAGAGTTACATCAAATAGATCTCCAAGAGACCATTTTATTGAGAAGAAAAACGAGAGAGAGTGCCATCTAGCTACTGCCTACTGCCCCGTAGGTGTGATATGAACTACTCATACATCATTGGAGGAGCACCAGTGAGGATGATGAATCCCTCAGTGATCATGTTCCTCTCTGAAACGGGCTCTAGATTGGATTTCGTGGCTTTTGGAACTTGCGGCGGATAAAATGATTTTTTCGCCAACTCCTCTAGGGTTTGTGGAATATTGGGATACTTATAGAGCTTAGAGGCAGCGGAGGAGGTGCCCGAGGCCCCCACTACCCACCACGCCATGCCAGGGGCCCTCGGCGCCCCCTGGTGCGTAGTGGGTCGTGTGGGCCTCCTATGATGATCATCCTTGGTCCTCAAGTTTCCTTCTAATCCAAAAAAATATACAAAATGTTTCGTGGCATTTGGGCTTCATCTGGTATTGATTTTTTGCGAAGGAAAAAACAACAAAAAATAGGAACTGGCACTCGGCACTATGTCAATAGGTTAGTCCCGAAAATTGATATAAAGTCACTATAAAATGACTATAAAACATCCAAGAATGATAATATAACAGCATGGAACAATCACAATCTATAGATACATTGGATACGTATCAGTCGTCGATCGCTCGGGTTGTTGACCCACCGACCAATGAATTGAAGACTCCCAAAGTTGTGATCCTCGACGTGATCAAGGTGAAATCTACCGAAGACTTGGCGTGTACTTCAAGGAGTGTCCTAATAGTCGGCGTGTTTGCTCCTAATTGGCAACCGACCATATATGTAACGTAGGTACCCCCAATGCATATATATGCCAAGGGGCTTAGTCTTTAGGGACATGATTACAAACATTAGGGTTTAGAACACAATCATCTGATCTCGAGGTAGATCATCTTGTATCGTGTACCTTATCAAATCAATACAATCAAAGCATGACGTAGTGTTTTACCTCTTCAAGAGGGCCCAAACATGGGTAAAACACATCGACTCCCTTATCTCTTGTTACCATCGTTCCTACATCCATAGCTCGGGACCCCCAACCCAAGACCCGCCAGTTTTAGAAATGACATTGGTGGCCCATAGATGTCCCATTGTATGATCACCGCAGAACAATGCAAGTATACGTTCATGACCAAATATAAGAGGACATGTTTTATACATCAAAACCTTAAGTTGTCAGATCAACTGAAGAGTAAAAGCGCATCGGATCGCCCCTCCTCCATCAAGAGCCGAGAGGTAATGATCTTGAACTTATGGTCAAGTCTCTCTCTCTCTATCTATCTATCTATCTATCTATCTATTTCTATTTACCTCCCTCTCTCTCTTTATATCTCCTAACTCATCCAAGGGACTTCACGTGCATATGGACCAAGAACCGGCATGCCAACCAATGGATGACGGCAAGCCCGACCAATTGGAAGGAGCGTGGAGCCCAAAACCAAGAGTAAGTCCAACTAGTTCAGTTTCGGAATAGCGATCCTAGGAGGAGCACCTCGGAGCGTCGAGCCTACAAAAAGTTAAGATCAAATTTTTTACAAGTGCGAGATCTTAATGATCTACGAAACTCATCCATCAAGGAATCAACGAAAGAGAGCCCTTCAGGAGATGAGCCACGTTTATCACTTAACAACATCAGATAAATGGTTGGACATAGCCATCACTGTCATGCAACAGGATCAACTAAAGACTGGCCCGAGTCAAGGAGCACCACACATCGAACCTAATTATACCATGTTCAAAGGGGTCATCCCAGGAAGGGAGGCGTGATGTAGCAAAGAAATCACCCTCGATGTAGTGTTTGAAACTTCCGATAACTACCACTCCGAGGAGTTGACCTTCCACATTATGCCCTACCAAAGTGGTTATCACGCTTTTCTCGGTCGTGATGCATTCACAAAGTTCCACGCCATCCCACATTACGCCTACATGAAGCTCAAGATGTCGAGACTTAGTGGTGTGATTACTATAATGATCAATCCTCATAGAGCACTTAGAGCCGAGAATAAACCAGTGGCTCGTGCCCTGGAAATTTTACTCGAAGCCTTTGTGGCCGAGGAGCTGAAGGCGCTGCGCATAATTGTCGATGGAGACTACGTCATCCTTGACAAGCGATCCAAACCTACGTCATTTAAACTAGCCGATGAAATACTCAAATTTCAAGTGCATCCAACAAACGCCAATAAAATGGTGTCTCCCGATACATAGCTCAACCCAATGGTGTGGACGAAGCATTGCACACATTCCTTTGGGAAAACTGGGACATCTTTGCCTGTCACCCCTCAAACAAGAGAGGAATCCCAAGACACATTACTGAGCATAGTCTGAATATAATAGAAGGCTTTAAACCTGTTAAACAACTGCTCCGATGATTCTCCAAGCCTAAGAGGTAGGCTATGGGGAGGAAGTGGCCAAGTTGCTAGAGTACAGATTCATCCGAGATATCAAACACCCGATTGGTTGGCTAACCTGGTCATGGTACTCAAAAAGGATAAGTCATGGTGCCTTTGCATCGATTTCAATGACGTTAACAAAGCTTGCCCAAAGGATCCTTTTCCCTTACTATGTATTAACCAAATCATGGATAGCATAGCAAGACAAGATTCACTATGTTTCCTCGATGCTTACTCGGGGTACCATCAAATAAAAAAGAAGGAGTCTGATCAAGCGACTACTACTTTCATAACCCCTCACATGCCATTATATATTTTAATACAGTGCCCTTTGGATTAAAAAATGCGGGTGCAACATACCAGGTCATGATTCAAACATGACTGGAACTGTGCTACTTGTAAACTGGCTTGGGATTTTCTTCGAAGAGGAGGGGGATGCAGCACATTAGAGATAATTATTTCCCTCAGTGAGAACCAATAGGAGTATCACGCAAACACCCTTTAGCACCACATACACACATAGAACCAAATACTTGTACCCAACGCGGGCAAGAGGGTTGTTAAGCCCCTTGAACTCATTAGTTGCAAGGATTAAATACTAATAGATAGATGATATAAATATAAAAGTAAATAACAAAAAACAAAATGGTAGCATTATTTTTGTAGTTTTTACAATATAATTTGAGTAGACCCGGGGGCCACAGTTTTCGCTAGAGGCTTCTCTCTTGGAAATAGCATACGGTGGGTAGACAAATTATTGTTGGGCAATTGACAAAATAGTACATAGTTATGACATCTTATTCAAGGCAATGATCATGTATATAGGCATCACATACATAAACAAGTAGACCGACTACTGCGTGCATCTACTACTGCTACTCCACTCATCGATCGCTATCCGACATGCATCTAGAGTATTAAGCATGAAACAGAGTAATGCTTGGAGCAAGATGATATGTTGTAGACAAAGTAAACTCAAGAAATATGAATAGCTCCATCGTTTTATCCTTAACGACAGCAATACAAATATGTGTCATGTCCCTTTCTATCACTGGGATTGAGCACTGCAAGATTGAGCCCATCATAACGCACCACTCACACTGAAAATAAATCAATCTAATAGGCCAAACCAAACTGATAGATCAGAGAGAAATACATAGCTATAATAATCATGCATAAAAGAATTTACAGAATACTTAAGTAGTATTCATAAATAATCTAATCATAAACTCACAATTCATCGGATCCCAACAAACACATCGCAAAGAAGATTACATCGAATAGATCACAGCGAGAATGGCGGTGAACATTGTATTGAAGATCAAAAAGAAGGAAGAAGCCATCTAGCTACTAGATATGGACCTATAGGTCCGTGTTTGACTACACACACAACATCATGTAGGCAACAAGGTTGATGTAGATGGCCTTCGTGATCAATTCCCCCTCTAGCCGGGCACTGGAAAAGGTCTCTGCATGGCCTCCCATTGGAATAGAGACTTGTGGCGGTGAAAAAAGTTTTTTGGGTGCTTATGTGATGTTTTCCAAATATTTGAGAATTTATAGGGGTGGAATTAGGTCAGACGGAGTCACGAGGGGCCCACAAGGCAAGAGGCTGTGCCCTGTTGCCTTGTCCAGGTCTTATATTGGTCCAGAAAAATCATCAAAAAGTTTCATAGCGTTTGGACTCCGTTTATTACCAATTTCCTGAAAATCCAAACTCACGTAGAAAACAACACACTTGGCACATGTGTCAGTGTTAAAACCGACAGATCTTGGGTAGGGGGCCCAAGCTGTGAGATTGGATCGAGGGTAATGTGATACAAAGAACATGAGGCTCTTACCCAGGTTTGGGCCCTCTTGATGGAGGTAAAATTGTACGTCATGCTCTTGTTGTATTTATGTTGTAGCAATTACAGAGTTGATCTACCTTTAGATTTTGAGTTTGTGGGCTAAACCCTAGGGGCTATGATGTTGTATATATATGTATTCTACGAGCCAAACCCCACGGTTTATATAGGCATCGGGAGTATCTAGGGTTACATGAATGTCGGTTACCGTCTATGGATTACATGCCAAACGAATCATCCTTTCTTTAGAGTGCACACCAAGTCTTTGGTAGAATTTGGTGTGTTCATGCCTTGTCACAAGGACTTCGAAGTACTTCCCCTTAATGCCCCCCAGTCTAGCCCATGAACTAAACCACCTGTCACACCCAGTTTTTGGCCTTCCTGATTACTTAACTTATTTCAAAGATCAGGACCAATTGAAATTTTTGTGAATGCTTGTGATGTTGGGAGTGATTATTGTTGCCTGTTTGCTTGAATGCATGTGATTGCTCCGCATTAAATTCTTGCCATCCTCCTAATCACCTCCTCATCCCAAGATCTCCTGCCTAATGATCATGCCATGTGTTTTGGATAAATATCTATTTCACCAAATATTATTTTTACCAAAAAGCTTTTCTTTGAATTAAACCCTTCAAACCCGTGAGATGAGATTTGTACTACAAGTCCTCAAATTAGGGAATTTATTTTGCACCAATTATTTTATTCAAAACCTATTATCAAAATGTCTTCCAAAAACCATCATATTATTATTTTAAAAGTTATTTTATTATTTTATTTAAAAGCCCTTCTATGAGGCCAGAAATGGTCTCCTATGAAGGAAAGTTATTTTTATTGCTTTCAAAATATTTAAGAAAATTTAGGGAAACTTAGTGGATATATTTATTCCACACATATGAGTTTCAAAACATTCTCATGTTCAAAATATTGGGCAAAACCCTCCAAAACCATTCCTGCCTATTTCAAGCTTTTGAAATATTTCTTTAAGAAATATTCTCAATAAATTCCAGTAAAATTCTAGCATGTCATCTATGATATTCTTGATGATCTTGCCAAGTTTCATTCCAATCCAAGTTGATTTGGCTTCCCTAATTACTCTAAAACCCTATGTGTCCAAAATCAAATTTGAGCAACTCTACATTGTGAATTATCTCCAATTGTGCTCAAATTTGGTGGACATGTTCCAATACTCCAATGAGGCATCCACACCAAGTGGTACATCAAGGAGAATATAGGAACTTGTCCTAAGACCCCCAAAACCCTCTCTGTTTATTTCTGACTTTGGTAAACTTTACATTATAAAGTTTCTCCAATTGACCTCAAACTTTTTTTGCATGCCTTAATGCTCTAATAATACCCCTGCACCAAATATTGGATTTGTGGGAATTTAATTGAATAGGGTTCTAAGAAGAAACCCATTTCTACCCATTTTTGGGGTTTTCCAAGTCTACATTGGAAGACTTCTCCAGAAAATCCCAAAATTGGTGTGAAAGCCTATTTTCATCTATTATTTGACCCTGTAAAGTTTCATAGCCATTGGAATTCATCTGGTAGCCCAACCACAGATCAAACACCTTGTGTGCACTCACTAATTTGGCTTCTTTTGCCACTTCCACTTTTACCCTTGAGCTCAATTTTCTACCACAGCCTCACATAGTCATATATTACCTCCAGTAACTTTCCCATGGCCACTGGTCAATTATTGGAGACGGTCCCTTTGTAAATTTCTCTCATTTTCACCCTTGGCAGCACTGTTTTACCTGCCTTTCTATTCTTCTGCTTAAGCTATCACCCCAACTCTTTCGAGAGCATCTATTATATGCCAAGGATCCATTTGGAACCAAGATATAACATGCTCATGTGGGAGAAATGAGCAGCACCTCTTCAAGTAGATTTCTAGCTGAAACGTGGCTTTGTATAACAAGTACCAAATACACTTGCTTTCCTGAGATGAAATTTGGCAGGCTAGTAGTCCTTCTATTAGAAAGAGTGCTGAACATGGTTTTCCCTCAACTAACTCCCTGTGCAAACTAGTTTTGTTAGCACTAAGTTTGCTGCTGCAAACTAAATCAAAGTCAGCACCCATTCAAACCTTCTTCACTTGGCTCCAAACTCCACCAGTGACCTCTGGCAAGCATGCCTTGCATGGGAGACATCTTTTTCAAGTCGAATGGACACCCTGGACACGCGTGGCCATGGTGACCACGCTGTCAGCCTGCACTAATGGTGCTCTGCACCATTTCCTTGTTCCCTAGCTCGTGTCCCGCAGCTGCAGTATGCCCCAGAGCGCCAGAGCAACCCCTCGTCCCTCCTTGACCCCCTCCACGACGCGAGAAAGGCTCCAAGAAGGCTCAGGGACGCGTGGCTGCCGTGCCCTGGGTGCACCAGAGAGCTCTGAGGTCCTTCTCGGTTCCTCCTTCCCCACTTAGGGCCTTCCCGCGCACCAGAGCCTCAGATCCACTCCCCTCTCTCGCTAGGAACCCCTGGACCGAGCCGCATAAGCTCCCGAGCTCCCCAATCCTCTAATGGCCGCAGCGAAGACACCTCGGCCTCCTCTCAGAATCGAGGTCCTCCAAGCCTCCCCTCTCCCTTCATCCCCTCCGGCGCCATGGCACCTCCGTGTAGAACCTTCAGTCAGCCCTCATTCCCTCCCGGGGGCGCCAAGAGCTCGAGGCCGCGACTTCTGACGGCCACCTCCGCGGTCGTCCGAGGCGCCGACACCTCGGCCCCTTCCAGCTCGCGCTAGGCATGGGAATGGGTGCGGCTCGCCTCTCCGAGCTCTCCGGTGGTCGGAGCGCTGGGAGCCATGCCCTGTAGCTCCGGCAGCCGTCGTCGGCCTCCCCTGCTCTCTCCTGTGGCGGGAGGTTGAAGAATGCCATGGGCCCCGCTCTTCAGCCGGCTGGCTAGGCCGCCAGGTGGGGCCGCGCCACTTAAGTGGCTGCGCCTCGGTGTGGTGCCGTCTTCCTGCACGGGAAGCGCACTTCGCGCTAGGGCGCCTCCTGCGTGGCTTGGCTGGCCAAGCCAAGCCAGTGGGCCAGCCCGAAGGCCTAGCTGACGCCTAGAGCGCAAGATAGCCCCCCCATAGGCTGAGTTTCCCATTTTTCCTTTTTCCCATATCTTATAAATTCCATTGTAAAATCATACTAACTCCAAATTGCATGATTCAAATTGCTACAGGTTCCTAAATTCAAGCTCTGTCCACACAATTGCTTTGCACATTTTTCCAGGAAGGTTTTCTGTGGTATTTTATTTAAAATCCACTTCTTGATAATTTAAACCTTGCAAATTCCTAGAGGATCCAATTCAACTCCAAATGGAGTGATTCAAATTCCCACAGACTTCTAAAATCATTCTCTATTTTGAGAACCTTGGTCAACATTTTTGTGTGACTTATTCCTGTTGCATAAAATGAATAGCCCCTTTTTGCTATTTATTCCACATTGTTAAATCCCTAAAATATTCATGTCAACTCCAAATCCAGTGAAACCATTTCCTAAAATATTCTAAAATCATTCTCTGTTAAATGGGTGCCTCCATTCACTTTTAACAGAATGATTTCTGTTGGCTTCTTCAATGATCACCTATTGCTCTTTCCATCCATTTAAAAATCCTTGATGATTCAAATCTCCTATGAGAAGCTTTAGGTATTTTTCTTATGACCAGAGAGGTCCAAGGAAAATAAAACTTCTATTTATAGAGCACTTTTATTCTACTTGCTATGTGGCTTAACAAGGGTATTTCTGACGATAGTTGACGGTAGACGAAGGATTCGGAGTTGGAGCGGAAGACCTCGAAGACGCCGAGGACTTACGTGAGCAAGGCAAGCAACCCTTTGACCATGACTGAGCATATATTACTTTGCATGTTATAATAACAACTATTCCTGTTGCATATGATCATAAGTGCCTGTAATCATTGAATATGATTTTACCAAGGGCTCCTCTGGAGCAGATGCATTGAGCTTGACTCTACCCCTTAGGGTCATGCTAATACCATGTTGACAAGTAATGCTAGTAGTAGCATTATCATGAGCATGATGTTGCCACAAGGTAAGAATTTATGAAAACCCCGTCGGGTGCCACTAATGCCCGAGGGTGATGATGAGTTAGCTGGTCACTTTTGGTGAAGTGATGCACCCGGTATTTGTGTGAGTAAGGTTTCGGAAATGGGATTATATTTATGATGTGTCGATCGTCCCAACCTTACCAGTACGACCACGTTACCCCTTATGGGACGGAGCTATGTTAATTACTCTGGTCGGTGCTAGCAAAGAGCCACATTACTAGTGGCGGGAGTGATTGTAGTCACTCTCGTGATGGGGTCGTGCTGGGTAGGACGACTATGCCATTTTTATGAGTTCCAGTCACACCGTTGGTCCCCGCATGGTCGGTACTGTCGAGAATTGGTGCTCGTAAGACGTACGACATGTGGGCTGGGTACCAATCGTGTGGACCTCTTTGTCTAGTATCGTCAGGGGAAAGGCATTGATCGAGTACTTACCTCGGGTATGTGATATACCGCGAGTCGTGAATGACACGGAAGTTTCTCGGATCTCGTGGGTCCAGCTTACTACCTGTGCAGAGTGTAAACTATTCGAATAGCCGTGTCCATGGTCAAGGATAGTTGGGTAATCCTGCTTAAACTACGTCCTGATATTTCCGCATAAACCAAGTGTGCGTGCGTGAGTGTGTGTGGTCTTAAAAAGGTGTTGTTATGAAAGTAAAGATATGACCAAGTTCGATGACTTGGTATATAGGGTGAACCCGAAAGGTTTAGCCCTCAGCAGATACATTAAAGATATGACCAAGTTCGATGACTTGGCATATAGGGTGAACTCGGATGGTTCAACCTTAGGAGATATGTTGATATCTATAACCTGTTCTTCAAGAGTAATTCTTTAACTTAATGCATATTCATGATCATTCCACCCAGATGAGTTACACTAAAGATGCATGATATTGTTATCCTTCATTTTCGTTGATTTTCATGTCATGGGCTGTTTGCGAGTACATTCAAAGTACTCATTGGCTTGCCGCTGGTTATTTCATTGACCAGGTATGAAAGACAGGATATGGTGAAGGTTGACTCGGTGACGTTCTTGCGAGCTAGGAAGCTTCCCAGTCAGAATGCCTGTAGGTTAAGGCTGATGGCATGGGTTCACGCTTTCAACCAATAATTCCGCTATTGGCCCAGTTTGGTGGGTTGGCCTATAAGGCCCCATGTATGTAAGACTCGACCGAAGTGGTCATTTATTGTATCAAATGGTATGTATGGATGTAAGACTCTTTTATTCGGTATCTGTGTTCGGTGAGCATTGATCTCTGGGATCACTGAGCACGACGATTCTCGACTAGTAAGTCGGGGTCCCCACAGAGCTGGTATCAGAGCCATCCTAACTATAGGAAGCCCTTAGTTAGCACGGACGTTAGTTAGGATAAAACTGCTTTCCAGATCTTTCAAAACACTTACAAAACCTATATATTTCTCGACTATCCTAAATCTTCAAAGAAAATTTAAGGTTATGCTCTAGCCTTCCACTCTTATTTTCTTGACACTCCTCGTCTACTTTTTTTTTTCAAAAATTGCAAATGGTTGCTAGTACCTTACACCCTCTGACCACGGGATAAAATGAAGTCCTCGTGGGCAGCTTGGAAGGAAGTAACCTTTCCAGGCAAACACCTGTGCTGAAAGACAGAGAAGACAACACTACGACCATACGCCACCAACAGGAGTACCTCCATGAAGAACAAGGACATTGAGGCTTAGAAGATGGTGAAGCCTTGGGCGCTGTCCCAGAGTGATGCCACTTTCGCCTATGATAATCTGGGCATAACATATGCAAACCTTGATCTGCATCACTAATAGAGTGACCCTGTCAGTTATAAGGAATTGTGTCGACCACCACCGGTGGATGAGAACCTCGCCATTTGGTCCGCCTCACCTTAGTGAGCAGGGAAACGGTTCTCTCCATCCCCCGCTCTAGGTGTTGACATCGCAATTAGTATGATTGACAGATCAGAACTCTATCATGTCATGCAAATATCGGTGCATGAAGATATCCACCTGAGACTCTCGAGGCCTCGGAAGACAAGAAGACACTAACAAGATCATGAAGACAACTGAAGACCCTGTCAATGACAGCAGTGAAGAACTACTTCCGTGAGCAACTTCCCAGACGAGAAGAGAACAAGAGTTCTTTACAACTCAAGTGAATTGCTTCGGCAAGCAACAACAAGAGGCGTGGCAACACCATGAGAAGGTCCAGAAGACTTAACGGGCTCCTCTCCGGAGCAGAAGCAAGCATGACTCTCGAGTCCCAGAACCTAGGATAGGATGAGTCGTGAATTCCCTATGCGAAGTCAAGTCCATGGAATGGTTCGGATGGACCAAGTTATGTGTTGTTTGTTTTGTTGTTTGTGCTTTGATATAAGTCGCACTTTTGCTTAGGCAACAAGCATGCAGTTATATCACTCGTCTTATTTTCGATGTTCAAAATGATTTCGGCACTTGTTTCAGTTGACTTTCCGACACTTGTTTGATTGCACTGAAACCCTTAGACACCTCCCTCTATGCTCTCTCTCTCGCCTCTCTCGACAACTGAAGACGGCAAGGCAAGATGCACCAAGGATCCACTTCGAAGGACGATTGACACTGAAGACACTGCTTGTACTATGCTTAACCACACGCAACCCGTAGGAGTGTGATTTTCCGTCGAGAATGGAAAACCGCACTAGACCAGACTAACTTCCACGAGCCTTTCCGGCTCGAATTTTCTGGTCACGTGTCTAGTACACAGACTTGCCAGAACACCTGTAGGTCCCCGATGAACCCCGCTAAGCACCGGGTTCCTTACGGAACGAGTGATCACCGTGAACAAGTATCCTTCAATCTTAAGATAGCACTATAACCTTGATGCCATAAGTAGGACCGAACTCAGAGGTAAGAGTATAGACTAAAGACTGTCATGGTGATGATGACATGTGTCTGGAGGATATAGCTAGGCTATCTTGGTGGATCATGAGAAAGGTAGGTGAACTCGGTGGAACAAGTTAGTATAGTAGCATAACCTACATAATCTGGAGTAAGATTGGATTTAGTAGGACGATCATTATCGCGAACAACAACATTCTCGGTGGTATACATGACTTTAGCAAGTAGTTGGCATGATTTGATGCCTTTACCATACTGATTTGGAGTACCAAGTAGACTTCTTATTGGACCTCTTGGATTAAATAGTTAATCTTAATAGAGTATTGAGGATGAAAAAGAACACATGGTTCGGAGTAAATTGTATTTAGCTCGATAGTCTCGATTATGATACCATGTTTCTCGGTGGATATAGAGTGCGTGTACTTGGAGTTGTTAGATTGGTTTACAACCTATGTGGTTTGACCTTGGAGATTAGATGGCCATGATTATTGAAGTTGGTGGATATACTATGACGTAATTCTTGTAGTGATGGTTGATCGGATTGATGGATCACTTGATCGGATTCGTACCAAGGGAACGAGATATTGGATTAGTATACTATGTGTTTCCCTAATATATGAATGTAGTACCCTGTCCATTGGATGACTTAGATGGACATTTGGATTTGTTGTGCCTTAAATTCAATCCTAGGAACTTGTATGTCTCCCCGAGGTTCTTGCATGGGAATGCATGTGCATTCTTACTACACCATGCTTGTAGTGTTTGGGTTTAGTTTTTCCCTCAACCCGGAGTTGGCTAGCATGAGCGGTGTGGAGTTGACCGTGTGAGGTGGTATCTTTGATGAGATGAGGTGATGTCGTCCCAAGTTAGCGGTCGAACTATTGGCATCTAAGGAAAGTGCTTAGAGATAAGATGATAACTGTTCACCCACATCCTAAGTTCCTTGAGACCCTAAAGCTTCACCCCGCCACAACCCATAGAAAGTTCCGTTCTCCTCACTTGACCCTTGAGCACTGTGCTTATGTCGTGTTTGGGAAGGTATGTCGTCACCATCAGTGATGATATACTTATTCACCCAGTAAGAGGACAAGTGCCTCAGTGCTGCTTAGCTGGACCACATGCGCCTCATAGTGCAACCCCGGCAACCGAAGACAGTCTCCACAAGCATGGTGAAGCATCCACATGATCAAGGAGCCTCGACGACACAGAAGGATGACGCATTTTATTACAACTCCAGCATCAACTACGCCACCCACAAGACTGTTGGGTAACGTAGCATAAATTCAAATTTTTTCCTACGCATATTCAGATCTTCCTATGGAGAGACCAGCAACGAGAGAGGGGTGAGTGCATCTTCATACCTTTGAAGATCGCTAAGCGGAAGCGTTGTTAGAACGCGGTTGATGGAGTCGTACTCGCGACGATTCAGATCGCGGTGTGATTCCGATCTAGTGCCGAACCACGACACCTCCACGTTCAACACACGTGCAGCCCGGTGACGCCTCCCGCACGTTGATCCAGCAAGGAGGAGGGAGAGGTTGGGGAAGATCTCCAGCAGCACGACGACATGGTGTCGATGGAGAGACGAGGTCTCCCGAAAAGGCTTCGCCAAGCACCGTGGGAGAGGAGGAAGAAGGGGGGCAGGGCTGCGCCGAGGGAGATGGAAAACTGTGTGCAAAACAGCCCCAAAACCCCCACTATATATAGGAGGAGGGGAGGGGGGTGCCACCCCTAGGGTTCCCACCCTAGATGGTGCGGAAGGCCCCCCAGATGGGAGGTGCGGCGACCAGGGCAAGGGGAGGGGGTGGCGCACCCCTAGGTGCGCCTTAGGCCCACCAGCGCCTAGGGTTTCCCCCCTCTCCACCTCCTGCGCATTGGGCCTCCTTGTGGGAGGCGCACCAGACCACTTTGGGCTGGTTGCCCTCCCTATTTTGGCCCATGCTACCTCTTGGGGCTGGTGGCCCCTCCCGGTGGACCCCCGGGACCATTCCTGGTGGTCCCAGTAATTTATCGGTGACGCCCGAAACATTTCTGGTGTCCAAAACCATCCATCCTATATATCAATCTTTACCTTCGGACCATTCCGGAGCTCCTCGTGACGTCCGGGATCTCATCCGGGACTCCGAACAACTTTCAGTAACTTCGTATAACAATTCCCTATAACCCTAGCGTCATCGAACCTTAAGTGTGTAGACCCTACGGGTTCGGGAGACAGGCAGACATGACCGAGACACCTCTCCGGCCAATAACCATCAGCGGGGTCTCGATACCCATGGTGACTCCCACTTGCTCCACGATGATATCATCGGATGAACCACAATGTCAAGGATTCAATCAATCCCGTATACAATTCCCTTTGTCTGTCGGTATAGAACTTGCCCGAGATTCGATCGTCGGTATACCTATACCTTGTTCAATCTCGTTACCGGTAAGCCTCTTTACTCGTTCCGTAGCACATCATCATGTGACTAACTCCTTAGTCACATTGAGCTCATGATGATGTTCTATCGAGTGGGCCCAGAGATACCTCTCCGTCACGCGGAGTGAAAAATCCCGATCTCGATTCGTGCCAACCCAACAGATACTTTCAGAGGTACCCGTAGTGCACCTTTATAGTCACCCAGTTACGTTGTGACGTTTGATACACCCAAAGCACTCCTACGGTATCCGGGAGTTGCACAATCTCACGGTCGAAGGAAAAGACACTTGACATTAGAAAATCTTTACATACGAACAATACGATATAGTGCTATGCTTAGGATTGGGTCTTGTCCATCACATTATTCTCCCAATGATGTGATCCCGTTATCAATGACATCTAATGCCCATGACCAGGAACCATGATCATCTATTGACTAACGAGCTAGCCAACTAGAGGCTTGCTAGGGACACATTGTGATCTATTTATTCACACATGTATTACTGTTTCCTGTTAATACAATTATAGCATGAACAATAGACGATTATCATGAACAAGGAAATATGATAATAACCATTTTATTATTGCCTCTAGGGCATATTTCCAACAGTCTCCCACTTGCACTAGAGTCAACAATCTAGTTACATTGTGGTGTATCGAACACCCATAGCATTATGGTGTTGATCATGTTTTTCTCGTGGAAGAGGTTTAGTCAACGGGTCTGCGACATTCAGATACGTATGTACTTTACAAATCTCTATTACTCCACTCTGGACATGGTCCTGGATGGAGTTGTAGCGGCGTTTGATGTGCTTCGTCTTCCGGTGAAACCTGGGCTCCTTGGCTATGGCAATGGCCCCAGTGTTATCACAGAAGAGCGTCATTGGACCCGACGCGCTTGGAACCACTCCAAGGTCGGTGATGAGCTCCTTCATCCAAATTCCTTCACGAGCCGCTTCTGAAGCAGCTATGTACTCCGCTTCACATGTAGATGCTGCCACGAGTTCTTGCTTGCTGTTGCACCAGCTCACTGCCCCACCATTCAAACCATATACGTATCCGGTCTGTGACTTAGAGTCATCCGGATATGTGTCGAAGCTAGCGTCGACGTAACCATTTACGATGAGCTCTTCGTCACCTCCATAAACGAGAAACATCTCCTTAGTCCTCTTCAGGTACTTAAGGATATTCTTGACCGCTGTGCAGTGTTCCATACCGGGATCACTTTGGTACCTCCCTACCAAACTTATGGCAAGGTTTATATTAGGTCTGGTACACAGCATGTCATATATTAGAGAGCCTACGGCTGAAGCGTAGGGGATAGTACTCATTTTCTCTCTATCTGCTGCCGTGGTCGGTGACTGAGTCTTACTCAATCTCATACCTTGCAAAACTGGCAAGAACCCTTTCTTTGAGTTTTCCATATTAAACTTCTTCAATATCTTGTCAAGGTATGTACTTTGCGAAAGACCTATGAGGCGTCTTGATCTAGCTCTATAGATCTTGATGCCTAATATGTTTGCAGTTTCTCCAAGGTCCTTCATTGAAAAACTCTTGTTCAAATAGGCCTTTATGATCTCCAACATCTCTATATTATTCCCCATCAATATTATGTCATCCACATACAGTATAAGGAAAGCTACAGAGCTCCCACTCACTTTCTTGTACAGACAGGCTTCTCCGTAAACCTGTATGAACCCAAACGCTTTAATCACCTCATTAAAGCGAATGTTCCAACTCCGAGATGCTTGCATGATGTTTGCGGTGTACCCCTCGCAATTGTGCCAGAAATACTCCTACTACGGCACATTGGTATTCCCTCGAAGCGGAAAGGGTGATGTAGCACAGCGACGGTAAGTATTTCCCTCAGTTTGAGAACCAAGGTATCAATCCGGCGGAAGAGTATCTCAGCAACCTGCACAAACACAAAAGCTTGCACCCAACGCTATGAAGGGGTTGTCAATCCCTTATAGATTGTTTGCAAAGTGAGAAATGAAAGTAACAAAGTAACAAAGCAAAGTAAAAGAGGAGTTGTCAACGATGGCCGTGAATAGACCCGGGGGCCGTAGTGTTTACTAGTGGCTTCTCTCATGAAAGCAAGTAGACGGTGGGTGAACAAATTACTGCCGAGCAATTGATAGAACTGTGCAGAGTCGTGACGATATCTATGCAATGATTATTTCTATAGGCATCACGTCCGAAACGAGTAGACGGATACTTTCTGCATCTACTACTATTACTCCACACATCGACCGCTATCCAGCATGCATCTAGTGTATTAAGTCCATAAGAACAGAGTAACGCCTTAAGCAAGATGACATGAAGTAGAGGGATAATCTCAAACCAATGATAAAAACCACATCTTTTTACCCTTGATGGCAACCGCTTGATGTGTGCCTTGCTGCCCCTACTGTCACTGGGAAAGGTCACCACATGGCAGAACCCAAAACCAAGCACTGCTCCCAATGCAAGAATCATAGCTCTAGTTGGCCAAACAAAACCCAAGACTCGAAGAGACTTACAAGGATATCAAATCATGCATATAAGAAATCAACAAAGTCTCAAATATATATCATAGATAATCTGATCACAAGTCCACAATTCATCGGATCTCGACAAACACACCGCCAAAGAAGATTACATCAGATAGATCTCCATGAAGATCATGGAGAACTTTGTATTGAAGATCCAAGAGAGAGAAGAAGCCATCTAGCTACTAACTACGGACCCGTAGGTCTGAAGTGAACCACTGACGAGTCATTGGAGGGGCGATAATGATGATGAAGAAGCCCTCCACCTCCAAAGTCTCCTCCGGCAGGGCGCCAGGAAGGGTCCCCAGATGAGATCTCGCGGAAACGGAAGCTTGCGGCGGTGGAAAAGTATTTTCGAGGCTCCCTTGATTTTTTGCAGAATATTTGGGAATATATAGGCGCAAAACCTAGGTCAGGAGGCGGCCAGGGAAGCCACAAGCTTGACCACCGCCGCCTCCCCCTCGTTGCGGAGTGGGCCCTTATGGGCTCCCTCGGGCCCACCTGGCCTGGCCCAAAGTCTCCCTGGACTTCTTCCGTTCGGGAAAAAAATCTTTTCGGGGTTTTTCTTCCGTTTGGACTCCGTTCCAAAATCAGATCTGAAAAGAGTCAAAAACACGGAAAAACACGAACTGGCACTTGGCACTGAATCAATAAGTTAGTCCCCAAAAAGATATAAAAAGGTACATAAAACATGCAAAGAAGACAAGATAACAGCGTGAAACCATCAAAAATTGTAGATACGTTTGAGACGCATCAAGCATCCCCAAGCTTAACTCCTACTCGTCCTCGAGTAGGGAAGTGATAAGAATGAATTTTTGATGCTTTCATGCTACCTAGCATAGGTGTCCTTTGTAATTCCTCTTATGTGACGTGAATGTTTAGATCCATTGGATTCAAAACAATAGTTTGCTATTGACGTGGAAACAATAATAATTCAAGCAAACTAGCAAAGTAATCACGAACTTCCAAAATAGCAAGGCCAAAATAAAGTTATCCCTACAAAAGCATATAGTGTGGCTATGCTCTATCATCATTGCACAACGAATTTATATCATGCACAACCCCGGTATTGGCCAAGTAATTGTTTCACACCTTTACTTTCTCAAACATTTTCAACTCTCACGCAATACATGAGCGTGAGCCATGGTTATAGCACTATAGATGGTGTGGAATGTGGTGGAGTTTGCAAGACAAAAAGGAGAAGATAGTCACATTAACTAGGCATATCAATGAGCTGTGGAGATACTCATCAATAGATATCAATGTGAATGAGTAGGGATTGCCATACAAATGATGCACTAGAGCTATAAGTGCGTGAAAGCTCTTAAAGAAAACTAGTGTGTGTGCACCCAACTTGCTTGCTCACGAAGACCTAAGGCAATTTTGAGGAAGCCTATCATTGGAATATACAAGCCAAGTTATATAATGAGAATTTCCCACTAGCTATATGGTGGTGACAAAACGAGAGACTCTCAATCTTGAAGATCATGGTGCTCAAAATGCACAAGTGTGGAAAAAGTGGTAGCATTGTCCCTTCTCTCTTTTTCTCTCATTTTTTTATTATTTTGGTGGGATCTTTGGCCTCTTTTTATGGGCTTCTTTGACCTCTTTTATTTCCTCACATGGGACAATGCTCCAATAATGATGATCATCACACTTTCAACTCAAAACTTAGAGTAATTATAACTCTATATGGATTGCCTTCGGTAGTGTACCGTGGCAACGATCTAGCATGGCATAGACATCAATGGAAACATCATGCTAGCTATCTTATGATCATGCAAAGGCAAGTAGACGTGGTGGTACATGTCATGGTGGTAGTTGCATGTCAATATATCTCGGAATGACTTTGAAAAAGCCATAGTAGGTAGGTATGGTGGCTGTTTTGAGGGAGGCTAATGGTGGGTTTTGTGCACCGGCGAAAGTTGCATGGCACTAAGAAGATAGTGATGGTGGAAGGTGAAAGTGCATCTAAACCATGGACTCAACATTAGTCATGAAGAACTCATATACTTGTTGCAAAATTTTTATTAGTAATCAAACAAAGCATTCAACGCATACTCCTAGGGGAAGGGTTGGTAGGTATAAACCATCGCGCGATCCCGACCGCCACACAAAGGATGACAATCAATATACTAATCATGCTCAGATTTCATCACATAGCGGTTCACCATGCGTGCATGCTACGGGAATCACTAACTTCAACACAAGTATTTCTAGATCCACAACACCTTACTAGCATGACTTCAATATTACCATAACCACAACTCAAAACTAATTGAGATGAATCAAACTTCTCCAACTATTCAATGCACATGAAGGAGGAAGTTTTCATATCCCTTTGGATAACTACCCCTTTTGATACTACTTTCAAAGCATAGATCAACTACCAAGCCACGCACCGCTGCGCTCTAAAAGATATAAGTGAAGCACATAGAGCAAAAGTATCTAGCTCAAAAGATATAAGTGAAGCACATGTGAGCTGAATTGTCTACCAAAAGATATAAGTGAAGCTCGACAAAATCACGGCGTGTGCATGTCTCTCTCTCTAGGTGTGCAGCAAGGATGATTGTGACACAACAAAAATAAAAGACTCCTACGATACAAGACGCTCCAAGCAAAAACACATAACATGTGGTGAATAAAAATATAGCCCCAAGTAATGTTACCGATGGATTGGAGACGAGAGAGGGGATGCCTTCCTGGGGCATCCCCAAGCTTAGGATTTTATGGCATCCTTGAATCTCTTGGGGTGCCTTGGGAATCCCCAAGCTTGAGGTCTTGCCACTCTTTATCTCTTTGTCCATAAGAACTTCACCCAAAACTTGAAAACTTCACAACACGAAACTTAAACAAAAACTCGTGATAACATTAGTACAAGAAAGCAAACCACCACTTCCTTAGGTACTGTAGCAATATTAAATTCTACTTGTGTTGATGTTGGGTTACTGTACTTTCAATTTTCCATGGCTAATACCCCCCGATACTATCCATAGTTTCATCAAACTAAGCAACCAACACAACAAAAAACGGAATCTGTTAACCGCAGACCAGTCTGTAGCAACCTGTATGTTTCGTATACCTCTGGTACTTCAAAAATTCTGAAAAATTACGACAGTCTGAAGAATTTGCGTAGCAATCAGTAGCAAAAAGAATCAAATCAAAAGCTCTTACAGAAAAACAAATGAAAATTCCTTTCATGAGCAGAAAGTTGCTGTCTTTCCCAGCATGACCACACGATCATCCTCAAGACTAATCATAACGGTTTTTCTTGGCACAAACGCAAAAAGAAACACAAAAAACACAATCATAACAGAATATTGAAAGTGTGAAAACACAAAACAGAAAGAAAAAGGATAGATTCATTGGGTTGCCTCCCAACAAGCGCTTTTGTTTAACGCCCTTAGCTAGGCGAAAGTGATGGAATCACGTATAGTCATCTTTGGTGCTCAAACCATAAGTAGCCCTCATCACAGATTCATAAGGCAATCTTATTTTCTTTCTAGGAAAGTGCTCCATCCCCTTCTTTAAGGGAAATTGAAATCTAATATTCCCTTCCTTCATATCGATGATAGCACCAATAGTCCTTAGGAAAGGTCTACCAAGAATAATGGGACATGAAGGAGTGCAATCTATGTCAAGTACAATGAAATCCACGGGTACATAGTTCTTATTTGCAACAATAAGAACATCATCGATCCTCCCCATGGGATTCTTAACGGTAGAATTTGCAAGATGCAAATTAAGAGAACACTCTTCAATCTCATGAAAACCAAGAATATCACATAAAAAGTTTGGAATCGCGGAATCACAAGCACCCAAATCACACAAAGCATTACACTCATAGTTTTTGATCTTGATTTTGATAGTAGGTTCCCACTCATCATGAAGTTTTCTAGGTATCGAGACTTCTAGTTCGAGCTTCTCTTCAAGAGATTTCATCATAGCATCTACGATATGCGCGGTAAAGGCTTTACTTTGGCTATAAGCATGTGGAGAGTTTGCAATGGATTGCATCAAAGAAATGCATTCAAAGAAGGAGTAATTATCATAATTGAATTCCTTGAAATCCAAAGTGGGAGTTTCATTACTACCCAAAATTTTGACTTCTTCTACTCCACTCTCCACACCTTTATCATCAAGATAGGTGGTCTCCGAATCATCGGGGCATTTTTCAACCAAAGTGGATTCATATCCAGCCCCTCCATAAGTAGGTTTGACACGCGAAAACAAAGATTCAAGAGGAGACACACCAAGCACTTTAAGATCTTCGTGATTTGCATCACTAGAACGCACCCTTTTAAACCATTCATGTCTAGCGCGAATTTGGGCGGTTCTTTCTTTGCTCTCATTCATGGAGATACGCATAGCTTTCAAAGTTTCATCCAAGTTGATCTTGGGAGGAGCGCGTCTAACTTTCAAAGCATCAATATCACAAGACATCCTATCAACACTCTTAGCCAAATCGTTTATTTTGAGTAGTTTTTCCTCTATGGATGCATTGAAAATCTTTTGAGAGTTGATGAACTCTTTGATATTACTCTCTATATCAGAGGGTAATTTGCTATGATTTCCATAAGTGTTGCCGTAGGAAGTGCCATAATTGTTAGAGGAGTTACTAGGAAAAGGCCTAGGAACATAGTTTCCTCTAAAGGCATTGGTGTTGCCAAAATTGTTCCTACCAACAAAATTCACGTCCAAACTAGCGTTGCTACTCTCAATCAAAGAAGATAGTGGCATGTCATTAGGATCTACGGTAGCATTTCTACTAGCAACCAAATTCATCAACTCGTCCATCTTAGCACTAAGCGAGTTAATCTCTTCTATAGCGTGCACCTTTTTGCTAGCAGGCGACCTTTCAGTGTGCCACTGAGAGTAGTTGGTCATGATATTGTGTAGGAGTTTTGTAGCATCTCCTAACGTGATTTCCATGAATGTTCCACCTGAGGCGAAGTCCAAGATATTGCGAGAAGCGAAATTCAAGCCAGAGTAAAAGATTTGTATAATCATCCACAAACTCAAGCCATGAGCGAGACAATTTCTAATCATAAGCTTCATCCTCTCCCAAGATTGTGTCACGTGTTCATGATCAATTTGCTTGAAATTCATGATATCGTTGCGTAAGGAGATGATCTTAGCCGGCGGAAAGTACTTGGATATATAAGCATATTTGCACCTATCCCAAGAATCAATACTATTTTTAGGCAAAGAAGAAAACCAAGTTTTTGCGCGATCTCGCAACGATTAAGGAAAAAGTTTCAACTTAATCACGTCATTATCCACATCTCTTTTCTTTTGCATATCACAAAGCTCAATGAAGGTATTGAGATGGGATGCGGCATCTTTACTAGGAAGGCCAGAGAATTGCTCTTTCATAACAATATTCAGCAAAGCTGCGTTGATTTCATACGATTCCGCACTAGTGGCGGGAGCAATCGGAGTACTAATAAAATCATTATTATTAGTGCTCGAGAAGTCACAAAGTTTGGTGTTTTCAGGCATGATGTCTTCAACAAACAAACAAGCACACAAGCAAGCAAGAAACCAGCGAACGAAAACGACAAAGGCAAAGGAAAACGGCGAAGGAGAAAGGCGAATGAAAACGGCAAATGTGAAGTGGGGGAGAGGAAAACGAGAGGCAACTCACAACAAAAGTAAATGCAAGAGAAGAGTTTGTGAGACCTACTTGGATAGATCTTGATTTCTCCTCCCCGACAACGGCGCCAGAAATAGGCGTGTTGTCGGGAGAATATTCTTCACGATCCTCCTCGGCAAGCGATCCTCTTCCCCGGCAACGGCGTCGGAAATACTTCTGATGTTTGCTGTGTACCCCTGGCAATTGTGCCAGAAATACTCCTACTACGGCACGTTGGTATTCCCTCAAAGCGGAAAGGGTGATGTAGCACAGCGACGGTAAGTATTTCCCTCAGTTTGAGAACCAAGGTATCAATCCGGCAGAAGAGTATCTCACCAACCTGCACAAACACAAAAGCTTGCACCCAATGCTATGAAGGGGTTGTCAATCCCTTATAGATTGTTTGCCAAGTGAGAACTGAAAGTAACAAAGTAACAAAGCAAAGTAAAAGCGGAGTTGTAAACGATGGATGTGAATGGACCCAGGGGCTGTAGTGTTTACTAGTGGCTTCTCTCATGAAAGCAAGTAGATGGTGGGTGAACAAACTACTGCCGAGCAATTGATAGAACTGTGCAGAGTCGTGACGATATCTATGCAATGATTATTTTTATAGGCATCACGTCCAAAACAAGTAGACCGATACTTTCAGCATCTACTACTATTACTCCACACATCGACCGCTATCCAGCATGCATCTAGTGTATTAAGTCCATAAGAACAGAGTAACGCCTTAAGCAAGATGACATGATGTAGAGGGATAATTTGAAACTAATGATAAAAACCCCATCTTTTTACCCTTTATGGCAACCGCTTGATGTGTGCCTTGCTTCCCCTACTGTCACTAGGAAAGGTCACCACATGGCAGAACCCAAAACCAAGCACTTCTCCCATTGCAAGAATCATAGATCTAGTTGGCCAAACAAAACCCAAGACTCGGAGAGACTTACAAGGATATCAAATCATGCATATAAGAAATCAGCAAAGACTCAAATATATATCATAGATAATCTGATCACAAGTCCACAATTCATCGGATCTCGACAAACACACCGCCAAAGAAGATTACATCGGATAGATATCCGTGAAGATCATGGAGAACTTTGTATTGAAGATCCAAGAGAGAGAAGAAGCCATCTAGCTACTATCTATGGACCCGTAGGTGTGAAGTGAACTACTCACGAGTCATTGGAGGGCTGATGATGATGATGAAGAAGCCCTCCACCTCCAAAGTCCCCTCCGACAGGGCGCCGGGAAGGGTCTCCAGATGAGATCTCGCGGAAACGGAAGCTTGCGGTGGCGGAAAAGTATTTTCGAGGCTCCCTTGATTTTTTGCGGAATATTTGGGAATACATAGGCGCAAAACCTAGGCCTGGAGGCGGCCAGGGAAGCCACAAGCTTGCCTACCCCGCCTCCCCCCTGGTGACGGAGTGGGCCCTTGTGGGCCCCTTGGGGCCCACCTGGCCTGGCCCAAAATCTCCCTGGACTTCTTCCGTTCGGGAAAAAATCATTTCGGGGTTTTTGTTCTGTTTGGACTCGGTTCCAAAATCAGATCTGAAAAGAGTCAAAAACACAGAAAAACAGGAACTGGCACTTGGCACTGAATCAATAAGTTAGTCCCCAAAAAGATATAAAAAGGTACATAAAACATAACAAAGAAGACAAGATAACAGCGTGAAACCATCAAAAATTATAGATACGTTTGAGACGTATCATTGCACCAGCGCATAGATGGAGTGCTGGAGCTTGCATACTTTGTTAGCACCCTTAGGGTCGACAAAACCTTCTGGCTGCATCATATACAACTCTTCCTTAAGGTTCCCGTTAAGGAACGCTGTTTTGACGTCCATTTGCCAAATTTCATAATCATAAAAGGCGGCAATTGCTAACATGATTCAGACTGATTTGAGCTTTGCTACGGGAGAGAAAGTCTCTTCGTAGTCAATTCCTTGAATTTGTCGAAAACCCTTTGCGACAAGTCGAGCTTTATAAACGGTTACATTACCGTTTGCATTAGTCTTCTTCTTGAAGATCCATTTATTTTCTATGGCTCGCCGGTCATCGGGCAAGTCCACCAAAGGCCATACTTTGTTCTCATTTATGGATCCTATCTCGGATTTCATAGCTTCAAGCCATTTGTTGGAATCCGGGCCCGCCATCGCTTCTTCAAAGTTCGAAGGTTCACCGTTGTCTAACAACATGATTTCCATCACAGGGTTGCCGTACCACTCTGGTGCGGAGCGTGCCCTTGTGGACCTTCGTGGTTCAGTAGTAACTTGATCCGAAGCTTCATGATCATTATCATTAACTTCCTCTTCAGTTGGTGCAGGTGCCACAGGAACAATTTCCCGTGCTGCGCTACTTTCATATTCGAGAGGGGGTGTAATTACCTCATCATGTTCTACCTTCCTCCCACTTACTTCTTTCGAGAGAAACTCTTTCTCTAGAAAGGATCCGTTCTTGGCAACACAGGTTTTACCTTTGGATCTAAGATAGAAGGTATACCCAATAGTTTCCTTAGGGTATCCTATGAATACACATTTCTCCGCTTTGGGTTCGAGCTTTTCTGGTTGAAGTTTCTTCACATAAGCATCGCAGTCCCAAACTTTAAGAAACGACAACTTAGGTTTCTTGCCAAACCATAGTTCATACTGTGTCATCTCAACGGATTTAGACGGTGCCCTATTTAAAGTGAATGCTGCAGTTTCTAATGCGTATCCCCAAAATGATAGTGGTAAGTCGGTAAGAGACATCATAGATCGTACCATATCTAATAAAGTGCGATTACGACGTTTAGATACTTCGTTGCGTTGCGGTGTGCCATGCGGCGTCAGTTGTGAAACGATTCCACACTTCCTTAGGTGTGTGCCAAACTCGTGACTCAACTATTCTCCTCCACGATCAGATCGTAGACACTTAATTTTTCTGTCACGTTGATTCTCGACCTCACTCTGAAATTATTTGAACTTCTCAAATGTCTCAGATTTGTGTTTCATCAAGTAGATATACCCATACCTACTCAAATCATCGGTGAGAGTGAGATCATAATGATAGCCACCGCGAGCTTCAACATTTATCGGACCACACACATCAGTATGTATTATTTCCAATAGGTCGGTCGCTCTCTCCATTATTCCTGAGAATGGAGTCTTAGTCATCTTGCCCATGAGGCATGGTTTGCATGTGTCAAATTATTCAAAGTCAAGAGACTCTAATAGTCCATCAGTATGGAGCTTCTTCATGCGCTTAACGCTGATTTGACCAAGGCGGCAGTGCCACAAGTATGTGGGACTATCATTATCAACTTTACAGCTTTTGGTACTCACACTATGAATATGTGTAACATCACGATCGAGATTCATCAAGAATAAACCATTCACCAGCAGAGCATGACCATAAAACATATCACTCATATAAATAGAACAACCATTATTCTCCGACTTAAATGAGTAGCCGTCTCGTATTAAGCAAGACCCTGATACAATATTCATGCTCAAAGCTGGTACTAAATAACAATTATTAAGGTTTAAAACTAATCCCGACGGTAGATGTAGAGGTAGCATGCCGACGGCGATCACATCGACCTTGGAGCCATTCCCGACGCGCATCGTCACCTCGTCCTTGGCCAGTCTCCGCTTATTCCGCAGTTCCTGCTTTGAGTTGCAAATGTGAGCAACAACACCGGTATCAAATACCCAGGAGCTACTACGAGCGCTGGTAAGGTACACATCAATAACATGTATATCACATATACCTTTAACGTTGTCGGCCTTCTTGTCTGCTAAGTATTTGGGGCAGTTCCGTTTCCAGTGACCTTTTCCCTTGCAATAGAAGGACTCAGTCTCAGGCTTGGGTCCATTCTTTTTCTTCTTCCCGGCATCTGGATTAACAGGCGAGGCAACGGCTTTGCTGTCTTTCTTGAAGTTCTTCTTACCCTTGCCCTTCTTGAAACTAGTGGTCTTGTTGACCATCAACACTTGATGATCTTTCTTGATTTCTACTTCTGCAGACTTGAGCATCGAGTACAACTCAGGAATGGTCTTCTCCATCTCTTGCATGTTGTATTTCAGCACAAAACGTTTGTAGCTTGGTGGGAGAGACTGGAGGATTCTGTTAATTATAGCATCATCCGGAAGTTCGACACCAAGTGAAGTCAGACGACCGTGTAACCCAGACATTTTGAGTATGTGCTCACTGACAGAACTGTTCTCCTCCATCTTACAGCTAAAGAACTTGTCGGAGACTTCATATCTCTCGACACGGCCATGATCTTGAAAAACTGGCTTCAACTCTTGGAACATCTCATATGCACCGTGTTGCTCAAAACGCCTTTGGAAACCCGTTCCCAAACCGTATAACATGCCACACCTAACCAGAGAGTAGTCATCACTCCGCGTTTGCTAGATGTTCAAAATGTCCTGGGCTGCTGCGGGAGCGGGAGGGTCACCTAGCGGCGCATCAAGGACATAAGCCTTTTTAGCTGCTTCAAGGATGAGCTTCAAGTTGCGAACCCAGTCCGCATAGTTGCTACCATCATCTTTCAGCTTGTTTTTCTCTAGGAATGCGTTGAAATTGAGGTTGACGTTGGCCATCTACAATATTTATAAAGACAGCTTTTAGACTAAGTTCATGACAATTAAGTTCATTTAATCAAATTAAGTATGAACTCCCACTTAAATCGACATCCCTCCAGTCATCTAAGTGATACATGATCCATGTTGACTAACCCGGGCGATCATCACGTGAGACGGACTAGTCATGATGGCGAGCAACTTCATTCTGATCGTATTCAACCATACGACTCATGTTCGACCTTTCGGTCTCTTGTATTCGAGGTCATGTCTGTACATGCTAAGCTCGTCGAGTCAACCTAAGTGTTTTGCGTGTGTAAGTCTGGCTTACACCCGTTGTATGCGAACGTTAGAATCTATCACACCCGATGATCACGTGGTGCTTCGAGACAACGATCCTTCGCAACGGTGCACACTTAGGGGAATACGTTCTCGAAATTTTAAGAGGGATCATCTTATTATGCTACCGTCGTTCTAAGCAATAAGATGAAAAACATGATAAACATCACAATGCAATCATATAGTGACATGATATGGCCATTATCATCTTTGCTCTTTCGATCTCCATCTTCAGGCATCACATGATCATCATTGTCACCAGTGTGACACCATGATCTCCATCATCATGATCTCCATCATCGTGTCTCCATGAAGTCATCACACCAACTACTACTATGACTACTACTATAGCTAACCGTTAGCAATGAAGTAAAAGTAGTAAGCACATGGCGTTGCATCTCATACAATAAATTAAGACAACTCCTATGGCTCCTGCCGGTTGTCATACTCATCGACATGCAAGTCGTGAAACCTATTACAATAACATGATCATCTCATACTCATACATGCAACATCACAACTTTGGCCATATCACATCACATGTCAAACCCTGCAAAAACAAGTTAGACGTCCTCTAATTGCTGTTGCAAATTTTACGTGGCTGATTTGAGTTTCTAGCAAGAACGCTTTTTTCCTACGTGAGAGCCACAACGATGATATGCCAAAGCTATTTACCCTTCATAAGGACCCTTTTCATCAAATCCAATCCGACTAGAGTAGGAGAGACAGACACCCGCTAGCCACCTTTATGCTCGGTGTGCATGTCTGTCGGTGGAAGCAGTCTCACGTAAGCGTACGTGTAAGGTCGGTCCGGGCCGCTTCATCCCACAATACCGCCGGAAAATAATAAGGCTAGTAGGGGCTAGCAATTGACAAATCATCACCCACAACCTTTTGTGTTCTACTCGTGCATAGAATCTACACATAGAAAACGTGGCTCTGATACCACCGTTGGGTAAGGTAGCATAAATTCAAAAAATTTCCTACCAATATTCAGATCTTCCTATGGAGAGACCAGCAACGAGAGAGGGGTGAGTGCATCTTCATACCTTTGAAGATCGCTAAGCGGAAGCGTTGCTAGAACATGGTTGATGGAGTCGTACTCGCGGCGATTCAGATCGCGTGTGATTCCGATCTAGTGCCGAACCACGACACCTCCGCGTTCAACACACGTGCAGCCCGATGATGTCTCCCGCACCTTGATCCAGCAAGGAGGAGGGAGAGGTTGGGGAAGATCTCCGGCAGCACGACGGCGTGGTGTCGATGGAGAGACGAGGTCTCCCGACAGGGCTTCGCCAAGCACCGTGGGAGAGGAGGAAGAAGGGGGCAGGGCTGCGCCGAGGGAGATGGAAAACTGTGTGCAAAACAGCCCCCAAACCCCCACTATATATAGGAGGAGGGGAGGGGGGTGCCACCCCTAGGGTTCTCACCCTAGATGGTGCGGCAGCCCCCCCAGATGGGAGGTGCGGCGGCCAGGGAAAGGGGAGGGGGTGGCGCACCCCTAGGTGGGCCTTAGGGCCACCAGCGCCTAGGGTTCCCCCCCTCTCCACCTCGTGCGCATTGGGCCTCCTTGTGGGAGGCGCACCAACCCACTTTGGGCTGGTTGCCCTCCCTCTTTTGGCCCATGCTACCTCTTGGGGCTGGTGGCCCCTCCCGGTGGACCCCCGGGACCATTCCCGGTGGTCCCGGTACTTTACATGTGACGCCCGAAACATTTCCGGTGTCCAAAACCATCCATCCTATATATCAATATGTACCTCCGGACCATTCCGGATCTCCTCGTGACGTCCGGGATCTCATCCGGGACTCCGAACAACTTTTGGTAACCTCGTATAACAATTCCCTATAACCCTAGTGTCATCGAACCTTAAGTGTGTAGACCCTACGGGTTCGGGAGACAGGCAGACATGACCGAGACACCTCTCCGGCCAATAACCATCAGCGGGGTTTGGATACCCATGGTGACTCCCACTTGCTCCACGATGATCTCATCGGATGAACCTCGATGTCAAGGATTCAATCAATACCGTATACAATTCCCTTTGTCTGTCGGTGTAGAACTTGCCCGAGATTCGATCGTCGGTATACCTATACCTTGTTCAATCTCGTTACAGGTAAGTCTCTTTACTCGTTCGGTAGCACATCATCGTGGGACTAACTCCTTAGTCACATTGAGCTCATGATGATGTTCTATCGAGTGGGCCCAGAGATACCTCTCCGTCACGCGGAGTGACAAATCCCGATCTCGATTCGTGCCAACCCAACAGATACTTTCAGAGGTACCCGTAGTGCACCTTTATAGTCACCCAGTTACATTGTGACGTTTGATACACCCAAAGCACTCCTACGGTATCCGGGAGTTGCACAATCTCACGGTCGAAGGAAAAGACACTTGACATTAGAAAAGCTTTAGCATACGAACAATACGATCTAGTGCTATGCTTAGGATTGGGTCTTGTCCATCACATCATTCTCCCAATGATGTGATCCCGTTATCAATGACATCTAATGCCCATGACCAGGAAACCATGATCATCTATTGACTAACGAGCTAGCCAACTAGAGGCTTGCTAGGGACACATTGTGATATATTTATTCACACATGTATTACTGTTTCCTGTTAATAAAATTATCGCATGAACAATAAACAATTATCATGAACAAGGAAAATGATAATAACCATTTTATTATTGCCTCTAGGGCATATTTCCAACAAAGACAGTAAAGCCAGCAAGGAAAAACACACCGGGAGTAACCTCCACCCGGACCACGACTGCGTCCACAGTCACACCGCACATCAACGCCTAACCACTCGCCATTATGACACACCTCGGTTCCTTCGTAAGAAGAGACCGCAAGGATACCACTAGCACACTAACACCACACGTGCATCGAGCCGATGCCTTATCATCATGAATCCTGCCGCCGTGCGGGCTGCAGCATCTTGGCGATCATCATGGACGATCGCGCAGTACAGCGTGGAGACCCCGACCGGCAACGCCATCATCCCGGACAGGAAGATGATGAGCCATCCGGGGGTCTCGTCCGCCACTGGCATCCCTCCTCGAGCACCTGCAGCAGCAGAAGAAGAAGAGGACCGGAGCAACAACAAGTAGCAAGGCTGGGTGGAGAACAAGAGGGACTCCTTGGCCAAATTTATAGCCAGTCTTAGAGAGCCACTAGCCAGGCCACCATCCCCGTTTGCCGCTCGGCCGTCGGTGCTCGCTGGGAATCCCGGAGTAGTGCCGACATGCCAGGCCCACGAGATGAGTGCTCGGTGCGTCGGCAAATGGCTCACCGCACACCATCGTAGGGCGGCCCCGGACACCGTATGCCCTAGGCACCGCAAGTGAAGGCAGCACACGGGGCTCACCCAAGAAAGAAGAATCAGAGGTAGAAGAAGAGGCTGACGGCGGACCCTAGGCCCACTTGTCAGTCGGAGTAAGTAAAGAGCAACAGGTACGACTAGCAAGCAGTTATGGCAACTTTCCCTTTCTCCAACATCCTCGTAGAATGCAGATGCACCAATAAGTGGCATCCTTGAGATGACCCCGTCACACCGCGCATTCAGATTATTGCCGCTAGCAAGTCCTGCAGCGTAACATGAACAGACCCTTGTTTCCGCCTTAACAAATCTCGGGGACGAGATTTTCTTAAGGGGGTAAGGTTTGTCACACCCAGTTTTTGGCCTTCCTCATTACTTAACATATTTCAAAAATCAGGACCAATTAATTTTTTTGTGAATGCTTGTGATGTTGGGAGTGATTATTGTTGCGTGTTTGCTTGAATGCATGTGATTGCTCCCCATTAAATTCTTGCCATCCTCCTAATCACCTCCTCATCCCAAGATCTCCTGCCTAATGATCATGCCATGTGTTCTGGATAAATATCTATTTTCACCAAATATTATTTTTACCAAAAAGCTTCTCTTTGAATTAAACCCTTCAAACCCGTGAGATGAGATTTGTACTACAAGTCCTCAAATTAGGGAATTTCTTTTGCACCAATTATTTTATTCAAAACCTATTATCAAAATGTCTTCCAAAAACCATCATATTATTATTTTAAAAGTTATTTTATTGTTTTATTTAAAAGCCCTTCTATGAGGCCAGAAATGGTCTCCTATGAAGGAAAGTTATTTTTATTGCTTTCAAAATATTTAAGAAAATTTAGGGAAACTCAGTGGATATATTTATTCCATATATATGAGTTTCAAAACATGCTCATGTTCAAAATATTGGGAAAACCCTCCAAAACCATTCCTGCATATTTCAAGCTTTTGAAATATTTCTTTAAGAAATATTCTCAATAAATTCCAGTAAAGTTCTAGCATGTCATCTATGATATTCTTGATGATCTTGCCAAGTTTCATTCCAATCCATTGATTTGGCTTCCCTAATCACTCTAAAACCCTATCTGTCCAGAATCAAATTTGAGCAACTCTACATTGTGAATTGTCTCCAATTGTGCTCAAATTTGGTGGACATGTTCCAATACTCCAATGAGGCATCCACACCAAGTGGTACATCAAGGAGAATAGAGGAACTTGTCCTAAGACCCCCAAAACCCTCTGTGTTGATTTTTGACTTTGGTAAACTTTACATTATAAAGTTTCTCCAATTTACCTCAAACTTTTTGTGCATGCTTTAATGCTCAAATAATGCCCCTACACCAAATATTGGATTTGTGGGAATTTAATTGAATAGGGTTCTAAGCAGAAACCCATTTCTGCCCATTTCTAGGGGTTTCCAAGTCTACATTGGAAGACTTCTCCAGCAAATCCCAAAATTGGTGTGCAAGCCTATTTTCATCTATTATTTGACCCTGTTAAGTTTCGTAGCCATTAGAATTCATCTGGTAGCCCAACCACAGATCAAACACCTTGTGTGCACTCACTAATTTGGCTTCTTTTGCCCCTTCCACTTTTACCCTTGAGCTCAACTTTCTAACACAGCCTCACATAGTCATATTTTACCTCCAGTAACTTTCCCATGGCCACTGGTCAATTATTGGAGAAGGTCCCTTTGTAACTTTCTCACATTTTCACCCTTGGCAGCACTGTTTTACCTCTCTTTCCATTCTTCTGCTTAAGCTATCAGCCCCAACTCTTTCGAGAGCATCTATTATATGCCAAGGCTCCATTTGGAACCAAGATATAGCATGCTCATGCGGGAGAAATGAGCAGCACCTCTTCAAGTAGATTTCTAGCTGAAATGTGGCTTTGTACAACAAGTACCAGCTACACTTGCTTTCCTGAGCTGAAATTTGGCAGGCTAGTACTCCTTCTATTAGCAAGAGTGCTAAACATGGTTTTCCCTCAACTAACTCCCTGTGCAAACTAGTTTTCTTAGCACTAAGTTTGCTACTGCAAACTAAATCAAAGTCAGCACCCATTCAAAACTTCTTCACTTGGCTCCAAACTCCACCAGCGACCTCTGGCAAGCATGCCTTGCATGGGAGACATCTTTTTCAGGTCGAATGGACACTGTGGAGACGCGTGGCCAAGGTGACCATGCTGTCAGCCTGCACTAATGGTGCTCTGCACCATTTCCTTGTTCCCTAGCTCGTGTCCCGCAACTGCAGTATGCCCCAGAGCGCCAGAGCAACCCCCCGTCCCTCCTTGACCCCCTCCACGACGCGAGAAAGGCTCCAAGAAGGCTCAGGGACGCGTGGCTGCCGTGCCCTAGGTGCACCAGAGAGCTCTGAGGTCCTTCTCGGTTCCTCCTTCCCCACTTAGGGCCTTCCCGCACACCAGAGGCTCAGATCCACTCCCCTCTCTCGCTAGGAACCCCTGGACCGAGCCGCATAAGCTCCCGAGCTCCCCAATCCTCTAATGGCCGCAGCGAAGCCACCTCGGCCTCCTCTCAGAATCGAGGTCCTCCAAGCCTCCCCTCTCCCTTGAACCCCTCCGGCGCCATGGCACCTCCGTGTAGAACCTTCGGTTAGCCCTCATTCCCTCCCCAGGGCGCCAAGAGCTCGAGGCCGCGACTTCCGATGGCCACCTCCGCGTTCGTCCGAGGCGCCGCCTCCTCGGCCCCTTCCAGCTCACGCTAGGCTTGGGAATGGGTGCGGCTCGCCTCTCCAAGCTCTCCGGTGGTCGGAGTGCTGGGAGCCATGCCCTGTAGCTCCGGCAGCCGTCGTCGGCCTCCCCTGCTCTCTCCCGTGGTGGGAGGTTGAAGAAGGCCACGGGCCCCGCTCGTCAGCCGGCTGGCTAGGCCGCCAGGTGGGGCCGCGCCACTTAAGTGGCTGCGCCTCGGTGGGGTGCCGTCTTCCTGTGCGGGAAGCGCACTTCGCGCTAGGGCGCCTCCTGCGTGGCTTGGATGGCCAAGCCAAGCCAGTGGGCCAGCCCGAAGGCCTAGCTGACGCCTAGAGCGCAAGATAGCCCCCCCATAGGCTGAGTTTCCCATTTTTCCTTTTCCCATATTTTATAAATTCCATTGTAAAATCATACTAACTCCAAATTGCATGATTCAAATTGCTACATGTTCCTAAATTCAAGCTCTGTCCACACATGTGATTTGCACATTTTTCCAGGAAGGTTTTCTGTGGTATTTTATTTAAAATCCACTTCTGGATAATTTAAACCCCACTTTGTAAATTCCTAGAGGATCCAATTCAACTCCAAATGGAGTGATTCAAACTCCCAGGGACTTCTAAAATCATTCTCTATTTTTAGAACCTTGGTCAACATTTTTGTGTGACTTATTCCTGTTGCATAAAATGAATAGCCCCTTTTTGCTATTTATTCCACATTGTTAAATCCCTAGAATATTCATTTCAACTCCAAATCCAGTGAAACCATTTCCTAAAAAATTCTAAAATCATTCTCTGTTAAATGGGTGCCTCCATTCACTTTTAACAGAATGATTTCTGTTGGCTTCTTCAATGATCACCTATTGCTCTTTCCATCCATTCGAAAATCCTTGATGATTCAAATATCCTATGAGAAGCTTCAGGTATTTTTCCTATGACCAGAGAGGTCCAAGGAAAATAAAATTTCTATTTATAGAGCACTTCTATTCTACTTGCTATGTGGCTTACTATGGTTGTTTCCGACGATAGTTGACGGTAGACGAAGTATTCGGAGTTGGAGCGGAAGACCTCGAAGACCCCGAGGACTTATGTGAGCAAGGCAAGCAGCCCTTTGACCATGACTGAGCATATATTACTTTGCATGTTATAATAGCAAGTATTCCCCTTGCATATGATCATAAGTGCCGGTAATCACTGAATATGATTTTACCGAAGGCTCCTCCGGAGCACATGCATTGAGCTTGACTCTACCCCTTAGGGTCATGCTAATACCATGTTGACAAGTAATGATAGCAGTAGCATTATCATGAGCATGATGTTGCCACAAGGTAAGAGTTTATGAAAACCCCGTCGGGTGCCACTAATGCCCGAGGATGATGATGAGTTAGGTGGTCACTTTTGGTGAAGTGATGCACCCGGTATTTGTGTGAGTAAGGTTTCGGAAATGGGATTAGATTTATGATGTGTCGACCGTCCCAACCTTACCAGTACGACCACATTACCCCTTATGGGACGGGGCTATGTTAATTACTTTGGTCGGTGCTAGCAAAGAGCCACATTACTAGTGGCGGGAGTGATTGTAGTCACTCTCGTGATGGGGTCGTGCCGGGTAGGACGACTATGCCATTTTTATGAGTTCCAGTCACACCGTTGGTCCCCGCATGGTCGGTACTGTCCAGAGTTTGTGCTCGTAAAACGTACGACATGTGGGCTGGGTACCAATCGAGTGGACCTCTTTGTCTAGTATCGTCAGGGGAAAGGCATTGATCGGGTACTTACCTCGGGTATGTGATATACCGCGAGTCGTGGATGACACGGAAGTTTCCTGGATCTCGTGGGTCCAGCGTACTACCTCTGCAGAGTGTAAACTATTCGGATAGCCGTGTCCACGGTCAAGAATAGTTGGGTAATCCTGCATAAACTACATCCTGATATTTCCGCATAAACTAAGTGAGCGTGAGTGAGTATGTGTGGTGTTAAAAAGGTGTTGTTATGAAATAAAGATATGACCAAGTTTGACGACTTGGCATATAGGGTGAACGCGAAAGATTTAGCCATCAACTGATACATTAAAGATATGACCAAGTTCGATGACTTGGCATATAGAGTGAACTTGGATGGTTCAGCCTTAGTAGATATGTTGATATCTATAACCTGTTCTTCAAGAGTAATTCTTTAACTTAATGCATATTCATGATCATTCCATCCAGATGAGTTACACTAAAGATGCATGATATTGTTATCCTTCATTTTCGTCGATTTTCATGTCATGGGCTGTTTGCGAGTACATTCAAAGTACTCATTGGCTTGCCACTAGTTATTTCATTGACCAGGTATGGAAGACAGGATATGGTGAAGATTGACTCGGTGACGTTCTTGCAAGCTAGGACGCTTCCCAGTCAGAATCCATGTAGGTTAAGGCTGATGGCATGGGTTCACGCTTTCAACCAATAATTCCGCTATTGGTCCAGTTTGGTGGGTTGGCCTATAAGGCCCCATGTATGTAGGACTCGACCGAAGTGGTCATTTATTGTATCAAACGGTATGCATGGATGTAAGACTCTTTTATTCCGTATCTGTGCTCGGTGAGCATTGATCTCTGGGATCACTGAGCACGACGATTCTCGACTAGTAAGTCGGGGTCCCCACACCACCTCTGCTGGGACCCCTTAGTCCAGGACTCCCTTAGTAGCCCCCGGACTAGTGTTCGACAGCGAGCATAGGGATCTTTATGAGACCATCTTCTTCGGACTTCAGCTCTACAAACAAGTTCAGTAGCTCTCTAGTGAGCTGCGGGACACCTTATTTTGCCCGAAGTGTTTACTTGAAATCCCGAGGACGAAAACACCGACCAATCTTGAAACAAGATACTAAGAACTTTTTCCAAATCGACATATAATCACATCCTGCTTAGTAGTAATAACTTACTCGAGCCATTGTTCGAGACGACTCTTCGCATGTCCTATCAAAATAGAGTTTGCCCCCGCGTTCCAGGGGATTTCATCAATCGAGTACTACCCCCTACGTGTCCATAACGACTCAATCCAGCTGAAACGTGGCAATTTTACCGGCGCGGTCAAGGGGACCTTTCACATTTTCGCCAGCCTATAAATGTCCAGGGTGGTTAATCCCTTCTTTTGATGCTCCCTTGTTGCTCCTGCATCAAAATATTCTCCGCTTCCAATGACCACACACCTCCTTGCTTGATCTTTTCCACCGCAATGGCAGCCGCAGACCTGAAGGGGCAGTGTGACCTTCAAAAGTAGACCTTGCCACCATCGATGAGCTCCGGGCAACAAGATACATTCCCGCAGGTGTCGTGTGCAGGGTCCCGGAACCCAACTAGTGTGTGCCCATTCCCGAAGCCGGGGAGCTGGTCAACTTTATCTCCCACCTCGTTAGAGGCATGGGCTCCCCTTGCACCCTTTCGAGCGGGGGAAACTTTTCTTCTATGGGATCGATTTCTACCACCTTGCCCCCAATTCCATCCTCTAGGATCCACCTTGATGCCTTCATCATGGTATGCAAGGCCTTCTTAAGGATCCCACCGCACTTCAGCTTGTGGTTAAAGACCTTCTGCTGCAAGACAACGATTAGTGGCAGCCACGGTGGAGCTGGTGACCTCACCGAATGTGGCGGGGTGATGATTAGCAAACTCCAGAAAGCGTATTGGCTCAAGGGCATTGATACTTCTCCAATGTATCGATAATTTATGAACCATTCATGCCATATTTACCTATGTTTACAATACTTTTATATGGTTTTGATGCACTTCATACGATTTAATTAGAACTAACCTAGACTGACAATGTTTTGTGCAGAATTATCGTGGTGTTTTTTGTGTGCAGAAAATAGAAGTTCTCGGAATCACTCGAAACTTTTTGATGATTTTTTCTAGAACAAATAAGAAATAGTGGAGTGAAAAACCACCGGAGCAGGCCCACAAGGTTCCCCCAAGGTATCAAGGCGCGGCCACCCCCCTAGCTAGGGTGTGCCCTGATGGCTTGGGACCATCCCATGGCTTGCTGCGGCAACAAAAGTCCTTCCCTGGCGCTTAGGAATTCTTCTTGTTACTTCTCTGGTTTGCGTCGGTTTTTCCCTTGAAGAGGAAAGGGTGATGCAGCACATGAGCAGTAAGTATTTCCCTCAGTTTGAGAACCAAGGTATCGATCCAGAAGGAGGGCCTCGTCAAGTCCAGAGTACGTGCGCAAACACAAACAAGCTTGCACCCAACGCTTCAAAGGGGTTGTCAATCCCTTCAAGATTGTTTGCAAAGTGAGATGTGAAGGCGGAAAGTGCAACGAAGTAAAAAGTGTAAAGCTGAAAATATGGTGTGGTGTAGACCCTGGGGGCCATAATGTTCACTAGAGGCTTCTCTCATAATAGCAAATATCACGGTGGGTGAAGAAATTACCGTCGAGCAATTGATAGAACTGCACAAAGTCATGACGATATCTAAGGCAATGATCATACATATAGGCATCACGTCCGAGACAAGTAGACCAATACTTTCTGCATCTACTACTATTACTCCACACATCGACCGCTACCAGCATGCATCTAGTGTATGGAGTTCATGACGAACAGAGTAACGCCTTAAGCAAGATGACATGATGTAGAGGGATAATCTCAAACCAATGATGAAAACCCCATCTTTTTACCCTTGATGGCAACAACGCGATGCATGCCTTGCTACCCCTTCTGTCACTTGGTGAGGTCACCGCACGGTATGAACCCAAAACCAAGCACTTCTCCCATTGCAAGAATCATAGATCTAGTTGGCCAGACAAAACCCACAACTCGAAGAGAATTACAAGGATATGAAATCATGCATAAGAGAGATCACAAGAAACTCAAATAAGATTCATAGATAATCTGATCATAAATCCACAATTCATCGGATCTCGACAAACACACCACAAAAGAAGATTACATGAGATAGATCTCCATGAAGATCATGGAGAACTTTGTATTGAAGATCCAAGAGAGAGAGGAAGCCATCTAGTTACTAGCTATGGACCCGTAGGTCTATGGTGAACTACTCACGCATCATCGGATAGGTCATGGTGTTGATGAAGAAGCCCTCCGTGTCCGAATCCCCCCTCCGGCAGGGCACCAGTACGTGCCCCAGATGGGATCTTGCGGAGAGAGAAGCTTGCGGCGGCGGAAAAGTACTTTCGATGATCTCCTGATTTTTTTGGGACTTTTAGGGAATTTATAGGCGCAACCCCTAGGCCAGGGGACACTCAGGGGGCCCACAAGCCTGGATGGCAAGGCCTCCCCCCTGGCCGCGAGGTAGGGGATTGTGGGGCCCCTGAGGCTCCCCTGCCTTGGCTCCCAAGCTTCCCGATCTTCTTCCATTCCAGAAAAAATCTTTTCGGGAATTTTCTTCCGTTTGGACTCCGTTTCAAAATCTTCTCTACAAGGGGTCAAAAACATGGAAAAAACAGGAACTGGCACTTGGAACTGAGTTAATAAGTTAGTTCCAAAAAATATATAAAAGGCATGCAAAACATCGAGAGTTTGACAAGATAATAGCATGAGACCATCAAAAATTATAGATACGTTGGATACGTATCATGGCTTCATTTAGCGTGATTACAACACTGAGAAATCCAATAAATAGAGAGACCCTCAGAAATAAACCAAGTACTTCCGCTCCACTACTGCAAGCCTTAGTATCAAAGAAATCTCGTCCCGAGCTTTGTTCCGACACCCTGATGGAGGGGGAAATCTTTGTCGGAGGCCATCTTCATCATCCAGGTGGTCTCCATGTTGAAGAGGCAGAAGTTCACCCTCGGGGCTAAGGTTATGTACCAGTAGCTATGTGTTTGATCTCTCTCTCTCTCTATCTTTCTCTCTCTCTCTCTCTCGTGTTCTTGAGATGGCACGATCTTGATGTATTACGAGCTTTGTTAATATAGTTGGATCATATGGTGTTCTTCCCTTGCTATCTTAATATGATGAATTGGGTCTTTCCCTACGAGGTTTTGTTATGTCGGATTGAATATTGGATTTGAGATCACTGGATGTATGTCTTGCATGTGGATACTTGTGGTGATAATGGGGTGTTCTATTGATTCACTTGATATATGTTTTGGTACTCAACTTGCCGATTACCATGGTGATAATGGGGTAATCTATGCATATGGGTTGATACACATTCTTGTCCTACTTCCTCTGGTAGAAATATTTGGGTACTCTTTGAAGTTCTTTGTGTTGGATTGAATATGATGAATCTTAAATTGTTTGATGCATGTCAAATAATCAACCCACAGATACTTGTGGTGACATTGGAGTATCTAGGTGACATTAGGGTTGATTGATGCGTATCATAGGTGTTGTTCTAGTATGAACTCTAGGGATGTTTGTGACACTTATAGGAATAGATCAATGGATTGATCGGAAATAATAACTTTGAGGTGGTTTTACTACCTACGAAAATTCCATCTTATGTTCCTCACTAGATATGAACTTTGGAGTGATTCTTTGTTGACGTTGAAGGATAATCGTATGATTCTATTATGTTAGAATTGTTGAGAGATTACACTAGTGAAAGTATGAACCCTAGGCCTTATTTCCAAGCATTAATATAATGTTTTGCTCGCTGTTTACTGATTGTTACCTTGCTGTTTTTATATTTCTAGATTACAAAAAACCCATATCTACTACCGATATTGCACTTGTATCACCATCTCTTCGCTGAACTAGTGCACCTATACAATTTTCCATTGTATTGGGTGTGTTGGAGACACAAGAGATTTCTTGTATTTGATTGTATGGTTGTTTGACACTATTAGGGAAAACCCTACCAGTAGCGTTGGGTTTTAGGATACGACTAGTGCTGGTAGGAGAGCTACTACTACGACGTTACAACTAATTTTTAGCAGTAGTGCGCTTTCCACCCAACGCTACTAGTAATATCCTCTATTAGTAGCGTGCTTTGTATATGCGCTACTGTTAACTATGTGCATCGCGCAGTTTTTGCCAGCACTACTTTTAAGAACGCGTTGTTGGTAGAGCCAGGACCAGTTCTACTACTAGTGTTTTATGCTATTTTGCGGGTTTCGCTCTATTGAAACAAATACAACTTCTATACAATAAGAACATGCATATTCACTGAAACAGATATGATACCAAAATGTCTAATCATCGGCATCGATGAATAAAAGAAGGTTTTCATCTCATCATCGTCATGAATGGTCGAACACGCTATTACAAGTTTCAAAGAGATAGCAATATAGGTTATTACAAGTCTTAAATACATGCAACTAACCATGGTCACACTCATGTTGCATCATCTACGTAATCTGGCGATGATCTGATCGCATACAAGAGATGGCCGATCATGATGAGCAAGCGGGATTATGTAGTAGTTCTTAAGGCGCCAGTTCTGATTTCTCTTGTGCGCTAGCGTCCACCTCAAGTAATTAGCTTCCATCTCGATTCATCTATCAAACCCTTTCTCGCTGCCGCCCGGGAAGTGATGCACTTGGGCCTGACACTATGGTCACTCCTTGTACACTCGCGGAACCCTCCCTATGTACACGACATACAACCTCGCCATTGATGATCTATATACCCATCAGAGATGCATATATCATCAAGTGAATTCAACAATAATATGAAACATAATATACGACTCGGCCTGCAGAGAGAAAGAGTTAGCAAATACAAGCAACATAAACATAGTTAATGAAATTCATCATTCCCAAACTAACTAACTAGAGTGCAGTAGAGTTTACATCTAATAGTTACTCGTACAAATAAATTCCAAGTTTCAATTGTAAAGGACGTAACAACTAAACAGACGAAGTGTCATCGTGAATTTAAGCAGTGCACTCGTGCCATCCATCCATATCAGGGAGGATGCACCCAAGGTTGTTGAAAGGCGTGTTGTCCTGACGTAGTAGGGCTATGCCGATGGACGTCACAACGTGATATTGGAGTGTCGTAGAACATCCCATTTGTTGGGGATCGTAGCAATAATTCAAAAATTTCCCTACATCAGACGAAGATCATCTAGGAGAAGCTAGCAACGATTGAGGGAGAGCATCTTCATACCATTGAAGATCGCAAAGCAGAAGCATTACTATGAACGCGGTCGATGGAGTCATACTCGCGTGCGATTTAAATGGCGGAAGATCCAATCCGAACACCGAACGTACGGTGTCTCCGCGTTCAACACACCTACAGCCCAGGGACGTCTCCTCCTTCTTGATCCAGCAAGGGGGGGAGGAGAAGTTGAGGGAGAGCTCCGGAAGAACGACGACGTGGTGGCGGTGGAGCTATGTGGTTCTTCGGCAGCGCTTCGCCAAGCACTGTGGAGGAGGAGAATAGGGAAAGGTAGGGCTCCACCAAGAGGTGATGTTCAAGGTGTGTGCATCCCTCCCAAATCCTCCACAATATATAGGAGGGAGGGAGAGGGGGTGCGCTACGCCTAGGGAAACCCTAGGAGGTGTGGAAGCCCTAGATGGAGGTGGGGGCGGCGCGCTAGGGGGTGGCTTGCCACCCACGATAGCCCCCACGCCTAGGGTTTGGCCTCCCTTGCCTCCTTGTGCGCCTTGGGAACTTGGTGGGTGGCGCACCAGCCCATATAGGGGTTGGTTCCCTTCCACTTTTGGCTCACGTTTCCCTTCAGGGCTGGTGGCTCCTCCCTACGGACCCCCGGAACCCTTTCGGTGGTCCCGGTACAATACCGATGATCCTCGAAACATTTCCGGTGATCAAATCTCCACTTCCTATATATGAATCTTTACCTCCGGACCATTCCGGAACTCCTCGTGATGTCCGGGATCTTATCCGGGACTCCGAACAACATTCGATAACCACATATACAATTCCCATAACAACTCTAGCGTCACCGAACCTTAAGTGTGTAGACCCTACGGGTTCAGGGAACATGCAGACATGAACGAGATGTCTCTCCGGCCAATAACCAACAGCGGGGTCTAGATATCCATGTTGGTTCCCAAATGTTCCACGATGATCTCATCGGATGAACCACGATGTCGAGGATTCACTCAATCCCGTATGCAATTCCCTTTGTGTACCGATATGACACTTGCCCAAGATTCGATCGTCCGTATCCCTATACCTTGTTCAATCTTGTTACCGACAAGTATCTTTACTCGTTCCATAACACATCATCCCGTGGCTAACTCCTTAGTCATATTGAGGTCATTATGATGATACATTACCGAGTGGGCCCAGAGATACACCTCCATCACACGGAGCAACAAATCCCAATCTCGATTCGTACCAACCCAACATACACTTTTAGAGATACCTGTAGTGCACCTTTATAATTACCTAGTTACGTTGTGATGTTTTATTGACTCAAAGCACTAATACAATATCCGGGAGTTGCACAATCTCATGGTCTAAGGAAATGATACTTGACATTATAAAATCTCTAGCAAACGAACTACACGATCTCGTGTTATGCTTAGGATTGGGTCATGTCCATCACATCATTCTCCTAATGATTTGGTCGTGTTATCAATGACATCCAATGTCCGTGATGAGGAAACCATGACCATCTATTGATCAACGAGCTAGCCAACTAGAGGCTCCCTAGGGACATGTTGTGGTCTATGTATTCACACATGTATTATGGTTTCCGATTAATACAAATATAGCATGAACTATAGACAATTATCACAAACAAGGAAATATAACAATAACCAATTTATTATTGCCTCTAGGCATAGTTCCAACAGTCTCCCACTTGCAGTAGAGTCAATAATCTAGTTCACATCACTATGTGATTGTAATGATCTAACACCCATACAGTTCTGGGCTTGATCATGTCTTTGCTTGAGAGAGAGGTATTAGTCAACGGGTCCAAACCTTTCAGATCCGTGTGTGCTTTACAAATCTCTGTTTCATCCTATAGATGATGTTACCACGCGCCATGTGGAACTATTCCAAATGACTACTCCACTATACGAATCCGGTTTACTACTTAGAGTCATTCGTATTAGTGTAAAGCTTGTATTGAGGTAACCCTTTATGACGAACTCTTTTATCACCTCCATAATCGAGAAAAATTCCTTAGTCCACTAGTTACTAAGGATAACTTTGATCGCTGTCCACTGATCCATTCTTGGATCACTCTTGTACCCCTTGACTGACTCATAGCAAGGCACACTTGAGGTGTAGTACACAATAGAGCATACTGTAGAGCCTACGACTAATGCATAGGGGACGACCTTTGTCCTTTTCTCTCTCTTCTGCCATGGTCGGGCTTTTGATTCCTACTCAAAATCACACCTTACAATGCAGTCAAGAACTCCTTCTTTAACTGATCCATTTTGAACTCCTTCAAAATCTTGTCACGATATGTATTCATTTGAAAGTACTATTAAGCATTTTGATCTATTTTTATAGATCTTAATACTCAATGTTCAAGTACCTCAATCCAGGTTTTCTGTTGAAAAACACTTTTCAAACAACCCTATACGCTTTCCAAATTTTTTACATCATTTCCGATCAAGTCATCAGAAATTCTATAGTGCTCCCACTCACTTCTTTGGAAATACAAGTTTCTCATAAACTTTGTATAAAACCAAAATCTTTGATCATCTGATCAAAGCGTATATTCCAACTCCGAGATGCTTGCTCCAGTCCATAGAAGGATCACTAGAGTTTTGGATACTTGTTAGCGTCCTTTAGGATCGAAAAAAATTCTGTTTGTATCACATACAACCTTTCGTCAAGGAAACCGTCGGGGAAACAATATTTTGACATCCTATCTGAAAGATTTCATAAATGATACAACAAGTGCTAACATAATTCCAACATACTTTCAGCATCGCTACGAGTGAGAAAGTCTCATCGTAGTCAACTCCTTGAACTTGTTGGAAACATCTTAGCGACAAGTCGAGCTTTCTTAATGGTTACACTTACCATCATTGTCCGTCTTCCTTTTCAAAATCCATCTGTACCCAACAACCTTACGACCATCAAGTAGTTCTTCCGAAGTCTACACTTTGTTTTCATACATGGATCCTCTCTCGAATTTTATGGCCTCCAACCATTTGTTGGAATCCGGGCCCACCATCGCTTCTCCATAGCTCGTAGGTTCATTGTTGTCTAGCAACATGACCTCCAAGACAGGATTACCGTTCCACTCTAGAGTAGTACACGTCCCTGTCGACCTATGAGGCTTGGTAGTAATTTGATCCGAAGCTTCATGATCACTATCATCAGCTTACACTTCCATTGGTGTACGCGCCACAGGAACAACTTCCCGCGCCCTGCTACACACTGGTTGAAGTGATGGTTCAATAACCTCATCAAGTTTCCACCATCCTCCTACTCAATTCTTTCGAGAGAAGTTTTTTCTTGAGAAAGGACCCGTTTCTATAAACAAACACTTTGCTTCCTCATCTGAGATAGGAGGTATACCCAACTGTTTTGGGTGTCCTATGAAGATGCATTTATCCGCTTTGGGTTCGAGCTTATCATGCTGAAACTTTTTCACATAAGCGTCGCAACCCCAAACTTTTAAGAAATGACAACTTAGGTTCTTCTAAACCATACAATGTCATGTCAACGGAATTACGTGGTGCCCTATTTAAAGTGAATGCGGTTGTCTCTAATGCCTAACCCATAAACGATATTGGTAATTCGATAAGAGACATCATAGTATGCACCATATCCAATAGGGCGCAGCTATGATGTTCAGACACACCATCACACTATGGTGTTCCAGGCGACATTAGTTGTGAAACAATTTCCACAATGTCTTAATTGTGTACCAAAGTCGTAACTCAGATATTTCATCTCTATGATCATATCATAGTCATTTTATCCTCTTGTCACGACGATCTTCAACTTCACTCTGAAATTATTTGAACCTTTAAATAATTAAGACTTGTGTTTCATCAAGTAAATATACTAGTATCTACTGAAATCGTTTGTGAAGTAAGAACATAACGATATCCACTGCGGGCCTCAGCACTCATTGGACTTCACACATCAAAATGTATTACTTGCAACAAGATAATATCTTGTTCCATCTCACTAGAAAACAAGGCCTTCAGTCATCTTGCCCATGTGGTATGATTTGCATGTCTCAAGTAATTCAAAATCAAGTGAGTCCAAATGATCCATCTGCATGGAGTTTCTTCATGCGTTTATACTAATAGACATGGTTCGCATGTCTCAAACTTTTCAAAAACAAGTGACTCCAAAGATCCATCAGCATGGAGATTCTTCATGCGTTTTATACCAATATGACTCAAATAGTAGTGCCACAAGTAGGTGGTACTATCATTACTACTTTATATCTTTTGGCATCAATATTATGAACATGTGTATCACTATGATCGAGATTCAATAAACCATTCATTTTAGGTGCAAGACAATTGAAGGTATTATTCAAATAAACGGAGTAACCATTATTCTCTTTAAATGAATAACCATATTGCGATAAACACAATCCAATCATGTCTATGATCAACACAAACACCAAATAACAATTATTTAGGTTTAACACTAATCCCGATGGTAGAGGGAGCGTGCGATGTTTGATCACATCAACCTTGGAAACACTTCGAACACATATTGTCACCTTGCCTTTAGCTAGTCTCCGTTTATTCCGCCGCTTTTATTTCCAGTTACTAACACTTTAGCAACTGACCCGGTATCTAATACCCTGGTGCTACTAGGAGTACTAGGAAAGTACACATCAATATCATGTATATCCAATATACTTTTTGTTGGGGAAGCGTTATAGAACGCGGTTGATGTAGTGGAACGTCCTCACGTCCCTCGATCCGCCCCGCGAACAATCCCGCGATCAGTCCCACGATCTAGTACCGAACGGACGGCACCTCCGCGTTCAGCACACGTACAGCTCGACGATGATCTCGGCCTTCTTGATCCAGCAAGAGAGACGGAGAGGTAGAAGAGTTCTCCGGCAGCGTGACGGCGCTCCGGAGGTTGGTGATGACCTTGTCTCAGCAGGGCTCCGCCCGAGCTCCGCAGAAACGCGATCTAGAGGAAAAACCGTGGAGGTATGTGGTCGGGCAGCCGTGAGAAAGTCATCTCAAATCAGCCCTAATTGCTCCATATATATAGGAGGAGGGAGGGGGGGGGCTTGCCTTGGGGTCCAAGGACCCCCAAGGAGTCGGCCGAGCCAAAGGGGGGAGGACTCCCCCCCAAACCGAGTTGGACTTGGTTTGGTGGGAGGAGTCCCCCTTCCTTCCCACCTCCTTCCTTTTTTTTCTTTCCTCTTGATTTTTCTTCTCTTGGCGCATTGGGCACTTGTGGGCTGTCCCACCAGCCCACTAAGGGCTGGTATGGCTCCCCAAATGCCTATGGGCTTCCCCGGGGTGGGTTGCCCCCCCAGTGAACTCCCGGAACCCATTCGTCATTCCCGGTAACTCCGAATATCTTCCGGTAATCAAATGAGGCCCTCCTATATATCAATCTTCATTTCCGGACCATTCCAGAAACCCTCGTGACGTCCGTGATCTCATCCGGGACTCTGAACAACATTCGGTAACCAACCATATAACTCAAATACGCATAAAACAACGTCGAACCTTAAGTGTGCAGACCCTGCGGGTTCGAGAACTATGTAGACATGACCCGAGAGACTCCTCGGTCAATATCCAATAGCGGGACCTGGATGCCCATATTGGATCCTACATATTCTACGAAGATCTTATCGTTTGAACCTCAGTGCCAAGGATTCGTATAATCCCGTATGTCATTCCCTTTGTCCTTCGGTATGTTACTTGCCCGAGATTCGATCGTCAGTATCCGCATACCTATTTCAATCTCGTTTACCGGTAAGTCTCTTTACTCGTTCCGTAATACAAGATCCCGCAACTTACACTAAGTTACATTGCTTGCAAGGCTTGTGTGTGATGTTGCATTACCGAGTGGGCCCCGAGATACCTCTCCGTCACACGGAGTGACAAATCCCAGTCTTGATCCATACTAACTCAACTAACACCTTCGGAGATACCTGTAGAGCATCTTTATAGTCACCCAATTACGTTGCAACGTTTGATACACACAAAGCATTCCTCCGGTGTCAGTGAGTTATATGATCTCATGGTCATAGGAATAAATACTTGACACGCAGAAAACAGTAGCAACAAAATGACACGATCAACATGCTACGTCTATTAGTTTGGGTCTAGTCCATCACGTGATTCTCCCAATGACGTGATCCAGTTATCAAGCAACAACACCTTGTTCATAATCAGAAGACACTGACTATCATTGATCAACTGGCTAGCCAACTAGAGGCATGCTAGGGACGATGTTTTGTCTATGTATCCACACATGTAAATGAGTCTTCATTCAATACAATTATAGCATGGATAATAAACTATTATCTTGATACAGGAATTATAATAATAACTACATTTTTATTATTGCCTCTAGGGCATAATTCCAACAGTCTCCCACTTGCACTAGAGTCAATAATCTAGCCCTCACATCACCATGTGAATTACATTGTAATAAATCTAACACCCATACAGTTCTGGTGTCGATCATGTTTTGGCCGTGGAAGAGGTTTAGTCAGCGGGTCTGGTACATTCAGATCCGTGTGCACCTTGCATATATTTACGTCCTCCTCCTCGACGTAGTCGCGGATGAGGTTGAAGCGTCGTTTGATGTGTCTGGTCTTCTTGTGAAACCTTGGTTCCTTTGCTAAGGCAATGGCACCAGTGTTGTCACAGAACAAGGTTATTGGATCCAGTGCACTTGGCACCACTCCAAGATCCGTCATGAACTGCTTCATCCAGACACCCTCCTTAGCCGCCTCCGAGGCAGCCATGTACTCTGCTTCACATGTAGAATCTGCTACGACGCTTTGCTTGGAACTGCACCAGCTTACTGCACCCCCATTGAGAATAAATACGTATCCGGTTTGCGACTTAGAGTCGTCCGGATCTATGTCAAAGCTTGCATCGACGTAACCTTTTACGGCGAGCTCCTCGTCACCTCCATACACGAGAAACATCTCCTTAGTCCTTTTCAGGTACTTCAGGATATTCTTGACCGCTGTCCAGTGATCCACTCCTGGATTACTCTAGAACCTACCTGCCATACTTATGGCCAGGCTAACATCCGGTCTAGTGCACAGCATTGCATACATGATAGAACCTATGGCTGAAGCATAGGGGACGGAGCGCATATGCTCTCTATCTTCATCAGTTGCTGGGCACTGAGTCTTACTCAATCTCGTACCTTGTAAAACTAGCAAGAACCCTTTCTTGGACTGTTCCATTTTGAACCTCTTCAAAACTTTATCAAGGTATGTGCTTTGTGAAAGTCCTATCAGGCATTTTGATCTATCCCTATAGATCTTAATGCCTAGAATGTAAGCAGCTTCTCCTAGGTCCTTCATAGAGAAACTTTTATTCAAGTAACCTTTTATGCTCTCCAAAAGCTCTACGTTGTTTCCAATCAGTAATATGTCATCCACATATAATATTAGAAACGCCACAGAGCTCCCACTCACTTTCTTGTAAATACAAGATTCTCCAACCACCTGTATAAACCCAAATGCTTTGATCACCTCATCAAAGCGTTTGTTCCAACTCCAAGATGCTTGCACCAGTCCATAAATGGATCGCTGGAGCTTGCACACCTTGTCAGCATTTTCAGGATCGACAAAACCTTCGGGTTGCATCATATACAACTCTTCCTTAAGGAAACCGTTAAGGAACGCCGTTTTGACATCTATCTGCCAGATTTCATAATCGAAAAATGCAGCTATTGCTAACATGATCCTAACGGACTTAAGCATCGCTACGGGTGAGAAAGTCTCATCGTAGTCAACTCCTGGAACTTGTGAAAAACCCTTTGCCACAAGTCGAGCTTTATAAACGGTCACATTACCGTCAGCGTCCGAATTCTTCTTAAAGATCCATTTGTTCTGAATAGCCTTGCGGCCCTCAGGTAGTATCTCCAAAGTCCACACTTTGTTCTCATACATGGATCCTATCTCGGATTTCATGGCTTCTAGCCATTTGTTGGAATCTGGGCCCACCATTGCTTCTTCATAATTTGCAGGTTCATTTTTGTCTAACAACATGATTGATAAGACGGGATTACCGTACCACTCTGGAGCAGCGCGTGATCTCGTCGACCTGCGTGGTTCAACAGAAACTTGAACTGGAGTTTCATGATCATCATCATTAACTTCCTCCTCAACCGGCGTCGCAACGACAGTGGTTTTCCCTTCCCTGCGCCACCATCCAGAGGGATGAGAGGTTCGACAACCTCGTCAAGTTCTATCTTCCTCCCACTCAATTCTCTCGAGAGAAACTCCTTCTCGAGAAAAGCTCCGTTTTTAGCAACAAACACTTTGCCCTCGGATTTGAGATAGAAGGTGTACCCAACTGTCTCTTTTGGGTAACCTATGAAGACGCACTTTTCCGCTTTGGGTTCCAGCTTTTCAGGCTGAAGCTTTTTGACATAAGCATCACATCCCCAAACTTTAAGAAACGACAACTTTGGCCTTTTGCCATACCACAGTTCGTATGGTGTCGTCTCAACGGATTTTGATGGTGCCCTATTTAAAGTGAATGCAGCTGTTTCTAATGCATAACCCCAAAATGATAACGGCAAATCAGTAAGAGACATCATAGATCGCACCATCTCTAACAAAGTACGATTACGACGTTCGGACACACCATTACGCTGTGGTGTTCCAGGCGGTGTTAACTGCGAAACAATTCCACATTGTCTTAAGTGAGCACCAAACTCGAAACTCAGATATTCACCCCCACGATCAGACCGTAGGAACTTGATCTTCTTGTTACGATGATTTTCCACTTCACTCTGAAATTGCTTGAACTTTTCAAATGTTTCAGACTTGTGCTTCATCAAGTAGACATAACCATATCTACTCAAATCGTTAGTGAAGGTGAGAAAATAACGATATCCGCCGCGTGCCTCCACGCTCATTGGACCACACACGTCGGTATGTATGATTTCCAACAAGTCACTTGCACGCTCCATTGTTCCGGAGAACGGAGTTTTAGTCATCTTGCCCATGAGGCATGGTTTGCACGTGTCAAGTGAATCAAAGTCAAGTGACTCCAAAAGTCCATCAGCATGGAGTTTCTTCATGCGCTTTACACCAATATGACCCAAGCGGTAGTGCCACAAAAATATGGCGCTATCATTGTTTACTCTAACTCTTTTGGTCTCAATGTTATGTATATGCGTATGCTATCAAGATTCAATATGAACAATCCTCTCACATTCGGTGCATGACCATAAAACATGTTACTCATAGAAATAGAACAACCATTATTCTCAGACTTAAAAGAGTAACCGTCTCGCAATAAACAAGATCCAGATATAATGTTCATGCTCAACGCAGGCACTAAATAACAATGATTTAAGTTCATCACTAATCCCGATGGTAGCTGAAGTGACACTGTGCCGACGGCGATTGCATCAACCTTGGAACCATTTCCTACGCGCATCGTCACTTCATCTTTCGCCAGCCTTGGTCTGTTCCGCAGTTCCTGTTTCGAGTTGCAAATGTGAGCAACAGAACCGGTATCAAATACCCAGGCACTACTACGAGAGCCGGTTAAGTACACATCAATAACATGTATATCAAATATACCTGATTTTTCTTTGCCCGCCTTCTTATCTGCCAGATGCTTGGGGCAATTGCGCTTCCAGTGACCCATACCCTTGCAATAGAAGCACTCTGTTTCAGGCTTAGGTCCAGCCTTGGGTTTGTTCGGCGGATTGGCAACAGGCTTGCCGCTCTTCTTCGAATTTCCCTTCTTGCCTTTGCCGTTTCTCTTGAAACTAGTGGTCTTGCTCACCATCAACACTTGATGCTCTTTACGGAGTTCAGACTCTGCGACTTTCACCATCGCAAACAACTCGCCGGGAGACTTGTTCATCCCTTGCATGTTGTAGTTCAACACAAAGCCTTTATAGCTTGGTGGCAGTGATTGAAGGATTCTGTCAGTGATAGCCTCTTGCGGGAGTTCAATCCCCAGCTCAGCTAGACGGTTTGAGTACCCAGACATTTTGAGCACATGTTCACTGACAGACGAGTTTTCCTCCATCTTGCAAGCATAGAATTTATCGGAGGTCTCATACCTCTCGATCCGGGCATTCTTCTGAAAGATAAACTTCAACTCCTGGAACATCTCAAATGCTCCATGACGCTCAAAGCGACGTTGAAGTCCTGGTTCTAAGCCATACAAGACTGCACATTGAACTATTGAGTAGTCCTCCTTACGCGCTAACCAAGCGTTCTTAACATCCTGATCAGCCGTAGCGGGTGGTTCATCTCCTAGCGCAGCATTAAGGACATAATCCTTCTTCCCAGCTTGTAAGATTAGCTTAAGATTACGAGCCCAGTCTACAAAGTTGCTTCCATCATCTTTCAACTTAGCTTTCTCTAGGAACGTATTAAAATTCAGGATGACACTCGCGTGAGCCATGATCTACAACACAAACATATTCAAAGTGGACTTAGACTATGTTCAAGATAATTAGAGTTCAACTTAATCAAATTATATGCTAAACTCCCACTCAAAAAGTACATCTCTCTAGTCATTTGAGTGGTTCATGATCCACTTACACTATCCCAAGTCCGATCATCACGTGAGTTGAGTATAGTTTCAGTGGTAAGCATCCCTATGCTAATCATATCAACTATATGATTCATGATCGACCTTTCGGTCTCATGTGTTCCGAGGCCATGTCTGCACATGCTAGGCTCGTCAAGTTTAACCCGAGTGTTCTGCGTGCGCAACTATTTTGCACCCGTTGTATGTGAACGTTGAGTCTATCACACCCGATCATCACGTGGTGTCTCGAAACGACAAACTGTAGCAACGGTGCACAGTCGGGGAGAACACAATTTCGTCTTGAAATTTTAGTGAGAGATCACCTCATAATGCTACCGTCGTTCTAAGCAAAATAAGGTGCATAAAAGGATTAACATCACATGCAATTCATAAGTGACATGATATGGCCATCATCACGTGCTTCTTGATCTCCATCACCAAAACACCGGCACGATCTTCTTGTCACCGGCGCCACACCATGATCATCCATCAACGTGTTGCCATCGGGGTTGTCGTGCTACTTATGCTATTACTACTAAAGCTACATCCTAGCAAAATAGTAAACGCATCTGCAAGCACAAACGTTAGTATAAAGACAACCCTATGGCTCCTGCCGGTTGCCGTACCATCGATGTGCAAGTCGATATTTCTATTACAACATGATCATCTCATACATCCAATATATCACATCACATCATTGGCCATATCACATCACAATCATACCCTTCAAAAACAAGTTAGACGTCCTCTAATATTGTTGTTGCATGTTTTACGTGGTGACCAAGGGTATCTAGTAGGATCGCATCTTACTTACGCAAACACCACAACGGAGATATATGAGTTGCTATTTAACCTCATCCAAGGACCTCCTCGGTCAAATCCGATTCAACTAAAGTTGGAGAAAACGTCACTTGCCAGTCATCTTTGAGCAAAGGGGGTTACTCGTAGCGATGAAACCAGTCTCTCGTAAGCGTACGAGTAATGTCGGTCCAAGCCGCTTCAATCCAACAATACCGCGGAATCAAGAAAAGACTAAGGAGGGCAGCAAAGTGCATATCACCGCCCACAAAACCTTTCGTGTTCTACTCGAGAAGACATCTACGCATGAACCTAGCTCATGATGCCACTGTTGGGGAACGTCGCATGGGAAACAAAAATTTTCCTACGCGCACGAAGACCTATCATGGTGATGTCCATCCACGAGAGGGGATGAGTGATCTACGTACCCTTGTAGACCGTACAGCAGAAGCGTTATAGAACGCGGTTGATGTAGTGGAACGTCCTCACGTCCCTCGATCCGCCCCGCGAACAATACCGCGATCAGTCCCACGATCTAGTACCGAACGGACGGCACCTCCGCGTTCAGCACACGTACAGCTCGACGATGATCTCGGCCTTCTTGATCCAGCAAGAGAGACGGAGAGGTAGAAGAGTTCTCCGGCAGCGTGACGGCGCTCCGGAGGTTGGTGATGACCTTGTCTCAGCAGGGCTCCGCCCGAGCTCCGCAGAAACGCGATCTAGAGGAAAAACCGTGGAGGTATGTGGTCGGGCAGCCGTGAGAAAGTCGTCTCAAATCAGCCCTAATTGCTCCATATATATAGGAGGAGGGAGGGGGGGCTTGCCTTGGGGTCCAAGGACCCCCAAGGAGTCGGCCGAGCCAAAGGGGGGAGGACTCCCCCCCCAAACCGAGTTGGACTTGGTTTGGTGGGAGGAGTCCCCCTTCCTTCCCACGTCCTTCCTTTTTTTTTCTTTCCTCTTGATTTTTCTTCTCTTGGCGCATTGGGCACTTGTGGGCTGTCCCACCAGCCCACTAAGGTCTGGTATGGCTCCCCAAATGCCTATGGGCTTCCTCGGGGTGGGTTGCCCCCCGGTGAACTCCCGGAACCCATTCGTCATTCCCGGTACATTCCCGGTAACTCCGAAAATCTTCCGGTAATCAAATGAGGCCATCCTATATATCAATCTTCATTTCCGGACTATTCCGGAAACCCTCGTGACGTCCGTGATCTCATCCGGGACTCCGAACAACATTCGGTAACCAACCATATAACTCAAATACGCATAAAACAACGTCGAACCTTAAGTGTGCAGACCCTGCGGGTTCGAGAACTATGTAGACATGACCCGAGAGACTCCTCGGTCAATATCCAATAGTGGGACCTGGATGCCCATATTGGATCCTACATATTCTACGAAGATCTTATCGTTTGAACCTCAGTGCCAAGGATTCGTATAATCCCGTATGTCATTCCCTTTGTCCTTCGGTATGTTACTTGCCCGAGATTCGATCGTCAGTATCCGCATACCTATTTCAATCTCGTTTACCGGTAAGTCTCTTTACTCGTTCCGTAATACAAGATCCCGCAACTTACACTAAGTTACATTGCTTGCAAGGCTTGTGTGTGATGTTGCATTACCGAGTGGGCCCCGAGATACCTCTCCGTCACACGGAGTGACAAATCCCAGTCTTGATCCATACTAACTCAACTAACACCTTCGGAGATACCTGTAGAGCATCTTTATAGTCACCCAGTTACGTTGCGACGTTTGATACACATAAAGCATTCCTCCGGTGTCAGTGAGTTATATGATCTCATGGTCATAGGAATAAATACTTGACACGCAGAAAACAGTAGCAACAAAATGACACGATCAACATGCTACGTCTATTAGTTTGGGTCTAGTCCATCACGTGATTCTCCCAATGACGTGATCCAGTTATCAAGCAACACCACCTTGTTCATAATCAGAAGACACTGACTATCATTGATCAACTGGCTAGCCAACTAGAGGCATGCTAGGGACGATGTTTTGTCTATATATCCACACATGTAAATGAGTCTTCATTCAATACAATTATAGCATGGATAATAAACTATTATCTTGATACAGGAATTATAATAATAACTACATTTTTATTATTGCCTCTAGGGCATAATTCCAACACTTTTGTCGACTTTGCCAGCCTTCTCATCTACCAAGTATCTAGGGTAGTTCCTCTTCAGTGACTATTCCCTCATTACAAGAACCCCTTAGTCTCGGGTTTGGGTTCAACCTTTGATCTCTTCACTAGAGTAGCAACTGGTTTGCCGTTTTATGAAGTATCCCCTTCATGCCATTGCCCTTCTTGAAACTAGTGGTTTTACTAACCATCAACAACTGATGCTCCTACTTGATTTCTACTTTCGCGGTGTCAAACATCGCGAATAGCTGAAGGATAATCATATCTATCCCAGATATGTTATAGTTCATCACGAAGCTCTGTAGCTTGGTGGAAGTGACTTTGGAGAACTATGTCAACCACTATCTCATCTGGAAGATCAACTCCTACTCGATTCAAGCGATTGTAGTACTCAAACTATCTGAGCACATGCTCAACGATTGAGCTTTTCTCCCTTACTTCATAGACTAAGAATCTTGTCGGAGGTCTCATACCTCTCAACAAGGGCACGAGCCTGAAATCCCAATTTCAGCTTTTGGAACATCTCGTATGTCCCGCGATGTTTGAAACGTCTTCTGCGTCTCAATTCTAAGCCGTTTAAGTATTATGCACTGAACTATCATGTAGTCAACAATAACGTGTATGTCAGATGTTTGCAACATCTACAAACGACGCTGGGGGTTTAGTACACCGAGCGGTGCATTAAGGACATAAGCCTTCTGTGTAGCAATGAGGACAATCCTCAGTTTACGGAGCTAGTCCGCATAATTGCTACTATCATCTTTCAACTAAATTTTCTCTAGGAACATATTAAAAATAGTAGAGCTACAGCGCAAGCTACAACATAATTTGCAAAGACCTTTTGACTATGTTCATGATAATTTAGTTCATCTAATCAAATTATTTAATGAACTCCCACTCAGATAGACATCCCTCCAGTCGTCCAAGTGATACATGATCCATGTCGACTAGGCCGTGTCCGATCATCATGTGAGACGGACTAGTCATCAATGGTGAACATCTCTATGTTGATCGTATCTCCATACGACTCATGTTCGACTTTTCAGTCTCTCGTGTTCCGAGGCCATGTCTGTATATGCTAGGCTCGTCAAGTCAACCTAAGTGTTTTGCATGTGTAAATCTTGCTTACACCCATTGTATCTGAATGTTAGAATCTATCACACCCGATCATCACGTGGTGCTTTGAAACAACGATCCTTTCCAACGATGCACACATAGGGGGAACACTTTGCTAGAAATTTTAGTGAGGGATCATCTTATTTACTACCGTCATTCTAAGAGAATAAGATACAGAGACATCATAAACATCGCATGCAAATCATATAGTGACATGATATGGCAATATCAACTTGCTCTATTGATCTCCATCTCCGGGGCACGACATGATCATCATTGTCACCGGCATGACACCATGATCTCCATCATTGTGTCTCCGTGAAGTCGTCTCGCCAATTATTACTTCTACTACTATGGCTAACGGTTAGCAATAAAGTAAAGTAATCACATGGCGTCACATCTCATACAATAAATTAAGACAACTCCTATGGCTCCTGCCAGTTGTCGTACTCATCGACATGCAAGTCGTGAATCCTATTACAAGAACATGATCAATATCATACATCACATATATATAATCACTTCCTTTTGGCCATATCACATCACATAGCATATCCTGCAAAAACAAGTTAGACGTCCTCTAATTGTTGTTGCAAGTTTTACGTGGCTGATTTGGGTTTCTAGCAAGAACGCTTCTTACCTACATGACAGCCACAACGTTGATATGACAATGCTATTTACCCTTCATAAGGACCCTATTCATCAAATACGATCCGACTAAAGTGGGAGAGACAGACACCCGCTAGCCACCTTATACAACAAGTGCATGTCAGGCGGTGGAACTAGTCTCACGTAAGAGTACGTGTAAAGTCGGTACGGGCTGCTTCATCCCACAATGCCGCCGAATCAAGATAAGACTAGTAACGGTAAGCAAATTGACCACATAATCGCCAACAACTTACTTGTGTTCTACTCGTGCATAGAATCTACGCATAGACCTAGCTCATGATGCCACTGTTGGGGATCGTAGTAATAATTCAAAATTTCCTCTACGTCACACCAAGATCATTTAGGAGAAGCTAGCAACGAGTGAGGGAGAGCATCTTCATACCATTAAAGATCGCAAAGCGGAAGTGTTACTATGAACGCGGTCGATGGAGTTGTACTCGCGGCGTCAAATTGTGGAAGATCCAATCTGAACAACGAACGTACGGTGTCTCCACGTTCAACGCACCTACAGCCCCGGGATGTCTCCTCCTTCTTGATCCGACAAGGGGGGAGGGGAAGTTGAGGGAGAGCTCCGGCAGCACGACGACGCGGTGGCGGTGGAGCTATGTGGTTCTCCGGCAGAGCTTCGCCAAGCATCGCCGAGGAGGAGAATAGGGAAAGGTAGGGCTCCGCCAAGTGGTGATGTTCAAGGTGTGTGCAGCCCTCCCAAATCCTCCACTATATATAGGCGGGAGGGAGAGCGGGTGCGCCACCCATAGGGAAACCCTAGGAGGTGCGGCATCCCTAGATTGAGGTGGGGCCGGCGCCCTAGGGGGTGGCTTGCCACCCAAGGGAGCCCCCACGCCTAGGGTTTGGCCTCCCTTGCCTCCTTGTGTGCCTTGGGCCTTGGTGGTTGGCGCACCAGCCCATCTAGGGGCTGGTTCCCTTCCACTTTTGGCCCACATGGCCCTTCGAGGCTGGTGGCATCTCCCGGTGGACCCCCGAAACCCTTCCGGTGGTCCTGGTACAATACCGATGATCATCGAAACATTTTCTGGTGATCAAATCTCCACTTCCTATATATGAATCTTTACCTCCAGACCATTCCAGAATTCCTCGTGACGCCCGAGATCTCATCCGGGACTCCGAACAACCTTTGGTAACCACATATACAATTCCCATAACAACTTTAGCGTCACCGAACCTTAAGTGTGTAGACCCTACGGGTTCGGGAAACATGCAGACATGACCGAGACATCTCTCCCGCCAATAACCAACAACGGGGTCTGGTTATACATGTTGGCTCCCACATGTTCCACGATGATCTCATCATATGAACCACGATGTCGAGGATTCACTCAATCCCGTATGCAATTCCCTTTGTCTACCAGTATGACACTTTCCCGAGATTCGATCATCGGTATCCCTATACCTTGTTCAATCTCGTTACCGGCAAGTCTCTTTACTCGTTCTATAACACATCATCCCGTGGCTAATTCCTTAGTCACATTGAGCTCATTATGATGATGCATTACCGAGTGGGCCCAGAGATACCTCTCCGTCACACGGAGCGACAAATTCCAATCTCGATTAGTACCAACCCAACAGACACTTTCGGAGATACCTGTAGTGCACCTTTATAATCACCCAGTTATGTTGTGATGTTTGATACAGCCAAAGCACTCCTACGGTATCCGGGAGTTGCACAATCTCATGGTCTAAGGAAATGATTCTTGACATTATAAAAGCTCTAGCAGACGAAGTACATAATGTTGTGCTATGTTTAGGATTGGGTCTTGTCCATCACATCATTCTCCTAACGATGTGATCCCATTATCAATGACATCCAATGTCCATGATCAGGAAACCATGACCATCTGTTGATCAGCGAGCTAGCCAACTAGAGGCTCACTAGGGATATGTTGTGGTCTATGTATTCACACATGTATTACGGTTTCTGGTTAATACAATTATAGGATGAACAATAGAGAATTATCATGAACAAGGAAATATAATAATAACAAATTTATTATTGCCTCTAGGGCATATTTCCAACATCATTCTCTTCAATGACATCTTTCATGATGATTGATGCAATTTCCTGTTGGATTTGGTAGAAGTCATTTCGTAGTCGATGATCCAGTATGATTTCTAAGTCTTCGGACCATCTCTAGATATGGGTATTAGATGAAGATGTCATGCGAAGTGACTGTTGATCCCTTCTATACTCAAGTATTAGATGGATGACATAGAATCCATCCTTATTACTTGTTATCGGTCGCTAGATGCAATATAAGTTAGTCCTATGGCTGAAATACACCGTGCCCCTAAATTTATTCTTGAATTCGAGGAAGCCACCCCGCATGCCAAAGCCTAGGAGAGGTCTGTCCAGAACATACTTGATGCCCGTGTAATCTTTCTTCTCTATGGTCATGGGCGGTTCCAAATACACAACATGGGACTAACGCGGGTAAAGAATGATGAGAATGACGCTCTCCTGGCTGCACAAAATAAATACACGATCAAGTTAGTGTTCATGCGTGCAAAGTAATGTTTGAAATGCATGAAAGGATGTATGTGTTATAGTGGCTATCCGTGGATGACTTGCGTGGGATGATAATGTACGAGAATCGTTACCTTGTCTTTATTGTTGACCATGAACTCTGTGATGTACTGCGTCGCATATTTACGGTTGGCTTCATCGACTTACAAGAGTCCCTCACGCATGTAGTACGGGTCCGTGACTGCAATACCACTGATTTGCTCTCTCCTAACAATGTAGTTCATATGAAGCGCAAAAAGTTGAACGAACACCAAATCGAGGTGCCTCATTAGTAACATCTTGAAGATGTAGTCAAATTGCAGGTAGAACATGTCACAGGTTGGTCATGGATGTACTCCTTTCCATGAGACGGTTGTAGGTGTCAAAACCGGTAGATCTCGGGTAGGGGGTCCCGAACTATGGAGCTTACATCGATGTGCAGGAGAGATGGGGAGATGATGTTTACCCAAGTTTGGGCTCTCTTGAGGAGGTAAAACCCTACGTCCTGCTTGATTATATTGATGGGGAACGATGGTTACGGAGTTGATCAACCGCAAGATCGTACGAGCTAAACCCTAGATGAGATAATCTGGATATATGCATAAGGGCCGCTGGTTTATATAGACACTAGGCCCCTAGAGTTACATGTTACCGACATAGATACGGGGTAGATGGGCCGAACTGGTCCTCCTGCCTTGGAGTCCATGCCTAGTCTTCGGAGCTCTCCATATTGATTACGTAGTCGTCAGGTAATCTGGTCTTCAATGACGCAACCCATATGATCGGCCCATAAGGGACAACCTGAGCGCCTGAGGACCCCTTAATTCAGAACTCCCTTAGTAGCCCCAGAAGTGGCCTTTAACACCGATGTGTATAGTCTTCGGCAGCCGAGCACATAGACAAATCGGCTTGCACGACGAGTTCCCTTTATATTTGGTTGGTATCGGTTTAATTTTTGCAATGACGTAATATTCTTGAAAGCATGCATCATTAAATACAAAGGCTTTTAAAGGCGTGAAGGTGAATAGTAACCCATCCTACAACTCCTCTAATGAGAACTTACAATAACAAATAATGAGCCAAACTCGAGTCGTGGCTCAAGGCCACTTTCCCCGGGGCACGTTCTATCATCAACGGAGATTGTGTTCCGTATTTAAGGGGATTTCAATTTAATGACCTGAGCCAACGTACAGACGTTCCAACGGTGTGATTGTTTCGGGAAGTGGAGGAGCTAGTGGCGCAGTAAGCGGAAACCCTTGGTCTCGCGACCTCCCTTTTAAAAGGGGGAAAAAGATACAAAGCCCACGACACACATTCCAAACTCTTGCTCCTTCTCCTTCCAAGCTCAATCGCCTAGATTCATTCCGCCTCCCATCTCTTCCAGTCACCCTCCGCCTCAAGCCCTACAATGGCCAGCTCGGGTGCTCATGGCAAATGGGAGGTATCTTGTGTCTCCGAAGGAGATATCTAGGAGCTAAAGCGCTGCAGCTACATCACCACCAACATCGCCCACTGAGCACCAGAAAAGGGCTAGGTGGTTCCTGTGCCAAGGCCCCGGGAGCGGGTAGTGTTCGTCCCCCTTCCTCCAGGGACTGGGCTTCCCGCTTCACCCCTTCGCCAGGGGTTTGATGTTTTACTATGGGGTAGACTTTCATGACCTCCCCCCAAATTCCATCATGCACCTCTCCGTCATCATTACCGTCTGTGAGGCCTTCCTAAGGATTCATCCGCATTTCGGCCTTTGGCTCAAGGTCTTCAATGTCAACCCGAAGTCAGTTAGCAGCAAGCATGCCAACTGCGGTAGGGCCGTGATAAGCAAGATCTACTGCATGCCATGGCTAGAGGGCACACTGATCGATACCATCAAGAATTGGCCCAAGGATTGGTTTGATAACCCACAAGTATAGGGGATCAATTGTAGCCTTTCTCGATAACTAAGAGTGTCGAACCCAATGAGGAGCTAAAGGTAGGACAAATATTCCCTCAAGTTCTATCGACCACTGATACAACTCTACGCACACTTTACGTTCGCTTTACCTAGAACAAGTATGAAACTAGAAGTACTTTGTGGGAGTGATAGGATAGGCTTGCAAGAAAAGAAAGAACACGCAAATAAAAACTAGGGGCTGGTTAGAAACAATTACGTTAGTCTAACGAGTGTGGAAAAGTGGTGGTAGGAGTTGCGGAATTGTCCCTAAGAAATTGACTACGATACTAGACCGATAGCAAGTTTTATGTGGGAGAGGCCAGTGCTAGCATGTCATCCCTTACTTGGAATTCTATTCACTTATGATTGGAACTATTAGCAAGCATCCGCAACTACTAACATTCATTAAGGTAAAACCCAACCATAGCAATACGATATATTGGTCCCCCTTCAATCCCGTATGCATCAATTTCTATGCTAGGCTGAAGCTTCTGTCACCCTTGGCCTCCAATACATAGTCCTATCAACATATGATGACCCACAATTCTAGGGGATCTATCGTAGTCCTTTAGATAAGTAAGAGTGTCGAACCCAACTAGGAGCAGAAGGATCTGACAAGTGGTTTTTAGCAAGGTAATCTCTGCAAGCATAGAAATTATCGGTAACAGATAGTTGTGTGGTAAGATGATTTGTAGCAAGTAGCAAGTAACAATAGTAACAACGGTGCAGCAAAGTGGTCCAATCCCTTTTGTATCAAGGGACAAGCTTGGACAAACTCTTATAGGAGGTAAAGCGCTCCCGAGAACACATGGGAATTTCGGTCAAGCTAGTTTTCATCATGTTCATATGATTCGCGTTCGCTACTTTGATAGTTTGATATGTTGGTGGAGCGGTTCTTGGGTGCTTCCCTTACTTGGACAAACCTCCCACTTATGATTAACCCCTCTCGCAAGCATCCGCAACTACGAAAGAAGTATTAAGAGAAAGTCTAACCATAGCATTAAACTAGTGGATCCAAATCAGCCCCTTACAAAGCAACGCATAAACTAGAGTTTAAGCTTCTGACACTCTAGCAACCCATCATCTACTTATTACTTCCAAATGCCTTCCTCTAGGCCCAAATAATGGTGAAGTTTTATGTAGTCGACGTTCACATAACACCACTAGAGGAAAAACAACATACAATGCATCAAAATATCGAACGAATACCAAATTCACATGACTACTTATAGCAAGACTTATCCCATGTCCTCAGGAACAAAAGTAACTATTCACAAAGCATAATTATTTTCATGACCATAGAGGTATTGAATATCATGAAGGATCTGAACATACGATCTTCCACCGAGTAATCCAACTAGCATCAACTTCAAAGAGTAATCAACACTACTAGCAACCTTACAAGTACCAATCGGAATCGCGAGACGGAGATTGGTTACAAGAGATTAACTAGGGTAGTGAGATGAGATGGTGCCGATGAATATGTTGATAGTGATGAGTCCCCTCTGATGAGAGGAGTGTTGGTGATGACGATGGCGATGATTTCCACCTCCGGGAGGGAAGTTTCCCCGGCAGGATGGCCCTGCCGGAGCTCTAGATTGGTTCTGCTCAAGTTCCGCCTCGTGGCGGCGGCGCTTCGTACCGAAATCCTCCTCTTGATTTTTTGGAACGAAACCCTCCTTATAGAAAAAGATGGGAGCCAGAGGGCCAACAGGGAGCCCACAAGCCCCTTAGGCATGGCGAGGGGGTAGGCCGCGCCTAGCAGGCTTGTGGCCTCCTCGTGGCTCCCCTCTGGTACTTCTTCCGCCCGATATTTTTTATAAATTCCAAAATAATTCCTCGTTGATTTTCACTACTTTTGGAGTTGTGCAGAATAGGTACCTCAAACTTGCTCCCTTTTCAGACCAGAATTCTAGCTGCCGGCATTCTCCCTCTTCATGTAAACCTTGTAAAATAAGACAGAAAAGGCATAAGTATTGTACCGTGAAGTGTAATAACAGCCCATAAAGTGATAAATATCAACATAAAAGCATGATGCAAAATGGACGTATCAACTCCCCCAAGCTTAGACTTCGCTTGTCCTCAAGCGGAAACCAAGATCAATAAATATGTCCACATGTTTAGAGAGAGAGGTGTCGACAAAACACAATACGGACATGCAGGCATCATGATCATAATAAGAACAACAATAACATCATATAATCTCTTATGCTAAAGTGATAATTCCTTCACAAAGTAAAGTATGGATCAAGAACTTTATTGAGAATTAACAACCAATAGCCTTTAGTCATTGAAGCAATTGCAATTTATCATAACATCGGAAAGATTCAATAAGAGCTTGTAAAGCAAATCCACATACTCAATCATCCTTTCGTCTCCTACAATTGCTAAAACTCACGTGGTACTCATGAGATCAAAGTTTCAGTTAGACATAGAGAAAGATAGGGGCTTATAGTTTCGCCTCCCAACTGCTTACCTCAAGGGTAATGTCAACAATAATAATCCATGAGTACTTACTTCCAAGTTGACATATGAATATAGATCTTTCCCTTGCATATGAAGTTCGCCAAGATAAAGGCAAAATAAGGAATTAGTGTCGATCACCATGACACTCTTAGGGACAAAAAGTAAAGGTACAAGATAGGCCCTTCGCAGAGGGAAGTAGAGGTTGTCATGCGCTTTTGAGGTTTGGATGTGTGACCTCTTGGTGCGAAGGAACGTCACTTTATATTGCCTCCTGCGATAAAGAACTTTATTATGCAGTCTGCCGCTTTTTTGTCTTCCTCATCACAAGTTCGTACAAAGCTTATTTTCCACACACTAATAGATCATACATATTTAGGGAGCAATTTTTATTGCTTGCACTGATGACAACTTACTTGAGGGATCTTATTCAATCCATAGGTAGGTATGGTGGACTCTCATGGCAAAACTAGGTTGAAGGTTTATGGATGCACAAGTAGTATCTGTACTTAGTGCGAAAGTTTTGGCTGATATGAGGTGGAAGAAAGCGTCACATGCTAAGGGATCTCTAGTCATATAACATTGTTCGAAACCTAGCAAACGTAATTCATTATTTGTCTTCCTTGTCCAACATATACTTCTAAGCATGTAATAGTTTAATGAGTGTTCACAATCATAGATGGTGTCCAAGATGATATATTTATATGTGAACCTCTCTTTCTTTATTACTTCTTATTAATTGCAACAATGAGCAAGGTCTACGTTTGTCCACCCTTAACAAGTTTCAATCAACATTCTTTTTATATTTGAAGACATCACTTCCCATAAGTTCATTACATGATCTTTCATGCTTTTGTTCTTTCATCATTCTTTCTTTAGATCACGGCTTGAAGCAAGGCCCTTAATTAAAACTCTCATTATTATATGACTCACGAGCTCGAATACATCGGGGGTGACACCAAGCTAAACTCAATCCTAGAACACTAAGAACTTTATTCTACTAGAGAAAGATAAAACCAAAAAGGATCGAACTAAGAAAAGGTAAAGGAAAAAGATGTGAAGGTGATACGATACCGGGGCAACTCCCCCAAGCTTGGCACAAGCTAAGGGGATTGCCCATACCCATGGTTAGTTATCTTCCTTCGGAGGTGATGGTGGTGGAGTTGTTGCAATCTAGGGTTGATCCTTCGTCTTCCAAGGCATAGGTGCTCCATCATGGAAAGATGATCGAGTCTCCGGAATCCTCAAATCTGCATCCAACCGTATTAATTTAAATCTATACTCATACTCACGGTTTTGGTTCTGCAGGTCGTAGATCTGGGCTTGGAGGTGATCAATTCGGTCATAGAGCCTGGAGAGGTGCTTCCCGATGTCATTGGCATCGATCTTGTGCTTGTTGGTGAACTCCGTGATCATCATGTGGTTGCCGTTCAGTCCGCGTTCCACCATCCCTTGGCACTTGAAGACTTGCTGCTCCATTGCTTCGAGCCTCGCCTCCACGCTTCCGGACTTCTTGGGCCCCTCAACATCACAGATGTGCAGCACCCCCTCACGCATCTCGATAGATTGTGGGTGTTGCAGAACTCCCGCGAGGTAGGGATTGATGACCTTCTCGAAGAACTTGTCCTTCAGAGCTTTTGGGGACGCCATAGCGATCTAGATTTGTCTGCACAACAGCTCGAAACAAAAACAGAGGATAATTGCCTGATACGAGGGTCAGACCTTTCGGGAGAATATATAATAATTTTTTCCGACCAGAAGGAGTACTCCGCAAGAAAATGCAGTCCGGGAGGCACACGAGGTGGTCACAAGCCCCCAGTCGCGACCAGGGGGGTGTCCCGCGCCTCGCAGGCTTGTCGCCTCTTCTCACCAGCAAGTTTGAAATCAAAGTTGAGCTCTTTGATTGCCCAATAAGCCTTATGCTCTAGCTCAGGAGGTAAATGACATGCTTTATCGTAAACCATTTTGTACGGAGACATGCCCATGGGATTCTTATAAGAAGTTCTATAAGCCCACAGTGCATCATCAAGCTTCTTAGACCAATTCTTTCTAGACCTATTAACAGTCTTTTGCAGAATTAGTTTAATCTCTCTATTACTTAACTCTACTTGACCACTGGACTGAGGATGATAGGGAGATGCAATTCTATGGTTGACATCATACTTAGCAAGCGTTTTACGGAAAGCACCATGAATGAAATGTGAACCACCATCACTCACTAGATATATAGGGACTCCAAATCTAGGGAAAATAACTTCTTTAAGCATCCTGATAGAGGTGTTGTGATAAGCACCAATAGTTGGGATAGCTCCTACCCACTTAGTAACATAATCAGCAGCAACTAGGATATGAGTATACCCGTTGGATTTTGGAAAAGGTCCCATATAATCAAAACCCCAAACATCAAATGGTTCAATGACAAGTGAATATTTCATAGGCACTTCCTAACGTTTACTGATATTACCTATTCTTTGAAATTCGTCACAAGACAAGACAAACTTACGGGCATCCTTGAAGAGAGTGGGCCAATAGAAACCTGATTGCAATACCTTGTGTGCAGTTCTATCTCCCGCATGGTGTCTGATGTCAACTGTTCTTCCCCTTGCAACGGCACCAGAAGAATGCTGATAGCACTCTCCGGCAATCGAAACTAGAAGAATGTTGTTGACGGCCCACCAGCGCGTGGGATCGTAGCAGTTTTCGAGGGTAGAGTATTCGACCCAAACTTGTTGGTTAGCCAGACAGGAGGTGAGAGAATACTCTCGAGTATTAGCAGCTGAATTCGTCAGATTCAACCACACCTGAAAGATTAGTATCTGCAAGCAAAGTAGTAACAGCAAAGTAGCGCATAACGGCAGTGGCAAGGAACAACAGTGGTGACAGCAGTAGCAAGTAGCAACAGTAGCAAGCGACAGTAGTAGCAACAGTAGCAGCAGAGCAAGACAAGTAACAGCAGTAGCAACAGTAGTAACAGCAGTAGAGCAAGACAAGTAACATCAGCAGTAGGACAAACTCGCAGGCAATGGGTCGGTGATTTGTTTGGATGATATTCATCATGCAACGGTTATAACACGGAGAGATATGTGGCTAGCTCCTGTTCGTCAATGTGATGTAGGCATGCGTCCCGTGTGTCGTCATACGTGCTTAGGGAAAAGAACTTGCATGACATCTATTGTCCATCCCTCCCGTGGCAGCGGGGTCCAAAAGGAAACTACGGGATATTAAGGTTCTCCTTTTAATAAAGAACCGGACCAACGCATTAGCACTTGGTGAACACATGAACTCCTCAAACTATGGTCATCACCGGGAGTGGTTCCGGTTATTGTCACTCCGGGGTTGCCGGATCATAACACATAGTAGGGAACTACAACTTGCAAGATCAGATCTAAAACACACATATATTGGTGACAACATAATAATTTCAGATCTGAAATCATGGCACTCGGGCCCTAGTGACAAGCATTAAGCATGGAAAAGTAGTAGCAACATCAATCTCAGAACATAGTGGATACTAGGGATCAATCCCCATCAAAACTAACTCGATTACATGATAGATCTCATCCTACTCATCACCGCCCAGCGAGCCTACGAATAGATTACTCACGAACGACGAAGAGCTTCATGGAATTGGAGAGGGAAGAAGGTTGATGATGACGATGGCGACGATTTCCCCTCTCCGGAGCCCAAGACGGACTCCAGATCTGCCCTCCAGATGAAGAAGAGGTGGTGGCAGCGCCTCCGTATCGCAAACGCGACGAAAACTTCTCTCTTTATTTTTTCTGGGACAAAAGTGAACTTATAGACCTGAGGTTGGGGGCTGTAGAGCCGTGTGGGCCCCACAAGCCTGCCCACCGCCACCTGGGGGGTGGTGGCGGAGCCAGGGCTTGTGGCCCACTGGCCCACCCCCTCAGGTGGAACTTGGCGCAGATATTTTTCATATTTTCCAAAACTGCTCCCCGTAAATTTTCAGGACGTTTGGAGAACTTTGATTTCTGCAAAAAAATAACACCAAGGCAATTCTGCTGAAAACAGCGTTAGTCCAGGTTAGTTCCATTCAAATCATGCAAATTAGAGTCCAAAACAAGGGCAAAAGAGTTTGGAAAAGTAGATACGATGGAGACATATCAACTCCCCCAAGCTTAAAACCTTGCTTGTCCTCAAGCAACTCAGTTGACAAACTCTGTTTGATCTTGTTGTTGCAACGGTGTCTAACTCATAACCAGAATTTCAGCAAGATCACAAGTTAACCACATAAGAAAATGACACAAAGGTCTCACGGTAAACTAATATCAATGGCATAATTAGCTAATGAGAAAATAATAATGAGTTTCAAATACCAACACTTCAATCAAAACAAGCATGAAGCAATAGGAATAGGTGGTATCTCGCTAGCTCTTTCTGAGATCGCAAAACATAAATGTAGAGCACTTTCAAAGATCAAGGGCTGACTAAACATTGTAATTCATAGCAACGAAGATCCAGTCATAGTCATACTCAATATCAATCAAAAGCAAAGCATAAAAATGATAGAGGTGCTCTCTAATTGGTGCTTATATAAGAAGAGGATGACTCAACAGGAAAATAAATAGACAGGCCCTTCGCAGAGGGAAGCATTGATTTGCACAGGTGCCAGAGCTCAAGCTTTGAAAACAGAGATAATAATTTTGGGTGGCATGCTTTCATTGTCAACGCAATGGCCAAGAGTTCTCAATATCTTCCATGCTACTGATGCTATAGGCGGTTCCCAAATAGAAAAGTAAAGTTTTAACTCCCCTACCAGCAATCAATCACACTCCACGGCTAGCCGAATCCTTGGGTACCGTCCATACTAACATCAATCCGGGGGGAGTCTTGTTTTACAGTTATGTTTTCGATTTAAGCGTGGAACTGGGCATTCGAGTTACCGGCCCCTTTCTCGTGAATGACAGTGAATAAACACATGTCGAGGATAACACTCCTAGCATGGAAGATACCAATAGCCCCCTGTCACCACATGAGCAGTTCGGGCATGCAAAATAGATTATTTCTTGAAGGTTTAGAGAATGGCACATGCAAATTTACTTGGAACGGCAGGTAGATACCGCAAATAGGTAGATATGGTGGACTCTCATGGAAAAACTTTTGGGTTTATGGAAGTGGATGCACAAGCAGTATTCCGCTTAGTACAAGTGAAGGCTAGCAAAAGACTGGGAAGCGACTAACTAGAGAGCGACAACAGTCATCAAGATGCAATGAGTTTGACTAACATTAAATGCAAGCATGAACAGGATATAAATCACAATGAACGCGAACATCATAGAGGCTATGTTGATTTTGTTTCAACTACATGCATGAGCATGCGCCAAGTCAAGCGACTTGAAACATTCAAAGGAGAATACCATCCTATCATACTACATCATAGTCATTTCAAAATCTATGTTGGCATTCAAGACAAACCATTATAAGCTCTCAGCTAAATAAGCATGGCATCAGAAACTATGATCTCTAAGTTGTCATTGCAAACATGGTTCTCTCACAACAAAGGCAAATCTCGGTCGACAAGCTAGTCATATTTACAAAAACAAAATAGATAGAGTTCATACCAGCTTTTCAGTTTCAGTCACTTGATCATATATCATCATTATTGCCTTTCATTTGCACGATCGAACGATGTGAACAATAATAAGCGCTCGTGCATTGGACTAAGCTGAATCTGCAGGCAAACACAAAGGAGAAGACAAAGTAATATGGCTCTTTTGAAAGCTAAACAGGTAAACATGCAAGAACGACTAAGCATTGTAACCAATATCTTCTACCTTGACACAAAGAAAAAGAAAACTATTTACACGGGAAAGCTCCCAACAAGCAAAAGAAGAAAGAAAAATCTTTTTGGGTTTTCTCAGAAGGACACAAAACAAGAAAACAAGAAAACAAGAAAACAAAAATAAACTAGCATGGATAATACAGTGGCAAAGTGTAAACACCGGCTAACAAAGTGAAAGCATAAGCATGAATGTAAGGTCGGTGAGAACACGTACTCCCCCAAGCTTAGGCTTTTGGCCTAGCTTGGTCTACTCCCAAGGTGGGAAATAACCAGCTCCGGGATACTCCGGAGCAGACTGTGGATGCCACTGTTGTGTGAGCTCCTCTGGCTCCCACTGATAAACTAGCGTCTGGTACTCGATTGGCGGCTCGGGCACGGGCGCCTGCGGTTGGGCCAAGCCCCAATATGCGTAGATGTCCGCGGGCATAATAGTGTACCTTCCTGCATGAAGATCGAACAAAGAAGGAGCAGGCAAAGTAATAGTCTCTCGAGTACCCTGACTAAATACCAGGTTATAAATCATCCGACTACTATCATCTTTATCCAGAAAATCATGGCGAACCATGCTGTCATAATCCAGATATTTCTCAGGGAGAAGCATCTCTCCTTCCTCTCCCAGTCTAATGGGTATCTCAAAGTGTGTGGCAAGACGGGTAGCATAGATACCTCCATAGACGACACCCTTGGAACGGTTGGTGTTCAATCGCTGGGCTACTATAGCACCTAGGCTATAAGTCTTATCGTTGTAAAGGCCTTCGCGCAAAACCACAAGGTCTGGAGAACTAAGTGATCCAGCCTCCCCACGGCCAATCAAACATTTTCCCACAAATAGTGAGAAGTACCGAAGCACAAGAAAATGTATGCTAGCAATTCTAGCGCGAGACCCTCCTCTCTCCTCTCCAACAACAATGGAACCAATGAAATCCTCCAAGTCCCGGGGACGAGGGTCACGGATATCCCCAACATAAGGTAATTTGCATACATTGCAAAAATCCTGCAGCGTCATGCACTGGGGGACTTCGTATATTATGAACTCAACCATGGGAGGATTCTTCCTCGGATAAAAGTTGAAGCTTTGAACTAACATGTTGGTGAGTAGGAGGTATTGTGAGCACTTACCTTCAAGGAACGCAGTAAGACCTGCGTTCTCCACCAAGTAATAAAAGTCTTCATAAAGTCCGGTGGCGCGCAAAAATTCATCACTTGGCCACTCACATGCTCGAACTTCTGTGACTCGAGGGACTACATACTTGGGGTGGTTCTTCTCATCCTCCTTGGGGTTACGGCTTGAAGAGCCTCTCAAGAACCTCCTCATCTTTTCCTTTTTCTAGCTCTGAAAAATTCTGAAATTTTTAGAGACTTCGAAAGAAAAGTGAATAAAGATTAACCCAACCTGTAGCAACTACTCCTACTAGTGCCTAGAAACCGTATCACGCACTAAAACTACTTGGGACCAGCTAAAATCAACATTTCTAGCTCAAGAACAGGGTCACCAAGGTAGCAAGAATACATGAAGGATAAAGCACTAGAGCAAAAACTAATTGGACCAATGGAGGAGTCACTTACCAAGGAGTAATTTCCCCAAAATGGTTCGGAGAATGGTGCTTTGAGGAAGGAGATCGAAAATCACAGCCAAATGAGGAAGAACACGGGTTTGAGCTGCGAAACAATTTTTTCTGGCGGTGGAAGAAGAGGCTGGGAGCTGGAATGAGTGGAGGGGGTGCCTGTGGGCCCCACAAGCTTGCACTCCGCCACCAGGGGGTAGGTGGCGGTGGCAGGGCTTGTGGCCCACTGGTCTGGCTCCCAGGCCATCTCTCTGGCCCAGTAATTTTCAAAAATTCCCGAAAAAATCATACTAAATTTTCAGGACCATTGGAGAACTTTTATTTTCGAGGTATTTTTCTCCAGGACGCTAAAACAGAAAACATGAAAAACTAAACTAATTCTATCATTTTTATTCTAAGCGATAGAAAATGAAAGCTTAAAACAGAGGTATGTGACTCTTTGATTTATCCGTTTCATGGTCATCGAAAGAAATCCGTCAATGGGGTTGATCAAGTACTCATGACAAAACCTTCTCGAATCGCAAGAGAGAACGGAGAATTTTCGAATAGCCACTAAGTCACCTCAATGGGGATATGTATCTCCCCAACAAGCAAAACATACTTCATCTTGACACGAGGAATAGGGCATTCAAAGCTCCCAATGAGAATCGATGAAGTCTTTTCGATAGCATTGATGCAATGTACTTGATATTGTTTCTTTGGAAAGTGCACTGTGTGTTCATTACCGTTGACATGGAAAGTGACATTGCCTTTATTGCAATCTATAACATCCCCTGCCGTGTTTAAAAAGGGTCTTCCGAGGATGACAGCCATGGCATCGTCCTCGGGAATATCCAAGATAACAAAGTCTGTTAAGATAGTGGTGTTAGCAACCACAACACGCACATCCTCGCAAATGCCGATAGGGAAAGCAGTTGATTTTTCGGCCATTTGCAGAGAAATTTCAGTGGGCGTCAACTTACCCAATTCAAGTCTACGATAAAGAGAGAGGGGCATAACACTAACACCGGCTCCAAGGTCACATAAGGCAGTTCTTACGTAGTTTCCTTTAGTGGAGCAAGGTATAGTTCGCACTCCGGGATCACCAAGTTTCTTAGGAGTTCCACCTTTAAAAGTGTAACTGGCAAGCATGGTGGAGATCTCAAGATCTGGTATCTTCCGCTTATTAGTCACGATATCTTTCACGTACTTGGCATACGGAGACATCTTGAGCATATCAGTTAACCGCATCTGTAGAAAGATGGGTCTTATCATCTCAATGAAGCGCTCAAAATCCTCATCATCCTTTTTCTTGGATGGCTTAGGAGGAAAGGGCATAGGTCTCTAAACCCATGGCTCTCTTTCTTTACCATGCTTCCTAGCAGTGAAGTCATTCTTGTCGTATTTCTTAGGTTGTGGGTTATCAGGATTAACCGTAGGTTCAATCTCCACATCCTCATCATTTCTATGTTGAGCATTATTATGAACATCACTTTCCATATTGTCAACAGATTCATGTTCATCACCAGATTGTGTTTCTGCATCAGACGCAGAAATATCATTTGGTTCTTCAGGTGTGACAGTGTTTAGTGAAGTAACATGCAGGTTTCTATCATCCTTCTTATTTACCTTAGGATGACTGGGTGTATCAGCATTGATTCCTTGAGAATCTTGATCAATTCTCTTAGGGTGGCCTTCAGGATACAAAGGTTCCTTAGTCATTTTGCCTCCTCTAGTAATGACTCTAACAGAGTTGTTATATTCATTGAGCAAGTCATTCTGAGCTTTAAGTACTTGTTCTACTTGAGTAGTAATCATAGAGGCATGTTTACTCAGAAGCTTCAAATCATTGACATTTCTGTCTACACAAGCATTTAAATGGCTAAGCATGCGAGCACTTTGTTCCAAATGTCTGCTAACATAATCATTGAAACTCTGTTGTTTGGCAACAAAGTTGTCAAATTCATCAAAGCACGGGCTAGCAGGTTTATCAAAAGGAATATCACTCTCATCAAACCTACGCAGAGAATTCACTTCTACTACCTGTATCGGGGTATCGAGACCATGAATCTCTTCGATAGGTGGTAGATTTTTGACATCTTCAGATCTAATGCCTTTCTCTTGCATAGATTTCTTGGCTTCTTGCATATCTTCGGGACTGAGGAATAGAATACCTCTTTTCTTCGGAGTTGGCTTAGGAGGTGGTTCGGGAATAGTCCAAGCATTATCGTTGATCAAGATGTTATTCAGTAGAGTCTCAGCTTGTTCTATAGTTCGTTCCCTAAAAACACAACCGGCACAACTATCTAGGTGGTCTCCAGAGGCATCGGTAAGTCCGTTATAGAGGATATCAAGTATCTTGTTCTTCTTAAGAGGGTGATCAGGCAAAGCATTCTGTAGCTGGACGATCCTCCCCCAAGCTTGTGGAAGACTCTCTTCTTGGAGTTGAGCAACGTTGTATATTTCCTGCAAGGCAGCTTGCTTCTTATGGGCAGGGAAATATTTCTCACAGAAGTAATAGACCATCTCCTGGGGACTACTCACACATCCAGGAGCAAGAGAGGTGAACCAGGCTTTAGCATCATCCTTTAGAGAAAAAGGGAACAACTTAAGGATATAGTAGTGGCGGATCTTCTCCTCATTAGTGAAAAGGGTGGCTATATCGTGTAGTTTGGCAAGATGGGCTACGACCATCTCAGACTCATAACCGTGAAAAGGATCAGACTCGACTAGATAGATTATGTCAGGGTCGACAGAGAATTCATAATCCTTATCGGTGATAAAGATAGGTGAAGTGGCAAACTTCGGGTCGTATTTCATCTTAGCTTCCCGAGATTTTTCCTTCCATTTGAGAAGTAATTTCTCAACGTCATAGGCATCCTTACACGCAAGAAAATCCTCAGCTATCTCTCCCTCCATAACGTAACCCTCAGGTATATCAGGCAATTCATATCTAGGAGAGCTATATCTAGCAGGAGCAAAAGCAGGTTCTATCTCAATAGTATCTGTAGTTTCAGAAGCATCACGAGCATTGGCAGTAACTCTAGCAATATGAGCATCAAGGAACACCCCTAGTGGAACATCAGGCAAAGTAGTGTCTCTAGCAGTATCAAGCATAGCATCATCAGGCAAAATAGCATCTCTAGCAGTATCAAGCATAACATCTCTAACAGTATCAGGCATAGTATCAGGCATAGCATCTCTAGCAGTATCAGGCATAGTATCAAGCATAGTATCATCAGGCATAGTATCAAGCATAGCATCGCTAGCAGTGCTTTCAACAATTATGGGAGTACCTGAGATATAATGCTTGATTCTTTTCCCATTTACCACTCTCGGAAAATTACCTTCCGTGTTGTTGATCTTCATGGCACCGGAACGATATACTTCCTCAACAATGTAAGGACCTTCCAATTTAGAGAGAAGTTTGCGTGCAAAAAATCTTAAGCGAGAATTATATAGCAAGACATAATCACCTACATTGAACTCACGTTTTTGTATCCTTTTATCATGCCACCTCTTAACCTTTTCTTTGAACAACTTGGCATTTTCATATGCCTGAGTTCACCACTCATCAAGTGAGCTAATATCAAATAACCTCTTCTCACCAGCAAGTTTGGAATCAAAGTTGAGCTCTTTGATTGCCCAATAAGCCTTATGCTCTAGCTCAGGATGTAAATGACATGCTTTACCGTAAACCATTTTGTACGGAGACATGCCCATGGGTGCATCATCGAGCTTCTTAGACGAATTCTTTCTAGACCTATTAAAAGTCTTTTGCATAATTAGTTTAATCTCTCTATTACATAACTCTACTTGACCACTGGACTGAGGATGATAGGGAGATGCAATTCTATGGTTGACATCATACTTAGCAAGCATTTTACGGAAAGCACCATGAATGAAATGTGAACCACCATCAGTCATTAGATATCTAGGGACTCCAAATCTAGGGAAAATAACTTCTTTAAGCATCCTGATAGAGGTGTTGTGATCAGCACGACTAGTTGGGATAGCTTCTACCCACTTAGTAATGTAATCAGCAGCAACTAGGATATGAGTATACCCGTTGGATTTTGGAAAAGGTCCCTTATAATCAAAACCCCAAACATCAAATGGTTCAATGACAAGTGAATAATTCATAGGCACTTCCTGACGTTTACAGATATTACCTATTCTTTGACATTCGTCACAAGACAAGACAAACTTACGGTCATCCTTGAAGAGAGTGGGCCAATAGAAACCTGATTGCAATACCTTGTGTGTAGTTCTATCTCCCACATGGTGTCTGATGTCAACTGTTCTTCCCCTTGCAACCACACCAAAAGAGTGCTGATAGCACTCTCCGGCAATCGAAACTAGAAGAATGTTATTGACGGCCCACCACCACGTGGGATCATAGCAGTTTTCGAGGGTAGAGTATTCGACCCAAACTTGTTGGTTAGCCAGACAAGAGGTGAGAGAACACTCTCGAGTATTAGCAGCTGAATTCGTCAGATTCAACCACACCTGAAAGATTAGTATCTGCAAGTAAAGTAGTAACAGCAAAGTAGCGAGTAACGACAGTGGAAAGGAACAACAGTGGTGACAGCAGTAGCAAGTAGCAACAGTAGCAAGCGACAGTAGTAGCAACAGTAGCAGCAGAGCAAGACAAGTAACAGCAGTAGCAATAGTAGTAAGAACAGCAGAGCAAGACAAGTAACAGCAGAAGTAGGAAAAACTGGTAGGCAATGGGTCGGTGATTTGTTTGGATGATATTCATCATGCAACTGTTATAACACGGAGAGATATATGGCTAGCTCGCATTCGTCAATGTGATGTAGGCAAGCGTTCCGTGTGTCGTCATACATGCTTAGGGAAAAGAACTTGCATGACATCTATTGTCCATCCCTCCCGTGGCAGTGGGGTCCAAAAGGAAACTACGGGATATTAAGGTTCTCCTTTCAATAAAGAACAGGACCAATGCATTAGCACTTGGTGAACACATGAACTCTTGAAACTATGGTCATCACCGGAAGTGGTTCCGGTTATTGTCACTCCGGGGTTGCCGGATCATAACACATAGTAGGTAACTACAACTTGCAAAATCGGATCTAAAACACACATATATTGGTGACAACATAATAATTTCAGCACTGAAATCATGGCACTCAGGCCCTAGTGACAAGCATTAAGCATGGCAAAGTAGTAGCAACATCAGTCTGAGAACATAGTGGATACTAGGGATCAATCCCCATCAAAACTAACTCGATTACATGATAGATCTCATCCTACTCATCACCGCCCAGCGAGCCTACAAATAGATTACTCACGAACGACGAAGAGCTTCATGGAATTGGAGAGGGAAGAAGGTTGATGATGACGATGACGATGATTTCCCCTCCCCGGAGCCCAAGACGGACTCCAGATCTGCCCTCCAGATGAAGAACAAGTGGTAGCGGCGCCTCCGTATCGCAAACGTGACGAAAACTTCTCTCTTTATTTTTTCTGGGACGAAAGTGAACTTATAGACCTGAGGTTGGGGGCGGCAGAGCCATGTGGGCCCCACAAGCCTACCCACCGCCACCAGGGGGGTGGTGGCGGAGCGATGGCTTGTGGCCCACTGGCCCACCCCCTCAGGTGGAACTTGGCGCATATATTTTTCATATTTTCCAAAACTGCTCCCCGTAAATTTTCAGGACGTTTGGAGAACTTTGATTTCTGCACAAAAATAACACCAAGGCAATTCTACTGAAAACAGCGTTAGTCCAGGTTAGTTCCATTCAAATCATGCAAATTAGAGTCCAAAACAAGGGCAAAAGAGTTTGGAGAAGTAGATACGATGGAGACGTATCAGTGTACTCCGTAAGCCTCGGAGTAACACTTCTGTAGGATCTGTCCCTGTTCATGTTCAGGTACACAACGTCTAATAACACCATCTACTCCTTCCTTATAAAGGTGAGGATCATCCCAAAAGTAATGTCTCAAATCAAAGAAGAATTTCTTCTTTTGCTGATATGTGAAACTAGGTGGTATATATTTGGCAATGATATAATTTGCATAATTAGCATACCACGGTGTACTACGTGAAGCATTGATGACCTTCAATTGCTCATCATGAAAGCTATTATCAATAGGTTGTGGGTCATCAAGAACATTCTCCATCCTAGACAAGTTATCTGCTACGGGGTTCTCAACACCCTTTCTATCAACAACATGCAAATAAAATTCTTGTAGCAAGAGAACCCATCTGATAAGTCTAGGTTTAGCATCTTTCTTCTCCATGAGGTACTTAATAGCAGCATGATCAGTGTGAATAGTAACCTTGGAATCAACTATGTAAGATCTAAACTTTTCACATGCAAACACGATTGCTAAAAATTCCTTTTCAGTAGTAGCATAGTTTCTTTGGGCATTGTCTAGAGTTTTACTAGCATAGTGAATAACATTCAACTTCTTATCAACTCTTTGTCCTAGAATAGCGCCAACAACATAATCACTAGCATCACACAAGATTTCAAAAGGTAAGTTCCAATCAGGTGGTTGAACAATAGGCGTTGTTATCAAGGACTTTTTAAGTATTTCGAAGGCTTCCTCACAATCATCGTCAAAAACAAAAGGAATATCCTTTTGCAAGAGATTGGTAAGAGGCCTAGAAATCTTGGAAAAGTCCTTAATGAACCTTCTATAGAAACCAGCATGACCAAGGAAGCTTCTTATACCTTTGATATATGTAGGGCATGCCATTTTCTCGATCGCATCAACCTTAGCCTTATCGACTTCAATACCTCTTTCAGAAATTTTATGTCCTAAGACGATGCCTTCATTAACCATAAAGTGGCACTTCTCCCAATTCAAGACAAGGTTGGTATCTTTACATCTCTCCAAAACTCGATCAAGGTTGCTGAGGCAATCATCAAAAGAAGACCTGTAAACGGAGAAGTCATCCATGAAAATGTGGGGACCCCGACTTACTAGTCGAGAATCGCCGTGCTCAGTGATCCCAGAGATCAATGCTCACCGAACACAGATACTGAATAAAGAGTCTTACATCCAAGTACCGATTATTACATCACGTGACCGATGGGTCAAGTTCACGAGACAGGGCCTAAGGCCAAATCACACCAGTACACTAATAGCGGAAAACAAAGGGGCTAAGCGGGTGCCCATGCCATTAAGCCTACACCTACATGCATTCTGACTCGGAAGCATCCTAGTTCGCAGGGATGTCTCTGAAGACGTACTCATCTCCAAACTCCGGTCCTTCCATGTCTGGTCAATAACATAACCAGTGGCAAGCCAATGAGTACTTTGAATGTACTCGCAAACAACCCATGATATAATCAACGAAAGTGAAGGATAACAATATCATGCATCTCTAGTATAACTCAACTGGGTGGAATGATCATGAATATGCATCAAGTTAAAGAATTACTCTTGAAGAACAGGTTACGGATATCGATATATCTGTCGAGGGCTGAACCATCCGGGTTCACCCTATATGCCAAGTCCCCGAACTTGGTCATATCATTGCTATCATAGCAACACCTTTCTCCTCACCATACACACACACACACACACACTTGGTTTATGCGGAAATATCAAGACGTAGTTTAAGAAGGATTACCCAACTGTCCTTGACCGTGGACACGTCTATTCGAATAGTTTACACTCTGTAGAGGTAGTACGCTGGACCCACTTGATCCAGGAAACTTCCGTGTCATCCACGACTCGTGGTACATCACATACCCGAGGTAAGTACCCGATCAATGCCTTTTCCCTGACGATACTAGACAAAGAGGTCCAATCGATTGGTACCCAGTGCACATGTTGTACGTCTTACGAGCACCAACTCTGGACAGTACCAACCATGCGGGGACCAACGGTGTGACTGGAACTCATAAAAATGGCATATTCGTCCTACCCGGCACGACCCCATCACGAGAGTGACCACATATCACTCCCGCCACTAGTAATGTGGCTCTTTGCTATCACTGACCAGAGTAATTAACATAGTCCCATCCCATAAGGGGTAACATGGTTCTACTGGTAAGGTTGGGATGGTCAACACATCATAAATCTAATCCCATTTCCGAAACCTTACTCACATAAATACCGGGTGCATCACTTCACCAAAAGTGACCACCTAACTCATCATCACCCTTGGGCATTAGTGGCACCCGACGGGGTTTTCATAAACTCTTGCTTTGTGTCAACAACATGCTCATGATGAATCTACATCTATATTTACTTGTCAACATGGTATTAGCATGACCCTCAAGGGGTAGGGTCAAGCTCAATGCATGTGCTCTGGGGGAGCCTTTGGTAAAATCATATCAAATGATTACCGACACTTATGATCATATGCAACGGGAATACTTGCTATTCTATCATGCAAAGTAACACATGCTCAGTAATGGTCAAAGGGCTGCTTGCCTTGGTCAGCTAAGTATCCGGGTCTTCGAGATCTTCCGCTCCGATTCCCTCGTCACATGGATTTTCTATCGTCGATAAAACAATAAATAAGAAATAGCTCACACAGAAATAGTCCACAAAGTCATTTTAAAAATGTTCCCTATTTCTGATAAATCTAAGATATAATTTAAAAAATATTTGCCTTAGTTTTCTTTGAAGGAATATTTTTGAAAACAACCAAGCAGAAGCTAAACTATTCCATTTTAGTCCTTCTTATTAATCTAAAATAGAAGAGTTGCTGGAAAAATTCACCTAAGCATATCATTAAATACTACACATTTTTAGAAGAATAATAGTGGAAGAATTATATTTTTACACTGGTTAAATGTTTTTATAAAAATCTTAGAAACCAGGGTTTAAAATAAAAAGAAAAACAGGCTAACTCCGGCCTGGCTCGGCCCAGAGCTGGGCTGGCCCATGGCCAGCCGACAGCCTGCCCAGGCGCGCGCGCCGTTAGGTTTGAACCTGATGTGCGGGGCCCTGCGGTCAGTGGCCGAGGCTAGCGCGAGGGAGGAGGCTGGGCCATGGACAGGTGGGGCACACATGTCGGGGTCGTCTCCTACCTCCGGCCAGAGAGGAGGAGGAGGACGCCGACGAGGTTGCCGACGCGCTCATGCTCTAACGAACACGGGTATGGGTTTGCCTGACTGTCGCCTACCTGCTAGTGGTTGAAACAACGATGGGGAGGTAGGGGTTTGCCGTCGATGAGGAGGCCATGGCAGAGGAGTTTCGGGAAGTGGTCGAGGGGGTGGCTAGAGACACGGAAAAGCTCGGGCGAGTTGGGGGAAAGCTTCCTGGGATCAAGGGGCTCAGTTTGGTGGGTCGAGGGGCACATGAGCCGTCGTGTAGCCGGAGATCGATCGGAGCTCTGAGGCGGAGGGGCCTCGGTCGATCTCGAGCACCGGGGCTCTACTGGTTTTCTTGGGTGGCTAGGGAGGTACTAGTGATCATGGCGAAGCTATCCGGGGGGTGCTGGAGAGAGGGGGAGGGCTATTTATAGGCCCGTGAAGGTGAGCAGATTCGGGAGTGCCGGTGACTCATCGTGGTGCGCATGGGGGTGCAGAGAGAGGTTGGGGTTGAAACCGCGGTCTCAGGACGTGGTATTGGACGTGGTATTGGAGAGAGAGGAGAGTCATGCGTTCGTGGCCGCGCAACCTTGGCCGGTGCTGGAGCGCGCGAGCATGCGTCGCGCGAGCTCTAGCGCGAGAGAGGAGGGGCCCTGAGGTTTGCCCGACGCAGAGGGGTTGTCGGGGAAGAGGTTGGACATCTCGGGGGAGGCTGGATCTGGCCGAGGGCGTCGCCTCCACCTCGGTGACTCCCTGTATCGCGCCTAGAGCGCAGTTTTGGCATGCCATGGCATGCTGGTGCGCTCTGAGGCACTATGGACGTGTCTATCATGTCTTGGCACTTGCTGGGGGTGTGGCTAGCCGTTGGGTTTTAGTGGGAGCTTCGGCTGGTCAAAGGAGGCAAGAAATACTGGTGTTGTCAGTCATGAACTGAGGTCTAAATTGGGATTTTTGGCCTTTCCACTTTGAACCAGTGAGGGGCCAGTTGACTGGGGTTAGATATAGGTGCTGGCCACTTAATCTAAGAGTTTGAAGCAAATGAGTTTGGTTTAGCTGTGGCTAAGGTGGCTTTTTCCTATCTGTCAGAAGCTGTTCGATAGTAGGTTTAGGGGGTTGCACCCCACCACTGGTGGTGAGACTTAACAGGTTTGATTTTGGTGGTAAACCAAGGAGTTCCACCAAATTTGAGCTCCAAAGGACAAGTTTAGCTTTGTAAACTTGAAAACACTCCAACATGACCAGATCTGTTCCTTCCAAAGGGAGTGTGGGCAAACTAAGTCCCATAAATCCCATTTTTGGTGTGGAACCCTCATTTGAGGTATTAGGCACTCCTGCAAAGTTTTAGCCTCATTGGACAAACTTTGCTATGTAGAGTTACTCTAACTTGATTGTGGACAGACAGGGTTTTTGGGTTATTTGGGGTCCTTATCCACCTTTGATCAAGGTGAGACTTTATGTGGACACCAAACAAGGCTTAGGGATACCACTGGAATTTTCTAGGAATTTATTGACAATATTTCCTTTGGAAATATTTCAAAATTCCAAAATAGACAAAAATAGCTTTTATAGTTTTAATCAATAAATATAATATAAAATTGGGTTTAAAATCCTATGTATGGAAAATATATGTCCTTGTGATCATCTCTAAATTTAACCAGATTTTTCCAAGGCAGAAAAGTATTTTCCCATGTTGGAATACAAATTCTGGCCTCAGAAATGGAGAGGTTATTTAATTAGAAAAATAATCACAAAAATAATTATTTTTGTGGTTTTGAAATATAAAGATAGGTAAAAATCAGTTTACCAAATGTGAGTAGAAGCATTGCTTGCTATCAAGGACATGTAGTGCAACTCAAGATGGTTTTACTTTGGTCACCAAAGGTTTTTCGAAATTAGTATAATACCAAAGGAATTTAGGGTTTTAAAACCTCACATGATCAAGCATTCAAGCATTCAATGTCAATCATGGTACTCATAACATTCGTTTTGAAAAAGTTTTAACAAGCGCAGAATTTTACAACACAGACAGGTGATAGCAAAAACATGGTGTGACAGAAAACCTCAACAATCTTTCACAAAAGTCAGAGAATATCGCCATCATACATCTTTGAAAGGTAGCAGGTGCATTACATAAGCCAAAAGGCATACGTCTGTAAGCAAAGGTACCGTAAGGGCAGGTGAAAGTGGTTTTCTCCTTATCAGATTGTGCCACATGTATTTGGGAGAAACCAGAATAACCATCTAGAAAGAAGAAGTGTGTGTTTAGACAGTCTTTCTATCATTTGGTCGATAAAAGTCAAAGGGTAATGATCTTTCCTAGTGGCTTTATTCAATTTCTTAAAATCAATCACCATCCTATAGCCAGTAATAATCCTCTGTGGGATCAATTCATCCTTATCATTAGGGACAACGGTAATACCTCCCTTCTTAGGGACGCAATGCACCGGACTTACCCAATCACTATGAGCAACATGATAGATAATACCTGCTTCCAGGAGCTTTAGTATCTCTTCTCTTACTACCTCTTACATCTTAGGATTTAATTTCCGTTGATGATCGACAACTGGTTTGGAATCAGGATCGGTTTTAATTTTGTGTTGGCATAGTGTGGGACTAATGCCCTTAAGATCATCAAGAGTATATCCAATAGCAGCACGGTGCTTCCTCAGAGTTTTTAATAACTTCTTTTCTTCATTCTCTGAGAGGCTAGCACTAATAATAACATGATATATCTCTTTTTCATCAAGATAAGCATACTTAAGAGTATCAGGCAACTGTTTAAGCTCGAACACAGGATCACCCTTTGGTGGGGGTGGATCTCCAAGCAGTTCAACAGGCAAATTATTCTTAAGGATAGGATGTTGTTCAAAGATAACTCTATCTATCTCATTCCTTTCATCCATATGCATATCATTTTCATGCTCAAGCAAGTATTGCTCTAAAGGATCAGTAGGAGGCACACCAATAGAAGCTAGAGCAATAATTTCATCCTTACTAGACAACTCTTTTTCATGAGGTTGTCTACCAAACTTGGAGAAATTGAACTCATGTGACACACCTTCATAGCCAACAGTGACAATTTGCTTCTCACAGTCAATATGAGCATTGACAGTATTGAGGAAAGGAATGTCAAATATGATGGGACAAAAGCTATCTTGTGTGGTAGCAAGAACAAGAAAATCAGCAGGATACTTAGTTTTACCACACAAGACTTCAACATCTCTAACAATTCCCAAAGGGCAGATAGTATCTCTATTGGCAAGCTGAATAGTGACATCAATAGGTTCCATCTCGACAGGTGCAATCTCGTCTTTGATTTCATCATACAAAGATTGAGGTATTGCACAAACACTAGCAGCCACGTCACAAAAACCATGATAACAATGATCTCCTATCTTAACAGAAACAATAGGCATGCCAACAACAGGCCTATGTTTGTCTCTAGCATGAGGTTTAGCAATTCTAGCAGCATCTTCACATAAGTGAATATCCTGGCCCTCAACATTGTCGGACAGGAGATCTTTGTTAATAGGAATGCTAGGTTCAACTCTAATTTGCTCAGGGGGTGTAGGTGTTATAATGTAGCCCCTACGTATCACAGTTGAAACTTTAGAATGATCCTTTATCCTAACGGGGAAAGGTGGTTTCTTAACGTAAGCACTAGTAACAATAGGATCATTATAAGAAATGCCTTTCTCTTCAACTGGTTTCGGTTTAACTACATTTACTTCTAAGGGAGGATGTTATTTAAGTCACTTCTCTTCAGGGAAATCAATGTGAGCAGCAAATGATTCACACAATGAAGCTACTATCTCAGAGTCAAGTCCATATTTAGCGCTAAAATCACAAAAAGTATTTGTATCAACAAAGGATTTAACGGAATCAAACTTGAGATTCATACCTGACTCCTTACCTTCATCAAACTCCCAATCTTCAGAGTTGCGTTTAATTCTTTCCAATAAATTCTATTTGAAGTCAATATCTCTCTTCATGAAAGAACCAGTACAAGAAGTGTCAAGCATGGTGCGATTATCATGAGAAAGCCGAGCATAAAAGTTCTAAATGATAATTTCTCTCGAGAGCTCATGGTTGGGGCACGAATATAACATTGACTTAAGCCTCCCAAGATTGAGCAATACTTTCTCTATCACGAGACCAGAAATTATAGATATAATTCCGATCACGATGTACCAAATGCATAGGATAAAACTTTTGATGAAATTCCAATTTCAATCGGTTGTAGCTCCATGATCCAGTATCATCACATAGCCTATACCATGTCAATGCTTTATCCCTCAAAGATAAGGGAAAGACCTTCTTCTTGACCTCATCCTCGGGCAAACCTGCAAGCTTAAATAAACCACAAACTTCATCTACATAGATTAGATGCAAGTCGGGATGTGATGTTCCATCTCCTGTAAAAGGATTAGCTAGCAGTTTCTCAAGCATACCCGAAGGAAATTCATAGCAAATATTTTCAGTAGGTGCAGCAGGTTGAGGAGAAACTCCTTGTGCTTCCGTTCGAGGTGAAGATACCCCGAACAAGCTCCTCAAAGGATTAGTTTCCATAGTGACAAGTGACAATAAATTTCAGCACACTATATAAATGTTTCCTTACCAAATTCCACTTACCAAAGGCGCTTCACTCCCCGGCAACGGCGCCAGAAAAGATTCTTGATGACCCACAAGTGTAGGGGATCTACCCTAGTCCTTTCAATAAGTAAGAGTGTCGAACCCAACGAGGACCAGAAGGATTTGACAAGTGGTTTTCAGCAAGGTAATCTCTGCAAGCATTGAAATTATCGGTAACAGATAGTTGTGTGGTAAGATGATTCGTAGCAAGTAGCAAGTAACAATAGTAACAACGATGCAACAAAGTGGCCCAATCCCTTTTGTAGCAAGGGACAGGCCTGGACAAACTCTTATAGGAGGTAAAGAGCTCCCGGTGACACATGGAAATTTCTGTCAAGCTAGTTTTCATCATGTTCATATGATTCGTGTTCGCTACTTTGATAGTTTGATATGTGGGTGGACCGGTGCTTGGGTGATGCCCTTACTTGGAAAAACCTCCCACTTATGACTAACCCCTCTCACAAGCATCCGCAACTACAAAAGAAGAATTAAGACAAAGTCTAACCATAGCAATAAACTAGTGGATCCAAATCAGCCCCTTACAATGCAACACATAAACTAGGGTTTAAGCTTCTGTCACTCTAGAAACCCATAATCTACTTATTACTTCCCAATGTCTTCCTCTAGGCCCAAATAATGGTGAAGTGTTATGTAGTCGACATTCACATAACACCACTAGAGGAAAAACAACATACAACGCATCAAAATATCGAACGAATACCAAATTCATATGACTACTTATAGCAAGACTTATCCCATGTCCTCAGTAACAAAAGTAACTACTCACAAAGCATAATTATGTTCATGACCAGAGAGGTATTGAATAGCATCAAGGATCTTAACATATGATCTTCCACCGAGTAATCCAACTAGCATCAACTACAAAGAGTAATCAACACTACTAGCAACCTTACAAGTACCAATCGGAGTCGCGAGACGGAGATTGGTTACAAGAGATGCACTAGGGTTTGGAGATGACATGGTGCTGATGAAGATGTTGATGGTGATGAGGCCCCTCCGATGAGAGGAGTGTTGGTGATGACGATGACGACGATTTCCCCCTCCGGGAGGGAAGTTTCCCCGGTAGGACGGCCCTGCCGGAGCTCTAGATTGGTTCTGCTCAAGTTCCGCCTCGTGGCGGCGGCGATTCCTCCCAAAAGCCTCCTCTTGATTTTTTCTGGAAAGAAACCCTCCTTATAACAAAAGATGGGAGCCAGAGGGCCAACTGGGTGCCCACAAGCCCCTTAGCCATGGACAGGGGGGTAGGCCGCACCTAGATGGCTTGTGGCCTCCTGGTGGCTCCCCTCTGGTACTTCTTCCGCCCGGTATTTTTGATAAATTCCAAAATAACTCCTCGTTGATTTTCACGGCTTTTGGAGTTGCGTAGAATAGGTATCTCAAACTTGCTCCCTTTTCAGACCAGAATTCCAGCTGCCGGCATTCTCCCTCTTCATGTAAACCTTGTAAAATAAGAGAGAAAGGCATAAGTATTGTACCGTGAAGTGTAATAACAGCCCATAAAGCAATAAATATCAACATAAAAGCATGATGCAAAATGGACGTATCAACTCCCCCAAGCTTAGACTTCGCTTGTCCTCAAGCGGAAACCGAGATCAATAAATATGCTCACATGTTTAGAGAGACAGGTGTCGACAAAACACAATACAGACATGCAGGCATCATGATCATAATCAGAACAGCAATAACATCATATAATCTCTTATGCTAAAGTGATAATTCCTTCACAAAGTAAAGTATGGATCAAGAACCTTATTGAGAATTAACAACCAATATCCTTTAGTCATTGAAGCAATTGCAATTTATCATAACATCAGAAAGAGTCAATAAGATCTTGTAAAGCAAATCCACATACTCAATCATCCTTTCGTCTCCTACAATTGCTAAAACCCACGTGGTACTCATGAGATCAAAGTTTCAGTTAGACACAAAGAAAGATAGGGGCTTATAGTTTTGCCTCCCAGCTGCTTACCTCAAGGGTAATGTCAACAATAATAATCCATGAGTACTTACTTCCAAGTTGACATATGAATATAGATCTTTCCCTAGCATATGAAGTTAGCCAAGATGAAGGCGAAATAAGGAACTGGTGTCGATCACCATGACACTCTTAGGGACAAAAAGTAAAGGTACAAGATAGGCCCTTCGTAGAGGGAAGCAGAGGTTGTCATGCGCTTTTGAGGTTTGGATGTGTGACCTCTTAGTTCGAAGGAACATCACTTTATATTGCCTCCTGTGATAAAGAATTTTATTATGCAGTCTGTCGCTCTTATGTCTTCCTCATCACACGTTCGTACAAAGCTTATTTTCCACACACTAATAGATCATACATATTTAGGGAGCAATTTTTATTGCTTGCACCAATGACAACTTACTTGAGGGATCTTATTCAATCCATAGGTAGGTATGGTGGACTCTCATGGCAAAACTAGGTTGAAGGTTTATGGATGCACAAGTAGTATCTCTACTTAGTGCGGAAGTTTTTGCTGATATGAGATGGGAGCCAGAGGGCCAACAGGGAGCCCACAAGCCCCCTAGGCCCGACTAGGGGGGTAGACCGCGCCTAGCAGGCTTGTGGCCTCCTGGTGGCTCCCCTCTGTTACTTCTTCCGCCCGGTATTTTTTATAAATTCCAAAATAATTCCTCGTTGATTTTCACAGCTTTTGGAGTTGCACAGAATAGGTATCTCAAACTTGCTCCCTTTTCAGACCAGAATTCCAGCTGCCGGCATTCTCCCTCTTCATGTAAACCTTATAAAATAAGAGAGAAAAGGCATAAGTATTGTATCGTGAAGTGTAATAACAGCCCATAAAGCGATAAATATCAACATAAAAGCATGATGCAAAATGGACGTATCAACATACTACTAACCCTATGGTGTGATCCACGCGCGCGCTCATATGATGGGCACCAAAGGACATCAACATAACCACAAGCAAATTAAACCAATCATAGCAATTCATCAATCACCGATAGGACAATGAAAATCTACTAAGACATCGTAGGATGGCAACACATCATTGGATAATAATATGAAGCATAAAGCACCATGTTCAAGTAGAGGGTACAGCGGGTTGTGGGAGAGTGGACCACTGAATATAGATGGGGGAAGGTGATGGATGTGTTGGTGAAGATGACGGAGGTGGTGGTGTAGATTGCCGTCACATGATGATGTCCTGGGCGGCATTCCGGCGCCGCCGGGAGAGAGGGGGAGAGAACCCCCTTCTTCTTCTTCTTCCTTGACCTCCTCCCTAGATGGGAGAAGGGTTTCCCCTCTAGTCCATGGTCTCCATGGCGACGAAGGGGCGAGAGCCCCTCCGAGATTGGATCTCTCTCTCTATGTCCTTATGTTTCTGCGCTTCCAGATTCTGGCTTTCACCGTTTCTTAATTTCCCGAGATCCGTAACTCCGATTGGGATGAAATGTTAACATGATTTTCTTCCGGATATTAGATTTCTTGCAGCAAAAGAAGGGCCCCAACCGCCTTAGGGGTGGTCACTAGCCTGCCAGGCGCCCCCCCCTAGGGCGCGCCTAGGGGGCTTGTGACCTCCACAGGCATCGTTTCGCGTAGATTCTTCTTCCCAAAAATCATAAATATTCCAAAAATAATCCCCGTAGGTTTTTTATTGCGTTTGGACTTCGTTTGGTATGGATAATCTGCAAAACAAAAAACATGAACTGGCACTGGGCACTCGATCAATATGTTAGTCCCAAAAATAGTATAAAAATTTGCCAAAAGTATATGGAAGTTGTAGAATATTGGCATGAAACAATAAAAAATTATAGATACGACGGAGACGTATCATGGTTGTATATTACAGAACCACGAGAGGAAAACTGGGCAGCGCGTGCCGAGTTCAGGTCTGGTCCCCCGGTGAGGCTGACTCCATGGGTCCGGAAAGGCCTGGATTGAGCCTCGTCCTTGGATGTGCAACAACTGCAAAATTGCATCATCCAAATGGTGGAGTCCAATATCTGGCTGACTGATGTAGTTCAGGTTATGCTCTGTTGCCATATCCTTCCCTGCTAGTATCGGGACAACCTGATGTGGTCTCACAAGGCCGATGAGACCTGGACGGTGCTGGAGTTCTACTGCACCACCCATGAAGATCTGTAGCGGGTACTGCTTAAACCGCAACAGGAGTTGCAATCCGAGGATGAAGATAGCGACTTAGACGACAATACTCCCCCAGCGAAGGTACGTCCGAGCTCTTTTATCCACTCGGAGTTTTGTTTTTGTCAAAGGTCTTACTATCCTTTCTCTTACACATGAGTGGCTAGAATTGGCCAAGAACATAGAAGGCCTAGCTTCCTTGCCAGAGGAACCCCGGACTCCTCCGTTGGAGAAGATGCTAGTAGAGTCACCATATGTGGTGCTGGACAATAAGAAGAAGGAGACCCACAGGGGTCTCTGTTAAAGGGGTCCCCCGGATACAAAACCCGAGGACACCCATGCCTCCTCTACCCACGAGGGGGATGAGGCAGATGAGAAATATTCTCTTCAGGCAAGGAAGAGGGGGGCACCGGAGGGGGACGCAGAAGGACTACCTCCTCAGGCTCCGAAGAAACCTTGCAAGTGCAAGGTCGCCCTTCTCGGTGCACGCCTGGACTCTAATGAAGAGATCGGGGTCCACGGGGCATCTCCTCGCCGAACACTTTGGGTCAAGCCCCCGACCCGAAGGTACGAAATCTACTCCCTATTTCAATAGAGTTATTACAATTTTTATCAAAAATGAGGACCGAGCTTTTTCTATCACGTCCCCGGCCGTGATCATCCGACAAATCGAGTATTGAAGGGGGATTTACTGCCCACCGACCTGGCCGAGAGTGGGAACGCTTCCCACAACACCCATCCCCAAACCTCAGAAGAGCTAGCCGAGGTGACATCCCATCAAGCCCCGCCGACCACTACTGAGGTGGTGATGGTCGAGGCCGATACATCGGGCACCAGGGATCAGGATATCCTGGCCGAAGAAGAGACACCAGCCTCTGAGGATCGAGAGGTTCCGGTTGGTGTTAATACACCGTAGCCAAGGATGAGGAGATTTTGACCGAGGTACATATCTCGGTCATTGATACCCACGGGGCAAGTTCCTTCTCTCTAGGAGGGGAAAGGAACCCAATTCCCTCTGAGCATAGCCCGAAGACAACCTCCATGGGATCTGATGCTCCGACATCTTCTGTGCCGCCCCCAGCACCGCACACAACATAATAAGTTATGGCTGGGTGGCCGATCATAATCAAGGACGCCTTGACCGGCTCCTCTATTACTGAAGAACATCGCACCCTTATGTGTGTGGTCTTGAAAAGTATTTAGTCCATCAATAGCAGACCGAACGAAGCCTTCAATGGCTTGCTAACGGGCTTTAAGGTAAGCCATGTAACATTGTAGGTTTTAGTTCGCAAAGTTATGTATATGCTTTTATGGCTATAATATCCCCCGAGCCACTGGTGAGTTGGAAAGAAAAACTCACCCGTGGCTCAAAAACTAATTTGTGGGGAAAACAAAAAATAGCCCGAAGACTTGTTTAAACTGTTTGTTTGAGAATTTTGAATGAGTGATGTTCGCCTCGATAATTCGGAACCAAACTAACATGCTGTATTTACCATGCAGGCCTCATCCTCGGCTGGCAACGCCAATGCGTTGGAAATAGGTGAGCGAAATTGTAAACTCAAAGTTTCCAATGAAGAGCTGGACCGCATAAATGCTCAGCAAAACGAGAAGCAGGGTAAGCTGGTTCAAGAGACTCATACCATCCTTGAGCAATTTTAAGGAGCTCCTGGCCATGCCAACTGAATCTTTGTATTAATTTTCTTAGCAGCTCAAGACCAAGAGCTGGATAAGCTCAAGGACGAGGTGGAGAAGGCCAAACGAGAGGCCGCTGCACACAAGGTGGCGGCCGAGTAGGCGGCTGCAGAGCTGGACGCCCTTAAGGTCGTCAGTAACAAATATGAGGCCACAGTGATGGAGATCTAGGACGAGCTGCAAGAGGCGAGATTGAAATGTGAGGCCTTGGAGCAGAAAGCTCAAGAGCACGTGGACGATCACACCAAACTGTCCGCAGAGCTTCAATCAGAGCGGGTGGAGCGGAGGTTCTATGAAGAAGAAGTGCGCCAAGCCAAGCTTATGGCAACCAGTAAGCCATATTTACTGCAATGTGGCTTTGGTGGAAATAGATATGCCTTCCTTACGTGGATATGACATTCCACAAGCGCCTTTACGAACCTCCCATAGAGTGGGGCAGATGAGGCTAAGCATTTTGCGACCCACGACGGGGATGGCAAGGAACGACTATTTTCGGCTCACTTTGAAACTCTCGAGCCCAACCCTAGTCCGAGGTATCAAATGAAGCAGTTGATGGAACTGCATAGGATGGCAGAGCCGGCCATGAAGGATATGTGTGTTCAGTTATGGCCTGCTGAGCCCTTGCCTAGCAGTTACTTCGCATTAGTGTAGAAGCTGGTCTACGCCGCGCCACGGATTGAAGTCCTGCAACACTTTCCTTGTATGGAAGGAGCTCAGATGGAGTTTGCACGGAAGGTGGTACACTTGCTGGGGGCAAAGCCCCTTAAGATGACCACTCATTTATCGCTTGCCGGAAAGGAGCATAGGCGCCTGATACGTCCATTTTGCATCATGTTTTCATGTTAATATTTATCGCTTCTTGGGCTGTTATTTCACTTCACGGTACAATTCTTATGCCTTTTCTCTCTTATTTTGCAAGGTTTGCATGAAGAGGGAGAATGCCGGCAACTGGAATTCTGGCCTGAAAGTGCAGCAAAGTTGAGATACCTATTTCGCGCAACTCCAAACGCCGTAAAAATCAACGAGGATTTTTTCTGGATTTATAAAAAATACTGGGCCGAAGAAGTGCCAGAGGGGCGCCAGGGGTTGGCCACAAGCCTGCACGGCGCGGCCACCCCCCAGGCTGCGCCATGAGGGCTTGTGGGCAACTTGCTGGCCCACTTGCCCCCCTCTTTTGCCATATGAAGGGTTTCGTCCAGGAAAAAAATCAGGGAGGAAATTTTTCGTGGTTTAGCCGCCGCCACGAGGCGGAACTTGAGCAGAACCAATCTAGAGCTCCGGTAGGACGATCCGGCCAGGGAAACTTCCCTCCCAGAGGGGGAAATCATTGTCATCGTCATCACCAACACTCCTCTCATCGGAGGGAACTCGTCACCATCAACATCTTGATCAGCACCATCTCATCTCATTACCCTAGTTTATCACTTGTAACCAATCTCCATCTCGCGACTCCGATTGGTACTTGTAAGGTTGCTAGTAGTGTTGATTACTCTTTGTAGTTGATGCTAGTTGGATTACTTGGTGGAAGAGTTTATGTTCAGATCCTTGATGCTACTCATTACCTCTCTGGTCATGAATATGATTATGCTTTGTGAGTAGTTACTTTTGTTCCTCAGGACATGGGATAAGTCATGCTAATAGTAGTCATGTGAATTTGGTATTCGTTCGGTATTTTGATATGTTGTATGTTGTTTTTCTTCTAGTGGTGTTATGTGAACGTTAACTACATAATACTTCACCATTATTTGGGCCTAGAGGAAGGCATTGGGAAGTAGTAAGTAGATGATGGGTTGCTAGAGTGACAGAAGCTTAAACCCTAGTTTATGCGTTGCTTCGTAAGGGGCTGATTTGGATCCACTAGTTTAATGTTATGGTTAGACTTTGTCTTAATTCTTCTTTCGTAGTTGCGGATGCTTGCGAGAGGGGTTAATCATAAGTGGGATGCTTGTCCAAGTAAGGGTAGTACCCAAGCGCTAGTCCACCCACATATCAAACTATCAAAGTAACGAACGTGAATCATATGAAGATGAGGAAACTAGGATGACAGAAATTCCCGTGTGTCCTCGGGAGCATTTTTCCTCCTATAAGACTTTGTCCAGGCTTGACCCTTGCTACAAAAGGGATTGGGCCACTTTGTTGTACCGTTGCTACTTTTGTTACTTGTTGCTTGCTACGAATCATCTCATCACACAATCACTTGTTACCGACAATTTCAGTGCCTACAGATTTTTCCTTGCTGAAAACCACTTGTCAGATCCTTCTGCTCCTTGTTGGGTTCGACACTCTTACTTATCGAAAGGACTACGATTGATCCCCTATACTTGTGGGTCATCAGCGCCCCGAGCTGTATTTCTCTTCCACTATGGAAGGTGCTCGGGTGATCGAGTCCTAGTGCTCACAAGATGTAATATTAGAATGAATATTTGTTTGTGTATTTCAGAACAATCTATCTCATAAGATGTATCCCAAAGTAGAGTACACCTTGTGTTATTCTAATTACTATTTTTGCCATTTCAATCTGAAAGTTACCAGTCATCGACTTCAGCCCCCATGTAGAGACTACTTGGGGTGTTTCAACATCCGCACTATAACCTTAGCCGATGTATTGGTGCCTGAGGGCGGTAGTGCATGAGGGAAACAAGGCGATCGGACTATGTGGCTTTATCGCTTTCGTTTAGCCTTAGGAACTTTGTATGCAAGGGCTAGTGAGAAGCCCCCAGCCTTTTGCAGTAATCGAAAAAAACAAAAAATGGAAATAATTACCGTGACGATTGAATAAGTGCAAACCCATCTACGTAATGCGGAGTAGCGTCTATAGACTTTGTAAATGAGCTCAGGTTGCAGAGCAGCTCTCGCTTATTATGACGACCAGTTTTTGATTTTCTCCATTGAGGTATTTCGAACCAGGTGAGATGGGAATACAATCGCAGTGGTTCTCCCTTTACCTTTTTAGCTGAACTAGCGGAACGTAAGGGGGTAAGCACAGGAGCCACGCAATCTAGCTATAGACCCAAGACATAATTCGAAACCGGTGCATATAAAGCAAAATCCTGAGAAACCAAACACATAGGAGAAGAAACAGTGACGGTATAGTGACCGGGGAGGTGTTACCATCCAAGCCCCCGGTTTGTGATCGATAGCACTATTAGCCTGTAGAAAAAGTAATTTTGACCTCACAATACTGATAAGCATAAAGTGTATGTATTCGAAGGTACTTGGAATCATGTGTGTGATGAATTCTTATAACTCATAGCACAAAGGCAGTTGTTATAGGTAACTATCGATACAAGTATTTTGAAGCAACTTTTCCAGCGAACTTGCATGAGTGACTTGATGTCCGCCCTATGTTTGGTGGCGCTATAAGTATAGCCCCTGCTAGGGTGGGGTACTATACTTTACTGGAAGTTGCGATCAACAAGAGGACCTTGAGTAGAGGGCCTAGAGAAGCTGCTAATCAAACTAAGAAGCTTGACGCTTGGGCTCTTCATGATGTCGTGTCTTTGATTTGTGGGAGTGTGTTGAAACATAGCTCGGTTGACCCGATCCCATGATCCCTGGTAGGTTTCTCCCATGGCTGCCAATGGAATTTTAAGGACGAAATTGTGTTGTCGAGGGACATACATTGGTGGTGTTCGGGCCATGCTGCGGGAGCTGTATCCCTATGCACGGTTGGCCGAAGAATTATCCGGCTGGTCTTTTGAGCTCGGGCCCGTTTTCCTACCCTTCGCGCCTTTGTTGCCGGCTTGTGGCTTGAAGTGTCGCTGTCGTGTTGAAATTCAGCTGCTAGTGCGGCCGTGTGCTCCTTAGTCCGGAGAGAATCCTCCATGTTTCCGTTGACCGTGGTGACTCCCTTGAGTCCGTGCATTTTGAGCTTCATGTAGGCGTAGTGGGGTACGTCGTTAAACTGCGCGAAGGTTGTGCGGCCGAGAAGTGTGTTGTATCCACTGCAGAAGGGGACAATGTCAAAGATCAAGTCCTCGCCATGAAAGTTGTCGGGAGAACCAAACACGACTTCCAGCGTTATCATGCCCGACCAGCGGCTTCCACACTGGTATTGCTATTTTAAAGGTAGTGTGGCTTCGCTTGATGTGTGATGGGTCTGTGTCCATATTTTTCATCGTATCTGTAGGATCGAAAGTATGTCTAGAGTGGGGTGGTTAGACTACTTGACAGGATAAATTTTCTGTCTTTTCCCAATTTTACTTGAGAGGCAGCTACGACAGTTATAACAGGTCAAGTACACCCTACACATGCAATTCTAATAGTATAGCAGCGAAAAGTAAAACATGCAAGTGTAAAGTAGAGGAGTAAGGTAGGGACATCAAATGCATGAGATTGACACGGCAATTTTTGGCATGGTTCTGACAAGTTGCGCTATCGTACGTCCATGTTAGTGGAGACTTCAACCCACGGAGGGTAATAACTGCGAGAGTCCATGGAGGGCTCCACCCATAGAGGGTCCACAAAGAAACAACCTTGTCTATTCCACCACAACTTTCATCCACAGAGGACTAGCCTTACTCACGAAGTAGGCGATCTCCTTGCCCTTACAAACATCTTGGTTTAACTCCACAACACGAAGTAGGAGGCTCCCAAGCGACACCTAACCAATCTAGGAGGCACCACCCTCCAAAAGGTAATAGATGTGGTAGATCAATGAACTCCTTGCTCTTGTGCTTCTAAAGATAGTCTCCTCAACACAAATCACTCTCTCATAGAATATGCATGGGGTAGGAGAGGTTGATTTGGCGGAAAGCAGTTTGGGGAGGCTAGAGATCGAGTTTCAAATGATATGATTGGAATATCTTGGTCTCAACACATGAGTAGGTGGCTCTCTCTCAGAAAATGGACGTGGCAGTGAAGTGTGTGTGTTCTAAGTGCTTCTCCCACGAATGAGAGGTGGGTGAAAGGGTATACAGGCAGCAGCCAAAATCCAACCGTTACACACAAAAGGGCAAGCTCGGTGACACTGTAGTTGAAAACTCGGTGGTACCGATTAGCACAAAGGTGTGAGATTTTGAATCCCGGTGAGACCGATATATGAAACTCGGTGGCACCGAAAAGGTGACTAACGGTCAGATGGCCAAACTCGGTGGCACCGATACTCAAACTCGGAAATTCCGATTTTGTGTACCTTGGCAACAGAATGTTGGTCACACTAAACTCGGTAGCACTGACTTGGTTTTGGTGGCACCGATTTGGTGGGAATGGCTGGGGTTTCTGTCCGAGGTCAAACTCGGTGGTTCCGATATGGAAATGTTAGTGACACCGAATTTTCATATGTGGATCTTGATAGAGTTGCTATGTGGGAAAAATGACTGAGTGTTTTGGTGGCTAACTTTGAGCATTTGAGCAATCAATTCATTTTACTACCGAATCCCCTTTTAATAGTATCGGCTTTCCTATGGACTCAAAAGTGATTTCTCACAAATGTAAAATGAAGTGTCTTCTAGCTTGAAGCTTGAGCCAATATTATTCCTTTCTTGCATCCAGGGGCATCTCCACATAAACCTTAAGCCATAGCATGTTTTGAACTTTTTTCTGAAATATACTTGGAAAACCAATTAGTCCAATGATGCATATGTTGTGATCAATTATCAAAACCACCCTAGGGAGCAATTGTGCTTTCAATCTCCCCCTTTTTGGTAACTGATGACAACATATAGATCAAAGCCTCGACAACAGATATACTCAATGATTAGCATCGATGCTTTGAGAAGTATGTGAAAAGCAAGAGCTCCCCCTAAATTTGTGCATTATTTAAGATTTTCGTTTGAATGCAAATGCACAATCGATTAGGATCATGGGTCACTCTTCCATGTCACATAGATCTTGGTGGTGCGTATACAATATTGGAATGAATAGCAATGCACAAGGCACCAACAAGATAAGTGAATGATCATCACAAGGATAGCTAAGAGATAATAGTGTAGCATCAAACACGATAAAGCGTATGATCAATCACATATATAGGATAAAGTCATCCAAAAAACCAAAGTTTTTAAAACGAAACGAGAGCAAATAAGGTCAAACTCTGTCTCTCTCTCTCTCTCAGTATATGATCTATACATTTCTCCCCCTTTGGCAACAAGTTACCAAAAAGTTCAAAAGTATAGAACTACTCGTCTGTCTCGGCAACTGATGACGGAGTCGACAAAAGAGCGTCCGTGAAGGATTCTGCCGAATGTCCTGGAGCTGGAGGAGTTGATACTGAAGGTGCTTGAGCTGGAGCTGGTGCCGAAGGTGCTGAAGATGTGTGTCTTGTCTCCTGAGAAGGTACAGAAGCTGACCAAGGCTTTGTGCTAAACTGAGTAGTAGTGGGAGGAGGAGACTCTTCCTGCTCCTCATCATCGTCTTCATCTTCCTCATCTGAGCGTGGGATCTCCACTGAGTCAACTTCATGTTGAAGTTGTTTGACTCAGAAACCTTCACATCCATGTCATGAAACTTTGTTTCCATGACTCTCTCAAGGCTTTTCTGACTTTGCAGTATCTCCTGGATGTTCTTCTCCATGCCTTGGACAGAGCTAACTAGAATTTCCATTTGCTTAGCTTGAGTTCTGAGCTGTGGAACTGGTGGTGGCCTATTTCTAGCAGCCTCAGCTTCTGCTGCTTCTACTGCCATTCTTGTAGCAGCTAAGTTGGGATCATTGTCGTCCATTACCACTTCATTGTCTTCAAATTCTGGCTGAAGAGGTAGATGGGGACGATCAAGTAGATATGCATGCTTGCCTAGGTTGGCACTGATAAGCATTTGAATGTAAGGATCATATTCACATGATCTCTTGTGATCCGCAGGAGTCCTCCGGATAGTCTCTAGTGTCAAATCCATTACTCTAAATCTGGTATGGGTGTCTAGCAGGTGCAACAGGTTGATGGAATGTCCTCTGATCATCTTTTCATCTCTTGATTTAGGCATCACGGTGTATCTCAGAATAGTGTTTGTAGCAGGAATGCCTGCTTGTAGAAAGTACACTGAACCGATCTTGTGACTAGCCAAGTACTTGTGTCTTGTGACTAGTCAAGTACTTGTGTGGAATTGTCTTGTACATATTGCCCATTGAGTTGTGACTCTTCTTTGCTTCTGCGTACAAATCTACATCTCGATCTTCCTGCTTGGGGGCACCAATGATAGCAGCCCATTCATCAATTGTGGCTTCATACTTGTGATCATCAGTCATCCAGACTAAAGTATCATCATAGAAATGAACAATTGCATAGAATTGCATTTTCAGCTCGTCATTCCATGGGGTCACCTCTTTGCCAACAAACTTTTCAATGTCCACTAGCCTGAAGTTCTCTTGGACATGGGGAAATAAATTCTCATTTTCCTTGATATATGCCCAGTCGACATACCTCATATCACCGACATGAAGACTCTTGTCAAACATGACAGTCTCATAAAAATGTTGTTGTTCCTTGGTGTGAAACCTTTGATCAACATCAGTTCGTCTCCTGACAGCTTATGGATCATTAGCTATCCACTTTCTTTGTCTGACATCCTTCCTCTTCTTCATATATTCTACTATTGGATGAGCAACATTGTGAATAGGCAGGGCTGGTCTGAGCTTCCTGTGAATTTGCACATTCTCATCTTCTACCTCCTCTGCAGCATGGGCACTGGATACATGGCCTTTGCTCTTGGCAGCTCCAGGTATGTCCTTGGTAGTCCTTCTGGGAGCTACAACCTTCTTTGCTTTGGCAGGAGGCTTAGGAGCAGATTTCGTAGCATCAGCCATCAACTTCTTATTCTTGGGAGGAACTGGGATCTCCTCAAGAGCTTATTCCTCAGCAGCTTCTGGGTCTTCATACACTGAAGTCTTTCTTCCAACAAGATGAATAGTTCTCTTTCTAGGCCTCTTCACACCAGCCTTCTTGGCATGCACATCACTGGAAAGTGATGTGCTCTTCCTGGCATATTTAGGTGATCTCAAATCAGCATAGGTAGCAGTTAACTTCCTGGCAGCCTTCCTTGGAGCCTTTGAAGGGGCTGAAGTTTCCTCCGACATAAAGTCTGAGTCCTCTTCATCGTAATTCAGCTTCTTCCTCTGCCTGGTGGCTGCCTTGGGCAAACCATGGGAGCTGTAGGATGCAAGGTTAGAGTCAGACTTCTCTGGACTAGTGCGTGAGTCCATCTCAACACTCTATTCTCTGAAATCATTTTGACTATCTTCTGAACCAGACATATCTGACACGCAAGCACAAAATCAGCAGCAAACAACAAAACTTGTGAAGTGGATATAGGAAAGACAGAAAGGTTGAGCATCACAAAATTCAGTTGTTTTTTAAAATTTGAATAGAGAAATCCTTATTTTTAACTTTCTACGGAACACATATCGGCGGAACCGAGTTTGAACTTTCGGAGTCATCGAGACACATGAACTCGTTAACAGAAACTTGGTCATCATTTTGCTGGAACCGAAAATGACAACTCGGTCTCACCGAGTTCATTCTCACCAACCCTAGGTTCAAAATCGGTAGCACCAAGTTTTGCAACTCAGAGGCACCGAGATGGGGTCTGCGGACAATAAACCTAAATATTTCCTAGTTCTCTAATCTACGGAATCATCTGGTGGATGGAGAGGATGCACACGGTGGCTTGTGGATAAATCTTCCCATTGCATAAGAAATAGATGGAGGAACGTAGAGGGGATCCGAACCATACCCTAACTTGGAGGTGGTCTGGCTACAGCGACAACGACGACAATGATGGTGAGGAATCCGTCGGCGGCGGCGATTCCCAGCGGTGGAGACGCACGGGGACTCAAGGGCGACGACCAGGGGTCCAAAGGCAGCCTAGGGTTTTGGGACAAAACAACTTTGACAAAGTGAAATCAAAGATTCGGTCCGCTGGAATATATACCCAGGTGTTGTCAGTGTCACCGAGATTATGAAATCGGTGTCACCGAGTTCCTCTACTGTCAGTTGACAGGGAAACTCGATGGAACCGAGTTTGTGATTCCGGTGGTACCGAGATGGAAAACCTAGATTAACTCTGGAATTCGGTGGAACCGGGTTTGTGAAGTTGGTTTCACTGAGTTCATTCACAAAGAGGTTTTGGAGGTCACCCATTGACGATACGGAACTACGAGTGCACCTTCACATAGAGGGATCGACAAGTGCTTGTTCAAGTTTTGTGATGAAGCATGAATAGAACATGAGATGAGATATCATATACAGCTAGAGAAGGGTCCTAGGAATTCTTGTCCATCCAATTGGAAAAAGATAAACCAAGAGCCAAATAACAACAATTGGGTGTCCTCGAATGATCAAACACATGCAGACCAACATGCTCATACAATAAGAAAGATAGAGAAAAACATGGTGAACATGCACAAACATCCAAGAAGCTATCAAGCACTTGGGCGATGACGAAGTCATCTATATATGAGTATATTGACATAGGAGCCAAGTAAAATTACTTGATCATAGCTCATACTCATCGTTAAGCACAAGTGGGGTTACCACTTTTACATAAGCATTAATGTGTTCATATACTTATGAGATGCTTATACTCAAGTCTTAGAGTAAAGCTCCCCCTTGATATGACATCCCCACTAAGAGGGATCAACTAACCTTGGGTTTTGTCGTAAAAGACATCAAGTAGGTGAAGTAGTGGTGGATGCTAAATGTTGATGAAGATCATCTTCAGTTGGGAGCAATCCTTTTCGTTTTCATATTCTTCTCCGCTACATGGGTTAGTCGCAAAGCACGAGGAACATATGCAAGAATATCAATGGACATGGAGTGAAACACAAATGGGATGATGTCCAAATATGCATTAATCACCTTGTTTCTTGCTTACCTTTGAGGGAATGTGTGACCCCTTGAACTAATGCATATGGTTGAGGTTGATTGCAAATAGGTCTTGCCAAAATGAATAAGAGTGAATTTCATTGGCAGAGTCACCCCTCAAGAACTTCCCTAATTCTTCTTCTTGGGTATCCACATCAAATTGATGGGAATACTTGGAGTTGTGGTAGCACTTGTTGAGGTAGAGCTAGTAGTGTCCTTGGGAACCCACTTGACCTTGGCTTGGGGTTCTTCTTCAGATAGGTCAATGTTATCTTGAAGCTTTCCCTTGCCTTTGTGGTCTTGTGGTAGAAGGCCATCTTGTGAGCTTTTTCCTTTGGGAGGAGTGTGATCACACTTCTCCTCTTGGGGAACAAACCTAGGAGTGGGATATGGAGCTTCTTCCAAAACAGCTCCGTTGATGTTGAAGTAGCCAACACCTTGTTTCTTTCGATGTCCTCCTTGCTTGCGCACCATTTCCTCGAATTATTTACTTCCGGCAAGGTTCTTGAAGACACCTTTCTCTATAATCCCTTTCAATAGATCATTTTCTTGCTCAAGTGTAACTTGGCTCAGAGAATTGTTAGTGGAATCAATAGAGCTACTAGCAACAAGGTTATCGGTTTTTGCCTTAGTATGGATGTTACTAGATGAAGAAACCTTCTTGCCTTTGTTACTAGGTTTCCTATGTTTAACTTGTGGAATAAAGTTGGACAAGAGTAATCGTTTGGCTAGATAAGAAGAACTCTTCTTTCTAAGATCATCATTGATCGCTTTTAAGAACTCATGCTCTTGCTCCAAGTTGAGATTCTCGAAGCATAGCTTCTCATGGGTTCTTGCAAGCTCTCTGTGATCTTCTAGAGTAGTATCATGAGCTAACTTAAGAGTTTTTAATTCTTGAGTTAGTCGTTTAATTTCTTTCTTATCATCATCATTCGATTTCTTTCGACTAGCATGATAATTAGCAAGTCCATTTTCACCGCAATCACTAGTTTTATCGAGAAGCAAGTCTTCTTCTCCTAACAAGTCATCCTCATCACTATTAAAATCAAGATACTCGGGATGTGATACCTTGGGTCCTCTAGCCATGAAGTAGTTTTCGACTCCCTCAATTGGTGAATCAAATAAGTCGTAGGAGTTGGTAGAAACAAGTGCAATGCCGAAAACACCTTCATCTTGACTATAGTCGGAGTTAGAGTGAACGCTTCTCTCGGAGGGGTGACCAGACTCGGAGCCACACACCCATTCACCGACATGAGCTTGATGTCTTCTTTTTGAACTGCTCTTGGTGTATTTGTCCTTCTTGTCCGATTCCTTGCCTCTTCGTGAGTGTATTTGTTCATAGTGATCTTCTCTACTCCTTCTCTCTCTACGAGGTGACTCATCTCTTGAGCTTCCTCTTCGAGGTGACTCTTCCCTTCTTTTGTAGGGAGCCGATCACTCATTTGAGTAGTGTCCGTACTTCCCACAATTGTAGCAGTTTCAGCCATGACTGGACGAACGCTTCTCTTCATGTCTCGAGCTTGAGCTTCTCTCTTTGCCTCTACTCTTATAGAACTTGTTGAACTTTCTGACCATGAGGCTTATCTCTTCATTAGTGACAAGATTGTCTTTTGAAGTTGCGGGAGCATCACATGAAGCTTTATAAGCACCGCTTGACTTGTTGTGCAACTTATCTTTGTCCTTGAGTGACATCTCATGAGCAACAATCCTACCAATGACTTTAGTTGGCTTGAGATCTTTGTAATTTGGCATCATTTGGATCAATGTGCACACTATGTCATACTTGCCATCGATAGCTCTAAGTATCTTCTTGATGATGAATTTTTCGGTAATCTCTTCGCTTCCTAAGCCGGCAATCTCATTGGTGATGAGAGCTAGCCTAAAGTACATTTCAGCGACACCTTCACCATCCTTCATTTTGAACCTGTCAAGCTGACTTTGAAGCATATGCAACTTAGATTCTCTGACATAGTCAGTACCTTCATGCATATCAACCAACGTGTCCCAAATCTCTTTTGCATTCTGAAGATGACTAATTTTGTTGAATTCTTCAGGGCATAGGCAGTTGAAGATGATGTTGCAGGCTTGTGCATTAAGTTGCAACATCTTCAGTTCATCAGTTGTCGCATCACGATCTGCCTCATGCCCTTCTCCAAAGAAGTTACCTTGCACACCAACACGAATAACGGCCCAAACATGAGGATTAAAGCCAAAAATATGCATTTTCATTTTATGCTTCCAACTAGCAAAAGTAGTTCCATCAAAATATGGACCTCTACGATGATAATTTCCCTCACTAGATGCCATACTCTCCTAGGTTGTTAAACCAATGAAATGGAGACAAATGCTCTGATACCACTTGTAGGATCGAAAGTATGTCTAGAGGGGGGTGATTAGACTACTTGACATGATATTTTTTTGCATTTTCCCAATTTTACTTGAGAGGCAGCTACGATAGTTATAACATGTTAAGTACACCCTAGACATGCAACTCTAATAGTATAGCAGCGGAAAATAAACATGCAAGTGTAAAGTAGAGGAGGAAGGTAGGGAGATCAAACACATGAGGTTTACATGGTGATTTTTGGCATGGTTCTCATAGGTGGCGCTCGTGCATCCATGTTAGTGGGGACTTCAACTCATGGAGGGTAATAGCTGCGAGAGTCCATGGAGGGCTCCACCCACGAAGGGTCCACAAAGAAGTGGCCTTGTCTATTCCACCACAGCTTTCATCCATGGAGGACTAGCCTTACTCATAGTAGATCTTCACTAAGTAGGCAATATCCTTGCCCTTACAAACAACTTGGTTCAACTCCACAACACGAAGTAGGAGGCTCCCAAGCGATACCTAACCAATCTAGGAGGCACCACCCTCCAAAAGGTAATAGATGTAGTAGATCAATGAACTACTTGCTCTTGTGCTTCTAAAGATAGACTCCTCAACACAAATCACTCCCTCATAGAATATGCATTGGTAGGAGTTGTTGATTTGGTGGAAAGCAGTTTGGGGAGGCTAGAGATGAAGTTTCAAATGATAGGATTGGAATATCTTGGTCTCAACACATGAGTAGGTGGTTCTCTCTCAGAAAATGGATCTGGCAGTGAAGTGTGTGTTCTGAGTGCTTCTCCCTCGAATGACAGGTGGGTGACAGGGTATATATAGGCAGCAGCCAACATCCAACCGTTACACACAAAAGGGCAAACTCGGTGACACCAAAGTTGAAAACTCGGTGGTACCGATTAGCAGAAAGGTGTGAACTTTTGAATCTCGGTGAGAGATATATGAAACTCGGTGGCACCGAAAAGGTGACTAACGGTCATATGGCCAAGCTCGGTGGCATCAATACTCAAACTCGGATATTCTAATTTTGTGTATGTTGGCAACAAAATGTTGGTTACACTGAACTCGGTAGCACCAATTTGGTGGGAATGTCTAGGGTTTCTGTCTGAGGTCAAAGTCGGTGGGTCCGATATGGAAATGTTGGTGACACCGAATTTGTGTATGTGTATGTTGACAGAGTGGATATGTGGGAAAAAAATGACTGAGTGTCTTGGTGGCTAACTTTGAGCATTTGAGCAATCTGTTCATTTTACAACCTCACCCCCTTTTAATAGTATTGGCTTTTCTATGGACTCAAAAGTGATTACTCACAAATATAAAATGAAGAGTCTTCTAGCTTGAATCTTGAGCCAATATTATTCCTTTCTTGCATCTAGGGGCATCTCCACATAAACCTTAAGCCATAGCCTCTTTTGAACTTTTTCTGAAATATACATGGAAAACATATTAGTCCAATGATGCATATGTTGTGATCAATTATCAAAACCACCATAGGGAGCAATTGTGCTTTTAGTATCCGAATAGATCAGATTGAGGCTACTTCCTCCGTTCATGAGGGCTCGAGTGAGGTGGAAACCATCGACGATGGGGTTGAGAACTAGGTGGACGAACCTCCATGATGTATGCTGGTCGGATGATCCGTGTGGTCAAAAGTGACCGGGCAAGCCGATCACGGGTTGTATTTGGGAGTTACGGGTTCTACGGCGTATACCTTCCACAGTGCTTGTTTCCTCTCCTTCTTTGGTATGTGGGTGACATAGATCATGTTCATGGTCTTAACCTCAAGAGGGAACTGCTTTTGGACTTCATTATTTGGGCCACGGGGCTCATTGTGGTCTTCACTTCGTGGGCCCCTGTTTTGCTCATTGGTGGCAAGCTTGCTTGCCTGTTTGAACACCCAATAATTATGGTTGGTGCGGGTGGCGGGCTTATCTTGGGTGACATGAATCTGGCACAACCGTTCCATGATTTTATCCCATGGGGTTGGTCCATTCCTGTTCCCTTTAAAGGGTTTGTTCCGCTATCCAGGTTTTGTATTGTGAAATCCATCATTGAGTATTGTATCATCGGCATCACCATTACGGTGGCGACATTTGTTCTTGTTTTTCCTTGGCTTGTCGTTTTCGACCCGAACCTCAAAGGTTTCGGGGTCGTCCGCATTAGGGGTGCACCGAGCAAGCCAATTATCCTGACCCGCACAAAAGCGGGTCATGAGGGAGGTAAGGGCAGGCATTGTTCTCGGCCTGTCCTGGCCGAGGTGTCTTGTAAGCCATTAGTCCAAGATGTTGTGCCGAAAAGAAGCTATTGCTTTGGCGTTTGGACAATCTATGATTTGGTTATTTCTGGTGAGGAACCAGTTCTAGAATTCTCTTGCTGATTCCCCCGTCTTCTGGACGAAGTTCCTTAGACCGGATGAATCTAGTGGCCGAACATATGCTCCTTGGAAGTTACCTAGGAAAGCCTCGTCAAGGTTTCCCAGCCTCCAATGGAATCTTCCGATAGGCTTTTTAGCCCATGTTGTTTTAGGGGCACATATTTTATGGCATGGAGATCATCTCCTTTGGCCATATGAATGTGGAGAAGGAAGTCCTCTATTCACATGGCGGGATCTGTTGTCCCGTCATACTGCTTGATGTTTACGGGTTTAAACCCCTCTGGAAATTGGTGCTACATGACCTCATCCATGAAACATAATGGGTGAGCGGTGCCTCTAATCCGGGCTATGCTGATCCATAGATCGGCTCCGGGTTGATCTCGGTACATTTCCCGGCCTCTTATCTTATAAGAGACCCGATGTGGTTCGTCATCCCATTGAATAGGAGAGTACCTCCTAGATTCATAGACGGACCTGTTGTGACCCGATCTGTCATATCGTGGGCCGGGTCTGTCCTCGTGGTGCATATGCTCTTTACCTTTTCAGCATGGAGGTACGGGTCTATACCCGCTCTCTCGTGTCGTTCTATCACGCCCTTTGGGTGGGTGATTAGGCTGGTCGTAGTCGGTGCATCAGGGGGACATGTGTTCTTGGGCCTCAACATCGAACTGTGGGAGCAGTCGTCGGCATGGTATGTTTTCTTCTCGTCCCGCCATTCTGTGTCGTATCCTTCTCCGTCCGCTAGGATTTTGGTCGAGCTATTATTGATGGTATCCTGTTCGCCCTCGAGCTATTGTTTCTTTGCTTTTAAGCTTTGGCCGGTGGTTATAAGCCGCACCTAAAATTTCTCCTGGCCTTCAGGGTCTTAGGTAATTAGGAACTCCTCGGCTTCAAGGACGTTGAAGTCATCGACTAGAGGGAGGTAATCATCGTCGTCGTCCGAATTGTTGCGACCATTGGGATCGTCATTGGCCGGTTCCTCTGGTTCGTGTTTGGGAGCCTCGGGGTTGCCGAGGCCCTCAGGGGTCGCGTTTTCCCCTGTGGCTTGTGCGGAGCCCCTTCCCTTGTTTGCCTTGGAGCGCTTACGTGACTTTCAGTGTTTTGAGGGATCTTCTGTGGGCTCATCGCTGTTTTGCTCGGGTGTTAGAGTATCCGTATCGTGAGGCGTGTCTACCATGTAAACATCATAAGTAGATGTTGAGGTTTACTTCCCGATGTTTATGAGGCTGGTCTAGTAGGCCTCCTCGTCCATATGCTCAAGCTCTTCGAAGGCGTAGCCTAGTGCGTCGATTAGATCTTTGACGGTGGCAATTAAGTGGGTGGTAGGTGGGTCGTAAAAGTCCCCATAATCCACCTCGGAGTCGATCTTTGAACAAGCCAGACTTCAGGTAAGCGAGATTTGAAGCGAGTGGATCTGGTCGAGCCTCTCATTTAACATTGAGAGGCTGACGTGACCAATCCTTTGTATGTTTTTGGAGTTAACCTCCGCGACTTCCGGGAAGGAAACCATTTTGGCAGTAGACGTTTCCCTTTGTCCGGACACAGTGGTCGATTTCGAGCTCGAAGACTTCTCAAAGGCTTCAGGATTTTGTACTTCATTGGCCGAGGCCGTGAGGTTAGCGGGGAACCGATTCCCCCACGAGTCGATGGAGACTTCAAACTCTCCGAACCTTATCTGGTGACTGGGGACAAAACCACTGATCTGGCCAGGATGGCCGGTTAGGTCCGTGCTCGGCGTGAAGCGGCCGAGCATGAACATGTGTTCGGGGGAGAAGATGCCCAGATTGCGGACTCGGTCATTGATGATCAAGCGAGCCATAGATATTTGCGGTGATCCGACGGCGGAACTCTCAATGAAAGGACCAATGTCAGCGTCAAAACCGGCAGTTCTCAGGTAGGGGGTCCCGAACTATGGATCTTAGATCGATGGGGTGCAGGAGAGAGGGGGGACGATGTTTACCCAGGTTCGGGCCCTCTTGAGGAGGTAAAACCCTACGTCCTGCTTGATTATATTGATGGGGAACGATGGTTAGATAGTTGATCTACCGTGAGATCGTACGAGCTAAACCCTAGATGAGATAACCCGCCTCTATGCATAACGTCCCCTTGTTTATATAGACACGATTAGATTTGTGTGATTACTTTTTACGCAGAGTTGTTGAATATCAACCCCCCTAGTGCTACATGTTACCGAGATAGATAGGGCTAGATGGGCCGAACTGGTCCTCCTGCCTTGGAGTGCACACCTAGTCTTCAGAGCTCTCTATATAGATTATGTAGTCGTCAGGTAATCCGGTCTTGAATGACTCAACCCATATGATTGGCCCATAAGGTACAACTCGACCGCACGAGGACCCCGTAATACGGAACTCCCTCAATGGCACATGGACCGTATAAAGCAGGTATCCTGGATCATTTGAGGAGAGAAGTATTTTCTTCGTCGATAGCACATGGTCTTCCAGTTTCCTCAGATCCCGTGTTATGGCAGCTAGCGCATCCTTTGGTAACATTGGCTGTCCCATGATATGGATAGATGGTGCACCTTTGATCGGTACACTGTCTGCAACCCGGGTCTCCGGAGGCGGCTGGCTGCCAAAAGCCACTTTGTCATCTTTCGCGACAACCGGGAATTTTTCGTTGGTCTCATCATTTTCTTCTTCTTGGTGGGATCAGCTGCTGGTGGGTCTACCAGACCAAGTATGACCATCGCCCCGAGTATAACCGGGCTCAGTATTGCACGACCTTGTCTTAGTTGAGCTTGGGTTGAGGCGACATCTAGAGGGGTGTCCTGTGAGGCTTGCATGAACAAAAGACTTGTTGAACTCCCGAGGATGTTCTGGCTCGAGCTGTTGCTCATATGGCTGAGTGATCACTATGTCCTCATAGACACCAGTATCGACCCACTGGAGAGGGTCCTCATTCTCCATTTCATGATCCATATCCTAATCCATGTGGGCGACATCATTAGCCAGAGCCATAACGGTTGGACCCCCTTCCTCGTGTCCCTCGCCTTCACCTAACAACATAGTCTATGGTCGTAATTGCGTAGGTGGGGTTGTGGTCATACCTTGCTCAGGACCCGTCGTTGTGCTCCCGACCACCTCCAAACAAAGAGGATTATTCGGCCACAGAATAGGCCAATTTTTGGATTCACCAAGATGCGTTGGCGTCTCGTCATCCCATGTACCGATTTGTTCGGGAAGACATAAACCGTTGTACCCATGTACCACACTCGCCACAAAGATCCTTAAGGCGTTATCATGCATCTGCCGGCCATGGAACAAGTGATCCTTGGGTTCCATAATAGTAGCCTTCCCCACAACCACCAACCCGTCATTCATGTGGTAGAGGATGGTGCAAAGAATGGAATTAGCCTGCAAAGACATGTGTGCGGCGCTAGATATCCGAAAGGCAACCAGAACTGAAGATTAGTTAGTTATGTTGATGAGCGTGCGACGTGATACGTCTCTAATGTATCGACAATTTGTGAAGTATTCATTCCATGTTTTCCTATGTTTATCATAAAATTATATGGTTTTTCTGCACTTTATACAATTTATTTAGAACTAACCAGGCTGAAACTATTTTTAGCAGAACTACCGTGGTGTTGTTTTTTGTGCAGAAATAAAAGTTCTCGAAATTGGACGAAACTTTTCGAAGATTTTTTTGGAGGAAAAGAGAAATATTGGATCAAAGAACCACTAGAGCCCCCCCCTTGTTCCCACTAGAAACCAGGGCATGCAGTCATCTAGCATGGTGTGGTGTCTAGTGGGCCAATCGTAGCCCATCTTGGCATGATTCCAACGCCCAAAAATCCTATAAATATAGAAACCTCCAGAAATAACCCTAGATGAGAAGATCCACCGCCGCAGGCCTCAGTATCCATGAAAAACCAATCTGGAGACGTTCGAGTACCCTGCCGGAGAGGGGAAATCATCTCCCATGGCCATCTTCATCATCCTGGCAGTCACCATGATGAGGAGGGAGTACTCCACCCTCGGGGCTAAGCGTTTGTACCAGTATCTATGTGTTTAATCTCTCTCTCTCTCTCTCTCTCGTGTTCTTGAGATGTCATGATCTTGATATATCACGGGCCTTGTTAATATAGTTGGATCATATTGTGTTTTTCCCATGCTATTATTGTGATGAATTGAATCTTTCACTTTAAGATCTCGTTATGTTGGATTGAACATTCAAGTTTGAGAGCACATAATATATGTCTAGCATGCGGATATCCACAGTGACATTGGGGTATTCATGTGATTCACTTGATATATGTTGTGGTATCAACTCACAGATTCCCGAGGTGACAATGGTGTAATCTAGGCATGGGGGTTGATTGCACGTTTTCATACTATGTTCTTGGGTAGAAATCTTGGTGTTCTCCTTGAAGTTCTTTATGTTGGATTGAGTATTATGAATCTGCATTTGTTATGGTGTTATTTCAATACTAACTCTTGATAGATCAATCAAAAAGGATAACTTGTTATCTTAGTATGAACTCTTGGAAAGATTTATCGGAAAGAATAACTTTGAGGTGGTTTCATACCCTACAAACGATTTCTTCTTATGTTCTCTCCTAGATAGGTACTTTGGAGTGATTCTTGATCGCAAGTTGAGGGATTGTTATATGATCTAACTATGTTAGCATTGTTGAGATATTGCACTAGCGTGAGTACGAACCCTAGGCCTCATTTTCAAGCTTTGCAATACTATTTATGCTCACTTTTGTTACTTGCTACCTTGCAGTTTTTATATTTTCAAAGTACAAAAAACTATATCTCCTATCATTACTGCACTTGTATCACCATCTCTTCGCTGAACCACTGCGCCTATACAAATTTCCATCGTATTTGGTGTGTTGGGGACACAATAGACTTTTTATTATTTGGTTGAAGGATTGTTTGAGAGAGACCATCTTCATCCTACGCCTCCCATGAATGGACAAATCTTAGGTCATCCACTTGAGGGAAATTTGCTACTGTACTACAAAACTCTAAGGTTGGAGTCCCAACACGAGTTTCCAAGAACAAGTTGTGTAGTAGACATCACGATGTGTATTTACCGTGAGGGCATCGAGCTCGGCCAATGTCGATGGATCCACATTTAAGCGAGACACGGATCACATGCTGCTATTAGAGGGTGCACGTGCGAGAATGGGTGCGGGAGCATGTGGTACTGCTGGAATACGTGAGGGTGCGGTCGCCAAAGCAAGTAAGGGTGTGGGTGCGAAGTTCAACAAGTTGCTCCCGATGAAGCTAGGCATGGGAAAATCAGATGGGGGCGGTTTGGATTTTGTTGCACCCATGGCGCCCTCCCTATAGTAGTACTTCCTTTTTGGCCTCGACGCCATGCCTATAGTAGCACTTCCACATGGTGTTGTCTCCGGTGGCATGCACACATCCATATTGTGGCCGCCTATCCAGCGGTTTTCCGTACATTATGTTAATTGCCCGGTTCAAAGGGGTGTCCCACTTCTCCGACGACTGAGTCGACTCAGTCGATGAGTCGCTTTCGACTACAAGCTTGTGTTGCTCTTTCTAAAAAATGAGCGTGAATCAATTATGAATGTGACTACAACGTAGTTGACTTGATCAAAAGCTAATATAAGGCGGTAAAATGATAATTAATAGTATTCTCATGAATTCCCTTGTAGGCCTGTCCGTGTAAAATTCCTTCCTTATAGGGTCTGTCTGTGAATACTCACAACATAAGCCATGGGTAGGCTAAAGAAGGTAGGAACCGAAGTGGCACCGGAGGGCGCTGGGGGCAAGGTTGGTACTAGCATGGAACGCACGATGTACCCAGGTTCGGGGCTCCCCGTAGAGATAATACCCCTAGTCCTGCCGGAGTGTATGATGTGTATGGATGGGATTACATGTTGCTCCTGGAGCTGTATCGGGGAAGACGAAGCAGGAGCAACTGACTCGACTCTGCCTCTTCTATGTGGTTGGTGTGCGCGTGTGATAAGTTGACCGACCCCCTGCATGGAGGGGGCGGGGGGTTTTATAGACGAACCCACCGGCCTACAATATGGATAAAGGGTACAAGAGTGGGACCCGACTAGCAGCCTCGCCGGCTGGCCAGAGGGCTCGTGGGGGGGTCTTGTCTTGACGCTTGAGGGGCCCGCCGGCTGCAAGGTCCTGTCTGGCTGTGGGACCCGCTGGCTAGCCAATGAGGCTCTCGCGTAAGGTTGACGCATGACACGTGTGGTACGTCTGGCGTCGTGCAACGAGATTCATCATGGGCAGACAGTACAGCCGCCTCCAATGTTCCCATGCCGAGTGCAGTAATGGAGTGGGAGTTTGACGGGCCAACACTGTGCTGGGTGATGGATCAGAGCCGGGGGAGGTCAGCGGCGTGGCCGCCGACGCTGGTACCCGCTGTGCACTCCGATCCAGTACCTTTGCTGACGTGTAGTCATCTTTAATCGTAGGTTCTCGTCATGACCTACGATCTGATGTGACTTGAGATCCCCAGCTGGCTAGCCTACTCAACTAGCCGGCCTGGGCACGGCCGACTCGTCCCTAACCGGCTAGCTGGCCTAGGCGGCTATAGAGAGGAAGCTTCCTTGCCTCTAGTTGGCACGTGCTGCCTAGCCGGCCAAAGAGTTGGCTGTCTCGCTCCCCAGCCGGTAGGTGTTGCCTAGCCGGCCAGGAGACTTGAGCCTTGTAGAATTGTTTTGGGTCATTCTTTCTGGGCTGAAGATAAATGAGCGGTCTCGTTGAGCCTACCCCGGGGTTATCCCCCCGACTGTAGTCCCCGAAGCTAGAGAGGCCCGCCGCTTGGTTGCGGGTGGCCTCACTGGCTTGATTGTTTGTCATTGTACTCCTGCCGCTGCCTGCGACAGGGAATGCCGGCTGGCTTCCAAGCGATGCCTCGGCTTCGTCGTAGGCTGCGCAAATCGTGCCAGGTGCCAGGCCCGGCGTGACGTGATGATGGTTTATGCAGGTGACGGGACCGGGCCTGGGCCCTAGGTCCCGCCACGACGCCCCCTCGTCCGCCGTGCGGAGGATCCTCTGCGGATTTACTCCGCGACGGTTGGGTTTGGGAAACGCTACCACCCATAATACACGGGATTAGTGGGGCTCTGCACGCACCGGATCCCCTCCACACGATCCTTCGTGGGATTTAAATGGGGTGCGGGGGTACCAAGGTGTGGGGACCCGACCTACTAGTCGAAAATCGCCGTGCTCAGTGATCCCAGAGATCAATGCTCACCGAACACAAATACCGAATAAAGAGTCTTACATCCAAGTACTGATTATTACAACACGTGACCGAAGGGTCAAGTTCACAAGACAGGGCCTAAGGCCAAATCAATCAGGTACACTAATAGCGGAAAACAAAGGGCTAAGTGGGTGCCCATGCCATCAAGCCTACACCGACATACATTCTGACTCGGAAGCGTCCTAGTTCGCAGGGCCGTCTCCAAAGACGTACTCATCTCCAAACTCCGGTCCTTCCATGTCTGGTTAATAACATAACCAGTGGCAAGCCAATGAGTACTTTGAATGTACTCGCAAACAGCCCATGATATAACCAACGAAAGTGAAGGATAACAATATCATGCATCTTTAGTGTAACTCATCTGGGTGTAATGATCATGAATATGCATCAAGTAAAAGAATTACTCTTGAAGAACGGGTTACTGATATCATTGTATCTGTCGAGGGCTGAACCATCCGGGTTCACCCTATATGCCAAGTCACCGAACTTGGTCATATCATTGCTATCATAGCAACACCTTTCTCAACACCACACACACACGCACTTGTTTTATGCGGAAACAACTCGACGTAGTTTAAGCAGGATTACCCAACTATCCTTGACCGTGGACACGACTATTCGAATAGTTTACACTCTGCAGAGGTAGTACGTTGGACACACGAGATCCGGGAAACTTCCGTGTCATCCACGACTCGCGGTATATCACATACCCGAGGTAAGTACCCGATCAATGCCTTTCCCCTGACGATACTAGACAAAGAGGTCCACTCGATTGGTACCCAGCCCACATGTTGTACATCTTACGAGCACCAACTCTAGACAGTACCAACCATGCGGGGACCAACGGTGTGTCTGGAACTCATAAACATGGCATAGTCGTCCTACCCGGCACGAGCACATCACGAGAGTGACCTCACATCAGTCCCGCCACTAGTAATGTGGCTCTTTAGTAGCACCGTCCAGAGTAATTAACATAGCCCCGTACCATAAGGGGTAACGTGGTCATATTGGTAAGGTTGGGACGGTCGACACATCATAAATCTATTCCCATTTCCAAAACCTTACTCACACAAATACTGGGCGCATCACTTCACCAAAAGTGACCACCTATCTCATCATCACCCTCGGGCATTAGTGGCACCCGACGGGGTTTTCATAAACTCTTGCTTTATGTCAACAACATGCTCATGATAATACTACTTCTATCTTTACTTGTCAACATGGTATTAGCATGACCTTCAAGGGTAGGTTCAAGCTCAATGCATGTGCTCCGGGGGAGCCTTCGCTAAAATCATATCAAATGATTACCGGCACTTATGATCATATGCAACGGGAATACTTGCCATTTTACTATGCAAAGTAACATATGCTCAGTCATGGTGAAAGGGCTGCTTGCCTCGGTCAGCTAAGTATCCGAGGTCTTCGAGGTCTTCCGCTCTCATTCCCTCGTCACATGGATTTTCTATCGTCGATAAAATACTAAATAAGAAATAGCTCACATAGAAACAGTCCACAAAGTTATTTTAAAAATGTTCTCTATTACTGATAAATCTAAGGTATTATTTAAAAAATATTTGCCTTAGTTTTCCTTGAAGGAATATTTTTTAAATCAACCAAACAGAAGCAAAACTATTTCAATTTAGTCCTTTTTATTAATATAAAATAGAATAGTTGTTGGAAAAATTCATCGAAGCATATCATTAAATAATACACATTTTTAGATGAATAACACTGGAAGAATTATATTTTTACATTGGTTAAATGTTTTTATAAAAATATTAGAAACCAGGGTTTTAAAAATAAAAGAAAACAGGCTAACTCCTGGCCTTGCTCGGCCCAGAGCTAGGCTGGCCCATGGCCAGCCAACAGCGTACCCATGCACGCGCGTCGTCAGGTTTGAACCTGACGCGTGGGAGGAGGCTGGGCCACCGACAGGTGGGGCACACCTGTAGGGGTCGTCTCCTACCTCTGGCCAGAGAGGAGAAGGAGAACGCCGACGAGGTTGCCGACGCGCTCATGCCCCAACGAACACATGAATGGGTTCGCCTTACTGTCGCCTACCTGCTGGTGGTCGAAACAACGACGAGGAGGCAGGGGTTCACCGGCGACGAGGAGGCTGTGGCGGAGGAGTTTCGGGAGGTGGTCGAGGGGGTGGCTAGAGACACGGAAAAGCTCGGGCGAGTTGGGGGAAAGCTTCCTGGGATCGAGAGGGTTAGTTTGGTGGGTCGAGGGGCGCAGGAGCTGTCGTGTAGCCGGAGATCGACCGAAGCTCCGAGGCGGAGGGGCCTCGGTCGATCTCGAGCACCGGGGCTCTGCTGGTTTGCTGGGGTGTCTAGGGAGGTACTAGTGATCGTGGTGGAGCTATCTGAGGGGTGCTGGAGCGAGGGGGATGGCTATTTATAGGCCCGCGACGGTGAGCAGATTCGGGAGCGCCGGTGACTCACCGTGGCGCGCATGGGGGTGCAGAGAGAGGCTGGGGTCGAAACCACGGTCTCAGGATGTGGTTTTGGACCGCCCGAACTATCTGCAGCAGAGAGAGAGAGAGAGGGGAGTCGAGCATTCGTGGCCACGCAACCTTGGTCGGTTCTCGAGCACGCGGGCACGCATCGTGCAAGCTCTAGCACGGGAGAGGAGGGATCCTGAGGCTTGCCTGACAGAGAAGGGTTGTCGGGGAAGAGGTTGGACATCTCGGGGGAGGCTGGAACTGGCCGAGGGCGTCGCCCCCACTTCGGTGACTTCCTGTAGCGCGCCCAGAGCATAGTTTTGGCAAGCCACGGCATGCTGGTGCGCTCTGAGGCACTTTGGTCGTGTCGAGCATGTCCTGGCACTGGCTGGGGGTGTGGCTAGCCATTTGGTTCTTGTGGGAGCTTCGGCTGGTCAAGGGAGGCAAGAAATACTGGTGCTATCAGTCATGAACTGAGATCTAAATTGGGGTTTTTCGCCTTTCCACTTTGAACCAGTGAGGGTCCAGTTGACTCGGGTTAGACACAGGTGCTGGCCACTTAGTCTATGAGTTTGAAGCAAAGGAGTTTGGTTTAGCTGTGGCTATGGTGGCTTTTTCCTATCTGTCAGAAGGTGTTCGACAATGGGTTTAGTGGGTTGCACCCCACCACTGGTGCTTCAACTTAACTGGTTTGGGTTTGGTGGTAAACCATGGAGTTTCACCAATTTTAAGCTCCAAAGGACAAGTTTAGCTTTGTAAACTTGAAAACACTCCAATATGACCAGATCTGTCCCTTCCAAAGGGAGTGTGGGCAAACTAAGTCCCACAAATCCCATTTTTGGTGTGGAACCCTCATTTGACGTATTAGGCACTCCTCCAAAATTTTAGCATCATTGGATAAACTTTGCTCTGTAGAGTTGCTCTAACTTGATTCTGGACATATAGGGTTTTAGGGTTATTTGGGGTCCTTATCCACCTTTGATCAAGGTGAAACTTTATGTGGACACCAAACAAGGCTTAGGGATATCTATGGAATTTTCTAGCAATTTATTGAGAATATTTCCTTTGGAAATATTTCAAAATGCCAAAACAGACAGAATATCTTTTATAGTTTTAATAAATAAATATAATATAAAATGGGGTTTAAAATCCTATGTATGGAAAATATATGTCCTTCTGATCATCTTAAAATTAATCAGATTTTTCTAAGGTAGAAGAGTATCTTTCCATGTTGGAATACCAATTCTGGCCTTAGAAATGGACAGGTTATTTAATTAGGAAAATAATCACAAAAATAATTATTTTTGTGGTTTTGAAATGTAAAGATAGGTTAAAATCAGATTACCAAATATGAGTAGAGGCATTGCTTGCTATCAAGGACATGTAGTGCAACTCAAAGTAGGTTTTACCTTGTTCAAAATAAGCAGGGTTTTTTGGAAATCACCATAATACCAAAGACTTTAGGGTTTTAAATCCTCACATGATCAAGCATACAAGCATACTATGTCAATCAGGGCATTCACAACATTAGTTTTGAAAAAGTTTTAACAAGCTCAGAATTTCACAATACAGACAAGTGATAGCAAAAACAGGGTGTGACAGACCTATCCCCCTTACAAGAATCTCGTCCCCGAGATTCCTAAGCTAGGTGCTAAAAAGGCGTCGAAATTCAGATCGCAGATAGTCTTCATGCTCTCATGTAGCTTCGGCTTCGGTGTAGTTACTCCATTGAACTTTGAAATACTTGATAGTGCGGCTCCGGGTGCATCTTTTCGCTATGTCCAGAATGCGGATTGGCCGCTCGCGGTAGGTGAGATCAGACTGAAGGTCAAGGGTCCGGTGATCAATCTCCTTGTAAGGATCGGAACGACTTGGCGCTTGGAGACACTTCCGAAGTTGTGACATGTGGAAGACGTTGTGCACACCCGAAAGTTCCGGAGGTAACTCCAAGTGATAAGCGACCTCTCCACGCCTTGCCGTGATCTTAAATGGCCCAATGAACCTTGGAGCAAGTTTCCCATTAATGTGGAGACACTTGGTTCCCTTGAGAGGTGTGACATGGAGGTACACTAGGTCTCCGAGATTGAACTCCACATCCCTGTGGCGAGAGTCCGCATAACTCTTTTGTCGTGATTTGGCTACTTTCAGATTTTCTTGGACTAGTTGCACCTTCCCTTCTGCCCTGTGCAAAACTTCTGGTCCAAAAATCAGCACGTCTCTGGTTTTAGACCAGTTGAGCAGGGTGCGGCATTTTCGTCCGTACATCACTTCGAACGGGGCCATCTGCGGCCTGGACTGGTTGCTGTTGTTGTATGAAAACTCAGCGAACGGCAGACAGTCCTCCCATTTGGCTCCGTGCGCTAGGATGCATGCGCAGAGCATATCTTTGAGTATCTGATTCACCCTTTCCGTCTGTCCTCCCATCCGCGGGTGGAAGGCGGTGCTAAAAGAGAGCTTGGTGTCGAGGGCCTCTTGAAGTTTCCTCCAAAACCTGGAGGTGAACTGCGTGCCTCGGTCAGATACAATCTCCTTGGGAACTCCAGGAAGGCTTACTATGCGCTCGATATAGAGACTAGCCAACTTGTTCCCATCATAGGTGGTGCTGACAGGGATGAAATGGGCCACTTTGGTCAAATGGTCGACAACAACCCATATCGAGTTATGGCCCTTGCTAGAACTTGGTAAGCCGGTAATAAAATCCATCCCTACCTTGTCCCACTTCCATTCCGGCACCTTGAGAGGTTGTAGCAGCCCTGCGGGTCGCTGATGCTCATCCTTAACTTGTTGGCACACATCGCACTAGGCCACATACGTCGCAATCTCCCTCTTCATGCCGTGCAACCAGATTTTTCCTCGGAGATCTTGGTACATCTTGGTACCACCAGGGTGGATGGAGTAGGGTGTATCATGAGCTTCCCGTAGGATCAGATCCTTGAGTTCAGCCTTGTTGGGTACGCATAAACGTTTCCCAAACCACAACACACCCTCATCATCTTCCAAGAATCCGGGGCCTTGCCTTCTTGAATCTTCTTCTTGATACCTTCAATGCTCTTGTGACCCTTCTGGGCTCCCTTGATGTCGTCTTCTAGCGTTCGTTTGACTTCGAGGTTGTCTAGGAATCCAGATTCCACTAGTTCCAATCCGAAGGTCTCCAATTCTTCATATAAGGCGGGCTGCCTTTCCTTAAGCATGACGTTTAAGGTGCTGGTCTTCCGGCTCAAGGCATCGGCCACTATGTTAGCCTTACCGGGGTGATATTGAATGCTGAGGTTGTAGTCCTTGATTAACTCCAACCATCTCCGTTGCCTCATATTCAATTCCCTTTGGGTGAAGATATACTTCAGACTCTTGTGGTCGGTGTATATTTCACATCGCTTCCCTAGAAGGTAATGTCGCCCTGTCTTCAGGGCATGCACTACTGCTGCCAACTCGAGATCATGGGTGGCATAATTTTCCTCATGCGGGCGCAGTTGCCGGGTTAAGTATGCCACGACTCTGCCATCCTGCATTAGAACCCCACCTAGCCCGGTCCTTGAGGCATCACAATATATCACGAACTCCTTGCTGATATCTGGAGTGGCCAATACCGGGGTGGTGGTTAGCCTCTTCTTCAACTCTTGGAAGCTCGCCTCACATTCCGGCGTCCATTCGAACTTCTTGCCTTTCTTCAAGAGCCGAGTCATAGGTCGCGCGATGCGGGAGAACCCTTCTACGAACTTGCGGTAATATCCCGCGAGTCCGAGGAAGCTCCTGACTTCCTTCACGTCGATTGGCGATTCCCAGTTGGTTACCGTGGTAATCTTAGAGGGATCAACTGCCAATCCACTTGCTGTCATAGTATGACCCTGAAATCCAACTTTGTTCAGCCGAAACTGGCATTTGCTAAACTTGGTGGCATACAGTTGGTGCTCTCGAAGCTTCTCCAATACTAACCTCAAGTGTTTCTCATGCTCTTCTTCAGACTTGGAAAAGATTAATATGTCATCAATGAATACGACGATAAACTTGTCTATGTATTCCATGAAGAACTTATTCATGAGGTACATGAAGTTAGCTGGGGCATTCGTCAATCCAAAGGACATGACAGTGCATTCGTACAGACCGTACCGGGTCACAAATGTCGTCTTTGGAATGTCTTCGGGTCGAATCTTTAGTTGGTAATATCCAGATCGGAGGTCGATCTTGGAGAATACCTTGGCTCCATTTAGCTAGTCGAACAAGTCTTCGATCTTGGGGAGTGGATACTTGTTCTTGATCGTGACCTCATTGAGAGAACGGTAATCGACGCAAAGTCGGATCGTCCCATCCTTCTTGGACACGAAGAGAACAGGTGATCCCCAAGGTGACGCACTCGTACGAACAAACCCTTTCCTGAGTTGCTCATCCAGTTGTTTCTTCAACTCCGCTAGCTCTTCAGGTCCCATCCTGTAAGGCTTCTTATAGATAGGCCTTGATCCGGGCATGAGTTCGATGATGAACTCGATGTCTCGGTCAGGAGGCATCCCTGGTAGCTCATGAGGAAAGACGTCCGGGTATTCACAGATTATTGGCACTCGGTCGAGCCCTTCCTCTGATAGGCTCTTAACTCGTGGCACTCGAGTGGGTACTGGCTTAGAGACATACTTGACTTTCACCCCTTGGTCACTTGTCATGGAATGGCCCTGTTAGCATAGTCCAAGATACTATGATGCTTGGCCAACCAGTCCATACCGAGAATTACTTCTAGGCCTTGCGACTTAAGCACAATGAGATCTACTGAGAAGCTCGTCCCATTGATAACTATCCCAACCTTCCTACACCCTAGGTTGGTCCTCAAAACTGCTCCCAGGGTTTGAATTGCCATATGCCCACGAAGCAAGGTAGGTTCTAGACCACACTTTTCTGCAAACTTTTGCGTAACAAAGGAATGTGAATCACCACAATCAAACAATATTGTTGCTGGGGTAGAGTTGACGAGGAACGTACCCAGAATGCAGTCCGGGTCTTCCTGTGCCTCTTCTCCGGAAATATGATTAATCCGCCCCTTGCTGTGATACTGCTAATTGCGGGGAGCCTGGCTCCTGGCTGGAGCTCCTTGGTCTGGATTTGGCGCATCAGGGCGCGGAGCATCAGGTTTATTGTTGGGGCACTGCCTGGAATAGTGCCCTGGTTGTCCACACCCGAAACAGGTAACTTGCGCTGGAAGGTTGGTCTTGCCCCCACTGTTGTTCGGTGGAGTGCTTGCTGGCTTGGCTTTGACTTGCTGCTGAGGTTGGTAGTTCTGACGAAATGTTGGATGCTTGTATTCTTGCTGCTGATAGTTGGGTCTTGCTGGGGCTGACTGCCATGGTCGCGGTTTCGAGCTAATCAGTCCTCCACTACCTATTAGCTTGCGCTTACGGGTGTCGTCCATTGCACGACGCTTGTCTTCCAACATAAGAGCCTTATTAACCAGGTCAATGAAGGTCCGGCATTCACAAACAACCAAATGATACTGGTGTGACTGTTGCAGTCCTTCCATAAAGCGCTCCACTTTCGCAGCCTCAGTGCTCACGTCTTCAGGTGCGTATCTTGATAGGAGGTTGAACCTGCAAATACTCCTTGACAGATCCACCGCCTTGCCTTAAGGCTCGGAATTCTCGCTTCTTAATGGTCATCATTCCCGAAGGAATGTGAGTGGCGCGGAATCCATCCTTGAACACAGCCCAAGTGATGACTTGCCCGGCTTGCATGATCTGAAATCCATCCCACCAGGCTCTGGCTGTGCCTCCGAGACAGTGCGTTGCATAGAGGACTTTCTCGTTGTCATCAGTGCACTTGACCAGCGCGAGAAGGTCATCAATAGTGCGGATCCAGTCATCGGCATCCAAGGGTTCAGTCGTCTCTGTGAATATGGGTGGCGTAGTCCGCATGAACTCAGAGAGAGTTGAGCGACCGTTGCCATTCCCGTTCTGCGACGGGTGGTTCACCAAGGTTTGAGCCAGCTACGGGATAGCGGCATTGTTGGCTTGACGCTCCTCTCGAAGAGATTGAAGGAACTGAGCCATGGTCAAGCCTTCAGGGAGAGGTGGTGGCGGTGGAACATCGTCTTGCTGCACGTGGTGATCTCCAGCTTGAGCTTACCCTCCGGTTCCCTGCTGCTGTCCTAAAGAGGCAGAGCCGGGGTTTCCGAAGGTGCTGTTGCGAGTTGCATTCACCACCCTGTCAGGGGAGTAGACAGGTCATTTTTTGCCGAACAGGTTGCACTTGAAATGGATGACGTTCTAGTAAAGAGGGGGTCTGGTGTCGTTCTAGTGTGCAAGATTTTTATGACAATGGTTTTGAAAAGAACTACGGCATTAAATTTAAAAGAAGTGATGTAGTCGCTCACAAGCTGCTTAAGGCAGAATGTGACTTGCATCCAACAGGTTCAAAGAACATCCGGGGTCATAAGATCGTGATACAAGAATTCCTACGCTCGGTACATCCTACGCTGCTAAGCGATCGACTGCGCGGCCTCATAAGCCGGCTCTGTGGGATCTTCGTCTTCATCTTCCTCTCTGTCTTCATCTTCATTAGTGCTTCCCTTCCTCGTGGGAGTAGGGGAAGGAAGCGTACCATCTCGACGTCTCATGGTTGGCGAGGTAGCGAAGAGTTTGCTGTACTCTTCTGCGGTTAAACGACGACTTTGAAGAGGATGAGGGGTTGAGCGTCCCGTCCTCGGATGAGGGGTTGAGCGTCCAAGTCCCGTCTACCTTATCTTTAACAAAAGGTAGGTGACGAGTAGCTGGCTCGTCTGCCATCTCAGGAAGGATGTCGTGGAGTCGCACGAGTGCCTCTCGTGTTGCTGTCTCCACAGCCAACATCAGATCCTCCATCTGTGGCCCTTCAAAGAACTAGCTAGTTGGGGAGTCGTTGGCCTTCACTATCACGTCCACGTGATACTCCTTGGTATCGGCGTTGACCCAGTGCTCGTGGTAGAGAAAGATGGGCGTGCGACGTACTTGACACTTCTCGAGGCTATCGCTCAAAAGCAGAGGGAAGCCCGTTTCCAGAAGCATCTCGGGTACAGCTGCCATCTACAAGGTGTAGAGGAGAGGGTTACAAATATTTAGTTGGTGCGGTTCTCAGGTCAATCTTATGTGCACTAATTGTTTCAGCTATCGTCCATGCTACCTAAGGCTTCCTATAGTCAGGATGGCTGTGATACCAGCCCTGTGGGGACCCCGACTTACTAGTCGAGAATCGCCGTGCTCAGTGATCCCAAAGATCAATGCTCACCGAACGCAGATACCGAATAAAGAGTCTTACATCCAAGTACCGATTATTACAACACGTGACCGAAGGGTCAAGTTCACAAGACATGGCCTAAGGCCAAATCACTCAGGTACACTAATAGCGGAAAATAAAGGGCTAAGCGGGTGCCCATGCCATCAAGCCTACACCGACATGCATTCTGACTCGGAAGCGTCCTAGTTCGCAGGGGCGTCTCCGAAGACGTACTCACCTCCAAACTCTGGTCCTTCCATGTTTGGTCAATAACATAACCAGTGGCAAGCCAATGAGTACTTTGAATGTACTCACAAACAACCCATGATATAACCAACGGAAGTGAAGGATAACAATATCATGCATCTTTAGTGTAACTCATCTGGGTGGAATGATCATGAATATGCATCAAGTTAAAGAATTACTCTTGAAGAACAGGTTACATATATCATTATATCTGTCGAGGGCTGAACCATCCAGGTTCACCCTATATGCCAAGTCACCTAACGTGGTCATATCATTGCTATCATAGCAACACCTTTCTCAACACCACACACACACACACTCACAAACACTTGGTTTATGCGGAAACAACTGGACGCAGTTTAAGCAGGATTACCCAACTATCCTTGACCGTGGACACGGCTATTCGAATAGTTTACACTCTCAGAGGTAGTACACTGGAGCCACGAGATCCGGGAAACTTCCGTGTCATCCACGACCCGCGGTATATCACATACCCGAGGTAAGTACCCGATCAATGCCTTTCCCCTGATGATACTAGACAAAGAGGTCCACTCGATTGGTACCCAGCCCACATGTTGTATGTCTTACGAGCACCAACTCTAGACAGTACCAACCATGCGGGGACCAACGTGTGTCTGGAAATCATAAAAATTGCATAGTCGTCCTACCCGACACGAGCCCATCACGAGAGTGACCACACATCACTCCCGCCACTAGTAATGTGGCTCTTTGCGAGCACCGACCAGAGTAATTAACATAGCCCCGTCCCACAAGGGGTAATGTGATCGTACTGGTAAGGTTGGGACGGTCGACACATCATAAATCTATTCCCATTTCCGAAACCTTACTCACACAAATACTGGGTGCATCACTTCAACAAAAGTGACCACCTATCTCATCATCACCCTCGGGCATTAGTGGCACCCGACGGGGTTTTCATAAACTCTTGCTTTATGTCAACAACATGCTCATGATAATACTACTTCTATCTTTGCTTGTCAACATGGTATTAGCATGACCCTCAAGGGTAGGGTCAAGCTCAAAGCTTGTGCTCCGTGGGAGCCTTCGGTAAAATCATATCAAATGATTACTGGCACTTATGATCATATGCAACAGGAATACTTGCCATTTTAACATGCAAAGGAACATATGCTCAGTCATGGTCAAAGGGATGCTTGCCTTGGTCAGCTAAGTATCCGGGGTCTTCGAGGTCTTCCGCTCTGATTCCCTCGTCACACGGATTTTCTATCATCGATAAAACAGTAAATAAGAAATAGCTCACATAGAAACAGTCCACAAAGTTATTTTAAAAATGTTCTCTATTACTCATAAATCTAAGGTATTATTTAAAAAAAATTGCCTTACTTTTCCCTGAAGGAATATTTTTGAAATCAACCAAACAGAAGCAAAACTATTTCAATTTAGTCCTTCTTATTAATATAAAATAGAATAGTTGTTCGAAAAATTCATCCAAGCATATCATTAAATACTACATATTTTTAGATGAAATAACGGTGGAAGAATTATATTTTTACATTGGCTAAATGTTTTTATAAAAATCTTGGAAACCAGGGTTTTAAAAATAAAAGAAAACAGGCTAACTCCCGGCCTGGCTCGGCCCAGAGCTGGGCTGGCCCATGGTCAGCCGACAGCCTGCCCAGGCGCGTGCGTCGTCAGGTTTGAACCTGACGCGCGGGGCCCTGCGCTCAGCGGCCGAGGTCAGCACGGGGGAGGTGGATGGGCCACTGACAGGTGGGGCACACCTGTCGGGGTCGTCTCCTACCTCTGGCCAGAGAGGAGGAGGAGAACGCCGACGAGGTTGCCGACGCGCACATGCCCCAACGAACATAGGAATGGGGTCACCTTACTGTCGCCTACCTGCTGGTGGTCGAAACAACGACGGGGAGGCAGGGGTTCGCCGGCGACGAGGAGGCCGTGGCGGAGGAGTTTCGGGAGGTGGTTGAGGGGGTGGCTAGAGACACGGAAAAGCTCGGGCGAGTTGGGGGAAAGCTTCCTGGGATCGAGAGGGCTAGTTTGGTGGGTCGAGGGGTGGAGGAGCCGTTGTGTAGCCGGAGATCGACCGAAGCTCCGAGGCGAAGGGGCCTCGGTCGATCTCGAGCACCGGGGCTCTGCTGGTCTGTTGGGGTGGCTAGGGAGGTACTAGTGATCGTGGTGGAGCTATCTGAGGGGTGCTGGAGCGAGGGGAGGGCTATTTATAGGCCCGCGACGGTGAGCAGATTCGGGAGCGCCGGTGACTCACCGTGGCGTGCATGGGGGTGCAGAGAGAGGCTGGGGTCGAAACCACGGTCTCAGGACGTGGTTTTGGACCGCCCGAACCATCTGCAGCAGAGAGAGAGAGAAGGGGGGAGTCGAGCATTCGTGGCCGCACAACCTTGTCCAGTTCTGGCACGCGTCGTGCGAGCTCTAGCGCAGGTGAGGAGGGGCCCTGAGGCTTGCTTGATACAGAAGGGTTATCGGGGAAGAGGTTGGACATCTCGGGGAGGCTGGAGCTAGCCGAGGGCATCACCCCGACCTCGGTGACTCCCTGTAGCGTGCCCAGAGCGCAGTTTTGGCATGCCACAGCAGGCTGGTGCACTCTGAGGCACTTTGGACGTGTCTAGCATGTCCTGGCACTGGTTGGGGGTGTGGCTAGCCGTTTGGTTCTTGTGGGAGCTTCGGCTGGTCAAGGGAGGCGAGAAATACTGGTGTCGTCAGTCATGAACTGAGACCTAAATTGGGGTTTTTGGCCTTTCCACTTTGAACCAATGAGGGGCCAGTTGACTGGGTTCGACACAGGTGCTGGCCAGTTAGTCTATGAGTTTGTAGCAAATGAGTTTGGTTTAGCTGTGGCTAAGGTGTCTTTTTCCTATCTGTCAGAAGATGTTCGACAATGGGTTTAGTGGGTTGCACCCCACCACTGGTGCTGCAACTTAACAGGTTTGGGTTTGGTGGTAAACCATGGGGTTTCACCAATTTTGAGCTCCAAAGGAGAAGTTTAGCTTTGTAAACTTGAAAACACTCCAATATGACCAGATCTATCCCTTCCAAAGGGAGTGTGGGCAAACTAAGTCCCACAAATCCCATTTTTGGTGTGGAACCCTCATTTGAGGTATTAGGCACTCCTACAAAATTTTAGCATCATTGGATAAACTTTGCTTTGTAGAGTTGCTCTAACTTGATTCTGGACAAACAGGGTTTTAGGGTTATTTGGGGTCCTTATCCACCTTTGATCAAGGTGAAACTTCATGTGGACACCAAACAGGGCTTAGGGATATCACTCGAATTTTCTAGGAGTTTATTGAGAATATTTCCTTTGGAAATATTTCAAAATGCCAAAATAGACAGAATATCTTTTATAGTTTTAATCAATAAATATAATATTAAATGGGGTTTAAAATCCTATGTATGGAAAATATATGTCCTTCTGATCATCTCTAAATTTAATCAGATTTTTCTAAGGCAGAAGAGTATTTTTCCATGTTGGAATACCAATTCTGGCCTTAGAAATGGACATGTTATTTAATTAGGAAAATAATCAAAAAAATAATTATTTTTGTGGTTTTGAAATGTAAAGATAGGTTAAAATCAGATTACCAAATATGAGTAGAGGCATTTCTTGCTATCAAGGACATGTAGTGCAACTCAAGGTAGGTTTTACCTTGGTCAAAATAAGCAGGGGTTTTTGGAAATCAGCATAACACCAAAGACTTTTAGGGTTATAAATCCTCACATGATAAAGCATACAAGCATACTATGTGAATCAGGCACTCAAAACATTAGTTTTGAAAAAGTTTTAACAAGCTCAGAATTTCACAGTACAGACAAGTGATAGCAAAAACAGGGTGTGACACGAGGAGGCCATTCGTCCCCTTCTCGCCCCGCATCGACGCCCTATTCCTCCCTGAGCCCAGAGAGAAAGAGACCGTCTGCTTTCGTCTTTGTCCTCTCCGTTGTCGTCATGACACCCGTCGCCCCAGTCTTCCCTAGCATCCATCGCCCGCAGTCATGGCGAGTGGCTCCTCTTTGAAGAAGACCTCGTCCCACGGAGCCTAGCTCGGAAGCCAGATTTGCGACGGCCACATCGAGGCGCTCAGCCACCGCCGGATGTTGCCTCTGGCCTCTCTCGTGACGGTGCGGATCCCCGACGCCGAGACCGCCCCAATACCACGGGAAGGATAGATCGTCCTATTCGACGAGCACTTCTACAGGGGCTTCGGGCTCCCGGCGAGCACCTTCTTCTCAAACTAGCTCATCTTCTTTTGCCTGCAGCCGCAACACCTGGCAGCGAACGCCATTCTCCAGCTGTCTTCCTTCGTCGTCCTGTGTGAGGGCTTTCTGGGGATAGAGCCTCGCCTCGACCTCTGGCAAAGCTTATTCTTCCTCAAGCAGCAGTCCAGGAAGATGGACAAGGCCGAGCTGGAGAAGCTTGACGGGCCTCGCCCGATGACGCCGTGCGGAGCTGCACTGGTGCACCATCGCTCGAAGTCCGGCTTCCCCCAGATGCCACTGCAAGAATCCATCAAGCAGTGGAAAAAAGGCTTCTTCTATGTGAAGAATGCCAGCCCCGCACACGACGCCCTCAACATGCCCCCATTCAACATCGATCCTCCGATGGCGAAGTTGAACTGGGGAGCGAAGTATCCGAAGCCGATTCCCGAGGTGGTGCAGATCGGCGCCTACCTTGATAGCTTTAAGGGTTGCGGCCTCCTGGGCCGTGACGTGCTTACCACCATGGTCTCCCGCGGGATCTTGCCTCTATAGAGGCGGCCCCATCTGGTTTGCCAGATCAGCGGCCGGTATGATCCCTGCCGGACCTCCACCAAGAGCTTCACAGCCAGCGCGGTGGCACGGGGTGTGAACTAGATTTCGACCGCCCACATGGACAATAGTGGGAACTTGGAGTGGGGGTTGGCCCCTTACGACATGTCCCGTCCACCTCCGATGGTAAGCACTCTCGTTGAGTCTGTTATTGTTGTTTTTTTTATAGTCGATCATCTTTTTGAGCTGCCCGCCGACTCCATTATGTAGATGTGCGAGAAGCTAAAGGCACTCAACCCGCCTGCCCCCGATGTGGTGACGTTTGACGCCTCAGATATCGAGGACGAGGGCAGGATCGAGCCTCTCTCTGCCGCCTCCTAAGGTTCGGAGGACACGCTGGAGTTGGAGGGCACGGAGCTGTCTGGTGAGCATCTAAAGCCCTTCATTGTTGATTGGACGGATGATGATGAGACACCTCCCTCCTTATCTGATGCAGCCTTCACGGAAGACTCCGACGGGGTGGAGGAGGTCACCAGCCCGCCTATGACGCGCGGACGGCGCCATAAGGCCGATGCGGCCGGTCTTGGCGAGGCGGCCTGGAGGAAAGGCAAGGGTGCCACAGCTTCCAGGCCGGCTCCTGATACGTCTCAAACGTATCTATAATTTTTGATGGTTTCACGCTGTTATCTTGTCATCTTTGGATGTTTTCTGTACCTTTTATATCTTTTTGGGCACTAACTTATTAATTCAGTGCCAAGTGCCAGTTCCTGTTTTCTCTGTGTTTTTGGCTCTTTTCAGATCTAATTTTGGAACGGAGTCCAAACGGAATAAAATCCCCGAAATAATTTTTTCCCGAACGGAAGAAGATCAGGGGGCTTGGGGCCAAGACAGGAGAGCTACAGGGGGCCCACTGATGACCCACAAGTATAGGGGATCCATCTAGTCCTTTCGATAAGTAAGAGTGTCAAACCCAACGAGGAGCAGAAAGGTGTGATAAACGGATTTCAGCAAGGTAATAAATGCAAGCACTGAAAGTAGCGGTAACAAGTGATTGTGTAGCGAGGTGAAACGTAGCGAGCAAAAAGTAACAAGTAACAAGTAGTAGCAACAGTGCAGAAAGTGGCCCAATCCCTTTTGTAGCAAGGGACAAGCCTGAACAAAGTCTTATAGGAGGAAAAACGCTCCCGAGGACACACGGGAATTTCTGTCAAGCTAGTTTCATCATGTTCATATGATTCGCGTTCGTTACTTTGATAGTTTGATATGTGGGTGGACCGGCGCTTGGGTACTGCCCTTACTTGGACAAGCATCCCACTTATGATTAACCTCTCTCGCAAGCATCCGCAACTACAAAAGAAGAATTAAGACCAAGTCTAACCATAGCATTAAACTAGTGGATCCAAATCAGCCCCTCACGAAGCAACACATAGACTGTGGTTTAAGCTTCTGTCACTCCAGCAACCCATCATCTACTTACTACTTCCCAATGCCTTCCTCTAGGCCCAAATATGGTGAAGTGTTATGTAGTCGACATTCACATAACACCACTAGAGGAAAAGACAACATACAACATATCAAAATACCGAACGAATATCAAATTCACATGACTATTATTAACATGACTTATCCCATGTCCTCAGGGACAAAAGTAACTACTCACAAAACATAATCATAATCATGATGAGAGGTGTAATAAATAGCATCAAGGATCTGAACATAAACTCTTCCACTAAGTAATCCAACTAGCATCAACTACAAAGAGTAATCAACACTACTAGCAACCTTTCAAGTACCAATTGGAGTCGCGAGACGAAGATTGGTTACAAGAGATGAACTAGGGATTGGAGAGGAGATGGTGCTGATGAAGATGTTGATGAAGATGCCTCCCCTCCGACGAGAGGAGTGTTGGTGATGACGATGGCGACTATTTCCCCCTCCGGGAGGGAAGTTTCCCGGGCAGGATCGTCCTGCCGGAGCTCTAGATTGGATCTGCTCAAGTTCCACCTCGTGGCGGCGGCGAAACCACGAAAAATCTCCCTTCTGATTTTTTCTGGACCCAGATGCTTCATATAGCAAAAGAGGGGGGCTAGTGGGCCGTCAGGGAGCCCACAAGCCCCCACTCCGCCACCAGGGGGTGGCGGTGTCTGGGCTTGTGGCGCCCTGGCAGCCCCCCTCCGGTAGTTCTTTCGCCCAGTATTTTTTATATAATCCCAAAAAATCCACGTAACTTTTCAGGGCATTTGGAGATGTGCGGAATAGTGGACTAGGATTTGCTCCTTTTCCAGTCCAGAATTCCAGGTGCCTGAATTCTCCCCCTTCAAATAAACCTTGCAAAATAAGAGAGAAGAGGCATAAATATGGTACCACAAGTAATATAACAGCCCCAAAAGCAATAAATATCAATACGAAAGCATGATGCAAAATGGACGTATCAACTCCCCCAAGCGTAGACCTCGCTTGTCCTCAAGCGAAGACCAAGTTCCACAAACATGTCCACATGTTGGGGGACGAAGGTGTCGATAAAACATAATACGGACATGAGGGCATCATGATCACACAAAGAACAGCAATACATCATAAAGATTCTTATGGGAAAGTAACAATTCCTTCACAAAGCAAAGCATGAAGTAAAAAACCTTACCGAGAAGTAACCAACAATAAACCATAGTCATTGAAGCAATTGCAATTTATCACAACATCAGAAAGAGTCAAATAAGAGCTTGTAAGGCAAACCCACATACTCAATCATCTCTTTTGTTTTCCAGAATTGTTACAACTCACGTGGTACTTATGGTGTCAAAGTTTCAGCTGGACACAGAGGAAGATAGGGGTTTATAGTTTTGCCTCCCAACCATTTACCTCAAGGGTAAAGTCAACAACACTAAAGCATAAGTACTCAACTCCAAGTTGATATATGAATATAGATCTTTCCCAAGCATGTGACGGTAGCCAAGACAAAGGCAAAAAAGGGAATTGGTGATGATCACCATGACTCTTACAAGGGCAAAAAGTAAAGGTACAAGATAGGCCCTTCGCATAGGGAAGCATAGGTTGTCATGCGCTTTTGAGGTTTGAATGTGTGTCCTCTTAGTGCAGAGGAACGTCACTTTATATTGCCTCCTTTGATAAAGAACTTTATTATGCAGTCTGTCGCTTTTATGTCTTCCTCATCACAGGATCGTACAAAGTTTATTCTCCACACACTAATAGATCATACATATTAGAGAGCAATTTTTATTGCTTGCACCGATGACAACTTACTTGAAGGATCTTATTCAATCCATAGGTAGGTTTGGTGGATTCTCATGGCAAAACTGGGTTGGAGGTTTATGGATGCACAAGTAGTATCTCTACTTGGTGCGGGAGTTTTGACTAATATGAGGTGGAAGCAATCGTCACATGCTAAGGGATCTCTAATCATATAACATTGTTTGGAAGCAAGCAAACACAATTCATTATGTTGTCTTCCTTGTCCAACATCTACTCCTAGGCATGCAATAGTTTGGTGAGTGCTCACGATTGTAAAAAGTGTCCAAGATGATATATTTATATGTGAACCTATCTTTCCTCATTACTTCTTATTAATTGCAACAATGACTAATCTCTATGTTTATTTATTCTCAACAAGTTTCAGTCATCATACGTGTCATAAGTGAAGTTATCACTTTCCATAAGATCGTCTCATGATCTTTCATGCTATCGTTCTTTTCATACTTTTGATCATGGCACAAAGCAAAGCCCTTGACTAAGAAACTCTTTACTATATAGCTCGTAATCTCGAATACATCGGGGGAGAGACAAAAGCAAAAGACTCAAACTAAACACTAAAGGCTAATTCCTCTAAAAGAAGAAATAAAAACTAAAAAGGAAAGAACTAAAACAAAGGTAAAAGCAAAAGATATAAAGTTGATACGATACCAGGGCAACTCCCCCAAGCTTGGCAGAAGCCAAGGGGATTGCCCATACCAATGCTTAGTTGTCTTCCTTTGGTGGTGATGGTGGTGTTGTTGGAGCCTTTGATTCCAAGAGAGCTATCAATCTTTGATTTATACCTTTGAGATATGTGACATGGTTTTCAAGCAAAACAACTTCACGAGAAAGGGAAATATTGCGAGCACGAGTTGTTTCGCAAAACCTCAAGAGTTCAATCAAGGATGGAGACAGCACGTGGAGGAAGGGTTGGAGAAAATCTACTCCTTCAACGTCTTCAATGTTGAACATAGGTTGAACTTCCTCCCTAGCTTGGGTTTTCTCCTTAGCTTGGTCCGTGGCTTCCGTGACTTCTACTCTTTTCAGATCGGCATGTACTTCCTCATGAACTTGGTGAAGATCATTCTCTCCAACAGATTCCTGTGACATCTCTGCTCTAAATCTGCGGCAGACAACAAGCTCAAAACGAAAACAGAGGAAAACTGCACGATACGGAGATCAAAACCTTCGGGTGACTATATATTTATTTTTTCTGGGCCAGAAGGAGTCTTCCACAAGAAAACGGAGTCCGGGAGGCACACGAGGTGCCCACAAGCTTGCCCTCCGCCACCAGGGGAGTAGGGGGCGGTGGCAGGGCTTGTGGCCGCCTCGTTCGCTCTCCGGACTGCTTTTTATTTTTCTAATTTTCCAAAAATTCCAAAACGGAGGAAATTTCCTATTGGAAAAGCATCGGAGTCCAATTTCTTACCAAAACAGATACATCTTCGTTTTCAAGGTGTGAAACAGGCTGATAAACATCCCTTATGTACTCCTCTGGAGTTATGACATTGATGATATTGGTCTCAACATTTATGGGAGTACCAGAGATGTAATGCTTGATTCTTTGCCCATTTACCACTCTAGGAAAATTTCCTTCTGTGTTATTGATTTTGATGGCACCGGAACGATATACTTCCTCGATAACATAGGGACCTTCCCATTTGGAGAGAAGCTTGCCTGCAAAGAATCTCAAACGAGAATTGTATAGCAGGACATAATCACCTACATTGAACTCTCGTTTCTGTATTCGTTTGTCATGCCATCTCTTAACTTTTTCCTTGAACAACCTGGCATTCTCATATGCCTGGGCTCTCCATTCATCTAACGAGCTGATATCAAACAACCTCTTATCACCGACAAGTTTGAAATCAAAGTTGAGCTCTTTGATTGCCCAATAAGCTTTGTGTTCCAGCTCAAGAGGTAAATGACAGGCTTTACGGTAAACCATATTATACGGTGACATGCCCATGGGATTCTTATAAGCAGTCCTGTAAGCCCATAGTGCATTGTCTAGTTTGCTAGAGCAGTTCTTCCGAGATCTATTGACGGTCTTTTGTAGGATCAATTTGATCTCCCTATTACTCAACTCCACTTGACCACTAGACCGAGGATGATAAGGAGATGCAACTCTATGGTTGACATCATACTTAGCTAGCATCTTACGGAAAACACCATGAATGAAGTGTGAACCACCATCAGTCATCAAGTATCTAGGGACTCCAAATCTTGGGAAAATGACTTCTTTAAGCATCTTAATAGAGGTGTGGTGATCAACATTTTTAGTGGGGATAGTGTCTACCCACTTAGTAACGTAATCCACAGCAACTAAGATGTGAGTGTACCCATTGGAACTTGGGAAGGGTCCCATATAATCAAAGCCCCAGACATCAAATGGTTCAATGACAAGTCAATAGTTCATAGGCATTTCCTGACGCTTACTGATGTTCCCTATTCTTTGGTATTCGTCACAAGACAAGACAAACTTACGGGCATCCTTGAAGAGAGTGGGCCAATAGAAACCTGATTGCAATACCTTATGGGTAGTTCTATCTCCAGCGTGGTGTCCTCCGTAGGCTTCGGAATGACACTTCTATAAGATCTGTCCCTGTTCATGTTCAGGCACACAACATCTAATAACACCATCTACTCCTTCCTTATAAAGGTGAGGATCATCCCAAAAGTAGTGTCTCAAGTCAAAGAAGAATTTCTTCTTTTGCTGATAGGTGAAACTGGGTGGTATGTATTTGGCTATGATATAGTTTGCATAATCGGCATACCACGGGGCACTATATGAAGTGCGGATGACATTTAGTTGCTCATCAGGAAAGCTATCATCAATAGGTAGTGGGTCATCAAGGACATTCTCTAGCCTAGACAAGTTATCTGCTACAGGGTTATCAGCACCCTTTCGGTCAACGACGTGCAAATCAAATTCCTGTAGCAGGGGAACCCATCTGATCAGCCTAGGCTTAGCGTCCTTCTTCTCCATGAGGTACTTAATAGCAGCATGATCAGAGTGAATAGTGACTTTGGAGTCAACTATGTAAGATCTGAACTTTTCACATGCAAACACGACTGCTAAAAATTCCTTCTCCGTGGTGGCATAGTTTCTTTGGGCACTGTCTAGAGTTTTACTAGCGTAGTGAATGACATTCAACTTCTTGTCAACTCTTTGTCCTAGAACAACACCAACAGCATAATCACTAGCGTCACACATGATTTCCAAGGGCAAGTTCCAGTCAGGTGGTTGAACAATAGGTGCGGTTATCAAAGCCTTCTTAAGTATTTCGAAGGCTTCCTCACAATCCTCATCGAAAACAAAGGAACATGCTTCTGCAAGAGGTTGGTAAGAGGCCTAGAAATCTTAGAGAAGTCTTTAATGAACTTTCTATAGAAACCAGCATGACCTAGGAAACTTCGTATACCTCTGATATCTATGGGGCAAGGCATTTTCTCAATTGCATCAACCTTAGCCTTATCAACTTCAATGCCTCTCTCAGAAATTTTGTGTCCTAAGACGATACCTTCATTAACCATAAAGTGGCACTTCTCCCAATTCAAGACGAGGTTGGTTTCTTCGCATCTCTGTAAGACTCGATCAAGGTTGCTGAGGCAATCATCAAAGGAAGACCTGTAATGGAGAAGTCATCCATGAAAACCTCGACAATCTTTTCGCAAAAGTCAGAGAATATAGCCATCATACATCTTTGAAAGGTGGCAGGTGCATTGCATAAGCCAAAAGGCATACGTCTATAGGCAAAGGTACCGAAAGGGCAGGTGAAAGTAGTTTTCTCTTGATCAGATTGTGCCACAGGTATTTGCGAGAAACCTGAATAACTGTCTAGAAAGCAGAAGTGTGTGTGTGTTTTGATAGCCTTTCTAGCATTTGGTCGATGAACGACAAAGGATAATGATCTTTCCTGGTTGCCTTGTTCAGTTTCCGGAAGTCTATCACCATTCTAAAGCCGGTAATAGTCCTTTGTGGGATTAGTTCATCCTTATCATTAGGAACGACGGTGATACCTCCCTTCTTAGGTACGCAATGTACTGGACTTACCCAATCACTATGAGCAACAGGATAAATGATTCCTGCTTCTAGAAGCTTTAATATTTCTTTTCTAATGACCTCTTTATCTTAGGATTTAATCTCCTTTGATGATCAGCAATTGGTTTAAAGTCAGGATCGGTTTTAATCTTGTGCTGACATAGAGTAGGACTAATACCCTTAAGATCATCAAGAGTATATCCAATAGCAGCGCAGTGCTTCCTCGGAGTCCTTAGTAACTTCTTCTCTTCGTGCTCTGAGAGGAGAGCACTAATAATGATAGGATATATCTCCTTCTCATCAAGATAGGCATACTTAAGAGTATCAGGCAACTGTTTAAGCTTGAACACAGGATCACCCTTTGGTGGGGGAGGATCCCCAAGCAGTTCAACACGCAGATTATTCTTGAGAATAGGATATTGTTCTAGGATAATTTTATCTATCTCATCTCTGTCCTCCATATGCATATCATTTTCATGCTCAAGAAGATATTGCTCTAAAGGATCCGTAGGAGGTACGGCAATAGAGGCAAGAGCAATGATTTCATCTCTACCAGACGGCTCTCTTTCATGGGGTTGTCTTCCAAACTTGGAGAAGTTAAATTCATGAGACACACCCTCGAAACTTACTGTGACAGTCTGCTTAATGCAATCAATGTGAGCATTGACAGTGTTGAGAAAGGGTCTACCAAATACGATTGGACAAAAGCTATGTTGTGCAGTACCAAGGACGAGGAAATCAGTAGGATACTTCGTCTTACCACACAGGACTTCTACGTCTCTCACAATTCCCACACGGCAGATAGTGTCTCCATTAGCTAGCGTAATAGTGACATCAATGGGTTCTAACTCAGCTGGTGCAATCTCATCTTTGATTTCATCATATAGAGAACGGGGTATTGCACTAACATTAGCTCCCATATCACATAAACCATGGTAACAGTGATCTCCTATCTTAACACAAACAACGGGCATGCCAAATACAGGTATGTGTTTGTCTTTCGCGTGAGGTTTAGAAATTCTAGCGGAGTCCTCACAGAATTTGATAACATGCCCATCTATGTCTTCGGCTAAGAGATCTTTAATAATAGCAACACTAGGTTCAACAGTAATCTCCTCAGGGGGTGCAAGTGGTCTAATGTAACCCCTACGTATAACCGTTGGAGCTTTAGAATAATCCTTTATCCTAGCAGGGTATGGTGGTTTCTCAGAGTAAGCACAAGGAACAACAGGATCACTAAAAGCAATGACTTTCTCCTCAACTAGATTGGTTTTGGCTATGTTGCTTTCTACAGGAGGATGATATTTAAACCACTTCTCTTTGGGAAGATCAACATGAGCAGCAAAAGATTCACATAGAGAAGCTATTATCTCATAGTCAAGTCCATACTTAGTGCTAAAATCTCTAGAAGTGTTTGTCTCAACAAAAGATTTAACGCAATCAAACTCGAAATTCATACCTGACTCCTTACCTTCCTCCAGCTCCCAATCTTCAGAGTTGCGTTTGATTCTCTCCAATAAATTCCACTTGTGATCAATATCCTTCTTCATAAAAGAACCAGTACAAGAAGTGTCCAGCATGGTACGATCTTCATGAGAAAGCCGAGCATAAAAGTTTTGAGTGATGATTTCTCTCGAGAGCTCATGATTGGGGCATGAATATAGCATTGATTTAAGGCTCCCCCAAGCTTGAGCTATGCTTTCCCTGTTATGAGGCCAAAAGTTATAAATAAAGTTCCGATCACGATGTACTAAATGCATAGGATAGAACTTTTGATGAAATTCCAATTTCAACCGATTGTAGCCCCATGATCCAGTATCATCACATAGCCTATACCATGTCAACGCCTTATCCTTAAAAGATAAAGGAAAGACTTTCTTCTTTACCTCAACCTCGGGTAAACCTGCAAGCTTAAATAAACCACAAACTACATCTACAAAGATCATATGCAAGTCTGGATGTGAAGATCCATCTCTTGTGAAAGGATTAGCCAGCAGTTTCTCAAGCATACCCGAAGGAATTTCATAAAAGATATTTTCAGTAGGTACCTCAGGTCGTGGAACAACTCCTTGTGCTTCCGTTCGTGGTGAAGATACCCCGAATAAACTCCTCAGAGGAACAGTTTCCATAGTGACAAGTGACAATAAATTTAAGCACAGTATAAAAATGTTTCCTTACCAATTTACACTTACCAAAGGCGCTTCACTCCCCGCCAACGGCGCCAGAAAAGAGTCTTGATGACCCACAAGTATAGGGGATCAATCGTAGTCCTTTCGATAAGTAAGAGTGTCGAACCCAACGAGGAGCAGAAGGCTTTGATAAACGGATTTCAGCAAGGTAATAACTGCAAGCACTGAAAGTAGCGGTAACAAGTGATTGTGTAGCGAGGTGAAACGTAGCGAGCAAAAATTAACAAGTACCAATTAGTAGCAACGGTGCAGCAAGTGGCCCAATCCCATTTGTAGCAAGGGACAAGCCTGAACAAAGTCTTATAGGAGGAAAAACGCTCCCGAGGACACACGGGAATTTCTGTCATGCTAGTTTCATCATGTTCATATGATTCGCGTTCATTACTTTGATAGTTTGATATGTGGGTGGACCGGCGCTTGGGTACTGCCCTTACTTGGACAAGCATCTCACTTATGATTAACCTCTCTGCAAGCATCCGCAACTACAAAAGAAGAATTAAGACAAAGTCTAACCATAGCATTAAACTAGTGGATCCAAATCAGCCCCTCACTAAGCAACGCATAGGCTGGGGTTTAAGCTTCTATCAGTCCAGCAACCCATCATCTACTTACTACTTCCCAATGCCTTCCTCTAGGCCCAAATATGGTGAAGTTTTATGTAGTCGACGTTCACATAACACCACTAGAGGAAAAGACAACATACAGCATATCAAAATACCGAACGAATATCAAATTCACATGACTATTATTAACATGACTTATCCCATGTCCTCAGGAACAAAAGTAACTACTCACAAAACATAATCATAATCATGATGAGAGGTGTAATGAATAGCATCAAGGATCTGAACATAACCTCTGACACCAATTAATCCAACTAGCATCAACTACAAAGAGTAATCAACACTACTAGCAACCTTACAAGTACCAATCGGAGTCGCGAGACAAAGATTGGTTACAAGAGATGAACTAGGGATTGGAGAGGAGATGGTGTTGATGAAGATGTTGATAAAGATGCCTCCCCTTCGACGAGAGGAGTGTTGGTGATGACGATGGCGATGATTTCAACCTCCAGGAGGGAAGTTTCCCCGGCAGGATCGTCCTGCCAGAGCTCTAGATTGGATCTGCTCAAGTTCCGCCTCGTGGCGGCGGCGAAACCACGAAAAAGCTCCCTTCTGATTTTTTTTCTGGACCCAAACGCTTCATATAGGAAAAGAGGGGGGCTAGTGGGCCGTTAGGGAGCCCACAATCCCCCACTCCGCCACCAGGGGGGTGGCGGTGTCAGGGCTTGTGGCACCCTAGCAGCCCCCCTTCGGTAGTTCTTTCGCCCAGTATTTTTTATATAATCCCAGAAAAATCCACATAACTTTTCAGGGCATTTGGAGATGTGCAGAATAGTGGACTAGGATTTGCTCCTTTTCCAGTCCAGAATTCCAGCTGCCTGAATTCTCCCTCTTCAAATAAACCTTGCAAAATAAGAGAGAAAAAGCATAAATATGGTACCACAAGTAATATAACAGCCCAAAAAGCAATAAATATCAACATGAAAGCATGATGCAAAATGGACGTATCACCCACAAGCCCTGTAGCCGCCACAAGAGGGGCGGCGGCTAGCAGGTTTGTGGCCTCCCTGGCGCCCCTGACCTAGCTCCTTCGCCTATATATTCCCTAAAATACAGAAAAAATAGGGGAATCCACGAAAACACTTTTTTGCCGCCGCAAGCTTCCGTTTCCGCGAGATCTCATCTGGAGACCCTTCCCGGTGCCCTGCCGGAGGGGACTTTGGAGTTGGAGGGCTTCTACATCAACATCATCGCCCCTCCAATGACTCGTGAGTAGTTCACTTCAGACCTACGGGTCTGTAGTTAGTAGCTAGATGGCTTCTTCTCTCTCTTGGATCTTCAATACAAAGTTCTCCATGATCTTCATGGAGATCTATCTGATGTAATCCTCTTTGGCTGTGTGTTTGTCGAGATCCAATGAATTGTGGATTTGTGATCAGATTATCTATGATATATATTTGAGTGTTTTCTGATTTCTTATATGCATGATTTGATATCCTTGTAAGTCTCTCCGAGTCTTGGGGTTTGTTTGGCCAAATAGATCTATGAGTCTTGCAATGGGAGAAGTGCTTGGTTTTGGGTTCATACCGTGTGGTGACCTTCCCAAGTGATAGAAGGGGCAGCAAGGCACGCATCATGTTGTTGCCATCAAGGGTAACAAGATGGGCTTTGTCGTAGATATGAGATTGTCCATCTACATCATGTCATCTTGCTTAAGGCATTACTCTGTTCTTTTGGACATAATACACTAGATGCATGCTGTATAGCGGTCGACGTGTGGAGTAATAGTAGTAGATGCAGAAAGTATCGGTCTACTTGTTTTGCACATGATGCCTATAGATATAATCATTGCCATAGATGACGTCATGACTTTGCGCGGTTCTATCGATTGCTCGACAGTAATTTGTTCACCCACCGTCTACTTGCTTTCATGAGAGAAGCCACTAGTGAACACTACGGGCCCCGAGTCTATTCACACCTATCGTTTCCACTTTTGCTTATACTTTGCTTTGTTACTTTGTTGCTTTCAGTTCTCACTTGGCAAACAATCTAGAAGGGATTGACAACCCCTTCATAGCGTTGGGAGCAAGCTTTTTGTGTTTGTGCAGGTACTTGTGATACTCCTTCACTGGATCGATACCTTGGTTCTCAAAACTGAGGGAAATACTTACCGCCGCTATGCTACATCACCCTTTCCGCTTCGAGGGAACACCAACACAAGGCTCCAAGGCCACGGGGGAAATCCTTTGCATATTTGCCAAGGAAGTCCCTAAAGGCGTAGCCATAGCAGAAGGATTCCTCGTGCCGTTGCTGAGGAGTATCAAGACAAGAATAGTCTCCCGTCAGCACGTGTTCCTGGCGCCGTTGGAAGGTCTTTTGTTGCAGTAGCAGAAGTATTTCTGGCGCCGTTGCCGGGGAAGGAGAGATCTATCCAAGTAGGTCTCACAAACTCATCTCTTGCATTTACTTTTTTGCCAGTTGCCTCTCGTTTTGCTCTCCCCCACTTCACATTTGCCGTTTTCTTTTGCCTTTCTCCTTTGCAGTTTTCTTTTGCCTTTTGCCTTTTTGCCATTTTCCCTTGCCGGATTTCTTGCTTGCTTGTGTGCTTGTTGGTTTGTTGAAGTCATCATGGCTGAAAACACCAAACTTTGTGACTTCTCGAGTACCAATAATAATGATTTTATTAGTACTCCGATTGCTCCCGCCACTAGTGCGGAATCGTATGAAATCAACGCAGCTTTGCTGAATCTTGTTATGAAAGAGCAATTCTCTGGCCTTCCTAGGCAAGATGTCGCATCCCATATCAATACCTTCATTGAGCTTTGCGATATGCAAAAGAAAAGAGATGTGGATAATGATGTGATTAAGTTGAAGCTTTTCCCTTTCTTGTTGCGAGATCGCGCAAAAACTTGGTTTTCTTCTTTGCCCAAAAATAGTATCGATTCTTGGGATAAGTGCAAAGATGCTTACATATCCAAGTATTTTCTGCCGAATAAGATCATCTCCTTACGTAACGACATCATGAATTTCAAGCAACTTGATCATGACCACGTTGCACAATCTTGGGAGAGGATGAAGCTTATGATTAGAAATTGTCCCGCTCATGGCTTAAGTTTGTGGATGATTATACAAATCTTTTATGATGGCTTGAATTTTGCCTCTCGCAATATCTCGGACTCCGCCTCAGGTGGAATGTTCATGGAAATCACGTTAGGAGACGCTACAAAACTCCTAGACAATATCATGACCAACTACTCTCAGTGGCACACTGAAAGGTCGCCTGCTAGCAAAAAGGTACACGCTATAGAATAAATTAACTCGCTTAGTGCTAAGATGGACGAGTTGATGAATTTGGTTGCTAGTAGAAACACTCCTTTAGATACTAATGACATGCCACTATCTTCCTTGATTGAGAGCAGCAACGCTAGTTTGGACGTGAATTTTGTTGGTAGGAACAATTTTGGCAACAACAATGCTTTTAGAGGAAACTACGTTCCTAGGCCTTTTCCTAGTAACTCCTCTAACAATTATGGAAATTCCTACAACAACACTTATGGAAATCACGACAAATTACCCTCAAATTTATAGAGGAATATCAAAGAGTTCATCAACTCTCAAAAGATTTTCAATGCGTCCATAGAGGAAAAACTACTCAAAATTGACGATTTGGCTAAGAGCGTTGATAGGATGTCTTGTGATATTGATGCTTTAAAAGTTATATGTGCTCCTCCCAAGGTCAACTTGGATGAAACTTTAAAAGCTATGCGTGTCTCCATGAAGGAGAGCAAAGAAAGAACCGCCCAAATTCGCGCTAGGCATGAATGTTTAAAAGGGTGCGTTCTAGTGATGCAAATCACGAAGATCTTAATGTGCTTGGTGTGGCTCCTCTTGAATGTTTTTTTCGCATGTCAAACCTATTGATGAAGGGGATGGATATGAATCCACTTTGGTTGAAAAACGCCCCAATGATTCGGAGTCCACCCATCTTGATGATAAAGGTGTGGAGAGTGGAGTAGACGAAATCAAAATTTTGGGTAGTAATGAAACTCCCACTTTAGATTTCAAGGAATTCAATTATGATAATTGCTCCTTGTTTGAATGCATTTCTTTGATGCAATCCATTGCAAACTCTCCACATGCTTATAGCCAAAGCAAGGCCTTTACCGCGTGTATCGTAGATGCTATGATGAAATCTCTTGAAGAGAAGCTCGAACTAGAAGTTTTGCAATGGATATAAGCAAACTTCATGATGATTGGGAACCTACTATCAAAATCAAGATAAAAAACTATGAGTGCAATGCTTTGTGTGATTTGGGTGCTAGTGTTTCCGTGATTCAAAGTCTTTATGTGATATTCTTGGTTTTCATGAGATTGAAGAGTGTTCTCTTAATTTGCATCTTGCGGATTCTACTGTAAAGAAACCCATGGGAAGTATCGATGATGTTCTTATTGTTGCAAATAAGAACTATGTACCCGTGGATTTCATTGTACTTGACATAGATTGCAATCCTTCATGTCCCATTATTCTTTGTAGACCTTTCCTAGGGACTATTGGTGCTATCATCGATATGAAGGAAGGGAATATTATATTTCAATTTCTTTTAAAGAAGGGCATGGAGCACTTTCCTAGAAAGAAAATAAGAGTGCCTTATGAATCTATGATGAGGGCTACTTATGGTTTGAGCACCAAAGATGACTATACGTGATTTCATCACATTTTGCCTAGCTAAGGGCGTTAAACAATAGCGCTTGTTGGGAGGCAACCCAACGAATCTATCCTTTTTCTCTCTGTTTTGTGTTTTCCACACTTTCATAATTCTGGTATGATTGTGTTTCTTTTCGCGTTTGTGCCAAGCAAAACCGTTATGATTAGTCTTGGGGATGATCGTTTGGTCATGCTGGAAAAAACAGAAACTTTCTGCTCACGAAAAGAATTGTCATTTTTTATGTAAGAGCTTTTAAGTTGATTCTTTTTGCTGCTGATTTCTACGCAAATTCTCTAGACTGTCGTAAGTTTTCGGAATTTTTGAAGTACCAGAAGTATACGAAGTATACAGATTGCTACAGACTGGTCTGCTATTAACAGATTATGTTTTTGTTGAGTTGGTTGCTTATTTTGATGAAACTATGGATAGTATCGGGGGGTATTAGCCATGGAAGATTGAAAATACAGTAACCCAACATCAACATAAGTAGAATTTAGGTTTTCTACAGTACCTAAGGAAGTGGTGGTTTGCTTTCTTATACTAATGTTATCACGAGTTTCTGTTTAAGTTTCGTGTTGTGAAGTTTTCAAGGTTTGGGTGAAGTTCTTATGGACAAAAAGATAAAGAGTGGCAAGAGCTCAAGCTTTGGGATGCCCAAGGCACCCCAAGAGATTCAAGGATGCCGTAAAAGCCTAAGCTTGGGGATGCCCCAGGAAGGCATCCCCTCTTTTCGTCTTCAATCCATCGGTAACGTTACTTGGGGCTATATTTTTATTCACCACATGTTATGTGTTTTTCTTGGAGCGTCTTGTATCGTAGGAGTCTTTTATTTTTGTTGTTTCACAATCATCCTTGCTGCACACCTAGAGATAGAGACATGCACTCACCGTGATTTTGTCGAGCTTCACTTATATCCTTTGGTAGACAATTCAGCTCACATGTGCTTCACTTATATCTTTTGAGCTAGTTGATTTTGCTCTATGTGCTTCACTTATATATTTTAGAGCACGGCCGTGCGTGGCTTGGTAGTTGATCTATTCTATGAAAGTAGTCTCAAAAGGGGTAGTTATTGAAAGGGATACGAAAACTTCCACCTTCATGTGCATTGAATAGTTAGAGAAGTTTGATTCATCTCAATTAGTTTTGAGTTGTGGTTGTGGTAATATAGAAGTTATGCTAGTAAGATGTTGTGGATCTAGAAATACTTGTGTTGAAGTTAGTGATTCCCGTAGCATGCACGTGATGAAATCTAAGCATGATTAGTCTATTGACTGTCATCCTTTGTGTGGCGGTCGGGAACGCGCGATTGTTTATACCTACCAACCGTTCCCCTAGAAGTATGCATTGAATGCTTTGTTTCGATTACTAATAAAACATTTGCAACAAGTATATGAGTTCTTCATGACTAATTTTGAGTCCAAGGTTTAGATGCACTTTCACCTTCCACCATCACTATCTTCTTTAGTGTCGTGCAACTTTCGCCGGTGCACAAAACCCACCATTAGCCTCCCTCAAAACAACCACCATACCTACCTACTATGGATTTTTCAAAGTCATTCCGAGATATATTGCCATGCAACTACCACCACGACATGTGCCACCACGTCTACATTGCCATTGCATGATCGTAAGATAGCTAGCATGATGTTTCCATTAATGTCTATGCCATGCTAGATCATTGTCACGGTACACTACCGAAGGCATTCCATATAGAGTCATCGTTGCTCTAAGTTTTGAGTTGAAAGTGTGATGATCATCATTGATGAAGCATTGTCCCATGTGAGCAAATAAAAGATGCCAAAGATGCCCACCAAAAACAAATAGGACAAAGATCTCACCAAAAAAATGATGAGAGAAAAAGAGAGAAGGGACAATGCTACTATCCTTCCACACTTGTGCTTATTAAGCACCATGATCTTCATGATTGAGATTCTCTCGTTTTGTCATCACCATATAGCTAGAGGGAAATTTTCATTACATAACTTGGCTTGTATATTCCAATGATAGGCTTCCTCAAATTTTCCTTAGGTCTTCGTGAGCAAGCAAGTTGGATGCACACCCACTAGTTTTCTTTAAGAGCTTTCACATACTCTTAGCTCTAGTGCATCATTTGTATGGCAATCCCTACTCATTCACATTGATATCTATTGATGAGCATCTCCACAGCTCATTGATATGCCTAGTTAATGTGATCATCTTCTCCTTGTTTGTCTTGCAACCTCCACCACACTCCACACCACTTATAGTGCTAAAACCATGGCTCACGCTCATGTATAGCGTGAGAGTTGAAAAGGTTTGAGAAAGTAAAGGTGTGAAAACAATTACTTGGCCAATACCGGGGTTGTGCATGATTTAAATTCATTGTGCAATGATAATAGAGCATAGCCATACTATATGCCTTTGTAGGGATAACTTTCTTTTGGCCTTGTTATTTTGAAAGTTCATGATTACCTTGCTAGTTTGCTTGGATTATTACTGTTTCCACATCAATAGCAAACTATTGTTTTGAATCTAATGGATCTGAACATTCATGTCACATAAGAGGAGTTACAAAGGACATCTATGCTAGGTAGCATGAAAGCATCAAAAATTCATTCTTTATCACATAAGAGGAGTTAAGCTTGGGGATGCTTGATACGTCTCAAACGTATCTATAATTTTTTATGGTTTCACGCTCTTATCTTGTCATCTTTGGATGTTTTATGTACCTTTTATATCTTTTTCGAGACTAACTTATTAATTCAGTGCCGAGTGCCACTTCCTGTTTTTTCTGTGTTTTTGGCTCTTTTAAAATCTGATTTTGGAACGGAGTCCAAACGGAATCAAATCCCTGAAATAAATTTTTCCCGAACGGAAGAAGATCAGGGGGCTTGAGGGCCAAGGCAGGAGAGCTACAGGGGGCCCACAAGCCCTGTAGCCGCCACCAAGGGGGCGGCGGCTAGCAGTCTTGTGGCCTCCCTGGTGCCCCCCTGACCTAACTCCTCTGCCTATATATTCCCTAAAATACAGAAAAAATAGGGGAATCCACGAAAACACTTTTCCGCCGCCGCAAGCTTCCGTTTCCGCGAGAACTCATCTGGAGACCCTTCCCGGTGCCCTACCGGAGGGGACTTTGGAGTTGGAGGGCTTCTACATCAACATCATCGCCCCTCCAATGACTCATGAGTAGTTCACTTCAGATCTACGAGTCCGTAGTTAGTAGCTAGATGGCTTGTTCTCTCTCTTGGATCTTCAATACAAAGTTCTCCATGATCTTCATGGAGATCTATCCAATGTAATCCTCTTTGGCGGTGTGTTTGTCGAGATCCGATGAATTGTGGATTTGTGATCAGATGATCTATGATATATATTTGAGTCTTTGTTGATTTCTTATATGCATGATTTGATATCCTTGTAAGTCTCTCCGAGTCTTGGGTTTTGTTTGGCCAAATAGATCTATGATTCTTGCAATGGGAGAAGTGCTTTGTTTTGGGTTCATACCGTGTGGTGACCTTTCCCAGTGACAGAAGGGGCAGCAAGGCACGCATCATGTTGTTGCCATCAAGGGTAACAAGATGGGCTTTGTCGTAGATATGAGATTGTCCATCTACATCATGTCATCTTGCTTAAGGCGTTACTCTGTTCTTTTGGACTTAATACACTAGATGTATGCTGGATAGCGATCGACGTGTGGAGTAATAGTAGTAGATGCAGAAAGTATCGGTCTACTTGTTTTGGACGTGATGCCTATAGATATAATCATTGACATAGATGATGTCACGACTTTGCACGGTTCTATCAATTGCTCGACAGTAATTTGTTCACCCACCGTCTACTTGCTTTCATGAGAGAAGCCACTAGTGAACACTACGGCCCCCGGGTCTATTCACACCTATCGTTTCCACTTTTGCTTTTACTTTGCTTTGTTACTTTGTTGCTTTCAGTTCTCACTTCGCAAACAATCTATAAGGGATTGACAACCCCTTCATAGCGTTGGGAGCAAGCTTTTTGTGTTTGTGCAGGTACTTGTGTTACTCCTTCACTGGATCGATACCTTGGTTCTCAAAACTGAGGGAAATACTTACCGCCGCTGTGCTACATCACCCTTTCCGCTTTGAGGGAACACCAACGCAAGGCTCCTAGTCCACAGGAGAAATCCTTTGCATATTTGCCTAGGAAGTCCCTAAAGGCGTAGCCGTAGCAGAAGGATTCCTGGTGCCGTTGCTAAGGAGTATCAAGACAAGAATATTCTCCCGTCAGCACGTGTTTCTGGCGCCGTTGGAAGGTCTTTTGTTGCAGTAGCAGCTCCCAAGCGAGCCGCGACGGGTCCTCCAGCCGGAGTACGAGCAGGCGGCGCTAAGAAGCGTCGTGCTGGTGCCCACAGGAGGCAGGTGCCCATCATCGCGGGGTAAGGGTTCCCTTTCGTGCTTTTAGCTTCGTCTTGCGCGAAGAATTGTCCTTCAAAGTGCTACTTGGCAGGGAGGCGAAGGACGTAGAGGAAGACACCGCCTCCGCCGCTGAGCGAGTCGGTTGGGCAGCGGCTGACGCTGCCAAGAAGGAACTCGAGGAACAATCCGCCCGCCGTTGGGATGCGGCCGCGGAGAAGATGGGCGAAGTCCAATCTCGGCCCAGCCAGGCCGAGAAGCCTGTGGAGAGGCGTACAAAGGATAGACATGACCCCTCCACGCGTGCTTGCGTTGAGGAGCCAGCTAGCGAGGCGGCCCCGAGGCGCGCCCGGAGGCCCGAGGCGGCCAAGCCGTCCTAGCCGGACACCTCTGCGCCAGTGGATCTCTAGGAGATCCGTGAGTCACCGGAGGCCGAGGTGGCAGCCAACGCGCCAGAACTAAACCTGGACGCGCAAGATGTGGCCCTGGACGCGCCAGAGGCGATCATGGACGCGCTGGACGCTGCCAATCCACCTCCTACTGTGGAGATAACGTCGGCTGGGATGTCGGCGGAGCTGGCCGCCACACCGACGCCTGGAGACTGCACCATCGTCGTCTCCAATCGTAGCCCGGCTGCTCCTGGAGCCGGCCCCAGAGCCGGGAGCGGCCCATGAAGGCTTGGCGAGCGGGCAACCTTGAGCGCCAGATGCTGCCCGCATGCACCATACTCCAAGATGTCCCGGAGCTGGTATCGCTGTTTGCCAACAGTCGATACAAGGTGGAGCAGGCAGCCCGCGTGGCGGGCAGCGATCTGGAGCGCCTAGAGGAGCCCACCATGGTAAGTGCCTCGTCTTTGTCTTGGATTTTGATTTTTTTTTCTTCTTCTTGAATCGGTGGGGGTGCGCCAGCGCACCCACTGGGTGTAGCCCCCGAGAATCGGGACTGCCAAGCATTGGCCGGGCCGAATCTCTTCGAGCTTATCTCTTGCTTTGCTTTTTTAGTGGGGGCACGTGATAACCCACAAGTATAGGGGATCGCAACAGTTTTCGAGGGTAGAGTATTCAACCCAAATTTGTTGGTTCGCCAAAGGAGAAGCGAAAGAATATTCTCAAGTATTAGCAGCTGAGCTTGTCAGATTCAACCACACCTGAAAGATTAGTGTGTGCAAGCAAAGTATCAGTAGCAAAGTAGTATGATAACAACGGTGCCAGAAACGATCTGTTGACGGCAGACTATTCCTAACTGTTGTATCAATGGCGCTGGTAGGTTGCACATGGGCGAGTAACTATTCTTCCCCGACAACAGTGTCAGAAAAGATCGTGCAACAAGTAACAGCGAAGTAGCAAGGAACAGCAGTAGCAGCAACAACAAAGTAACAACAGAGTGGCCCAATCCCTCTTGTAGCAAGGGACAAGCCTAGACAAAGTAACGTAGCAAAGACCAGTAGTAAAAGACTCATAGGCAGTGGATCGGTGATGGATGAGTATGACGGATATGATTCATCGTGTAACAGCTATAACACGGAGAGATATGTAACTAGCTCCCGTTCGTCAATCTAATGTAGGCATGTATTCCGTATGTAGTCATACGTGCTTAGGGAAAAGAACTTGCATGACATCTATTGTCCATCCATCCCGTGGTAGCGGGGTCCTAATGGAAACTACGGCATATTGAGGTTCTCCTTTTAATAAAGAACCGGACCAACAAATTAACACGCGGTGAATACATGAACTCCTCTTACTATGGTCATCTCCGGAGTGGTTCCGACTATTGTCACTCCGGGGTTGCCGGGTCATAACACATAGTAGGTGACTACAACTTGCAAGATAGGATCTAGAACACACATATATTGGCGACAACATAATAGGTTCAGACTTGAAATCATGGCACTCGGGCCCTAGTGACAAGCATTAAGCATAGCCAAGTAGTAGCAACATCAATCTAGAACATAGTGGATACTAGGGATCAATCCCCGCCAAGAACTAACTCGATTACATGATAGATCTCATCCAACTCATCACCGTCCAGCAAGCCTATGATGAGATTACTCATGAACAATGAAGAGCATCATGGAATTGTCGATGGATAAAGGCTGATGATGACGATGGCGACGATTTCCCCTCTCCGGAGCCCGAAACGGACTCCAAATCTGCCCTCCAGATGAAGAACATGATGTGGCAGGGCCTCCGTATCACAAAACACGATGAAACCTTCTCTTTGATTTTTTTTCCGGGAGAGACGGAAGATATAGAGCTGAGTTTGGGGGCGGTGGTGCCACGTGGGCCCCACAAGCCCTCACGGCGCGGCTAGGGGGTGGCCGTGACCCAGGGGCTTGTAGCCCACTCACACGCCCCCTCAGGTGGATCTTTACGTAGGTATTTTTCTTTTATTCCAGAAAAAATCTCCGTAAATTTTCAAGACATTCTGAGAACTTTTATTTCTGCACAAAAACAACACCATGGCAATTCTGCTGAAAACAGCGTCATTTCGGAAAAGTAGATACGACGGAGAGTATCAACTCCCCCAAGCTTAAAGCCTTGCTTGTCCTCAAGAAATTCAGTTGACAAACTGAAAGAGACAAAAGAAAAACTTTGACGAACTTTGTTTGATCTTGGTTTTGCAACTATGTCTAACTCATAACCAGAGTTTCAGCAAGATCACAAGCAAACCACATAAGCAAATGACATCTAGGTCTCACGATAAACTCATACCAATGTCATAATCAACTAGCGAGCAAATAATAATAAGTCTCAAATGTCAACACTTCAATCAAAGCAACATGAAGCAGTACGGATAGATGGTATCTCGCTAGCTCTTTCTGAGACCGCGAAACATAAATGCAGAGCACCTTCAAAGACAAAGGGCTAACTAAACATTGTAATTCAAGGCAATGAAGATCCAGTCATAGTCATACTCAACACAGTTAAAAGCAAAGCATAAAAATGACAGAGGTGCTCTCTAATTGGTGCTTTTGTAAGAGGAGGATAACTCAACAGGAACATAAATAGACAAGCCCTTCGCAGAGGGAAGCATTGATTTGCAGAGGTGCCAGAGCTCAAGCTTTGAAAATAGAGATAATAATTTTGGGTGGCATGCTTTCATTGTCAACGCAATGACTAAGAGTTCTCAACATCTTGCATGCTACACATGCTATAGGCGGTTCCCAAACAGAAAAGTAAAGTTTTGACTCCCCCACCACCAATCAATCACACTCCACGGCTAACCGAATCCTCGGGTACCGTCCATACCAACATCAATCCTGGGGAGTTTTTTTGCAATTATCTTTTCGATTTGAGCATGGAACTGGGAATTCCAATTACCGGACCCTTTCTCGTGAATGATAGTGAATAAACACAGATCGAGGATAACACGCCTAGCATGGAAGATAGCAATAGCCCCCTGTCACCACATGAGCGGTTCGGCCACGCAAAACAGATTGTTTCTTGAATATTTAGAGAATGGCACATGCAAATTTACTTGGAACGGCAGGTAGATACCGCACATAGGTAGGTATGGTGGACTCATATGGAACAACTTTGGGTTTATGGAGGTGGATGCACAAGCAGTATTCCCGCTTAGTACAAGTGAAGGCTAGCAAAGGACTGGGAAGCGACCAACTAGAGAGCGACAACAGTCATCAAAATGCATTGAGATTAACTAACATTGGGTGCAAGCATGAGTACGACATAAATCACCATGAACATGAACATCATAGAGGCTATGTTGATTTTGTTTCAACTACATGCGTGAACATTCGCCAAGTCAAGCCACTTGAATCATTCAAAGAAGGATACCATCCTATCATACCACATCATAGTCATCTCAACATTCATGTGGGCATCCAAGACAAACCATTATAAGCTCCTAGCTAAGTAAGCATGGCATAAGCAACTATGATCGCTAAGTTGTCATTGCAAACATGTTTCTCTCACAACAAAGCTGAACTAGGAACGGTGAGCTAGTCATATTTACAAAAACAAAACAGGTCGAGTTCATACCAGCTTTTCCATGCTCGGTCACTTCATCATATATCCTCATTATTGCCTTTCACTTGCACGAGCGAACAATGTGAACAATAATAAGCGTGCTCGTGCATTGGCTAAAGCTGGAATCTGCAGGCAAACACAAAGGAGAAGACAAAGTAATATGGCTCTTTGAAAGCTAAACAGGTATGCATGCAAGAGCCACTAAACATTGTAACCAATATCTTCTACCTTGACCCAAAGAAAAAGAAAACTATCTACACGGGAAAGCTCCCAACAAGCAAAAGAAGAAAAAGAAAATATTTTTGGGTTTTTCTCAAACTAGACAGACACACGAAAAGAAAACGAGAAAAAGAAAATAAACTAACATGGATGATACAGTGGCAAAGTGTGAACACCGGCTAACATAGTGAAAGCATAAGCAAGAAGGTAAAGTCGGTGAGAACACATACTCCCCCAAGGTTAGGCTTTTGTCCTAAGTTGGTCTACTCCCAAGAATGGTCCTAGCGAAACCCAAAATCATAATGGGGGTTCTACGGGAGCGCTGCAGCTACTGCCTGAATAGCTGCCTCACGGAGACGAGCAGCCTTTGCCTCCCTCTCATACTCCTTTGCCTCTCCTCTGGTTATGTAATATATTCGTTTTACCTGAAAGTCAAAGAAGGCACGAGCAGGAAGGGTAATATGGAAAACACGCTGCCGGTTAAATATCAAACGGTATAGGAGGGATTCGTCATCCCTCTCAGGGAACTGGTAGCGTGTCAAAGCGACGCGGTCAAGGAAAGCTGTATGGAGCGGGGGATCTCCTTCGCGGATGGGTACTCCAAGAAAATTTGCTATGCGAGTGGAATATATCCCACCAAAGAAATCCCCTTCAATAGCATTCTTGTTCAGCCTCGTTGCTATAATAGCTCCCATGTTGAAGCTTTTGTCACCTGTCACTGCGCTCTTAAGGATACTAAGGTCGGGTGCGCAGAGGTGACAATGCTCAATCTTGCCATTAATGCATCTGCCTATGAAGAGGGCAAAATAATGCAAGGCAGGAAAATGAATACTCCCCATGGTAGCTTGCGTAATGTCTCTAGTTTCTCCAACAGTAATACCAGAGCAAAAATCTCCAACCGAAGATTTAGGAGGATCATTAAGGCTACCCCAAATAGGTATTTTGCAAATTCTACTGAAATCCTCTAAATCCATGGTATACGATTTATCATAGAGATAAAATAGTACCGATGGCTCACGGCCTGCTGAAAATTTGAATCTACGAACAAAAGAGGCAGTGAGAGCAATATATTGTTCACATTTGTCGGAGATGAATTCTTCGAGTCCAACGTTGTGAAGAAGTGCATCAAACTCATCTTTGAAACCTGCCTCAATCATAAATTCATCAGAAGGCCATTCACATGGTTGTACCTGGGCGTCCCTAGGTTGGTAAGGATCAGGCTCCCGAATCGCAAGACGGGGACCTCTCTTGCTTGAGGAACCAGCATGAAAGTTTCTCCTAAACATCTTCCTTTTCTGAAATTTTCAGTGAACCAAAGGAAAAGTGAACAAGGCTCAACTAAACTAGTAGCCACTACTCTCACAAGTGCCTAGAGGCCATATTACGCATCAAAACTACTTGAGACCAACAAAAATCAGCATGCAAAGCTCAAGAACATGGTCACCAAGGCAGGAAAAATACGCGGAGTATAAGGCACTAGAGCAAAAACTAATTGGACCAATGGAGGAGTCACTTACCAAGGAGTAATTTCCCCAAAACAGTTCGGAGAACGGTGATTTGAGCAAAGAGATCGAAAATCCCAGCAAGAGGAGCAAGAACACGGGTTTGAGCTGCGAAAAGATTTTTTCTGGAGGTAGGAGAACCAGATGAGAGCAAGAATGAGTGGAGCGGGTGCCTGTGGGCCCCACAAGCCTGGGTGGCGCTGCCAGGGGGGTGCCCGTGCCCCTAGGGCTTGTGGCCCACTGGTGTGGCCCCCAAAAAAACTCTTTGTCTCGGAATTTTTCAAAAATTCCAGAAAAATCATACTTGATTTTTCGCGGCATTCAGAGAACTTCTATTTTTGGGGTACTTTTCTACCGGACGCTAAAACAGAAAACAGGGAAAACTAAACTAAATATATCATATTTCTTCTAAGCAACCTAAAGTGAAAGCTTGGAACAGAGGTTTGTGACTCCTAGATTCATCCATCTCATGGTCATCGAAAGAAGTCCGTTAGTGAGGTTGATCAAGCCTCTTTAACAAACGTTTTCGAATCGCAAAAAGAGAACGGAGAATTCTAGAATAGTCACTAGGTCACCTCAATAGGGACATGTATCTCCCCAACAAGCAAATCATACTTCATTTTGACACGAGGTATAGGGCATTAAAAGCTCCCAATAAGAATCGATGAAGTTTTTTGATAGCATTGATGCAATGTACTCGATATTGTTTCTTCGGAAAGTGCACCATATGCTCATTACCATTGACATGGAAAGTGACATTGCCTTTGTTTCAATCTATAATAGCCCCTGAGGTGTTTAAAAAGGGTCTTCCGAGGATGACAGCCATGGCATCGTCCTCGGGAATATCCAGAATAACGAAGTCTGTTAAGATAGTGGTGTTAGAAACCACAACAGGCACATCCTCGCAAATGCCGATAGGGAAAGCAGTTGATTTGCCGGCCATTTGCAGAGAGATTTTAGTAGGTGTCAACTTATCGAGTTCAAGTCTACGATAAAGAGAGAGAGGCATAACACTAACGTCGGCTCCAAGGTCACATAACACAGTTCTAACGTAGTTGCCTTTAATGGAGCAAGCTATAGTGGGCACACCGGGATCACCTAGTTTCTTAGGAGTTCCACCCTTGAAAGTGTAATTGGCAAGCATGGTAGAGATCTCAAGATCGGGTATCCTCCTCTTATTAGTCACAATATCTTTCATGTACTTAGCATACGGAGACATTTTGAGCATATCTGTCAAACGCATTTGCAGAAAGACAGGTCTGATCATTTCAGCGAATCGCTCAAAATCCTCATCATCCTTTTTCTTGGATGGTTTGGGAGGAAAGGGCATAGGTTTCTGAACCCATGGTTCCCTTTCTTTACCATGCTTCCTAGCAGCGAAGTCATTCTTATTAGTCTTAGGTTGTGGGTTATCAAGATCAGGTTCAATCTCCACATCCTTTTCATTGCTAGGTTGAGCATCAACATGAACATCACTATTGATATTATCATTAGGCTCATCATCATCACCAGATTGTGTTTCAGCATCAGAGACAGAGGAATCGTTTGGACTCTCATGTGTAGCAGCAACAGGGTTGCTAGCGTGCGGGTTCCTATCATCTTTCTTCTTCTTTCTAGGATGACTAGGTGCATCAGTGCTAACTCCTTGAGAATCTTGTTTAATTCTCTTCGGATGACCCTCAGCATACAAGGGTTCCTGGGTCATTCTACCACCTCTAGTGACGACTCTGACAGAATTGTCATTCCACTCATCGAGCAAGTCATTTTGAGCTTTAAGTACTTGTTCTACCTGAGTAGTAACCATAGAGGCATGTTTACTCAGAAGTTTAAGATCGTTGATGTTTCTGTCTACACAAGCACTTAAATGACTAAGCATACGAGCATTCTCTTCCAATTGTCTGCTAACATAATCATTGAAACTTTGTTGTTTGGCAAGGAAGTTATCAAATTCATCCATGCATAAGCTAGCAGGTTTATCAAAAGGAATATCACTCTCATCAAACCTACGCAGAAAATTTACTTCTACTACCTGTATCGGGTTATCAAGACCATGGATCTCTTTGATAGGTGGTAGATTTTTGACATCTTCAGATTTAATGCCTTTCTCTCGCATAGATTTCTTGGCTTCTTGCATATCTTCAGGACTGAGGAATAGCACACCTCTTTTCTTCGGAGTTGGCTTAGGAGGTGGTTCGGGAATAGTCCAAGCATTATCGTTGATCAAGATGTTATTCGGTAGAGTCTCAGCTTGTTCTACAGTTCGTTCCCTAAAAACACAACCGGCACAACTATCTAGGTGGTCTCCCCCAAGCTTGTGGAAGACTCTCTTCTTGGAGTTGAGCAAAGTTGTATATTTCCTGCAAGGCAGCTTGCTTCTTATGTGCAGGGAAATATTTTTCATAGAAGTAGTAGACCATATCCTGGGGACTACGCACACAACCAGGAGCAAGAGAAGTGGACCAGGTCTTAGCATCATCCTTTAGCGAGAAAGGAAACAACTTGAGCATGTAGTAGTGGTGGATCTTTTCCTCACTAGTGAATAGGGTGGCTATATCGTGTAGTTTGGTAAGATGGGCTACAACCGTTTTAGACTCATAACCGTGAAAAGGATCAGATTCGACTAGAGTGATTAACTCAGGGTCTACAGAGAATTCATAATCCTTATCGGTCACAAAGATAGGCGAAGTGGCAAACTTCGGGTCGTATTTCATCCTAGCGTTCAGAGATTTTTCTTTCCACTTGCGAGTAATTTCTCAACATCATAGCTATCCTTACACGCAAGAAAATCCTCAGCTATCTCTCCCTCCATAACATAGCGTGTATCAGGCATAACTGGCATAGTAGCAGGTTCTACTTCAATAGTATCATGAGTTTCAGAAGTATCATCACATCTAGGAGCAACTCTAGCAATATGTGCATCAAGGAATGCACCTAGTGGCAAAGCAGTATCAAGCATAGCATCATCAGGCATAGTATCAAGCATAGCATCATCAGGCATAGTATCAAGCATAGCATCACCAGGCATAGTATCAAGCATAGCATATCAGCCATAGCATCATCAGTCATAGTATCAAGCATAGCATCATCAAGCACATGCGACATATCAAGATTTCTAGCAGGAGGCAAAGTCGCAAACTTACTCAAAACTGAAGGTGAATCAAGTGCAGAGCTAGATGGTAGTTCCTTACCTCTCCTCGTAGTGGAAGGCAGGATTTTAGTTCTTGGATCTTTCGGATACCTCATAGTGATCAGCAGACGAAAATCCCAAGTGACTCAGAGAATATAGTTGTACTTCCCCGGCAACGGCGCCAGAAAAAGGTCTTGATAACCCACAAGTATAGGGGATCGCAACAGTTTTCGAGGGTAGAGTATTCAACCCTAATTTGTTGGTCGCCAAAGAAGAAGTGAAAGAATATTCTCAAGTATTAGCAGCTGAGTTTGTCAGATTCAACCACACCTGAAAGATTAGTGTCTGCAAGCAAAGTATCAGTAGCAAAGTAGTATGATAAAAACGGTGCCAGAAACGATCTATTGACGGCACACTATTCCTAATTGGTGTATCAATGGCGCCGGTAGGTTGCACGTGGGCGAGTAACTATTCTTCCTCGACAACATTGTCGGAAAAGATCCTGAAACAAGTAACATCGAAGTAGCAAGGAACAGCAGTAGCAGCAGAAACAATGTAACAGCAGAGTGGCCGAATCCCTCTTGTAGCAAGGGACAAGCCTAAACAAAGTAACATAGCAAGGACCAGTAATAAAAGACTCGTAGCCAGTGGATCGGTGATGGATGAGTATGACGGATATGATTCATCATGTAACAACTATAACACAGAGAGATATGTAACTAGCTCCCGTTCGTCAATCTAATGTAGGCATGTATTTCGTATGTAGTCATACGTGCTTAGGGAAAAGAACTTGCATGACATCTATTGTCCATCCCTCCCGTGGCAGCGGGGTTCTAATGGAAACTACGGGATATTAAGGTTCTCCTTTTAATAAAGAACCAGACCAACGCATTAACACGCGGTGAATACATGAACTCCTCATACTATGGTCATCTTTGGGAGTGGTTCCAGCTATTGTCACTCCGGGGTTGCCGGGTCATAACACATAGTAGGTGACTACAACTTGCAAGATAGGATCTAAAACACACATACATTGGCGACAACATAATAGGTTTAGATCTGAAATCATGGCACTCGGGCCCTAGTGACAAGCATTAAGCATAGCCAAGTAGTAGCAACATGAATCTAGAACATAATGGATACTGGGGATCAATCCACATCAAGAACTAACTCGATTACATGATAGATCTCATCCAACTCATCACCGTCCAGCAAGCCTACGATGAAATTACTCACGAACAATGGAGGGCATCATGGAATTGTCGATGGAGAAAGGTTGATGATGACGATGGCGACGATTTCCCCTCTCCGGAGCCCGAAACGGACTCCAGATCTGCCCTCCAGATGAAGAACAGGATGTGGCGGCGCCTCAATATCGCAAAACGCGATGAAACCTTCTATCTGATTTGTTTCCGGGCGAGACAGAAGATATAGAGCTGAGTTTGGGGGCGGTGGTGCCACGTGGGCCCCACAAGCCCTCACGGTGCGGCCAGGGGGGGTGGTCGCGGCCCAGGGGCTTGTGGCCCACTGGCACGCCCCCTCGGGTGGATCTTTGCGCACGTATTTTTCTTTTATTCCAGAAAAAATCTCCGTAAATTTTCAGGACATTCCGAGAACTTTTATTTCTGCACAAAAACAACACCATGGCAATTCTGCTAAAAACAGCGTCAGTCTGGGTTAGTTCCATTCAAATCATGCAAATTAGAGTCCAAAACTAGGGCAAAAGAGTTCGGAAAAGTAGATACGACGGAGACGTATCAGCGCGCTAGCGCACCCACTGGGTGTAGGCCCCGAGAATCGGGCTGGTTATGAGTTAACCAGGCCGAATCTTACTTTTGCTTCTTCTGTGCCTGTAGGATCGTTATGATGCCCAGGTGCAAGCATACAACATGCTGCGGGCTTAGAACCAGGCGGCCGATGGCCAGGTTGCCGAACTTCGGGCCCGGATGGGCGAGGTCGTCGTGGAGCAGGACGCCCTGCGCAAAGCAGACGGCCGGCTCCAGCAGCAGCTGACTCTTCTTCGGGTGGAGAACAAGGAGCTCGAGGCGGCCCGCCAAGCTGAGCAGGAGCAGTTGTGCGCCTCCATGCAGGAGATGGACAACTCCCATGCTGCCGACATGGAGCGTCTTGAGACGGTTCATCTCGAGGAGATGAAGCTCAAGGACGCTGCCTTGAAGGAGAAGGAGGAAGCCTTGATCCAGAGGCAGGCGCAGATGGCCAAGGCGCTGGACACAGCCGCGACCCTCCAGGAAGAAGTCGCCCGCATCACCCAAGCGAGCAAGGTGCGGGAGCTCGAGGCCGTGGAGAGTGCTCACGAGACTAACGGCCACTTCGACCGTGAGTCCTCTTTGTTTTGTCTTGAATTTTCTTCTTTGTCGCCTCCTCTTCTTACTCTTCTTTGCACCCCTTCCCTTATCTCAGGTCTCTTCCCTGAGACACGGGACGCAGCCGAGACGGTCATCGTGTGGCCGGGCAAGAGGTAGACGTCGCCTCCAGCTGGAGCGTGAAGGAGATCAGGGTGGGCCTCAGATCCCGCCTGCGTGCCTTGGGCGAGTCCATGGCGCGGCTCCAAGTCGCAGGCTCGTCGATGGTGAAGGCTCTGTGGCCTGAGGCCGTGGAGCCGACGTCGACGAGCCGGCTCTCCCACTGACTTGCGGCTGGCGATGATCGCCTTGATGCCTGGCGTGTTTCGGCCGCGCTTGCTGGAGCCTACATGGCCCCTCGCTTGGCCAAGTCTTGGTACCAAAACCTAGACTTGGGCAAGCTCGTCGCTCAGTGCAACGGCTCGGAGGGGGACCTGCAGGCCATGGAGGAGCAGCTGCACGTGAGGGCCAGCGACATCGCCTCGTACGCCGCCTGGGATGAGCTCAACTTGGAGCGGGTGAAGACGGCAACGTGATCCCTGAGGATCTGCACGGCCTTCAGCCCTATGATGCCGATGGCAGCTCCGAGGAGGCGGCCCTTCAAGTGGAAGACGCCGCCTCCAGCAGCAAGGCATATGCCGACTCCGTCGAGGATGGAGTCGAAAGCCCTCACGGAGGAGACGGCGCCACCGCCTCGGGAGCAGTCGGCGATGGTGAAGCCACCACTCGAGGAGCAGCAGCCGGGGCAACAGACGAGGCCGCCGCCCCTTAGCCGATCATGTTTTTCCTTTCGTTGTCTGCAATACTTTGTCAGTCCAACAGTTCCACCCACTGGGGGGTGTAATGAACTTCGTCCATGGGCCAATGCTTTTGAATGTATGAATTCTCCATTATATTCGTAATGCCTTACGTGATGTTTTATATCTTCCTCTTTTGATTCCTGCTTGACTTCTTTTTCTCCAACCCCTCTACTCCCCCTAGCTTCCGCTCCGCCACCCCGACAGGCGAGAGCCGGTCTGTGACTGGGTCGAGGTTTCTATCTTTGGGAATATAGGACTTAGATTTTTTGAAGCCATCAAGACTTAAAGACTTAGACATAAACCATCATAGGCCGGCTAGAATGGGATCGTAAAAAGATCAAACCAACCCGAGTCTGCAACCTTTTTGTAGTCAAACTTTTCATGTATCCGGCCTGACCTGGCGTCGCCTCGCTAGCCGGACATCAAGGAGCCGTTCTGTAACTGTTACGAGGCGACCAGGGATCGATCCGGCATACACTATGTCCTTTTCTACAACATAAGGAAGTCATCCGGGCGGCTAGCGAGCCCCCGAGCTTATTAGAGCCGGTCAAGGGACTCACTGAGTGAGTGAAAACTCTAGATATGAATCTAAAAAGAGGCATATGTGCATGCTCTTTTCATGGCATTCATTAGAAATACCTGAAGTGGGAGAAAGATACATATGTGCATGCTCTTTCCATGTTTGATACTTTCCTTCTAGCAATAGAACGGGCGAAGCAACGCCGCGTTCCATGGACGTTCCGTCTCTTGGTCGGAGTCGTCCCTCTTGCGCTTCCTTGGCTTCTGGGCATCGATCAAGTAGTATGCATTGTTGTGCAATGCCCTACTGATGATGAAGGGTCCCTCCCATGGGGATGAGAGCTTGTGCTGGCCGGCTATGCGCTGGATTCTTCTGAGCACCAAGTCTCCCTCTCTGAAAGAGAGAGGCTTGATCTTCTTGCTGTGGTAGTACCTCTGCTTCTGTTGATAGATTGTCGTCCGGCTCAAGGCTAGGCCCCGTGCCTCCTCGAGGAGATCAACGCCATCTTCTCTTGCCTCCTTCGCCTCCGTTTCTGTGTACAGGGTGACCCAAGGCGAGTCGAACTCAATATCCGTAGGGATGATAGCCTCGGACCCGTATACTAGAAAGAACGGGGTGAAGCCGGTTGACCGGTTGGGCGTGGTGCGGAGACTCCACAGTAATGCCGGCAACTCTTTGATCCAGCAGCCGGCTAACCTGACCAGCGGTGCCACCAATCTTGGCTTGATGCCGACCAGGATTAAGCCGTTGGCCCTCTCCACTTGGCCATTGGACTCGGGATGTGCCACTGACGCCAAGTCGAGCTGGATGCCTACCTTGGAGCAGTAGAGCGCCAAAGCGCCCTTGGAGAAGTTAGTGCCATTGTCGGTGATGATGATGTGGGGGGCGCCGTATCGGACAGAGATGTCCGTGATGAACTTGACAGTCGTGGGGCCATCAAGCTTCTTGATGGGCCTAGCCTCGATCCACTTGGTAAATTTGTCGACGACCACCAAGAGGTGAGTCATGCCACCGCGAGCCGTCTTGAAAGGGCCCACCATGTCCAACCCCCAGACGGCGAAAGGCCAGACAAGGGGATGGTTTTGCGGGCCGAAGGCGGCATGTGGCTCTGCGCGCCAAAATGTTCGCAGCCCTCGCATTTGTTGACCATGTCCACGGCCTCCTCGGGGGCCGTGGGCCAGTAGAATCCATCGCAAAATGCCTTGGCCACTAGGGTTCTAGAGGCGGCATGATGCCCGCACTCCCCCTGGTGAATGTCTTTGAGGATCTCCTATCCCTTTTCTGATTCGATGCAACGTTGGAACACGCCAGTCACGCTACGCAAAACCAGCTCGCGATTGATGATGGCGTAGGTTGCGGAGCTACACTGGATCTGCCTCGCCTTCGCCTCCTCTTGAGGATGTTCACCGTGAAGGAGGAAGGCCAGGACGGAGCCGACACAAGGGCTGGCTCTGTCTTGACCTGATTGTCAAGGGCTTCTACATCCCCCGCGCTTGATGAAGCAGTCGCGGGCTCAAGACACTGTGTCTCTAATGCCGTCGTGGTAGCCGGCTCTCCGTCTACCTGCATGACGTCCACCCACTGGGTGTCGAGACGACATGATTCGAGGCTTGGTGGAGCCAGATTTGTTGTTGTAGACGGGGAAGTGGTCGTAGCCGGTGAAGTGGTTATAGCCGGTGCCGCAATTGGAGTCGGTAGAGCTAGTGCAGCCGGAACAGGAGCTGTAGCTGGCGTAGCTGGCGTAGCCGACGACGCTTGCATCGAGGAATCAGCCGGCACAAAAATTGATGCCGACTCTGGAGACGGCATGATAGACGGCTTGTGCAGCTGCTCGAAGGAGACGCCGGCTGGGATGGCCTGTCTCATGGAGGCAATCTTAGCCAATGTATCGGCCGCCTCGTTGTCCGCCCTGGGAACGTGGTGGCACTCGCAACCCTCGAAAGTGCGGCTGAGCTGCTGGATGAGGAAGCGGTAGCTTGCCATGTCGGCGTCCCTGGCGTCCCATTTGCCAAAAACTTGTTGCACCACGAGGTCTGAGTCGTCGAAGCAGAGGAGCCGCCGGATGCCAATCTCCTTGGCGAGCCGGAGGCCGTGAGCGAGTGCTTCGTACTCGGCGACATTGTTGGAGTACGCGAAGTGAATTTGGAGAGCATACTTGAGGTGGAATCCTTTCGGAGACGTCAAGATGATGCCGGCTCCCAGACCAGTTCGCATCTTCGAGCCGTCGATGTTCATCCGCCAATGAGTGGAGTCTGGAGGTGGCGGCTCAAACTTGGTTTCAGCCCAGTCGACCAGGAAGTCGGCCACCACCTGAGACTTGATGGCAGTACGAGGCTCGTAGCGTATGTTGTGATCTGCCATGGCAATCCTTCCAGTCGCGTCACGGTTTCCCCTGATTTCTGAAAGTGGAGTGGTGCTCACCACAACGATGGCATGCTCTTGGAAGTATTGCTTCAACTTCTTTGCAGCAAGGTAAACACCATAACACATTTTTTGGTAGTGGGGATAGTTTTGCTTGGAGGTGGACAAGACCTCGCTGAGGTAGTAGATAGGGCATTGCACTTTTAGTACCTTTCCCTCCTGCTTGCGTTCAACTACCAGCACTACACTAACCACGCGAGTGGTCGCTGCAATGTATATGAGTATGGGTTCCCTTTCAGCCGGCGCTGCCAAGATTGGCAGGCTCGAGATGACCCGCTTGAGGTCGCGGAAGGCTTCGTATGCCTGGTCGTTCCACTCGAACTTCCTCGTCTTCTTCATGAGCTGGTAGAGTGGAAGGGCCTTCTCGCCGAGCCGGCTGACGAACCGGCTAAGGGATGCCAGGCAGCCGGCGAACTTCTGGACGTCTAGGATTCAAGGAGGCTTCACCATCCGCTCGATGGTGCTGATCTTCTCGGGGTTCGCCTCGATGCCACGAGCGGACACGAAGAACCCCAAGAGCTTGCCGCCTGGAAAACCAAAGACGCACTTCTCCGGGTTGAGCCGGATCTTGTACTCGCGCAGGTTGGCGAACGTCTCCTGCAGGTCGTCGAGGAGGCTGAAGTGCTGCTTGGTCTTCAGGCAGACGTGGATGTTTCTGCCAATCTGTGGCAGTAGGCACTGCTGTATGCAGCGTTGGAATGTCGCACAAACGTTCTTCAGATTGAACGTCATGGTGGTGTAGCAGTAGGCCCCGAAGGGCGTGATGAAGGAGGTCTTCAGGCGATCAGCTGGATCCAGCTTGATTTGATGGTAGCCTGAATAAGCATCCAGAAATGACAGCATTTCGCAGCCGGCAGTGGAGTCGATCACTTGATCTATCCAGGGCAACGCGAAAGGGTCTTTCGGGCATGCCTTATTCAGGCTTGTATAGTCGATACACATTCGCCATGTGTTGTTTTTCTTCAGCACCAGGACTGGATTGGCTAACCAGTCTGGGTGGAAAACCTCCATGATGAAGCCGGCTGCAAGGAGCCGGGTAATCTCTTCTCCAATTGTGCGCCGCTTCCCCTCGACGAAGCGGCGCAAAGGTTGTTTTACCGGCTTCGCATCCGGTCGCACGTGAAGTTCGTGCTCGGCGTACTTCCTCGGAACACCCGACATGTCTTTGGGGGACCATGCAAAGATGTCCCGATTCTCACGGAAGAAGTCGACGAGCTTGCCTTCTTATTTGGGGCTGACGCCAGCCCCAATGGTGACGCACTGCTTGGGTTTGCAGGGTCGAGTGGCACCTACTTGGTTTCTTTAGCCGGCTTGAAGGATCCTTCGCCGGCTGACTGGGACGGAGGAGAAGGGATTGCCGGCTGCTTGGTAGCCTGAGCCACGCGTCGGTCAATCTGTCTCCTCTCCTCAGCAATCACCATGGCGTCGGCCAGGCGGCTGTTGTCCTGTGCACACTCGAGCGACTTCTATTAGTCGCCAGCAATGGTGATGATGCCCATTGGACCCGGCACCCTCATCTTCAGGTAGGCGTAGTGGGGGATAGCCATGAATTTGGCCAGAGCCGGTCTACCCAGCAGCACGTGGTACGGGCTGCTGAGGTCCACCACCTCGAACCATATGGACTTGCGGCAGAAGTGAGCCTTGTCATCGAAGAGGACGTCCAGCTGGATTTTGCCGATAGGCGAGCAAGACTGCCCCGGCACGATGTCGTGGAAGACAGTGCTGGTCGGCAAGACGTCTGTCTCCTTGAGCCCGAGCTTGAGGTGGGTGTCGAGGTTGAGGATGTTGATGTTGCTGCCGCCGTCGACAAACACCCGAGAGAACCGGCAGGTGAGCCTCTTGGAGGCGAAGGTAGGGTCGAGGACGAGCGCGTCTGAGCCCGGGTTGGACATCACCGCAGGATGGTCAACCCGGCTCCTTGTGATGGGCTTTTCAGACCAGTGCATGTATTGAGGAACCGGGGGGACCGTGGCATTCACCTCACGCCGTCACTGGCGCAGGCTATGCTTGTCGTCGCCGTCACTGGTGAAGACGACGAATTCTCCGGATTGATGGGATAGTCGTCGTGGAGACGGCCGTCGTCACGAGGCGGCGGCGATGGAGCCGGAGCAGGACCGGGAGCCGGAGCTTGAGGTGCAACCTGTGCACCTGGGGAAGCCGGCAAGCCCTCCCCTTGCAACAGTCGTCGTGCAAAGCTACACTGTCGAAGGCTATGGGTAGAGGGCTGTGCCCCAGAATGTATTTTGCAGGGTGCGTCAAGCATCTACTCAAAGGTCTGCCTGGGCAACCGGTTGCCCTTGTTGGGTCGATTCCGTTGGGAGCCGGCCTGAGTAGCCGACACCTCACCCTCCACGTTGGCTACCAACTTGTTGTTGGAGCGCGAATCTAGCTGATCCGCCTTGCGCTTGTTGTTGTTCTGGCCGCCTTGATTGTCTCCATCCGGCTTAGGAGTAGCCGGCGTGGGACAGCCTTGTCCGAGGCGGTCACCTTGACTCGCATCACAGAGTCGGCCGTGGCGTACTTGTCCGCCTTGCCCATGAGCACCGCCAGAGAGGTGGGCTCGGAGCACATGAGCTTGTGCTTGAGGAGAGTGTCGTTTCGACAACTGTCAATGAAGCACTAGATGGCATGTACCTCATGCACTCCCTCGCAGGAGTTGCGAAGCTCCGTCCAGCGCGTGATGTAGTCGTGAAGGGGGTTCGTCGGGCCTCTGGAAGCACATGGCCAGCTCGCGAGGCCGGCCAGGGCGCTTGTAGGTGCCAGTGAAGTTGCAGACGAACGCCTCCTCGAAGTCGACCCATGAGTTGACGCTACCGGCTGGAAGGCTGTTAAGCCATGTCCGAGCCGACTCGGCCAACATGAGTGGCACGTAGCGGACTGCTACGCGCTTGTTGCCCTGGCAATGCCAATGGCGGTGGTGTAGTTGATCAGCCAGTCCTCTGGCTTGGCGGTGTCGTTGTACTTGGGAATATCCCGAGGCAAGGTGAAGCCTCGGGGAAACGTCTCCCCTCGGATCCGGGGGCCGAAGCAGGCCGGACCGATGGGACCGTCCTCCTCCAGGAGAGCTTACTGTGCCAGGGCCTTGAGATGCCTGCGGGCGTCGTGGTCGCCTTGGGGAATGCGAGCGCCGATCTGAGCCGCAATCGGAAGGGCACCTTGCGAACCGGTAGCATGGGTCCTCCCAGGACGAGGAACCTCATACACCAAGTCGCTCTCGTCATCTCCACGACGCCGACTGAAGTGTGCTCGCTCTGGCGCTGGGAGCGCCTGTCATGGCTTCCCTCGCCCTTCTGGCCGAAAGTGCAATGTGAGGAAGATCCCTTGGCATGCTGATGACCACTGGGGTTGCGGCTCGCTCCGGGGTTGGGTCCCGGAGACTCTCATTGGGCTTTACCGGGGTCAAGCCATGTCTGCTGCTCTTTGGCAGCGCCAAGGAGATCCTTGACCCGCTTCTCCTGGAAGGCGCGCTCCTCGCCCTCCAAACTCGGCATTTCTGCCATGGCCTCACATTCCGCCCGCAAGTTGGCTGCAGGAGTCTCGTAGATGGGCTGCTTGCCGCCTAGAATCTCGGCGATGACCCGGCCGCGGCCACGGGCCGAGCCAAGCCGGCTAAGGGCCTCGGAAACCGGAGTGAGGCCGTATGCGGAGTTATACTCGCGTTGCGTGGCCTCAATCCGGCGTTTCACCGAAGCAATGGCGATGCCCTCCTCCAAGATCTGCCTGCGAGCCTCCTCCAGCAAGGCTCGCACGTCGTTAGGGTTTGTGGAGGCAGCGATGGGCGTCTTCAGGCCGGTAAGCGCAACCTGAAGAGTGTCAGCGGCGGCAGCAGCAGGCTCACCAACGTTTGTTGACGCCTTGCCCTCCGTCGTGCTGGTGCCGGCACCGATGACCATCACCTCCACGACGTTGGAGACGGTGGCGACATGGTATGGGGTGAAGAACCCCACAGACGGCGGAGGACCGTCGAGGACGAGTACGTTGATGGGGTACACGTCGTGTGTAGGCGTCTCAGCGATAGAGAGCCTACTGAAGCTGGCGCATAACGCTTCAACATCGAAGTCCTCGCCAAAGTTGCAAGGACCATCATTGAGGCGCAGGTCGCTAAAGAGAACGTTGAGGTTCTCCATAGCAGCGACAACGACGTTGGGAGGCACCTCGTCATCGGACTCCCCATCCGAATCCGCTTGGCGGACAGGGACGTCGATCATCATCGGCGTTGCCTCATCGAAGGAGGGCTCCATGGGCATGCAGATCGGTCCGGAGGCGATGCATCCGGTGGTGTTGGTGCGGGGCCCCGCCCAGCGCGTAAAGCCAGCCGATGCCGCGATCGGCCCCACGGTGGGCGCCAAATGTCGGTGAATACTCACAACATAAGCCATGGGTAGGCTAAAGAAGGTAGGAACCGAAGTGGCACTGGAGGGCGCTGGGGGCGAGGTTGGTACAAGCATGGAACGCACGATGTACCCAGGTTCGGGGATCTCCGTAGAGATAATACCCCTAGTCCTGCCGGAGTGTATGATGTGTATGGATGGGATTACAAGTTACTCCTGGAGCTGTATCGGGGAAGAGGAAGAAGGAGCAACCGACTCGACTCTGCCTCTTCTATGTGGTTGGTGTGCGTGTGTGATAAGTTGACCGACCCCCTACATGGAGGGGGCGCGGGGTTTTATAGACGAACCCAACGGCCTACAATATGGATAAAGGGTAGAAGAGTGGGACCCGGCTGCCAGCCTCGTCGGCTGGCCAGAAGGCCCGCGGGGGTCTTGTCTTGTTGCTTGAGGGGCCCGCCGGCTGCAAGGTCCTATCTAGCTATGGGACCCGCCGACTAGCCAATGAGGCTCTCGCGGAAGGTTGAAGCAGGACACGTGTGGTACGTCCGGCGTCGTCCAGCAAGATTCTTCATGGGCAGACAGTACGACCGCCTCCACTGTTCCCACGCCGAGTGTAGTAATGGAGTGGGAGTTTGACGGGCCGACACTATGTTGGGTGATGGATCAGAGCCGGGGGAGGTCAGCGGCGTGGACACCGACGCTGGTACCCGCCGTGCACTCCAATCTAGTACCTTTGCTGACGTGTAGTCATATTTAATCGTAGGGTCCCGTCATGACCTACGATCTGATGTGACTTGAGATCCCCATCCGGCTAGCTTGCTCGACTAGCCGGCCTGGGCACGGCCGCCTCGTCCCTAACCGGCTGGCTTGGCCTAGGCGGCCAGGGACAGGAAGCCGCCTTGCCTCTATCCGGCAGGTGCTGCCTCGCCGGCCACAGATTTGGCTGTCTCGCTCCCCAACCGGTAGGTGTTGGCTAGCCGGCTAGGAGACTTGAGCCTTGTAGAATTGTTTTGGGTCATTCCTTCTTGCTGGAGATAAAGGAGCGGGCTCTTTGAGCCTACCCCGGGGTTATCCCCCTGACAGGATCCCACTTGAACCGAGACCTGATGAAGTCATGCTCCTGCTGGTCGATGAACTCAGCCACGGGGTCAGGGAGCCCAAGACGTTCATGTTGCGCGTCCTCCTTAGCCCACACGGGTGTGTTGCCCGTGTAACCATGACTTCCAAGGTGGTGGTTCCCGATGTTCCTTGCCTGAAGCTCCTTGCCTTTATCCGACCTGGCCTTAGTAGCTTCTTCAGTGCAAGTCGCCTTGAACTTTTCAAAGCCCTCTTCCAAAGTTATCGGATTGTCTCCTTTAATCCGGGCGTAGGCTTGATGGTCTACTTCAGCCTTTTTCACCCTTGTTTTCTTGGCGCTCAACTTGTTGCTGGACTTTGTTAGGGTTTTTGTTTATTTTCTTCATGGCAGGATCATTCCACGGGTTCTCAATTTCTATTTCATTCTATCCAGGAACAAGAATCTTGCATGCAACATAGTTAGGAGCAGGTGTTGCAAAGGTTCATTCTTTCGTATTTTTTTGTCATTGATGTTAGCGGTATCCCATAGGATGCATTCTAATTGGTTGTCTTACGTCCTTGCCACCTGTCGCGGATCTGTTGGCTCAAAATATCCTTCATGCACCTTCGTGATCACTAGTCTTCCAGTGCCCAGCTGATTTGAGCGTCGTGCCCTCTTTGCCTTATTCTTTCCTTCACTGTCTTGGGAGATACCATTAGTGGTCGTCTCCATCCAAGTGGTGATGTTGGTGGCATCAGCGTCGTCGGCGTCGGTGCCATCGACATTGGCAACAGTGGCCATCTCCATCTCCTAGCTGGCCAGATATTCGAGGTAAGCATGTGCTTCTCCCTCTTGGGTGCAAGAACCTTCGCCTTCATCTTTGTCGGCCATGTTTCCTAGGGTTCAATCTAATTGTTTAATTCTCGAGCTTTATATAATAAAATGAATATCGACTCTTTGAAAAATGGCCTATGTATTGACTGGCTGTTATTTCATACCCGTTCAGGAAAATCTCGGGCACTCATTATGTCTACATTGAAGTACACGTAATGTCGAAATTCACGAATTTTTTTGGCATGACGCATGCTAAAAATGGCACACATGGAGCACCTCAAATTTGCAGAAACGGAAGTGAATCAGCATTCCGCCAAAACATAGACCAATCAGAATGAGTTTCCCTCCAAACAAGAATGGCCTCAGGCCCACAACACATTGTATCAACATTCCTTAGGCATGAGGCCCACATTCTATCAAGAGCTATAATGTGGGTTTTAGGATGCTCACTAGCTGCTTGTCGAGGATGTGGGTCGGGTGTCGTGTCGATGATATTCCCAATCAGCATCGTAAAGCGAGAGGGCAATGATCTACGTGTGCGTCAAGCATTCACAAGATCAATTGTAGACACACATAGATATATAGAGAAAATACATAATTTTTTTCTATCCAATATTATCTCCAATCTACCTAATAAAAATTAGGTATATATGGACAACAACAAAAATTATTTACTTTCTCTATATATGGACGGCAAAATAATTTATCTACTTTTTCTATATATGGACTACAAAATAATTTATTAACTTTTTCTATATGTGGATAATAAAACAACAAAACCATTCTATTTTATCTTCATTTTCATTTTATTTTATTTTGCCTCATTTGGATTGCAAAAAACAAAACAATTTTTTTATCTTCATTTTTATTTTTTCCTCATTTTCATTTTCATTTTCTATTTTCATTTTCATTTTCATTTGGGCAGGAAAAACAATATTGTTTCCCTCATTTCGACAGCAAAGCAGCAAATCATCTATATCTCAACAAAAAAACAATAATTTTGAGTGAAAAAGAACAAAATAATAGGGAAGATGGGAGTGGGGGAACCGTTGTGGTCAGGGATGCCGAGGCCGAGAGAGACCGGGGCCAGGGTTGTAGGGGTTAGGGTTGTCGAGGTCGGGGTCGGGGCCGTTCGAGTTTGGGGTCGGCGGCCGGGGCTGAGGGAGGTCGGTGTCGGTGCCACGGTCGATGGCGCCGATAGTGGTGGCGGTGCTGGGAGAGAGAGAGGGAGGACCAAGAGTGATAGATTTGGGGAGGGAGGAGTGGGGAACGACGTGCGCCTGGGTATAGCAAACTTAGCTATAACGCTCTTTTGAAACACGAGCTATAGCTAAGTTAGCTATAGTGTGTTTAGGCCAACAAGCGTTGTAGCTAAGAGGCATTTTTCTTTCTATTTTTTTCCTTTTTCTCTTTATTTTACATTTTTGTTTTTCCTTTTTCTCTATCTTTTTTATTTTTTTATTTTTCTCTTTCCCTTTTTCCTTTCCTTGTTCTAAGTGGGAGCATGGGTTAGGGTTGTTTAATTATGGAGTAACACCACCCCCGACCCGGCCCACCGTATGATCACCTCCCACTATGGGTTGTTCCGAGTAATAATTAGTGCATAATATATATATATATATATATATATATATATATATATATATGTATATATATAACATCATTTGTCCGATAATGGTGTTAAGTACTTATACAAAATATGTACACACAAATTATGATCGTTTCTTAATTAGCATGTGGGAGACGACGCTTGTGACTGATCTTCTTGTTTCCTCTTTTGCTCATTGTCGAATAATTGATACCCTCATCTTGACTTCTTCTTTTCTAGGGAGTATGATATTTCTTAGGTAATGTCGTCCTATTTCTTCTTTTGATGTATGGTTCATCCTCATCATCATCTTCCCTCATCGGGTCACCGTACTGGCCATTGTCTTCCTTGTTGGCGACTCCATCCATTCCGACGATGCTCCTTTTGCCTCTCGTCATGACAACGGGGTTGGGATTGAGAGGGTCTTCTATGAATAAGCATTCGTGTCACATCCCTAACCCTTAAGCAAGTTAGTCTTGTGCTCATGTCTTCTTTGCATTTGCATCTAAGAAGTTTCAACAAAAACAACAAAGTGGCAAAGGAAAAACTCAAAACCCTAGCCACTATTTCAATTAAAGAAAATCTCAAACTAGTTCAAATCAATGAACCCAAAATGGCCTCAAGAAATGTTCAAACTTTCTGATAAATCATGAAAGTAAATGAGCATTGGAGGAAACTATTTTCTTGACACCTTAAGCATTTTTAAATTAATGCAAAAGCGTTCAAACTTAAAATTTGAAATCAGAATCTATAAATTTCCAAAAATGATGAAAACTTTGGAAATGGTTGGGAATGTTATAACAATATTTCAAGAGGTCTAAAATAGTTTTTACTTTTTGTTTTGGAGCGGAAATAATTAGCAAAACAATAGTTAGCAAAACAGAAAAACAAAAACAGAAAAAAAATGGGAAACCCTTACCTGTCGCCTAGCCTGGCCCGGCCCATCTCCCTCGCTCGTCCCCTCCCTCGCGCCAGTAGGCAACAGGAGGTGGCCGCCGCCTCCGCCGGCGCGGCCACGCACCTGTGCGCCTGCCTGGCCGCCGCCTCGCGCTGGCAAGGCCGGGGATAAGCCCCCTGAGGCCTCCCCTATCCATTCCCCAGCACCGTTCTTCCTCACCTCTCGGATCTTGCCCTCCCTCCTGCTGCCGCCATTGGAGCCGAGCTCGAGCTCGAGCCGCAGCACCTCTAGCCATGGGATCCCGCCTCCGAGTAGTCTGTTAGCTCCGCCTCGTCGCCCTGGTCATCTCTGCAGAAGCCGAAGCTTCCCCAAGCTCTGCATCGCCCCCAACGCCGTCGTCTTCCACCCCCAGCCGCCGGACCTCTCCCGTCGATTCGCTCCCTCCGACGCATCCCCGAGCCCCTCTTCAGCACCATCGGAACCGCCGTGAGCTCGTCGTCATTTCCCCTCTCGCCCCACGCTCTCCCGTGCATCGTAGCCTAGTTTCCCACCAAGGTCGAGAGCTCCTCTCCGCCGGCCATGTCGTCGCCGTCGCTGTGGTGTCCGATCCACACGCTCGAGCTAGGATTTGAGCTCCTGAAGCCTCCAGGAGCGTGTCGAGCCCTCCAGCTACCCTCCCCGTGCCCTAGAGCCGTCTCTCATAGAAGGCCGAGCTTCGGCCGCCGCTCCGGCTCGTCGCCGGCGCCTCTTCCGGCGACCCTAGCCTCCCCTGATGCCCCTGCCAGATCGGCCACTTCGCCAGCGTGCCGTAGCTGCAAACCGCGTGCGTTTTGGTGCTGTGCAGCGCCATTTAGGTCGCCTCCGGCGAGCCCTCCGCCGCGGGCCTGGTCGCCGGCGACCACCCTCCGATGGGGGTCGACGTGGCAAAGCTAACCCAGCAGCTCAGGACTTAATCACTCGCTGACAAGTGGGCCCAAGGCCAAGTCAAACCTCGATTAGGGCTGGTCAGCGCGGGATTAGTCCCAGAGAGGCTGACCAGTGGGTCCCCCCTGTCAGGTTTGACCTGAAACAGGTCGGCTGACCTGCTGACGTCAGTCTGATGCAATAATTAGAATTTCCAGTATAAAACTAATTCCAGGAAATTGCTAAAACTTGTAAAAATCACAGATTTTAATCTGTAACTCCAATGAAAATAATTTATATATGAAAAAGTATGAGAAAAATTCAAGGATTCTGAATATGCTATTTTCAACTATGTTTGAAAAAGTTGCAGAATCCTAAATTGTGGAATAAGGAATAATTCAATTCTTATAATTACTTTAAAAATGGAATTTGGAAAATTATTCAAATTTCATTCTGAATACAATGATCACCACTGTCCCAATTACAAATCAGTACCATAACATGACATTTCATGCATGTTAACATCAAGTTGATCTGAGCATCAGGTCGAATCAATTAAAACGGTATCCGAATACCCCGTTTGGAATTGATATCCGAATGTGATTCAAATCAACTCTAAACCTAATACATATTGATTATAACAACTTATCACCTTGCATTCTCATGCCATGCTCATGCATCATTTTGAGTGCATATGATTGTTATTGAATGTTGCCATTCATTTCGGTAGGCTCCGCACCCCCGGATTCCACCGAATATCCGTCTGACGGATATCGTTCCTCCTCTGAGCAACAAGGCAAGCAACCCCTTTGATCATCCCGATAACTCCCATGTTCTTGCTCCTGCACCTATTTATTGCATTTAAGATCAAATGCTTCAACTGCTTTTGCCACGATAGTTGAACCCACTTCCTTTGCATGACTTAACCTTGTCACAGTAAATAGCCGAACCTTGCAACCTAGCATACCTGGTAGTTGCTTGAGCTATGATGTGCCTTATCTTGCTATGCATGCTATGCTTAGAGTTGTGTATGGTCTGTCATCTGGGAGATGAACAGAATTGTGGAATGTGTTTGCTGAGCAAAGGTTGTGTGTTGAACTTGATTTGGTAAAGGTACCGGTGAAAGGCTGTGTAGGAGTACATGGCGGGTTGTTTCATTGGAACCGTCCTTAGGAACTGAGTTCCGTGTATGTATTCCAAGGCTAGATACTACCACATGCTGGGCCCTGAAATATGACCCCGCTCGGCCTATTAATTGCGTAGTACTCGGTCCAGGAGTTGCAAGTAGTTTCTGGTGTTTATAGTAATGCTGGAGGCCGTGCATGGTGCTGACCTGAGAGGTGGGCCGTGATGCGGTAGGCAGTGGCACGGTGTACCAAGTGGCACCCGGATGGTGGGCTTGGGAACCCTGCGCACATCGTTTGAGGCCGTGTCGGAAACCTCGGCCGGACTTCCGTACGGGTTACTCTCAGATAGGCGATAAACCTGGACTAGGTACTAGTGTGGTTAACGGTCGTGGCCGACTCCCTCGCTGGGCTTCCGCTTGAAGGTTGCCGAGGTGCATGACGCGCACATGGCGATAAGTGGCGAGAGCGTGTGTGACGAAGTACACCCCTGCAGGGTTATGATCTATTCGAATAGCCGCGTCCGCGGATATGGACTACTTGGAGACATATGTTGTTCATAGATAACTTCAACGGCTACTCATAAAATTGCCAAGATAAGCGTGAGTGTCGTGGACGGCATTTCCGTACGGCGACGGAATGATTCCACGATAGTGTATTGTTGTGGTGTTAGTGGACTCGTGTGCGAGAAATCAAGTTGTCAAAATTATTTAAAAATGTAAGTGTCTAGCCACGAGTCATATGCTGGCTTCCGCATGAAACCCCACAATACCTTTTGATACCTTGCATGAGTAGTTAGTCATCCTAAAGTCTTGCTTAGTACCGTCGTACTCATGTTTGCTAAATAAATGTTGCAGAGGTTGCCAATGACCCTAATGGAGGGTTCTTCATAGACATCGACGACGACGAGTAGCTGGTGTCCCAGCTACGATCTGGCCCTACGTCGGCTGTGTAGTATAGTCAGGCCATGTGCCTTCTAGTTGCCCCGTCTGTACCCAGACAGTTTATAACTCTTCCGCTGGCTTGTATTTGTATGACTGCTATTATGGGTCATGAGACCCTTAATGTGTAATATTATGTGTGTGGCTCTTCCGAGCCTCTTAAATAAAGGTTGTATGTTTATGGTTATGTTGTGATGCCATCGATGTATCTATACATATCGGTATGCCATGCGTACGTGTGTCGTACTTGATATGTATGGGGTTCGATTACCTAGTCGTGAACTTTAGTAGCACTCCTTACAAGGAAATGCCCCTTTGTGATCCAACGAGCCTTGGTAGTTCACTACTGCTCCGGACACATTGGTTGACCGGCTGTGTCCTTCTTAGCTGTTGTGTCTGTCCCCTTTGGGGAAATGTCACGCGATGTAATGGAGTCCTTGTAGCTTGCTACGACTCGTCTACATTCGCTGATGACCGACACCTGCTTTGTTGGGTCATGTATGCCTGTCCTTGTGCGGTACTGCCACTTTGGTTTATGACTAGACATGTCGATCCGGGTTCTTTGACATTGGATTGCTAGCGACACTATCGCATACGTGAGTCAAAAGACGCAAACGGTCCCGGCTAAGGTAAGGCTGCAGCCGTGGAGTTAACCGTGCGTGAGACCACAAAGGGATGCGATGTGTTACAGGCTGGATTCCTATGGCTTAGGATCGGGGTCCCGACAGCGTTGGTATCAGAGCCTGACTGACTGTAGGATTACTAAGCCAAACTGGTCGAAGTTGAGTCTAGAATTGCTTTAGTTATATATAAGGGAATTGTTTGTGGAAGGGAACGTAAGACTCTTGTTCTCTTCTCAAGTTATTCTATTCTGGTCATCCTCGTCTCTTCTGCGGGAATTAAGGACTAGGTTGCTCATCTTCTCCTAGGCTCGTGTTTCCGATCGGTAGCTTATAGGACTACGGGTCGAGAGATATTGGGTTTCTTTTATTCCTAGGAAGCAGGAAGTAAGTTTGGTGACCAGAGAGTTCAATTTGATAGTTGAGTGGTTACGCTATTCCATTTTTGGGTTGTCTCAAAATTTGTTTTTGAGCATTTACAGCCGTTATGCTGCCCAATTTTGCATTCAGAGCTCTAATGCTTTTGCATTACTCTCTATTACACATGCCTGGCCGTCCTTCTCTTCAGATGGTACGTCTGACCAGGTGCATTGATGTACCGGGTCATACGGCCATGCTGGTCAGGGTGATGTCGGTGTGCGGTTACCGCTGGTACCCCGAGTACCAGTGGAGGAACAGTACCGAGACTTCAACCAGAGCCAGTACATCTGCACTGTTAGGGTATTTCCAGACTACCCTGGAGCTGAGAAGCCAATCCATTGGTCCTATGGGTTGGGGGTCACCGTTGACATGGCAGTACAGGATGCTGCCTATTCAATGCTGACCATTATGAGAGCGAGACATGCACTGCTGCAGAATTCAGAGTTCTGCTATGTTCCGGCCTCTGAGCCTGGTGAAGAGGGATACCTTAGCGGAGTCTATTTTGATTCTTCTATGGAGGATCCACTTCTGCAGTCCACTGTTGAGATGCTAGAGAACAGAGACACGGATGCTCGTGCTCTCCGCATGGAGCTTTATGCTACCCGTGCCCGTCTGTGGACAGCCTTGACGCAGCTGGCACCGGTAGTCCAGACAGGGTATGGAGAGATGGAGATGCTGAACCCTGTTAGGAACCATCTTCCGGCCCACGTCGACTGGCCAGCCATAGGAGGAGTCACACCTCTTCGGGGACCCCTCTTACCACCAGTCAGGGGACCAAGGCCACATCCGTGTCCTTATGGATCCCAGGGATCTCAGGCTAGAGTGTTCCCTGATCCACAGGTTGAGCTTCCAGGTCATGGAGGTAATCTCTATGAGATGTTCTATGCGGATGCCTGAGCTGTGAGCGGAAGGATAGTATGGTAGTAGCCGTACGTTCACAGTCCTGCATGACTTGTGAAGTATGGTTGTAATGTGAAATGAATTCCGGAGGCCTAGATAAATAATGTATAGGAAGCTTGTAAGCCTCTGATGAGTAGTTTCACAATTCCAGTAGTTTTCTCTTCGGTTAAGGGTGTACTGAACTATGTAAGGGTGTGTATGAACCATTGATAAGGACGTGGATGTCGCCTAGAGGGGGGGTGAATAGGCGCTTTAAAATAGTTAAGGTTTAGGCTTGAACAAATGCGGAATAAAACTAACGTTTAATATGTCAAGCACAAAACCTACAAACAACTAGGCTCACCTATGTGCACCAACAACTTATGCTCAGCAAGATAAACAACTAAGTGATAGCAAGATATATTACAATAAACAATATGTCTATCACAAAGTAAAGTGCATAAGTAAAGGGTTCGGGTAAGAGATAACCGAGGCACGGGGAGACGATGATGTATCCCGAAGTTCACACCCTTGCGGATGCTAATCTCCGTTAGAGCGGTGTGGAGGCACAATGCTCCCCAAGATGCCACTAAGGCCACCATAATCTCCTCACGCCCTCGCACAATGCAAGATGCCGTGATTCCACTAAGGGACCCTTGAGGGTGGTCACCGAACCCGTACAAATGGTAACCCTTGGGGGCGGTCACCGAACCCGTACACGTGGCAACCCTTGGGGCGGTTACCGGTACCCGTACAAATTGCTCGGGGCAATCTCCACAACCTAATTGGAGACCCCGACGCTTCCCGGAGCTTCACACCACAATGATTGAGCTCCGAGACACCACCAAGCTTCTAGGACGCCAAAGCATCCACGAAGAACAATATCTAGGGTACTAAGTACTAAAGGTAGTAAGCTTCTCAAACTTCACTTCCACGTATCACCGTGGAGAACTCAAACCGATGCAACTAATGCAATGGCAAGAACACACGAAGTGGTCAAGTCCCTCACACTCAAATCCCTCCACAACAACAAAAGCTCTGGAGAAATATGAGAGGAAGAACAAGGAGCTCACAAAGAACTCCAAGATCAAGATCCAAGGGGTTCCCCTCACATAGAGGAGAAAGTGATTGGTGGAGATGTGGATCTAGATCTCCTCTCTCTTTTCCCTCAAGAACAAGCAAGAATCATTGGAGGGATAGAGAGTAATCAAGCTCTAAGAATGTCAACAATGGAGATAGAACAAGAGCTCAACGGATGAATAAGACCAAGGGGGAAGAAGACCCCCTTTATATAGTGGGGGAAAGAATCAGACCGTTACCCCCACTCTCTGCCCGAGCTCCAGCGGTACTACCGCTGGCTGCGGCGGTACTACCGCTGTCACTCCAGCGGTACTACCGCCAGCTAGCAGTACTACCGCTGGCTGCAGCGGTACTACCGCTGGCACTCCAGCGGTACTATCGCTGGCCCCAGCAGTACTACCGCTGGGCCCCTGGTAGTGCAAAGGCACTACCACCGCCAAGAAAGTCTTCGCAAAAAGGTCCGTCCACGAACAACCGCTAAGCAGGCGGTACTAAGCTCCTGGAGCGGTACTACCGCTGACCAGGGGCGGTACTACCGCTAGGGCCAGCGGTACTACCGCCAACTCTAGCGGTACTACCGCTAGGTGCAGCGGTACTACCGCTAGGTCCAGCGGTACTACCGCTCGCCACTGAAACAGCCATAACTTTCCCAAACGAGCTCCGAATCGAGCAAACCCAAGCTTGTTGGATTCAGGACGACAAGGGCTATCCAAACAGCAAATGGAAATCTTAAGACCATGCGGTTATGAATATGCCAAAGATATAGAGATGTGAGATCTCTATGAATGAAGAACCGGCAAAAACTCCAACATCGAAAACATCATAGTAGATGCATATGGACTCCGTTTTCGATGAACTCGAGCTTGTCACGAAGATGACCATAAGCTCTAAAACTCACAAAGAGAAACACAAAACAAGAACCAAGAAGTATGATGCAAGGATGCAAATGGTTTGAGCTCTCAACGAACGATACGATCAAGCTACTCACTTGAGAGCCCCCCTTGATAGAACAGCAATCTATCCTAACCAGAAAACCTATCAAGGGCAAACCTATACCTTGCACCTCGTCCTCTTGAGCTAGATGATGATGATCTTGGCTTCCTCAATATGGACCACCTTTATTGATTGTGTTGGCTTGATGAAGACTAGTTGATTGCTCCCCCATACTCACTATGGGTGAGCCACTCTTCAGCATATCTTCACACATCCATTGCCACCACAATGGACGGCAAGCTTCAAGCATGCTATCTTCGTGCTGATCCACTTGAACTTGCACATCGCAATATTGATGACGATCACAACTTGATGTCATACTCCATGGGTTGTATGAGATCTTCCCTTTGACGCAAGCCCATGGAAACACACCTAACCCCCACATAGAACTCTCACGAAGACCATGGGTTAGTACACAAACACGTAATGGACAATGCTTACCATACCATGGGATCACTTGATCCCTCTCGGTACATCTTGTACGCTTTGTGTGTTGATCATCTTGGTTTACTCTTTGTCTGAGATCTTGATCAACCATTGATGATGATCACAACTTGACGTCATACTCCATGGGTTGTATGAGATCTTCCCTTTGACGCAAGCCCATGTAATAACACCTAACCCCCACATAGAACTCTCACGAAGACCATGGGTTAGTACACAAACACGTAATGGACAATGCTTACCATACCATGGGATCACTTGATCCCTCTCGGTACATCTTGTACGCTTTGTGTGTTGATCATCTTGATTTACTCTTTGTCTGAGATCTTGATCAACCATGTGTCTCTATGACCATTCTTTGGATAATACCTTGAATACCATCTTGGTCATCATATAAACTCCTTGAACCCAACAGATGGACTTCAAGAAGTGCCTATGGACAAATCCTATAACTGTAACTTAAGGCAACCATTAGTCCATAGGAATTGTCATCAAGTACCAAAACCACATATGGAGATATATGCTCCAACAACCATGGTGTATATATAGCAGTTGCTTGTTACCATGCTGTTCGGATATTCATTTCCGCATTCCGTGTGTTCAGTACATTCTTAATCCATAGTTAGTATTGATATGATATTGGTCTAAGCAATGAGTTTGTTTGTCAGGATGGTGTTCACCAGGTTGAACCGTGCCCCTGCTCATGAGCAAGGTGAGGGTAGTCAAGCGTCGTAGGAAGACCTGCCTCACCCACTTTCTCTGGTAGAAGTGATGCTTGAGGGAGAAAGAAACAAAAGGGAGACCAACCGACTGCTAGAGCGTATTGAGCAGAATACGGCTCGACGGCCTAGGAATGTTGCAGTGTCCCTCAATGACTTTGTGAAGCTGAATCCTCCAAAGTTTCATCATTCCGTCGATCCCCTCGACGCTGATGACTGGCTGTGCAGCATCTCACGCAAGATTTGCTCTGTGAATGTGTCTGAGGCCGACAAGGTGACCTTTGCGGCGTATTTCCTGGAAGGACCTGCCAATTTGTGGTGGGAGAATTTTGAAGCTATGCATCCCGCTGAACCAGTGGCCACATGGGCAGACTTCAGTGCAGCTTTTCGTCTGCACCATATTCCAGAGGGCCTGATGGACAGAAAGAGAGAGGAGTTATGTGCCTTCACTCAGGGCAAGTTGTCTGTGGATGCCTATAGCCACGAGTTCGGTAACCTCGCCCGCTATGCAACAGAGGAGGTGTCTACTGACGCCAAGAAGCAAGCAAGATTTCGTAAGGGTCTGAGCCCTGAGCTCCGTCGTGACCTGCGCCTCCATGAGTGTGCAAGTTTTGAAGCCCTAGTCAACAAGGCGATCAGTGCGGAGACTGGTCATACTGACTTCGAAGCCACAAGGAAGCACTCCCGTGACTTTGGCTCGTCTTCTGGTTCCGCGTTTCCAAAACGCAGGCTGTGGGTTCCAAACAGTTCTCTGCCGCCACGGTACACTCCGAGGCCATCCTACGTGGCGCCTCAGACGGATCAGGCCAACCCTCCAGCAAAATCTTATGGTGGTCCAGCTAGAAATGCTGCACCACGTGCCAACCAGGTGATATGCTACAAGTGTGGAGAACCAGGGCACTATTCCCGTGAGTGTCCTCAGAATGTGGGTGCCAAGCAACCCGGAAAGACCATCGGGCAGGCCAAGTCGGGCAAAGCGTTCTATGTGAAGCCAACTCCTGCACGTGGCCGTGTGAACTATGTGTCAGCAGAAGAAGCTGCAGAGGATCCCGACGTCATGCTGGGTACGCTTCTTGTTAATCATCACCCAGCGTCCGTTCTCTTTGACACTGGGTCTTCTCATTCCTTCATTTCGAAAAGTTATGCACATTTGCATAACATGTCTTTTTGTGATATGCCAACTCCATTGGTTGTCCAAACCCCTGGTAGTAAATGGCGAACCTCTAGGATAACCTATGACAATGAAATTCTAGTAGACAGGCTAGTTTTTCTAGCCTCATTGATAGCATTTAAATCTTCGGATATTAATATCATCTTGGGCATGGACTGGATGTCAGCTCACTATGCCAAGATTGATACTCACTCTAGAAATGTCCAGCTTACCCATCCCTCGGGTGAGATAGTAAATGTCTCCACTCGAGTTGCCAAATGACAACTATATTCCCTAAATGCCAACCCTCTTCCGGAACTTGAAGACATTCCGGTAGTCCGTGACTTCCCGGATGTTTTTCCAGAGGAACTGCCAGGAATTCCACCTGACACAGATGTAGAGTTTGTAATAGATCTTGTTCCGGGAACCGTCCCAATAGCCAGGAGACCTTATAAGATGGCACCCCTGGAGCTAGCCGAACTTAAGAAGCAATTAGATGAGGCTTTGAACAAAGGTTTCATTCGTCCTAGCTCTTCTCCTTGGGCTTGTCCTGTCCTCTTCATCAAGAAGAAAGACGGAACGGATCGGATGGTTGTAGATTACCGACCAGTTAATCTGGTCACCATAAAGAACAAGTATCCGCTCCCCAGGATCAACGACCTGTACGATCAGCTCGTTGGATCCTCAGTCTTCTCCAAAATGGATTTGAGGTTGGGATACCATCAAATCAAGATTAAGAACGGGGACATTCCAAAAACGGCTTTTGTTACTCGTTATGGCCAATATGAGTACACCGTTATGTCCTTCGGTTTAACCAATGCCCCAGCCACCTTCTCTCGGCTGATGAACTCAATCTTCATGGAGTATTTGGATAAATTCGTCATGGTATACCTCGATGATATTCTCATCTACTCGAAGAATGAACAAGAACATGCCAAGCATCTAAGGCTGGTATTGATGAAACTTCGAGAGCATCGCCTTTATGCCAAGTTTTCAAAATGTGAATTCTGGTTACCAGAAGTGACCTATCTGGGTCACGTAATCTCTGGTAAGGGTATTGCTGTCAATCCTGAGAGAGTTCAAGATGTCCTTGATTGGACCCAACCTGAATCGGTTAAGCAAATTAGGAGTTTTCTTGGTTTAGCGAGCTATTGTCGCCGCTTCGTCGAGAATTTCTCCAAGGTTGCAAAGCCTCTAACTGAACTCCTCAAGAAAGATAAAAAGTTCGAGTGGACACCACAGTGCGAGCATAGTTTTCAGGAACTGAAAAGACGCCTGACTTCCGCACCTGTGTTGCTACCACCAGATTTTTCTAAGGACTTTGTTATCTATTGCGACACCCCGCGACAAAGATTAGGTTGCATTCTCATGCAAGATCGTCATGTGATCGCATACGCATCTCGACAGTTGCGTCCACATGAGGATAATTATCCCACACATGACCTTGAGCTTGCAGCTGTGGTACATGCACTAAAAACCTGGCGACATTACCTTCTGGGTAATCGTTGCGAAATATTCACTGATCACCAAAGTCTGAAATATATCTTCACCCAGCCGGATTTGAACCTTAGGCAAAGATGGTGGGTTGAGTTGATCTCGGATTACGAATTAGGGATAACTTACACCCCGGGGAAGGCCAATGTTATGGCCGATGCGCTAAGTCGTAAATCTTATTGTAACAATTTGATGCTACAACAAGGTCAACCACATCTCCATGAGGACTTTCGGAAGTTGAATCTTCATATTGTTCCTCAAGGATTCCTTTCTACCCTGGTGGCGAAGCCTACTCTTAAGGATCAAATTATAGCTGGCCAAAAGCGTGACAAGGGTATATCACGGATCAAGGAGAATATTTTTAGCAGAAACGCTAAAGAATTTTCCATGAACGATCAAGGTGTTGTGTTCTTCCAGAATCGTTTAGTGGTTCCTAAGAACCCACATCTAAGGCAGTTAATCCTTAAGGAGGCTCATGATTCTCCTCTCACCATTCATCCCGGTAGTACTAAGATGTATCAGGACCTACGCCAGAGGTTCTGGTGGACTAGGATGAAGAGAGAAATTGCTGAGTTCGTTGCTAACTGCGACGTTTGTCGTCGAGTTAAGGCAGAACATCAAAGGCCTGCTAGCACCCTTCAACCTCTAGCTATTCCTGAATGGAAATGGGATAAAGTTAGCATGGATTTCATTACCGGATTTCCCAAGACCAAGAAAGGAAATAATGCTATCTTTGTGGTCATTGACCGTCTTTCCAAAGTGGCTCATTTTCTTCCTGTTCGTGAGAGTATAACAGCTAGCCAGCTAGCAGAATTATATATCTCCCGATTAGTGTCTCTTCATGGTGTTCCCCTGGAGATTAACTCGGACCGTGGAAGTATCTTTACTTCTCGCTTCTGGGAAAGTTTTCAGAATGCCATGGGGACTCACTTATCTTTTAGCACTGCTTTCCATCCTCAATCAAGTGGTCAAGTAGAAAGAGTGAATCAAATTCTAGAAGATATGCTCCGAGCTTGTGTTATATCATTCGGTATGAATTGGGAGAAGTGCCTTCCATTCGCCGAATTCGCTTATAACAATAGTTATAAATCAAGCTTGGGCAAAGCCCCTTTTGAAGTTCTCTATGGACGAAGATGTCGAACACCTCTTAATTGGTCAGAAACCGGAGAGAGGCAACTCTTTGGTCCGGATATGATCCAGGATGTAGAAGAGCAGGTTCGCATTATTCGTGAAAAGTTGAAAACAGCCCAGTCTCGTCAAAAGAGCCAATATGATCGTCATCATAAGGTTGTGACCTTTGAAGTTGACGAGAAGGCTTACCTTCGGGTTACACCTTTGAAGGGTACCCATCGATTCGGTATCAAGGGCAAATTGGCTCCTCGTTACATTGGTCCTTTTCGCATTCTTGCCAAACGAGGAGAAGTTGCCTACCAGTTGGAACTTCCTCCGCATCTTTCCAAGGTTCATGATGTTTTCCACGTCTTGCAACTCAGGCGTTGCTTTTCGGATCCTATCTGTGAAGTGGACCACGAAACGCTTGATCCACAAGATAACCTTTCATATCGAGAATACCCCATGCGTATTCTTGATCAAGCTGAGCGTACCACTCGACGTCGAAACCTCAAGTTTCTTAAAGTTCAATGGTCAAATCATTCTGAAAAGGAGGCAACTTGGGAAAGAGAGGATCGTCTCCGACTTGAATATCCTGCGTTATTCCCGAGGACTTCTAAATCTCGGGACGAGATTCTTTTGAGTGGGGATGAGTTGTCACATCCCTAACCCTTAAGCAAGTTAGTCTTGTGCTCATGTCTTCTTTGCATTTTCATCTAAGAAGTTTCAACAAAAACAACAAAGTGGCAAAGGAAAAACTCAAAACCCTAGCCACTATTTCAATTAAAGAAAATCTCAAACTAGTTCAAATCAATGAACCCAAAATGGCCTCAAGAAATGTTCAAACTTTCTGATAAATCATGAAAGTAAATGAGCATTGGAGGAAACTATTTTCTTGACACCTTAAGCATTTTTAAATTAATGCAAAAGCCACTGGTTTCAAACTTAAAATTTGAAATCAGAATCTATAAATTTCCAAAAATGTTGAAAACTTTGGAAATGGTTGGGAATGTTATAACAATATTTCAGGAGGTCTAAAATAGTTTTTACTTTTTGTTTTGGAGCTGAAATAATTAGCAAAACAATAGTTAGCAAAACAGAAAAACAAAAACAGAAAAAAAAAATGGGAAACCCTTACCTGTCGCCTAGCCTGGCCCGGCCCATCTCCCTCGCTCGTCCCCTCCCTCGCGCCAGTAGGCAGCAGGAGGTGGCCGCCGCCTCCTCCGGCGCGGCCACGCACCTGTGCGCCTGCCTGGCCGCCGCCTCGCGCTGGCAAGGCCGGGGATAAGCCCCGTGAGGCCTCCCCTATCCATTCCCCAGCACCGTTCTTCCTCACCTCTCGGATCTTGCCCTCCCTCCTGCTGCCGCCATTGGAGCCGAGCTCGAGCTCGAGCCGCAGCACCTCTAGCCATGGGATCCCGCCTCCGAGTAGTCTGTTAGCACCGCCTCGTCGCCCTGGTCATCTCTGCAGAAGCCGAAGCTTCCCCAAACTCTGCATCGCCCCCAACGCCGTTGTCTTCCACCCCCGGCCGCCGGACCTCTCCCGTCGATTCGCTCCCTCCGGTGCATCCCCGAGCCCCTCTTCAGCACCATCGGAACCGCCGTGAGCTCGTCGTCGTTTCCCCTCTCGCCCCACGTTCTCCCGTGCATCGTAGCCTAGTTTCCCACCAAGGCCGAGAGCTCCTCTCCGCCGGCCATGTCGTCGTCGTCGCTGTGGTGTCCGATCCACACGCTCGAGCTAGGATTCGAGCTCCTGGAGCCTCCAGGAGCGTGTCGAGCCCTCCAGCTGCCCTCCCCGTGCCCTAGAGCCGTCTCTCATAGAAGGCCGAGCTTCGGCCGCCGCTCCGGCTCGTCGCCGGCGCCTCTTCCGGCGACCCTAGCCTCCCCTGATGCCCCTGCCGGATCGGCCACTTCGCCAGCGTGCCGTAGCTGCAAACCGCGTGCCTTTTGGTGCTGTGGAGCGCCATTTAGGTCGCCTCCGGCGAGCCCTCCGCCACGGGCCTGGTCGCCGGCGACCACCCTCCGGTGGGGGTCGACGTGGCAAAGCTAACCCAGCAGCTCAGGACTTAATCACTCGCTGACTAGTGGGCCCAAGGCCAAGTCAAACCTCAATTAGGGCTGGTCAGCGCGGGATTAGTCCCAGAGAGGCTGACCAGTGGGTCCCCCTGTCAGGTTTGACCTGAAACAGGTCGGCTGACCTGCTGACGTCAGTCTGATGCAATAATTAGAATTTCCAGTATAAAACTAATTCCAGGAAATTGCTAAAACTTGTAAAAATCATAGAAATTAATCTGTAACTCCAATGAAAATAATTTATATATGAAAAAGTATCAGAAAAATTCAAGGATTCTGAATATGCTATTTTCAACTATGTTTGAAAAAGTTACAGAACCCTAAATTGTGGAATAAGGAATAATTCGATTCTTATAATTACTTTAAAATGGAATTTGGAAAATTATTCAAATTTCATTATGAATACAATGATCACCACTGTCCCAATTACAAATCAGTACCATAACATGACATTTCATGCATGTTAACATCAAGTTGATCTGAGCATCAGGTCAAATCAATTAAAACGGTATCCGAATACCCCGTTTGGAATTGATATCCGAATGTGATTCAAATCAACTCTAAACCTAATACATATTGATTATAACAACTTATCACCTTGCATTCTCATGCCATGCTCATGCATCATTTTGAGTGCATATGATTGTTATTGAATGTTGCCATTCATTTCGGTAGGCTCCGCACCCCCGGATTCCACCGAATATCCGTCTGACGGATATCGTTCCTCCTGTGAGCAACAAGGCAAGCAACCCCTTTGATCATCCCGATAACTCCCATGTTCTTGCTCCTGCATCTATTTATTGCATTTAAGATCAAATGCTTCAACTGCTTTTGCCACGATAGTTGAACCCACTTCCTTTGCATGACTTAACCTTGTCACAGTAAATAGCCGAACCTTGCAACCTAGCGTACCTGGTAGTTGCTTGAGCTATGATGTGCCTTATCCTGCTATGCATGCTACGCTTAGAGTTGTGTATGGTCTGTCATCTGGGAGATGAACAGAACTGTGGAATGTGTTTGGTGAGCAAAGGTTGTGTGTTGAACTTGATTTGGTAAAGGTACCGGTGAAAGGCTGTGTAGGAGTACATGGCGGGTTGTTTCATTGGAACCGTCCTTAGGAACTGAGTTCCGTGTATGTATTCCAAGACTAGATACTACCACATGCTGGGCCCTGAAATATGACCCCGCTCGGCCTATTAATCGCGTAGTACTCGGTCCAGGAGTTGCAAGTAGTTTCTGGTGTTTATAGTAATGCTGGAGGCCGTGCATGGTGCTGACCTGAGAGGTGGGCCGTGATGCGGTAGGCAGTGGCACGGTGTACCAAGTAGCACCCGGATGGTGGGCTTGGGAACCCTGCGCACATCGTTTTAGGCCGTGTCGGAAACCTCGGTCGGACTTCCGTACGGGTTACTCTCAGATAGGCGATAAACCTGGACTAGGTACTAGTATGGTTAACGGTCGTGGCCAACTCCCTCGCTGGGCTTCCGCTTGAAGGTTGCCGAGATGCATGACGTGCACATGGCGATAAGTGGCGAGAGCGTGTGTGACGAAGTACACCCCTGCAGGGTTATGATCTATTCGAATAGCCGCGTCCACGGATATGGACTACTTGGAGACATATGTTGTTCATAGATAACTTCAACGGCTACTCATAAAATTGCCAAGATAAGCGTGAGTGTCGTGGACGGCATTTTTGTACGGCGACGGAATGATTCCACGATAGTGTATTGTTGTGGTGTTAGTGGACTCGTGTGCGAGAAATCAAGTTGTCAAAATTATTTAAAAATGTAAGTGTCTAGCCACGAGTCATATGCTGGCTTCTGCATGAAACCCCACAAAACTTTTTGATACCTTGCATGAGTAGTTAGTCATCCTAAAGTCTTGCTGAGTACCTTTGTACTCATGTTTGCTTAATAAATGTTGCAGAGGTTGCCAATGACCCTAATGGAGGGTTCTTCATAGACATCGACGATGACGAGTAGCTGGTGTCCCAGCTACGATCTGGCCCTACGTTGGCTCTGTAGTATAGTCAGGCCATGTGCCTTCTAGTTGCCCCGTCTGTACCCATACAGTTTATAACTCTTCCGCTGGCTTGTATTTGTATGACTGCTATTATGGGTCGTGAGACCCTTAATATGTAATATTATGTGTGTGGCTCTTCCGAGCCTCTTAAATAAAGGTTGTATGTTTATGGTTATGTTGTGATGCCATCGATGTATCTATACATATCGGTATGCCATGCGTACGTGCGTCGTACTTCATATGTATGGGGTTCGATTACCTAGTCGTGAACTTTAGTAGCACTCCTTACAAGGAAATGCCCCTTTGTGATCCAACGAGCCTTGGTAGTTCGCTACTGCTCCGGACACATTGGTTGACCGGCATGTGTCCTTCTTAGCTGCTGTGTCTGTCCCCTTTGGGGAAATGTCACGCGATGTAATGGAGTCCTTGTAGCTTGCTACGACTCGTCTACATTCGCTGATGACCGACACCTGCTTTGTTGGGTCATGTATGCCTGTCCTTGTGCGGTACTGCCACTTTGGTTTATGACTAGACATGTCGATCCGGGTTCTTTGACATTGGATTGCTAGCGACACTATCGCATACGTGAGTCAAAAGACGCAAACGGTCCCGGCTAAGGTAAGGCTGCAGCCGTGGAGTTAACCGTGCGTGAGACCACAAAGGGATGCGATGTGTTACAAGCTGGATTCCTATGGCTTAGGATCGGGGTCCCGACAATTCGATCATGTACTTAGCGTGTACCCATGGCTCATTTACGGCGGTGGCGTTCACGATAGGGCTATTGGTGTCGGGTATACACATGGTAGTGAAAAGTCGGTTTTCTCTTTCTACGTTCTTAACCCATATGACACGGAACATCGTCGGGCTATGCAACCAGAGTATTCAAGATCCTAGATCTCTTCGACCCTTCCATCATATCTTCCAGTTACATGGCCGGTCATGGCTTTCATTGTCACCCCTGAGTTTTGGTACTCATTGTTCATATCTTTGGCCTCCGTTTAGAACATGTATCCGTCGATATCGTATGCCTCGTAGGTCATGAGGTTGACCGCCCGGCCATGTGCTAAGGAATATATCAAATTTTCGTCTGGACAACCCTCTTTCGGGGGAATAGCAACAACTCGCTCTGTCAACCAATGCAAGAAAGTGGAGTTTTGCTCTTTAATAACTTGAACGTATGTCCCGTGTAGCCCGCGGTCACGGTAGTTCTTTGCAATTGTCTCTTTCTGCAGTGCCAAGAAAGGATATAACATCTTTAGTTGTTGTAGCACTACTAAGTTAGCTATGTCAAAGTCGTCCTGTCGGAACAAGTGGTACACATTCAATTCCCTCTGGTCATTGATGTGAGCTTCTCCTTTCATCCTTCCACAATACTTGTTGACGGACAAACCAACAATAGGTTCTCTGACGCCTAGATAATTCTTTCACAAGGAGATAAACTCTTGGGTGAGATAACCTTGTTCGATGCTTCCACCTGGACGAGACATTTTATAACGAATCCTTTGATGACTCCATTCATCCTCTTGAATGGCATCAGGCTGTGTAAGAATGTCAGCCCTACGTCTATGATGTCATCAATGATGTGGACACATAGGTGCACCATGATGTCAAAGAAGGCGGGCGAAAAGTACATCTCTAGCTCATTTAGTATAAAAACAATCTCTTCATGTAGCCGTTTCAGTTGCTTCACACTGATCGACTTTTGAGAGATAGTGTCAAAAAAGTGGCATAGATCAGTAAGCGTATCACGGATGTGTGTGTCCAAAATCCCTCTAAATCAACCGCGAGTAACTGAGTCATCATCACATGACAGTCGTGAGACTTAATCCCGCTGAACCTTTTTTCTTGGTGTCGAGATATCTGCTTATCTTGCCACGGTGTCCGAAACTAACTTTGATTCTAGCAAGGCACTTGAAGAATTGATCGACCTCCTTCGGATCTAAGGTGAAGCAAGTGGGGAGGGGGCAATACTCATCTCCATTCTTTTTTGCTTTTTTGCCCCTATCTTTCGTCTCTGTCTCCATCTCCGTCTCCTCCACGAGTTTTTACTGGGCATGTGCAGGTCTTACCTGATATCTAACAAGTCTAACTCTTTTTTTTGCCTTCGGCCCATCCTTGGTATTCTAGGACATGTTCATCGATATTCCAAGCGAACTCTTGAGGAAATTATTCGTGATATGCATTTGATCAAGGCTATGAGGCGTGTCTAGTTTGGGCGAGTACTCCAAGTCCTAGAAAATAGACCTCGTTTTCCATACCTTCAGCAGCGGCTCCGATGCCTTTTTATTCGTCTTTCCCAGCAAGGGGCATTGTTCTCAGTTCTTCAACAACTCATCAATTTTGACGCCTCTACGCTTACGTGGAGGTCCTCTATGCTTGACCTTACCATTGAATAGATCTCCATGATTTCTCCAAGGGTCATCCTTCTCGATCCATCTTCTATGCCCCATGTACACAATTTTTGAAGACTCGCCATCTTTCAATAGCCGCTGAGACGTTGTATCATCCATGCGCCTGGTGCATCTGCAATATTTGTGGCACACTTGGCGCACGGCATATCTATAACCGGGATAGTCGTGCACCGTCATGATCAACACAGTTCTCATGTCAAAATACAATCCTTCGCTGGCGTCCCATGTCTTGGATGATGTTGTCCATAACGTGTCTATCTACTCTTTCAGTAACCAGAGATACATATTAATATTATTTCCCATTTGTTTTTTTATTTCCCGTTTGTTTTGGCCCTTGAATAATCATAGTCATTTATATGGATTTTGCCTTCATGCACTTCCATGGGCGAGGTTGTACATCCATACAAAGACGGGCCATGTGCTATGGTTGGTGCTCTGCTTGCCAAATGGATTCATGCCATCAGTACCAGTGCCAATCACGATGTTCCTTGGATCATCTGTGAAATTTTTATATTCAGCATTTAATGCTCTCCACTGACTAGTATATGCGACGTGTCTGAGCTTCAGATCATCTCCATCGTTCGGTTTCACCCTATCCGCATGCCATCGCATTAGCTTTGCTTCCTTAGAATCTATGAAATGCCACTGCAGATGGGGAGTGATGGGAAAGCACCAAAATACTTCCCGTGGAGCTTTCTTTCCAGCCTTCTTATATCGTGAAGCACTGAACTTTGGGCAGATGGTTTTTTCCACGTGCTCGTTCCGATATATGATGCAATCATTGATGCATGCGTGGTATCTAATGTACGACATATCAAGAGGGCACACGATTTTTAGGCCTCCTCGACACTAGTGAGACACATGCTTCCTGCAGGAAGAACCTTCTTACGATAATTCAAAAGGTCATCCTCGCTTGCGTCTGTCCATTTTTTGCCTTCGCCTTGAGAAATTCTAATGTGAAATTCAAGTGGGTCACCTCGGGATCACAACCATCATGCAATGGAGTCTTCGAGTCTGGCTCTAATTGCGCCAACTTGGCCTCCTCTCTAGAAGCAGCTCTGTCGCTAGTCGCCTCTTGCAAAGCAGTTCTCGAACATGCGGGTCCTGCATGGCTAAACTTAGTATGGACGAAGTCTGTGGAGTGTCTGTGTCTTGTCTGTCATGTCCGGCCTCTTCTCCGCTAGGTCCCGCCTCTTCTACGCCATCTACGGTGCCATTTCTGACGCCCTCTTCTTTGGGCCCATTTTCGATCATCTCTTTGTTTGGGTCCAGGTCATTATTGTTTGCCCCGTCAATGTCCTCATCATCACCATCGTCTTCACTTATCCATCGAGTATGGCCATCCATGAAACCATGCATGAGCAGGTGTGCCTTGAATTTGCCAGCCTTAAAGGGGTCAAGCCATAATTTATCTTCACATTTACGACACGAACATAAAACCTCCTTCCGTGTGTTTTCATACATGTTCCCACCATGGATTGCGAGTATCTTTGCACCTTCCTTCCATTGACCTTCATGATTGCGTGCATAGTGTCAAATAATTATAACCACGTACGCATGCATGCAAAAAATTCATACAAAATTTTTACATGACCTTCCCTAAACATAGGACATGTCGAGTTTGCTCGAAATTCGCTGAAACGGACATGAATCGACATTTTGGCAAAACATAGGCAACTTATGTCGCACACATTTCAACAAGTTCACAATATATTGTCAACTCACACATGCACACACACAATCACAAAGCTCGGTCCTATCACGCGTGCGCACAAACACATACACATATTTCCATTTTTGCACGTTATCTCTTCTTTTTTCTCACATATATGTCAGGAGAGATCAATCCCGGTATGAAGATATATATCCCTAACTAGGGAGGGAGACACAGAACAAGCTATCTAGTGGCACTACTGGAAAAAGTTTTTTGCCATCTGCCTAGTCTTTGCCGTCTGCTAGCTGATGGCAAAGAGTGTCTTTGCCGTCAGCTTCAGCAAAACAGACGGCAAAGCACAGGCTGATGGCATAAAGTCTTTTTGCCATCTGTCACATCTTTGTTGTCTTCTAGCGGACGGCAAAGAGTCCAGAGGCAGACGGCAAAGATATAGATAGGCCCACCTGACCGCGGGGTGGCTAGGTCAAACTGGAGTCGGACCTTTGCCATCTGCTAGCGTACGGCAAAGAGTCCGGAGGCAGATGGCAAAGAGTCTAGACTCTTTGCCGTCCGCCGGCAGATGACAACGCTCTAACACCGTTAACGGCTCCTTCCCCCCCCCCCCCGCCCCTCTCTCTCTCTGTAACGGCCACCCCGCGCGCCCCTCTCTCTCTCCCCACCCCGCGCGCCCCTCTCTTTGTGACGGCCGCTGCCACCACCATCGCGTTGCTGCCCCCGTCGCGTCACCGCCCCTGTCAACCCCACTGCCGCCCCTGTCGCCCCCACCGTCGCCCCTCTCTCTCTCCCCCCACCTCGCCCCCGCTGCCGCTGCCCCACCACCGTCGCGCCGCCGCCCCTGGCGCCCCCGGCGCCGCCCCGCAACACCCAACACCCCGGCCCCTCCCGGTGAGCCCCCACACCCCCACCCCCACCCCCCACCCGCATTATTTTTTAGTAGTTTTATTATTTTTTAGTAGTTTTAGTAGTTGTTATTGTTAGTATTTTTAGTGGTAGATTTAGTTAGGTTAGTAGTTTTAGTTAGGTTAGTTAGTTAGCTTGGTTAGTTAGGTGGAGGAGGAGAAGAGGAGAAGAGGAGGAGGAGGAGGACAAGAAGAGGAGAAGAAGAAGAGGAGGAGGAGGAGGAGGAGAAGAAAAAGAAGAAGAAGAAGAAGAAGAAGAAGAAGAAGAAGAAGAAGAAGAAGAAGAAGAAGAAGAAGAAGAAGAAGAAGAAGAAGAAGAAGAAGAAGAAGAAGAAGAAGAAGAAGAAGAAGAAGAAGAAGAAGAAGAAGAAGAAGAAGAAGAGAAGAAAAAAATAAGAAGGAGAAGAAGAAGAAGAAGAAGAAGAAGAAGAGAAGAAAAAAATAAGAAGGAGAAGAAGTAAAGAAGCAGAGAAGAAGAGAATAAGAAAAAAATAAGAAGGAGAAGAAGAGAAAAAAGAAGAAGAAGTTGATTTTTTATTGTTTGGTATTTAGTGGTAGCTAGATTCTTTTTTAGTTACTTAGTGGTAGATTCTGTTTTTGTTATAGTGGTAGATTCTGTTTTTGTTATTTTTTTGCTGTTTAGTGCTATCTAGGTTGAGCGATAGGTTTAGTTAGCTTGGTTAGTTAGGTTAGTTAGTTAGTTAGCTTAATAGAAAGAATAGGAAGAAGAAGAAGAGGAGGAGGAGGAGAAGAGGAGAAGAGGAGGAGGAGGAGGAGAAGAAGAAGAAGAAGAAGAAGAAGAAGAATAGGAGGAGGAGAAGACAAAAATAAGAAGGAGAAGCAGAAAAGAAGAAGAAAAGAAGAGAAGAAGAAGAGAAGAAGAGAAGAAGAATACCTTCTCCTCCTCCTTCTTCTCCTCCTCCTCCTCCTCCTTCTTCTTGATTTCTTCTTCTTCTCCTCCTCCTCCTCTTTCTTCTCCTCTATCTTATTCTCCTGACCTTATTTTCCCCAACAATGAGATAATTAGCCCATTTAGCTACAAAATGGCATAAAAACCTTGGTTAGATCATGAATATTATATTCTTAACTTGTTTTCCTCTAAAATGACATAATTAGAATATTTGTGTTGATCGGGTGGATTTACATGTGATAGTTGTCTCGTCGCTGTGAGGTGTGGTGTGCGAAGAACTGCCCGTGCGTTGTACGAGCTCCGCCCCTGCATTCGTGGGTCAGTACAAATTTCATCTCCTCCTCACCCCTTCGTTTACTGTGGCTCGGTTTCCGGATGAAACTTTCTAGATTTAGGTAATTCAATTAATTTATCAGTATGCGTGACCAGTATGCGTCTCCCGTTCGAAAGGGCGACATCTATAAATATGCATGTCTTTGCATATGTATAACCGCCATCCTTTCGAATTGTCCAACATTATCCATGGACAGCCCGAGTATGTGTAGATTGGGTTCGTTTTCCTGTATGCTATGCTCTGGATCCGATGCGGAATTTCGTCAGTGCCTCCCTGTTGTTCTCCCGATGCACATCCTCTCTGTTTATTGCGGAGACGTGTATCAGGAGAACAGCGGGGAGGTGCTGCCGAAATTTTGCGTTGGATCCGGAGCAGAGCATGGGAAAACGAACCCAATCTACACATACTCGGGTGGGATTAGGACCTATCTTTACCTATTAGCGTGTAGGTTGCCTGGACGTAATAAAAATGGCGAACCTGATTAACCGATGAATATAAATGCTAAATTATATATAAATATATTTCTTCTGTCTTTAGTAGCTACGCAAGATGAGGGATCGTGCGTGGATGTATACCGGTTACCCTAGTGAGAAAGAGATGACAAAAGAATGGTTTGTAAAAACAAAGGAATTTGTGAAAGCCGCATTCACAAATGGCCAGGAAAGAAACTATTGCCCCTGTCCTGGATGCGACAACTATAAAAAGACGACAGAGGCTCTAATGATTAAACACCTGCAGAGGAGGGGTTTTAAGCCTAATTATACGGTGTGGACATTTCATGGTGAGTCTATACAACGCACAAGAGCTGAGGTGGTCCGTCGACGCACGGATGAGCATGGTACCGGGATCGAAGACATGGTGCAAGACTTTGATGATGCTCGGGATTCGAAAGATGAGATGGAGGAATCTGCAAAGGCCTTTTATGAAATGTTGGAGTCTTCAAAACATCCTCTCCATGAGCACACTGAGCTCTGTCAGCTGGATGCAATTGCACAAGTAATGGCTCTGAAGGCTCAGTTCAACTTGGGAAGAGAATGCTACGACACGATGATGACACTATTTGGACGTTTCCTACCCAAAGGCCATGTCATGCCTACAAACCTGTACCAGTCGGACAAAATACTTCGTGTACTTAAGATGCCCTATGAGAAGATAGATGCATGTGAGAAAGGATGTGTCTTATTTAGGAAGGAGTATGCACACTTAGACTGTTGTCCCAATTGCGAGTCTTGCAGGTATCTTGTGGTAGACAACGGTATGGGTGAGAAGAGGCAGACCAAAATCACAGTTAGTGTTCTTCGGTATATGCCAATCGTACCAAGACTTCAACGTCTTCTCATGGTCGAAGAGACAGCCAGACAGATGACATGGCACAAATTGGGCAAAAGAACCGAACTAGATGCGGATGGGAATAAGATGATGGTACACACATCGGATGGGGAAGCGTGGAAACATTTCGATGGATTGCATCAGGATAAAGCGGCAGATCCAAGGAATCCTCGAGTCTGCGCCGCCACGGATGGTTTTAATCCCTTCGGCATGACGGCAACCCAATATAGTTGTTGGCCTGTATTTGTCATTCCACTCAATCTCCCCCCGGGCAGATTGTGCAAAGAAAGAACATATTTCTGACGTTGATAATTCCAGGGCCCAATTATCCGGGGAAGAATATGAATGTGTACCTGCAACCGCTTAAGGATGAATTGGAAGAAGCTTGGGATAATGGGGTCAAGACATACGATGCCGCTAGAAAAGAAAACTTCAAAATGCATGTGTGGTACATGTACTCTATGCATCACTTGCCAGCGTATGCGCTATTCTCTGGATGGTGTGTGCATGGAAGGTTCCCGTGCCCCCAATGCAAGGCAGCTCTTCAGTTTCATTGGTTGCAGGAGGGTCAGAAGTATTCTTTCTTTGACTTGCATAGACAGTTCCTGGATCCTGATCATCAGTTCAGAAAAGAAAAGAAGAACTTTACCAAAGGTAAAGTTGTCAAAAACTTGGCACCACCTGCGTTCACAAGCCAAGAGATCCTGGATCTGTTAAACGCCCTCGAGCCTGATCCAGAGCGTCCAGGGTATTTCAAGGGGTATAATTCAAAACACGCATGGACTCACATGCCATGCTTCTGGGATCTGCCTTACTTCAAAGACCTCCTTCTTCCACACAATATCGACATGATGCACACTGAAAAGAATATCGGAGAGGCTATTTTTGGTACATTGTTCGACATAGATGGGAAGACAAAGGATAATATTAAGGCTAGAGTCGATCAAGAGACACTATGTCATAGATCGTTACAAAACATGCGAGAAGGCAAAGGAAAGCAGAAGTGGTCGAAGACAAAGGCTGGTTCAATCTTGGAAGGCCAGCTATGAGGGAAATTATCTTGTGGGTCAAAATGTACTTGATGTTCCCCGATGGGTAGGCAGCGAATCTAAAGAGGGGAGCGAGTCTTGAAAAATTAAAAATCTTTGGTCTCAAGAGTCATGATTGGCACATATGGCTAGATTGGGTAATGCCGGTGATGTTACGTAGCTTTATTCCTGAGGATGAATGGCTAGTACTGGCAGAGCTGAGCTATTTCTTCCGTGTTCTTTGTGCGAAAGAATTTTCGGCTGGCGTGGTAGAAGACATGGAGGAGTTTGCACCGGAGTTGTTGTGCAAGTTAGAGAAGATCTTTCCACCGGGCTTCTTTAATCCAATGCAGCATTTGATTTTACATCTACCAACCGAGGCAAGATTGGGTGGTCCCATGCAAGATCGTTGGTGCTATGCAACTGAGAGGATGCAGAAGACCCTTTGAGCTAAATGTAAAAATAAGTGTAGAATTGAAGCATCGATGGCTGAGGCATTCATTACTGAGGAGGTGGCAAACTTTGTGACAGCACACTACGAAGCCAAAAATCATCATTTGCATAATCCGAAGCCTCGGCACAATGATGTTGACCCTAAAAAAGGTGGGTCCAACTTCATCCTATTCAAAGGGAAGCTCGCACCAGCCGGTGCTTCGAAACCAATAACGTTGGATGTCGAAGAATGGCGGAACATTTCTTTGTATATCTTCAACAACCTAACAGAAGTGCGGCCGTACATCGAGTGAGTTCTCGGCACATTTTCCCGTAACTTCTAATTCATTTGAACTGCTCTTATTCCCGGATATTTCAAACAGCCGTTACGTCGTCAAATTATCGGATGGAGCGGTGATCGAAAATGATTCCATCGAAGAGTTTGAGCTTCTGTCAAAGACAGGAGGCGGCTATCCCGGTTTCATCTCTTGGTTCAAACAAATGGTAATTATCAATAATGGACCATTTCATTCTTGGTCTAACTTGCGGCTAATGCAACAACCGTTTCGTATTAAACTTGTAGGCTAATTCAGAGTCTATGGACGCCGAATTGAGACAAGTCACTAGTGGTTTTGACTATAAGGTCCGTTCATTTGAGAAATACAACATCAACAGGTATCTCTTTCTTACCTTTGGCATAGAGTTATCTATGCCCGACCGGAAATCTACAAATTGTGGTGTCTCTGCTATCGGCGAAGGTGTTATCGAGTATTATGGAAGAGTTGAAGCAATTTATGAACTTCAATTCTATGGTGAAAACCCACCGAACGTCATAGTCTTCAAATGTTATTGGTTCCAGCCGAAAAAGACTAGAAGGACTCATGAACATATAGGACTAGTCGAAATCAATCCAAACACCCATTTAGATGTTCCCGATGTCTATATTACGGCTCAACAGGCGACCCAAGTTTTCTATCTACCGTGGGCATGCCAAACGGATAAGAATCTGGAAGGTTGGTATGTTGTTTATGAAGTGCTGCCACATGTCAGACCACCTGTCCCAAATGAACAGGATTATGAACCTCACATTAACCCAGACACATATGATGGAGAATTCTTCCAAGAAACACGTCTTTCCAAGAAACGTTTCAAGAACCGTTGTGCTTCACCCAAGAACATGGAAGTAGACAGCAACAATGAATCCGACTCCAGCCCTAAGCCGGAACCAGTAGACCTGGAACTTGTAGAGGTTACTGATGCGGATGACATGTCAATGCTTCAACAATTAAAGGAAGGCCTTTCACAACTTCACGTCGTTGAACCCGACGAGCACGTCATTCATGAAGACATGCGTGATAGTGATGATGATGATGCATTTATTGATGATGATTATTAGTTTGTAAGATTCACAACTTAAATTATATATATTTTAATATTTATTATTCATGTACATATTATTATTCATGTCAGTTATTCAATTTTTTTATGTTGTACTAATTTCTTTTAATCTTTATCATGGCAGGTCACTAGGTGTGGAAAGATGGTGGGCGCTGGTCCAGATCGCTCGACGGGTTCATCCCAGGCGCCCCGCACGAGGGGTGGTACTTCCCCTCCACCCCTATCTCTTCGTAGAGCCTTGGCAGACAGTCTGTTGACACCACCCGTGGGTTCTTCTTCGTCGGCGGCATTGCCCACTAGGAGACGTGCTGGTCGGGTAGGGAAGAAGGGGAAGGGTACAAGGAGAGGTGGTGGCCGCGGAAGATCTAGGAGGACTGTTGAGCCGTCCTCGCCACCACCACCAGCTCATTCACCCGAGCATAGGACTAGTATGGTCGACCCGTTTGCGGAGGAGGCTACGGGGACTCCGTTCCAGGAGCCTGTTGTTGACGGGCATTCGTCCCATGAGACTCCGGTCCATGAGCAGCCTCGGGTCGAGGTGCATTCGGCCCAGGAGCAGCCGGAGGAGACTACGGTTCCGGAGGCTTCACCCGACGTGGAGAGGCCCAGATGGGAGACCTGGCCGGATCGTACCGAGTTGCCGGATTGGACCAAGGGTCCGGGTGGCTGAGGGGGCGGGGATGGCGGGGATGAGCTTACGGATAGTGAGGGCGATGTGCAGGTGGACGGGGCCAGCGTGTACAAGCCTGGTAGTACACGTCTCCTGGTCGCGCCGGCTACCCGCGAGCAGAGGCCGGTGATTAAACCTGAAGGAGATAGGTAAGTACATTTACTCTTTTTTTAGTTTTTTGCCTTCAAGTTTGTTCAAATAACTAATGCGTTGACCTTATCATACTGCAGGGGATGGGTACACCCTCTTGGAATCCGCAAGCCGAACTCCGTCCTTGGTGTGCTTTGCCGGAGAAATTTCCCGGGGTTTGTCACGTTGCCTGGTGAGGGTCAGGTTCCTACACTTGGATTTTCCTGGGAGCACTACCAGGCTGCGCAGGCCCCGCCGGAGGAGAGTATAGATGGTGTCTTGTGTCACACGAGGGCCGAGATGGTGATCAAGAGCTTTTGGGTAAATTATCCTTTTACAGAATCTAAAATTAACAATATAGCTAATTATTGTACTAATCGGTGTTTTCACGTTTGATTGCAGACCTTCTATAGGTGTGAGGATGGATATGAGGAGGAGGCGGCCAGGGTTCTCGAGGCCGAGTGTAGGCGGTTACTACAGAACATGCGCCACGAGGCTCGGCCGCAGGCTATTCAAGATTACTACGCCACGCGTGGTATTAAGAAGCAGAAGAAGGATTGCCGTAGAAAGTTTCTGAAGAAGGAGCAATACATGAAGGTAATTACCTATTCTTAAGTCCTTCTACGTAGTTTTCTTGATTTCATTCATAGGCGTAGGGCTGAAAATTCTTTCTAATAACTTATAGGTGCCCCCGAAATGGTGTGCGGATAAGATGGATTGTTGGGAGGCGTTGGTTGATGAGTGGTGCACAGGCAGCTGGCGAGCCGTCCACGAGAATGCGAAGGATCGGCGTAGCCAAATGGTTGGTGTGCCACATCATCAAGGCAGCGCCAACTTACTTCAGTTTGGACGAAACTGGGTATGTGATTTGCTTCATGATTCATGCAATTCATTCTTGATGCTAATATTTTGTTCCTCTCTTTTAGGCGCATCACAGTAAGACGGAGATGCCACACTTGTACGACCTTTATGGCATGGCCCATACTGCCTCGTACAAGAAGGCGAAGGCATTCTCTGAGTCTGACCTGGATGATCCCAATAACTTCACCAACATATCATCCCACCAGAAGCTCGTGGCATACAGGGATGCGGGGAAGGCTACGAAAGGGGATGACTTTAACCCTAGCCAGGAACCTTTGGATCCAGAGCTGGTGATGATATCTGGTGGTGGGAGGCCCCATGCCTCGATAGCCATTGGAGATGGGATAATACATTGTCCACTCACTCTTCCGGAGATCAAGGCGCGCCAGTCGAGCAGCTGTCCTGAGATAACGCGTCGTCGACAGCCAGTCGAACTTGCCATCGAGGTTAGTTGTACAGACTAAGAACACTTTCATCCATTTCATTATGTGTGTCACCATAGATCATTACTGTGGTAACGAGGAATGGTGTTTCAGGCTGCTCTTCAGAAAGAGCGAGCGGCAAACCAGGCTGCTCTTGAGAAAGAGAGATTGGCAAGCCAGGCTGCTCTTCAGGCTGCTCTTGATGAGAGGGACCAGACCACGGCACGATTGATTGAGGAGGAGAAGGCCCGGAATGAGGCGGGTCAACGGGCCCTGTACGAGCTTTTTGTGGTATGTTTTTTTTCACATTAGCCAAATCATGTGTGTAATGTCTGTTTCATTACTAACTAATACGACCCACTCTTCAGGGTTTGTGCGAGAAGAGCGGTCAAGTCCCTCCGCCGATGCCCGTCTTCTCTTCGATTGGCACGGTGAGTTTCATTATAAACTAGTATTAATAATTGAGTGTCATCATGCTAACTGAGACATTGCAAAATATCTTTTCTGCAGAATAACTTCCGAGCGGCATCGCACGACCCTTCTCCAGGGCAACCGTCTCCAAACGAAGCCGCCGCGAGCAACCGTGGTGTTTCTCCTCCTTGATGACCACTACGGTAAGTTTCTCTTCTCCTCTTTCATATTATCCTTCCTTTAATTTCTCCAAAAAGACATAATTAGTCCATTTAGCTCCAAAATGCCATAATAACCTCAAAATGGCATAAGAACCTTGGTAAGCTCATGAATATTATATACTTAGCTTGTTTTCCTCTAAAATGAGATAATTAGCCCATTTAGCTCCAAAAAGACATAATTAGGTAATTTAGCTCCAAGATGAGGAGAAGAGGAGAAGAAATAGGAAAAATGAAAAGAAAGAAGAAGAAGAAGAAGAAGAAGAGAAGAAGGAGAAGGAGGAGGAGGAGGAGGAGAAGGAGGAGAAGGCCAAGGACCTTCTAGTCCTTCTCCTCCTCCTTCTAATCCTTCTCCTCCTTCTTCTTGATTTCTTCTTCTTCTCCACCTCCTCCTATTTCTTTTCCTCTTTCATATTATCCTTGCTTTAATTTCCCCAAAAATACATAATTAGCCCATTTAGCTCCAAAATGCCATAATAACCTCAAAATGGCATAAGAACCTTGGTTAGCTCATGAATATTATATACTTAGCTTGTTTTCCTCTAAAACGAGATAATTAGCCCATTTAGCTCCAAAAAGACATAATTAGGTAATTTAGCTCCAAGAAGAGGAGAAGAGGAGTAGAGGATAAGAAATAGGAAAAATGAAAATAAAGAAGAAGAAGAAGAAGAAGAAGAGAAGAAGGATAAGGAGGGGGAGAAGGAGGAGGAGAATGAGGAGAAGGCCAAGGACCTTCTAGTCCTTCTCCTCCTCCTCCTTCTCCTCCTTCTCCTCCTTCTTCTTGATTTCTTCTTCTTCTCCTCCTCCTCCTCTTTCTTATCCTATTTCATATTATCCTTGCTTAAATTTCCCCAAAAAGACATAATTAGCCCATTTAACTCCAAATTGCCATAATAACCTCAAAATGGCATAAGAACCTTGGTTAGCTCATGAATATTATATACTTAGCTTGTTTTCCTCTACAATGAGATAATTAGCCCATTTAGCTCCAAAAAGACATAATTAGGTAATTTAGCTCCAACAAAAGGAGAAGAAATAGGAAAAATGAAAAGAAAGAAGAAGAAGAAGAAGAAGAAGAGAAGAAGGAGAAGGAGAAGGAGAAGGAGGAGGAGGAGAAGGCCAAGGAACTTCTAGTCCTTCTCCTTCTCCTCCTTCTCCTCCTTCTCCTCCTTCTTCTTGATTTCTTCTTCTTCTCCTCCTCCCCCTCTTTATTCTCCTCTTTCATATTATCCTTGCTTTAATTTCCCCAACAATGACATAATTATCCCATTTAGCTCCAAAATGCCATAATAAGCTCAAAATGGCATAAGAACCTTGGTTAGCTCATGAATATTATATACTTAGCTTGTTTTCCTCTAAAATGGGATAATTATCCCATTTAGCTCCAAAAAGACATAATTAGGTAATTTAGCTCCAACAAGAGGAGAAGAGGAGAAGAAATAGAAAAAATGAAAAGAAAAGAAAAAAGAAGAAGAAGAAGAAGAAGAAGAAGAAGAAGAAGAGAAGAAGGAGAAGGAGGAGGAGGAGGAGGAGAAGGCCAAGGACCTTCTAGTCCTTCTCCTCCTCCTCCTTCTCCTCCTTCTCCTCCTTCTTCTTAATTTCTTCTTCTTCTCCTCCTCCTCCTCTTTCTTCTCCTCTTTCATATTATCCTAGCTTTAATTTCCCCAACAATGACATAATTAGCCCATTTGGCTCCAAAATGCCATAATAAGATCAAAATGGCATAAGAACCTTGGTTAGCTCATGAATATTATATACTTAGCTTGTTTTCCTCTAAAATGGGATAATTACCCCATGTAGCTCCAAAAAGATATAATTAGGTAATTTAGCTCCAACAAGAGGAGAAGAGGAGAAGAAATAGGAAAAATGAAAAGAAAGAAGAAGAAGAAGAAGAAGAAGAGAAGAAGTAGAAGGAGGAGGAGGAGGAGGAGAAGGAGAAGGCCAATAACCTTCTAGTCCTTCTCCTCCTCCTCCTTCTCCTCCTTCTCCTCCTTCTTCTTGATTTCTTCTTCTTCTCCTCCTCCTCCTCTTTCTTCTCCTCTTTCATATTATACTTGCTTTAATTTCCCCAAAAATGACATAATTAGCCCATTCAGCTCCAAAATACCATAATAAGCTCAAACTGGCATAAGAACCTTGGTTAGCTCATGAATATTATATACTTAGCTTGTTTCCCTCTAAAATGGGATAATTAATGCATTTAGGTCCAAAAAGACATAATTAGGTAATTTAGCTCCAACCAGAGGAGAAGAGGAGAAGAAATAGGGAAAATGAAAAGAAACAAGAAGAAGAAGAAGAAGAAGAAGAAGAAGAAGAAGAAGAAGAGAAGAAGGCGAAGGAGGAGGAGGAGGAGGAGAAGGCCAAGGAACTTCTTGTCCTTCTCGTCCTTCTCCTCCTTCTTCTTGATTTCTTCTTCTTCTCCTCCTCCTCCTCTTACTTCTCCTCTTTCATATTTTCATTGCTTTAATTTCCCCAAAAAGACATAATTAGCACATTTAGCTCCAAAATGCCATAATAAGCTCAAAATGGCATAAGAATCTTGGTTAGCTCATGAATATTATATACTTAGCTTTTTTCCTCTAAAATGAGATAATTAGCCCATTTAGCTCCAAAAAGACATAATTAGGTAATTTAGCTCCAAGAAGAGGAGAAGAGGATAAGAAATAGGAAAAATGAAAAGAAAGAAGAAGAAGAAGAAGAAGAGAAGAAGGATAAGGAGGAGGAGGAGGAGGAGAAGGAGGAGAAGGCCAAGGACCTTCTAGTCCTTCTCCTCCTCCTCCTTCTCCTCCTTCTCCTCCTTCTTCTTGATTTCTTCTTATTCTCCCCCTACTCCTCTTTCTTATCCTATTTCATATTATCCTTGCTTGAATTTCCCCAAAAAGACATAATTAGCCCATTTAGCTCCAAATTGCCATAATAACCTCAAAATGGCATAAGAACCTTGGTCAGCTCATGAATATTATATACTTAGCTTGTTTTCCTCTAAAATGAGATAATTAGCCCATTTAGCTCCAAAAATACATAATTAGGTAATTTAGCTCTGAGAAGAGGAGAAGAAATAGGAAAAATGAAAAGAAAGAAGAAGAAGAAGAAGAAGAAGAAGAGAAAAAGGAGAAGGAGGAGAAGGGGGAGGAGGAGGAGGAGGAGAAGGAGAAGGCCAAGGACATTCTAGTCCTTCTCCTCCTCCTCCTTCTCCTCCTTCTTCTTGATTTCTTCTTCTTCTCCTCATCCTCCTATTTCTTCTCCTCTTTCATATTATCCTTGCTTTAATTTCCCCAACAATGACATAATTAGCCCATTTAGCTCCAAAATGCCATAATAAGCTCAAAATGGCATAAGAACCTTGGTTAGCTCATGAATATTATATACTTTGCTTGTTTTCCTCTAAAATGGGATAATTATCCCATTTAGCGCCAAAAGACATAATTAGGTAATTTAGCTCCAACAAGAGGAGAAGAGGAGAAGAAATAGGAAAATGAAAAGAAAGAAGAAGAAGAAGAAGAAGAAGAAGAAGAAGAAGAAGAAGAAGAAGGAGAAGGACGAGGAGGAGGAGAAGAAGGCCAAGGATCTTCTAGTCCTTCTCCTCCTCCTCCTTCTCCTCCTTCTTCTTGATTTCTTCTTCTTATCCTCCTCCTCCTCTTTCTTCTCCTCTTTCATATTATCCTTGCTTTAATTTCCCCAACAATGACATAATTAGCCCATTTAGCTCCAAAATGCCATAATAAGCTCAAAATGGCATAAGAACCTTGGTTAGCTCATGAATATTATATACTTAGCTTGTTTTCCTCTAAAATGGGATAATTAGCCCATGTAGCTCCAAAAAGATATAATTAGGTAATTTAGCTCCAACAAGAGGAGAAGAGGAGAAGAAATAGGAAAAATGAAAAGAAAGAAGAAAGAAGAAGAAGAAGAAGAAGAAGAAGAAGAGAAGAAGGAGAAGGAGGAGGAGGAGGAGGAGGAGGAGAAGGCCAAGTACCTTCTAGTCCTTCTCCTCCTCCTCCTCCTTGTCCTCCTCCTCCTCCTTCTCCTCCTTCTCCTTCTTCTTGATTTCTTCTTCTTCTCCTCCTCCTCCTCTTTCTTCTCCTCTTTCATATTATCCTTGCTTTTATTTCCCCAACAATGACATAATTAGCCCATTTAGCTCCAAAATACCATAATAAGCTCCAAATGTCATAAGAACCTTGGTTAGCTCATGAATATTATATACTTAGCTTGTTTTCCTCTAAAATGGGATAATTAGCCCATTTAGCTCCAAAAAGACATAATTAGGAAATTTAGCTCCAACAAGAGGAGAAGAGGAGAAGAAATAGAAAAAATGAAAAGAAAGAAGAAGAAGAAGAAGAAGAAGAAGAAGAAGAAGAAGAAGAAGAGAAGAAGGAGAAGGAGGAGGAGGAGGAGGAGAAGGCCAAGGACCTTCTAGTCCTTCTCCTCCTCCTCCTTCTCCTCCTTCTTCTTGATTTCTTCTTCTTCTCCCCCCACCCTCCTCTTTCTTCTCCTCTTTCATATTATCCTTGCTTTAATTTCCCCAACAATGACATAATTAGCCCATTTAGCTCCAAAATACCACAATAAGCTCAAAATGGCATAAGAACCTTGGTTAGCTCATGAATATTATATACTTAGCTTGTTTTCCTCTAAAATGGGATAATTAGCCCATTTAGCTCCAAAAAGACATAATTAGGTAATTTAGCTCCAACAAGAGGAGAAGAGGAGAATAAATAGGAAAAATGAAAAGAAAGAAGAAGAAGAACAAGAAGAAGAGAAGAAGGAGAAGGAGGAGGAGGAGGAGGAGAAGGAGAAGGCGAATAACCTTCTAGTCCTTCTCCTCCTCCTCCTTCTCCTCCTTCTCCTCCTTCTTCTTGATTTCTTCTTCTTCTTCTCCTCCTCCTCTTTCTTCTCCTCTTTCATATTATACTTGCTTTAATTTCCCCAACAATGACATAATTAGCCCATTCAGCTCCAAAATACCATAATAAGCTCAAAATGGCATAAGAACCTTGGTTAGCTCAGGAATATTATACTTAGCTTGTTTTCCTCTAAAATGGGATAATTAATGCATTTAGCTCCAAAAAGACATAATTAGGTAATTTAGCTCCAACAAGAGGACAAGAGGAGAAGAAATAGGCAAAATGAAAAGAAATAAGAAGAAGAAGAAGAAGAAGAAGAAGAGAAGAAGGAGAAGGAGGAGGAGGAGGAGGAGAAGAAGGCCAAGGAACTTCTAGTCCTTCTCCTCCTTCTCCTCCTTCTTCTTGATTTCTTCTTCTTCTCCTCCTCCTCCTCTTTCTTCTCCTCTTTCATAATATCATTTCTTTAATTTCCCCAAAAAGACATAATTAGCCCATTTAGCTCCAAAATGCCATAATAACCTAAAAATGGCATAAGAACCTTGGTCAGCTCATGAATATTATATACTTAGCTTGTTTTCCTCCAAAATGAGATAATTAGCCCATTTTGCTCCAAAAAGACATAATTAGGTAATTTAGCTCCAAGAAGAGGAGAAGAGGATAAGCAATAGGAAAAATGAAAAGAAAGAAGAAGAAGAAGAAGAGAAGAAGGGTAAGGAGGAGGAGCAGGAGGAGAAGGAGGAGAAGGCCAAGGACCTTCTAGTCCTTCTCCTCCTCCTCCTTCTCCTCCTTCTCCTCCTTCTTCTTGATTTCTTCTTATTCTCCCCCTCCTCCTCTTTCTTATCCTATTTCATATTATCCTTTCTTAAATTTCCCCAAAAAAACATAATTAGCCCATTTAGCTCCAAATTGCCATAATAACCTCAAAATGGCATAAGAACCTTGGTTAGCTCATGAATATTATATACTTAGCTTGTTTTCCTCTAAATTGAGATAATTAGCCCATTTAGCTCCAAAAAGACATAATTAGGTATTTTAGCTCCAAGAAGAAGAGAAGAAATAGGAAAAATGAAAAGAAAGAAGAAGAAGAAGAGAAGAAGGAGAAGGAGGAGAAGGAGGAGGAGGGGGAGGAGAAGGACAAGGACAAGGACCTTCTAGTCCTTCTCCTCCTCCTCCTTCTCCTCCTTCTTCTTGATTTCTTCTTCTTCTTCTCCTCCTCCTCTTTCTTCTCCTCTTTCATATTATACTTGCTTTAATTTCCCCAGCAATGACATAATTAGCCCATTTAGCTCCAAAATGCCATAATAAGCTCAAAATGGCATAAGAACCTTGGTTAGCTCATGAATATTATATACTTAGCTTGTTTTCCTCTAAAATGGGATAATTAGCCCATTTAGCTACAAAAACAAATAATTAGGTAATTTAGCTCCAAGAAAAGGAGAAGAGGAGAAGAAATAGGAAAAATGAAAAGAAAGAAGAAGAAGAAGAAGAAGAAGAGAAGAAGGAGAAGGAGAAGGAGAAGGAGGAGGAGGAGAAGGCCAAGGAACTTCTAGTCCTTCTCCTTCTCCTCCTTCTCCTCCTTCTCCTCCTTCTTCTTGATTTCTTCTTCTTCTCCTCCTCCCCCTCTTTCTTCTCCTCTTTCATATTATCCTTGCTTTAATTTCCCCAACAATGACATAATTATCCCATTTAGCTCCAAAATGCCATAATAAGCTCAAAATGGCATAAGAACCTTGGTTAGCTCATGAATATTATATACTTAGCTTGTTTTCCTCTAATATGGGATAATTATCCCATTTAGCTCCAAAAAGACATAATTAGGTAATTTAGCTCCAACAAGAGGAGAAGAGGAGAAGAAATAGAAAAAATGAAAAGAAAAGAAAAAAGAAGAAGAAGAAGAAGAAGAAGAGAAGAAGGAGAAGGAGGAGGAGGAGGAGGAGAAGGCCAAGGACCTTCTAGTCCTTCTCCTCCTCCTCCTTCTCCTCCTTCTCCTCCTTCTTCTTAATTTCTTCTTCTTCTCCTCCTCCTCCTCTTTCTTCTCCTCTTTCATATTATCCTAGCTTTAATTTCCCCAACAATGACATAATTAGCCCATTTGGCTCCAAAATGCCATAATAAGATCAAAATGGCATAAGAACCTTGGTTAGCTCATGAATATTATATACTTACCTTGTTTTCCTCTAAAATGGGATAATTACCCCATGTAGCTCCAAAAAGATATAATTAGGTAATTTAGCTCCAACAAGAGGAGAAGAGGAGAAGAAATAGGAAAAATGAAAAGAAAGAAGAAGAAGAAGAAGAAGAAGAGAAGAAGTAGAAGGAGGAGGAGGAGGAGGAGAAGGAGAAGGCCAATAACCTTCTAGTCCTTCTCCTCCTCCTCCTTCTCCTCCTTCTCCTCCTTCTTCTTGATTTCTTCTTCTTCTCCTCCTCCTCCTCTTTCTTCTCCTCTTTCATATTATACTTGCTTTAATTTCCCCAAAAATGACATAATTAGCCCATTCAGCTCCAAAATACCATAATAAGCTCAAACTGGCATAAGAACCTTGGTTAGCTCATGAATATTATATACTTAGCTTGTTTCCCTCTAAAATGGGATAATTAATGCATTTAGGTCCAAAAAGACATAATTAGGTAATTTAGCTCCAACCAGAGGAGAAGAGGAGAAGAAATAGGGAAAATGAAAAGAAACAAGAAGAAGAAGAAGAAGAAGAAGAAGAAGAGAAGAAGGCGAAGGAGGAGGAGGAGGAGGAGGAGGAGGAGAAGGCCAAGGAACTTCTTGTCCTTCTCGTCCTTCTCCTCCTTCTTCTTGATTTCTTCTTCTTCTCCTCCTCATCCTCTTACTTCTCCTCTTTCATATTTTTATTGCTTTAATTTCCCCAAAAAGACATAATTAGCCCATTTAGCTCCAAAATGCCATAATAAGCTCAAAATGGCATAAGAATCTTGGTTAGCTCATGAATATTATATACTTAGCTTTTTTCCTCTAAAATGAGATAATTAGCCCATTTAGCTCCAAAAAGACATAATTAGGTAATTTAGCTCCAAGAAGAGGAGAAGAGGATAAGAAATAGGAAAAATGAAAAGAAAGAAGAAGAAGAAGAAGAAGAAGAGAAGAAGGATAAGGAGGAGGAGGAGGAGGAGAAGGACGAGAAGGCCAAGGACCTTCTAGTCCTTCTCCTCCTCCTCCTTCTCCTCCTTCTCCTCCTTCTTCTTGATTTCTTCTTATTCTCCCCCTCCTCCTCTTTCTTATCCTATTTCATATTATCCTTGCTTGAATTTCCCCAAAAAGACATAATTAGCCCATTTAGCTCCAAATTGCCATAATAACCTCAAAATGGCATAAGAACCTTGGTCAGCTCATGAATATTATATACTTAGCTTGTTTTCCTCTAAAATGAGATAATTAGCCCATTTAGCTCCAAAAAGACATAATTAGGTAATTTAGCTCTGAGAAGAGGAGAAGAAATAGGAAAAATGAAAAGAAAGAAGAAGAAGAAGAAGAAGAGAAAAAGGAGAAGGAGGAGAAGGGGGGGGAGGATGAGGAGAAGGAGGAGAAGGCCAAGGACCTTCTAGTCCTTCTCCTCCTCCTCCTTCTCCTCCTTCTTCTTGATTTCTTCTTCTTCTCCTCCTCCTCCTATTTCTTCTCCTCCTTCTCCTCCTTCTTCTTGATTTCTTCTTCTTCTCCTCCTCCTCCTCTTTCTTCGACTCTTTCATATTATCCTTGCTTTAATTTCCCCAACAATGACATAATTAGCCCATTAGGTCCAAAATGCCATAATAAGCTCAAAATGGCATAAGAACCTTGGTTAGCTCATGAATATTATATACTTAGCTTGTTTTCCTCTAAAATGGGATAATTAGCCCATTTAGCTACAAAAACAAATAATTAGGTAATTTTGCTCCAAGAAAAGGAGAAGAGGAGAAAAAATAGGAAAAATGAAAAGAAAGAAGAAGAAGAAGAAGAAGAAGAAGAGAAGAAGGAGAAGGAGGAGGAGGAGGAGAAGAAGGCCAAGGAACTTCTAGTCCTTCTCCTTCTCCTCCTTCTCCTCCTTCTCCTCCTTCTTCTTGATTTCTTCTTCTTCTCCTCCTCCTCCTCTTTCTTCTCCTCTTTCATATTATCCTTGCTTTAATTTCCCCAACAATGACATAATTATCCCATTTGGCTCCAAAATGCCATAATAAGCTCAAAATGGCATAAGAACCTTGGTTAGCTCATGAATATTATATACTTAGCTTGTTTTCCTCTAAAATGGGTTAATTATCCCATTTAACTCCAAAAAGACATAATTAGGTAATTTAGCTCCAACAAGAGGAGAAGAGGAGAAGAAATAGAAAAAATCAAAAGAAAAAAGAAGAAGAAGAAGAAGAAGAAGAAGAAGAAGAGAAGAAGGAGAAGGAGGAGGAGGAGGAGGAGAAGGCCAAAAACCTTCTAGTCCTTCTCCTCCTCCTCCTTCTCCTCCTTCTCCTCCTTCTTCTTAATTTCTTCTTCTTCTCCTCCTCCTCCTCTTTCTTCTCCTCTTTCATATTATCCTAGCTTTAATTTCCCCAACAATGACATAATTAGCCCATTTGGCTCCAAAATGCCATAATAAGCTCAAAATGGCATAAGAACCTTGGTTAGCTCATGAATATTATATACTTAGCTTGTTTTCCTCTAAAATGGGATAATTAACCCATGTAGCTCCAAAAAGATATAATTAGGTAATTTAGCTCCAACAAGAGGAGAAGAGGAGAAGAAATAGGAAAAATGAAAAGAAAGAAGAAGAAGAAGAAGAAGAAGAAGAAGTAGAAGAATAAGAAGAAGAAGAGAAGAAGGAGAAGGAGGAGGAGAAGGTCAAGTACCTTCTAGTCCTTCCCCTCCTCCTCCTTCTCCTCCTTCTTCTTGATTTATTCTTCTTCTCCTCCTCCTCCTCTTTCTTATCCTCTTTCATATTATCCTTGATTTAATTTCCCCAACAATGACATAATTAGACCATTTAGCTCCAAAATACCATAATAAGCTCCAAATGGCATAAGAACCATGGTTAGCTCATGAATATTATATACTTAGCTTGTTTTCCTCTAAAATGGGATAATTTGCCCATTTAGCTCCAAAAAGTGATAATTAGGTAATTTATCTCCAACAAAAGGAGAATAAATAGGAAAAATGAAAAGAAAGAAGAAGAAGAAGAAGAGAAGAAGAAGGATAAGGAGGAGAAGGAGGAGGAGGAGGAGGAGGAGAAGGAGGAGAAGGCCAAGGACCTTCTAGTCCTTCTCCTCCTCCTCCTTCTCCTCCTTCTCCTCCTTTTTCTTGATTTCTTCTTCTTCTCCTCCTTCTCCTATTTATTCTCCTCTTTCATATTATCCTTGCTTTAATTTCCCGAACAATGACATAATTAGCCCATTTAGCTCCAAAATGCCATAATAAGCTCAAAATGGCATAACAACCTTGGTTAGCTCATGAATATTATATACTTAGCTTGTTTTCCTCTAAAATGGGATAATTATCCCATTTAGCTCCAAAAAGACATAATTAGGTAATTTAGCTCCAACAAGAGGAGAAGAGGAGAAGAAATAGGAAAAATGAAAAGAAAGAAGAAGAAGAAGAAGAAGAAGAAGAAGAAGAAGGAGAAGGAGGAGAAGGCCAAGGACCTTCTAGTCCTTCTCCTCCTCCTCCTTCTCCTCCTTCTTCTTGATTTCTTCTTCTTATCCTCCTCCTCCTATTTCTTCTCCTCTTTCATATTATCCTTGCTTTAATTTCTCCAACAATGACATAATTAGCCCATTTAGCTCCAAAATGCCATAATAAGCTCAAAATGGCATAAGAACCTTGGTTAGCCCATGAATATTATATGCTTAGCTTGTTTTCCTCTAAAATGGGATAATTAGCCCATGTAGCTCTAATAAGATATAATTAGGTAATTTAGCTCCAACAAGAGGAGAAGAGGAGAAGAAATAGGAAAAGTGAAAAGAAAGAAGAAAGAAGAAGAAGAAGAAGAAGAAGAAGAAGAGAAGAAGGAGAAGGAGGAGGAGGAGGAGAAGCCCAAATACCTTCTAGTCCTTCTCCTCCTCCTCCTCCTTCTCCTCCTTCTCCTTCTTCTTGATTTCTTCTTCTTCTCCTCCTCCTCCTCTTTCTTCTCCTCTTTCATATTATCCTTGCTTTAATTTCCCCAACAATGACATAGTTAGCCCATTTAGCTCCAAAATACCATAATAAGCTCCAAATGGCATAAGAACCTTGGTTAGCTCATGAATATTATATACTTAGCTTGTTTTCCTCTAAATGGGATAATTAGCCCATTTAGCTCCAAAAAGACATAATTAGGTAATTTAGCTCCAACAAGAGGAGAAGAGGAGAAGAAATAGAAAAAATGAAAAGAAAGAAGAAGAAGAAGAAGAAGAAGAAGAGAAGAAGGAGAAGGAGGAGGAGGAGGAGGAGGAGAAGGCCAAGGACCTTCTAGTCCTCCTCCTCCTCCTTCTCCTCCTTCTTCTTGATTTCTTCTTCTTCTCCCCCCACCCTCCTCTTTCTTCTCCTCTTTCATATTATCCTTGCTTTAATTTCCCCAACAATGACATAATTAGCCCATTTAGCTCCAAAATACCACAATAAGCTCAAAATGGCATAAAAACCTTGATTAGCTCATGAATATTATATACTTAGCTTGTTTTCCTCTAAAATGGGATAATTAGCCCATTTAGCTCCAAAAAGACATAATTAGGTAATTTAGCTCCAACAAGAGGAGAAGAGGAGAAGAAATAGGAAAAATGAAAAGAAATAAGAAGAATAAGAAGAAGAAGAGAAGAAGGAGAAGGAGGAGGAGGAGGAGGAGAAGGAGAAGGCGAATAACCTTCTAGTCCTTCTCCTCCTCCTCCTTCTCCTCCTTCTCCTCCTTCTTCTTGATTTCTTCTTCTTCTCCTCCTCCTCCTCTTTATTCTGCTCTTTCATATTATACTTGCTTTAATTTCCCCCAACAATGACATAATTAGCCCATTCAGCTCCAAAATACCATAATAAGCTCAAAATGGCATAACAACCTTGGTTAGCTCATGAATATTATATACTTAGCTTGTTTTCCTCTAAAATGGGATAATTAATGCATTTAGCTCCAAAAGGACATAATTAGGTAATTTAGCTCCAACAAGAGGAGAAGAGGAGACGAAATAGGCAAAATGAAAAGAAAGAAGAAGAAGAAGAAGAAGAAGAAGAAGAGAAGAAGGAGAAGGAGGAGGAGGAGGAGGAGAAGGCCAAGGAACTTCTAGTCCTTCTCCTCCTTCTCCTCCTTCTTCTTGATTTCTTCTTCTTCTCCTCCTCCTCCTCTTTCTTCTCCTCTTTCATATTATCATTGCTTTAATTTCCCCAAAAAGACATAATTAGCCCATTTAGCTCCAAAATGCCATAATAACCTAAAAATGGCATAAGAACCTTGGTTAGCTCATGAATATTATATACTTAGCTTGTTTTCCTCTAAAATGAGATAATTAGCCCATTTAGCTCCAAAAAGACATAATTAGGTAATTTAGCTCCGAGAAGAGGAGAAGAGGATAAAAAATAGGAAAAATGAAAAGAAAGAAGAAGAAGAAGAGAAGAAGGATAAGGAGGAGGAGGAGGAGAAGGAGGAGGAGAAGGCCAAGGACCTTCTAGTCCTTCTCCTCCTCCTCCTTCTCCTCCTTCTCCTCCTTCTTCTTGATTTCTTCTTATTCTCCCCCTCCTCCTCTTTCTTATCCTATTTCATATTATCCTTGCTTAAATTTCCCCAAAAAGACATAATTAGCCCATTTAGCTCCAACTTGCCATAATAACCTCAAAATGGCATAAGAACCTTGGTTAGCTCATGAATATTATGTACTTAGCTTGTTTTCCTCTAAAATGAGATAATTAGCCCATTTAGCTCCAAAAATACATAATTAGGTAATTTAGCTCCAAGAAGAGGCGAAGAAATAGGAAAAATGAAAAGAAAGAAGAAGAAGAAGAAGAAGAAGAAGAAGAAGAGAAGGAGAAGGAGGAGGAGGAGGAGGAGGAGGAGAAGGAGGAGAAGGCCAAGGACCTTCTAGTCCTTCTCCTCCTCCTCCTTCTCCTCCTTCTCCTCCTTCTCCTCCTTCTTGATTTCTTCTTCTTCTCCTCGTCCTCCTCTTTCTTCTCCTCTTTCATATTATCCTTGCTTTAATTTCCGCAACAATGACATAATTAGCCCATTTAGCTCCAAAATGCCTTAATAAGCTCAAAATGGCATAAGAACCTTGGTTAGCTCATGAATATTATATACTTAGCTTGTTTTCCTCTAAAATGGGATAATTAGCCCATTTAGCTACAAAAATAAATAATTAGGTAATTTAGCTCCAACAAAAGGAGAAGAGGATAAGAAATAGGAAAACTGAAAAGAAAAAAGAAGAAGAAGAAGAGAAGAAGGAGAAGGACGAGGAGGAGGAGGAGAAGGCCAAGGAACTTCTAGTCCTTCTCCTTCTCCTCCTTCTCCTCCTTCTTCTTGATTTCTTCTTCTTCTCCTCCTCCTCCTCTTTCTTATCCTCTTTCATATTATCCTTGCTTTAATTTCCCCAACAATGACACAATTATCCCATTTAGCTCCAAAATGTCATAATAATCTCAAAATGGCATAAGAACCTTGGTTAGCTCATGAATATTATATACTTAGCTTGTTTTCCTCTAAAATGGGATAATTATCCCATTTAGCTCCAAAAAGACATAATTAGGTAACTTAGCTCCAACAAGAGGAGAAGAGGAGAAGAAATAGGAAAAATGAAAAGAAAAAAGAAGAAGAAGAAGAAGAAGAAGAAGAAGAAGAGAAGAACGACAAGGAGGAGGAGGAGGAGGAGAAGGCGAAGGACCTTCTAGTCCTTCTCCTCCTCCTCCTTCTCCTCCTTCTCCTCCTTCTTCTTGATTTCTTTTTCTTCTCCTCCTCCTCCTCTTTCTTCTCCTCTTTCATATTATCCTAGCTTTAATTTCCCCAACAATGACATAATTAGCCCATTTGGCTCCAAAATGCCATAATAAGCTCAAAATGGCATAAGAACCTTGGTTAGCTCATGAATATTATATACTTAGCTTGTTTTCCTCTAAAATGGGAAAATTAGCCCATGTAGCTCCAAAAAGATATAATTAGGTAATTTAGCTCCAACAAGAGGAGAATAGGAGAAGAAATAGGAAAAATGAAAAGAAAGAAGAAGAATAAGAAGAAGAAGAAGAAGAAGAAGAAGAATAAGAAGAAGAGAAGAAGGAGGAGGAGGAGGAGAAGGCCAAGTACCTTCTAGTCCTTCTCCTCCTCCTCCTTCTCCTACTTCTTGATTTATTCTTCTTCTCCTCCTCCTCCTCTTTCTTATCCTCTTTCATATTATCCTTGCTTTAATTTCCCCAACAATGACATAATTAGCCCATTTAGCTCCAAAATACCATAATAAGCTCCAAATGGCATAAGAACCATGGTTAGCTCATGATTATTATACACTTAGCTTGTTTTCCTCTAAAATGGGATAATTAGCCCATTTAGCTCCAAAAATACATAATTAGGTAATTTAGCTCCAACAAGAGGAGAATAAATAGAAAAAATGAAAAGAAAGAAGAAGAAGAAGAAGAATAAGAAGAAGAAGAAGAGAAGAAGGAGAAGGAGGAGGAGGAGGAGAAGGCCAAGGATCTTCTAGTCCTTCTCCTAATCCTCCTTCTCCTCCTTCTTCTTGATTTCTTCTTCTTCTCCCCCTCCTCTTTCTTCTCCTCTTTCATATTATCCTTGCTTTAATTTCTGCAACAATGACATAATTAGCCCATTTAGCTCCAAAATACCATAATAAGCTCAAAATGGCATAAGAACCTTGGTTAGCTCATGAATATTATATACTTAGCTTGTTTTACTCTAAAATGGGATAATTAGCCCATTTAGCTCCAAAAAGACATAATTAGGTAATTTAGCTCCAACAAGAGGATAAGAGGAGAAGAAATAGGAAAAATGAAAAGAAAGAAGAAGAAGAAGAAGAAGAAGAAGAAGAAGAGAAGAAGGAGGAGGAGGAGAAGGAGAAGGCCAATAACGTTCTAGTCCTTCTCCTCCTCCTCCTTCTCCTCCTTCTCATCCTTCTTCTTTATTTCTTCTTCTTCTCCTCCTCCTCCTCTTTCTTCTCCTCTTTCATATTATACTTGCTTTAATTTCCCCAACAATGACATAATTAGCCCATTTAGCTCCAAAATACCATAACAAGCTCAAAATGGCATAAGAACCTTGGTTAGCTCATGAATATTATATACTTAGCTTGTTTTCCTCTAAAATGGGATAATTAATCCATTTAGCTCCAAAAAGACATAATTAGGTAATTTAGCTCCAACAAGAGGAGAAGAGGAGAAGAAATAGGCAAAATGAAAAGAAAGAAGAAGAAGAAGAAGAAGAAGAAGAAGAGAAGAAGGAGAAGGAGGAGGAGGAGGAGGAGGAGAAGAAGGCCAAGGACCTTCTAGTCCTTCTCCTCCTTCTCCTCCTTCTTCTTGATTTCTTATTCTTCTCCTCCTCCTCCTCCTTCTTCTCCTCTTTCATATTATCCTTGCTTTAATTAACCCATTTAGCTCCAAAATGCCATAATAAGCTAAAAATGGCATAAGAACCTTGGTTAGCTCATGAATATTATATTCTTAGCTTGTTTTCCGCTAAAAATGACATAATTAGCTGAAAAACATCATATGTTGTTCTTCTTATGACTTTCTTATTCACATTTTTGCAGATTGGATATACTACATGCATGGAAGCTGGCATTCATGGAGTTGAACAATGTAGATGGATGAACTTTATATGTATATCATCTAGTTTTCATTTGAGTTGATGAACAATGTCGAACTATATGCATATGTATATATGGATAAACAGTGCAATACTTTGTATGTTGGTTCTTTCGATATATGGGGATGTACATTGATTTACATGTATATCATATATGTGTGGTGAATTATATATATATATATGTGTGTGTGTGTGTGTGTGTGTGTGTGTGTGTGTTGGCAAGTATATGTGTGGTGAACTATATATCATATATGTGTGGTGAATTATATAAATGTGATGTTAAATATATATATATATATATGTGTGTGTGTGTGTGTGTGTGTGTGCTGTGAAATAATATAAAACAAAAAAACAGGTACTATATGGGCTCTTTGTCGTCTGCCAGCTGATGGCAAAGACCTGTGCCATCAACTGGCAGATGGCAAAGGTGCCACATGGCACCCAACTGTGCATCCTGGGGTGTCTATATAGGCTCTTTGCCGTCTGCCTCCAGGGTGGGCAGATGGCAAAGAAGAGGGCACAGAGGAGGGGGGAGGAGGAGGCAGACGACAAAGAGTGGAGGGGGAAGGAGGAGGCAGACGGCAAAGAACAAGGGGGAGGCAGACGGCAAAGAATAAGGGGGAGGCAGACGGCAAAGGCTCCGTTAACCCCTAACGGAGGCAACGCCTGTCGGCTGCCGTCTCGAGTACTTTGCCGACTGCTCCTAAGGAAAGCTGGCGGCAAAGAGCTTTGTTGTCCGCTTTGGGGGGAGAGACGGCAAAGAAGGTCCTATGTCGTCGTAGGCTGACGCAGAAATTTTGCCGGCCGTGAGATTCTTTGTCGTCTGTGGTTTTCTCTTTGCCGTTCGGGATTTATTCTTTGCCGTCTGTGATGGCAGACGGCAAAGAAGCTGATTCCTGTAGTGTGGGGGCTAAAATATTAAATAGAGGGGAGGTTAGGTCATTAGTTATTGGAGGTGGGGGCAGAGGTCAAAGAAATAGATGAGAGGGGGGAGGGCATTAATGGAGGTGATGGAGGGGCAAAGAAGAGAGTGGAAGGAGGGGAGCATTGGAGGAAGAATAAGAGGATGTGGGGAAGAAGGAAGGGAGAAGAAGAGGAGGTGGGGAAAAGGTGATGGAGGGTCAAAGCAGAGAGTGGGAGGAGGGGGAGAATTGAAGGAAGAAGAAAAGGAAGTGGGGAAGAACGAAGGACGGAAGAAGAAGAGGAGGTGTGGAAAAGGTGGCCAATTTGTGATTGGCAACCATAGCAGTAGCGCGTGCTGGTACATGCGTGCTGCTAGTATATAAAGTAGGAGTAGCACCGCCTTCCAACACGCGCTGCTATTAAGTGGGGCCCACAGTAGGAATTGAGCAATAGCGCTGCTTACGAGAAACACACTGTCGTGGGTATAAGTCTGATAGTAGATGTGTAGGGTACGAAAGGATGGGCAGAGCCTTAGCTACGGCGAGGTTGTATGAGTTCAGGCCCCTCTACGGTGGAGGTAAAAGCCCTACGTCTCAGTGCTCTTGGGAGCTTGATGTCGAGTGGAATATGGATTATAGTGTATTGCTCACGCCTGCACCAGTGGGGAAGGGCGACTTATATAGAGTGTGTTGCCCTTCACAATGGTTCGGTGCACAGGGGTGGAGTAGTGGCGATTAAATGTCTACGTTACAGGTAACGTATGCCTTAAATGCTAATAAAGGTACATGAAAACGTATGACCGTTGCCCTCCAGGGGGGTTACGATGTACAGAGTGGAATCCAGTCTGTAAGTTTGATACGCTCCGAATGCTCATCTCTGACTGGATGATGGAGGAATCGTCACCGACTGGATGATGGGAAGTCCTTAATTCAGTCGGAACTGACTAAGGGCCTTGTCCCTTATGAAGGGTAGTCCTTGGGTAGGACCTATAGGGCAGGCCTATGACCCTACCCTAGGACTATAACCCCATCACACGCTACTAATAATTATGCCAGCACTAGTGATTCACGAGGGAATTTTCTAGTGATAAGTGGGACCCACAAACTTAAAGGTAGAAACATATGTGTAGCACCCGTCACAAGAGACGCGCTAGAGATACACCAGTAGTTATAGCGCATTTTTTCTGGAGTGCTGCTAATTTACGCTGAACCTGGGGTGCCCTTTGGCCCACTTAGCAGTAGCATTCTTAGAACAAACAAGCAATACTGCTAAGTTGTACCAGTAGCGCATGTTTTGCTGCACGCTACTGGTACATAACAGTAGTGCTTGGACCATAACCGACGCTATTAGTAACATTCGACCTATAAGCTTTTCCCTAGTAGTGTGAGAGATACCATCTCCACCCTACACCTCCCACGTATTGATAAACCTTAGGTCATCCACTTGAGGGAATTTGCTTCTGTCCTAGAAAACTCTACACTTGGAGGCCCAACAACAACATCATCAAGCTCTTTTCTGGCGCTATATATTGCTGGGGAGGTGAGTGCTAGAGGGTATATATTTAGATCTTGCAGACGAATCTTTTAGTTACTTTTTCAGTAGTTAGGTTTTATAAAAGAAAATACAAAAAATGGAGTTTAGGTGGCCTCATATGCTTCACCTCTATAATATCTTTCGTGAAAATGATGATTCGGAAAATTGCGCCAAAGTGCTAGAAGAAGAATTTAATAAAATGTTTGGCATTAAATCCTTGGATGATAAGCACGATTGCAATGTTCTTAGTATGAATTTTATGAATATCCATGATGCTTATGATATGCAAATCCACAAGCTTGGGGATGCTATCTTTGAAGAAGATGATATTTTTAGTCCCTCAACTTTTGATGAGAAAATTTATTATGACGATGGCATGCCTCTTGTTTGTGATGATTTTGGTGATGACATGTATGCTATAAATAGTAGTGATAACCATGAAACTTGTCATCATGATTCTAATATTCAATGTGGTTATGTCAATCAAGTGTCTCCTGATAGTTACTTTGTTGAGTTTGCTCCCACTACTATGAATGAGAAGAAAATTGCTTACGTGGAGAGTAATGAAAATTCTATTTTAGTGGATCATGAAAGGAATGCTTTATGTGATAGTTATATTATTGAATTCCTCAAGATTCTACTAAAAATATTATGTGGGAGGAGCATATGCTTGTAGGTATTACGATAATATCAATATATGTTCAAAATTTTGAAGTCCTGCTTGTTTTGCCCTCCTATGCAAGTTGATTCTTGCTACAATAAATTGTTTTCTTGCAATTTACCTATGCATAGGAAGTGAGTTAAATTTAAATGTGCTTGCCATGTGATTCCTGATGCTCTTTTTCATGTTTCAGTTACTATTCTTATGTGGGCATCATTGAAATCATCATGCCTAGCTAAAAGGCATTAAAGAAAAGCACTTGTTATGAGATAACCCAACAGTTATCCTTTCTGATTTTGTGTGTTCACATGATTAAACTACTGTATTAATCATGTTTTATGCTTCTTATTTCAAAAAAATTCCAAGTAAAGCCTCACGATAGTGTGGATACTTGTTGATTTAATTCTATGCAAAAAACATAAACTTCTGCATGGAGTATATGGATTATTTGATTTTACTAGAGAGTCAAAATATTATGATTTTTATACACATTTTTTCTCTGCAAATTGTCTATGTTTTCCTATTTTTCAGAATTTTCAAAGATAGGTAAGTATGGTTTTACTTCAGATCTTTAAAATTGTTCTGTTTTTGATAGATTCTGTTTTGTATCTATAGTTTGCTTGTTTTAGTGTCTACATAGATTATATTTAGTGATATAAATTATGGAATGTTAGAATACATTACATTTTATGTGATAACAAATTTGAATCTTGTCTTGGTAGTACCTAATTGAATGATATATCTTTATTACAATAACCCATCTCACAAAGTTCCGTTAAGTTTTGTGTGATTCAAGTTTTCAAGTTTTGGGTGAGATATCAATATGAGGAGAATAAGGAGTGACAAGAACCTAAGCTTGTGGATGACCAAGGCACCCAAGGTAACATCCAAGAAAGACTCAAGCGTCTAAGCATGGGCATGCCCTCGAAGGCATCCCCTCTTTCGTCTTCAACACTATGAGTATATCTTACTTGAAGCTATATTTTTACTCATCACATAATGTGTGCTTTGCTTGGAGAGTCATTTTATTTGGTTAAACTTTGCTTGTTGTTATTTATAATCATGTTTTCCAATAAAAAGCACCAATATTTGCCTTGAGGATGCTTAAATTGCATGTTTGATGTGTGTTGTTCAAAATCAGAAACTTTTATTGTAGTGTTTGTATTTATAGGACAATGCTCGTGCATTTCCATGGGAAAAGAAATAATTCATTAACTTTTCCCCCAACCCCCAGTTCATTTGTAAGTTCAACCCCGAGTTGTCGCGCATGAAAAAGCATGATGTGTGTTCTCCATCTATCGTTCTACTATTGGCTCATCATGAATGGAATCTCCGTCATCAATCCTTCTCCCTGGTTGTACTCTCATAAATATTTTCTCAAATATTATTCTTCCTAACTTACATGTATGTCCAGAATGAATGTTATTTGTGATGCACAAGCATGGCTTCATCGTGTTCTTTTCTTATTTTAATAGTTAAACCAAACCTTTTTATTTATCAACAACCCTTATACTCGACAAAACCAAGCAAATACATAACACACTGATAGACCAAATAATAAAGTTTTATGAAGAGAACAATGGACAGTGTCGTTGCAGATAAAAGAAGTTGTGAATAAGAAAGCTATGTCTATCATCATGCACCTATTAGTAGACATGCTAGGTTCAACAACATTCATTTTCTATTCTTTACCATTACAACCACCCTCTTTGTTCTCCAGTGGTCATAATTTCTATGTTACTATTACATGCAGGTCACACAAATCTTCTTCACATTACATTGATCAAGGGGAAAATCCTCACACACTAGCCTGTTGAAAAAACAGTAGTCTTTGAACAATTGTGCTAGCTAGTAGGCACACTGAAGAAATTATGTGTCTCCTATACTCACACGCCGCTCTGCTTAATAGAGTACAAAATTTCTACAAACATAGTCTACATTGACAAAATCCAATTGTGTTTGGATCAAGCCTTTAGCAGATGGTACAATAAACTGAATTTTGAAAGCTTCTAGTGACACGTCACTGAATTTTGATAGCTCCTACTGCTCCTAGTGATAGAATTTTCAGTTGTGTGAAAGTACAACAGTGAAAAAATATGTAGTTTTAGAAATCTTCGAGGATGACCATTGATATGCAACACCTCTCAGATATTGAGTGTATATTCAGTAATTCAAACTGAAATAGGATGTTCTGCACCACCACAATTGTTCGGATGTGCTTGTCAACCTAGCCATGTTTACTACAATGGGCATGTTTTACTTTGACTTTTAGATGAAAAGCTTTACTCGACAATATATGATTTCACCGCATGACTGAAAATATCACTTATTTTTGGAACGCATAACTGAATTATTCAACTTTTTGGCAACGGAAAAGTGGATACTTTCTTGCCAAATGCAAAGCAAAGTGACAGGAAAAAGCTCAACCGAAGCCTCTGATGTGAACAAGCCATTATCATTCAACATTGATACAATCTGCTGATACAAGCATTCGGACTGGTAATGTGCATATCACTTGGCTAAAAAAGAGAAACAATACATATGCTACACGCTACAACCTGCATCCCCAATTCCCCATCATGGAGTAGCAGCTTCTAAAAATTCTGAATTCCTAAGTGTTTCATAAGATAAATGTTTCTCATTTCAAATTAAGTATGTTCCATGAAGTTAGTTTATAGCCCAAACTATATAAGTAAATTGATTGCTTGCAAGGTTGCATTCTAGGCTAAGGTAAACTTTGGAACCCTATCACAAACTCTTTTGAGAAATGGGATGCAATCAAATGCGTGTAACAAATTAAACTTAATAGGTACATTACTGGTATAAAAATATACTCATTCAGAATACGGTTGGATGGGAAAAATCTATAATAGCCTTCCCTTGCCAGGCTAGGAGATGTGTTTCGTACAACAAAATTTTGTGGGCAAGCTAGCATCAGGGGGGCAAGAACAACCTCGTTAGATCAGAAGAGGTGATTCTGCTTGCTCTTTACGTCAAACATATCACGTAAAATAAAAATCGTTCCTAGCCAACCAGCCAAACTTGCACGCAAGGTAAACTCCTCAAAAAAGTCAACCTGAGTTAGTTGTCAATGAAACCAAATGCTCTCTCATATTTTGATTAGTTCTCAAAATAATATTTGCTTCAAGGTCTGTTCTACTTTGTTTTAGCACGTGACCACATCTGGTTTTGGGAGACCCACAAACTGAAATTTTGCTAAAAACAATGTCTACTTATGAAGTGAATAAAAGAACAACTTTGCAATTTGGTGGCAGATAGAGAAACAGGGACGTGAACAAGGGAAACTTGATTTCGTCGGCCTTGTTAGTGATTTGGCTTTCAAGGTGTTACATACCTCTGCTGTAACCATTGTTGGTGGTATTGAATGGCTTGCTGGATGTTCTTGTACTTCCGGCGAACTCGGCGATTCTTCCTCCGGCGAACTCGAAGGCGACATGATGCTTTTCTGGTCCAAGTAGTTCGGGATTTGAAGGATATACTAGTTCAAGCACATAATCTGGTGGAGGATACGACCGAGGACCCTTCCTTCTTATAGGATCCAAGTCCAATCCTGTTCGGTCTCTCCCTTGGTCCGTGTTGGAGAAGAACACAGTCACAAACTTTGAATCAAAATCAGACAGGGGAAGTTAGAGCTTGAGAAGCTTATGACGAAGACACATGATGGTGGCGCATGCTCACAGCTGGCGAACACGGCCGACGGCGAATAGATGATGGTGGCACGTGCTCCCCGCAACCAGCCACACCTCCATCCCGCGAGTGCAGTGGCACCATGCCCGAACCCCTCGAGCCTCCTCCCACCAGTTTCCATTTGAGGCTCCACGCAACCACGACCCGCCTCTAGCCATCAGATCACCAGCTCCCTTCTGCGTCGACCCCACCAGCAGAGCCCCAGCCGTCGACGAGCCACACGTTCCTCCCGTGAGTCCAGCGATGCCGTTCCCGAGCCCCTCAAGCCATCTCCCTTCTGACATCTCCGGCATCCATTGGAGGCTCCACACAGCCGCGACCCACCTCTGGCCACCGAAGCACCGGCTCCCTTCTGCCTCGACCCCGCCAGCGGAGCACCAGCCATCGACAACCTGCGCCCGACCCCGCCAAGGCCTTGCCCCCGACCTGCCCGAGTCTTCCCCTGCTTCACCTCGCCGTGTGGTCACCTCTGCCCCTGCTCCAGCTCACCGCGTGGAGAGAGCTGAGCTGCCGGCCGCGAGCACATGTGGATAAGAAGACGCTGACTGCGGGGAGGGTGTTTCTACAAAAGAGAAAGGTTTTTTAACTAAGAAGGAGTATGGGTTGATTTCTCAGAAACAGAAGTTTTTTTTGTAAAACAACCGCGACAGTGAACGAGTAGAAGCAGTAGCCGCTTTATTATTAGGTAAAGATTTATTTTTAATGGACATGGAAAGTTTCTGAAATTTTTGCATAGTACTTTCATACAAATTATGTATCATTTCCTAAAATTTCACAAATTTTGGAGTTACACAAGTACACTTTTGAATTGAATTGCTACACACTGTTCTGTTTGGACAGATTGCTTCCATAGTTTTGTTATCTACTTATCCTAGAGTTTTCATGGCTTATATTTGTTGATATAAATTATGGAAATGATATTATACAACACCTAATGTTCAAGAGTTATTATGCAACTTTTCTTGTTAGTAAATGAAGTGTTGATTTATTGTTATGTGTACTAACATATCTCACAAGTTCTTTTCAAGTTTTGTGCGGAACAAGTTTTGAGGACTTAGGAGAAACTAGGATATGAGAGGAATTAATGAGATGTAAAAGTTCAAGCTTGGAGATGCCCACGGCTCCCCAAGTCAATATTCCAAGAAGTCTCAAGCATCTAAGCTGGGGGATGCTATAGATCCGACATCTCTTAGTCAACAAGTATCGGTTAGCCTATGTTGATCCTAAGTTTTTATTTGTTCACATGATATGTGCTACTCTTGGAATGTATTTTTGTTTACTTTTCTGTTTCAAATCAATCTCAGATCTAAAAATCTTTATTGAGAGAGAATCCTCACATGGCTACTTAATTGTCTTACTACTCTTTGATCTTCACTTATATATTTTGACAATAGTTTGATGTGTAATTTTGTGCTTCACTTACATCCTAAGAGTAAATTGTGAATGATTGAAATATAATAAATATGAAATTATTAATGTGCTTTATGCTTAATAGTAGTTTCACATTTGGTTTAGAAAGTAAAATCTATTGAAGTTTGACAATCACAATATTGGTCATACAAGCAATTCATGAATGATTAGTATAAGAAAGAGAACTTTCACTTAAACATATATTACCTTGGGCATGTTTTATATTTTGAATATGCATTGAATAATTTCAACCTTCATCAAAATTTTGAAGTTTGACATGGAAGACAACATAATGGTTATGTTTGGATATATTAACATAGAAGTTATATTGTTATGGGTCCTCCAACATGTCATGCTTGTTTAGAACCTTTTGCAAGCAAAAACTTCGTACTAAGTAGAGATACTACTTGTGCATCCAAATCCTTGAGCCATGTTTCTTCCATGACAGTCCACCATACCTACCTATATATGGTATTTTATTGCCACTCCAAGTAAACTTGCATGTGCCACCTCTAAAACCTACAAATAAACATCAATTTTGTGTGCCCATACTACTCATGGAGCAATCGGCGTGGTCAATATCTTCCATGCTAAGCAGTTTATTCTCGTGGTGAGTGTTTATTCACTTGTCATTGTTGGGGAACGTTAAATGGGAAACAAAAAAAATCCTGTGCACACGAAGACCTATCATGGTGATGATCATCTACGAGAGGGAGATCGGATCCACATACCCTTGTAGATTGCTAAGCAGAAGCATTAATAAACGCGATTGATGTAGTGGTACGTCTTCACGATCCGTCCTACGAACCGTCTCACGATTCGTCCCACGATATGTCCCGATCAAGTGCCAAACGGATGGCACCTCCGCGTTCCACACACGTACAGCTCGATGACAATCTCCGCCTTCTTGATCCAGCTAGAGAGACGGGGATGTAGATGAGTTCCCCGGCAGCGTGTCAACTCTCGGGTGGTGGTGGTGATCTATTCCTGCAGGGCTCCGCCCGAGCACCACAAAAAACCGATCTAGAGGAAGAACTAGGAAGTAGAGGTTTAGGGTTGCACGTGGAAAAGTTGTGTGTCAAAAACCCTAAAACCTCTAGTATATATAGGAGTAACCAAGGGGTGGAGCCTTGCCTCCTACTCCAAGTAGGGGGGGTCAGCCGAGCTAGGGAGGAAGGAATCCTCCTCCAATTTGGTTTGGAAGGAGGAGTCCTTTCCTTCCTTCCCACCTCCTCTCTTTTTTTCTTCTTTTTCCTTTGTTGTTCTCTTTGCTGAAATAGTCCTATTGGGCTGGCCTCACCAGCCCACTAAGGGCTGGTGCGATACCCATGGGCCTATTAGGTTCTCTCCGGGTGGGTGGCCCCTCCCGGTAAAACCCCGGAACCCATTCGTCACTCCTGGTACTTTACCGGTAATGCCCGAAATGTTTCCGGAAGCCAAATGCAACAATCCTAGATATCAATCTTCGTCTCTGAACCATTCCGGAACTCCTAATGACGTCCAGGATCTCATCCGAGACTCCGAACAACCTTCGGTCACCAACACATATAACTCAGCTATACCGAAACGACACCAAACCTTAAGTGTGCAGACCGTGCGGGTTCGAGAACTATGCAGACATGACCTGAGACACTCTCCGGTCAATAACCAACAACGGGACCTGGATGTCCATATTGGCTCCCACATATTCTACGAAGATCTCTATCGGTTGAACCTCTATGTCAAGGACTCAGTTAATCCCGTATGTTGTTCCCTTCATCCTTCGGTATGTTACTTGCCCAAGATTCGATCATCGGTATCTCTATACCTAGTTCAATCTCGTTACCGGCAAGTCACTTTACTCGTTCCGTAATAGAAGATCCCGTAACTAAATCCTTAGTTACATTGCTTGCAAGGCTTGTTGTGATGTTGTATTACCGAGTGGGCCCCGAGATACCTCTCCGTCACACGGAGTGACAAATCCCAGTCTTGATCCATGCCAACCCAACAGATACCTTTGGGGATACCTGTAGAGCACATTTATAGTCACCGAGTTACGATGCGACGTTTGATAACACACAAGGTATTCCTCCGGTGTCCAAGAGTTGCATGATATCATGGTCATAGGAACAGATACATTGACATGCAGAAAACAGTAGCAATAAACTGACACGATCATATGCTACATTCATAGTTTGGGTCTTGTCCATCACATCATTCTCCTAATGTTGTGATCCCATTATCAAGTGACAACACTTGTCTATGGCTAGGAAACCTTAACCATCTATGATCAACGAGCTAGTCAACTAGAGGCTTACTAGGGACAATGTTTTGTCTATGTATCCACACATGTATTTGAGTTTCCATGCAATACAATTATAGCATGGATAATAAGCGATTATCGTGAACAATGAAATATAATAATAACCAATTTATTATTGCCTCTAGGGCATATTTCCAATAGTAATTTCACGAGGGAGGCTGGTAAAAATGATGCCTAGTCCTGCATAATACAAAAATAAATAAACAATAACCCTCCTTAGAAAGTTGATTGTTTGGAGGGCACCCGTGGATACTGTTAGACGTGGAATGTGCTTGAATGTTTGAGGGGAAGTAAAATTTCAATTCTATATGAGAACCGCTAATAATGTGATTATCATAGAAGATATTGTAATCCCTTGTCATAATATTGACAGGAAAGACAAACCACCCAAAATATATTCATCTCTGTTTTAAGAAATGAGCTCTAGCACACATAATCCCTATTTCCCTTTGTGAAGGGGCAATCTATTTACTTTTATGTCATTTACTTTCATGTTATTTACTTTTCATGTTGATTCAACTTCTTATTCCAACCTCAATCAATTAGTTCGTAAGCATCATGTGGTGGGGATTGATCCAGACATATATATCCGGTCAAATATATTTGATCATGATTCATTATTGTTGACTATTATCTTTATGATAAGTGCATTGGGAGGCGAAATATTAAGCCACTATCTTTCGATGTGTTCGATAGATGTTATTTGTTCTAAAATTATGCTTTGAGTATTAGAAATCATAGAAGAGTATATGATAATTGGGTATGTGGATCTCTTACTCAGACTTTGCTGAAAATAAGATGCATTGAAATTGTTTGATGACTAAGAACATAGGTTGACAAGTTTCAAGAGAATGCATTGTTTGAACCATGACATGTGAATTGACTACTACTCTACCTTGATATTTTTATAAGAAATAGTTTTTGGTTATGATGCAAGAAAAGTGTTTGAAATTATCATTGATCAAAAGTATACACTATGCTAGCATTTACACTTGATAAATTACTTCTTCTATCATTTACCTACTCGAGGACGAGTAGGAATTAAGCTTGGGGATGATGGTACGTATCCAACGTATCGATAATTTATGAAGCAATCATGCCATATTTACCTATGTTTATAATAATTTTATATGGTTTTGATGCACTTTATATGATTTAATATCTACTAACCCGAACTAATGTTGTTTTCAGCACAGTTACCGTGGTGTTGTTTTTCTGCAGAAAATAAAAGTTCTCGGAATCGCCCGAAACTTTTTGAAGATTTTTTATAGAACAAATAAGAAATAATGGAGTGAAGAACAACCGGAGGGGGGCACCAGGTGTCCCCAAGGCATCAGGGCGCGACCACCCCCTAATGTGAGCCTCATGGCTTAGGGGCACCCTATGGCTTCGTTCAACGTAATTCCAACACTGAAAAATCCTATATATAGAGAAACCCATAGAAATAAACCAAGAACTTCCTCTCTGTCACCACAAGGCTCTTTACTAAAGAAATCTCATCTGAAACCCTTCTAGCACCCTACCGGATGGGGCAATCATCATCCCGGCGGTGTCCATGTCGAAGAGGGACTATTTCACCCTCGGGGTTGTGGGTATGCACCTGTAGCTATGTGTTTGATCTCTCTCTCTCTCTCTATCTTTCTCTCTCGTGTTCTTGATATGACATGATCTTGATGTATCGTGAACTTTGTTAATATAGTTGGATCATTTGGTGTTCTTCCCTTGCTATGTTGATCAGATGAATCGAGCCTTCCCTTGGAGGTTTTGTTATGTCAGATAGAATATTGCATTTGAGATCACTTGATGTATGTATTGCATGTGGATACCTGTGGTGACAATGGGGTGTTCTATTGATTCACTTCATATATGTTTTGGTACTCAACTTGTGGATTCCCGTGGTGACAATGGGGTAATCTATGCATATGGGTTCGTACATGTTCTTGTTCTACTTTCTCCGGTAGAAATCTTGGGGTACTCTTTGAAGTTCTTTATGTTGGATTTAATATGATGAATCTGAAGTTGTTTGATGCATGTCGAATAATCAACCCACGGATACTTGTGGTGATGTTGGAGTATCTAGGTAACATTAGGATTCACTGATGCATATCACAGGTGTTATTCTAATACGAACTCTAGTGTTGTTTGTGACGCTTATGGAATAGCTCAATAGATTGTTCGAAAAGAATAACTTTTAGGTGGTTCTTCTACCTACAATAATTACATATTATGCTCTCCACTAGATATGAACTTTGGAGTGATTCTTTGTTGCACGTCGAGGGGTGATCATATGATTTCATTATGTTAGCATTGTTGAGAGATTGCACTTGTGAAAGTATGAACCCTAGGCCTTATTTACGAACATTAATATAAAGTTTTGCTTGATGTTTACTACTCATTATCTTGCTGTTTCTATACTTTTAGATTACAAAAACCTATATCTAGTATCTATATTGCACTTGTATCACCATATCTTCGCCGAACTAGTGCACCTATACAATTTGCCATTGTATTGGGTGTGTTGGGGACACAAGAGGTTTCTTGTATTCGATTGCAAGGTTGTTTGAGAGAGACCATCTTCATCCTAGACCTCCCATGGATTGAACCTTAGGCCATCTACTTGAGGGAAAGTTTTTGTTGTCCTACAAAACTATGCACTTGGAGGCCCAATAACGTATACAAGAATAAAGTTGTGTTGTAGACATCAGGAATCTACATGGAGATGGTAAAGATATGGCAGCAGGAGTGGTTTTATATCACTAAGCCCCACACTAAGAAACTAGCCACCCTTCCACCCTTCAGAGGGTTGTCTATGAGGAAGTTGAATGATTGCAATCCCTGGCAATGGTGCCAGAACATTGCTTGATGTCAACTGTTCTTCTCCTTTGCAACGGCACCAGAAGAATGCTACTAGCAATCACCGGCAACAAAACTAGAAGAATGTTGTTGATGGCCCACCAGCGCGTGGGTTCGCAGCAGTTTTCGAGGGTAGAGTATTCGACCCAAATTTGTTGATCGCCAAACAGGAGGTGAGAGAATACTCTCGAGTATTAGCAGTTGAATGTGTCATATTCAACCACACCTGAAAGATTAGTATCTGCAAGCAACGTAGTAACAGCAAAGTAGCGAGTAACGGCAGTGTATCGAGCAACGGTAGTGACAGCAGTAGCAAGTAGAAACAGTAGCAAGCGACAGTAGTAGCAACAGTAGCAGCAGAGCAAGACAAGTAACAGCAGTAGAAACAATAGCAGCAGCAGAGCAAGACAAGTAACAGCAGTAGCAACAATAGTAGCAGCAGCAGTAGAGGAAGACAAGTAACAGCAGTAGTAGGACAAACTCGTAGGCAATGGGTCGGTGATTTGTTTGTATGATATTCATCATGCAACAGCTATAACACGGAGAGATATGGGGCTAGCTCCTGTTCGTCAATGTGATGTAGGCATGCATTTCCATGTGTCGTCATACGTGCTTAGAGAAAAGAACTTGCATGACATCTATTGTCCATCCCTCCCGTGGCAGCGGGGTCCAAAAGGAAACTACGGGATATTAAGGTTCTCCTTTTAATAAAGAACCGGACCAACGCATTAGCACTTGGTGAACACATGAACTCCTCAAACTATGGTCATCACCGGGAGTGATTCCGGTTATTGTCACTCCGGGGTTGCCGGATCATAACACATAGTAGGTAACTACAACTTGCAAGATCGGATCTAAAACACACATATATTGGTGACAACATAATAATTTCAGATCTGAAATCATGGCACTCGGGCCCTAGTAACAAGCATTAAGCATGGCAAAGTAATAGCAACATCAATCTCGGAACATAGTGGATACTAGGGATCAATCCCCATCGACACTAACTCGATTACATGATAGATCTCATACTACTCATCACCGCCCAGCGAGCCTACGAATAGATTACTCACGAACGACGAAGAGCTTCATGGAATTGGAGAGGGAAGAAGGTTGATGATGACGATGGCGACGATTTCCCCTCTCTGGAGCACAAGACGGACTCCAGATCTGCCGTCCAAATGAAGACCAGGTGGTGGCGGCGCCTCCGTATCGCAAACGCGGCGAAAACTTCTCTTTTTTATTTTTTCTGGGATGAAAGGGATCTTATAGACCTGAGATTGGGGGGCGGCAGAGCCGTGTGGGCCCCGTAGCCTGCCCACCGCCACCAGAGGGGTGGTGGCGGAGCCAGGGCTTGTGGCCCATTGGCCCACCCCCTCAGGTGGAACTTGGCGCATATATTTTTTATATTTTCCAAAACTGCGCCCCGTAAATTTTCAGGACGTTTGGAGAACTTTGATTTCTGCACAAAAATAACACCAAGGCAATTCTGCTGAAAACAGCGTCAGTCCAGGTTAGTTCCATTCAAATCATGCAAATTAGAGTCCAAAACAAGGGCAAAAGAGTTTGGAAAAGTAGATACGATGGAGACGTATCAACTCCCCCAAGCTTAAAACCTTGCTTGTCCTCAAGCAACTCACTTGACAAACTGAGAGAGAAAGAAAAACTTTGACAAACTCTGTTTGATCTTGTTGTTGCAACTATGTCTAACTCATAACTAGAATTTTAGCAATATCACAAGTTAACCACATAAGGAAATGACACAAAGGTCTCACGGTAAACTAATATCAATGGCATAATCAGCTAACGAGCAAATAATAATGTGTTTCAAATACCAACACTTCAATCAAAACAAGCATGAAGCAATATGAATAGATGGTATCTCGCTAGCTCTTTTTGAGACCGCAAAACATAAATGCAGAGCACTTTCAAAGATCTAGGGCTGACTAAACATTGTAATTCATAGCAACGAAGATCCAGTCATAGTCATACTCAATATCAATCAAAAGCAAAGCATAAAAATGACAGAGGTGCTCTCTAATTGGTGCTTATATAAGAGGAGGATGACTCAATAGGAAAATAAATAGACATGCCCTTCACAGAGGGAAGCATTGATTTGCAGAGGTGCTAGAGCTCAAGCTTTGAAAACAGAGATAATAATTTTGGGTGGCATGCTTTCATTGTCAACGCAATGACCAAGAGTTCTCAATATCTTCCATGCTACTCATGCTATAGGCGGTTCCCAAACAGAAAAGTAAAGTTTTAACTCCCCCACCACCAATCAATCACACTCCACGACTAGTCGAATCCTCGGGTACCGTCCATACTAACATCAATCCAGGGGGAGTCTTGTTTTACAGTTATGTTTTTGATTTAAGCGTGGAACTGGGCATTCCAATGACCGGCCCCTTTCTCGTGAATGACTGTGAATAAACACATGTCGAGGATAACACTCCTAGCATGGAAGATACCAATAGCCCCCTGTCACCACATGAGCGGTTTGGGCATGTAAAACAGATTATTTCTTGAAGGTTTAGAGAGTGGCACATGCAAATTTACTTGGAACGGCAGGTAGATACCGCAAATAGATAGGTATGGTAGACTCTCATGGAAAAACTTTTGGGTTTATGGAAGTGGATGCACAAGTAGCATTCCCGCTTAGTACAAGTGAAGGCTAGCAAAAGACTGGGAAGCAACCAACTAGAGAGCGACAACAGTCATCAAGATGCAATGAGTTTGACTAACATTAAATGCAAGCATGAACAGGATATAAATCACCATGAACACGAACATCATAGAGGCTATGTTGATTTTGTTTCAACTACATGCATGAAAATGCGCCAAGTCAAGCCACTTGCAACATTCAAAGGAGAATACCATCCTATCATACTACATCATAGTCATCTCAAAATCTATGTTGGTATTCAAGACAAACCATTATAAGCTCTCAGCTAAATAAGCATGGTATCAGAAACTATGATCTCTAAGTTGTCATTGCAAACATGGTTCTCTCACAACAAAGCTAAATCTGGGTCAACAAGCTAGTCATATTTACAAAAACAAAATAGGTAGAGTTCATACCAGCTTTTTAGTCTCAGTCACTTCATCATATATCATCATTGTTGCCTTTCATTTGCACGATCGAACGATGTGAACAATAATAAGCACATTGGACTAAGCTGAATCTGCAGGCAAACACAAAGGAGAAGACAAAGTAATATGGCTCTTTGAAAGCTAAACAGGTAAGCATGCAAGAACCAATAAACATTGTAACCAATATCTTCTACCTTGACACAAAGAAAAAGAAAACTATTTACATGGGAAAGCTCCCAACAAGCAAAAGAAGAAAGAAACATCTTTTTGGGTTTTCTCAAAAGGACACAAAACAAGAAAACAAGAAGACGAAAATAAACTAGCATGGATAATACAGTGGCAAAGTGTAAACACCGGCTAACAGAGTGAAAGCATAAGCATGAATGTAAAGTCGGTGAGAACACGTACTCCCCCAAGCTTAGGCTTTTGGCCTAGCTTGGTCTACTCCCAAGGATGATCCTGGCGAAACCCAAAATCATAATGGGTGTTATATGGGATCACTGCAGCCACTGCCTGAATAGATGCCTCACGAAGTCGAGCAGCAGTCGCCTCCCTCTCATACTCCTCTGCTTCTCCTATGGTAATGTAGTATCTTCGTTTTACCTGAAAGTCAAAGAAAGCAGGAGCGGGAAGGGTAATATGGAAAACACGCTGCTGGTTAAATATCAAGTGGTATAGGAGGGATCCATGATCTCTCTCAAGGAACTGATAGCGTGTTAGAGCGACACGACCAAGGTAGGCTGTACGGAGAGGAGTGTCTTCTGGACAGATGGATACTCCAAGAAAATTTGCTAAGCGTGTAGCATAAACTCCACCAAAGAAATCTCCATCACTGGCATTTTTATTCAGCCTCCTTGCTATTATAGCCCCCATACTGAAGCTCCTGTCACCTGTTACTGCGCTCTTGAGGATACTAAGGTCGGAAGCGCATAGGTGACAATGTGCACCCTTACTGTTAATGCACCTACCTATGAAGAGGGCAAGGTAGTGCAAGGCAGGGAAATGGATGCTTCCTATGGTGGCTTGCGTGATATCTCTGGTTTCTCCAAGAGTTATACTGGAGACAAAGTCTCTGACCGAAGACTTAGGAGGATCATTAATACTACCCCCATCGGTATCTTGCAAATCCTACTGAAATCCTCCAAGTCCACGGTATAGGATTTATCATATAGATCAAACAGTATGGATGAGTCACGGCCAAATGAAAATTTAAATCTACGCACGAAAGAGGCAGTGAGCATGGCATACTGTTCACATTTATCTAAGAGGAATTCTTCTAACCTGGCATTGCGGACAATTGCATCAAACTCATCCTTGAAACCTGCTTCGATCATGAACTCATCGGAAGGCCATTCACATGGTTGTACCGGTGTGTCCCTTAGTTGAAAATGTTCGGGCTCACGAAAAGAGAGACAAGGACCATTCTTACTTGAGGAACCACCATGAAACTCCCTCCCGAACATAATTTCCTTTTGCTGAAATTTTTTAAGTTCAAGAGAAAAGTGAATAAAGACCCACCACACCTTGTAGTAACTACTCCCACTAGTGCCTAGAGACCGTATCACGCGCTAAATCTACTTGGGACCAGCTAAAGTCAACATTTCTAGCTCAAGAACAGGGTCACCAAGGTAGCAAGAATTCACGAAGGATAAAGCACTAGAGCAAAAACTAATTGGACCAATGGAGGAGTCACTTACCAAGGAGTAATTTCCCAAAAACGGTTCGGAGAATGGTGCTTTAAGCAAGGAGATAGAAAATCACAGCCAAATGAGCAACAACACGGGTTTGAGCTGCGAAAGAATTTTTTTCTGGAGGTGGAAGAAGAGGCTGAGAGCTGGAATGAGTGGAGGGGGTACCTGTGGGCCCCACAAGCTTGCACCCCGCCACCAGGGGGTAGGTGGCGGTGGCAGGCCTTGTGGCCCACTGGTCAGGGGGCCAGGCCAGCTCTGAGGCCCAGAAATTTTCAAAAAATCCAGAAAAAATCATACTAAATTTTCAGGACCATCGGAGAACTTTTATTTTTGAGGTATTTTTCTCTGGGACGCTAAAACAGAAAACAGGAAAAACTAAACTAATTCTATCATTTTTCTTCTAAGCAAAAGAAAATGGAAGCTTTAAAACAGAGGTATGTGACTCTTTGATTCATCCATTTCATGGTCATCGAAAGAAATCCGTCAATGGGGTTGATCAAGTCCTCATTATAAAACCTTCTCGAATCACAGGAGAGAACGGAGAATTTTCTAATAGCCACTAAGTCACCTCAATGGGGATATGTATCTCCCCAACAAGCAAATCATACTTCATCTTGACACGAGGAATAGGGCATTCAAAGCTCCCAATGAGAATCGATGAAGTCTTTTCGATAGCATTGATGCAATGTACTGGATATTGTTTCTTCGGAAAGTGCACGGTGTGCTCATTACCGTTGACATGGAAAGTGACATTGCCTTTGTTGCAATCTATAACAGCCCCTGCAGTGTTGAAAAAGGGTATTCCGAGGATGACTGCCATGGCATCATCCTCGGGAATATCCAAGATAACAAAGTGTGTTAAGATAGTGGTGTTAGCAACCACAACAGGCACATCCTCGCAAATGCCGATAGGGAAAGTAGTTGATTCGTCGGCCATTTGCAGAGAAATTTTAGTGGGTGTCAACTTATCCAACTCAAGTCTACGATAAAGAGAAAGCGACATAACACTAACACCGGCTCCAAGGTCACGTAAGGCAGTTCTTACGTAGTTTCCTTTAATGGAGCAAGGTATAGTGGGCACTCCGGGATCACCAAGTTTCTTAGTAGTTCCACCTTTAAAAGTGTAGTTGGCAAGCATGGTGGAGATCTCAAGATCTGGTATATTCCGTTTATTAGTCACGATATCTTTCATGTACTTGGCATACGGAGACATCTTGAGCATATCAGTTAACCGCATCTGCAGAAAGATGGGTCTTATCATCTCAATGAAGCGCTCAAAATCCTCATCATCCTTTTTCTTGGATGGCTTAGGAGGAAAGGGCATAGGTCTCTGAACCCATGGCTCTCTTTCTTTACCATGCTTCCTAGCAGTGAAGTCATTCTTATCGTACTTCTTAGGTTGTGGCTTATCAGGATTAACCGTAAGTTCAATCTCCACATCCTCATCATGGCTAGGTTGAGCATTATTATGAACATCACTGTCCATATTGTCACCAGGTTCATGTTCATCACCAGATTGTGTTTCTGCATCAGACACAGAAATATCATTAGATTCTTCAGGTGTGATAGTATTTGGTGAACTGGCGTGCAGGTTTCTATCATCCTTCTTCTTCTCCTTAGGATGACTAGGTGTATCAGCATTGATTCCTTTAGAATCTTGATCAATTCTCTTAGGATGACCTTCAGGATACAAAGGTTCCTGAGTCATTTTGCCTCCTCTAGTAATGACTCTGACAGAGTTGTCATTTAGTTCATTGAGTAGGTCATTCTGAGCTTTAAGTACTTGTTCTACCTGAGTAGTAATCATAGAGGCATGTTTACTCAGAAGCTTCAGATCATTGACATTTTTGTCTACACAAGCACTTAAATGGCTAAGCATCTGAGTACTTTGTTCCAAATGTCTGCTAACATAATCATTGAAACTCTGTTGTTTGGAAACAAAGTTGTCAAATTCATCAAAGCATAGGCTAGCAGGTTTATCAAAAGGAATATCACTCTCATCAAACCTACGCAGAGAATTCACTTCTACTACCTGTATCGGGTTATCAAGACCATGGATCTCTTCGATAGGTGGTAGATTTTTGACATCTTCAGATCTAATGCATTTCTCTTGCATAGATTTCTTGGCTTCTTGCATATCTTCGGGACTGAGGAATAGAATACCTCTCTTCTTCGAAGTTGGCTTAGGAGGTGGTTCAGGAATAGTCCAAGCATTATCGTTGATCAACATGTTATTCAGTAGAGTCTCAGCTTGTTCTACAGTTCGTTCCCTAAAAACACAACCGACACAACTATCTAGGTGGTCTCTAGAGGCATCGGTAAGTCCGTTATAGAGGATATCAAGTATCTCATTCTTCTTAAGAGGGTGATCAGGCAAAGCATTCTGTAGCTGGACGAGCCTCCCCCAAGCTTGTGGAAGACTCTCTTCTTGGAGTTGAGCAAAGTTGTATATTTCCTGCAAGGCAGCTTGCTTCTTATGGGCAGGGAAATATTTCTTACAAAAGTAATAGACCATCTCCTGGGGACTACGCACACATCCAGGAGCAAGAGAGGTGAACCAGGCTTTAGCGTCATCCTTTAGAGAGAAAGGAAATAGCTTAAGGATATAGTAGTGGCGGATCTTCTCCTCATTAGTGAAAAGGTTGGCTATTTCGTGTAGTTTGGCAAGATGGGCTATGACCGTCTCAGACTCATAACCATGAAAAGGATCAGATTCGACTAGAGAGATTATCTCAGGGTCGATAGAGAATTCATAATCCTTATCAGTGATAAAGATAGGTGAAGTGGCAAACTTCGGGTCATATTTCATCCTAGCTTCTCGAGATTTTTCCTTCCACTTGAGAAGTAATTTCTCAGCGTCATAGGCATCCTTACACGCAAGAAAATCCTCAGCTATCTCTCCCTCCATAACGTAACCCTCAGGTATATCAGGCAATTCATATCTAGGAGAGCTAGATCTAGCAGTAGCAAAAGCAGGTTCTATCTCAATAGTATCGGCAGTATCAGAAGCATCACGAGCATTGGCAGTAACTCTAGCAATATGAGCATCAAGGAACACTCCTAGTGGAACATCAGGCAAAATAGTATCTCTAGCAGTATCAAGCATAGCATCATCAGGAAAAATAGCATCTCTAGCAACATCAGGCAAAGCAGTATCAGGCATAGCATCTCTAGCAGTATCAAGCATAGTATCATCAAGCATAGCATCTCTAGCAGTATCAACCATAGCATCATCAAGCATAGTATCAGGCATAGTATCAAGCACAACATCTCTAGTAGTAGCATCATAAGCATCATCAAGCACAGACGACATATCAAGATTTCTAGCTGGAGGTGATGTCGCAAACTTACTCATAACTGAAGGTGAATCAAGTGCACAGCTAGACGGCAATTCCTTACCTCCCCTCGTAGTTGAGGGCAAGACTTTGGTCTTCGGATCCTTCATATTCTTGATAGTGATCAGCAGATATAAATCCCAAGTGACTCAGAGAATATAGCAATACCTCCCCGGCAACGGCGCCAGAAAAATGCTGATTGCAATCCTTGGGAAAGGTTCCAGAACAATGCTTGATGTCAACTGTTCTTCTCCTTTGCAACGGCACCAGAAGAATGCTGCTAGCACTCCCCGGGAATGAAACTAGAAGAATGTTGTTGATGGCCCACCAGCGCGTGGGTTCGCAGCAGTTTTCGAGGGTAGAGTATTCGACCCAAATTTGTTGATCGCCGAACAGGAGGTGAGAGAATACTATCGAGTATTAGCAGCTGAATGTGTCAGATTCAACCACACCTGAAAGATTAGTATCTGCAAGCAACGTCGTAACAGCAAAGTAGCGAGTAACGGCAGTATATCGAGCAACGGTAGTGACAACAGTAGCAAGTAGCAACACTAGCAAGCGACAGTAGTAGCAATAGTAGCAGCAGAGCAAGACAAGTAACAGCAGTAGCAACAGTAGTAGCAGCAGCAGAGCAAGACAAGTAACAGCAGTAGCAACAGTAGTAGCAGCAGCAGCAAAGCAAGACAAGTAACAGCAGTAGTAGGACAAACTCGTAGGCAATGGGTCGGTGATTTGTTTGGATGATATTCATCATGCAACAACTATAACACGGAGAGATATGTGGCTAGCTCCTGTTCGTCAATGTGATGTAGGCATGCATTCCATGTGTCATCATACGTGCTTAGGGAAAAGAACTTGCATGACATCTATTGTCCATCCCTCCCGTGGCAGCGGGATCCAAAAGAAAACTACGGGATATTAAGGTTCTCCTTTTGATAAAGAACCGTACCAACGCATTAGCACTTGGTGAACACATGAACTCCTCAAACTATGGTCATCACCGAGAGTGGTTCCAGTTATTGTCACTCCGGGGTTGCCGGATCATAACACATAGTAGGTAACTACAACTTGCAAGATCGGATCTAAAACACACATATATTGGTGACAACATAATAATTTCAGATCTGAAATCATGGCACTCGGGCCCTAGTGACAAGCATTAAGCATGGCAAAGTAATAGTAACATCAATCTCGGAACATAGTGGATACTAGGGATCAATCCCCATCAAAACTAACTCGATTACATGATAGATCTGATCCTACTCATCACCGCCCAGCGAGCCTACGAATAGATTACTCACAAACGACGAAGAGCTTCATGGAATTGGATAGGGAAGAAGGTTGATGATGATGATGACGATGATTTCCCCTTTCCGGAGCCCAAGACGGACTCCAGATCTGCCCTCCAGATGAAGAACAGGTGGTGGCGGCGCCTCCGTATCGCAAACGCGGCGAAAACTTCTCTTTTTTAATTTTTTTGGGACGAAAAGGATCTTATAGACCTGAGATTGGGGTCAGCAGAGCCGTGTGGGCCCCACAAGCCTGCCCACCGCCACCAGGGGGTGGTGCCGGAGCCAGGGCTTGTGGCCCATTGGCCCACCCCCTGAGGTGGAACTTGGCGCAGATATTTTTTATATTTTCCAAAACTGCTCCCCGTAAGTTTTCAGGACGTTTGGAGAACTTTGATTTCTGCACAAAAATAACACCAAGGCAATTCTACTGAAAACAGCATCAGTCCAGGTTAGTTCCATTCAAATCATGAAAATTAGAGTCCAAAACAAGGGCAAAAGAGTTTTTAAAAGTAGATACGATGGAGACGCATCATTGAACAATCAGCATCCATAGAGGGTGGAGTGGGCTGAAGCCGAGGATATCTCCATCCTCGAGTTGAAGATCCACAAGCTTGGGACCCACGCGAGCAGGTGGACATCATAGACGTGATGCTGCACTGTGTCATTCTGCCGCTCCAACTTCATGCTAGCCTGATGTGGCTTTACAAGCCCGAGGATCCACAAATGGTTCACTATTTCTTCCACACCAACATGGACATCATGTGGACATCCCTCTTCAAGACGAAAGTTACCAAGTACCCCTTGGACGGGCCCAACAATGGTTACTCGAAGGAGCATGCTCCAAAGCAGGTAAGACTTTCTTCCACTGGCCCTCTATGCGTGAGGATGGTTTTTCATAAATGTGATATTTCTCTTTTTGTGCAAAAGTCGATTGATCAGGCAGTAAATGTAAACTGTCGTGTCCCTCTGCCCAACGATGTCATCTCCCCTGAACTCCAGGTGCTTCTGATTGAGGTGCCTCCAAAGGGCACGACCAAGGCAAAATGGGAGCTGGGGAGAAAGAGGAAGAAGACTGAAGGTCTTCAAATCAAGGAACTCTCAAATTCCAAGTCCGAGGACCTCAATATTGGCTCCTCGGATGAAGGAGTGATAACTGACAAGTATAGGGGACGCAATCGTCTTCACGGGTAGTATTTCACCCTAAATTATTGATTCGACACAAGCAGAGCGAAAGATTATTTATTGGTCGTAACAATTGAGTTGTCAATTCAACTACACCCGGGATATCTCTCTGTAGCAAGGATTTAATAGCACAATAAATGATAGTAGTAACAGTACCAGTGGATAGCAGCAATTTTGGTAACAGTAGTAGAAGTGGGAACAGTAGAAGCTGAGTAGCAAGTGTGATAGAAGGAACACTAGTAACTTAGAAAGATTGAGTATATGTAAAGTGTAGGCACGTGGATCAGTGATGGATAATGATTCAGATGGCATTGATCATGTAACAGTTACACATTAGGGCGACACTAAACTAGCTCCAATTCATAAATATAATGTGGGCATGTATTCCGTATATAGTCATACGTGCTTGCGATAAGAACTTGCATGTCATCTTTTGTCCTATCCTCCCGTGGGAGTGGGGTCCTATTGGAAACTAAGGGATATTAAGGCCTCCATTTAATAGAGAACCAAAACAAATAATTAACACATGGTGAATACATGAACTCCTCAAACTACAACAATCACCAGAAATAATCCCAATTATTGTCACCTTGGGGTATGCGGATCAAGATATATAATAGGTAAGTACAACTTGCAAGATAGGATCCAAATAATTCTCATATTCATGAAAACATAAATAGGTTCAGATCTGAAATCATGGCACTCGAGCTAGAATTAAAAGTATTAGGCATAGCAAATTCATACTAACATCAATCTCAGAACATAGTGGACACTAGGGATCAAGCCTTATCAAACTTAGCTCGATTACATGATCAATATCATCCAATACCACCGCTGTCTAGCAAGCCTACAAAGGAATTACTCACTCGCGATGGTGAGCATCATGGCGGTGTTGATGAAGAAGGGTTGGTGATGACGATGATGATGAATCCCCCTCTATGGAGCCCCAAACGGGCTCCAGATCAGCTCTCCGGAGGAAGAACACAAGGTTTTGGCGGCTCCGTCTCATGAAACGTGATCAAAACATCTCTCTGATTTTTTTCTTCGAAGATGTGATTTTATAGGACTGGAATTAGGGTCAAAGGAGCCAAGTGGGCCCCGCAAGCTATCAGGACACGACTAGGGGGGCGCCTTGTTAGCTTGTGCCCCCTGGCAGTACTTCTCCAGCAGGTCTTCGCTCCATAAATCCTTATAAATGCCAGAAATAATGCACAAAATAGCACCAAGGTCGTTCCGTTGAAAACAACGTCAGTCCTGGTTAATCTCATTCAAATCATGCAAATTAGAGGTCAAACACAGAGCAAAAGTCCTTGGAAAAGTTGATACGTTGGAGACGTATCAACTCCCCCAATCTTAACTCATTGCTTGTCCTCAAGCAATTTAGTTGATAAACTGAAAGCGCTAAGGAAAACTTTCACAAACTCTTTTGCTCTCGTCATTATAAATATGCTTAGCTAGTGTTCGGGTTTTCACCATAAATCATAAATAATCACATCCATGATAATAATTTAAGAATCATATCCAATCATGGCAATACATAACCCACAAGCAAGCAATAATAAGATATCTCACATGCCAACAATTTGTCAATACAATCTCAATATAATATGGTGACGTGGTATCTCTCTACCCCTTTATAAAACTGCCAAACATAAATGCATAGCACCTATGAGTTTCAAGGAGTGGCTAAATATTACAATTCATAATAGAAAAGATCCTAGTCATACTCATAACCTACATTGCCTAGACTCAATGCATAAAAATGACAATAGGGATCTCCAGTCTTGTGATGTAAGCAAGAGGGTGATGACTCAACAAAAAGGTAAATACACACGCCCTTCACAAAGGGAAGCATTGATTTGCAGAGGTGCCACAACTCAAGTTTTTTTAAAGTAGGATTGAAAATTTAATTTTGAGAGGTGTTCTTTACTGTCAAAGTTACGACAAAGGTTTTTAGTATCTCCCATGCCAAACTCATTATTGGTGGTTCCGAAACGGAATTGTAAAGTTTTACTCCCATCCACCATCCATACACAACCATGGCTAGCCGAATTTACTGGTGCCCTCCAACATATTAACTTTCCAAAGGATTTTTGTCTTAATTTAATTTTGATTAAGCATGACTAGGCATCCTTGTTACCAACCTCTCTCGTGCAATGACGGAGAGTAAATGCCCATCGTGAGAGTAACTTACTTAGCATGGAATATACCGATTGCCCCGTCACTCCATGAGCGGTACGAGTGCACAAAACAGATGCTTGTTTGAATATTTAGAGGTGGGACATGCAAACTTACTTGGAACGACAGTTAATACCACATATAGGTAGGTATGATGGACTCATGTGGAATAACTTGGTTTTAGGGATATTGGATGCATAAGCAGCATTCCCGCTTAGTACAGGTTAAGGCTAGCAAAAGATTGGGAAGCGACCAGCTAGAGAGGAACAACAGTCACTATCATGCATTGAAAATAATCAACTTTGGACAAAGCATGAGTAGAATATAAACACTCTGAATTTAAATATCATGAAAGCTACATCCGTTTTGAATCAACTACATGTTTGCACATGGGCCAAATCAAACCAATCGAATTACTCACAGGGAAATACCATACTGCCATATCACATCATAATCATTTTAATGCATGTTGGCACACAAGGTAAATCATTATCAGCTCCTAGCTATTTAAGCATGGCATGAAAAGATACGATCTCTATTTGTCATCACAAAAATGTTTACTCATGATATATTGAATGAAGATCGAATGAGCCAACATATTTACAAAAATGAAAAACAAGAAGAGTTCATTCCCGTTTCCTTTGCCACGATCACTCCATCAAATATCGTCATTATTGCCTTTCACTTGCACGACTGAATGATGCTATAATAATGAAAGTGAAGTGGTGCTGAGGACTAAGATGGAATCTGTAGGGTAGTTTAAACAAAGGGGAAGACATGGTAATATTGGTTCTTCGTTAGATCAACAACAAAGCATGTGAGAGCCACTCATCATTTTAGCAGTGTTCTTCCCTTTTTATGACTCAACGAAAGGAAAAAAGAAATTCAAAGAAACACAATGAAATATTTTTGGAGTTTTTGTTTTTCTTAAGCAACAAAAATAAACTACGGGAAAACAAGAACGAGAAAAACTATTTATACGAGAAAGCTCCCGACAAGCAAAAGGAAATCTTGTTGAGTTTTCTTTTAATGCTATAACCAATTGAATGGGAAAGAAAGGCCGAAAAGAAGCTCAAAATATTTTGGATTATCTAAAGTTTTTCAAACACACAAGAAGAAAGCGAAAAAATTAAGCTAATCATGAATATACAATAAAAGAGGACGATCACTGACAATTCATATGAAGTGTGTGAGCATGAATGCAATGTCGGTGGGAAATACGTACTCCCCCAAGCTTAGGCTTTTGCCTAGCTTGGTAATCACCACTGGTGGTAACCATCAGGTCGAGAAAGTGCTCCTGCGGTGGCACCTGAGCGTCCCAATTGCGGGCCTCAGCCTCCGCAACAGCTAACTCATTATGGTATGCAATTATGTCCTATGGCATGATGGTGTACCCATTCCTGGCATGGAATTTAAAGAAATAGGGTGGAGGCAACACAATAACATTGTGAGTAATCTCGTTGTATACTAAGTTATAATGAATGCCTTGTTGTATATCAGTTGCATGAGTGAAATGGTGTTCCATCATAGATTGGTGGTCGAGATAGACCCAGGGCAAAAAATAATCAGTGGGGCGTATAGGCACGTCAAAATACTTAGCCAGGCATGTGGAGTAAATACCACCATGGATCATGCTTTGCTTCGATTAAGATGCAAACTATGCACGACAATAGCTCCTAGGTTGTAGGTGTTATCACCCTAAAATGCGCATCACAAAATAGCCAGAGTTGGGGCACTGAGACCACCACCCTACTTCATAGAAGTTATGTATTTTCCTATAAACAGGGCAAAATAATGCACATAAGGAAAATGCAAACTCGTAGCCCTGGTGTTTGATATGCCCCTAGTTTCCCCCATAGTTAAGGTGAGGAGTAAACCCTCAAAGTTCTCAAGGTTAGGATCGTGTATCTCCCCGTCATAGGAAGCAAGCATATTTCACAAAATCCATCAAGAGGCAATTCATAGGTTGTTGCATACAAGTCAAAATGTACCGTGGGAGCATCGGGCGTTTTTATGAAATAAACATTCCGAACGAAGGATTTAGTGAGGATATAGTACTGATCACACTTATCTCAGTGTTGCGATAGATCGTGATATTTTTATCCTGAGTCCTCCCTGAAACTCCTTTGGGACTTCGGCTCGAAGAACCCTTCCTTGCGGAACATCTCCTTAAAAACTTCATTTTCCTACACACAATTTTTGAAATTTTCGGGACCACAAAATACGCCAATAAAACTTTATGAGAAAGATAGCACTAGTCACATGGGTACTTAGAAGCTATATCAAGCATTCATGCTACTTGGAACTTAAATATTTTAACAGGAAAGCTCATTTTTTGTAGCACCAAGTGCAGCAATTTATGCCTAATAAAAACACTAAGTCAAAAACTGATAATTTATGCCAAGGAGCAATGTCCTCAAAATAGTTTCAGAAAAGGGTTTCTGAGCAAAGAGATCAAAAAATTTAGTTTCTGGAGGAAGAACACGTGAGAGAGATAGCTAGGAATTTTTTTCTAGAGGTAGGAGGTGGTGTGAGCTAAAGAGATAAGCCACGGGCCCTGTGTGTCCCACAACCTATAAGGGTGCGCCCAAGGGGGGTTGTTAGCTTGTGGCCCACAGGTGCGTCTCCCTGCTGTTATATATATGCCAAAAAAATCTCATTTATTCCAGAAAAAATTCATGTTAAAATTTTAGGCCATTCTCAGACTTTTTATTTTGGGTCATTTTTCTATGGTACGAGAATCTCAGAAGACAGGGTAATCATGGCATTTTATTTTTCTATAGCTAAGAGAATAGAGAATAAACTTGAGATAGAGAGAGTTGTGAATACTCAATTCATCAATCACATGTCTTTCGAAAAGGATCCATTAATAAGGTTGATCAAGTCTTACTAATAGTCGCTTTCGGTAAACATGTAACAAAAGATTTTTTTTTATATCACTAGTTACCTCTATGGGGATTTGCATATCCCCCACAATAAGATTATAGTATTTCTTTTTCTTTGAAGTAGGTAGAGGGATGGTAAAATCTCCAATGATGATCGTGGGAATAGGCTCAATGACATTAATATTGTTAACTAGAGTTTGCTTCTTCGGAAAATGCACCGTATGTGGCTTGCCATTAACATTAAAAGTGACCATGATTTTGTTGCGCAATAAAATCCCTTCCATTATTCAGAAATGGTCTACCAAGGATAATTCACATATTTTCATCCTCAAGCATATCAAGAATAACATAATCTGTCAAGATAGTAACATTTGCAACCAGAATGGGGACATCCTCGGAACTTCCAATAGGTAAAGCAGTTGACTTATGAAAAGATATCTCAATGAGTGTAAGCTTATCCAATTCAAGTCTTTTATAAAGGGAGAAATGCATAACACTAACGCCAGCTCCTAAATCACATAAAGCAATTTTAACATAATTTCTTTTAATGGAGCAAGTATTATAGTTATGCCCGGGTCTCCCAACTTCTTAGGTATTCCACCATTAAAAGAGTAATTAGCAAGCATAGTAGCAATTTCAGTTTCATGTATCTTTATTTGATTGGTAATAATATCCTTCATGTACTTAGCATATAGAGGCATTTTCAATATATCAGTCAAGCGAGTGTGCAAAAATACAGGTCTAATCATTTCAGCAAAGCGTTCAAAGTCTTCATCGTCCCTACTTTTTGAAGACTTTTGAGGGAATGGCATGCGTTTTTGAACCCATGGCTCTGTTTCCCTTCATTATTTTCTAGAAACAAAGTCTCTCCTATCATAACATTTTTTAGGAGGTGGGTTATCCAGACCCTCAACACGTTCTACATCAACATCATTATCACGTTCCTTATTACTACGTGGTGGATTTTCTAAATGATTATCATTACTATCATTACCGTTATCATTATGTTCATGTTCACACCAGATTGTGACTGGGCATCAGAGATAGAAACATCATTATGATTCTCAACTGTTTTTTCAATATCAAGTTCACTAGGGGCATGAAAAGTCCTATCATTTTTCTTTTTCTTTTTGTTTTTAGTAGGACTAAGAGTATCATCATTAATTCCCTAAGAATCCTGGTCTATTCTTTTAGGATGACCTTCACGATAGAAAGGTTCGTGAGTGATTCGAAATCCTTTAGTCATTACTCTAACAACATGATCATTAATATTATTCATTTGAACAAGAAAATCATTTTGTGACTTAGCTACTTGATCTAGTTGAGTGTGAACCATAGAGGCATGTTTACCTAGACCTTTGACATCATTAGCAATTCTAAACATCAAGTTACTTAAGCGGTCTATCATTATGGCATTCTTATTTAATTGATTCTTAACATAGTTATTGAAGTATTCTTGTTTAACAATGTAGTTGTCAAATTCATCCATGCATCGACCGGGAGTCTTAGCATAAGGTATATTTTTTTAGTAAAGGAACGGAGAGATTTTACCTCTACTACGTGTGTTAGTGTATCAAGTCCATGTATTTGTTCAATAGGTGGTAATTTCTTGACATCCTCAATTTTAATACCTTTATCCTTAATAGATCTTTTTTTCTTCTTGCATATCTTCAGGGCTGAGGAATAGAATACCTCTCTTCTTTTGAAACGGTTCCGATGGTGGTTCAAGGAGTGTCCAATCATTGACATTTTGCAATATATTATTTATTAACTCTTCTGCTTGTGCAACCATTCTTTCCTTCAAAATACAACCAACACAACTACCAAGGAAGTCCTAAGAAGCATCGGTCAGTCCATTATAAAAGATATAAATAATTTCATTTTTCTTAAGAGGACAATTAGGAAAGCTCTAGGTAGCTGGAGAAGCCTCCCCCAAGATTGTGGGAGATTCTCTTCTTCAATTTGCACAAAGTTAAATATTCCCTGTAAGGCAGCTTGTTTCTTGTGAGCAGGAAAATATTTTTCATAGAAGTAATAAAGCATATCCTGGGGACTACACATACAACCAGGATCAAGAGAAAGAAACCATTACTTGGCCTCACCTTTCAGCGAGAATGGAAAGAGCTTTAGAATATAATGGTAGCATATCTTCTCATCATTAGTGAACAAGGCAACAATATCATTCAGTTTCATAAGGTGTTCAACAACAGTTTCATTTTCATAACCATGAAAAGGATTAGACTCTACTATAGGAATTAATTTAGGGTCTATAGCAAATTCAAAGTCCTTATCGGTGACAAATATAGGAGAAGTAGCAAATTTAGGATCATGTTTCATTTTCTCCATCATACATTTTTCTTTTAATTTGCATAGTAACTTTTTCAAATCATCTCTATCGTTGCAACATTAAAGTCTCTAGCTACTTCACCATCCATAACGTAACCCTCAGGTGCGTAAGGTAATTCATATCTATTAGGTGGACGAGGTGTACTAGGTAATTCAATATCTTCATCGGTTTCAGCATTTTCAAGTTCAATACTCTAGCAATATGAGCATCAAGTAATTCTCGTAGTGCTATAGTTTTAGTTCCAACGGGTGTAGCAACAATATCATAATTAATTTCAGAAGTAGCACATCAAGTTCATGTGACATATCAGGACAGTCAACATGTGGTGGTGTAACAAACTGATTCAAAATAGTAGGTGAATCAAAAGAAGAGCTAGATAGTAGTTCCTTACCTCCTCTCGTGCGTGAGGGGATGATCTTAGTTCGATTATCTTTCACATTCTTCATAGTGGAAAATTTATATGCTCAAGTCAACACAATAGATAGAGCTATGCTCCTCGGAAATGGTGCCAGAAAAAGATGTTAAAAACCCACAGGTATAGGGGGTCGCGGGAGTCTTCACGGGTAGTATTTCACCCTAATTTATTGATTCGACACAAGGGGAGACAAAGAATATTTATTGGCTAGAATAGTTGAGTTGTCAATTCAACCGCAGCTGGGATATCTCTCTGCAGCAAGGATTTAGTAGCACAACAAATGATAGTAGTAACTGTAGCAGTGATAGCAACAATTTTGGTAACAGTAGCAACAGTAGTAACAATAGTAATTGAGTAGCAACTGTGAGAGTAGCAGCAATAGTAGTAACTTAGCAAGATTCAGTATATATAAAGTGTAGGAAGATGGATAAGTGATGGATAATGATTTAGATGACATTGATCATGTAACAGTTACACACTAGGGCAACATAGAACTAGCTCCAATTCATCAATGTAATGTAGGCATGTATTCCGTATATAGTCTTACGTGCTTGCGATAAGAACTTGCATGTCATCTTTTGTCCTACCCTCCCATGGCAGAAGGGTCCTATTGGAATCTAAGGGATATTATTGCCTCCTTTCAATAAAGAACCAAAAAGCATTAACACAAGGTGAATACATGAACTTCTCAAACTACGATAATCACCGGAAACAATCCCAATTATTGTCACCTTGGGGTATGCGGATCAAGACACATAATAGGTAACTACAACTTGCAATATAGGATCCAAATCACTATCATATTCATGAAAACATAATAGGTTCAGATATGAAATAATGGCACCCATGCCCTAGTGACAAGCATTAGGCATAGCAAAGTCATAGTAATATCAATCTCAGAACATAGTGGACACTAGGGATCCAACCCTATCGAACTTAACTCAATTACATGATCAATCTCTGTGGAGCCCCAAACGGGCTCCAGATTAACCCTCGGGAGGAAGAACGGGTGGTGTGGGCGGCTCCGTCTCATGAAACATGATGAAAACTTCTCTCTGTTTTTCTCCGAAGGTGTGATTTTATAGGAGGGAATTAGGGTTGGAGGAGCCACATAGGACCCACAAGCTATCACTGCACGACCAGGGGGCGTCCTGTTAGTTTTTGGCCCATTGACATCACTTCTCGGGCAGGTCTTCACTACATAAATACTTATAAATGCGAGAAATAATTCACAAAAAGTTTTGTTCAATTCTGAGAACTTTTATTTCTGCATAAAAATTACACCAAGGTAGTTTTGATGAAAACAACATCAGTCCGAGTTAGTCTCATTTGAATCATGCAAATCAGAGGTCAAAACCAGAGCATAACTGTTTGGAAAAGTAGATACGTTGGAGACGTACCAAGCAACCGATGAGAAGGAGGAGAGTGAGGATAACTCCTGCCTCCGAGGAATCGGGCGGCGTCCGAGGACATCACTGGGGTAGAGACCCGTAGAGGTCGAAGACGCCTTGTGAAGGCATCAGACGTCATGTCATGCATGGACAAGGCCCAGATCATTGTCTCCTCCTCGAAGAGTGACGAATCCCGGGCTAGCAGGGACATGCAGCCGCCAAAGAGGTATGCCTTTTATCTTATGCTTCATACAACTTCCTTATTTTCTTCTTGGTGTTCTGATACTCCCCGTCTTCCTTCTCCAAGACCCAGGGAATGACCCCTATGATGGGGGATCAAGTGGGCTTCCTCTAGGCAGCTCATCCGATGGGCCTCGCCCCTCCCCTACCGCACACGAAGTGCCAGGGGAGGCAACCACGCCGGCTCCTCCCGTGCATACTATGGGCGGAAGCGCCAGCGCGCCCATGGTCGGAGTGGAGTCTCCGACTACCGAGGACCCTCTGACCAATGTTCCTTCTACCGTGGAAGGAATGAAGCTGGGAGAAGGAGCATCCTTGACACCTGAGGGCACCGAGATGACTCGGCCATCCACCCCGGTGGCTCCTTCTCTGCTAAGGGAGAGAGAAGAGATGGTCGTCTCATCTCCACCTCCCAGAGGACAATTTTCAAGGGGTAGGCCGAGGAGGTGGAAGGAGCCATGTAGGGCTCTTCCATCCATGCCGAGCACTGCACAATGATGGGTGCGGTGTTGTAAAGCTATTTTACCGCGGATGATAGAATGGGGGGCTTCAGAAGCCTCTTGTGAGGCTTTGAGATAAGTCGTGATTCTGTTTATTTTTGATAATACAACGAGCATATATAGTTGCTAGTATCTATGATACAATCAAGGATTCTTAGCAGAAGATGATTAGTCTAAGGACCGTAGGTCTCTAACCATGGTAGCCCCGAATCCCTGAGTGAGATCCAAGGATCTTGCTCGGGGGTCTTAATAGGAAAAAGAAAATAGCAGTAGCCTCTGAGAACTTGATCGTATATGATGTTCCGATCAAGGGATCGATATCATCCGAGGAGTAATACCATGTGCTTGTTTTATTATGTATTTAGGTTGCATCTTCCACATCCCAGGAGTTGGAAGAGATCAACTGTAAGCTCAAGATGTTTGAGAAGGACATGGAACTTATGAAACAGCAGACGGAGGAAGCACCAGGTAAAATTGACAATCTGATTTGGCATTTATATTTCTGCATCCGATCTATATTTTTAGGAGTAGTATCTAAATTACTTGTGCATTCATCGTGCATCTTCCTCCATGGCACTACAGAAACTCCATGACAAGATGGATACAACTTGGTAGGAGGCCGAGCAGCATAGAGTTGCGGTAGGGCAGGCTAGCTCGAAGCTAGCCATGGCGAAGGAGGTTGCGGAAAAGCACACGACTCGTGTCCACGAGTTGGAAGCATACTTGACGGGGGTCTATGCCGAGCGCGACACCCTGCGGGAGGAGAAAAAGAATCTCTCGGCTAAGCTCACCAAGGCGAGCTTGGAGTACAAGGAGCCGAGGAACCAGGCCTAGGCGGATCATCAAGTGCTCCATCAAGTGAGCCAGATCATCGCCGGTAAGCCCTATCTACTTCAATGTATTTTTGGTGAAAGCCATTTTGCCATTCTTATGCAAAACTCGCATTCCTCAAAGGACTTTGATGACCTCCCCCGCACTGCTGCACCCACATGCACCCATTACACCGGCCGTCCTAACGAGCCAGCCAAGAAGTTATTCTGGCGTCAGTTCGAGGCGCCCGAGCACCCACCATAGTTGAACAATCAAATGAAGCAGCAGGTGGAGATTTTTCGGGTGACAAGTCCTGCTATGAAGGATCTCTACATCAACATGTGGTCGTCCCGGCTAATTCCTAGCGGCTTCTTCGGCTTGTTGTATAGGTTGCACGAGGCCATCCCCCATGTCGTCAACTAGAAGAGATCGACCTATTTGGAGGGTGCCCAGTAGGCATATGCGTCAACCATGGTGCATTATCCAAAGATCAACCTGCTAGAGATCGCCTCCGTGCCTCTGGTGGGAAACTGTCGATGGGCCAAGAACTATTTGGCTGAGGTCTTGGAGGGCGCCAAACAGACCAAGGCCCACTTCTCAAAATCCGAGTTGTACTTTCAGTAGGTCCCTTGGTATGTCGAGGTGAATTTTTTAAAGACAACTTTGAATTTATTGGTTCAATTTTTACTCGATGTGTTTATAATCACCTCCTTTGTGATTGTGTATTTATATGAAAGTTTTCAGTTGTCGGCTTCTGCCCCCTTACAGAAACTATGTGGGGTGTTCTCTTAGCACATGTAAATCCTTAGTCAATGTTTTGTAACCATTGTGGTGATTTGTGTATTGAAATGAACAAGGAAATTGGACCCTAATGGCTCTATCCCTTTCACTTAGTTGTAGGAGCTCTAAATTGGGGGGGGTAGTTGAACTATCCCCCGGTGTAGTGGTGATCGCCCTAGCTGAAGTTCCCCTTCTAACACCTTGTCCCTTATAAGAAGGACCCATCATTTATCATGGCTTCACCGCTAATGACACATTTGTTTTACACTGTCTTCATATAGCTTGACTTGTTTGGACTTATCTTGACGTTCAATTTTTGGCTTTCTCCACTAAGGCGCTTAACCATCCAGGCTGGAAGCACAATCGCAGTGGTTCTACCTTTACACTCTTAGCCGAACTAAGTAGAACGTAAGAGGCAAGCAGAGGAGGCGGGCAACCTAATAATTAACTAAAGTCACGATTCAAAACATGTGCATATAACACAATACCCAAGACACCGAACAAACATAAGAGTTGAACATGTGCTCGCCTATAGATCCAAGCCCCCGGTCCAAAGTTGGACTCTACTGGATGTGGGAGGAAACCACCTCGGTCAATTTATGAGATAAAAATAACAAGAGAAAGATGTGCAAAGACCGAAAAAGGTTTGTTTTATTATTCATAGGGCCAAGATAAAAAGAGATACAAAGAGTATGTTAGAAAATAGAAGGATATATTGGGAGGGTAATGCAAGATTTTAGATGATCGAGCCCCATGGCCCATTGCTCCACTACCGCATGTCTACGCCTCCAACCTGTTTGACCAACCATACATTGTCCATTCCAAGGTTGATGCATATGGTCATCCCCTACAACGCCGAATTCATTTCAAAGGTGGGCCCTTCGAGGAGGCTGGAGCCGTGGTTTGGCAAATTGATGGTGCTAAGATGGTGTTATGGTGGGCCTTTATATGCCGAATAGATCATCAAGATCCAGGTGTGTTCGTTTCATCCAAGATGACAATCCTGGTATGATAATTTTTGGATCCCCAATTCCCCAAGGAATTGTAAGTGCGAAGTTGTGTACAACAGGTGCATAGTCTGGCACTAGGTAGTAGGGGAAGGGGAGTGTGTATCCCTATTTAGGAGGGATGCGAGTTTGACCAACGACTATGCAAACGCGTTTGCAAGAACCCAGGAAATTTTGCCGACCTTCCCGTAGTGTCGCCTCTTTGGCCCTCTGCGAATCAGCTCCATAGGCTAGCGTCTACTCCTCTATTTGGAGGCAGCACTCCCTGTTGCCGTTAATAGTTATTGTGTTGTTGGGTCCTTGCATCTTAAGCTTAAGGTATGTGTTGGGGATATTATCCCGCCATGAGACCCACCCTAGGGGGTTGGGTCAAGATGATGGTGGCTGAACATTCGTACTCAAGACGGGCTCTAACCTATGAAGCAGAAGGCACAAGGCGTTTACCAACGAGAGCCGACTGCGGCCCAAGACACGAAGAGGGCAACTCATGGCCCATGCGGAAGAAGAGTCGCGAGGAGTTTCCTTGCTTAAGGGGCAAGGAGATTTAGAGACATACCAGGTCATGAATCGTAAAGTGACCCGGACTCTTGTAAACCTAGGACCTCGACCTGTATTGTTGCGGCCCGACTCAAAACGAGTCAAGCCTCTGTGTATCTGTGCCATCCTTGGATCAGTATGTTGGCACACACAGTAAATCAATGTATATATCAAAGTGCAATCACATGTAAATAATGTCAAATTGATATATACCTCAAAATCTCAGCGGAAACAATCAAAGGGAGTGGAGTCCCAATAAACACCAACGGCAGGTTGAGTGCAGACCGTAACCGTGTATCGTACTCTTACTCGTTGTAGACAGTATCTGCAACATAAGATGTTGCAGCTGTGTAGGTCAGCATATCGAATATGCCTTCAAGTCATAAAAGAGAGGGGTGAAAATATCATCTATACTAAATTCATATATGGCAGGTGGGGATGTAGTTTAAGTTTTCCATAAAGCAAATTTTTCCTACAACAAGAGAGGGGTAAAAGCAAAATTTACTACATTGTTGGTTGTTAATGAGAAGGTCCCACCAACCATTTCTCATACCCAAGTTATCAATATTACCCACATCAATAAGTTTATGGTGTTGAGAATTCCTGATAGTTTCAGTTCCTTTGGCTCAAGTTGTCCATGACCGTGGACACGACTAATCGATTAGGATTGAGTACTCTGCAGAGTTTTGCACACGTTCCCCACAAGATTTAATCGCCTCCGTTGAAGTCCTCGCACTTCAGGGTGTTTGAGAACCGGATGATCAAAACATGGTCTTTCAACGGGTTCCTCTCAGCCTCTATCGATGCCCATCCAATCCTACCGTTCTTCTACATCTCGTAGCACCGCCCGTCCAGAGCCACCACGTTGTCCAACCAAGCCAGAGCCCATAATGACTTGTGGCTATGCAGGTAAGCCTTGGGTCTTGAAATATCCATCCAACTCTTTGATCCTGGGTGAAGCTTTCCGCAAGATGTCATGGCGCTTCTCCATGCATCCCGGGTCCTACGCTGGTTTTCCCAGGGAGCCCATCTGAACTGTCCTTCACCCAGGGGTATATTTTGTTTTGAGGTCTTGCAAGTCTTGGAGTCTTCAGGTCTTGATTATTAAGTTTCTCACAACACTCATGATAAACACTCAACCAAACCCCGTCTACTAGGAGCATAGCAAAATAACGTCCCGACCAAAGTAACAAGGGTTTAGGGGTGCCTATCATAACATACTACTCAATAACCAAAGTTTCCAAGTACCTACTTGCATGCAATGGGTGAAGAAGGTTGAAACTAATGCAATAAAACCATAGGTAAAAATATGATCAATGTGAACTTGCCAGGTAAGGTTGATGGAGATAGATATCGCTCTCAAGAAATAACTTGATAGAACTATTCGTCACTCTCCGATGAAATCTATATAATCAAACATAGTGTTCATATAAGCAGTCATACTAGCAATCAATATTACAAACAACAATAAAATTGATGCAATAAAATCAATAAGAAATATCAAATAAAAAACAAAAATAAACTTCAAAGAAAAACTATGGAGTCTTCTACTACAACAATCACTAAATAGTTTTTGTTCTAATTAAACTTAACAGAAAAAATAAAACACTGAAATAGTAAAATAACAGAAAAGAGAATATAAAATTAACTAAGATAACAGAAAGTATTTTTCATAAAACTATTTGTTTGAAAGTATTTTCAAATAGGTAATCAAACTAGCAAAGAAATCAATTTGCAATTTATTACCGAACTAGAATTGATTTCATGCTATCAAATAAAATAAAATGTTGTTGTTGTTGAAAACCTACTTTTAACTAACAGGAAACAAAATATAACCTTTCACAAGTATAAACAAAAATAAATTAAAAAACAATTATGGCAAAATAAATAGCAATAATCCTACAAAGAACTAAAACAAAATCTGTTTTACATAAAATAATGATTTAGAATATTCCAAAAATCTGAAATTGAACCCACAGATAAATAATATCACTAGTGATCAGTAGAAAAAGAATTAACTAAAAATCTATTTTTAAACTCCAGATATTAACAAAATAAGATTTAAACCAAATCTGTTTAAATTCAAAATTTAAATTTCAAACATGGACAAATTATATATCTACAGAAACTCCATAATTTTTTTGATCCAATGCAAAAAGAATCACCTAATTTATAGTTATAGAATAAAAGTTATAAGGATTCTAAAATCAGGTTCAAATCTGTTTTCAGAATTAAAACCGAAAAAGAATAAAAGGTATAGGTGACGTGGCAGCTTTCTATTGGCTGAGAGGTGTGCACGTGTTAGCTAAACTGGCGGAAGGCCGTAAAATAGAGGAAAATGGTTCGGCTAAACTAAAACTGGTCGGTTCTTTTAATAGAACCGAAGGGGTATTCTAGATCTAATCTAGACCGTAGATTAGGATCTAACGGTGGAGGAGGAGAAAGGAGAGAGAGGGAGCTTACCGTGTCAGAGAGGAGCTCCAGCGCTGGTAATGGCGCGAACGAAGGTGAGGCGGCGAGGTGGAGCGGCTCCGGTGGTGTAGGGGCGCCGGGTGGTGCGGCCGGCAGAGGAGGGTCCTGGCGATCTCCTCGGGGCATCAAGGGCGATGGGGCGCGGCAGGGAGTGGTCGTGGAGCTCGGCCTGGGCAGGGTCTCGGCGAGGTGGTTCGGCATCTAGAGGCGAGGAGAGGCACGGTTCTTGGGAAAAATTGAGAGAGGAGGGGATGTGGATCTTATATAGGGCGACGGGAGGTGCTGGGAGGGAAAGCTCGAGGAGATCGGGGTGGGGATTGGCGCCCTGGTGAGTTCCTCGAAGGTAACCGTGCAGAGAAGGAAAGATATCGGAGGTAGGAGAAGGAGATAACAGGCCTGATTCGGTTTCCAATTTGGGCTGAGGATGCCTTTCCAAATAAAAGTGATTTGTTTCCTTTTAATAAAAACTGGAAAGTAAAACAGAAAAAGGAAAAATGAATATAATTCAAAATATAGAAGTATTATATATCAAAACGACCATAAAATTATTTCCCACAACATGGACATCTTATGTTTCACAAAATAAAAACTTTATAAAAATTTATTTTTTTAAAATCTAATAAAAATCCAAAATTTGCCTTTAAAATTTTTGGCACTATTTTTCTTCTGACTTTTTTATATTTTGATTTTGGGGTGTCATGTGACCTCCTCTCTTTCTTGCTTGGCAAGTATATTGTCACAAAAATTTTGTGGTGAAATCTTGTTCCAAAATAAATTCGAATCAAATACTGAAAGAAATTCAAATGCCACCATGATTCAAATTCTTTATAGTTGAAGAAGTCATGTTATCTTCTCTCACTGATTTTAAACGCATGAATTTGAATTCATAGGAAAAAGGGGGAAAGTCATTTTATTCCCTCTCATTCAAAAGTTCTAAAAGTTTCAAATTTCACTCAATTGCCAGTCACTCAAACAAACAAACAATCAATCTAGTAATTATATTAACATTCAAAAATTTGGGATGTTACAAACCTACCACACTTAAAATGAATCTCGTCCTCGAGATTCGAAGAGGCTAGAAAGAGAAGGTTAGGGTTTGGGGTCTTCTAACAAATCCATTGTCCTGCAAGGTGGGGTGCTACCACACTTAGAATGAGAGTTACCGGTCCCTCAAATTTTAACAATCATATGGGGTCTTGGCATCTAACTCCTCACATTCTTCATGGTAACTCCTTTGGTGATGATCTTCCATTATACTCATAATGTTTTCCATCAAAATTGAGTGCTCTTTCATTGATATAAGCTTCTTCCTGCACTGGGTCCTCTTAACTCACAAGTCTCGTGACCATTCTAAATAACAAATCTATGATTCTCATGGTGGTCTACCATTTGTGGTTATCCTGTAGTGAGAAGGGTCTTGGTTTCATCCTCGCCGTAAAATTTCCTACGCGTGGCAACAATTGCCATGTACACGAGGCTTCCATCATACCATTCTAAGGCTTAAACAAAAGCTTCAAAGAACGTCGTTTCTCTACTATGGGTAAGTCTCTCAGATTTACCATTCCGGATAGCAAGAGAAATGATAAGAGTAAGTCGTCATGGTGGCCAAGCCATGTCGCACTGAAATCATTACCTTGTATAAGGTTTAGCGAATCCCGTATTCTAACACTTGGGCGTACTCACAAGCATTGCAGAATTTATCTTGTACATGAATGAAGTTTGGATAAATCCATTGATTCTGCAAGCTGAACAAACATCTATCGTGTTCTTCACAACTCTCAGGTTTTCATATGCTCCTAAGAAAACGTTTGCTGATCCATCATAGCTTATTACTACATGCGCTTGGGGAAACCTTCATGAAAATCTTGAGATGCAGCCTTGGTAAAGGTTGTATTCCTTGAACTCATTTTCCTTTCCATTGGTTTGTTTATCCTCAGGTATTGGTTCCTCATAATAATTCCTTTATTTCATCCTCATTCTATTCTCAAAATTCCAACTTCAAAAGTACTTGGTTACAAATGTTGTCACCCACATAGTTTTATATGATCCAACATTTCCTTGAATTGTATTCAGTGGATTTGGCTCCTTGGTATGCATGGTACATTCCTACTCCTTGGATCCTGTGGGTTTACCGGTTACTACCACACTTAAAATGAAATATACCCATGCATGAATAGACCATATTTTCTCATATCCTCGAAAATGGTCAGAGATCTTTCTTCATAGAGAAACAACTCATACAATTCAACATAGGAAATCATGACACAATAAATTTCATTGATCCATGAAGTTATTACAATCTCTGAGACTTCCCTTACAAAATTTAACTCCATAATCTCATGAAAACAAGAGTGCTTCATGTTAGACTTATTGCCATTGAAAAAACTTAACTACTCCGTTTTAGCTTTCTTCTCCTGCGGACATTTACTAGCATAATGTCCTGCTTCCTTGCAACGAAAACAAATGACTTCCAACCTGTCTCGAGGCTTCTTGGTGTTTGTTTTTGTTCCTTGGATTTCCTGCTTCCTTGCTAGGCACATATTGGCATAGTGACCTAAGGTCTTGCATTTAAAACATGGGTATGACTCAGGTCCTTATCTCCGGAGATTTGGCTCGTCCGAGTGTACTTTCTCTTCTTTCTATTCTTCTCCGTTCTGGCCAGTTCTTCTATTTCATGAGGATCAAACTCTACTTTTTCTGTCGGGAAGTTTCCCAGGTATTTATGGCTTTCCTTCGTGCAATCCTGTGAAAAATGTCCTTCTTCTCCACACTAGTAACAGTGCACGTGCAACGCACGTGTAATGAAATAAATTTCCTCATTCATCAGGTTGCCAACCGGTTTATATGGGATGAAAATAATGAATATCTAGAACCACATTGTATGACACATGCATGTGCTCATTCTTGGTTGAGGTAATCATCTTCCTTTCAGCAAATGCACAAGTAATATGTTAAGCCTAGCTAGAAATGAGATCGAGAAAAATAAAAAATACGGTACCCATGGTAGGGTCAGAGAATAGAAAACCATAAGAAAAATGTCAGTGAAAAACTAAACGGAAGAGTATAAAGTTAGTATACTTTCTTTTGGATTTCATCCAATTAATGAAAATGCATATAAATACTTAATTCGAACTTGGTGGAAGGCGGAAAAAATTATACAAATGGAGGGCAGCGAACCGAGGTAGAGCCGCACAGACACCACGTCGACCTTGGCCACACTGGATGATCACTATAAATCTAGACATGACAGTTTAACAATACGTACATAAAATAAAATTAATGGTGAGAAACCAACAGGGTCAATGCATATTAGATCAATGTAAAGTAGGCCGGATAAAATTATTCAGATGAAAAAACTAAATCGTTGGACTAATCACAGAGGCCTCCTTACCAAGGAAAGGATTCCGTCCTCCTTGTCAGTTTGAAGGAAGATTGCCTTTGAGCGGGTTGAGGGCGGCTGGGAATGGAGACATGCGTCATGGCTAGCACATGGAAACAACGCATGGAGGATGGCTGCTGGCTGGGCGACAGGCTCCACATCTAGCAGACCGAGACGATGCGCCAAGGGTCGCGGCTCGACGGCGTAGATAGGCAATGCGGCTAGCCCCTGGTGGCGAGCCTTTGTTGCTAACGCATCACACTGGATGAATCTCCACCTCCGTGTACATTGTTCACCTGCTGGCCCGGTCGTGATGCGCGCCTTGACGCATTGAACTTATGCGCTATGTCGAGCCCTGTCTGTTAGAGCGGCGAGCGGTTCCCAGCGGGGGCTAGCAGCGAGCGGTTCTCAGCGGGATCGATAGCGGGGTGACGACATAATATAAGACCCTTTTTCAATTTTCAACAAAATGCCAAACCTAGCACATACCGCTACATTTTCAAGATAATATGTGACATGAAATTGACAATTCGTCAAGGAGATGCAGTGGCAACCCTTGGATGTAAACAATTTTCTTAATCTGCAGGAACAAACTCTTTAATCAAATGTAGAAAGGGGCAGATGAATGAACACATAGCAAACAACAAACATGTAATCAGAGTTCTCTCCAATGTAGGTGGTGTAGGCCGGGGTTATTGATAGGATTATCTCCAACCAACTAATTATAAATTTATCAAATAAGAATATATCAGCGTGCATTTTGATATATCAGGTGGCATAAACTGTTTCTTATAATTATTTAATCAAATAATGAGCTTAAAAACAAGCTTCAGAAGAAGAAGAAAAATGCATCTTAGAACTGCGCCATGAACTTCCGAGTGTACTATTGTCATGCAATGAATTCCACCTTGAATCTAGCCATTAGACGCTGACCCTGAAGCTTTCCATACATATACACATCGGACAACACATCAAAATCATCGGAAAAATACTAAAACTTGAAAGTAAATGAAATCACAAGAGGACACATCGATTTTACCAATTTGATTGCATAGTATGTCTGGATTGCAATATATATAGTTCCGTTCCATTTGAAATACACATCCCGACATATAATTCTCGATTCTTACATATTTTTCTTGCCCATTGCATTCCCGTTTTATGTAATTATCGATTCTAGTACATATGCCCGTGCGATGCAACGGGTTAGAAAAAACACAAAACCTGCTCCGCGTGCCACTACATTACACACCACTTATATCCGACTAACAAACTTCAAAAATAAGGTTAGCCTCATCATATGTTGCAACAAGTTGAATTATTGCACTCTGGATCCTCAAGTAATGATGTCAAGGAGCCACCTTAAAACCCTTCGTCGGTGTCTACTCCAGCCCCATACGGTCATAGTATAGAAGAGTAGTACTAGCAAAATGTTCAGTCATTTATCTGTTGGCAGAACAATAGACGCTTGAGATACTTGATAGAACCAAATGGATACAACATAATTTTTTTCCAAACCAAGGTAATTTAATGCTCAACATTAGTACTACTCAACATGGTCTAAAAGTCAACATGTTACTGTTAAACATCATAACTCTATGGTGGTGCTTTCTCCCATACAAATGATCGATTTAAAGCACCGAGGGACTCTAGATTTTCTTTGGAAAACATAGGAGTAATAATCACGATGCATTAGAGATGGTGTACTTGTCCACATCCTTGTTGCTCCTCTCTTAAGCTATTTTAGCTAAACATATGGTGTGCAGATTGTTGCAGTATTAGATTCTAACCAGAGAGGAGTGTGGCGATCAATGTTGCAATGTAAGACAGTTGGCCAACAACGAGGTAATTCAAGGGTGGCTTTTAAAAGCATCCGGTTTGGAGATAAAAGATAACAATACAGTAGAGACATAATGAAATTCTCAAAACTGAAATGTACTGTAGTACACATATTTTTCCATACTGGGATTCAAATTTCTTTTCTTTTATGTGCAACCTCCATGACCACATGCCACCATATTCATCGGATGGTGATGGAGTTGGTTGCCTCCACAATTTAGGCAAAGCTTTATCTGTACATGTTTGAAACATAACTACTAAAAGCATGACACAGGGGGGCTTCAAATTTCCTGATGTTGTCCAAACAAAAGAGAGTATGCCAGAACTTGAAGGTTACTACTCAGAGTATAGTTACCTGGACAAGTTTATGTTCGAAAATCTGCAGCAAAGCATGAGTTACGGAGCTATTTACCTATGCAAGTTTATCTTTGAAACTCTTTAGTAAAGCATGAGTTATGGAGTCACTTGGAGCATACCCAGAAAAAACAAGAACCAGACTAAACAGGTACATAAATGACCACCATTCCAAAAACTAATTCTGAAGTCAAGTGGGCACATACTCATAACAATACAAAACAATGCATTCATAAATTCAATACAAATTTGTGTAGAAATGCATGCCAAACAAGATAGCATCCCACATCAAGGTATCGGAATGACACTACTAATTTTCCTTTATTTTCTGTCAAGCACTCACATGTGAGCGTGTAATGCCAGAAATGCGTTTATCATGAACAAGAGGTCGTTTTTGTTCTCTGCCCTACTAACAGCCCTATCCTACAAGACAATGATGAAAATAATTCAGAAAAAACCGAAAAGACATCATTTAATCAGTTTAAAAAACATAGCAAAATACAAGTGGTTGTCACAGAACAAGCAAAGTATGTGCATCACTTATTCTATGTTTTGTTTTTCACCAAATAGTTGTATTTATTTTGCTCCCTCTCTCTGAACCGTGCAAACTTTCTTCTACTCTTTCCATGTCTCCACCTGCACAAAGACATGAAAATTCTTCTAAATTGATCCAGGCAATATATTTAGTCAAAGAAATTTTGTGCAGGGACAACAGATTAATCTACATATCTTAGAAGAAATTATTTTCTATAGAAGAAATAACTTCAGCGACCATTCCCCTCGATTTAGAAGGAAACAAAAATTCAATATATCCGCAACATGAAAACGTCCCACATGAGAAAAATAGGTTAGACATAATTGGAAATGAATAATAATAATATAATATACTTGCATAGCAGTGACCTCCTCTTCCGCAATGTCCTCTCTGTCTAACTCATTTGCGGCCCGTGAAATGAAGCAGCTGATGGTGTCACTAATTAATTAACACAATGTATATACAATCAGTGTATGCAATCGCAGGAAGTTTGAATCTGAATGAATGATATATAGTACAGTAGCATCATAATTCAGACTAAAACAGTTAACAGGGAGATGAATGTTGGACAATGATTTGTATCCACCCACCCTCTTGATTTTGTGGGGACTATTTCTACAGGTTAGACACCATTCATCGCATCGGTGGGGTCTCGCCATGTGTAGGGAACATGCAGTACAAGCCGTCAAGCGAGTTCATCCTCTTGATACTCTTACCTAAGCTGAATTTATTCCTGATGTATGCCCGCTTTGTCCTGCCACCAAAATATAACCAAAATAAGAGAAATTCAGTATTAAAATAATTGATGCTCTCATCATGAAATCCACACGTGAAAACATAATAAAATGAAATGCTTACAGCAGCAACAAGAACACTCAGGGTCTTATAGGCTCTGTGCGCCAAGAGCAAGAGTATAAATAAATTCACACATACAACGAGTTTCCACAATAAAAAGCTGCCCTCGATGATTTTTATCAAGGGGTGTTTTGGCAATTAAAGAATCAGCACAACCTATACACGAGATTACAACAATAAGCAGTGCTACAAGTATTCATCTAGGCAAATTTCGCAAAAAAGTATTCATCTAGGTAAAATGCAAACATCAAACCATAAACCTGTATGCCACCGCCACTTGCCAGATTTCCACCAGCGGCATCCTCTGTCTACCTGCTCATCCCATGGTCTTACCACCTCCCGTTGTGCGTTGCGGACCAACCGGTCTCCCGTCAGTCCATTGCCACTCGTCGTTCGTTTGTGTGATGTGTGCTCCTCGGAGAGAGAGAGAGATTACCACAACACAACATGAAGAGAGAGAGAGAGGGTACCACAACGCAATAGGAAGAGACATAGAGAAAGCAAACCACCGTTTTGCTTTATTTCTCAGGCCACCACAAATCCTTCATTCCTAGCCATTTATGCTCTTGCGAGACATGGGAAGTGGCTGGAGGGTGCCGGTGGACCGTGTATTGGCAGTTCACGCAAGCGCCAGCCACCTGGAGAGTACTCGCCCTGTCACAGTGCTGGAGATCCTCCAAATCGCACACCTCGAGCAACTCCGGCCTGCCTGGGCTCGCAATCACCGCTGGCCACATCAATCAATCTCATTCGCATAGCGGAGGGATGCAGAGGTGCAAAGGCTGACCGCTCGGAGGAGGGAGGAATAAGGGGTGGGTGAGGACATGTGGAGAGAGAGGCTGTTCGTGAGATGAAGAGAAAGGGTCATGGGGTGAGAGATGGGAACGAGGGCGAGGGGAGCGGGGGAGATTGGATCGTGGGGTCATGGGGAGTTTAGAGCGGGATGGGGAGCACATGCAGCGATGGTTGACAGATCGGGACTTCGTTAGCAAAAGCGGAGAGATTTCTCTCGGCTTCTCGGGGGAGAACGGGGGCGACGGGGTCGGGGGTGATTGGATCGTGGGTTCGTGGGCTTCTGGTCGACCGAAGGGTGGTGGTTCGAGGTGTGATGTACTAATGGTTTTTCATTAAACTAATCGGATGGTTTATCGTCTGGTTTATGGATGGATTGAAAAAAATCGGTGGACTGGTGGAAAGGCTAGCGGTAGGAGGGGGATCGCTGGAGGTCGAACCATCACGACAGACGGCAGATCCCCCTTTAATAGTAGAGATGATGATGGCACTAACCATTTACTCAAATGGTTCGACGCCAAAAAAAAGGGTAGAGAAAGAGAGATAACTCAAATCATACGAAGTGAGCCTAGTTCCCTTGATTACATGGCTGAGAGACTGGGTATTGGAATCAATTCCTCATGGATATTAATTTAAGTTCATATTTATAATGTAAAGGTTTCCGCTAGAGTTTTACTGCGGATAAAAAACCCCACTAAATGCACAAAATCAATTAGTACACACCTCTGAGTTTGTCCTCCAGATTTCCTTCAGACATATGCTCGTAGACAAGCGCCATGTACTCCCCATCCTTGCAGTAACCAACCATTGACACAAGATTTTTATGGTGAATCTTTGTCAAGGTCTGAGCCTGAGCAAGAATAGAGTAATTGTTTACACACAGTTCCATACAAAACTTCCCTGAACCGGTGATGGTGAATGACACTTACCTCTGTGAGGAACTCTATAATGCCTTGACTGGAGGACTCAGACCGCAGCTTGACTGCTACCTGCGTGCCATCCGCCAAGAAGCCGTCGTACACGGAGCCGAATCCTCCCCGGCCGAGCACCGTCTTGAAGTTGTTCGTCATGACCTGCAGGTCCTTGTACGTGCACCGACGGTGGTCCAGCTGCAGCATGCTGTGAGTGTCGCCGTTCCGCCACTGCAAATGCACGCCACTGGCCTCGTTCTGTGGCTTCACACTGCCCTTTCTTGATCCTTCATCAGGTGATCAGTCAGACAGTGACAAGAAACTGTAAATATTGTCCAGTCTAGTGCTGCTTGCAGTTTCAGTTGATGTTTTGACCCCTTGTCTCACCTTGCTTTTTTCTCAATATGAGAAGAAGTAGCATTGCGAGTGCTCCTATCACCACAACTGCAAGTATTGGAACAACAATGTACACGGCAAGCATAAGTTTGCTCTTCTTTTTGGTGGGCTCGCAAGAGGAACCGTTGCTGCAAAGGTTTGGATTTTTGCCGTATCTAGCAAAAGGAAGAAAAGTTAAGTGATTTTGGCCAGGCATGTATGAAAGCAGTTGTCTTGTATCGCTTTGTTTTTCTTTTTTCCATGCTAGGGCATAGCTTTGGTCTTGCATGACTTCACTATTTGTTTGGCATGTTTATTGTGTATGTGTGCGTCAGTTGTATTCAACCTACATATGTAGAGGCTGGATGTGTACTCATTAGGTTTGTAGTTGCTGGATGCTTCATTTTAAGTTCCTAAAATTCACCCTTTGTCAAAAAAGTATGAAAGCAGTAACATGGGAACTAATGTAGATATGATCAGTTCACCTTAGAGTTAGGGAGCCATCTTGTATTCTCTTCATAAGCCCGGAGGGGATGGACCCATTAAGCTGGTTGCCAGTCAAATCTCTAAGGCACCAGACAACATTCATTAGCATTTAGCAAGTTCAAGTTGTAGAAGAATATTCAGACCAAAGCTGGAATTATGCAACAAAACCATTTGATATCGAAGACAATGTAATTGTGGAGTTCAAGATTCCTTAAAGCGGCACGAGGAATGGTAGTTCAGAAAGAGCATTAGGAATTGATCCTGTAAAGTTGTTGTATGACAAGTCCCTGAACAAACGACAAGCATACTATCATGAGCTAAACGGCTGGACCAAAATTTTCGTCGGTAGCCCCCAAGCGGTGAAAAAATGCCTCTTGGGAGCTAAACGGCTGGAGATGCCCTAATTTGAAATGAAGTTAATACTTACAAATACTTGATTGCTTTGAGGTTGGCGAAATGAGATTGTATGCTACCTCTCAAACCGCCAAATGAAATATTTCTGGAAAAACACACAGAAATTGTTGAGAGTTCAACACATTTCTCAAACGTGCCAGAAAATGAACTCGGGACATACAATCTTGTGATTCTGGGAGGCATGGACATGGCATAGCTGCAGTTCAACCCTTCCCAAACGAGAGTCTTGGGAGTGCATGGGTCACCCGCCCAGTTCTTCTTCACCTCATACTTTGCCTTGATCGCAGCCATGGCCACAACTGTCACAAAATTCAGTATAGCACAAGACAAAGAGATCAGTTACCAAATAATGTGCCTAATCACTGATACAGTGATACTGTGAGAACTCCAGTTACCATCCTTGGTGTCCGTTGCGACGTTGGCCGTGGAAACGACGGAGAAGAACTCGGCGGCGTTGATGGTCGGCAGCAGCGTGGAGTTTGCCGTCGCCTTGAGGGTGATGTTGTAGTGGCCGCCGAACCCCCGGTGGGCCTCGCTGTTGAAGAAGGCGTCGCAGATGAGGTGCTGCGGCGTGAAGGGGGCCTTGCTCCAGAGCTTGCCGTTGATGGCCATCTCGAACTGGCGCGCGGCGCCCCCGGCCACGACCTCCACCTCCGCGAAGTACACGATGCCGATGACCTCGGGGTCCGGGTAGGCGTGGTTCGGCGCCGCGTCCCACGACAGCTGGATGGTCCTTGATGACGCCGACCTGGAGCCGTTGCGCGGCGCGATGGCGGTCTGCATCACGGCGGACGGCGCGTTGAAGCGGAGGTCCGCCAGCTCCTTCACCTTCTCCGGCGTCGAGATCTCCGCCCACTCATTCGAGTCGATCTCGCTCCATGGGATCCACACGTGGTCGTACGGGTCCTCCGGGTACCTGACCAGCGCGGCGCCGCTGATGCCCAAGTTGCTCCGGTCGACGAGGACCAGCGCCTGCGTCGCGTTCGCCTGCGGGTACCGGGGGGAGGCGGGCGAGCAGGGCGAGGCGGGCGAGCGGGGCGACCAGGAGGAGGCGGGCGAGCGTGGCGAGCGGGGCGACCAGGAGGAGGCGGGCGAGCGTGGCGATCGGGATTGACCGGCAGAGTCGAGACCACGTGGGGTGGGCAATTAGCGCTAACAAAAATCGTTAATGACGTTTTTAGACCCTTGATGATATAATTAAACGGTCTAAATTAAGAGTTGGATCTGTCCTCTCGTGCTTTTACTCTCTCTATATATATATATATACTATTAAAAACATGAGAGGGCAGATCCAACTCATCATTTCAACCGTTTAATTCTATCATCAATGGTCAAAAAAGCATCGTTAACGAAACCCTCCGCTAATTCCATCGCTAACCAAACCTCTCGCTAGCGAAACCCCCACGCTCAATGCTGGGAACCGCTCCCACGCCTCCACTCTTGCGAACTCGGCTGCTCGGCCCGCTCGGCCGCCGCTCGCTCGCCCACTCGCCCGCAGCCTTGCCTCCGCCTCCGACCGCTGCCCCGCCTTCGACTTCGCCTAGCCTCGCCTCCACTCGCTCGCCCCACCCGCACCGACGGCCAAGGACAGGGGCGAGGCGCAGGACACCCGACGCCGCCGGATCAGGAGCAGCACGCCCCCGACGCGAGGGCCTCCGGCCGTCAAGGAGAAGACCGAGGTGCAGGCTCACCGCGCTCCCTCCCCACAGCCTCTGCCGCTCGCTCCACCAGACGGTTGATGCCCCACGCGGTGTTGTTGCCGCACATAGCAGGTTCTGCGGCGAAGATGTTGAAGAAGGATGACGCGGATGGGGCTGTAGGCCGTTGACTAAGCTCATGATCGACAACGTCGAGGAGCTGCTCCCCGTCGTCTACACGCCCACCATCGGCGAGGCGTGCGAGAAGTACGGCTCCATCTTCAGGCGCCCGCAGGGTCTCTATGTCAGTCTCCAAGACAAGTACGTTTCTGATGATAATTCACTTCATTTTTTACATGGCCTCTAGCCAGTTTCTGCTTCAAGTGAGTGAAACACGTGCGTGGTCTTCTTGTTGTTGATGGCAGGGGAGAGTACTCGAGGTACTGAGGAACTGATCGGAGAAGAGTATTCAGGTCATCGTTGTCACCGACTGCGAGCGCATCTTATGCCTCGGAGATCTTGGCTGTGAGGTCAGTCACGGAGCTTATTTACTTTTAACTGAAATCTATTGGCTTGTTAGCTTACCATGAACATGGTTCTGGATTTCTGTTTCAGAAATATTTTAGCCATAAGCGAAATCACTAAAATTCACTAAAATTCAGTGATTTCAATTTTCGTTTCGGTCAAAGGACCAAAATTTTCACTTGAATTTGATTGAGATCCAACCAAATATTTTGAAAATTAAAAATTTAACTTGAATTTGTGTGTACTACCGAATTTGCTGAAATATTTTGACCAAAATTGATAAAATTTCAGTGAGATCACACTAAAAGTGAAAACCATGATCATGAATGAAACTCCATCATATGCAGGGTATGGGAATTCCCGTGGGGAAACTTGCGTTGTACACGGCCCTTGGTGGTGTCTGGCTTGCTCCTGTTTGCAGCGAGCAATTTGGTAATTTTCATGTAACTATACTTCTGTTTTGCTTCCCAGTGTTTAGCCATCACCATCGATGTGGGGACAAACAACGAAGAGCTACTGAACGATGAGTTCTACATTAGATTGCGGCAAAAAAGAGCTACAGGCCAGGTTCAATGTTCGCTGCCTTGGTTGTGCCCGTTTAGTTGTCTCACTTCATTTAGGAATGCATTGAGCTTGTGGATGAGTTCATGCTTGTCGTGAAGCAGAACTATATGGGCAGAAGGTTCTTGTCCAGGTATGAGAAAACTCAGAACTCGACAACCAGATGTTGGTAAGCAGGTTCTCTGGTCCTCTCCACAACCAAAACACAGAATAGAAGGACAAGCATATCGCCTTCCACCATTAGACTGTCATGCACAAGGAGTTCTGCAGTATGGTCAATGCTGCTAAGAACCAGGTTAGCATTAGAGCAACCTTATCAATTGTTGGCAAACTTTAACATGCTTCCCCTTACCCCTTCTTTTTTACATGTGAGGTAAGAAAGTAAGAGTTAACAACCTTCTTCGCCGCGTCGCGCCTCCTCCTCCCGCTCACCCCGCTCGCCGCGTTGCACCTCCTCTGCACGCATCGTGGAGTCCACGACGAATGCCGATATGCGCTCGGTCCGGTTGACCGACGAAGACGAGGCCGACGCCGCTGCCACCACGGAGCGGAGGGTTTGGCCGAGCTCCTCCTCACGAGCGGGGTGGAAGGACTCGACGCGGCGGGAGCTGAGGATCTCGACGGTGCATATCTTGCGAAGCTGCCGCCACGCGTCGCCGCAAAGATGACGTCCTCGGCGTCACCGTATGCCATCTGTTGCATGGAGGTCAGAGGCCTGGACGCGAAGGAGGCGTCGTGGGTCTTCATGATTTCGCGCGTGACGTCAGGGGATGATACGACCACGTCGTTGAGCTCGCTGAGGCGGAGCATCATGGGCGGGCCGTGGCGCTGCGCCAGGTCAACCGGGCCTCGCTGTGGGAGGGCGCCGGCAAGGTGGCCGATGACCGGCAGCGCCCACGCCCCTGGCAGGAGCGGCCCGGCCCTATCACCGGCGCCACGACGAGGCGCCGAGCACCTGGACTTGAAGAAGAGGAATGGGATAGCGAGGAGAAGCACCACAAGCAGGTAGAGCGGGAGCACGGCGGCCATGGCAGCTTGGATCGATCTTGCTCGAATTGCTGGTAGCGTGGTAGGTTGGAATGATTATCCTTCGTATTTCCTTTTTTTGAAGTGCTTTTCTATGATGATTACGTTCAAAGTCAAGGGTCAAACTCATCTGGAATGGTGTGACAATCCAAATACATGCCTAAATCTTCATTTTTCAGCAGCCTCGAAATGATTGTTTTCTTAGGAGCATTTGAGTTGGCTCCCCGCCATTTGATTGCTAGCACATATAGTGCGTGTAAGGGCATTGTGTTCGCAAATTTGCCCCAGGCGGTCAGAGGGAGAACATGCAGAAAAGAGAGCACGACCCTTCGGTTTTTTTTCAAATCAAAGGAGTTTTATTCCATAATTAAAGAGTTAAGTCGAGAGGACTGGCAAAAGATTCAAATCAAAGAAGGTTTTGTTGCGGGGACTAACGGCGGAACCTCTGTGTATGCACGTGCAGAGTATGGGAGGCGAAGGGTGCAGCCAGCTCCGGCATGACAGGTTTTGGATCGCTAGCCAGCAGGTCGACGCGCGGTGTCGGCCCCGCCGCAGGTACCTCCGCCCCTTCGTCCCTTCCATTGCGCCTCTTTAGTTCTGGCGTTGATCTGTCCTCTTTCGCTGGTACTTCATTACCAATATGTAGCATTTTGGAGATCAATTTTGTTTTAGGTGCTATGCTAGCAATCCTTAAGTACAACTTCAGGTTTCAGTTGCGGTTTATGTACATTGGCCATTTTTCGCACTATTGATCCATGGAGATAGAGTATGTTTTGTATGAAAATATCATAACCAAATCTCATGCAGCTCGATGCAATATGCCTTGTTCTACTGAAAAATTGTGAAACCCAAGTTTCATGTTGATCCGTAGTTTGAGTACATAATACCCATATAGACCTTCCTTGTTCATTTATAAGCATATCTTGCTCTTGTATACAATAGAAAATGGTTTCCTTGTTCGTTATCAGAAATAGTAATTTACAGTGGGTAAATGGTTTCAAATAATCAAAAAACAATTATTGATTCGTAGATAATGGCTATTTTCTGAAACAGATCCAAATTTATGGTGTAATCTTAGCCAATGAATCTGGTAATTATTATGGATGGATATGATTGACTGTGTAAAAAATGTGTCGTGTTTGTATAGTGTCAAAAGTGAATTGTGTGCATGGTCGATTTGGACAAAACACCATCCTTTATGTTCAAATTCGTTAAGTCATTATTGTATCTTGTGGTAGTAATGTTAACAAAGGATTGTAATTTTTCGTCCTACAAATATACCAAACATAATATTTTTAAGCGTAAAGATTGCTCCAGTTATGATTCTCAAATTCTGCGTACCATGCAAAAATCTACAAATGCATAAAAAACCACAATTCAAATTTTGAATTTTAAAAGACGTGCATTTGCACGTACATGCTAACTAGTAGTAGAGAAGAGTAGCATGCATTAGAGAAAAATTTGGTTAGGCTTTGTCCATCAGGGTCTTCTATATTTTCCTTCATCCCAGGTTCTTCTAGAGTCTTCTTCTTGAGGGTTTCCTTCGTTACTTCTTTCTGCTGCTTGACAACTTGTTGCACCTTGGGGTAAATGTGACACTGGGCTAGGTAGTGGGTGGTTCCTTCACACAGGAAACAAGTCACCTGACTAGTTGGGCATTCTTCCGCTGGGTGATTTTCTTCACAATGCGGGCATCCATCCTTGCGTTCTTCCTGGGTGTGTCATATTTCCCCATAGATCTTACATGCAAGAGGCTTCTTCATTGGGTTATCATATCACTTTTGAATAAGACGGGATCTTAACAACATCTTCTTGAATTCGTCCCAAGTTTCTGCTCCACTAAATCCTTGTATGGCATGATGCATTTCCCATCAAATAGCAGCACTTTGGGTAAAGTACTGAAGAGCATGTGCCACTTCACATTTTCTTGAAATCAACTTGCTCCCGAAGTGGTTTTCCATGTTCCGAATCCATATTTCAGCCTTCAGCTGAGTCATTGGTCCAGAGATTACAAGTCCAGCTTCATACGCCATCTATTGAGTCCAAGGTTTCAAGGATGAGACGGGTAAGAGAGAGAGAGAGAGGGAAATGATACAAACAACTCAAAGACACAAAATTATCTAAACTGAAATCCACACATCCATAAAATTCAACCAATAATATAGTAGCGCCACCCACATAAGGTTGGTATGGTCGATCACATAATACGCAATAAAGTTCATCTTTATTTCTCTCATGGTGGGACTACTACTACTAAGCTAGTCCATATCATGTCTTCACCATCAGTGGGCTTCTTCTGGTCAGGCTTGATCTTCTCAAGTTCTTCCGCTAGATTATCCCTGTTGACGCGGAGTTTCCGATGTTGTCCTTGTAGTTCCAGGAGTTGGCTCTTGAGCTTCTGGATTTCAACATCAGCAGCTTGTGCCATGGCTTGACTATGCTTCAAGTCCTAATGAACCTTCTAAATCTTGGGGTTGTGTTTCTTCACATTGGCTACTTTCAGTTTCTCGGTCTTGAGACTCTCACGGAGTGCGTCGTTCTCAAATAATTCTGAGAGAAGGTCCATCTGAAGGTTCTTGATATAATGTTCTAGTTCTTGATTATACACCACTACAGGTGAAAACTTCATCTTTTGTTAGTCTGTCAGGATGATGTGTGCTCCATTAGTCTTCTGCCATCCAAGCCTTCCAAAGTAGCGAGTACCCAACTCATCACGATGACGATAACTCTAACATGCGATATCATCATGAACAACAGTGTTCATGCCCATATCACAGTCATGGGTCAATGTGCCATAGTTGATGTCTTCAGTCTTGGGGTCTTCTTTACGTCCAAAAACTTTAGTTCTGACAGCCCAAAATCCAGACTCCTTCTTTGTCACCTTGATCTTAGGTATCGACAACTTCATCATGGGTAGCAGCTCCATGAGAAACGGGCCTCCGAGAACATCTTTGTAATGCTCTCTTTCGTTCATAGTGTAGCTCTCCATCTATAGTTTTGAAATAGGGAAAGTTCAGTAAAAGAATTAAGGGTTATGAGAGTAGTGAAAACAAAAGTTGTTTCTATCAAGATCTTCCTATTTCTAAGCCATTTCCTATGGTCACGTCCTACAGTCAACATGCGCTCTGATATCATATATGTAGCGACCCGACTCAAAACTAGTCAAGCATCTATGTATGTGTGCCATCCCTGGATCAGTATGCTGGCACACACAGTACATCAATGTATATATCAAATTGCAATCACATGTAAATAACGTAAAATTGATATATACCTCAAAATCTTAGCGGAAACAATCAAAGGGAGTGGACTCCCAATAAGCACCAACGGCAGGTTGAGTGCAGACCATAACCCTGTATCGGACTCTTACTCATCACAGACAGTATATGCAACATAAGATGTTGCAGCCGTGTAGGTCAGCATATTGAATATGCCGGCAAGTCACACAAGAGAGGGGTGAAAAGATAATCTGTACTAAATGCATATATGGCAGGTGGGGCTGTAGTTTAAGTTTTGCGTAAAGCAAAATTTTCCTACAACAAGAGAGGGGTGAAAGCAAAATTTACTACATTGTTCGTTGTTAATGAGAAGGTTCCACCAACCATTTCTCATACCCAAGTTATCAATATTACCCACATCAATAAGTTTATGGTGTTGAGAATTCCTGATAGTTTCAGTTCCTTTGGCTCAAGTTGTCCATGACCGTGGACACGACTAATCAATTAGGTTTGAGTACTCTGCAGAGTTTTGCACACGTTCCCCACAAGATTTGATCGCCTCCGTTGAAGTCCTCGCACTTCAGGGTGTTTGAGAACCGGATGATCATAACATGGTCTTTCAACGAGTTCCTTTGAGCCTCTATAGGTTCCCATCTAATCCTACTGTTCTTCTACATCTCGTAGCACCGCCCGTCCAGAGTCACCACGTTGTCCAACCAAGCCAGAGCCCATAATGACTTGTGGCTGTGCAGGTAAGCCTTGGGTCTTGAAATATTCATCCATCTCTTTGAGCCTGGGTGAAGCTTTCCTCAAGATGTCATGGTGCTTCTCCATGCATCCCGGGTCCTCCGCTGGTCTTCCCATGGAACCCATCTGAACCGTCCTTCACCCAGGGGTATATTTCGTTCTGAGGTCTTGCAAGTCTTGGAGTCTTCACATCTTGATTATTAAGTTTCTCACAACACTCATGATAAACACTCAACCAAACCCCGTCTACTAGGAGCATAGCAAAATAATGTCCCAGCCAAAGTAACAAGGGTTTAGGGGTGCCTATCATAACATACTACTCAATAACCAAATTTCCAAGTACCTACTTGCATGCAATGGGTGAAGAAGGTTGAAACTAATGCAATAAAACCATAGGTAAAAATATAATCAATGTGAACTTGCCTGGTAAGGTTGATGGAGATAGATATCGCTCTCAAGAAATAACTTGATAGAACTATTCGTCACTCTCCGATGAAATCTATATAATCAAACATTGTATTCATATAAGCAATCATCCTAGCAATCATCCTAGCAATCAATATAACAAACAACAATAAAATTGATGTAATAAAATCAATAAGAAAGATCAAATAGAAATCCAAAAGAAACTTCAAAGAAAAACTATGGAGTCTTCTACTACAACAATCACTAAATAGTTTTTGTTCTAATTAAACTTAACAAAAAGTAAATCACTAAATAGTAAAAAAAACAGAAAAGAAAATATATAATTAACTAAGATAACATAAAGTATTTTTCATAAAACTATATTATTTTGAAAGTATTTTCAAATAGGACATCAAACTAGCAACGAAATCAATTTGCAAGTTATTACTCAACTAGAATTGATTTCATGCTATCAAAAAAAATAAAATTTTGTTGTTGTTTAAAACCTACTGTTAACTAACAGGAAAAAAAATATAACCTTTCACAAGTATAAAAGAAAATCAATTAAAAACAATTATAGCAAAAGAAATAGCAATAATCCTAGAAAGAACTAAAAACAGAATCTGTTTTACATAAAATAATGATTTAGAATATTCCAAAAATTCTGAAATTGAACCCACTAATAAATAAGATCACTAGTGATCAGTATCAAAAAGAATCAACTAAAAATCTATTTTTAAACTCCAGATATTAACAAAACAAGATTTCAACCAAATTTGTTTAAATTCAAAATTGAAATTTTAAACATGAACAAATTTTATATCTACAGAAACTACATACAATTTGTGATCCAATGCAAAAAAGAATCACCTATTTTGGAGTTATAGAATAAAAGTTATGAGGATTCTAAAATCAGGTTCAAATATGTTTTCAGAATTAAAACTGGAAAAGAATAAAAGGTATAGGCGACGTGGCAGATTTCTATTGGCTGAGAGGTGTGCACGTGTTAGCTAAACTGGTGGACGACCGTAAAATAGAGGAAAACGGTTCGGCTAAACTAAAACCGGTCGGTTCTTTTAAAAGAACCGAAGGGGTATTCTAGTTCTAATATAGACCGTAGATTAGGATCTAACGGTGGATGAGGAGAAAGGAGAGAGAGAGGGAGCTTACCATGGCGGAGAGGAGCTCTAGCGCTGGTAATGGCGCGGCCGAAGGTGAGGCGGCGAGGTGGAGCGGCTCCGATGGTGTAGGGGGGCGGCGGGGTGGTGCGGCCGGCGGAGGAGGGTCCTGGCGATCTCCTCGGGGCGTGAGGGGCGATGGGGGCGGCAGGGAGTGCTCCTGGAGCTCGTCCTGGGCAGGGTCTCCGGCGAGGTGTTTCGGCTGCTAGAGGCGAGGAGAGGCATGATTCTTGGAATAAATGGATAGAGGAGGGGAAGGGGATCTTATATAGGGCGATGGGAGGTGCTAGGAGGGAAAGCTCGAGGAGATCGGGGTGGGGATCGGCGCCCTCGTGAGTTCCTGGAAGGTAACCGTGCAGAGAAGGAAAGAGATCAGAGGTAGGAGAAGGAGATAACGGGCCTGATTCGGTTTCCACTTCGGGCCCATGACGCCTTTACAAATAAAAGCTATTTGTTTCCTTTTAATAAAAACTGGAAAGTAAAACATAAAAAGGAAAAATGAATATAATTCCAAATATAGAAGTATTATATATCAAAATGATCAGAAAATAATTTCCCACAACGTGGACATTTTATTTTTCACAAAATAAAAACTTTATGAAACTTTATTTTTTTTAAATCCAACAAAAATCCAAATTTTGCCTTTAAAATTTTTGGCACTATTTTTCTCTCACTTTTTTTAATTTTGATTTTGGGGTGTCATGTCACCTCCTCTCTTTCTTGCTTGGCAAGTATATTGTCAAGAAATTTTTTGTGATGAAATCATGTGCCAAAAAAAAATTCAAATCAAATACCGAAAGAAATTCAAATGCCACCATGATTCAAATTCTTTATAGTTTAAGAAGTCATGTTATCTTCTCTCACTGATTTTAAAAGGATGAATTTGAATTCATAGGAAAAAGGGCGAAAGTCATTTTATTCCCTCTCATTCAAAAGTTTTAAAAGTTTCAAATTTCACTCAAGTTTCAATCACTCAAACAAACAAACAATCAATCTAGTAATTATATTAACATTCAAAAATTTGGGATGTTACATGTATATAAAGGCGAGTCTCTAGGGCTAGTAGTTTTTAGGTTAACATCAATCGAGAGCTATGTGAGGTGAATCTGAACCCTTGTAATCGATTTCCACAACAATATACACATAGCAGGACATAGGCTTTTACCTCAATCTGAGGGGCCGAACCTGGGTAAAATCATCTCTCGCTCCCTGCTAACCCCTTTGAGTCGCCACATGGTTGCGATGCCCCCATCTCGAAGTCCTCTCAGGAGGACATCTGTCGTGACAAAACCATGATAGTTGGCACCCACCGTGGGGCAAGCGCACGATGGAGTTGAGTTCTCAAAGGGATCCCTTCCAGGGTTCGGGAGCTACGCGATTGGCCTCATGACTAAGAGTCACCGCAGAAATTACTACATTGACAATTCAAGCTGGGGCCCTAAGGTCGGCTCAATCGAATCAGGTTACAGGGTCCCCTTCGGCAAGATTCACGTCTTCATAGGCAAGATCGGAACACCGGTCCTCGAGCCGGACATTTACACCGACATCATCAAGCCGTCTCGGCTCGCCCAACCCGCCACATCTCAGATTGGATGGTGTCGCGTATTCGTCGGTTTTACGCAGGGGGCTAGCCTCCCGGATGAATCGGAAGCTGGTGGAGATACCCTTGTCAATTCTGACGGCGAGTCATCGATCGGAGATACTGAATCGATGTACCCTCTCTTCGAGGGAAGGCTTGGGTTTTTACCTGAGGCGGCAGTCTCTGAAGGGCCACAAGAATCACCACACCAAGTCACCATCTACATGACGAGGGCAACGACGGCTCAGAACTAGCTAAACAAGGCAACCGCCAATGGGGCCAGCGGGTCTGGGAAGACGCCACCCAGGCCATGACAAATCTGATGGTTGAGATGTCAAAGCTTATGGCAGTCGCCGTGACGGCTGATAACCAAGAGGAGGTCAATGCAGAGCTGGCCAAACTTCGGGAGGAGATGTCACAAATACAACGCAAAGTCGACACTGAGAAGACCCGGATGGCGGGTCAGCAGGCTGGGATCAACGAAGAGGTGGAGCGCTTGAAGTTGGAGGCGTGGCGACTTGAGCGCCAACGAGTCACGTAAGATGTTGTCCATCAGAGGAGGCATCAGAGTCGTATCCCTACCAAACATAACCCTACTCGTCAATTCAGCAGCCCGCCTACGCCTGGTGCAGATCATAACCCGCCTCGTGAGAACAATTCGCAGGTTGAGATCGTCCAGCAGCCAATGCAACCCCTATTGATCCCACACGCGGCTCAACACTTCCAAACTCTTCAAGGTCACTTCTCCAACCTGGTGGATAACGTAATGGTTGCGACCCGCCACTTGGAGTCTCTCCCTATTCGTGGGAACACCGCGCTTGAGGTGGAGGCAAGGAATGCCATCGAGATGTTAAAGATGGCGTGGTCCAGCAGGCGTAGTTTTCATACAATCGTGATCGACTGCACTCCACGGCACAGGCAAGCCACACAAAGAGTCTCCCAGATGATCCCCCGGCGGTTTCTGGCGATGGCCATCGACACCAACCTCAAATCAACCCACTCGAGCCACCGGCATTAAATGCTCAGGCGCTTGTCAACGCTGCACGAGCCTCCCGACAGGCAGAAGCAGAGGCAACGACGACATTTGCGGGTCAGGGAATTCCACCTTATGCCCACCTGGCTCCTGGTTACTGTGGGCAGGGAGGAAGGAATGTAGGGGTCCCCTACCTATATTTTTCTCTATGCAATGAGGGCATGCCCAGAGACTTCAAGGGCCTCGTAAGGTACCCAACTATACACCCGATCTTGAGACAGGAACGTGGTTGGAGAGCTATGAGCTGGCTATGGACATGCTTGATGCTAGTGATGCGGTCTGGGCCAAGTATTTCACCATGATGTTAGAAGGACCAGCTCGCACGTGGCTTAAGAATCTACCACCCAATTGCATCAACACTTGGGCGGAACTCAAGGAGCGTTTCGTCAAAAACTTTTGAGGGACTTGCAACCGTCCGATGACTATTGTAGACCTTTAACACTGTATTCAGTGGGCGGATTAATTGGCTCATCACTGGACGAGGCAGGTCACGAAGATTATCCATTATACGGATGACATCACGGCGGCTCAGGCCATGCTGATTATGGAGAAGAACTATCATTTCCAGCCTGTGGTGTTGAAGCTTGGCCGAGTTAAGCGGAAGGTGCAAGACATGGGCGTGTTGATGGACACCCTCACCAGATACGCCGAGTCAGATGGCATGAAGGACGCCGGCTCTGATGATGAGAAGGCCAGTGAAGTTAAAAGGGGAGATGGAGTTAAAGGCCACTTCCAAACTCACGGGCGCAACAGTAACCAAGGAGGTCAAGGAAAAAGAAGGCAGCAAGATGGATTGTCTGATTTTGTTGCTAATGCCAGTGCTTGGACCAGGAACCAGCGTCGGAACATTAGTCAGGACCGGGGCTTTAGCGGGAGGTAGCCGCACAATTATGAAGAGCTGCTCAAGGGACCTTTCCCTAAGCATAGTACCCCAGGTGCACGTCTACTCACTCTTGGGAAAACTGTTTTGTAATGCAGGAATTCCGTCTGCAGGCGTCCCGGGACCATCAAGGAGGTAACGAGGGTTCCCAGCAGTGTCAATTTGGCCCGAGCGGTTCAAGAGGAGGCGAGTTCCGTGATTTTCCTAACCCAGGTCAATCTGGCCAAGGCAATCAACAGTATAATGACCAGGGCAATTTCTAGCAACCAAACAACCGGGGCGGCTTTCAGAGCAATCCTAAGCAATTGAATGGCGGGCAATACCATCTCTTCACCACTCGTTCGTGTAAAAGGGATAAGAAAATAAAGCAGATGGGCATCAATATGGCTGAGCCGGCGGTTCCCAGATACTTAAACTGGTCTGAATAGCCTGTCATGTGGATAGAGCTAATCACCCGCCTCAGATTGATAACCCTAGAGACTTGGCTCTGGTGGTGGCGCCTTGGGTTGGGTGATACACGCTTTCTAAAGTCTTCATGGATGGTGGTAGCAGTATCAACATACTGTTCTATGGCACCTTACGACGGATGAACTTTGATGACAAGGACTTGATGCCTTCAACTACGGTTTTTCATGGCATTGTTCCGGGTAAGTCGGCATATCCTGTTGGGTGGATCAAGTTGAATGTGGCTTTTGGTGATGAGTCCAATTACAGGAGTGAGTCATTGATGTTTGAGGTCGTCAAAATTAAGAGTCCTTATCATGCTTTGTTCGGGCGGCCGACTTATGCCCGCTTCATGGCTCGGCCTTGTTATGTGTACCTTAAGCTTAAAACGCCTGGTCTCAAGGGCACCATCACAGACAATGGGGATCGAAAGATAGCCCATGAGTGCGAAGAAGGAGACGCCGCATATGCTGAGTCGGTGTGCTCTGCGAAGAGTTGAAGTTCCACAAGGCCAATGTGGACCCAGCTGACATGAGCCCTCTCAAAAAGCCAACTGTTGATTCTGAGCCGCCCCTTAAGTTCAAACCGGGAGATGATACCAAACAAGTTGATTACATCCATGGAGACTCTTCCAAGGAGTTTACTATTAGGACCGGCTTGGATGCCAAATAAGAAAGTGCGCTCATCGAATTTATCCGTGAGAATCGGGACATCTTCGCATGGAAACCTTCTCACATGCTAGGAGTATTGAGAGAATTCGCTGAGCACCATCTCATTGTAGGTCCCAAGATGAAGCTGGTTCGTCAGTACCTCTGTCGTTTTAATGAAGAGAGTCGTAAAGCAATTGGAGAAGAAGTCACCCAACTCTTGGCCGCTGGGTTCATCATCGAGGTTTTCCATCCAGAATGGTTGGCTAACCCAGTCTTAGTTCTCAAGAAGAACGACACTTTTCGCATGTGCATAGACTATACAGACCTCAACAAACTTGTCTGAAGGATCCTTTTGCCCTTCCCCGTATCGATCAAATCATTGACTCTACGACGGGTTGTGAGTGTTTGTGCTTTCTTGATGCGTACTCTAGTTATCACCAGATCAAGATGGCAAAGGAGGAAAAGGAGAAAACAACCTTTATCACTCCTTTTTGGTGTTTTTTGCTATCTCTCAACGCCTTTTAGACTCAAGAGCGCAGGGGCGACTTATCAACATGGCATTTAGAATTGGATGCACAGTTAGATTGGACGTAACGTTCATGCTTATGTCAATGACATCATGGTGAAGTCACAGAAAAAGGAGACACTTCTAGGCGATCTCAAGGAGATATTTGACAATCTCCGGGTGTATCAAGTGAAGCTTAACCTGACCAAGTGCGTGTTTGGGGTTTCTGCGGGGAAATTACTAGGATTCCTGGTGTCCGAGCGTTGTATTGAAGCTAACTCGGACAAGATCAAGGCGATAACTTCGCTTGGGAAGCCGACTCACATTAATTAGGTCCAGCATATGGCGGGTCGTATTGCGGCACTCGGTCATTTCATAAGTCGCCTTGGTCAGAAGGCCATCCCTCTTTATCAGTTGCTCATAAAAACGGATCACTTCGTTTGGACCGATGCGGCTAATGAGGCTTTTGATGCCCTTAAGAAGCAACTTGCTGAGCTGCCCGTGCAGGCAGCCCCGGCTGATATAGAGCCAATGCTCTTGTACATTGCTGCTAACTCTAAAGCGGTGAGTGTAGCGGTGGTTGTTGAATGCAAGGAAGAAGGCAAGGAATACCCTGTTCAGCGGCGAGTATATTTTGTAAGTGAAGTATTGACCCTGTCCAAACAGAGGTATCCAAATTGGCAGAAGCTGGTCTTTGGGATCTTCATGGCAAGCCGGAAGTTAAAGCACTACTTCCTGGAGCACCCAATCACCGTGGTCAGTTCCCTGCCAATTGGGGACATTATACAGAACCGAGAAGCCACTGGGCGGATTGCTAAATGGAAAATAGAGCTTGGTCCTCATCATGTGAAGTATATGCCATCAAGTCTCAAGCTCTGGTGGACTTTATCAACGATTGGACCGAGTTGCAGATTTTGGAAGATAGGCCTCATAACACATACTGGACTATTCATTTTGATGGCTCTGGGCAGTTGGAAGGCTTAGGAGCTGGAGTGGTGTTATCGTCCCCAAGAGGCGACAAGTTTTGCTACGTTTTGCGACTCATGTTTCCTTGCACCAACAATGCGGCTGAGTATGAGGCGTTACTCCATGAGCTCATGATAGCTAATGACGAGGAACCCGGGATTCTAAAGATCCATTGATGGCAGCTTATAGGTGTGCGGTAACCGAGGTGGTGGGTTATTTCCATGGCTACTAGGTTGATCATATTGATCGTTGACAGAACAAGGCGACTGATGCTCTATCCCGACTCAGATCAAAATGTAAGCCTGTTCCCCCCCTATGTGTTCTTGGATGTCTTACATAACCCTTCTGTGAAGTTGCTTTCTGAAGAAGACATAGCAGTTCCTGACCCGGAATCACAGTTGGTGGTGGATCTCCGGGCGATTCTTGACTGGTAGTACCGTACATGGCTTATCTCGCCTGAGGCGAGTTTCCAACTGATGAAGTTTTTGCTAGGAAAATCGTGCGGCGGTGCAAGTCCATGGTTATACATAAAGGTGAGTTGCACAAACAAAGTACCTGTGGGGCTTTCTAGTGCCGTATTTCTCCAGAAGAAGGGCGAGATATTCTCAATGGGATACATGCAGGCAACTATGGACATCACGTCGGGTCACGATCTTTGGTGTCAAAAGCTTTTCGCCATGGTTTCTACTGGTTGACGGCTCATGTCGATGCAGAGGATATAGTACACCGATGTGATGGATGTCAGAAGTTAGACGTCAAGTACATGTGCCGGCTCAGGAGTTGTGCATGATCCCAATTACGTGGCGTTTCACAGTTTGGGGGCTTGATGTGGTTGATAAATTTACAATCTGGGGACTAATGTTGGGGATATTAGCCCGCCACGAGACCCGCCCTAGGGGCCGGGTCAAGATGATGGTGGCTCAACATTCATACTCAAGACGGGCCCTAACCTATGAAGCAGAAGGCACAAGGCGTTTACCAACGAGAGCCGGTTGCGGCCCAAGACACGAAGAGGGCGACTCATGGCCCATGTAGAAGAAGAGTCGCGAGGAGTTTCCTTGCTTAAGGGGTAAGGCGAGTTGGAGACATACCAGGTCATGAATTGTAACGCGACCCAGACTCTTGTAAACCTAGGACCTCGAACTGTATATAAAGGTGAGTCTCTAGGACTGGTAATTTTAAGGTTAACATCAGTCCAGAGCTAGGTCAGGCGAATCCACACCCTTGAAATCCATTTCACAGCAATATACACATAGCAGGACATAGGCTTTTACCTCAAGCTAAGGGGCCGAACCTGGGTAAAATCGTGTCTTGCTCATTGCTAACCCCTTTGAGTCGCCACATGGTTGCGATGCCCTCATCTCGAATTCCTCTGAGGAGGACATCTGCCATGACAAAACCATGACAGTATGCGTAGTGCAGCACCAAGTTGAAGCGGCATATGCATATGACCAAGCAATGCATGGTAGCCATTGCGAAAAGGGATGATACGTCCATTTTGCTACATGAATTATTATTGATATTTATGATATTCTTGTCCATTATTCCTCATTATGTTACAATTCTTATGCACTTTCTCTCTAAATATGCAAGGTACATCACAAAGAGGGAAATTACTGCAAACTAGAATTCTAGACCCGAAAACCGGGAAAAAGGCTGAAAAATCATTGGAGTCCAATTGACGTGAAAATACATAGAGAATTTTTATGGAATATTTAAATATTATTTGGCCAAAAATATACGAGAGGGGGGGTCACCTACTGGCCACAAGCCAACAGGGCGCGCCTTGTTGCCTTGTGAGTCCCCTGCAGGTCTCCCAACCCCCCTCTTCTCCTATATGGTGTGTTTTGATCTAGAAAAGATCATAAGGATACTTTGGGGGACAAAGCACACCTGTCTCAAGGAGGAATCCTGGACATAGGTCCTTATTCTCTGTGGTAGAGAGATTCTACCACGAAACTTCCCTTCGGGAGGGTGAAATCAAAGCCATCGTCATCAACAATGCTTCCTCCTCCATGAAAGGACCAATATTCATCAACATCTTCACCAGCACCATCTCATCTCAAACCCTAGTTCATCTCTTGTATTTAATCTTTGTCTCAAAACCTCAAATTAGTACCCATGGGTTACTAGTAGTGTTGATTACATCCCATAGTTGATGCTTGTTGGTTTACTTGGTGGAAGATATTATGTTGAGATCCTTAATTACTATTATTATACCACTGATCTTGAATATGTTGAGGAGGCGTGAGTAGTTACTATTGTTCCTAAGGACACGAGATAAGTCTTGTTATAAGTAATCATGTGAAGTTGGTATTCGTTCGATATTTCGATGATGTGTATGTTGTCGCTTCTTAGTGGTGTCGAGTGAACATCGACTACATGACACTTCACCATGTTATGGGCCTAAGTAAAGGCATTGTGGAGTAACAAGTAGATGATGGGTCGCGAGAGTGACAGAAGCTTAAACCCCAGTTTATGCGTTACTTCATGACGGGCTGATTTGGATCCACACGTTTAATGATGTGGTTAGATTTACCTTAATTCCTCTTTCATAGTTGTGCATGCTTGCGAGAGGGGGTAATCATAAGTGGTTGCTTGTTTATCAAGAACAACACCTTATCACTAGTCAACTCACATATCATATTATCAAAGTGACGAACATGAATCAACTCAAAATGATGAACATGACTAGACAGAAATTCCCATGTGTCCTCGGGGTATTTTGCCTCATATAAGAGTACTTTCCAGGCTGTCCTTTTCTATAAAAAGTATTGGGATATCTTGTTGCATACTTGTTTCTATTGTTAATTGTCACTTATTACGAATTATCTTGTTTCAAAACTATGTATCACTCTTACTCATAGCACTTGCAGACAATACCTTGCCGAAAACTGCTTATCATTTCCTTATGTTTCTCGTTGGGTTCAACACTCTTACTTACCGAAAGGACTATGATTGATCCCCTATATTTTTGGGTCATAAAGACTCTTTTCCGGGGCTGTTGCCTGGGAGTGAAGTGCCTTTGGTAAGTAGAAATTTGTAAGGATATATTTTTGGTACATGTTTAAATTTACTGTTGCTTGTTACTATGGATGGTCACCCTTTGAATGGCTTGTTCGGGGCATCTTTGCCTCGAACGGAAGTGGATAAGGTAGTATCTCAATGTACTGAACCCACTGAAAATATTTATTATGAGATTCCTTTGGGCATCTTAGAGAAAGTGCTAACTAATCCCTATAATGGTACAACTCATCCTGATTACCACTTGATATATGTCGATGAGATTAGTGGATTGTTTAATCTTGCAGGTTTATGTAGAGGCAAAGTTAAGAAGAAGGTTTTCCCTTTATCTTTGGAAGGAAAGGCATTGATGTGGTATAGGCTATTGTATGATATTGGATAATGGGACTGGATTCGTTTGAAGCTGGAATTTCATCAGAAGTTTTATCCTATGCATCTAGTTCATCATGACGAGAACTTTATATATAATTTATGTCCTTATGAAGGAGAAAGCATCTCTCGAGCTTGGGGATGCTTAAATCTATGATTCACACCTGTCTCAACCATGATATCTCAAGATAAATGATTATACGGAATTTTTATGCTCGACTTTCTCATAACGATCAATCATTACTCGATTCTTTCTCTACTTAGTCCTACATGAAGAGGAATATTGAATTAAAATGGGATCTTCTCGAAATAACTAAATGCAACTCTGAAAATTGGTAATCCGACAAAGGTAAAGAGTTAGGTATAAATCTTAAGTTTGATTGTGTTAAATCTTTTATGGAAATTCATTCTTTTCATAAGCTTAGCAATAAATATGGTCTTGACTCTCAGATAGTAGCTTCTTTTTGTGAATCATTTGCTACTCATGTTGTTGTCCCTAAGGGGAAGTGGTTTAAATATCATACACCCATTGAAGAACCATTAAATGAACATGTTAAAGCTAAGAAGGAACAAATAATTCTTAACCATATTGATCCAGTTGTTCCTACTTCTTACATTGAGAAACCACCTTTTCCTGTTAGAATTAACGAACATGCTAAGACTTCAACTATGGTTAATAAAAGTTACATTAGAACACATAAACATTCTGAACAAATAAATGTTGAGCCTACTATTGCTATGGTTAAAGATCTCCGAGTTGATAACAATGATGGACATGTTATTTGTTGCTGTGATAAAGCTACTATAATTGCAAACTTGGTTAGAAATCATCAAAATAAGTTTGACAAAAATAAACCCATTGATGGTATGCCTGTTGTTTCTGTTAAGATTGGAGATCGTTGTTATCGTGGCTTGTGTGACATGGGTGCTAGTGTTAGTGCTATACATTTTACTCTATATCATGAAATTATGAATGACATAGCACCCTCTAAAAATGAATATATTCATGTCGCTATTAAACTTGCAAACACAAACACAATTTCACTGCTTAGGATTGTTAGAGATGTTGAAGTCTTGTGTGGAAAAATGAAGTACCCTACGGATTTCTTAGTACTTTGTTCAGAGCAAGGTAAACTCTGTTCCAATTTATTTGGTAGACCTTTCTTGAATATCATTAACACTAAAAATAATTGTGCTACACAGAAGGTCAAAGTAGGCTTTGGTGATGTGTCTCACAAATTAAATTTCTCTAAGTTTTGTAGACAACCACATGAGAAATAATTACCGAGTAAGGATGGAATTATTGGTCTTGCTTCTATTGTCGTGCCTCCTAGTGATCCATTAGAACAATACTTGCTAGACCATGAAAATGATATGCATATGAATGAGAGAGATGAGATAGATATTATATTTCTTAGACAAACACCTATTCTTAAACAGAACTTACCAGTTGATATCTTAGGGGATCCTCCTCCACCCAAGGGAGATCCCGTGTTTGATCTAAACAAATTACCAGATACTTTGAAATATTCTTATCTTGATGAAAAGAAGATATATCATGTTATTATTAGCACTAACCTTTCAAAGCATGAATAAAAGAGATTACTTAAAACTTCGAAGAAGCACAAGGCTGCTATTGGATGTACTCTCGATGATCTTAAGGGTATAAGTCCCACTCTATGTCATCACAAGATTAGTATGGAACCATATGATAACATGTCATTCATCATAACCGCCTCTTCAATCCTAAGATGAAGGAAGCAGTAAGAATTGTAATACTAAAGCTTCTCGAGGCATGTATAATTTATCCTATTGCTAATAGTAGATGGGAAAGTCTTGTTTACTGTGTTCCTAAGAAAGGAGGTATAACTATTGTTCCTAATGACAAAAATGAACTTATTACACAAAGAATCGTAACTCGTTATAGGATGGTAATTGATTTCAAGAAATTAAACAAAGATACAAGAAAAGATCGTTACCCCTTGCTTTTTTATTGATAAAATGTTAAAAAGGTTATCTAAGCACACACTTTTGTTTTCTTGATGGATATTCTGGTTTCTCGCAAATACATGTCTCAAAAGAGGATCAAGAGAAAACTGCTTTCACATGCCCCTTTGGAACTTATGCCTATAGACATATGGCTCTTGGTTTATGTAATGCACCTGCTACCTTTGAAAGATGTATGAGTTCTATATTCTCTGATTTTCATGAAAAGATTGTTGAGGTTTTCATGGATGATTTTTTGTATACTAGACTTCTTTTCATGATTACTTGAGCAACCTTGATCGAGTTTTGTAGAGATGCGAGGAAACTCACCTGGTATTGCATTGGGAGAAGTTCCACTTTATGGTGAATGAATGTATAATACTTAGGCCTAAAATATTTGAATGAGGCATTGAGCTAGACAAGGCTAAAGTTGATGCAACAGAGAAAATGCCTTGTCCTAAAGATATCAAAGGTATAAGAAGTTTTCTTGGTCATGCTGGTTTTTATAGGCGTTTCACTAAAGATTTCTCAAAAATTTCTAGGCCACTAACTAATATCCTTAAAAAATATTCCTTTTGTTTTTGATGATGATTGTGTAGAAGACATTGAAATACTTAAGAAAGCCTTGATTTCTACACCTATTGTACAACCACTGGATTGGAATTTACCATTTGAGATTATGTGTGATGCTAGTGATTATGTTGTTGGTGATGTTCTGGGGTAAAGAGTTGACAAGAAATTGAATGCTATTCATTATTCTAGTAAAACCCTAGAAAATGCTCAAAGAAATTATGCTACTAGTGAGAAAGAATGTTTAGCAGTTGTGTTTGCATGTGATAAATTTAGACCTTCATTGTTGATTCCAAAGTTACTATTCACATTAATCATGCTGCTATTAAATACCTCATGGAAAAGAAGGATGCTAAACCTAGACTTATTAGGTGGGTGCTTTTACTTCAAGAATTTGACTTGCATAGAAGGGAGCTGAAAACCTTGTAGCGGATAACTTGTCTAGAATGGAAAATGTTCTTGATGACCCACTACCTATTGATGATAATTTTCCTAATGAGAAACTCACTGTTATAAATTCTCCACACAATACTCTTTGTATTCAGACTATGCTAATTAAATTTTTGGTAAATATATACTACCTAGTTTCACATACCGACAAAATAAAAAGTTTTTCTTTTATTTGGGACATTACTTTTGGAATGACCTAAATCTTTATAAAGGAGTAGATGGTGTTATTAGACATTGTGTCCCTGAGCATGAATAGGGACAGATCCTATGGAAGTGTCACTCTCAGGCATACAAAGTACACCATGCTAGTGACAGAAGTGCACAAGAGGTACTAAAATATGGTTTTTATTGGCCTACTCTTTTCAAAGATGCTCGTAAGTATGTCCTTTCTTGTGATGAATGTCAGAGAATTGGTAACATTAGTAGACGTTAGGAAATGCCTATGAATTATTCACTTGCTATTGAACCATTTGATGTTTGGGGCTTTGATTATATAGGACCTTTTGCTTCATCTAACGTGTATTAATCATATTCTAGTTGCTATTGATTACGTTACTAAGTGGATATAAGCTATTCCAGCTAGTAGTGTTGATCACAACACTTCTATTAAAGTGCTTAAAGAATTTATTTTCCCAAGGTTTGGAGTCCCTAGATATTTAATGATTGATGGTGGTTCACATTTTATTCATGGTGCTTTTCGTAAACTTCTAGCTAAATATGATGTTAACCGTATAATTGCATCACCTTATCATCCTTAGTCTAGTGGTCAAGTTGAATTGAGCAATCAAGAAATAAAATTATTTTTTCAAAAGAATGTTAATAGATTTAGAAATAATTGGTCTAAAAACCTTGATTATGCTTTATCGTCTTATAGATATGCTTATGAAAACCCCATGAGAATGTCCCCTTATAAAATGGTCTATGGGAAAGCAAGTCATTTACTTCTTGAGTTAGAACATAAAGCTTATTGGGCAATTAAACAACTTAACTATGACTTTGAGCTTTCCAGTGATCATTAGACAAATGGAGGACACACGCTTATGAAAGTGCCAAGTTGTTTAAGGAAAAAGTTAAAAGATGGCATGACAAAAGAATCCAAAAACAATAATTCAATGTGGGAGACCTAGATCTTTTGTACAATTCTTGTTTCAATTTGTTTGCAGGTAAGCTTCTCTCCAAATGGGAAGGTCCTTATGTTGCCGAGGAGGTTTATCGCTCTGGTGCTATAAAGATTAACAACTTCTAAGGAAAAAAAAATCAAAGAGTGGTAAATGGAAAATAATTAAACACTATATCTCACGTATGCCCATCAACGTTGAAACTAATATTGTTCTAGTGATGACTGTGGAAGAACACATAAAATAGACATTCGAGAACACTCCATAAAGCTGAAAAGGAGTAGGTATGTGATACGGTAATTAAACCGACTCTAAAAATTCCAAAAATTATATTTTCTATCAGTTTTGGTATGTTATAAAAATTATAAAAATAAAAAGGAGATAGGGGACCCACGAGGGAGGCACAAGCCAACATGGCACGCTCACCCCGTGTGCACGCCGTGGTAGCTTGTGGGGCCCTCGTGTGCCTCCTGGACTCCATTTTCTGAGTGGGCACATATTCTGACCCAGGAAAATTTATTATATATACTCCCATCTGTTTTGACCACCGCAAAGCAAGTTTCTCCTTGTTCTTGTTTCGAGTTGTTTTGTCATCAGGGTTTGCATACCTTGGTGAGAAATCCATGCCTGTGCCGACCCTCCACAAGAAACATCGCATAGTCCAACTGATACGTCTCCATCGTATCTACTTTTCCAAACTCTTTTGCCCTTGTTTTGGACTCTAATTTGCATGATTTGAATGGAACTAACCTGGACTGAAGCTGTTTTCGGCAGAATTGCCTTGGTGTTGTTTTTGTGCAGAAATGAAAGTTCTCAGAACATCCTGAAAATTTACGGAGAATATTTCTGGAAACTATGAAAAATACCTGCACAAAGATCCACCCGAGGGGATGGGCTAGTGGGCCACAAGCCCTGTAGCCGCCACCCCCCTAGTGGTGGCTAGCAAGCTTGTGTGGCCCACGTGGCTCTGCCACCCCCAATCTCAGCTCTATAAATTCACTTTCGTCCCAGAAAAAATAAAGAGAGAAGATTTCGTCGCGTTTGCGATACGGAGGCGCCGCCACATCCTGTTCTTCATCTGGAGGGCAGATATGGAGTCCGTTTTGGGCTCCGGAGAGGGAAAATCATCACCATCGTCATCATCAACCTAATTCCCTCTCCAATTCCATGAAGCTCTTTGTCGTTCGTGAGTAATCTATTCGTAGGCTCGCTAGGCGGTGATGAGTAGGATGAGATCTATCATGTAATCGAGTTAGTTTTGACGGGGATTGATCCCTAGTATCCACTATGTTCTGAGATTGATGTTGCTGCTACTTTGCCATGCTTAATGCTTGTCACTAGGCCCCGAGTGCCATGATTTCAGATCTGAAATTATTATGTTGTCACCAATATATGTGTGTTTTATCTTGCAAGTTGTAGTTACCTACTATGTGTTATGACCCGGCAACCCCGAAGTGACAATAAACGGAACCTCTCCCGGTGATGACCATAGTTTGAGGAGTTCATGTGTTCACCAAGTGCTAATGCGTTGTTCTGGTTCTTTATTAAAAGGAGAACCTTAATATCTTGTAGTTTCCTTTTGGACCCCGCTTCCACGGGAGGGATGGACAATAGATGTCATGCAAGTTCTTTTCCCTAAGCACGTATGACGACACACGGAATGCATGCCTACATCACATTGACGAACGGGAGCTAGCCATATATCTCTCCGTGTTATTGTTGTTGCATGATGAATATCATCCAGACAAATCACCGACCCATTGCCTACGAGTTTGTCCTACTGCTGTTGTTACTTGTTTTACTTGCTACTGCTGTCACTACTGCTGTTCCTTGCCACTGCCGCTACTTGTTACACTGCTACTACCTGCTACAATTTTGGTTCGCTGGTCGTTGATGGCAAAATACAATTTTCGTCAACGGGCAACTTCTGGTGCCATTGATACAATCGTTAGGAATAGTCTGCCGTCAACAGATCGTTTCTGACACCGTTGTTATCATATTACTTTGCTGCTGACACTTTGCTTGCAGATACTAATCTTTCAGGTGTGGTTGAATCTGACACATTCAGCTGCTAATACTTGAGAATATCCTCTCACCTCCAATTGGCGAATCAACAAATTTGGGTTGAATACTCTACCCCGAAATCTGCCTCGATCCCACGCGCTGGTGGGTTATTGCAAGACAATTTCTAATTGTTGAGCAATCGAGATAGCATTCATCTAGCGATTGCCAGAGAGCGCTAGTCAGCATTTTTCTGGCGCCGTTGCCGGGGAGGTATTGCTATATTCTCTAAGTTACTTGGGATTTATATCTGCTGATCACTATGAATAATCGAAAGGATCCGAAAACCAAAGTCTTGCCCTCAACTACGAGGGGAGGTAAGGAACTGCCATCTAGCTCTGCACTTGATTCACCTTCAGTTATGAGTAAGTTTGCGACATCATCTTCTGCTAGAAATATTGATATGTTGCCTGTGCCTGATGATGCTAGAGATGCTTTGCCTGATACTGCTAGAGATGCTTTGCCTGATACTGCTAGAGATGCTATGCCTGATACTGCTTTGCCTGATGATGCTAGAGATGCTATTTTGCGTGATGATGCTATGCTTGATACTGCTAGAGATACTACTTTGCCTGATGTTCCACTAGGGATGTTCCTTGATGCTCATATTGCTAGAGTTACTGCTAATGCTCGTGATGCTTCTGAAACTACCGATACTATTGAGATAGAACCTGCTTTTGCTCCTGCTAGATCTAGCTCTCCTAGATATGAATTGCCTGATATACCTGAGGGTTACTTTATGGAGGGAGAGATAGCTGAGGATTTTCTTGCGTGTAAGGATGCCTATGACGCTGAGAAATTACTTCTCAAGTGGAAGGAAAAATATCTGAAAGCTAGGATGAAATACGACCCGAAGTTCGCCACTTCACCTATCTTTATCACCGATAAGGATTATGAATTCTCTGTCGATCCTGAGATAATCTCTCTAGTCGAATCTAATCCTTTCCACGGTTATGAGTCTGAGACGGTCGTAGCCCATCTTACCAAACTACATGATATAGCCACCCTTTTCACTAGTGAGGAGAAGATCCGCCACTACTACATCCTTAAGTTGTTTCCTTTCTCTTTAAAGGATGACGCTAAAGCCTGGTTCACCTCTATTGCTCCTGGATGTGTGATTAGTCCCCAAGATATGGTCTATTACTTCTGTGAGAAATATTTCCCTGCCCATAAGAAGCAAGCTGCCTTGCAGGAAATATACAACTTTTCTCAACTCCAAGAAGAGAGGCTTCCACAAGCTTGGGGGAGGCTCGTCCAGCTACAAAATGCTTTGCCTGATCTCCCTCTTAAGAAGAACGAGATACTTTATATCTTCTATAACGGACTTACTGATGCTTCTAGAGACCATCTACATAGTTGTGCCAGTTGTGTTTTTAGGGAACGAACTGTAGAACAAGCTGAGACCCTACTGAATAACATGTTGATCAACGATAATGCTTGGAGTATTCCCGAACCACCTCCTAAGCCAACTCCTAAGAAAATAGGTATTCTATTCCTCAGTCCCGAAGATATTCAAGAAGCCAAGAAACCTATGCAAGAGAAAGGCATTAGATCTGAAGATGTCAAAAATCTACCACCTATCGAAGAGATGCATGGTCTCGATAACCCAATACAAGTAGTAGAAGTGAATTCTTTGTGTAGGTTTGATGAGAGTGATATTCCTTTTGACAAACCTGCTAGCCTATGCTTTGATGAATTTGACAACTTTGTTGCCAAACAACAGAGTTTCAATGATTATTTTAGCAGACATTTGGAACAAAGTACTCGTATGCTTAGTCATTTAAGTGCTTGTGTAGACAGAAATGTCAATGATCTGAAGGTTCTGAGTAAACATGCCTCTATGATTACTACTCAGGTAGAACAAGTACTTAAAGCTCAGAATGACTTGCTCAATGAATTAAATGACAACTCTGTCAGAGTCATTACTACAGGAGGCAAAATGACTCAGGAACCTTTGTATCCTGAAGGTCATCCTAAGAGAATTGATCAAGACTCTCAAGGAATTAATGCTGATACACCCAGTCATCCTAAGGAGCAGAAGATGGATGATAGAAACCTACATGCCAGTTCACCAAATATTGTCACACCTGAAGAACCGAATGATATTTCTGCGTCTGATGCAGAAACACAATCTGGTGATGAACATGAACTTGGCGACAATATGGACAATGATGTTCATAATAATGCTCAACCTAGCAATGATGAGGATGTGGAGATTGAACCTACGGTTAATCCTGATAACCCACAACCTAAGAGATACGATAAGAATGACTTCACTACTAGGAAGCATGGTAAAGAAAGGGAGCCATGGGTTCAGAGATCTATGCCCTTTCCTCCTAAGCCATCCAAGAAAAAGGATGATGAGGATTTTGAGCGCTTCGTTGAGATGATAAGACCCATCTTTCTGCAGATGCGGTTAATTGATATGCTCAAAATGTCTCCGTATGCAAGTACATGAAAGATATCGTGACTAATAAACGGAAGATACCAGATCTTGAGATCTCCACCATGCTTGCCAATTACACTTTCAAAGGTTGAACTCCTAAGAAACTTGGTGATCCCGGAGTGCCCACTATACCTTGCTCCACTAAAGGAAACTACGTAAGAACTGCCTTATGTGACCTTGGAGCCAGTGTTAGTGTTATGACACTCTCTCTTTATCGTAGACTTGATTTGGATAAGTTGACACCCACTGAAATTTCTCTGCAAATGGCCGACAAATCAAATGCTTTCCCTATCGGCATTTGTGAGGATGTGCCTGTTGTGGTTGCTAACACCACTATCTTAACAGACTTTGTTATCTTGGATATTCCTGAGGACGATGCCATGGCTGTCATCTTCGGAAGACCCTTTTTAAACACTGCAGGGGCTGTTATAGATTGCAACAAAGGCAATGTCACTTTCCATGTCAACGGTAATGAGCACACAATGCACTTTCAGAAGAAACGATATCAAGTACATTGCATCAATGCCATCGAAAAGACTTCATCGATTCTTATTGGGAGCTTTGAATGCCCTATTCCTCGTGTCAAGATGAAGTATGATTTGCTTGTTGGGGAGATACATATCCCCATTGAGGTGACTTAGTGGCTATTCGAAAATTCTCCGTTCTCTCTTGCAATTCGTGAAGGTTTTGTCATGAGGACTTGATCAACCCCATTGACGGATTTCTTTCGATGACCATGAAATGGATGAATCAAAGAGCCACATACCTCTGTTTTGAGCTTTCTTTTCCTGTTGCTTAGAAGAAAAATGATAGAATTAGTTTAGTTTTTCCTGTTTTCTGTTTTATCGCCCTGGAGAAACATACCCCGAAAATAAAAGTTCTCCGATGGTCCTGAAAATTTAGTATGATTTTTTCTGGAATATTTGAAAAACACTGGGCCTGAGAGCTGGCCTGGGGGCCAGACCAGTGGGCCACAAGCCCTACAGCCGCCGCCCCTGGTGGCGGCTAGCAAGGATGTGGGGCCCACAAGGAGCCCCTCCACTCGTTCAAGCTCCCAGCCTCTTCTTCCACCTCCAAAAAAAATTGTTTCGCAGCTCAAACCCGTGTTCTTGCTCATTTGGCTGTGATTTTCGATCTCCTTGCTCAAAGCACCATTCTCCGAACCGTTTTGGGGAAATTACTCCTTGGTAAGTGACTCCTCCATTGGTCCAATTAGTTTTTGCTCTAGTGCTTTATCCTTCACGTATTCTTGCTACCTTGGTGACCCTGTTCTTGAGCTAGAAATGTTGATTTAGCTGGTCCCAAGTAGTTTTAGCGCGTGATACAGTCTCTAGGCACTAGTAGGAGTAGTTGCTACAAGGTGTGGTTCGTCTCCATTCACTTTTCTCTTGAACTTCAAAAATTTCAGCAAAAGTAAATTATGTTCATGAGGAAGTTTCATGGTGGTTCCTCAAGTAAGAAGGGTCCCCGTCTTTCTTTCCGGGAGCCCAAACATTATCAACTAAGGGACGCACCGGTACAACCATGTGAATGGCCCTCCGATGAGTTCATGATCGAAGCAGGTTTCAAGGATGAGTTTGATACACTTGTCCGCAATGCCGGGTTAGAAGAATTCCTCTCAGATAAATGTGAACAGTATGCTATGCTCACTGCCTCTTTCGTGCGTAGATTTAAATTTTCAGTTGGTCTTGACTCATCCGTACTGTTTGATCTGTACGATAAATCCTACGCCATGGATTTGGAGGATTTCAATAGGATTTGCAGGATACCCGATGGGGGTAGTATTAATGATCCTTCTAAGTCTTCGGTCAGATACTTTGTCTCCATATAACTGTTGGAGAAACCAGACATATCACGCAAGCCACCATAGGAAGCATCCATTTCCCTGCCTTGCACTACTTTGCCCTCTTCATAGGTAGGTGCATTAACGGCAAGGGTGCACATTGTCACCTATGTGCTTCCGACCTTAGTATCCTTAAGAGCGCAGTAACATGTGACAGGATCTTCAATATGGGAGCTATAATAGCAAGGATGCTGAACAATAATGCCATTGAGGGGGATTTCTTTGGTGGAATTTATGCTACACGCTTAGCAAATTTTCTTGGAGTATCCATCCGTTCAGAAGACCCTCCTCTCCGTACAGCCTACCTTGATCGTGTCTCTCTAACATGCTACCAGTTCCTTGATAGGGATCATGGATCCCTCCTATACCGCTTGATATTTAACCGGCAGCGTGTTTTCCATATTACCCTTCCTGCTCCTGCTTTCTTTGACTTTCAGGTAAAATGGAGATACTACATAACCATAGGAGAGGCAGAGGAGTATGAGAGGGAGGCGACGACTGCTCGACTTCGTGAGGCAGCTATTCAAGCAGTGGCTGCAGCACTCCCGTATAACACCCATTATGATTTTGGGTTTCGCCAGGACCATCCATGGGAGTAGACCAAGCTAGGCCAAAAGCCTAAGCTTGGTGGAGTACGTGTTCTCACTGACCTTACATTCATGCTTATGCTTTCGCTTTGTTAGCGAGTGTTTACACTTTGCCACTGTATTATCCATGCTAGTTTATTTTTCGTTTTCTTGTTTTGTGTCCTTTTGAGAAAACCCAAAAAGATTTTTATTTCTTCTTTTGCTTGTTGGGAGATTTCCCGTGTAAATAGTTTTATTTTTCTTTGGGTCAAGGTAGAAGATATTGGTTTCAATGTTTAGTGGCTCTTGCATGCATACCTGTTTAGCTTTCAAAGAGCCATATTACTTTATCTTCTCCTTTGTGTTTGCCTGTAGATTCAACTTAGTCCAATGCACGAGCACTCTTATTATTGTTCACATCGTTCGATCGTGCAAATGAAAGGCAATAATGATGATATATGATGAAGTGACTGAGACTGAAAAGCTGGTATGAACTCTATCTATTTTGTTTTTGTAAATATGACTAGCTTGTCATGCCTGATTCAGCTTTGTTGTGAGAGAACCATGTTCGCAATGACAACTTAGAGATCATAGTTTCTGATGCCATGCTTAATTAGTTGAGAGCTTATAATGGTTTGTCTTGAATGCCAACATAGATTTTGAGATGACTATGATGTAGTATGATAGGATGGTATTCTCCTTTGAATGATTCAAGTGGCTTGACTTGGCGCATGTTCATGCATGTAGTTGAAACAAAATCAACATAGCCTCTATGATGTTCGTGTTCATGGTGATTTATATCTTGTTCATGCTTGCATTCAATGTTAGTCAAACTCATTGCATCTTGATGACTGTTGTCGCTCTCTAGTTGGTCTCTTCCCAGTCTTTTGCTAGCCTTTACTTGTACTAAGCGGATTACTGCTTGTGCATCCACTCCCATAAACCCAAAAGTTTTTCCATGAGAGTACACCATACCTACCTATTTGTGGTATCTACCTGCCGTTCCAAGTAAATTTGCATGTGCCACTCTCTAAACCTTCAAGAAATAATCTGGTTTGCATGCCCGAACCGCTCATGTGGTGACAGGGGGCTATTGGTATCTTCCATGCTAGGAGTGTTATCCTCGACATGTGTTTATTCACTGTCATTCACGAGAAAGGGGCCGGTAATTGGTATGCCCAGTTCCACGCTTAAATCGAAAACATAACTGTAAAACAAGACTCCCCCCGGATTGATGTTAGTTTGGACGGTACCCGAGGATTCGGCTAGCCGTGGAGTGTGATTGATTGGTGGTGGGGGAGTTAAAACTTTACTTTTCTGTTTGGGAACCGCCTATAGCATGAGTAGCATGGAAGATATTGAGAACTCTTGGTCATTGCGTTGACAATGAAAGCATGCCACCCAAAATTATTATCTCTGTTTTCAAAGCTTGAGCTCTGGCACCTCTGCAAATCAATGCTTCCCTCTGCGAAGGGCCTGTCTATTTATTTTCCCGTCGAGTCATCCTCCTCTTGTGTAAGCACCAATTAGAGAGCACCTCTGTCATTTTTATGCTTTTCTTTTGATTGATATTGAGTATGACTATGACTGGATCTTCGTTGCTATGAATTACAATGTTTAGTCAGCCCTTGATCTTTGAAAGTGCTCTGCATTTATGTTTTGCGGTCTCAGAAAGAGCTAGAGAGATACCACCTATTCATATTGCTTCATGCTTGTTTTGATTGAAGTGTTGGTATTTGAAACTCATTATTATTTGCTCGTTAGCTGATTATGCCATTGATATTAGTTTACCGTGAGACCTTTGTGTCACTTGCTTATGTGGTTAACTTGTGATCTTGCTGAAATTCTGGTTATGAGTTAGACATAGTTGCAACAACAAGATCAAACATAGTTTGTCAAAGTTTTTCTTTCTCTCTCAGTTTGTCAACTGAGTTGCTTGAGGACAAGCAAGGTTTTAAGCTTGGGGGAGTTGATACGTCTCCATCGTATCTACTTTTACAGACTCTTTTGCCCTTGTTTTGGACTCTAATTTGCATTATTTGAATGGAACTAACCTGGACTAGCGTTGTTTTCAGCAGAATTGCCTTGTTTTTTTGTGTGCAGAAATGAAAGTTCTCAGAATGTCCTAAAAATTATGGAGAATATTTCTGGAAAATATGAAAAATACCTGCGCAAAGATCCACCCGAGGGGATGGGCCAGTGGGCCACAAGCCCTGTAGCCGCCACCCCCTGGTGGCGGCTAGCAAGCTTGTGGGGCCCACGTGGCTCTGCCGCCCCCAATCTCAGCTCTATAAATTCACTTTCATCCCAGAAAAAATAAAGAGAGAATATTTCATCGCGTTTGCGATACGGAGGCGCCACCACATCCTGTTCTTCATCTGGAGGGCAGATCTGGAGTCCGTTTTGGGCTCCGGAGAGAGGAAATCGTCGCCATCGTCATTGTCAACCTTCTTCCCTCTCCAATTCCATGAAGCTCTTCGTTGTTCGTGAGTAAACTATTTGTAGGCTCGCTGGGCGGTGATGAGTAGGATGAGATCTATCATGTAATCGAGTTAGTTTTGACGGGGATTGATCCCTAGTATCCACTATGTTCTGAGATTGATATTGCTACTACTTTGCCATGCTTAATGCTTGTCACTAGGGCTCGAGTGCCATGATTTCAGATCTGAAATTATTATGTTGTCACCAATATATGTGTGTTTTAGATCCGATCTTGCAAGTTGTAGTTACCTACTATGTGTTATGACCCGACAACCCCGTAGTGACAATAACCGGAACCACTCCCGGTGATGTTCATAGTTTGAGGAGTTCATGTGTTCACCAAGTGCTAATGCGTTGGTCCGGTTCTTTATTAAAAGGAGAACCTTATTTTCCCGTAGTTTCCTTTTGGACCCCGCTGCCACGGGGGGGGGGGGGGGATGGACAATAGATGTCATGCAAGTTCTTTTCCCTAAGCACGTATGACGACACACGGAATGCATGCCTACATCACATTGACGAACGGGAGCTAGCCATATATCTCTCCGTGTTATAGCTGTTGCATGATGAATATCATCCAAACAAATCACCGACCCATTGCCTACGAGTTTGTCCTACTGCTGCTGTTACTTGTTTTACTTGCTACTGCTGTCACTACTGATGTTCCTAGCCACTGCCGCTACTCGTTACACTGCTGCTACCTGCTACAATTTTGGTTCGCTGGTCGTTGACGGGAAAAGACAATTTCCGTCAACGGGCAACTTCTGGCGCCATTGATACAATCCTTAGGAATAGTCCGCCGTCAACGGATCGTTTCTGACACCGTTGTTATCATATTACTTTGCTGCTGACACTTTGCTTGCAGATACTAATCTTTCAGGTGTGGTTGAATCTGACACATTCAACTGCTAATACTTGAGAATATCCTCTCACCTCCAATTGGCGAATCAACAAATTTGGGTTGAATACTCTACCCTCGTAAACTGCCTCGATCCCACGCGCTGGTGGGTTATTGCAAGACAATTTCTAATTGTTGAGCAATCGAGATAGCATTCGTCTAGCTATTGTGAGAGAGTGCTAGTCACCGACCTTCACTAGGCAGACGCCCTTACTACAAGGTCTACTATGAGTTGTCTTCTGGGGTGGAGGACGGGTCGGAGGTCTCCGGAGATGCCATCGAGCTGAACCATGAGGGATATGAAGGATCCAAAGGAGACTATACAAATCCTCCCTATGTAGTCTCTAACAAGGCAGAATCACTATTACTTCTTCGTGATGATATTTCTTTACCTGAAATTGATGATTTGAATACCATGGAATCTGTCTTTGCACAAAATTCAACTCTCACAAATGAAGTCATCCTACTAGAAGAGCAGAATCATGCTCTCCAGAGGATAATCAATAATATGGAATTTCTCCTGAAGAACAAACCTACTACATCATGACCACCATCACCCAAGAAGGATGCATGCGTATATGGGCATGGACATCACCCTTAGCTTGTTCCAAGCTTGGGGGAGGTGCCACGGTATCATATCACCATCACTTTTATCATTACCGTCTATCTTAGGTCGATCCTTAGTTATGTTGTGATTTAAAGAAATACAATTTCAGATTTGCTTTGCTTAGTATTTTTCTTTGAGATCTATCTATCCTTGTAACCGAGTGTGAGAGTTATATAATAAAAATTAGTTGAGTTTGTGTGCTTTACTCTCATGCGTATATCATCATAGTAATGAAATAAAAAAAAGATCATATGTTAATCTCGTGAGGAGTAATGTCTTAACATGGAAACTATATAAGTGATAAAAGTTGTTGGGAATAAACAAATATAGCATTAGTCATTGTTAAAATCTGTGTAAGATTATGATAGAGGAAAGGAGACTCACATATAAATAAACTATCTTGGACATCTTTTATGACTATAATCCCGCACCAAATATTACATAATGAGCAAGTGCTCATGTTGGACATGGAAGACAATATAGTGATCATGATAGTTTACATTCACATAGAAGTTATTTTGTCATGGATCCTCTAACATGTGGTGCTTCCTTTAGATATTTTGCTAGGTAAATTTTCCGCACTAAGTAGAGATACTACTTGTGTATCCATAACCCTGAAACCTAGTTTCTTGCCACGAGAGTCCACCATATTTACCTACGGATTGAGTAAGATCCTTCAAGTGAGATGTATCGATGCACCAAGCAATAAAAATTTCTCCTAAACACATATGATCTTTTATTGCATGGGAAAATAAGCTTTGTACGATCTTGTGTTGGCAAAGAAATAAAATCGATAGAGTGCATTATAAAGTTTGCTATCACAAGGGACAATATAAAGTGACATTCCTTTGCATTAAGAGTTGGCACATCGAACCTAAAAGTGCATGAAAACCACTACTTCCCTCCGCGAAGGGCCTATCTTGCATCTTCATGAGTTTACTTTTGTGCAAGATTCAACAAAGTTTATCCCGACTCCATCCTCTTAATTATCTAGCTGGCAATCATCTTGTGTTGGGGAGTGATTCAGATATATATATATATACCAGTTGAATGTAGGAGATCATGAACCTTTATTGTTGACATTACCCTTGAGGTAAATAAGTTGGGTGGAAAACAATGAAGCCCCTATCTTCCTATGTGTCTGGTGACAACGTTAGCTCCAAAAATATGTAATGAGTGGTAGCAACCATAGAAGACTAAATGATGATTGAGTATGTGAACTTGCTAATATAAAAATTCTTACATATACTCTGCTCTAAAATATGATGAATTATGGTTGTTTTGATGGCTAAGAACATATTTTGTTGTTTGCCAATGAAGTTTAACCTTCATACTTCAACCATTGGGAATATGTTGTTAGTTGTTTACGAGAAGCTATATGATGAAAAACTAGCTGCTATGTTAATATTCATGATGCTCTCATGTCCATATTCTGTTTTTATCGACACCTCCCTCTCAAATTATGTGGTCATTATTATCGAGTTCGGCTTTCGCTAGAGGACAAGTGAGGTATAAGCTTGGGACAATTGATACGTCCATCTTGCATCATGAATTCTTATTGATATTATAGTACATCATTCCTCATTATGGTACAATTATTATGTTTTTTTTCTCTCTGAATAAGAAAGTTACATCACCAAGAGGGGTATTATTGGAAACAGGAATTCTCGACCTGAAAACCAAGAAGAAGGATAAAAAATCATTGGACTCCAAATAACCTAAAACTTCATGGAGACACTTGTTGGCCACAAGCCAACAGGGCGCTCATACCCCCATGGACACGCTCCGTTGCCTTGTGGGGCCTTTGTAGGTCTCTCGACCCCCCTCTTCTCCTACATGGTGTGTTTTGATCTAGAAAAAATCATAAGGAAACTTTTGGTATGAAGCATTACTGTCTCGAGGTGGAAACCTCGACACATGCCCTTTTTATCTCGGACAAAGAGATTCTGATGGGAAACTTCCCTCCGGGAGGGGGAAATTGAAGCCATCATCATCACCAACGCTTCCTCCTTCGTGGGAGGACCAATCTTTGATGTCTACTATGCAACTTTATTTTTGTAGACGTTGTTGGGCCTCCAAGTGCAGAGTTTTGTAGGACAACAAGAAATTTGCCTCAAGTAGATGGCCGAAGGTTTATCAATCCACGGGAGGTGTAGGATGAAGATGGTCTCCCTCAAACAACCCTGCAATCTAATACAAAAAATCTCTAGTGTCCCCAACACAGCCAATACAATGGAAAATTGTATAGGTGCACTAGTTCGGTGAAGAGATGGTGATACAAGTGTAGTATGGATAGTTGATATAGGTTTTTGTAATCTGAAATATAAAAACAACAAGGTAACTAATAGTAAACAACAAGCAAAACAATATAAATGCTTGGAAATAAGGCCTAGAGTTCATACTTTCACTAGTGCAATCTCCCAACGATACTAACATAGTAGAATCATATGATCATCCCTCAACGTGCAACAAAGAATCACTCCAAAATTCATAAGTAGAGGAAAACATAAGATGAAATTGGTGTAGGTAGTACAACCACCTCAAAGTTATTCTTTCTGATCAATAATTTAAGCTATTCCTATAAGTGTCACAAACAACCCTAGAGTTCATACTAGAATAACACCCATGATTCATATTAATCAACCCTAATGTTACCTACATACCCCAATGTCACCTCAAGTATCCGTGGGTTAATTACACGACATGCATCAAACAATTTCAGATTAATCTTATTCAATCCAACACAAAGAACTTCAAAGAATACCCCAAGATTTCTATCGAAGAACATAGTATGAAAACATGCAATCAACCCCTATGCATAGATCCCCAAGGTCACCAGAATCTGCAAGTTGATGTCATAACATATATCAAGTGAATCAATAGAATACCCCATTGTCGCCACGGGTATCCACATGCAAGACATACATCTTGTGTTCTCAAATCCATTATTCAGTCCAACATAACAAGATCTCAAAGGGAAAGATTCAATTCATCACAACAAGGTAGCTAGAGAATAACATCATATGTTCCAACTAGATTAATAAAGCCCGTGATACATCAAGATCGTGACATCTTAAGAACACAAGAGAGAGAGAGAGAGAGAGATCGAACACATAGCTAGTGGTACATACCCTTGATACACTCATTTTCATCATTAATTACTATTAATTTTTGTGTTTATCCTGGCCATTATCCATTATTATCATACAATTCTTATGCCTTTTCTCTCTGAATATGCAAGGTACATCACTGAGAGGGAAATATATGGAAACTGGAATTCTAGACTGGAAAACCGAGAAAAAGGCTAAAAAATCAACTTGCTCGAAATAACATGAAACTTTATGGCGATTTTTTTGGAATATTTGAGAATTTCTGGGCCAAAAACATACTAGAGAGGGGCGACCAGTTGGGCACAAGCCAACATGGTGCGCTCCCTGGCCGCGCCGTAATGGCTTCTGGGATCCCAACTGACCCTCTGGTGACCAACTTCTCCTACATGGTGTGATTTACCCTAGAAAAATCATAAGTTATCTTTCAGTACGAAGCGCTACCATCTCGAGGTGGAAACCTAGGCACATGCCCTTTTGCTCTCCGGTACAAAGATATTGCCGGGGAAATTCCCCTCGGGGAGGGGGAAATTAAAGCCATCATCATCACCGACACTTCCTCCTTTGTGGGAGGACCAATCTTCATCAACATCTTCACCAGCACCATCTCATCTCCAACCCTAGTTCATCACATGTAGTCAATCTTTGTCTCCAAAGCTCAGATTTGTACCTATGGGTTACTAGTTGTGCTGATTAAAAGTTGTACTTGATGCTTGTTGGATTACTTTGTGGGAGATATTATGTTTAAATCCTTAATTATTATTATTACACCTTGGATACTGAACATGTTGATGATGTGTGAGTAGTAGTTATTGTTCCCAAGGACATGGGAGAAGTCTTGTTATAAGTAATCATGCAGAGTTGGTATTTGTTTGATATTTTGATGATATGGAAGTTCTTACTTCTCTTAGTGGTGTCATGTGAACGTAGACTACATGACACTTCACCATGTTATGGGCCTAAGGTAAGTCATTATGGAGAAACAAATAGATGATGTGTTGCGAGAGTGACAGAAGCTTAAACCCCAGTATATGTGTTGCTTCATAAGGGGCTGATTTGGATCCACTTGTTTCATGTTATGATTAGATTATTTTTAATTCTTCTTTCATAGTTGAAGATGCTTGCGAGAGGGGGTAATAATAAGTAGGCTGTTAGTTCAAGTAAGAACAACACCTTAGCACCGGTCCACCCACATATCAAATCATCAAAGTAGCAAACGCGAGTCAACCTAATATGATGAACATGACTAGACAGAAATTCCCATGTGTCCTTGGGAGCACTTTCTTTATATAAGAGAACTTTTAGGCTTATCCATTCCTATAAAAAAGATTGGGTTACCTTGCTCCACCTTTGCTACTATTACTACTTGTAAGTTGTTACGAATTATCTTGCTACACAAGTATCTATCACTGTTACTTACAACACTTGCTAAGAATTCGTTGCTGAAAAATGCTTATCATTTCCTTCTGCTCCTCATTGTGTTCGACACTCTTACTTATTAAAAGGACTACGATTGATCCCCTATACTCGTGGGTCATCAAACCCCAGCACCGAGGGTGAACTACTCCCTCCTCATCATGGCCTCCACCAGGATGATGAAGATGGGAACCAGAGATGATTTCCCCCTCGGGGTAGGTATTGAAAAGGCTCCATATGGGTTTTTCATCAATACAAAGAGTTACGACGGTGGAGCAGAAGTTCTTTGTTTATTTTTGAGGGTTTATATACATATATGATTTTTTGGCGTTGGGATCATGCTAAACGGAGCCACGTGGGCCCCACAAGCCATCAGAGTGTTGGGGAACATCGCATGGGAAACAAAAAATTTCCTACGCACACGAAGACCTATCATGGTGATGTCCATCTACGAGAGGAGATTTGGATCTACGTACCCTTGTAGATCGCACAGCAGGAAGCGTTAAGAAACGCGGTTGATGTAGTGGAACGTCTTCACGTCCCTCGAACCGCCCCACGAACCGTCCCACCAACCATCCCGCGATCCGTCCCATGATCCATCCCGCGATCCGTCCCACGAACCATCTCGCGATCCATTGCACGAACCGTCTTGCGATCCGTCTCACGATCCGTTCCGATCTAGTGCCGAACGGACGACACCTCCGCGTTCAGCACACATACAGCTCGATGACGATCTCCACCTTCTTGATCCAGCAAGAGGGGGCGGAGAGGTAGAAGAGTTCTCTGGCAGCGTGACGACGCGCCGGTGGTGGTGATGATCTACTCCGGCAGGGCTTCGCCTAAGCTCCGTAGAAATACGATCTAGAGGAAAAACTGCTTGGTATAGGGTCGAGCAGCACGGGGCAAAGTTGTGTCTCAAAAACCCTCAATACCTCTAGTATATATACGAGGGAGGGAGGGGAGGAGGAAGCCTCAAACCCTCAAGGTTTGGCCGAAATTGGAGGTGGAGGAGTCCTATTCCAATCCTACTTGGAGTAGGATTCCACCTTCCCACTTGGAAACTCTTTCCACCTTGTGTTTTTTCCTTCTCAAACCTTATGGGCCTTAGTGGGAACTTATTCCAGCCCACTAGGGGCTGGTTTATCTCTTCCGATAGCCCATGAGACCCCTTGGGGCGTGACACCCCTTCCGATGGTCCCCGGCACCCCTCCCGGCATTCCCTGTACACTACCGATGAGCCCAAAACTTTTCCGATCACCAAAACAGGACTTCCAATATATCAATCTTTACCTCCGGACCATTCCGGAGCTCCTCGTGACATCCTGGATCTCATCTGGGACTCCGAACAACTTTCGGTTAGTAACACCTATAACTCAACTATACCGAAATGTCACCGAACCTTAAGTGTGCAGACCCTGCGGGTTCCAGAACTATGTAGATATGACCCGAGACACTCCTCGGTCAATATCCAATAGCGGGACCTGGATGCCAATATTGGATCCTACATATTCTCCGAAGATCTTATCGGTTGAACCTCAGTGTCAAGGATTCATATAATCCCGTATGTCATTCCCTTTGTCCTTTGGTATGTTACTTGTCCGAGATTTGATCGTCGGTATCCGCATACCTATTTCAATCTCGTTACCGGAAAGTATTGTAAACATAGGCAATCATGGAATGAATACTTCATAAATTATCAATACATTGGAGACGTATCAGCATCCCCAAGCAAAATTCCTACTCGTCCTCGAGTAGGTAAATGATAATTGAAATAATTTATGAAGTGTTAATGCTAGCATAGTATATAAGTTTACTGATGATAATTCTATTTACTTAATCCAACATCATAAACAAAAACATTTTCTCATAAAACTTATCATGATAGAGTACCAATCAATTCACATGTCATTGTTCAAACAATGCATTCTCTTGAAACTTAACAATCCTTGTTCTTACTCATGAAACTATTTCAAAGCATCATCAAGTCTAAGTAAGAGCTCCACATACTCAATAATCATATAATAATCTAAGGTTTCTAATACTCAAAGCATATTTTTAGAACAAACAATATTCATCGAACATAGATAAATATAGGGGCTCAATATTTCGCCTCCCAACATAATTATCATGATGATAATTGTCAACAATGATGAATCATGATCAAATTAATTTGACCTGATATATATGTTTGGAAATTTCCCCACCATATGATGATTTACAACTAATGGATTTAGGTTGGAATAGGAAGTTGACTTAACATGAAAAGTAAATAACATAAACGTAAATAGATTGTCCCTTCCAAAGTGAAGCAGGGATTTGTAGAGGTGCTAGAGCTCATTGTTAAAAATAGAGATGAATATATTTTGGGTGGCGTTCCTTTCCTATTTACGTTACAACAACGGATTTTAATATCTTCCATGTTAATCACATTATTGGTAGTTCCCAAATAGAAATGAAATTTTACTCCGCCTCAACCATTCAATTCATTCCATGGCTAGCCGTATCCATGAGTGCCCTCCAAACAATCAACTTTCTAGGGGGAGTTCTTGTTTATTTATTTTTGTATTATGCAAGACTTAGCATCGTTTTTACCAGCCTCTCTTGTGCAATGGAAAGTAAGTAAGCACTCATCTTGAGAATGACCCTCTTAGTACGGAAAATGATGACCGCCCCGTTGATCCATGAGCGGTACGAGCACACAAAATGGATGTTTATTTGCGTGTTGAGAGGTGGCACATGCACATTTCCTTGGAATGGCAGTGAAATACCATATATAGGGAGGTATTGTGGACTCTCATGGAAGAAACTTGGCTCAAGGATTTGGATGCACAAGTAGTATCTCGACTTAGTACGAAGTTTTGGCTAGAAAAAGGTTCTAAACAAGCACCACACCTTGGAGGATCCATAACAATAATTTTTTTATTCAAATATACCCAAACATAACCATTACATTGTCTTTCTTGTCGAACTTCAACAATTTGATAAATATTGAAAATAATGAATGGGTATTCATAATCATAAAAGATGTCCAAGATAATATATTTGTATGTGAAAGTTCTCTTTCTTATACTAATTATTCATGAATTGCTTGTATGACTACTATTGTGATTATCAAACTTCATTAGATTTTATTTCTAAACCAAATGCTAAATTACTATAAGGCATAACGCTCATTGATAATTTCATATTTATTATATTTCATTCATTCACAATTTACTCAAAGGATATAAGTGAAGCACAAGAGTAAACAACAAACTACTCTCCAGAGAAATAAGTGAAGATCAATGAGTAGTGAAATAAGTGAAGATCAATGAGTAGTAAAATAATTAGGTAGCTATGTGAGACTCTCTGTCAATAAATGTTTCCAGATCTTATATTTTTTTTCAAACAACAAACTAAACAAAATGCACTCCAAGAATAGCACATAACATGTGGACAAATAAAAACATAGGATCAACATAGGCTAACCGATAGTTGTTGACGAAGAGAGGTGGGATGCATAGCATCCCCAATATTAGATGGTTGAGAATTCTTGTAATATTTACTTGGGGTGCCTTGGGATCCCCAAGATTGAGTTTTATTATCACGTTCAATCCTCTCATATCCCGGTTTCACCTAAGTCTCAAAAATGTCATCCACACAAAATTTTAAAAGAACTCGTCAGATAGGTTAGTATACATAAGAATAAATCAATACATCATGTACTGCAAAGACAAGTTTCATAATAATTTTCAAACATTAGGTAATGCATACTATCATTTCCACTATTTATATCTACCAATATAAGCCATGAAAACACTAGGATACGTAGATAACAAAACTATAGCGGCAATCTGTCCGAACGTAACAATATGTAGCAATCTATTTAAAAGTGGACTTATGTAACTTGTGGACTTGCCGGGGACCGTGCACAAGTCTGGGGCACAAGGGACCCCAGTCTCTGGTATAAACTTGTGGACTTGCCGGGGCCTTGCATCTTGAGCCCTTGTATCCCACGCCCCTGTAGAGGGAAAGGCATGGCCTTGGCGGGTCTTGGATTGCTTCCCGGATTGCTTCCCTGTCGTCTTCCCGGCACACTGCTGTCGGGGGCGTTGCCGATGCCCGTGCACAAGTCTGGGGCACAAGGGACCCTAGTCTCTAGCGCACCAACAAGGGGTTTCTGTAAGCTTAAATTAAATAAAAGCTTTTTGGTCAAAATAGTATTTGGTAAAAATAGTTTCTGGTCCTATACACATGGCATGACCATTAGGCAAGGGTTTGGGTCAAGGACGTGAGTCTAGAGAGCAGCAGGAACATTCTGCTTCAAACATAGGCATACTAGCAAGCAAGAAAACAAACAACAATCACATCAAGCATCACAAACAGTCATAAATTTTTTAATTGGTCCTAATTTTTGAGATAAGTTAATTTAGTCAAGAGAGTTAAAACACAGGGTGTAATAGGCGAGGACGAGCATGATCGTCAATGGAGCCAAAGCGGTTCAAGCGTGCCTAGAGTGCAGCCTAAGAGGGTGCACGGCTATGTTACGAATGGGGGCCCACTGGCTTTTAGAAATATGTGAGGCATCTCCTAAGAATATTTGTTTGTCTATATAACACAAGTTCCTATTTTATTTTGTTTAAAAAGTATTTTTCGGGTTTGATCATACAGATAATATGCACATTGCCATTGCATGACATCTTATAATAATGCAAGTCTCATTGCATATTATATATTTTGTTGTATATTTTGTTTCTTTGATAATTACATTGTTTTGCAAGTGAATATGTCACAACCAAGCTAGCTTAGATTGGATTTAATTAGTATTGTATTCAAGCTACAGCGTGGAGTTCTAACACTTAACTTCGTGCCATCCTTGTTGAGGTAGAGAGGCCATTTTGCGTGAGATGCCTGAGAGCTACTTAAGAATTTCGTGTATATACATAAATAGCATAATCATTCATATTCAAAATGTAGGATCCTTAAGAAATGTTATCCCCTACTCATTTTATCATACTAGCATGGCATGACTCTGTCCTCACCTCATAAGTATAAATCATGAGCACTTCGGTGTCAAGTCAGGTAATTGGATCGTACTTCTAACATGCTGCAGTATTTTCAACCTCACTCAATACATGAGAGTGAGCCATGTATATAGCATATGGGTGGAATAGATTCTAACAATGGTATGTACTGTAAATCATGTACACTCATTGTAACAATCCAGCCGAATATGCGACTCTACTGCATGGACTTCGGATAGTTGTTTCTATGGGAATCTAGCATCTTGATGTCCTATGAGATTTTAATCTCACTATTTGCCAAGTTAACGACGAGTTTGACAAAATTGATTCAAAGATAACAACATATAGAAACACACTTTTATCAACTTCATCCCAATTTGCGGGTTGAATTCCACCATATCCCAAGAGATACCAATCAAGCTATCGATATTCTTGCCAGAATGGGCACAAAACGTTACCCAGTTCCCGAAAACACTTTCCTGGAATGACTAGTTAAATCATCTGTAGCCTAGAAAGAAGGGGGTAAGGTAGTCAAATGAAGAGACCCTGGAGAGGTCATTTGAGGGTGTCCCAGACTAGGGGTACCAGCGCGAGGTGGTTTACGCCCAGGGGCCGGACTAGGGTCCATTAAGACACCACTTGGAGGATGGCCGAAGCCGAAAACTGTTGAAGACTTGATGGGCACTCCAGGGACGACCCTTGTATTTTACATACTGGCAAACCGACCTAATGTGTAACCAAGGTACCCCGAGCATCTATATTAGCCGAGGGTTTTAGTCCGTAGAGACACAATTACTCTTCTTAGGTTTTAGAGATCCCACAATCGATCTCGAGGTAGATCATCATACAATATTTGATACCCTATCATCAATGTAATCAAGTAGGACATATGGTTTTATCCCTTCAAGAGGGTCTGAACCTCGGTAAACCTCGTCTCCCTTGTCCCATGTAACCATTGATCCTAGATCCACAACTCAAGACCCCCTACCCTAGATCCGCCGGTTTAGTACCGACATTGGTGTCCCATGCAGGTTCCGCCATGTGATATATCTGGAGCAACGTAAACGTCGATCAAGGACCAAAACCTCGATGGTATACCTGTTGCACCAAATTCCCTCGTCATCAAATTGACTGACAAAGGGAAGCACCACAAATCGTGCCTTCTCACTTGAGAAAAATAGAGCAACGATATGGTACGCCTCATCGAGCTTCAAGCTCCCCCTTCGGACTCGGTCGAAGGTCTTATAGAGCTGAAGCATCGATCCACAGATAACCACGAGCTGGACCGGTCAGAAGAATCTAAGGGTCCCAACACCCACCCAATTCGGCCAACCCTACATCAGCCCATCCACCCATGGATGAGATTAATGGAACTTCAAGCCCAGGTCTAGATGGGTCAAAACAATTTATGCCACCAGCACCCACATCAAATATTGCCCGAGTAATTCAGAGCCTGTTTGGGATCAAACCTACATAAAGCAGAAGGCCGATGAAATAGTTCAGAAGTTCTGCGATGGTTCCTGTTCATAAAGAACAAAATTATAGACTATTGTGACACTGAAATCCTTGCCGCTTTTCTATATAACTGTCGATATGAAGGCCCCTTGAACGCCCTTGCTAGATGTCGAGGCCAAACCTTTTCTGAACTCTCCGATATGGTGGATAAGTGTTGTGTCATGGAGGATGCTTGGCGGGTACAATAGGAGCACATAGATTTGATCTGTGTTGAAGACCCAAGTTCGAATAAGAGAAGGCATCTAAAGGAGCAAGTCTGTGGTTCCATGCCAAACAAGCAATCTCTAAAAAAATAAAACCATCATATGATATAATTCCATTCTCGAGAGTTTGTTGGATAAACCCTGCCCAACCCACTCCGGTTTATTGAACGACATCACCACTCATAGTCTTCGAAGTTACTAGGTGGTCAGACAGGTGGCTAAGGGAGGCGAACCCCTCCTCGGAGGGCCAACTGCACATAAACGCCAAGCCACATCCTCTGATGTCGATGAGTACTTAATGATCTATGAAGCTTGGAAGTCAAATAATAAGTGGAAGAAAGCCCTTCAGAAGGTTAGCCAGGACCAGCGCATAGCAACTTCGAACACCTTTATGGGCAAGTGATCACTTTTGGACAATGGGACCAACCGATAACCGACTTAAGCCGATGTCCCTTAGCTTTAGTACTTTACCCCATAGTCAATTTTTTTTTGGTTGTGAAAGGTGTTGATGGATGGTGGTAGTAGCCTCAACCTCATTTATGAAGATGCACTAGATAATATTTTGTTCTATAAACTGCATATCGAGCAAAGCTCTAGAACCTTCAAACGGATTATCCCCCGAAAGTAGAACACAGTGTAGTTGGAAAATTACACTGGATGTGGTCTTCGGAACTCCCAAGAACTACTGGTCCGAGGAGTAGACTTTTCATGTTGTCCCCTTTCAGGGTGGTTACCACATCGTATTAGGGCATGAGGCGTTTACAAAATTTCACACCATCCCACACTATGGATACATGAATCTCAAGATGTCGGGACCTAACATAGTCATTACCTTAACAAGCAACCGGGACATAGCGCTTGTTGACACACGAACACGTCATCGTGTACCTCAATGCCGAGGGTGATAGACCGCAGCTCACGTCGAAGGATACCCTACTGACAGTGCGATACGCAAGACAGTCGGCGGGCGCTTTTGAAGTCCCGAAACCCCAGGCGCCCGAGAGGAACCCTGTCTGGATGCACGACGGCTATGGGCTGCCCCATGTCGGTTTGCCCACCCCAACATGAAGAACGAGCGAAGAATGAGAGAGAAAGAACAAGGGAGATATGTAAAAAAACTAGGGTAAAAAGTAGTAGATTGATTTGTTCGATTGTGTGTTGCTTCAATCGTCCATCACCTCTAATATATATAAGAGGCGGCTTGACTTTCCGTACAAACAAAGACTCATCTAGGATTTCCTTACAAGACAAATACACCAAATCACATCCTAGAGGGCCGAACAGCTCGCGCGACCCATGACACACCTGTTTGATCCCTCACGTTACCCATCCCGTAGTTGTGTCATCACTCGCGCCATCCATCACACACTTGTGTGATCCCTCGTGCCATATTTCGCCTTGTAGTAGGGACGCACTCTGACGGCCTTAACTTTTGCATACGATCTCGGATCGACATGATTTTTATATAAAAATCAATTGTTTCAATGAGACGAAGACAATTTGTATTGAACATTTTTCCATATGAGGCTGTTTTGTGGGCTTAATCGGCCAAACATTACTCTATATATGAAATTTCAGCACTATGAACACAATTTCAGCCTTCGAGATGAGATCGGACAACGATGGTCCAAACTTCAAAAATGTTAATTTCAACAGCATGAAACTTTTTCATGTGGAGCACTTCCTTAGTTGAAGCCATGTTAATTATGTTTTTTTGCATGCCAAAATCTGGTGTCAATACATGCCCCCCTGTTTTTCAGCAAAGCTTGCGTGCCAAAAATAACTTGTTCACTGTTTGTTCTAAGGATGATGTCAACACTCCATCGGAAACTTGTATATTCTTAGGGCGATAATTATATATAGACCATGTTTTACTCTTAGGGCGATAGTACTATATCGGTCACTGCATTCTTGTTTTAAATCATACCCTGGAACCAATTACCACCAATCGGTTTTAAAGTGATGGGAATGAATCAGTTTCTTGTAGAACTAAGGAAATCAAACTCTAAGAGGTCAAGCCCTGTTAAGCAAGTAACATCGGGAGGATTCTAACCCACTGATGGATCGGCCAAGGCAACACAAGTCGAATTATGTGCGTGAATGACTTCTACTTCATCATCGACCCATTGTATTAGAATTGATGCATGGTAGATGGCACACACTGGTTAGCATGAATCCAATCATGGCCAAGTATAATATTATAGTTACCTTACACCTCGACGATGAAGAATGTGGTGGCTAAAGTTTTGCTTCCTACAACGAGTTCCATGCACATCACACATCTAGCCTCTGTCTTTTCTTTACCCTCAAATCCATTAAGTACCAAATTGGTCTTCATCAGCGCATCATCATGTAACCCCAACTTATTATACACTGAATAGGGCATAAGATTTACCAAAGAACCACCATCAAAGAGCATCCTAGCAACCGGTGATCTGTTAATATGACCCTTGACATACAATGGCTTGAAGTGTTTCACCGGTTCTTTTGGCTTCTCGAAGATAGCGTTCTTAGGACCAAAATCTATCTGGGCCACCTCCCTTTATTCACCTATAGCAAGAAACTCGGTAGGTAAGTAATACACCATATTAATATCCATACCTACCCGAATCGGTGCAGATTCGTAATCCACCACCTCATCTTCATCTCCCAATGTATATATTGGACTTGAAGTTTACTCAATTGAAGGGGGTGCTTTTGGTGGTGTGGATGATGTAATAGGAATCGCATCATCCTCTTTTGGTGGTGTAGGTGTGGTTATAGCTAATGTAGAAGCATGTGCATTTTGTTTTTGTTTGGGCCTCCACACTTGTTTCGTGTGTGACATGGGCCGAATTTCAAACAATTCATTCTTTTCCTTCTCTTCTTTGCACTGCACCTTCTCGTGTCTACTCATGTGTTGTAATCTCCTTTTCATGGTCTTAGTTAAACCCGGAGGAAACCACTTAGGTTGAGCATATTTGGGATCCCTAGGTTTGGCCTTGCTTGTGCTAGCCTCATGATCATTAGCTATGGAACCCTTGCTTGGAGAAATTTATGTTGGCCAATTGTCACCATAGCTGAAACAACCTTGTGTGGGATAATATAGCCTCTCACGAGCAAGCCTTATAGGTGCTTCCCACCCCATATGAAAAGTATAAGGCGCCATTGGGGGCTGCCCCCATCCTCCATTGAAGTCTCCTATGTAATATGGCGCATAGGGGGTGGCAACATTCACGGTGTTGGTGCCCATGACCCATATGGCCTTGCATAGCATCTAAATTCTTGCTTCGAATGTGATCTTGAATGCCTCGAATGTGATGGCCGATTAGAGCTAGGACCGGCCGCTTGATTGGCATATTTGGATAGCAGCATATCAAAAGTTGGCTTGACTCGCTTGCCCACAGCTTCACTCTTTTTCCACTTGCCAACTTCTGAATTCATGGACTCGAAAAGTTTCGCATGAATATCATCTTGTACTTGTGGTTTCCCCCCGAGTGCGTGATTTTTCATCGTGATCTTCAATACTTCCTTGCCATCGGGTTGCTTCTCAAGCACAACCTTTCTTCCCAAGACTTTGCCACCCTCCTTGCCATTCCTGGGTTCACCAATAACAACATTATCTTTATTAGCATATTTGATATACTACACCGAATTAACATTTTCTTTCCTTCCAAATCCATCGTGTTTATCGGGAAGGGCTGTTTATCCACTTGCATCTTTGAAAAATTCAATCGTCCTTCATTAATGGTCGATTGTATCTGTTGTCGGAAAACATTGCGATCATTAGTAGCATGAGAAAATGAATTATGGTACTTGCAATAAGCAGGCCGTTTCAGCTCCTCAAAGGATGGTAAAGTGTGTGATATTCTAATCGCATTATCTTGCAAGAGAGTATCAAATATTCTATCACACTTAGATATATCAAAAGTAAACTTCATCTCCTCATCACGATTCTTATGAATCGGCTTAAGAGTATTTCATGTATAGGGTTTGGCCTTTGAGGACCAAACAAACTCAGTGGTATATACATCAGCCTCATCGTCCGAATTATCATAATTATACTCAACCATATGCACTCGGGGACGATCAGATGTAGATCTATGAACCTCTTTACTCCTATTCTCCTCAGCTAAAGCTTTTTGTAAGACTTGGTTAATGCTAAAAAACTCATAACTTTCCAGCCTCACTTTGATATGTGGTTTCAAACCATTAAGCACAAGATATGCCAAGTCTCTCTCACTTATCACTAAACTATAGCATCAATTTTTTATATCTCTAAATCTCTTGACATAATCGATAACCGATTCATCATGTTTCTGTCTAACCGATGTAAGATGTGATAATTTTAGCTCATTATCGCCACTATAAAAGTGATAATCAAACTTCTGCTCTAATTGTGACCATAAGAGAATAGAACCATGTGGCAAAGCAGCAAACCATGAAAATGCGGTGCCATTTAAAGATAGGGGAAATAAACGCACTTTCTATTGTTCTATGTGACCCGCTTCACCCAGTTGTGCTAAATATTGACTAACATGTTCCCAAGTTGTCTTTGTACCTTCACCACTAAATTTAACGAAATCAAGAACCTTATAACCTGGAGGGTACAAAACTGCATTGAAGTGTTTAGGATAATGCTCTTGGTACACACAACTTTTTACTTTCGGCTCGTTGCCGGAAGTTTCTTGAAACATCTTATGTAGATCCTCCCTCAATTTGGCTAAAATTGGATCCGAGGTAGATGAAGGTGCTTGTGCCAATGTCATAGGAGAAATTCGGGTACTAGCTAGTGGTGCAACTTGTGGAGTAGGCTCTGAAACATAATTCGGCAGAAGACCAAATACACTTGTGCATATAGGTGGTGTGACAAAGTGATTTGGCGTAGACGCGGAATTGGGCACACTCATAATAGGCTTAGGATATGTAGGTACAACCACAAGCTGGCTGGTTTGACTATGGTGAAAATTCAATGGCATATTATATTGTTGTTGCATGGATGGTGCCGATGAAATAGGTAAAATAAAACTAGGGTCACCACTAGAAGTGACACCAACATAATCATTAGATGACTGTGGTGTATTTTTCTTAGCCTTTTCATTCTCTATAAATGAACTATACACTAGATCATTACCCTTACTAATGTAACTCTGAAGTTCAGCGAATTGCTTAGTAGAGAATGCGCTACATACAGCGGTTTCAACCTGTTTTCCATGAAGAGGAGATAATTTGACTTCTCCAACCATAGTGATGTTGCCTTGATGGTCCTTCTTCAACCTTGCAAGAAACGCCTCCAAATCCTCCTCCTCACGCTTCTTCTTAAGTGCCTCAAAAACCTCTTCACACTGCTTCTTATGCGCTTAGGAGGCCTCGTGATGTTCGTCCGATAGTTCATCAAGACTAGGCTTAATGTTGTTATCTGTGTTAACTTCTGAGGGTTGCGGGAGATTTGGCATGGCTGATGATGATTCTTGATCTTTCTACCCCACTAGAGTTGCCAAAAAGTGTGTTGACACATGAACACGTCACCGTGTACCTCCAACGTCGAGGGTGATACACCGCAGCTCATGTCGAAGGAGACATGACCGACATCACGATACACAAGACAGTCGGCGGGCGCTTTTGAAGACCCGTAACCCTAGGTGCCTGGGAGGGACCCCGTCTGGACGCACGGAGGCTATGGGCTGCCCTAGGTCGGTTCCCTCGCCCCTAGAGCCTCGAGGAGAGCTGCTCTGCAACATGAAGAACGAGCGAAGAATGAGAGAGAAAGAACAAGGGAGAGATGTAAAAAAACTAGGGTAAAAACTAGTAGATTGACTTGTTTGATTGTGTGTTGTTTCAATCGGCCATCACCTCCAATATATATAAGAGGCGGCTGGACTTTCCTTACAAGCAAAGGACTCATCTAGGCTTTCCTTACAAGAAAAATACCCCAAATCACATCCTAGAGGGCCGAACAGCTCGCACGACCCATGAGAGAGCTGTTTGATCCCTTGCGCAACCCATCACACATTTTTCTGATCCCTTGCGCCATCCATCAAACACTTGTGTGATCCCTCGCGCCATATTTCGCCTTGTGGTACGGCCGCACTCTGACGGCTCTAACTTTTGCATACGATCTCTGATCGACATGATTTATATATCAAAATAGATCGTTTCGACGAGACGAAGACAGTTGGTGTTGAACATTTATCCATATGAGGCTCTCTTACAGACTTAATTGGCCGAACAATACTCTGAATATGAAATCTTAGCACTTTGAATGCAGTTTCAGCCTTCGAGATGAGATCGGACAATGATGGCCCAAACTTCGAAAATGTTCATGTCAACAGCACAAAACTTTTTCATGTGGAGCACTTCCTTATTTGAAGCCAGCTTAATTATGTTTTCTTGCATGCCAAAATCTAGTCTCAATAGCACCTAGAGTTCAAAACAAAACAGATTCACTCGCCCTCGAGTTGTTGGACGATGCCTTCATGGTGGAGGAGTTACCAGTATTTTGACCCACTCTAGACAGGGACGACATCATCATTGATAAAAAAATCTAAATCTACCTCATTCAAGCCGGCCAACGAGATCGTCAAGTTTCAGGTGCACCGAACGTACCCAAATAAAATGGGTTCCATAGGGGCATGACTGGACCTAGATGTCGATGCTGTGAAACTTTATTAGGGAAAACTGGGATATTTATGTGTGGCACCCTTTAGATATGCGAGGAATCCATTACCTCATCCCACCACTTTCCATTCACAAGATCTAGGCCATGACACTCATCCCCCTTGTCAACTAAAAGATCAAGGTGCTGGCAACTTGGAAGGCATCCCTTCTCTCACATGGCGAGCACCTCGCCCTCATCCCACCATGTGCTCACAATGACGCCCGTGCACATACTTCTTGCCATGGCATTGAACCCTTATATCCTTAAGTAGATCAACACGGTGATTCAGGATTTCCTTTGGCACGACAGGAAGGATGCCAAAGCGGGTTGCTATTTTCTCAGCTGTTCGGAGCCCTACCACCCCCTTGAGATCGACAGCCATGCTGTCCGTGATCTTTAGCGCAAGGGAATATAATTATGCATGCGGTGGCTATGGTTACAAGCCACTGATCTTGCAATCCCCTGGTGCCATCTGTAGGTACCTCATGACGACGAATCAAGCCCATTCTCCCGAGCATCCACTTCCTGGACCGTTGGAGATGGCAGGATGTGTTGATTATGGACTGACCATTAGATATGGGGCCAATCTAATGCTAAGATTCCCCTGACCCTTCTCTCCCTCATCCCACAATGCTACAGGCGCCGCCAACTTGTGTGCGAGGGGATCGAGCATCAATCCTAGATCCGCCATATCCATGGCTCTCTCAGACCAACTGCACCGTTGAGTACTTCCACATTTATGAGCGTGTCCAACGTGTCCAACTTTCCTAGGAACCTGACAAGATCACCTTGAAGTGGACAACTAACGGGATCTACCCGGCTACCTCCGCCTACAAGGCTCTCTTCTCGGGCTCCACCATAGCACCATTTTGGTGCATTATATGGCAAGGATGGGCTTCTTTATCTATCAACTTCTTCCTATGGCATGTGGCTCTTGACCGGTGCTGAACCGTGGAGCACCGGGATCGACATGGACTCCCCCACGACCCCGTTTGCAAGCTCCCCCACCAGGAAAACGAGAGGATGGACCACCTTCTAGACCAATGCTCCTTCTCTCGGATCACTTGGCATGAGATCATGTCTTGTTGTTGCATTACGATCCCTCTGTCTACCGCCACAACAAGTTTCTTCCCATGGTGGTCCGCCGCCATTACCGTATGTCCGACGAGTTTACACAAATTGCTCAACTCCCTCATCACCCTCGTCGCATGGTCAACCTGAAAGCAACACAATGTGGTCATCTTCAACTGAAAGCACAACTTGTCCCTAAGGTGGTTTTTGTAATTAATAACAACATATGTGTCATTGAACTAATGATTTTATCTAAGTATATTTCAGAAAAGTTCAAAGATGCATTAGCTAAGGATTGTGAGCGGAACCCCTGGATGCAAGGAAAGGAATAGGATTGGCCAGGCTTCAAGCTACAATACTCTACATTTTATATTTGTGAGAAATCACATTTGAGTCCATAGGAAAGACAATACGATTAAAAGGGTATGAGATATCTATGATGAATTGGTTGTTCAAGTGCTTAGAGATAGCCACCAAAAATACTCATCCATTCTCCCACAAAATTCTCTGTCCAAAACCTATACATCAAAATCGTTGCCACCAAGATTTTCCATTCGACCATACTGATTTTCATATGAGACACAAACTATGACAAACCCTAGCATCTCGGTGCCACCAACATTCCTTTCGGCGCCACCGAAATCAGTGACCAAGTTTCTGGTATACAATTTTAAACAATCAGAAATTTCAAGTGTTGGAATCAGACTCACCATGATTTGGAAACTGCCCTAGGTCACCCATATCAGTACTACCGAGATTCCTACATCGATCTCAATGAGAATACAAAAGTTGCCACATTTTATAGAAGTCGGTGCCACTAAGTTTCACCTCGGTTTCACCGAGTTGGGCAATACTTTCGTAACACTTGGATTTTTGGAGATGCCTATATATACCCATCCACCACATCTCATTCATAGAGGAAGAACTCAGAACACACATACACTTGCCATATCCATTTTTATGAGAGAGAGCCACCTAGTCATGTGTTGAGATTAAGATATTCCAATCCATCCATTTGAAACTTGATCTCTTGCCTCCCCAAGTTGTTTTTCACCCAATCAATCTATTCTACCCATGCCAAATCTTTGAGAGAGTGGTTGAGTGTTGAGGAGACTATCTTTTGAAGCACAAGAGAAAGGAGTTCATCATACAACCACATATATTACCTTTTGGAGGGTGGTGCCTCCTAGATTTGTCACGTGTCACTTGGGAGCATCCTACTTCGTGTTGTGGACTTGAACAAAGAAGTTTCCAAGGACAAGGTGATCGCCTACTTTGTGAAGATCTACTTCGAGTGAGGCCAATACTTCATGGTCGTAAGCCATGGTGGAATAGACAAGGTTGCTTCTTTGTGGACCCTTCATGGGTGGATCCCTCCGCGGTCTCGCGTAGCCTTTACCCTCTGTGGCTTCAAGTCTCCACTAACATGGACGTATGGTAGCACTGATAACCCACAAGTGTAGGGGATCGCGATAGTCTTCTCGGGTAGTATTTCACCCTAATTTATTGATTCGACACAAGGGGAGCGAAAGAATATTTATTGGCCGTCATAGTTGAGTTGTCGATCAACTGCATTTGGTATATCCTTCTACTGCAAATATTTAGTATCACAACAAGTGATAGTAGTAACAGTAATAGTGATAGCAGTGATTTTGGTAAAAGTAACAAGAATAGCAATTTAGTAGCAGGTTTGATAGTAGCAGCAATAGTAGTAACTGCGCAAGATTCAATATATGTAACACGTAAGCACATGGATCAGTAGTGAATAATGATTTAGATGACATTGATCATATAATAGTTACATAGTAGGGCGACATATAACTAGTTCCAATTCATCAATATAATGTAGGCATGTGTTCCGTATATAGTCATACATGCTTACGGTAAGAACTTGCATGACATCTTTTGTCCTACCCAATCATGGAAGTGGGGTCCTATTGGAAACTTAGGGGTATTAAGTCCTCCTTTTAATAGAGAACTAGAACCAAGCATTAACCCATAGTGGAAACCTGAACTTCTCAAACTACGACAATCACCGGAAAGAATACCAATTATTCTCACCTTGTGGTATGCGGATCAAGACACGTAATAGTTAACTATAAGTTGCAAGATAGGATCCAAATCACTCTTATATTCATGAAAACATAATAGGTTCAGATCTGAAATCATGGCACTCGGGGGCTAGTGATAAGCATTAAGCATAGCAAAGTCAAAGTAACATCAATATATGAATATAGTGGATACTAGGTATCAAGCCCTATCAAACTTAACTCGATTACATGATCAATGTCATCCAATTCCATTGATGTCCAGCAATCCTACAAAGGAATTACTCCCCTCGCTGGTGAGCATCATGGTGGTGTTGGTCGAGAATGGTTGGTGATGACGATGGTGACTAATCCCCCTCTCTGGAGCCCCAAGCTGACTCCACACTAGTAGGAGAAAGGCTACCAGTAGCGCTGGTTTGTGCCTTACTAGTAGCGCTGGTTCCAGCGCTACTGCAATCGTGCTATACCTAATCTGTTAGCGTAGCGCTTTTTTAACTAGCGCTACTGATAATCCATCGCTACTACTAATATTCCAGCGCTACTGCTATTGTTACTGCTTTCAATATTTAATTCCCGTCGTATTAGCAGCGCCATTATACAGGTTTTCATACAGTATCATCATAATACATCATTGTCATATAACAACTCCTCCTCGTCATCATTTTCGTCCATGATACATCAATTTCATCCATGATACATCACTAATTGTTCTTAATACCTAGGACCTATATCCGTGTTGCTCTCTCTCAGGTAAAATAGCATAAAACATGTGTAGATGCACTCATGTGCAATACAGGATATCTTGGCCCTAAGCTAACCATTGTCATGCGACCTTTAGACTCGATCCAACAAGGCACAACACTCATCGGGAGTCCCTGTTCAATACATAGATGTAACATACATAGTAATGAAGTTTAGCTTAAAAAATAATGTATGCAAAAGATGCACTGAGGATAAATAATTAATATCTTACCATCTTTCCTAAATAGATGTGACCGTAGTTCAATATGTACACTAGCTAGTATCACACGTTTTGAGTACTAATATCTTGATGTCCAGGAAAATAACCTGTCTTGACAGTATCAAGATCCTCAAGCCAAGAAACATAATGACCTATCTCCTCGCAGTTTAGTTCAGCCCCGCGACAGTAGTAGATGCTGTCTACCAAGCGCTGGAAATGGTTGCTTGAATGGAAATAAGCTGTCAATAGAAATTAGTTGTCAACTAATTTTAATTAAACAATATAAATTACTTAATAAATATGGTTGAGGAACTATTACTCAATATGCAACGGGTTGACTTTAGGTCTGTCGAGTCTTCCTTCCTAAACTCTGATCTTACGTATATGGTGGACACTCCCTCACCAATTTTTTGACCGTCGATGATGGTCGCTACTCCTACTTCCCCTAGTACATAACAAATATCGAGCACAAGGAGAAGAAGGATAAGCGACCCCCATGACAACAGTCGGCATTCTTCTTCGCTCATATATGGTGGACACTCCCTCACTGATTTTTCGACCATCGATGATGGTCGCTACTCCTACTTCCCCTTATGCCCCCTGTATGTATTTGTGCATGCTCTAAGCAATAGTTTCATCGTATAATAATAAACATGCATTATTTTATCATAGCATACACATAAAGTATCATGTCATATAACTCATCATCATCTTACGTACTCATCATCATCTTAAACATATATCAAGTTAAAATCTCGTAAAACTGAAAAACATCATAATAGTCATCATATGCATGCATCCTAATCGATCATGACAAGTTAATTTAAATTAGAAAATTTGTCTCTCATAAGACCTAGGCATAATGTCATAAAACAGAATAACACCTATGTCTCCATGATGAAGCACATAGATCAAACGGTCTCCAACTTGTGGATTGCGATCCCTCTTTATTTCTCTCCATGCTTCAATGTGGAGCCTTCTTGATTTGCGGTTAGTCGAGTATGGATCATCGAACTCATACCTGAGCGGGCTTTTAATTTTCATATGACCTTCTGGGTGCATCAACAGAGGCACTACATCATTTGACAGTTGTTGTTGAAGAAAATAATAATAACCTAGTTAGCAATATAATCAACACCATTTATGTAATAGTAGAGCGTACTTAATTAGGAAACTCTTACCAAGATATTTCGGTGAATGTCATCCGGCCTCAACCTATGCACTAGTGGCATGTAAAATGTATAATTTAGGCCAATTCCCAAATTATACGGGAAGTTCTCCCTACCAACCAGGACACCAACAAGAAAGTAGAGAAGAACATCCTTCTCCTCCCAAGTTAGATGTGATCAATACGTGTAGTGTGTCGTGTCAATTAATTTCCGTAATTCACTTGAAGAAACGAAATAAGCTATAAATTATAATTTAACAAATTTAGTATATGGATGAACACCAACTATTTCTAAATATAGAATGCAAATTACTTGACAAATATGGCTGAGTAACTCACATGGAGGTAAAACATGAAGCATATTGACAACCACCTAAATGTCGATGTTGCCTGCCATATTATCTTCAGGACGAAGATCGAAGGTTATTTCCATACCCTCCTGAAATCCATATGCCTTGCAAAGATCTTCCCAATTTGGGCACCCTATTTCTGTGTTAAAAACTGAATTAAATACTTTGATCAGAAATGTGTGACCATGTATAGTCCTTAGGTTAGCGCTCCTCGTCTCCATACGCGCGTGGTCTTCGAAACCGAGCCTCTCCAACACATATCTTCTTGCATGGCAAGGGAGGAACTAGTCAAATTGTATAAAATAAAAATTACATGTTGAAGCAAAAAACAGAAGTCATGCATGCTTAATTACGACAAAACACTTGTCATTGTTGTGTACCATACAAACTTTGAAGGTCTCGTCAAGCTTCATGCCGAAAAATGTGTCGTCTCGCACATGAGGCGTGTCGCACATACCCCGACAGTCGCCACAATATTCACACTCCCAATATTCATCGTCAGACATTTCCTATTTTAATGTGGTAATTTAACTTATAATCTGTGGAACATGTTTGCAAATGCGTAAACAACAACCGTGACATTATATCAAAAGAATTGAACATCTATATATAAAAAAAGCATGAATAATAAAAAGGGACTTATATTTGGTCGGAGTGTTGATTCATTCCCATTTCTAGCAATTCCAGGGCACTCCATATGTCCTAGTTTCTAGCAATATTCATGTCGAAATTCACGAAAAAATTCGGCATGACCTTTGCTAAAAAGTGCACATATGGAGCGCCTGAAATTTGCTGGAACGGAAATGAATCAATATTCCGACAAAACATTGGCCACTCGAATATAGCAACAATGAACAAGTACAACAGATCGGCTAAATTCTTCTCATGAAGATGCATAAATGTCCATACAAAAAAAATTTGGTTTCTACTTTCAATATTCAAAGATTGCATATAAAATGAGTAAGATTGCATATAGTCAAAGATTTCATATAAATTCCGGTTTCTACTTTCAATATTTAAAATTGCATATAAAAAATACTGGTTTCAATATTCAAAGATTGCATATAAATCATATCACTCGCATTTAAAATACACGTGATGGTTTTTCATGAAAATACAAAATACAAAGATGGCATATAAAATGAGTAAGAACTGGAACTTGAAATGTTTGCTTATATTTTGTTGCATCCATGCCCTTTTTATTCACCCATAATTGATTTACAAGTGACGAACATCATCATCATCAACACTAAAACCAAAACTTTCCCTAGACATACTAAAACCAAAACTTTCCCTAGACATACATATTGTAGATTTAGCTACAAATTTTCCCTAGACATATAAAACCAAAATTTTCCCTAGATATACTACAACCAAAAGTTTCCCAAGACATATTAAAACCAAAACTTTCTCCAGACATACATATTGTTGATTTAGCTACAAATTTTCCTTAGACATAGTAAAACCAAAATTTTCCCTAGACATACTAAAACCAAAACTTTCCCTAGACATACTAAAACAAAATTTTCTGACAGGGGATGGCTCCGGGGGAGGTGGGGTGGGGGAGGGCTCTGGGGAGGTGGGAAGAGCTCCGGTGGGGGAGGGCTCCGGGGGATGTGGGGAGGGTTCCGATGGGGGCAGCAGGGGAGGGCTCCGGGGGAGGTGGGGAGGGCTCCAGTGGGGGAGGGGGAGAGGGAAGGGCTCTGGTGGGGGGGATGTGGGGCGGGGAAGGGCTCCGGTGAGGGAGGGGGTGGGAAGGGCTCCGGTGAGGGGGGGGGGGCTTACCGGGGCGGCGACAGCGGGGGGAGGGCGGGGGGCGATAGGGGGAGATGGGGAGGGCTCAAGTGGGGGGGGGGGGGTTACAGGGGCGGCGGTAGCGTGGCAGGGGTCCGGCGGCGACGGCGACAAGGGAGTTGAGCGCATGTGGGAGAGGGCGGGAGGGAAGTAGTGGAGGGGCAGGGGAGTTAGGGGATTTGGGGTAGGGTTATACATAGTTAGCAGTAGCGCTGGAGCCTAAGTTAGTAGTAGCACTGGTGCTAACCCAGTGCTACTACTAAATGACCTTGGTTATTTAGCAGTATTGCTGGTTTTCTTACACCGCTACTTCTAACTTAGCAATAGCGCCGTAGCCAATTCAGCGCTACTGCTAACTTTATTTTCTTTATTAATTTCTTTTAGTTTTTTTCTTTATTAATTTCTTTTAGTTATTTTTATTTATTATATTATTTTTATTATGTTTGTTTCCATTTTTTTATTTTCCTTTCCTTTTATTTTTCTTTTGTATTGCATTCTCCCTTTTTGTTTTTCTCCCGACGGCCTCTCGCACGCATGTAGTCGATGACGAGAACATCTCCCTCCCACACTACGCGAATATTATCGGAACCATGTCTTGTTGCATATACAAAATACGTGCATATATATATATTCATATATATATATATATAAATATAAATATATATATATATATATATATATAATGATTGTTTCTCAGCTGCGTCGAAGACGTTTCACGTTGAGCTTCTTCCCGTTCTTTTTCGTTGTCTTGATTTTTCTTTTCCGGCACCATGGGGTATGATCTTTCTTAGGTAATGTAGTCTTGATTCTTCTTTTCACGTATGCTTCATCGTCATCGTCATCTTCCCTCATCTGATTGCCGTATTGGTCGTAGTCTTCCGCGTTGGCGACTCCATCCATGCCGACGATGTTCCTTTTGCCTCTCCTCATGACAACACGGCTGGGATTGGTCGGGTCGGTTATGAAGAAGCATTGTGTCACGTGCTTAGCGTGTATCCATGGCTCAGTTTTGGTGATGACGTTAACGTTGACGATAGCACTCTTTGCGTCGGGTATAGACATGGTAGTGAAATACTTGTTTTCTCTTACGACAGCCTTAGCCCACCTGACACGGAACATCGTCGCATCGTGCTTTCCACCATAGTTAAGCCCCCAGATCTGTTTGACCCTTCCATAGAATCTTTCAGTTGTGCCGTCGGAGTTGATCACGCATTCAGTCGTCACCCCTCAGTTCTGATAATCACTGTCCATGTCTTTGGCCTCCGTGTAGAACGTGTACCCATTGATATTGTATGCCTCATAGGAAAAGAGTTTGGGCACGGGGCCCTGTGCTAAGATGTGTATGAGAAACCCGTCAGCACTGCTCTCTTCGGGGGGATTAGCACGAACCTACTCTTTGAACCAACGCAAAAAAGTGGCGTTTTGCTCTATAGTAACTTCGTCGTCTATCTTGCGCATCCCCTGATCACGGTACTTATTTGCAATGATTTTTTTGTGCAGTGTTACATAATCTTCTACCACATCTAGGTGCTGTAGCACTACTAAGTTAGCCCTGTCAAAGTCGTCTCGTCGATCCGAGTAGTCCACATGCAATTACCTCCGGCGGTTGTTATGACCTTTTCCTCCGAGCCTCCCATGGTGATTGTTGACGGGCAAACCAACAACAGGGTCTTCTTTGCCCATATAATTCTCGCAAAAGGAGATGCACTCTTGGGTCAGATACTCCTGGATGATGCTCCCCTCGGGACGGGCCATGTTACGAACGAATCCTTTGATCACCCCTTTCATCTTCTCCAACGGCATCATGCTGTGAAGGAATGTCGGCCCGAGGTCGATGATGTCGTCCACATAGTATGGACACATAGATGCACCATGATGTCCAAGAATGCGGGTGGGAAGTACATCTCAAGCTCACATAGTATGACAATGATCTCTTCCTGTAGCCTTTGCATCTGCTTCACACTGTTGGACTTTCAAGAGATAACGTCAAAGAAGTTGCATAGACCAGTAAGTGTCTCACGGACGTGCTTGTCCATTATCCCTCTAATGGCAACCGGGGGTATCTGCGTTATCATCACGTGATAGTCATGAGACTTCATCCCGCTGAACCTTTTCTTCTTGGAGTCTAAAAATCTGCTTATCTTCCCACATTAACCGGAACTAAATTTGATTCCCGTAAGGCACTTGATGAATTGGTCGATCTCCTTCGGACTTAAGGTGAAGCAAGAAGGGGGGCCACAATTCTGCTCCTTCTTGTTGACTTTTCTTCCCCTTGGCCCCGTCACGTCTCCGTCTCCGTTTCCTCCGTTGACTTTTTATGGGGCATGTGGAGATCCCCCCTGATCTCCAAATCCTCCAAGTCTTTCCTTGCCTTCGGCCCATCCTTGGTCTTCTCCGGGATGTTCATCAGTGTGCCAAGCAAGCTCTCGAGGACATTCTTCATTATATGCATTTGATCAAGGCAATGAGGTGTGTCGTGATTGCGTCAGTACTCCAAGTCCCAGAAAATAGACCTTGTTTTCCATACCTTCAGCAACGGATCCGACGCCTTTTCCATCTTTCCCGGCACGGGGCATTGTTGCCAAACATTCAACAACTCGTTGATTTCGGCGCCATTCCTCTTACGTGGAGGTCCTCGATGCTCATCCAAACCATTGAATATATCTCCACGTTTTCTCCACGTGTCATCCTTTTCGATCCATCTACGATGCCCCATGTACACGATTTTCCCAGACCCGCCATCTTTCGTTGACGTAAGATGCCGAGATGTTGTATCATCCATGCATCTCGTTCATCTGATGTATCCGTGGCACACCTGGCCTAAGGTGTACCCGTAACCGAGATAGTCGTGCACCATCGTCATCAGCGCAACTCTCATATAGAAATAATCTCTGGTGCTGGCGTCCCATGTCTTGATTGGCGATTTCCATAACCTGTCTAGCTCCTCTTTCAGAAGCCCCGTATATAGGTTAATATTATTTCCCGATTGTTTTGGCCCTTGAATCAGCATGCTCATGTGTATGTACTTTGTCTTCATGCACTTCCATGGGGGGAGGTTGTACATCCATACAAAGACGGGCCATGTGCTGTGGTTGGTGCTCTGGTTTCCAAAAAGATTCCTGCCATCGGTACACGCACCAAGAACAATGTTCCTTGCAACTTCTCTGAAAAAACGATATTCGGCATTGAGTGCTCTCCACTGGCTACCATCTGCGAGGTGTCTCAGCTTCGGATCATCTCCATCATCAGACTTCTTCCTCTCCGCGTGCTAGTGCATGAGCTTTGCTTCCTTAGGATCTACGAAATACCGCTGCACACGGGGAGTGATCGGAAAGTACCATACAACTTTTTGAGGAGCTTTCTTTCCCGCCTTCTTGTATCGAGAAGCATTGCACACTAGACACCTGGTTTTTTCCACGTGCTCACCCCGATAAATGATGCAATCGTTGGTGCATGCGTGGTATCTAATGTGCGGCAGATCCAGAGGGCAAACGATTTTTTTGGCCTCATCGACACTAGTAGGAGACAGGTTCCCTGCGGGAAGAACTTTACTTTGTAGATACTTCAAGTGCTCATTGAGGCTTTTGTTTGTCCATTCGTTTTTTGCCTTCGTCTTTAGAAGTTCGAGCATGAAACTCAAGCGGGTAACCTCAGGATCGCAACAATCATACAATGGAGTCTTTGAGTCTACTTCAAGTTGCGCCAGCTTGGCCTCCTCTCTATCATCAACTATGTCGCTATTCGTACTCTTGCGAAGGAGGTCTCAAACATGAGGGTCCTGCACGATTGAACTTAGCAGCGTCGAAGTCTGCGACGTGTCCATCGACTCTTCTCCACCATGTCCGGTGTCGGGACCCCGATCCTAAGCCATAGGAATCCAGCCTATAACACATCGCATCCCTTTGTGGTCTCACGCACGGTTAACTCCACGGCTGCAGCCTTACCTTAGCCGGGACCGTTTGCGTCTTTTGACTCACGTATGCGATAGTGTCGCTAGAAATCCAATGTCAAAGAACCCGGATCGACATGTCTAGTCATAAACCAAAGTGGCAGTTCCGCACAAGGACAGGCATACATGACCCAACAAAGCAGGTGTCGGTCATCAACGAACGTAGACGAGTCGTAGCAAGCTACAAGGACTCCATTACGTCGCGTGACATTTCCCCAAAGGGGACAGACACAACAGCTAAGAAGGACACATGCCGGTCAACCAATGTGTCCGGAGCAGTAGCGAACTACCAAGGCTCGTTGGATCACAAAGGGGCATTTCCTTGTAAGGAGTACTACTAAAGTTCACGACTAGGTATTCGAACCCCATACATATCAAGTAAGACACACGTACGCATGGCGTACCGATATGTATAGATACATCGATGGCATCACAACATAACCATAAACATACAAGCTTTATTTAAGAGGCTCGGAAGAGCCACACACATAATATTACACATTAAGGGTCTCTCGACCCATAATAGCAGTCATAGAATTACAAGCCAGCGGAAGAGTTATAAACTGTCTGGGTACAGACAGAGCAACTAGAAGGCACATGGCCTGACTATACTACAGAGCCGACGTAGGGCCAGATCGTAGCTGGGACACCAGCTACTCATCGTCGTCGATGTCTACGAAGAACCCTCCATTAGGGTCATTAGCAACCTCTGCAACATTTACTAAGAAAACATGAGTACGAAGGTACTCAGCAAGACTTTAGGAGAACTAACTACTCATGCAAGGTGTCAAAAGGTATTGTGGGGTTTCATGCGGAAAGCCAGCATTTGACTCGTGGCTAGACAACTTGCATTTTGAAATTAGTTTTGACAACTTGATTTCTCGCACACGAGTCCACTAACACCACAACAATACACTATCGTGGAATCATTCCGTCTCCATACGGAAATGCCGTCCACGACACTCACGCTTATCTTGACAATTTTATGAGTAGCCACTGAAGTTATCTATGAACAACATATGTCTCCAAGTAGTCCATATCCGCGGACGGGGCTATTCGAATAGATCATAACCCTGCAGGGGTGTACTTCGTCACACACGCTCTCGCCACTTATCGCCAAGTGCACGTCATGCACCTTGGCAACCTTCAAGCGGAAGCCCAGCGAGGGAGTCGGCCACGACCACACTAGTACCTAGTCCAGGTTTATCGCCTATCTGAGAGTAACCCGTACGGAAGTCCGGCCGAGGTTTCTGCCACGGCCTCAAACGATGTGCGCAGGGTTCCCAAGCCCACCATCCGGGTGCCACTTGGTACACCGTGCCACTGCCTACCGCATCACGGTCCACCACTCAGGTCAGCACCATGCACGGCCTCCAGCATTTCTATAAACACCAGAAACTACTTGCAACTCCTGGACCGAGTACTACGCGATTAATAGGCCGAGCGGGGTCATATTTCAGGGCCCAGCATGTGGTAGTATCTAGTCTTGGATTACATACACGGAACTCAGTTCCTAAGGACGGTTCCAATGAAACAACCCGCCATGTACTCCTACACAGCCTTTCACCGGTACCTTTACCAAATCAAGTTCAACACACGACCTTTGCTCACCGAACACATTCCACATTTCTGTTCATCTCCCAGATGACAGACCATACACAACTCTAAGCATAGCATGCATAGCAGGATAAGGCACATCATAGCTCAAGCAACTACCAGGTATGCTAGGTTGCAAGGTTCGGCTATTTACTGTGACAAGGTTAAGTCATGCAAAGGAAGTGGGTCCAACTATCGTGGCAAAAGCAGTTGAAGCATTTGATCCTAATGCAATAAATAGGTGCAGGAGCAAGAACATAGGAGTTATCGGGATGATCAAAAGGGTTGCTTGCCTTGTTGCTCAGAGGAGGAACGATATCCGTCAGACGGATATTCGGTGGAATCCGGGGGTGCGGAGCCTACCGAAATGAATGGCAACATTCAATAACAATCATATGCAATCAAAATGATGCATGAGCATGGCATGAGAATGCAAAGTGACAAGTTATTATAATCAAGATGTTTTAGGTTTAGAGTTGATTTGAATCACATTCGAATAGCAATTCAAACGGGTATTCTCGGATACCGGTTTAATTGATTCGACCTGATGCTCAGATCAACCTAAAGTTAACATGCATGAAATGTCATGTTATGGTACTGATTTATATCTAGGGCAGTGTGTGATCATTGCATTTATAATGAAATTTGGATATTTTTGCAAATTCCATTTATAAAGTGATTAAAAGAATTGAATTATTCCTTATTTCACAAATTAGGGTCCTGTAACTTTTTGAAACATAGTTGAAAATAGCATAATCAGAATCCTTGAATTTTTCTGATACTTTTTCATATATAATTTATTTTCATTGGAGTTACAGATTAATTTCTATGATTTTTGCAATTTTTAGCAATTTCCTGAATTAGTTTTATACTGGAAATTCCATTTATTGCATCAGGCTGACGTCAGCAGGTCAGCCGACCTGTTCAGGTCAAACCTGACAGGGGGGCCCCACTGGTCAGCCTCTCTGGGACTAATCCCGCGCTGACCAGCCCTAACTGAGGTTTGACTTGGCCTTGGGCCCACTTGTCAGTGAGTGATTAAGTCACTAATCGGTTGGGTTAGCTTGCCACGTCGACCTCCACCGGCGGCGAGGTCGTCCTCGCCGGCGGGGGGCCTCCGGCGACCACCAGCACGGCGGAGGGGCTCGGAAACGGCGCACAGGGGGCCAAATGCTGCGCGGAGAGCACCGGAGGAACGACACGTCTCCCGCAGCTTCATTTCTGCGCCTAGCCGGGGCTGATCTGGCCGGAGATGACGCCGGCGACGAGCTTGTTGGCGGCCAAGGCTCGGGCGTCGTCGAGGTCCTTGAATCAGGGGGATCTACGCTCGGTTCTTAGCTGCTACGGCATCTACGCGTCGTCCTGGAGCTGTTGGTGCCCTCGGAAGGACGAGCTGATCATCGGAGGGCTACCGGCGACGAGCGGCAGCGGCGGTCCTCGTCGGGCTCCGGGGAAACTAGGGCTAGAGGAGGGGATCGACGGGGAAAACTTAGGGGAAACGACCGCATGCTCACAGGGAGTGCAGAGCAGACCTTAGACGGCTCGGGGAAGGCCTGGGGGCGACGAATCGACGGAAGAGGTCCGGCGGCCGGAGGAGGAAGACGACGGCGTTGCGGGCGTTGCAGGGCTCGAGGAGGCTTCGGCTTCTGCAGAGACGACCAGGGCGACGAGGCGGAGCTAATGGCGTGCTCTGGGAGGGGATCCTATGGCCAGGGGCACGGGCAGCTCGAGCTCGAGCTCGGCTCTAATGGCGGCAGCAGGGAGAAGGAGGGGATCCGGGAGGAGGGGAAGAACCGAGGCGGGGAATGGATAGGGGAAGCTCTGGGGAGCTTATCCCCGTCGTCGCCAGCGCGAACCGGCGGCCAGGCAGGCACGCAGGTGCGTGGCCGCGCCGGAGGAGGCGGCGGCCACCTCCTGCTGCCTACTGGCGCGAGGGAGGGGACGAGCGGGGAGATGGGCCGGGCCAGGCTTAGGCGATAGGTAAGTTTTTTTTCCCATTTTCTCTGTTTTTGTTTTTCTGTTTTGCTATTTATTGCTTTGCTAATTATTTCAGGTCCAAAACAAAAAGTAAAAAATATTTTAGACCTCCTAAAATATTTGTTATAATATCCCTACTCATTTCCAAGACTTTCAACATTTTTGGAAAATTTATAGTTTCTGATTTCAAATTTTAAATTTGAAACCAGTGGCTTTTGCATTTATTTAAAATGCTTAAAGTGTCAAGAAAATAGTTTTCTCCAATGCTCATTTACTTTCATGATTTATCAGAAAGTTTGAACATTTCTTGAGGCCATTTTGGGTTCATTGATTTTGAACTAGTTGAAATTTCCTTTAATTGAAATGGTGGCTAGGGTTTTGAGTTTTTCCTTTGCCACTTGGTTGTTTTTGTTGAAACTTCTTAGATGCAAATGCAAAGAAGACATGAGCACAATGCTATCTTGGTTAAGGGTTAGGGATGTGACATCCGGACTCTGCTTCTTCGCCGTGTCCAGAATCTTCTCCGACGCCATGTCTGGACTCTTTCCAGCTGCCGTGTCCGGACTCTTCACAACCGTTGTGTCTGATACCATCGTCTTCTTGTCAATCGGTCATCTCTTCGTCTAGACCCATGTCGTTATTCTCTGCCATGTGGACGTCCTCATCATCATCGTCACTTATCCACCGAGTATAGTCATCCATGAAACCATGGATTAGCAAGTGGGCCTTCAAACTGCCACGATATTACTCCTTCTTTGCATCTTGTACACGGACATCTAATCCTAGTCCATTTATTTTCATACATGTGCATAATCGCGGATTACAAGTATCGCTCCACCGTCCTACCAGTCACCTTCATGACTGCAATGTATAACAAGCAAAATGGTCATAAACAAAATGCATGCATATAAAAATTTGGCATGACCTTGCCTAAAAATAGGACATATCGAGTTTGCTCGTAATTCGCCGAAACGGAAATAAATCGACATTTCAGCAAATCATAAGCAACTCACGGGTCATGTCACTCACACAATATCCCTTCAAATCGCAAACACACATATTCCCATTATTGAAATGCACAACTTTTTACTCACCAATATATATCCCCGAGAGAGATTGTGCATGGCTAAATAATGGAGAGGTAACAATGGTGGAGAACTTAGAGAGAGGAAAGGAAAAAGGAATGGATAGGGTAAAGGGGGGGGGGAAGGGATAGAGGGGGTGTGTGTGTGGGTGAAATGAGGGGAACAATGGTGGAGGAAAGGATAAAGGAGGGGATAGGGCAAAGGGGGGAGGGGGAGAGGGTGTGTGTGTGTGGGTGAAAGGGCAATAATGGTGGAGGAAAGGAGATAGGAGGGGATAGGGCAAATAGGGGAGGAAGGGGGAGGGTGTGTGTGTGGGTGATAGATAGAAGAAAGAGAGAAGAAAGGCAATAATGGTGGAGAAGTAACAATGGAAGAGGGAAGGAGAAAGGAGGGCAAAGGGGGAGAGTGTGTGTGGGTGTAAATTAAGCTGCCCACGTGTACCAGTAGCGTTGGTTCGAGAGGAGCGCTGCTGCTATTGAACTTAGAAGTAGCACTTTTCCCCAACCAGCGTTGCTACTACAACTGCTATCGTTGGCCTCGTTGGGCCACATTTAGCAGTAGTGCTGGCTTCAAGGAAGCACTAATGCTATGTAACTTACTAGTAGCGCTGGCTCTGGGGAAGCGCTACTACTACGGATACTGCGGATGGCGTCGTTGGGCCCCGTTTAGAAGTAGCGCTGGATCCACAGCCAACACTACTACTACGGTAGTTATCAGTCGCGCTTACTATTTCCCGCGCTACTGCTAAGTAGCAGCAGCGCATGCTATTTTCCAGCTCTACTACTAGGCTCCTACCTATAAGGATTTTCCTACGAGTGCCAAATCAGCCCTCTAGAGGAAAAACAGGAGGTGGAGGTGGTTCCGTCTCGTACAATGTGATAAAACTTCTCTCTTACTTTTCTCTTGAAGAATTTTAATTTCTAGGACTAGAATTAGGGTCGGAGGAGCTTCGAGGGACCCACAGGCCATCACGACGTGACCTGGTGGGGGCGCCCTATTTACTTGTGGCCCCCTGGCACTTCCCCTCCGATAGATCTTCGCTCCAGAAATCATTATAAATGCCAAAAATAATTCACAAAAAGTTTCGTCCGATTTCGAGAATTTTATTTCTGCACAAAATAACACTAAGGTAGTTCTGCTAAAGACAATGTTAGTCTCGATTAGTTTCATTCAAATCATGCAAATTAGAGGCCAAAATTAGAGCAAAATTGTTTGAAAAAGTAGATACGTTGGATACGTATCAACTCCCACAATCTTAACTCATTGCTTGTCCTCAAGAAATTGAGTTGATAAAATGAAAGTGATAAAGAAAACTTTTACAAACTCTTTTTTTCTCGTTATTATACACATGCTTAGCTAGTGTTCAAGTTTTCAGCATAAATCATGAATAAACACATCCATGATAATAATTTCGGCATCATATCAATCATGGCAATACATAACCCACTAGTAAGCAATAATAAGATATCTCGCCTGCCAACAATTTGTCAAAACAATCACGATATAATATGGTGACATGGTACCTCGCTAGCCCTTTCTAAGACCGCAAAACATAAATGCAGAGAACCTCTGAGATTCAAGAAGTGACTAAATATTATAATTCAGAATAGAAAAGGTCCTAGTCAAACTCATAACCAATAATGACTAGACTCAGTGCATAAAAATGACAATAGTGCTCTCTCGTCTGGTGCTTTTACTAAGAGGGTGATAACTCAACATAAAAGTAAATAGATAGGACCTTCGTAGAGGGAAGCATTGATTTGTGGAGGTGCCAGGGCTCGGGTTTTTAAAGTACGATTGAAAATATAATTTTGAGTGGTTTTCTTTACTATCAATGTTACGATAGAGGTTCTCGTTATCTTCCATGCTAAACTCATTATACGTTGTTCCCAAACGGAAATGTAAAGTTTTACTCCTATCCACCATCCATACACAACCATGGCTAGCCGAATTCACACGTGCCCTCCAACATATCATCTTGCCCAAGAAGTTTTGTTTTAATTTAGTTTTGGTTAAGTAGGTCTGGGCACCCTTGTTACCTACCTCCCTCGTGCAATAACAACTAATAAACGCCCGTCTTGAGAGTAACTTACTTTGCATGGAAGATATTGATTGCCCCGTCGCTCCATGAGGGGTACGAGTGCACAAAATAGATGTTTCTTTCAAAGTTTTAGAGGTGGCACATGCAAATTTACTTGGAACGGCAGGGTAATAGCACATATAGGTAGGTATGATGAACTCATGTGGAATAACTTGGTTTCAGGATATTGGAAGCACAAGCAACATTCCCACTTAGTAGCGCTGAATGCTAGAAATAGGTTGGGATGCGACTAGCTATAAAGCAACAACAGTCATGCACTTGCATTGAAAGTAATTGACATTCAAAATTAGCATGAGCAAGATATGAGCACTCTGAATTTGAACATCATGAAGGTTGCATTGGTTTTGAATCAACTACTTGTTTGCACATGGGCCAAGTCAAACCACTTAAATTACTCAAAGGGAAATACCATACTACCATATCACATCATAACCATTTTAATGCATGTCGACATGCAAGGTAAATCATTATCAACTCCTAGCTATTTAAGCATGTCATGAAAAAGCTATGATCTCTATTTGTCATCACAAACATGTTCACTCATGATATACTAAATCAAGATAGTACAAGCCAACATATTTACAAAAACGAAAAACAATAAGAGTTCATACTCGTTTACTTTGCCATGATCACTTCATCAAATATCGTCATTATTGCCTTTCACTTGCACGACCGAATGATGTGATAATAATAGAAGTGCAAGGGTGTCGTGGACTAAGCTGGAATCTGGATGGCAGTTTTAAACAAAGGAGAAGACATGGTAATACTAGCTCTTTGTTAGGTGAACAACGAAGCATTTGGGAGCCACTCAACATTTTCATCGTGGTCTTCTCCATTTATAACTCAACAAACGGGAAAGAAGTTGAGGGAAACAAGCTGAAATATTTTTGGAGTTTTTGTTTTTCTTAAGCAACAAGGATAAACTATGGGAAAACAAGAACAAGAAAAACTATTTACACGGGAAAGCTCCCAACAAGCAACAGGAAATATTTTTGGGTTTTATTTTAATACTACTACTAATTGAACAGGAAACAAAACCAAAAAAGAAGCAAGAATCATTTTTGGATTTTCTAAAGTTTTTCAAACACAAAAGAAGAAAGTGGAAAAATAAAGCTAACATGGATATACAATGAAAGAGGATGAACACCGATAATTTGTATGAAGTTTGTAAACATGAATGTAATATCAGTGAGAAATACGTACTGCCCCAAGCTTAGGCTTTTGCCTAGCTTGGTAATCACCACTAGTAGTCTGGAAAGTGGTTGAGATGGTAATTTGTTGGTGATTCCTGGATGCCTCTTCTGCCAAGCGAGCAACTTCTACTGCAGCATTGTACTCCCGCACTAAGTTCTCTAACCTAAAGAGGGCAGGCGCGGGCAAAATAATAGGCAATAACGTGTACTTTTAAAAAATCAAGTTACACTCATATCATCCAACATGGTTTACAATAAATTTATGATAACGCATAGCTTCAAGGTCTAAGTACCTATTAGGAAAAATAGGATCATTAACTTGGGGTGTCACTCTTAATTTTCCAGCTATACAGGAGGCATAAATTCCTCCATATAAATCACCATTGCTAGAGTTGGAATGCAAGCTTGGAGAGACAATTGCACTAAGCTTATAGTGCAGCTCACTAGTCATAGCAGTGTGAATAAGGCTCAACTCAAGGGCACATAGCGCACTACAATCTTTATTCCCATCTATGCATTTTCCATGAAATAATGCAAAGTAGCGGATAGAGGGAAAATCCATGCTTTTAATTCTAGCTTGCATTACTCCTCTTTTTTTCCAACACAAAGGCTCTCAAGAAACATATTATAATCAGTTTTCGAAGGTTTCTCTAATGAACCCCAAAGTGGGAGTTGATACGTCTCCAACGTATCTATAATTTTGATGGTTTCATGCTATTATCTTGTCAAACTTTGGATGTTTTGCATGCTTTTTATTTATTTTCTGGGACTAACTTATTAACTCAGTGCCAAGTGCCAGTTCCTGTTTTTCCATGTTTTTGACCCCTTTCAGAGGAGATTTTGAAACGGAGTCCAAACGGAAGAAAATCCCCGAAAAGATTTTTTCTGGAACAGAAGAAGATCAGAGAACTTGGGAGCGAAGCCAGAAGAGCCCCAAGGGCCCCACAAGCCCCCACCCCGCGGCCAGGGGGGCGCGCCATGCAAGCTTGTGGGCCCCTGGAGGTCCCCTAACCTAGATCTTGCGCCTATATATTCCCAAAAAAATCAAGAGACGATCGCAATTACTTTTCCGCCGCCGCAAGCTTCTGTCTCCGCAAGATCCCATCTGGGGCACGTTCTCGTGCCCTGCCGGAGGGGGGATTCGGATACGAAGGGCTTCTTCATCAACACCATGACCTCTCCGATGATGCGTGAGTAGTTCACCATAGACCTACGGGTCCATAGCTAGTAATTAGATGGCTTCTTCTCTCTCTTGGATCTTCAATACAAAGTTCTCCATGATCTTCATGGAGATCTATCCGATGTAATCTTCTTTTGCGGTGTGTTTGTCGAGATCCAATGAATTGTGGATTTATGATCAGATTATCTATGAATCTTATTTGAGTTTCTTCTGATCTCTCTTATGCATGATTTCATCTCCTTGTAATTCTCTTCGAGTTGTGGGTTTTGTCTGGCCAACTAGATCTATGATTCTTGCAATGGGAGAAGTGCTTGGTTTTGGGTTCATACCGTGCGGTGACCTCACCCAGTGACAGAAGGGGTAGCGAGGCACGCATCGTGTTGTTTCTATCAAGGGTAAAAATATGGGGTTTTCATCATTGGTTTGAGATTATCCCTCTACATCATGTCATCTTGCTTAAAGCGTTACTCTGTTCGTCATGAACTCAATACACTAGATGCATGCTGGATAGCGGTCGATGTGTTGAGTAATAGTAGTAGATGCAGAAAGTATCGGTCTACTTGTCTGAGACGTGATGCCTATATGTATGATCATTGCCTTAGATATAGTCATGACTTTGTGCGGTTCTATCAATTGCTCGACAGTAATTTGTTCACCCACCTGATATTTGCTATTTTGAGAGAAGCCTCTAGTGAACACTATGGCCCCGAGGGTCAACTTCACACCATATTTTCAGCCTTACACTTTTTACTTCGTTGCACTTTCCGCCTTCAGATCTCACTTTGCAAACAATCTTGAAAGGATTGACAACCCCTTTGAATCTTTGGGTGCAAGCTTGTTGTGTTTGCGCAGGTACCCTGGACTTGACGAGACCCTCCTTCTGGATCGATACCTTAGTTCTCAAACTGAGGGAAATACTTACTGCTCCTGTGCTGCATCACCCATTCCTCTTCAAGGGAAGAACCAACGCAAGCCCAGCCTCTGTCAACGTGTCAACTTCTCGCGCTGTTGTCGGTGGGATAGCAGAAGAATTTCTGGCGCCGTTGCCAGCGAGGAAGATCAAGTCAAGAACTCATCCAAGTAGGTGTCGCAAACTCATCTCTTGCATTTACTTTGTTTGCCAGTTGCCTCTCGTTTTCCTCTCTCCAACTTCACCAATTTACCTTTTTCGTTTGCCTTTTCGTTCACCCTTTCTCTCGCTTGCTTTCTGTTCGCTTGTGTGCCATGTGCCTTCAATATGCTTGCATCTTCGCTTGCTGAAAATCTAGTGATATGGATCCTCATCCACTTGCTAATCTCTTTAAGAGATCCAATTATGTTGATCCAATTGCTAGTGAGTTGAGTGCACTTGACTAGCTTTATGGAATTTTGCTTGAGATGCGTGAATCTGAAAATTGTGAGGAAGAAATTTATGAAGTGATTCACGAGGGCTCCTTGAATGAAAACCATGATTGCAATGATTTCATTATAAATTCTATTAATGACAATCATGCTAAAAATATGCAAAACCCTAAGCTTGGGGATGCTAGTTTTGCTATGTCCACTACTTGTTGCAATGATATTTGTAATAATATTGAAAGTGGGTTGGAGAAGTCATGACTTTAGTTGATGATAATCCCACTATTTTTGAAGAGCGTCAACTTTGCATGCATGTGGATCATGAAAAGAATATCCTTTGTGATAGCTATTTTTTTGATTTTGATTATGATCCCACATGTAATTGCTATGAGAGAGGAAAATATTGTGGTAGAAACTTTCATGTTACCAAATTACCTCTCGTTATGTGGAGATTGCTATTGTCTCTTTCTTCTTCCTTGCATACGGCAACTATTGGTTGTCTTGACAATCTGTTTTCCTATAAAATGGCTATGCATAGGAAGTATGTTAGACTTAGATGTGATTTTCACATGCTTTATGATGCTCTCGTTCTGCTTAAATTCTTTCTTTTGCGTGAGCATCATTGAATTATCAATGCCTAGCTAAGGGCGTTAAACAATAGCGCTTGTTGGGAGGCAGCCCAATGAATTTATCTTTTTCTTTCTGTTTTGTTGTGTCCACACTTCCATAATTCTTTTGTGATTGTGTTTTTTGTGTTTCTTTTTGTGTTTGAGCCAAGCAAAACGTTTATGACTAGTCTTGGTAATGGTTGTTTGATCCTGCTAGAAAAAGACAGAAACTTTTCGCTCAAGAGATGATTTGTCATTTTTATTCAGAAAGAGATTTTGAGTTGATTCTCTTTGCTTCTGATTGATATGCTTTTTCCCCAGACCGTCGTAATTTTTCAGATTTTTTGAGGTACTAGAAGTATACAAAGTATACAGATTTCTACAGACTGGTCTGTTTTTGACATATTCTGGTTTTGTTGAGTTGGTTGCTTGTTTTGATGAAACTATGGTTAGTATCGGGGGGGGGGGGGGTAGTAGCCATGGAAAAGTGAGAATACAGTAGCCCATCATCAATATAGATGGAGTTCAAGTTTGCTACAGTACCAAAAGAAGTTGTAGTTTGTTTTCTTGTACTAATGTTATCACAAGTTTCTGTTTAAATTTGGTGTTGTGAAGTTTTCAAGTTTTGGGTGACGCTCTCATGGACAAAGAGATAAGGAGTGGAAAGAGCTCAAGCTTGGGGATGCCCAAGGCATCCCAAGCCAAATTCAAGGACACCAAAAAGCCTAAGCTTGGGGATGCCCCGGGAAGGCATCCCCTCTTTCGTCTTCAATCCATCGGTAACATTACTTGGAGCTATATTTTTATTCACCACATGATATGTGTTTTGCTTGGAGCGTCTTGTATCTTAGGAGTCTTTTCTGTTTGTTGTGTCACAATCATCCTTGCTGCACACCTTTTTTGAGAGAGAGAGAGAGACATGCACTCATCGTGATTTTGCTAGAATGCTCATAGTGCTTCACTTATATCTTTTGAGCTAGACACTTTTGCTCTTGTGCTTCACTTATATCTTTAGAGCACGGCGGTGCGTGATTTGGTAGTTGGCTTATGCTATGAAAGTAGTCCCAAATGTGCTAGGTACCCAAAGAGGATGCAAAAACCTCCATCTTCATGTGTATTGAGTAGATAGAAAAGTTTCGATTCCTCTCAATTAGTTTTGAGACGTGGATTCGGTAATATTGAGAGTTATGTTAGTAGGGTGTTGTGAATCTATAGATACTTGTGTTGGAGTTAGTGATTCCCGTAGCATGCACGTATGGTGAACCGCTATGTTAGGAAGTCGGAGCATAATTGATCTATTGATTGTCATCCTTTGTGTTGAGGTCGGGATCGCGCAATTGTTTATACCTACCAACCCTTCCCCTCGGAGTATGCGTTTAGCACTTTGTTTCGATTACTAATAAAAACTTTCGCAATAAGTATGTGAGTTCTTCATGACTAATGTGAGCCCATGGTATAGATGCACTTTCACCTTCCACCATTTCTGGCCTCTCTAGTGCCGCGCAATTCTCGCCGGTGCACAAACCCACCAATTTCCTTCCTCAAAACAACCACCATATGTACCAACTATGGCATTTTCATAGCCATTCTGAGATATATTGCCATGCAACTCCCACCGTTTCGTCTCATGACTTGTGTTGTCACTCTCATATTGCCATTGCATGATCGTAACATAGCTAGCGAGATGTTTCAACGTCATACACCATGCTAGATCGTTGCACATCCTGGTACGCTGCCGGAGGCATTTCCTATGGAGTCATCATCATTGTGATCTTTGAGCTGTGAGTAAATAAAAGTGTGATGATCATCATTATTAGAGCATTGTCCCATGTGAGGAAAAAAAAAGAGGCCAAAGAGCACAAAAACAAAAAAAGAGAGAAAAGAAAAGAAAACAAAAAAAGAGGCCTAAGAGCCCAAATAAAAAAAGAGAAATGAGAGAAAAAGAGAGAAGGGACAATGCTACTATCTTTTTCCACACTTGTGCTTCATGTTAGCACCATGTTCTTCATGATTGAGAGCTTCTTGCTTTGTCACTACCATATGCTAGTGGGAATCTTTTATATAACTTGGCTTGTATATTCCAATGATGGGATTCCTCAAAATTGCCCTCGGTCTTCGTGAGCAAGCAAGTTGGATGCACACCCACTAGTTTTCCTCTTGAGCTTTCACATACTTATAGCTCTAGTGCATCTCTTGTATGGCAATCCCTACTCATTCACATTGATATCTATTAATGGGCATCTTCATAGCCTATTGATACGCCGAGTCAGTGTGACCATCTCCTCCTTTTTGTCTCACAACCACCACCACACTCTATTCCACCTATAGTGCTATATCCATGGCTCGCGCTCATGTATTGCATGATAGTTATAAAAGGTTTGAGAAAGTAAGAGTGCAAAAACAATTACTTGGCCAATTCCGGGGTTGTGCATGATTTACATTAGTTGTGTGAGGATGATGGAGCATAGCCAGACTATATGATTTTGTAGGGATAACTTTCTTTGGCCTTGTTATTTTGAAAGATCATGATTACTTTGCTAGTTTGCTTGAAGTATTATTGTTTTCATGTCAATAGCAAACTATTGTTTTGAATCTTACGGATCTAAACATTCATGCCACGTGAAAGAATTTGCAAAGGACAACTATGCCAGGTAGCATTCCACATCAAAAATTTATTCTTTATCACTTCCCTACCCGAGGACGAGCAGGAGTTAAGCTTGGGGATGCTTGGTACGTCTCCAACGTATCTATAATTTTTGATGGTTTCCTTCTATTATCTTATCAAACGTTGGATGTTTTGCATGCTTTTTATTTATTTTCTGGGACTAACTTATTAACTCACTGCCAAGTGCCAGTTCCTGTTTTTTCCATGTTTTGACCCTTTTCAGAGGAGATTTTGAAACGGAGTCCAATCGGAACAAAATCCCCGAAAAGATTTTTTCTGAAACGGAAGAAGATCGGAGAACTTGGGAGCCAAGCCAGAAGACCCCCAAGGGCCCCACAAGCCCCCACCCCGCGGCCAGCGGGGCGCACCATGTAGGCTTGTGGGCCCCTGGAGGTCCCCTGACCTAGATCTTGCGCCTATATATTCCCAAATATTCCCAAAAAAATCAAGAGACGATCGCAATTACTTTTCCGCCGCTGCAAGCTTCTGTCTCCGCAAGATCCCATCTGGGGCACGTTCTGGTGCCCCGCTGGAGGGGGGATTCGGACACAGAGGGCTTCTTCATCAACACCATGACCTCTTCGATGATGCGTGAGTAGTTCACCATGGATCTACGGGTCCATAGCTAGTAATTAGCTGGCCTCTTCTCTCTCTTGGATCTTCAATACAAAGTTCTCCATGATCTTCATGGAGATCTATCCGATGTAATCTTCTTTTGCGGTGTGTTTGTCAAGATCCGACGAATTGTGGATTTATGATCAGATTATCTATGAATCTTATTTGAGTTTCTTCTGATCTCTCTTATGCATGATTTCATATCCTTGTAATTCTCTTCGAGTTGTGGGTTTTATCTGGCCAACTAGATCTATGATTCTTGCAATGGGAGAAGTGCTTGGTTTTGGGTTCATACCGTGCGGTGACCTCACCCAGTGACAAAAGGGGTAGCGAGGCACACATCGTGTTGTTACCATCAAGGGTAAAAAGATGGGGTTTTCATCATTGGTTTGAGATTATCCCTCTACATCATGTCATCTTGCTTAAAGCGTTACTCTGTTCGTCATGAACTCAATACACTAGATGCATGCTAGATAGCGGACGATGTGTGGAGTAATTGTAGTAGATGCAGAAAGTATCGGTCTACTTGTCTCGGACGTGATGCCTATATGTATGATCATTGCCTTAGATATCGTCATGACTTTGCGCGGTTCTATCAATTGATCAAGAGTAATTTGTTCACTCACCGTGATATTTGCTATTTTGAGAGAAGCCTCTAGTGAACACTATGGCCCCCAGGGTCTACTTCACACCATATTTTCAGCCTTACACTTTTTACTTTGTTGCACTTTCCGCCTTCAGATCTCACTTTGCAAACAATCTTGAAGGGATTGACAACCCCTTTGAAGCGTTGGTTGCAAGCTTGTTGTGTTTGTGCAGGTACTCTGGACTTGACGATACCCTCCTTCTGGATCGATACCTTGGTTCTCAAACTGAGGGAAATACTTACTACTCATGGGCTGCATCACCCTTTCCACTTCAATGGACGAACCAACGCAAGCCCAACCTCTGTCAACGTGTCAACTTCTAGCGCTGTTGTCGGTGGGATAGCAGGAGTTCGCATGCAATGGAAAATTCTTCTAAGCTCATGTTATAGGGTTTATCATATAGAGTAAATAGTACTCTAGAGGTACTAGAGAGATAACAGAATCCATTTGTGGAAGTGCATGTAAGGTTGTAATGTTGGGCACATTTATCTTAGGGGAAGTCAGTGAGGCCAGTATTATAAATGAAACGATCAAATTCCTCCTTGATACCTGCACTATTCATGAACTTGTCGCTTGGCCACCGACACAATTTTGTGTCAGCCATGACTACTTGGTTGGCCCGAGACTCAACATAAGCTTGTAGTGTCGTGCCCTCACTCGAGGAGACACCAGGATTACGCCTTCTCGAGGAGCTCCTCCTAAATAAACTCATCTCCCTCCACACAATTTCTGAAATTTTTGGGCCACAAAAACTATGTCTATAAAACTTTGCAGTATCGATAGCAACTACTCAAAAGGGTACTTAGAGGCTATATCAAGCATTCGTGCTCCTTGGAACTCAGAGATTTCAACATGCAAGCTCATATTCTACAGGACCAAGTGAAGAATTTAAGCAAAATATAAACTACTAAAGCAAAAACTAACTAGAGGGATGGATGAGTCACATACCAAGGAGCAATTCCTCAAAATAGTTTCAGAAACGGAGTCCTGAGCAAAGAGATCGAAAATTTTAGTTTCTAAGGAAAGAACAAGGGAAAGAGCATGCTATGAAAATTTTCCTGGAGGTAGGAGACGAAGTAAGCTAAAGACACAAGGCAGGGGGCTGTGGGCCCCACAAACCACGAGGGCAAGGCCCGAGGGGGGTCGCGCACTGTTGGGTTGTGGTCCACAAGTGCACCTACCTACTGTACTTTTTACTCCAAAAATTCTAATCTATTCCAGAAAAATCGTGTTAAAATTTTGTTAAAAATTCTAATCTACTCCAAAAATCGTGTTAAAAATCGTGCACCTATTTCGGAATTTTTATATTTGGGTCATTTCTCTAGTGCAGGGAAAACTCAAAAATAGGAAATTGATGGCATTTTATTTTTATACACCTAAAAGAACAATGAACAAACTTGGGGTACATAGAGATGTGAAAACTAAATTCATCAATCTCATGTCTTTGGAAGAGGAACCATTAATAAGGTTGATCAAGTCTTATTAATAATCAATCCCAATTAACATGAAACCGAAGAACTTTTGTATGACACTAGGTTACCTGAATGGGGATTTGCATATCCCCAACAACAAGATTATAATATTTCTTTTTCTTGGTAGTAGGTAGAGGGATTTGAAAGTCTTCGATGATGATCATGGCACAAGGCTCAATAACATTAACAATGTTTACCAGAATTTTCTTCTTTGGAAAATGCATGGTATGTTGCTTCCCATTAACATTCAAGGTAACCTTGCTTTTGTTGCAATCAATAACATCCCCTACAGTCTTTAAAAAGGGTCTACCAAGGATGATCGATATATTGTCGTACTCGGGTATATCAAGAATAAAAAAGTTTGCTAAGATAGTAATATTTGTAACCACAACGGGAACATCCCCGCGAATTCCAACAAGTAGAGAAGTGGACTTATCAGCCATTTGCAAAGATGCCTCAGTGGTTGTAAGCTTATTCAATTCAAGTCTTCTGTAAAGGGAGAACATCATAACACCAACACCGGATCCTAGATTACACAAAGCAGTTTTGAAATAATTTCTCTTAATGGACAAGGGTATAGTGGGGATACTAGGACCTCCAGCTTCTTAGGTACTCCACCATCAAAAGAATAATTAGCAAGCATGGTGGCAATTTCAGTTTGAGGTATGTTTCTTTTGTTCGTAATAATATCCTTCATATACTTAGCATAGAGAGGCAACAAATCTCACTTATCATAGCGTTTATTCTTAGGAAGTGGGTTATCAAGACCCTCTACATGTTCTATTTCTATATCATTATCATGTTATTTATTACTATATGGTGGAACATCTACATGCACCCTATTATTCTCACCTTCATTCTCATTATCACTAGGTGCATGTTCAGTACCAGATTGTGTCTCAGCATCAGAAATAGAAACATCATTGTGATTCTCGACAAGTTTTTCTATATCAGATTCACTAGGAGCATGCAAAGTCTTATCATTTTTCTTTTTCTTTTTCTTCTTAGAACGACTAACCGTATCGTCATTCGTTCTCTCAGAATCTTGTTTAATTCTTTTAGGGTGGCCTTCAGGATAAAGAGGCTCTTGAGTCATTCTACCTCCTATAGTCACTACTCTAACAACATGATCATTAATATTATTCATCTCAGTAAGAAAATCATTTTGTGACTTAGCTACTTGATCTAGTTGGGTGTAGACCATAGAGGCATGTTTACCTAGACCTTTCGCATCATTAGCAATTCTAAACATCAAATCACTCGAATGATCTATCATCATGGCATTATTCCTCGGTTGATTCCTAACATAGTTATTAAAGTGTTCTTACTTAACAATGTAATTATATAATTCATCCATACATTGATGAGGATTCTTAGCATAAGGTATATCATTCTCACGAAAGGAACAGGGAGACTTTACCTCTACTACCTGTGTTGGTATATCAAGTCCATCTATTTCTTCTGTCGGTGGTAATTTCTTAATATCCTCAATTTTAATACCTTTCTCCTTCATAGTTCTTTTTGCTTCTTGCATATCTTTAGGACTGAGGAATAGAATACCTCTCTTCTTTTGGTGGTTCAGTGAGAGAAAGGAACCATTCCTTGGCCTCACCTTTCAGTGAGAAAGGAAAGAGCTTAAGGATATAATAGTATCGTATCTTTCCAACATTGGTAAACAAGGAAGCAATATCATTTAGTTCCATAAGGCGTTCTTCCACCTTTTCATTTTCATAGCCATGGAAAGGACCGTATTACACTATAGGAATCAGTTCAGTGTCTATAGTAAATTCATAGTCTTTATCAGTAACAAGTATAGGAGAAGTATCAAATTTAGGATCATATTTTGTAGCGACCCGAGTCAAAAATGAGTCAAGCCTCTGTGTTCGGTGCCATCCCTGGATCAGTATGCTGGCACACACAGTACATCAATGGATATATCAAAGTGCAATCACATGTAAATAAGGTAAAACTGATATATACCTCAAAAACTCAGCGGAAACAGTTAAAGGGAGTGGAGTCCCAATAAACACCAAGGGCAAGTTGAGTGCAGACCGTAACCCTGAATCGTACTCTTACTTTTCGAAGAAAGTATCTGCAACATAAGACTTTGCAGCCATGTAGGTCAGCATATTGAATATGCCGGCAAATCACAAAAGAGAGGGGCGAAAATATCATCTATATGCATATATGGCAGGTGGGGCTATAATTTAAGTTTTGCGTAAAGCAAAATTTTCCTACAACAAGAGAGAAGTAAAAGAAAAATTTACTACATTGTTGGTAGTTAATGAGAAAGGTTCCACCAACCATTTCTCATACCCAAGTTATCAATATTACCAATATCAAATAGAGTTAATGGTGTTGAGAATTCTTGTTAGTTTCAGTCCCTTTGGCTCAAGTTGTCCATGACAGTGGACACGGCTAATCGATTAGGTTTGAGTACTCTGCGGAGTTTTGCACACGTTCCCCACAAGATTTTATCGCCTCTGTTGGATTCATCGCACTTCAGGGTGTTTGAGAACCGGATGATCAAAACATGGTCTTCCAAAGGGTTCCTCTGAGCCACTGTCGGTGCCCATCCAATCCTACCGTTCTTCTACATCTCATAGCACCGCCCATCCAGAGTCACCACAATGTCCAACCAAGCCAGAGCCCATAATGATTTGTGGCTGTGCAGGTAAGCCTCGGGTCTTGAATTATCCATCCATCTCTTTGTGCCTGTGTGAAGCTTTCTGCAAGATGTTATGGCGCTTCCCCATGCATCTCGGGTCCTCCGCTGGTTTCCCCAGGGAGCCCATCTGAACCGTCCTTCACCCAGAGGTACATTGCATTCTGAGGTCTTGCAAGTCTTGAAGTCTTCAGGTCTTGATTATTAAGTTCTCACAACACTCATGATAAACACTCAACCAAACCCCGTCTACTAGGCGCATAGCAAAAATAACGTCCCAGTCAAAGTAACAAGGGTTTAGGGGTGCCTATAATATCATACTACTTAAGAACCAAAATTTCCAAGTACCTACTTGCATGCAATGGGTGAAGATGGTTGATCTAATGCAATAAATCCGTAGGTAAATTATGATCAAAGTGAACTTGCCTGGTAAGGTTGATGAAGATAGATATCTCTCAGAGGAAATAACTTGATAGAACTATTCGTCACTCTCCGGTGAAATCTATATAATCAAACATAGTATTCACATAAGCACTCATACTAGCAATCATCCCAGCAATCAATATAACAAACAACAATAAAAATTGATACAATAAAATCAATAAGAAAAATCAAATCAGAAACCAAAGGAAACTTCAAAGAAAACTATGGAGTCTTTTACTACAACAATCACAAAATAGTTTTTGTCCTAGTTAACCTTAACAGCAAATAAAACGCTAAAATAGTAAAATAACAGAAAATAAAAATATAAAATAACTAAGATAACAGAAAGTATTTTTCTCATAAAACAATATTATTTTGAAAGTATTTTCAAATAGGAAATCAAACTAGCAATGAAATCAATTGCAAGTTATTATAGAACTAGAATTGATTTCATGCTATCAAATAAAGTAAATTTTTGTTGTTGTTGAAAACCTATTGTTAACTAACAGAAAAACAAAAATATAACTATTTACAAGTATAAAAGAAAACAAATTAAATAAAATTATAGCAAAATAAATAGTAATAATCCTAGAAAGAACTTAAACATAATCTGTTTTACATAAAATACTGATTCAGAATATTCCAAAAATTCTGAAATTGAACACACTTATAAATAAGATCACTAGTGATCAGTAGCAAAAATAATCAACTAAAAATCTATTTTAAACTCTAGATATTAACAAAACAAGATTTAAACCAAATCTGTTTAAATTCAAAATTTAAAATTTCAAACATGGTCAAATTTTATATCTACAGAAACTACATAAAATTTATGACACAATGCTAAAAGTTTCACTCAAAAATAATCTAAAACATAAAAGATATAAACAGAAAAAATAGAACTATTTTGTTTTAAAAGCTTAAAAACAGAAAAAGAAAAAAATTGGCTAAAGTAAAACCGATCGGTTCTTTTAAAAGAACCAAAGGGGTACGTGCGATCTAATCTGGGGCGTCGGTCCTAGCTCTAGTGGTGGAGGGGAAGGAGGGAGACTCACCGTGGCTGCGAGGATCTCCAGCGAGCTGGTGGTGGCGGCCGAAGGTGAGGGTGGTCAAGGGAAGCGGCTCCGGTGGCTGTAGGGCGGCGGAATGGTCCAGGCGGCGGGGAAGGGCTCCGGCGTGTCCCTGGTAGCGTCGGCTGGCGCTAGGGGCGATGGAGGGGCGCGGCAGGAGCTCCAAGAGCTTTGTGCTGAGCAGAGCTCCGGCGAGGTGGCTGGTGGCGACGTGAGGCGAGGAGAGGGGCGGCTCCCAGAGAAAACGAAGAGAGGAGGGCGTGGGGGTTTATATAGAGGCCTCGGGAGGCAAGGGGAGGCAAGGAGCACGCGAATCAGGGCTCGGGATCCGGGGAGGTCGTTCCTGGAAGGTGCTCCCACAGAGAAGGAAAGAAATCGGGAGGAAGAAGAAAGGGTATCGGGCCGGATGTGACTTACCTAACTAGCCCAAGTTGGCTTTCCAAATAAAAACGATTCGTTTCCTTTTTATTATAACATCAAAGAAAGAGGGAGATTCAGGGATCAAATCAAATCTAAATATGAGCATATTATATACCAAAATTATCAGAAAAATAAATCCAACAAGATGGACATTTTTCCACGGCCAAAATAAATACTTCAGAAAAAAAATATTTTCAGAAAATTGCCTAAATGATTTTATTTCCTTTTACAAATATTTTTCAAATGACCCTCCTAAGTTTTAGGGTTCAAATAATTCCGAAAATGCCCCTGGTTTGGAGGGTCATGTTCCTCCTCTCATATTTTTTTAATATGTGAATTTATTTAAAACTTTGAAATAGCAATAGGATCAAATACGAAAATGAAACCCAAATAGGAAATCTTTTATTAGTTTTCAAATCCACCTTTCAAATTGTTTATAGTTGAAGAAGTCATGTTATCTCCTCTCACTGATTTTAAGTGGATGAATTTGAATTCATGGGAAAAAGGGGAAAGCCATTTTATTCTCTCTCATTCAAAAGTTTTAAAAAGTTTCAAATTTCACTCAAGTTTCAATCACTCAAACAAACAAACAATCAATCTAGTAATTATTATAACATACCAAAATTTGGGATGTTACATATTTCATTTTCTCCATCATAGATTTTTCCTTTAGTAATTATTATAACATACCAAAATTTGGGTATCAAACGTCGCAACGTAACTGGGTGACTATAAAGATGCTCTACAGGTATCTCCGAAGGCGGTACTTGAGTTAGTATGGATCAAGACTGGGATTTGTCACTCCGTGTGACGGAGAGGTATCTCGGGGCCCACTCGGTAATACAACATCACACACAAGCCTTGCAAGCAATGTAACTTAGTGTAAGTTGCGGGATCTTGTATTACGGAACGAGTAAAGAGACTTGCTGGTAAACGAGATTGAAATAGGTATGCGGATACTGACGATCGAATCTCGGGCAAGTAACATACCGAAGGACAAAGGGAATGACATACGGGATTATACGAATCCTTGGCACTGAGGTTCAAACGATAAGATCTTCGTAGAATATGTAGGATCCAATATGGGCATCCAGGTCCCGCTATTGGATATTGACCGAGGAGTCTCTCGGGTCATGTCTACATAGTTCTCGAACCTGCAGGGTCTGCACACTTAAGGTTCGACGTTGTTTTATGTGTATTTGAGTTATATGGTTGGTTACCGAATGTTGTTCGGAGTCCCGGATGAGATCACGGACGTCACGAGGGTTTCCGGAATGGTCCGGAAACGAAGATTGATATATAGGATGACCTCATTTGATTACCGGAAGGTTTTTCGGAGTTACCGGGAATGTACCGGGAATGATGAATGGGTTCCGGGGGTTCACTGGAGGGGGGCAACCCACTCCGGGGAAGCCCATAGGTATTTGGGGGGTCACACCAGCCCTTAGTGGGCTGGTGGGACAGCCCACCAAATCCTATGCGCCAAGGAAGAGAAAATATCAAAGGAAAGGAAAAAAAAGGAGAGGTGGGAAGGGGGAAGGACTCCCTCCCACCAAACCAAGTAGGACTCGGTTTGGGGGGGGAGAGTCCTCCCCCCTGGCTCGGCCGACCCCTTGGGGTTCCCTTGGACCCCAAGGCAAGGTCCCCCTCCCTCCTCCTATATATATGGGGCTTTTAGGGCAGATTTGAGACGACTTTCTCACGGCTGCCCGACCACATATCTCCATAGTTTTTCCTCTAGATCGCGTTTCTGCGGAGCTCGGGCGGAGCCCTGCTGAGACAAGATCATCACCAACCTCCGGAGCGCCGTCACGCTGCCGGAGAACTCTTCTACCTCTCCGTCTCTCTTGCTGGATCAAGAAGGCCGAGATCATCGTCGAGCTGTACGTGTGCTGAACGCGGAGGTGCCGTCCGTTCGGTACTAGATCGTGGGACTGATCGCGGGATTGTTCGCGGGGCGGATCGAGGGACGTGAGGACGTTCCACTACATCAACCGTGATCTCTAATCGCTTCTGCTGTACGATCTACAAGGGTACGTAGATCACTCATCCCCTCTCGTAGATGGACATCACCATGATAGGTCTTCGTGCGCGTAGGAAAATTTTTGTTTCCCATGCGACGTTCCCCAACATGTCTACAGGGGGGTGAATATACTACTTACATGAACTAAAATCCTAGCAATTCTAACAAGTCTAGTGCACCCTATACTTGCTAGTCAACATATATGGCAGCGGAAAGTAAAGACATTGCACATGTAAGTAAGGAGTGGAGTTTAGGAAGATCAAACACAATGATGACATGGTGATTTTGGGCGTGGTTCCGATAGGTGGTGCTATCGTACGTCCACATTAATGGGGACTTCAACCCATGGAGGGTAACGTCTATGAGAGTCCATGGAGGGCTCCTGTCACAAGGGGTCCATGAACAAGCGGCCTTGTATATTCCACCATGGCTTACCTCCACACAGAAATAGCCTCACTCATGGTAGACCTTCACGAAATAGGCGATCTCCTTGCTCGTACAAACTTCTTGGTTCAATTCCACAACACGGAGTCGGAGGCTCCCAAGCGACACCTAACCAATCTATGAGGAACCACACTCCAAAAGGTAATAGATGTGGTAGAACGATGAACTCCTTTCTCTTGTGCTTCAAAATATAGTCTCCTCAACACTCAATCACTCTCTCACAGATTTGGCATGCGGAGGAGAGATTAATTTGGTGGAAAGCAACTTGTGGAGGCTAGAGATCAAGTTTCAAATGGATGGATTGGAATATCTTGACCTCAACACATGGGTAGGTGGCTCTATCTTAGAAATATGGATAAGGCAAGTGTTTGTGTACTAAGTGCTTCCTCTGCGAATGAGAGGTGGTGGAGGGGTATATATAGGCATCTCCCAAAATCCAACCGTGACAACATTTTTGCCCAACTCGGTGACACCGAAATGAATCTCGGTGGTACCGAGTTGCACTAAATGTAAAAAAATTGAATTCTCGGTGAGATCGATATATGAATCTCGGTGGTACCGATTCAATGACCTAGGGCAGTTTCCAAATCTCAGTGGTATCGATTTAAAACTCGGAACTTCCGATTCTTGAAATAGAGATACGAGAGAGATGGTCAGTTTCTTTCGGTGGCACCAATATGAATTTTGGTGGTACCAAGAGATTAGGGTTTGCCAAAGGTTCCATCACTTGGAAAAATCGGTAGGGGTGAAATGGAATTCTTGGTGGCACAAATTTTGATGTGTAGCCTCTCGACAGAGATTTTGTGAGATAAATGGTGAGTATTTTTCGTGCATGTCCCTAAGAACTCGAGCAACCAAGGAATCATAAGTACATCATCCCCTCTTAATAGTATTGGCTTTCGTATGGACTCAAAAGTGATTTCTGACAAATATAAAATGTAGAGTCCTCTTGCTTGAAGCTTGGTGAATCCTATTCATTTCCTTGTATCAAGGTGTTTCTCCTCACAATCCTTCAGCCAATGCTCTGTGTGGACTATACCCTAAAGATACTATGTAAAAGTGTTAGTCCAAGAGACAATGTATGTTGTCATGAATTATCAAAACCACCAAGGGAGCATATGTGCTTTCAATCTCCCCCTTTTTGGTGATGTGCGTTTTGCTGCCCTCCTTAGTCTTTTCTTGATTCCGCGGTATTGTTGGATTGAAGCGGCTTGGACCGACATTACTCGTACGCTTACGAGAGACTGGTTTCATCGTTACGAGTAACCCCCTTTGCTCAAAGATGACTGGCAAGTGACGGTTTCTCCAACTTTAGTTGAATCGGATTTGACCGAGGAGGTCCTTGGATGAGGTTAAATAGCAACTCATATATCTCCGTTGTGGTGTTTGCGTAAGTAAGATGCGATCCTACTAGATACCCTTGGTCACGACGTAAAACATGCCAGAACAAAATTAGAGGACGTCTAACTTGTTTTTGCAGGGTATGATTGTGATGTGATATGGCCAATGATGTGATGTGATATATTGGATGTATGAGATGATCATGTTGTAATAGAAATATCGACTTGCACGTCGATGGTACGGCAACCGGCAGGAGCCATAGGGTTGTCTTTATACTAACATATGTGCTTGCAGATGCGTTTACTATTTTGCTAGGATGTAGCTTTAGTAGTGATAGCATAAGTAGCACGACAACCCCGATGGCGACACGTTGATGGAGATCATGATGATGGAGATCATGGTGTGGCGCCGGTGACAAGAAGATCGTGCCGGTGCTTTGGTGATGGAGATCAAGAAGCACGTGATAATGGCCATATCATGTCACTTATGAATTGCATGTGATGTTAATCCTTTTATGCACCTTATTTTGCTTAGAACGACGGTAGCATTATGAGGTGATCTCTCACTAAAATTTCAAGACGAAATTGTGTTCTCCCCGACTGTGCACCGTTGCTACAGTTCGTCGTTTCGAGACACCACGTGATGATCGGGTGTGATAGACTCAACGTTCACATACAACGGGTGCAAAACAGTTGCGCACGCGGAACACTCGGGTTAAGCTTGACGAGCCTAGCATGTGCAGACATGGCCTCGGAACACATGAGACCGAAAGGTCGATCATGAATCATATAGTTGATATGATTAGCATAGGGATGCTTACCACTGAAACTACTCTCGACTCACGTGATGATCGGACTTGGGATAGTGTAAGTGGATCATGAACCACTCAAATGACTAGAGAGATGTACTTTTTGAGTGGGAGTTTAGCATATAATTTGATTAAGTTGAACTCTAATTATCTTGAACATAGTCTAAGTCCACTTTGAATATATTTGTGTTGTAGATCATGGCTCACGCAAGTGTCATCCTCAATTTTAATACGTTCCTAGAGAAAGCTAAGTTGAAAGATGATGGAAGCAACTTTGTAGACTGGGCTCGTAATCTTAGGCTAATCTTACAAGCTGGAAAGAAGGATTATGTCCTTAATGCTGCGCTAGGGGATGAACCACCCGCTACGGCTGATCAGGATGTTAAGAACGCTTGGCTAGCACGTAAGGAGGACTACTCAATAGTTCAATGTGCAGTCTTGTATGGCTTAGAGCCGGGACTTCAACGTCCCTTTGAGCGTCATGGAGCATTTGAGATGTTCCAGGAGTTGAAGTTTATCTTTCAGAAGAACGCCCGGATCGAGAGGTATGAGACCTCCGATAAATTCTATGCTTGCAAGATGGAGGAAAGCTCGTCTGTCAGTGAACATGTGCTCAAGATGTCTGGGTACTCAAACCGTCTAGCTGAACTAGGGATTGAACTCCCGCAAGAAGCTATCACTGACAGAATCCTCCAATCATTGCCGCCAAGCTATAAAGGCTTTGTGTTGAACTACAACATGCAAGGGATGAACAAGTCTCCCGGCGAGTTGTTTGCGATGCTAAAAGTCGCAGAGTCTGAACTCCGTAAAGAGCATCAAGTGTTGATGGTGAGCAAGACCACTAGTTTCAAGAGAAACGGCAAAGGCAACAAGGGCAATTCGAAGAAGAGCGGCAAGCCTGTTGCCAATCCGCCGAAGAAACCCAAGGCTGGACCTAAGCCTGAAACAGAGTGCTTCTATTGCAAGGGTATGGGTCACTTGAAGCGCAACTGCCCCAAGTATCTGGCAGATAAGAAGGCGGGCAAAGAAAAATCAGGTATATTTGATATACATGTTATTGATGTGTACTTAACCGGCTCTCGTAGTAGTGCCTGGGTATTCGATACCGGTTCTGTTGCTAACATTTGCAACTCGAAACAGGAACTGCGGAATAGACGAAGGCTGGCGAAAGACGAAGTGACGATGCGCGTAGGAAACGGTTCCAAGGTTGATGCAATCGCCGTCGGCACCGTGTCACTTCAACTACCATCAGGATTAGTGATGAACTTAAATCATTGTTATTTAGTGCCTGCGTTGAGCATGAACATTATATCTGGATCTTGTTTATTGCGAGACGGTTACTCTTTTAAGTCTGAGAATAATGGTTGTTCTATTTCTATGAGTAACATCTTTTATGGTCATGCACCGAATGTGAGAGGATTGTTCATATTGAATCTCGATAGCGATACGCATATACATAACATTGAGACCAAAAGAGTTAGAGTAAACAATGATAGCGCCATATTTTTGTGGCACTGCCGCTTGGGTCATATTGGTGTAAAGCGCATGAAGAAACTCCATGCTAATGGACTTTTGGAGTCACTTGACTTTGATTCACTTGACACGTGCGAACCATGCCTCATGGGCAAGATGACTAAAACTCCGTTCTCCGGAACAATGGAGCGTGCAAGTGACTTATTGGAAATCATACATACCGATGTGTGTGGCCCGATGAGCGTGGAGGCACGCGGCGGATATCGTTATTTTCTCACCTTCACTGACGATTTGAGTAGATATGGTTATGTCTACTTAATGAAGCACAAGTCTGAAACATTTGAAAAGTTCAAGCAATTTCAGAGTGAAGTAGAAAATCATCGTAACAAGAAGATCAAGTTCCTACGGTCTGATCGTGGGGGTGAATATCTGAGTTTCGAGTTTGGTACTCACTTAAGACAATGTGGAATTGTTTCGCAGTTAACACCGCTTGGAACACCACAGCGTAATGGTGTGTCCGAACGTCGTAATCGTACTTTATTAGAAATGGTGCGATCTATGATGTCTCTTACTGATTTGCCGTTATCGTTTTGGGGTTATGCATTAGAAACAGCTGCATTCACTTTAAATAGGGCACCATCGAAATCCGTTGAGACGACACCATACGAACTGTGGTATGGCAAAAGACCAAAGTTGTCGTTTCTTAAAGTTTGGGGATGTGATGCTTATGTCAAAAAGCTTCAGCCTGAAAAGCTGGAACCCAAAGCGGAAAAGTGCGTCTTCATAGGTTACCCAAAAGAGACAGTTGGGTACACCTTCTATCTCAAATCCGAGGGCAAAGTGTTTGTTGCTAAGAGCGGAACTTTTCTCGAGAAAGAGTTTCTCTCGAGAGAATTGAGTGGGAGGAAGATAGAACTTGACGAGGTTGTCGAACCTCTCATCCCTCTGGATGGTGGCGCAGGGCAAGGGGAAACCCCTGTGATTGCGACGCCGGTTGAGGAGAAAGTTAATGATGATGATCATGAAACTCCAGTTCAAGTTTCTGTTGAACCACGTAGGTCGACGAGATCACGCGCTGCTCCTGAGTGGTACGGTAATCCCGTCTTGACAATCATGTTGTTAGACAACAATGAACCTGCAAATTATGAAGAAGCAATGGTGGGCCCAGATTCCAACAAATGGCTAGAAGCCATGAAATCCGAGATAGGATCCATGTATGAGAACAAAGTGTGGACTTTGGAGATACTACCTGAGGGCCGCAAGGCTATTCAGAACAAATGGATCTTTAAGAAGAAGACGGACGCTGACGGTAATGTGACCGTTTATAAAGCTCGACTTGTGGCAAAGGGTTTTTCACAAGTTCCAGGAATTGACTACGATGAGACTTTCTCTCCCGTAGCGATGCTTAAGTCCGTCAGAATCATGTTAGCAATAGCTGCATTTTTCGATTATGAAATCTGGCAGATGGATGTCAAAACGGCGTTCCTTAACGGTTTCCTTAAGGAAGAGTTGTATATGATGCAACCCGAAGGTTTTGTCGATCCTAAAAATGCTGACAAAGTGTGCAAGCTCCAGCGATCCATTTATGGACTGGTGCAAGCATCTCGGAGTTGGAACAAGCGCTTTGATGAGGTGATCAAAGCATTTGGGTTTATACAAGTGGTTGGAGAATCTTGTATTTACAAGAAAGTGAGTGGGAGCTCTGTGGCGTTTCTAATATTGTATGTGGATGACATATTACTGATTGGAAACAACGTAGAGCTTTTGGAGAGCATAAAAGGTTACTTGAATAAAAGTTTCTCTATGAAGGACCTTGGAGAAGCTGCTTACATTCTAGGCATTAAGATCTATAGGGATAGATCAAAACGCCTGATAGGACTTTCACAAAGCACATACCTTGATAAAGTTTTGAAGAGGTTCAAAATGGAACAGTCCAAGAAAGGGTTCTTGCCAGTGTTACAAGGTACGAGATTGAGTAAGACTCAGTGCCCAACAACTGATGAAGATAGAGAGCATATGCGCTCCGTCCCCTATGCTTCAGCCATAGGCTCTATCATGTATGCGATGCTGTGCACTAGACCGGATGTTAGCCTGGCCATAAGTATGGCAGGCAGGTTCCAGAGTAATCCAGGAGTGGATCACTGGACGGCGGTCAAGAATATCCTGAAGTACCTGAAAAGGACTAAGGAGATGTTTCTCGTGTATGGAGGTGACGAAGAGCTCGCCGTAAAAGGTTACGTCGATGCAAGCTTTGACACAGATCCGGACGACTCTAAGTCGCAAACCGGATACGTATTTATTCTCAATGGGGGTGCAGTAAGCTGGTGCAGTTCCAAGCAAAGCGTCGTAGCAGATTCTACATGTGAAGCAGAGTACATGGCTGCCTCGGAGGCGGCTAAGGAGGGTGTCTGGATGAAGCAGTTCATGACGGATCTTGGAGTAGTGCCAAGTGCACTGGATCCAATAACCTTGTTCTGTGACAACACTGGTGCCATTGCCCTGGCAAAGGAACCAAGGTTTCACAAGAAGACCAGACACATCAAACGCCGCTTCAACCTCATCCGCGACTACGTCGAGGAGGAGGACGTAAATATATGCAAAGTGCACACGGATCTGAATGTAGCAGACCCGCTGACTAAACCTCTTCCACGGCCAAAACATGATCGACACCAGAACTGCATGGGTGTTAGATTTATTACAATGTAATTCACATGGTGATGTGAGGGCTAGATTATTGACTCTAGTGCAAGTGGGAGACTGTTGGAATTATGCCCTAGAGGCAATAATAAATGTATAGTTATTATTATAATTCCTGTATCAAGATAATAGTTTATTATCCATGCTATAATTGTATTGAATGAAGACTCATTTACATGTGTGGATACATAGACAAAACACCGTCCCTAGCATGCCTCTAGTTGGCTAGCCAGTTGATCGATGATAGTCAGTGTCTTCTGATTATGAACAAGGTGTTGTTGCTTGATAACTGGATCACGTCATTGGGAGAATCACGTGATGGACTAGACCCAAACTAATAGACGTAGCATGTTGATCGTGTCATTTTGTTGCTACTGTTTTCTGCGTGTCAAGTATTTATTCCTATGACCATGAGATCATATAACTCACTGACACCGGAGGAATGCTTTGTGTGTATCAAACGTCGCAACGTAACTGGGTGACTATAGAGATGCTCTACAGGTATCTCCGAAGGCGGTAGTTGAGTTAGTATGGATCAAGACTGGGATTTGTCACTCAGTGTGACGGAGAGGTATCTCGGGGCCCACTCGGTAATACAACATCACACACAAGCCTTGCAAGCAATGTAACTTAGTGTAAGTTGCGGGATCTTGTATTACCGAACGAGTAAAGAGACTTGCCGGTAAACGAGATTGAAATAGGTATGCGGATACTGACGATCGAATCTCGGGCAAGTAACATACCGAAGGACAAAGGGAATGACATACGGGATTATACGAATCCTTGGCACTGAGGTTCAAACGATAAGATCTTCGTAGAATATGTAGGATCCAATATGGGCATCCAGGTACCGCTATTGGATATTGACCGAGGAGTCTCTCGGGTCATGTCTACATAGTTCTCGAACCCGCAGGGTCTGCACACTTAAGGTTCGACGTTGTTTTATGTGTATTTGAGTTATATGGTTGGTTACCGAATGTTGTTCGGAGTCCCGGATGAGATCACGGACGTCACGAGGGTTTCCGGAATGGTCCGGAAACGAAGATTGATATATAGGATGACCTCATTTGATTACCGGAAGGTTTTTCGGAGTTACCGGGAATGTACCGGGAATGATGAATGGGTTCCGGGGGTTCACCGGAGGGGGGCAACCCACTCCGGGGAAGCCCATAGGTATTTGGGGGGTCACACCAGCCCTTAGTGGGCTGGTGGGACAGCCCACCAAATCCTATGCGCCAAGGAAGAGAAAATATCAAAGGAAAGGAAAAAAAAGGAGAGGTGGGAAGGGGGAAGGACTCCCTCCCACCAAACCAAGTAGGACTCGGTTTGGGGGGGGAGAGTCCTCCCCCCTGGCTCGGCCGACCCCTTGGGGTTCCCTTGGACCCCAAGGCAAGGTCCCCCTCCCTCCTCCTATATATATGGGGCTTTTAGGGCAGATTTGAGACGACTTTCTCACGGCTGCCCGACCACATATCTCCATAGTTTTTCCTCTAGATCGCGTTTCTGCGGAGCTCGGGCGGAGCCCTGCTGAGACAAGATCATCACCAACCTCCGGAGCGCCGTCACGCTGCCAGAGAACTCTTCTACCTCTCCGTCTCTCTTGCTGGATCAAGAAGGCCGAGATCAGCGTCGAGCTGTACGTGTGCTGAACGCGGAGGTGCCGTCCGTTCGGTACTAGATCGTGGGACTGATCGCGGGATTGTTCGCGGGGCGGATCGAGGGACGTGAGGACGTTCCACTACATCAACCGCGATCTCTAATCGCTTCTGCTGTACGATCTAAAAGGGTACGTAGATCACTCATCCCCTCTCGTAGATGGACATCACCATGATAGGTCTTCATGCGCGTAGGAAAATTTTTGTTTCCCATGCGACGTTCCCCAACAGTGGCATCATGAGCCAGGTTCATGCGTAGATGTCTTCTCGAGTAGAACACAAAAGGTTTTGTGGACGGTGATGTGCGTTTTGCTGCCCTCCTTAGTCTTTTCTTGATTCCGCGGTATTGTTGGATTGAAGCGGCTTGGACCGACATTACTCGTACGCTTACGAGAGACTGGTTTCATCGTTACGAGTAACCCCCTTTGCTCAAAGATGACTGGCAAGTGACGGTTTCTCCAACTTTAGTTGAATCGGATTTGACCGAGGAGGTCCTTGGATGAGGTTAAATAGCAACTCATATATCTCCGTTGTGGTGTTTGCGTAAGTAAGATGCGATCCTACTAGATACCCTTGGTCACGACGTAAAACATGCCAGAACAAAATTAGAGGACGTCTAACTTGTTTTTGCAGGGTATGATTGTGATGTGATATGGCCAATGATGTGATGTGATATATTGGATGTATGAGATGATCATGTTGTAATAGAAATATCGACTTGCACGTCGATGGTACGGCAACCGGCAGGAGCCATAGGGTTGTCTTTATACTAACATATGTGCTTGCACATGCGTTTACTATTTTGCTAGGATGTAGCTTTAGTAGTGATAGCATAAGTAGCACGACAACCCCGATGGCGACACGTTGATGGAGATCATGATGATGGAGATCATGGTGTGGCGCCGGTGACAAGAAGATCGTGCCGGTGCTTTGGTGATGGAGATCAAGAAGCACGTGATAATGGCCATATCATGTCACTTATGAATTGCATGTGATGTTAATCCTTTTATGCACCTTATTTTGCTTAGAATGACGGTAGCATTATGAGGTGATCTCTCACTAAAATTTCAAGACGAAATTGTGTTCTCCCCGACTGTGCACCGTTGCTACAGTTCGTCGTTTCGAGACACCACGTGATGATCGGGTGTGATAGACTCAACGTTCACATACAACGGGTGCAAAACAGTTGCGCACGCGGAACACTCGGGTTAAGCTTGACGAGCCTAGCATGTGCAGACATGGCCTCGGAACACATGAGACCGAAAGGTCGATCATGAATCATATAGTTGATATGATTAGCATAGGGATGCTTACCACTGAAACTACTCTCGACTCACGTGATGATCGGACTTGGGATAGTGTAAGTGGATCATGAACCACTCAAATGACTAGAGAGATGTACTTTTTGAGTGGGAGTTTAGCATATAATTTGATTAAGTTGAACTCTAATTATCTTGAACATAGTCTAAGTCCACTTTGAATATATTTGTGTTGTAGATCATGGCTCACGCAAGTGTCATCCTCAATTTTAATACGTTCCTAGAGAAAGCTAAGTTGAAAGATGATGGAAGCAACTTTGTAGACTGGGCTCGTAATCTTAGGCTAATCTTACAAGCTGGAAAGAAGGATTATGTCCTTAATGCTGCGCTAGGAGATGGACCACCCGCTACGGCTGATCAGGATGTTAAGAACGCTTGGCTAGCACGTAAGGAGGACTACTCAATAGTTCAATGTGCAGTCTTGTATGGCTTAGAGCCGGGACTTCAACGTCGCTTTGAGCGTCATGGAGCATTTGAGATGTTCCAGGAGTTGAAGTTTATCTTTCAGAAGAACGCCCGGATCGAGAGGTATGAGACCTCCGATAAATTCTATGCTTGCAAGATGGAGGAAAGCTCGTCTGTCAGTGAACATGTGCTCAAGATGTCTGGGTACTCAAACCGTCTAGCTGAACTAGGGATTGAACTCCCGCAAGAATCTATCACTGACAGAATCCTCCAATCACTGCCGCCAAGCTATAAAGGCTTTGTGTTGAACTACAACATGCAAGGGATGAACAAGTCTCCCGGCGAGTTGTTTGCGATGCTAAAAGTCGCAGAGTCTGAACTCCGTAAAGAGCATCAAGTGTTGATGGTGAGCAAGACCACTAGTTTCAAGAGAAACGGCAAAGGCAAGAAGGGCAATTCGAAGAAGAGCGGCAAGCCTGTTGCCAATCCGCCGAAGAAACCCAAGGCTGGACCTAAGCCTGAAACAGAGTGCTTCTATTGCAAGGGTATGGGTCACTGGAAGCGCAACTGCCCCAAGTATCTGGCAGATAAGAAGGCGGGCAAAGAAAAATCAGGTATATTTGATATACATGTTATTGATGTGTACTTAACCGGATCTCGTAGTAGTTCCTGGGTATTCGATACCGGTTCTGTTGCTCACATTTGCAACTCGAAACAGGAACTGCGGAATAGACGAAGGCTGGCGAAAGACGAAGTGACGATGCGCGTAGGAAACGGTTCCAAGGTTGATGCAATCGCCGTCGGCACCGTGTCACTTCAACTACCATCGGGATTAGTGATGAACTTAAATCATTGTTATTTAGTGCCTGCGTTGAGCATGAACATTATATCTGGATCTTGTTTATTGCGAGACGGTTACTCTTTTAAGTCTGAGAATAATGGTTGTTCTATTTCTATGAGTAACATCTTTTATGGTCATGCACCGAATGTGAGAGGATTGTTCATATTGAATCTCGATAGCGATACGCATATACATAACATTGAGACCAAAAGAGTTAGAGTAAACAATGATAGCGCCATATTTTTGTGGCACTGCCGCTTGGGTCATATTGGTGTAAAGCGCATGAAGAAACTCCATGCTAATGGACTTTTGGAGTCACTTGACTTTGATTCACTTGACACGTGCGAACCATGCCTCATGGGCAAGATGACTAAAACTCCGTTCTCCGGAACAATGGAGCGTGCAAGTGACTTATTGGAAATCATACATACCGATGTGTGTGGCCCGATGAGCGTGGAGGCACGCGGCGGATATCGTTATTTTCTCACCTTCACTGACGATTTGAGTAGATATGGTTATGTCTACTTAATGAAGCACAAGTCTGAAACATTTGAAAAGTTCAAGCAATTTCAGAGTGAAGTAGAAAATCATCGTAACAAGAAGATCAAGTTCCTACGGTCTGATCGTGGGGGTGAATATCTGAGTTTCGAGTTTGGTACTCACTTAAGACAATGTGGAATTGTTTCGCAGTTAACACCGCCTGGAACACAACAGCGTAATGCTGTGTCCGAACGTCGTAATCGTACTTTATTAGAAATGGTGCGATCTATGATGTCTCTTACTGATTTGCCGTTATCGTTTTGGGGTTATGCATTAGAAACAGCTGCATTCACTTTAAATAGGGCACCATCGAAATCCGTTGAGACGACACCATACGAACTGTGGTATGGCAAAAGACCAAAGTTGTCGTTTCTTAAAGTTTGGGGATGTGATGCTTATGTCAAAAAAGCTTCAGCCTGAAAAGCTGGAACCCAAAGCGGAAAAGTGCGTCTTCATAGGTTACCCAAAAGAGACAGTTGGGTACACCTTCTATCTCAAATCCGAGGGCAAAGTGTTTGTTGCTAAGAGCGGAACTTTTCTCGAGAAAGAGTTTCTCTCGAGAGAATTCAGTGGGAGGAAGATAGAACTTGACGAGGTTGTCGAACCTCTCATCCCTCTGGATGGTGGCGCAGGGCAAGGGGAAACCCCTGTGATTGCGACGCCAGTTGAGGAGAAAGTTAATGATGATGATCATGAAACTCCAGTTCAAGTTTCTGTTGAACCACGTAGGTCGACGAGATCACGCGCTGCTCCTGAGTGGTACGGTAATCCCGTCTTGACAATCATGTTGTTAGACAACAATGAACCTGCAAATTATGAAGAAGCAATGGTGGGCCCAGATTCCAACAAATGGCTAGAAGCCATGAAATCCGAGATAGGATCCATGTATGAGAACAAAGTGTGGACTTTGGAGATACTACCTGAGGGCCGCAAGGCTATTCAGAACAAATGGATCTTTAAGAAGAAGACGGACGCTGACGGTAATGTGACCGTTTATAAAGCTCGACTTGTGGCAAAGGGTTTTTCACAAGTTCCAGGAATTGACTACGATGAGAATTTCTCTCCCGTAGCGATGCTTAAGTCCGTCAGAATCATGTTAGCAATAGCTGCATTTTTCGATTATGAAATCTGGCAGATGGATGTCAAAACGGCGTTCCTTAACGGTTTCCTTAAGGAAGAGTTGTATATGATGCAACCCGAAGGTTTTGTCGATCCTAAAAATGCTGACAAAGTGTGCAAGCTCCAGCGATCCATTTATGGACTGGTGCAAGCATCTCGGAGTTGGAACAAGCGCTTTGATGAGGTGATCAAAGCATTTGGGTTTATACAAGTAGTTGGAGAATCTTGTATTTACAAGAAAGTGAGTGGGAGCTCTGTGGCGTTTCTAATATTGTATGTGGATGACATATTACTGATTGGAAACAACGTAGAGCTTTTGGAGAGCATAAAAGGTTACTTGAATAAAAGTTTCTCTATGAAGGACCTAGGAGAAGCTGCTTACATTCTAGGCATTAAGATCTATAGGGATAGATCAAAACGCTTGATAGGACTTTCACAAAGCACATACCTTGATAAAGTTTTGAAGAGGTTCAAAATGGAACTGTCCAAGAAAGGGTTCTTGCCAGTGTTACAAGGTACGAGATTGAGTAAGACTCAGTGCCCAGCAACTGATGAAGATAGAGAGCATATGCGCTCCGTCCCCTATGCTTCAGCCATAGGCTCTATCATGTATGCGATGCTGTGCACTAGACCGGATGTTAGCCTGGCCATAAGTATGGCAGGCAGGTTCCAGAGTAATCCAGGAGTGGATCACTGGACGGCGGTCAAGAATATCCTGAAGTACCTGAAAAGGACTAAGGAGATGTTTCTCGTGTATGGAGGTGACGAAGAGCTCGCCGTAAAAGGTTACGTCGATGCAAGCTTTGACACAGATCCGGACGACTCTAAGTCGCAAACCGGATACGTATTTATTCTCAATGGGGGTGCAGTAAGCTGGTGTAGTTCCAAGCAAAGCGTCGTAGCAGATTCTACATGTGAAGCAGAGTACATGGCTGCCTCGGAGGCGGCTAAGGAGGGTGTCTGGATGAAGCAGTTCATGACGGATCTTGGAGTAGTGCCAAGTGCACTGGATCCAATAACCTTGTTCTGTGACAACACTGGTGCCATTGCCCTGGCAAAGGAACCAAGGTTTCACAAGAAGACCAGACACATCAAACGCCGCTTCAACCTCATCCGCGACTACGTCGAGGAGGAGGACGTAAATATATGCAAAGTGCACACGGATCTGAATGTAGCAGACCCGCTGACTAAACCTCTTCCACGGCCAAAACATGATCGACACCAGAACTGCATGGGTGTTAGATTTATTACAATGTAATTCACATGGTGATGTGAGGGCTAGATTATTGACTCTAGTGCAAGTGGGAGACTGTTGGAATTATGCCCTAGAGGCAATAATAAATGTATAGTTATTATTATAATTCCTGTATCAAGATAATAGTTTATTATCCATGCTATAATTGTATTGAATGAAGACTCATTTACATGTGTGGATACATAGACAAAACACCGTCCCTAGCATGCCTCTAGTTGGCTAGCCAGTTGATCGATGATAGTCAGTGTCTTCTGATTATGAACAAGGTGTTGTTGCTTGATAACTGGATCACGTCATTGGGAGAATCACGTGATGGACTAGACCCAAACTAATAGACGTAGCATGTTGATCGTGTCATTTTGTTGCTACTGTTTTCTGCGTGTCAAGTATTTATTCCTATGACCATGAGATCATATAACTCACTGACACCGGAGGAATGCTTTGTGTGTATCAAACGTCGCAACGTAACTGGGTGACTATAGAGATGCTCTACAGGTATCTCCGAAGGCGGTAGTTGAGTTAGTATGGATCAAGACTGGGATTTGTCACTCCGTGTGACGGAGAGGTATCTCGGGGCCCACTCGGTAATACAACATCACACACAAGCCTTGCAAGCAATGTAACTTAGTGTAAGTTGCGGGATCTTGTATTACGGAACGAGTAAAGAGACTTGCCGGTAAACGAGATTGAAATAGGTATGTGGATACTGACGATCGAATCTCGGGCAAGTAACATACCGAAGGACAAAGGGAATGACATACGGGATTATACGAATCCTTGGCACTGAGGTTCAAACGATAAGATCTTCGTAGAATATGTAGGATCCAATATGGGCATCCAGGTACCGCTATTGGATATTGACCGAGGAGTCTCTCGGGTCATGTCTACATAGTTCTCGAACCCGCAGGGTCTGCACAATTAAGGTTCGACGTTGTTTTATGTGTATTTGAGTTATATGGTTGGTTACCGAATGTTGTTTGGAGTCCCGGATGAGATCACGGACGTCACGAGGGTTTCCGGAATGGTCCGGAAACGAAGATTGATATATAGGATGACCTCATTTGATTACCGGAAGGTTTTTCGGAGTTACCGGGAATGTACCGGGAATGATGAATGGGTTCCGGGGGTTCACTGGAGGGGGGCAACCCACTCCGGGGAAGCCCATAGGTATTTGGGGGGTCACACCAGCCCTTAGTGGGCTGGTGGGACAGCCCACCAAATCCTATGCGCCAAGGAAGAGAAAATATCAAAGGAAAGGAAAAAAAAGGAGAGGTGGGAAGGGGGAAGGACTCCCTCCCACCAAACCAAGTAGGACTCGGTTTGGGGGGGGGAGAGTCCTCCCCCCTGGCTCGGCCGACCCCTTGGGGTTCCCTTGGACCCCAAGGCAAGGTCCCCCTCCCTCCTCCTATATATATGGGGCTTTTAGGGCAGATTTGAGACGACTTTCTCACGGCTGCCCGACCACATATCTCCATAGTTTTTCCTCTAGATCGCGTTTCTGTGGAGCTCGGGCGGAGCCCTGCTGAGACAAGATCATCACCAACCTCCGGAGCGCCGTCACGCTGCCGGAGAACTCTTCTACCTCTCCGTCTCTCTTGCTGGATCAAGAAGGCCGAGATCATCGTCGAGCTGTACGTGTGCTGAACGCGGAGGTGCCGTCCGTTCGGTACTAGATCGTGGGACTGATCGCGGGATTGTTCGCGGGGCGGATCGAGGGACGTGAGGACGTTCCACTACATCAACCATGATCTCTAATCGCTTCTGCTGTACGATCTACAAGGGTACGTAGATCACTCATCCCCTCTCGTAGATGGACATCACCATGATAGGTCTTCGTGCGCGTAGGAAAATTTTTGTTTCCCATGCGACGTTCCCCAACATGTCTACAGGGGGGTGAATATACTACTTACATGAACTAAAATCCTAGCGATTCTAACAAGTCTAGTGCACCCTATACTTGCTAGTCAACATATATGGCAGCGGAAAGTAAAGACATTGCACATGTAAGTAAGGAGTGGAGTTTAGGAAGATCAAACACAATGATGACATGGTGATTTTGGGCGTGGTTCCGATAGGTGGTGCTATCGTACGTCCACATTAATGGGGACTTCAACCCATGGAGGGTAACGTCTATGAGAGTCCATGGAGGGCTCCTGTCACAAGGGGTCCATGAACAAGCGGCCTTGTATATTCCACCATGGCTTACCTCCACACAGAAATAGCCTCACTCATGGTAGACCTTCACGAAATAGGCGATCTCCTTGCTCGTACAAACTTCTTGGTTCAATTCCACAACACGGAGTCGGAGGCTCCCAAGAGACACCTAGCCAATCTATGAGGAACCACACTCCAAAAGGTAATAGATGTGGTAGAACGATGAACTCCTTTCTCTTGTGCTTCAAAATATAGTCTCCTCAACACTCAATCACTCTCTCACAGATTTGGCATGCGGAGGAGAGATTAATTTGGTGGAAAGCAACTTGTGGAGGCTAGAGATCAAGTTTCAAATGGATGGATTGGAATATCTTGACCTCAACACATGGGTAGGTGGCTCTATCTTAGAAATATGGATAAGGCAAGTGTTTGTGTACTAAGTGCTTCCTCTGCGAATGAGAGGTGGTGGAGGGGTATATATAGGCATCTCCCAAAATCCAACCGTGCCAACATTTTCGCCCAACTCGGTGACACCGAAATGAATCTCGGTGGTACCGAGTTGCACTAAATGTAAAAAAATTGAATTCTCGGTGAGATCGATATATGAATCTCGGTGGTACCGATTCAATGACCTAGGGCAGTTTCCAAATCTCAGTGGTATCGATTTAAAACTCGGAACTTCCGATTCTTGAAATAGAGATACGAGAGAGATGGTCAGTTTCTTTCGGTGGCACCAATATGAATTTTGGTGGTACCAAGAGATTAGGGTTTGCCAAAGGTTCCATCACTTGGAAAAATCGGTAGGGGTGAAATGGAATTCTTGGTGGCACAAATTTTGATGTGTAGCCTCTCGACAGAGATTTTGTGAGATAAATGGTGAGTATTTTTCGTGCATGTCCCTAAGAACTCGAGCAACCAAGGAATCATAAGTACATCATCCCCTCTTAATAGTATTGGCTTTCGTATGGACTCAAAAGTGATTTCTGACAAATATAAAATGTAGAGTCCTCTTGCTTGAAGCTTGGTGAATCCTATTCATTTCCTTGTATCAAGGTGTTTCTCCTCACAATCCTTCAGCCAATGCTCTGTGTGGACTATACCCTAAAGATACTATGTAAAAGTGTTAGTCCAAGAGACAATGTATGTTGTCATGAATTATCAAAACCACCAAGGGAGCATATGTGCTTTCAATCTCCCCCTTTTTGGTAATTGATGGCAACATACAATCAAAACTTCCAATAAAGATAACTAGTAGAATTTGACAACTTTGAAAGATACATGAATAATACAAGCTCCCCCTAAATGTGTGTAATCACTTTTAAATGATAGTTGCTTTGGATTGCATGGGCACGACAAGACAGGTCATGTGATTCCTGGCCAAATGCATCAAACATTTTGTGAATGAAAGGTTTCCATGTTCCATACTCACTCTTGCAAACAATATGTGCAAGAGACAAGAGATAATCCTGAACAAGCATATGATGCATATACTTACCTTGAGGTTCTTGAGCATCTTAGTAGTAGGAGTACAATTGGGAAAACAAATGTTAGATAACACAAGAGTATACAATTGCAAAGATGCAAAGAGCTTCAAGAGTAGCAAGATATTGAAGACATATTGAAAGTAGGATTTCATGATAGATATGCCTCCAAAGATATTTAGAACTTTCTCCCCTCATAATGAATATGTAAGATTATTTCTCCCCCAGAATCATAGCATGTATATATTGGGAGTAGCTCGGGTGAGACAAGGTCAATCCAAAGTAGGCAATAAATTTCAGATAAAACTTTCTACATCTCTCCCCCTTAATGGTAACTCTACCCCCCGAATATGTAATGTTTGGTATATCTTCCCTTATGGTAGATCTTCCCTTTGGTAGACCTATCCTTTGGTATAAGCATTAGAAACTTTATTATATCTCCCCCTTTGGCATTAATTTCCAAAAATGTCAGAGGGTAAGGCTTCATTGAGAGTAAGGGATCCTGGATTCTTCTCTTTCTGTGATAAGGGTTCCTTGAATTTTTCTCCCCCTTGAGTTTGGATAAGGGTTACTTAAAATTTCTCCCCCTTGAGTATGGATAAGGTGTTGGAATTATGCCCTAGAGGCAATAATAAATGTATAGTTATTATTATAATTCCTGTATCAAGATAATAGTTTATTATCCATGCTATAATTGTATTGAATGAAGACTCATTTACATGTGTGGATACATAGACAAAACACCGTCCCTAGCATGCCTCTAGTTGGCTAGCCAGTTGATCGATGATAGTCAGTGTCTTCTGATTATGAACAAGGTGTTGTTGCTTGATAACTGGATCACGTCATTGGGAGAATCACATGATGGACTAGACCCAAACTAATAGACGTAGCATGTTGATCGTGTCATTTTGTTGCTACTGTTTTCTGCGTGTCAAGTATTTATTCCTATGACCATGAGATCATATAACTCACTGACACCAGAGGAATGCTTTGTGTGTATCAAACGTCGCAACGTAATTGGGTGACTATAAAGATGCTCTAAAGGTATCTCCGAAGGTGTTAGTTGAGTTAGTATGGATCAAGACTGGGATTTGTCACTCCGTGTGACGGAGAGGTATCTCGGGGCCCACTCAGTAATACAACATCACACACAAGCCTTGCAAGCAATGTAACTTAGTGTAAGTTGCGGGATCTTGTATTACAGAACGAGTAAAGAGACTTGCGGGTAAACGAGATTGAAATAGGTATGCGGATACCGACGATCGAATCTCGGGCAAGTAACATACCGAAGGACAAAGGGAATGACATACGGGATTATACGAATCCTTGGCACTGAGGTTCAAACGATAAGATCTTCGTAGAATATGTATGATCCAATATGGGCATCCAGGTCGCGCTATTGGATATTGACCGAGGAGTCTCTCGGGTCATGTCTACATAGGTCTCGAACCCGCAGGGTCTGCACACTTAAGGTTCGACGTTGTTTTATGTGTATTTGAGTTATATGGTTGGTTACCGAATGTTGTTCGGAGTCCCGGATGAGATCACGGACGTCACGAGGGTTTCCGGAATGGTCCGGAAACGAAGATTGATATATAGGATGACCTCATTTGATTACCGGAAGGTTTTCGGAGTTACCGGGAATGTACCGGAAATGACGAATGGGTTCCGGGAGTTCACCGGGGGGGGGGGGGCAACCCACCCCGGGGAAGCCCATAGGCTTTGGGGAGACACACCAGCCCTTAGTGGGCTGGTGGGACATCCCCAAGGGGGCCTATGTGCCAAGAGAAGGAAATCAAAGGAAAAGAAAAAAAAGAGGGAGGAAGTGGGAAGGGAGGGGGACTCCTCCCACCAAACCAAGTCCAACTCGGTTTGGGGGGGGGGGGAGTCCTCCCCCCCTTCGCTCGGCCGACCCCTTGAGGGTCCCTTGGACCCCAAGGCAAGGTCCCCCTCCCTCCTCCTATATATATGGGGCTTTTAGGGCAGATTTGAGACGACTTTCTCACGGCTGCCCGACCACATACCTCCATAGTTTTTCCTCTAGATCGCGTTTCTTTGGAGCTCGGGCGGAGCCCTATTGAGACGAGATCATCACCAACCTCCGAAGCGCCGTCAGGCTGCCGGAGAACTCTTCTACCTCTCCGTCTCTCTTGCTGGATCAAGAAGGCCGAGATCATCGTCGAGCTGTACGTGTGCTGAACGCGGAGGTGCCGTCCGTTCGGTACTAGATCGTGGGACTGATCGCGGGATTGTTCGCGGGGTGGATCGAGGGACGTGAGGACGTTCCACTACATCAACCGCGTTCTCTAACGCTTCTTCTGTACGATCTACAAGGGTACGTAGATCACTCATCCCCTCTCGTAGATGGACATCACCATGATAGGTCTTCGTGCGCGTAGGAAATTTTTTGTTTCCCATGCGACGTTCCCCAACAGTGGCATCATGAGCTAGGTTCATGCGTAGATGTCTTCTCGAGTAGAACACAAAAGGTTTTGTGGGCGGTGATGTGCGTTTTGCTGCCCTCCTTAGTCTTTTCTTGATTCCGCGGTATTGTTGGATTGAAGCGGCTTGGACCGACATTACTCGTACGCTTACGAGAGACTGGTTTCATCGTTACGAGTAACCCCCTTTGCTCAAAGATGACTGGCAAGTGACGGTTTCTCCAACTTTAGTTGAATCGGATTTGACCGAGGAGGTCCTTGGATGAGGTTAAATAGCAACTCATATATCTCCGTTGTGGTGTTTGCGTAAGTAAGATGCGATCCTACTAGATACCCTTGGTCACCACGTAAAACATGCAACAACAAAATTAGAGGACGTCTAACTTGTTTTTGCAGGGTATGATTGTGATGTGATATGGCCAACGATGTGATGTGATATATTGGATGTATGAGATGATCATGTTGTAATAGAAATATCGACTTGCATGTCGATGGTACGACAACCGGCAGGAGCCATAGGGTTGTCTTTATACTAACGTTTGTGCTTGCAGATGCGTTTACTATTTTGCTAGGATGTAGCTTTAGTAGTAATAGCATAAGTAGCACGACAACCCCGATGGCAACACGTTGATGGATGATCATGGTGTGGCGCCGGTGACAAGAAGATCGTGCCGGTGCTTTGGTGATGGAGATCAAGAAGCACGTGATGATGGCCATATCATGTCACTTATGAATTGCATGTGATGTTAATCCTTTTTTTTGCACCTTATTTTGCTTAGAACGACGGTAGCATTATGAGGTGATCTCTCACTAAAATTTCAAGACGAAATTGTGTTCTCCCCGACTGTGCACCGTTGCTACAGTTCGTCATTTCGAGACACCACGTGATGATCGGGTGTGATAGACTCAACGTTCACATACAACGGGTGCAAAACAGTTGCGCACGCGGAACACTCGGGTTAAGCTTGATGAGCCTAGCATGTGCAGACATGGCCTCGGAACACATGAGACCGAAAGGTCGATCATGAATCATATAGTTGATATGATTAGCATAGGGATGCTTACCACTGAAACTATACTCAACTCACGTGATGATCGGACTTGGGATAGTGTAAGTGGATCATGACCACTCAAATGACTAGAGAGATGTACTTTTTGAGTGGGAGTTTAGCATATAATTTGATTAAGTTGAACTCTAATTATCTTGAACATAGTCTTAGTCCACTTTGAATATATTTGTGTTGTAGATCATGGCTCACGCAAGTGTCATCCTGAATTTTAGTACGTTCCTAGAGAAAGCTAAGTTGAAAGATGATGGAAGCAACTTTGTAGACTGGGCTCGTAATCTTAAGCTAATCTTACAAGCTGGAAAGAAGGATTATGTCCTTAATGCTGCGCTAGGAGATGAACCACCCGCTACGGCTGATCAGGATGTTAAGAACGCTTGGTTAGCACGTAAGGAGGACTACTCAACAGTTCAATGTGCAGTCTTGTATGGCTTAGAACCGGGACTTCAACGTCGCTTTGAGCGTCATGGAGCATTTGAGATGTTCCAGGAGTTGAAGTTTATCTTTCAGAAGAACGCCCGGATCGAGAGGTATGAGACCTCCGATAAATTCTATGCTTGCAAGATGGAGGAAAACTCGTCTGTCAGTGAACATGTGCTCAAAATGTCTGGGTACTCAAACCGTCTAGCTGAACTGGGGATTGAACTCCCGCAAGAAGCTATCACTGACAGAATCCTTCAATCACTGCCGCCAAGCTATAAAGGCTTTGTGTTGAACTACAACATGCAAGGGATGAACAAGTCTCCCGGCGAGTTGTTTGCGATGCTGAAAGTCGCAGAGTCTGAACTCCGTAAAGAGCATCAAGTGTTGATGGTGAGCAAGACCACTAGTTTCAAGAGAAACGGCAAAGGCAAGAAGGGCAATTCGAAGAAGAGCGGCAAGCCTGTTGCCAATCCGCCGAAGAAACCCAAGGCTGGACCTAAGCCTGAAACAGAGTGCTTCTATTGCAAGGGTATGGGTCACTCGAAGCGCAATTGCCCCAAGTATCTGGCAGATAAGAAGGCGGGCAAAGAAAAATCAGGTATATTTGATATACATGTTGTTGATGTGTACTTAACCGGCTCTCGTAGTAGTGCCTGGGTATTCGATACCGGTTCTGTTCCTCACATTTGCAACTCGAAGCAGGAACTGCGGAATACACGAAGGCTGGCGAAAGACGAAGTGACGATGCGCGTAGGAAACGGTTCCAAGGTTGATGCAATCGCCGTCGGCACAGTGTCACTTCAACTACCATCGGGATTAGTGATGAACTTAAATCATTGTTATTTAGTGCCTGCGTTGAGCATGAACATTATATCTGGATCTTGTTTATTGCGAGACGGTTACTCTTTTAAGTCTGAGAATAATGGTTGTTCTATTTCTATGAGTAACATCTTTTATGGTCATGCACCGAATGTGAGAGGATTGTTCATATTGAATTTTGATAGCGATACGCATATACATAACATTGAGACCAAAAGAGTTAGAGTAAACAATGATAGCGCCATATTTTTGTGGCACTGCCGCTTGGGTCATATTGGTGTAAAGCGCATGAAGAAACTCCATGCTTATGGACTTTTGGAGTCACTTGACTTTGCTTCACTTGACACGTGCGAACCATGCCTCATGGGCAAGATGACTAAGACTCCGTTCTCCGGAACAATGGAGCGTGCAAGTGACTTGTTGGAAATCATACATACCGATGTGTGTGGTCCAATGAGCGTGGAGGCACGCGGCGGATATCGTTATTTTCTCACCTTCAGTGACGATTTAAGTAGATATGGTTATGTCTACTTGATGAAGCACAAGTCTGAAACATTTAAAAAGTTCAAGCAATTTCAGAGTGAAGTGGAAAATCATCGTAACAAGAAGATCAAGTTCCTACGGTCTGATCGTGGGGGTGAATATGTGAGTTTCGAGTTTGGTACTCACTTAAGACAATGTGGAATTGTTTCGCAGTTAACACCGCCTGGAACACCACAGCGTAATGGTGTGTCCGAACGTCGTAATCGTACTTTGTTAGAGATGGTGCGATCTATGATGTCTCTTACTGATTTGCCGTTATCCTTTTGGGGTTATGCATTAGAAACAGCTGCATTCACTTTAAATAGGGCACCATCGAAATCCGTTGAGACGACACCATACGAACTGTGGTATGGCAAAAGGCCAAAGTTGTCGTTTCTTAAGGTTTGGGGATGTGATGCTTATGTCAAAAAGCTTCAGCCTGAAAAGCTGGAACCCAAAGAGGAAAAGTGCGTCTTCATAGGTTACCCAAAAGAGACAGTTGGGTACACCTTCTATCTCAAATCCGAGGGCAAAGTGTTTGTTGCTAAGAACGGAACTTTTCTCGAGAAGGAGTTTCTCTCGAGAGAATTGAGTGGGAGGAAGATAGAACTTGACGAGGTTGTCGAACCTCTCATCCCTCTGGATGGTGGCGCAGGGCAAGGGGAAACCTCTGTCGTTGCGACGCCGGTTGAGGAGGAAGTTAATGATGATGATCATGAAACTCCAGTTCAAGTTTCTGTTGAACCACGCAGGTCGACGAGATCACGCGCTACTCCAGAGTGGTACGGTAATCCCGTCTTATCAATCATGTTGTTAGACAACAATGAACCTGCAAATTATGAAGAAGCAATGGTGGGCCCAGATTCCAACAAATGGCTAGAAGCCATGAAATCCGAGATAGGATCCATGTATGAGAACAAAGTGTGGACTTTGGAGATACTACCTGAGGGCCGCAAGGCTATTCAGAACAAATGGATCTTTAAGAAGAAGACGGACGCTGACGGTAATGTGACCGTTTATAAAGCTCGACTTGTGGCAAAGGGTTTTTCACAAGTTCCAGGAGTTGACTACGATGAGACCTTCTCACCCGTAGCGATGCTTAAGTCCGTCAGAATCATGTTAGCAATAGCTGCATTTTTCGATTATGAAATATGGCAGATGGATGTCAAAACGGCGTTCCTTAACGGTTTCCTTAAGGAAGAGTTGTATATGATGCAACCCGAAGGTTTTGTCGATCCTAAAAATGCTGACAAGGTGTGCAAGCTCCAGCGATCCATTTATGGACTGGTGCAAGCATCTCGGAGTTGGAACAAACGCTTTGATGAGGTGATCAAGGCATTTGGGTTTATACAAGTGGTTGGAGAATCTTGTATTTACAAGAAAGTGAGTGGGAGCTCTGTGGCGTTTCTAATATTATATGTGGATGACATATTACTGATTGGAAACAACGTAGAGCTTTTGGAGAGCATAAAAGGTTACTTGAATAAAAGTTTCTCTATGAAGGACCTAGGAGAAGCTGCTTACATTCTAGGCATTAAGATCTATAGGGATAGATCAAAATGCCTGATAGGACTTTCACAAAGCACATACCTTGATAAAGTTTTGAAGAGGTTCAAAATGGAACAGTCCAAGAAAGGGTTCTTGCCAGTGTTACAAGGTACGAGATTGAGTAAGACTCAGTGCCCAGCAACTGATGAAGATAGAGAGCATATGCGCTCCGTCCCCTATGCTTCAGCCATAGGCTCTATCATGTATGCAATGCTGTGCACTAGACCGGATGTTAGCCTGGCCATAAGTATGGCAGGTAGGTTCCAGAGTAATCCAGGAGTGGATCACTGGACGGCGGTCAAGAATATCCTGAAGTACCTGAAAAGGACTAAGGAGATGTTTCTCGTGTATGGAGGTGACGAAGAGCTCGCCGTAAAAGGTTACGTCGATGCAAGCTTTGACACAGATCCGGACGACTCTAAGTCGCAAACCGGATACGTATTTATTCTTAATGGGGGTGCAGTAAGCTGGTGCAGTTCCAAGCAAAGCGTCGTAGCAGATTCTACATGTGAAGCAGAGTACATGGCTGCCTCGGAGGCGGCTAAGGTGGGTGTCTGGATGAAGCAGTTCATGACGGATCTTGGAGTGGTGCCAAGTGCACTGGATCCAATAACCTTGTTCGGTGACAACACTGGTGCCATTGCCTTAGCAAAGGAACCAAGGTTTCACAAGAAGACCAGACACATCAAACGACGCTTCAACCTCATCCGCGACTACGTCGAGGAGGAGGACGTAAATATATGCAAAGTGCACATGGATCTGAATGTAGCAGACCCGCTAACTAAACCTCTTCCACGGCCAAAACATGATCGACACCAGAACCGTATGGGTGTTAGATTTATTACAATGTAATTCACATGGTGATGTGAGGGCTAGATTATTGACTCTAGTGCAAGTGGGAGACTGTTGGAATTATGCCCTAGAGGCAATAATAAATGTATAGTTATTATTATAATTCCTGTATCAAGATAATAGTTTATTATCCATGCTATAATTGTATTGAATGAAGACTCATTTACATGTGTGGATACATAGACAAAACACCGTCCCTAGCATGCCTCTAGTTGGCTAGCCAGTTGATCGATGATAGTCAGTGTCTTCTGATTATGAACAAGGTGTTGTTGCTTGATAACTGGATCACGTCATTGGGAGAATCACGTGATGGACTAGACCCAAACTAATAGACATAGCATGTTGATCGTGTCATTTTGTTGCTACTGTTTTCTGCGTGTCAAGTATTTATTCCTATGACCATGAGATCATATAACTCACTGACACCGGAGGAATGCTTTGTGTGTATCAAACGTCGCAATGTAACTGGGTGACTATAAAGATGCTCTACAGGTATCTGCGAAGGTGTTAGTTGAGTTAGTATGGATCAAGACTGGGATTTGTCACTCCGTGTGATGGAGAGGTATCTCGGGGCCCACTCGGTAATACAACATCACACACAAGCCTTGCAAGCAATGTAACTTAGTGTAAGTTGCGGGATCTTGTATTACGGAACGAGTAAAGAGACTTGCCGGTAAACGAGATTGAAATAGGTATGCGGATACTGACGATCGAATCTCGGGCAAGTAACATACCGAAGGACAAAGGGAATGACATACGAGATTATACGAATCCTTGGCACTGAGGTTCAAACGATAAGATCTTCATAGAATATGTAGGATCCAATATGGGCATCCAGGTCCCGCTATTGGATATTGACCGAGGAGTCTCTCGGGTCATGTCTACATAGGTCTCGAACCCGCAGGGTGTGCACACTTAAGGTTCGACGTTGTTTTATGTGTATTTGAGTTATATGGTTGGTTACCGAATGTTGTTCGGAGTCCCGGATGAGATCACGGACGTCACGAGGATTTCCGGAATGGTCCGGAAACGAATATTGATATATAGGATGACCTCATTTGATTACCGGAAGGTTTTCGGAGTTACCGGGAATGTACTGGAAATGACGAATGGGTTCCGGGAGTTCACCGGGGGGGGGGGGGGCAACCAACCTCGGGGAAGCCCATAGGCTTTGGGGATGCACAGCAGCCCTTAGTGGGCTGGTGGGACAGCCCCAAGGGGGCCTATGTGCCAAGAGAAGGAAATCAAAGGAAAAGAAAAAAAAAGAGGGAGGAAGTGGGAAGGGAGGGGGACTCCTCCCACCAAGGCAAGGTCCCCCTTGGCTCGGCCGACCCCTTGAGGATCCCTTGGACCCCAAGGCAAGGTCCCCCTCCCTCCTCCTATATATATGGGGCTTTTAGGGCAGATTTGAGACGACTTTCTCACGGCTGCCCGACCACATACCTCCATAGTTTTTCCTCTAGATCGCGTTTCTGCGGAGCTCGGGCGGAGCCCTGCTGAGACGAGATCATCACCAACCTCCGGAGCGCCGTCACGCTGCCGGAGAACTCTTCTACCTCTCCGTCTCTCTTGCTGGATCAAGAAGGCCGAGATCATCGTCGAGCTGTACGTGTGCTGAACGCGGAGGTGCCGTCCGTTCGGTACTAGATCGTGGGACTGATCGCGGGATTGTTCGCGGGGCGGATCGAGGGACGTGAGGACGTTCCACTACATCAACCGCGTTCTCTAACGCTTCTGCTGTACGATCTACAAGGGTACGTAGATCACTCATCCCCTCTCGTAGATGGACATCACCATGATAGGTCTTCGTGCGCGTAGGAAATTTTTTGTTTCCCATGCGACGTTCCCCAACATAAGGGTTCCTTGAAATCCCCACCCCCCCGTTTGTTAGGGATCCTAGATGATTCTCCCCCTTATATTTTGTGATCACTGAAGTTTACTCCCCCTTTGAAGTCCCCCCTTGAAAATTATGGGAAACCAAGATTATGTCCCCCTTTGGCATAAATGGAAATTATCTATAGGAGCTCATGAGTTAATAAAACTTGGGATGAGTGAAAAGTTTCTCCCCCTATGGCAAAATTTCAGAAATACACAAAGATCATAGGAAATGATAAGATTTGGAGTCACCGAGGCAATGTGGTTCAGTAAAACCTAGAATGATAGTAGGCCTCTGGGACATTTCGGTTAGAGCGAGTTTCCTGGATTAGAGACACCGAGTTGCAATGAAGTATCATCTACACAATTCAAATAGAGAGAAAATATCCAAAACTTTGAAAAGGAAAAGAGAATACGCTGATAATTTTTTTTTTGAAATATATACATACATATAGATGATAATTGAATGGTTCCAAGATAGCATGCAACAAAAATATGAACTATACAAGAATGTTCATCTAGATGATGGGCGGTGACTAGGTCACCAATATTAGAGTATATTGACATGAGGAGTCAAGCAAGAATGCTTGATAATAGGTCATACTCATCGTTAAGCACAAAATGGTTTACCATTTTTTCGATTAAGCATTTAATGTCTTCATATCACTTGAGTTTCTTTACCTCATGACTTGGTGTAAAGCTTTATCAAGGATATGAGTACATACCTTCGAACGATGTTGATGACATGGCATGTAGTTGAACTTGTTGTGGATTGTCAATGTTGATGAACGTCATCTTGAGTTGGGAGCAATCCTGGTTGTTTTGGCTCACTTTTCCCCTAGGATTTTGTTATCTTCTTCCTTCATCTCCGAAGAAGGGGTTGTTGATAATTGGGCATGACAAGATTGCTTTTTATGTGAGTTGATGGAAATCTTGTGGAGTGTAGTTCTTCCAATTACCTACAAAAGGTTAGATGCAATACAAGGGAGCATAGTTTTCCAGGATATAAGATAGTGTCATATCAATAGCATCATGGAATAATCAAGTACGCTCACGCCCTTGCATGCATATGATTGAGCCTAGCTAAAGTTTGAAGCATCAATGATGCTCAACTTATTCCTCAAATGACAATTCACTTTATCATCAAGTGGTTTGGTAAAGATATCAGCCAATTTTTTGTTAGTACGAAGGTGCTTGAGATTAATATCTCCTTTAACAACATGATCATGAATAAAATAATGTCGCACTTGTATATGTTTATTTCGAGAATGTTGCACATGATTATAGGAAATTTTAATAGCACTTTCATTGTCAAAAAACAATGGAACATGTCTCACATAAAAGAAATAATCTTTTAGGATTTGCTTCACCCATAGTAATTGTGCACAACATGATCCGACGGAAATGTATTCTACTTCGACAGTGGATAAGGATATTGAGTTTTGTATTTGGATGACCAAGACACAAGAGATCTCCCAATAATTTGACATGTACTCAAGGTATATTTTTCGTCAACCTTTTCTCCGGCATAGTCTGAGTCGGAATAGCCAATAAGATCAAAAGAAGGTCTCGTAGGATAGCATATGCTAAAGTTTTATGTTTCTATCAAGTATCTCACAATTCTTTTCACAACCTTTAGACGACACCCTTTGGGTGCCGCTTGATATCAGGCACACATGCAAACACTCAACATGATATCAGGATGGGAGGCACATAGATATAGCAATTAACCGATCATTGATCAATAAACCTTTTGATCAATTGGTTTATCTTCCTTAGTAAGGTCAACATGTCCACTATTGGGCATCAGAGTTCTCATACCTTTGGACTCTTGCATGTTGAACTTCTTGATTAAGTCCTTGGTGTATTTGGTTTGAGAGATAAACATACCTTCTCTCGATTATTTGATTTGCACACCAAGTAAGAATTTCAGCTCACACATCTGTCGGCGATGCTAGGTCGACACCTATGGGGATCAGCGTGATACCCTTGTGATCGTAGGGAGGGAAAAAACAACATAAAGAGCAGACCAAACGATCAACACCCGGCAAGCCTTTTTACCAAGGTTCGGGCCGCTTACGTGTAAAACTCTACGTCGTGCTCGTCTGATCGTATTAAGCGTTCTTTTATCGTTCGTTTACAACGATGAAAATCGTATTCTTAGCCAATCTCCAAAAAGTCTAACCCCTTGTGAATTAGCTAAGGTCTTCCTTTTATAGGCAAATGGGTCACCTACAGTGCTCAATGGTAGGTTCACGAGATGTTACACTCAACCTACAGTGGTGCTTATCCATCTACCGTTGTGAGGTGCATTAAATGCACGTCTTGTCCATGTCCGCTAAGTGCTGGTGAAGACATGTGTCCAGGGGTTGCGACACCTGGACGTCCCGCTGGTGCATGCGGAATGCGCTGGAACATGGGGGAGTGGTGGTACTATGGCAAGGGTGGTCGCCCTGTGGCGCGCTGCCACGTCATCCCGGTAAAAGGGTGCTTGCTGGAGCCTTGGTGCTTCATCCCGGCAAGGAAGCTTGCCGGGGGCTTCGGCTGTCTTCTCGGCGATGGGGGGGGGGGGCTCGTCGGGGCCTTGTGCTAGTTGTGTTCATCACGTCTGTGGGACGGACGTGGCCTTAGGTGTCCTCCTGACAAGACAGGCTTGCCGGGGCCTTGAATATCTTGGGGGTGATTCTTGTCTGGATTCCGCCGTGCCCTGCCGTCAGGAGCTCTTTGCGCCCGTGCACAAGTCTGGAGCACTAGAGACCCCAGTCTTTAGTGCATCGACAGGAGCCCCCGGGCCTGGTCCACACACGCGCACGTAGCGTTGTTAGGCCAGGCCAAAATAGGTGTACGGGCTCTTGCGGCTGGATCTGCTCGCGGTTGCCTTTCCCCACGTTGCGCACCGGATGCGCGAAGTAGGAGGTCATGCGCGGAGTGGCCCCTCCGCCTATTGAAGCACCTCTGCCACGCTCGTAGCATGCGCAACCATTGATGGACAGGTGGCAGTCGAGGCCTTGAAAGGCGTAGTAGTGGCTAGGCTCGTCGTGCATGCATTGGCGCATCAGGGCGGTTCTCTGTTCGCCCGTGAGCTTGAGCGATTGGTCATGGAGGGTGGTGGCTTTTGGAGTAAGGGAGGCCAGCCCTCGCGCCCCGTCCTATAAATTGGGAGGGTTTCCAAGGGGTTTTTCTCATCCTACTCCCTCTGATTCCACCAACTCCTTGACCTTGGTCTTCTTAATCTTCCTCTATCCGCTGGTGGTGCTCGTCCCTAACCATGGTCAGGGGACGATGTCAGCCACCGTCTGCCGTGAGGGCAGCGAGGGGATCCGCTTGGATCATGCCACAACATCTAGGGGTGCCGCGGCGGAAGACGGCCCAGACGCCCGTGGTGGAGGAAGGGCGAGGGGTCGAGGTTGCCACGGAGGTCGAGGCTGGGGGAGGCTAAGCTCTACTCCAACACCTCCGCCTTCGCAGGGCCTGCTTCTGTGCCGGCCCTCCATGTTGCTTTAGAGGGCCCCACGTGCTCTTTTCGACTGCTACGAAGGGAGCCCGAGCGATGCCGACTGTCCTACCTCGAGCGATAGCGACGAGGAGGACAACGGTGGTGGCGAGGTCTGTGTTGGGTTAGGGCCACGGGGTATCAAACTAGGTGTTGACTCCCCGGGCCCCGATCGGACGTAGACCGCACCGCCGCGGCTTGGTCGTGGCTCGCCCCCACCTAGCGGGGGCACCTTGCCGGAGCTGGCGTCGGTGCCTCGTGTTTGAGGAGGAGGCACCTCCACCAGCTTTGACTTCTCTAGGTCCTCTACTTGGGCCACCTCACTGGAGCGGGTATTGGTCCCCTGGATCCGGGAGGAGGCATGCCCGCCGGCTCTGGATCCTTCGCGCCTTCCTGTGCCCCCCCGTCCGCACCTTGGCCGGAGGGGGGCTAGGTTGCGCTCGTCGGGGGCGGTCTCGTTCTCGCTAGCTCTGCGCCGGCCCCGCCGGCTCTGACCGCACCGCGAGTCCCTCCTTTTTGTCTTTTTGAAATTCACTCTCCGCGTAGGTTAATACTCGTCAAAAGACAAAGTCCTTAGGTTAGGATAACCACGCTTTGTAAGTGAAGTTAAGTGTATCTATCCATATGAATGAAAAAGATTGTTTTTCCCTTTTTCGATTCTGCTCTCTGTGTGATTCGTTGTTGCATATCTGGGAGCTTGCCGTCGACTACCGGCAAGGCTCCTTGCCGCGTTCGGTGCAACCATGGAAATCGCCAAGCGCAGCTTGAGACGAAATCGGGTGCTACATAGCCGCTTGCTCTGTTGATCAGGTTCGCAACTGTTTGAAGGCGCTCTGTGGCCGTTCAGGTCATTTGAACGAGTTCTAAAGAAAGTCAAGGTGCACCGAGCTTTGGGAAGGTCCGAGTATGCGCAAACTCCTCACACAAAGATTTTAAACTTCCGAAGGGAAAAAGAAAACGATCTATCTATTCCAAATATGAACCTCAAACTCAAAAACTTATCTGTCTCCGGCGTGATCCGGCGTCTGAATCTTTTGCTGGGTTGTCGAAGCCTCCAACAAGCAAGGAATCATCGCTCCTGGCGGTCTCTTCTCCGACAAGGGCTTCTTGCCGATGGTCCGTGACCGTCGCTTGGTGGAAGAGCCAGCCAGGGTGTGACCCTTTTTCTTTTCTCTTGCTAGGCCGTGCTTGCGGAGCCCCCGAGGGCGTCTTTGGGCGATGATGCGACGCTTTCAGGGGCGCAACCTTCGCGCTGGAGTGCGTGCCGGGGCTTCAGGACTGTGTGGCACACCCTCAACGACTATTCATCGGTCCACGGAGGTGCGTCTGCCAGGGCACGCCCTCGACAGCTGCGCGCTAGCCCCCTCGAGCGACGCATCGGCCTAACGATGCCGCTCTTGGAGTCTTTGCCTCCCTTCCCCGCTCGCGCATGTAGCAACACGCTCGCGTAGGACTTGGGAAGCCGTAGTAGAACAGGGCGCTCGCCGCGGCACTCGGTTTCACGCGTCTCTCCCCGCCCCCTACCCGGCGTTGATGGAGCCGGTGTTGAGCCTGCTCCTATTCACGCGTCTCTCCCCGCCCCCTACCTGGTGCGCCAAAGATGTCGGTGATGCTAGGTCGACACCTATGGGGATCAGCATGATACCCTTGTCCATGTCCATGTCAGCTAAGTGCTGGTGAAGACACGTGTCCACGGGTTTCGACACCTGAACGCCCCACTGGAAGATGCGGAATGCGCTGGAACACGGGGGAGCGGTGGTACTGTGGCAAGGGCGGTCGCCCTCTGGCGCGCTGCCACGTCATCCGGGTAAAAGGGTGCTTTCCGGGGCCTTGCTGCTTCATCCCGGCAAGGAAGCTTGACGGGGGCTTCGACTATCTTCCCGGCAAGGGGGGGGGGGGCTCACCGGGGCCTTGTGCTAGGTGTGTTCATCATGTCCATGGGACGGACGTGGCCTTGGGTGTCCTCCCGGCAAGACAAGATTGCCGGGGCCTTGAATATATTGGGGGCGAGTCTTGTCTGGATTCCGCCGTGCCCTGCCGTCAGGAGCTCTTTGCGCCCGTGCACAAGTCTGGGGCACTAGAGACCCAGTCTTTAGTGCACTGACAACATCATAGACATCGCATACTTATCTCACATCAACCTTCCAAATTTCTCACTAAAATGTGGGTTAGTGGAACCAAAGATAATATCATCCACATAGATTTAGCACACAAATAGGGTCGGTGCACTAGTAATGGGGTACCTAGTGCCCCTGACTCATGCACACACGTGAAGAGCACCACCCCTTAAAGGCAACCGCCAACCCAAGCAAGTATCCAGAACCAGATGTCGGCAAGACCTACATACTAGCCCAAGATGGGCCTAAGACGCGCCAAGAATCCCCGACACCTGCCGGGGACCAAGGCATAGGCATCCTCAAGAAGACCCGACAAGTCACCCTCCAGGAAGCGCGAGCCAATCTGCCATCGCTCCACATCATCGTCACACCAGTCACTTATCGATGAGGTGTCGAGCTCCCAGATGACTAAGTGACTCTCGTTGAGCACGTGTCGACATGCTAGAAGACATATTATGCCCCCTTGACACCCGTCCATAGGCTTGTCAGGCTGTTGTGCAAATAGTTAGCTAGAGCGGTGGAAGGAGCTTGCCGGGGACACACCCCCGCTCGCCACCTAAGCCAGCATTTATGGCATTTTGTCTTGAGTGCCAGAATTAGGTATGATAGTATAGTTAGATACCTAATCATGTATGTTTGCCATTGTGGACGCCCCTTGAGCTATAAAAGGAGGCCCAAGGTAACCAAGCACATGATTCGGACCCTAGAACATTTGTACGCACATAGTAGCTCTCCGCGGCAACCCTTGTCGGGGAAGAGCACCGTGCGAGCTTTGCCTTCCCCAAATCAACCCACCAAAGTAGGAGTAGGGTTTTACGCTTCTCAGCGGCCCGAACCTGGGTTAACGCCTTGAGTACAATCATCATTTTGCCTCGTAGTTTCTTCTCTTTGCGCAACGTGATCTCCCCACCGAACAACGAAAGGGCCAATGGCCCCATAGGTGATCGAGTTCAACCTTCCCCGACATCTTTAGCAAACCAGGCAGGGAGAATCAGTCGCACAAACTTGAGATTACGAGCAACATGCTGAACTTCGTCGTTGTTCTTTTTCCTCATGGTTCCCAAAAAGAAGACCAGCACAGACGCCCATCCAAATCAATCACGCGGACACTGCTGGCACCACGACCGTGGCAGGGGATGCAGGCAACGCAATCGGCACAGAAGGCGCCATCATCGTGTCCCCCGCGGCTAAAGCCAGAACAAAGAGCGCTAGCGGAGAGTAGCAGCGACATCCTCACGACCTTGGCCCTCGTGTTGCGGGCGGATGGGATATCCAGACTCCACCCTTCTACCGCACTAGTGGCCGCTATCACAAAAAGGGGAGCCCAATCCAAAGCAAGCCGCGATCCATCGGTTGCGCGTGCCACCGATGCGGCTGGTGGGTCTGAGCCTCGTCGAGAGCAAGATGGAGTGCTTAATGAAGCCGTGGATCCACGATCTCAGCCTCCCCCGAGTCAGACCGCCACGGCGACCGGTGCACGACGACAAGGGTGTGACGACACTCCTCTTGGTTCCACCAGAAGTCAACAATGTTGCGGTCCACCTCACTGCCCATGCCGGACACAGCTGTGGAGGCAATGGCGCACGCTCAACTCCTGTTAACTTTTCCACCAGCAGCTGACAATGGATGAGTGGAGGGCCACCATCCATAGTTTCATTGGCTTCGCTGAAGCGAGAGAATCAAAACAAGCACGACCGTCCCGTTGTCCATGGACGATGGAGGCGGCCCAGACTGACATCGTGTTGAGGGGGCCACACGAATGGTGCAGTCACCTCCTCGACAGCAAACCGAAGGGCAGCCACAACAGGGTCCACACGCTAACGGGTCTGATGAGGTATCCATGGCCTTGTCCGGCCACACGACCAGCAAGACCAGCGGTGTGTCCTAGAAGACCGGGAGAAGGAGGATGCGCGTGTCACCATTGAATGACACCGGGAAGCACACCATCAATCTGACACGCGCAACAACATAGACACTCACAACCCCACGCCCAGTGCTGGCAAATACCTACCTTACAAGGTCGGATGTCCCGCCTTCACTCACGAGCTGCGATAGGTCCGCTGGCCATCTAGCCAAGCTTTCAAGCCTGAACTAATGAAGAAGTATGATGGAAAGTTGAACCTGGCAGAATTCCTGGCCAACTAAACAATAATCGTTGATGACCCACAAGTGTACGGGATCTATCGTAGTACTTTCGATAAGTAAGAGTGTCGAACCCAGTGAGGAGCAGAAGGAACTAACAAGTGGTTTTCAGCAAGGTATTCTCTGCAAGCACTGAAATTATCGGTAACATATAGTTGTGTGATAAGATGATTCGTAGCAAGTAGCAAGTAACAATAGTAACAAAGGCGCATCAAAGTGGCACAATCCCTTTTGTATCAAGGGACAAGCCTGGAAAAACTCTTATAGGAGGTGAAGCGCTCCCAAGGACACATGGGAATTTCTGTCAAGCTAGTTTTCATCATGTTCATATGATTCGCGTTCGCTACTTTGATAGTTTGATATGTGGGTGGACCGGTGCTTGGGTGCTGCCCTTACTTGGATAAACATCCCACTTATGATTAACCCCTCTCGTAAGCATCCCCAACTACGAAAGAAGAATTAAGACAAAGTCTAACCATAGCATTAAACTAGTGGATCCAAATCAGCCCCTTACAAAGCAACACATAAACTAGGGTTTAAGCTTCTGTCACTCTAGCAACCCATCATCTACTTATTACTTCCCAATGCCTTCCTCTAGGCCCAAATAATGGTGAAGTGTTATGTAGTCGACATTCACATAACACCACTAGAGGAAAGTCAACATACAACACATCGAAATATTGAACGAATACCAAATTCACATGACTACTTATAGCAAGACTTATCCCATGTCCTCAGGAACAAAAGTGACTACTCACAAAGAATAATTATGTTCATGACCATAGAGGTATTGAATAGCATCAAGGATCTGAACATATAATCTTCCACCGAGTAATCCAACTAGCATCAACTACAAAGAGTAATCAACACTACTAGCAACCTTACAAGTACCAATCGGAGTCGCGACACGGACATTGGTTACAAGAGATGAACTAGGGTTTGGAGATGAGATGGTGCTGATGAAGATGTTGATGGAGATGCCTCCCCTCCGACGAGAGGAGTGTCGGTGATGACGATGGCGACGATTCCCCCTCTGGGAGGGAAGTTTCCCCGGCAGGATCGAACTGCCGGAACTCTAGATTGGATCTGCTCAAGTTCCGCCTCGTGGCGGCGGAGAATCCACGAAAAAGCTCCACCCTGATTTTTTTCTGGACGAAACCCTTCATATAGCAAAAGAGGGGGCCAGTGGGCCACCAGGCTGCCCACAAGCCCTGTTGCCGCGGCCAGGGGGGTAGGCCGCGACAACCAGGCTTGTGGGCCCCTGGTTGCTCCCCTCTGACACTTCTTTCGCCCAGTATTTTTTAGAAAATCCAAAAAAATCCACGTTGATTTTCAGGGCATTTGGAGTTGCGCAGAATAGAGGACTCAGACTTGCTCCTTTTCCAGTCCAGTATTCCAGCTGCCGGTATTTTCCCTCTTCATATAAACCTTGCAAAATAAGAGAGAAAAGGCATATGTAAGGTTCCACAAAGTATAATAACAGTCCATAAAGCGATAAATATCAACATGAAAGCATGATGCAAAATGGACATATCAACTCCCCCAAGCTTAGACCTTGCTTGTCCTCAAGCGAAAACCAAGATCCAAAACATGTCCACATGTTTAGGGATGAAGGTGTGGATAAAACAAAATACCGATATGAGGGCATCATGATCACACATAGAACAACAATACATCATAGAGATTCTTAAGGGAAAGTAACAATTCCTTCACAAAGCAAAGTATGAAACAAAAACCTTACCGAGAAGTGGCCAACAATCGTCCAAAGTCATTGAAGCAATTGCAATTTATCATATTATCAGAAAGAGTCAAATAAGAGCTCGCAAAGCAAATCCACATACTCAATCATCTCTTTCGTTTCCCACAATTGTTACAACTCACGTGGTACTCATGATATCAAAGTTTCAGTTGGACACAGAGAAAGATAGGGGCTTATAATTTTGCCTCCCAACCATTTACCTCAAGGGTAAAGTCAACAATAATAAAGCATAAGTATTCAGCTCCAAGTTGATATATGAATATAGATCTTTCCCAAGCATATGACGTTCACCAAGAAAAAGGCTAGATAAGGAATTGGTGAAGATCACCATGACTCTTACAAGGGCAGAAAGTAAAGGTACAAGATAGGCCCTTCGCAGAGGGAAGCAGAGGTTGGCATGCGCTTTTAAGGTTTGGATGTGTGTCCTCTTAGTGCGGAGGAACATCACTTTATATTGCCTCCTCTGATAAAGAACTTTATTATGCAGTCTGTCGCTGTTATGTCTTCCTCATCACAGGTTCGTACAAAGCTTATTTTCCACACACTAATAGATCATACATATTAGAGAGCAATTTTTATTGCTTGCACTGATGACAACTTACTTGAGGGATCTTATTCAATCCATAGGTAGGTATGGTGGACACTCATGGCAAAACTGGGTTGAAGGTTTATGGATGCACAAGTAGTATCTCTACTTGGTGCGGGAGTTTTGGCTAATATGAGGTGGAAGCAATCGTCACATGCTAAGGGATCTCTAATCATATAACATTGTTTGGAACCAAGCAAGCACAATTCATTATGTTGTCTTCCTTGTCCAACATCTACTTCTAAGCATGTAATAGTTTTGTGAGTGCTCACAATTATAGAAAGTGTCTAAGATGATATATTTATATGTGAACCTCTCTTTACTTATTACTTCTTATTAATCGAAACAATGACTGAGGTCTATGTTGGTCTACTCTCAACAAGTTTCAATGATCATACTTGTTATATGTGAAGCTATCACTTTCCATAGGATCATCTCATGATCTTTCTTGCTATCGTTCTTTTCATACTTTTGATCACGACACAAAACAAAGCCCTTGACTAAGATACTGTTTATTATATAGCTCGCAAGCTCGAATACATCAGGGGAGACACAAGGCAAAAGACTCAAACTAAAACACTAAATACTTATTCCACTAAGAGAAGAAATAAAAACTGAAAATGAAAGAACTAAAGCAAAGGTAAAAAGAAAAGATATAAAGGTGATACGATACCAGGGCAACTCCCCCAAGCTTGGCAAAAGCCAAGGGGATTGCCCATACCAATGCTTAGTTGTCTTCCTTTGGTGGTGATGGTGGTGGTGTTGTTGAAGTAGTCTTTACCTTTGATTCCAAGAGAGCTATCAATCTTTGATTTATACCTTTGAGATCTGCGACATGGTTGCGAGCACGAGTTATTTCACGAGAAAGGGAAATATTGCGAGCATGAGTTGTTTCACAAAACCTCAAGAGTTCAATCAAGGAAGGAGACAACACGTGGAGGAAGGGTTGGAGAAAATCTACTCCTTCAACGTCTCCAATGTTGAACATAGGTTGAACTTCCTCCCTAGCTTGGGTTTTCTCCTTAGTTTTGTCCCTGGCTTCCGTGACTTCTACCCTTTTCACATCAGCATCTACTTCTTCATGAACTTGAGGGAGATTATTCTCCCCAACAGATTCGTGAGACATCTTTGCTCTAAATCTGCGGCAGACAACTGGCTCGAAACGAAAACAGAGGAAAATTGCGCGATACGGAGACCAAAACCCTCGGGCGTATATTTTTTTTTGGACCAGAAGGAGTGCTCTGCAAGAAAAAGGAGTCCGAGAGGCACACGAAGTGCCCACAAGCCCTGTTGCCGCGGCCAGGGGAAGACCGCGGCAACCAAGCTTGTGGCCTCCTCGTGCGCTCTCCAGAATGCTTTTTTATTTTTCTAATTTTCCAAAAATTCCAAAATGGAGAAAATTTCCTATTGGAAAAGTTTCGGAGTCCAATTACTTACCGAAATAGATACCTCTTGGTTTTCAGTGTCTGAAACAGGCTGATAAACATCCCTTATGTACTCCTCTGGAGTTATGATATTGATGATATTGGTCTCAACATTTATGGGAGTACCAGAGATATAATGCTTGATTCTTTGCCTATTTACCACCCTAGGGAAATTACCTTTCGTGTTATTTATTTTGATGGAACCGGAACGATATACTTCCTCGACAACGTAGGGACCTTCCCATTTATAGAGAAGTTTGCCTGCGAAGAATCTTAAACGATAATTATATAGGAGGACATAATCACCTACATTGAACTCTCGTTTTTGTATTATTTTATCGTGCCACCTCTTAACATTTTCCTTGAACAACTTGGCATTCTCATATGCCTGGGCCCTCCATTCATCTAATGAGCTAATATCAAACAACCACTTCTCACCGGCAAGTTTGAAATCAAAGTTGAGCTCTTTGATTGCCCAATAAGCTTTGTGTTCCAGCTCAAGAGGTAAATGACAAGCCTTACCATAAACCATTTTATACGGCGACATGGCCATGGGATTCTTATAAGCAGTCCTATAAGCCCATAGTGCATCATCAAGTTTGCTAGACCATTGACGGTCTTTTGTAAGATCAATTTGATCTCCCTATTACTCAACTCCACTTGACCACTAGACTGAGGATGATAAGGAGATGCAACTCTATGGTTGACATTGTACTTAGCGAGCATCTTGCGGAAAACACCATGTATGAAGTGTGAACCACCATCAGTCATCAGATATCTAGGGACTCCAAATCTTGGGAAAATGACTTCTTTAAGCATCTTAATAGAGGTGTGGTGATCAATATTTTTAGTGGGGATAACTTCTACCCACTTAGTGACGTAGTCCATATCAACTAAGATGTGAGTGTACCCATTGGAACTCGGGAAGGGTCCCATATAATCAAAGTCCCAGACATCAAATGGTTCAATGACAAGTGAATAGTTCATAGGCATTTCCTGACGCTTACCGACATTCCCTATTCTTTGGCATTCGTCACAAGACAACACAAACTTACGGGCATCCTTGAAGAGAGTGGGCCAATAGAAACCTGATTGCAATACCTTATGAGCAGTTCTGTCTCCAGCATGGTGTCCTCCGTAAGCCTTGGAATGACACTTCTATAGGATCTGTCCCTGTTCATGTTCAGGCACACAACGTCTAATAATACCGTCTACTCCTTCCTTATAAAGGTGAGGATCATCCCAAAAATAGTGTCTCAAATCAAAGAAGAATTTCTTCTTTTGCTGGTAGGTGAAACTGGGTGGTATGTATTTGGCTACGACATAGTTTGCGTAATCAACATACCACGGTGCACTTTGTGAAGTGCGGATGACATTCAATTGCTCATCGGGAAAGTTGTCATCAATAGGTCGTGGGTCATCAAGGACATTCTCTAGCCTAGACAAGTTATCTGCTACATGGTTATCAGCACACTTTCAGTCAACAACGTGCAAATCAAATTCCTGTAGCAGGAGAACCCATCTGATTAGCCTAGGCTTAGTTTCTCCATGAGGTACTTAATAGCAGCATGATCAGAGTGAATAGTGGCTTTGGAGTCAACTATATAAGATCTGAACTTTTCACATGCAAACACGACTGCTAAAAACTCCTTCTCCGTAGTGGCATAGTTTCTTTGGGCACTGTCTAGAGTTTTACTAGCGTAGTGAATGACATTCAACTTCTTGTCAACTCTTTGTCCTAGAACAACACCAACAACATATTCACTAGCATCGCACATGATTTCAAAGGGCAAGTTCCAATCAGGTGGTTGAACAATAGGTGCGGTTATTAAGGCCTTCTTAAGTATTTCGAAAGCTTCCTCACAATCCTCATCAAAAACAAAAGGAACATCCTTCTGCAAGAGGTTGGTAAGAGGCCTAGAAATCTTAGAGAAGTCTTTAATGAACCTCCTATAGAAACGAGCATGACCTAGGAAACTTCGTATACCTCTGATATCTGTGGGGCAAGGCATTTTATCAATTGCATCTACCTTAGCCTTATGAACTTCAATGCCTTTCTCAGAGATTTTGTGTCCTAAGATGATGCCTACATTAACCATGAAGTGGCACTTCTCCCAGTTCAAGACGAGGTTGGTATCTTTGCATCTCTGTAAGACTCGATCAAGGTCGCTGAGGCAATCGTCAAAGGAAGAACCATAGACGGAGAAATCATCCATGAAAACCTGAACAATCTTTTCACAAAAGTCAGAGAATATAGCCATCATACATCTTTGAAAGGTGGCAGGTGCATTGCACAAGCCAAAAGGCATACGTCTATAATTAAAGGTACCGAAGGGGCTTGTGAAGGTGGTTTTCTCTTGATCAGATTGTGCAACAGGTATTTGCGAGAAACCTGAATAACCGTCTAGAAAGCAGAAGTGTGTGTGTTTAGATAGCCTTTCTAGCATTTGGTCGATAAATGACAAAGGATAATGGTCCTTCCTGGTTGCCTTGTTCAGTTTCCGGAAGTCTATCAACATCCTATAGCCAGTAATAATCCTCTGCGGGATTAGTTCATCCTTATCATTAGGAACGACGGTGATACCTGCCTTCTTAGGGATGCAATGTACTTGACTTACCCAATCACTATGAGCAACAGGATAAATGATTCCTGCTTCCAGAAGCTTCAATATTTCTTTTCTCACTACCTCTTTCATCCTCGGATTTAATCTCCGTTGATGATCAACCACTGGCTTAGAATCAGGATTGGTTTTAATCTTGTGATGACATAGAGTGGGACTAATACCCTTACGATCATCAAGAGTATATCCAATAGCAGCACGGTGCTTCCTCAATGTTTTTAATAACTTCTTCTCTTCTTGACTCGAGAGGTGAGCACTATAATAATAGGATATATCTCCTTCTCATCAAGATAGGCATACTTAAGAGTATCTGGTAACTGTTTTAGCTCGAACACAGGATCACCCTTTGGTGGGGGAGGATCCCCAAGCAGTTCAACAGGCAGATTATTCTTGAGAATAGGATATTGTTCCAAGACAATTTTATCTATCTCATCTCTTTCCTCCATATGCACATCATTTTCATGCTCAAGCAGATATTGCTCTAAAGGATCCGTAGGAGGTACGTCAATAGAGGCAAGAGCAATGATTTCATCCCTACCAGATGACTCTTTTTCATTGGGTTGTCTTCCAAACTTGGAGAAGTTAAATTCATGAGACACACCCTCGAGACTAATAGTGACAGTCTGTTTAATGCAATCAATGTGAGCATTGACAGTGTTGAGAAAGGGTCTACCAAATATGATGGGACAAAAGCTATCTTGTGCAGTAGCAAGGACGAGGAGATCAGTAGGATACTTCGTCTTACCACACAGGACTTCTACGTCTCTCACAATTCCCAGAGGGGCAGATAGTGTCTCTATTAGCTAGCATAATAGTGACATCGATGGGTTCTAACTCAGCAGGTGCAATCTCATGTTTGATTTCATCATATAGGGAACGGGGTATTGCACTAACACTAGCACCCATATCACATAAACCATGATAACAGTGATCTCCTATCTTGACAGAAACAAGGGGCAGGCCAACTACATGTCCGTATTTGTCTTTCGCGTGAGGTTTAGCTATTCTAGCGGAGTCCTCACAGAATTTAGTAACATGCCTGTTTATGTCTTCGACTAAGAGATCTTTGATAATAGCAACACTAGGTTCAACTCTAATTTCCTCAGGCTTCGTTCGGTTACCCAAGGTAGAATCCAAGTGTGGATTCTACCCTCCCAGGGATTGGGTGATCCTCGTCATTTCACCCACCCCCACCATTCCCCATCCATAGAAATCCCTGTGTGCATAGTATGTGTTCGGTTGCTCCCCTTCTAATTCATACTAAAAGACAACCAGTCACCCAAACGAATATGTGAGCAGTATACTGAAAGACAAACTTATCTCAAATAGACAGCAAAATATTTATCATACAAATTTACAGTATATGTCACCCAAACGAAGCTGGAGTATATGTCATACAAATTTATCTCAAATAGACAGCAAAATATTTCTAAAAATTCTCAGTTATTCTAAGCTAGAGTCCATCAACTTTCAGAAAATGTTTTACAATCTCTCCAAAATCGTTTAAGATATACTAGAAATGTTACATAATTTATCTCATCGATGCCGCTTCCATAGCGATTGATGCACTGCATTGGCAATAAAGGCAGTTAGTCCATATCAAAGAACTAATATGTGAGCAGTATACATGAACAAAGAAATAAATATGAGATGTCTTACTTCTCGCAATCAACAATCAAGAAATAATCATGAACTAATATACATGAACAAATAACTAATATGTTTCAATGTGAGCAAAGAAATACTGAAGAAATACTGAAGAAATAATCATGAACTTATATACATGAACAAAGAAATAAATATGAGATGTCTTACTTCTGGCAATCAACAATCAAGAAATAATCATGAACTAATAATCTCAAATATTGAAGAATAACAGCAGCACCACAACCACAGTGGGCTGGAACTGCATACATGCATTTGAATCAACCAGCACACCAGCCCCAAGCACCGATCCAATATCTATAATAAATCAACCATGAAGAGCAGCCCCACTCTCTTATTAATCCCCAATCTATCTACTAATCTCCTTCCTCACCCATCCCAATCTCCTTTTCCTTAAAAAATAAGACTATCATATTTGAAATATTTGTCATGTATTATTTACTTATTTTAATTCAGGCTAGAACAACACATTTTGCAGTTGTTATATTACAGTAGCAATGAGCAGGCCAAACAACAATTGATAAAAAAACAGGGGAGCTTCATGTGAGTACCTGAGTTATTCCATTTCTGCTCTCAGCCACATAAGAGCGGTCTCCGGTCTGGCACTCATGAAAATCTCTCGGTTCTCGGGGATCTTGAACACTCGGAAAGCCTTGACTTCTTCCTCGGGTGTGATATCCATTGTTTTCAGCAGACCAATGCAATTTTTGATAGAGTACTCGTCCACAACCCTTGGCTTGTTCCTCTCATCTTCCACCTGCTTCGCCCTTATTTCCAAGTACTTCTCCATCATTGCAGCCACATCACTATTCGCCCCCTCCGCCTCTTTGGTTCTTTTTCTTGTCCATTTCTTTAGGGTGCTATAGCTAAACTTGGTTGCGTTTGATGGGGCTCCACAACAATATTTTCTTGCACGAACACCTCCTCAACATCTTCATCAATCTGCACCCTTTCTCCTCCAAGATTCTCGCCATTGTCTGATGGTTCTCCTCCAATATTATCACCATGGTATGATGTTTCTCCATGATTCTCGTGAAGATACTCACCAGCTCCTCCCAGATTCTCGAATTGTGCTTGGGTTGAGTACTGTGATGACTCGATAGATGTGAAGTTGTATGTCCCTTCAGCAGTTTGGCCTATAAGTTAAAGTGACAATCGAATATAAGTTTTCAAAATAAAAGACCGAACAAACATAAAACAATGACATGAGTATATGAATGAAGTTGATAACTGACCATCATGCAATTCTCCCAAAGCGTCAAAAAGAGGGAAACCTTTTGTCTTGAACTTTCCAGCTTTAGGGTGTGACTACATAGTTGACCAAAACAATGAGATTAGAGCATGCAACAAAGCAATGAAATGTTTTGGGAATAACAATGACATTCTTACTATGATAATGATTTTCCAAAGTGGTGGATCTACTAGAATCTTGCACTACTGGTCATCCCATGAAACACCGCTTTGCTTCCTTATCTCTTTAATCATCCTATAATCTCTTTTCAACTCTTTCTCCTTTTCTTGGATCTTCTTCTTCTCGTACCTAGCATATGGATTCTTCTGGTGGAATTTCTTCACTATCTTATTCCATGCTTCAGAGCTCCATCCATTTTGCCCTTGTGTTCAGGTGTAGCATGCTCACGAAGCAAGTCCACGAGATCTTTCTCAAGGCTTGCATTCCATTGTGCTATATCTTCTGCATTCCACGTATCATGTTAATATACCTTTTTCTATCTTAACTATTTTCACATAGCTAGAGAAATATTTAAGATTGTACAAGAGCTAGTTTATTACCTTTTGGAGACCCTCTCCTCCTCTTTTCCACACTCCCTGTAGGGGGTGACGCTCTATGCCTTTCGGCAACTTCTTTCATGAGGTTCAACCTTGGTGATCCTCGAGCAGTCATCATAATGATTTTTGGACAAAACAAGTATCCAAGTGACTATTTATAACATGAGATGAAAGTAAAACAAGTTTCAAAGTGACAAATTATTACAAGCTTTATTGTTCCCTAAGGTTGCCGCTGATAATCTGCCCACATTTGATGAGCAATTACATCCCTAAGGTTATCGCCTTCATGGTTGACTTGATGATTTTGAGGATTGTCACCATCAGAAAGATCCACAAAATTCATGGGGGGTATGTTGTTTGGTTGATTATCTAACCAACTCTCATCTCCTTGGTGAGATCGAATGATGTTATGTAAGATTGCTGCTGCTGCTGGAAGCTTGACTTGATTCTCTATTCGATGATGTGTACCCACTTTCAGAATTGAGAACCGCTTCTTCAAGACTCCCAATGCCCGTTCGATATGATTTCGTAACACGGCATGCCGATGATTAAAGAGCTCCCTATGATTTTGGGGTCGACGGCGACCGCGTGCAAACTCCTTGAGATGGTACCGAACACCACGGTACGGTGCCAAGAAGTAAGGAGTGTTGGCATAACCGCCATCAACCAGATAAAACTTGCCCGGAGGTACCTGAAACCCATTGTTAAGTGCTGAGCGAAGAACTCTAGCATCAGTCGCGGATCCCTCCCAACCACAAGAAATGAAGGTGAAGTTTAAGTCGAAGTCACACACGACCATAACATTATGGCTGAGGGTCCCTTTCCTATTTCTAAATGGTGCGGCCTTTTCTCCTGAAATTGTTATGGGAACATGTGTCCCATCAATGGCCCCGATGCAGTTCTACAACAAAATAGTACAAGTCAGCATCTAAAACATGAAGAGTAAGATCTCAATTTGGATGGACGATGTGGATGGAAGTTGACGAAGCAAAAACCTGAAAATAAGGAAAGAATCTCGTGCTCGATTGAATCTTTGGATGTACTTGATCATGATTTGGAGGCTTCAAGAAATGCTTAGATAGAGTAGGGATGATGTTGAAGAAATGCTTCATGTCCCAATGGAAAGTATCCCCGCTGTGACCAAAACGAACTTGAAGATCTTTGAAGGAAGAATTGTGGGATAACATCCACAGAAACGATGCTAGTTTCTCTTCGACTTTAATTCTAGTGTCAGACACCAAATTCTCGCGTCGAAGATAACTAACCAAAGATCTGAAAATATAAGGTTCCATCCTAAATGCTACCAGGCATTTTTTGATGTGTCCTTCGAGTAACTCATTAACAAACATATTGCCTGTTAGCAACGACGTATGACGCCGAATCCTCGGCTCCCTACTAGCAACTCCACCGGTCTCCATCAAATGTAGCGCAGGGAAAACAAATAGCATCATTTCGTCATCCTCCTCCTCCCTCTTCCTAATGCAATCCCTCATATCTGAATCCATTTTATGACTAAAGAAGAAAAAGACCACTAGTTATCACTACTACAACAGATAAGAAGATCAAAAATAAAGATGATGTACGAAACCTGAAAACAATTTAATGTGCTGTGGAACAGAACCTGAATCTTGTTTAGGGGTTACTCGAAACAAGTACGTACAGTAGGCTCAAAAGCAGAAATTATTATCTTGTGTGTGAAGCTGAACTAGGCAGACTGAATTGATTTTGGTTTTCAAGTTCCAAAGTCATCCACTAGTTAACTTTCGGCATATAGTACTATTAAACTGAAGAACTTTTATCTGAAAGAAAGCAGAGTAGAACGGAAAACAATAGTTTCCATATGAGGCAAGGTTCAGAGTAGATTTTAGTATCCAGCCATAAATCCAACAGTCACAACGTTGTGCATGTTGACCACCTACTGATTTGATTCAACAACATGTACTGATTAATCTCTATAATCCTACAGCAGTTTAGAGCCTTCAGACCATTACCAAGTCTGAACTCCTAATTAACTGAAACAGATTGGCAAAATTTTCAGATGTTAACTCCTAATTAACTGAAACACCTACTGATGCAGCCACATCATTGTGCCTGTTGACCACTTACTGATGTGAGGTTATCACTCACCAGCCACATATGAATGGCCTTTCTTGGAGCCATTAAACAACCAACCCACGGTTGCCTTTCTTGCTTGCAGAGCCCTGACCTGAACCTGAACCTAAACCTTTCGCGTTGCTCCCGGCCAGGTGGACGCCATGGAGGAGGGGAAGAAGAAGCAGACGGGGAGGCTGCAGAAGGACCTGAGGAAGGTGGCATTTTTACCTGCAGACGGGGAGGCTGCAGGTCAGGTCGAGCTCCTGCTCTCTCCTCCTCGCTGCCGCCGTCTCCTCCCCTCCTCCTGGTCTCGTCCTCTCCCCTTCTGGATCAAAAGGGAGCTCTGATCTGCACGGATCTGGCACACAAACACAGCCGACGGCAGCTCCGGCTGATTTAGGCACGGATCTGGCCGAGAAACGCAGGCAGGGCGGAGTATGTACCTCTGGTAGGTTCGTGGAGGAGGAAGGGATAACGCTCGCGGAAGGTTGGTGCTTCTTTGTTCCCGCTGATGCCGTGCCCTCCGTCCCCGCGGCCGTCACCTTCGCCGCCGTCGCTGTCGCCTAGGGTTCACGAGAGGAGAGGCGTTTCTGTTTTTTGGAAGGAGAGGTGGGGGTTGATTCCATGGGAGGAGAGGTGGGGGTTGATTCCTTGCTGAAACCCGGCGGTTTTGGACGGGATGTAATCCCGGTCGGGTTTAACCGAAGACAGTTAAGTGGTTCACAGGTATTTAATCCCGGTCGGGGAAAAACCCCGAGGTTTGACCGGGTTTCGGCGTCGATCCCGGCGGGGGAAGGCCTAACCGAACGAAGCCTCAAGGGATGCAAGTGGTCTAATGTAACCCCTACGTATCACAGTTGGAGCTTTAGAATAATCCTTTTTCCTAGCAGGGTAAGGTGGTTTCTCACCGTAGGCACAAGGAACAATAGGATCACTAAAGGCAATGACTTTCTCCTCAACTAGATTGGGTTTAACTATGTTGATTTCTACAGGAGGGTGATACTTAAACCACTTCTCTTTGGGAAGATCAACATGAGCAGCAAAAGATTCACATAGAGAAGCTACTATCTCAGAGTCAAGTCCATACTTAGCGCTAAAATCTCTAGAAGTGTTTGTTTCAACAAAAGATTTAACGCAATCAAACTAGAAATTCATACCTGACTCCTTACCTTCTTCAAGCTCCCAATCTTCAGAGTTACGTTTGATTCTTTCCAATAAATTCCATTTGTGGTCAATATCCTTCTTCATAAAAGAACCGGTACACGAAGTGTCAACCATGGTACAATCTTCATGGGAAAGCCGAGCATAAAAGTTTTGAGTGATAATTTCTCTGAGAGCTCATGATTGGGGCATGAATATAGCATTGATTTAAGCCTCCCCCAAGCTTGAGCTATGCTTTCCCTATCACGAGGCCAAAAGTTATAAATATAATTCCGATCACGATGTACTAAATGCATAGGATAAAACTTTTGATGAAATTCCAATTTCAACCGATTGTAGTCACATGATCCAGTATCATCACATAGCCTATACCATGTCGACGCCTTATCCTTCAAAGATAAAGGAAAGACTTTCTTCTTTACCTCATCCTCGGGCAAACCTGCAAGCTTAAATAAACCAAAAACTTCATCTACATAGATTAGATGCAAGTCTGGATGTGATGATCCATCTCCTGTAAAAGGATTAGCCAGCAGTTTCTCAAGCATACCCGAAGGAATTTCATAAAAGATATTTTCAGTAGTTACCTCAGGTTGAGAAACAACTCCTCGTGCTTCCGTTCGTGGTGAAGATACCCCGAACAAACTCCTCAAAGGAACAGTTTCCATAGTGACAAGTGGCAATAAATTTCAGCACAGTATATAAATGTTTCCTTACCAAATTCCACTTACCAAAGGCGCTTCCCTCCCCGGCAACGGCGCCAGAAAAGAGTATTGATGACCCACAAGTATAGGGGATCAATCGTAGTCCTTTCGATAAGTAAGAGTGTCGAACCCAACGAGGAGGAGAAGGCTCTGATAAACGGTTTTCAGCAAGGTAATAACGGCAAGCACTGAAAGTAGCGGTAACAAGTGATGGTGTAGTGAGGTGAAACGTAGCAAGCAAAAAGTAACAAGTAACAGGTAGTAGCAACGGTGCAGCAAGTGGCCCAATCCCTTTTGTAGCAAGGGTCAAGCCTGAACAAAGTCTTATAAGAGGAAAAACGCTCCCGAGGACACACGGGAATTTTTGTCATGCTAGTTTCATCATGTTCATATGATTCGCGTTCGTTACTTTGATAGTTTGATATGTGGGTGGACCAGCCCTTGGGTACTGCCCTTACTTGGACAAGCATCCCACTTATGATTAACCCCTCTCGCAAGCATCCGCAACTATGAAATAAGAATTAAGACAATGTCTAACCATAGCATTAAACTAGTGGATCCAAATCAGCCCCTTATGAAGCAACACATAGACCGGGGTTTAAGCTTCTGTCACTCAGCAACCCATCATCTACTTACTACTCCCCAATGCCTTCCTCTAGGCCCAAATATGGTGAAGTGTTATGTAGTCGACGTTCACATAACACCACTAGAGGAAAAAACAACATACATCATATCAAAATACCGAACGAATACCAAATTCACATGACTATTATTAGCATGACTTATCCCATGTCCTCAAGAACAAAAGTAACTACTCACAAAGCATAATCATAATCATGATCAGAGGTGTAATGAATAGCATCAAGGATCTCAACATAAACTCTTCCACCAAGTAATCCAACTAGCATCAACTACAAAGAGTAATCAACACTACTAGCAACCTTAGAAGTACCAATCGGAGTCGTGAGACGGAGATTGGTTACAAGAGATGAACTAGGGTTTGGAGAGGAGACGGTGATAATGAAGATGTTGATGGAGATGCCTCCCCTCCGACGAGAGGAGTGTTGGTGATGACGATGGCGACGATTTCCCCTCTGGGAGTGAAGTTTCCCCGGCAGGATCGTCCTGCCGGAGCTCTAGATTGGATCTGCTCAAGTTCTGCCTTGTGGCATAACCCAGTCTTAGTTCTGAAGAAGAACGACACTTTTCGCATGTGCATAGACTATACAGACCTCAACAAACTTGTCTGAAGGATCCTTTTGCCCTTCCCCCGATCAAATCATTGACTCTACGACGGGTTGTGAGTGTTTGTGCTTTCTCGATGCTTACTCTAGTTATCACCAGATCAAGATGGCAAACGAGGAAAAGGAGAAAACAACCTTTATCACTCCTTTTTGGTGTTTTTTGCTATCTCTCAACGCCTTTTAGACTCAAGAGCGCAGGGGCAACTTATCAACATGGCATTCAGAATTGGATGCACAGTTAGATTGGACGTAACGTTCATGCTTATGTCAATGACATCATGGTGAAGTCACAGAAGAAGGAGACACTTCTAGGCGATCTCAAGGAGACATTTGACAATCTTCGGGTGTATCAGGCGAAGCTCAACCCGACCAAGTGCTTGTTTGGGGTTTCTGCGGGAAAATTACTAGGATTCCTGGTGTCCGAGCGTTGTATTGAAGCTAACCCGGACAAGATCAAGGTGGTAACTTCGCTTGGGAAGCCGACTAACATTAATTAGGTCCAGCGTATGGCGGGTCGTATTGCGACACTCAGTCATTTCATAAGTCGCCTTGGTCAGAAGGCCATCCCTCTTTATCAGTTGCTCATAAAAACGGATCACTTCGTTTGGACCGATGCGGCTAATGAGGCTTTCGATGCCCTTAAGAAGCAACTTGCTGAGCTGCCCATGCAGGCAGCCCCGGCTGATATAGAGCCAATGCTCTTGTACATTGCTGCTAACTCTAAAGCGGTGAGTGTAGCGGTGGTTGTTGAACGCAAGGAAGAAGGCAAGGAATAACCTGTTCAGCGGCGAGTATATTTTGTAAGTGAAGTATTGACCCTGTCCAAACAGAGGTATCCAAATTGGCAGAAGCTGGTCTTTGGGATCTTCATGGCAAGCCAGAAGTTAAATCACTACTTCCTGGAGCACCTAATCACCATGGTCAGTTCCCTGCCAATTGGGGACATTATACAGAACCGAGAAGCCACTGGGCGGATTGCTAAATGGCAAATAGAGCTTGGTCCTCATCATGTGAAGTATATGCGTCACACAGCCATCAAGTCTCAAGCTCTGGTGGACTTTATCAACGATTGGACCGAGTTGCAGATTTCGGAAGATAGGCCTCATATCACATACTGGACTATTCAATTTGATGGCTCAGGGCAGTTGGAAGGCTTAGGAGCTGGAGTGGTGTTATCGTCCCCAAGAGGTGACAAGTTTTGCTACGTTTTGCGACTCATGTTTCCTTGCACCAACAATGCGGCTGAGTATGAGGCGTTACTCCATGAGCTCACGATAGCTAACGACGAGGAACCTGGGATTCTAAAGATCCATTGATGGCAGCTTATAGGTGTGCGGTAACCGAGGTGGTGGGTTATTTCCATGGCTACTAGGTTGATCATATTGATCATTGACAGAACAAGGCGACTGATGCTCTATCCCGACTCGGATCAAAACGTAAGCCTGTTCCCCCCATGTGTTCTTGGATGTCTTACATAACCCTTCTGTGAAGTTGCTTTCTGAAGAAGACATAGCAGTTCCTGACCCAGAATCACAGTTGGTGGTGGATCTCCGGGCGATTCTTGACTGGTAGTACCGTACATGGCTTATCTTGCCTGAGGCGAGTTGCCAACTGATGAAGTTTTTGCTAGGAAAATCGTGCGGCGGTGCAAGTCCATGGTTATACATAAAGGTGAGTTGCACAAACGAAGTACCTGTGGGGCTTTCTAGTGCCATGTTTCGCCAGAAGAAGGGCGATATATTCTCAATGGGATACATGCAGGCGACTATGGACATCACGCCGGGTCACGATCTTTGGTGTCAAAAGCTTTTCGCCATGGTTTCTACTGGTTGACGGCTCATGCCGATGCAGAGGATATAGTACACCGATGTGATGGATGTCAGAAGTTAGACGTCAAGTACATGTGCCGGCTCAGGAGTTGTGCATGATCCCAAGTACGTGGCGTTTCGTAGTTTGGGGGCTTGATATGGTTGATAAATTTACAATCTGGGGACTAATGTTGGGGATATTAGCCCGCCACGAGACCCGCCCTAGGGGGCCGGGTCAAGATGATGGTGGCTCAACATTCATACTCAAGACGGGCCCTAACCTATGAAGCAGAAGGCACAAGGCGTTTACCAACGAGAGCCGGTTGCGGCCCAAGACACGAAGATGGCGACTCATGGCCCATGCAGAAGAAGAGTCACGAGGAGTTTCCTTGGTTAAGGGGTAAGGCGAGTTAGAGACATACCAGGTCATGAATTGTAACGCGACCCAGACTCTTGTAAACCTAGGACCTCGAACTGTATATAAAGGTGAGTCTCTAGGACTGGTAATTTTAAGGTTAACATCAGTCCAGAGCTAGGTCAGGCGAATCCACACCCTTGAAATCCATTTCCACAGCAATGTACACATAGCAGGACATAGGCTTTTACCTCAAGCTAAGGGGCCGAACCTGGGTAAAATCGTGGCTTGCTCATTGCTAACCCATTTGAGTTGCCACATGGTTGCGATGCCCTCATCTCGAATTCCTCTGAGGAGGACATCTGCCATGACAAAACCATGACAATATGCGTAGTGCAGCACCAAGTTGAAGCGGCATATGCATATGACCAAGCAATGCATGGTAGCGATTGCGAAAAGGGATGATACGTCCATTTTGCTACATGAATTATTATTTATATTTATGATATTCTTGTCCATTATTCCTCATTATGTTACAATTCTTATGCATTTTCTCTCTAAATATGCAAGGTACATCACAAAGAGGGAAATTACTGCAAACTAGAATTCTAGACCCGAAAACCGGGAAAAAGGCTGAAAAATCATTGGAGTCCAATTGACGTGAAAATACATAGAGAATTTTTATGGAATATTTAAATATTATTTGGCCAAAAATATACGAGAGGGGGGTCACCTACTGGCCACAAGCCAAGAGGGCGCGCCTTGTTGCCTTGTGAGTCCCCTGCAGGTCTCCCGACCCCCTCTTCTCCTATATGGTCTGTTTTGATCTAGAAAAGATCATAAGGATACTTTGGGGACAAAGCACACCCGTCTCAAGGAGGAATCCTGGACATAGGTCCTTATTCTCTGTGGTAGAGAGATTCTGCCACGAAACTTCCCTTTGGGAGGGTGAAATCAAAGCCATCGTCATCAACAATGCTTCCTCCTCCGTGAAAGGACCAATATTCATCAACATCTTCACCAACACCATCTCATCTCAAACCCTAGTTCATCTCTTGTATTTAATCTTTGTCTCAAAACCTCAAGTTAGTACCCATGGGTTACTAGTAGTGTTGATTACGTCCCATAGTTGATGCTTGTTGGTTTACTTGGTGGAAGAGATTATGTTGAGATCCTTAATTACTATTATTATACCACTGATCTTGAATATGTTGATGAGGCGTGAGTAGTTACTATTGTTCCTAAGGACACGAGATAAGTCTTGTTATAAGTAATCTTGTGAAGTTGGTATTCGTTCGATATTTCGATGATGTGTATGTTGTCGCTTCTCAGTGGTGTCGTGTGAACATCGACTACATGACACTTCACCATGTTATGGGCCTAAGGAAAGGCATTGTGGAGTAACAAGTAGATGATGGGTCGTGAGAGTGACACAAGCTTAAACCCCAGTTTATGCGTTACTTCATGATGGGCTGATTTGGATCCACACGTTTAATGATGTGGTTAGATTTACCTTAATTCCTCTTTCATAGTTGTGCATGCTTGCGAGAGGGGGTAATCATAAGTGGTTGCTTGTTTAGCAAGAACAACACCTTAGCACTAGTCAACTCACATATCATACTATCAAAGTGACGAACATGAATCAACTCAAAATGATGAACATGACTAGACAGAAATTCCCATGTGTCCTCGGGGTATTTTTCCTCATATAAGAGTACTTTCCAGGCTGTCCTTTTCTATAAAAAGTATTGGGCTATCTTCTTGCATACTTGTTTCTATTGTTAATTTTCACTTATTACGAATTATCTTGTTTCAAAACTATGTATCACTCTTACTCATAGCACTTGCAAACAATACCTTGCTGAAAACTGCTTATCATTTCCTTATGTTTCTCGTTGGGTTCGACACTCTTACTTATCGAAAGGACTATGATTGATCCCCTATATTTTTGGGTCATCAAGACTCTTTTCCGGGGCTGTTGCCTGGGAGTGAAGTGCCTTTGGTAAGTAGAAATTTGTAAGGATATATTTTTGGTACATGTTTAAATTTACTGTTGCTTGTTACTATGGATGGTCACCCTTTGAATGGCTTGTTCGGGGCATCTTTGCCTCAAACGGAAGTGGATAAGGTTGTATCTCAATGCACTGAACCCACTGAAAATATTTATTATGAGATTCCTTTGGGTATCTTAGAGAAAGTGCTAACTAGTCCCTATAATGGTACAACTCATCCTGATTACCACTTGATATATGTCGATGAGATTAGTGGATTGTTTAATCTTGCAGGTTTATGTACAGACAAAGTTAAGAAGAAGGTTTTCCCTTTATCTTTGGAATGAAAGGCATTGATGCAGTATAGGCTATTGTATGATATTGGATAATGGGACTGGATTCGTTTGAAGCTGGAATTTCATCACAAGTTTTATCCTATGCATCTAGTTCATCATGACGAGAACTTTATATATAATTTATGTCCTTATGAAGGAGAAAGCATCTCTCGAGCTTGGGGATGCTTAAATCTATGATTCACACCTGTCTCAACCATGATATCTCAAGATAAATTATTATACGGAATTTTTATGCTCGACTTTCTCATAACGATCAATCATTACTCGATTCTTCCTCTACTTAGTCCTACATGAAGAGGAATATTGAATTAAAATGGGATCTTCTCGAAATAACTAAATGCTACTCTGAAAATTGGTAATCCGACAAAGGTAAAGAGTTAGGTATAAATCTTAAGTTTGATTGTGTTAAATCTTTTCTGGAAATTCATTCTTTTCATAAGCTTAGCAATAAATATGGTCTTGACTCTCAGATAGTAGCTTCTTTTTGTGAATCATTTGCTACTCATGTTGTTCTCCCTAAGGGGAAGTGGTTTAAATATCATACACCCATTGAAGAACCATTAAATGAACATGTTAAAGCTAATAAGGAACAAATAATTCTTAACCATATTGATCCAGTTGTTCCTACTTCTTACATTGAGAAACCACCTTTTCCTGTTAGAATTAACGAACATGCTAAAACTTCAACTTTGGTTAATAAAAATTACATTAGAACACATAAACATTCTGAACAAATAAATGTTGAGCCTACTATTGCTATGGTTAAAGATCTCTGAGTTGATAACAATGATGGACATCTTATTTTTTTCTGTGATAAAGCTACTATAATTGCAAACTTGGTTAGAAATCATCAAGATAAGTTTGACAAAAATAAACCCATTGATGGTATGCCTGTTGTTTCTGTTAAGATTGGAGATCATTGTTATCGTGGCTTGTGTGACATGGGTGCTAGTGTTAGTGCTATACATTTTACTCTATATCAAGAAATTATGAATGACATAGCACCCTCTAAAAATGAATATATTCATGTCGCTATTAAACTTGCAAACACAAACACAATTTCACTGCTTAGGATATTTAGAGATGTTGAAGTCTTGTGTGGAAAAGTGAAGTACCCTACGGATTTCTTAGTACTTGGTTCAGAGCAAGGTAAACTATGTTCCAATTTATTTGGTAGACCTTTCTTGAATATCGTTAACACTAAAAATAATTGTGCTACACAGAAGGTCAAAGTAGGCTTTGGTGATGTGTCTCACAAATTAGATTTCTCTAAGTTTTGTAGACAACCACATGAGAAATAATTACCTAGTAAGGATGGAATTATTGGTCTTGCTTCTATTGTCGTGCCTCCTAGTGATCCATTAGAACAATACTTGCTAGACCATGAAAATGATATGCATATGAATGAGAGAGATGAGATAGATATTATATTTCTTAGACAAACACCTATTCTTAAACACAACTTACCAATTGATATCTTAGGGGATCCTCCTCCACCCAAGGGAGATCCCGTGTTTGATCTAAACAAATTACCAGATACTTTGAAATATTCTTATCTTGATGAAAAGAAGATATATCATGTTATTATTAGCACTAACCTTTCAAATCATGAATAAAAGAGATTACTTAAAACTTCGAAGAAGCACAAGGCTGCTATTGGATGTACTCTCGATGATCTTAAGGGTATAAGTCCCACTCTATGCCATCACAAGATTAGTATGGAACCATATGATAACCTGTCGTTCATCATAACCGCCTCTTCAATCCTAAGATGAAGGAAGTGGTAAGAACTGTAATATTAAAGCTTCTCGAGGCATGTATAATTTATCCTATTGCTAATAGTAGATGGGAACGTCTTGTTTACTGTGTTCCTAAGAAAGGAGGTATAACTATTGTTCCTAATGACAAAAATGAACTTATTACACAAAGAATCATAACTCGTTATAGGATGGTAATTGATTTCAAGAAATTAAACAAAGATACAAGAAAAGATCGTTACCCCTTGCTTTTTATTGATAAAATGTTAAAAAGGTTATCTAAGCACACACTTTTGTTTTCTTGATGGATATTCTGGTTTCTCGCAAATACATGTGTCAGAAGAGGATCAAGAGAAAACTGCTTTCACATGCCCTTTTGGAACTTATGCCTATAGACATATGGCTCTTGGTTTATGTAATGCACCTGCTACCTTTCAAAGATGTATGAGTGCTATATTCTCTGATTTTCGTGAAAAGATTGTTGAGGTTTTCATGGATGATTTTTCTGTATACTGGACTTCTTTTCATGATTACTTGAGCAACCTTGATCGAGTTTTGTAGAGATGCGAGGAAACTCACCTGGTCTTGCATTGGGAGAAGTTCCACTTTATGGTGAATGAATGTATAATACTTAGGCCTAAAATATTTGAATGAGGCATTGAGCTAGACAAGGCTAAAGTTGATGCAATAGAGAAAATGCCTTGTCCTAAAGATATCAAAGGTATAAGAAGTTTTCTTGGTCATGCTGGTTTTTATAGGCGTTTCTCTAAAGATTTCTCAAAAATTTCTAGGCCACTAACTAATATCCTTAAAAAATATTCCTTTTGTTTTTGATGATGATTGTGTAGAAGAAATTGAAATACTTAAGAAAGCCTTGATTTCTACACCTATTGTACAACCACCTGATTGGAATTTACCATTTGAGATTATGTGTGATGCTAGTGATTATGTTGTTGGTGATGTTCTGGGGTAAAGAGTTGACAAGAAATTGAATGCTATTCATTATTCTAGTAAAACCCTAGACAATGCTCAAAGAAATTATGCTACTAGTGAGAAAGAATGTTTAGCAGTTGTGTTTGCATGTGACAAATTTAGACCTTCATTGTTGATTCCAAAGTTACTATTCACATTAATCATGCTGCTATTAAATACCTCATGGAAAACAAGGATGCTAAACCTAGACTTATTAGGTGGGTGCTTTTACTTCAAGAATTTGACTTGCATACCGTAGATAGGAAGGGAGCTGAAAACCTTGTAGCGGATAACTTGTCTAGAATGGAAAATGTTCTTGATGACCCACTACCTATTGATGATAATTTTCCTAATGAGAAACTCACTGTTATAAATTCTCCACACAATACTCTTTGTATTCAGACTATGCTAATTAAATTTTTGGTAAATATATACCACCTAGTTTCACATACCGACAAAATAAAAAGTTTTTCTTTTAATTTGGGACATTACTTTTGGAATGACCTAAATCTTTATAAAGAAGGAGTAGATGGTGTTATTAGACATTGTGTACCTGAGCATGAATAGGGACAGATTCTACGGAAGTGTCACTCTGAGGCATACAAAGTACACCATGCTAGTGACAGAAGTGCACAAGAGGTACTACAATATGTCCCTATCACAAGAAAGGACATACTTACGTGCATCTTTGAAAAGAGTAGGACCTTTTGCTTCATCTAACGTGTATTAATCATATTATAGTTGCTATTGATTATCTTACTAAGTGGATATAAGCTATTCCAGCTAGTAGTGTTGATCACAACACTTCTATTAAAGTGCTTAAAGAATTTATTTTCCCAAGGTTTGGAGTCCCTAGATATTTAATGATTGATGGTGGTTCACATTTTATTCATGGTGCTTTTCGTAAACTTCTAGCTAAATATGATGTTAACCATATAATTGCATCACCTTATCATCCTTAGTCTAGTGGTCAAGTTGAATTGAGCAATCAAGAAATAAAATTAATTTTTCAAAAGACTGTTAATAGATTTAGAAAGAATTGGTCTAAAAACCTTGATTATGCTTTATCGTCTTATAGATATGCTTATGAAAACCCCATGAGAATGTCCCCTTATAAAATGGTCTATGGGAAAGCAAGTCATTTACTTCTTGAATTAGAACATAAAGCTTATTGGGAAATTAAACAACTTAATTATGACTTTGAGCTTTCCAGTGATCATTAGACAAATGGAGGACACACGCTTATGAAAGTGCCAAGTTGTTTACGGCAAAAGTTAAAAGATGGCATGACAAAAGAATCCAAAAACAATAATTCAATGTGGGAGACCTAGATCTTCTGTACAATTCTTGTTTCAGTTTGTTTGCAGGTAAGCTTCTCTCCAAATGGGAAGGTCCTTATGTTGCCGAGGAGGTTTATCGCTCTGGTGCTATAATGATTAACAACTTCTAAGGAAAAAAATCAAAGAGTGGTAAATGGAAAATAATTAAACACTATATCTCACGTATGCCCATCAACGTTGAAACTAATATTATTCTAGTGATGACTCTGGAAGAACACATAAAATAGACATTCGAGAACACTCCATAAAGCTGAAAAGGAGTAGGTATGTGATACGGTAATTAAACCGACTCTAAAAATTCCAAAAATTATATTTTCTGTCAGTTTTGGTATGTTATAAAAATTATAAAAATAAAAGGAGAGAGGGGACCCACGAGGGAGGCACAAGCAAACATGGCACGCTCACCCCCTGTGCACGCCGTGGTAGCTTGTGGGGCCCTCGTGTGCCTCCTGGACTCCATTTTCTGAGTGGGCACATATTCTAACCCAGGAAAATTTATTATATATACTCCCATCTGTTTTGACCACGGCAAAGCGAGTTTCTCCTTGTTCTTGTTTCGAGTTGTTTTGTCATCAGGGTTTGCATACCTTGGTGAGAAATCCATGCCTGCGCCGACCCTCCACAAGAAACATCGCATAGTCCAACTGATACGTCTCCACCGTATCTACTTTTCCAAACTCTTTTGCCCTTGTTTTGGACTCTAATTTGCATGATTTGAATGGAACTAACCTGGACTGACGCTGTTTTCGGCAGAATTGCCTTGGTGTTGTTTTTGTGCAGAAATTAAAGTTCTCAGAACATCCTGAAAATTTACGGAGAATATTTCTGGAAAATATGAAAAATACCTGCGGAAAGATCCACCCAAGGGGATGGGCCAGTGGGCCACAAGCCCTGTAGCTGCCACCCCCCTGGTGGCGGCTAGCAAGCTTGTGTGGCCCACGTGGCTTTGGTGCCCCAATCTCAGCTCTATAAATTCACTTTTGTCCCAGAAAAAATAAAGAGAGAAGATTTCGTCGCGTTTGCGATACGGAGGCCCCGCCACATCCTGTTCTTCATCTGGAGGGCAGATATGGTGTCCGTTTTGGGTTCCGGAGAGGGGAAATCGTCGCCATCGTCATCATCAACCTACTTCCCTCTCCAATTCCATGAAGCTCTTCGTCGTTCGTGAGTAATCTATTCGTAGGCTCGCTGGGCGGTGATGAGTAGGATGATATCTATCATGTAATCGAGTTAGTTTTGACGGGGATTGATCCCTAGTATCCACTACGTTCCGAGATTGATGTTGCTACTACTTTGCCATGCTTAATGCTTGTCACTAGGCCACGAGTGCCATGATTTCAGATCTGAAATTATTATGTTGTCACCAATATATGTGTGTTTTAGATCCGATCTTGCAAGTTGTAGTTACCTACTATGTGTTATGACCCGGCAACACCGAAGTGACAATAACCGGAACCACTCCCGGTGATGAGCATAGTTTGAGGAGTTCATGTGTTCACCAAGTGCTAATGCGTTGTTCCGGTTCTTTATTAAAAGGAGAACCTTAAGCACGAGAGGGATGGACAATAGATGTCATGCAAGTTCTTTTCCCTAAGCACGTATGACGACACACGGAATGCATGCCTACATCACAATGACGAACGGGAGCTAGCCATATATCTCTCCGTGTTATTGCTGTTGCATGATGAATATCATCCACACAAATCACCGACCCATTGCCTACGAGTTTGTCCTATTGCTGCTGTTACTTGTTTTACTTGCTACTGCTGACACTACTGCTGTTCCTTGCCACTTCCGCTACTCGTTACACTGCTGCTACCTGCTATAATTTTGGTTCGCTGGTCGTTGACGGGAAAAGACAATTTCCGTCAACGGGCAACTTCTGGCGCCATTGATACAATCGTTAGGAATAGTCTGCCGTCAACAGATCGTTTCTGACACCGTTGTTATCATATTACTTTGCTGCTGACACTTTGCTTGCAGATACTAATCTTTTAGGTGTGGTTGAATCTGACACATTCAGCTGCTAATACTTGAGATTATCCTCTCACCTCCAATTGGCGAATCAACAAATTTGGGTTGAATACTCTACCCCGAAAACTGCCTCGATCCCACGCGCTGGTGGGTTATTGCAAGACAATTTCTAATTGTTGAGCAATCGAGATAGCATTCGTCTAGCTATTGCCAGAGAGTGCTAGTCAGCATTTTTCTGGCACCGTTGCCGGGGAGGTATTGCTATATTCTCTAAGTTACTTGGGATTTATATCTGATGATCACTATGAATAATCTGAAGGATCCGAAAACCAAAGTCTTGCCCTCAACTACGAGGGGAGGTAAGGAACTGCCATCTAGCTCTGCACTTGATTCACCTTCAGTTATGAGTAAGTTTGCGACATCACCTCCTGCTAGAAATCTTGATATGTTGCCTGTGCCTGATGATGCTAGAGATGCTATGCCTGATACTGCTAGAGATGCTTTGCCTGATACTGCTAGAGATGCTATGCCTGATGATGCTAGAGATGCTTTGCATGATACTGCTAGAGATGCTATGCCTGATACTGCTTTGCCCGATGATGCTAGAGATGCTATTTTGCCTGATGATGCTATGCTTGATACTGCTAGAGATACTACTTTTCCTGATGTTCCACTAGGGATGTTCCTTGATGCTCATATTGCTAGAGTTACTGCTAATGCTCGTGATGCTTCTGAAACTACCGATACTATTGAGATAGAACCTGCTTTTGCTCCTGCTAGATCTAGGTCTCCTAGATATGAATTGCTTGATATACCTGAGGGTTACGTTATGGAGGGAGAGATAGCTGAGGATTTTCTTGCGTGTAAGGATGCCTATGACGCTAAGAAATTACTTCTCAAGTGGAAGGAAAAATCTCTGAAAGCTAGGATGAAATACGACCCGAAGTTTGCCACTTCACCTATCTTTATCACCGATAAGGATTATGAATTCTCTGTCGATCCTGAGATAATCTCTCTAGTCGAATCTGATCCTTTCCACGGTTATGAGTCTGAGACGGTCGTAGCCCATCTTACCAAACTACATGATATAGCCACCCTTTTCACTAGTGAGGAGAAGATCCGCCACTACCACATCCTTAAGTTGTTTTCTTTCTCTTTAAAGGATGACGCTAAAGCCTGGTTCACCTCTATTTCTCCTGGATGTGTGATTAGTCCCCAGGATATGGTCTATTACTTCTGTGAGAAACATTTCCCTGCCCATAAGAAGCAAGCTGCCTTGCAGGAAATATACAACTTTGCTCAACTCCAAGAAGAGAGGCTTCCACAAGCTTGGGGGAGGCTCGTCCAGCTACAAAATGCTTTGCCTGATCTCCCTCTTAAGAAGAACGAGATACTTGATATCTTCTATAACGGACTTACCAATGCTTCTAGAGACCATCTAGATATTTGTGCCGGTTGTGTTTTTAGGGAACGAACTGTAGAACAAGCTGAGACCCTACTGAATAACATCTTGATCAACGATAATGCTTGGAGTATTCCCGAACCACCTCCTAAGCCAACTCCTAAGAAAAGAGGTATTCTATTCCTCAGTCCCGAAGATATGCAAGAAGCCAAGAAATCTATGCAAGAGAAAGGCATGAGATCTGAAGATGTCAAAAATCTACCACCTATCGAAGAGATTCATGGTCTTAATAACCCGATACAATTAGTAGAAGTGAATTCTCTGTGTAGGTTTGATGAGAGTGATATTCCTTTTGACAAACCTGCTAGCCTATGCTGTGATGAATTTGACAACTTTGTTGCCAAACAACAGAGTTTCAATGATTATGTTAGCAGATATTTGGAACAAAGTACTCGTATGCTTAGTCATTTAAGTGCTTGTGTAGACAGAAATGTCAATGATCTGAAGGTTCTGAGTAAACATGCCTCTATGATTACTACTCAGGTAGAAGAAGTACTTAAAGATCTGAATGACTTGCTCAATGAATTAAATGACAACTCTGTCAGAGTCATCACTAGAGGAGGCAAAATGACTCAGGAACCTTTGTATCCTGAAGGTCATCCTAAGAGAATTGATCAAGATTCTCAAGGAATTAATGCTGATACACCTAGTCATCCTAAGGAGAAGAAGAAGGATGATAGAAACCTACATGCCAGTTCACCAAATATTGTCACACCTGAAGAACCGAATGATATTTCTGCGTCTGATGCAGAAACACAATCTGGTGATGAACATGAACCTGGTGACAATATGGACAGTGATGTTCATAATAATGCTCAACCTAGCAATGATGATGATGTGGAGATTGATCCTACGGTTAATCCTGATAACCCACAACCTAAGAGATACGATAAGAATGACTTCACTGCTAGGAAGCATGGTAAAGAAAGGGAGCAATGGGTTCAGAGATCTATGCCCTTTCCTCCTAAGCCATCCAAGAAAAAAGATGATTAGGATTTTGAGCGCTTCGTTGAGATGATAAGACCCATCTTTCTGCAGATGCGGTTAACTGATATGCTCAAAATGTCTCCGTATGCCAAGTACACGAAAGATATCGTGACTAATAAACGAAAGATACCAGATCTTGAGATCTCCACCATGCTTGCCAATTACACTTTCAAAGGCTGAACTCCTAAGAAACTTGGTGATCCCGGAGTGTCCACTATACCTTGCTCCACTAAAGGAAACTACGTAAGAACTGCCTTATGTGACCTTGGAGCCGGTGTTAGTGTTATGCCACTCTCTCTTTATCGTAGACTTTATTTGGATAAGTTGACACCCACTGAAATTTCTCTGCAAATAGCCGACAAATCAAATGCTTTCCCTATCAGCATTTGTGAAGATGTGCGTGTTGTGGTTGCTAACACCACTATCTTAACAGACTTTGTTATCTTGGATATTCCTGAGGACGATGCCATGGCTGTCATCTTCGGAAGACCCCTTTTAAACACTGCAGGGGCTGTTATAGATTGCAACAAAGGCAATGTCACTTTCCATGTCAACGGTAATGAGCACACAATGCACTTTCAGAAGAAACGATATCAAGTACATTGCATCAATGCCATCGAAAAGACTTCATCGATTCTTATTGGGAGCTTTGAATGCCCTATTCCTCATGTCAAGATGAAGTATGATTTGCTTGTTGGGGAGATACATATCCCCATTGAGGTGACTTAGTGGCTATTCGAAAATTCTCCATTCTCTCTTGCCATTCGTGAAGGTTTTGTCATGAGGACTTGATCAACCCCATTGACGGATTTCTTTCGATGACCATGAAATGGATGAATCAAAGAGCCACATACCTTTGTTTTGAGCTTTCTTTTTCTGTTGCTTAGAAGAAAAATGATAGAATTAGTTTAGTTTTTCCTGTTTTCTGTTTTAGCGCCCCGGAGAAAAATACCCCGAAAATAAAAGTTCTTCGATGGTCCTGAAAATTTAGTATGATTTTTTCTGGAATATTTGAAAAATACTGGGCCTGAGAGCTGGCCCGGGGGCCAGACCAGTAGGCCACAAGCCCTGCAGCCGCCGCCCCCTGGTGGCAGCTAACAAGGATGTGGGGCCCACAGGGACACCCTCCACTCATTCCAGCTCCCAGCCTCTTCTTCCACCTCCAGAAAAAATTGTTTCGCAGCTCAAACCCGTGTTCTTGCTCATTTGGCTGTGATTTTTGATCTCCTTGCTCAAAGCACCATTCTCCGAACCATTTTGGGGAAATTACTCCTTGGTAAGTGACTCCTCCATTGGTCCAATTAGTCTTTGCTCTAGTGCTTTATCCTTCACGTATTCTTGCTACCTTGGTGACCTTGTTCTTGAGCTAGAAATGTTGATTTAGCTAGTCCCAAGTAGTTTTAGCGCGTGATACGGTCTCTAGGCACTAGTAGGAGTAGTTGCTACAAGGTGTGGTTGGTATCCATTCACTTTTCTCTTGAACTTCAAAAATTTCAGCAAAAGGAAATTATGTTCATGAGGAAGTTTCATGGTGGTTCCTCAAGTAAGAAGGGTCCCCGTCTTTCTTTCCGGGAGCCCGAACATTATCAACTAAGGGACGCACCGGTACAACCATGTGAATGGCCCTCCGATGAGTTCATGATCGAAGCAGGTTTCAAGGATGAGTTTGATACACTTGTCCGCAATGCCGAGTTAGAAGAATTCCTCTCAGATAAATGTGAACAGTATGCTATGCTCACTGCCTCTTTCGTGCGTAGATTTAAATTTTCAGTTGGTCGTGACTCATCTGTACTGTTTGATCTGTACGATAAATCCTATGCCATGGATTTGGAGGATTTCAATAGGATTTGCAGGATACCCGATGGGGGTAGTATTAATGATCCTTCTAAGTCCTCGGTCAGAGACTTTGTCTCCAGTATAACTGTTGGAGAAACCAGACATATCACGCAAGCCACCATAGGAAGCATCCATTTCCCTGCCTTGCACTACTTTGCCCTCTTCATAGGTAGGTGCATTAACGACAAGGGTGCACATTGTCACCTATGCGCTTCCGACCTTAGTATACTTAAGAGCGCAGTAATAGGTGACATGAGCTTCAATATGGGAGCTATAATAGCAAGGAGGCTGAACAATAATGCCATTGAAGGGGATTTCTTTGGTGGAATTTATGCTACACGCTTAGCAAATTTTCTTGGAGTATCCATCCGTTCAGAAGACCCTGCTCTCCGTACAGCCTACCTTGATCGTGTCGCTCTAACACGCTACCAGTTCCTTGAGAGGGATCATGGATCCCTCCTATACCGCTTGATATTTAACCGGCAGCGTGTTTTCCATATTACCCTTCCTGCTCCTTCTTTCTTTGACTTTCAGGTAAAATGGAGATACTACATAACCATAGGAGAGGCAGAGGAGTATGAGAGGGAGGCGACGACTGCTCGACTTCGTGAGGCAGCTATTCAAACAGTGGCTGCAGCACTCCCATATAACACCCATTATGATTTTGGGTTTCGCCAGGACCATCCATGGGAGTAGACCAAGCTAGGCCAAAAGCCTAAGCTTGGTGGAGTACGTGTTCTCACCGACCTTACATTCATGCTTATGCTTTCGCTTTGTTAGCGAGTGTTTACACTTTGCCACTGTATTATCCATGCTAGTTTATTTTTCGTTTTCTTGTTTTGTGTCCTTTTGAGAAAACCCAAAAAGATTTTTCTTTCTTCTTTTCCTTGTTGGGAGATTTCCCGTGTAAATAGTTTTATTTTTCTTTGGGTCAAGGTAGAAGATATTGGTTTCAATGTTTAGTGGCTCTTGCATGCATACCTGTTTAGCTTTCAAAGAGCCATATTACTTTGTCTTCTCCTTTGTGTTTGCCTGCAGATTCAGCTTAGTCCAATGCACGAGCACTCTTATTATTGTTCACATCGTTCGATCGTGCAAATGAAAGGCAATAATGATGATATATGATGAAGTGACTGAGACTGAAAAGCTGGTATGAACTCTATCTATTTTGTTTTTGTAAATATGACTAGCTTGTCATGCCTAATTCAGCTTTGTTGTGAAAGAACCATGTTTGCAATGACAACTTAGAGATCATAGTTTCTGATGCCATGCTTAATTAGCTGAGAGCTTATAATGGTTTGTCTTGAATGCCAACATAGATTTTGAGATGACTATGATGTAGTATGATAGGATGGTATTCTCCTTTGAATGATTCAAGTGGCTTGACTTGGCGCATGTTCATGCATGTAGTTGAAACAAAATCAACATAGCCTCTATGATGTTCGTGTTCATGGTGATTTATATCTTGTTCATGCTTGCATTCAATGTTAGTCAAACTCATTGCATCTTGATGACTGTTGTCGCTCTCTAGTTGGTCTCTTCCCAGTCTTTTGCTAGCCTTTACTTGCACTAAGCGGATTACTGCTTGTGCATCCACTCCCATAAACCCAAAAGTTTTTCCATGGGAGTACACCATACCTACCTATTTGTGGTATCTACCTGCCGTTCCAAGTAAATTTGCATGTGCCACTCTCTAAACCTTCAAGAAATAATCTGGTTTGCATGCCCGAACCGCTCATGTGGTGACAGGGGGCTATTGGTATCTTCCATGCTAGGAGTGTTATCCTTGACATGTGTTTATTCACTGTCATTCACGAGAAAGGGGCCGGTAATTGGTATGCGAAAACATAACTCTAAAACAAGACTCCCCCCGGATTGATGTTAGTATGGACGGTACCCTAGGATTCGGCTAGCCGTGGAGTGTGATTGATTGGTGGTGGGGGAGTTAAAACTTTACTTTTCTGTTTGGGAACCGCCTATAGCATGAGTAGCATGGAAGATATTGAGAACTCTTGGTCATTGCGTTGACAATGAAAGCATGCCACCCAAAATTATTATCTCTGTTTTCAAAGCTTGAGCTCTGGCACCTCTGCAAATCAATGCTTCCCTCTGCGAAGGGCCTGTCTATTTATTTTCCTGTCGAGTCATCCTCCTCTTGTATAAGCACCAATTAGAGAGCACCTCTGTCATTTTTATGCTTTTATTTTGATTGATATTGAGTATGACTATGACTCGATCTTCGTTGCTATGAATTAGAATGTTTAGTCAGCCCTTTATCTTTGAAGGTGCTCTGCATTTATGTTTTGCGGTCTCAGAAAGAGCTAGAGAGATACCACCTATTCATATTGCTTCATGCTTGTTTTGATTGAAGTGTTGGTATTTGAAACTCATTATTATTTGCTCGTTAGCTGATTATGCCATTGATATTAGTTTACCGTGAGACCTTTGTGTCACTTGCTTATGTGGTTAACTTGTGATCTTGCTGAAATTCTGGTTATGAGTTAGACATAGTTGCAACAACAAGATCAAACATAGTTTGTCAAAGTTTTTCTTTCTCTCTCAGTTTGTCAACTGAGTTGCTTTAGGACAAGCAAGGTTTTAAGCTTGGGGGAGTTGATACGTCTCCATCGTATCTACTTTTCCAAACTCTTTTGCCCTTGTTTTGGACTCTAATTTGCATGATTTGAATGGAACTAACCTGGACTGACGCTGTTTTCGGCAGAATTGCCTTGGTGTTGTTTTTGTGCAAAAATTAAAGTTCTCAGAACATCCTGAAAATTTACGGAGAATATTTCTGGAAAATATGAAAAATACCTGCGGAAAGATCCACCCAAGGGGATGGGCCAGTGGGCCACAAGCCCTGTAGCCGCCACCCCCCCTGGTGGCGGCTAGCAAGCTTGTGTGGCCCACGTGGCTTTGGTGCCCCAATCTCAGCTCTATAAATTCACTTTTGTCCCAGAAAAAATAAAGAGAGAAGATTTCGTCGCGTTTGCGATACGGAGGCCCCGCCACATCCTGTTCTTCATCTGGAGGGCAGATATGGTGTCCGTTTTGGGCTCCGGAGAGGGGAAATCGTCGCCATCGTCATCATCAACCTACTTCCCTCTCCAATTCCATGAAGCTCTTCGTCGTTCGTGAGTAATCTATTCGTAGGCTCGCTGGGCGGTGATGAGTTGGATGAGATCTATCATGTAATCGAGTTAGTTTTGACGGGGATTGATCCCTAGTATCCACTACGTTCCGAGATTGATGTTGCTACTACTTTGCCATGCTTAATGCTTGTCACTAGGCCGCGAGTGCCATGATTTCAGATCTGAAATTATTATGTTGTCACCAATATATGTGTGTTTTAGATCCGATCTTGCAAGTTGTAGTTACCTACTATGTGTTATGACCCGGCAACACCGAAGTGACAATAACCGGAACCACTCCCGGTGATGAGCATAGTTTGAGGAGTTCATGTGTTCACCAAGTCCTAATGCGTTGGTCCTGTTCTTTATTAAAAGGAGAACCTTAATATCCCGTAGTTTCCATTTGGACCCCGCTGCCACGGGGGGGATGGACAATAGATGTCATGCAAGTTCTTTTCCCTAAGCACGTATGACAACACACACAATGCATGCCTACATCACATTGACGAACGGGAGCTAGCCATATATATCTCCGTGTTATAGCTGTTGCATGATGAATATCATCCAAACAAATCACCGACCCATTGCCTACGAGTTTGTCCTACTGCTGTTGTTACTTGTTTTACTTGCTACTGATGTCACTACTGATGTTCCTTGCCACTGCCGCTACTCGTTACACTGCTGCTACCTGCTACAATTTTGGTTCGCTGGTCGTTGATGGGAAAAGACAATTTCCGTCAACGGGCAACTTCTGGCGCCATTGATACAATCGTTAGGAATAGTCTGCCGTCAACAGATTGTTTCTGACACCGTTGTTATCATATTACTTTGCTGCTGACACTTTGCTTGCAGATACTAATCTTTCAGGTGTGGTTGAATCTGACACATTCAGCTGCTAATACTTGAGAATATCCTCTCACCTCCAATTGGCGAATCAACAAATTTGGGTTGAATACTCTACCCTCGAAAACTGCCTCGATCCCACGCGCTGGTGGGTTATTGCAAGACAATTTCTAATTGTTGAGCAATCGAGATAGCTTTCGTCTAGCTATTGCCAGAGAGTGCTAGTCACCGACTTTCACTAGGCAGACGCCCTTACAGCAAGGTCTACTATGAGTTGTCTTCTGGGGTGGAGGACGGGTCGGAGGTCTCCGGAGATGCCATCGAGCTGAACCATGAGGGATATGAAGGATCCAAAGGAGACTATACAAATCCTCCCTATGTAGTCTCTAACAAGGCAGAATCACTATTACTTCTTCGTGATGATATTTCCTTACCTGAAATTGATGATTTGAATACCATGGAATCTGTCTTTGCACAAAATACAACTCTCACTAATGAAGTCATCCTACTAGAAGAGCAGAATCATGCTCTCCAGAGGATAATCAATAATATGGAATTTCTCCTGAAGAACAAACCTACTGCATCATGACCACCATCACCCAAGAAGGATGCATGCGTATATGGGCATGGACATCACCCTTAGCTTGTTCCAAGCTTGGGGGAGGTGCCACGGTATCATATCACCATCACTTTTATCATTACCGTCTATCTTAGGTCGATCCTTAGTTATGTTGTGATTTAAAGAAATACAATTTCAGATTTGCTTTGCTTAGTATTTTTCTTTGAGATCTATCTATCCTTGTAACCGAGTGTGAGAGTTATATAATAAAAATTAGTTGAGTTTGTGTGCTTTACTCTCATGCGTATATCATCATAGTAATGAAACAAAAAAAAGATCATATGCTAATCTCGTGAGGAGTAATGACTTAACATGGAAACTATATAAGTGATAAAAGTTGTTGGGAATAAACAAACATAGCATTAGTCATTGTTACAATCTATGTAAGATTATGATAGAGGAAAGGAGACTCACATATAAATAAACTATCTTGGACATCTTTTATGACTATAATCCCGCACCAAATATTACATAATGAGCAAGTGCTCATGTTGGACATGGAAGACAATATAATGATCATGATAGTTTACATTCACATAGAAGTTATTTTTTCATGGATCATCTAACATGTGGTGCTTCCTTTAGATATTTTGCTAGGTAAATTTTCCACACTAAGTAGAGATACTACTTGTGTATCCATAACCCTGAAACCTAGTTTCTTGCCACGAGAGTCCACCATATTTACCTACGGATTGAGTAAGATCCTTCAAGTGAGATGTATCGATGCACCAAGCAATAAAAATTTCTCCTAAACACGTATGATCTTTTATTGCATGGGAAAATAAGCTTTGTACGTTCTTGTGTTGGCAAAGAAATAAAATAGATAGAGCGCATTATAAAGTTTGCTATCACAAGGGACAATATAAAGTGACATTCCTTTGCATTAAGAGTTGGCACATCCAACCTAAAAGTGCATGAAAACCACTACTTCCCTCCGCGAAGGGCCTATCTTGTATCTTCATGAGTTTGCTTTTGTGCAAGATTCAACAAAGTTTATCCCGACTCCATCCTCTTAAGTATCTAGCTGACAATCATCTTGTGTTGGGGAGAGATTCATATATATATATATATATATATATATATATATATATATATATATATATATATATCCAGTTGAATGTAGGTGATCATGAACCTTTATTGTTGACATTACCCTTGAGGTAAATAAGTTGGGTGGAAAACAATGAAGCCCCTATCTTCCTATGTGTCTGGTGACAACGTTAGCTCCAAAAATATGAAATGAGTGGCAGCAACCATAGAAGACTAAATGATGATTGAGTACGTGAACTTGCTAATATAAAAATTCTTACATAGACTCTGCTCTAAAATATGATCAATTATGATTGTTTTGATGGCTAAGAACATATTTTGTCGTTTGCCAATGAAGTTTAACCTTCATACTTCAACCATTGGGAATATGTTGTTGGTTGTTTACGAGAAGCTATATGATGAAAAACTAGCTGCTATGTTAATATTCATGATGGTCTCATGTCCATATTCTGTTTTTATCGACACGTCCCTCTCAAATTATGTGGTCATTATTATCGAATTCGGCTTTCGCTAGAGGACAAGTGAGGTATAAGCTTGGGACAATTGATACGTCCATCTTGCATCATGAATTGTTATTGATATTATAGTACATCATTCCTCATTATGGTACAATTATTATGTTTTTTCTCTGTGAATAAGAAAGTTACATCACCAAGAGGGGTATTATTGGAAACAGGAATTCTCGACCTGAAAACCAAGAAGAAGGATAAAAAATCATTGGACTCCAAATAACCTAAAACTTCATGGAGACACTTGTTGGTCACAAGCCAACAGGGCGCTCATACCCCCATGGACACGCTCTGTTGCCTTGTGGGGCCTTTGTAGGTCTCTCGACCCCCCTCTTCTCCTACATGGTGTGTTTTGATCTAGAAAAAATCATAAGGAAACTTTTGGTATGAAGCATTACCGTCTCGAGGTGGAAACCTCGACACATGCCCTTTTTATCTCGGACAAAGAGATTTTGATGGGAAACTTCCCTCCGAGAGGGGGAAATTGAAGCCATCATCATCACCAACACTTCCTCCTTCGTGGGAGGACCAATCTTTGATGTCTACTATGCAACTTTATTTTTGTAGACGTTGTTGGGCCTCCAAGTGCAGAGTTTTGTAGGACAACAAGAAATTTGCCTCAAGTAGATGGCCGAAGGTTTATCAATCCACGGGAGGTGTAGGATGAAGATGGTCTCCCTCAAACAACCCTGCAATCTAATACAAAAAATCTCTTGTGTCCCCAACACAGCCAATACAATGGAAAATTGTATAGGTGCACTAGTTCGGTGAAGAGATGGTGATACAAGTGTAGTATGGATAGTTGATATAGGTTTTTGTAATCTGAAATATAAAAACAACAAGGTAACTAATAGTAAACAACAAGCAAAACAATATAAGTGCTTGGAAATAAGGCCTAGAGTTCATACTTTCACTAGTGCAATCTCTCAACGATACTAACATAGTAGAATCATATGATCATCCCTCAACGTGCAACAAAGAATCACTCCAAAATTCATAAGTAGCGGAGAACATAAGATGAAATTGGTGTAGGTAGTACAACCACCTCAAAGTTATTCTTTCTGATCAATAATTTAAGCTATTCCTATAAGTGTCACAAACAACCCTAGAGTTCATACTAGAATAACACCCATGATACATATTAATCAACTCTAATGTTACCTACATACCCCAATGTCACCTCAAGTATCCGTGGGTTAATTACACGACATGCATCAAACAATTTCAGATTAATCTTATTCAATCCAACACAAAGAACTTAAAAGAATACCCCAAGATTTCTATCGAAGAACTCAGTATGAAAACATGCAATGAACCCCTATGCATAGATCCCCAAGGTCACCAGAATCTGCAACTTGATGTCATAACATATATCAAGTGAATCAATAGAATACCCCATTGTCGCCACGGGTATCCACATGCAAGACATACATCTTGTGTTCTCAAATCCATTATTCAATCAAACATAACAAGATCTCAAAGGGAAAGATTCAATTCATCACAACAAGGTAGCTAGAGAATAACATCATATGTTCCAACTAGATTAATAAAGCCCGTGATACATCAAGATTGTGACATCTTAAGAACACAAGAGAGAGAGAGAGAGAGAGAGAGAGATCGAACACATAGCTAGTGGTACATACCCTTGATACACTCATTTTCATCATTAATTACTATTAATTTTTGTGTTTATCCTGGCCATTATCCATTATTATCATACAATTCTTATGCCTTTTCTCTCTGAATATGCAAGGTACATCACTGAGAGGGAAATATGTGGAAACTGGAATTCTAGACTGGGAAACCGAGAAAAAGGCTAAAAAATCAACTTTCTCGAAATAACATGAAACTTTATGGAGATGTTTTTGGAATATTTGAGTTCTGGGCCAAAAAAATACTAGAGAGGGGCGACCAGTTGGGCACAAGCCAACATGGTGCGCTCCCTGGCCGCGTCGTGATGGCTTCTGGGGCCCCAACTGACCCTCTGGTGACCAACTTCTCCTACATGGTGTGCTTTACCCTAGAAAAATCATAAGTTATCTTTCAGTACGAAGCGCTACCATCTCGAGGTGGAAACCTAGGCACATGCCCTTTTGGTCTCCGGCACAAAGATATTGCCGGGGAAATTCCCCTCGGGGAGGGGGAAATCAAAGCCATCGTCATCACCAACACTTCCTCCTTTGTGCGAGGACCAATCTTCATCAACATCTTCACCAGCACCATCTCATCTCCTACCCTAGTTCATCACATGTAGTCAATCTTTGTCTCCAAAGCTCAGATTTGTACCTATGGGTTACTAGTTGTGTTGATTAAAAGTTGTACTTGATGCTTGTTGGATTACTTTGTGGGAGATATTATGTTTAAATCCTTAATTATTATTATTACACCTTGGATATTGAACATGTTGATGATGTGTGAGTAGTAGTTATTGTTCCTAAGGACATGGGAGAAGTCTTGTTATAAGTAATCATGCAGAGTTGGTATTTGTTTGATATTTTGATGATATGGAAGTTGTTACTTCTCTTAGTGGTGTCATGTGAACGTAGACTACATGACACTTCACCATGTTATGGGCCTAAGGTAAGTCATTATGGAGAAACAAATATATGATGTGTTGCGAGAGTGACAGAAGCTTAAACCCCAGTATATGTGTTGCTTCATAAGGGGCTAATTTGGATCCACTTGTTTCATGTTATGATTAGATTATTTTTAATTCTTCTTTCATAGTTGAAGATGCTTGTGAGAGGGGGTAATAATAAGTAGGTTGTTAGTTCAAGTAAGAACAACACCTTAGCACCGGTCCACCCACATATCAAATCATCAAAGTAGCAAACGCGAGTCAACCTAATATGATGAACATGACTAGACAAAAATTCCCATGTGTCCTTGGGAGCACTTTCTTTATATAAGAGAACTTTTAGGCTTGTCCATTCCTATAAAAAAGATTGGGTTACCTTGCTCCATCTTTTGTACTATTACTACTAGTAAGTTTTTACGAATTATCTTGCTACACAAGTATCTATCACTGTTACTTACAACACTTGCTAAGAATTCGTTGCTGAAAAATGCTTATCATTTCCTTCTGCTCCTCATTGTGTTCGACACTCTTACTTATTAAAAGGACTACGATTGATCCCCTATACTCGTGGGTCATCAAACCTCAGCACCGAGGGTGAACTACTCCCTCCTCATCATGGCCTCCACCAGGATGATGAAGATGGGAACCGGAGATGATTTCCCCCTCGGGGTAGGTATTGAAAAGGTTCCATATGGGTTTTTCATCAATACAAAGAGTTACGGCGGTGGAGCATAAGTTCTCTGTTTATTTTTGAGGGTTTATATACATATATGATTTTTTTGCATTGGGATCATGCTAATCGGAGCCACGTGGGCCCCACAAGCCATCAGAGTGTTGGGGAACATCACATGGGAAACAAAAAAAATTCCTACGCACACGAAGACCTATCATGGTGATGTCCATCTACGAGAGGAGATTTGGATCTACGTAACCTTGTAGATCGCACAACAGGAAGCGTTAAGAAACGCGGTTGATGTAGTGGAACGTCTTCACGTCCCTCAAACCGCCCCACGAACCGTCCCACGAACCGTCCCGCGATACGTCCCACGATCCATCCCCCGATCCGTCCCACGAACCATCTCGCGATCCATTGCACGAACCGTCTTGCGATCCGTCTCACGATCCGTTCCGATCTGGTGCCGAACGGACGGCACCTCCGTGTTCAGCACACGTACAGCTCGATGACCATCTCCACCTTCTTGATCCAGCAAGAGGGGGCGGAGAGGTAGAAGATTTCTCCGGCAGCGTGACGACACGTCGGTGGTGGTGATGATCCACTCCGGCAGGGCTTCGCCTAAGCTCCGCAGAAATACGATCTAGAGGAAAAACTGCTTGGTATAGGGTCGAGCAGCACGTGGCAAAGTTGTGTCTCAAAAACCATCAATACCTCTAGTATATATAGGAGGGAGGAAGGGGAGGAGGAAGCCTCAAACCCTCAAGGTTTGGCCGAAATTGCAGGTGGAGGAGTCCTACTCTAATCCTACTTGGAGTTGGATTCCACCTTCCCACTTGGAAACTCTTTCCACCTTGTGTTTTTTCCTTCTCAAACCTTATGGGCCTTAGTGGGAACTTATTCCAGCCCACTAGGGGCTGGTTTATCTCTTCCCATAGCCCATGAGACCCCTTGGGGCGTGACACCCCTCCCGATGGTCCCCGGCACCCCTCCCGGCACTCCTGGTACACTACCGATGAGCACAAAACTTTTCCGGTCATCAAAACAGGACTTCCAATATATCAATCTTTACCTCCGGACCATTCCGGAGCTCCTCGTGACATCCTGGATCTCATCTGGGACTCCGAACAACTTTTGGTTAGTAACACCTATAACTCAACTATACCGAAATGTCACCGTACCTTAAGTGTGCAGACCCTGCGGGTTCCAGAACTATGTAGACATGACCCGAGACACTCCTCGGTCAATATCCAATAGCGGGACCTGGATGCCAATATTGGATCCTACATATTCTCCGAAGATCTTATCGGTTGAACCTCAGTGTCAAGGATTCATATAATCCCGTATGTCATTCCCTTTGTCCTTCGGTATGTTACTTGCCCGAGATTCGATCGTCGGTATCCGCATACCTATTTCAATCTCGTTACCGGAAAGTCTCTTTACTAGTTCCGTAATACAAGATCCCATGACTTACACTTAGTCACATTGCTTGCCAGGCTTGTGTGTGATGTTGTATTACCGAGTGGGCCCCGAGATACCTCTCCGTCACATGGAGTGACAAATCCCAATCTTGATCCATACTAACTCAACGGACACCTTCGAAGATACCTGTAGAGCACCTTTATAGTCACCCAATTACGTTGCGACGTTTGATGCACACAAGGTATTCCTCCGGTGCCAGTGAGTTATATGATCTCATGGTCACAGGAACAAATACTTGACACGCATAAAACAAAAGCAATAAAACGACATGATCAATATGCTACGTTCATAGTTTGGGTCTTGTCCATCACATGATTCTCCTAATGATGTGATCCCGTTATCAAGTGACAACACTTGCCTATGGTCAGGAAACCTTGACCATCTTTGATCAACGAGCTAGTCAACTAGAGGCTACTAGGGACAGTGTTTTGTCTATGTATCCACACAAGTATTGTGTTTCCAATCAATACAATTATAGCATGGATAATAAACGATATAATAATAACTAATTTATTATTGCCTCTAGGGCACATTACCAACATAGAGCGCGGTCAGGGGGTGGGCGTGCTCTATTAGCTTGTGGCCCATAGGTGGATCCCTTCCGATCGTTCTTTGCTTCTGTATTTCTTATTTCCTCCAGAAAAATTATTAAAAAGTTTCGGGCGATTCCGAGAACTTTTATTTTCTGCACAAAAAAAACACCTTGGTAATTCTTCTCAAAATAGCGTCAGTCCGGGTTAGTTCTAAATAAATCATATCAATGCATCAAAAACTCATAAAAGTATTGTAAACATAGGCAATCATGGAATGAATATTTCATAAATTATCAATACATTGGAGACGTATCAGCATCCCCAAGCAAAATTCCTACTCGTCCTCGAGTAGGTAAATGATAATTGAAATAATTTATGAAGTGTTAATGCTAGCATAGTATATAAGTTTACCGATGATAATTCAATTTACTTAATCCAACATCATAAACAAAAACATTTTCTCATAAAACTTATCATGATAGAGTACCAATCAATTCACATGTCATTGTTCAAACAATGCATTCTCTTGAAACTTAACAATCCTTGTTCTTACTCATGAAACTATTTCAAAGCATCATCAGGTCCAAGTAAGAGCTCCACATACTCAATAATCATATAATAATCTAAGGTTTCTAATACTCAAAGCATATTTTTAGAACAAACAATATTCATCGAACATAGAGAAATATAGGGGCTCAATATTTCGCCTCCCAACATAATTATCATGATGATAATTGTCAACAATGATGAATCATGATCAAATTAATTTGACCTGATATATATGTTTGGAAATTTCCCCACCATATGATGATTTCCAACTAATGGATTTAGGTTGGAATAGGAAGTTGACTTAAGAAGTAAATAACATAAACGTAAATAGATTGTCCCTTCCAAAGTGAAGCAGGGATTTGTAGAGGTGCTAGAGCTCATTGTTAAAAATAGAGATGAATATATTTTGGGTGGCGTTCCTTTCCTATTTATGTTACAACAACGGATTTTAATATCTTCCATGTTAATCACATTATTGGTAGTTCCCAAATAGAATTGAAATTTTACTCCGCCTCAACCATTCAATTCATTCCATGGCTAGCCGTATCCATGAGTGCCCTCCAAACAATCAACTTTCTAGGGGGGAGTTCTTGTTTATTTATTTTTATATTATGCAAGACATAGCATCGTTTTTACCAGCCTCTCTTGTGCAATGGAAAGTAAGTAAGCACTCATCTTGAGAATAACCCTCTTAGTACGGCAAATGATGACCGCCCCGTTGGTCCATGAGCGGTACGAGCACACAAAATGGATGTTTATTTGCGTGTTGAGAGGTGGCACATGCACATTTACTTGGAATGGCAGTGAAATACCATATATAGGGAGGTATGATGGACTCTCATGGAAGAAACTTGGCTCAAGGATTTGGATGCACAAGTAGTATCTCTAGTTAGTACGAAGTTTTGGCTAGAAAAAGGTTCTAAACAAGCACCACACGTTGGAGGATCCATAACAATAAAACTTTTATTCAAATATACCCAAACATAACCATTACATTGTCTTTCTTGTCGAACTTCAACAATTTGATAAATATTGAAAATAATGAATGGGTATTCATAATCATAAAAGATGTCCAAGATAATATATTTGTATGTGAAAGTTCTCTTTCTTATAGTAATTATTCATGAATTGCTTGTATGACTACTATTGTGATTATCAAACTTCAATAGATTTTATTTCTAAACCAAATGCTAAATTACTATAAGGCATAACGCTCATTGATAATTTCATATTTATTATATTTCATTCATTCACAATTTACTCAAAGGATATAAGTGAAGCACAAGAGTAAACAACAACCTACTCTCCAGAGAAATAAGTGAAGATCAATGAGTAGTGAAACAAGTGAAGATCAATGAGTAGTAAAATAATTAGGTAGCTATGTGAGACTCTCTGTCAATAAATATTTCCAGATCTGATATTTTGTTTCAAATAGTAAACTAAACAAAATGCACTCCAAGAATAGCACATAACATGTGGACAAATAAAAACATAGGATCAACATAGGCTAACCGATAGTTGTTGACGAAGAGAGGTGGGATGCATAGCATCCCCAATATTAGATGGTTGAGAATTCTTGTAATATTTACTTGGGGTGCCTTGGGATCCCCAAGATTGAGTTTTTTATCACGTTCAATCCTCTCATATCCCGGTTTCACCTAAGTCTCAAAAATGTCATCCACACAAAATTTTAAAAGAACTCGTCAGATAGGTTAGTACACATAAGAATAAATCAATACATCATGTACTGCAAAGACAAGTTTCATAATAATTTTCAAACATTAGGTAATGCATACTATCATTTCCACAATTTATATCTACCAATATAAGCCATGAAAACACTAGGATACATAGATAACAAAACTATAGCGGCAATCTGTCCGAACGTAACAATATGTAGCAATCTATTTAAAAGTGGACTTATGTAACTTGTGGACTTGCCGGGGACCGTGCACAAGTCTGGGGCACAAGGGACCCCAGTCTCTGGTAGAAACTTGTGGACTTGCCGGGGCCTTGCATCTGGAGCCCTTGTATCCCACGCCCCTGTAGAGGGAAAGGCATGGCCTTGGCGGGTCTTGGATTGCTTCCCGGATTGCTTCCCTGTCGTCTTCCCGGCACACTGCTGTCGGGGGCGTTGCCGATGCCCGTGCACAAGTCTGGGGCACAAGGGACCCTAGTCTCTAGCGCACCGACAAGGGGTTTCTGTAAGCTTAAATTAAATAAAAGCTTTTTGGTCAAAATAGTATTTGGTAAAAATAGTTTTGGTCCTATACACATGGCATGACCATTAGGCAAGGGTTTGGGTCAAGGAGGTGAGTCTAGAGAACAGCAGGAATATTCTGCTTCAAACATAGGCATACTAGCAAGCAAGAAAACAAACAACAATCACATCAAGCATCACAAGCAGTCATAAATTTTTTGATTGGTCCTAATTTTTGAGATAAGTTAATTTAGTCAAGAGAGTTAAAACATAGGGTGTAATATGCGAGGACGAGCATGATCGCCCATGGAGCCAAAGCGGTTCAAGCGTGCCTAGAGTGCAGCCTAAGAGGGTGCACGACTATGTTACGAATGGGGATCCACTGGCTTTTAGAAATATGTGAGGCATCTCCTAAGCATATTTGTTTGTCTATATAACACAAGTTCCTATTTTATTTTGTTTAAAAAGTATTTTTCGGGTTTGATCATAGAGATAATATGCACATTGCCATTGCAGGACATCTTATAATAATGCAAGTCTCATTGCATATTATATATTTTGTTGTATATTTTGTTTCTTTGATAATTACATTGTTTTGCAAGTGAATATGTCACAACCAAGCTAGCTTAGATTGGATTTAATTAGTATTGTATTCAAGCTACAACGTGGAGTTCTAACACTTAACTTCGTGCCATCCTTGTTGAGGTAGAGAGGCCATTTTGCGCGAGATGCCTGAGAGCTACTTAAGAATTTCGTGTATATACATAAATAGCATAATCATTCATATTCAAAATGTACGATCCTTAAGAAATGTTATCCCCTACTCATTTTATCATACTAGCATGGCATGACTGTGTCCTCACCTCATAAGTATAAATCATGAGCACTTCACTGTCAAGTCAGGTAATTGGATCGTACTTCTAACATGCTGCAGCATTTTCAACCTCACTCAATACATGAGCGTGAACCATGTATATAGCATATGGGTGGAATAGATTCTAACAATGGTATGTACTGTAAATCATGTAGACTCGTTGTAACAATCCAGCCGAATATGCGACTCTACTGCATGGACTTCGGATAGTTGTTTCTATGGGAATCTAGCATCTTGATGTCCTATGAGATTTTAATCACACTATTTGCCAAGTTAACGACGAGTTTGACAAAAATGATTCAAAGATGACAACATACAGAAACACACTTTTATCAACTTCATCCCAATTTGCGGGTTGAATTCCACCATATCCCAAGAGACACCAATCAAGCTATCGATATTCTTGCCAGAATGGGCACAAAACATTACCCAGTTCCCGAAAACACTTTCCTGGAATGACTATTTAAATCATTTGTAGCCTAGAAAGAAGGGGGTAAGGTAGTCAAATGAAGAGACCCTGGAGAGGTCATTTGAGGGTGTCCCAGACTAGGGGTACCAGCGCGAGGTGGTTTACGCCCAGGGGCCGGACTAGGGTCCATTAAGACACCACTTGGAGGATGGCCGAAGCCTAAATACATACTCGTGAACAACTTGAAAACAGTTGAAGACTTGATGGGCACTCTAGGGACGACCCTTGTATTTTACATACTAGCAAACCGACCTAATGTGTAACCAAGGTACCCCGAGCATCTATATTAGCCGAGGGTTTTAGTCCGTAGAGACACAATTACTCTTCTTAGGTTTTAGAGATCCCACAATCGATCTCGAGGTAGATCATCATACAATATTTGATACCCTATCATCAATGTAATCAAGCAGGACATATGGTTTTATCCCTTCAAGAGGGTCCGAACCTCGATAAACCTCGTCTCCCTTGTCCCATGTAACCATTGATCCTAGATCCACAACTCAAGACCCCCTACCCTAGATCCGCCGGTTTAGTACCGACATTGGTGTCCCATGCAGGTTCCGCCATGTGATATATCCGGAGCAACGGAAACGTCGATCAAGGACCAAAACCTCGATGGTATACCTGTTGCACCAAATTCCCTCGTCATCAAATTGACCGACAAAGGGAAGCACCACAGATCGTGCCTTCTCACTTGAGAAGAATAGTGCAACGATATGGTACGCCTCATCGAGCTTCAAGCTCCCCCTCCGGACTGGGTCGAAGGTCTTATAGAGCTGAAGCACCGATCCACAGATAACCACGAGCAGGACCGGTCAGAAGAATCTAACGGTCCCAACACCCACCCAATTCGGCCAACCCTACATCAGCCCATCCACCTGTGGATGAGCTTAATGGAACTTCAAGCCCGGGTCTAGATGGGTCAAAACAATTTATGCCACCAGCACCCACATCAAATATTGCCCGAGTAATTCAGGGCCTACTCATGTTTGGGATCAAACCTACATAAAGCAGAAGGCCGATGAAATAGTTTGGAAGTTCTGCGATGGTTCCTGTTCATAAAGAACAAAATTATAGACTATTGTGACACTGAAATCCTTGCCGCTTTTCTATATAACTGTCGATATGAAGGCCCCTTGAACGCCGTTGCTAGATGTCGAGGCCAAACCTTTTCTGAACTCTCCGATATGGTGGATAAGTGTTGTGTCATGGAGGATGCTTGGCGGGTACAATAGGAGCACACAGATTTGATCTGTGTTGAAGACCCAAGTTCGAATAAGAGAAGGCATCTAAAGGAGCAAGTCTGTGGTTCCATGTCAAACAAGCAATCTCTAAAAAAAGAAAACCATCATACGATATAATTCCATTCTCGAGAGTTTGTTGGATAAACCCTGCCCAACCCACTCCGGTTTATTGAACGACATCACCACTCATAGTCTTTGAAGTTACTAGGTGGTCAGACAGGTGGCTAAGGGAGGCGAACCCCTCCTCGGAGGGCCAACTGCACATAAACGCCAAGCCACATCCTCTGATGTCGATGAGTACTTAATGATCTATGAAACTTGGAAGTCAAATAATAAGTGGAAGAAAGCCCTTCAGAAGGTTAGCCAGGACCAGCGCATAGCAACTTCGGACAGCTTTATGGGCAAGTGATCACTTTTGGACAATGGGACCAACCGATAACCAACTTAAGCCGATGTCCCTTAGCTTTAGTACTTTACCCCATAGTCAATTTTTGTTGGTTGTGAAAGGTGTTGATGGATGGTGGTAGCAGCCTCAACCTCATTTATGAAGATGCACTAGATAATATTTTGTTCTATAAACTGCATATCGAGCAAAGCTCTAGAACCTTCAAACGGATTATCCCCCAAAAGGAGAACACGGTGTAGTTGGAAAATTACACTGGATGTGGTCTTCGGAACTCCCAAGAACTACTGGTCCGAGGAGTAGACTTTTCATGTTGTCCCCTTTCGGGGTGGTTACCACATCGTATTAGGGCATGATGCGTTTACAAAATTTCACACCATCCCACACTATGGATACATGAATCTCAAGATGTCGGGACCTAACATAGTCATTACCTTAACAAGCAACCGGTACATAGCGCTTGTTGACACACGAACACGTCATCGTGTACCTCAATGCCGAGGGTGATAGACCGCAGCTCACGTCGAAGCATACCCGACTGACAGTGCGATACGCAAGACAGTCGGCGGGCGCTTTTGAAGTCCCGAAACCCCAGGCGCCCGAGAGGAACCCTGTCTGGATGCACGACGGCTATGGGCTGCCCCACGTCGGTTTGCCCGCCCCTAGAGCCTCGAGGATTGCTACTCTCCAACACAAAGAATGAGCGAAGAACGAGAGAGAAAGAACAAGGGAGATATGTAAAAACTACAGTAAAAAGTAGTAGATTGATTTGTTCGATTGTGTGTTGCTTCAATCGTCCATCACCTCTAATATATAAAAGAGGCGGCTAGACTTTCTGTACAAACAAAGACTCATCTAGGCTTTCCTTACAAGACAAATACACCAAATCACATCCTAGAGGGCCGAACAGCTCGCGCGACCCATGACACACCTGTTTGATCCCTCACGTTACCCATCCCATAGTTGTGTCATCACTCGCGCCATCCATCACACACTTGTGTGATCCCTCATGCCATATTTCGCCTTGTAGTAGGGACGCACTCTGACGGCTCTAACTTTTGCATACGATCTTGGATCAACATGATTTTTATATAAAAATCAATTGTTTCAGTGAGACGAAGACAATTTGTATTGAACATTTTTCCATATGAGGCTGTTTTGCGGGCTTAATCGGCCAAACAGTACTCTATATATGAAATTTCAGCACTATGAACACAATTTCAGCCTTCGAGATGAGATCGGACAACGATGGCCCAAACTTCAAAAATGTTAATTTCAACAGCATGAAACTTTTTCATGTGGAGCACTTACTTAGTTGAAGCCATGTTAATTATGTTTTTTTGCATGCCAAAATATGGTGTCAATACATGCCCCCCTGTTTTTCAGCGAAGCTTGCGTGCCAAAAATAACTTGTTCACTGTTTGTTCTAAGGATGATGTCAACACTCCACCGGAAACTTGTATATTCTTAGGGCGATAATTATATATAGACCATGTTTTACTCTTAGGGCGATAGTACTATATCGGTCACTGTATTCTTGTTTTAAATCATACCCTGGAACCAATTACCACCAATCGGTTTTAAAGTGATGGGAATGAATCAGTTTATTGTAGAACTAAGGAAATCAAACTCTAAGAGGTCAAGCCCTGTTAAGCAAGTAACATCGGGAGGATTCTAACCCACTGATGGATCGGCCAAGGCAACACAAGTCGAATTATCTTCGTGAATGACTTCTACTTCATCATCGACCCATTGTATTAGAATTGATGCATGGTAGATGGCACACACTGGTTAGCATGAACCCAATCATGGCCAAGTATAACATTATAGTTACCTTACACCTCGACGATGAAGAATGTGGTGGCTAAAGTTTTGCTTCCTACAACGAGTTCCATGCACATCACACATCTAGCCTCTATCTTTTCTTTACCCTCAAATCCATTAAGTACCAAATTGGTCTTCATCAATGCATCATCATGTAACCCCAACTTATTATACACTGAATAGGGCATAACATTTACCAAAGAGCCACCATCAAAGAGCATCCTAGCAACCGGTGATCTGTTAATATGACCCTTGACATACAATGGCTTGAACTGTTTCACCGGTTCTTTTGGCTTCTCGAAGATAGCGTTCTTAGGACCAAAATCTATCTGGGCCACCTCCCTTTATTCACCTATAGCAAGAAACTCGGTAGGTAAGTAATACACCATATTAATATCCATACCTACCCGAATCGGTGCACATTCGTAATCCACCACCTCATCTTCATCTCCCAATGTATATATTGGACTTGAAGTTTACTCAATTGAAGGGGGTGCTTTTGGTGGTGTGGATGATGTAATAGGGGTCGCATCATCCTCTTTTGGTGGTGTAGGTGTGGTTATAGCTAATGTAGAAGCATGTGCATTTTGTTTTTGTTTGGGCCTCCACACTTGTTTCGTGTGTGACATGGGCCGAATTTCAAACAATTCATTCTTTTCCTTCTCTTCTTTGCACTGCACCTTCTCGTGTCTACTCATGCGTTGTAATCTCCTTTTCATGGTCTTAGTTAAACCCGGAGGAAACCACTTAGGTTGAGCATATTTGGGATCCCTAGGTTTGGCCTTGCTTGTGCTATCCTCATGATCATTAGCTATGGAACCCTTGCTTGGAGAAATTTATGTTGGCCAATTGTCACCATAGCTGAAACAACCTTGTGTGGGATAATATAGCCTCTCACGAGCAAGCCTTATAGGTGCTTCCCACCCCATATGAAAAGTATAAGGCGCCATTGGGGGCTGCCCCCATCCTCCATTGAAGTCTCCTATGTAATATGGCGCATAGGGGGCGGCAACATTCACGGTGTTGGTGCCCATGACCCATATGGCCTTGCATAGCATCTAAATTCTTGCTTCGAATGTGATCTTGAATGCCTCGAATGTGATGGCCGATTAGAGCTAGGACCGGCCGCTTGATTGGCATATTTGGATAGCAGCATATCAAAATTTGGCTTGACTCGCTTGCCCACATCTTCACTCTTTTTCCACTTGCCAACTTCTGAATTCATGGACTCGAAAAGTTCCGCATGAATATCATCTTGTACTTGTGGTTTCCCCCCGAGTGCGGGATTTTTCATCGTGATCTTCAATACTTCCTTGCCATCGGGTTGCTTCTCAAGCACAACCTTTCTTCCCAAGACTTTGCCACCCTCCTTGCCATTCCTGGGTTCACCGATAACAACATTATATTTATTAGCATATTTGATATACTACGCCGAATTAACATTTTCTTTCATTCCAAATCCATCGTGTTTATCGGGAAGGTCTGTTTATACACTTCCATCTTTGTAAAATTGAATCGTCCTTCATTAATGGTCGATTGTATCTGTCATCGGAAAACATTGCGATCATTAGTAGCATGAGAAAATGAATTATGGTACTTGCAATAAGCAGGCCGTTTCAGCTCCTCAAAGGATGGTAAAGTGTGTGATATTCTAATCGCATTATCTTGCAAGAGAGTATCAAATATTCTATCCCACTTAGATATATCAAAAGTAAACTTCATCTACTCATCACGATTCTTGTGAATCGGCTTAAGAGTATTTCATGTATAAGGTTTGGCCTTTGAGGACTGAACAAACTCACTGGTATAAACATCAGCCTCATCGTCCCAATTATCATAATTATACTCAACCATATGCACTCTGGGACGATCAGATGTAGATCTATGAACCTCTTTACTCCTATTCTACTCAGCTAAAGCTTTTTGCAAGACTTGGTTCATGCTAAAAAACTCATAACTTTCCAGCCTCTCTTTGATATGTGGTTTCAAACCATTAAGCACAAGATATGCCAAGTCTCTCTCACTTATCACTAAACTATAGCATCAATTTTTTATATCTCTAAATCTCTTGACATAATCGGTGACCGATTCATCATGTTTCTGTCTAACCGATGTAAGATGTGATAATTTTAGTTCATTATCGCCACTATAAAAGTGATAATCAAACTTCTGCTCTAATTGTGACCATAAGAGAATAGAACCATGTGGCAAAGCAGCAAACCATGAAAATGCAGTGCCAGTTAAAGATAGGGGAAATAAACGCACTTTCCATTGTTCTATGTGACCCGCTTCACCCAGTTGTGCTAATTATTGACTAACATGTTCCCAAGTTGTCTTTGTACCTTCACCACTAAATTTAATGAAATCAAGAACCTTATAACCTGGAGGGTACAAAACTGCATTGAAGTGTTTAGGATAAGGATCTTGGTACACACAACTTTTTACTTTCGGCTCGTTGCCGGAAGTTTCTTGAAACATCTTATGTAGATCCTCCCTCAATTTGGCTAAAATTGGATCCGAGGTAGATGAAGGTGCTTGTGCCAATGTCATAGGAGAAATTCGGGTACTAGCTAGTGGTGCAACTTGTGGAGTAGGCTCTGAAACATAATTCGGCAGAAGACCAAATACACTTGTGCATATAGGTGGTGTGACAAAGTGATTTGGCGTAGACGCCGAATTGGGCACACTCATAATAGGCTTAGGATATGTAGGTACAACCACAAGCTGGTTGGTTTGACTATGGTGAAAATTCAATGGCATATTATATTGTTGTTGCATGGATGGTGCCGATGAAATAGGTAAAATAAAACTAGGGTCACCGCTAGAAGTGACACCAACATAATCATTAGATGACTGTGGTGTATTTTTCTTAGCCTTTTCATTTTCTATAATTGAACTATACACTAGATCATTACCCTTACTAATGTAACTCTGAAGTTCAGCCAATTGCTTAGTAGAGAATGCCCTACATACAGCGGTTTCAACCTGTTTTCCATGAAGATGAGATAATTTGACTTCTCCAACCATAGTGATGTTGCCTTGATGGTCCTTCTTCAACCTTGCAAGAAAAGCCTCCAAATCCTCCTCCTCACGCTTCTTCTTAAGTGCCCTAAAAACCTCTTCACACTGCTTGTTATGCGCTTAGTAGGCCTCGTGATGTTCATCCGATAGTTCATCAAGACTAGGCTTAATGATGTTATCTGTGTTAACTTCTGAGGGCTGCGGGAGATTTGGCATGGCTGATGATGATTCTTGATCTCTCTACCCCACTAGAGTCGCCAAAAACTGTGTTGACACACGAACACGTCACCGTGTACCTCCAACGTCGAGGGTGATACACCGCAGCTCATGTCGAAGGAGACATCACCGGCAGCACGATACACAAGACAGTCGGCGGGCGCTTTTGAAGACCCGTAACCGTAGGTGCCTGGGAGGGACCCCGTCTGGACGCACGGAGGCTATGGGCTGCCCTAGGTTGGTTCCCTCTCCCCTAGAGCCTCGAGGAGCGCTGCTCTGCAACATGAAGAACGAGCGAAGAATGAGAGAGAAAGAACAAGGGAGAGATGTAAAAAAACTAGGGTAAAAAGTAGTAGATTGACTTGTTCGATTATGTGTTGTTTCAATCGGCCATCACCTCCAATATATATAAGAGGCGGCTGGACTTTCCTTACAAGCAAAGGACTCATCTAGGCTTTCCTTACAAGAAAAATACACCAAATCACATCCTAGAGGGCTGAACAGCTCGCACGACCCATGAGAGAGCTGTTTGATCCCTTGCGCAACCCATCACACATTTTTCGGATCCCTTGCGCCATCCATCAAACACTTGTGTGATCCCTCGCGCCATATTTCGCCTTGTGGTACGGCCGCACTCTGACGGCTCTAACTTTTGCATACGATCTCTGATCGACATGATTTCTATATCAAAATAGATCGTTTCGATGAGAGGAAGACAGTTAGTGTTGAACATATATCCATATGAGGCTCTCTTATAGACTTAATTGGCCGAACAATACTCTGAATATGAAATCTCAGCACTTTGAACACAGTTTCAGCCTTCGAGATGAGATCGGACAACGATGGCCCAAACTTCGAAGATGTTCATGTCAACAGCACAAAACTTTTTCATGTGGAGCACTTCCTTATCTGAAGCCAGCTTAATTATGTTTTCTTGCATGCCAAAATCTAGTCTCAATAGCACCTAGAGTTCAAAACAAAACAGATTCACTCGCCCTCGAGTGGTTGGACGATGCCTTCGTGGTGGAGGAGTTACCAGCATTTCGACCCACTCTAGATAGGGACGACATCATCATTGATAAAAAAAAATCTAAATCTACCTCATTCAAGCCGGCCAATGAGATCGTCAAGTTTCAGGTGCACCCAACGTACCCAAATAAATGGGTTCCATAAGGGCATGACTGGACCAAGATGTCGATGCTGTGAAACTTTCTTAGGGAAAATTGGGATATTTATGCGTGGCACCCTTTAGATATGCGAGGAATCCATTACCTCATCCCACCACTTCCCATTCACAAGATCTAGGCCATGACACTCATCCCCCTTGCCAACTAAAAGATCAAGGTGCTGGCAACTTGGAAGGCATCCCTTCTCTCACATGGCGAGCACCTCGCCCTCATCCCACCATGTGCTCACAATGACGCCCGTGCACATACTTCTTGCCATGGCATTGAACCCTTATATCCTTAAGTAGATCAACACGGTGATTCAGGATTTCCTTTGGCACGATAGGAAGGATGCCAAAGCGGGTTGCTATTTTCTCAGCTGTTCGGAGCCCTACCACCCCCTTGAGCTCAACGGCCATGCTGTCCGTGATCTTTAGTGCAAGGGAATATAATTATGCATGCGGTCGCTATGGTTACAAGCCACTGATCTTGCAATCCCCTGGTGCCATCTGTAGGTACCTCATGACGACGAATTAAGCCCATTCTCCCGAGCATCCACTTCCTGGACCGTTGGAGATGGCAGGATGTGTTGATTCTGGACTGACCATTAGCTATGGGGCCAATCTAACGCTAAGATTCCCCTGACCCTTCTCTCCCTCATCCCACAATGCTACAGGCGCCGCCAACTTGTGTGCGAGGGGATCGAGCATCAATCCTAGATCCGCCATATCCATGGCTCTCTCAGACCAGCTGCACCATTGAGTACTTCCACATTTATGAGCGTGTCCAATGTGTCCAACTTTCCTAGGAACCTGACAAGATCACCTTGAAGTGGACAACTAACGGGATCTACCCGGCTACCTCCGCCTACAAGGCTCACTTCTCGGGCTCCACCATAGCACCATTTTGGTGCATTATATGGCAAGGATGGGCTTCTTTATCTATCAACTTCTTCCTATGGCATGTGGCTCTTGACCGGTGCTGAACCGTGGAGCACCGGGATCGACATGGACTCCCCCACGACCCCGTTTGCAAGCTCTCCCACCAGGAAAACGAGACGATGGACCACCTTCTAGACCAATGCTCCTTCTCTCGGATCACTTGGCACGAGATCATGTCTTGTTGTTGCATTACGATCCCTCTGTCTACCGCCACAACAAGTTTCTTCCCATGGTGGTCCGCCGCCATTACCGTATGTCCGACGAGTTTACACAAATTGCTCAACTCCCTCATCACCCTCGTCGCATGGTTAACCTGAAAGCAGCACAATGCGGACATCTTCAACTGAAAGCACAACTTCTCCCTAAGGTGGTTTTGGTAATTAATAACAACATATGTGTCATTGAACTAATGATTTTATCTAAGTATATTTCAGAAAAGTTCAAAGATGCATTAGCTAAGGATTGTGAACGAAACCCCTGGATGCAAGGAAAGGAATAGGATTGGCCAGGCTTCAAGCTACAATACTCTACATTTTATATTTGTGAGAAATCACATTTGAGTCCATAGGAAAGACAATACGATTAAAAGGGTATGAGATATCTATGATGAATTGGTTGTTCAAGTGCTTAGAGATAGCCACCAAAAATACTCATCCATTCTCCCACAAAATTCTCTGTCCAAAACCTATACATCAAAATCGTTGCCACCAAGATTTTCCATTCGGCCATACCGATTTTCATATGAGACACAAATTATGACAAACCCTACCATCTCGGTGCCACCAACATTCCTTTCGGCGCCATCGAAATCAGTGACCAAGTTTCTGGTATACAATTTTAAACAATCAGAAATTTCAAGTGTTGGAATCGGACTCACCGTGATTTGGAAACTGCCCTAGGTCACCCATATCAGTACTACCGAGATTCCTACATCGATCTGAATGAGAATACAAAAGTTGCCACATTTTATAGAAGTTGGTGCCACTAAGTTTCACCTCGGTTCACCGAGTTGGGCAATACTTTTGTAACACTTAGATTTTTGGAGATGCCTATATATACCCATCCACCACATCTCATTCATAGAGGAAGAACTCAGAACACACATACACTTGCCATATCCATTTTTCTGAGAGAGAGCCACCTAGTCATGTGTTGATATTAAGATATTCCAATCCATCCATTTGAAACTTGATCTCTTGCCTCCCCAAGTTGTTTTTCACCCAATCAATCTATTCTACCCATGCCAAATCTTTGAGAGAGTGGTTGAGTGTTGAGGAGATTATCTTTTGAAGCTCAAGAGAAAGGAGTTCATCATACAACCACATATATTACCTTTTGGAGGGTGGTGCCTCCTAGATTTGTCACGTGTCACTTGGGAGCATCCTACTTCGTGTTGTGGACTTGAACAAAGAAGTTTCCAAGGGCAAGGTGATCGCCTACTTTGTGAAGATCTACTTCGAGTGAGGCCAATACTTCATGGACGTAAGCCATGGTGGAATAGACAAGGTTGCTTCTTTGTGGACCCTTCATGGTTGGAGCCCTCCGCGGTCTCGTGTAGCCTTTACCATCTGTGGCTTCAAGTCTCCACTAACATGGACGTATGGTAGCACTGATAACCCACAAGTGTAGGGGATCGCGATAGTCTTCCCGGGTTGTATTTCACCCTAATTTATTGATTCGACACAAGGGGAGCGAAAGAATATTTATTGGCCGTCATAGTTGAGTTGTCGATCAACTGCACTTGGTATATCCTTCTACTGCAAATATTTAGTATCACAACAAGTGATACTAGTAACAGTAACAGTGATAGCAGTGATTTTGGTAAAAGTAACAACAGTAGCAATTTAGTAGCAGGTTTGATAGTAGCAGCAACAGTAGTAACTGCGCAAGATTCAGTATATGTAACACGTCAGCACATGGATCAGTAGTGAATAATGATTTAGATGACATTGATCATATAATAGTTACATAGTAGGGCGACATAGAACTAGTTCCAATTCATCAATATAATGTAGGCATGTGTTCCGTATATAGTCATACATGCTTACGGTAAGAACTTGCATGACATATTTTGTCCTACCCTATCATGGAAGTGGGGTCCTATTGGAAACTTAGGGGTATTAAGTCCTCCTTTTAATAGAGAACTAGAACAAAGCATTAACACATAGTGGAAACCTGAACTTCTCAAACTACGACAATCACCGGAGAGAATACCAATTATTCTCACCTTGTGGTATGCGGATCAAGACACGTAATAGGTAACTATAAGTTAAAAGATAGGATCCAAATCACTCTTATATTCATGAAAACATAATAGGTTCAGATCTGAAATCATGGCACTCGGGGGCTAGTGACAAGCATTAAGCATATCAAAGTCAAAGTAACATCAATATATGAATATAGTGGATACTAGGTATCAAGCCCTATCAAACTTAACTCGATTACATGATCAATGTCATCCAATTCCATTGATGTCCAGCAATCCTACAAAGGAATTACTCCCCTCGCTGGTGAGCATCATGGTGGTGTTGGTCGAGAATGGTTGGTGATGACGATGGTGACTAATCCCCCTCTCTGGAGCCCCAAGGTGACTCCATACTACTAGGAGAAAGGCTACCAGTAGCGCTGGTTTGTGCCTTACTAGTAGCGCTGGTTCTAGGGCTACTACAATCGCGCTATACCTAATCTGTTAGCGTAGCGCTTTTTTAACTAGCGCTACTGATAATCCATCGCTACTACTAATATTCCAGCGCTACTGCTATTGTTACTGCTTTCAATATTTAATTCCTGTAAAAAAATGTCTCCCACCTCGCACCGCGGTGACCCAATGGCGATCTGGAACTCTAGCCGGCGTATCCTCCATCCTCGCCACTCCTCTGCTCAGGTGAACCTTCCCGACCCTCCTCACGTGGTCGTGCATGGCTTGCATGGGTGGTTCTACGTTGGATCTGGATTTTTCGCACGGTTTGGCTTTCTCTGATGAGGTTTATCGCCACTGTGGTATTACGGTGCACCCTATGAAGCACCGCCGCCCTTTCATCATGGTGATTTCCTTTGGTCGTCATGTGTTCCGTCTTTCGACTCACACAGTCGCAGCAGCTCTGGAATCGGTGATTGGAGGATCGGCTATTGAGTTTCGTGTCTCTCAAGTCACAGATTCGGTTTTCTCATTCAAAGTCTCCTGCATGCAAGTTGGTTTGCATATTCTAGATTTGTGTTCTTTCAAGTGTTCAAGTTTTAAGTGCTTCTTCCATCTATGGGGACATGGAGGTCCTAATTGGCGTCGGGAATTTGCTCTGTGGAAGAAGCAATGTGATGCTGAATGGATTATTGTGAGTCCTTCTAAGAGGAGAGCCTATTTAGGTCTGATGGCCATGCATTCCAGACCCCTCAAGTCTTCTCTTAAATCTGGATCTTCTGTTCGTAAGAAGCTGACTTTTGCATCCCTTCAGCAATATGAGGTTTGCAAGGGCTACAGATATCTTGTTTCCCATGATGAGCTAGTCACGCTTGAATAGGCTGGTTATTCGGTGCCTTCTCCTGAACGTGTCATCATCTCAGCACCACCGCCGGCGGAACTCCGGTGGACGACAACCACGCCGCATATTACGTTTGGGACAGTTTCTCGCCAAGTTTCACCTCCCGGATCTCCCGGCGATGATTTTCAAATTGCCAAATCAATCGGAACTTCTCCCATGCAACAAGGAGCTACATCTGATCCCGCCGAGATTCATGGTATTTTGAATGATGAGAATCAATTTTCGGTGGCAAGTTTGGATTCTGGGCCTATTTCCACTCTCATTAATGAGTCTGCTGAGGTTACCTCTCTCTCTGGGCCCGAGCCTAATCGCTCGATGGATAATCCCTCCTCTCAGGAGGCCCATCTGGCCTTTGACGAACTCATTAATAACATGGTTGAGGATATATTTTCTTGCTCAATTTGCAACGCTCGGGGCCATCTAGCTGCGAACTGCCCGGCTTCGCCAGGATGCGCTAACAACACGGTGGGCCACGCAGGTTCTAGAGGAGCCTCTTTTATGCGTAATAATTGTCTTACTTGGAACTGTAAGAGACCCACCACCTCTCCTGTCGCTGCTATCTCGGGAACTGCTGATACTCTCGGCGAAACAGCAACCCCTGCGACACAGTTCCGTCCTGTCTCATCGCCGTCACCTCCTCGAACTCCCTCTGAGACGCCACCGGTCACTCTGCCACCGCCTCCCGCAATGGTGAAGTTTGAGCTTGATCCCGAGTTCTTCCTCCCGCCTGGCCACAATATCATCGATGGAGGACCCGACCGGCTGCCTCGGACCTACACCACGCCTGCGGTCCCCATCACCAGACGTCATGAGCGCTTTGTCATCGCTGACGTCCACCCAGCACCACCGGCTGACAACGTGATTCAGGTACGGCAAGAAGTTGCTGCTCTTCTTCTTCACTAAGGGTTGCATGTTCGGTCTGCCCAACCTTAGATTGAGGGTGTTGGATTGTTTGAGCTCTGAGATGCGGCAGAAATCTATGCTGCCGTCCAGATGGTTCTGCAGGAAGTTGCTCATAACTCTGTCGTGCGCTTCCTGCGTCACGATTAGGGTCTCGGTTTCCGTGGCCAAGAGGGTTTTCGTCACGGCTGTCTCATGCTTTTGTGGGTCCCGCTAGACTTCCGTAATACTGAAGATCTCCGGGCCGCTGTCAATACCTTTGGGGAGTTTCACCATTGGTTCAGTGATGATCCTTACTTGGTTCGCTCTATTGTGTTTGCTGCGTTCCCAGATGACCGGCTGGTCCCTCGCAGTATCAACTTCTGTGAATATGCTACTTGGGGTGGCGCCAAGGTTTCATGATCTGCTCCGGTATACATCCTGGGTGCGGCGGCGGCTGAGATTCTGCCTAATGATGAGGATCCCATGCCCCTCAATGGCAACCCTCATCCGCTCCCTGGACATCTTGTTCACGATAATCTGCAATTTGCTCTGCCCCCATATCCCGCGCTGGGTTGGAATGCGGTACCGCTGGCGCCTGGAGACCCAGGGCCTGTTGTTGGTGCTGCTGATGACGGAGGCTGGGGTCAGCCGCCTGCTACTGCTGATGACGGAGGTTGGGGTGAGCCGCCTGCTGCTGCTGATGGAGGAGGATGGGAACCTGAAGCAGCCCCGGAAGCACCTGCTCCTGATCCTGTTCAGGATCAAGAGTCTATGGTGATTGATCAGCCGAGTCCTTCTTCCTCGGATTCGGTTCATGAGCTGGTGGACCTTGACCCTCAGCCACAGGGTGACATGGAGGTGGAACCTGCTGCTCAAGAACCACCGCTGGCTAATCCTGATGCCCCTGATGCTGACATGCCAATGGCTGCCCCGAACAATGATGCTGAGCCAGAGGAAGATGTGCCTGTGATGGAAGAGGCGCATGATGACAATCCTCTGGAAATTGTTCTCTACAAACCCGACCCCATTCAGACTGACAACATCTTTGTTGGGGCTGCTAGGGTTGTGTATGGGCCTCCTCTGCCGCCTGTAATGTCCTGGGCACGCACCTTTGATGCTCTTATGGGGGCTGCTACTGCTATGCACATACCTCGTCAACTACAGATGCTAATTCTGGAGCCCATTATGATCCCCAAGCGATCCTGGGCAGTTGCTTTCGACACTGACGCTCCAGAACCTCCTATATCAGAGCCTGCTAGTACCTCTCTCTCTATGCAGGAGGTAATCCCTCTTAGTCCTTCTTCATCTACAGAGGACTTATCTTTTCGTTCTCCTGCTCCATCCAAGAAGGGGACCCGCAAGAAGGCCACTCCAGTTGTTGACTCCTCGGTCCGTCGGTGTACTCGTGGCTCCATCAAGCGAGACGGCTTCAAGCCAATCCTGCAGGAGCTGCCTGCGCATGTCCCCAAGAAGAGGAAGCCCAAGGCCAAGCCAATGCCCTCTACATCGCAGGAGACTGAGGATGTTCAAGTACCTCCTGCCACTCCTATCCCAGTGATTCAGGAGGTGGGACTGTCACTCGGCATAGCTCCTGAGAAACTCATGGTGGATCGACTTATGGAAGATCTTGCTGATTCTGCACCATCGTCTTCTGATGTTTAATCCATCTATGTTTATCTGTTACTGTACTAGCTCTATGTACTGTCAAACTTTTGCTTGCGCTGTCTTTTGGTTTTCGGAACCTTGGTTGCAATGGCTATTACATAGCCTTGCTTTTGCTATATATTTGATCTGCAATGGATAGTCGTTTTACGAGAAGTTGGCGTGTGCTGTGTTGGAATGTGCGTGGAGTAAATTCGGATCATAGGCAGCGGGCGGTCCGTAACAAGATTGATGAGAGCCTAGCTGATGTGGTCTGCTTGCAGGAAACAAAAATGCAGTCAATAGAGTTTCGTGCAGTTAAAGGTTTCTGCCCCAAACGCTTTGATCAGTTTGCTTACTCTCCTTCGAAGGGTGCATCAGGAGGGCTTATCACCCTTTGGAACTCTTCCATTCTTACTGGTCAATTAGTGGAATGCACACCCTACGGATTGATCATCTCCTTTACCTGAAATCACACGAGTGCATCATGGACTTTAGTTAATGTCTATGGGCCATGTGAAGGAGAGGCCCGAGATCTTTTTTTTAGCTGGCTTTACAATCTTAATATTCCCACTGGGGCTAATTGGTTGCTTCTTGGAGATTTTAATTTCATTAGATCTCCTGACAACAGAAACCTTCCTGGGGCTGATGTGAATGACATGTTCATCTTCAATGGAATTATTGGGCATCTGGGCTTGCTGGAACTACCCATTAAAGGCAGATCTTACACTTGGTCCAATATGCAGGATTCCCCTCTTCTGGAGCAGCTTGACTAGTTTTTTACATCAGCCAACTGGATCTCCTCATATCCTCTTACTCAAGTGCTACCCCTGGCAAAGACTGCTTCTGATCATGTTCCCTGTGTGGTCACTGTTAACACTTCCAATCCCTAAATGCAACCTATTTCGCTTTGAAAACTACTGGGTTGAAATGGAAGGCTTCATGGAATGTGTACAGCAGTCCTGGCTCATTCCTTCAAGGAAGACACACATTACTGCTGTTATTATGGATAAGATGAAGCATCTTTGGCAGGCTTTGAAGAAATGGCAGACGTCTCTGTCACAGTTAAAAACTTTAATTTCCAGATGTAATCAAGTGGTGCTATGTTTGGATGAGCTTGAGGAGTTGAGGTCACTTTTCAGACCAGAAGCTAATTTCAGGAAAATTGTCAAATTACATTTGGAACATCTTCTACATCTTCAGTGCCTATACTGGAAGAAGAGATCCACTATCAGATTTGTTAAAGTTGGTGAGGAAAACACTAAATTCTTCCATGCTATGGCCACTGAGAGATATAGGAGGAATTCCATTGCATCTCTCAAGTTAAATGATGGTTCTACCATCTCTGATCACGATCAAATTGCTGCATGTTTTTGGGCATCTTTCAAGGATAGAATGGGAACTTCTCTTGGCATTAACATGGCATTTGATTTACAATCCATGCTGAATGAGGTGGAGGGTCTAGACATTCTCACAGAACCTTTTTCCAAGTCTGGAATGGACAAGACTGTTCAGGATATATGCCCATTGACAAAGCTCCAGGGCCTGATGGTTTCAATGGTCTTTTCTTCAAGAAAAGCTGGCACATTATCTCCCCTGAGTTTTACGAACTTGCTGATGATTTCTATGCTGGACAGGCCCAGCTTGTGAACATGAATTCATCCTATATTACACTGATTCCAAAGAAGAGATCACCTGAACATGTGGGAGATTACAGACCAATATCACTTACTGGAATGGGTCTCAAATTTCTGTCCAAAATGCTTGCTAATAGGCTACAGTTGCAGATTGTGAAGTGTCTTCACAAGAATCAGTATGGTTTTATCAAATCTAGGACCATTCAAGATTGTGTGGGATGGACTCTAGAGTACCTGCACCAATGTCATCAATCCAAGAAGCCTATAGTTATTCTAAAGTTGGATTTTGAAAAGGCATTTGATTCTGTGGAACATGAGTTCATCTTCCAGATTCTTAAGCACAAGGGCTTCAATGACAGATGGATCCTTTGGGTTAGGCAGCTCCTAACTTCTTGATCATCTTCAGTTCTGATCAATGGTGTGCCTGGAAAGAAGTTCATGTGCAAGAAAGGTGTCAGGCAGGGAGATCCTATGTCTCCACTGCTTTTTGCTATTGCTGCTGATTTTCTACAAACTCTCGTTAACCAGCTGCTGGTGGAGGGGCTGATACAGCTGCCTATACCTTGTCATGATAAGGATATCCCTATAGTGCAATATGCTGATGATACTCTTATCATCCTACATGCTGATAAATCCCAGTTATTACAGTTCAAGAAAATGCTCTTACTTTTCTCCCAGTCCAGTGGATTACAGGTGAATTACCACAAATCTGCACTTCTACCTGTTAACACTTCTCCTCAGCATCTACAGGATCTGGCAGACTCCATTGGTTGCAGAGTGGGATCTTTACCCTTCACATATCTTGGCCTTCCTGTTGGGACAACTAAACCAAGAATCATTGATCTCATGCCTCTGGTTGATAACATGGAAAGAAGACTCAGTGCTAGTTCATCTTTTCTTGCTTAGGGGGGAAGGCTGCAGTATTTAAACTCAGCCCTGTCTTCTGTACCTATCTTCTTTCTATGCAGTCTGGATATCCCACCAGGTATACTGAAGCAGTTGGAGAGGATTCAAAGGCAATGTCTATGGAGAAGAAATGGGAATGATCATGCACCCTCTCTTGCTGCTTGGCCTCTGGTGTGCAGGCCTAAAAATAAAGGGGGGCTAGGGATTATGAACCTAGCAGTCCAGAATGAAGCACTCCTGCTCAAACATGCTGATAAATTCCTCAATCATGCTGATATCCCTTGGGTTCATCTGATTTGGAACACTTACTATCATAACACTGTACCTCAGGGAACTGCACTTTGTGGTTCCTTTTGGTGGAAGGATATCTGTAAACGGCTTGACAAATTTAGATCAGTTACATATGTTCTGCCGAACAAGGGTGATTCCTTCCTGTTTTGGTCTGACTCCTGGTTGATTGGAAACTCCATTATGCCACTGGCGGCCAGATTCCAAAGACTGTTCTCTTTTGTGGCTGACCCTTTCTGCACAACTCAAGAGGTCTTTACTCCTTTTATGATGACATCATGCTCTCCATGTTTCACTTACCACTGTCTGCTCAAGCTTATCAGGAACTGCTTTCGGTCCAATCTTTGCTTCAGGACCTGGATCTTAATCATCAGGCCTCTGACAGATGGGTATGGGGAAAGGATGCTAAGGTCTACACAGCCAAGTGATACTATGCTCGTATTCATAGCAGTATTGTACCAGACCCTTTACTCAACTGGATTTGGAGAAGCTGTTGTACTATGAAGATTAAGATGTTTGCCTGGATGCTCATCATGGACGGGCTAAACACTCAAGATATGCTGGAATGGCGTCACTGGAAGGTCTCTGATTCCAACCTTTGTGTTCTATGCCACGCTCGAGTCAAGGAGGACATAGATCATTTATTCTTCAACTGTCTTTTCAGTACCAGGGTCTGGAATTACCTGCATATCACATGGCAGGGTTCATCTATGTGGAGTGCTGCTGTTGTGGCTAGAAAGGACTTTCATAACCCTTTCTTTGCTGAGGTGGTTTTCACTGCATGTTGGAGCATCTGGACTATCAGAAATGCAAAGGTCTTCAACCAGGAGCAGCCAAAGTTCAGAAAATGGAGATCTGGATTCATTCATGACATTTCTCTGTTAGCTCATAGAATTAAGGCTAGTTTCAGGGATGATCTTCTTAAATGGATTTCCTTTTTGCCTCCTTGAGGTTTGTAATCCTTTGCTCTTCTTCCCCTTGTACATTCTAAATCTCTTCTTGTACATACTGCTCTCATATATGGGAATAAAGGAAAATGGCTGTGGGGGGTTTTCCCTACAGTAGCCGGTCAAAAAATATTTAATTCCTGTCGTATTAGCAGCGCCATTATACAGGTTTTCATACAGTATCATCATAATACATCATTGTCATATAACAACTCCTTCTCGTCATCATTTTCATCCATGATACATCACTAATTGTTCTTAATACCTAGGACCTATATCCCTGTTGCTCTCTCTCAGGTAAAATAGCATAAAACATGTGTAAATGCACTCATGTGCAATACAGGATATCTTGGCCCTAATCTAACCATTTTCATGCGATCTTTAGACTCGATCCAACAAGGCACAACACTCATCGGGAGTCCCTGTTCAATACATAGATGTAACATACATAGTAATGAAGTTTAGCTTAAAAAATAATGTATGCAAAAGATGCACTGAGGATAAATAGTAAATATCTTACCATCTTTCCTAAATAGATGTGACCGTAGTTCAATATGTACACTAGCTAGTATCGCACGTTTCGAGTACTAATATCTTGATGTCCAGGAAAATAACCTGTCTTGACTGTATCAAGATCCTCAAGCCAAGAAACATAATGACCTATCTCCTCGCAGTTTAGTTCAGCCCCGCGACAGTAGTAGGTGCTGTCTACCAAGCGCTGGAAATGTTTGCTTGAATGGAAATAAGCTGTCAATAGAAATTAGTTGGCAACTATTTTTAAGTAAACAATATAAATCACTTAATAAATATGGTTGAGGAACTATTACTCAATATGCAACGGGTTGACTTTAGGTCTGTCGAGTCTTCCTTCCTAAACTCTGATCTTACGTATATGGTGGACAGTCCCACACCAATTTTTTGACCGTCGATGATGGTCGCTACTCCTACTTCCCCTAGTACATAACAAATATCGAGCACAAGGAGAAGAAGGATAAGCGACCCCCATGACAACAGTCAGCATTCTTCTTCTCTCATATATGGTGGACACTCCCTCACTGATTTTTCGACCATCGATGATGGTCGCTACTCCTACTTCCCCTTATGCCCCCTGTATGTATTTGTGCATGCTCTAAGCAATAGTTTCATCGTATAATAATAAACATGCATTATTTCATCATAGCATACACATAAATTATCATGTCATATAACTCATCATCATCTTACGTACTCATCATCATCTTAAACATATATCAAGTTAAAATCTCGTAAAACTGAAAAACATCATAATAGTCATCATATGCATGCATCCTAATCGATCATGATAAGTTAATATAAATTAGAAAAACTTGTCTCTCATAAGACCTAGTCCTCGCTCCTAGGCATAATGTCATAAAACAGAATAACACCTATGTCTCCATGATGAAGCACACAGATCAAACGGTCTCCAACTTGTGGATTGTGATCCCTCTTTATTTCTCTCCATGCTTGAATGTGGAGCCTTCTTGATTTGCGGTTAGTCGAGTATGGATCATCGAACTCAGCCCTGAGCGGGCTTTTAACTTTCATATGACCTTCTGGGTGCATCAACAGAGGCACTACATCATTTGAGAGTTGTTGTTGAAGAAAATAATAATAACCTAGTTAGCAATATAATCAACACCATTTATGCAATAGTAGAGCGTACTTAATTAGGAAACTCTTACCAAGATATTTCGGTGAATGTCATCCGGCCTCAACCTATGCACTAGTGGCATGTAAAATGTATAATTTAGGCTAATTCCCAAATTATACGGGAAGTTCTCCCTACCAACCAGGACACCAACAAGAAAGTAGAGAAGAACATCCTTCTCCTCCCAAGTTAGATGTGATCAATACGTGTAGTGTGTCGTGTCAATTAATTTCCGTAATTCACTTGAAGAAACGAAATAAGCTGTAAATTATAATTTAACAAATTTAGTATATGGATGAACACCAACTATTTCTAAATATAGAATGCAAATTACTTGACAAATATGGCTGAGTAACTCACATGGAGGTAAAACATGAAGCATATCGACAACCACCTAAATGTCGATGTTGCGTGCCATATTATCTTCAGGACGAAGATCGAAGATTATTTCCATACCCTCCTGAAATCCATATGCCTTGCAAAGATCTTCCCAATCTGGGCACCCTATTTCTGTGTTAAAAACTGAATTAAATACTTTGATCAGAAATGTGTGACAATGTATAGTCCTCAGGTTAGCGCTCGTCGTCTCCATACACGCGTGGTCTTCGAAAGCGAGCCTCTCCAACACATATCTTCTTGCATGGCAAGGGAGGAACTAGTCGAATTGTATAAAATAAAAATTACATGTTGAAGCAAAAAACAGAAGTCATGCATGCTTAATTACGACAAAACACTTGTCATTGTTGCGTACCATACAAACTCTGAAGGTCTCGTCAAGCTTCATGCCGAAAAACGTGTCGTCTCACACGTGAGGCGTGTCGCACATACCCCGACAGTCGCCACAATATTCACACTCCCAATATTCATCGTTAGACATTTATTATTTTAATGTGGTAATTTAACTTATAGCCCGTGGAACATGTTTGCAAATGCGTAAACAACAACCGTGACATTATATCAAAAGAATTGAACATCTATATATAAACAAAAGGATGAATAATAAAAAGGGACTTATATTTGGTCAGAATGTTGATTCATTCCCATTTCTAGCAATTCCAGGACACTCCACATGTCCTAGTTTCTAGCAATATTCATGTCGAAATTCACGAAAAAATTCGGCATGACCTTTGCTAAAAAGTGGACATATGGAGCGCGTGAAATTTGTTGGAACGGAAATGAATCAACATTCCGACAAAACATAGGCCACTCGAATATAGCAACAATGAACAAGTACAACAGATGGGCTAAATCTTCTCATGAAGATGCATAAATGTCCATACAAAAAAATTTGGTTTCTACTTTCAATATTCAAAGATTGCATATAAAATGAGTAAGATTGCATATAGTCAAAGATTTCATATAAAATTCTAGTTTCTACTTTCAATATTTAAAATTGCATATAAAAAATTCTGGTTTCAATATTCAAAGATTGCATATGAATCATATCACTCGCATTTAAAATACACGTGATGGTTTTTCGTGAAAATACAAAATACAAAGATGGCATATAAAATGGGTAAGAACTTGAACTTGAAATGTTTGCTTATATTTTGTTGCATCCATGCCCTTTTTATTCACCCATAATTGATTTACAAGTGACGAACATCATCATCATCAACACTAAAACCAAAACTTTCCCTAGACATACTAAAACCAAAACTTTCCCTAGACATACATATTGTAGATTTAGCTACAAATTTTCCCTAGACATATAAAACCAAATTTTTCCCTAGATATACTACAACCAAAACTTTCCCAAGACATACTAAAACCAAAACTTTCCCTAGACATACATATTGTAGATTTAGCTACAAATTTTGCTTCGACATAGTAAAACCAAAATTTTCCCTAGACATACTAAAACCAAAACTTTCCCTAGACATACTAAAACAAAATTTTGTGGCGGGGGATGGCTCCGGGGGAGGTGGGGTGGGGGAGGGCTCTCGGGAGGTGGGAAGAGCTCCGGTGGGGGAGGGCTCTGGGGAGGTGGGGAGGGTTCCGATGGGGCCAGCAGGGGAGGGCTCCGGGGGAGGTGGGGAGGGCTCCGGTGGGGGAGGGGGAGAGGGAAAGGCTCTGGTGGGGGAGGTGGGGCGGGGAAGGGCTCCGGTGAGGGAGGGGGTGGGAAGGGCTCCGGTGGGGGGGGGCTTACCGGGGCGGCGGCAGCGGGGGGAGGGCGGGGGGCGACAGGGGGAGATGGGGAGGGCTCAAGTGGGGGCGGGGTTAGAGGGGCGGCGGTGGCGTGGGAGGGCTCCGGCAGCGACGGCGACAAGGGAGTTGAGCGCATGTGGGAGAGGGCGGGAGGGATGTAATGGAGGGGCAGGGGGGTTAGGGGATTTTGGGTAGGGTTATACATAGTTAGCAGTAGCGCTAGAGCCTAAGTTAGTAGTAGCACTGGTGCTAACCGAGTGCTACTGCTAAATGACCTTGGTTATTTAGCAGTATCGCTGGTTTGCTTACACCGCTACCGCTAACTTAGCAGTAGCGCTGCAGCCAATTCAGCGCTACTGCTAACTTTATTTTCTTTATTAATTTCTTTTAGTTATTTTTCTTTATTAATTTATTTTAGTTATTTTCTTTATTATATTATTTTTATTACGTTTATTTCCATTTTTTCATTTTCCTTTCCTTTTCATTTTCTTTTGTATTGCATTCTCCCTTTTTTTTTTCTCCCGACGGCCTCTCGCACGCATGTAGTCGATGACGAGAACATCTCCCTGCCACACTACGCGAATATTATCGGAACCATGTCTTGTTGCATATACAAAATACATGCATATATATATATATAATGATTGTTTCTCAGCTGCGTCGAAGACGTTTCACGTTGAGCTTCTTCCCTTTCTTTTTCTTTGTCTTGATTTTTCTTTTCCGGCACCATGGGGTACGATCTTTCTTAGGTAATGTAGTCTTGATTCTTCTTTTCACGTATGCTTCATCGTCATCGTCATCTTGCCTCATCTGGTTGCCGTATTGGTCGTAGTCTTCCGCGTTGGCGACTCCATCCATTCAGACGATGTTCCTTTTGCCTCTCCTCATGACAACACGGCTGGGATTGGTCGGGTCGGTTATGAATAAGCATTGTGTCACGTGCTTAGCGTGTATCCACGGCTCAGTTTTGGTGATGAAGTTAACGTTGACGGTAGCACTCTTTGCGTCGGGTATAGACATGGTAGTGAAATACTTGTTTTCTCTTACGACAGGCTTAGCCCACCTGACACGGAACATCGTCGCATCGTGCTTTCCACCATAGTTAAGCTCCCAGATCTGTTTGACCCTTCCATAGAATCTTTCAGTTGTGCCGTCGGAGTTGATCACGCATTCAATCGTCACCCCTCAGTTCTGATAATCACTGTCCATGTCTTTGGCCTCCGTGTAGAACGTGTACCCATTGATATTATATGCCTCATAGGAAACGAGTTTGGGCACGGGGCCCTGTGCTAAGATGTGTATGAGAAACCCGTCCGTACTGCTCTCTTCGGGGGGATTAGCACGAACCTACTCTTTGAACCAACGCAAAAAGTGGCGTTTTGCTCTATAGTAACTTCATCGTCTATCTTGCGCATCCCCTGATCACGGTACTTCTTTGCAATGATTTTTTGGTGCAGTGTTACATAATCTTCTACCACATCTAGGTGCTGTCGCACTACTAAGTTAGCCCTGTCAAAGTCGTCCCGTCGATCCGAGTAGTCCACGTGCAATTACCTCCGGCCGTTGTTATGACCTTCTCCTCCGAGCCTCCCATGGTGATTGTTGACGGGCAAACCAACAACAGGGTCTTCTTTGCCCATATAATTCTCGCAAAAGGAGATGCACTCTTGGGTCAGATACTCCTGGATGATGCTCCCCTCGGGACGGGCCATGTTACGAACGAATCCTTTGATCACCCCTGTCATCTTCTCCAACGGCATCATGCTGTGAAGGAATGTCGGCCCGAGGTCGATGATGTCGTCCACATAGTATGGACACATAGATGCACCATGATATCAAAGAATGCGGGTGGGAAGTACATCTCAAGCTCACATAGTATGACAACGATCTCTTCCTGTAGCCTTTGCAGCTGCTTCACACTGATGGACTTTCGAGAGATAACGTCAAAGAAGTTGCATAGACCAGTAAGTGTCTCACGGACGTGCTTGTCCATTATCCCTCTAATGGCAACCGGGGGTATCTGCGTCATCATCACGTGATATTCATGAGACTTCATCCCGCTGAACCTTTTCTTCTTGGTATCTAAAAATCTGCTTATCTTCCCACAGTAACTTGAACTAAATTTGATTCCCGTAAGGCACTTGATGAATTGATCGATCTCCTTCGAACTTAAGGTGAAGCAAGAAGGGGGGCCACAATTCTGCTCCTTCTTGTTGACTTTTCTTCCCCTTGGCCCCGTCACCGTCTCCGTCTCCGTTTCCTCCGTTGACTTTATATGGGGCATGTGGATATCCCCCCTGATCTCCAAATCCTCCAAGTCTTTCCTTGCCTTCCGCCCATCCTTGGTCTTCTCCTGCATGTTCATCAGTGTGCCAAGCAAGCTCTCGAGGACATTCTTCATTATATGCATTTGATCAAGGCAATGAGGTTTGTCGTGATTGCGCCAGTACTCCAAGTCCCAGAAAATAGGCCTTGTTTTCCAAACCTTCAGCAGCGGATCCGGCGCCTTTTCCATCTTTTCCGGCACGGGGCATTGTTGCCAAACATTCAACAACTCGTTGATTTCGGCGCCATTCCTCTTACGTGGAGGTCCTCGATGCTCATCCAAACCATTGAATATATCTCCATGTTTTCTCCACGGGTCATCCTTTTCAAGCCATCTACGATGCCCCATGTACACGATTTTCCCAGACCCGCCATCTTTCGTTGACGTAAGATGCCGAGACGTTGTATCATCCATGCATCTCGTTCATCTGATGTATCCGTGGCACACCTGGCCTGAGGTGTACCCGTAACCGAGATAGTCGTGCACCGTCGTCATCAGCGCAACTCTCATATAGAAATAATCTCTAGTGCTGGCGTCCCATGTCTTGATTGGCGATTTCCATAACATGTCTAGCTCATCTTTCAGAAGCCCCGTATATAGGTTAATATTATTTCCCGGTTGTTTTGGCCCTTGAATCAGCATGCTCATGTGTATGTACTTTGTCTTCATGCACTTCCATGGGGGGAGGTTGTACATCCATACAAAGACAGGCCATGTGCTGTGGTTGGTGTTCTAGTTTCCAAAAAGATTCCTGCCATCGGTACACGCACCAAGAACGATGTTCCTTGCAACTTCTCTAAAAAAAGATATTCGGCATTGAGTGCTCTCCACTGGCTACCATCTGCGAGGTGTCTCAGCTTCGGATCATCTCCATCATCAGACTTCTTCCTCTCCGCGTGCCAGTGCATGAGCTTTGCTTCCTTAGGATCTACGAAATACCGCTGCACACGGGGAGTGATCGAAAAGTACCATACAACTTTTTGAGGAGCTTTCTTTCCCGCCTTCTTGTATCGAGAAGCATTGAACACTAGACACCTGGTTTTTTCCACGTGCTCACCCCGATAAATGATGCAATCGTTGGTGCATGCGTGGTATCTAATATGCGGCAGATCCAGAGGGAAAACGATTTTTTTGGCCTCATCGACACTAGTAGGAGACAGGTTCCCTGCTGGAAGAACTTTACTTTGTAGATACTTCAAGTGCTCATTGAGGCTTTTGTTTGTCCATTCGTTTTTGGCCTTCTTCTTTAGAAGTTCGAGCATGAAACTCAAGCGGGTAACCTCAGGATCGCAACAGTCATATAATGGAGTCTTTGAGTCTACTTCAAGTTGCGCCAGCTTGGCCTCCTCTCTATCATCAACTATGTCGCTATTCGTACTCTTGCGAAGGAGGTCTCAAACATGAGGGTCCTGCACGATTGAACTTAGTAGCGTCAAAGTCTGCAGCGTGTCCATCGACTCTTCTCCACCATGTCCGGACCTGCTTCTTCGCCGTGTCCAGAATCTTCTCCGACGCCATGTCTGGACTCTTTCCAGCTGCCGTATCCGGACTCTTCACAACCGTCGTGTCTGATACCATCGTCTTCTTGTCAATCGGTCATCTCTTCGTCTAGACCCATGTCATTATTCCCTGCCATGTGGACGTCCTCATCATCATCGTCACTTATCCACCGAATATAGTCATCCATGAAACCATGGATTAGCAAGTGGGCATTCAAACTTCCACGATATTACTCCTTCTTTGCATCTTGTACACGGACATCTAATCCTAGTCCATTTATTTTCATACATGTGCATAATCGTGGATTACAAGTATCGCTCCAGCTTCCTACTAGTCACCTTCATGACTGCAATGTATAACAAGCAAAATGGTCATAAACAAAATGCATGCATATAAAAATTTGGCATGACCTTGCCTAAAAATAGGACATATCGAGTTTGCTCGTAATTCATAGAAACGGAAATAAATCGACATTTCAGCAAATCATAAGCAACTCACGGGTCATGTCACTCACACAATATCCCTTCAAATCGCAAACACACATATTCCCATTATTGAAATGCACAACTTTTTACTCACCAATATATATCCCCGAGAGAGATTGTGCATGGCTAAATAATGGAGAGGTAACAATGGTGGATAACTTGAAGAGAGGAAAGGAAAAAGGAGGGGATAGGGGAAAGGGGGGAGGGATAGAGGGGGTGTGTGTGGGTGAAATGAGGGCAACAATGGTGGAGGAAAGGATAAAGGAGGGGATAGGGAAAAGGGGGGGAGGGGAGAGGGGGTGTGTGTGTGTGGGCGAAAGGGCAATAATGGTGGAGGAAAGGAGATAGGAGGGGATAGGGCAAATAGGGGAGGAAGGGGGAGGGTGTGTGTGTGGGTGATAGATAGAAGAAACAGAGAAGAAAGGCAATAATGGTGGAGAAGTAACAATGGAGGAGGGAAGGAGAAAGGAGGGCAAAGGGGGAGAGTGTGTGTGGGTGTAAATTAAGTTGCCCATGTGTACCAGTAGTGTTGGTTCGAGAGGAGCGTTGCTGCTATTGAACTTAGAAGTAGCACTTTTCCCCAACCAGCGTTGCTACTACAACTGCTATCGGTGGCCTCGTTGGGCCACATTTAGCAGTAGTGCTGGCTTCAAGGAAGCACTAATGCTATGTAACTTACTAGTAGCGCTGGCTCCGGGGAAGCGCTACTACTACGGATACTGCGGATGGCGTCGTTGGGCCCCGTTTAGAAGTAGCGCTGGATCCACAGCCAACACTACTACTACGGTAGTTATCAGTCGCGCTTACTATTTCCCGCGCTACTGCTAAGTAGCAGCAACGCATGCTATTTTCCAGCGCTACTACTAGGCTCCTACCTATAAGGTTTTTCCTACGAGTGCCAAATCAGCCCTCTAGAGGAAGAACAGGAGGTGGCGGTGGTTCCGTCTCGTACAATGTGATAAAACTTCTCTCTTACTTTTCTCTTGGAGAATTTTAATTTATAGGACTAGAATTAGGGTCGGAGGAGCTTTGAGGGACCCACAAGCCATCACGACGTGACCTGGTGGGGGCGCCCTATTGACTTGTGGCCCCCTGACACTTCCCCTCCGACAGATCTTCGCTCCAGAAATCATTATAAATGCCAAAAATAATTCACAAAAAGTTTCGTCCGATTTCGAGAAATTTATTTCTGCACAAAATAACACTAAGGTAGTTCTGCTAAAGACAATATTAGTCTCGGTTAGTTTCATTGAAATCATGCAAATTAGAGGTCAAAATTAGAGCAAAATTGTTTGAAAAAGTAGATATGTTGGATACGTATCAACTCCCACAATCTTAACTCATTGCTTGTCCTCAAGAAATTGAGTTGATAAAATGAAAGTGATAAAGAAAACTTTTACAAACTCTTTTTTTCTCGCTATTATACACATGCTTAGCTAGTGTTCAAGTTTTTAGCATAAATCATGAATAAACACATCCATGATAATAATTTCGGCATCATATCCAATCATGGCAATACATAACCCACTTGTAAGCAATAATAAGATATCTCGCCTGCCAACAGTTTGTCAAAACAATCACGATATAATATGGTGACATGGTACCTCGCTAGCCCTTTCTGAGACCGCAAAACATAAATGCAGAGAACCTCTAAGACTCAAGAAGTGACTAAATATTATAATTCAGGATACAAAAGATCCTAGTCAAACTCATAACCAATAATGACTAGACTCAGTGCATAAAAATGACAATAGTGCTCTCTCGTCTGGTGCTTTTACTAAGAAGGTGATAACTCAACATAAAAGTAAATAGATAGGCCCTTCGCAGAGGGAAGCATTGATTTGTAGAGGTGCCAGGGCTCGGGTTTTTAAAGTACGATTGAAAATATAATTTTGAGTGGTTTTCTTTACTATCAATGTTACGATAGAGGTTCTCGGTATCTTCCACGCTAAACTCATTATACGTTGTTCCCAAACGGAACTGTAAGGTTTTACTCCTATCCACCATCCATACACAACCATGGCTAGCCGAATTCACACGTGCCCTCCAACATATCATCTTGCCCAAGAAGTTTTGTTTTAATTTAGTTTTCATTAAGCAGGTCTGGGCACCCTTGTTACCTACCTCCCTTGTGCAATAAGAACTAATAAACGCCCGTCTTGAGAGTTACTTACTTTGCATGGAAGATATCGATTGCCCCGTCGGTCCATGAGTGGCACGAGTGCACAAAATAGATGTTTCTTTCAAAGTTTTAGAGGTGGCACATGCAAATTTACTTGGAATGGCAGGGTAATAGCACATATAGGTAGGTATGATGAACTCATGTGGAATAACTTGGTTTCAGGATATTGGAAGCACAAGCAGCATTCCCACTTAGTAGCGCTGAATGCTAGAAATAGGTTGGGATGCGACTAGCTATAAAGCAACAACAGTCATGCACTTGCACTGAAAGTAATTGACATTCAAAATTAGCACGAGCAAGATATGAGCACTCTGAATTTGAACATCATGAAGGTTGCATTGGTTTTGAATCAACTACTTGTTTGCACATGGGCCAAGTCAAACCACTCAAATTACTCAAAGGGAAATACCATACTACCATATCACATCATAACCATTTTAATGCATGTCGACACGCAAGGTAAATCATTATCAACTCCTAGCTATTTAAGCATGTCATGAAAAAGCTATGATCTCTATTTGTCATCACAAACATGTTCACTCATGATATACTAAATCAAGATAGTACAAGCCAACATATTTACAAAAACAAAAAACAATAAGAGTTCATACTCGTTTACTTTGCCACGATCACTTCATCAAATATCGTCATTATTGCCTTTCACTTGCATGACCGAATGATGTGATAATAATAGAAGTGCAAGGGTGTCGTGGACTAAGCTGGAATCTGGATGGCAGTTTTAAACAAAGGAGAAGACATGGTAATACTAGCTCTTTGTTAGGTGAACAACGAAGCATTTGGGAGCCACTCAACATTTTCATCGTGGTCTTCTCCATTTATAACTCAACAAACGGGAAAGAAGTTGAGGGAAACAAGCTGAAATATTTTTGGAGTTTTTGTTTTTCTTAAGCAACAAGGATAAACTATGGGAAAACAAGAACAAGAAAAACTATTTACACGGGAAAGCTCCCAACAAGCAACAAGAAATATTTTTGGGTTTTATTTTAATACTACTACTAATTGAACAGGAAACAAAACCAAAAAAGAAGCAAGAATCATTTTTGGATTTTCTAAAGTTTTTCAAACACAAAAGAAGAAAGTGGAAAAATAAAGCTAACATGGATATACAATGAAAGAGGATGAACACCGATAATTTGTATGAAGTTTGTAAACATGAATGTAATATCAGTGAGAAATACGTACTGCCCCAAGCTTAGGCTTTTGCCTAGCTTGGTAATCACCACTAGTAGTCTGGAAAGTGGTTGAGATGGTAATTTGTTGGTGATTCCTGGATGCCTCTTCTGCCAAGCGAGCAACTTCTACTGCAGCATTGTACTCCCGCACTAAGTTCTCTAGAACATAGTATCTCTGGCGAGCCTAACCTAAAGAGGGCAGGCGCGGGCAAAATAATAGGCAATAACGTGTTCTTTTAAAAAATCAAGTTACACTCATATCATCCAACATGGTTTACAATAAATTTATGATAACGCATAGCTTCAAGGTCTAAGTACCTATTAGGAAAAATAGGATCATTAACTTGGGGTGTCACTCTTAATTTTCCAGCTATACAGGAGGCATAAATTCCTCCATATAAATCACCATTGCTAGAGTTGGAATGCAAGCTTGGAGCGACAATTGCACCAAGCTTATAGTGCAGCTCACTAGTCATAGCAGTGTGAATAAGGCTCAATTCAAGGGCACATAGCGCACTACAATCTTTATTCCCATCTATGCATTTTCCATGAAATAATGCAAAGTAGCGGATAGAGGGAAAATCCATGCTTTTAATTCTAGCTTGCATTACTCCTCTTTTTTTTCCAACACAAAGGCTCTCAAGAAACATATTATAATCAGTTTTTGAAGGTTTCTCTAATGAACCCCAAAGTGGGAGTTGATACGTCTCCAACGTATCTATAATTTTTGATGGTTTCATGCTATTATCTTATCAATCTTTGGATGTTTTGCATGCTTTTTATTTATTTTCTAGGACTAACTTATTAACTCAGTGCCAAGTGCCAGTTCCTGTTTTTTCCATGTTTTTGACCCCTTTCACAGGAGATTTTGAAACGGAGTCCAAACGGAAGAAAATCCCCGAAAAGATTTTTTTCTGGAACAGAAGAAGATCAGAGAACTTGGGAGCGAAGCCAGAAGAGCCCCAAGGGCCGCACAAGCCCCCACCCTGCGGCCAGGGGGCGCGCCATGCAGGCTTGTGGGCCCCTGGAGGTCCCCTAACCTAGATCTTGCGCCTATATATTCCCAAATATTCCCAAAAAAATCAAGAGACGATCGCAATTACTTTTCCGCCGCCGCAAGCTTCTGTCTCCACAAGATCCCATCTGGGGCACATTCTGGTGCCCTGCCGGAGGGGGGATTCGGATACGAAGGGCTTCTTCATGATCTCTTCGATGATGCGTGAGTAGTTCACCATAGACCTACGGGTCCATAGCTAGTAATTAGATGGCCTCTACTCTCTCTTGGATCTTCAATACAAAGTTCTCCATGATCTTCATGGAGATCTATCCGATGCAATCTTCTTTTGCGGTGTGTTTGTCGAGATCCAACGCATTGTGGATTTATGATCAGATTATCTATGAATCTTATTTGAATTTCTTCTGATCTCTCTTATGCATGATTTCATATCCTTGTAATTCTCTTCGAGTTGTGGGTTTTGTCTGGCCAACTAGATCTATGATTCTTGCAATGGGAGAAGTGCTTGGTTTTGGGTTCATACCGTGCGGTGACCTCACCCAGTGACAGAAGGGGTAGCGAGGCACGCATCGTGTTGTTTCCATCAAGGGTAAAAAGATGGGATTTTCATCATTGGTTTGAGATTATCCCTCTACATCATGTCATCTTGCTTAAAGCATTACTCTGTTCGTCATGAACTCAATACACTAGATGCATGCTGGATAGCGATCGATGTGTGGAGTAATAATAGTAGATGCAGAAAGTATCGGTCTACGTTACTCGGACGTGATGCCTATATGTATGATCATTGCCTTAGATATAGTCATGACTTTGTGCGGTTCTATCAATTGCTCAACAGTAATTTGTTCACCCACCGTGATATTTGCTATTTTGAGAGAAGCCTCTAGTGAACACTATGGCCCCGAGGGTCAACTTCACACCATATTTTCAGCCTTACACTTTTTACTTCATTGCACTTTCCGCCTTCAGATCTCACTTTGCAAACAATCTTGAAAGGATTGACAACCCCTTTGAATCTTTGGGTGCAAGCTTGTTGTGTTTGTGCAGGTACCCTAGACTTGACGAGACCCTCTTTCTGGAACGATACCTTAGTTCTCAAACTGAGGGAAATACTTACTGCTCCTTTGCTGCATCACCCTTTCCTCTTCAAGGAAAGAACCAACACAAGCCCATCCTCTATCAACGTGTCAACTTCTGGCGCTGTTGTCGGTGGGATAGCAGAAGAATTTATGGCGCCGTTGCCAGCGAGGAAGATCAAGTCAAGAACTCATCCAAGTAGGTGTCGCAAACTCATCTCTTGCATTTACTTTGTTTGCCAGTTGCCTCTCTTTTTCCTCTCCCCCACTTCACCAATTTACCTTTTTCGTTTGCCTTTTCGTTCACCCTTTCTCTCGCTTGCTTTCTGTTCGCTTGTGTGCCATGTGCCTTCAATATTCTTGCATCTTCGCTTGCTGAAAATTTAGTGATATGGATCCTCATCCACTTGCTAAACTCTTTAAGAGATCCAATTATGTTGATCCATTGCTAGTGAGTTGAGTGCACTTGACTATCTTTATGGAATTTTGCTTGAGATGCGTGAATCTGAAAATTGTGAGGAAGAAATTTATGAAGTGATTCACGAGGGCTCCTTGAATAAAAACCTTGATTGCAATGATTTCATTATAAATTCTATTAATGACAATCATGCTAAAAATATGCAAAATCCTAAGCTTGGGGATGCTAGTTTTTCTATGTCCACTACTTGTTGCAATGATATTTGCAATAATATTGAAAGTGGGTTGGAGTAGTCATGACTTTAGTTGATGATAATCCCACTATTTTTGAAGAGCGTCAACTTTGCATGCATGTGGATCAGGAAAAGAATATCCTTTGTGATAGCTATTTTGTTGATTTTGATTATGATCCCACATGTAATTGCTATGAGAGAGGAAATATTGTGATAGAAACTTTCATGTTACCAAATTACCTCTCGTTATGTGGAGATTGCTATTGTCTCTTTCTTCTTCCTTGCATATGGCAACTATTGGTTGTCTTGACAATCTGTTTTCCTATAAAGTGCCTATGCGTAGGAAGTATGTTAGCCTTAGATGTGATTTTCACATGCTTTATGATTCTCTCATTGTGCTTCAATTCTTTCTTTTGTGTGAGCATCATTGAATTATCAATGCCTAACTAAGGGCGTTAAACAATAGCGCTTGTTGGGAGGCAGCCCAATGAATTTATCTTTTTCTTTCTGTTTTTTTGTGTCCACACTTCCATAATTCTGTTGTGATTGTGTTTTTTGTGTTTCTTTTTGTGTTTGAGCCAAGCAAAACCTTTATGACTAGTCTTGGTAATGGTTGTTTGATCCTGCTAGAAAAAGACAGAAACTTTTCGCTCAAGAGATGATTTGTCATTTTTATTCAGAAAGGGATTTTGAGTTGATTCTTTTTGCTTCTGATTGATATGCTTTTTCTCCAGACCGTCGTAATTTTTCAGATTTTTTGAGGTAATAGAAGTATACGAAGTATACAGATTGCTACAGATTGGTCTATTTTTGACAGATTCTGTTTTTGTTGAGTTGGTTGCTTGTTTTGATGAAACTATGGTTAGTATCGGGGGGGGGGGGGGGTAGTAGCCATGGAAAAGTGAGAATACAGTAGCCCATCATCAATATAGATGGAATTCAAGTTTGCTACAGTACCAAAAGAAGTGGTAGTTTGTTTTCTTGTACTAATGTTATCACAAGTTTCTGTTTAAGTTTGGTGTTGTGAAGTTTTCAAGTTTTGGGTGACGCTCTCATGGGCAAAGAGATAAGGAGTGGAAAGAGCTCAAGCTTGGGGATGCCCAAGGCAAAGCCAAATTCAAGGACACCAAAAAGCCTAAGCTTGGGGATGCCCCGGGAAGGCATCCCCTCTTTCGTCTTCAATCCATCGGTAACATTACTTGGAGCTATATTTTTATTCACCACATGATATTTGTTTTGCTTGGAGCGTCTTGAATCTTAGGAGTCTTTTCTGTTTGTTGTGTCACAATCATCCTTGCTGCACACATTTTTTTGAGAGAGAGACATGCACTCATCGTGATTTTGCTAGAATGCTCATAGTGCTTCACTTATATCTTTTGAGCTAGACACTTTTGCTCTTGTGCTTCACTTATATCTTTCACTTATGCTATGAAAGTAGTCCCAAATGTGCTAGGTACCCAAAGAGGATGCAAAAACCTCCATCTTCATGTGTATTGAGTAGAAAGAAAAGTTTCGATTCCTCTCAATTAGTTTTGAGACGTGGATTCAGTAATATTGAGAGTTATGTTAGTAGGGTGTTGTGAATCTAGAGATACTTGTGTTGGAGTTAGTGATTCCCGTAGCATGCACGTATGGTGAACCGCTATGTTAGGAAGTCGGTGCATTATTGATCTATTGATTGTCATCCTTTGTGTTGAGGTCGGGATCGCGCGATGGTTTATACCTACCAATCCTTCCCCTCGGAGTATGCATTTAGCACTTTGTTTCGATTACTAATAAAAACTTTCGCAATAAGTATGTGAGTTCTTCATAACTAATGTGAGCCCATGGTATAGATGCACTTTCACCTTCCACCATTTCTGGCCTCTCTAGTGCCGCGCAATTCTCGCCGGTGCACAAACCCACCAAATTCCTTCCTCAAAACAGCCACCATATCTACCAACTATGGCATTTTCATAGCCATTCCGAGATATATTGCCATGCAACTCCCACCGTTTCGTCTCATGACTTGTGTTGTCACTCTCATATTGACATTGCATGATCGCAACATAGCTAGCGAGATGTTTCAACGTCATACACCATGCTAGATCGTTGCACATCCTCGTACGCTGCCGGAGGCATTTCCTATGGAGTCATCATCATTGTGATCTTTGAGCTGTGAGTAAATAAAAGTGTGATGATCATCATTATTAGAGCATTGTCCCATGTGAGGAAAAAAAGAGGCCAAAGAGCCCAAAAACAAAAAAAAGAGAGAAAAGAAAATAAAAGAAAAAAAGTGGCCTAAGAGCCCAAATAAAAAAAGAGAAATGAGAGAAAAAGAGAGAAGGGACAATGCTACTATCTTTTTCCACACTTGTGCTTCATGTTAGCACCATGTTCTTCATGATTGAGAGCTTCTTGCTTTGTCACTACCATATGCTAGTGGAAATCTTTTATATAACTTGGCTTGTATATTCAAATGATGGGATTCCTCAAAATTGCCCTCGGTCTTCGTGAGCAAGCAAGTTGGATGCACACCCACTAGTTTTCCTGTTGAGCTTTCACATACTTATAGCTCTAGTGCATCTCTTGTATGGCAATCCTTACTCATTCACATTGATATCTATTAATGGGCATCTTCATAGCCTATTGATACGCCGAGTCAGTGTGACCATCTCCTCTTTTTGTCTCACAACCACCACCACATTCTATTCCACCTATAGTGTTATATCCATGGCTCGCGCTCATGTATTGCGTGATAGTTATAAAAGGTTTGAGAAAGTAAGAGTGCAAAAACAATTACTTGGCCAATTCTGGGGTTGTGCATGATTTACATTAGTTTTGTGAGGATGATGGAGCATAGCCAGACTATATGATTTTGTAGGGATAACTTTCTTTGGCCTTGTTATTTTGAAAGTTCATGATTACTTTGCTAGTTTGCTTGAAGTATTATTGTTTTCATGTCAATAGTATTGTTTTGAATCTTACGGATCTAAACATTCATGCCACGTGAAAGAAGTTGCAAAGGACAACTATGCTAGGTAGCATTCCACATCAAAAATTCATTCTTTATCACTTCCCTACCCGAGGACGAGCAGGAGTTAAGCTTGGGGATGCTTGGTACGTCTCCAACGTATCTATAATTTTTGATGGTTTCGTGCTATTATTTTGTCAAACTTTGGATGTTTTGCATGCTTTTTATTTATTTTCTGGGACGAACTTATTAACTCAGTGCCAAGTGCCAGTTCCTATTTTTTCCATGTTTTTGACCCCTTTCAGAGGAGATTTTGAAACGGAGTCCAAACGGAAGAAAATCCCCGAAAAGATTTTTTCTGGAACAGAAGAAGATCGGAGAACTTGGGAGCCAAGCCAGAAGAGCCCCAAGGGCCCCACAAGCCCCCATCCCGCGGCCATGGGGGCGCGCCATGTAGCCTTGTGGGCCCCTGGAGGTCCCCTAACCTAGATCTTGCGCCTATATATTCCCAAATATTCCCAAAAAAATCAAGAGACGATCGCAATTACTTTTCCGCCGCCGCAAGCTTCTGTCTCCGCAAGATCCCATATGGGGCACGTTCTGGTGCCCTGCCGGAGGGGGGATTCGAACACGGAGGGCTTCTTCATCAACACCATGACCTCTCCGATGATGCGTGAGTAGTTCACCATAGACCTACGGGTCCATAGCTAGTAATTAGATGGCTTCTTCTCTCTCTTGGATCTTCAATACAAAGTTCTCCATGATCTTCATGGAGATCTATCCGATGTAATCTTCTTTTGCGGTGTGTTTGTCAAGATCCGATGAATTGTGGATTTATGATCAGATTATCTATGAATCTTATTTGAGTTTCTTCTGATCTCTCTTATGCATGATTTCATATCCTTGTAATTCTCTTCAAGTTGTGGGTTTTTTCTGGCCAACTAGATCTATGATTCTTGCAATGGGAGAAGTGCTTGGTTTTGGGTTCATACCGTGCGGTGACCTCACCCAGTGACAGATGGGGTAGCGAGGCACACATCGTATTGTTGCCATCAAGGGTAAAAAGATGGGGTTTTCATCATTGGTTTGAGATTATCCCTCTACATCATGTCATCTTGCTTAAAGTGTTACTCTGTTCGTCATGAACTCAATACACTAGATGCATGCTAGATAGCGGTCGATGTGTGGAGTAATTGTAGTAGATGCAGAAAGTATCGGTCTACTTGTCTCGGACGTGATGCCTATATGTATGATCATTGCCTTAGATATCGTCATGACTTTGCGTGGTTCTATCAATTGCTCGACAGTAATTTGTTCACCCACCGTGATATTTGCTATTTTGAGAGAAGCCTCTAGTGAACACTATGGCCCCCAGGGTCTACTTCACACCATATTTTCAGCCTTACACTTTTTACTTCGTTGCACTTTCCGCCTTCAGATCTCACTTTGCAAACAATCTTGAAGGGATTGACAACCCCTTTGAAGCGTTGGTTGCAAGCTTGTTGTGTTTGCGCACGTACTCTGGACTTGACGAGACCCTCCTTCTGGATCGATACCTTGGTTTTTAAACTGAGGGAAATACTTACTGCTCATGTGCTGCATCACCCTTTCCACTTCAATGGAAGAACCAACGCAAGCCCAACCTCTGTCAACGTGTCAACTTCTAGCGCTGTTGTCGGTGGGATAGCAGGAGTTCGCATGCAATGGAAAATTCTTCTAAGCTCATGTTATAGGGTTTATCATATAGAGTAAATAGTACTCTAGAGGTACTAGAGAGATAACAGAATCCATTTGTGAAAGTGCATGTAAGGTTGTAATGTTGGGCACATTTATCTTCGAGGAAGTCAGTGAGGCCAGTATCTATCTATTATATTATTAAAACGATAGAAAACGAACGGCTTAGATATATAACTATAGAAAAAACCTCAAAAGAACGATTGTGATTTTCTTGAAATAGATAGTCACGTATTCATGTCTCCAAATCCAGGAACGTCAACGTGAGTCCACTAAAAAAAAAGCAACACGATGAGTTGATTTAAAAAATAAAAACAAAGCAATGGGTGAGAGTCGAATTACCATACGGCCATGCACCTGGGCAGTGTAATCCCATGCGGACAGTGATTTTCTTGAAATAGATAGCCACGTATTCATGTCTCCAAATCCAGAAACGTCAACATGAGTTCACTACAAAAAAAAAGCAACACGATTAGTTGATTTAAAATATAAAAACAAAACAATGGGTGAGAGTCCAATTACCATACGGCCATGCACCTGGGTTGTGTATCCCATGCCGGCAGCCGTAAAATAAGAATAAACAACAGGTATTGTTTAAAAAATAAAATCATGTACACGACCATCATTGACGCATCTAACATTGATACGTACACATTAAGAAGACCTTCCAAAAAAATCATGGGAAGGTCTATTCTATTTTTTTCAAAAAACTTAGAACGATCTCTTCAAAATAAAAACACATGTGAAGATGACGCACGAGCAGAGTCTAATTTAGGCACGTTACAAACTAGACCACGTACGCATTTTAGAAAACAAAATTGCAAGAAGGTTTCTGAAAGAAAATACTACTACAAAGCCTATCCCCCATACACATAGCACACGTACAGGCCTCAGAAGAATTTGACCAATATGTTTGCATGCAAACAGCCATCCAACAAAAAAAATAGTTCTACAAAACAATACAAAAAAAAGACAAGCCATCAAATACTACATACATCACTTCTTTGATAGACAAAGAGCACAACTTGATTTATATGTGAATGCAAATAATGAATAACAACTAAAATATTAAATAGAAGTTATAATAAGCATAAAATACAGATATAGGCCTTAAATATAAAATTTATCCAACAATACTGAACATGAAATTAAATTAAATTATAATCTGATTATTAAGTACAGTTATATTATATAGAACTCAACGATAGGGCTTAAATTAACCTGTAAAACTGAATAGGAAATTAAAACTCAAATAAATTGTAATCCAAATATAATCTACAAATATAAGTTTGTGCAGAACAGCAATGACATAATTTAATAGTATTTTAAATGAATATACAACAACAGTTTCTTGGACTACAACATAAATATGAAGGGTGACCTGACATTGTCACTAGCATCTAGAATCATGCATGGAAGATGGACCTACATGATATTGTTATATCTAGAATTGCAATTGCAAGAAAGATAGTGGTGAGGCAGATTAGGGGAGAGGAAATAAATTTAGATTTTAAATTACTCCTGAAATGGTTTCATTTTATAGGACACAAACTTTAGTCATCTGCTAACACACACCAATGACTTTAACATCAATAAATACCGATGGAGAAAACAATACAAAATATATCTATTATTGATTGAATGTCGTATAAAGAACACAAATGCATGTCAAATGTGTTATGGAATGTCATATAAAGAACACAAATTCATGTCAAATATTTAATAAATCTTTTTAATTCCTTAAAAATACCATTACACTCAAAATAAATTGGCATCATCCGAGATGACAAGCTTCGGCGAGCCCGAGTGAGAGAATATTTTAGAAAACAAAAATCCACCATTCACTGACTATATCCGTTGACAGTGAGAAGCGGTAGAGATATGCACGCTATGATGAGAAGACATGGAAGAACATATACATATGGATATATTATAATGTACTAACTAAACATGCAAATAATATATGGCCGGTGTTGAAGCATGTGATGGAACAAATAAAAATGTATGCGTACCAGTCAGGAATGTTTAGGTATGGCAAATCTCGACATAGGCCTAGGATCTTATAAACTCAATGTAGAAAACCAAATCTTGAGCAACAAATTCATACCACTTATGAAAATATATATTGCATAGATTATAATGTTCTTAGAAGATATGTATTTTAGTTCATCCTTTTTTACAAATATTAAAGAAACGGAAAGACGAAGGTAGAGAAAACCATCAATATAGGAAGTCTAGCCGCCCAGATGCACGGGTCACCCCGCTAGTTATAAATGAAACGATCAAATTCCTCCTTGATACCTGCACTATTCGTGAACTTGTCGCTTGGCCACCGACACAATTTTGTGTCAGCCATGACTACTTGGTTGGCCTGAGACTCAACATAAGCTTGTAGTGTCGTGCCCTCACTCGAGGAGACACCAGGATTACGCCTTCTCGAGGAGCTCCTCCTAAATAAACTCATCTCCCTCCACACAATTTCTGACATTTTTAGGCCACAAAAACTATGTCAATAAAACTTTGCAGTATCGATAGCAACTACTCAAAAGGGTACTTAGAGGCTATATCAAGCATTCGTGCTCCTTGGAACTCAGAGATTTCAACATGCAAGCTCATATTCTACAAGACCAAGTGAAGAATTTAAGCAAAATATAAACTACTAAAGCAAAAACTAACTAGAGGGATGGATGAGTCACGTACCAAGGAGCAATTCCTCAAAATAGTTTCAGAAACGGAGTCCTGAGCAAAGAGATCGAAAATTTTAGTTTCTAAGGGAAGAACAAGGGAAACAACATGCTATGAAATTTTCCTGGAGGTAGGAGACGAAGTAAGCTAAAGACATAAGGCAGGGGGCTGTGGGCCCCACAAACCACGAGGGCAAGGCCCGAGGGGGGTCGCGCCCTGTTGGGTTGTGGTCCACAAGTGCACCTACCTGCTGTACTTTTTAGTCCAAAAATTCTAATCTATTCCAGAAAAATTGTGTTAAAAATTCTAAACTACTCCAAAAATCGTGTTAAAAATCGTGCACCGATCTGGGAATTTTTATATTTGGGTCATTTCTGTAGTGCAGGGAAAACTCAAAAATAGGAAATTGATGGCATTTTGTTTTTATACACCTAAAAAAACAGTGAACAAACTTGGGGTACATAGAGATGTGAAAACTAAATTCATCAATCTCATGTCTTTGGAAGAGGAACCATTAATAAGGTTGATCAAGTCTTATTAATAACCAATCCCAATTAACATGAAACCGAAGAACTTTTGTATGACACTAGGTTACCTGAATGGGGATTTGCATATCCCTAACAACAAGATTATAATATTTCTTTTTCTTGGTAATAGGTAGAGGGATTTGAAAGTCTTCGATGATGATCATGGCACAAGGCTCAATAACATTAACAATGTTTACCAGAATTTTCTTCTTTGGAAAATGCATGGTATGTTTCTTCCCATGAACATTCAAGGTAACCTTGCTTTTGTTGCAATCAATAACATCCCCTACATTCTTTAAAAAGGGTCTACCAAGGATGATCGATATATTATCGTACTCGGGTATATCAAGAATAAAAAAGTTTGCTAAGATAGTAATATTTGTAACCACAACGGGAACATCACCGGAAATTCCAACAAGTAGAGAAGTGGACTTATCAGCCATTCGCAAAGATGCCTCAGTGGTTGTAAGCTTATTCAATTCAAGTCTTCTGTAAAGGGAGAACATCATAACACCAACACCGGATCCTAGATTACACAAAGCAGTTCTGAAATAATTTCTCTTAATGGACAAGGGTATAGTGGGGATACTAGGACCTCCAGCTTCTTAGGTACTCCACCATCAAAATAATAATTAGCAAGCATGGTGGCAATTTCAGTTTGAGGTATGTTTCTTTTGTTCGTAATAATATCCTTCATATACTTAGCATAGAGAGGCATTTTCAATATATCAGTCAAGCGGGTGCACAAAAAGACAGGTCTAATCATTTCAGTAAAGGGTTCAATCCCTTCATCATCCCTACTTTTGGAAGACTTTTGAGGAAATGGCATAGGTTTTTTAACCCATGGTTCTCTTTCCTTACCATTTCATCTAGCAACAAATCTCACTTATCATAGCGTTTATTCTTAGGAGGTGGGTTCAAGACCCTCTACATGTTCTATTTCTATATCATTATCATGTTATTTATTACTATATGGTGGAACATCTACATGCACCCTATTATTCTCACCTTCATTCTCATTATCACTAGGTGCATGTTCAGTACCAGATTGTGTCTCAGCATCAGAAATAGAAACATCATTGTGATTCCTGACAAGTTTTTCTATATTAGATTCACTAGGAGCATGCAAAGTCTTATCATTTTCCTTTTTATTTTTCTTCTTAGAACGACTAACCGTATCGTCATTCGTTCTCTCAGAATCTTGTTTAATTCTTTTAGGGTGGCCTTCAGGATAAAGAGGCTCTTGAGTCATTCTACCTCCTATAGTCACTACTCTAACAACATGATCATTAATATTATTCATCTCAGTAAGAAAATCATTTTGTGACTTAGCTACTTGATCTAGTTGGGTGTAGACCATAGAGGCATGTTTACCTAGACCTTTCACATCATTAGCAATTCTAAACATCAAATCACTCGAATGATCTATCATCATGGCATTATTCCTCGGTTGATTCTTAACATAGTTATTAAAGTGCTCTTACTTAACAATGTAATTATATAATTCATCCATACATTGATGAGGATTCTTAGCATAAGGTATATCATTCTCACGAAAGGAACAGGGCGACTTTACCTCTACTACCTGTGTTGGTATATCAAGTCCATCTATTTCTTCTGTCGGTGGTAATTTCTTAATATCCTCAATTTTAATACCTTTCTCCTTCATAGTTCTTTTTGCTTCTTGCATATCTTTAGGACTGAGGAATAGAATACCTCTCTTCTTATGGTGGTTCAGTGAGAGAAAGGAACCATTCCTTGGCCTCACCTTTCAGTGAGAAAGGAAATAGCTTAAGGATATAATAGAATTGTATCTTTCCAACATTGGTAAACAAGGAAGCAATATCATTTAGTTTCATAAGGCGTTCTTCCACCTTTTCATTTTCATAGCCATGGAAAGGACCGTATTACACTATAGGAATCAGTTCAGTGTCTATAGCAAATTCATAGTCTTTATCAGTAACAAGTATAGGAGAAGTATCAAATTTAGGATCATATTTTGTAGCGACCCGAGTCAAAAATGAGTCAAGCCTCTGTGTTCTATGCCATCCATGGATCAGTATGCTGGCACACACAGTACATCAATGGATATATCAAAGTGCAATCACATGTAAATAAGGTAAAACTGATATATACCTCAAAAACTCAGCGGAAACAGTCAAAGGGAGTGGAGTGACAATAAACACCAAGGGCAAGTTGAGTGCAGACCGTAACCCTAAATCGTACTCTTACTTTTCGAAGAAAGTATCTGCAACATAAGACTTTGCAGCCATGTAGGTCAGCATATTGAATATGCCGGCAAGTCACAAAAGAGAGGGGTGAAAATATCATCTATACTATATGCATATATGGCAGGTGGGGCTATAATTTAAGTTTTGCGTAAAGCAAATTTTTCCTACAACAAGAGAGAAGTAAAAGAAAAAATTACTACATTGTTGGTTGTTAATGAGAAAGGTTCCACCAACCATTTCTCATACCAAAGTTATCAATATTACCCATATCAAATAGATCTAATGGTGTTGAGAATTCTTGTTAGTTTCAGTCCCTTTGGCTCAAGTTGTCCATGACAGTGGACACGGCTAATCGATTAGGTTTGAGTACTCTGCAGAGTTTTGCACACGTTCCCAACAAGATTTTATCGCCTCCGTTGGAGTCATCGCACTTCAGGGTGTTTGAGAACCGGATGATCAAAACATGGTCTTCCAAAGGGTTCCTCTGAGCCACTGTCGGTGCCCATCCAATCCTACCGTTCTTCTACATCTCGTAGCATCGCCCATCCAGAGTCACCACAATGTCCAACCAAGCCAGAGCCCATAATGATTTGTGGTTGTGCAGGTAAGCCTTGGGTCTTGAATTATCCATCCATCTCTTTGTGCCATTGTGAAGCTTTCTGCAAGATGTTATGGCGCTTCCCCATGCATCTCGGGTCCTCCGCTGGTTTCCCCAGGGAGCCCATCTGAACCGTCCTTCACCCAGAGGTACATTGCATTCTGAGGTCTTGCAAGTCTTGAAGTCTTCAGGTCTAGATTATTAAGTTCTCACAACACTCATGATAAACACTCAACCAAACCCCGTCTACTAGGAGCATAGCAAAAATAACGTCCCAGTCAAAGTAACAAGGGTTTAGGGGTGCCTATAACATCATACTACTTAAGAACCAAAATTTCCAAGTACCTACTTGCATGCAATGGGTGAAGAAGGTTGATCTAATGCAATAAATCCGTAGGTAAATTATGATCAAAGTGAACTTGGCTGGTAAGGTTGATGAAGATAGATATCTCTCAGAGGAAATAACTTGATAGAACTATTCGTCACTCTCCGATGAAATCTATATAATCAAACATAGTATTCACATAAGCACTCATACTAGCAATCATCCTAGCAATCAATGTAACAAACAAGAATAAAAATTGATACAATAAAATCAATAAGAAAAATCAAATCAGAAACCAAAGGAAACTTCAAAGAAAACTATGGAGTCTTCTACTACAACAATGACAAAATAGTTTTTGTCCTAGTTAACCTTAACAGCAAAAAAACGCTAAAATAGTAAAATAACAGAAAATAAAAATATAAAAGAACTAAGATAACAGAAATTATTTTTCTCATAAAACAATATTATTTTGAAAGTATTTTCAAATAAGAAATCAAACTAGCAACGAAATCAATTGCAAGTTATTATAGAACTAGAATTGATTTTATGCTATCAAATAAAGTAAATTTTTGTTATTGTTGAAAACCTACTGTTAACTAACAGAAAAAAATATAACTATTTACAAGTATAAAAGAAAACAAATTAAATACAATTATAGGAAAAGAAATAGTAATAATCCTAGAAAGAACTTGAACTTGAACTTGGCTGTTTTACATAAAATAATGATTCAGAATATTCCAAAAATTCTGAAATTGAACTCGCTTATAAATAAGATCACTAGTGATCAGTAGCAAAAATAATCAACTAAAAATTAATTTTAAACTCTAGATATTAACAAAACAAGATTTAAACCAAATCTGTTTAAATTCAAAATTTAAAATTTCAAACATGGTCAAATTTTATATCTACAGAAACTACATAAAATTTATGACACAATGCTAAAAGTTTCACTCAAAAATAATTTAAAACATAAAAGATATAAACTGAAAAAATAGAACTATTTTGTTTTAACAGCTTAAAAACAAAAAAAGAAAAAAATCGGCTAAACTAAAACCGATCGGTTCTTTTAAAAGAACCAAAGGGGTACCTGCGATCTAATCTGGGGCGTCGGTCCTAGCTCTAGTGGTGGAGGGGAAGGAGGGAGACTCACCGTGGCTGCGAGGATCTCCAGCGAGCTGGTGGTGGCGGCCGAAGGTGAGGTTGGTGAGGGGAAGCGGCTCCGGTGGCTGTAGGGGCGGCGGAATGGTCCAGGCGGCGGGGAAGGGCTCCGGCGTGTCCCTGGTGGCGTCGGCTGGCGCTAGGGGCGATGGAGGGGCGCGACAGGAGCTCCAAGAGCTTTGTGCTGAGCAGAGCTCCGGCGAGGTGGCTGGTGGCGACGTGAGGCGAGGAGACGGGCGGCTCCCAGATAAAACGGAGAGAGGAGGGCGTGGGGTTTATATAGAGGCGTCGGGAGGCAAGGGGAGGCAAGGAGCACGCGAATCAGGGCTCAGGAACCGGGGAGGTCGTTCCTGGAAGGTGCTCCCGCAGAGAAGGAAAGAAATCGGGAGGAAGAAGAAAGGGTATCGGGCCGGATCTCACTTACCTAACTAGCCCAAGTTGGCTTTCCAAATAAAAACGATTTGTTTCCTTTTCATTATAACAACAAAGAAAGAGGGAGATTCAGGGATCAAATCAAATCTAAATCTGGGCATATTATATGTCAAAAATTATCAAAAAAATAGATCCAACAAGATGGACATTTTTCCACGGCCAAAATAAATACTTTAGAAAAAAAATATTTTCAGAAAATTGCCTAAATGATTTTATTTCCTTTTACAAATATTTTTCAAATGACCCCCCTAAGTTTTAGGGTTCAAATAATTCTGAAAATGCCCCTGGTTTGGAGGGTCATGTTCCTCCTCTCATATTTTTTTAATATATGAATTTATTTAAAACTTTGAAATAGCAATAGGATCAAATACGAAAATGAAACCCAAATAGGAAATCTTTTATTAGTTTTCAAATCCACCTTTCAAATTGTTTATAGTTGAAGAAGTCATGTTATCTCCTCTCACTGATTTTAAGTGGATGAATTTGAATTCATGAGAAAAAGGGCAAAGCCATTTTATTCTGTCTCATTCAAAAGTTTTAAAAAGTTTCAAATTTCACTCAAGTTTCAATCACTCAAACAAACAAACAATCAATCTAGTAATTATTATAACATACCAAAATTTGGGATGTTACATATTTCATTTTCTCCATCACAGATTTTTCCTTTAGTTTGCCTAGTAATTTCTTCAAATAATCCCTAACATTACAAGCCAGAAAGTCCCTAGCTACTTCACCATCCATAACACAACCTTCACGTACATGAGGCAATTCATATCTATTAGGTGGACGAGGTGTAGCATGTAATTCAAAGTCTTCATCAGTTTCAACATTTTCAAGTTCAGTAGCTCTAGAAATATGAGCATCAAGTAATTCTCCTAGTGGCACAGTTTCAATTTCATCATGTGTAGCAATAATATCCTCATTAATTTCAGAACTAGCATCATCAAATTCATGTGGCATATCAGGTCGAGCAATAGGTGGCGGTGTAACAAGGCAATTCAAAATAGTAGGTGAATCAACAACAGAGCTAGATGGCAGTTCCTACCTCCTCTCGTACGAGAGGGAACGATCTTGGTTCAATTATCTTTCTGTTGCATCGATAGAAGGGATGTCTACAGGGGGGTGAATATACTACTTACATGAACTAAAATCCTAGCGATTCTAACAAGTCTAGTGCACCCTATACTTGCTAGTCAACATATATGGCAGCGGAAAGTAAAGACATTGCACATGTAAGTAAGGAGTGGAGTTTAGGAAGATCAAACACAATGATGACATGGTGACTTTGGGCGTGGTTCCGATAGGTGGTGCTATCATACGTCCACATTAATGGGGACTTCAACCCATGGAGGGTAACGTCTATGAGAGTCCATGGAGGGCTCCTGTCACAAGGGGTCCATGAACAAGCGGCCTTGTATATTCCACCATGGCTTACCTCCACACAGAAATAGCCTCACTCATGGTAGACCTTCACGAAATAGGCGATCTCCTTGCTCGTACAAACTTCTTGGTTCAATTCCACAACACGGAGTCGGAGGCTCCCAAGCGACACCTAACCAATCTATGAGGAACCACACTCCAAAAGGTAATAGATGTGGTAGAACGATGAACTCCTTTCTCTTGTGCATCAAAAGATAGTCTCCTCAACACTCAATCACTCTCTCACAAATTTGGCATGCGGAGGAGAGATTAATTTGGTGGAAAGCAACTTGTGGAGGCTAGAGATCAAGTTTCAAATGGATGGATTGGAATATCTTGACCTCAACATATGGGTAGGTGGCTCTATCTTAGAAATATGGATATGGCAAGTGTGTGTGTACTGAGTGCTTCCTCTGCGAATGAGAGGTGGTGGAGGGGTATATATAGGCATCTCCCAAAATCCAACCGTGACAACTTTTTGCCCAACTCGGTGACACCGAAATGAATCTCGGTGGTACCGAGTTGCACTAAATGTAAAAAAAAATGAATTCTCGGTGAGATCGATATATGAATCTCGGTGGTACCCGATTCAATGACCTAGGGCAGTTTCCAAATCTCAGTGGTATCAATTTAAAACTCAGAACTTCCGATTCTTGAAATAGAGATACGAGAGAGATGGTCAGTTCCTTTCGGTGGCACCAATATGAATTTTGGTGGTACCAAGAGATTAGGGTTTGCCAAAGGTTCCATCACTTGGAAAAATCGGTAGGGGTGAAGGAATTCTTGGTGGCACAAATTTTGATGTGTAGGATCTCGGCAGAGATTTTGTGAGATAAATGCTCAGTATTTTTCATGCATGTCCCTAAGAACTCGAGCAACCAAGGAATCATAATCATCCCCTTTTAATAGTATTGGCTTTCATATGGACTCAAAAGTGATTTCTGACAAATATAAAATGTAGAGTCCTCTTGCTTGAAGCTTGGTGAATCCTATTCATTTCCTTGCATCAAGGTGTTTCTCCTCACAATCCTTCAGCCAATGCTCTCTGTGGACTATACCCTAAAGATACTATGTAAAAGTGTTAGTCCAAGAGACAATGTAAGTTGTCATGAATTATCAAAACCACCAAGGGAGCATATGTGCTTTCAATCTCCCCCTTTTTTGTAATTCATGACAACATACAATCAAAACTTCCAATAAAGATAACTAGTAGAATTTGACAGCACTGAAAGATACATGAATGATACAAGCTCCCCCTAAATGTGTGTAATCACTTTTAAATGATAGTTGCTTTGGACTGCATGGGCATGACAAGACAGGTCATGTGATTATTGGCTATATTCATCAAACATTTTGTGAATGAAAAGTTTCCATGTTCCATACTCACTCTTGCAAACAATATGTGCAAGAGACAAGAGATAATCTTGAACAAGCATATGATGCATATACTTACCTTGAGGTTCTTGAGCATCTTAGTAGTAGGAGTACAATTGGGAAAACAAATGTTAGATAACACAAGAGTATACAATTGCAAAGATGCAAAGAGCTTCAAGAGTAGCAAGATATTGAAGACATATTGAAAGTAGGATTTCATGATAGATATGCCTCCAAAGATATTTAGAACTTTCTCCCCTCATGATGAATATGTAAGATTATTTCTCCCCCTGAATCATAGCATGTAGATATTGGGAGTAGCTCAGGTGAGACAAGTTCAATCCAAAGTAGGCAATAAATTTTAGATAAAACTTTCTACATCTCTCCCCCTTAATGGTAACTCCCCCCCCCCCGAATATGTAATGTTTGATATATCTTCCCTTATGGCAGATCTTCCCTTTGGTAGAACTATCCTTTGGTATAAGCATTAGAAGCTTTATTATATCTCCCCCTTTGGCATTAATTTCCAAAAAGGTCAGAGGGTAAGGGTTCATTGAGAGTAAGGGATCCTGGATTCTTCTCTTTCTCTGATAAGGGTTCCTTGAATTTTTCTCCCCCTTGAGTTTGGATAAGGGTTACTTGAAATTTCTCCCCCTTGAATATGGATAAGGGTTCCTTGAAATCCCCACCCCCCCCCCCCCCCGTTTGTTAGGGATCCTAGATGATGCTCCCCCTTATATTTTGTGATCACTGAAGTTTACTCCCCCTTTGAAGTCCCCCCCCCTTGAAAATTATGGGAAACCAAGATTATGTCCCCCTTTGGCATAAATGGAAATTATCTATAAGTGCTCATGAGTTAATAAAACTTGGGATGAGTGAAAAGTTTCTCCCCCTATGGCAAAATTTCAGAAATACACAAAGATCATAGGAAATGATAAGATTCGGAGTCACCGAGGCAATGTGGTTCAGTAAAACCTAGAATGATAGTAGGCCTCTGGGACATTTCGGTTAGAGCGAGTTTCCTGGATTAGAGACACCAAGTTGCAATGAAGTATCATCTACACAACTCAAATAGAGAGAAAATATCCAAAACTTTGAAAAGGAAAAGAGAATACACTGGTAATTTTTTGTTTTTTTGAAATATATACATACATATAGATGATAATTGAATGGTTCCAAGATAGCATGCAACAAAAATATAAACCATACAAGAATGCTCATCTAGATGATGGGCGGTGACTAGGTCACCAATATTAGAGTATATTGACATGAGGAGTCAAGCAAGAATGCTTGATAATAGGTCATACTCATCGTTAAGCACAAAATGGTTTACCATTTTTTCGATTAAGCATTTAATGTCTTCATATCACTTGAGTTTCTTTACCTCATGACTTGGTGTAAAGCTTTATCAAGGATATGAGTACATACCTTCGAATGATGTTGATGACGTGGCATGTAGTTGAACTTGTTGTTGATGGTCAATGTTGATGAACATCATCTTGAGTTGGGAGCAATCCTTGTTGTTTTGGCTCACTTTTCCCCTAGGATTTTGTTATCTTCTTCCTTCATCTCCGAAGAAGGGGTTGTTGATAATTGGGCATGACAAGATTGCTTTTTATGTGAGTTGATGGAAATCTTGTGGAGTGTAGTTCTTCCAATTACCTACAAAAGGTTAGATGCAATACAAGGGAGCATAGTTTTCCAGGATATAAGATAGTGTCATATCAATAGCATCATGGAATAATCAAGTACGCTCACGCCCTTGCATACATATGATTGAGCCTAGCTAAAGTTTGAAGCATCAATTATGCTCAACTTATTCCTCAAATGACAATTCACTTTATCATCAAGTGGTTTGGTAAAGGTATCAGCCAATTTTTTGTTAGTACGAAGGTGCTTGAGATTAATATCTCCTTTACCAACATGATCATGAATAAAATAATGTCGCACTTGTATATGTTTATTTCGAGAATGTTGCACATGATTATAGGAAATTTTAATAGCACTTTCATTGTCCAAAAACAATGGAACATGTCTCACATAAAAGCAATAATCGTTTAGGATTTGCTTCACCCATAGTAATTGTGCACAACATGATCCGGCGGAAATGTATTCCGCTTCGACGGTGGATAAAGATATCGAGTTTTGTATTTGGATGACCAAGACACAAGAGATCTCCCAATAATTTGACATGTACTCAAGGTATATTTTTCGTCAACCTTTTCTCCGGCATAGTCTGAGTCGGAATAGCTAATAAGATCAAAAGAAGGTCTCGTAGGATAGCATATGCCAAAGTTTTATGTTTCTATCAAGTATCTCACAATTCTTTTCACAACATTTAGACGACACCCTTTGGGTGCCGCTTGATATCAGGCACACATGCAAACACTCAACATGATATCAGGATGGGAGGAACATAGATATAGCAATTAACCGATCATTGATCAATAAACCTTTTGATCAATTGGTTTATCTTCCTTAGTAAGGTCAACATGTCCACTATTGGGCATCAGACTTCTCATACCTTTGGACTCTTGCATGTTGAACTTCTTGATTAAGTCCTTGGTGTATTTGGTTTGAGAGATAAACATACCTTCTCTCGATTGTTTGATTTGCACACCAAGTAAGAATTTCAGCTCACACATCTGTCGGCGATGCTAGGTCGACACCTATGGGGATCAGCATGATACCCTTGTGATCGTAGGGCGGGGAAAAACAACATCAACAGCAGACCAAATGATCAACACCCGGCAAGCCTTTTTACCAAGGTTCGGGCCGCTTACGTGTAAAACTCTACGTCCTGCTCGTCTGATCGTATTAAGCGTTCTTTTGTAGTTCGTTTACAGTGATGAAAATCGTATTCTTGGCCAATCTCCAAAAAGTCTAACCCCTTGTGAATTAGCTAAGATCCTCCTTTTATAGGCAAAGGGGTCACCTACAGTGCTCAATGGTAGGTTCACGAGATGTTACACTCAACCTACAGCGGTGCTTATCCATCTACCATTGTGAGGTGCATTAAGTGCATGTCTTGTCCATGTCAGCTAAGTGCTGGTGAAGACTTGTGTCCAGGGGTTTCGACACCTGGACGTCCCGCTGGTGCATGCGGAATGTGCTGGAACACGGGGGTGTGGTGGTACTGTGGCAAGGGCGGTCGTCCTATGGCGCGCTGCCACGTCATCCCGGCAAAAGGGTGCTTGCCGGAGCCTTGGTGCTTCATCCCGACAAGGACGCTTGCCGGGGGCTTCGGTTGTCTTCTCGGCGAGGGGGGGGGGGCTCGTCGGGGCCTTGTGCTAGCTGTGTTCATCACGTCTGTGGGACGGACGTGGCCTTAGGTGTCCTCCCGACAAGACAGGCTTGCCGGGGCCTTGAATATCTTGGGGGCGAGTCTTGTCTGGATTCCGCCGTGCCCTGCCGTCAGGAGCTCTCTGCGCCCGTGCACAAGTCTGGAGCACTAGAGACCCCAGTCTTTAGTGCACCGACAGGAGCCCCCGGGCCTGGTCCACACACGCGCACAGAGCGTTGTTGGGCCAGGCCAAAATAGGTGTACGGGCTCTTGCGGCTGGATCTCCTCGCGGTTGCCTTTCCCCACGCTGCGCACCGGATGCGCGAAGTAGGAGGTCGTGCGCGGAGTGGCCCCTCCGCCTCCTGAAAACGCCTCTGCCACGCTCGTAGCATGCGCAACCATTGATGGACAGGTGGCAGTCGAGGCCTTGAAAGGCGTAGTAGTGGCTAGGCTCGTCGTGCATGCATTGGCGCATCAGGGCAGTTCTCTGTTCGCCCGTGAGCTCGAGCGATTGGTCATGGAGGGTGGTGGCTTTTGGAGTAAAGGAGGCCAGCCCTCGTGCCCCGTCCTATAAATTGGGAGGGTTTCCGAGGGTTTTTTCTCATCCTACTGCCTTTGATTCCACCAACTCCTTGACCTTGGTCTTCTTAATCTTCCTCTATCCGCTGGTGGTGCTCGTCCCTAACCATGGTCAGGGGACGATGTCACCCACCGTCTGCCGTGAGGGCAGCGAGGGGATCCCGCTTGGATCATGCCACAACTTCTAGGGGTGCCGCGGCGGAAGACGGCCCAGACGCCCGTGGTGGAGGAAGGGCGAGGGGTCGAGGTTGCCACGGAGGTCGAGGCTGGGGGAGGCTGAGCGCTACTCCAACACCTCCGCCTTCCCAGGGCCTGCTTCTGTGCTGGCCCTCCATGTTGCTTTAGAGGGCCCCATGTGCTCTTCTTGACTGCTGCGAAGGGAGCCCGAGCGATGTCGACTATCCTACCTCGAGTGATAGCGACGAGGAGGACAACAGTGGTGGCGAGTTCTGTGTTGGGTTAGGGCCACGGGGTATCAAACTAGATGTTGACTCCCCGGGCCCCGATCGGACGTAGACCGCACCGCCGCGGCTTGGTCCTGGCTCGCCCCCGCTGGCGGGGGCACCTTGCCGGAGCTGGCGTCGGTGCCTCGTGTTTGAGGAGGAGGCACCTCCACCAGCTTTGATTTCTCTAGGTCCTCTACTTGGGCCACCTCACTCGAGCGGGTATTGGTCCCCTGGATCCGGGAGGAGGCATGCTCGCCGGCTCTGGATCCTTCGCGCCTTCCTGTGCCCCCCCCCCCCCCCCGTCCGCACCTCGGACGGAGGGGGCTAGGTTGCGCTCGTCGGGGGCGGTCTCGTTCTCGCTAGCTCTGCGCCGACCCTGGGGGGCCGGCTCTGACCGCATCGTGAGTCCCTCCTTTTTGTCCTTTTGAAATTCACTCTCCGCGTAGGTTAATACTCGTCAAAAGACAAATTCCTTAGGTTAGGATAACCACGCTTTGTAAGTGAAGTTAAGTGTATCTATCCATATGAATGAAAAAGATTGTTTTTCCCTTTTTCGATTCTGCTCTCTGTGTGATTCGTTTTTGCATATCTGGGAGCTCGCCGTCGACTACTGGCAAGGCTCCTTGCCGCGTTCGGTGCAACCATGGAAATCGCCAAGCGCAGCTTGAGACGAAATCGGGTGCTACGTAGCCGCTTGCTCTGTTGATCAGGTTCGCAACTGTTTGAAGGCACTCTGTGGCCGTTCAGGTCGTTTGAACGAGTTCGAAACAAAGTCAAGGTGCACCGAGCTTTAGGAAGGTCCGAGTATGCGCAAACTCCTCACACAAAGATTTGAAACTTCCGAAGGTAAAAAGAAAACGATCTATCTATTCCAAATATGAACCTCAAACTCAAAAACTTATTTGTCTCCGGCGTGATCCAGCGTCTGAATCTTTTGCTGGGTTGTCGAAGCCTCCAACAAGCAAGGAATCACCGCTCTTGGCGGTCTCTTCTCCGGCAAGGGCTTCTTGCCGACGGTCCATGGTCGTCGCTTGGTGGAAGAGCCAGCCAGGGTGTGACTCTTTTTCTTTTCTCTTGCTAGGTCGTGCTTGCGGAGCCCCCAAGGGCGGTTTTGGGCGATGATGCGACGCTTTCAGGGGCGCAACCTTCGCGCTGGAGTGCGTGCCGGGGCTTCAGGACTGTGTGGCACACCCTCAACGACTATTCATCGGTCCACGGAGGTGCGTCTGCCAGAGTATGCGTCGGGGCCTCTGTGAAGCGCCCAGCCCCCTCGAGCGATGCATCGGCCTAAGGATGCCGCTCTTGGAGTCTTCGCCTCCCTGCCCCACTCGCGCATGTAGCAACACACTCGCGTAGGACTTGGGAAGCCGTAGCATAACAGGGCGCTCGCCGCGGCACTCGGTTTCATGCATCTCTCCCCGCCCCCTACCTTGCGTTGATAGAGCCCAAACATTGATGGAGCCGGCGTTTAGCCTGCTCCTATTCACGCGTCTCTCCCCGCCCCCTACCTGGTGCGCCAAAGATGTCGGCGATGCTAGGTCGACAGCTATGGGGATCAGCATGATACCCTTGTGATCGTAGGGCGGGGAAAAACAGCGTCAAGAGCAGACCAAATGATCAACACCTGGCAAGCCTTTTTACCCAGGTTCGGGACGCTTACGCATAAAACCCTATGTCCTGCTTGTCTGATCATATTAAGTGTTCTTTTGTTGTTTGTTTAGAGCGATGATACTCGTCTTCTTGGCCAATCTCCAAAAAGTATAACCCGTTGGGTATGAGCTAAGGGCCTCCTTTTATAGGCAAAGGGGTCACCTATAGTGCTCAATGGTAGGTTCACGAGATGTTAAAGTGAACCTACAACGGTGCTTATCCATCTACCGCTGTCAGGTGCATAAAATGCACGTCTTGTCCATGTCAGCTAAGTGCTGGTGAAGACACGTGTCCACGGGTTTCGACACCTGAACGCCCCACTGGACGATGCGGAATGCGCTGGAACATGGGGGAGCGGTGGTACTGTGGCAAGGGCGGTCGCCCTCTGGCGTGCTGCCACGTCATCCGGGTAAAAGAGTGCTTTCCGAGGCCTTGCTGCTTCATCCCGGCAAGGAAGCTTGATGGGGGCTTCGACTATCTTCCCGGCGAGGGGGGGGGGCTCGCCGGGGCATTGTGCTAGGTGTGTTCATCACGTCCGTGGGACGGACGTGGCCTTGGGTGTCCTCCCGGCAAGACAGGATTGCCGGGGCCTTGAATATCCTGGGGGCGAGTCTTATCTGGATTCCGCCGTGCCCTGCCGTCAGGAGCTCTTTGCGCCCGTGCACAAGTCTGGGGCACTAGAGACCCTAGTCTTTAGTGCACTGACAACATCATAGACATCGCATACTTATCTCACATCAACCTTCCAAATTTCTCACTAAAATGTGGGTTAGTGGAACCAAATATAATATCGTCCACATAGATTTAGCACACAAATAGGGTTGGTGCACTAGTAATGGGGTACCTAGTGCCCCTGACTCATGCACACACGTGAAGAGCACAACCCCTCAAAGGCAACCGCCAACCCAAGCAAGTATCCAGAACCAGATGTCGGCAAGACCTACATAGTAGCCCAAGATGGGCCTAAGACGCGCCAAGAATCCCCGACACCTGCCGGGGACCAAGGCATAGGCATCCTCAAGAAGACCCGACAAGTCACCCTCCAGGAAGCGCGAGCCAATCTGCCATCGCTCCACATCATCGTCACACCAGTCACTTATCGATGAGGTGTCAAGCTCCCAGATGACTAAGTGACTCTCGTTGAGCACGTGTCGACATGCTAGAAGACATATTATGCCCCCTTGACACCCGTCCATAGGCTTGTCAGGCTGTTGTGCAAATAGTTAGCTAGAGCGGTGGAAGGAGCTTGCCGGGGACACACCCCCGCTCGCCACCTAAGCCAGCATTTATGGCATTTTGTCTTGAGTGCCAGAATTAGGTATGATAGTATAGTTAGATACCTAATCATGTATGTTTGCCATTGTGGACGCCCCTTGAGCTATAAAAGGAGGCCCAAGGTAACCAAGCACATGATTCGGACCCTAGAACATTTGTACGCACATAGTAGCTCTCGGCAGCAACCCTTGTCGGGGCAGAGCACCGTGCGAGTTTTGCCTTCCCCAAATCAACCCACCAAAGGAGGAGTAGGGTTTTACGCTTCTCAGCGGTCCGAACCTGGGTTAATGCCTTGAGTCCAATCATCGTTTTGCCTCGTAGTTTCTTCTCTTTGCGCAACGTGATCTCTCCACCGAACAACGAAAGGGCCAATGGCCCCATAGGTGATCGAGTTCAACCTTCCCCGACATCTTTAGCACACCAGGCAGGGGGAATCAGTCGCGCAAACTTGAGATTACGAGCAACATGCTGAACTTCGTCGTTGTTCTTTTTCCTCATGGTTCCGAAAAATAAGACCAACACAGATGCCAATCCAAATCAATCATGCGGACACTGCTGGCACCACGACTGTGGCAGGGGATGCAGGCAACGCGATCCGCGCAGAAGGCGCCACCATCGTGTCCCCCGCGGCTAAGGCCAGAACAAAGAGCGCTAGCGGAGAGTAGCAGCGACATCCTCGCGACCTTGGCCCTCATGCTACGGGTGGATGGGACATCCAGACTCCACCCTTCTACCGCACTAGTGGCCGCTATCACAAAAAGGGGCGCCCAATCCAAAGCAAGACGCGAACCATCGGTTGCGCCTGCCACCGATGCGGTTGGTGGGTCTGAGCCTCGTCGAGAGCAAGATGGAGTGCTGAATGAAGCCGTGGATCCACGATCTCAGCCTCCCCCGAGTCAGACCGCCACGGCGACCGGTGCACGATGACAAGGGTGTGATGACACTCCTCTTGGTTCCACTAGAAGTCAACAACGTTGCGGTCCACCTCACTGCCCATGCCGGACACAGCTGTGGAGGCAATGGCGCACGCTCAACTCCTGTTAACTTTTCCACCAGCAGCTGACAATGGATGAGTGGTGGGCCACCATCCATAGTTTCATTGGCTTCGCCGAAGCGAGAGAATCAAAACATGCACGACCTTCCCGTTGTCCATGGACGATGGAGGCGGCCCAGACTGACATCGTGTTGAGGGGGCCACACGAACGGTGCAGTCACCTCCTCGACAGCAAACCGAAGGGCAGCCACAACAGGCTCCATGCGCTAACGGGTCTGACGAGGTATCCATGGCCTTGTCCGGCCACACGACCAGCAAGACCAGCGGTGTGTCCTAGAAGACTGGCGGAAGGAGGATGCGCGTGTCACCATTGAATGACACCGAGAAGCACACCATGAATCTGACACGCGCAACAACATAGACACTCACAACCCCATGCCCAGTGCTGGCAAATACCTACCTTACAAGGTCGGATGTCCCGCCTTCACTCACGAGCCGCGATAGGTCCACTGGCCATCTAGCCGAGCTTTCAAGCCTAAACTAATGAAGAAGTATGATGGAAAGTTGAACCTGGCAGAATTCCTGGGAAACTAAACAATAGTCGTTGATGACCCACAAGTGTACGGGATCTATCGTAGTAGTTTCAATAAGTAAGAGTGTCGAACCCAGTGAGGAGCAGAAGGAACCGACAAGTGGTTTTCAGCAAGGTATTCTCTGCAAGCACTGAAATTATTGGTAACATATAGTTGTGTGATAAGATGATTCGTAGCAAGTAGCAAGTAACAATAGTAACAAAGGCGCATCAAAGTGGCCCAATCCCTTTTGTAGCAAGGGACAAGCCTTGAAAAACTCTTATAGGAGGTGAAGCGCTCCCAAGGACACATGGGAATTTCTGTCAAGCTAGTTTTCATCATGTTCATATGATTCGCGTTCGCTACTTTGATAGTTTGATATGTGGGTGGACCGGTGCTTGGGTGCTGCCCTTACTTGGACAAACATCCCACTTATGATTAACCCCTCTCGCAAGAATCCCCAACTACGAAAGAAGAATTAAGACAAAGTCTAACCATAGCATTAAACTAGTGGATCCAAATCAGCCCCTTACAAAGCAACACATAAACTAGGGTTTAAGCTTCTGTCACTCTAGCAACCCATCATCTACTTATTACTTCCCAATGCCTTCCTCTAGGCCCAAATAATGGTTAAGTGTTATGTAGTCGACGTTCACATAACACCACTAGAGGAAAGTCAACATACAACACATCGAAATATTGAACGAATACCAAATTCACATGACTACTTATAGCAAGACTTATCCCATGTCCTCAGGAACAAAAGTGACTACTCACAAAGAATAATTATGTTCATGACCACAGAGGTATTGAATAGCATCAAGGATCTGAACATATAATCTTCCACCGAGTAATCCAACTAGCATCAACTACAAAGACTAATCAACACTACTAGCAACCATACAAGTACCAATCGGAGTCGCGGCACGGAGATTGGTTAAAAGAGATGAACTAGGGTTTGGAGATGAGATGGTGCTGATGAAGATGTTGATGGAGATGCCTCCCCTCCTAGGAGAGGAGTGTCGGTGATGACGATGGCGACGATTCCCCCTCTGGGAGGGAAGTTTCCCCGGCAGGATCGAACTGCCGGAGCTCTAGATTGGATCTGCTCAAGTTCCGCCTCGTGGCGGCGGAGAATCCACGAAAAAGCTCCACCATGATTTTTTCCGGACGAAACCCTTCATATAGCAAAAGAGGGGGGCCAGTGGGCCACCAGGGTGCCCACAAGCCCTGTTGCCGCGGCCAGGGGGGTAGGCCGCGGCAACCAGGCTTGTGGGCCCCTAGTTGCTCCCTTCTGACACTTCTTTCGCCCAGTAGTTTTTCCTATATTCAAAAAAATCCACGTTGATTTTCAGGGCATTTGGAGTTGCGCAGAATAGAGGACTCAGACTTGCTCCTTTTCTAGTCCAGAATTCCAGCTGCCGGTATTCTCCCTCTTCATATAAACCTTGCAAAATAAGAGAGAAAAGGCATATGTAAGGTTCCACAAAGTATAATAACAGTCCATAAAGCGATAAATATCAACATGAAAGTATGATGCAAAATGGACGTATCAACTCCCCCAAGCTTAGACCTTGCTTGTCCTCAAGCGAAAACCAAGACCCAAAACATGTCCACATGTTTAGGGATGAAGGTGTCGATAAAACAAAATACGGACATGAGGGCACCGTGATCACACATAGAACATCAATACATCATGGAGATTCTTAAGGGAAAGTAACAATTCCTTCACAAAGCAAAGTATGAAACAAAAACCTTACCGAGAAGTGGCCAACAATCGTCCAAAGTCATTGAAGGAATTGCAATTTATCATATTATCAGAAAGAGTCAAATAAGAGCTTGCAAACCAAATCCACATACTCAATCATCTCTTTCGTTTTCCACAATTGTTACAACTCACATGGTACTCATGATATCAAAGTTTCAGTTGGACACAGAGAAAGATAGGGGCTTATAATTTTGCCTCCCAACCATTTACCTCAAGGGTAAAGTCAACAATAATAAAGCATAAGTATTCAGCTCCAAGTTGATATATGAATATAGATCTTTCCCAAGCATATGACGTTCACCAAGAAAAAGGCTAGATAAGGAATTGGTGAAGATCACCATGACTCTTACAAGGGTAGAAAGTAAAGGTACAAGTTAGGCCCTTTGCAGAGGGAAGCAGAGGTTGGCATGCGCTTTTGAGGTTTGGATGTGTGTCCTCTTAGTGCGGACGAACGTCACTTTATATTTCCTCCTCTGATAAAGAACTTTATTATGCAGTCTGTCGCTTTTATGTCTTTCTCATCACAGGTTCGTACAAAGCTTATTTTCCACAGACTAATAGATCATACATATTAGAGAGAAATTTTTATTGCTTGCACCGATGACAACTTACTTGAGGGATCTTATTCAATCCATAGGTAGGTATGGTGGACACTCATGGCAAAACTGGGTTGAAGGTTTATGGATGCACAAGTAGTATCTCTACTTGGTGCGGGAGTTTTGGCTAATATGAGGTGGAAGCAATCATCACATGCTAAGGGATCTCTAATCATATAACATTGTTTGGAACCAAGCAAGCACAATTCATTATGTTGTCTTCCTTGTCCAACATCTACTTCTAAGCATGTAATAGTTTGGTGAGTGCTCACAATTCTAGGAAGTGTCTAAGATAATATATTTATATGTGAACCTCTCTTTACTTATTACTTCTTATTAATTGCAACAATGACTGAGGTCTATGTTGGTCTACTCTCAACAAGTTTCAATCATCATACTTGTTATATGTGAAGCTATCACTTTCCATAGGATCATCTCATGATCTTTCATGCTATCGTTCTTTTCATACTTTTGATCACGGCACAAAACAAAGCCCTTGACTAAGATACTCTTTATTATATAGCTCGCAAGCTCGAATACATCGGGGGAGACACAAGGCAAAAGACTCAAACTAAGACACTAAATACTTATTCCACTAAGAGAAGAAATAAAAACTGAAAAGGAAAGAACTAAAACAATGGTAAAAATAAAAGATATAAAGGTGATACGATACCAGGGCAACTCCCCCAAGCTTGGCAAAAGCCAAGGGGATTGCCCATACCAATGCTTAGTTGTCTTCCTTTGGTGGTGATGGTGGTGGTGTTGTTGAAGTAGTCTTTGCCTTTGATTCCAAGAGAGCTACCAATCTTTGATTTATACCTTTGAGATCTGCGACATGGTTGCGAGCACGAGTTGTTTCACGAGAAAGGGAAATATTGCGAGCATGAGTTGTTTCACAAAAACTAAAGAGTTCAATCAAGGAAGGAGACAACACGTGGAGGAAGGGTTGGAGAAAATCTACTCCTTCAACGTCTCCAATGTTGAACATAGGTTGAACTTCCTCCCTAGCTTGGGTTTTCTCCTTAGTTTTGTCCCTGGCTTCCATGACTTCTACCCTTTTCACATCAGCATCTACTTCTTCATGAACTTGAGGGAGATTATTCTCCCCAACAGATTCCTGAGACATCTTTGCTCTAAATCTACGGCACACAACAGGCTCGAAACAAAAACACAGGAAAATTGCGCGATACGGAGATCAAAACCCTCGGGCGTATATATAATTTTTTTATGGACCAGAAGGAGTGCTCCGGAAGAAAACGGAGTCCGGGAGGCACACAAAGTGCCCACAAGCACTGTTGCCACGGCCAGGGGAAGGCCGCGGCAACCAAGCTTGTGGCTGCCTCGTGCGCTCTCCGGACTGCTTTTGATTTTTCTAATTTTCCAAAAATTCCAAAACGGAGAAAATTTCCTATTGGAAAAGTTTCGGAGTCCAATTACTTACCGAAACAGATACCTCTTGGTTTTCAGGGTCTGAAACAGGCTGATAAACATCCCTTATGTACTCCTCTAGAGTCATGATATTGATGATATAGGTCTCAACATTTATGGGAGTACCAGAGATATAATGCTTGATTCTTTTCCCATTTACCACCCTAGGGAAATTACCTTAGGTGTTATTTATTTTGATGGCACCGGAACGATATACTTCCTCGACAACGTAGGGACCTTCCCATTTAGAGATAAGTTTGCGTGCGAAGAATCTTAAACGAGAATTATATATCAGGACATAATCACCTACATTAAACTCTCATTTTTGTATTCTTTTATCGTGCCACCTCTTATCCTTTTCCTTGAACAACTTGGCATTCTCATATGCCTTGACCCTCCATTCATCTAATGAGCTAATATCAAACAACCGCTTCTCATCGGCAAGTTTGAAATCAAAGTTGAACTCTTTGATTGCCCAATAAGCTTTGTGTTCCAGCTCAAGAGGTAAATGACATGCCTTACCGTAAACCTGTCACATCCCTGACATCTTAAGCAAGTTAGCTTTGTGCTCACGTTTTCCTTTGCATTGCATCTAGGAAATTTCCAACAAGAATAAAGCAAGTGATGAAAAAAAGTGCTAAAACCCTAGCCACTTCTCAAAATGAAGGAAAATTCAAACTAGTTAAAATCAATGAACCCAAAATGGCCTCAAGAAAAGTTCAAACTTTCTGATAAATCATGAAAGTAAATAAGCAATGAAGAAAACCTTTTTCTTGACACTTTAAGCATTTTAAATAAATGCAAAAAGCTACTGGTTTCAAGTTTTAAATTTGAAATCAGAAACTTTAAACTTTCAAAAATATTGAAAACTTTGGGAATGGTTGGAAATATTCCAACAAATATTCTGGTGTGTTTAAAATAGTTTTTACAAACTATTTGGGAGCTGAAATAAATAGCAAGTTAATGAAATAGCAAAACAGAAACAAATCAGAAAAAAATGGGAAAACTCTTACGTGACGCTTACCTCGCCAGGCCAGCTCCCTTGTCGTCTTCCTCCTCGCCAGTAGGAGCAGGAGGTGGCCGCCGTGTCGCCGCGCACCTCCACGCACCTGTGCGCCTGCCTGGCCGCCGCTTCGCGTTGGCAAGCACGGGGATAAGCTTCCCGAGCCCGTAGCTATCCATTCCTGTGCTCACTCTTCCCCCTCTCCTCTCGGTTCCCTCGATCCCCTCTGCCGCCATTGACAGCAACTCGAGCTCGAGCTGCCCGTGCCCCTAGCCATAGGATCCCCATTCTGAGTGTGCCATTAGCTCCGCCTCGACGAACTGGTCCTCCCTGCAGAAGCCGAAGCCTCCCCAAGCCCTGCAACGGCCACAACACTGTCGTCTTCAACCTTCGGCCGCCGGCGAGCTCTGCTCGATTCGTCGCCCTGAGTGCTTCCCCGAGCCGTCCAAGCCCTTCTCTGCACTCCTCGTGAGCTTGCGCATCTTTCCCCTAAGATCTTCCCGTCGATCCCCTCATCCAGGCTTAGTTCCATCGGAGCCCGACGAGGACAGCCGCTGCAACCCGACGCCGGTAGCCCTCCGGTGAAGTGTTGGTCCGTCTGAGGCCACCAGCAGCCTCAGGACATCACGTAGATGCTTTAGGTGCCCAACCCCGCGCGTTTTGACCCCGTATTCGATGGCTTAGACCATGGCCGAACTTGGTCGCCGCCAAGCTCGTCGCCGGCGTTGATTCCGGCCACCCCAGCCCCTGGGGCTTGTTCCATCGTGCGCGCCGTCGAGTGGCCGTTCTTCCCGTGGTCTCTGCCGTGAGTTTGGCCGTCAGAGGCGAGTTTCCGATGACCTCCACCGTACTGGTGGTCGCTGGAGGCTCCCCGCTGGCGAGGACGACCTCGCCGCCGGTGGATCTCAGCTGGCCTGAGCCACTGACGTTTGGGGCCAGCCTCTGGATAGTTTAGAAATAATAAAAATAAATCAATTAAAGTGATAAGTCACTGACATGTGGGTCCAGTGAGTTTAATTAACTAAATAAGATTAATCCTAATCTAAAATTGACCAGAGACACTGACCAGTGGGTCCCACTGGTCAGGTTTGACTTTCAACGGCCAGTTGGACCTGCTGATGTCATGCTGATGCAGTAAAAGGATTTTCCAGTATAGAAATAATTCCAGAAATGTCTAAAACTTCAAAAATCCATAGAAATTAATCTGTAACTCCAATGAAAATAATTTATATATGAAAAAGTATCAGAAAAATTCAAGGAATGTGAATATGCCATTTTCAAACATGTTTGAAAATGTTACAGAACATGTAGTTTAATGAAAAAGTCAATTCTTATAAATACTTTATAAATGGAATATGGAAAATATTTAACTTTCACTATGATTGACATGATCAAATACTATCCTAATTACAAACCAGCAACCTAACATGTCATCCCATGCATGTTAACATCAAGTTGATCTGAGCATCAGGTCGAATCAATTAAAATGGTATCCGAGAATACCTCGTTTGAAGTGATATCTGAATTTGATTCAAATCAACTTCAAACCTAAAATATGCTATCTATATTAGGTTATCACCGTGCATCCTTATGCCATGCTCATGCATCATCTTGATTGCATATGCTTGATATTGATTGATGTCATTGCTTTCGGTAGGCTCCGCTCCCCCGGATTCCACCGAATATCCGTGTGAAGGATATTGTCACTCCTCTTAGCAACAAGGCAAGCAACCATTTTGATCATCCCGATAAATCCCTTGTTCTTGCTCCTGCACTTACTTATTGCATTAGGATCAAATGCTTCAACTGCTTTTGCCACGTTAGTCGAACCCACTTCCTTTGCATGACCTATCCTTGTCACAGTAAATAGCCGAACCTTGCAACCTAGCATACCTGGTAGTTGCTTGAGCCATGATGTGTCTTATCCTTCTATGCATGCTATGCTTAGAGTTGTGTATGGTCTGTCATCTGGGAGATGAACAGAATTGTGAGAATGTGTTCGGTAAGCAAAGGCTGTGTGTCGAACCTGATTTGGTAAAGGTACCGGTGAAAGGTTGTGTAGGAGTACATGGCGGGTTATTTCATTGGAACCGTCCTTAGGAACTGAGTTCCGTGTATGTAATCCAAGACTAGATACTACCACACGTTGGGATACTTAATTGACCCTCTCGACTTATTAATCGCTTAGTGCTCGGTCCAGGAGTTGCAAGTAGTCTCTGGTGTTTATAGTCATGCTGGAGGCCGTGCATGGTGATGACCTGAGAGGTGGGCTGTGATGCGGTAGGAAGTGGCACGGTGTACCATGTGGCACCCGGATGGTGGGCTTGGGAACCCTGCGCACATCGTTTGAGGTCGTGGCGGAAACCTCGGCCGGACTTCCGTGCGGGTTAACCTCAGATAGGCGATAAACCTGGACTAGGTACTAGTGTGGTTAACGGTCGTGGCTGACTCCCTCGCTAGGCTTCCGCTTGAAGGTTGCCGAGGTGCATGACGTGCACATGGAGATAAGTGGCGGGAGCGTGTGTGACGAAGTACCCCCCTGCAGGGTTATGATCTATTCGAATAGCCGCGTCTGCGGATATGGACTACTTGGAGACATATGTTGTTCATAGATAACTACAATGGCTACTCATAAAATTGTCAAGATAAGCGTGAGTGTCGTGGACGGCATTTCCGTATGGAAACGGAATGATTCCACGATGGTGTATTGTTGTGGTGTTAGTGGACTCGTGTGCGAGAAATCAAGTTGTCAAAATTATTTAAAAATGCAAGTTGTCTAGCCACGAGTCAAATGCTGGCTTTCCGCATGAAACCCCACCATACCCTGTTGATACATTGCATGAGTAGTTAGTTATCCTAAAGTCTTGCTGAGTACCTCCGTACTCATGTTTGTTTAATAAATTTTGCAGAGGTTGCTAATGACCCTAATGGAGGGTTCTTCGTAGACATCGACGACGACGAGTAGCTGGTGTCCCAGCTACGATCTGGCCCTACGTTGGATCTGTAGTATAGTCAGGCCATGTGCCTTCTAGTTGCACCTGTCTGTACTCAGACAATTTTAAACTCTTTCGCTGGCTTGTAACTGAATGACTGCTATTATGGGTCATGAGACCCTTAATGTGTAATATTATGTGTGTGGCTCTTCCGAGCCTCTTAAATAAAGCTTGTATGTTTATGGTTATGTTGTGATGCCATCGATGTATCTATACATATCGGTATGCCATGCATACGTGTGTCGTACTTGATATGTATGGGGTTCGATTACGTAGTCATGAACTTTAGTAGTGCTCCTTACAAGGAAATGCCCCTTTGTGATCCAACGAGCCTTGGTAACTCGCTACTGCTCCGGACACATTGGTTGACCGGCATGTGTCCTTATTAGCTGATGTGTCTGTCCCCTTTGGGGAAATGTCACGCGATGTAATGGAGTCCTTGTAGCTTGCTACGACTCGTCTACATTCGCTGGTGACCGACACCTGCTTTGTTGGGTCATGTATGCCTGTCCTTGTGCGGTACTGCCACTTTGGTTTATGACTAGACTTGTCGATCCGGGTTCTTTGACATTGGAATGCTAGCGACACTATTGCATACGTGAGTCAAAGGACGCAAACGGTCCCGGCTAAGGTAAGGCTGCAGCCGTGGAGTTAACCGTGCGTGAGACTGCAAAGGGATGCGATGTGTTACAGGCTGGATTCCTATGGCTTAGGATCGGGTACCCGACAAAACCATTTTATACGGCGACATGCCCATTGGATTCTTATAAGCAGTCCTATAAGCCCATAGTGCATCGTCAAGTTTGCGAGACCAATTCTTTCGAGATATATTGACGGTCTTTTGTAAGATCAATTTGATCTCCCTATTACTCAACTCCACTTGACCACTAGACTGAGGATGATAAGGAGATGCAACTCTATGGTTGACATCATACTTAGCGAGCATCTTGCGGAAAACACTATGTATGAAGTGGGAACCACCATCAGTCATCAGATATCTAGGGACTCCAAATCTTTGGAAAATGACTTCTTTAAGCATCTTAATAGAGGTGTGGTGATCAGCATTTTTAGTGGGGATAGCTTCTACCCACTTAGTGACGTAGTCCACATCAACTAAGATGTGAGTGTACCCATTGGAACTCGGGAAGGGTCCCATATAATCAAAGTCCCAGACATCAAATGGTTCAATGACAAGTGAATAGTTCATAGGCATTTCCTGACGCTTACTGAAATTCCCTATTCTTTGGCATTCGTCACAAGACAAGACAAACTTACGGGCATCTTTGAAGAGAGTGGGCCAATAGAAACCTGATTGCAATACCTTATGAGCAGTTCTGTCTCTAGCATGGTGTCCTCTGTAAGCCTCGGAATGACACTTCTGCAGGATCTGTCCCTGTTCATGTTCAGGCACACAACGTCTAATAACACCGTCTACTCCTTCCTTATAAAGGTGAGGATCATCCCAAAAATAATGTCTCAAATCAAAGAAGAATTTCTTCTTTTGCTGGTAGGTGAAACTGGGTGGTATGTATTTGGCTACGATATAGTTTGCGTAATTAGCATACCACGGTGCACTTTGTGAAGTGCGGATGACATTCAATTGCCCATCAGGAAAGCTGTCATCAATAGGTCGTGGGTGATCAAGGACATTCTCTAGCCTAGACAAGTTATCTACTACAGGGTTATCAGTACCCTTTCGGTCAACAACGTGCAAATCAAATTCCTGTAGCAGGAGAACCCATCTGATTAGCCTAGGCTTAGCGTCCTTCTTCTCCATGAGGTACTTAATAGCAGCATGATCAGAGTGAATAGTAACTTTGGAGTCAACTATATAAGATCTGAACTTTTCACATGCAAACACGACTGCTAAAAACTTCTTCTCCGTAGTGGCATAGTTTCTTTGGGCACTGTCTAGAGTTTTACTAGCGTAGTGAATGACATTCAACTTGTTGTCAACTCTTTGTCCTAGAACAGCACCAACGGCATAATCACTAGCATCGCACATGATTTCAAAGGGCAAGTTCCAATCAGGTGGTTGAACAATAGGTGCGGTTATTAAGGCCTTCTTAAGTATTTCGAAAGCTTCCTCACAATCCTCATCAAAAACAAAAGGAACATCCTTCTGCAAAAGGTTGGTAAGAGGCCTAGAAATCTTAGAGAAGTCTTTAATGAACCTCCTATAGAAACGAGCATGACCTAGGAAACTTCGTATAACTCTGATATCTGTGGGGCAAGGCATTTTCTCAATTGCATCTACCTTAGCCTTATCAACTTCAATGCCTTTCTCAGAGATTTTGTGTCCTAAGACGATGCCTTCAGTAACCATGAAGTGGCACTTCTCCCAGTTCAAGACGAGGTTGGTATCTTTGCATCTCTGTAAGACTCGATCAAGGTCGCTGAGGCAATCGTCAAAGGAAGAACCGTAGACGGAGAAATCATCCATGAAAACCTCAACAATCTTTTCACAAAAGTCAGAGAATATAGCCATCATACATCTTTGAAAGGTGGTAGGTGCATTGCACAAGCCAAAAGGCATACGTCTATAAGCAAAGGTACCGAAGGGGCATGTGAAGGTGGTTTTCTCTTGATCAGATTGTGCAACAGGTATTTGCGAGAAACCTGAATAACCGTCTAGAAAGAAGAAGTGTGTGTGTTTAGATAGCCTTTCTAGCATTTGGTCGATAAACGACAAAGGATAATGGTCCTTCCTGGTTGCCTTGTTCAGTTTCCGGAAGTCTATCAACATCCTATAGCCAGGAATAATCCGCTGCGGGATTAGTTCATCCTTATCATTAGTAACAACGGTGATACCTGCCTTCTTAGGGATGCAATGTACTGGACTTACCCAATCACTATGAGCAACAGGATAAATGATTCCTGCTTCCAGAAGCTTCAATATTTATTTTCTCACGGCCTCTTTCATCCTCGGATTTAATCTCCGTTGATGATCAACAACAGGCCTAGAATCAGGATTCACTACTGGAATCCAGAAATTTGCCGTCAGCCAGTTTTAATCTTGTGCTGACATAGTGTGGGACTAATACCCTTACGATCATCAATAGTATATCCAATAGCAGCACAATGCTTCCTCAAATTTTTTAATAACTTCTTCTCTTCTTGACTCGAGAGGTGAGCACTAATAATAATAGGATATATCTCCTTCTCATCAAGATAGGCATACTTAAGAGTATCTGGTAACTGTTTTAGCTCGAACACAGGATCACCCTTTGGTGGGGGAGGATCCCCAAGCAGTTCAACATGCAGATTATTCTTGAGAATAGGATATTGTTCCAAGCTAATTTTATCTATCTCATCTCTTTCCTCCATATGCACATCATTTTCATGCTCAAGCAGATATTGCTCTAAAGGATCCGTAGGAGGTACGGCAATAGAGGCAAGAGCAATGATTTCATCCCTACCAGATGACTCTTTTTCATGGGGTTGTCTTCCAAACTTGGAGAAGTTAAATTCATGAGACACACCCTCGAAACTAACAGTAACAGTATCTTTAATGAAATCAATGTGAGCATTGACAATGTTGAGAAAGGGTCTACCAAATATGATGGGACAAAAGCTATCTTGTGCAGTAGCAAGGACGAGGAGATCAGTTGGATACTTCGTCTTACCACATAGGACTTCTACGTCTCTCACAATTCCCAGAGGGCAGATAGTGTCTCTATTAGCTAGCATAATAGTGACATCGATGGGTTCTAACTCAGCAGGTGCAATCTCATCTTTGATTTCATCATATAGGGAACGGGGTATTGCACTAACACTAGCACCTATATCACATCAACCATGATAATAGTGATCTCCTATCTTGACAGAAACAACGGGTAGGCCGACTAAAGGTCTGTATTTGTCTTTCGCGTGAGGTTTAGCTATTCTAGCGGAGTCCTCACAGAATTTAGTAACATGCATGTTTATGTCTTTAGCTAAGAGATCTTTGATAATAGCAACACTAGGTTCAACTCTAATTTCCTCAGGCTTCGTTCGGTTACCCAAGGTAGAATCCAAGTGTGGATTCTACCCTCCCAGGGATTGGGTGATCCCCGTCATGTCACCCACCCCCACCATTCCCCATCCATAGAAATCCCTGTGTGCATAGTATGTGTTTGGTTGCTCCCCTTCTAATTCATACTAAAAGACAACCAGTCACCCAAACGAATATGCGAGCAGTATACTGAAAGACAAACTTATCTCAAATAGACAGCAAAATATTTCTCATACAAATTTACAGTATATGTCACCCAAACGAAGCTGGAGTATATGTCATACAAATTTATCTCAAATAGACAGCAAAATATTTCTAAAAATTCTCAGTTATTCTAAGCTAGAGTCCATCAACTTTCAGAAAATGGTTTACAATCTCTCCAAAATCGTTTAAGATATACTAGAAATGTTACATAATTTATCTCGTCGATGCCTCTTCCATAGCGATTGATGCACTGCATTGGCAATAAAGGCAGTTAGTCCATATCAAAGAACTAATATGTGAGCAGTATACATGAACAAAGAAATAAATATGAGATGTCTTACTTCTTGCAATGAACAATCAAGAAATAACCATGAACTAATATACATGAACAAATAACTAATATGTTTCAATGTGAGCAAAGAAATACTGAAGAAATACTGAAGAAATAATCATGAACTTATATACATGAACAAAGAAATAAATATGAGATGTCTTACTTCTGGCAATCAACAACTAATAAATAATCATGAACTAATAATCTCAAATATTGAAGAATAACAGTAGCACCACAACCACAGTGGGCTGGAACTGCATACATGCATTTGAATCAACCAGCACACCAGCCCCAAGCACCGATCCAATATCTATAATAAATCAACCATGAAGAGCAGCCCCACTCTCTTAAAAATCCCCAATCTATCTACTGATCTCCTTCCTCACCCATCCCAATCTCCTTTTCCTTAAAAAATAAGACTATCATATTTGAAATATTTGTCATGTATTATTTACTTATTTTAATTCAGGCTAGAACAACACATTTTGCAGTTGTTATATTACAGTAGCAATGAGCAGGCCAAACAGCAATTGATAAAAAAACAAGGGAGCTTCATGTGAGTACCTGAGTTATTCGATTTCTGCTCTCAGCCACATAAGAGCGGTCTCCGGTCTGGCACTCATGAAAATCTCTCGGTTCTCGGGGATCTTGAACACTCGGAAAGCCTTGACTTCTTCCTCGGGTGTGATATCCATTGTTTTCAGCAGATCAATGCAATTTTTGATAGAGTACTCGTACACAACCCTTGGCTTGTTCCTCTCATCTTCCACCTGTTTCGCCCTTATTTCCAAGTACTTCTCCATCATTGCAGCCACATCGCTATTCGCCCCCCTCCGCCTCTTTGTTTCTTTTTCTTGTCCATTTCTTGAGGGTGCTGTAGCTAAACTTGGTTGCGTTTGATGGGGCTCCACAACAATATTTTCTTGCACGAACACCTCCTCAACATCTTCATCAATCTGCACCCTTTCTCCTCCAAGATTCTCACCATTGTCTGATGGTTATCCTCCTATATTATCACCATGGTATGATGTTTCTCCATGATTCTCGCGAAGATACTCACCAGCTCCTCCCAGATTCTCGAATTGTGCTTGGGTTGAGTACTGTGATGACTCGATAGATGTGAAGTTGTATGTCCCTTCAGCAGTTTTGGCCTACAAGTTAAAGTGACAATCGAATATAAGATTTCAAAATAAAAGACTGAACAAACATAAAACAATGACATGAGTATATGAATGAAGTTGATAACTGACCATCATGCAATTCTCCCAAAGCGTCAAAAAGAGGGAAACCTTTTGTCTTGAACTTTCCACCTTTAGGGTGTGACTACATACTTGACAAAAACAATGAGATTAGAGCATGCACCAAAGCAATGAAATGTTTAGGGAATAACAATGACATTCTTACTATGATAATGTTTTTCCAAAGTGGTGGATCTGTTAGAATCTTGCACTGCTGGTCATCCCATGAAACAACGCTTTGCTTCCTTATCTCTTTAATCATCCTATAATATCTTTCAACTCTTTCTCCTTTTCTTGGATCTTCTTCTTCTCGTACCTAGCATACGGATTCTTCTGGTGGAATTTCTTCACTATCTTATTCCATGCTTCAGAGCTCCATCCATTTTGACCCTTGTGTTCAGGTGTAGCATGCTCATGAAGCAAGTCCACGAGATCTTTCTCAAGTCTTGCATTCCATTGTGCTCTATCTTTTGCATTCCACGTATCATGTTAATGTACCTTTTTCTATCTTAACTATTTTCACATAGCTATAGAAATATTTAAGATTGTACAAGAGCTAGTTTATTACCTTTTGGAGATCCTCTCCTCCTCTTTTCCACACTCCCTGTAGGGGGTGACGCTCTATGCATTTCGCCAACTTCTTTCATGAGGTTCAACCTTGGTGATCCTCGAGCAGTCATCATAATGATTTCTGGACAAAACAAGTATCCAAGTGACTATTTATGACATGAGATGAAAGTAAAACAAGTTTCAAAGTAACAAATTATTACAAGCTTTATTGTTCCCTAGGGTTGCCGCTGATAATCTGCCCACATTTGATGAGCAATTGCATCCCTAAGGTTATCGCCTTCATGGTTGACTTGATGATTTTGAGGATTGTCACCATCAGGAAGATCCACAAAATTCATGGGGGGTATGTTGTTTGGTTGATTATCTAACCAACGCTCATCTCCTTGGTGAGATCGAATGATGTTATGTAAGATTGCTGCTGCTGCTGGAAGCTTGACTTGATTCTCTATTCGATGATGTGTACCCACTTTCAGAATTGGGAACCGCTTCTTCAAGACTCCCAATGCCCGTTCGATATGATTTTGTAACCTTGCATGCCGATGATTAAAGAGCTCCCTATGATTTTGGGGTCGACGGCGACCGCGTGCAAACTCCTTGAGATGGTACCGAACACCACGGTACGGTGCCAAGAAGTAAGGAGTGTTGGCATAACCGCCATCAACCAGATAAAACTTGCCCGGAGGTACTTGAAACCCATTGTTAAGTGCTAAGCGAAGAACTCTAGCATCAGTCGCGGATCCCTCCCAACCACAAGAAATGAAGGTGAAGTTTAAGTTGAAGTCACACACGACCATAACACTATGGCTGAGGGTCCCTTTCCTATTTCTAAACGGTGCAGCCTTTTCTCCTGAAATTGTTATGGGAACATGTGTCCCATCAATGTCCCCGATACAGTTCTACAAAAAAATAGTACAAGTCAGCATATAAAACATGAAGAGTAAGATCTCAATTTGGACGGACGATGTGGTTGGAAGTTGATGAAGCAAAAACCTGAAAATAAGGAAAGAAACTCGTGCTCGATTGATTCTTTGGATGTAGTTGATCAGGACTTGGAGGCTTCAAGAAATGCTTAGATAGAGTAGGGATGATGTTGAAGAAATTCTTCATGTGCCAATGGAAAGTATCCCCACTGTGACCAAAACGAACTTGAAGATCTTCGAAGGAAGAATTGCGGGATAACATCCACAGAAACGATGCTAGTTTCTCTTCGACTTCAATTCTAGTGTCAGACACCAAATTCTCGTGTCGAAGATAACCAACCAAAGATTTGATAATATGAGGTTCCATCCTCAATTCTACCAGGCAGTTTTTGATGTGTCCTTCGAGTAATTCATTAACAAACATCTCGCCTCTTAGCAACGACGTATGACGCCGAATCCTCGGCTCCCTACTAGCAACTCCACCGGTCTCCATCAAATGTAGCGCAGGGAAAACAAATAGCATCATTTCTTCATCCTCCTCCTCCCTCTTCCTAATGCAATCCCTCATATCTGAATCCATTTTATGACTAAAGAAGAAAAAGACCACTAGTTATCACTACTACAACAGATAAGAAGATCAAACAGAAAGATGATGTACGAAACCTGAAAACAAATTAATGTGCTGTGGAACAGAACCTGAATCTTGTTTATGGGTTACTCGAAACAAGTACGTACAGTAGGCTCAAAAGCAGAAATTATTATCTTGTATGTGAAGCTGAACTAGGGAGACTGAAATGATATTGGTTTTCAAGTTCCAAAGTCATCCACTAGTTAACTATCGACATATAGTACTATTAAATTGAAGAACTGTTATCTGAATGAAAGCAGAGTAGAACGGAAACCAATAGTTTCCATATGAAGCAAGGTTCAGAGTAGATTTTAGTATCCAGCCATAAATCCAACAGTCACAACGTTGTGCGTGTTGACCACCTACTGATTTGATTCAGCAACATGTACTGATTAATCTCTATAATCCTACAGCAGTTTAGAGACTTCAGACCATTACCAAGTCTGAACTCCTAATTAACTGAAACAGATTGGCAAAAGTTTCAGATGTTAACTCCTAATTAACTGAAACGCCTACTGATGCAGCCACAGCGTTGTGCCTGTTGACCACCTACTGATATGAGGTTATCACTCACCAACCACGTATGAATGGCCTTTCTTGGATCCATTAAACAACCAACCCGCAGTTGCCTTTCTTGCTTGCAGAGCCCTGACCTGAACATGAACCTAAACCTTTCGCATTGCTCCCGGCCAGGTGGACGCCATGGAGCAGGCGAAGAAGAAGCAGACAAGGAGGCTGCAGAAGGTCCTGAGGAAGGTGGCATTTTTACCTGCAAATGGGGAGGCTGCAGGTCAGGTCGAGCTCCTGCTCTCACCTCCTCGCTGCAGCCGTCTCCTCCCCTCCTCCTGGTCTCGTCCTCTCCCCTTCTGGATCAAAAGGGAGCTCTACTTTGCACGGATCTGGCATACAAACACAGCCGGCGGCAGCTCCGGTTGATTTAGGCACGGATCTGGCCGAGAAACGCAGGCAGGGCAGAGTATGTAACTCTGGTAGGTTCGTGGAGGAGGAAGGGATAACGCTCGCGGAAGGTTGGCGCTTCTTTGTTCCCGCTGATGTCGCGCCCTCCGTCCCCGCGGCCGGGACCTTCGCCGCCGTCGATGTCGCCTAGGGTTCATGAGAGGAGAGGCGTTTCTGTTTTTTGGAAGGAGAGGCGGGGGTTGATTCCACTGGAGGAGAGGTGGGGGTTGATTCCCTGCTCAAACCCGGCGGTTTTGGTCGGGATGTAATCCCGGTCGGGTTTAACCGAAGTCAGTTAACTGGTTCATAGGTCTTTAATCCCGGTCGGGGCAAAACCCCGGGGTTTGACCGGGTTTCGGCGTCGATCCCGGCGGGGGAAGGCCTAACCGAACGAAGCCTCAGGGGGTGCAAATGGTATAATGTAACCCCTACGTATCACACTTGGAGCTTTAGAATAATCCTTTATCCTAGAAGGGTAAGGTGGTTTCTCAGCGTAGGCACAAGGAACAATAGGATCACTAAAGGCAATAACTTTCTCCTCAACTAGATTGGGTTTAACTATGTTGATTTCTACAGGAGGGTGATACCTAAACCACTTCTCTTTGGGCAGATCAACATGAGCAGCAAAAGATTCACATAGAGAAGCTACTATCTCAGAGTCAATTCCGTACTTAGCGCTAAAATCTCTAGAAGTGTTTGTTTCAACAAAAGATTTAACGCAATCAAACTGGAAATTCATACCTGACTCCTTACCATCTTCAAGCTCCCAATCTTCAGAGTTACGTTTGATTCTTTCCAATAAATTCCACTTGTGTTCAATATCCTTCTTCATAAAAGAACCGGTACACGAAGTGTCAACCATGGTACAATCTTCATAGGAAAGCCGAGCATAAAAGTTTTGAGTGATAATTTCTCTCGAGAGCTCATGATTGGGGCATGAATATAGCATTGATTTAAGCCTCCCCCAAGCTTGAGCTATGCTTTCCCTTTCACGAGGCCAAAAGTTATAAATATAATTCCGATCACGATGTACTAAATGCATAGGATAAAACTTTTGATGAAATTCCAATTTCAACCGATTGTAGTCACATGATCGAGTATCATCACATAGCCTATACCATGTCAACGCCTTATCCTTCAAAGATAAAGGAAAGACTTTCTTCTTTACCTCATCCTCGGGCAAACCTACAAGCTTAAATAAACCACAAACTTCATCTACATAGATTAGATGCAAGTCTGGATGTGAAGATCCATCTCCTGTAAAAGGATTAGCCAGCAGTTTCTCAAGCATACCCGAAGGAATTTCATAAAAGATATTTTCAATAGGTACCTCCGGTTGAGAAACAACTCCTCGTGCTTCCGTTCGTGGTGAAGATACCCCGAACAAACTCCTCAAAGGAACAGTTTCCATAGTGACAAGTGACAATAAATTTCAGCACAGTATATAAATGTTTCCTTACCAAATTCCACTTACCAAAGGCGCTTCCCTCCCCAGCAACGGCGCCAGAAAAGAGTCTTGATGACCCACAACTATAGGGGATCAATCGTAGTCCTTTCGATAAGTAAGAGTGTCGAACCCAACGAGGAGGAGAAGCCTCTCATAAACGGTTTTCAGCAAGGTAATAACTGCAAGCACTGAAAATAGCGGTAACAAGTGATGGTGTAGTGAGGTGAACTGTAGCAAGCAAAAAGTAACAAGTAACAGGTAGTAGAAACGGTGCAACAAGTGGCCCAATCCCTTTTGTAGCAAGGGTCAAGCCTGAACAAAGTCTTATAAGAGGAAAAACGCTCCCGAGGACACACGGGAATTTTTGTCATGCTAGTTTCATCATGTTCATATGATTCACGTTCGTTACTTTGATAGTTTGATATGTGGGTGGACCGGCGCTTGGGTACTGCCCTTAATTGGACAAGCATCCCACTTATGATTAACCCCTCTCGCAAGCATCCGCAACTACGAACGAAGAATTAAGACAACGTCTAGCCATAGCATTAAACTAGTGGATCCAAATCAGCCCCTTACGAAGCAACACATAGACTGTGGTTTAAGCTTCTGTCACTCAGCAACCCATCATCTACTTACTACTCCCCAATGCCTTCCTCTAGGCCCAAATATGGTGAAGTGTTATGTAGTCGATGTTCACATAACACCACTAGAGGAAAAAACAACATACATCATATCAAAATACCGAACGAATACCAAATTCACATGACTATTATTAGCATGACTTATCCCATGTCCTCAAGAACAAAAGTAACTACTCACAAAGCATAATCATAATCATGATCAGAGGTGTAATGAATAGCATCAAGGATCTCAACATAAACTCTTCCACCAAGTAATCCAACTAGCATCAACTACAAACAGTAATCAACACTACTAGCAACCTTACAAGTACCAATCGGAGTCGTGAGACGGAGATTGGTTACAAGAGATGAACTAGGGTTTGGAGAGGAGATGGGTATAATAAAGATGTTGATGGAGATGCCTCCCCTCCGACGAGAGGAGTGTTGGTGATGACGATGGCGACGATTTCCCCCTCTGGGAGTGAAGTTTCCCCAGCAGGATTGTCCTGCCGAGCTCTAGATTGGATCTGCTCAAGTTTCGCCTCGTGGCGGAGGAGAATCCACGAAAAAGCTGCACCCTGATTTTTTTCCGGACGAAACCCTTCATATAGCAAAAGAGGGGGGCCAGTGGGCCACCAGGGTGCCCACAAGCCCTGTTGCCACGGCCAGGGGGTTAGGCCACGGCAACCAGGCTTGTGGGCCCCTGGTTGCTCCCCTCTAACACTTCTTTCACCCAGTATTTTTTATAAAATCCAAAAAAATCCACGTTGATTTTTAGGGCTTTTGGAGTTGCACAGAATAGAGGGTTCAAACCTGCTCCTTTCCCAGTCCAGAATTCCAGCTGCCCGTATTCTCCTTCTTCAAATAAACCTTGCAAAATAAGAGAGAAAAGGCATAAGTAAGGTTCCACAAAGTATAATAACAGTCCATAAAGCGATAAATATCAACATGAAAGCATGATGCAAAATGGACGTATCAGCGGGCTAGCCTCTCTGATTTGTCTTAGGTGGGGCTGTGATGGCTGTTGTGTATCCCTTGCAACAGCGCCAGAAATAGTTGTGTTGACGGCACCAGGAATCCTTCAGCTGCAGCTACGCCTTAAGGGACTTCCTAGGCAAGTATGCAAAGGATTTCCCCTGTGGCCTTGGAGCCTTGCGTTGGTGTTCCCTCAAAGCGGAAAGGGTGATGTAGCACAGCGATGGTAAGTATTTCCCTCAGTTTGAGAACCAGGGTATCAATCCGGCGGAAGAGTATCTCAAGATCACAAAAAGCTTGCACCCAACGCTATGAAGGGGTTGTCAATCCCTTATAGATTGTTTGCCAAGTGAGAACTGAAAGCAACGAAGTAACAAAGCAAAGTAAAAGCGGAGTTGTAAATGATGGATGTGAACAGACCCGGGGACCGTAGTGTTTACTAGTGGCTTCTCTCATGAAAGCAAGTAGACGGTGGGTGAACAAATTACCGTCGAGCAATTGATAGAACTGTGCAGAGTTGTGATGATATCTATGCAATGATTATTTCTATAGGCATCACGACCGAAACAAGTAGACCAATACATTCTACATCTACTACTATTACTCCACACGTCGACCGCTATCCAACATGCATCTAGTGTATTAAGTCCATAAGAACAGAGTAACACCTTAAGCAAGATGACATGATGTAGAGGGATAATCTCAAACCAATGATAAAACCCCCATCTTTTTACCCTTGATGGAAATAGCTTGATGTGTGCCTTGTTGCCCCTACTGTCATTGGGAAAGGTCACCACATGGCAGAACACAAATCCAAGCACTTCTCCCATTGCAAGAATCATAGATCTAGTTGGCCAAACAAAACCCAAGACTCGGAGAGACTTACAAGGATATCAAATCATGCATATAAGAAATCAGCAAATACTCAAATATATATCATAGATAATCTGATCACAAATCCACAATTCATCTGATCTCGACAAACACACCGCCAAAGAAGATTACATCGGATAGATCTCCATGAAGATCATGGAGAACTTTGTATTGAAGTTCCAAGAGAGAGAAGAAGCCATCTAGCTACTAACTACGGACCCGTAGGTCTGAAGTGAACTACTCACGAGTCATTGGAGGGGCGATGATGATGATGAAGAAGCCCTCCACCTCCAAAGTCCCCTCCGGTAGGGCGCCGGGAAGGGTCTCCAGATGAGATCTCGCAGAAACGGAAGCTTGCGGCAGCGGAAAAGTATTTTCGAGGCTCCCCTGATTTTTGCGGAATATTTGAGAATATATAGGCGCAAGACCTAGGTCAGGGGGCGGCCAGGGAGGCCACAAGCCTGCCCACCGCCGCCTCCCCCCTGGTGGCAGAGTGGGGGCTTGTGGGCTCCCTGGAGCCCATCTGGCTTGGCCCAAAAGCCCCCTGGACATCTTCCGTCGGGAAAAAATCATTTCGGGGTTTTTCTTCCGTTTGGTCTCCGTTCCAAAATCAGATCTGAAAAGAGTCAAAAACACGGAAAAACATGAACTGGCACTTGGCACTGAATCAATAAGTTAGTCCCAAAAAAGGATATAAAAAGATACATAAAACATACAAAGAAGGCAAGATAACAGCGTGAAACCATCAAAAATTATAGATACGTTTGAGACGTATCAGGTTGCTACGTGTTGATATTCCGAGGCCGGGCACTTCCTAGAAAAGTGTGTACGGCCAGAGTGTTATCGAGCGCGTCGGGACATGTGGTGCACCCCTGCAGGGATGAAAATTAACTATTCGAATAGCCGTGTCCATGGTTACAGGACGACTTGGAGTTGTGCCCTGATCTTATACAACTACAATTGTTACTTAACTGGAATTAGTTGCCTCGGGATTGCTTCCTCGCAAGGAGTTGAGGGAGGATCTCTGGGCGTGACCTCACTTTAATATTGCTGCAACAATATGACTATTTTTGTGTTTCACCTGTTCTACTCTCGTCTATTGCTGCAAGACCCTGAAGATGCTAGTCTTCGATAGGACTAGGTTTTTCTCACTCTATTTCTCGCATTGTTGCAGTTAGTCCACATATAAAACCCCCCTTCTTTGATACTGATGCATACTTAGCATAGTTCTTATGTAAGTCTTGCGAGTACTTTGGATGAGTACTCACCGTTGCTCTACTCCTTCCTTTGTCCCCTTGATCCGTTCTGCGACCAGATGATGGAGCCCAGAAGATGGAGTTTCCTGCTGACGCCTGCCGCCCAGATGGTGTTCTCTTCGTGGAGGCCGCTGAAGATAGGAGCAGTTAGGAGGTTCCCAGGCAGGAGGCCTCGCCTCGTTCGATCGTGTTACTTTTGTGCTAGCCTTCTCTAAGGCACGTTATGTTTAATGTCTGTACTCAGATATTTATTGCTTCCACTGACTCGTGTGCTTATCGAGCTTCTGTATTCTAGCCCTCGAGGCCCTTGGCTTGTAATATGAAGCTTGTATTATTTTATTTGGGTCTAGAGTTGTGTTGTGATATCTTCCCGTGACTCCTTGGGTTTGATCGTACGCATTTGCGTGTATGATTAGCGTACGATTAAACCGAGGGCGTCACAAGTTGGTATCAGAGCCGACTGCTTGTAGGTAGCCCCCTTCCCAACTCCTTGGCTGAAGTTGAGTCTAGGTTTGAAAAACTTTACTAACATTGATGTTGTTGCTTACGGGCCCACATCTCAATTGGGTGGTATTAGTATCTTTTACTCCTGTCCTATACTCTAGGTTCTACCATCTCTTCTCTTTCGGGATAAAGATTTTACTAACTCTAACATTATGTTCTCGTAAATATTTCCTCCCGGAGAGCCCCGTATTCCAGACGATGGCTTGATCCGTCAGAAGACCCCAATGATACTCTCCGATGTTTCTCTCGAGAGCTTGTGCCCATCGCTCTTGCGATTTCCTCTTCCTCCGTCAACCACTTTGCATGACTACATACAAGTGTCGTTCATACTTTCTTTTCCAATTGCTCCTGTTTTACGAGATCCAACGAATTATCTTATCGGGGATTCGTCCGTCATTAGTAGTCATGGGTTCCGAAAGTCCTTCCAATTACTCTTCGATCTTTCGGAATCCCCAGTAGCCTATTTCTCTTGACCTTCTCACCTGCTTGTGTTATGGTTAAATCCATATGACTAGCCCCATTCATTAAATTCCTTTGTGAATTTCCTGTGGTCTTATTGATTCTACCTTTGTGTGAATACGCACAATCATCTGTTGATATTCATAAATTATTTTCTGGCTCAGACGTCCTTCCAGACAGAGCTGGTTCTCAACAAATCAACTTTGATTGATTGCCCATCTAATTCTAATCAGCTTATTCATCCTTCATCGGAGCCTCTGAATCTGATACACCAATCTGGAAATTATAAATTCCTTTGGTATTTAAGTATCAGTATTTTTCAGATGTTCTATTAACCTGATGCATTCCATCCTATATCCCTCTGATTGAGTACCGATACTCACATCAGATCTTTGTGGACTGCCAAACTCATTCCGGGTTATTATCCAACGACATCTTTTGCTTTTGAAGATTCTTCTGATTGTTTCTCCTGACACATGATACCATTGGTAAATTGTGTCTTCTCCCTCTGATAAATTGTATCCTATACTTTTGTCGGCCATGCGCTGTTTTCAAGCATGTGTTAATTACTCTAGGAGTGTATGGTATATGTTCCTAACATGCCTCTATGGGTTGAACCTATGCCTTACTAAATCAATATGACCCGAAGAGTTTTCACGAGTCTTGCTCTTCTGGTGTTTTGCCGAATGTTCTTTCAAAGCTACAACCTGATCAAAGGAGAGGAATAAATGGCAGGTGATGCATTGATGAAGTGGGAGTCGACCTTGAACTTTGTGTTCATGCCCATGGAAACGACGTTCATCTTACCATAGAAACTTCTCGTATCGATAATCATTCATTATATGATTTGATCTGGTATCTATGCTCTTGTACTTTACAATCATGGTTCCGACCATGTTGTCCTTCCTTGATTTCATTCTTAGATGAGTTAAAGTAGTTGTCTTCTTCAGATCAATACATCGGTCCAAGCCTTAATGTTGATCTACCTCCGAGTATTATTCCTTGTAGCTCGAGGATATCGCGGAGCTATATAATTTCTTGAGAGCTCGTCATCAACTACGATATTTTCATTAATTCCGGTTTCCTCATGTTTGAGTTGTTGGACATGCGAGTACATCGATAACTGAATCGAGTACGCATTGCGATTCGACAATTTTTAGTAATCTGCCTTGTTTACGAGTTTGTACTCAATCATGTCATTCCAAGCTATCAAGCTACATCATCATCGTTATGCTAAAACTTGACCATGCTATCTATACCCCTCATCCCTGGAACACAAATCAAACTTTGCGTTAAGCTTGCATCGAGCTTTCCACATCATGTTGGTTGTCTTAAAAGGCAATCTCAACTCTAAGCTAGCAGTCTTATGTGTGATTCCGACAACCTCTTGCTTCATCATTCCCTTTATTGATGTCATCGTTGATCGATTACATCTTTGTGAAGCTTCTCGACAAATGTGTCGTGATAATCATCAGCATTCTGAGCTCTTGCAGGGTATCGACCGAATGCATGATGAGAAATACCATCCTTGCCCCTCGATGAATTGTATTATCATCGACATCCTTGTTTGCCTCCCCTCCAACACAAACGTGTTCATGTTTTGTGTTGTCCTTTGAGTTCCTTGCTAATTCAGCTTTGTCACCTTCTACTTTGTAGTATTACCATCTTTTATATCAAGAATGTCATGAGGGTTGATGCACCTCTTAATAATTCTTGATATGGTGATACTTCTCGCCATCACCATTCATTTCTTGGCCCCGTGTTGTTTCTAACCGGTATACCGACAAGTGAACTCTGATGTGTCATTCCAATACTTCTGGCAACCCTATTTCCTTGAGGTTAACAACTGATTATTTCATTGTTAGTGTGTTGGGTGTTGACTCATCATTTTTGACATTGGTTGTGCCACTCCGTCCGTATTTCCGAGTGGACCCTTCGACCAATGTTTATTTGTTGTTGTTTCCTCGAGCATACGACATTATACCATTTGTTTTGAAAAATGCTATCTCCTTCATATTATAATTTTGGAAATTCATCCCCTCAAAACCTCGAGGGATTGTTGTTGAGCCCATCAGCCACATCGCCAACTTTATCCTTGTTTGATAATGAAACTCTTGAAAACATTATCTTCGTGCCTAGTTCACGAAGAATATGTTTGATAGAAGAAATGTTTTCCCAAAATTCACGTGCACTCTTGCCGCCGTGAATATGTGAAAGTTTTGTTTTTCTTCCACTAGGATCACCCCAAGACATTCACGCATGTGCGACGTGTTATATGTTTTGATGATTTGCTATCTTCACTCCACATAATATCTCTTAGCACCACAAGCCACTGACTGATTTGATCAAGGGAAAAGAAGTTCCTTCATAAGAGCTAATAGAGATTTGCACATGGAACCTTGTTATCCTCGATGATGGTTTCCAAATGAGAACTCAGTTGCATTTTGACGTAAAGAATTCTATGTGGGCACGAATGTCTTGACATTGTGTTCATATGTCTTACAATCGAACTCATGATTCAGGAATTGCTTGTGTAGCTCATATCATGAGAATCTTGCATCTTCGTCTTTTCTTCTCAGGCATCTAGAGTCTCAGGTGTCCCGACACCAATCAGATCCGAATCTCGAGCAGATATGGTGGTTGGAACATTTTCCAATAATTATAACTTTGGTCCTATGTAACCCGGTACGGTGATGTCTTGTTTGGCACACCGGGCCGCATGATCTATTGTTATATTATCCTCCTTGGTAAGATTAACCGTTCTTCCATGGGGAAATTGTATGATTTATTTTATAAGTTATTCCTAATGGATCCTTTGTGTAATCAAATCCAACCTTTATCTGATGACCATGTCGATGCTACCTCGAAGCACGGATGTGGTACTTCAAATTTCAACAGGAACATTGGGAGCGCAATGCTAAATTGTTCCTGATCAATTATCCAAACCGTATGGTATGGGTAAACATCATGATTCTTCTTGCCTCTTTGTCTAATTGGTTATGTACTGGATGACCTATCATGTATACCATACTCTACGTTTTTGTCGAGAATGGTATACTTTAGATTCTTTGTGTGTGTGAACAAATTTGCCTTCCTATTGGTCTGTTTGACCTTTCTTGTGGCATAACTTATCTAAGCAATGTTAATTCCCTGCTTAGGTAAAATTCTCGGTGTACAACTCTGTCAATAAGACCCTGTTACTATTGTGGATAGCATTCGGGTAGCCGCCGGTAGACGAGAACTTTGCCTATTGGTCTGCCTCGTTTCAACGAGCAGGAAAATGGTTCTAGTCGTCCCTCGCTCTTGGTATCGACGTTGTTGGCAACATAACTGACGGGTTAACCACTACTGGAAAACAGTTTTTTACCATCTGTTGCTTCTTTGTCGTCGGCTGGCTGATGGCAAAGACCCTCTTTGCCATCAGCTACCAGAAACCAAACGGCAAAGAGGAGGCTGATGGCAGAGAGGGTCGTTGCCATCTGCTGCTTCTTTGCCGTCTGCTGGCTCACGGCAAACACCACTCACGCTGATGACAAAGAGCTGGGCTCACGGCAAATATGACTTAGGCAGACGACAAAGCGCCCGGCTGGCCCACCCCGCACCCCTCTCTCCCCCCTAACGACCTCTCTCTTTGCCGTCCGCTTTTCTCCTCTGTGCCGTCGGGAGGCGGAGGGCAAAGAGGGTGCGGCCTAACGACCGTTAGCCCCACCCCCACGCACCTCTCTCTCACCCCTAATGGCCACCCCACACCCCTCTCTCTCACCCCCGACACCACCACCGCCGCCGCGCCCTCCTCCGGTCTCCCTGTGCCGCCGCCCCTCCTCCTCCGGCCTCCCTACGCCCCCTCCTCCTCCGGCCTCCGGCCTCCCTGCGCTACCGCCCCGTCCTCCTCCGACCTCCCCTCGCCCCCTCCTCCTCCCTCCTCCGGCCTCCGGCCTCCCTCCCCCGCTGCCCCCCCTCATTCGGCCTCCCCACGCCCTCGTCCGGCCTCCCTGCGCCCCCTCCTCCCTGCGCCCCCTCCTCCTCCTCCCCGGGACCTCCTCCTCCACCACCGCTGTCGGAGCTCGCCCCTTCTCCACCACCACCCTCTCCTCCACCCCTGCACCCTCCTCCTCCCCGGCCGCCCCCTCCGGTGAGTCCTTTTTTTCTTTTTTTGCTAATTAACAGATTTAGGCCCTATTTGATAGCAAAGTACTAAAAAAACTAAAGTATTGAAAACTACAGTTATTTTAGCAATAGGTACAAAATACCATGGTTTTAATATAACAATGTTATTTGGATTATTCACAATGCAAAGGACATGAATGGTTAGGCCACAAAATGTTGTAAAATTTACTAGCTAGCATTTGGCCGTGCATGCATTAGCTAGTTAACTATTTCTTTTTGTGGTGCAAACTCTATTTTTGCTTCATTTATCCAGCTAGGTAGCTGGTTAGCCCTTGCCATCAACTTGCATAGAACAACAACATGCACGAACAACTCCAGATTGTACGTTATGAAAAAGGCCATCCACAACACGGCTCTTCATTTTCTCCTCAAAATTGTAAAGGTTTTGGGTTCAGTGATTAGTAGTCTTTAAGAGAGGCTCCCAACCTTGGTTGATCTATAAAGGATAGCTATGGATTGCATCGGATCCTTTCTATGACCAGATGAGATGAGTTTGTTGAGTATATTTAGCGACAGACTCATTTCTTTAGCTTGCTCTGTTTGAAAAATAGAGGTTCGGGGTTCTTTTTAATATGCAGAGAAATTACCGCAGTTTTATAAATACTCTAATTTTAATAACACAGTTTTTAAGTTAGTCAAACGGGCCGCAGTAAATAAAACCATGGTATCTAAAGAAACTGCAGTATTCATAAAATACTTCGAAAATACTTTGCAATCAAACGGGGCCTTAGTGGCATATATAGTTTAGTTGGTAGGTTAGTTAATTAGTAGTTTTAGTGGTAGTTTAGTTAGTTGGTAGATTTAGTTAGTTAATTAGTAGATTTAGTAGGTAGTTTAGTGGTAGATTTTGTTTTGTTAATTAGTGATAGCTAGATTCTTTTTTTGCTGTTTACTGCTATCTAGGTTTAGCGATAGGTTTAGTTAGCTTGGTTAGTTAGGTTAGTTAGTTAGTTAGCTTAATAGAAAGAATAGGAAGAAGAAGAAGAGGAGGAGGAGGAGAAGAGGAGAAGAGGAGGAGGAGGAGGAGAAGAAGAAGAAGAAGAAGAAGAAGAAGAGGAGGAGGAGGAGGAGGAGACAAAAATAAGAAGGAGAAGAAGAAAAGAAGAAGAAAAGAAGAGAAGAAGAAGAAGAAGAAGAGAAGAAAAATACCTTCTCCTGATCCTTCTTCTCCTCCTCCTCCTTCTCCTTCTTCTTGATTTCTTATTCTTCTTCTCCTCCTCCTCTTTCTTCTCCTCTATCTTATTCTCCTGACCTTATTTTCCCCAACAATGAGATAATTAGCCCATTTAGCTACAAAATGGCACACAAACATTGGTTAGCTCATGAATATTATATTCTTAACTTGTTTTCCTCTAAAATGACATAATTAGAATATTTGTGTTGATCGGGTGGATCTACATGTGATAGTTGTCTCGTCGCTGTGAGGTCTGCTGTGCGAAGACCTGCCCGTGCGTTGTACGAGCTCCGCCCCTACATTCGTGGGTCAGTACAAATTTCATCTCCTCCCCGCCCCTTCATTTACTGTGGCTCGGTTTCCGGATGAAACTTTCTAGATCTAGGTAATTAAATTAATTTATCAGTATGCGTGACCAGTATGCGTCTCCCGTTCGAAAGGGCGACATCTATAAATATGCATGTCTTTGCATATTTATAACCGCCATCCTTTCGAATTGTCCAACATTATCCATGGACAACCCGAGTATGTGTAGATTGGGTTTGTTTTCCCGTATGCTATGCTCTGGATCCGATGCGGAATTTCGTCAGTGCCTCCCTGTTGTTCTCCGGATGCACATCCTCTCTGTTTATTGCGGAGATGTGTATCAGGAGAACAATGGGGAGGTGCTGCCAAAATTTTGCGTTGGATCCGGAGCAGAGCATGGGAAAACGAACCCAATATACACATACTCGGGTGGGATTAGGACCTATCTTTGCCTATTAGCGTGTAGGTTGCCTGGACGTAATAAAAATGGCGAACCTGATTAACCGATGAATATAAATGCTAAATTATATATAAATATATTTCTTCTGTCTTTAGTAGCTGCGCAAAATGAGTGATCGTGCATGGATGTATACCGATCACCCTAGTCAGAAAGAGATGACAAAAGAATGGTTTGTAAAAACAAAGGAATTTGTGAAAGCCTCATTCGCAAATGGCGAGGAAAGAAACTATTGCCCCTGTCCTGGATGCGACAACTATAAAAAGACGACAGAGGCTGTAATGATTAAACACCTGCAGAGGAGGGGTTTTAAGCCTAATTATACGGTGTGGAAATTTCATGGTGAGTCTATACAACGCACAAGAGCTGAGGTGGTCCGTCGTCGCATGGACGAGCATGGTACCGGGATCGAAGACATGGTGCAAGACTTTGATGATGCTCGGGATTCGGAAGATGAGATGGAGGTGTCACAGCCCTGGTTTGACCTTGCTTGACAAGCATTCATGCATGCATATTTAAACTCTTTTGTTTTTCTTTTGGGAAGTGATCAAGCCCAATGATTTGAAATTTGACAAAAAGGCAATAAAATTATTACCTTAAAATGAACCAGGAAAATGTTCCAAATATTTGAAAAAATAGTGACATAAAATAACTTTGTCAAAATAAAATTTTAGGTGACAAGAACTTTTTGAGATGGATTTTTGATTTGATCAAATAACTCTTTGGAATGGAGTTATTTTGTCTTTTATATTTTTAAAAGTTTCAAAAATGTTGAAACTATTATGTGGCATTGCTTATTTTTATCACTGTCACATAACACTAATTTAGGGTTTTATAAAATATTTAAACATTTTATTTTAAAACCTAAACCGAAATGCCAGAAAGAAATAAAAACAGAAAAAGGAAAAACAGAGGGAAGACCTTACCTGCGCTCACCTGAAGCGGCCCAGCCCACCAGGGGCACCGCTGTCTTCTTCCTCCTGCCAGGAGGAGAAGCAGGTGCGTGCCCGACACATCGCCGGGCACCGCCACGTCCCCTAGCCACCTCCTGCTTGCCTCCGGTCGTCTGGAGCTGGCTAAGGATGCCACACTCTCTTCCTCGCCTCCCGGAACCTCTTTCCTTGCTCCCTCTCTCTTCCTTCCCCCCTTTGTCTCTCTTCCTAGCGCACGCCCGAGAGCGCCGGCGAACACCACCGCGACCACCGGCCGCCTCCAGCCCAGAGTCTGTGTCCCCTAGATCCGCCGTTCTACTCCCCATCCCTACGCCAGAAGAATGGATCTCAGGCGCCCTGCAGCGCCGCCATCCGCATCATCCTCACCGCCGGCCACCAGACGTCGCCGCCGTTGATTCACAGCATTTGAAGCGACCCCGAGCTCGCCGTTGACGCCATAAGACTCGCGGTGAGCTCCCGATCCATTTCCCCCTCGCCTCATCGCCGTTCCCCTCTCCTAGAGCCGTGTGCCACCGTAGTCTGAAGGCCGTTGCCGCCGGCCATGGCTCCGTCGTGGCTAGAGCCACCTAGGGCCGCAGCCGAGCACCTCTCCGCGCTCGCAGGAACCCGTAGCCGCCTCCAACTCTTTCTCTCGTGCCCCGTAGCCCTGTTCCCCACCGTGGCCGAACTCCGGCGACCGCTCCGCTCGTCGCCGCCGTTGCTCCAGCCCACCTCAGAGCCCCAAATCGACTGGAATGGATGCGGGCGAGTCCAACCTCCATGTAGGTAGCCTCCGCCGCTCGATTGGTCACCGGAGGGTGATTTCCGATCACCTCTGCCGTCTCGGACCTCACCGGCGTCGAGCCGCCGGTGGGTCTGACCCTGTCAACCAGGGAGTTGACCCCTTGGGTGACCTGCAGGTGGGGTCTGGCCTGTGTCAAATTAGAATAATTTCAGAAATAAGTTAAACAAGATAATTAACCTAATGAACCCATTGACAGTGGGCCCAGACCCTAATTAGGAATAAAAGATTAAAATTATATTATTTTTAAGATGTGTGTCACTAACTAGTGGGCCCTGGCTGTCAAGTTTGACCCTGGACAGCTCAGTTGACCTGCTGACCTCACCCTCACGTCATGCTGATGCAATAATAGTTCTTTCTGATTATAAAATAATTCCAGAAATGCCTAAAACTTCTAAAAATCATAGAAAATAATCTGTAAGTCCAATGAAAATAATTCATATATGAAAAAGGATCAGAAAAATCCAAAGAATCTGATCATGGCATTTTCATGCACGTTTGAAAAAGTTAACAACACCAAATAGGAAAAATGATGAATAGGGTAAATTTAATAAATAGTTTGGAGTTGGAAATTGATACTTATTTGAATTCCACTTCAATTGTTATGACCAAACATTGGTCAATGCTAATCAGTACCTCAAAATACTAACTCCATACATGTTGGAACAATTTGTTATGAGCATCAGGTCGAATCAATTATAAGGGTACTTGGAAAGATACCCGGCTTGAAGTGATGTTTGGATCCTAATTCAAACCAACTTCAACTTAAGAAATGATAACCACATTAGCCCTTCCACCTTTCATTTCATGTCTTGAGCATGCATCATAGTGTTGCATTTCCGTGAAGTAATTGTTGTTCTTTCTTGTTTGTCGGTGTTGTTCCCCCTCGGTAAACGATGTTTCCGACGATGTGATCGTTGACATTGATGAAGACTCATTGCAATCTTCAGACGTGTCAGGCAAGCAAAACCCCCGTGAGCATATTGAAATAAACCCACTCTCTCGCTCCTGCTCTCTTTTACTGCATTAGGACAAACAAGATTCAACTGTACATGTTATCGGTAGTTGAACCCATTCCTTTGCATGACCTGATTTTGTCACAGTAAATAGTTGAAACCACTTAGCATGAGTAGCAACTGCTTGAGCCTTGTTGTGCTTACTCATCCATGCTTGTTTACAATGCCTGATATGCTTAGAGTTGTGACGGGTCTGATCCATCTAGATGACGAATTAGAATGGTTGTGTTCATGTCCTACAGTGTGAGAGTAAAAGTGTGAATCTGATTTGGTAAAGGTAGCGATGAGAGGCCATGTAGGAGTACATGGTGGGTTGTCTCATTGGGACCGTCCTTAAGAACTGAGTTCTGTGTGTGTTATCCAAGACAAGAAACTACCACACATTGGGATACTTAATTGACCCTCTCGTCTTATTAATCGCCTAGATCTCTGTCCAGGAGTTGCAATTAGTTTCTGGTGTTTGTAGGAAAAGTGTTGGCGACCGTGTTTAGCTCTGCCCGATGGGGTAGGCTTCACTACGGTAGATACACAGTGCACGGTGTACCAAGTGGCACCCGGATGGTGGGCTTGGGAACCCTGCGCACATCGTTTGGGGCCGTAGAGGAAACCTCGGCCAGACTTCCTTGCGGGTTCAGTCTCAAATAGGCGATAAACCTGGACTAGGGTCTTGTGTGGTTAACGGTCGTGGCCGACACCCACGCCAGTGCTTCCCCTTGAAAGTTGCCGAGATGCATGACGTGCACATGGTGATAAGTGGTGGGAGCGTGTGTGAAGAAGTATACCCCTGCAGGGTGATTTAATCTGTTCGAATAGCCACGTCCTCGGATATGGACTACTTGGAAACATTTCGTGGTACATAGACAATTTAAATGGATACTCTAAAACATGCAAGATAAGTGTGAGTGCTATGGAAGGCCTTCTCATAGGGAGACGAGAGTGGATCCATAGTGGTGTATTGAATTGGTGAACATGTGGACTCGTGTGCGTTATTCCACCTCAAAGAAAGAACTTGTAGTCGTAGTACAGGTTAGCCAAGAGTCAAAGATGGCTTGCTGCAATCAAACCCCACAATCCTTTCATTGAAACATGATGCATATGTAGATAGTTCTGATGTAAGACTTGCTGAGTACTTTTGTACTCACGGTTGCTTTATTTATGTTTTTGCAGAGAAGACTTAGACTCATTAAAAGGTTCTACGCGATGTGTTCGATGTTGACCGGAATAGCTTGGGAATCCCAGACAGAGGTCTGGCTCCTTTGGTAGGGTCGTAGTAGCTTTTCAGGCTCTTCCAGCCACTTTTAGTAGATGTCTGTACCCAGACATGATTTGCTTCCGCTTGAGGTTTGTATGACTTGAGTGTCGGGTCACGAGACCCCTGTTTGTAATACCATACTATGTTGACTCTTATGAGTCTTTAATAAATGCTTGAGTCATAGAGTTATGTTGTGATGCTATGTTGTGTCTACACATATCGTGCATAATGTGTGTATATTTGAAATGCATTATATGTGTGGGATTCGACACCTAGTTGTTTGCCTTTAGTAGTACTCTTTACAAGGAAATGCCTCTTTGTGATTCCATCGGGCCTTGGTAGCTTGCTACTGCTCGGAACACATTATTGACCGGCATGTATCCTTCTTTGCTGCTGTGTTTGTCCCCTCGGGGAAATGTCACGCGGTGTAATGGAGTCCTTGTAGCTTGCTACGACTCGTCTACACACGCTGATGACCGACACCTGCTTTGCTGGGTTATGTATGCCTGTCCCTGTACGGATGTACCGCTTGGGTTTATAACTAGTCATGTCGACCCGGGTTCTTTGTCGTTTGAACGCTAGCAACATATTCATATACGTGAGCCAAAAGACGCAAATGGTCCCGACCAAGGTAAGGTGGCAGCCGTGGAGTTTACCGTGCGTGAGGCCGCAAAGTGATGTGATGTGTTACAGGCTGGGTTCTTATGACTTAGGATCGGGGTCCCGACAGCTTTGGTATATGAGCTTGACTGCCTGTAGGATAACCAAGCCAAACTGGTCGATGTTGAGTCTAGCAACTCTTTAGTTATATAAGGGAATTGTTTGTGAAAGGGAACGTAAGGCTCTTTTTACTCCTTTCCTTGTGTCATTCTTATTCTGAGTCACCCTCTTCTTTATTCTATGGGGTTTAAGAATTAGGCTTTCCCATCTATTCATTAGGATGAAGAGTTACTATGTTGGAGACTTATAGGAAAGTTGATATCTTCAAGGATCAGTGTCTCCATAAGAATTCAATTGTTATGTTGTTAGTTTTCTTGCAGGTTGCCTCATAATTCATGCCCGTACAGCTGTTATGTTGTCGGAGTTTTCCAAAGTTCCCAAATAGTCTGATGCAAATGCAAATTCCCTCCTCCTGAGCTAATGTCTTTTGGCCAGACAAAGCACAATAATCATCGTGATGAGGTATTCTATTACCTCGACGTTTTATGAAGTATTAGGAAACCATGTTACTCCGATAACTACCCAATAGTCTAGATGTGTTTTGGTTTCCAGTGTGATAGTTCTGGCCATCATCTTCGAAAAAAAACATCTCATGATGTTAAATAGCTTGTAGGTATACTATTTCTGGGTCTTTGAATCCAAGGATCATTCTGCTCACTTCTGTTGATAGTGTTGCTAGTTCCTTTAGAATGATTAGTAACCTTGTTGTAATCCTCAAGGTGCGTGGTATATCATTCTTCCAATACCATGGACCATCTCTGTCAAAAGTTCTTCGTGTACTAAAGATTATAATAAGAGTGCTCGTGATGAGTTCCCCACTCCATATTGTGACTCTGTCAACTCCGCCTTTCTGCATGGGTTATCTGGAAGAATTATGTTGAACTCGTTCGACATGCTAATCTATGCATCTACAACTCCAAAAATCATGTGCCTTTGAGTTGCCCCTCTTTAGTTGGATTCTGACCTTCATCTATGAGAGGATAGTTAAGAGTAGTTGTGCATGCATGTCATCGATGCCTATTATTCTTTTAGTCTATCAAGTTGTTCCATTCTCGAATGACTGGGAGAAGCAAACTCTAGTACTTTATCCATTTCTTGGATTGGGTCAAAGTAGTTGTATTCCGCAGATCGAAATGCTAAACCAGCTTTTGTTCTGTTCTATCTTGGAGTATTACCCTCTTTTTGTCAAGAGTGTTATGAGAATTGCACCATCTCCTATGAGCTCTTGATGTAGCGATACTTCTTGCTATCATTGTTCATCCCTCGGTTTTCGTGTTGGTTGTAACCGGAATATCGACAAGTGAACCATGATGTGTGAAATCAATACTCCTAGCAATGCCATTGTTTAGTAGTTAATGGACAATAAATTCACTCTTATGCTGATGGTGATTGAATCGTCATCCTAAGTTTGAGCGTGCTACCTAGTCCATGTTTCATGGTGCACTTTTCGATCAATGAGTTAGGATTTTGTTAATCCCTCGCTCTATTGATCATATCATCTTGCCATGAAAAGCGAGATTGTTCCCGAGCTTAATAATATATCGGTGGTTCCTGATTTTCTGGATATGTTCTCGGAAGTATTACCAGGTTGTTTCCTGACTGTTATGATAGAGCGCGTGATCAAGTTGGTTTTTCTATAAACCAACCCGTTCTCCAAGAATCCGTATTGGATTCCCCGAGCTAGTTGGTTAAGCTAAAAAACAACTTGGAGAGTTGGAAGATAAAAGCTTCACCTAAACTTAGCTCAGTTAAAAATGATATTTTTCCTGTTGTATGAGTCTGAAGAAAGATGATATTTTCATCGGTTGACTCGTGTGATCAATTGTTGCATATATTATCTTGTTCAATTTTGATTTGAGTATGGGCTATTGTCAAATCAAACTCAGAACCAAAGATTGTAGTAACGGTGTCTTACTCATGGATTTCCTTGAGCCTACACTATTGTATTCTTTGATCTGACCAATGCTATTATCTTGCTCACATAGTTGTGGAAATCCATTTATATGGGTATCTTGATGAATTGTTGTTGAGCCCATCGGCAACATTCTCATTTGTTCCATGATCTATGTTGGACATTAAGCTAGTGCTGGAAACTTTGTAGACATTGTCTTCGTGTCTTGAGCACGAGGTATATGTTAGGTGTAAGAAGTGACTTCCTCTAATTCATGTGCATCTGATACAAGTAGCCGCCGTGAATTCGAGAAAAGTTAATTTGTTTCTTCGGAATCATCCCAAGTCAATCATGCACGTGCGAAGTATTCTATGGTTTGATAGACTGATCATCTTCTCTCCATGTGTATCTCCTAGCACACCAAGCCACTGATTGATTTGTTTAAGAAAAAGGAGTTCCTTCCTAAAAGCTAATCATATGACTTGTGTAAGGACTTTGCTATTCTTAATGATGGTTCCCATCCAGAACTCGGTAGTGTTTTGATTGTAAAATTTTTCATGTGCTCATCATTGTCTTGGGCAGTGTGTTCACGTGGGTTTTGCAATCCAGCTCATGTTTTGGAGTTGGCTTCCGTAGTTCATTTCCCGAGAATCTCGCAACGTTATCTCGCTGATTTGTGTTGCAAACCTTCTTTTCAGACGTGTTGAGCGTGAAGCATCGTGTCACCAACCGGAGCTGAATCTCAGGCAGTTAAAATGGTTGGAACTTTCCCCAACAATTATAACGTTGGTCTCTATGTAACCCGGTAAAGTGGTGAAATGGCAAACACACCTAGCCGGAAGACTTCATATTATAACATCTTGCATCAGCAATCTTAGCCATCTCCCCGTGAGGTTTTGTATGACTTATTTTGGAAGTTGTTCCTCATGGACTCCCTTTGAGCCCGAAGTCCGACCTATATTTGATTTGCTAGATATAAAGCAAGACCTGTAACTGGGTTGTGCTAGTACATCAAGGAGAACATTAGAAGCGGAGTGCTAAATGTCTCTCGGTCGATCAACCAGATTTCGTTCCCTTGGCACACCTAAGGTGAAATCCGAGGAAGTGTTGTCTTCCTTTGTATCTGCATCCTCCATCACTGTTCATCATGGTAGTATGTTGTGTCACCAAGATCTTGGCACGGATATTGGTAAAACTTTGATGAATATGGAAATGCTCAAGTTCTTGAGAGCACGCTCAGACACTAGGTTATATCCTCGGTAATACTTGGAATGTGCCTTCCGTTCGCCGAGTTGTTCTATAACTCTAGTTTCTTTCCAACTAAGTATGCCATTCTTTCAAATTTCTCCAACAATTATTTGTGAATTGCCTTACCCTGGTCTGAAGAGTTTCAATGATCTTAGGATCAAAAGTAATTATTTTTTCCACTTAAAGGAATACCTCTATGAGTCATCTTCTAAGGTGCCCCGTTATGGTATGAAGGGAAATTTAATCCTAGCTACTTTGAAACCTCGTCACCATCTTATTTAAGCATGGATTTGTTGCCTACCAATCGCACCTCTGTCATATGTCTCATTTCCTCGTCCGTGTTATGTGTGTTGTGTCTCAGCTCAAGGGACGTTACTATGTCTCATTCTATGAGTTGATCTTGAGTTGCTAGATCTTCGAGGAGTTCGAATCTTGTGTAGTCTCCCTGTTGTTTTGTCGTCAAGCGAGATGAAGACCTCAAGGACAAAGATGTCAAGATCAACATGGTGCGATGAATCAACATCCTCGAGAGGAGCAAATGGATCGTGAAGATTGTTATAGTTTAGTGTCCCCTCTTCCTCTTCCCGACTACGCTTGAATCTCGGGACGAGATTCTTGTTTAGTAGGGGTGAGCTGTCACAGCCCTGGTTTCACCTTGCTTGACAAGCATTCATGCATGCATATTTAAACTCTTTTGTTTTTCTTTTGGGAAGTGATCAAGCCCAATGATTAAAAATTTGAAAAAAAGGAAATAAAATTATTACCTTAAAATGAACCAGGAAAATGTTCCAAATATTTGAGAAAATAGTGACATAAAATAACTTTGTCAAAACAAAATTTTAGGTGACAAGAACTTTTTGAGATGGATTTTTGATTTGATCAAATAACTCTTTGGAATAGAGTTATTTTGTCTTTTATATTTTAAAAGTTTCAAAAATGTTGAAGCTATTATGTGGCATTGCTTATTTTTATCACTGTCACAGAGCACTAATTTAGGGTTTTATAAAATATTTAAACATTTTGTTTTAAAACCTAAACCAAAATGCTAGAAAGAAATAAAAACAGAAAAAGGAAAAACAGAGGGAAGACCTTACGTGCGCTCACCTGAAGCGGCCCAGCCCACCAGGGGCACCACTGTCTTCTTCCTCCTGCCAGGAGGAGAAGGAGCTGCGTGCCCGACGCATTGCCGGGCATCGCCACGTCCCCTGGCCAACTCCTGCTTGCCTCCGGTCGTCTGGAGCTGGCTAAGGATGCCACGCTCTCTTCCTCACCTCCCTCAACCTCTTTCCTAGCTCCCTCTCTCTTCCTTCCCCCCTCTGTCTCTCTTCCTAGCGCATGCCTGAGAGCCCCGGCGAACACCACCGCGACCACCGGCCCCCTCCAGCTCAGAGTCTGTGTCCCCTAGCTCCGCCGTTCTCCTCCCCATCCCTACGCCAGAAGAATGGATCTCAGGCGCCCTCCAGCGCCGCCATCCGCATCATCCTCACCTCTAGCCACCAAACGTCGCCGCCGTCGATTTGCAGCATCTGAAGCGACCCCGAGCTTGCCGTTGACGCCATAAGACTCGCGGTGAGCTCCCGATCCGTTTCCCCCTCGCCTCATCGCCGTTCCCCTCTCCTAGAGCCGTGTGCCACCGTAGTCTGAAGGCCGTTAACGCCGGCCATGGCGCCGTCGTGGCTAGAGCCACCTAGGGCCGCAGCCGAGCACCTCTCAGCGCTCGCAAGAACCCGTAGCCGCCTCCAACTCTTTCTCTCGTGCCCCGTAGCCCTGTTCCCCACCGTGGCCGAACTCCGGCGACCGCTCCGCTCGTCGCTGCCGTTGCTCCAGCCCACCTCAGAGCCCCAAATCGGCTGGAATGGATGCGGGCGAGTCCCAGCTCCATGTAGGTAGCCTCCGCCGCTCGATTGGTCACCGGAGGGTGATTTCCGATCACCTCCGCCGTCTCGGACCTCGCCGGTGTCGAGCCGCCGGTGGGTCTGACCCTGTCAACCAGGGAGTTGACCCCTTGGGTGACCTGCAGGTGGGGCCTGGCCCGTGTCAAATTAGAATAATTTCAGAAATAAGTTAAACAAGATAATTAACCTAATGACCCACTGACAGTGGGACCGGACCCTAATTAGGAATAAAAGATTAAAATTATATTGTTTTTAACATGTGTGTCACTGACTAGTGGGTCCTGGCTGTCAGGTTTGACCCTGGACAGCTGAGTTGACCTGCTGACCTCACCCTCACGTCATGCTAATGCAATAATAGTACTTTCTGATTATAAAATAATTCCATAAATGCCTAAAACTTCTAAAAATCATAGAAACTAATCTGTAAGTCCAACGAAAATAATTTATATATAAAAAGGATCACAAAAATCCAAAGAATCTAATCATGGCATTTTCATGCATGTTTGAAAAAGTTAACAACACCAAATAGGCAAAATGATGAATAGGGTAAATTTAATAAATAATTTGGAGTTGGAAATTGATACTTATTTGAATTCCACTTCAATTGTTATGACCAAACATTGGTCAATGCAAATCAGTACCTCAAAATACTAACTCCATAGATGTTGGAACAATTTGTTACGAGCATCAGGTCGAATCAATTATACGGGTACTTGGAAAGATACCCGGCTTGAAGTGATGTTTGGATCCTAATTCAAACCAACTTCAACTTAAGAAATGATAACCACATTAGCCCTGCCACCTTTCAATTCATGTCTTGAGCATGCATCATAGTGTTGCATTTCCGTGAAGTAATTGTTGTTCTTTCATGTTTGTCGGTGTTGTTCCCCCTCGGTAAACGATGTTTCCGACGATGTGATCGTTGACATTGATGAAGACTCATTGCTATCTTCAGACATGTCACGCAAGCAAACCCCCCTTGAGCATATTGAAATAAACCCACTCTCTCGCTCCTGCTCTCTTTTACTGCATTAGGACAAACAAGATTCAACTGTACATGTTATCGGTAGTTGAACCCATTCCTTTGCATGACCTGATTTTGTCACAGTAAATAGTTGAAACCACTTAGCATGAGTAGCAACTGCTTGAGCCTTGTTGTGCTTACTCATCCATGCTTGTTTACAATGCCTGCTATGCTTAGAGTCGTGTCGGGTCTGATCCATCTGGATGATGAATTAGAATGGTTGTGTTCATGTCCTACAGTGTGAGAGTAAAAGTGTGAATCCGATTTGGTAAAGGTAGCGATGAGAGGCCATGTAGGAGTACATGGTGGGTTGTCTCATTGGGACCGTGCTTAAGAACTGAGTTCTGTGTGTGTTATCCAAGACAAGATACTACCACACATTGGGATACTTAATTGACCCTCTCGTCTTATTAATCGCCTAGATCTCTGTCCAGGAGTTGCCATTAGTTTCTGGTGTTTGTAGGAAAAGTGTTGGCGGTCGTGTTTAGCTCTCCCCGACGGGGTAGGCTTCACTACGGTAGATACACAGTGGCACGATGTACCAAGTGGCACCCGGATGGTGGGCTTGGGAACCCTGCGCACATCGTTTGGGGCCGTAGAGGAAACCTCGTCCGGATTTCCTTGCGGGTTCAGTCTCAAATAGGCGATAAACCTGGACTAGGGTCTTGTGTGGTTAATGGTCGTGGCCGAGACCCACGCCAGTGCTTCCGCTTGAAGATTGCCGAGATGCATGACGTGCACATGGTGATAAGTGGTGGGAGCGTGTGTGTAGAAGTATACCCCTGCAGGGTGATTTAATCTGTTCGAATAGCCGCGTCCTCGGATATGGACTACTTGGAAACATTTCGTGGTACATAGACAATTTAAATGGATACTCTAAAACATGCAAGATAAGTGTGAGTGCTATGGAAGGCCTTCTCGTAGAGAGACGAGAGTGGATCCATAGTGGTGTATTCAATTGGTGAACATGTGGACTCCTGTGCGTTATCCCACCTCAAAGAAAGAACTTGTAGTCGTAGTACAGGTTAGCCAAGAGTCAAAGCTGGCTTGCTGCAATCAAACCCCACAATCTTTTCATTGAAACATGATGCATATGTAGATAGTTCTGATGTAAGACTTGCTGAGTACCTTTGTACTCACGGTTGCTTTATTTATGTTTTTGCAGAGAAGACTTAGACTCATTAAAAGGTTCTACGCGATGTGTTCGATGTTGACCGGAATAGCTTGGGAATCCCAGACAGAGGTCTGGCTCCTTTGGTAGGGTCGTAGTAGCTTTTCAGGCTCTTCCAGCCACTTTTAGTAGATGTCTGTACCCAGACATGATTTGCTTCCGCTTGAGGTTTATATGACTTGAGTGTCGGGTCACGAGACCCCTGTTTGTAATATCATACTATGTTGACTCTTATGAGTCTTTATTAAATGCTTGAGTCATAGAGTTATGTTGTGATGCCATGTTGTGTATACACATATCGTGCATAATGTGTGTATATTTGAAATGCATTATATGTGTGGGATTCGACACCTAGTTGTTTGCCTTTAGTATTACTCTTTACAGGGAAATGCCTCTTTGTGATTCCATCGGGCCTTGGTAGCTTGCTACTGCTCGAAACACATTATTGACCGGCATGTATCCTTCTTTGCTGTTGTGTCTGTCCCCTCGGGGAAATGTCACGTGGTGTAATGGAGTCCTTGTAGCTTGCTACGACTCGTCTACACACGCTGATGACCGACACCTGCTTTGTTGGGTTATGTATGCCTGTCCCTGTACGGATGTACCGCTTGGGTTTATAACTAGTCATGTCGACCCGGGTTCTTTGTCGTTTGAACGCTAGCAACATATTCATATACGTGAGCCAAAAGACGCAAATGGTCCTGGCCAAGGTAAGGTGGCAGCCGTGGAGTTTACCGTGCGTGAGGCCGCAAAGTGATGTGATGTGTTACAGGCTGGGTTCTTATGACTTAGGATCGGGGTCCCAACAGGAGGAATCTGCAAAGGCCTTTTATGAAATGTTGGAGTCTTCAAAACGTCACACTGAGCTCTGTCAGCTGGATGCAATTGCACAAGTAATGGCTCTGAAGGCTCAGTTCAACTTGGGAAGAGAATGCTACGACGCGATGATGACACTATTTGGACGCTTCCTACCCAAAGGCCATGTCATGCCTGCAAACCTGTACCAGTCGGACAAAATACTTCGCATACTTAAGATGCCCTATGAGAAGATAGATGCATGTGAGAAAGGATGTGTCTTATTTAGGAAGGAGTATGCACACTTGGACTATTGTCCCAATTGCGAGTCTTGCAGGTATCTTGTGGTAGACAACGGTATGGGTGAGAAGAGGCAGACCAAAATCACAGTTAGTGTTCTTCGGTATATGCCAATCGTACCAAGACTTCAACGTCTTTTCATGGTCGAAGAGACAGCCAGACAGATGACATGGCACAAATTGGGCAAAAGAACCGAACTAGATGCGGATGGGAATAAGATGATGGTACACACATCGGATGGGGAAGCGTGGAAATATTTCGATGGATTGCATCAGGATAAAGCGGCAGATCCAAGGAATCCTCGAGTCTGCGCCACCACGGATGGTTTTAATCCCTTCGGCATGACGGCAACCCAATATAGTTGTTGGCCTGTATTTGTCATTCCACTCAATCTCCCCCCTGGCAGATTGTGCAAAGAAAGAACATATTTCTGACGTTGATAATTCCAGGGCCCAATTATCCGGGGAAGAATATGAATGTGTACCTGCAATCTCTTAAGGATGAATTGGAAGAAGCTTGGGATAATGGGGTCAACACATACGATGCCGCTAGAAAAGAAAACTTCAAAATGCATGTGTGGTACATGTACTCTATGCATGACTTGCCATCGTATGCGCTATTCTCTGGATGGTGTGTGCATGGAAGGTTCCCGTCCCCCAATGCAAGGTAGCTCTTCAGTTTCATTGGTTGCACGAGGGTCGGAAGTATTCTTGCTTTGACTTGCATAGATAGTTCCTGGATCCTGACCATCAGTTCAGAAAAGACAAGAAGAACTTTACCAAAGGTAAAGTTGTCAAAAACTTGGCACCACCTGCGTTCCAGGCCAACAGATCCTGGATCAGTTAAACGCCCTCGAGCCTGATCCAGAGCGTCCAGGGTATTTCAAGGGGTATAATTCAAAACACGCCTGGACTCACAATCCATGCTTCTGGGATCTGCTTTACTTCAAAGACCTCCTTCTTCCACACAATATCGACATGATGCACACTGAAAAGAATATCGAAGAGGCTATTTTTGGTACATTATTCGACATTGATGGGAAGACAAAGGATAATACTAAGGCTAGAGTCGATCAAGAGACACTATGTCATAGACCGTTACAAAACATGCGAGAAGGCAAAGGAAAGCAGAAGTGGTCGAAGCCAAAGGCCTGGTTCAATCTTGGAAGGCCAGCTATGAGGGAAATTATCTTGTGGGTCAAAATGCACTTGATGGTCCTCGATGGGTATGCTGTGAATCTAAAGAGGGGAGCGAGTCTTGAAAAAATAAAAATCTTTGGTCTCAAGAGTCATGATTGCACATATGGCTAGAGCGGGTAATGCCAGTGATGTTACGTGGCTTTATTCCTGAGGATGAATGGCTAGTACTGGTGGAGCTGAGCTATTTCTTCTGTGTTCTTTGTGCGAAAGAATTGTCGCCTGGCGTGGTAGAAGACATGGAGGAGTTTGCACCGGAGTTGTTGTGCGAGTTAGAGAAGATCTTTCCATCGGGGTTCTTTAATCCTATGCAGCATTTGATTTTACATCTACCAGTCGAGGCAAGATTGGGTGGGCCCGTGCAAGATCGTTGGTGCTATGCAACTTAGAGGATGTAGAAGACCCTTCGAGCTAAATGTAAAAATAAGCATAGAATTGAAGCATCGATGGCTGAGGCATTCATTATTGAGGAGGTGGCAAACTTTGTGACAGCACACTACGAAGCCAAAAATCATCATTTGCATAATCCCGAGCCTCGGCACAATGATGCAGACCCTAGAAAAGGTGGGTCCAACCTCAGCCTATTCAAAGGGAAGCTCGCACCAGCTGGTGCTTCGAAACCAATAACGTTGGATGTCGAAGAATGGCGGAACATTTCATTGTATATCTTCAACAACCTAACGGAAGTGCGGCCGTACATCGAGTGAGTTCTCGGCACATTTTCCCGTAACTTCTAATTCATTTGAAATGCTCTTATTCCTGGATATTTCATACAGTCGTTACGTCGCCAAATTCTCGGATGGAGCAGTGATCGAAAATGATTCCGTCGAAGACTATGAGCTTCTGTCAAAGACAGGAGGCGGCTATCCCGGTTTCATCTCTTGGTTCAAACAAACGGTAATTATCAATAATGGACTATTTCATTTCTTGGTCTAACTTGCGGCTAATGCAACAATCGTTTCGTATTAAACTTGTAGGCTAATTCAGAGTCTATGGACGCCGAACTGAGACAAGTCGCTAATGGTTTTGACTATAAGGCCCGTTCATTTGAGAAATACAACATCAACGGGTATCTCTTTCGTACCTGTGGCAAAGAGCTATCTATGCCCGACCAGAAATCTACAAATTGTGGTGTCTCTGCTATCGGCGAAGGTGTTATCGAGTATTATGGAAGAGTTGAAGCAATTTATGAATTTCAATTCTATGGTGAAAACCCACCAAACGTCGTAGTCTTCAAATGTTATTGGTTCTAGCCGAAGAAGACTAGAAGGACTCATGAACATAGAGGACTAGTCGAAATCAATCCAAACACCCATTTAGATGTTCCTGATGTCTATATTATGGCTCAACAGGCGACCCAAGTTTTCTATCTACCGTGGGCATGCCAAACGGATAAGAATCTGGAAGATTGGTATGTTGTTTATGAAGTGCCACCACATGTCAGACCACCTCTCCCAAATGAACAGGATTATGAACCTCACATTAACCCAGACACATATGATGGAGAATTCTTCCAAGAAACACGTCTTTCCAAGAAACGTTTCAAGAACCGCCGTGCTTCACCCAAGAACATGGAAGTAGACAGCGACAATGAATCAGACTCCAGCCCTGAGCCGGAACCAGAAGACCTGGAACTTGTAGAGGTTACTGATGCGGATGACCTGTCAATGCTTTAACGATTAAAGGAAGGCCTTTCACAACTTCACGCCGTTGAACCCGACGAGCACGTTATTCATGAAGACATGCGTGATAGTGATGATGATGATGCATTTATTGATGATGATTATTAGTTTGTAAGATTCACAACTTAAATTATATATATTTTAATATTTATTATTCATGTACATATTATTATTCAATGCAGTTATTCAATTTTTTTATGTTGTACTAATTTCTTTTAATCTTTATCATGGCAGGTCACCAGGTGTGGAAAGATGGTGGGCGCTGGTCCAGATCGCTCGACGGGTTCTTCCCAGGCGCCCCGCACGAGGGGTGGTACTTCCCTTCCACCCCTATCTCTCCGTAGAGCCTTGGCAAACAGTCTGTCGTCACCACCCGTGGGTTCTTCTTCGTCGGCGGCATTGCCCACTAGGAGAGGTGCTGGTCGGGTAGGGAAGAAGGGGAAGGGTACAGGGAGAGGTGGTGGCCGCAGAAGATCCAGGAGGACTGTTGAGCCGTCCTCGCCACCACCACCAACTCATTCACCCGAACATAGGACTACTATGGTCGACCCGTTTGTGGAGGAGGCTACGGGGACTCTGTTCCAGGAGCCTGGTGTTGACAAGCATTCGTCCCATTAGACTCCGGTCCAGGAGCAGCCTCGGGTCGAGGTGCATTTGGCCCACGAGACTACGGTTCCGGAGGCTTCACCCGACATGGAGAGTCCCGGATGGGAGACCTGGCCGGATCGGACCGAGTTGCCGGATTGGACCGAGGGTTCGGGTGGCTCAGGGGCGGGGATGGCAGGGATGAGCTTAAGGATAGTGAGGGTGATGTGCAGGTGGACGGGGCCACCGTGTACAAGCGTGGTAGTACACGTCTCCCGATCGTGCCGGCTACTCACGAGCAGAGGCCGGTGATTAAACCTGAAGGAGATAGGTAAGTACATTTACTCTTTTTTTAGCTTTTGCCTTCAACTTTGTTCAAATATCTAATGCGTTGACCTTATTATACTGCAGGGGATGGGTAAACACTCTTGGAGTCCGCAGGCCGAACTCCGTCCTGGGTGTGCTTTGCCGGACAAATTTCCCGGGGTTTGTCACGTTGCCTCATGAGTGTCAGGTTCCTACACTAGGATTTTCCTCGGAGCACTACCAGGCTGCGCAGGCCCCGCCGGAGGAGATTATAGATGGTGTCTTGTGCCACACGAGGGCCGAGATGGTGATCAAGAGCTTTTGGGTAAATTATCCTTTTACAGAATCTAAAATTAACAATATAGCTAATTATTGTACTAATCGGTGTTTTCACGTTTGATTGCAGGCCTTCTATAGTTGTGAGGATGGATATGAGGAGGAGCCAGCCAGGGTTCTCGAGGCCGAGTGTAGGCGGTTACTACAGAACTTACGCCTCGAGGCTCGGCCGCAGGCTATTCGAGATTACTACGCCATGCGTGGTATTAAGAAGCAGAAGATGGATTCCCGCGGAAAGTTTCTAAAGAAGGAGCAATACATGAAGGTAGCGCCAACTTACTTCAGTTCAGACGAAACTGGGTATGTGATTTGCTTCATGATTCATGCAATTCATTCTTCATGCTAATATTTTGTTCCTCTCTTTTAGGCGCATTATAATAAGACGGAGATGCCACACTTGTACGACCTTTATGGCATGGACCATACTGCCTCGTACAAGAAGGCGAAGGCATTCTCTGAGTCTGACCTGGATGATCCCAATAACTTCACCAACATATCATCCCACCAGAAGCTCCTGGCATACTGGGATGCGGGGAAGGCTACGAAAGGGGATGAGTTTAACCCTAGCCAGGAACCTTTGGATCCAGAGTTGGTGATGATATCTGGTGGCGGGAGGCCCCATGGCTCGATAGCCATTGGAGATGGGATAATACGTTGTCCACTCACTCTCCCGGAGATCAAGGCGTTCCACTCGAGCAGCTGTCCTGAGATAATGCGTCATCCACGGCCAGTCGATCTTGCCATCGAGGTTAGTTGTACGGACTAAGAACACTTTCATCCATTTCATTATGTGTGTCACCATAGATCATTACTGTGGTAACAAGGAATGGTGTTTCAGGCTTCTCTTCAGAAAGAGAGATTGGCAAACCAGGCTGCTCTTGAGAAAGAGAGATTGGCAAGCCAGGCTGCTCTTGAGGCTTCTCTTGAGAAAGAGAGATTGGCAAGTAAGGCTGCTCTTGATGAGAGGGACCAGACCACGGCACGATAGATTCAGGAGGAGAGGTCCCAAAATGAGGCGGGTCAACGGACCATGTACGAGCTTTTTGTGGTAAGTTTTTTTTCACATTAGCCAAATCATGTGTGTAATGTCTATTTCATTACTAACTAATACGACCCACTCTTCAGGGTCTGTGTGAGAAGAGCGGTCAAGTCCCTCCGCCGATGCCCGTCTTCTCTTCGATTTTCACGATGAGTTTCATTATAAACTAGTATTAATAATTGAGTGTCATCATGCTAACTGAGACATTGCAAAATATCTATTCTGCAGAATAACTCCCGAGCGGCATCGCACGACCCTTCTCCAGGTGTTTCTCCTCCTTGATGACCACTACGGTAAGTTTCTCTTCTCCTATTTCATATTCTCCTTGCCTTAATTTCCCCAACAATGACATAATTAGCCCATTTAGATTCAAAAAGACATAGTTAGCTAATTTAGATCCAAGAAGAGGAGAACAAATAGGAAAAATGAAAAGAAAGAAGAAGAAGAAGAAGAGAAGGAGTAGGAGGAGGAGGAGGAGGAGAAGGAGGAGAAGGCCAAGGACCTTCTAGTCCTTCTCCTCCTCCTCCTCCTTCTCCTCCTTTATTTATTCTTCTTCTCCTCCTCCTCCTCTTTCTTCTCCTCTTTCATATTCTCCTTGCCTTAATTTCCCCAACAATGACATAATTAGCCCATTTAGCTCCAAAATGCCATAATAACCTCAAAATGGTATAAGAACCTTGGTTAGCTCATTAATATTATATACTTACCTTGTTTTCCTCTAAAATGAGATAATTAGCCCATTTAGCTCCAAAAATACATAGTTAGCTAATTTAGCTCCAAGAAGAGGAGAAGAGGAGAAGAAATAAGAAAAATGAAAAGAAAGAAGAAGAAGAAGAAGAGAAGAAGGAGAAGGAGGAGGAGGAGGAGGAGGAGGAGGAGAAGGTGAAGGCCAAAGACCTCCTCCTCCTTCTCCTCCTCCTCCTTCTTCTCCTCCATCTTCTTTATTTCTTCTTCTTCTCCTCCTCCTCCTCCTCCTCCTCTTTCTTCTCCTATTTCATATTCTCCTTGCCTTAATTTCCCCAACAATGACATAATTAGCGCATTTAGCTCCAGAATGCCATAATAACCTCAAAATGACATAAGAACCTTGGTTAGCTCATTAATATTATATACTTAGCTTGTTTTCCTCTAAAATGGGATTATTAGCCCATTTAGCTCCAAAAAGACATAGTTAGCTAATTTAGCTCCAAGAAGAGGAGAAGAGAAATGAAAAGGAAAAATGAAAAGAGAGAAGAAGAAGAGAAGAAGAAGAAAGAGGAGGAGGAAGAGGGGGAGGAGGAGGAGGAGGAGGAGAAGGAGGAGAAGGCCAAGGACCTTCTAGTCCTTCTGCTCCTCCTCCGCCTTCTCCTCCTTCTTCTTTATTTATTCTTCTTCTCCTCCTCCTCCTCTTTCTTCTCCTCTTTCATATTCTCCTTGCCTTATTTTCCCCAACAATGATATAATTAGCCAATTTAGCTCCTAAAAGACATTATAAGCTCAAAATGGCATAAAAACCTTGGTTAGCTCATTAATATTATATACTTAGATTGCTTTCCTCTATAATGACATAATTAGCCCATTTAGTTCCAAAAAGACATAGTTAGCTAATTTAGCTCCAAGAAGAGGAGAAGAGGAGAAATGAAAAGAAGGAAGAAGAAGAAGAAGAAGAAGAAGAAGAAGAGAAGAAGAGAAGGAGAAGGAGAAGGAGAAGAAGAAGGAGGAGGAGAAGAAGAAGAGAAGAAGAAAGAGAAGGAGGAGAAGAAAGAGAAGGAGGCCTCCTTCTTCTCCTTCTTCTTCTCTCCTCCTTCTTCTCCTCCTTCTTCTCCTTCTCTTCTTTTTTCTTCTTCACCTCCTCCTTCTCCTTCTCCTTTCCCTTCCCCTCCTCCTCCTCCTCCTTCTCCTTCTCCTTCCCCTTCCCCTCCTCCTCCTCCTCCTCCTCTTTATTGTTTTTCTTCTCCTTGTTCTCTTCTTCCTTCTTCTCTTTATTCTTCAATTTAGCTTATTCGTCATATATATGTTGTTCTTCTTCTTCTTCTGACTTTCTTATTCCCATTTTGCAGATTGGATGTACTACATGCATGGAAGCTGGCATTGGAGTGCTTTAGTTTCCGTTTTTATTTGAGTTGATGAACAATGTGGAACTATATGTATATGTATATATGGATGAACAATATATGTGCAACTATATGTATGTATATATGGATGAAACTTTGTATGTGTTGGTTCTTTTGATATATGGGATGTACGTTGATGAACAAATGGCATTGATGAGCTTTATATGTATATCATATATGTGTTGTGACCTATTTATCATATATGTGCTATGAATTATATGTATATGTGTTGTGAAATAGAAAAAATAAACAAAAATGTGACAATATAGGCTCTTTGTCGTCTGCCAGCTGATGGCAAAGGCCTTTGACGTCAGCTGGCCGACGACAAAGGTGCCACGTGGCGCCCAGCTGTGCAACCTGGGCAGTAGCAGCTAGCCATATACTATCTTTGTCGTCTGCTTCCCGGGGGGCAGACGGCAAAGAAGAGGGCACAGAGGAGGGGGGAGGGGTAGGCATACGGCAAAGAGTGGAGGGGGGAGGAGGAGGAGGCAGACGACAAATAAGAGGGGGGAGGTAGACGACAAAGAAGAGGGGGGAGGCTGACGGCAAAGACGAGGGGGAGGCAGACGGCAAAGCCTCCGTTAGCCACTAACGGAGGCAAGGCCTGTCGGCCGCCGTCTCGATCACTTTGCCGACTGCTCCTATGAAAAGCTGGCGGCAAAGCTCTTTGTCGTCCGCTTTGGGGAGACAGATGGCAAAGAAGCTACGATGCCGTCGTAGGCTGATGCAGAAATTTTGTCGGCCGTGAGATTCTTTGCCGTCTGTGATATTCTCTTTGCCGTCCGGGATTTACTCTTTGCCGTCTGTGATGGCAGACGGCAAAGAAGCTAATTCCTGTAGTGAACCCCTGACATGTCTTGCTACCAAGACCGTATAGTATGTCACCCCTCTGCCTACTCCCGGCCCACATGGTGGACCCATAACCCAAAGTTCCACATGATTGAAACCTGGCCCTCTTGTACATCTTTGACTCAAAAGTATCCGGAGCACTTTGCTTCGTATGAAATTCCAGAGCCATCGTTCAATGGACCGAATCCTCTCCAGTGCGGATGTTGCCTAGCCCGATGAAGATCAAGTCCGCATTATTCATGAGAATTTGAAGTCTACTCAGTTCCGTCAGAAAAGTCAGTATGACCGACATCATCAGGATATGGTCTATCAACCTGGCGAAAAGGCATATCTTTGTGTCACACCAATGAGAGGTGCACACCGTTTTGTAATCAAGGGCAAGTTAGCTCCTCGCTATATTGGTCCTTTCACTGTTCTCAGAAGGCTTGGAAGAGTGACTTATCAATTGGAACCGCCGGCGAACCTTTCTCAGGTTCACGATGTCTTCCATGTGTCTCAGCTCCGTCGTTGCTTTAGTGATCCTATTCGAGCAGTGGATCATGATATGCTTGAGCTGCAACAAGAACTTTCTTACAAAGAGCATCCGGTCCGTATTCTCGACCAAGCTGAACGTAAGACTCGTCGCAATCACCAAGTTCCTAAAACTGCAGTGGTCAAATCATTCTGAAAATGAAGCCACTTGGGAACGCGAGGATCATCTTCGTGATGAATACCCCGAGCTCTTTCCTTCTACTTCTAAATTCTCGGGATGAGAATTCTTTTTATTAGGGGAGAGTTGTGATGCCCCGGTAAATTTAGCTACACTAAACCTAGGCTAATGGTGACACGTCACCGGGATTACTATAGGTAATCCCGCATAGCTTTAAACGGTTCAAATTCAAGTTTGAAATAAAATCAAAACAACAGAAGTTTTCGGATCTTAAGATAAGAAAATGTTGGGAGAGACATAAAGATTCCCTACTGATTGGTAAAGTGAATAGGGCATTTATAAAGTTATTGCAGTCCCTGTATAATTAAAACAGAAAGCTATTTTGAAAAAAAGAATAAATAAATATATTATAGTATTTTTTTTTAAAAAGAAAAAAAAAAACCGTGGCCCAACTGGGCCACACTAGGCCCAGCCGGCCATGCCTCCAACCCGCCGCGCTGGGAACCCTAGCGAGCACCGCTCAATCCCCACTCCCTCTCCCTGGCATCCGCCACTCTCCCCGTCGGCAACCCCACCAACCCCCCTGGAGACCGAGCTCCCCCCCACCTACCCTTCCCACCTATCGAGACCAGCCCCCCACGTACCCCCGTCGATCCATCCCCCACTGAGTCCCTTCCCCCTAGATCTCCCTCCTCTCTCAGTCTCTACCAAGAGCCCCCACCAACCCCCCCCCCCCCCCGCTCGCCACTGGTCTCCCACTGAGTCCCCGTCGATCTGGGGGAGGTCGGGATCCCCGCAACCACCGAGCCCCCAGCGCCCGCACATCCCGTCTCACCTCGCCCCCCTTCCCAGCCACCGGCCTTGCGCCCTCCATAGCGCCGCCTCTCCCGACATCGATCCCCCCTGGGATCCCATCGATCCCCCCTGGGATCCCCTACCACTCGAGCGCCCCCCGATGCTTCCTCCCATGCAGACCGAGCCTTCGTGGCGTTCGACTCGCCCCACCCTTTCGCCGTTGCCTCTCTTGTCTCTCCTCACGAGAGCCCCATGCCGGCTCGCCTCCCCATCCCCCACCTCGCCTCAGCTGGCCCGGGGGCGCGACTCCCGACGGCCTCGCTCCGCTCGCACAGGCCGAGGCCGTGCCGGCCGGTGTCCTCACCGTCGTTGGGGGGTGCCCCCTCACCGGCTCTGGCCGCGGTGCGCCATCCCAGGCCGGCCCCTCCGCTCCCGTCTCCGGTGGCCACCGACATCAACCGGGCCGCCCTCGCCGGCGCTCGCGCAACGCCTCTTCCTCGCCGGTCCACCCCAACCCTCCTCCCCACGTCGCCGGCCATCGCTCCTCCTCACGCCCGCTGCCCCTCCCCTACAGGAGCTGTGAGCCCCCTCTCCTCCTTCTCCATTTGGTCCGGCGCCCCCCCTGCGAATTGATATTGGGGATACCCCCTGTGACGTGCAATTTTGTATGAAAAGAACAAAAATAAAAAGGAGTATTTAGGTATATGTATATGTAAGGGATGTATGTATGTATGCATAGTGTGATAAATGTATTTATGTATAAATGCATATGTATGTAATTTGTGTATACGTGGATGTATGTACATAGGTCTATATGTGTGTGAACCGAATGTGTGTGCGTGTAGTGTTTGTGTGATCGCTGCCCCAAATGACATGCGGGTCTCCCGCCCCTAAAAACAAGAATTAAAATAAATACAAATAGTTTTACAAATAATTGATATTAATTAATTAATTAATTAGACTAATTAGTTATTTAAACAGTAATGACTGTTTGGATATTAGGATTTAATATAATAATAATAATAGATAAATAAAGTTTTTAGCTATTTTCTAAATGTGTAAGATTAGGAAAATTAATTAATTCAAACTGTTAGCTAAATCTGTTGCTAAGGTAAATAAAATATCCTATTAGAGTATGACACTTAGGACCCACTGTCAGTTGACCAGTCAACTGTTGATGTCAGCATGACCTCATGCTGATGTCATAATTGCTTTTAATCAATTGAATTAAATCTGTTTTTAGTTCCTAATTATTGAATAAACTTTAAAAAATTAATATAAATAATCCATAAGTCAGATCAAAATATTTTCAACCTGAAATTTGATCAGCACAACGAGACGAACCCGGATACACGGTCCATTCGTGTGTCACGCGTCCCTAGCATAGCAAACATGGAACATTTCCATCATTTCCAGTCTGACCGGTAGTAGCCAGAGACCCAGAAAATATCGTCAGATATTCTTCCGACCCGTCTATGACGGATGTTGTTGCGTTAGCTCATGCCTATCCTGCATCTTGTCATGTCATGCATTGTGTTGCACCGTTGCTATTATTTATTGTTTCTTCTCCTTCTTCTTAGCGGTAGACCCCGAGACTTACGCTGCTGTCGGGTACATCTACGACCCTGTCGATCAGTCCTTTGTTGCAGAGCAGCAGGACAAGCAATCCCCCTTGATCATTCCTATATCGCCTATGTCTTTCTTCCTACTACTTGCATTAGTATTTTGCTACTATTGTAGTTAGCTCCTATATCTGATGCATAGCCTATTTTTGATGAACTACTACTTTCAGCACTGTACTTTAAATCTGCTTAGTATGGGTGGAGCAGTCATACCCTCTGACCCCATAGTCCAGTTGCCCCGCTTGTTTTCAAATCTCGATCCCTGATCGATGAGCGAGACCCGACACAGCACATACACCCCCCTTAGTTGTACGACGCTATAGAGATACTATCGGGTACCGAGGGTGACACCTCGCTAAGTACTCCTGAAGATATCTGTGTAGTATAGCTAGTCGGTCATGGTTAACAAGGGTGATTCCTCTTTCACCATTCCCGACGATGCCTCTGTCGTGCAACCCCTCATGTGTGGGACCCCCCAGGGTGATTCCTCCAAGCCTACCTTGACGGATACATCGTTCGGAATCCCACGAGGGTGATACCTCGGATATCCACCGATGTTACAACCACAGAGTTACTCGACCATGTTACTGGGATCAACGGTGATTAGTTGACAGTCGGGTGGATTCCCGCGAGATTGTGTTGATGGCCTAATTAAAATGTTAATGGATTTGGGTATTTGATCTCGGTTGGTCGGAGACCTTTTCGCACTAACCGTCTGTGTGGGAAGAATTATGGGTACTCGGCGTCACGGTATCAGCCGAAGCTTTTCAGATGTCAGCAACATAGCGGCGCGCGCCCGAGTGGTCCCGAGATTCATTGCGCTTGTGATTAAGGGATGCTAGGACTAACGTCGGCCGCCCACGCATCGTGCAGGAGCGCGGAGGGGAACTGGGCCCATGAACCCTTTGTGCTTACGATTTAGACCGGCGGGCTGGCCTCTCTGATTTGTCTTAGGTGGGGCTGCGACGTGTCGATATTCCAATGTCGGGCAGGACCCAGAAAATTGTGTCCGGCCAGAGAGTTATCAAGCGCGTCGGGACATGTGGTGCACCCCTGCAGGGATGAAAATTAACTATTCGAATAGTCGTGTCCACGGTTACAGGACGACTTGGAGTTGTGCCCTGATCTTATACAACTACAATTGTTACTTAACTGGAATTACTTGCCTCGGGATTGCTTCCTCGCAGGGAGTCGAGGGAGGATCTCTGGGCGTGACCTCACTTTAATATTGCTGCAACAATATGACTATTTTTGAGTTTCACCTGTTCTACTCTCGTCTATTGTAGCAAGACCCTAAATATGCTAGTCTTCGATAGGACTAGGTTTTCTCTCTCTATTTCTCGCATTGCTGCAGTCAGTCCACATATAACCCCCCCCCCCCTTCTTTGATACTGATGCATACTTAGCATAGTTCTGATGTAAGTCTTGCGAGTACTTTGGATGAGTACTCACCATTGCTTTGCTCCCCCCTTTGTCCCCTTGATCCATGCTACGACCAGATGATGGAGCCCAGAAGATGGAGTTTCCTCCCGACGCCTGCCGCCCCGATGGTGTTCTCTTTGTGGAGGCCGCCGAAGATAGGAGTAGTTAGAGGTTCCCAGTCAGGAGGCCTTGCCTCGTTCGATCGTGTTTCTTTTGTGCTAGCCTTCACTAAGGCACCTCATGTTTAATGTCTGTACTCACATATTTGTTGCTTCCGCTGACTCGTGTGCTTATCGAGCTTTTGTATTCTAGCCCTCGAGGCACCTGGCTTGTAATATGAAGCTTGTATTATTTTAATTGGGTCTAGAGTTGTGTTGTGATATCTTCCCGTGAGTCCTTGGGTTTGATCGTACACATTTGCATGTATGATTAGCATACGATTAAACGGAGGGCGTCATAGAAACCCTCCTTATAGAAAAAGATGGGAGCCAGAGGGGCAACAGGGGGCCCACAAGCCACCTAGGCGCGGCTAGGGGGGTAGGCTGCGCCTGGCAGGCTTGTGGCCTCCTGGTGGCTCCCCTCTAGTACTTCTTCCACCCAGTATTTTTTATAAAATCCAAAATAATTCCTCGTTGATTTTCACGGCTTTTGGAGTTGCGCATAATAGGTATCTCAAACTTGCTCCTTTTTCAGACCAGAATTCCAGCTGCCGGCATTCTCCCTCTTCATGTAAACCTTATAAAATAAGAGAGAAAAGTCATAAGTATTGTACCCTGAAGTGTAATAACAACCCATAAAGCGAAAAATATCAACATAAAAGCATCATGCAAAATGGACGTATCAGCCGTCCAAGCTACCAGAGGAAGAGATGAGAAGGTGCTTGCCAATTATTTCTCTTTGGCACTCAAGCCAAATGTGAGGTCGTGGATGATGCACCTGCCGAAGAATTCCATTTCATCATGGGCTGACTTGTGCAATGAGTTTGTTGGCACCTTCATAGGTGGCCACCAGGAGCCAGGACAACCCAGCGACTTGCAAGTCCTCCAGCGGAAGGAGGGGGAAACCCTACGAAAGTACATCCAGAGGTTCAGTAGAGTGCACTGCAACATTTTTGAGATACACTCCGCGGTCGTGGTTGCCGCGTTCCATTTGAACGTGTGCAAGAGCAGGATGCTGGCCAAGACGAATGTCAAACTCCCCAAGATCGTCAACAAGCTATACATGTTGGTGGACAAGTGTGCTCAAGCTGAAGAAGGAAGGCGGCTCCTGGGAGAGGAGTGATGTCTACTACCCAACTTTGTTCTTGTAGACTCTTGTTGGGCCTCCAAGCACAGAGTTTTGTAGCACAGTAGCAATTTTCACTCAAGTGGATGACCTAAGGTTTATCAATTCGTGGGAGGTGTAGGTTGAAGATGGTCTCTCTCAAACAACCCTACAATCAAATACAAGAAATCTCTTGTGTCCCCAACCCACCGAATACAATTTTAAATTGTACAGGCGCACTAGTTCAGCGAAGAAATGGTGATACAAGTGCAATATGGATGTTAGATATATATTTTTATAATCTGAAAATGTAAAAACAGCAAGGTAGCAATTCACAAAAGTGAGCACAAACGTTATTGCAATGCTTGAAAACAAGGCCTACGATCCATACTTTTTCTAGTGCAAACTCTCAACAATGCTAATATAATTGGATCACATAACCATCCCTAAACGTGCAACGAAGAATCACTCCAAAGTTCTTATGTAGAGGAGAACATAAGAAGAAATTGTTTGTAGGGTACGAAACCACCTTAAAGATATCATTTCCAATCAATCTATCCAAGAGTTCGTACTAAGATAATAAGTTATGCTTTCTGATCGATCTATTCAAGAGTTCGTACTAAAATAACACCATACGGTGCGCATCAACCAACTCTAATCTCACCTAGATACTCCAATGTAACCACAAGTGTCCATGAGTTAATTATACGATACGCATCAAACAATTTTAGATTCATAATACCCAATTCAACAGAAAAAACCTCAAAGAGTTCGCCAAGATTTCTAGCGGAGAAAGTAGGACAAGAACGCGTATCAACCCCTATGCAGAGTTTACCCCAATGTCACCTTGGGAATCCGCAATTTGAGTGCCAAAATGCACATCAAGTGAATCAATATGATACCCCATTGTCACCACAAGTATTCATAGCAAGACATACATCATGTGTTCTCAAATCCATGAATGTATTCAATCCGATAAGAAATCTCAAAGGGAAAACTCAATTCATCACAACAAGATAGAGAGGGGAAAACACCAGATGATCCAACTATATTAACAAAGCCCTTGATACATCAACAGCGTGCCATCTCAAGAACACGAGAGAGACAGTTTGAACACATAGCTACTAGTACAAACCGTCATCCCCTAGGGTGGACTACTCCCTCCTCGTCATGGCCTCCGCCGGGATGATGAAGATGGCCACCGAAGATGATCTACCCTCTCCGACAGGGTACTCTTCTCTCTCCAAATTGTTTTTTCGTCAATACAGAGGCCTTGCAGCGGAGGAACTTCTCATCTAGGGTTACTTCGGATGGTTTCTATATTTATAGGAATTTTTGGTGTTGGTTTCTCCTACTGCAACAAAAGACCTTCCAATGGTGCCAGAAATAGGTGTGTCGATGGCACCAGCAATCCTTCCGCTACGGCTACGCCTTAAGGGACTTCCCAGGAAAATATGCAAAGGATTTTCTCCGTGGCCTTGGAGACTTGCGTTGGTGTTCCCTCGAAGCGGAAAGGGTGATGTAGCGCAGAGGTGGTAAGTATTTCCCTCAGTTTGAGAACCAAGGTATCAATCCAGTCAAGGAGTATCACAAGTGCCTGCACAAACACAAAGAACCTGCTCCCAACGCTATGAAGGGGTTGTCAATCCCTTGTAGATTGTTCGCCAAGTGAGAACTGAAAGCAACAAAGTGACAAAGCAAAGTAAAAGCGAAAGTGAAAATGATAGATGTGAATAGACCCGGGAGCCGTAGTGTTTACTAGTGGCTTCTCTCATGAAAGCAAGTAGACGGTGGGTGAACAAATTACTCTCGAGCAATTTATAGAAACGCGCAAATTCGTGACTTCATCTATGGCAATGATTATATCTATAGGCATCACGTCCAAAACAAGTAGACCGATACTTTCTGCATCTACTACTATTACTCCACACGTCAACCGCTATCGAGCATGCATCTAGTGTATTAAGTCCAAAAGAACAGAGTAACGTCTTAAGCAAGATGACATGATGTCGATGGACAATCTCATATCAACGACAGAGCCCACCTTGTTACCCTTGATGGCAACTACTCAATGTGTGCCTTGCTGCCCCTACTGTCACTGGGAAAGGTCACCACATGGTAAGAACCCAAAACCAAGTACTTCTCCCATTGCAAGAATCATAGATCTAGTTGGCCAAACAAAACCCAAGACTCGAAGAGACTTACAAGGCTATCGAATCATGCATATAAGAAATCAGCAAAGACACAAATATATATCATAGATAATCTGATCACAAATCCACAATTCATCGGATCTTGACAAACACACCGCCAAAGAAGATTACGTCGGATAGATCTCCATGAAGATCATGGAGAACTTTGTATTGAAGATCCAAGAGAGAGAAGAAGCCATCTAGCTACTAACTACGGACCCGTAGGTCTAAGTGAACTACTAACGAGTCATTGGAGGGGCGATGATGATGATGAAGAAGCCCTCGAACTCCAAAGTCCCCTCCGGCAGGGCACCGGGACGGGTCTCCAGATGAGATCTTGCGGAAATGAAAGCTTGCGGCAGCGGAAAAGTATTTTCGTGGATCCCCTGATTTTTTGTTGTATTTTAGGGAATATATAGGCCAAAGATCTAGGTCAGGGGGCGCCAGGGAGGCCACAAGCCTGCCCACCGCCGCCTCCCCCTGGTGGCAGAATGGGGGCTTGTGGGCTCCCTGTAGCCCTACTAGCTTGGCCCACAGGCCCCTCATCTTCTTCCATTCGGGAAAAAAATCATTTCGGGGATTTTGTTCCGTTTGGACTCCGTTCCAAAATAAGATCTGAAAAGAGCCAAAAATACAGAAAAACAGGAACTGGCACTTGGCACTGAATTAATAAGTTAGTCCCAAAAAAGATATAAAAGGTACATAAAACATCCAAAGATGACAAGATAACAACATGAAACCATCAAAAATTATAGATACGTTTGAGACGTATCAAGCATCCCCAAGCTTAATTCCTGCTCGTCCTCGAGTGGGGAAGTGATAAAGAATGAATTTTTGATGCTTTCATGCTACCTAGCATAGATGTCCTTTGTAACTCCTCTTATAAGACGTGAATGTTCAGATCCATTAGATTCAAAACAATAGTTTGCTATAGACGTGGAAACAATAATAATTCAAGCAAACTAGCAAGGTAATCATGGACTTTCAAAGTAACAAGGCCAAAAGAAAGTTATCCCTACAAAAGCATATAGTCTAGCTATGCTCTATCATCATTGCACAATGAATTTAAATCATGCACAACCCTGGTATTGGCCAAGTAATTGTTTCACACCTTTAGTTTCTCAAACCTTTTCAACTCTCACGCAATACATGAGCGTGACCCATGGTTTTAGCAGTATAAGTGGTGTAGAGTGTGGTGGAGGTTGCAAGACAAAAAAGGAGAAGATGGTCACATTAACTAGGCATATCAATTAGTTGTGGAGATGCTCATCAATAGATATGAATGTGAATGAGTAGGGATTGCCATACAAATGATGCACTAGAGGTAAGAGTATGTGAAAGCTCTTAAAGAAAACTAGTGGGTGTGCATCCAACTTGCTTGCTCACGAAGACCTAAGGAAATTTTGAGGAAGCCTATCATTGGAATATACAAGCCAAGTTATATAATGAAAATTTCACACTAGCTATATGGTGGTGACAAACGAGAGACTCGCAATCATGAAGATCATGGTGCTTAATATGCACAATTGTGGAAAAGTGGTAACATTGTCCCTTCTCTCCTTTTCTCTCTTTTCTTATATTTTTTTTGGTGGGCTCTTTGGCCTCTTTTTTTGGTGGGCTTCTTTGGCCTCTTTTATTTCCTCACATGGGACAATGCTCCATTAATGATGATCATCACACTTTCAACTCAAAACTTAAAGCAACAATGACTCTATATGGAATGCCTTCGGTAGTGTACCGTGACAATGATCTAGCATGGCATAGACATTAATGGAAACATCATGCTAGCTATCTTATGATCATGCAATGGCAATGAAGACGTGGTGGCACATGTCATGGTGGTAGTTGCATGGCAATATATCTCGGAATGACTTTGAAACAGCCATAGTAGGTAGGTATGGTGGTTGTTTTGAGGGAGGCTAATGGTACGTTTTGTGCACCGGTGAAAGTTGCACGACACTAAGAAGATAGTGATGGTGGAAGGTGAAAGTGCATCTAAACCATGGACTCAACATTAGTCATGAAGAACTCATATACTTGTTGCAAAAGTTTTATTAGTAATTGAAACAAAGCATTCAACGCATACTCCAAGGGGAAGGGTTGGTAGGTATAAACCATCGCGCGATCCCGACCGCCACGCAAAGGATGACAATCAATAGACTAATCATGCTCAGACTTCATCACATAGCGGTTCACCATAGGTGCATGCTACGGGAATCACTAACTTCAACACAAGTATTTCTAGATCCACAACACCTTACTAGCATAACTTCAATATTACCATAATCACAACTCAAAACTAATTGAGATGAATCAAACTTCTCTAATTATTCAATGCACATGAAGGTGGAAGTTATCGTATCCCTTTGGATAACTACCCCTTTTGAGACTACTTACAAAGGATAGATCAACTACCAAACCATGCACCACTGCGCTCTTAAAGATATAAATGAAGCACATGTGAGCTGAATTGTCTACCAAAAGATATAAGTGAAACTCGACAAAATCACGGTGAGTGCATGTCTATCTCTGTAGGTGTGCAGCAAGGATGATTGTGACACAACAAAAATAAAAGAATCCTACGATACAAGACGCTCCAAGCAAAAACACATAACATGTGGTGAATAAAAATATAGCCCCAAGTAACGTTACCGATGGATTGAAGACGAGAGAGGGTATGCCTTCCCGGGGCATCCCCAAGCTTAGGCTTTTACGACATCCTTGAATCTCTTGGGGTGCCTTGGGAATCCCCAATCTGGAGCTCTTGCCACTCTTTATCTCTTTGTCCAGAAGAACTTCACCCAAAACTTGAAAACTTCACAACACGAAACTTAAACAGAAACTCGTGATAACATTAGTATGAGAAAGCAAATCACCACTTCCGTAGGTACTGTAGCAAACTTAAATTCTACTTATGCTGATGTTGGGTTACTGTATTTTCAATCTTCCATGGCTAATACCCCCCGATACTATCCATAGTTTCATCAAAATAAGCAACCAACACAACAAAAACAGAATACGTTAACATCAGACCAGTCTGTAGGAATCTGTATATTTTGTATACTTCTGGTGCTTCAAAAATTCTGAACAATTACGACAGTCTGAAGAATTGTGTAGCAATCAGCAGCAAAAAGAATCAAGTCAAAATCTCATACAGAAAAAAATGAAAATTCTTTTCGTGAGCAGACAGATTCTGTCTTTTCCAGCATGACCAAACGATCGTCCCCAAGACTAATCATAACGGTCTTCCTTGGCACAAACGCAAAAAGAAACACAAAAAACACAATCATAACAGAATTTTGAAAGTGTGGAAAACACAAAACAGAAAGAAAAAGGATAGATTCGTTGGGTTGCCTCCCAACAAGCGCTATTGTTTAACGCCCTTAGCTAGGCATTCAATGATGCTCACACAAAAGACAAGAATTGAAGCACAACGAGAGCATCATAAAGCATGTGAAAATCACATCTAAGTCTAACATAATTCCTATGCATAGGCATTTTATAGGAAAACAAATTGTCAAGACAACCAATAGCTGCCATATGCAAGGAAGAAGAAAGAGACAAGAGCAATCTCAACATCACGAGAGGTGATTTGGTAACATGAAAGTTTCTACCAAAATATTTTCCTCTCTCTTAGCAATTACATGTGGGATCATATTCAAATTCAACAATATAGCTATCCCATTGGATATTCTTTTCATGATCCACATGCATGCAAAGTTGACGCTCTTCAAAAATAGTGGGATTATCATCAACTAAAGTCATGACTTCTCCAAACCCACTTTCAGTATTGTTGCAAATATCATATTCATCGTGAGGTTTGAACAAATTTTCAAGATCATAAGAAAGATCATCACCAAAATCATGATTATTGCAACAAGTAGGGGACATAGCAAAACTAGCATCCCCAAGCTTAGGGTTTTGCATATTTTTAGCATGATTGTCACTAATAGGATCTATAGTGGAACCATTGCAATCATGCTTTCCATCCAAGGAGCCCTCGTGAATCACTTCATGAATTTCTTCATCACGATTTCCAGATTCACGCATATGAAGCAAAACTCCATAAATATAGTCAAGTGCCCTCAACTCACTAGCAATTCGTTCCACATAAGTGGGTCTATTAAAGAGATTGGCTAGTGGATGAGGATCCATATCACTAGATTTTTAGCAAGCGAAGATGCAAGCATATTGAAAGCACATGGCACACAAGAGAACAGAAAGCAAGCGAGAGAAAAGGGCGAACAAAAAGGCAAACAAAAAAGGCAAACGAAAAAGTCAAAGGAGAAAGGCAAATGAAAACGGCAAATGTGAAGTGGGGGAGAGGAAAACGAGAGGCAACTGGCAAACAAGTAAATGCAAGAGATGAGTTTGTGAGACCTACTTGGATAGATCTCTCCTTCCCCGGCAACGATGCCAAAAATACTTCTGCTATTGCAACAAAAGACCTTCCAATGTCGCCAGAAATAGGTGTGTCGACGGCACCAGGAATCCTTCTGCTACGGCTACGCCTTAAGGGACATCCTAGGCAAATATGAGGATTTCCTCCATGGCCTTGGAGACTTGCGTTGGTGTTCCCTCAAAGCGGAAAGGGTGATGTAGCGCAGAGGTGGTAAGTATTTCCCTCAGTTTGAGAACCAAGGTATCAATCCAGTGAAGGAGTATCACAAGTGCCTGCACAAACACAACGAACCTGCTCCCAACGCTATGAAGGGGTTATCAATCCTTTATAGATTGTTCGCCAAGTGAGAACTAAAAGCAACAAAGTGACAAAGCAAAGTAAAAGCGAAAGTGGAAACGCTACATGTGAATAGACCCGGGGGCCGTAGTGTTTACTAGTGGCTTCTCTCATGAAAGCAAGTAGACGGTGGGTGAACAAATTACTGTCGAGCAATTGATAGAACCGCGCAAATTCGTGACGTCATCTATGGCAATGATTATATCTATAGGTATCACGTCCAAAACAAGTAGACCGATACTTTCTGCATCTACTACTATTCCTCCACACGTTGACCGCTATCCAGCATGCATCTAGTGTATTAAGTCCAAAAGAACAGAGTAACACCTTAAGAAAGATGACATGATGTAGATGGACAATCTCATATCAACGACAGAGCCCACCTTGTTACCCTTGATGGCAACTACTCAATGTGTGCCTTGCTGCCCCTACTATCACTGGGAAAGGTCACCACATGGTAAGAACCCAAAACCAAGCACTTCTCCCATTGCAAGAATCATAGATCTAGTTGGCCAAACAAAACCCAAGACTCGAAGAGACTTACAAGGATATCAAATCATGCATATAAGAAATCAGCAAAGACTCAAATATATATCATAGATAATCTGATCACAAATCCACAATTCATCAGATCTTGACAAACACACCGCCAAAGAAGATTACACCGGATAGATCTCCATGAAGATCATGGAGAACTTTGTATTGAAGATCCAAGAGAGAGAAGAAGCCATCTAGCTACTAACTACGGACCCGTAGGTCTGAAGTGAACTACTCACGAGTCATTGGAGGGGCGATGATGATCATGAAGAAGCCCTCCAACTCCAAAGTCCCCTCCGGCAGGGCACCGGGACGGGTCTCCAGATGAGATCTTGCGGAAATGGAAGCTTGCGGCGGCGGAAAAGTATTTTCGTGGATCCCCTGATTTTTTGCTGTATTTTAGGGAATATATAGGCCAAAGATCTAGGTCAGGGGGGCGCCAGGGAGGCCACAAGCCTGCCCACCGCCGCTTCCCCCTGGTGGCGGAGTGGGGGCTTGTGGGCTCCCTGTAGCCCTCCTGGCTTGGCCCACAGGCCCCCTGATCTTCTTCCGTTCGGGAAAAAATCATTTTGGGGATTTTATTCCGTTTGGACTCCGTTCCAAAATCAGATCTGAAAAGAACCAAAAACACACAAAAAACAGGAACTGGCACTTGGCACTGAATTAATAAGTTAGTCCCAATAAAGATATAAAAGGTACATAAAAAATCCAAAGATGACAAGATAACAGCATGAAACCATCAAAAATTATAGATACGTTTGAGACGTATCAGTTTCACGCAAAGATGGGCCTCGAGGTAGGCAGAAGACACCAGGGCACCCCGTGCCCCTCTGGTGCGTCGTGGTGGGTGGTGCCATCCTCGTGGCTCTTCTACCCCCCCCCCCCCCACGAAGCTTTGGGGGTCTCTTTTCTTCCAAAAAACTGTCAAAAAGTTTCGGGCGATTCTGGGAACTTCCATTTTCTACACACAAAAAACACCACGGTAGTTGTGCTGAAAACAATGTTAGTCCGGGTTAGTTCTAAATAAATCATATAAAGTGCATCAAAACCATATAAAAGTATTATGAACATAGGTGAATGTGGAATGAATACTTCATAAATTATCCATAAGTTGGAGACGTATCAAGGAGGCGGGTGTCGGAGTCGACTGTGATGACGACGACGATACCACTGGACCGAAGGGGAGGAACCAAAAGCGCAACAAGAAGCGCAAGGGAAAGGCATATTGGCCGTCGAAGGGTCTGGTGATCTTAGTGCCGGCAAGAAGGCGAAAGCCGAGAACCCTGACAAGGGAGCTGCCTCATGCACCGATTGCCGAGAGGCTGCAATGGCAGAGAAAACTGGAAAGTCCGATGGGCCATATTGCAAGATCCATTGCACCAAGGTCCATGATCTCCAAGAATGCCGCCAAGTTGAGCAGCTTGCTGAAAAGCAAAAAAGCAGAGTACGAGAAGCATGACAAGGAGAAGGGACAAGATGGTGCTACCGGGGAAGGTCTGCGGTGGAAGAGGAGGCCGCTGTGGCAAGGCCCCGCAGCAAAAGGAAAAGCCTGCCATAGGCCGTGAGAAGAAAGAAGAAGATGAGATGAGTGATGATGAAGATGATGGAGAGGATTCCAATGATAAAGAATTCGAGAGGGAAACCGATGCCATGTGTGTTGACGGGGGTGCATCCTTGCACTCCTCTCGCCGCCAGCTCAAATAGTGGGCACGTGAAGTTAACGCCATGGAGCCAGCGGCAGAGTCTAGAAGGCCGCTCAAATGGTATCGCATGCCTATCATCTTTGACGAAGAGGATCACCCTGATAGCATTACTATGGTCGGCTGTGTGTTGTTGTTGGTTTCTCTGACTGTCCGCAACCTCAATGTTAGTAATATGTTAGCTGACGGCTGGGTAGGGTTGAATCTGATTTACCCCGAGGTGGTTAAGAGATTGCAGATCCCTGACGATGAGCTCAAGCCTACGGGTTCATTCCAAGGAATTAACCCCGGCATAGGCCATCCCAAGGGGAAGATAAATTTTCTTGTTACGTTTGGCGGAGGGTTCAACTACCGGAACAAGAAGGTCATATATGACATGGTCGAACTCTCTTTGTTGTACAATGGAATTCTTGGCTGCCCAGCCTTGGCAAAATTCATGGCAACATCCCACTATGCTTACAACGTTCTAAAGATGTCGGGTCCCATGGGAGTAATTTCCATCCCGTCTGACAAGAAATGTATAGTTATTTGCATAGACCAGATGTATCGAGATGTAGTAGCAGCTGAGGCTGCAGAAGGAATCGCTCCTGCAGAAAGCCGAAAGAAGGAAAAGAAATCTAGCAGGAACACCAACAAGGACTGCAGGAAGTGCACCTCCGCGGAGCGCGTTGTGCCTGTCGATGACCTTCCACAAAGTTCCACTAGAAGGAAATCCAAGATCTCCTACCCTGCGATAAAGGAAGCCCTCGCAAGGGAGGATGGCTCTGACATTACGTTTACCATTCGTGCCACTCTTAACGACAAATAGGAAAGCGCGCTCATTGCCTTTCTGCGGTCGAATATCGATGTGTTTTCCTTACAAATTTCTGACATCCCTGGTGTTCCGAGAGAGGTAATTGAGCACCACCTTGTTGTCTGCCCACACGCCGGACCCGTTAAGTAGAAAGTTAGGAAATAGGCCTTGGAGAGACAACAGTTCATTGCCAAAGAAATCAAGAAGCTAGAAGCAGCTGGTTTAGTTCGAGGAGTTGCATCCAATATGGTTAGCTAACCCCGTAGTGGCGCGCAAGGCATATGGGAAATGGAGGCTTTGCATTGATTTTACTAACTTAAACAAAGCATGCGTGAAGGTCCCATTTCCGTTGGTGTGCATTGATCAGATAGTTGATGCCACTTCCGGATGCGGTCAGCTTTCCTTCCTGGGTGCATATTCCGTATACTATCAGATATTCATGGCCAAAGAAGATGCGAAAAAGACCGCGTTCATAAATCCATGCGGCACGTACAACTTTGCGCGTTGCCCCTCGGGTTAAAGAGTGTTGGTTCTACCTTTGCCAGGGCTGTAGAGATTGGATTTGGAGCCCAGTTGCACAGAAATGTGGAAGCTTACATGGATAACATAGTGGTCCAAACCAGAGACGAAGCTACCCTTGTACAAGACTTGGAAGAGACCTTTGCAAACCTGCACAAGATCAACCTGAAGCTCAGCCCCGAGAAGTGTATGTTTGGTGTTCCATCTGGCAAGCTACTTGGATTCTTTGTGTCTCGGTGAGGAACAGAAGCCAATCCCGACAACATCAAGGCTATCGAGCAGATACAAGCACCCAAGACAGTCAAGGACGTGAGACGTCTACCCGGATGTGTTGCCGTGTTGAGCAGATTCATCTCCAAATCTGCTCAACGCGCCTCGCCATTCTTCAAAATACTGAAGAAGGCTGGCCCGATGAAGTGCACCTGGGAAGCACACACAAGAGGGCAAAATTGAGCAATTTGCAAAGCCACTTGCCTTCACAAAAAGAAGGCGCAAGGCTTCTCCCTACCTTGCAGAAAATAAAAATGAAATGAAAGGGACAGTCTACCTCTCCCTTCCTTTTAAAAACAGTTTGCCCGTTGTTTGTCTCAGTTAATACCCAATTTTGGGGCTCTGTTGGCTAGTTCTATTTCTGCCTCCGGAGCGCCCTCTTTTTTTGAGGGGGATGTGCGGATAATCCCAATTTTGGTTTAATAGTACATCCCAATAAAGGACGGCCATACTTGTTCAACTTATCTCTTTCAACTTGGATACCATGAGGCGGGCCTTGGAAAGCATCCATGGCTGAATGGTTAAAGCGCCCAACTCATAATTGGTAAATTTGCGGGTTCAATTCCTGCTGGATGCACACGAACGGGAACATTCCACCCATGCTTGTAGCAATGAAATACCACAACCTACCCGATATGATATATGAGAATTAGAATTCTCTATGATATGCCTTCCCTATAAAGGACCTGAAATACATTTCTTCTATCTAAATATAGTAGAAAGAATGTACCCGCTGCGGGATCTGAAAACTTATATTTCTTCCGCTCCCACCTTGTTCACTCCTAGGCCACAAGAGTTGTTGTGGCTATACTTGGCGGCAACGAATCAAGTGGTTAGACCAGCCCTGGTAGCACAGCGGGAAGTAGATGAAGATGCATCCACCACGGTAGATGCTATCAGGGATGAAGTCAAGGTATCCGCGGAAACGCTCAACACAAACTCAGAAGAACCCTAGCAGGCTAGCAAAGGGAGTACCAAAGAGATGGCGAAGAAGAAAGTGGTACAACGACCGGTGCACTTTGTTAGCTCCTTGTTATAGGGGATATGTCAAGGTACTCGAGAGTGCAAAAGCTAATCTTCGGCCTCGAGGAATTTGCGCCACTACTTCCAAGCCCATGAGATCACAGTTGTCATCCATTTTCCGTTACAATGCATCCTGAGGAACCCCGAAGCCACTGGCAGGATAGTCGAGTCGGCACGAGAGCTATTAAATTTTGGACTGAAGTACGAAAGAACTTCCACAACTGAAAGCAGAGAACTGGTAGAATTCATCGCCGAATAGACACCCACACCACACAAAGAAGTCGAAGAAACAATTCTTCCCAGCACGGAAGCACCCAAGGAATGGGTCATGTATTTTGATGGTGCTTTCTCACCACCGGGTCCCAGGGCAGGTGTGCTCCTCGTCTCCCGCACTGGAGAGCATCTCAAATACATGGTCAAAATGCACTTTCCCCAGGAGGAAGCTACCAACAACACCGTCGAATATGAAGGACTCCTTGCAGGACTCATAATCGCGGTAGAGTTGGGAATCAAGAAGCTGATCATTAGAGGAGATTATAAGCTCATTGTGAAGCAGATCAACAAATATTATAAGAGTCCATTGATGGAGGCTTACATAGAGGAAGTGAGGAAGTTGGAGGAACGCTTTGATGGATTGCAGGCACAACATGTGCCACGTGCACAGAACGACGTTGTTGATCACCTGTCAAAGTGTGCTGCACAGAAACTTCCTGTGGAACCATGAATGTTTGTCCTTCAACTCACTCAACCTTCTGTATCCCCTTCAATGATGACCAGGAAGAGAAGAAAGCTGAACTCCGGCAAACATTTCCCGGCACAGCTTCCTGAAGTCTCCGGTAGAGAATTTGCCAGGGGCGGTTCTGTTTCACGTGGTGAGACGCTCCCTCCCACGGAACCCCACGTTCTAGGGGTAGAGGTAAGTGTTCCCACGAACTAGGACAAGCCATTATTCCTTGTTGTCCACACGCTCCAGCTTGGCCACAACATATTGTCTGACTCCTTCAAACAGGAGAAGTTCTCGAAGATCAAGAAGAGGCCAAAAAAGTATACCGTCGTTCTAGTATGTACCAGTTTGTTGACAACACTCTGTACAGAAGGAAACCCAACAACGTGAAATTAAGTTGCATCTATCGGGTGGAAGGACTAAAGCTGTTGGCAGAGATTCACGGAGGCGTATGTGGGTCACATATGGGATCAAGGGCCCATGCCGGGAAAACATTAGGCAGGGTTTGTATTGGCCCAAAACCCTCCAATATGCAACTGAGCTAGTCACCAAGTGTGATACCTGCTAGTTCCGTTCCAAGAATATTCATCAACCAGCACAAGCCCCCCAGACGATCCCTTTATCCTGGCCATTCTCGGTCTGAGGGCTCGATATTCCAGGCCCCTTTCCCCGCGCTGCCAGGGGTTTTGAGTTCTTGTACGTAGCAATCGACAAGTTCACGAAATTGCCTTAGGTGGAAGTGAGAAAGGTGACCGCGCAGTGAGCTATCAAGTTCATGAAAGGACTGGTGTGCCGCTTTGGAGTACCCAACAGAATAATCACTGATAAGACACTAAGTTCATGAGCTTCATATTCATGTAGTACATCCAAAACCTTGGAAGCGAGGTATCCTTCGCCTCTGTTGCTCACCCAAGGAGAAACAGGCAAGTCGAGAGGATGAATGCTGAAGTGTTGCGAGGACTCGGAACAAGAACTTTTGATAGACTGTGGAGATGTAGCAAGCGTTGGGTTGACGAGTTGTCGGTGGTTCTTTGGTCCCTCGGAATGACACCGAATCGAGCTACTGGCTAGACACCCTTCTCCCTATTATATGGGGTGGAAGCAGTTCTCCATACGGAACTCATATATGGTTCACCTCGAGTGCTTGCCTATAATGAAGTAGAGCAACAACAGCTACGACATGACAATGCCATGCTCCTCGAGGAAGATCATCTACAGGCCGCTGAGTGTGCCACACATTATCAGCAGGCCCTGCGCCGATATCATAGTCGCAGGGTCCACGCCCTGAGCTTTGAGGAAGGTGACCTTGTCCTTAGGCGCATTCAGTCTGCCAAGGGTTCTACCAAGTTGACGCCAAAGTTGGAAGCCCTTACCGGGTAGTACAAGTCACCAGACCTGGCGCAATCCGTCTACAGACCAAAGATGGCATTAGAATGCTTAACTCATGGAACATTGAGCATCTTCATAAGTTTTACCTGTAAGGCACGGTTGCCGAGTCGAGTCCCCGGCAACCACCTTTTGTACAAGCGTTGCCGTAGATCATGTAACCCTTTGTACAAAGCCACGATAGACCATGTGCATAAATAAAGCTAGGCATTGCATCATATCATCATTTGCATGTTCATTTTGCATTTACTTGTGTTATGATGTCACTACTGCCTTAGTTTACAAGTTATTAAGAGTGCTTGATGGACTTATGAGCCTTGTTATCTCATCTTCCCTCTTTCCAGAGGACGGAGCCTCTATTTTGCTCTGTACGTTTGACCACTAGGTAAATAGGAGACACGGGAGAAGCAAGGACGAAGGACCATCACACCTTCAAGGGGAGCTCCCCTAAAGAGATAAGTTTAAACTACCTTATCTTAAGCTCGATTCCGTTCCTTTCCTTAAGGAAAAACTTGGCATTCCTTTTCGATTGTGTACAATGGAATTATCTGCACGACAAGAAGGCTTGTCTGGACGAGCCGTCCTTCATCTCTTGTCGCTTATTATCCTTGGGAGGGACCACGCCGATACCGACAAGGGGCCTTGCTAGGGGATGGTGCCCTTCTGTTGTCAGGGGGTTCCCTCCCCCCTTCGACACTTGCGTCATGCACCAACCCGACAAGGAGACTTGTACGACAAGAGCGTACATACAACATGATACGAGTAGAAGTACAAAAGGACGGTACATAAGAGATATGAATGGCACTTATTTTATTCATTCTTTAGTACAAAGTGGATAAATATTACACGAGAGGACGTCTCTTAAACAACCCTTTATTGGACATCCTCCCTTAGGAACAAGTCACTAACGGGAGGAAGAAAAGGAGGGAGGCCCAAATAGAAGCCTAACCTGATCCCGTTAGGACCCAAAGGACGCGGCTCGATGTATCCATCGATAGTGAAGGTGAAGTCAAAGTCCACGAGCCTGCTAGGATCAAGCTGGAAGATGAGGCAGCGTCCGGGCCAAGGACCCTCGGCAAGATTGCCTTGCCGGGAGGGGGAGGGGCGTGAGCTGACGATGACGGTGCGACTCGCGGTCAGCTGGAGAATAAGCCGTCGTACTCCAACTTGACGGTTGGGGGCTCCCTGTCACTGTCTTCGTCAGCACTGTACTCCTCACTACTGTCGCTCGAGGAGGAACATTCGGCGTCACCCGAGCTTTCCTCGCAACAGCCAAGACGAGCTACTGAGTGCCTGTAGATCTTGAGGAGAGCATGTCGGCCTACACCAACTTTAAGCGGAGAACGTGCCCCATGAAGTTGTGGGCACGCGCGAAGGTCTTCCTCCCACGCCTCAAGGACATCACACGAGGCGTTGGATACTCAACGTTAGCATGCACGGCGCCATTACATCAACCATGCATGCGCAGCCACATTCCCTGCGGTTTGTCAACCTCCATCTCCCTAGCAAAAGGTCAAGGGAGGGACAAACGACTACGGGGAGGACCGCGCAACATGACGATAAACTCCACCACCGTACCTTCGGTATGCCCCGACGACGGTAAAGTAGGCGTCACCAGAGGAGGGTCGGGCACGACACTCCCTCTCCTTCGACAACAGGATCCTCGGCAATCCCGGTCCCTTCCGACGCCCCCACCTCGAGTACTGGTGCCACCCTCCATCGCCACAGCTGAAGCGGCTGCATGATCTCGAGGGGAGGCTCTCACTGCCTCCACAGAAGATGGAGGACGTCCTCGCCCCCTCACCATAGAAAAAACTGAATCAGCCTCAAGGGACAAGAAGAGAAGGGCGGGCTAGGTGAACCCCAGATCAGAGGAAGGGAGAGGATGGATGAGCATCACCCCCCGTGATTCCCTGATATATAGAGGAAGACGCGGAGAGCCGACTCTCCTCCAGTCCATAGGCCGCCGTCCATCTCCGCCTATCCCAAGACCTGCGATCACGGGCAAATAGTTAACCGCCCCATCAATCCAATCCATGGTGTTGCGGCTCCTGCCACGACTATGCCTTTAAGTCACGCGCACCCACCACGAGATTCTCGCAACGCATGCGGCGCTCGTGGTAGAAATGACCTGAAGTGGTGGGACAATGCAGAACATTAGGTTGGTGATTACCCCTTTGTAATTTCACGCGCCGTTTATGAACTCTGGGCTTGACCCAACAGCATGGGCAAGCGCGTATGGGCGAGGCCCCGGGGCTCATGTTGGTGCACTCATAATGGGGTACCCAGTGCCCGTGACTTATGCACATGTGTTAAGAGCATAATCCCTCGAAGGCAACCGCCAACCCAAGCAAGTATCCGGAACAAAACGCCAGCAAGACCTATACAACAGCCTAGGATGGGCCCAAGATGTGCCAAGAAGCCGCGACACCTTCCGAGTACCAAGGCCCTGGCATCCTCAAGAAGACATGGCAAGTCACCCCTTCGGCAAGCATGAGCCAATGTGCCACCGCTCCACATCATCTCCACACGAGTCACTTCTCAGTGAGGTGTCAAACTCCAAAATGACTAAGTGACTCTTGCTAAGCATGTGTTGACATGCTGGAAGATATATTAAGCCCTCTTGACACCCGTCCATAGGCGTGTCAAGTTGTGGTACAAAAGTTAGCTAGAGCAGTGGAAGGAGCTTGCCGAGGACACACCCCCGCTCGCCACCTGAGGCAATATTTGTGGCATTTTGTCTTTAGTGACAAAGTTAGGTATGATAGAATTGTTAGCTATCTAAGCATGTCTGTTTGCCACTGTGGATTCCCCTTGAGCTATAAAAGGAGGCCCAAGGCAACCTAGCACACGATTCGGACCCTAGAACATTTGTACGAACATAGTAGCTCTCCGCGGCAACCCTTGCCGGGGCAGAACACTGTGCGAGCTTCGCCTTCCCCAAATCAATCCACCAAAGCAGGAGTAGGGTTTTACGCTTCCCAACGGCTCAAAACTGGTTAAATGCCTCGAGTCTCATTGTCAAGTTGCCTCATAGTTTCTTCTCTTTGTGCAATGCAATCTCACCGCTGAACCACGAAGGGGCCAATGGCACCATAGGTGATCGAGTGCAACCTGCCCCGACAAATAGTTTGCCATTAAATATTTTAGTGAATTAGGTTGCATCAATTTTACCAATCTCAAAACCCTTTTCAATGAGAAACTTTGTTAGGCATTTTTACCAAACTCGAGGGGCTTGTTTAAGATCATATAAAGATTTACAAAGTTTCTACACGTGATTAGGCCTCTTAGGATTCACAAATAGGGGAGGTTGTTTGACATAAACTTCCTCCTCAATTTCACCGTTTAGAAAAGAACTTTTGATATCCATTGGGTAAAGAGTAATATCATGGTGATTAGCATAAGCGAGAAGAATATTAATGGCTTCAAGTCTAGCAACAGGGGCATAGGTCTCATCGTAGTCCATACCTTCAACTTGCGTGTGTCCTTAGGCTATGAGACGTGCCTTGTTGCCAACAACTTTATCATCTTCATCTTGCTTGTTCTGAAACACACTTTTCGTACCAATGTTGTTGTGCTCGTCCTTGGGCTTTTCCACAACTGTCCAAACTTCATTCCTCTCAAAGTTGTGTAGCTCTTCGTGCATTACATTCACCCAATCTGACTCTCGAAGGGCTTCTTCTACCTTCATAGGTGATACGTCTAAAATGCATCACTATTTTGCATCATAATTTGTCTCTATTCATTGATATATTTCACTTTATGATAGTGTACTTATAGTGTTTTGGCTTATTTTACACAGTTTACAACTTTCCGGTGCCGAAACAGCACACGCAGGATTCATCGGAGAAAATAGCATGAAGAGTTGCAATATCAGAACATCTCCAATTGCGCTGAAATTTTGAGGGATGAAGTTTCCAAACATATCCCAAAGAGAGGCCAAAGAAGGGCCGGAGGGGGCCACAGGTCACCCACGCGACCTGCTGGCGCGACCCCCCTAGGCCGTGCCAGGATGCCGCCTGGGTGATGGGCCAAGCCTCCGGTTCTCTCCTTTGGCATAGATGTTCCACTTGACCTAAAAGTTCCGGGGGCAGAAGAGTTTGTGATTCCGCCGCCGCTCTGCGGCGAAAACCTACAAAGAAGAAAAGACCTTTCCGGCGGGTAGATTCCGCCGAGGTGAATTCCTCCTGGAAGGGGAGATCGTCCACATCGTCATCACCATCGTCACGGGCACCATCGAGATCATCATCACCATCATCTTCAACACCAGCACCATCTCCACCTTCATCCCATCTACTTCAACATTGCAATCGGAGTTGTCCTTCCACTATTCATCCCCTCTACTCTACCGGCGTTGATTACTCTTTTGTGGTGAATGCTATTGAGTTTTGGTGGAGGATTATTGTTATGACCAGATTGTTAATCATATTTTCATCACCTCTGATCATGATCTCTTTTATGTCTTGTGAGTAGTTCCGATAGTTCTTGAGGACATGGGAAAAGTCTAGATGCTAGTAGTCATATGTTGTTGAAGTAATATGTGTTGATTGATATCTAAGTTATGGTGTTATTCTTATAGTGATGTTATGTGAACGTCGACTACATAACACTTCACCTTTTTAAGGACCTAGGGGAATGCATCGTGTATAAAGAATGCTTATGGTGGGTTGCCGAAGTGACAGAAACCTGAACCCCAGTCCGCATACTTTTGCATGAGGGAGTATTGGATCCTAAAGCTTATTTCTATGGTTAGGCTTTACCTTAATTTCTCTCTTGTATTTGCGGATGCTTGCAAGAGGGATTAATCATAAGAGTGTACTTGTCTTATCCTAGACGATGCACTAGTTAAGATTCACCCGCATAAAACTTACCAATACAAAACATAGTACTAGACAGAGTATGGCGAAAGCACTTGACTATCCCTCCCGTGTGTCCTCAGGAATGCCTTAGTCTTTATAAGTTTAGTCCCTCGGCTTATCCCTTGTGTTTAAAAGGATTGGGCCACTTGATGCACCTCGTCACGATTTACTTTACTTGCATTTATTTCCTTGCTGCTTATACTAGAAAACCCATAAAAAGTTACCTTTCAGTACTTGCAGTTACCTTCTGCTCCTCGTTGGGTTCGACACTCTTACTTATCAAAAAGTCTACGATAGATCCCCTACACTTGTGGGTCATCAAGGCTATTTTCTGGCGCCGTTGCCGGGAAGTGTAGCGCTATTGGTAAGTGAAATTAGTAAGGAAACCTTTACGTTGTACGTGCTATTTTTGTTTTACTGTTCCCGCTTTTTGTCCCTATGGACCACTCTACTCTTGGTTTGTTGTTTGTGGGGAACTGCCCCAACGCTATTGTGGTGGAGAAGCCTCGCCCACCTACTGAAATTGTGCCTTTTAAAATACCAACTGGTATTATTGATTGTTGTTTGGCTAATCGATATGCAGGAGATAGACATCCAGGTGAACACTTGTTATATCTTTCACAAGTATGCTCCTTATTTAAGCTTGCAGGTATATCGATGGATTTTGTTATGAGAAAGCTATTCTCTCTATCATTAAAATATAAGGCTTTGGATTGGTATAGGCTTCTTGATGACTCTCATTTACTATATTGGCAAGATCGTATGCCTCTCTTTTATGCAAAGTTTTATCCTCTTCATGAAATACATCGAGAAAGGAATTATATTTATAACTTTTGGTCTTGTGATGGAGAAAGCATCGCTCAAGCTTGGGGGGGATTGAAGTCCTTAATGATCAAATGTCCCAATCATGAGCTCTCCAAAGAAATTATTCTCACAAATTTTTATGCAAGGCTTCCTCGTCAAGATAAAGAGATGCTTGATGCTTCCTCTAGTGGGGCATTCTCCAACAAAAGCACTGAAGCTAAGTGGGATCTTATTGAAAGGATCCAAAAGAACACTGAAGACTAGGAGATTGATAAAGGTATTGAACCCGTTGTAAATTATGAACGTGGTTACGTTGAGAGCTATGTGAAAACTGGTTACTTCAATACCTTTTGCACTAAGATTGGTCTTGATTCCCACCTTCTAATTGATTTTTGCAAAGACATTGCCTCTCATATTGACTCTTCTGAGAAGAAGGAGGATCAACACCATAAACCTTTTAAGGATTAACCTGTTGATATTAATGTGGTTGACGCTATCTTGCACGCAGTTGAATATGAAAAGCCCCCTTTTCCCGCAAGGATGAGGGAGCATTCTTTTGTCATAGGCATTCTGAATGAAAGTGAAAGAATGACTGATGAGCATGAGGACCTGATTAAAGTCGATCCTCCATTGGCATTAGTCAAGGATCTTGTTACTAGTATTGAGGATTCTAATATAAATTTTTGTGTTGTTTCCACTAACCTTGTTACAGCCAAGAATAAAGGGCCAATTTCAGGTACTCCAGTTGTATATGTTAAAATAGGAGATCATAATTATTATGGGCTATGTGATTTGGGATCTAGTGCTAGTGCTATTCCTTTTTCACTTTATCAAGAGATTATGAATGAGATTCTACCATGTGAAATTGAAGAAATTGATGTTACTATTCATCTTGCAAACAAAGAAACTATCTCTCCTATCGGAATTGTGCAAGATGTTGAAGTTCTAAGTGGAAAGGTAAAATATCCTACCGACTTTCTAGTACTTGGTACAGTACAAGATAGTTTTTGCCCTATTATCTTTGGTAGGCCTTTTCTCAAAACATGCGGAGCTATTATAGATTGCAGGAAAGTATTTGTTAAATTTAATGGTGAGCCATATGAATTTAACTTTTCTAAATTCTCAAAGCAAAGTCCTCGTACTGATCTACCTAGTAATGATAAAATTATTGAAGAGGTTGCTTTTATTGCTATTCCTCCTAATGATCCTTTATAGCAATTTATGGAAAACCACGAGAATGATATGCATATCCCGAAAAGGAATGAGCTAGATGACATATTCTGGAGACAACCTGCTATCCTGAAGCACAACCTTCTAGTTGAACCTTTGGGAATTTTATCAAAACCAAAAGAAGACCCGGTGTTTGATCTCAAACCTCTTCCCTGTACGCTCAAGTATGCTTATTTGGACGAAAAGAAAGTATATCCTGTAATTATCAATTCTAACCTTTCAGGATTTGAAGAAGAGCAATTATTGGAAGTCCTTCGTAAACACCGAGACGCTATTGGTTATACCCTCGATGATCTTAAGGGGATTAGTCCATCTATTTGTCAGCATACTATCAATCTTGAGCCTGATGCTAAACCAGTTGTTCATCATCAACGACGGTTAAACCTCGAAGATGAAGGATGTTGTGAGGACCGAAATCCTCAAGCTTCTAGCCGCATGTATTATCTACCATATAGCTGATAGTAAGTGGGTAAGTCCAGTACATTGTGTTCCCAAGAAAGGAAGTACGAATGTGGTTCCTAACAATAAGAATGAACTAATACCTCAAGGAATTGTTATTGGATATAGAATGTGTATTGATTACAGGAAGCTGAACAAGGCAACCAGGAAGGACTCCTGCTGGCTACGCCTATAGGGATTTCCTTGGCAAGTATGCAAAGGATTCCCCCGCGGCCTTGGAGCCTTGCGTTGGTGTTCCCTTGAAGAGGAAAGGGTGATGTAGCATAGCGGCGGTAAGTATTTCCCTCAGTTTGAGAACCAAGGTATCAATCCAATAGGACGGTCGCGTCAAGTCACAAGTACCTGCACAAACACAAAGAGCTTGCACCCAACGCTATGAAGGGGTTGTCAATCCCTTATATATTGTTTGCAAAGTGAGAACTGAAAGCAAAAAGTAAACAAAGCAAAGTAAAAGTAAAAGCAGAGATGATAATTGTGAGTAGACCTGGGGGTCGTAGTGTTCACTAGTGGATTCTCTCATGAAAGCAAGTAGACGGTGGGTGAACGAGTTACTGTCAAGAAATTGATAGAACCGCGCAAAGTCATGACGTTATATATGGCAATGATCATACATATAGGCATCACGTCCAAAACAAGTAGACCGATACTTTCTGCATGTACTACTATTACTCCACACGTCGACCGCTATCCAGCATGCATCTAGTGTATTGAGTTCATAAGAACAGATTAACGCCTTAAGAAAGATGACATGATGTAGATGGACAATCTCAAATCTATGATGAAATCCCATCTTGTTACCCTTGATGGCAACAACACGATGCGTGCCTTGCTGCCCCTTCTGTCACTGGGAAAGGTCACCGCACGGTATGAACCCAAAACCAAACACTTCTCCCATTGCAAGAATCATAGATCTAGTTGGCCAAACAAAACCCAAGACTAGGAGAGACTTACAAGGATATCAAATCATGCATAAAATAAATCAACAAAGACTCAAATATAATTCATAGATAATCTGATCACAAATCGACAATTCATCGGATCTCGACAAACATACCGCCAAAGAGGATTACATCGGATAGATCTCCGTGAAGATCATGGAGAACTTTGTATTGAACATCTAAGAGAGAGAAGAAGCCATCTAGCTACTAACTACGGACCCGTAGGTCTGAAGTAGACTACTCACGAGTCATTGGAGAGGCAATGATGTTGATGTAGAAGCCCTCCATCTCCAAAGTCTCCTCCGGCAAGGCACCGGGAAGGGTCTCCAGATGAGATCTCGCAGAAACGGAAGCTTGCGGCGGTGGAAAAGTGGTTTCGTGGACACCCTTATTTTTTCTGGGATTTTAGGGAATATATAGGCCAAAGAGCTAGGGCAGGGGAGCTCTAGGGAGGCCACAAGCCTGGTAGCCGCAGCCCCCCTGGCCACGGCTACACGGCTTGTGGGCTCCCTGTGGGCCTCCTGCCTTGGCCCTCAAGTCCCCCGATCTTCTTCTGTTCTAGAAAAATTCATTTCGGGGATTTTATTCCGTTTGGACTCCGTTCCAAAATCAGATCTGAAAAGAGTCAAAAACACAGAAAAAACAGGAACTGGCACTTGGCACTGAATTAATAAGTTATTCCCAAAAATGATATAAAAGGTATATAAAACATCCGAAGTGGACAAGATAACAGCATGAAACCATCAAAAATTATAGATACGTTTGAGACGTATCAAGCATCCCCAAACTTAACTCATGCTCGTCCTCGAGTAGGGAAGTGATAAAGAATGAATTTTTGATGCATTCATGCTACCTAGCATAGATGTCCTCTGTAACTCCTCTTATGTGACATGAATGTTTAGATCCGTTAGATTCAAAACAATAGTTTGCTATTGACGTGGAGACAATAATACTTCAAGCAAACTAGCAAGGTAATCATGAACTTTCAAAATAGCAAGGCCAAAAGAAAGTTATCCCTACAAAATCATATAGTCTGGCTATGCTATATCATCCTTGCACAACGAATTTAAATCATGCACAACCTCGGTATTGGCCAAGTAATTGTTTTCACACCATTACTTTCTTAAACTTTTTGAACTCTCACGCAATACATGAGCGTGAGCCATGGTTTTAGCACTATAAGTGGAATGGAGTGTGGTGGAGGTTGCAAGGCAAACAAGGAGAAGATGGTCACATTGACTAGGCATATCAATGAGCTATGGAGATGCTCATCAATAGATATCAATGTTAATGAGTAGGGATTGCCATACAAATGATGCACTAGAGCTAAGAGTATGTGAAAGCTCTTAAAGAAAATTGGTGGGTGTGCATCCAACTTGCTTGCCCACGAAGACCTAAGGCAATTTTGAGGAAGCCCATCATTGGAATTTACAAGCCAAGTTATATAATGAAAATTTCCCACTAGATATATGGTGGTGACAAAACGAGAGACTCTCAATCATGAAGATCATGGTGCTTAATAAGCACAAGTTTGGAAAGATAGTAGCATTGTCCCTTCTCTCTTTTTCTCTCATTTTTTTGGTGCGCTCTTTGGCCTCTTTTTTTATTTTTATTTTTTATTTTTGTGGGCATCTTTGGCGTCGTTTTTGTAAATGGGCTTCGCTGGCCTCTTTTATTTCCTCACATGGGACAATGCTCCATCAATGATGATCATCACACTTACAACTGATAACTTAGAGCAATGATGACTCTATATGAAATGCCTTTGCTAGTGTACCGTGACAATGATCTAGCATGGCATAGACATCAATGGAAACATCATGCTAGCTATCTTATGATCATGCAATGGCAATGTAGAAGTAGTGGCACATGTCATGGTGGTAGTTGCATGGCAATATATCTCGAAATGGCTTTGAAAAAGCCATAGTAGGTAGGTATGGTGGCTGTTTTGAAGGAGGCTAATGGTGGTTTTATGCATCGGCGAAAGTTTCACGGCACTAAAGAAGATAGTGATGGTGGAAGGTGAAAGTGCATCTAAACCATGGACTCAACATTAGTCTTGAAGAACTCATATACTTGTTGCAAAAAATTTAGTAGTAATCGAAACAAAGCATTCAACGTATACTCCTAGTGGAACGGTTGGTAGGTATAAGCCATCGCGTGATCCCGACCGCTACACAAAGGATGACAATCAATAAACTAATCATGCTCAGACTTCATCACATAGAGGTTCACCATACGTGCATGCTACGGGAATCACTAACTTCAACACAAGTATTTCTAGATCCACAACACCTTACTAGTATAACTTCAATATTACCACAACCACAACTCAAAACTAATTGAGATGAATCAAACTTCTCTAACTACTCAATGCACATGAAGGTGGAAGTTTTCATATCCCTTTGGATAACTACCCCTTTTGAGACTACTTTCATAGCATAGATCAACTACCATGCCACGCACTGCCGTGCTCCAAAAGATAGAAGTGAAGCACATAGAGAAAAATCAACTAGCTCAAAAGATATAAGTGAAACACATGTGAGCTGAATTGTCTAACCAAAGGATATAAGTGAAGCTCGACAAAATCACGGTGACTGCATGTCTCTCTCTCTAGGTGTGCAGCATGGAAGATTGTGACACAACAAAAATAAAAGACTCCTACGATACAAGACGCTCCAAGCAAAACACGTAACATGTGGTGAATAAAAATATAGCCCCAAGTAACGTTACCGATGGATTGAAGACGAAAGAGGGGATGCCTTCCCGGGGCATCCCCAAGCTTAGGCTTTTTCGGCATCCTTGAATCAACTTGGGGTGCCTTGGGCATCCCCAAGCTTGAGCTCATGCCACTCTTTATCTCTTTGTCCATAAGAACTTCACCCAAAACTTGAAAACTTCACAACACGAAACTTAAACAGAAACTCGTGATATCATCAGTATAAGAAAGCAAATCACCACTTCCTTAGGTACTGTAGCAAACTTAAATTCTACTTACGTTGATGTTGGGTTACTGTATTTTCAATCTTCCATGGCTAATACCCCCCGATACTATCCATAGTTTCATCAAAATAAGCAACCAACTCAACAAAAACAGAATTTGTTAACAGCAGACCAGTCTGTAGCAATATGTATACTTCGTATACTTCTGGTACTTAAAAAATTCTGAAAAATTACGATAGTCTGAAGAATTTGCGTAGCAATCAGCAGCAAAGAGAATCAACTCAAAAGCTCTCACAGAGAAAAAAATGAAAATTCTTTTCGTGAGCAGAAAGTTTCTGTCTTTTCCAGCATGATCAAACGATCATCCCCAAGGCTAATCATAACGGTTTCACTTGGCACAAACGCAAAAGAAACACAAAAAACACAATCATAACAGAATTATGAAAGTGTGGAAAACACAAAACATAAAGAAAAAGGATAGATACGTTGGGTTGCCTCCCAACAAGCGCTATTGTTTAACGCCCTTAGCTAGGCATAAGGTGATGGAATCACGTATAGTCATCTTTGGTGCTCAAACCATAAGTAGCCCTCATCATAGATTCATAAGGCAATCTTATTTTCTTTCTAGGAAAATGCTCCATGCCCTTCTTTAGAGGAAACTGAAATCTAATATTCCCTTCCTTCATATCGAGGATAGCACCAATAGTCCTTACGAAAGGTCTACCAAGAATAATGGGACATGAAGGATTGCAATCTATGTCAAGTACAATGAAATCCACGGGTACATAGTTCTTATTTGCAACAATAAGAACATCATTGATCCTTCCCATGGGTTTCTTGATAGTAGAATCCGCAAGATGCAAATTAAGAGAACACTCTTCAATCTCATGAAAACCAAGAATATCACATAAAGACTTTGGAATCGCGGAAACACTAGCACCCAAATCACACAAAGCATTGCATTCATAGTTTTTGATTTTCATTTTGATAGTAGGTTCCCACTCATCATGAAGTTTTCTAGGTATAGAGACTTCTAATTCGAGTTTCTCTTCAAGAGATTTCATCATAGCATCTACGATCTATGCGGTAAAGGCTTTGCTTTGGCTATAAGCATGTGAAGAATTTGCAATGGATTGCATCAAGGAAATGCATTCAAACAAGGAGCAACTATCATAATTGAATCCCTTGAAATCCAAAGTGGGAGTTTCATTACTACCCAATATTTTGATTTCTTCTACTCCACTCTCCACACATTTATCATCAAGATAGGTGGACTCCGAATCATTGGGGCGTTTTTCAACCAAAGTGGATTCATATCCAGCCCCTTCATCAATAGGTTTGACACGCGAAAACAAAGTTCAAGAGGAATCACACCAAGCACTTTAAGATCTTCGTGATTTGCATCACTAGAACGCACCCTTTTAAACCATTCATGCTTAGCGCGAATTTGGGCGGTTCTTTCTTTGCTCTCATTCATGGAGACACGCATAGCTTTTAAAGTTTCATCCAAGTTAACTTTGGGAGGAGCACATCTAACTTTCAAAGCATCAATATCACAAGACATCCTATCAATGCTCTTAGCCAAATCGTCTATATTTAGTAGCTTTTCCTCTATGGACGCATTGAAAATATTTTGAGAGTTGATGAACTCTTTGATATTACTCTCTAAATCAGAGGGTAATTTTTCATGATTTCCATAAGTGTTGTTGTAGGAATTGCCATAATTGTTAGAGGAGTTACTAGGAAAAGGCCTAGGAACATAGTTTCCTCTAAAAGCATTGTTGTTGCCAAAATTGTTCCTACCAACAAAATTAACGTCCAAACTAGCGTTGCTACTCTCAATCAAGGAAGATAGTGGCATGTCATTAGGATCTAAAGGAGCATTTCTACTAGCAACCAAATTCATCAACTCGTCCATCTTAGCACTAAGCGAGTTAATTTCTTCTATAGTGTGTACCTTTTTGCTAGGACGTGACCTTTCAATGTGCCACTGAGACTAGTTGGTCATGATATTGTCTAGGAGTTTTGTAGCTTCTCCTAACATGATTTCCATGAATGCTCCACCTGAGGCGGAGTCCAAAATATTTCTAGAAGCAAAATTCAAACCAGCGTAAAAGATTTGTATAATCATCCACAAACTCAAGCCATGAGCGGGACAATTTCTAATCATTAACTTCATCCTCTCCCAAGATTGTGCAACGTGTTCATGATCAAGTTGCTTGAAATTCATGATATCGTTACGGAGAGAGATAATCTTAGCCGGCGGAAAATACTTGGATATGTAAGTATCTTTGCACTTATTCCAAGAATCGATAGTATTTTTAGGCAAAGAAGAAAACCAAGTTTTTGCACGATCACGCAAAGAGAACGGAAAAAGCTTCAATTTAACAACATCATTATCCACATCTTTCTTCTTTTGCATATCGCAAAGTTCAATGAAAGTATTAATATGGGATGCGGCATCTTGACTAGGAAGGCCAGAAAATTGCTCTTTCATAACAAGATTCAGCAAGGCAGCGTTGATTTCATATGATTCCGCACTAGTGGCGGGAGCAATCGGAGTACTAATAAAATCATTATTATTAGTATTCGAGAAGTCGCAAAGTTTGGTGTTTTCAGCCATGATGACTTCAACAAACAAACAAGAACACAAGCAAGCAAGAAAACTAGCAAAGGACAACGGCAAAAGGCAAATGAAAACGGCAAAGGAGAAAGGCAAATGAAAACGGAAAATGTTAAGTGGGGGAGAGGAAAACGAGAGGCAACTGGCAAAAAAGGTAAATGCAAGAGATGAGTTTGTGACACTTACTTGGATAGATCTTGACTTGATCTCTCCCCGAGAACGGCGCTAGAAATCCTTCTGCTACTGGCTACGCCTATAGGGATTTCCTTGGCAAGTATGCAAAGGATTCCCCCATGGCCTTGGAGCCTTGCGTTGGTGTTCCCTTGAAGAGGAAAGGGTGATGTAGCACAGCGGCGTTAAGTATTTCCGTTAGTTTGAGAACCAAGGTATCAATCCAGTAGGAGGATCGCGTCAAGTCACAAGTACCTGCACAAACACAAAGAGCTTGCACCCAACACTATGAAGGGGTTGTTAATCCCTTATAGATTGTTTGCAAAGTGAGAACTGAAAGCAAAAAGTAAACAAAGCAAAGTAAAAGTAAAAGCGGAGATGATGATTGTGAGTAGACCCGGGGGCCGTAGTGTTCACTAGTGGCTTCTCTCATTAAAGCAAGTAGACGGTGGGTGAACGAATTACTATCGAGCAATTGATAGAACCGCGCAAAGTCATGACGTTATCTATGGCAATGATCATACATATAGGCATCACGTCCAAAACAAGTAGACCGATACTTTCTGCATCTACTACTATTACTACACACGTCGACCGCTATCCAGCATGCATCTAGTGTATTGAGTTCATAAGAACACAGTAACGCATTAAGCAAGATGACATTATGTAGATGGACAATCTCAAATCCGTGATGAATGCCCATCTTGTTACCCTTGATGGCAACAACATGATGCGTGCCTTGCTGCCCCTTCTGTCACTGGGAAAGATCACCGCACGGTATGAACCCAAAACCAAGCACTTCTCCCATTGCAAGAATCATAGATCTAGTTGGTCAAACAAAACCCAAGACTCGGAGAGACTTACAAGGATATCAAATCATGCATAAAAGAAATCAGCAAAGACTCAAATATAATTCATAGATAGTTTGATCACAAATCCACAATTCATCGGATCTCGACAAGCACACCGCCAAAGAGGATTACATCGGATAGATCTCCGTGAAGATCATGGAGAACTTTGTATTGAAGAGCCAAGAGAGAAAAGAAGCCATCTAGCTACTAACTACGGACCCGTAAGTCTGAAGTAGACTACTCACGATTCATTGGAGAGGCAATGATGCTGATGTAGAAGCCCTCTAGCTCCAAAGTCCCCTCTGGCAGGGCACCGGGAAAGGGTCTACAGATGAGATCTCATGGAAACGGAAGCTTGCGGCGGCGGAAAAGTGGTTTCGTGGACGCCCTTATTTTTTCTAGGATTTTAGGGAATATATAGGCCAAAGAGCTAGGGCAGGGGAGCTCCAGGGAGGCCACAAGCCTGGTAGCCGCGCGCCCCCCTGGTCGCGGCTACAGGGCTTGTGGGCTCCCTGTGGGCCTCCTGCCTTGGCCCTCAAGTCCCCCGATCTTCTTGTGTTCTGGAAAATTTTATTTTGGGGATTTTATTCCGTTTGGACTCCATTCCAAAATTAGATCTGAAAGGAGTCAAAAACACAGAAAAACATGAACTCGCACTTGGCACTGAATCAATAAGTTAGTCCCAAAAAAGATATAAAAGGTATATAAAACATCCAAAGTTGACAAGATAACAGCATGAAACCATAAAAAATTATAGATACGTTTGAGACGTATTAAGGACCACTACTCATTGTCGTTCATCGAGCAAATGCTTGAAAGGCTTTCCAAAAACACTCACTTTTGCTATCTTGATGGGTACTCTGGCTTCTCTCAAATTCATGTTAATAATGCCGATCAAGAGAAGACCACTTTTACTTGTCCCTTTGGTACTTATGCTTATAGATGTATGCCTTTTGGTTTATGCAATGGTCCTGCTACTTTTCAAAGGTGTATGTCCTTTATCTTTCATGGTTTTTGTGAGGAAATTGTGGAGGTCTTCATGGACGATTTCTCTGTCTATGGAACCTCATTTAACCATTGTCTCCACAACCTTAATTAAGTTTTGCAGAGGTGTGAGGAGACGAACTTGGTACTCAACTGGGAGAAGTGACAATTCATGGTCAATGAGGGAATTGTTATTGCCGACAAGATTTCTGAAAAAGGAATTGAGGTGGATAGGGCAAAGGTTGAAGCAATCTAGAGAATGCATTATCCAAAATACATCAAAGGTATTCGTTGTTTCCTCGGTCATGCTGGTTTCTATAGGAGATTTATTAAAGACTTTTCTAAAACTTTGGACCCTTACTAATCTTCTCCAGAAGGATATTCCTTTTGTGTTTGATGAAGATTGTAAGGAAGCCTTCGAAGTTCTTAGGAAAGCCTTGATAACCTCCCCTATAGTCCAACCACCTGATTGGAATTTTCCTTTTGAAATCATGCGTGATGCTAGTGATTTTGCTGTTCGAGCTGTGTTAGGACAAAGGGTTGATAAGAAATTGAATGTTATCCATTATTCTAGCAAAACCCTTGACACTGCTCAAAAGAATTACGCTACTACTGAGGAAGATTTTTTAGCGGTAGTGTTTGCTTGTGATATGTTTAGGCCTTACATTGTTGATTCTTAAGTCATCATTCGTACTAATCATGATGCTATTAAGTATCTTATGGATAAGAAGGATGCCAAACCAAGGCTTATCAGATGGGTCCTTCTTCTTCAAGAATTTGATTTGCAGATTGTTGATAGGAAAGGAGAAGACAACCCTGTAGCAGACAATCTTTCCACGATGGAGGACATACCACATGATCCCATTCCAATCAACGATAGTTTTCCTAACGAATAGTTAGCTGTTTTACAGGTGAAATCTAATTCAGATCCATGGTATGCAGATTATGCTAACTATATTGTTGCAAAGTTTTTGCCTCGAGGTTTAACATTCTAACAGCAGAAGAAGTTCTTCCACGACTTGAGGTATTACTTTTGGGATGACCCACATCTTTTTAGAGAAGGAGCAAATGAAATTGTGAGGAGATGCATACCGGAGCATAAGCAGAAGGATATCTTGAGACAATGTCATAGCAGTCCTTATAAAGGACATCATGCCGGTGAGAGGACCGCACATAAGGTTCTCCAATTATGTTTTTATTGGCCTACTCTCTTTAAAGATGCTAGAAATGATGTTTTATCCTGCGATAACTGTCAGAGAGTCGGTAATATTAGTAGGAGGAATGACATGCCTATGAATTATTCGCTAGTCATTGAGCCTTTTGATTGCTGGGGTTTTGATTTTATGGGTCCTTTTCCTCCTTCACACAAGTAGACTCACATCTTAGTAGATGTAGATTATGTAACCAAGTTGGTTGAAGCAATCCCCATCGAAAGTGTTGATCACAAGACATCTTTGAAAATACTCAAGGATGTAATCTTCCCTAGGTTTGGTGTACCTAGGTACCTCATGACCGGCGGAGGATCACATTTTACACACGGTGCTTTTAGAAAAGCTCTAGCCAAATATGATGTTAATCATAGAACTGCTTCACCTTACCACCCTCAAACAAGTGGCCAAGTTGAGCTCACAAATAGAGAGATCAAGTTGATCTTGCAAAAGATAGTGAACAGTTCTAGAAAGGAGTAGTCCAATAAACTAGGAGATGCCTTGTGGGCGTATAGAACTGCTTACAAAAATCCCATGGGGATGTCTCCGTATAAGATGGTTTATGGCAAGGAATGCCATCTACCTCTAGAGTTAGAGCACAAAGCTTTCTGGGTTGTTAGAGAGCTTAATGTTGATCCAAATCTTGCTAGTGAAAAGCGTCTCATGAACTTGACTTCTCTAGATGAGTGGAGAAGTGAAGCTTACGAGAGTGCAAAAATGTTAAAAGAAAAGGTAAAGAAGTGGCATGACAAGAGAAGTTTGAAACGTGAATTTAATGTTAGTGACAAAGTTTTGTTGTATGGATATCGTTTCAGGTTTTCTCCAGGCAAATTACTTTCCAAGTGGGAAGGGTCATACCATATCGAAGAAGTATACCACTCCGGTGCAATCAAGATTAATAATTTTGAGGGCACAAAACCACATGTTGTGAATGCGCAAAGACTCAAGCATTACATGGCTGGAGACCCCATCAATGTAGAGGTGGATGTGATACAAGTAGCCACTCACGAAGAACATATTGCAACACTATATCAGACACCGGCAGAAGCAAAATAAGAGAAGGTATGAAATACGGTAAGGAAACTTCGCGAACATCAATAAAAAGTTATGTATTATGTGTTTTTTCAAAATTAGGAAAATTCCGAGCCGAAGCGGAGCCGGAGAAGAGCTCCAGGTCAGCCAGGCGACCTGCTAGCGCGGGCTATCCCCTGGCCATGCCAGGAGGCTGCCTGGACCACCCAGTGTTCGTATCCGACCCTACTTTGGCTTGTTACCTTCCTTTTGGTGCGGAAAGCTTTCCTATATATTTTCCCGGATCGTCCCGGCTTTGTATCTTGCGATTCCGTGCGTTTTCTCTTTCAATTATTTCTGCCAGGCTAAGAAGCTATTGTTCGAGATGTCTTCTTGCGACTCAAGTGGGGAAGACTACACAGGTCGTCATCTCCGCCATGTCCAGCAAGATATCAACCAAGGGAAGGTCACTGGATGGGCTACCAATGAAGAGATAGCCGCAAGACAAGCGGAGATGGAGTGCTTCCTGAGAGAGGAAGTCAAGATGGTCACTGCTACTTCAACAAAAGACCTTCCAATGGCGCCAGAAATAGGCGTGTTGACGGGGGATTGTTCTTGATACTCCTCAGCAACGGCACCAGGAATCGTTCTGCTACGGCTACGCCTTAAGGGACTGCCTAGGCAAATATGCAAAGGATTTCCCCGTGGCGTTGGAACCTTGCGTTGGTGTTCCCTCGAAGCGGAAAGGGTGATGTAGCACAACGGTGGTAAGTATTTCCCTCAGTTTGAGAACCAAGGTATGGATCTAGTGAAGGAGTATCACAAGTGCCTGAACAAACACAAAAAGCTTGCTCCCAACGCTATGAAGGGGTTGTCAATCCCTTATAGATTGTTCGCCAAGTGAGAACTGAAAGCAACAAAGTAACAAAGCAAAGTAAAAGCGAAAGTGGAAACGATAGGTGTGAATAGACCCGGGAGTCGTAGTGTTTACTAGTGGCTTCTCTCATGAAAGCAAGTAGACGGTGGGTGAACAAATTACAGTCGAGTAATTGATAGAAACGCGCAAAGTCGTGACGTCATCTATGGCAATGATTATATCTATAGGCATCACGTCCAAAACAAGTAGACCGATACTTTCTGCATCTACTACTATTACTCCACACGTCGACCGCTATCCAGCATGCATCTAGTGTATTAAGTCCAAAAGAACAGAGTAACACCTTAAGCAAGATGACATGATGTAGATGGACAATGTCATATCTACGACAAAGCCCACCTTGTTACCCTTGATGGCAACTACACGATGTGTGCCTTGCTGCCCCTACTGTCACTGGGAAAGGTCACCACACGGTAAGAACCCAAAACCAAGCACTTCTCCCATTGCAAGAATCATAGATCTAGTTGGCCAAACAAAACCCAAGACTCGGAGAGACTTACAAGGATATCAAATCATGCATAAAAGAAATCAGAAAAGACTCAAATATATATCATAGATAATCCGATCACAAATCCACAATTCATCGGATCTCGACAAACACACCGCCAAAGAGGATTGCATCGGATAGATCTCCATGAAGATCATGGAGAACTTTGTATTGAAGATCCAAGAGAGAGAAGAAGCCATCTAGCTACTAACTATGGACCCGTAGGTCTGAAGTGAACTACTCACGAGTCATTGGAGGGGCGATGATGTTGATGTAGAAGCCCTCCAACTCCAAAGTCCCCTCCGGCAAGGCACCGGGAAGGGTCTCCAGATGAGATCTCGCGGAAACGGAAGCTTGCGGGGGCGGAAAAGTATTTTCGTGGATCCCTTGATTTTTTTAGGGAATATATAGGCGAGGAGTTAGGTCAGGGGGGCGCCACGGAGGCCACAAGCCTGCTGCCCCCCCCCCCCGGTGGCGGATAGGGGGCTTGTGGGCCTCCTGTAGCCCTCCTAGCTTGGCCCTCAACCCCCTGATCTTCTTCCGTTCGGGAAAATTTTATTTCAGGGATTTTATTCCGTTTGGACTCCGTTCCAAAATCAGATCTGAAAAGAGCCAAAAACACTGAAAAAGCAGGAACTGGCACTTGGCACTAAATTAATAAGTTAGTCCCAAAAAAGATATAAAAGGTACATAAAACATCCAAATATGACAAGATAACAGCATGAAACCATCAAAAATTATAGATACGTTTGAGACGTATCAAGCATCCCCAAGCTTAACTCCTGCTCGTCCTCGAGTAGGGAAGTGATAAAGAATGAATTTTTGATGCTTTCATGCTACCTAGCATAGATGTCCTTTGTAACTCCTATTATGTGACGTGAATGTTCAGATCCATTAGATTCAAAACAATAGTTTGCTATTGACATGGAAACAATAATTATTCAAGCAAACTAGCAAGGTAATCATGAACTTTCAAAATAACAAGGCCAAAAGAAAGTTATCCCTACAAAAGCATATAGTCTGGCTATGCTCTATCATCATTGCACAACAAATTTAAATCATGCACAACCCTGGTATTGGCCAAGTAATTGTTTCACACCTTTACTTTCTCAAACCTTTTCAACTCTCACACAGTACATGAGCGTGAGCCATGGTTTTAGCACTATAAGTGGTGTGGAGTGTGGTGGAGGTTGCAAGACAAAAAAAGGAGAAGATGGTCACATTAACTAGGCATATCAATGAGCTGTGGAGATGCTCATCAATAGATATCAATGTGAATGAGTAGGGATTGCCATACAAATGATGCACTAGAGCTAAGAGTATGTGAAAGCTCTTAAAGAAGACTAGTGGGTGTGCATCCAACTTGCTTGCTCACACAGACCTAAGGCAATTTTGAGGAAGCATGTCATCGGAATATACAAGCCAAGTTATATAATGGAAATTTCCCACTAGCTATATGGTGGTGACAAAACGAGAGACTCTCAATCATGAAGATCATGGTGCTTAATATGCACAAGTGTGGAAAGGTGGTAGCATTGTCCCTTCTCTCTTTTTCTCTCATTTTTTTTGGTGGGCTCTTTGGCCTCTTTTTTTTTGGTGGGCATCTTTGGCATCTTTTATTTCCTCACATGGGACAATGCTCCATCAATGATGATCATCACACTTTCAACTCAAAACTTAGAGCAACGATGACTCTATATGGAATGCCATTGGTAGTGTACCGTGACAATGATCTAGCATGGCATAGACATTAATGGAAACATGATGCTAGCTATCTTACGATCATGCAATGGCAATGTAGACATGGTGGCACATGTCATGGTGGTAGTTGCATGGCAATATATCTCAGAATGACTTTGAAAAAGCCATAGTAGGTAGGTATGGTGGCTGTTTTGAGGGAGGCTAATGGTGGGTTTTGTGCACCGACGAAAGTTGCACGGCACTAAGAAGATAGTGATGGTGGAAGGTGAAAGTGCATCTAAACCATGGACTCAACATTAGTCATGAAGAACTCATATACTTGTTTCAAAGGTTTTATTAGTATTGAAACAAAGCATTCAACGCATACTCCTAGGGGAAGGGTTGGTAGGTATAAACCATCGCGCGATCCCGACCGAACGCAAAGGATGACAATCAATAGACTAATCATGCTCAGATTTCATCACATAGCGGTTCACCATATGTGCATGCTACGGGAATCACTAACTTCAACACAAGTATTTCTAGATCCACAACACCTTACTAGCATAACTTCAATATTACCACAACCACAACTCAAAACTAATTGAGATGAATCAAACTTCTCTAACTATTCAATGCACATGAAGGTGGAAGTTTTCGTATCCCTTTGGATAACTACCCCTTTTGAGACTACTTTCAAAGCATAGATAAACTACCAAGCCACGCACCGCTGTGCTCTAAAAGATATAAGTGAAGCACATAGAGCAAAAGCATCTAGCTCAAAAGATATAAGTGAAGCACATGTGAGCTCAATTGTCTACCAAAGGATATAAGTGAAGCTCGACAAAATCACGGTGAGTGCATGTCTCTCTCTCTAGGTGTGCAGCAAGGATGATTGTGACACAACAAAAATAAAAGACTCCTACGATACAAGACGCTCCAAGCAAAAACACATAACATGTGGTGAATAAATATATAGCCCCAAGTAACGTTACCGATGGATTGAAGATGAGAGAGGGGATGCCTTCCCGGGGCATCCCCAAGCTTAGGCTTTTAAGGCATCCTTGAATCTCTTGGGGTGCCTTGGGCATCCCCAAGCTTGAGCTCTTGCCACTATTTATCTCTTTGTCCATAAGAACTTCACCCAAAACTTGAAACCTTCACAACACGAAACTTAAACAGAAACTCGTGATAACATTAGTATAAGAAAGCAAACCACCACTTCCTTAGGTACTGTAGCAAACTTAAATTCTACTTATGCTGATGTTGGGTTACTGTATCTTAAATCTTCCATGGCTAATACCCCCCGATACTATCCATAGTTTCATCAAAATAAGCAACCAACACAACAAAAACAGAATCTGTCAACAGCAGACCAGTCTGTAGCAATCTGTATATTTCGTATACTTCTGGAACTTCAAAAATTATGAAACATTACGACCGTCTGAAGAATTTGCATAGCAATCAGCAGGAAAAATAATCAACTCAAAATCTCTTATAGAAAAAAAATGAAAGTTCTTTTCGTGAGCAGAAAGTTTCTCTCTTTTCCAGCATGACCAAACGATCATCCCCAAGACTAATCATAACAGTTTTGCTTGGCACAAACACAAAAATAAACAAAAAAAACACAATCATAACAGAATTATGAAAGTGTGGAAAACATAAAACATAAAGAAAAAGGATAGATTCGTTGGGTTGCCTCCCAACAAGCGCTATTGTTTAACGCCCTTAGCTAGGCATTCAATAATGCTCTCACAAAAGATAAGAATTGAAGCACAACGAGAGCATCATAAAGCATGTGAAAATCACATCTATGTCTAACGTACTTCCTATGCATAGGCATTTTATAGGAAAACAGATTGTCAAGACAATCAATAGTTACCATATGCAAGGAAGAAGGAAGAGACAATATCAATCTCAACATAACGAGAGGTGAATTGGTAACATGAAAGTTTCTACCACAATATTTTCCTCTCTCATAGCAATTACATGTGGGATCATATTCGAATTCCACAATGTAACTATCACAAAGGATATTCTTTTCATGATCCACATGCATGCAAAGTTGACGATCTTCAAAAATATTGGGATTATCATCAACTAAAGTCATGACTTCTCCAAACCCACTTTCAATATCATTGCAAATATCATATTCATCATGAGGTTTAAACAAATTTTCAAGATCATAAGAAAGATCATCACCCCAATCATGATTATTGCACTAAGTAGTGGTCAAAGCAAAACTAGCATCCCCAAGCTTAGGGTTTTGCATATTTTTAGCATGATTGTCACTAATAGAATTTATAGTGAAACCATTGCAATCATGCTTTTCATCCAAGGAGCCCTCGTGAATCACTTCATAAATTTCTTCCTCACAATTTTCAGATTCACGCATATCAAGCAAAACTCCATAAAAATAGTCAAGTGCCCTCAACTTACTAGCAATTGGATCAACATAATTGGATCTCTTAAAGAGATTAGCAAGTGGATGAGGATCCATATCACTAGATTTTCAGCAAGCGAAGATGCAAGCATAATGAAGGCACATGGCACACAACGAACAGAAAGCAAGCGAGAGAAAAGGGCGAACGAAAAGGCAAACGAGAAAGGCAAATGAAAACGGCAAATGTGAAGTGGGGGAGAGGAAAACGAGAGGCATCTGGCAAAAAAGTAAATGCAAGAGATGAGTTTGTGAGACCTACTTGGATAGATCTCTCCTTCCCCAGCAACGGTGCCAGAAATACTTCTGCTACTGCAACAAAAGACCTTCAAATGGCGCCAGAAATAGGCGTGTTGACGGGATATTGTTCTTGATACTCCTCAGCAACGGCACCAGGAATCCTTCTGCTACAACTATGCCTTAAGGGACTTCCTAGGCAAATACGCAAAGTATTTCCCCCGTGGCCTTGGAGCCTTGGGTTGGTGTTCCCTCAAAGCAGAAAGGGTGATGTAGCGCAGCGGTGGTAAGTATTTCCCTCAGTTTGAGAACCAAGGTATCGATCCAGTGAAGGAGTATCACAAGTGCCTGCACAAACACAAAAAGCTTGCTCCCAACGCTATGAAGGGGTTGTCAATCCCTTATAAATTGTTCGCCAATTGAGAACTGAAAGCAACAAAGTAACAAAGCAAAGTAAAAGGGAAAGTGGAAACGATAGGTGTGAATAGACCCGGGGGCCGTAGTGTTTACTAGTAGCTTCTCTCATGAAAGCAAGTAGACGGTGGGTGAACAAATTACTGTCGAGTAATTGATAGAACCGCACAAAGTCGTGATGTCATCTATGGCAATGATTATATCTATAGGCATCACGTCCAAAACAAGTAGACCGATACTTTCTGCATCTACTACTATTACTCCACACGTCGACCGCTATCCAGCATGCATCTAGTGTATTAAGTCCAAAAGAACAGAGTAACACCTTAAGCAAGATGACATGATGTAGATGGACAATGTAATATCTACGACAAAGCCCACCTTGTTACCCTTGATGGCAACTACATGATGTGTGCCTTGCTGCCCCTACTGTCACTGGGAAAGGTCACCCCACGGTAAGAACCCAAAACCAAGCACTTCTCCCATTGCAAGAATCATAGATCTAGTTGGCCAAACAAAACCCAAGACTCGGAGAGACTTACAAGGATATCAAATCATGCATAAAATAAATAAGCAAAGACTCAAATATATATCATAGATAATCCGATCACAAATTCACAATTCATTGGATCTCGACAAACACACCGCCAAAGAGGATTGCATCGGATAGATCTCCATGAAGATCATGGAGAACTTTGTATTGAAGATCCAAGAGAGAGAAGAAGCCATCTAGCTACTAACTATGGACCCGTAGGTCTGAAGTGAACTACTCACGAGTCATTGGAGGGGCGATGATGTTGATGTAGAAGCCCTCCAACTCCAAAGTCCCCTCCGGCAAGGCACCGGGAAGGGTCTCCAGATGAGATCTCGCGGAAACGGAAGCTTGCGGCGGCGGAAAAGTATTTTCGTGGATCCCTTGATTTTTTTATGTATTTTAGGGAATATATAGGCGAAGGAGTTAGGTCAGGGGGGCGCTAGGGAGGCCACAAGCCTGCTGGCCGCCGCCCCCCTGGTGGCGGATAGGGGGCTTGTGGGCCCCCTGTAGCCCTCCCGGCTTGGCCCTCAAGCCCCCTGATCTTCTTCCGTTCGGGAAAATTTATTTCGGGGATTTTATTCCGTTTGGACTCAGTTCCAAAATCAGATCTGAAAAGAGCCGTAAACATAGAAAAAACAGGAACTGGCACTTGGCACTGAATTAATAAGTTAGTCCCAAAAAAGATATAAAAGGTACATAAAACATCCAAAGATGACAAGATAACAACATGAAACCATCAAAAATTATAGATACGTTTGAGACGTATCAGTCACCACCCAGCAAGAAGAAGATCCTTCATCACGAGGATCCAGCTCTAATAACCCCATCCTCATGGGGTTTATGAACCCTCAACATGATCTTTCTCTGAACCTTTCAGAAACTGCCCCTCCAACAGGAGCTCCACTTGTGTCATCTACTATATCTGAAGCTTACAGAATCACTAACCAATTTTGTGAAGACTTCCGTGTGCTTAAAGTACAGGTGGCCGTATTGGAAGCTAAAAACATAATCGTTCGGTGCATAATAGCAGACTTGAAGGACAACAAGTAGGATGAAAAGTGAAATCTTCATGGGTAATGGCATTCCCTTAGCTTGTTCCAAGCTTGGGGGAGTGCCCGGTATCTTTATTTTTATCCTTTACCTTTTATGGTCAAGTTTAGTGTCGTATCATGTCTAGGGAAATTATCTTATGAAATAGATGTTTGCATTAAGGTCTATCACTCCTTTGTGGAGAGTCTTGTATCCGTGAGCGTGCATTGTTTATGATGGAATATTAATGAGAAGTCTATTGGTTCCTTTGCTGCACTTGGTATCCTCTTCATGCAGTCGATCTTATATGTTGATTCTTATCGGAGTATTGATGTTACACATCAGGTATGGCTTTGAATACTTTATTTCATCTTGGCAAACATAGCATTGGTCATAACAACAAGCATGGGTTTTTCTAGTAGCGACATAGCCAAAACCTTTATGTTCTTATGCTTGAATGGTTATGCTGACAAGGAAGACAACTTGATGTTTTATGCCAATTCTTTATGTTATACTTTATATTTTTTGCATACAAGTCAACATTATTTGTCTGCTCTTAAAAGCCTTTGCTAGCCAACCCTTGCACTAAGCGGGAATATTGCATGTGCATCCATACCCTGAAACCTTGACCTTCCCAAGAGTCCATCATACCATCCCTATACGTGGTATTTCACTGTCACTCCTAAAGTATATTACTCACGTGCTATCTTTAAACCTTCAAATATTACTCCCTGTTTTGTGCCTCTGTTTTAGCTCATGAGGAAGTAGTAGATAATTCATGATCTTCTGATATTGGAGAAGTTTTATCTTGGGTTTGCATGTGATCTATGAGCCCCTAATACCAGAAGGGACTGGCATGAGCGCGCCCAGCTCGTAAAAGATAATAACAACAAACAAAACCTCATTCATGCTATGTTGATGAGAAATTAGAAAACTTTGGTATCGATAAACAAAGGAGACTAAGGGGATGTGATCATCCCCACTTTGGGAGCCGTTCCTCAAAACTTGTCTAGCACGAGAACTATTGGTCTATCTACTAGCATTCGTTGACAAGTCATGCACCACTCAAAAGCTTGTTTTACAATCTTGTTGATTTCGAAATCTCTAAAAATCTCTAGCACATGAGTTTTGCCTACTTCCCTCTGCGAAGGGCCAATCTTTTATTTTTACATTGAGTTAGTAAACCTACTTCTTTCTATCTTGAAAAGAGCACACATTTTATGTTGACAAAGATGCATGCATTTATATTGTTTCATTAAGAATTGCCATATCACACCTTTGTTTCCATTATCATTAAGATAAGTGAGTTGTTTGTTAAGCCTAGCTAAAGCAAACATATTCCTTTGTGTTAGCATTTTCACTTCTTGACTAATAACATGTTCTTTCAAAAAGCTTCAATTGATCTCATCAAAATATAAAAGGAAGATCAAAAGCTAAAAGTTATTAGTTGTTCTTTGACCAAGGACATGTTCGCCATGGTTTGATGAGTTTTCTTAGCTCTACTTTGGATTGTAATTGATACTACTCTTTCATAAGGGCCTTATGAGTTGAGATTGTTGTTGAGGATGGTTGAGATTAGTAGAGAAACTATGATGCTTCTTGTCTATATTCTTATTTATCGACACTTCACTCTCTAAACTTGTGGACAGGTTTACCGAGCTCAGTATTCTCTTGGGGACAAGCGAAGTCTAAGCTTGGGGGGGTTGTTACGTCCAAAATGTATAACTATTTTGTATCATAATTAGTCTCTATTCATCGATATATTTCACTTTATGATGGTGTACTTATAGTGTTTTGGCTTATTTTACACAGTTTACAACTTTCCGGTGCCGAAACACGAGACGCGGGATTCAGTGGAGAAAATAGCATGAAGAGTTGCAATATCAGAACATCTCCAATTGCGCTAAAATTTTGAGGGAAGAAGTTTCTGAACAGATCCCGAAGACAATCCAAAGAAGGCCTGGAGGGGAGCCACAGGTCACCCAGGCGACCTGCTGGTGCGGCCCCCCTAGGCCGCGCCAGGAGGCCGCCTGGGTGATGGGCCCAACCTCCGATGCTCTCCTTTGGCCTATATGTTCCACTTGACCTAAAAGATCTGGGGGCAGAAGAGTTTACGCGATTCCACCGCCGCTCTGCGGTGGAAACCTACAAAGAAGAAAAGTATTTGCAAGGTGCCTATATGTTCCACTTGACCTAAAGGAGAAGAAAGGTAAAAAGAAATAAAAGTGCAGAAAAGTATTTTTGGTGTTTTTGTAGATCTGAGTATATGATGTGTAAAATAGACCCGGGGCCAATAGTGTTCACTAGAGGCTTCTCTCATGATAGCAAGTATTACGGTGGGTGAACGAATTACTGTCGAGCAATTGATAGAATCGCGCAAAGTCATGACGATACCTAAGGCAATGATCATACATATAGGCATCACGTCTGAGACAGGTAGACCAATACTTTCTGCATCTACTACTATTACTCCACACATCAACCGCTATCCAGCATGCATCTAGTGTATTAAGTTCATAACAAACGGGGTAACGCCTTAAGCAAGATGACATGATGTAGAGGGATAAATTCATGCAATATGGTATAAACCCCCATCGTTTTACCCTTGATGGCAACAACACGATGCGTGCCTCGCTACGCCTTCTGTCACTAGGTGAGGACACCGCACGGTATGAACCCAAAACCAAGCACTTCTCCCATTGCAAGAATTATAGATCAAGTTGGCCAAACAAAACCCATAACTCGAAGAGAAATACAAGGATACGAAATCATGCATATAAGAAATCAGAGGAGACTCAAATAATATTCATAGATAATATGATCATAAATCCACAATTCTTCGGATCTCGACAAACACACCGCAAAAGAAAGTTACATCGGATAGATCTCCATGAAGATCATGGAGAACTTTGTATTGAAGATCCAAGAGAGAGAAGAAGCCATCTAGATACTAGCTATGGACGCGAAGGTCTGTGGTGAACTACTCATGCATCATCGGAGAGGCAATGGTGTTGATGTAGAAGCCCTCCGTGTCCGAATCCCCCTCCGGCAGTGCACCAGAACGGTCCCTAGATGGGATCTTGCGGAGACAGAAGCTTGCGGCGGCGGAAAAGTATTTTCATGGCTCTCTTCTTTGGTTTCGGGATTTTAGAGAATTTATAGGCGAAAGAGGTAGGGCAGAGGAGCCACGGGGGGCCCACGAGCCTGCTAGGGGGATCATGACCTCCCCCGAGACCTCCTTACTTGGTTCTCAAGTCCCCCGCGTATCTTCTGTTATGGAAAAAATCATCCCGCGGGTTTTATTCCGTTTGGACTCCATTTAATATTCGTTTCTGAAAAAGGTCAAAAACACGAAAAAAACAGAAGCTGGCACTGGGCATTGAGTTAATAGGTTAGTCCCAAAAATGATATAAAATGGCATACAAATGCATATAAGACATCCCAAGTTGATAATATAATAGCATGGAACCATCAAAAATTATAGTTACGTTGGAGACGTATCAAGCATCCCCAAACTTAACTCCTCTCGTCCTCGAGTAGGGCACTACTAGGAAAAGGGCTATAGATAATATAGACACTAATGGCGCACCAGACAAGTGGTGCGCCACTACTATATAGCAGTGGCGCACCAAGTGCAGGTGCGCCATTAGTGTGATGGACACTAATGGCGCACCACACACATGGTGCGCCACTACTAACAAACTTTTTTTTTCCAAAAGTAGTAATGGCGCACTGGGGCAGAGTGCGCCATTACTAGTTTAACTAGTAATGGCGCACCACTCACCCATTGCGCCACTACTATAACTTTTTTTGCAAAACTACTAATGGCGCACCACCAGCTGGTGCACCATTAGCAACCAGGGTTACTAATGGCGCACTTGTAGGTGGTGCGCCATTAGTAGTTTTGCAAAAAAAGTATCTCTCTGCTCCTATCGCAACCGCGAACCAGCATGAAGAGGGAGGAGGGAGGGAGTTCCACCGCGACCACGAATCAGCAGGTGAGCCGGCGGCCATGGCACGCCCAGATCCGCCCTCCTTTGGCCGTCGTCGTCGATCTCCTCTACTCCTAGCGCCGGATCCACCTCAGTCAGTCTTCATCTCGCCGCCAAGATGCGCAAGCGCGACCCCGGCATCCTCCTTCTCGCCGCCATCGTCGTCTTCTTCTCGCTCCAGGTGACCCATCCCCCTCCTCTCTGAATCGAATCGATTTGAAACCCTAGCTGACCCGTCGTCCTCCGGCAGCACGAGGGTGACTTCTCATTCCGGGAGGCGTGGTACCACCTGTTGGACGAGGGGTACCCAATCAAGCACGACGTAGACCGCCTCCCGCCGCCGCTCGTCGCCGACCTCAACGGAGACGGCCGGCGGGAGGTGCTGCTCCCCATGCACGACGCCCAGATCCAGGTCCTGCAACTGCCCGCCCACGCCAGGCTCGTTGCCGCCGACACCCTCGATGACTTCCATGAGGCGTGCGTCATGGCCGAGATCTCCCTGCTCCCAGCCAACGTCCGCGTCGCTGCCGGCCGCCGCCCCGTCGCCAAGGCCGTCGACACCGTCGACCGCTCCTACAAGCAGGCCGACGTCCGCAAGCAGGTGCTCGTTGTCGTCACCTCCGACTGGGTCGTCATGTGCTTCGACCACAACCTAAAGAAGCTCTAGGAGGTCAGCCTCGGGGACGACTTCCCCCACGCCATGCACCACCACGAGGTCGCCGTCTCCCTCACCAACTACACCCTCAAGCACAGCGACGCCGGGCTCATCCTCGTTGAAGGGAGGATGGATATGCAGCACCATGTATGCTATCGGCACCATTGTCTTATGCCTGCATTCCCATTGGTTGGTTAAAATCAGCTTTGTTTTTGCAATCTGGCTCGAGCAAGCAGTGCCCCGATGAAGAAAAGATTGCAGTGCCATATATTAACTCCGGTGGCCACTGCCCCCACTCTAGCCGACACACCGGTTCGACAGACGGGCCCCGTTCCCCCTCCCCTCCTCCGAGTCCGAAGCATGGAGCCTGAGCATGAGCTCGTCTGCAAGGTGAGGAACATCCTTTGTTTCTTTGCAAAAAAATCATGTAGATTTGCTATGTAGCTGCCGATTTGTGATGTATTGATCTTGAAGAAATATTGTGATGAATGCTTATGTATGATGTTGAATTGAGCTGCAGTATATGTACTAGATGTATGCTAGTAGTATATGTGTTTTTTTTGTTGACTTGAGGTTGTCTGATGTCTATTTTTTCTAGTGGAGTACTATAGACATAGTCGAGATGCTAATTCTATTCTTTTTCTCAGCCTATATGAAATACAGATATACTGTTACCAAGTTCCCAGCAATGATTTACAAAGGTGTTTATTTGCATGTGAAATTACATGTTCTTTGCTATTCCACACAATTGTTTATCTTCTTATTGTTGTGTTAATTGATTCATCTGCAGTTGTGCTCTTTTGACAAGGACATCCATCTTATCCAGACGGAACTACTAATTGTTGGATAACTGTTTGACATAATTTGTTTGGAGGTACATTATGAAACCTCATAAGCTCTACTTTGCTGATTCTTTTGGAGAATTTCTTAGTTACTAATGCGCTGCAACCGACTTGTGCTAACTTATTTATGTATGAATCAAAAATTTCTTCAGTGTGGCATCCGGGTTTGGCTATAGATGCGGACAAAATTATTTTGAATCCTTCTCCGTTGTATACCAGATGGCACCCTGAGCGGTCCAGGCTCGAGGCCTCGGCTCCTCCGCCCAAGAATGATTGCCATCGCATCTCGTATAGACTCCGAAACCGCGTCGTTCAGGATACCAGCAACCTCAAGGCCGCCCCCAGTCGCTACGACAATGGGTAATCTTCCTCATTCTCTCCACACCCTCAGCGCAGTCACTTCCTTGCTTAATTCTCCCTAATGTCTTGCATGCTTTGGATTGATTTTTTGATTCATGTATGGATGATTGGATATACTCAACCGAATCGATTCCATATTGTCCGTGATTTTGCTATTATGCTCACCACATGAGCCAATCTTCAGACCCCTGTCCTTGCCTCTAACTTTGTTGAACAGACCAACAACAATATTGTTGATAATAATTGGTATGAATGGGAGTTGATATAGTTTCAACTATGCGATCAAGTATGTACTAGAAATATGATCTATATGTTGCCATGCTGGTGATAGGTTATCTCTTTTATCCATCTGTATGTATTCTTAAATAGTTGGTTCAGTTGTTTCTGCATACCCTGCTTGTTAGGGGATTCTCTTTTAAAATGCTACAATTCGACATTTGTGGGAGTAACTAAAATCTGCTTGGCGCCTAGGATATTTAAGCCACATGCATTCCTCTAATCGCTTCGTTCCTCTGCATTACAATACTTTTCTTATCATGTCTCCATCTTAATTTGAGGGTCATTGGTTATGAGATACAGTTTAATGTCTGCATTACAATACTTTTCTTATCATGTTCCATCTTTGAGGTCCAAAACTGTCTGTCGTTGCAAGTTATCACCTGCCATTCAGTTCTCCGTTCTGAAGTATGACCTGTAACCTCTCACTAATGAGAGCATTGAGGTCCAAAATTGTTTTTCAATGTAAGTTATTGCCTTTTGACCCTGTATTTGTTAAAGGTTTAGTGCTTCTGTTCTAGTATGTGATAATACCATTCATTGTTAACTCGTAAGTACTAGTTTGATGGAAAACACCCAAGCAAAATATTTCCTATGTGTATGATGTTGACACTTCTGCTCTCTCAGGATAGAAATTAAGCATGATCTAACATGGAAAACTCCGGCGTGTGCACGTGTGGCTTTGGAAAACTACAACAACATGAATCAGGTTTGCTCTATTCTACTCGAGTGTATAAATATTGCATAGTTTCACTTAGAGGCAGGGTAGTCATTCAACATTTAGTTCACCAGATTGGGACAGCTTTTCTTCTTTCTTTACTTTGTCAGTGTGCCGTTTTTGTCAGTATTATTTCTTCAGTGTGGTATCCACATCCAAGGGCCAAAGAGGAGGAGTAGTAGAAGCACCTGGATGGTGTGGATCAGATGGCGCTGCAAGGGGACCGGTAACTCCAAGATGCTAGTACCCACTAGTTGTTAGACATCATTCCATGCTTAATTAGTTCCCTTCTTCCCAACGTTTTTACTTAATATATGTTCCTTGCTGTTGTAGCCGATTGGATTGGAGGGAGATATTTGGTTTTGTGATGGGCAACTCCAGATCCATGAAGGTAGCCTACATGGTCGTAGGTACTGGATCGACAACCAAGTAGTCCGCAACGATGACAAGAACACCAAGATCCAAAGGGCGCCGCCCCAGTCTCCCTGTGCTGTCGAACGCATGCCCATGTTTGTATATATTTCTCTCTCTCTCTCCCTCCTGCCACAGCTTGAGAAGGGACGACATCGGTGGCTTAGGTCCATTTCTATGAGACCGGGGAGTTTGTGAAACCTTGGTGCCAGTTTGTACATGGATATATGTCCTTGTATCTGTTCCGAATATGTTTAGTTAAGATGCAACTCACGTGCGAGAGACTTGGGTTGTGCGGAGATCATAGAAGCTTAATGTTGCCAATTAGGTATTGTATAAATATTTAAGTTTCATAAGCACTGACTTGCGAGTATGATGTTCTCCGTCTGCTTATACGAACCTGATGGTGAAGAAATGGAACTATTAGACCATTTTGTAGTTTACTTCCCCAAAATATTGCATACATACAGACTAAAGCCTTTTGATGGTACAAATAAACCAAGGGAACCATGGCCCATTGGTGATGCTTTGGAAAAAATAGATATACATAAATTTGGATTATTTGGTGCCATCATACTTATATGATTACTACGATGAGCACACACACTCCTTAACTTCATGATAATAAATGTTAGTTTCTTATTAGTAGAAGACAAATGTGTGTCAACGTGTGAAAATAACCACATAGAAACGACATTGTTAACTATGATATCATGACAATCTTTGTTTAAGATGCTCAATGCATTCATTGTTGATAAAACTACAAGCACTGGAACATAGTTCTATATAATAGCATGTGAGATGATTATAACTTTTACAGAAACTATATTGTTAACTATGATATCATGATAATCTTTTGATCAAATATTTTTAATATGCATATGAGATTTTAACAACTTGATCTGGTTCCACTTTCTTGACAAATTTGTGCAAAATGTTTTCAGGTACTCAACCTATTGATGACATGATGACTCTCTAGCATTTATGGACCAACCAACCTGTAATCATGGACCTTATTGTCTTGTAGACCATTTGGTGTTTCGAGTGTTTTGGAGCTTGCACTTTGTGCATGTAGATACAAATTTGTGTGTTCTGGACCATCTGAAATCTCTCATAGTAACCAATAATCCTTATCTTTTTGTGACTTGTGTGTTCTAGATGATTGTTAAGATGGTCAAAACTATGCTTCCTCTAGGTTAATTTGTTTGTCAACTTGTGTTCAATGTATGTGCATGTTTATAACCATATTTTCATTGTGGTTTAATATGTGCTTATCTTGAACCTTCTTGTGTGTGTGAGGATAATAATTGAATATTTTTACAGCTGGTAGTATATATTGTTTTGATTGCACATCATTTTACCAACAATTTAACTATCGACAAAGTAAATATATGTCTGCATGGGTAAATATGGCCCCCTGGGAGGCATACTAATGGCACACCATGAGCTATACTAATGGCGCACTGCTTGGTGCGCCATTAGTATACCAGATAGTAATGGCGCACCTGTGGTGCGTCATTAGTAAAAAATTCTAATGGCGTGATGCTAGTGGCGCACCTGTAGTGCGCCATTAGTAGCCAAAACTGGTGCGCCACTAGCAGGCCTTTTCCTTGTAGTGGGGAAGTGATAAAGACCAAAATTTTGATGTGGAATGCTACCTAACATATTTGTTCTTTGTAACTTATTTATTGTGGCATGAATGTTCACATCCGTAAGATTCAAAACAATAGTTTAATATTGACATGAAAACAATAATACTTCAAGCATACTAGCAAAGTAATCATGAACTTTTGAAATAACAAGGCCAAAGAAAGTTATCCCTACAAAATCAGTCTCGCTATGCTCCATCATCCCCACACAACGAATTTAAATCATGCACAACCCCGGTATTGGCCAAGTAATTGTTTTCTCACTCTTACTTTCTCAAACTTTTTTCAACTCTCACGCAATACATGAGCGTGAGCCATGGATATAGCACTATAGGTGGAATAGAGTGTGGTGGAGGTTGTGAGGCAAAAAGGAGGAGATGGTCACATCGACTCGGCGTATCAACGGGCTATGGATATGCCCATCAATAGATGTCAATGTGAATGAGTAGGGATTGCCATGCAACGGATGCACTAGAGCTATAAGTGTGTGAAAGCTCAAAAATAAAACTAGTGGGTGTACACCCAACTTGCTTGCTCATGAAGACCTAGGGCAATTTTGAGGAAGCCCATCATTGGAATATACAAGCCAAGTTATATAATGAACATTCCCACTAGTATATGGAAGTGAAAAAACAAGAGACTCTCTATCATGAAGAACATGGTGCTATTTTGAAGCACAAGTGTGAAAAAAGATAGTAGTATTGTCCCTTCTCTCTTTTTCTCTCTTTTTTTGTTTGGGCTCTTTGGCCTCTTTTTTTCATTTCATTTTTTTGGTGGGCATCTTTGGTCTTTTTTTTTCCTCACATGGGACAATGCTCTAATAATGATGATCATCACACTTTTATTTACTTACAACTCAATACTTAGAACAATAATGACTCTATATGAAATGCCTCCGGCAGTGTACCGGGATGTGCAACGATCTAGCTTAGAGTATGACGTTGGAACATCTCGCTAGCTATCTTACGATCATGCAATGGCAAAATGAAAATGACGGCTCATGTGATGAGACGGAACGGTGGAAGTTGCATGGAAATATATCTCGGAATGGCTATGAAAATGCCATAATAGGTAGGTATGGTGGCTGTTTTGAGGAAGGTATATGGTGGGTTTGTGCACCAGCGGAAGTTGCGCGGCACTAGAGAGGCTAGCAATGGTGGAAGGTGAGAGTTCATCTATACCATGGACTCACATTAGTCATGAAGAACACATATACTTATTGCGAAAGTTTTATTAGTAATCGAAACAAAGTGCTAAACGCATACTCCTAGGGGAAGGGTTGGTAGGTGTTAACCATCGTGCAATCCTGACCGCCACACAAAGGATGACAATCAATAAATAAATTATGCTCCGACTTCCTAACATAGCGGTTCACCATACGTGCAAGCTACGGGAATCACTAACCTCAACACAAGTATTTCTAGATTCACAACATCCTACTAACATAACTATAATATTACCATATCCATATCTCAAAACTAATTGCAAGGAATCAAACTTCTCTTACAAATCAATGCACTTGAATATGAAAGTTTTTATTATATCCTCTTTGTATGCCTATCATATTTAGGACTAATTTCATAGCACACGCCAATTACCAAGTTACATAGAGAGAGCACTCTCAAAATGCTATAAGTGAAGATCGAGAGTTTTTGTTTCTACAAAATATGACACCGTCGTGCTCTAAAAAGATTTAAGTGAAGCACTAGAGAAAAATTATCTAGCTCAAAAGATACAAGTGAAGCAAATGTGAGCTAAATTGCCTAACTCAAAAGATATAAGTGAAGCTCATTGAGTATTCTAATAAATTCACGATGAGTGCATGTCCCTCTCAAAAAGGTGTGCAGCAAGGATGATTGAGAGAAAAAAAATCAAAGACTCCTATAATACACGACGCTCCAAGCAAAACACATATCATGTGGTGAATAAAAATATAGCTCCAAGTAACGTTACCGATGGTTTGAAGACAAAAGAGGGGATTCCTTCCCGGGGCATCCCAAGCTTAGGCTTTTTGGTGTCCTTGAATTTGGCTTGGGATGACTTGGGAATCCCCAAGCTTAAGTTCTTTCCACTCTTTATTCCATTGTCCATGAGAACATCACCCAAAACTTGAAAACTTCACAACACAAAACTTAAACAGAAACCCGTGATAACATTAACATAATAAAACAAACCACCAACTCTTTAGGTACTGTAGTAGACTTGATTTCCATTTAGATTGATGTTATATTACTGTATTCTCACTTTTCCATGGCTCGTACCCCCCAATACTAAACATAGTTTCATCAAAATAAGCAATCAACACAACAAAAACAGAATCTGTCAAAAACAGACCAGTCTGTAGCAATATGTATATTTAGTATACCTCTGTTATCCCAAAAATTCTAAAAACTTATGACAACTAGGGAAATTTTCATATCAATCATCATAAAAAATAATCAACTCAAAATCTCTTTCTAGATAGGAATTAAAAATAATTTGGTGAGCACAAAGTTTCTGTCTTTTTCAGCATGATTAAACAACTATCACCAAAACTAATCATAAAGGTTCTACTTGGCACAAACACTAAAAAAACATAAAATCACAATCATAACAGAATTATGATGGTGTGCACTCAACAAAACAGAAAGTGAAAAGCAAAAATAAATTTATTCATTGGGTTGCCTCCCAACAAGCGTTTTTCTTTAAAGCCTTTTAGCTAGGCATTGATAATTCAATGATGATCACACAAAAGATAACGATTGAAGCACAACTAGAGCATCATAAAGCATGTTAAAATCACATCTAAGTCTAACATACTTCCTATGCATAGGAATTTTATAGGAAAACAAATTATCAAGACAAACAATGGCTACCATATGCAAGGAAGAAGAAAAAGACAATAGCAATATCAACATAACGAGAGGTGATTTAGTGATATGAAAATTTCTTCACCCATATTTTCCTCTCTCATAATAATTACATGTGGGATCAAATTCAAATTCAACAATATAACTATCACATAGGACATTCTTTTCATGATCCACATGCATGCAAATTTGATGCTCTTCAAAAATAGTGCGATTATCATCAACTAAAGTCATGACTTCTCCAAACCCACTTTCAATATTATTGCAAACATTATTATCAATATCATGTTAATCATGAGGCTTAAACAAATTTTCAGGATCATAAGAAAAATCATCACCCCAATCATGATCATTGAACAAGTAGTGGACATAGCAAAACTAGCATCCCCAAGCTTAGGGTTTTGCATATTTTTAGCATGATTGGCATTAATAGAATTTAAAGTAAAACCATTGCAATCATGCTTCTCAATCAAGGAGACCTCGTGAATCACTTCATAAATTTCTTCATCACAAATTTCAGATTCACGCATCTCAAGCAAAACTTCATAAAGATAGTCAAGTGCACTCAACTCACTAGCAAATTGTTCGTCATAATTTGGTCTTTTGAAAAGATTAGCTAGTGTATGAGGATCCATATCAATAGAATTTTAGCAAGCGAAGGTGCAAGCAAATAGAAGCCACATGGCAACACAAGCAAACATAGCAACAAAAAGGCGAACGGAATAAGAGCGAATAAAAAGGGAAATATTTTTGGTATTTTCAGAAAATCATTTTAGAAGTGGGGGAGAGGAAAACGAGAGGCAAAAGGCAAATAATGTGAATGCAAGAGATGAGTTTGCGATAGGTACTTGGTATGCTTCACTTGAATACTCCCCGGCAACGGCGCCAGAAATTCTTCTTGGTACTTCTTGAGCTTGCGTTGGTTTTTCCCTTGAAGAGGAAAGGGTGATGCAGCAAAGTAGAAATAAGTATTTCCCTCAGTTTGAGAACCAAGGTATCAATCCAGTAGGAGTATCAAGATGAGGCACCAATGAACCTGTGCAAAAACCAACAAACTTACACCCAACGCGATAAAGGGGTTGTTAATCCCTTCACGATTATTTGCAAGGTGAGATCTGAAGGAGAAGAAAGGTAAAAAGAAATCAAAGTGCAGCAAAGTATTTTTGGTGTTTTTGTAGATCTGAATATATGATGTGTAAAATAGACCCGGAGGCCATAGTGTTCACTAGAGGCTTCTCTCATGATAGCAAGTATTACGGTGGGTGAACGAATTACTGTCGAGCTATTGATATAATCGCGCAAAGTCATGATGATATCTAAGGAAATTATCATACATATAGGCATCACATCCGAGACAAGTAGACCGATACTTTCTGCATCTACTACTATTACTCCACACATCGACCGCTATCCAGCATGCATCTAGTGTATTAAGTTCATAACAAACGGAGTAACGCCTTAAGCAAGATGACATGATGTAGAGGGATAAATTCATGCAATATGATATAAACCCCATCTGTTTACCCTTGATGGCAACAACGCGATGTGTGCCTCGCTGCCCCTTCTGTCACTAGGTGAGGACACCGCACGATATGAACCCAAAACCAAGCACTTCTCCCATTGCAAGAATTATAGATCAAGTTGGCCAAACGAAACCCATAACTCGAAGAAAATTACAAGGATACGAAATCATGCATATAAGAAATCAGAGGAGACTCAAATAATATTCATAGATAATCTGATCATAAATCCACTATTCATCGGATCATGACAAACACACCGCAAAAGAAAGTTACATCGGATAGATCTCCATGAAAATCATGGAGAACTTTGTATTGAACATCCAAGAGAGAGAAGAAGCCATCTAGCTACTAGCTATGGACCCGAAGGTCTGTGGTGAACTACTCACGCATCATCGGAGAGGCAATGGTGTTGATGAAGAAGCCCTCCGTGTCCGAATCCCCCTCTGGCAGGGCACCAAAACGGTCCCCGGATGGGATCTTGCGGAGACAGAAACTTGCGGCGGCGGAAAAGTATTTTCGTGGCTCTCTTCTTTGGTTTCGGGATTTTAGAGAATTTATAGGAGAAAGAGGTAGGGTAGAGGAGCCACGGGGGGCCCACGAGCCTGCGAGGCGCTCCCTAGGGCACGCCTAGGGGGCTCGTGACCTCCCCCGAGATCTCCTGACTTGGTTCTCAAGTCCCCTCTGTATCTTCTGTTATGGAAAAAATCATCCCGGTGGTTTTATTCCGTTTGGACTCCGTTTAATATTCTTTTCTGAAAAAGGTCAAAAACACGGAAAAAGCAGAAACTGGCACTGGGCACTGAGTTAATAGGTTAGTCCAAAAAATTGATATAAAATGGCCTGTAAATGCGTATAAGACATCCCAAGTTGATAATATAATAGCATGGAACCATCAAAAATTATAGATACGTTGGAGACGTATCAAATGCTATTGAGTTTTGTTGGAGGATTATTTATATGATCAGATTGTTAATCATATTTTCATCACCTCTGATCATGATCTCTTTTATATCTTGTGAGTAGTTCCGATAGTTCTTTAGGACATGGGAAAAGTCTAGATGTTGGTAGTCATAAGATGTTGAAGTAATATGTGTTGATTGATATTTAAGCTATGGTGTTATTATTCTAGTGGTGTTATGTGAACGTCCACTACATAACACTTCGCCTTTTTGAGGACCTAGGGGAATGCATCGTGTATAAAGAATGTTTATGGTGGGTTGCCGGAGTGACAGAAACATGAACCCGAGTTCGCATACTTTTGCATGAGGAGTATTGGATCCTAAAGCTTATTGCTATGGTTAGGCTTTGCCTTAATTTCTCTCTTGTATTTGTGGATTCTTGCAAGAGGGATTAATCATGATAGTGTACTTGTCTTAGCCTAGACGGTGCACTAGTTAAGATTCACCCACATAACACTTATCAATACAAAGCATAATACTAGACAGAGTATGGCGAAAGCACTTGACTATCTCTCCCGTGTGTCCTTAGGAACGCCTTATTCTTTATAAGTTTAGTCCCTCGTCTTATCCTTTGTGTTTAATAGGATTGGGAGACTTTCTGCACCTCGGCACGATTTGCTTTACTTGCATTTATTTCCTTGTTGCTTATGCTAGAAAACCCATAAAAAGTTACCTTTCAGTACTTGCAGTTATTCCATGCTCAAGATCACTTGTCAATACCTTCTGCTCCTCGTTGGGTTCGACACTCTTAGTTATCGAAAAGGCTACGATAGATCCTACACTTGTGGGTCATCAATAGGCTCAATGCTAGAGATAAATGGGTAATTGTCACAAAAGTTTGCTAAACAAGTTTTAGATCGAGTGATTCTCCCGGATGATCCTTGCCTACTCTTGCTCGAACTCATGACAGCTTCTTGTTGGATGGTGGATCTTCCTCATCATCTTCTTCTTTGTTGTTGTTGACAATGTCATCTCCCTTAGGTGGTGGTGAGGAAGGTTGAGGTAGATCACCTCTTCCTCCTCTTCATCATGCCATGTACCGCTTGTGGATGCCTCCATGTCGTTTTGTGGTATGCCTTAATGCAAAGTAGGAGCTTACACTTGAGTTGATGAAGTACTTTCCTTCACCTCCAATGTACGAATCTTGTCGATAGGTAGATCTTGGATGGCTTCTGGAGGTTCCTTACACCCAACATCATTTGGCAGTTGTTTGACTTGCAAACCATTAGATTCATCAGACTTCACATCTACCATCTCCTCAACTTTTCGTGTGAAGCTGTTATAGACACGGTAAGTGTGAGAGTTTGATCTATAACCAAGTAGGAAACCTTCATGAGATTTAGGACCAAATTTAGAACGACGATGTTTATCAAGAATGTAGCACTTAGAGTCGAATAGTCGAAAGTATCCTACTTGGGGTTTGTTACCAGTGAGTAGCTCATATGCCGTTTTATCGAGAAGCTTGTGTAAGTAGAGTTGGTTCATGGCATGAAAAGTTGTTTCCACGGCTTCTGCCCAAAAGTGTCTTGGCGTCTGGTATTCCTCAAGCATCATTCTATCCATCTCAATAAGAGTTCGGTTCTTCCTCTCAACAAATCCATTTTGTTGAGGTGTGTACGTCGCCGAGAACTCATGTGAGATACCCTCTTATTCAATAAAAGTATCCACATTTGTGTTCTTGAACTCCGATCTATTGTCGCTCCGAACATTCTTGATCTTCACTTTTAACTAATTTTGGGCTTTCCAAGAGAAGTTCTTGAAGATCCTTTGTATCTACGACTTATCATCAAGAAAGAATTCACACCTAAATCTTGAAAAATCATCAATAATGACTAAACTATAAGAATTTCCACCGAGGCTCCTATAAGCCTTGGGACCAAAGAGATCCATGTGTAGCAGCTCGAGTGGCCTTCTTCTAGTCATGATGTTCTTCACGGGATGACTTCCACCAACTTGGTTTCGTGCTTGACAAGCACTACAAAGCATCTTTATTAAATATTACATCTTTAACACCAACCATATGATCACCTTTGATAAGCTTGTTAAGATTAACCATACCAACATGTCCTAGCCTTCTATGCCATAACCAACCTTTAGAAGATTTTGCAATAAGACATGTACGAGGTTTCGATTTTTTAGTGAAATCAACAATGTATAGATCACCTTTACGAAAACCAGTTTAGACCATGTTGTGATTATCGCGGCAAAACACTTTGCAATCAGCCTTCGTAAATAACACACTGAAACCGAAATTTGCTAATCTAGATATGGAAAGAAGATTGTAACTAAGAGATTCAACAAGCATGACGTTTTGAATGGAACTATCATGTGATATGGCCACCTTGCCAAGACCAAGTATCTTACCCATGGAGTTGTCACCAAAGGTCCCATACCTTTGTGGTCCATGGTTTGGCGTGATCTCATGAAACATGTTTTTATCTCCGGTCATGTTATCGGTGCATGCACTATCAAGTATCCACTCCTTTCCTTCGGCCATGTAATCTCTAAGGTTCACCATAAGACTAAGGATCCTCATGGTCTTATCATACTCGATGTCAAGCTCTTTGTCTTCATCGTAGTAGCCATGCTTCACATTGTCATCATGACACAAAATATCCTTGTCATAAGAATCAATAATTTCATTAGAGTTCGACTATGACAATGTTCATGTTTATGCATGTGAATGGCTTCAACATTGATATTATTAATGGTAATGACATCTCCTTTAGCACTCATGTGGTCACGAATCCCAAGTAGACATTTATGGAAGTTAGGATCATTAGGCTTCATTTTGTGAAAGGCAATAGAATTTTGGAAAATGATATCAAGATTTTTCAATGACTAGTCGGGATATCTTTTCTCCAAATCTTTCCACAAGGTAAAAGCACATTCAAAGTTCTTTATTTGATTAAGCACATATCTTGTCAGTCCCCTAATGATGATTAATAGTTTCAACATTACCAAGCATATTTACTTGATCACCATGAGTAGGATGTAAGGTATCAATGGGAGGCACATAGGGATATTCAACATACATACACAAATGGAATTCATTAAATATATCAAGTATTTCACCTTTTCATTGTCTATAATACTCCCCATTGAGAACAGACACTCTACAACTAAGATTCCCGAAACTAGGCACATCCATCTTCCTCCAATGGTGATTAACCAAGGCTATGGAGACCAAAGAGGTGATACCAATTGTTGGATCGATAGAAGGGATCTCTAGAGGGAGGGTGAATAGAATACTTGCATAAACTAAAATCCTAGCCTTTTCCCAATTTTAATGGTTGGTAGATTTTAGCAATTCTAACAAGTCTAGTGCAACCTACACATGCTAGTCAACATATATGGTACCAGAAAGTAAAGACATTGCACATGTAAGTAACTATTACAGTTTAGGAAGATCAAACGCAAAGATGACACGGTGAATTTTGGCGTGGTTCCACTAGGTGGTGCTATCGTACGTACACGTTAGCGTAGACTTCAACCCATGGAGGGTAACGGCTGTGGGATTCCACGGGGGGATCCCCCCACAAAGGGTCCACGAAGAAGAGGCCTTGTCTATTCCACCATGCTTACATCCACACAAGACTAGCCTCACTCAGGGTAGATCTTCATGAAGTAAGCGATCTCCTTGCTCGTACAAACTTCTTGGTTCAACTCCACAACACGAAGTAGGAGGCTCCGAAGCAACACCTAACCAATCTAGGAGGCACCACCCTCCAAAAGGTAATAGATGTGGTAGAACGATAAACTCCTTGCTCTTGTGCTTCAAAAGACAGTCTCCTCAATAGTCAATCACTCTCTCATAGATTTGTCATTGGTAGGAGAGATTAATTTGGTGGAAAGCAAATTGGGGAGGTTAGATATCAAGTTTCAAATCGATGGATTGGAATCTCTTGATATCAACACATGAGTAGATGGCTCTCTCTCTCACATATATGGATATGGCAAGTCTGTGTGTGTTTTGAGTGCTTCCTTTGTGATTGAGAGGTGGTGTAGGGGTATATATAGGCATCTCCAAAAACCCAACCATTACAACATTATTGCCCAACTCGGTGACACCGATGAAAGCACAGTTGCTCCCTAAGGTAGTTTTGGTAATTAATCACAACATATGCATCATTGGACTAATGAGTTTATTCAAGTATATTTCAGAAAAATTCAAAGATGCTTTGCCTATAGGATTGTGTGGAGATGCCTCTTTGATGCAAGGAAGGAACATTATTGGCTCAAGGTTCAAGCAAGAAGACTGTACATTTTATATTTGTGAGAAATCACTTTGAGTCCATAGGAAAGCCAATACTATTAAAAGGGGGTGAGGTACTATGATGAATTGGTTTCTCAAGTGCTTAGAGATAGACACCAAAAATACTCAGCCATTCTCCCACAAAATATATCTGTCCCAAGCCACATAAGCAAAACCGGTGCCACCAACATTTCCAACTTGGCCCTACCGATTTTACACTTACAGCGATCCTATGCCAAACCCACCATCTCGGTACAACCAACATTCCTATCGGTGCCACCGAGATTGTGTGACCAACTTTCTGTTGAGAAGATTTCAAGTTTCAGAATTTCTGAGTTTTGGAGTCGGTCACACCGAGATTTGGAAACTGCCCTAGGTCACCCATATCGGTACCACCGTGATTCCTATATCGGTCTCACCGAGAATACAACATTTGCCTCATTTTTTACAAGTCGATGCCACCGAGTTTTACTTTGGTTTCACCAAGTTGGGCAATAATGTTGTAACAGTTGGATTTTTGGATATGCCGACATATACCCGTCCACCACCCCTCATTCGTAGAGAAAGCACTGAGAACATGCGTACACTTTCCATTTCCTTTTTCTGAGAGAGAGCTACCTACTCATGTGTTGAGATCAAGATATTCCAATGCATCCATTTGAAACTTGATCTCTAGCCTCCCCAAGTTGCTTTCCACCCAAACAATCTCATCTACCCATGCCAAATCTGTGTGAGAGTGATCCAGTGTTGAGGAGACTATCTTTTGAAGTACAAGAGCAAGGAGTTCATCGTACTACCGCATCTATTACCTTTTGGAGGGTGGTGCCTCCTAGATTGGTTAGGTGTCGCTTGGGAGCCTCCTACTTTGCATTGTAGAGTTGAACCAAGAAGTTTGTAAGGGCAAGGAGATCGCCTACTTCGTGAAGATCTACCCCGAGCAAGGCTACTCTTTCGTGGACGTAAGCCATGGTGGAATAGATAAAGTTACTTCTTCGTGGACCATTCATGGATGGAGCCCTCCATAGACTCACGGGGCCGTTACCCTCTATGGGTTGAAGTCTCCACTAACGTGGACGTACGATATAACCACCTATAGGAACCATGCCAAAAATGCCATGTCAACCTTTGTGTTTGATCTTCCTATCCCTACCCTCTATTTACATGTGCATGTCTTTACTTTCCGCTGCTATACTCTTAGATTTTTATGTATAGGGTGTGCTGGACTTACAATAATTGCTAAAACTTGCCCACAACAAAAATTGGGAAAAGGCTAAGTTTTTATTTGGTCAAGTAGTATAATCACCTCCCTCTAGACATACTTCGGATCCTACATCAACGACATCCTATCATCCTACTCGAGCTTTGTGCACACAATCGACGATGATGACAAGCTTTGGGCTCGCGTGAGGGCAAGAGTACTTGATCATGCTATCCTTGTAACCTAAACACACTTTGCTTTTTTTGTGGGTGAAAAAGAAGTGTGTGAGCTACCTCCATCATGCTCATCCTACACTCCTTGGCCCGCCAGCTTTTCTACACCCCATTGAGTTGCATCCGTTAACTTCATCTTTCGTGTTAATGAAACAATACACGCTCTTTACGTATTCATGAAAGAAAGAAATAGGCCAGATTTGTCCACTTTCATGTGAAGATAAGTTTCCGAATAAAGGCAGAGTTATCCACTTTCATGTGAAGATAAGTTTTTGAATAAGGCCAGATTTATCCACTTTTACATAGACATTGTTGGGGAAAGTTGCATGGGAAACAAAAAAAATCCTACGCACACGAATACCTATCATGGTGATGATCATCTATGAAAGGGGAGATCGGATCCACATACCCTTGTAGATCGCTAAGCGGGAAGCATTAAGGAACGTGGTTGATGTAGTCGAACGTCTTCGCGATCCGATCATGATCCGTCCCACGAACTCCGTCCCGATCTAGTACCAAACAGACAGCACCTCCGCGTTCAGCACACGTACAACTTGGTGAAGATCTCCGCCTTCTTGCTCCAGAAAGATGGGCGAATAGGTAGCTGAATTCTCCGACACCGCGATGACAGTGATGGTGCTGGTGTTTACTCCGGCATGGCTTCGCCATGCGGGACGTATCTAGCTACGGGGTGTCGAAGTTGTGGAGGGGAGGAGGGCTGCACTTTGGCTTGAGTGCCAAAAGCCTCTCTCCCCTCCACTATATATAGGAGGGACGGAGGGGGCGCACCCTAGGGAAACCCTAGGGTTTCGGCCGGCGCGAGAGAGGGGAGGGAGGAGTCCTCCTCCAACTCCACTTGGAAGGAGGAGTCCTCCTTCCCCAAATCGGATTGGGCACCTCTCCCTGCCTTCTCTCCTACTTCGGTCGACCTAGTCCCTCTTGGGCTAGCCACCAGCCCACTAGGGGCCGGTGCGCCACCCTTGGGCCCCTTTTGGTCTTCTCCCGGGTGAATGGCCCTCCCGGTGAAATCCGGAACCCATTCGTCATTCTCGGTACTTTACCGATAATGCCCGAAAACCTTCCGAAAGCCAAATGGATACTTCCTATATATAAATCTTCGTATTCGGACCATTCTGGAAACCCTCGTGATGTCTGGGATCTTATCCGGAACTCTGAACAACCTTCGGTTACCAACATCAATAAGTCAGCTATACGGAAACATCACCGAACCTTAAGTGTGCAGACACTGCCGGTTCGAGAACTATGTAGACATGACCGAGACACTCTCCGGTTAATATCCAATAGAGGGACGGGTCGTGTCTCTCGTGCAGGAAAAACCATGCCTCTCGCTGAAGCAAAACCGTGCCTGTCACCGGAAAAAAAGAGAGCAGAAAACGCGTTTTTCCTTTTCGGGGGAGGCACGGGCATGCCTCTCGCGAAGGCAAAAATGTGCCTTTCGCGGAAGCAAAACCGTGCCTCTCGCAAAAAAAAACAGAAAACACTTTTTCCCTTTCAGGAGAGGCACGGGCGTGCCTCTCGCGAAGGCAAAATTGTGCCGTTCGTGTAAGCAAAACCATGTCTCTCGAGAAAAAAAAACAGAGAATGCGTGCCTCTCGCTGAAGTAAAACCGTGTCTCTGACAAAAAAAAACAGAAAACGTGTTTTTTCTAAAAACTGAAAATGCATTTTTTTCGAAAAAAAATTGTTTCCCGTCCAAAAGTGACGAAAGGCCGGTGAAAAACCGAAACACAAAAAAATCATTCTAAAAAGCCGAAAACACGTGCGAAAAAAATTAAAAATGTAAAATACAAAAGAAACATTCAAAACTCGACACGTGGCGGTGGCTGAAAACGCGTCAAGTAACGGCGCGAGGGTATCAACGGGAGGCTTTCGAAAAAGTCCTTGCTAACTAGTTGCTTTCCGACACGAGACACATATTCGGGAACATTGCTTCACTGCGGCCCGGGCCTTGCCGCTCCGCCCGTGGGCCACTCCCCACCACATACTTTCCCATGTGAATCTGTTTCTTTTCTTTGCCCAAACTTTCCCATGTGTGAATCTACTCTACAGTATTACCTTGAACTCGTCAGTTTTGATGATCCATATCCCTCCCTCCCTGTTTCTCTCATGTGATCCCCATTGTTTCACCACCGCGCGATGGAGGACACTCACTTAATTTGCTCTCGTGTGCTCGCCCCGATGCACCGTTCCTTCCAGTTTAAACAGCGTCACGGGCAGGCGAGCCTCGAGCGAGGGAGCGCGCTTTGTAAAGATGCTGTTCAATTAGCAGAGCATGCACTGGCCGACCATGACATGAGGGAGCACCAGCTGCAGCAGCCCGGCACGATCTTCCTCCTCAGGAACCCGCTCGTGGTCGCCTCAAGGACGATGCGCCGCGGCATCCGCGGCTTCTGCCATGGCGTCGGCTCCACGTCCACACAGCAGCACCTCCACGCTAGCATCGACCACCAGCAGCTGGCCAGCGGGGATGTCGACGCCGACGCAGCGTCGTCCTCCTTCATCACCGTGCCGTCGTCCGTCGTGGGCTCCTGCGCGGCCGAGAGCGAGGCGGCCGCCGGCGGAGGCCCGCATGCGGCAGCCGCGGTCACCCTGGAGCAGATGATCCTGCAGCTGGACCTGGAGGAGGAGGCCGCGGCAGCCAAGAAAGCGCGGCGTGTGGCAGCTGCTGTGGTGGAGGAAGAGCACTACCACCCTCGCCGCATGTCGTGCGTGAACAGCTCCGACCACGTGCTCCGCTCGGCGCGGGACGCGCTCAGCCAATACCCGCGCTTCTCCCTCGACGGCCGGGACGCCATGTGCCGCGCGTCGTTCAGCAGCTATCACGAGGGCATGGGCGTCGCTGGCCCCGTCCTCCGAGATAGCAGAAACATCCCCGCAGATAGCGACGGCGGTCGGCATGGGAGGGCGTCAGTCTGGTGCGCCCCCACCGGTGTGGGGAGCTGCAGAGCGCAGGAGTGCGGTATCGAGGGCTACGAGATGGACCTGGAACGGACACTGCGGATGCCGTCCACGGTGGCTGGGGAAAGCGTGGTGTGGTGCAAGCCCAGTGTCGTGGCCAAGCTCATGGGCCTCGATTCCATGCCCGTGCCCGTCGCAGGGCAGCGCGGTGGCATTGCCGGCAGTAGAAGGAAGGCCAATTGGGCACCGCCGGGATCGACGCTCGGCGGGGGTGTGAGGATGCAGAGACCAAGGAGGATGGGCATAGAGGAGCTGGAGAAGGAGAGGCTCTTCATGGCACTGCACGGCTACCTCGGGTCGGGCGCCAGCGCCCTACGGGCAACCGCGAGCCCCAATGTCAGTGGGTTTGGATAAGACGGGACAGTTGGGAATTCCGGGTTCCTAGCTAAGCAATTTGTTTTTTTTAGGATCAGCTAAGCATAGTTCAGTTCAGTCTTTCCAATTAAATTTAGAAGACCAGCTAGACCAGCTATAGCTTTTTATTTTGTCAAACGGTGAATTTACTTAATAACACGAATAAAGCATCAGATATCTCGAAAAAAATAAAGCATAAGATATAAACACAATGAACACACTCACTTGTGCAAAGTTAGGATGTACACAACATTAACAATCTTTTTAGCCCCGTGGAAAACTATCGGTACCATCAAAAATAGTTTTTCTTTTCAAGAAATAAGTTAATGACGCATTATATTTTTATAAAAGGCAAAAAGATATTTACAAGAAGCCCGATCAGGATGCGAACATTCTTCGGCGGCTAAGTACAGCTCCACACAACTCCTACCGTACTTAAGTTAAATTCTCACAAAATGTTGTAGTCCTCCAACACCCAATCCCGCCTGCCGCTAGTCGACAATCTCGTCTAGGACCATAGAAGATAAGTTTTGTGGTGGTTTCTACTGATCTAGCCTCTTGAAAACTAGTAATAATGTGCTTCCAAAGCGTCCAAGCCACGACAGTGGCCAATGTGTCACTAGTAAAAAATGGGACATTAGTCTTAGTTTGTATGGGCCTTTAGTCTCGGTTGGGTAACCGGGACTAAGGAATCGAGACTAAAGGCCCCCTTTTTAGTTCCGGTTGTGTTACGAACCGGGACTAAAGGGGTTCCACGTGGCCGCTGCGGAGAGTTTAGGCAGGAGGACCATTAGTTCCGGTTGGTAACACCAACTGGGACTAAAGCCGTCACGCGTCAGGCTAAGGATGTGGAGGCGGCGGAGTCTGTTGACGCAGCAGAGACAGCTGAGGCGACTGAGGCGGTTGAGTCTGCTGATGTGGCGGACACGGCGGAGGCGGCGGAGGCGGCGGAGTCTGCTGATGCGGTGGAGACGGCGGAGATAGAGCTGGATTGCAAGTATAAGGAGTTGATAGTCTTGGCGTCCAATGTGTAAGCATGATTTGTTACTTTTTCCATAGAATGGTACTTTTTGGCATCTCGCAGTTTGTCTCCCCTTCAACTGTAGGGAAGTCAAGCTCCAGCTGCTCAAATCCCTTGATAACTTCATCCACCCCGACAATAGCCTAGCCATCTGGAATCGAAGAGCAATGGTAAGTTCCATTACGTACAGGGGGTAAGGCAAAGCCGACCGCCACCTTCACCGATATGTTCATGCATTTCACATGTAGCTCACAACTCCTCTATATGTGATATCATCCATCGGGTAGCGAGGAGCCGTGATATCATCTACAGGCCGAACGAGCTCTGTGGAAGCCATGTTGATTTTCCGCTCAGATGGTTGGCTGGAAGTATCAAATGCAGGATCTTCGTGCTGCTGAGATGGGCCGGTAGTTTGCTCGCTGGTAAGTGCCTCTATTTTCTTCTGTTGCAATGCTAATTTTTCTTCTATCTGCTGCAGCCGGTCTATGTGTTGTTTCTTTTTTCTCCCTCGGCTTATATAAGTGTCATTGCAGTCGGGAAATCAAATCTTCCATGGAACAGATCCTGATATGCCTTGTGTTCGTCCATTGCGTTCAGCATTCCCGAGGGCGCGTGTGAGCTCATCGTTCTCTCTTTCGGGATTAAACTTCCCGTCCTGCACGTCCTTCATTGCAGCTTTAAGGGCTTTGAGGGGTGTTGCAAGTTGATCTTTTTTAAAAATACAGTTCCCTGTTTTTGGGTTCAACTTTCCCCCATGCCCGTAGAACCAAGTCTTTGCATGTTCGGCCCACTCCAATGTCTTTGGATCGATACCTTTATCAATCAGGTCCTTCTCAATTTTCTTCCACTTAGGCCTGGCAACCTTGTAGCCACCAGACCACATAACTTGGTGATATTCCTTCTTTGCAACATTATTCTTATTTATTTCTGACCTTTTCTTAGCTTCATCCGATGTCTTGTACTTCACAAATGAGCCGAGTGATCTTTTATCTTCTCATATGCTTTGGTGAATGTTGGAGTCTTGTTTTTGAGGAGATAGTCTTGGTGCAATCTTTTCTTCCAATTGCAGAATCGTGCATCCATCTTCTTCAGAGTCCACGCCTTGACTTTTCACTCTATAACTTTGTTATTTAGATCCAACTCTCGCGGTAGGGTGAAATTTGTAATGAGCGTATTCCAAAGCACTTATTTGGATCTATCGTTGACACAAGTAACTCCATCCGCCTTTGGCTTATTCCATTCTAGAATGATGATTGGGATGATGTCCCTAACAATAACTCTGCACCGTCTTACAAATGCTTTTGCGCTACGCCCGGGACCAATCGGTTTGCCATCTTTAGCGACTTCTTCGATCTTGAACCTTTCATTGTCACCCAACCTTTTTTCGGGCCTCATTTTATACAGAAGATCGGCTCGATCCGGAGGGCTAATGGAAGAAAGAAGTGTTAATATATGTATATAGAAATCAATTAATGCATCTAGTCAGTAGAGGCTTAATTAATATGCCTCGCCGGACTTTTTAATAATTAAGGTTCCAACACAGGAGCCGTCATCTTCTCCCTCCATTGCCTCATAGGAGCCATCATCTTCTCCCTCTATTCCCTCAGCGGAGTTGTTCAGAAACTGTGAGGTGATATCATCTCCATCGCGAATTATTTCCCCCAACATGTCTTCTTGTTCTTTGTCTGTGCCATGTTCCAGAGTTTCTACAAAGACTTGCAAGTTATTACAATGCTATAAAAATTATTAAAACAAATTTACATTTCCATGTCTATTTGCATCTTCATTAAAATATCACATTATTAAAACAAATTCACATTATATCACTAATACATCTTGAATAATCCAATTGGAACAATAATATTATGAAACAGGATATCGACTCGTCGTTCGTGAGCCACGGGCGGTGAACATCGAAAGATCGACGAGGACTCCTCTAGCGATGAACATTAAGCATTTAGAGTAGCCCCGGATAAACCCGCCGGTGGTCATTATTCCTGAGGGGATGTAGACTGGCCCGAAATATCAATACTAGTCTTTTCTACACACTTTGTCCTCACTCATGCACACCCAGGATCAACTTCCCGATCGGTCACCCATCCTACAACTACTCCAAGCCGAGCACGCTTAACCTAGGAGTTCTATTCGAATGGGCTCCCGGAAAAGAAGGAGTTCCTTATTGATATGAGTAGACTATCATCCCTAATAAGCCAAGCTTCACATACACCACTACTTAGAGGAATCAACGTCCTCGTCGGGCCACATGAGCATTCCCGCCATGTTGTGTGCCACGACGGGTCATAAACGTCATGAACAACATGACCGCACACCTGTTCGTAAAGATCCGTGTAACCATGAGGGTCGGCTCTCATACTGTTGGGGAACGTCGCATGGGAAACAAAAAATTTCCTACGCGCACGAAGACCTATCATGGTGATGTCCATCTACGAGAGGGGATTTCCGATCTACGTACCCTTGTAGATCGCACAACAGAAGCGTTAGTGAACGCGGTTGATGTAGTGGAACGTCCTCACGTCCCTCGATCCGCCCCGCGAACCGTCCCACGAACCGTCCCGCGATCCGTTCCGATCTAGTACCGAACGGACGGCACCTCCGCGTTCAGCACACGTACAGCTGGACGATGATGTCGGCCTTCTTGATCCAGCAAGAGAGACGGAGAGGTAGATGAGTTCTCCAGCAGCGTGACGGCGCTCCAGAGGTTGATGGTGATCTGATCTCAGCAAGGCTCCGCCCGAGCTCCGCAGAAACGCGATCTAGAGGTAAAACCGTGGAGGTATGTGGTCAGGCTGCCGTGGCAAAAGTTGTCTCAAATCAGCCCTAATACCTCAGTATGAATAGGAGGTAGGGGGAGGTAAGAGGCAGCCTCAAACCCTCAAGGTTTGGCCGAAATTGGAGGTGGAGGAGTCCTACTCCAATCCTACTTGGAGTAGGATTCCACCTTCCCACTTGGAAACTCTTTCCACCTTGTGTTTTTTCCTTCTCAAACCTTATGGGCCTTAGTGGGAACTTATTCCAGCCCACTAGGGGCTGGTATATCTCTTCCCATAGCCCATGAGACCCCTTGGGGCGTGACACCCCTCCCGATGGTCCTCGGCACCCCTCCCGGCACTCCTGGTACACTACCGGTGAGCCCGAAACTTTTCCGGTGACCAAAACAGGACTTCCTATATATCAATCTTTACCTCCGGACCATTCCGGAGCTCCTCGTGATGTCGTGGATCTCATCCGGGACTCCAAACAACTTTCGGTTACCAACCATATAACTCAAATACGCATAAAACATCGTCGAACCTTAAGTGTGCAGACCCTGCGGGCTCGAGAACTATGTAGGCATGACCCGAGTGACTCCTCGGTCAATATCCAATAGCGGGACCTGGATTCCCATATTGGATCCTACATATTCTACGAAGATCTTATCGTTTGAACCTTAGTGCCAAGGATTCATATAATCCCGTATGTCATTCCCTTTGTCCTTCGGTATGTTACTTGCCCGAGATTCGATCGTCAGTATCCGCATACCTATTTCAATCTTGTTTACCGGCAAGTCTCTTTACTCGTTCCGTAATACAAGATCCCGCAACTTACACTAAGTCACAATGCTTGCAAGGCTTGCGAGTGATGTTGTATTACCAAGTGGGCCCCGAGATACCTCTCCGTCACACGGAGTGACAAATCCCAGCCTCGATCCATACTAACTCAACGAACACCTTCGGAGATACCTGTAGAGCATCTTTATAGTCACCCAGTTACGTTGCGACGTTTGATACACACAAAGCATTCCTCCGGTGTCAGTGAGTTATATGATCTCATGGTCATAGGAACAAATACTTGACACGCAGAAAACAGTAGCAACAAAATGACACGATCAACATGCTACGTCTATTAGTTTGGGTCTAGCCCATCACATGATTCTCCTAATGATGTGATACCGTTATCAAGTGACAACACTTGCCTATGGTCAGGAAACCTTGACCATCTTTGATCAACGAGCTAGTCAACTAGAGGCTTACTAGGGACAGTGTTTTGTCTATGTATCCACACATGCACTGTGTTTCCAATCAGTACAATTATAGCATGGATAATAAACGATTATCATGAACAAAGAAATATAATAATAACTAATTTATTATTGCCTCTAGGGCATATTTCCAACAGTCTCCCACTTGCACTAGAGTCAATAATCTAGTTCACATCACCATGTGATTCCAACGAATCCAACACCCATATAGTTATGGGGTCTGATCACGTCTTGCTCGTGAGAGAGGTTTTAGTCAACGGTTCTGAAACTTTCATATCCATGTGTTCTTTACAAATATTTATGTCATCTTATAGATGTTGCTACTACGTGCTATTCAGAAATTCTCCAAATATCTACTCTACTATACGAATCCGTTTCACTACTCATAGTTATTCGGATTAGTGTCAAATCTTGCATCGATGTAACCCTTTACGACGAACTCTTTAACCACCTCCATAATCGAGAAAAATTCCTTAGTCTATTTAGTTACTAAGGATAACTTTGACCGTTGATCAGTGATTCAATCCTGGATCACTCTGTGTACCTCTTAACAGACTTGCTGCAAGGCACACATCAGGTGCGGTACTCAGCACGGCATACTTTAGAGTCTACGGCTAAGGCATAGAAGATGACCTTCGTCTATTCTCTTTATTCTGCCGGGGTCGGGTTTTGAGTCTTACTCAAATTCACACCTTTACAACGCAACCAAGAACTCCTTCTTTGCTGATCTATTTTGAACTCCTTCAAAAACTTGTCAAGGCGTGCATCTTGTTGAAACTTCCATTAAGCGCTTTCGATCTATCTCCATAGATCTTTGATGCTCAACGTTCAGGTAGCGCAATCCAGGTATTCCTTTGAAAAACTCCTTTCAAACAACCTTGTATGCTTTACAGAAATTCTACATTACTTCTGATCCACAATATGTCAACCACATATTCTTATCAGAAATTCTATAGTGCTCCCACTCACTTCTTTGGAAATACAAGTTTCTCATAAACCTTGTACAAACCCAAAATCTTTGATCATCTCATGAAAGTGTATATTCCAACTCCGAGATGCTTGAACCAGTCCATTGAAGGATCGCTGGAGCTTGCATACTTGCTAGTATCTTTAGGATCGACAAAACCTCCTTGTTGTATCACATACAATATTTGCTCAAGGAAACCGTCAAGGAAACAATGTTTTGACATCCTATGTGCAATATTTCATAAATAATGCAGCAACTACTAACGTAATTCTAACAGACTTTTAGCATCACTACGAGTGAGGAAGTCTCATCATAGTCAACTGTTTGATCTTGTCGGAAACATCTTTGCGACAAGTCGAGCTTTTCTTCATAGTGACTTATCACCATCATCATTTGTCTTCCTTTTAAAGATCCATCTTTACTCAATAGTCCTATGACCATCAAGTAGTTCTTCCAAAGTCTACACTTTGTTTTCATACATGGATCCTTTCTCGGATTTCATGGCTTCCAGCCATTTGTCGGAATCCGGGCCCACCATTGCTTTCTCCATAACTCATAGGTTCATTGTTGCGCAACAACATGACCTCCAAGACAGGGTTACAATACCACTCTGCAGTAGTACGCGACCTTGTCAACCTATGAGGCTTGTAGTAACTTGATCCGATGCTCGATGATCACCATCATCAGCTTTCACTTCAATTGGTGTAGGCACCACAGGAATAACTTCCTGCGCCCTGCTACACACTGGTTGAAGTGATGGTTCAATAACCTCATCAAGTTCTACCACCCTCCCACTCAATTCTTTCGAGAGAAACCTTTCCTCGAGAAAGGATCCGTTTCTAGAAACAAACACTTTGCTTTCGGATCTGAGATAGGAGATGTACCCAACTATTTTGGTTATCCTATGAAGATGCATTTATCCGCTTTGGGTTCGAGCTTATCAGACTGAAACTTTTTCACATAAGTGTCGAAGCCCCAAACTTTCAAGAAACGACAGTTTAGATTTCTCTAAACCTCAGTCTATACTGTGTCATCTCAACAGAAATACGCGGTGCCCTATTTAAAGTGAATTCGGTTGTCTCTAATGCATAACCCATAAACGATAGTGGTAATTCGATAAGAGACATCATAGCATGCACCATACCAAATAGTGCGTGGCTATGACGTTCAGACACATCATCACACTATGATGTTCCAGGTGGCATGAACTGCGAAACAATTTCCACATTGTCTTAACTGCGTACCAAAGCTCGTAACTTAGATATTCATTTCTATGATCACATCGTAGATAGTTTATCCTCTTGTTACGACAAACTTCACTCTGAAACATAATTGAACTTTTCAATATTTCAGACTAGTGATTCATTAAGTAAATACTCTTGTATCTACTCAAATCGTCATTGAAGTAAGAACCTAATGATATCCACTGCGTGCCTCAACACCCATTGGACTGCATACATCAAAATGTATCACTTCCAAAAAGTTACTATCTTGTTTCATCTCAATGAAAACAAGGCCTCGCTCATGTGGTATGATTTGCATGTCTCAAGTGATTCAAAATCAAGTGAGTCCAAACGATCCATCAGCATGGAGCTTCTTCATGCGTTTTACACCAACATGAATCAAGTGGCAGTGCCACAACTAAGTGGTACTATCATTATTACTTTTTATCTTTTGGCACTAATATTATGAACATGTGTAACACTACGATCGAGATTCAATAAACCATTGAGGGTAATTATTCAAGCAAATAGAATAACTATTATTCTTTTAAATGAATAATCGTATTGCAACAAACACGATTCAATCCTGTTCATGCTCAACGCAAACACCAAATAACAATTATTTGAGTTTCACCACCAATCCCGATGATAGAGGGAGCGTGCGACGTTTGATCATATCAACCTTGGAAACACTTGCAACACGTATCGTCACCTCGCCTTTAGCTAGTCTCCGTTTATGCCGTAGCTTTCATTTCGTGTTACTAATCACTTAGCAACCGAACCGGTATCCAATACCCTCGTGCTATTAGGAGTACTAGTAAAGTACACATCAACATCATGTATATCAAATATACTTCTTTCGACTTTTGCCAGCCTTCTTATCTACCAAGTATCTAGAGTTGCTCCGCCTCAGTGACCGTTCCCCTCATAGTAGAAGCACTTAGTCCCGGGCTTGGGTTTAATCTGGGGTCTCTTCATTAGTGCACAACTGCTTTGCCGTTTCATGAAGTATCCCTTCTAGCCCTTGCCTTTCTCGAAACTTAGTGGTTTTACTAACCATCAACTATTGATGCTCTTTCTTGATTTCTACTTTCGAAGTGTCAAACATCGCGAATCGCTCAAGGATCATTGGATCTATCCTTGATATGTTATAGTTCATCACGAAGCTCTCACAGCTCGGTGGCAGTGACTTTGGAGAACCATCACTATCTTATCTGGAAGATCAACTCCCACTTGATTCAAGCGATTGTCGTACTCAGATAATCTGAGCACACGCTCAATGATTGAGCTTTTCTCCTCTACTTCATGGACAAAGAATCTTGTCGGAGGTCTCATACCTCTTAACAAGGGCACAAGCATGAAATCACAATTTCATCTCTTTAGAACATCTCTTATGTTCCGTGACGTTTCAAAACGTCTTCGGCGCCTTGCTTCTAAGCCATTAAGTATTTTGTACTGAACTATCGTGTAGTCATCAGAAACGTGTATGTCGGATGTTCACAACATCTACAGACGACGCTCGAGGTGCAGCACACCGAGTGCTGCATTAAGGACATAAGTCTTCTGCGCAGCAACGAGGACAATCCTCGGCTTTACAGACTCAGTCTGCAAAGTTTGCTACTATCAACTTTCAACTAAATTTTCTCTAGGAACATATAAAAACAGTAGAGCTATAGCGCAAGCTACATCGTAATTCGCAAAGACCATTAGACTATATTCATGACAATTAGTTCAATTAATCATATTACTTAAGAACTCCCACTCAAAAAGTACATCCTCTAGTCATTTGAGTGGTACATGATCCAAATCCACTATCTCAAGTCCGATCATCACGTGAGTCGAGAATAGTTTCACTGGTAAGCATCTCTATCCTAATCATATCAACTATACAATTCATGCTCGACCTTTCGGTCTCATGTGTTCTGAGGCCATGTCTGCACATGCTAGGCTCGTCAAGCTTAACCCGAGTGTTCCGCGTGTGCAACTGTTTTGCACCCGATGTATGTGAACGTTGAGTCTATCACACCCGATCATCACGTGGTGTCTCGAAACGAAGAACTGTCGCAACGGTGCACAGTCGGGGAGAACACAATTTCATCTTGAAATTTTAGTGAGAGATCACCTCATAATGCTACCGTCGTTCTAAGCAAGATAAGGTGCATAAAGGATTAACATCACATGCAATTCATAAGTGACATGATATGGCCATCATCATGTGCTTCTTGATCTCCATCACCAAAGCACCGGCACGATCTTCTTGTCACCAGCGTCACACCATGATCTCCATCATCATGATCTCCATCAACGTGTCGCCATCAGGGTTGTCGTGCTACTCATGCTATTACTACTAAAGCTACGTCCTAGCAATATAGTAAACACATCTGCAAGCACAAACGTTAGTTTAAAGACAACCCTATGGCTCCTGCCGGTTGCCGTACCATCGACGTGCAAGTCGATATTAACTATTACAACATGATCATCTCATACATCCAATATATCACATCACATCGTTGGCCATATCACATCACAAGCATACCCTGCAAAAACAAGTTAGACGTCCTCTAATTGTTGTTGCATGTTTTACGTGGTGATCATGGGTATGTAGTAGGATTGCATCTTACTTACGCAAACACCACAACGGAGATATATGAATTGCTATTTAACCTCATCCAAGGACCTCCTCGGTCAAATCCGATTCCACTAAAGTTGGAGAAACCGACACTCGCCGGTCATCTTTGAGCAACGGAGTTACTCGTAGCGATGAAACTAGTCTCTCGTAAGCGTACGAGTAATGTCGGTCCGAGCCGCTTCGATCCAACAATACCGTGGAATCAAGAAAAGACTAAGGAGGGCAGCAAAACGCACATCACCGCCCACAAAAACTTTTGTGTTCTAGTCGAGAAGACATCTACGCATGAACCTAGCTCATGATGCCACTGTTGGGGAACGTCGCATGGGAAACAAATATTTTCCTACGCGCACGAAGACCTATCATGGTGATGTCCATCTACGAGAGGGGATTTCCGATCTACGTACCCTTGTAGATCGCACAGCAGAAGCGTTAGTGAATGCGGTTGATGTAGTGGAACGTCCTCACGTCCCTCGATCCGCCCCGCGAACCGTCCCGCGATCCGTTCCGATCTAGTGCCGAACGGACGGCACCTCCGCGTTCAGCACACGTACAGATGGACGATGATGTCGGCCTTCTTGATCCAGAAAGAGAGACGGATAGGTAGATGAGTTCTCCAGCAGCGCGACGGCGCTCCGGAGGTTGGTGCTGATCTGATCTCCGCAGGGCTCCGCCCGAGCTCCGCAGAAACGCGATCTAGAGGTAAAACCGTGGAGGTATGTGGTCGGGCTGCCGTGGCAAAAGTTGTCTCAAATCAGCCCTAATACCTCAGTATATATAGGAGGGAGGGGGAGGTAAGAGGCAGCCTCAAACCCTCAAGGTTTGGCCGAAATCGGAGGTGGAGGAGTCCTACTCCAATCCTACTTGGAGTAGGATTCCACCTTCCCACTTGGAAACTCTTTGCACCTTGTGTTTTTTCCTTCTCAAACCTTATGGGCCTTAGTGGGAACTTATTACAGCCCACTAGGGGCTGGTTTATCTCTTCCCATAGCCCATGAGACCCCTTGGGGCGTGACACCCCTCCCGATGGTCCCCGGCACTCCCGGTACACTACCGATGAGCCCGAAACTTTTCCGGTGACCAAAACAGGACTTCCTATATATCAATCTTTACCTCTGGACCATTCCGGAGCTCCTCGTGACGTCCTGGATCTCATCCGGGACTCCGAAAAACTTTTGGTTACCAACCATATAACTCAAATACGCATAAAACATCGTCAAACCTTAAGTGTGCAGACCCTGCGGGCTCGAGAACTAAGTAGACATGACCCGAGTGACTCCTCGGTCAATATCCAATAGCGGGACCTGCCCATATTGGATCCTACATACTCTACGAAGATCTTATCATTTGAACCTCAGTGGCAAGGATTCATATAATCCCGTATGTCATTCCCTTTGTCCTTCGGTATGTTACTTGCCCGAGATTCGATCGTCAGTATCCGCATACCTATTTCAATCTCGTTTATCGGCAAGTCTCTTTACTCGTTTCGTAATACAAGATCCCGCAACTTACACTAAGTCACAATGCTTGCAAGGCTTGTGTGAGATGTTGTATTACCGAGTGGGCCCCGAGATACCTCTCCGTCACACGGAGTGACAAATCCTAGCCTCGATCCATACTAACTCAACGAACACCTTCGGAGATACCTGTAGAGCATCTTTATAGTCACCCAGTTATGTTGCGACGTTTGATACACACAAAGCATTCCTCCGGTGTCAGTGAGTTATATGATCTCATGGTCATAGGAACAAATACTTGACACGCAGAAAACAGTAGCAACGAAATGACACGATCAACATGCTACGTCTATTAGTTTGGGTCTAGCCCATCACATGACTCTCCTAATGATGTGATCCCGTTATCAAGTGACAACACTTGCCTATGGTCAGGAAACCTTGACCATCTTTGATCAACGAGCTAGTCAACTAGAGGCTTACTAGGGACAGCGTTTTGTCTATGTATCCACACATGCACTGTGTTTCCAATCAATACAATTATAGCATGGGTAATAAACGATTATCATGAACAAAGAAATATAATAATAACTAATTTGTTATTGCCTCTAGGGCATATTTCCAACACATACCAACTTGTAACGCCCCAGACAAACCCGCCGGTGGTCGTTACTCCTCACGGGATCTGTACTGGCCCCACATATCAATACTAGTCTTTTATGTGCACTTTCCATCACTCATGTGCACCCGGGATCAACTTCTCGGTCGATCACCCATCCTAGAAATACTCCAAGCGAGCACGCTTAACTTGGGAGTTCTATTCGAATGGGTTCCCGGAAAACAAGGAATTCCTTATTGATATCAGTAGTCTATCATCCGTAATAAGACAGGCTATCACACTTGGGGCCGACGGGATGGCGCATGGGGGGCTTGCTCACCGGCTCCTATAGGACAGCGGGAATGACGCCGGTGGACGGAGGGATGAGGAGAGGTATGGGCACCGGTCGAGGAGCGCTAGTGAGGGCTCGGGCAGCACGTGGAGGAGTGCGGCGACATCGAGGCGGGCGTGCGCGCATGGAGGAGTGGCGGTGAGAGCGGATGCGCGGATGACGCAGTCGGGCAGCGTGACGGCGTCGCATGGAGGCCGGCGGTGGGAGCGATGTCGGGCGAGGGACTGGACGAATATCGGGGGAGGGAGAAGGGGGTGGTTTATATATTGTCAGGCCTTTACTCCCGGTTGGAGCCACCAATCAGGACGAAAGGGTGTTTAGTCTCGGTTGGTGGATCCAACCGGGACTAAAGGTATGCCTTTAGTCCCGGTTGGAGCCAACAACCGGGACTAAAGCTATTTTTGGCCGCAGCTAAGAGGGCGCAAAAGGTTAGGCCTTTAGTCCCTATTGGAGCCACCAACCCAGACTATACATCCAAATTATTTTAGTTTTGTTCTAGATCAAAAAAAAATTGTATTATTAGTTGGTTTTTTTATTTAATTCTTGGTTAATATTATTTTGATCATCACTAAAGTTTTACAAAAGGTTTTAAGTTGATTCTTTCTTCTACTAAAGAATATTATAAAATACTTTTTGTTAACATAATAATGTTATATTTTCTTTTTTGTTAAGTTATTATTTTAGTATTTCTCTTTGCTGCTAAGTTTTATTTAGGACAAAAACTATTTTTGTTATTTTTACTTAAGTCCGACTGTTCCCTTAGGAGTTTTTATTTCGATTTCCTTGAAGTTTTGTTTTGCTCTCTATTTGCCTTTTCTTATTGTTTTCTTTATTGCCGTATTCATTGATTGTATTTTGATTGCTAAAATGCTTGCTAGACTGAATGCTTATATGAATGCAATGTTTGATTATATAGATTTTCATTAGAGAGTGACAAATAGTTCTATCAAGTTATTTCTGAGAGTGATATAAATCTTCAGCAACTAATAACAGTCAAGTTCACTTTGACCATATGTTCAGACCTATGACTTTATTTTATTGCATTTAGTGTGACCTTCTCAACATTTCCTCTAATAGTGATATTGAATCTTGTAGTGGGTAGAAGCATGAGGTAGAGACCCCCACCATCGTCATTGAGCCCCAAGAATGTTATTTTTTATAATTCTATGCTATTCTCATAGGATTGTCTGATTTCTTAGCCCTCAGCATATCATCAACTCCCCCTTTAAATCCTTTCCTGAATTTGCGATAATAGAGCATGCTTTTCAGGTCGCCTACCAATGGATCCGCATATCTGTCTATTACCTACATATTTGTACAAGGACAGAAACATGCATTTATGAAAAATTAAAAAAGATGTCAATCTTGAGTCCTACAATAAAAATGGAATTGTAGCAAACAGAGGACTACAGAAAAATTGCTATGGAAATCATCTTGTATGTAAACCAACCTCATCAAGATTTTTAAAAGTTTCATCACCAATGGGTAGTGTTTTTCCTAGGAGAAGCAAACTTGTAATATCTTTATGGTCCTTTCCACTTTAGGTTATATCCTAGTGTGCAAAGACACCATCAAATATCTTCAAGGTAAGTGTTATGAATAATGTACCCCTGGAGCTAGGCCGAATAACTTTCTCGCCAGATTCTTCGCCCCCAGGAATTGTTTCAATGAGTTAAGATTAGATACTATTAGAAAAGGGAAAGAAGTTAATAAATAAAGTAAAGCGACAAAAAAGAACTATTCAACAGGACAACATACCTGCATTGCCTCTTCTGCCGTCAAATTCTGAAAGCGAGGATGAACAATCATCCTAGGCTTGAAATGTTTCTTCGCTTTCTTTTGTTTTCGATCCTTGTCATCCTCGGTCAGAACCATATTTTGTGCATGATAGTATGGATCATGGTTACTTCTCGAGAATAGCCATCTCTTCATTTCACTCTACTTGCATGCTAGGTAAACTATGAACCTATTTTAACTCATATGCTTAATTTTTCCTTTTAATACATCGCCTTCATGTAACTGAAGTGATTCTAGATCAAAGCCATCATGAGAATAGTTGTATCCCATAACTATGCCTTTAAACCCAGAATCAAAGGTCCAAATTATCCAGTTATCTTTTATATGCCGAAAAGTTACTTGAACAATCCTACCATTTGATATGTTGTCCTCAGTTTCACTAGAAAGAAACCATAACTCCTCATGTGGACATTGGTCGGCATAAGGGGTCCTCCGATTAGAGAAACCACATATTAGCTCCAACATTATGTCATACAATGGTTCTCTTTATCATCTCTCATGCTTTTGCTATATTCATCAATGTCAAGACGTTTAAGCAATGCCTTATTAACCATGTTATTTCATATGGAGCCACCAACCAGGATTAACTATGTATGATCAACCTTGCAAAATACATATTGAAATAATTATGAATCAAAAACATATGTGACTGTTTTTTTTGAATAGTTTATGCCAATTTCAAAATGCGGTCAAAACGGGGGGTATGAACTGTGATAACTAGGGATGGAATCTTACCAAACTTGGGACTGAAATCACTACAACTGGTGAGGGTGTATGGCCTATGCTTGTCAACCTTTTCATAATCTTCTAACATGCCTGTCTTGTCCTCCACTCCCACGATATTTCTTTTCCCTGAAAGAACTATGTGGTGCTTTCGCTCATCGTATGATATATTCACTTCCATATCTTTTATTTTTCTCGGTTTGGTAGATGATACGTCCATTTTGCATCATGCTATCATGTTGATATTTATTGCTTTATGGGCTGTTATTACACTTCAGCGTACAATACTTATGCCTTTTCTCTCTTATTTTGCAAGGTTTACACGAAGAGGGAGAATGCCGGCAGCTGGAATTCTCGCCTGAAAAAGGAGCAAGTTTGAGATACCTATTCTGCGCAACTCCAAAACCGTGAAAATCAACGAGGATTTATTTTGGAATTTATAAAAAATACTAGGCCGAAGAAGTACCACAGGGGAGCCAGCAGGAGGCCACAAGCCTGCTAGGCATGGCCTACCCCCTGGCCGCGCCTAGGGGGATTGTGGGCTCCCTGTTGGCCCTATGCCCCCCTCTTTTGCTATAAGGAGGGTTTCGTTCCAGAAAAAAAATCAAGGAGAGGCTTTCGGGAGGAATCGCTGCCGCCACGAGGCGGAACTTGAGCAGAACCAATCTAAAACTCCGGCAGGGTCGTCCTGTCGGGGAAACTTCCCTCCAGGAGGGGAAAATCGTCGCCATCGTTATCACCAACACTCCTATCATCGGAGGGGACTCATCACCATCAACATCTTCATCAGCACCATCTCATCTCCAAACCCTAGTTCATCTCTTGTAACCAATCTCCGTCTCGCGACTTCATTTGGTACTTGTAAGGTTGCTAGTAGTGTTAATTACTCTTTGTAGTTGATGCTAGTTGGATTACTCGGTGGAAGATTATATGTTCATATCCTTGATGCTATTCAATACCTCTCTGGTCATGAACATAATTATGCTTTTTGAGTAGTCACTTTTTTTCCTGAGGACATGGGATAAGTCATGCTATAAGTTGTCATGTGAATTTGATATTCGTTAGATATTTTGATGCCGTGTATGTTGTTTTTCCTCTAGTGGTGTTATGCGAACGTCGAATACATAACACTTCACCATTATTTGGGCCTAGAGGAAGGAATTGGGAAGTAGTAAGTAGATGATGGGTTGCTAGAGTGACAGAAGCTTAAACCCTAGTTTATGCTTTGCTTTGTAAGGTGTTGATTTCGATCCACTAGTTTAATGCTATGGTTAGACTTTGTCTTAATTCTTCTTTCGTAGTTGCAGATGATTGCGAGAGGGGTTAATCATAAGTGGGATGTTTGTCCAAGTACGGGCAGTACCCAAGCACCGGTCCACCCACATATCAAACTATCAAAGTAGCCAACGCGAATCATATGAACATGATGAAAACTAGCTTGACAGAAATTCCCATGTGTCCTCGGGAGCGCTTTACCTCCTATGAGAGTTTGTCCAGGCTTGTCCCTTGCTACAAAAGGGATTGGGCCACTTTTCTGCACCTTTGTTACCGTTGTTACTTGCTACTTGCTACAAATCATCTTTTCACACAACTATGTGTTACCGATAATTTCAGTGCTTGCAGGGAATACCTTGCTGAAAACCAGTTGTCAGATCCTTCTGCTCCTCGTTGAGTTCAACACTCTTACTTATCGAAAGGACTACGATAGATTCCCTATACTTGTGCGCCATCAAGACTCTTTTCTGGCGTCGTTGCCGGGGAGTGAAGCGCCTTTGGTAAGTGGAATTTGGTAAGGAAACATTTATATAGTGTGCTGAATTTATTGCCACTTGTCACTATGGAAACTAATACTTTGAGGAGCTTGTTTGGGGTATCTTCACCTCGAACGGAAATACAAGGAGTTTCTCATCAACCTGCTGCACCTACTAAAAATATTTGCAATGAATTTCCTTCGGGTATGCTTGAGAAACTGTTGGCTAATCCTTTTACAGGAGATGGAACATCACATCCCGAATTGCATCTAATCTATGTAGATGAAGTTTGTGGTTTATTTAAGCTTGCAGGTTTGCCCGAGGATGAGGTCAATAAGAAGGTCTTTCCCTTATATTTGAGGGATAGAGCATTTACATGGTATAGGCTATGTGATGATACTGGATCATGGAACTACAACCGATTGAAATTGGAATTTCATCAAAAGTTTTATCCTATGCATCTAGCACATCGTGATCGGAATTATATTTATTGTAACATCCCAAAATTGTAAATTTTGGAATGTTAATATAATTATTAGATTGATTGTTTGTTTGTTTGCAAAGTGACTGAAACTTGTGTGAAATTTGAAACTTTTCGAAACTTTTGAATGAGAGGGAATAAAATGACTTTCCCCTTCTCCGGTGAATTCAAATTCAATCTTTTAAAAGCAAAGAGAGAAGAAGACATGACTTCTTCAACTATAAAGAATTTGAACGGAGATATTTACATTTGAATTCCCTTGCATTTTTATTTTTTTTCTTCATGCAAGAAATGCCGGGAAATACTTTCTGTCAAACAGAAAAGAGAGGAGGAAAATGACCCTCCAAAGTGCGGGCAAATTTCAGAAATATTTGAGCCAAGAAAACCCAAAGATTATTTGCAAAAATATTTGCCACAAGAAATAAAGCAATTTAGGGAATTTCTGAAAAAAACATTTTTTTAAAGTTTTTATTTTTGCTTTGAAAAAATGTTATTCGGGTAGAGGATATTTTTCTGATTTTTTGGTATATAATACCCTATATTAATATTTTGATTTATTTCCTTTTTATTAGCTTTTGTTTTCTGTTTCAGAAAAAGTTAGAAATTAGGAAGTTTTTTTTTTCTTTTAGCCGCCGCCCCCGAGCGCATAATAGGCCTCGACCGAATCCCGTGTCCAAGGGATCTGAATCCCTTAGATCCAGGCCAACCGACCCCTCCTTCCCGCCTCCCTCTCACTTCCCAGTGGGACCCACTGGCCGAACCCACTCCCCCGTCGCCCTTCTCCTTCCTCCCCCTTCCTATTTTCTGCCCGAGACCGAGGCTGCCCGCAGAACTCGGGATTCCTCCCCGATTTCCACCTCTCTCCTTCCTTCCTCTCCCCCAGCCCTATATATACTCCCCCGCCCCCGGCCGCCCCGTTCCCACCCTCGCCGCCACCCCGCCCCGTCCCCTCGCCGCCCGTGCCTACCTCGCCGGAGCAGCCCGAGCTGCTGCACTTTCGGCCTACTGGAGCAGCGCCCCAGCGCCCCTCTCCGCTCCGCCCGAGGCCCCCCTTCGCCGGAGGACCACCACCGCCGCCTCCCCGACATCTCCACCGCCCCCCCGGAGCTCCCTCCCCCTCGCCGGCAACGTCACCCCCGCCGGAGCAACCCCTCCCAGCCACGGTACTCCCTCCATCTCCCTGTTATTTCTCTTTTATTGTTTTGTAGCCATTAGATCTCTACCGAATGGTGTAGATTAGATCCCTAGAATAACCTTTCGGTTTAGGTTAGAAAACCAACGGTTTTTAGTTCACTTATTCTTTTAGCCAGCGAGTTTGTTAGCTTCGGCCGTTTTCTCCTAGCCTTGCAAAAAACGCCCCCTCGGCCTATAGCAACATGCCACGTGTACCCTCTGCTAGTTACTAGTTAGCTTCAGTTTTTCTGTCTAAATTGCAAAAACAGAAAGTTTCAATTTCGTTTAGCCCACAACATTTGATCCCGAAGTCCAATGACCTTGATTCTTTTCCAGTAGCTCAAACATTTCCTGTAGTTTTTAAAAACATATAATTTGTCTATTTTTGAAATTTTCAAATATAAGTTAGATCAGATTTAGTTTAAACCTTGTTTTTCTTATTCCAGGAGTTTAAAAATAGCTTTCAAATTGATTCCTTTTGGTACTGATCACTAGTGATCTTATGTATCAGTGGTAAAAATTTCAGATTTGTTTGAGTATTTTAGCTCATTATTTCATGTGAAACAATTTATGTTTCACCTCTTTTAGGATTTCGGCTAATTCCTTTCCTATTTTCGTTTTAAAATATTTTCTTTATTATTTCAGAAAGATTATTATTGTTTTGTTTATGTTAGTTAACAGTAGTTTTGCAACAAGTTTTTATTTTAGTTTTATTTGTTTTCATGAAATCAATTCTAGTTCCTTAGTAACTTGCAATTGGTTTCACCGCTGTTTCAAATCCCGTTTGGGAATACTTTCAAAAAAAATTGTGAAAAATACCTTATTTTATCTTAGTTAGATTTATATCTTAGTTCCTTGTTATTATTTTCTGTTGGACAAAAATCATTTAGTGTTTGATGTAGTAGAGGAGTCTCTAGTCTTATTTGAAGTTTCCTTCGGATTTCTTATTGACTCTCTCCTTTGTTTTGATTGCTAGAATGATTGCTAGTATGAGTGCTTATGTGAATGATATGTTTGTTATATAGATTTCATCGGAGAGTGACGAGTAGTCTATCAAGTTATTTCTCGAGAAATTCTTCTTCGTCAACATCGCCAGGCAAGTCATTTGATCATGTATCACCTATGTTTTATGCATCGTAGTTCTACCATCCTATGCCCAATTGCATGCTGACTAGGTACTTGGAAATTATGGTTACATATTGTAGTATCATGTGGTAGGCACCCAACAACCCCGTTACTAGGCCCGGGACGACAAATTTCATATTGCTATGCTTGAGTAGACGGGATTTCGGTTGAGTGCATAACACGAGTGATGCGAGGTTGATTAAATAATCAAGACCGGTTAAGACAAGATTTTCAAGACCTCGGACGCAATGCAACTCTAGGTGAAGGACGGTTGATCGGCTCCCTGGAGAACCCAGTGGATGACCCGGGATGCTGGAGTGGCCATGACATCCTGCGGAAAGCTTCACCCAGGCTCAAAGAGACGGACGGATATTTTCAAGACCCAAGGCTTACCTGCACAGCCACAAGTCATTATGGGCTCTGGCTTGGTTGGACAACGCGGCGAATCTGGACAGGCGGTGCTAGCAGATGTAGAAGAACGGTAGGATTGGATGGGCACCGACAGGGATTCAGAGGGACCCGTTGAAAGACCATGTTTTGATAATCCGGTCTTCAAACACCCTGAAGTGCGAGGACATACACGGAGGCGATCAAATCTTGTGGGGAACGTGTGCAAAACTCTGCAGAGTACTCAAACCTAATCGATTAGCCGTGTCCACGGTCATGGACAACTTGAGACAAAGGAACTGAAGTTATCTAGATTTCTCAACACCATTATATATATTTGATGAGGGTAATTATTGACAACTCGGGTACGAGAACTGGTTGGCGGAACCATCTCGTTAACAACCAACAATGTAGTAACATTTTTCTTTTAGCCCCTCTTGTTGTAGCAGAAAACTGGCCTCTCGCGAAAAACTCATAGCCTCACCTGCCATATATGCATATAGTATAGATGATTACTTTTCACCCCTCTCTTATGTGACTTGCCGGCATATTCAGTATGCCGACCTACACGGCTGCAACGTCTTATGTTGCAGATATTTTTCTTCGACGAGTAAGAGTACGATTCAGGGTTACGGTCTACACTCAACTTGCCGTTGGTGTTTATTGGGACTCCACTCCCTTGACTGCTTCCGCTGAAATAATTAAGGTATATATCAGTGTGACGTTATTTACATGTGATTGCACTTTGATATATACATTGATGTACTGTGTGTGCCAGCATACTGATCCAGGGATGGCACAGAAACACAGAGGCTTGACTCGTCTTGAGTCGGGTCGCCACAGAGATGGTATCAGAGCACATGTTGACTGTAGGACGTGACCCTAGAAACTGGAAATCCCTTAGGGAAGAATCTCTCAAAAAAATTATTTTCAGGAACATCCTTTACTTCTCATCCCTTCTGATTTAATCAAACGTTCTCTCTCACGTCAAGTAGTTAGACAATACCCTTACCCCTTTGACCACATGAAGAATCAACGGAGTTCTACTTCAAAGTAAAGAGGATTTCACCATGCATTTGAAGAATTGGAGCTACACCCATTGAAGACTCTCAAGACCCGAAGAATTCGAAGACCGTGAAGCGTTCGAATATTTATATGACCATTAGAAGTCCAAACCCCTGTTATATACCCACGTTAGTTACGATGATTTGTGAGTCGTCATTGGTGTGTGTTTTCCGACGGCCACTACTAAAACCTATTCTCAAAAATATTGTTTGTATTGTGTGTATCTCCCTCCCTCTCTTACCCGTCTCATCCCCAAAACCTCAACCCTACCAGATGGAGTATGAAGCTGGACTTGTAGTCTCTGGACCAATGACCCGACTGGAGGCTGACATATGGATTCAGAACATGGAGAACCACTTCGGGAGCAACTTGATCTCAAGGAAGTATGAAGTGGAACACGCTCTTCAGTACTTTACACAAAGTGCTGCAATCTCGTGGAAAATGCACCATGCCATACAAGGATTTAGTGGAGCAGAAACTTGGGACGAATTCAAGAAGACTATGTTAAGATCCCTTCTCATTCCGAAGTGCTATGATAATCCGAAGGAGAATACTTGGGCATGCAAGATCTGTGGAGAAATAGGACACACCCAGGAAGAACACCAGGATGGATGCACTCATTGTGAAGAAAATCACCCAGCTGAGGAATGCCCAACCAGTCAGGTGACTTGTTTCTTGTGTGAAGGAACCACCCACTACCCAGCTCAGTGTCACATTTACCCCAAGGTGCAACAAGTTGTCAAGCGGCAGAAAGAAGGAATGAAGGAAACACTCAAGAAGAAGATTCTAGAAGAGCCGGTGATGAACGAAAATATTGAAGACCCTGATGGACAAGGTCTGACCAGATTTTTCTCCAATGCATGCTACTCATGTGGAGAAGAAGGACATTATTCACAGGACTGCACGAAGAGAAGCCAAGAGTATCTGGGAAACTTCCCCACGGAAGAAGTGGAGTTTGATCCACTTGAAATAGAAGAACTGGCCAAAATAAAGGAGTCCGGAAAGAAGAACAAGTACCCTCGGAAGAACCAAATCTCTGCAGACATAGACCTGAGTCATGTCAGATGTTACAAGTGTATGAAATTTGGCCACCACAAATACATGTGCTCAGGAAGGAAGCCGGGAACCCAAGGAGCAAAAGCAGAAGCTAAGAAGCCTCGAGACTTGTCAGAAATCATTTGCTTTTGTTGCAAGGAAGCAGGACATTTTGCCAGCAATTGTCCGCAAAGGAAGAAAGCTAGAATGGAGTAGTTAAGTTTTGACCATGGCAATAAGTGTGATCCGAAGCACTCTTATTTTTCATTGAGATCATGGAGTGAAATTTTTGTAACAGAAGTCCCTGAGATTGTAATAACATCATGAATTAATGGAATTTATTGTCTCATGATTGTCTATGTTGAAAATGTATGCGTTGTTTCTCTACGAGCAAAGATCTCTGAACAATTATGAGGATATGAGAAAAATATGGTCTATGCAGGCATGAGTATAATTCATTTAAGTGTGGTAGTAATCGGTAAACCCACAGGATCCACTGAGTAGGAATGAACCAGGAATACTGGAGTGAAGTACGTGCGGAGATGATGGAGATGAAACTCATGACCACCATAATGAAGCAAAAGATGGATGATTTCAAGGAGCACCTCGGAAAGTTCGAGTGGAACTAAGTACCTCCAAGAGAGGTAGATGAATAAAGTTGGCAGAAATGCTCGACCATACCGAACCATGTGGATGGCAGCATTTGTAATAGAGTACTTTTGAATTGGAGTTTTTGATAAGAAATTAAGGATGTAATAAAGGATTGATTATGAAATGAATATGATTTATGGAAGAAGCTATGATGGATCAGCAAACGTTTTCTTAGGAGCATACGACAACCTGAGAGTTGTGAAGATACGATAGATGTTTCGTTCAGCTTGCAGAACCAAAGGATTATCCGAACTTTGTTCGTGGACAAGAGAAATTCTGCAACGCTTGTGAGGATGCCCAAGTGTTAGAACGCGAGATTCGCTAAACCTTATACAGAGAAAACATTTGGGTGCGGAATGGATTGATCACCATGACGACTTACTCTTAACATTTATCTTGCTATTGGGAATGGTAAATCTGAGAGACTTACCCATAGTGAGAGACGACGTTCTTTGAAGCTTTTGTTTAAGCCTTAGAGTGGTATAAGAAAAGCCCATGTACATGGCACTTGTTGTCACGCGTAGGAAATTTTACGGTGAGGATGAAACCAAGACCCCTCTTTCTGCAGGATAACCACAAACGGTAGACCACCATGAGAACCATCGATATGTTATTTAGAATTGACCACAAGACTGTCAGTTAAGAAGACCCAGTGACGGAAGAAGCTTATATAACGGGAGAGCATCACCAAAGGATTTAATATGAAGACTGTGCGATGTCAGTTGCCAAAACCCCAGAGGATCGTTAAAGCATTTTGAGGGACCAGTATCTCTCATTTTAAGTGTGGTAGCATCCCACCTTGCGGGAGATTGGAATTGTTACAAGACCCCCGAACCCTAACCTTTCTTTCTAGCCTCTTCGAATCTCGAGGACGAGATTCATTTTAAGTGTGGTAGTTTGTAACATCCCAAAATTATAAATTTTGGAATGTTAATATAATTATTAGATGATTGTTTGTTTGTTTGCTGAGTGACTAGAACTTCTGTGAAATTTGAAACTTTTCGAAACTTTTGAATCAGAGGGAATAAAATGACTTTCCCCTTCTCCGGTGAATTAAAATTCAATCTTTTAAAAGCAAAGAGAGAAGAAGACATGACTTCTTCAACTATAAAGAATTTGAACGGAGATATTTACATTTGAATTCCCTTGCTTTTTTATTTTTTTTCTTCGTGCAAGAAATGCCGGGAAATACTTTCTGTCAAACAGAAAAGAGAGGAGGAAAATGACCCTCCAAAGTGCGGGCAAATTTCTGAAATATTTGAGCCAAGAAAACCCAAAGATTATTTGCCAAAATATTTGCCACAAGAAATAAAGCAATTTAGGGAATTTCTGAAAAAACATTTTTTTAAAGTTTTTATTTTTGCTTTGGAAAAATGTTATTCGGGTAGAGGATATTTTTCTGATTATTTTGGTATATAATTCCCTATATTAATATTTTGATTTATTTCCTTTTTATTAGCTTTTGTTTTCTGTTTCAGAAAAAGTTAGAAATTAGGAAGGTATTTTTTTTTCTTTTAGCCGCCGCCCCCGAGCGCATAATAGGCCTGGGCCGAATCCCCTGTCCCCGGGATTTGAATCCCTTAGATCCAGGCCAACCGACCCCTCCTTCCCGCCTCCCTCTCACTTCCCAGTGAGACCCACTGGCCGAACCCACTCTCCCGTCGGCCTTCTCCTTCCTCCCCCTTCCTATTTTCTGCCCGAGACCGAGACTGCCCGCAGAACTCGGGATTCCTCCCCGATTTCCACCTCTCTCCTTCCTTCCTCCTCCCCTGGCCTATATATACTCCCCCGCCCCCGGCCGCCCCGTTCCCACCCTCGCCGCCACCCCGCCCCGTCCCCTCGCCGCCCGAGCCTACCTCGTCGGAGCAGCCCGAGCTGCTGCACTTTCGGCCTACTGGAGCAGCGCCCCAGCGCCCCTCTCCGCTCCGCCCAAGGCCCCCCTTCGCCGGAGGACCACCACCGCCGCCTCCCCGACATCTCCATCGCCCCCCCTGGAGCTCCCTCCCCCTCGCCGGCAACGTCACCCCCGCCGGAGCAACCCCTCCCACCCACGGTACTCCCTCCATCTCTCTGTTATATCTCTTTTATTGTTTTGTAGCCATTAGATCTCTACTCAATGGTGTAGATTAGATCCCTAGAATAACCTTCCGGTTTAGTTTAGAAAACCAATGATTTTTAGTTCACTTATTCTTTTAGCCAACGAGTTTGTTAGCTTCGGCCGTTTGCTCCTAGCCTTGCAACAAACGCCCCCCGGCCTATAGCAACATGCCACGTGTACCCTCTGCTAGTTACTAGTTAGCTTCAGTTTTTCTGTCTAAATTGCAAAAATAGAAAGTTTCAATCTCGTTTAGCCCACAACTTTTGATCCCGAAGTCCAATGACCTTGATTCTTTTTCCAGAAGCTCACAAATTTCCTGTAGTTTTTAAAAACATATAATTTGTCTATGTTTGAAATTTGAAAATATAAGTTAGATCAGATTTAGGTTAAACCTTGTTTTGCTTATTCCAGGAGTTTAAAAATAGATTTTAAATTGATTCCTTTTGGTAATGATCACTAGTGATCTTATGTATTAGTGGTAAAAATTGCAGATTTGTTTGAGTATTTTAGCTCATTATTTCATGTGAAACAATTTCTGTTTCACCTCTTTTAGGATTTCGGCTAATTCCTTTTCTATTTTTGTTATAAAATATTTTCTTTATTATTTGAGAAAGATTATTATTGTTTTGTTTATGTTAGTTAACAGTAGTTTTGCAACAAGTTTTTATTTTAGTTTTATTTGTTTTCATGAAATCAATTCTAGTTCCTTAGTAACTTGCAATTGGTTTCACCGCTGTTTCAAATCCCGTTTGGGAATACTTTCAAATAGTTTTGCGAAAAATACCTTATTTTATCTTAGTTAGATTTATATCTTAGTTCCTTGTTATTATTTTCTGTTGGACAAAAATCATTTAGTGTTTGATGTAGTAGAGGACTCTAGTCTTATTTGAAGTTTCCTTCGGATTTCTTATTGACTCTCTCCTTTGTTTTGATTGCTAGAATGATTGCTAGTATGAGTGCTTATGTGAATGATATGTTTGTTATATAGATTTCATCGGAGAGTGACGAGTAGCCTATCAAGTTATTTCTCGAGAAATTCTTCTTCGTCAACATCGCCAGGCAAGTCATTTGATCATGTATCACCTATGTTTTATGCATCGTAGTTCTACCATCTTATGCCCGATTGCATGCTGACTAGGTACTTGGAAATTATGGTTACATATTGTAGTATCATGTGGTAGGCACCCAACAACCCCGTTACTAGGCCCGGGACGACAAATTTCATATTGCTATGCTTGAGTAGACGGGATTTCGGTTGAGTGCATAACACGAGTGATGCGAGGTTGATTAAATAATCAAGACCAGTTAAGACAAGATTTTCATGACCTCGGACGCAATGCAACTCTGGGTGAAGGACAGTTGATCGGCTCCCTGGAGAACCCAGTGGATGACCCGGGATGCTGGAGTGGCCATGACATCCTGCGGAAAGCTTCACCCATGCTCAAAGAGACGGACGGATATTTTCAAGACCCAAGGCTTACCTGCACAGCCACAAGTCATTATGGGCTCTGGCTTGGTTGGACAACGTGGTGACTCTGGACAGGCGGTGCTAGCAGATGTAGAAGAACGGTAGGATTGGATGGGCACCGACAGGGATTCAGAGGGACCCGTTGAAAGACCATGTTTTGATCATCCGGTCTTCAAACACCCTGAAGTGAGAGGACATACACGGAGGCGATCAAATCTTGTGGGGAACGTGTGCAAAACTCTGCAGAGTACGCAAACCTAATCGATTAGTCGTGTCCACGGTCATGGACAACTTGAGCCAAAGGAACTAAAATTATCTGGATTTCTCAACACCATTATATATATTTGATGAGGGTAATTATTGACAACTCGGGTACGAGAACTGGTTGGCGGAACCATCTTGTTAACAACCAACAATGTAGTAACATTTTTCTTTTAGCCCCTCTTGTTGTAGCAGAAAACTGGCCTTTCGCTAAAAACTCATAGCCTCACCTACCATATATACATATAGTATAGATGATTACTTTTCACCCCTCTCTTATGTGACTTGCCGGCATATTCAATATGCTGACCTACACGGCCGCAATGTCTTATGTTGCAGATATTTTTCTTCGACGAGTAAGAGTACGATTCAGGGTTACGGTCTACACTCAACTTGCCGTTGGTGTTTATTGGGACTCCACTCCCTTGACTGCTTCCGCTGAAATAATTAAGGTATATATCAGTGTTACGCTATTTACATGTGATTGCAGTTTGATATATACATTGATGTATTGTGTGTGCCAGCATACTGATCCAGGGATGGCACAGAAACACAGAGGCTTGACTCATCTTGAGTCGGGTCGCTACATTTATAATTTTTGGCCTCGTGATGGAGAAAGCATCACTCAAGCTTGGGGGAGGCTTAAATCAATGTTATATTCATGCGCCAACCATGAGCTCTCGAGAGAAATTATCATTCAAAACTTCTATGCTCGGCTTTCTCATGATGATCGCACCATGCTTGACACTTCTTGTACCGGTTCTTTTATGAAGAGAGATATTGACTTCAGATGGAATTTATTGGAAAGAATTAAATGCAACTCTGAAGATTGGGAGTTTGATGAAGGTAAGGAGTCACGTATGAATCTCAAGTTTGATTGCGTTAAATCCTTTGTTGAAACAAATACTTTTTGTGATTTTAGCGCTAAATATGGACTTGACTCTGAGATAGTAGCTTCATTGTGTGAATCATTTGCTGCTCATATTGATCTCCCTAAAGAGAAGTGGTTTAAATACCATCCTCCCTTAGAAGTCAATGTAGTTAAACCCAATCCAGTTGAAGAGAAAGTCATTGCCTATAATGATCCTATTGTTCCCAGTGCTTACATTGAGAAACCACCTTTCCCTGTTAGGATAAAGGATCATTCTAAAGTTTCAACTGTGATACTTAGGGGCTACATTAGAACACCTACACCCCTGAGAAAATTAGAGTTGAACCTAGCATTGCTATTATCAAAGATCTCTTGTCCGACAATGTTGATGGCCATGATATTCACTTCTGTGAAGATGCTCCTAGAATTGCTAAACCTCATGCTCGAGACAAACATAGGCCTGTTGTTGGCACGCCTGTTGTTTCTGTTAAGATAGGAGATCATTGTTATCATGGTTTATGTGACGTGGGTGCTAGTGTTAGTGCAATACCTCAATCCTTATATGATGAAATGAAAGACGAGATTGCACCTGTTGAGATGGAACCTATTGATGTCACTATCCAGCTTGCCAATAGAGATACTATCTGCCCTTTGGGAATTGTTAGGGATGTTGAAGTCTTGTGTGGTAAAACGAAATATCCTGTTGATTTTCTCATTCTTGCTACCACACAAGATAGCTTTTGTCCCATCATATTTGGCAGACCTTTCCTCAATACTGTCAATGCTTATATTGACTGTGAGAAGCAAACTGTCACTGTTGGCTTTGAAGGAGTGTCACATGAGTTTAATTTCTCCAAGTTTGGTAGACAACCTCATGAAAAAGAGTTGCCTAGTAAGGATGAAATTATTGCCCTAGCTTCTATTGTCGTGCCTCCTACTGATCCTTTAGAGCAATACTTGCTTGAGCATGAAAATGATACGCACACGGATGAAAGGGATGAGATAGATAGAGTTATCTTTGAACAATATCCTATCCTTAAGAATAATTTTCCTGTTGAACTGCTTGGAGATCCACCCCCACCAAAGGTGATCCTGTGTTCGAGCTCAAACAGTTGCCTGATACTCTTAAGTATGCTTATCTCGATGAAAAAGAGATATCCTGTTATTAGTAGTGCTAGCCTCTCCGAGCATGAAGAAAAGAAGTTACTAAAAACTCTGAGGAAGCACCATGCTGCTATTGGATATAGTCTTGATGATCTTAAGGGCATTAGTCCCACTCTATGCCAGCACAAGATTAAAACCGATCGTTATTCCAAACCAGTTGCCGATCATAAACGGAGATTAAATCCTAAGATGAAAGAGGTAGTAAGAAAAGAAATACTAAAGCTCCTGGAAGAAGGTATTATCTATCATGTTGCTCATAGTGATTGGGTGAGTCCGGTGCATTTCGTCCCTAAGAAGGGAGGTATTACTGTTGTCCCTAATGATAAGGATGAATTGATCCCACAAAGGATTATTACTTGCTATAGGATGGTGATCGATTTTGGGAAATTGAGTAAAGCCACTAGGAAAGATCATTACCCTTTGCCTTTTATCGACCAAATGCTAGAAAGACTATCTAAACATACACACTTCTGATTTCTAGATGGTTATTCTGGTTTCTCCCAAATACATGTTGCACAATCTGATCAGGAGAAAACCACTTTCACCTGCCCTTTCGGTACCTTTGCTTACAGACGTATGCCTTTTGGCTTATGTAATGCACCTGCTACCTTTCAAAGATGTATGATGGCTATATTCTCTGACTTTTGTGAAAAGATTGTTGAGGTTTTCATGGATGACTTCTTCATTTACGGGTCTTCTTTTGATGATTGCCTCATCAACCTTGATCGAGTCTTGCAGAGATGTAAAGATACAATCTTGTCTTGAATTGGGAGAAGTGCCACTTTATGGCTAATGAAGGCATCATCTTAGGACATAAAATTTCTGAAAGAGGTATTGAAGTCGATGAGGCTAAAGTTGATGCGATCGACATAAAGTTTCCTTGGTCATGCTGGTTTCTATAGAAGGTTCATTGAAGACTTCTCTAAGATTTCTAGGCCTCTTACCAATCTCTTGCAAAAGGATATTCCTTTTGTTTTTGACGATGATTGTGAGGAAGCCTTCAAAATACTTAAGAAGGCCTTGATAACTGCGCCTATTGTTCAACCACCTGATTGGAACTTACCTTTTGAAATCATGTGTGATGCTAGTGATTATGCTGTTGGTGTTGTCCTAGGACAAAGAGTTGATAAGAAGTTGAATGTTATTCACTATGCTAGTAAAACTCTAGACAGTGCCCAAAGAAACTATGCTACTCCTGAAAAGGAATTTTTAGCAGTCGTGTTTGCATGTGAAAAGATCAGGTCTTACATAGTTCAATGTCACTATTCACACTGATAACGCTGCTATTAAGTACCTCATGGAAAAGAAAGACACTAAACCTAGAATTATCAGATGGGTTCTCTTGCTACAAGAATTTGATTTGCATGTTGTCGACATGAAGGGTGCTGATAACCCCGTAGCAGATAACTTGTCTAGGTTGGAGAATGTTCTTGGTGACCCACAACCTATTGATGATAGCTTTCCTGATGAGCAATTGAATGTCATCAATACTTGACGTAGTACACCATGGTATGCTGATTATGCAAACTATATCGTTGCCAAATATATACCACCTAGTTTCACATACCAGCAAAAGAAGAAATTCTTCTTTGATTTGAGACATTACTTTTGGGATGATCCTCACCTTTATAAGGAAGGAGTAGATGGAGTTATTAGACGTTGTGTACCTGAACATGAACTGGGACAAATCCTACAGAAGTGTCACTCCGAGGCTTACGGAGGACACCATGCGGGAGATAGAACTGCACACAAGGTATTGCAATCAGGTTTCTATTGGCCCGCTCTCTTCAAGGATGCCCGTAATTTTGTCTTGTCTTGTGACGAATATCAAAGAATAGGTAATATTGGTAAACGTCAGGAAATGTCTATGAATTATTCACTTGTGATTGAACCATTTGATGTTTGGGGCTTTGATTATATGGGACCTTTTCCAAAATCCAACGGGTATACTCATATCCTAGTTGTTCTTGATTACATCACTAAGTGGGTAGAAGCTATCCCAACTAGTAGTGTTGATCATAACACCTCTATCAGGATGCTTAAAGAAGTTATTCTCCCCAGATTTGGAGTCCCTAAATATCTCATGACTGATGGTGGTTCACATTTTATTCATGGTGCTTTCCGTAAAATGCTTGCTAAGTACGATGTCAATCATAGAATTGCATCTCCCTATCACCCTAAGTCTAGTGGTCAAGTAGAGCTAAGTAATAGAGAGATTAAACTAATTCTGCAAAAGACTGTCAATAGGTCTAGAAAGAATTGGTCTAAGAAGCTCGATGATGCACTGTGGGCTTATAGAACTTCTTATAAGAATCCCATGGGCATGTCTCCGTACAAAATGGTTTACGGTAAAGCATGTCATTTACCTCTTGAGCTAGAGCATAAGGCTTATTGGGCAATCAAAGAGCTCAACTTTGATTTCAAACTTGCTGGTGAGAAGAAGTTATTTGATATTAGCTCCCTTGATGAATGGAGAGCTCAGGCATATGAAAATGCCAAGTTGTTTAAAGAAAAGGTTAAGAGGTGGCATCATAAAAGGACACAAAAATGTGAGTTCAATGTAGGTGATTATTTTTTGCTATATAATTCTCGTTTAAGATTTTTTGCAGGCAAGCTTCTCTCTAAGTGGGAAGGTCCTTACATTGTTGAGGAAGTATATCGTTCCGGTGCCATCAAGATGAACAACACGGAAGGTAATTTTGTGAGAGTGGTAAATGGGCAAAGAATCAAGCATTATATCTCACGTACTCCCATAAATGTTGAAAGAAATATTATCAATACCATAACTCCGGAGGAATACCTAAGGGATATTTATCAGCCTGTTTCAGACTCCGAAAACGAAGAGGTATGTGATTCGGTAAGTAAACCGACTCCAAAACTTTTCCAGTAGGAATTTTTCTCTGTTTTGTTTTTTTTAGAAAAATAGAAAAATTTAAAGTAGTCCGGAAAGCGCACGAGGAGGCGACAAGCCTGCCAGGCGCGGGCCACCCCCTGGCCGCGCCTGGGGGGCTTGTGACCACCTCGTGTGCCTCCCGGACTCCGTTTTCTTGCAGAGTACTCCTTATGGTCGGAAAAAAATCATTATATATTCTCCCGAAAGGTCTCACCCTCGTATCACGCAAATTTTTCTCGGTTTTCGTTTCGAGCCTGTTTTCTGCTGCAGATCTAGAGCAAGATGTCATCTCAGGAATCTGTAGGGGAGAATGATCTCCCTCAAGTCTATGAAGAAGTAAATGCTGATATGAAAATAATGGATGTCATGGAGGCCAAGGAAAGGCTACCTAAAGAAACTAAGGGCAAACGTAAGGAGAAGAATCCGGTGTTGGACAAAGGGCAGTCTGTGCTCAACAAGGAAGAAGCTGAGGAAGAGGATTTTCTTCAACCTTACCTCCACATTTTACCTCCATCCTTGCTCGAGCTCTTGAGGTTATGTGAAATAACTCGTGTTCGTAATACTTATCTCGCTCGTGAAGTTGTTTTGCTCGAGAAACATATCACAGAGCTCCAAGGTATAAATCAAAGATTGATGGCCCTCTTGGAATCAAAAGACAAAACAGCTCCACCACCATCACCATCGAAGGAAGACAACTAATCATGGGTATGGGCAATCCCCTTGGCTTGTGCCAAGCTTGGGGGAGTTGCCCCGGTATCCTATTACCATCACATCTTTTGTCTTTACCTTTTCTTAGTTTGATCCTTTTTGGTTTTATCTTTCTCTAGTAGAATAAAGTTCTTAGTAGTTTAGGCTTGAGTTTTGCTTTGTGTCACCCCCCCCCGATGTATTCGAGATCGTGAGTCATATAATAAAGAGAGTTTTAGTTAAGGGCCTTGCCTCATGCCATGATCAAGATAATGATAAAAGAACGAAAGCATGAAAGATCATGTAATGATCTTATAGGAAGTGATGGCCTCACATATAAAAAGAATGATGATTGAAACTTGTTGAGGGTGGACAAACATAGACCTTGGTCATTGTTGCAATTAATAGGAAGTGATAAAGAAGGAGAGGTTCACATATAGATATATCATCTTGGACACCATCTATGATTGTGAACACTCACTAAACTATTACATGCTTAGAAGTAGATGTTGGACAAGGAAGACAACATAATGAATTATGTTTTCTTGGTTCCAAACAATGTTATATGACTAGAGATCCCTTAGCATGTGACGATTGCTTCCACCTCATATCAGCCAAAACTTCCACACTAAGTAGAGATACTACTTGTGCATCCATAAACCTTCAACCCCAGTTTTGCCATGAGAGTCCACCATACCTACCTATGGATTGAATAAGATCCCTCAAGCAATAAAAATATGTATGATCTATTAGTGTGTGGAAAATAAGCTTTGTACGAACCTGTGATGAGGAAGACATAAAAGCGACAGACTGCATAATAAAGTTCTTTATCACATGAGGTAATATAAAGTGACGTTCCTTCACACTAAGAGGTTGCACATCCAAACCTCAAAAGCGCATGACAACCTCTGCTTCCCTCTGCGAAGGGCCTATCTTGTACCTTTACTTTTTGCCCTTGAAAGAGTCATGGTGATCTACACCAATTCCTTATTTCGCCTTTATCTTGGCTAATGTCATATGCTAGGGAAAGATCTATATTCATATGTCAACTTGGAGGTAAGTATTCATATATTATTATTGTTGACATTACCCTTGAGGTAAATGGTTGCGAGGCGAAACTATAAGCCCCTATCTTTCTCTGTGTTCAGCTGAAACTTTGATCTCATGAGTACCACCTGAGTTGTAGCAATTGTAGAAGATAAAAGGACGATTGAGTATGTGGATTTTCTTTACAAGCTCTTATTTGACTCTTTCCGATGTTATGCTAAATTGCAATTGCTTCAATGACTAAAGTCTATTGGTTGTTAATTCTCAATAAGGTTCTTGATCCATACTGATACGTCTCAAACGTATCTATAATTTTTGATGGTTTCATGCTGTTATCTTGTCAACTTTGGATGTTTTATGTACCTTTTATAACTTTTTTGGGACTAACTTATTAATACAGTGTCAAGTGCCAGTTCCTGTTTTTTCTGTGTTTTTGACTCTTATCAGATCTGATTTTGGAACGGAGTCCAAACGGAATAAAATCCCCGAAATAATTTTTTCCAGAACGGAAGAAGATTAGGGGACTTGAAGGCCAAGGCAGGAGAGCCACAGGGGGCCCACAAGCGCTGTAGCCGCCACCAGGGGGCGGCGACTACCAAGCTTGTGGCTTCCCTGACGTCCCCCTGACCTAGCTCCTTCGCCTATATATTCCCTAAAATACAGAAAAAATAGGGGAATCCACAAAAACACTTTTCCGCCGCCGCAAGCTTCTGTTTCCGCGAGATCTCATCTGGAGAGCCTTCCAGGTGCCGTGCCGGAGGGGACTTTGGAGTTGGAGGGCTTCTACATCAACATCATCGCCCCTCCAATGACTCATGAGTAGTTCACTTCAGACCTACGGGTCCGTAGTTAGTAGCTAGATGGCTTCTTCTCTCTCTTGGATCTTCAATACAAAGTTCTCCATGATCTTCATGGAGATCTATCCGATGTAATCCTCTTTGGCGGTGTGTTTGTCGAGATCCGATGAATTGTGGATTTGTGATCAGATTATCTATGATATATATTTGAGTCTTTGCTGATTTCTTTTATGCATGATTTCATATCCTTGTAAGTCTCTCCGAGTCTTGGGTTTTCTTTGGCCAACTAGATCTATGATTCTTGCAATGGGAGAAGAGCTTTGTTTTGGGTTCATACCGTGTGGTGACCTTTCCCAGTGATAGAAGGGGCAGCAAGGCACGCATCATGTTGTTGCCATCAAGGGTAACAAGATGGGCTTTTATCGTAGATATGAGATTGTCCATCTACATCATGTCATCTTGCTTAAGGTTTTACTCTGTTTTTATGAACTTAATACACTAAATGCATGCTGGATAGCGGTCGACGTGTGGAGTAATAGTAGTAGATGCAGAAAGTATCGGTCTACTTGTTTTGGACGTGATGCCTATAGATATAATCATTGCCATAGATAACATCACGACTTTGCGCGGTTCTATCAATTGCTCGACAGTAATTCGTTCACCCACCGTCTACTTGCTTTCATGAGAGAAGCCACTAGTGAACACTACGACCCCCGGGTCTATTCACGCCTCTCGTTTCCACTTTCGCTTTTACTTTGCTTCGTTTCTTTTTTCTTTTAGTTCTCACTTGGCAAACAATCTATAAGGGATTGACAACCCCTTCATAGCATTGGGTGCAAGCTCTTTGCGTTTGTGCAGGTACTTGTGAGAATCCTTCACTGGATCGATACCTTGGTTCTCAAAACTGAGAGAAATACTTATCGCCGCTGTGCTACATCACCCTTTCCGCTTCAAGGGAACACCAACGCAAGGCTCCAAGGCCACGGGGGAATCCTTTGCATATTTGCCAAGGAAGTCCCTAAAGGCGTAGCCGTAGCAGAAAGATTCCTGGTGCCGTTGCTGAGGAGTATCAAGACAAGAATAGTCTCCCGTCAGCACGCTTGTTTCTCGCGCCGTTGGAAGGTTTTTTGTTGCAGTAGCAGAAGTATTTCTGGCGCCGTTGCCGGGGAAGGAGAGATATATCCAAGTAGGTCTCACAAACTCATCTCTTGCATTTACCTTTTTTGCCAGTTGCCTCTCGTTTTCCTCTCCCCCACTTCAGATTTGTCGTTTTCATTTGCCTTTCTCCTTTGCCGTTTACTTTTGCCTTTTGCCTTTTTGCCGTTTTCCTTTGCCGGTTTTCTTGCTTGCTTGTGTGCTTGTTTGTTTGTCGAAGTCATCATGGCCGAAAACACCAAACTTTGCGACTTCTCGAGTATCAATAATAATGATTTTATTAGTACTCCGATTGCTCCCGCCACTAGTGCGGAATCGTATGAAATCAACGCAACTTAGCTGAATCTTGGTATGAAAGAGCAATTATGTGGCCTTCCTAGTGAAGATGCCGCATCCCATATCAATGCCTTCATTGAGCTTTGCGATATGCAAAAGAAAAGAGATGTGGATAATGACGTGATTAAGTTGAAGCTTTTTCCTTTCTCGTTGCGAGATCGTGCAAAAACTTTGTTTTCTTCGTTGCCTAAAAATAGTATCGATTCTTGGGATAAGTGCAAGGATGCTTACATATCCAAGTATTTTCCACCGGCTAAGATTATCTCCTTACATAACAATATCATGAATTTCAAGCAACTTGATCATGAACACGTTGCACAATCTTGGGAGAGGATGAAGTTAATGATTAGAAATTGTCCCGCTCATGGCTTGAGTTTGTGGATGATTATACAAATCTTTTATGCTGGTTTGAATTTTTCCTCTCTTAATATCTTGGACTCTGCCTCAGGTGGAACTTTCATGGAAATCACGTTAGGAGATGCTACAAAAATCCTAGACAATATCATGACCAACTACTCTCAGTGGCACACTGAAAGGTCACCTGCTAGCAAAAATGTACACGCTCTAGAAGAAATTTACTCGCTTAATGCTAAGATGGACGAGTTGATGAATTTGGTTGCCAGTAGAAATGCTCCTTTAGATCCTAATGACATGCCACTATCTTCCTTGCTTGAGAGTAGCAACGCTAGTTTGGACGTTAATTTTGTTGGTAGGAACAATTTTGGCAACAACAATGCTTTTAGAGGAAACTATGTTCCTAGGCCTTTTCCTCGTAACTCCTCTAACAATTACGGAAATTCCTACAACAACACTTATGGAAATCACAACAAATTAGCCTCTGATTTAGAAAGTAATATCAAAGAGTTCATCAACTCTCAAAAGATTTTCAATGCGTCCATAGAGGAAAAACTACTCAAAATTGACGATTTGGCTAAGAGCGTTGATAGGATGTCTTGTGATATTGATGCTTTGAAAGTTAGATGTGCTCCTCCCAATTTCAAATTGGATGAAACATTAAAAGCTATGCGTGTCTCCATGAATGAGAGCAAAGAAAGAACCGCCCAAATTCGCACTAGGCATGAAAGGTTTAAAAGGGTGCGTTCTAGTGATGTAAATCACGAAGATCTTAAAGTGCTTGGTGTGAATCCTCTTGAATCTTTGTTTTCGCGTGTCAAACTTATTGATGAAGGGGCTGGATATGAATCCACTTTGGTTGAAAAACGCCCCAATGATTCGGAGTCCACCTATCTTGATGATAAAGGTGTGGAGAGTGGAGTAGAAGAAATCAAAATTTTGGGTAGTAATGAAACTCCCACTTTGGATTTCAAGGAATTCAATTATGATAGTTGCTCCTTGTTTGAATGCATTTCTTTGATGCAATCCTTTGCAAACTCTCCACATGATTATAGCCAAAGCAAATCCTTTACCGCGCATATCGTAGATGCTATGATAAAATCTCTTGAAGAGAAGCTCGAACTAGAAGTCTCTATACCTAGAAAACTTCATGATTAGTGGGAACCAACTATCAAAATCAAGATAAAAAACTATGAGTGCAATGCTTTGTGTGATTTGGGTGCGAGTGTTTCCGCGATTCCAAAGTCTCTATGTGATATTCTTGGTTTTCATGAGATTGAAGAGTGTTCTCTTAATTTGCATCTTGCGGATTCTACTGTCAAGAAACGCATGGGAAGGGGATCGATGATGTTCTTTTTGTTGCAAATAAGAACTATGTACCCGTGGATTTCATTGTACTTGACATAGATTGCAATCCTCATGTCCCATTATTCTTGGTAGACCTTTCCTATGGACTATTGGTGCTATCATCGATATGAAGGAAGGGAATATTAGATTTCAATTTCCTCTAAAGAATGGCATGGAGCACTTTTCTAGAAAGAAAATAAGATTGCCTTATGAATCTATGATGAGGGCTACTTATGGTTTGAGCACCAAAGATGACTATACGTGATTCCATCACCTTTTGCCTAGCTAAGGGCGTTAAACAATAGCGCTTGTTGGGAGGCAACCCAACGAATCTATCCTTTTTCTTTCTGTTTTGTGTTTTCCACACTTTCATAAATCTGTTATGATTGTGTTTTTTGTGTTTCTTTTTGCGTTTGTGCCAAGCAAAACCGTTATGATTAGTCTTGGGGGTGATCGTTTGGTCATGCTGGAAAAGACATAAACTTTCTGCTCACAAAAAGAATTTTCATTTTTTTTCTGTAAGAGATTTTGAGTTGATTCTTTTTGCTGCTGATTTCTACACGAATTCTTCAGACTTTCGTAATTGTTCAGAATTTGTGAAGTACCAGAACTATACGAAGTATACAGATTGCTACAGACTGGTCTGCTGTTAACAGATTCTGTTTTTTGTTGTGTTGGTTGCTTATTTTGATGAAACTATGGATAGTATCGGGGGGTATTAGCCATGGAAGATTGAAAATACAGTAACCCAACATCAACATAAGTAGAATTTAAGTTGCTACAGTACCTAAGGAAGTGGTGGTTTGCTTTCTTATACTAATGTTATCACGAGTTTCTGTTTAAGTTTCGTGTTGTGAAGTTTTCAAGTTTTGGGTGAAGTTCTTATGGACAAAAAGATAAAGAGTAGCAAGAGCTCAAGCTTGGGGAGGCCCAAGGCACCCCAAAATGATTCAAGGATGCCGTAAAAGCCTAAGCTTGGGGATGCCCCGGGAAGTCATCCCCTCTTTTGTCTTCAATCCATCGGTAACGTTACTTGGGGCTATATTTTTATTCACCACATGTTTTGTGTTTTGCTTGGAGCGTCTTGTATCGTGTGAGTCTTTTATTTTTGTTGTGTCACAATCATCCTTGCTGCACGCCTAGAGAGAGATACATGCACTCACCGTGATTTTGTCAAGCTTCACCTATATCCTTCGGTAGACAATTTAGCTCACATGTGCTTCACTTATATCGTTTGAGCTAGTTGATTTTGCTCTATGTGCTTCACTTATATCTTTTAGAGCACGGCGGCGCGTGGCTTGGTAGTTGATCTATGCTTTGAAAGTAGTCTCAAAAGGGGTAGTTATCCAAAGGGATATGAAAACTTCCACCTTCATGTGCATTGAATAGTTAGAGAAGTTTGATTCATCTCAATTAGTTTTGAGTTGTGGTTGTGGTAATATTGAAGTTATGCTAGTAAGGTGTTGTGGATCTAGAAATACTTGTGTTGAAGTTAGTGATTCCCGTACCATGCACGTATGGTGAACCGCTATGTGATGAAGTCTGAGCATGATTAGTCTATTGATTGTCATCCTTTGTGTGGCGGTCGGGATCGCGCGATGGTTTATACCTACCTACCCTTCCCCTAGGAGTATGCGGTGAATGCTTTGTTTCGATTACTACTAAAACTTTTGCAACAAGTATATGAGTTCTTCATGACTAATGTTGAGTCCATGGTTTAGATGCACTTTCACCTTCCACCATCACTATCTTCTTAGTGTCGTGCAACTTTCGCCGGTGCACAAAACCCACCATTAGCCTCCCTCAAAACAGCCACCATACCTACCTACTATGGCTTTTTCAAAGTCATTCCGAGATATATTGCCATGCAACTACCACCATGACATGTGCCACCACTTATACATTGCCATTGCATGATCGTAAGATAGCTAGCATGATGTTTCCATTAATGTCTATGCCATGCTAGATCATTGTCACGGTACACTACCGAAGGCATTCCATATAGAGTCGTCGTTGCTCTAAGTTTTGAGTTGAAAGTGTGATGATCATCATTGATGGAGCATTGTCCCATGTGAGGAAATAAAAGAGGCCAGCGAAGCCCATATACAAAAAGAGGCCAAAGATGCCCACCCAAAAAATAAATAAAAAAAGAGGCCAAAGAGCCCACAAAAAAATGAGAGAAAAAGAGAGCAGGGACAATGCTACTATCCTTCCACACTTGTGCTTATTAAGCACCATGATCTTCATGATTGAGAGTCTCTCGTTTTGTCACCACCATATAGCTAGTGGGAAATTTTCATTATATAACTTGGCTTGTATATTCCAATGATAGGCTTCCTCAAATTTGCCTTAGGTCTTCGTGAGCAAGCAAGTTGGATGCACACCCACTAGTTTTCTTTAAGAGCTTTCACATACTCTTAGCTCTAGTGCATCATTTGTATGGCAATACCTACTCATTCACATTGATATCTATTGATGAGCATCTCCATAGCTCATTGATATGCCTAGTTAATGTGACCATCTTCTCCTTGTTTGTCTTGCAACCTCCACCACACTCCACACCACTTATAGTGCTAAAACCATGGCTCACGCTCATGTATTGCGTGAGAGTTGAAAAGGTTTGAGAAAGTAAAGGTGTGAAAACAATTACTTGGCCAATATCGGGGTTGTGCATGATTTAAATTCATTGTGCAATGATGATAGAGCATAGCCAGGCTATATGCTTTTGTAGGGATAACTTTCTTTTGGTCTTGTTATTTTGAAAGTTCATGATTACCTTGCTAGTTTGCTTCAAGTATTATTGTTTCCACGTCAATAGCAAACTATTGTTTTGAATCTAATGGATCTGAACATTCACGTCACATAAGAGGAGTTACAAAGGACATATATGCTAGGTAGCATGAAAGCATCAAAAATTCATTCTTTATCACTTCCCTACTCGAGGACGAGCAGGAGTTAATCCTGGGGATGCTTGATACGTCTCAAACGTATCTATAATTTTTGATGGTTTCATGCTGTTATCTTGTCAACTTTGGATGTTTTATGTACCTTTTATATCTTTTTTGGGACTAACTTATTAATTCAGTGCCAAGTGCCAGTTCCTGTTTTGCTGTGTTTTTGACTCTTTTCAGATCTGATTTTGGAACGGAGTCCAAACGGAATAAAATCCTCGAAATAAATTTTTCCAGAACGGAAGAAGATCAGGGGACTTGAGGGCTAAGGCAGGAGACCACAAGGGGCCCACAAGCCCTATAGCCGCCACCAGGGGGCGGCGACTACCAGGCTTGTGGCCTCCCTGGCGCCCCCCTGACCTAGCTCCTTCGCCTATATATTCCCTCAAATATAGAAAAAAATAAGGGAATCCACGAAAACACTTTTCTGCCGCCGCAAGCTTCCGTTTCCGCGAGATCTCATCTCGAGACCCTTCCCGGTGCCCTGCAGGAGGGGACTTTGGAGTTGGAGGGCTTCTACATCATCATCATCGCCCCTCCAATGACTCGTGAGTAGTTCACTTCAGACCTATGGGTCCGTAGTTAGTAGGTAGATGGCTTCTTCTCTCTCTTGGAGCTTCAATACAAAGTTCTCCATGATCTTCATGGAGATCTATCCGATGTAATCCTCTTTGGCGATGTGTTTGTCGAGATCCGATGAATCGTGGATTTGTGATCTCATTATCTATGATATATATTTGAGTCTTTGCTGATTTATTTTATGCATGATTTGGTATCCTTGTAAGTCTCTCCGAGTCTTGGGTTTTGTTTGGCCAACTAGATCTACGATTCTTGCAATGGGAGAAATGCTTGGTTTTGGGTTCATACCATGTGGTGACCTTTCGCAGTGACAGAAGGGGCAGCAAGGCATGCATCATGTTGTTGCCATCAAGGGTAACAAGATGGGCTTTTATCGTAGATATGAGATTGTCCATCTACATCATGTCATCTTGCTTAAGGCGTTACTCTATTCTTATGAACTTAATACACTAGATGCATGCTGGATAGCGGTCGACGTGTGGAGTAATAGTAGTAGATGCAGAAAGTATCGGTATACTAGTTTTGGACGTGATTCCTATAGATATAATCATTGCCATAGATAACGTCACGACTTTGCGCGGTTCTATCAATTGCTCGACAGTAATTCGTTCACCCACCGTTTACTTGCTTTCATGAGATAAGCCACTAGTGAACACTACGGCTCCCGGGTCTATTCACACATATCATTTCCACTTTCGCTTTTACTTTGCTTTGTTGCTTTTTTTCTTTCAGTTCTCACTTGGCAAACAATCTATAAGGGATTGACAACCCCTTCATAGCGTTGGGTGCAAGCTCTTTGTGTTTGTGCAGGTACTTGTGACAATCCTTCACTGGATCGATACCTTGGTTCTCAAAACTGAGGGAAATACTTACCGTCGCTGTGCTACATCACCCTTTCCGCTTCGAGGGAACACCAACGCAAGGCTCCAAGGCCACGGGGGAATCCTTTGCATATTTGCCAAGGAAGTCCCTAAAGGCGTAGCCGTAGCAGAAAGATTCCTGGTGCCGTTGCTGAGGAGTATCAACACAAGAATAGTCTCCCGTCAGCACGCTTGTTTCTAGCACCGTTGGAAGGTCTTTTGTTGTAGTAGCACATACTTTACTTTGTGAAGGAATTATCACATTAGCATGAGAGATTATATGATGATATTGTTGTTCTAATTATGATCATGATGCCTGCATGTCCGTATTTTGTTTTGTCGACACCTCTCTCTCTAAACATGTGGGCATATTTATTGATCTCGGCTTTCGCTTGAGGACAAGCGAGGTCTAAGCTTGGGGGAGTTGATACGTCCATTTTGCATCATGCTATCATGTTGATATTGATCGCTTTATGGGCTGTTATTACACTTCACGGTACAATACTTATGCCTTTTCTCTCTTATTTTGCAAGGTTTACAAGAAGAGGGAGAATGCCGGCAGTTGGAATTCTGGCCTGAAAAAGGAGCAAGTTTGAGATACCTATTATGCGCAACTCCAAAAGCCGTGAAAATGAACAAGGATTTATTTTGGAATTTATAAAAAATACTGGGCCAAAGAAGTACCAGAGGGGAGCCAGCAGGAGGCCACAAGCCTGCTAGGCACGGCCTACCCCCTGGTCGCGTCTAGGGGGCTTGTGGGCTCCCTGTTGGCCCTCTGCCCCCCTCTTTTGCTATAAGGAGGTTTTCATTCCAGAAAAAATCAAGGAGAGGCTTTCGGGAGGAATCCCCGCCGCCACGAGGCGGAACTTGAGCAGAACCAATCTAGAGCTCCGGCAGAGTCGTCCTGCCGGTGAAACTTCCCTCCGGGAGGGGGAAATCGTCATCACGAACACTCCTCTCATCGGAGGGGACTCATCACCATCAACATATTCATCAGCACCATCTCATATCCAAACCCTAGTTCATCTCTTGTAACCAATCTCCGTCTCGCGACTCTGATTGGTACTTGTAAGGTTGCTAGTAGTGTTAATTACTCTTTGTAGTTGATGCTAGTTGGATTACTCCGTGGAAGCTTATATGTTCAGATCCTTGATGCTATTCAATACCTCTCTAGTCATGAACATAATTATGCTTTGTGAGTAGTCACTTTTTTTCCTGAGGACATGGGATAAGTCATGCTATAAGTAGTGATGTGAATTTGGTATTCGTTCGATATTTTGATGCGTTGTATGTTGTTTTTCCTCTAGCGGTGTTATGTGAACGTCGACTACATAACACTTCACCTTTATTTGGGCCTAGAGGAAGGCATTGGGAAGTAGTAAGTAGATGATGGGTTGCTAGAGTGACAGAAGCTTAAACCCTAGTTTATGTGTTGCTTCGTAAGGGGCTGATTTGAATCCACTAGTTTAATGCTATGGTTAGACTTTGTCTTAATTCTTATTTCGTAGTTGCGGATGCTTGCGAGAGGGGTTAATCATAAGTGGGATGTTTGTCCAAGTAAGGGAAGTACCCAAACACCGGTCCTCCCACATATCAAACTATCAAAGTAGCGAACGCGAATCATATGAACATGATGAAAACTAGCTTGACAGAAATTCCCATGTGTCCTCGGGAGCGCTTTACCTCCTATAAGAGTTTGTACAGGCTTGTCCCTTGCTACAAAAGGGTTTGGGCCACTTTGCTGCACCTTTGTTACCGTTGTTACTTGCTACTTGCTACGAATCATCCTTTCACACAACTATCTGTTACCGATAATTTCAGTGTTTGCACAGAATACCTTGCTGAAAACCACTTGTGAGATCCTTCTGCTCCTCGTTGGGTTCGTCACTCTTACTTATCGAAAGGACTACGATAGATCCCTATACTTGTGGGTCATCAGTAGACATGTCCTACACCTAGAAAACCCACTCCACATCATTGGCTTGGACGAATGGTTCGTCTGTGTACCCAAGATTGTTGAGATCTACTATTGTCATTCCATACTGCAAGTCTACCTTTACCCCACCTCCTGTTAGATTGACCTATTTGTGCCGAAACAAAGGGACCTTAAAAGAAGGTCCATAGTCAAGTTCCCATATATCCTCTTGGTAACCATAATATGTGTCCTTTTCCCTATTGTTGTGTGTTGCATCAAAGCAGACACCACTATTTTTGTTCATGCTCTTTTTATCTTGGGTGATCATGTGAAATGTATTCTCATTTATCTCGTACCCTTGGAAAGTCAATTAGTCGAAGATGGTGTCCTGGCCAACAAATGCAACTGAACTCCAACATGGTGTTATTCGCGAGATGTGTTTGCAACCAACCGCCAAAAGTCGCCATGTGTGCACGTGAAATCCAGTTGTCAGACTGCCCCGGGTGTTGGGAGTGTACAATATATTCTTGTGTTCATTGATATACGGGGCCACCAAGGTAGAACTTTGTAGAACTATGTAGTGTGCTTGAGTGAAAGAATGCCCGTCCTACATATTATTGCTTTCAGTCCTAGCGTGCCTCTTCTACCGAATCTCTCCTCATGCCGCGATTGAGGAACACTAATCAACTTAAGGTGAGGAATAAAGTCAACACAAAATTCAATAACCTCCTCTGTTCCATTGCCCCTGGAGATGCTTCCTTTTGGGCTAGCACGGTTATGAACATATTTCTTTAAGACTCCCATGAAGATCTCAAAGGGGAACATATTGTGTAGAAATACAAGACCCAGAATAGCAATGTCTTCAACTAGGTGAACTAGGACATGCGTCATAATATTGAAGAAGGGTGGTGGTAACACCAACTGGAAACTTACAAGATATTGGACAAAATCATTCTGTAACCTTGGTAGGATTTCTGGATCGATTACCTCGTGAGAAATTGCATCAGGAATGCACATAGCTTCGCAATGGCTAATCAAATGTTTTCTTGTAGAAGCCCCCTCAATGCAACCGGAAGCAATTGTGTCATAATCACGTGGCAGTCATAAGACTTTATGTTTTGGAATTTTTTCTTTGACATAGTTATTATTCCCTTTATATTTGACGAGAATTCAGACGAGACCTTGATACTGCCAAGGCATTCAAAAAAGATTTACTTCTCTGTTTTGGTAAGAGTGTAGCTGGGAGGACCTTGATACTGCTTTGGATGCATGCCATCTTTTTCGTTCATATGTTACTGGTCCTCTCGTGCCTCTAGTGTATATTTCGTCTTCCCATACACATCCAAGAAGCCTAGTAGGTTCACACAAAGATTCTTCATCAAGTGCATCACGTCGATTGCAGAGCAGACCCTAGGACTTTCCAATGGGGTAGCTCCCAAAATATAGATTTCTTCTTCCACATGGGTGAGTGTCCATTCGCGTCATTCAAAAGAGATTGTCCGTCTGGACCCTTTCCAAAGATTACTTTTAAATCCTTGACCATATCAAATAATGATCACCAGTACGGTGGACAGGCTTCTTCTGGCGATCTGCCTCACCTTTGAAATGCTTGCCTTTCTTTCTTAACGGATGCCTCATCGAAAGAAATCGATGATGTCCGAGGTACACAGTCTTATTACGTTTATCCAAAAATATACTTTCACTCTCATCTAAATAGTGTGTGCATGCATTGTATCCCTTTTTTGTCTATCCTGAAAGGTTACTAAGAGCAGGCCAATCATTGGTGGTTACGAACAACAACGCTCGTAGGTCAAATTCCTCCTGTTTGTGCTCATCCCACACATGTACACCTCTTATATCCCACAACTATAGAAGTTCTTCAACTAATGGCCTTAGGTACACATCAATGTCATTGTCGGGTTTCTTAGGGCCTTGGATGAGCACTCGCATCATAATGAACTTCCACTTCATGCACAACCAAGGAGGAAGGTTATAGATACATAGAGTCATAGGCGAGGTGCTATGACTACAGCTTTGCTCCCCAAAAGGATTCATACCATCTGTACTTATGGCAAACCATAAGTTCCTTCCATCAACTGCAAAGTCCGAGAACTCTCTCTTGATTTTTCTCCACTGCGACCCATCGGTAGGTACTCTCAACATCCCATCTTTCTTAGAGTATTCTTTGTGCCATCGCAACAACTTGGCATGCTCTTTATTTCTGAACAGACGTTTCAATCGTGGTATTACAGGAGCATACCACATCACCCTTACAGGAACTCTCTTCCTGGGACGCACGCCCTCAACATCACCAGCGTCATCTCATCTGATCTTACACCGCAATACACCACATACCGGGCATGCATTCAAATTCTTGTACTCCTCACCTCAGTAGAGGATGCAGTCATTAGGGCATGCATGTATCTTCTGCACCTCCAATCCTAGAGGGGAGAGAACCTTCTTTGCTTCATACATACTGTCAGGCAATTAGTTATCCTTTGGAAGGTTCTTCTTCAGCATTTTCAGTAATTTTTCAAATCCCTTGCTAGATACACCATTCACTGCCTTCCATTGTAGCAATTCGAGTGTGGTTCCAAGGTTTGTGTTGCCATCTTCGCAATTTGGGTGAAACAACTTTTTGTGATTCTCTAACATGCGCTTTGACTTCAACTTATCCTTTTCACTTTCGCATTCTCCCTATGCATCAACAATGACCTGTCGAACATCATCAAAGGGCACATCTGGTGCCTCTTGATCTCCACCTTCCCCCATTGCAGTATCAACGTATTCAAGGAACATAGGATAGCTTCCATCACCCTCTTCTTCTTCATTATCTTCCATCATAACCCATGTTTCTCCGTGCTTGGTCCAACAATTATAGCTCGGCATGAAACCGGACCCTAGCTCATGGGTCTGAAGGATTTTTGAGGAAGAGTAATCATTCTTATTCCGACAGACAACACATGGACAACACATAAAACCATTCACACTATTTTCCCGAGCCATACTGGTAAAATTATGCAGGCCCGTAACATACTCGGCAGTGCATCAGCCACCGTACATCCATTGCCGGTTCATATGCATTATATAATTAAGTATATCAATAAACCATTACAGAACATCATGAATAGAGAAATGACCAAATTAATAAAAGTTCATCACATTAAAAGCAAAGTACAGTAGTGATCAAATGTTATTACTACAAAAATAAATACATACATTTCATACATAGTTCTCATAAAACAACATACAACTATCTAGAGCATCTAAAACATACATTGAAACTAACATAAGACTATGTAAACATTTAAATGCAACAACAAATGCGATCAAAATCGCAACTAAGGTAACAATTGATCTAAGAGCATAATGATACCAAGCTTCTTTTTCAATGGCATATTTTCTAATCTTTCTAATCTTCAAGTGCATTCATCCATGTGGATATTGTGTAGATCGACGACATCAGCAACATGCAACTGCAATTTAATCTTGTCTTCTTCAATTCTTTTCATTTTTATTTCAAATAATTGTTTTATTTTTTAACTAAATTTAACCTCTCGACAAGAGAGTCGGTTGGAATTTCTAGTTCACATACCTCCTACATAAAAATATCTATATCAACTTGGTCAGCATAATTGTCATAAACACTAAATGAAACAAATAGTTATAAAAGATAATATACCACATCCAAATCATAGACCGGACGAGAGCCAATGGGGGCTGATATCAAAACCATGGCACTATATAATAACAAACAATAATACAAGAAAACTATACAAGTAACTATCTAAATCATACAAGTAAGAATTTATTTTAAAAAACATAAGAACAAGAGGCTCACCACGGTGGTGCCGACGACGAGATCGGCGCGGGCGATCGACGACGGTGAGGACGGGGACGGGAACGGGATGACACCCTACACCTGTGCAAACTAAGAAGTTAATTTGAGCTCAGATTGCATCTAAATCAATTAACTCCCACATACACTTCCCTACTAAAACCCACAAATCACTCTACCTCTAGAGCATGAAATGAGATAAACTAGCAATGAGGTATGAAAGGATGAAGTTGCTGGACTTTTAGAACACTTGATAGTTGGTGCACCACCAAATCTAGAAAAATCTTGGGGAAAATGGAGCTTGGAGGAAGAACAGAGGATAAGAAAGAGGAGAAAGCTTAAGTGTGGCTCGGGCACCTCATATCATGTTCGTTTTGTGTGAACTCAAGTGGCATCATGCATGCTCTGAGGCATTTCATCAAGCACCTCTTGTGCATAGAAAGGGGAAACAAACTAGCACACACCTCCCACCTTCTATGAGGAAAAAGCACAGAAAAGGGTGGGCAGGGGCGATGATATATATAGGCAATTTGTTAATCCCAGTTGGTGTCTAAAACTGGGACTGAAGACATACCTTTAGGCCTAGTTGGAAACACCAACCGAGACTAAAGGGTATCATGTCTGTCGCAACCCCTTTAGTCCTGGTTGGTGTCTGCAACCGGGACTAAAGGTTCCATTCAAACCGAGGTTGATGCCTACTGAGTCCCATCCGGTGTCCTAGCCGCTCGAACCGGGAATAATGCTCACATTAGTCCTAGTTCATAACGCGATCGAGACTATTCCTCTGACCTGGCTAGAACAAAAGCCTTGTTTTCTACTAGTTTGTCGAAACCTCTTCTGGTAAGACCGATGAAGTTAGTCCTCTCTCTCAACCACTAGTCGCAGAATGTGTCGGTGTTCGTGGGGCTATGGATATGGAGCCCAAGTATGTCGAATATCTTGTGCCATACCTCTAGTGCGTAAGTGCAGCCGACCAGGATGTGCTTTATATTATCCTCCGCTTGTAGACAAGTGTAGCAAGCCCGAGGGTTGGTCCTGAAGCCCATGCCTCGCTCGCTGATCCGATGTCCACACAGTGTGTTGCAGCGCAAGCCAAACGAAGAGCTTGCTTTGAGAGGCACCCAACTCTTCCAAGTGCAGTCCATTGTGTGTGATCTCGGAAGGTTAGAGCACATGTTAGTGTAGACTGGTTTGGTCATGTACTCACCGATAGCTGAGAACGACCAGCAGAACTTGACAGGTATGTCCGGGTGTGTGGTTACCTTGGCAATCACCTGAACTAGATGCATGCCTTGCATCATAGCCATGAAGGAGCTCTCAGTCTCACAATCATCCTCTCGGCGATCATTCTCCAATGCCTGTTGGACCGTGCAAGAGTTCAACACTCTCGTTTGCACCGATGATACAATATGAGGGGTGATGTCAGCCGCAGAAGAGTCGTGGATCCATTTGTCTCGCCAGAACAGGACTTTCTCACATGATCCCATCTCGATTCTCACTAGTGTATTGAACACCAACCTAGCATCCTTGTCATCAACCATCAATAACCCTTGCCATTGTCGGCGCTGATCCATCCGCTTTAACCATTCCCATCTGACTCACGGTGCAAGAGCTTGCACTTTCAGGTTTTTTATGCCCAGTCTGCCCATGCACTTAGGTGTGCAGATAGTGTCCCATGCCACTAGGCATTGGCCTCGTGTACCTTGTCTTTGCCTGCCGAGAAGAAGGATCTCACCCATTTGTTGATGTCCTCGAACACCCACTCTGGTGCATTTGTAATCATGAAGTGGTGAATCAGTTTTGCGGCAATCACGGACCAAACTAACACCAGGCATCCCCGTCTTTGGATGAGTCCCCACTGCCTAGCTACGACGCACCTCTTCACTTGGTCGAGCATTGGTTGACATTTAGATCTAGTTAAGGATCTGATCGCTAGCCATAGGCCAAGATATTTGCATGGGAACTCTACCATGGTGCAATGCAACATCTCAACCACTTAGGCTTGATCCTCATCATCCCTAGGAATCAGGATGGCGGAGGATTTGTGATAATTAATACATATCCCCGAGGCCTCTCCGAAAGCTTCGAGCATAGAGTGAACAGATGCCAAATCCTGGGTGGAAGGCTTGATGAACATGGAACGTCATCCGCCTAGATCGACATTCTTTGGATAGTCGAAATGCCGTTGTAGGAACTTAGCACACCCATCTCCGTGGCTTTATGAAATAGCTTGGTGAGAAATACCATGGCCAACATGAATGGTAGAGGTGAGACTGGGTCGCCCTGTCGTAGCCCACATGCATGCACAAGTCTCTTTCATGGGACGCCATTCACCACTACTTTCATGCTAGGAGACTGTAGTAAGATAGTCACCCATTTGGCCCATCTTTGTCCAAAGCCCTTAGCCCATAAGACCTCAAAAAGGAAATTCTAGGAAATAGAGTCAAACGCTCGCGAGATGTTCAACTTGAGGAAGACCCAAGGCACTTTTCTCGCGTGTATTTTATGTGCCACTTGTGGGACCAGGAGGAAGTTATTGTGAAGATATCTTACATAGATGAAGGCGTATTTGTTGATCTCCATGATCTCGTGCATTTGGTCTCTGAGGCGGTCCGCCAACACTTTTGCGAACAATTTTGGAATGTTATGGATAAGGCTTATGGGCCTGAAATCCCCGATCTCCTTGGCGTCCGGCTTCTTCGAGATGAGCATGATATGTGCCTTGTTGAGCTTGGCAAAACCTCTTCCATCTCCAACATAAAGTTTCATCATGACCGCCATCATGTCATGCTTTATGATGGGCCAAGCCTTCTTGTAAAAGGCCCTAATAAAGCCATCCTGGTCTCACGCCCTTGTAACAGCCCGAAACCGACGCTCCACAAGAGTCCTCTTTTTATTTTGTTGTCCTTGTGTGTTTTATTTGTTTGTCGCATCATGCGCATCATCTGCATAGCATCGGCACTCCATTGCCATCATTTTTTTCAAAACATGCATCCATTATTAGTTACTGGTTCTCTTCATTTTGTCGTTGACCGTTTCGAGACAAACCGGACACGCACGCGCCCGCGGCATCGTTAAATTATTGTTTTTAAATATGTGTATAAAACTTTCTAGGATTGGGTTGAAAGTTGGCGTGCGGTTTAATTATAGTATAGGCAGTCCACCTGCCAAATTGCATCGCAATCGGAATCCGTTTGGTACCCCAACGGTCAACTGTAGCATCACCTTCATCAGTTTAATTATCGATCATTTTTGCAGTTTTAAAACTGTGTGCCGGGTCGCAAAATTCCTTCTCTTCTCACAGCCCAGACACTCTACACATCCCACCTGGCACACATGGCCTACCCCCTCCATTTTGGACCGCCCGATCGAGACCCGACGACCCGAAAACAGGCAAAACCACCGTAAACCTAGCCCCCTTCCCTATTTAAGTAGCCTGTCCTCCCATATTTGGACAACCAACCCTCTACCTCAAAATCCGCGCCACCCCAAACCCTAGCCGCCAAGTGTCTCCACCCTCCTCCCTTCAGCAGTCGTCTGCCGGCCAAGCCCATCTGAGGCCCGCCCCGGGCCCGGATCTAGCCACCGCTCCTTGCAACGTGCGCCCGATCTACGTCGAGGGGAGGATCCCCTCGAGCGGGCGTAGCCCCGTCTCCGGCTGCTTTGAGCCGGCCAGTTACCGGAGCTTCGATGAGCCCCGATGCCAGCGAGCCTCCAACCACGCCCACGCCTACCGGAGCCGCCATTGGTGCAGCTATGCAGCCCCGCCATCCTTGGAGCTCGTCATAGACCACGACCTTTGCCAGATCCGGTCGTGCCTTACCGAATCCTGCCGCCCCCGCCCGACCGTTGCTCACAGCCGCTGACGGCATGCAGCTTCTCAGCACATGCGCCCTGCCATGTTGCCTTCGGGAGAACGAAGGCGCACTCGAGTCGTTGACCACTCTCCCGTGTGGGCCCCATCGCCAGCTTCCACGGTCGCTAAGGTCAAACTCTGCAAGGCCCAGCCAGCTCCCACGCCCAAGCCGGCCTAACATCTGCTAGTGGCGAGCGCCGCTCACCAGATCGCTGACCCACCTCCGCGTCGGCCCAGCCGCTCCCGCAAGCTGGCCTACTCCCCTTTCCACACTGCGCCGCTGCATCGCCTGGGCCTCGGCCCACTATGTTGAGCGCCTTCGCTAAACCCCGCCCTCAGCACCTATAGCTATTTTCCGCTCGCTACATTCGTCTCATGTCGCTTTTTTTCCTATTAACGTTTTTTAGTTTTCAGCACATTCAAAATTACACAAATATGCATCATTTTAAAAACTAATATGTAAATAACCGTGCACATGATTAAAAAAGTTATATATTTAAAATGTCTAGAATTTTGTGTAGATTAATAATTTCCCACTTTCATGCATGTTTAAATATGTTTAATCTGTTGTTTGTATTGTTTTGGGTGATGCCATATTTAGAATGGTTTAATTCTTACCATAATAACCGTGCATCGGATTTAAAAAATTCATACATGTATAATGCTTAGAATTTTGTGTACTTTCACAATATCCAACTTGTAATCTTGTTAAAAATATTTAACTTGTTGTTTTCATTTAAATTGCATAGATGTCATGTTAAAATGATTTATTTCATAGATAAATAAAGGTAGCTCTGATTAAAATGTTTCATATATGTAACCTGGCTAGAAAAAATGTGTAGAATAACGTGGTGACATTTATTTTGTGGTTTAACAACTCTAAAATAGAGTATAGACAGAACAATACCGAAATCTTAATTCGAATGTGGGGACTTTCCGGAATTTTTGTTCGTTATTCCGACATCATTTAAACTTGCCTAGAATTTCATGTAGTTCCATAATATCTTGTTGCATCCATTTTAACATGCTTGTGCCTATGATTTGCATATATTTTGCATTCATGGCATATTATCTTACAATGGTCATATCTTTTAGACCGTAGCTCTATTTTAAATGATCTATATATGTAAATCGACTAGAATGACATGTAGAATCACATGGTCTAGTTTATTTTGCTGTTTAATAAATAGAAAACATATTTACTTCAGATCTGACCAATTTCGGAACTAACATATAGGGTCATTTCGGAAATGCTATATGTTGTTTCCGACCTCATTTAAAATGCCTAGATAGGTAGTTTATTTATGCTTCACCTCATGCCATGCTAATAAATATTTAATATTATCGTGTAAATAAATGGGAGTGAATTAAATGATTTAAGTATGGAGTATCATCAATGTTCAACTAGTTGCATATTGAGCTTCACTTAATGTGTAGTCTTTGATTGTTGTGATTTGTCGTGCCTTGCATAATTAAAACAGACATGCATCATATGTGTTTGTGCATCATGTCATGCAATGTTGTGGTGTTTATTGTGTGTTGGTTGTTGTTTCTGTATTGCTTCTTCTCGATAGACTTCCGCAAGCGTGTCAGGGTGTGAGGATTCAATCGACTACGTGGTTCGTCTACTTCCCAGATTCGTTCTTCTTTCAAGCGGGATCACAGGCAAGATGATCATTTCCCTAGATACCGTTACTATCATGGCCATGCTAGTTGTCTTGTTTCTATCGCTATGTCTCGTTGCCTACCACTTAAATGTCATCCTGCCAACATTGCCATGAAAAGCCTCTAACCCATCCACATCCCAGCAAACCATTGTTTGGCTATGTTACCGCTTACTCAGACTTCTTACAGCGTTGCTAGTTGCAGGTGCAGTTGTTTCCATGTGAAAACATGGGTTCCTTGTTATATCATCATATTATTGCTATTTAATTTAATGCACCTATATACTTGGTAAGAGGTGGAAGGCTTGGCCTTCTAGCCCGGTGTTTTGTTCCACCTTTGTCGCCCTAGTTACTTGTGCACCGGTGTTATGTTCCATAATTGAGTGCTCCTAACATGCTTGGGGTTGTTATGGGAAACCCCTTGATTTTTGTTTGGGATAGAACTCTTTTGGCAAGGCCCAACATTGGTATATTTTCTTAATAACAATTAATTAAATGCATAGATACTTTCCGGACCCCGTGGATAATTAATCAACCCCCGGGCCAGTGCTCCGCATGAGTGTTGGTCCAAACCGGGCGATGTCCGACGCCCCCTGGTCACCTTGGGTTTCAGCCAGCCTGACGTCTTGCCCATCCGGTCATGCCGTGTTAATGAGATACACGGCTCCTATCGGGTCTTTCAGCACGCCGGATGCCCTTGATGGATTTGTTTTACTCTTGTCGAAGTACTTGTGCGAGGGATTTCGAGGATCCTTTGGGCTATCTCGAGGTTGAGGTTTTCCACCAAGAATCCCAGGAGATCACGGGTTTTCCGTGGTCGAGGTTTCCGACGCAGCTTGTGGTAGTTTGTGATGGACTAGTTGGAGCACCCATGCAGTTTTAAATCTTTCTGAGAGCCGTGCCTGTGGTTATATGGCAAGTTGGAAACTTTGTTTAACACACGGTCATAGAAAACTTGAAATAAACTCAATTAAAACTTTCCAACAGTGTGCATAACTGTAACTGTCTCTTCTCGTGAGCTCTGCATCCGAGAGAGGACACAGTGGGGTTATGTTTGACGCAAGTAGGTGTTCATGATCACTTCTTGATAATAATTAGTTCACGCCCGTTATGTGTGGATCACCCCCCTTTTATTTCTTGCACTCATAAGTTAGCCACTCAAATAAATGCTTTGTTGCTTTCTGCAGCCTCACCACTTAACCAGACCTCACCCATTAAGCTTTTATAGTCTTGATACCTTTGGAAATGAGATTGATGAGTCCCTACGACTCACAGATTACTACAACAATAGCTGCATGTATAGGTAAAGCGATACTTTGACGTGTGCGCCATGATTGTTCTTTTTGGAGTTTCTTCTTCTTCTTCTTCGATCTAGGATGGGTTCAAGGCTGACAGCCTGGGATAGCACGGATGGACGTCGTTCTTTTATCGTTTGATTTCGTCCATAGTCGGACCCTGCTCTTCTACATGGCGTTTGAATGTATTGTTATATTGATGTGTTCATGCTCTAGCTTGTGGCGAGTGTAAGCCAATTCCGTATTCTCATCTCCTCTGTACATGTTCTTGTAATGATATCCACTATTGCGAAATGACGAGATGTGCTTCTATCCCTGTCAAGGTCCTCGCGCCAAAATAAGGATAGGATCGCATCTTGGGTGTTACAGCCCTGTCCGAGGGCATCTCCTTGATCACCCTCCAGACCTCCTCTTAAGTGATGATGCTCTATAGCTCCGAGAGATGGCAGGCCTGCACGCCGAGGAATTGGAGGTCCAAGGTGTGATCCCTAGTTTGCTTTGTGCCCAACACACGCTCATATGCCACAAATAACGCATCCTACACTACTAGGAAAAGGGCTATAGATGATATAGATACTAATGGCGCACCACACAAGCAGTGCGCCACTAATATATAGTAGTGGCGCACCATGTGAGGTGTGCCATTAGTGTGGTGGACACTAATGGCGCACCACACACTCGGTGCGCCACTACTATATTTTTTTTATTTTTATTTTTTTTTGCAAAACTACTAATGGCGCACCAGCAGCTGGTGCGCCATTAGTAAGCAGGGTTACTAATGGCGCATCTCTTAGTAGTGCGCCATTACTATAATTTTTTTTGGGTTTTTTTTTACAAACTACTAATGGCGCACCACAGCTAGTGCGCCATTAGTAACCAGTGTTACTAATGGCGCATCTGTTGGTGGTGCGCCACTACTATTTTTTTTGCAGAACTACTAATGGCACACCAGAGGAGGTGCCCCATTAGTAACCAGGGTTACTAATGGCGCATATGTAGGTGGTGCGCCATTAGTAACCTGGGACCAGCTAGATATTTTGGACAGCCACCTACGACACTCACTTTCCCCACTTTCATTCTCTCCACCTCCTCCTCTAAGCTTGTCTCGGGTGCCTCCTCCTCCTCACCTCATTTGCATCATATATTCACCCAAATTAAGTGGTTAAATTACCTTTTTTGATGGGTAAGTAAGGGGAAAGCTTTTATGTTGTAGATCTACTTTTTTCTCCCTCCAACAACGTGCACATGCACTTTTTATGGCCTAGCTAGATCTACGTATGTTTGTGGTGTTGCATATGTTTGTGGTGTTGCATATATGTTTGTGTTTGCAGGTACCGGTATTTGAAATGTGATAGTTGCCAATATTTTCCCGGAATGTTGATTCATTTCCGTTCCGGCGAGAATTTGGCACTATGCATTCTTTTTTGTCCTATTTTTAGGCAAAGTCATGCCAAATTTTTTTTGGTTCTAAAATATCGTTTTGCTCTACCCCGCAGGCGACCATGGTCCGCACGATGACCGAAGGCATCGTGAATAGGTTTTTGAGCTCCGCGAAGGCCGAGATGCTTCAAAAGAACGATACGGACATAAGATGTCCGTGTTGAAGATGCAAGCTGAAGAGCCTTATGGACCCGGATTCCGTAAAGGCGCGGGACCACCTGCTCTTGCGTGGTTTCATGGATGGCTATCGGTGGCAAGGTGATGAAGATGATTATGAAGTCGTCCATGGGAGCCGGGAAAGAAATGAGGAAGGGCATGAGCAAGACAACCGCGGCGAGGGTGGGCGAGAAGACGAAGAATCTCCAAGACACAGTCATCATGTAGAAGATGCCGGACATGATGATGAGGAAGATGCCAGAGCAGACGAAGGGCAAGATCATGAAGATGAAGATGCCGGAGCAGACGACGATGGACCATCGATGGCCTGGGTGGAGGACCCTCATATTCAAGAGCTGCTTCTCAAGCAGACGGATAACCCAAGAGCTGCCGCCCGAGAGAAAGCCAAGCTGGATCAACTGGAGATAGACGCGGTTACTCCATTATATGAAGGATGCAGGCCCGAGGATACCCGCCTGAAAGTAACGCTCATGGCTCTGGAGATGAAGGTAAAACACAAAATGACCAACGCATGCTTCAACGAGAACATGTCATTCTGGCACGAACGTCTTCCCAAGGGGAACAAGTGCCCGACCAGTTTCGAGGAGGCGAAGAAAATCTCGTGTCCTCTGGATTTACCGCACGTGAAATACCATGTGTGCATGAACAATTGCATCATTATCGCGACGAGCACGCGAAGTCTACCATATGTCCGGTTTGCGGCGTCAGTCGATACAAGAAGAGGAAGAAAGCTCCTCGAAAAGTGGTGTGGTACTTTCCGATCACTCCTCGTCTGCAACGGTATTTTGCGTACCCTAAGGTAGCAAAGCTCCTGCGGTGGCACGCAGATAGGGAGGAGAAAAAGCGAGAAGATAACGGAAATGATCCGGAGATAAATAAAAAAGACAAGATGCTGAGTCACCCTAAGGATGCGAGCCAGTGGCAAGCGTTGAACTACGAATACCCAGAATTTGGGGACGATCCAAGGAACATCGTGTTGGGCGCGAGCACCAATGGAGTCAATCCGTTTGGCAGCCAGAGAAGCACACATAGCACCTCGCCTGTGTTTGTGTGGATGTACAACCTTCCCCCTGGTTGTTCATGAAGAGGAAGTACATTCACATGAGTATGCTAATTGAAGGGACGAAACAACCAGGGGACGACTTCAATCTATATCTGGGGCTGCTGAAAGAGGAGCTAGACACGCTGTGGAAAATGCCAGCCAATACGTGGGACGCCATAGAGAAAGAATATTTCCCTATCAGAGTCGCACTGCTCACGACGGTGCACGACTATCTCGGTTACGGATATGTCGCGGGGCAGGTGGTCCACGGATTTTCTGGATGCGTCAGGTGCATGGATGACACAATGTATCGCCAGCTAGATAGAGATCCCGGGTCTTCAAAAACCGTGTTCATGGGACATCGAAGGTGGCTTCGCGACGATGACTCATGGAGAAAACGCAAGGATCTATTCGATGGTGAAACCGAACCCCGAAGACGCCCCCTTATGAGGAGCGGCGAGGAAATATACGAGCTGTTGAAAAATTGGAAAGAGTGCCCACCACCGGGAAAGGCGCCAGAGCCGGGAAAGAAGCGAAAGGCGCTAGAGCCGCTACTGTAGATATGGAAAACGAGGTCTGTTTTCTGGGACTTGCCGTACTGGAAGATCCTCCGCGTGCCTCACATCCTTGATGTCATGCATATCACGAAGAACGTGTGCGAGAGTCTGCTTGGTACCCTGCTCAACATGCCAGAGAGGACCAAAGATGGACCGAAAGCAAGGGCAGACTTGAAATCAATGGGCATCAGGGAGGAGCTTCACGCTAATAATGATGATGATGATGAGGCGAAGCAGGACACGGAAAGTCGTTGCAAAGGCAAAAAGTCCAAGAAGACCGGAAATGACTTCCCTCCCGCGTGCTAGTCAGGAGGAGATCGATCAGTTTTTCACTTGCCTCGTAGGAGTAAAACTTCCTTACGGTTACGCGGGGAAGATAAGCAGATACCTAGACTCAGCGAAGCAGAAGTTGAGCGGGATGAAGTCTCACGACTGTCACGTGCTGATGACACAGATACTTCCAGTTGCAATCCGTGGGATCATGGACGCGCACGTCCGTGAAACGCTATTTGGCCTATGCAACTTTTTCGACGTCATCTCTCGGAAGTCGGTTGGCGTGAGGCAACTCAGAAGGCTACAGGAAGATATCGTGGTGATACTATGCGAGCTTGAGATGTACTTCCCGCCCGCATCCTTCGATGTTATGGTGCATCTGCAGGTCCATATCGTGGAGGATATCATCCAACTCGGGCCGACGTTCCTGCACAGCATGATGCCGTTCGAAAGGATGAATGGTGTCATCAAAGGATACGTTCGCAACATGTCACGTCCAGAGGGAAGCATAGCCAGGGGCTTTCTGACCGAAGAGTGCATCTCCTACTGCACGAATTATCTAGGCATCGAGAACCCCATTGGTCTGCCCGTCAACAGGCACCTCGGCAGGCTCGCAGGATGGGGTCACCGTGAGGGTCGCCGCGAAATGCATGTCGACTTCGAGGGTCGACTCGCCGACTTTGAAAGAGCAAACCTAGTCGCGCTACAACACATAGACGTGGTCGATCCTTGGGTCGTAGAGCACAAAACCTTTACTGAAAAGACGTACAATGACCGAGGCCAACACAGGACGGACGGAGATATAATCAAAGAGCACAACTCATGTTTCATGCATTGGTTCAAGTAGAAGCTTCTGTCGTACCCTTTACATGAGGATTCTTCAGCGGAAGAACAACTCATATTCGCCTTGTCACAGGGCGCCGAGCACAACCTGATGACGTATGAGGCGTACGATACCAACGGCTACACATTCTACACCGAGGGAAAGGACATGAAGAGCGATGGTTATCAAAACTCTGGGGTAATGATGGAATCCTACACCGGTAACGACAAGGACAGATACTACGGAAGGATCGAGGAGATCTGGGAGCTGAGCTACGCTGGAGAGAAGGTCTCGATGTTCCGTGTCAGATGGGCCAAGAGCGTCATAAAAGAAAACCGGTATTTCACCACCATGGTTATACCCGAAGCCAAATCCAAGACCGCGGGCGCAAACGTCACCGCGAAAAATGAGCCATGGGTACTGGCTTCCCAAGTGGACCAATGCTTCTTCATTACCGACCCGCCAAAGCCCAGTCGTGTTGTCGTGAGGAGAGGCAAAAGGAAGATCATCGGAATGGATGGATTCGCCAATGAGCAAGACTTCGACAAGTACGGCAACCCGAAGATGGAACATGACGACGATCATGAAGTACCAGCATACACCACAAGAAGAAGCAGGACCACCCTACCTAAAGGACGTCCGTTCAAGAGAAGAACTCCATTTACGAAAAATAAGGGCAAGAAGATTGTGAACAAATAGCTAGCTAAGATCGATTGTATTTAAATTGTAGCCTTCATTTCTCGATTGTATTTCGACATTTTCAAATTTGATGATATTTTTTCGTATTCAATATGAAAAAATATTGAATATTCATGAGGACACTCGATCTCGATCCCCTCCATATCAATGGCTATCACCCCTCGCAAGATCCCCCTCGCCGCCGAGCACCCCCCGCACCCTCCCCCGCTCCACCGCCGTCTCCGTCGGCATACTTACCACTAGAACACCTATTCACAAGATTCAACTCCTATTCATAGGCATCTACTTGCAAACATAAAAAAAATTACTAGGCACTAGATGTTGTTGTGAGGCACTAGATATTCATAGGCATCTAATTGCAAATATAAAAAAAATACTAGGCATCTACTTGCAAACATAAAAAAATACTAGGCACTTCTCAAACCAAGGTGCAACCAGCACAAGAAAACATGCATAGAAAAAAAAGGAAAAAAAGGAGGGGGGAAGAGGATTTGAACCCGCCACCTCCTGCTAGGAGGCAAAACCCACATACAACCGCGCTGCTACTTCGGAGGTTAACAACATAGAGAAGGCGCAGCTCATATACATGCGCCATTACTATATAAAAAAACATTCTAATGGCGCACCGCTCGGGGTGCGCCATTCCTAAGCCGGCTGCCCTCGCGCCCTCCTCTCTTGTCCCGCGCGCGGCCTCCCCCGTACCCCCTTTCCACCGCCCAGCAGCGCCCGCCGTCTCCACGAACCCTAGATCCGCCGCCGCGGAGGGCCACCACCTCCCCGACCTCACCGTCCTCGGCCGGCACCTCAAGTCCCCCTGCAACACCCACGCCGTCCTCGTCCTCTCCACCAGCGGTGCCCCTTCCTCCGCCCCTGCAGCGCAGCACCTTCCTCGTCCTCTCCTCGTCGTCTCCACCGGCGGAACCTCTTCCCGCTGCTCCCGGAGGCCTTCAAGGGCGTCAAGCAGATCGGGGTCCTCGGATGGGGCTCACAGGTCCACTCTCCACCTTCCCCTTTGCCTCCCCTCCTCTCTCTCTCGAGATTTACCATGACTGTCTACTCCACTGCTACTTGAGACTGTGCTTGGATGAAGACATCAGTCGATGTGGTCAAACGGAGCGACCGATTTCACACAGATTTGTTCTGTTCTGCTGGTGTTTGGGTTCAGAGGAGTCTGCAGGCCTGTGCGCTGGCTCTAACAGAGATTTCTCATGGTGCTTTTGCAGGGTCCGGCGCAGGCCCAGAACCTGAGGGATTCCTTGGTGGAAGACAAGTCTGACATCGTCGTCAAGGTCAGCTTTTGGGATCCAAGTCTGACTTGAAAAATCCCGCCTTTTTGCCGATTGGCTCTTGGATTCCAACACTCTTTGGATCCCAAAAAGTGTGGTCTCCTGTGCTTCTGTCTCACACATGCCTAGTGATTAGCAGTTTGCTACATCTGGCTTCAGTTGCTGTGGATGCACATATTTCTGTTGCTCATCTGGGTACAGGGATAGAGTAGGAATCATGGGATAGAACTTCTCTGTGAATGTAGGAAAATGCAGGAATTATCCCGATTCAGAGACTAGTTTTTGGACACATGGCTAGTTTCTTGTATTTCTGTAGCTGAAGAGATTGCTGTTACCCATCTAGTCATCTGGCTACAGGGATAGAGTAGGAATCATGGGATAGGACTGCTCTGTAAATGTAGAGAAATGCAGGAGTTCCCAGTTCTCCTGAGGGTTGAAGTCGATGATGTCTCTTGTTACTGTGATTACGGCATTACATGGATTTAAAATGCCCCGTGTTGCATTCTTTGTGCAAATACTACTAGCAGTTTCTCATTAGCTTTATTCTGCTGAAGAAATGTGTTGCCTGTAGGGTTCATCTATTCAAGGCAGCTAAACAGTTTGTGATTACCAGATGAGAACTGATGTCTCTGTTTCTTCCCTTGTGATTTTCGATTGAGTACTGCTTTCCTATCTTCCTCGAGAGTTTTCTCTAGCCTATGGCAGCATTAGCATGCAGTATTTGCTTAATGCCCTTACCAAATAGTACTATTCAATTCGTTTGATACTTCATTTTCTGTAGCCTTATGGCATCATTAGCGTGCAGTATTTGCCTATTCAACAAGTGTTCTATATAAAATAAACCTGTATCACTGGGGGTTTAACACCATAGATATCTTGCAAATGCAAGTTTGTGACGTTCTTATTCGCCATCTTGTTTTAATGCTATCCAACATTTTCTTTCATCAGCATTTCAAAGTCTTGGCTTGGATTGTGCGAATTGGACGGAGCCAATATATGTTGATTCAGTGAGATGAATTCACACAGCAATAGACAAGGAACAGCAATAATGTACTATACTTTCATTCATTAAAAGGAGCATACAAACTTGCACTTAAACATGCATACATGAACCATCTAACTAGAGCTGCCACTGATACAGGCAAGAAATACAATACTCATCTGTAGCACCCATATAGTTATATCAACTGTCAACTGTAAATACCTCTGTTCCTTGCAAATAAATTTAATAACTTATGTAGCAGTATGGTTTATACTTTTCACGTGCACATGCTGATGTTTACAGCTTGATGAATAAATTTACTCGCGGAAGAGAAGCAATATTAACACTGAGCTATGTATGTGTATATGCAGCCAAGACAAGTAGCGATCCACTACGACGACCCCATTCGCTGCAGGTGTTCTTTCTTTCCTTCTACAGTACAACAGTAGTAGTACTATCTTGTTTGTACAGTATGTTTTTTTGGCTGTCTTCATTCACTGCTCTCTCAAACGTTCAGCATATTAATCTTCCCAATGGGGTTGAACCAACAGCCAGTGGGTTTCCATTTTAAGTTTCTACCAGCAACCTCTGTTTCTATCTTGGGATACTTCCATGTTTCATGCTGGACATACGCCTGCCATAGAAGTATCCTAGGAGAACATAATCTTCATAGTTCATCCATTCCTCCACTTTCTGTTGAAATGTAGACATTCATAGTTCCATATAAATATTGGAATGTGCGGTGAGTGTGGTCTCAGCTGAATTGTGTGTTTTCTTCCACGAGGCGGCGGGACACACCGATTGCGTCACTGCGCTTGACTTCTCCAGCGACGCCTGCAACCTAACCACCGGTGAGCCTACCCTCGGCCTCCCATTCGATCAGGATCTATCATGCTTACGCACAGAAACGTTTTAATTTCCCCTCCTATGGGCTATTTATTTGCTAGTTTTACAACGTGGGCAGTGTATAAATTTTTGGAAATAATCATGTGTACAGATTGCTGCATGCATGATCTCATAATCAGGTACTAGCTCCATACATAATATAATAGCGTATTCGATTTTATACTAGAGTACATTACATGTGAATTGAGGTGTAGATTAAACGTGACCTGGTTTTTGTTGAACAGATATGGTCCCCTTAGTGTTGGGCCTGCTATTGTAGGTTCTTGTTTTTTGCTGCATCAGTGACCAGTCCATGGTCTCATGCTGAATCCTTTGATTGTTCTTGATCCATGATCTGCCTTATGGTTGTGTCAGTCTCTCTTTTACTCTTTTGCTAAGTTGTAGTGCATCAAGATGTTAGCATTGTGGTGCTAGTTTGCTGGGTTTTGTTTCCGACCATCGTGTCGTGATGATTTTGCAGGTACCCCAAGAGGCCCTTGAGTTTGCCGGAATGTCGGTTAACTTCTGTTCCGGCAAATTCGGGTACTCCATATGTCCTATTTTCAGCAAAGGTCATGCTGTAATTTTCCGTGAATTTTAGCATGACTTTGCTAAAAATAGGACATATGGGGTACTTGCGACTAATGCATGGGCCGGGGTATCTTAGTACTTAATTAAGTAGGATCAACGGACCCTTTATTCTTGCTGCATTAAACCATAGGTGGCAGTAGAGCCAAGTGATTAGGCCTAACTTCCCTTTTCTTGATAGGGTATATTATTAGAAGATACCCATATATATCAGTCAACCTAGGGTGCCTCGGCATTGATAAACCCTAAATGATGAAAACTTAACTTAGCATTTAGGGTGCCTCAGCGTCGACAAACCCTAAATTATAAAACCTTGGCTTTTAGGGTGCCTCGGTGTCGATAAAAACCTAAATTATGAAAGCTTAGGCTTTTAGGGTGCCTCGGCGTCGACAAACCCTAAATGATAAAAGCTTAGCTTTTAGGATGCCTTAGTGTCGACAAACCCTAAATGATGAGACCATGATCTTGTTCCTTGACAATAACCAACTTTTTGACCAAACTTTTTTCCTATTTAGAGCGAAACATGGCCCACAACGATGAGGCCGGCGGTTCGGGCAAGCCATTTTGGGAGCTGTCCTAGGAGATGGAGGAAGAACCTCACCGCTATGAGAACGCCGCGGAAGACACCGATCCCGAGTACACAACCCCTAGTGGCGTCGGGGATGACACCACTGATGGTAACGCCGAGGATGCCACCACTGATGATGGCAGCGCACGCACAGATGGCAGCCAATCGAAGAGGCAACGGAAGGACCGGCGCCCGAACGTGCTCAGCACCGTAAAGGAGGAATTTACTGAAGTGAACTCCGACGGGTATCCAACGGCGCCCAAATAAATAGTCAAGGGGTACGCGGTTCAGCTCGGGTGCATTCTCCGGAGCATTGTCTCGATCAACACCGAGAACCTAAGGCATAAGGACCGAGGGAATTTGCGCAACCTCCTCTTCACGAAGCTGCACGAACGATACAAGTTCCCCGGTGACGTCGCAAACACATGCCTCTCAAGGAATAAAGTGAACAGTGCCGCCCTCACGAATATGAGCAAGGCCCTGTCTACTTGGAGAAGCATGGTGAAGAGACTGATTGACAAAGGTGATAGTTATGAGAAGATCCAAGGCGAAAAATCCTTCGATCAGCGAAGATGACTACAAGGAGTTCAAGATCAAGTGCGAGAGCAAGGCAATCGCGGAATCAAGTCAATGGGGGAAAGAAATGCGGGAGTTGAACTTAGGGGTCCACCAACTCGGTCCCGGCGGTTATAGAGTGGCGGAACCTATATGGGACAAGGAGGACGCGGAGCGTGCCGAGCAAGGCCTACCACCCCGCTTCGAGAAATACGGTGACAAGAAGACCAGGAACTATGTCAGGGCCCGGTACAAGGTGGACCCAGTAACAAAGGAGCTTACCACGGATGCGAAGAACATGGCGCTTGAGCGTGTTCTGGTAAGGAATACACCCCACGTAATTAGCTCCATATGGTTGCATTCTAATTAATGAAGCCAAATTTCTAAATGGTTCATTCCTTCCGCAGGACACTGAAAGCAATAGCGCGGGGTCGTATCAGAGCTCCCATTGGGACACCAATTTAAATAGGGCGTTTAACAGAATGAAAAACAAGGATAAGTCCAGTAAGTCGTCGTCAGCTGGTCGTGTCGCCGGCAAAGGCTTGTCCACGAAATGGTCGTCATACTATAACACTGGTGGGCGAAAGGAGAGAAATACCAACTTGGAAAGCCAGTCACGCGAGGTTGAAGAACCCAAGGCAAAAGTGGCGCGGATTCCGGAGATGGTCCAAGAGCTAGTGCAACACCAAGTGGGAGGGGTGATCACCGCCATTGTGCCTACCTTGATTGAGGGGCTGCAGGTGTGGATTGCGGGCGGCCAACAGGGGCCGCCCCCGATTCCCAGCTTCACGGCCAGCAACTCGCACAACGCGCAGGCGACGCCATTGGTGTCTCCGACGCCGGCGCCATTGGTGTCTCCGGCGCAGGCCGGCACCTCGGCAGCAAGCGGCCCCTCCGTCACTTGAACGCCCGCCGTTGGCGGTGCCTCGACATTAGCCAAGCTCGACGCCATCACGGTAACTAAGCCTCTCTCGGTCGATGACTTCATCTCCTTGCCTTTGACTGGGCATCCCCTGACGCCCTACATGTTTTCGCAGGGCGCCGGCGCCGACGTTCCATGCACTCTCGTGCACTTCATGGGCGGCGAGTTGATCGATGTCGCTAAGGGCAGAATCGTTCAACCGGGCAACCCCATGTTCCACGGTAAACCGATGCCACCCACCACGTATAGGGTTCAACTGGTTCGGGTGTTGCCAGGCTGCGATGACTTGTTACCTCCGTTCCACCCCGCTGGGGCCGACAAAGATGATGTGATGACCCTCAGCACCTGCTTAAGCTGGCCCTTGCTTTGGCCGAAGAGCCAGATTCGTTTGGGGGCGACGGACACCACCCCACAGACAACGCCGCCAGTCGTGCAGGCGCCAAGCCATGGCAAGACCGCCGCAACGCTACCGGACATGCATATGGCACAGGATCCGGACATGCATATGGCACAGGATCCGGATGACGACGATGACGACGATGGTACATTTACTAAGGTTGATAAGTACTTTGCCGAACATGGGTACGGTGAGGAATTCTTGGGGCCTCCTTCTCAAGAACCCAACCCTGCAAAAGACGACCGTGATCTAGCTGGTACCGCGGAGAAACCCAATTGGAACAGGCGTTGTCTGGCATTTAGTTTTGAGGAGACGCCTCCAGCTGCCGCCTTCACCGAGCCTCAGATAGCCGACGTGCAAAATATTATCAGCCCCAACACACTCAATAAGGTGGTCTCTGAGCAGATGAACTCGATCCCATTACATCAGCAGAAGAAGGGACGGAAAAGAAAGACTAACAAGGGTGCGAGCCAGCCGGCACTGAGTACGATCCATGCTCTGGACGGGCCACCTTCACCTAAGGATATCTCGAGGAGGGTGCATGTGGCGGGTAGGCCGATGCTACCGACTAATCTGCTCAATGCTGCAACCGGTGCTATGCGGAGTCTACATGACAGTGTTCTTTGTTTGGAGAAGCGGCGTCTATCCGAGAATAATGTGGCATACCCGGTTTTCGTGGACAAGGTGCCAGAGGGCAAGGGCTTTGTCGATAGCGCCATCGGGGGTATGATCGTCCTGCGGTTTGCTGACATCTTCGCTATGTTTAACCTTCATCTGCTGCACTACAACTTCGTTCGGCTATTTTCGCTGAGTATGGAGATGCGGATCATTAGAGATAAGACCCCGGACCTAGTTATAGTCGACCCCTTCTATATGCGTGCCAAGATCTTGGGCAGCGCTGGGGACCGGCAAGTCGCGAGTTCATACCTCGAAGGCGTCATTCTGGCAAACTCAGAAAAGGATAACTTCCTCGTGCCTTACTTTCCCTGGTAAGTTATCCCCTCATCGCCCCGTAACATATGATTTCTTAGATTTTGATCGTCCTTTTTTTCTAACATTCCGTGTGTTGTGCAGTGACACACGCTGCACACTCATCCTCTTAAGCTTGAAATATTCGACGGCCACGTATTTCGACTCGGACCGTCAGTCAAAAAAAGACTACACAAATATCAAGAAAGTTCTTGATGAAGCTCTTCCCGGCTACGCCATATCTGGAGGCACCTTCAGCAGGACAAGTCTCAGGCACGGCAAGCACGTGTTCACCCACAATACGACGTTCGCCTGCGTCAAGCAGCCGCCTGGCAGTCAGAAGGATGCCTACTACGCCCTCCATCACATGCGGGCGATCATACGGGACAGTAATCACCTTCGGCTACCAAATAATCTCAAAGATTGGGACGCACGCTTGTCGGCAATCTAGGATGCGGACATCAGACAAGAATTCTTTCGCATCCAGTCGGAGTTTGCGGAAATCATCCATCAAGATGTCCTTCGTACCTCGGGGCAGTTCTACCTTAGATCTCCGCTGTCCAATAGTGAGATAGATACAATGCTACAAATGCAGGCTGACAACGACCGCAATTTCATGACCATCACGAAAGACGGCGGCTTCATCCACGTTCCCGTGAATCGCTACTAATTCATGTTGCAATATTAAACTTTAATGAACTGGTATGTCTCTTTGGTTTGGACAGTCATTCAACTTATATATAATTGATGCTATTTATTAGTAGGACCATGAATCGTGCTGTTATAGTTGTAATATTAAACCTTAATGAACTTGTATATCTCTGTGAATTGCTACTAACGTTTTGTTTGGCTAGTGCATAGAGATGCTGTCGTATGTCGTGTACAAGGGTAAGGTTCCCGGAGTCTACGACTACTGGGAGGAGTGTCGGAGACAGGTTCACCGATTCAGCGGTAACAGTTACAAAGGGTACACCACAAGGGCGGAGGCGGAAGTTAGATACGCGCGCTATCTAGCGGGAGAGAGGAGGGAGCGTTGGAGGAACTGGATGAAGACCAGTTTCATTGCGATTATGCTCATCGTGATGACCGCATCTCTCTTCTATGTGATGGTAGTTTAGATGGTCGATATCGACTTGTAATGTGAAGACAAACTCGCTACTCGCGGTCTCGAGACTTGTAATGTTCTAACTTTGTTCGGTATTTTAAATTCTGAGACTAATATGATGAATTGTATTCGGAGACTAATCTTTTATTGTATTCGATAAATCTGTTATTTATATGTTGTGCTATCTATATTCTTAGCAATAATATATTTTGTAATCTGTGCAAATATCAGAAAAAAATAAAATAAATACCTAATATTCATACTAGTGGCGCATCACTGAGCACACTAGTGGCGCACTTCAAAAGCACACTACTGCGCCATTAGTAAGCTAGAGCATATGGGTAAATATGGCCCTGGGAGGCATACTAATGCCGCACCATAAGCTATACTAATGACGCACCAGGATCTATACTAATGACGCACCAGGATCTATACTAATGGTGCACCGGGATCTATACTAATGGCGCACTACTTGGTGCGCCATTAGTATACCAGATACTAACGGCGCACCGTGAGCAATACTAATGGCGCACTGCCTGATGCGCCATTAGTATACCAGATACTAATGGCGCACTTGTGGTACGCCATTAGTAAAAAAAATCTAATGGCGTGATGCTAATGGCGTACCTATAGTGCGCCATTAGTAGCGAAAATAGGTGCGCTATTAGCAAGCCTTTTCCTAGTAGTGCTACTTTCTCTTTTGCTCCATGATGATTTCTTGTCCCAATTTCATGTGTGAGATAAAGTTTTTTGACCCCGTCCATTAGCCACCGCTTCAAAGAGCTTCATATTCACGTCGCCTTCTTTAATCCACGTGAGCCTAGACCTCTGTCTGTCGACCATGTGCTCGAGAGCCGCCATGCATAAGAGATACTGTTTCAAAGTGCGTCAAAGCCATGTCTCCCTGCTGTCCAACCTCCTCCCCTCTTGGTCCACGTCAAGCCGATGTATCGCCCAAGTGGCCACTCTCATCAGTAACTTAATGTTGCCGATCCTCCTCTTCCCGAAGCCTGGAGTGCAACGACTGTGTTGCGAAGTAGAGCATCCAGTCTTTTGTACGGGTCAACAATTGTCTGAACTCAAGTCCATGCCTCGTGAACCGCCTCGTCAAATCCCTCAAGCTTCGTCCATAAAAGCTCAAATCTAAACCGATGTTTCGGGTAGAATCCCATGCTCGTGCAAAGGTGCACGGGAGCGCGATCGGAGACTCCGGTGGATATCGCGTGTAGTAGATACTCCGGGTTGTCGAGCTCCCCGTCCATCGAGATGAGCACCCTGTCAATTTTGGTGAACGTAGGCTCTTCTCTCTCACTAGAACATGTGAAAGTGTGGCCATGCATACACATCTCCTTGAGCTCAAGCTCGTCGATGAACTGGGAAAACATGTTCATCATGCTCCTCTTAAGATTAATGTTGCTCTTTTTCGATGCTTGTATAATCATGTTAAATCACCGAGGATCATTCATGGTCCTGGGCATAATAAGCATTTGGTGCGTTGCGCCTCCAAGAATTGTGTTTTGAGCTCGTCATGTCGTGGTCCGTAGACTAGGGTGATCAACCAAGGATCCCACACCTTAGTATGCATCTTCCCAGTGATGAGGTTGTCATCGAACTGAAACGTGTCCACCAAGAGCACAGAGCTATCCCGCGCAATAAGAATACCCCCACGTGTCTCCTCCGCCAACAAGTAGGAAAAACCATCGAAAGATGGTCCCAAACACTACATAACTATGAATTGATCTATTACATCCAACTTAGTTTCTTGGAAACACACCAATATTAGCGACAAACTCCCGGACTACTTTCGGTTTGGCTGGATTGTTCAGACCTCGAACATTCCATCATACCACGTGCGGGTGTAGATCCATAAAGAGCATCTGCACCAGCTCCTATTTCAAGGACTAGCTGACGTTGACCACCACTCAGTTGCTAGCCTCAAGCTCAGCCATGGATGGGATTGCCTTGCCAAAGAGAGGCACGATGATCCTGATGTGCTTCTCACAAACTAGTGAGTTGAATAGAGCCTTCAGCTCATGAACAACTTCGTCCTCCAAGTGAAGATCCTCCGGTACCATGCCAAGTGCATGCAGCAACACGTTCTCAGCCTGGTAGTCCTTCATAATTAGGGATGAAAATGGAGGGGAAACTTTCCGCTTTTCGGTAGAAAAACGGAAATGGAGAGGAAAAATGAAAATGGAAACGGAATTTTGCAAAACGAAAACGAAAGTGGAATTTTTTATGCGGAAATGGAAACAAAAATAAAACAGTGTTTTCTGGCGGAACAAGTGTGGAAATGGAATTTTCCGTTTCCGCCAATATGGAACTTTCCATTTTTAATACAATCAAATTTCTATTTATAGCCCAGCACATAATAAGACCCTACCCAAGTACATATAGCAGAATAATGGCCCATGGCCCAACTTCAGCATATCATGGCCCATGGCCTAACAATTCCTACCCTAATCAAGCAGCGCAGGGGCAAGCAGAATCCCTAATCGAGCAGACGAGACGAGCACGCCGCCGCCTCTGCCCTCGCATCTTCGACCGGCCTGCCCACACTTGACATGCAGCCGTCGGACGCTCCCGTCCTTTGAAGCCGTCGTGCGACACCCTCGCCCTTTGAAGCAGCCGTGGGACAGGGCCGTCCTCTGAAGCCACCGTGGGTCACCGCCATCCTCTAAAAGTCTTATCCATTGTGTTTTTGTCTACGGTTCAAGGGTTCTTTGTTCCGGTGAACATCCGCTTGTATCTTCGTATCCGTGCTATATTCGCTCTGTTTTCGTTTTCGATAGTATGTGTTTCTGTTTTTGTTTCCGGGGTTTCTGTATTCATTTCCGTTTCCGGAAAAAAATATGAAAACAAATGTGGTAGCACCTAGTTCCGTCCGTTTCCGCTCCATTTTCATCCCTATTCATAATCGTGTCAATGCCCTCTTTTCTTCCAAGACATCGAGAGTTCGAGGTAGGCAATCCTTTATGCAATGATATTATCAAGGCATGGTAGAGGTCGAACGTATCAGTTACATTGAGGACAACTTAGACACTGAGAGTGGAGGATGAAGAGAACCATTTTCCCGCTCACTATGGTGAGGCGGACCGGTTGGCGAGGTTCTCATCCACCGGTGGTTGCCAACACAACTATGGTAAAGACATGGTTGCTCTATTAGCGACGTGTTTCATGCTCTTTGCAGACCCTGCACCTTGATCATTGTAGGCCAAGATCGCATCATCCCGCGACAGTGTCGAGGGTGTCACCATCTTCTAAGTCTTGATGTCATCATTGCTCGAGAAGGTACCTTCTGTTGGTATCGTCTTTCCGCGGTATCACCAAGCTTGTGTTCGATAAATGTGGGCGAACATCGGCAAGGTGGCTTCCTTCCAGTTTGTCCATGAGAATTTAAGGAATCAAGTGGTCATGGGCATAAGGGTAATATCAACCATTTGCAAGGTTTTGAAAAAGCATGTGGAGATCCAAGAGAAGAAGGATGGAGGTGCGAAGGCAAAAATCTTCTCTATCTTTGAAAACTTAGAAGAGGTGAGAAATATAAAGGTTTTTAAGTAGTCCGAGGGGTCTGGAAAATTAGTTTTGTCCTAACTAACGTCCATGCTAAATAGGGCTTCATACAGTAGGATGACTCTGATACTAGCTCTATGGAGACCCGGACTCATAAGTCATGATCACCGAATGCGCGTGGACAATGATCCTAGATATCAATGCTCACTAAACACATAGAAACTGGATAATAAGTGTCTTATATCTAGTACATACCGTTTGAGTCAAATATGACCTTTATGGCCAAGTCTTCATAAACTCGCGGGGGAAATCTTCAATGATAGCATGGACCCATGCCATCCGCCTTAATAATAAAAGCACTCTGATTGGTAAGCATCCTAGCTCGCATGTACGTCACCAAGGTACTCTTCATAATATCATGTTCTTTTATGCTTGACCAATAAAATAACTAGTGGCATTCGAATGATTACTTTGAATGTACTCGCAAGCAACCCATATATTGTCGGGACCCCGATCCTAAGCCATAGGAATTCAGCCTGTAACACATCGCATCTCTTTGCGGTCTCACGCACGGTTAACCCCACGGCTGCAGCCTTACCTTAGCCGGGACCGTTTGCGCCTTTTGACTCGCGTATGCAATTGTGTCGCTAGCAATCCAATGACAAAGAACCCGGATCGACATGTCTAGTCATAAACCAAAGTGGCAGTTCTGCACAGGGACAGGCATACATGACCCAACAAAGCAGGTGTCGGTCACCAGCGAATGTAGACGAGTCGTAGCAAGTACAAGGACTCCATTACATCGCGTGACATTTCTCCAAAGGGGACAGACACAGCAGCTAAGAAGGACACATGCCGGTCAACCAATGTGTCCGGAGTAGTAGCGAACTACCATGGCTCGTTGGATCACAAAGGGGCATTTCCCTGTAAGGAATGCTACTAAAGCCTACGGCTAGGTAATCGAACCCCATACATATCAAGTACGACACACGTACGCATGGCATACTGATATGTATAGATACATCGATGGCATCAGAACATAACCATAATCATACAAGCTTTATTTAAAAGGCTCGGAAGAGCCTCACACATAATATTCCACAGTAGGGGTCTCACGACCCATCATAACAGTCATTCAAGTTACAAGCCAGCGGAAGTAGATAAGCTGTCCGAGTACAGACAGATGAAACTAGAAGGCACATGGCCTCACTATACTACAGACCCACCCTAGGGCCAGATCGTAGCTGGGATACCAGCTACTCGTCGTCGTCGATGTCTAGGAAGAACCCTCCGTTAGGGTCATTAACAACCTCTGCAACAAATATTAAGCAAACATGAGTACGGAGGTACTCAGCAAGACTTTAGGATAACTATCTACTCATGCAATGTATCAAAAAGGAATTGTGGGGTTTCATGCGGAAAGCGAGCATTTGACTCGTGGCTAGACAACTTGCATTTTTAAATAATTTTGACAACTTGATTTCTCGCACACGAGTCCACTAACACCACAACAATACTCCATCGTGGAATCATTCCGTCTCCATACGGAAATGCCATCCACGACACTCACGCTTATCTTGACAATTTTATGAGTAGCCATTAAAGTTATCTATGAACAACATATGTCTCCAAGTAGTCCATATCCGCGAACGCGGCTATTCGACTAGATCATAACCCTACAGGGGTGTACTTCGTCACACACGCTCTCGCCACTTATCGCCATGTGCACGTCATGCACCTCGGCAACCTTCAAGAGGAAGCCCAGCGAGGGAGTCGGCCACGACCGTTAACCACGCTAATACTTGGTCCAGGTCTATCGCCTATCTAAGGGTAACCCACACGGAAGTCCGGCCGAAGTTCCCGCCATGGCCCCAAACGATGTGCGCAGGGTTCCCAAGCCCACCTTCCGGGTGCCACTTGGTACACCGTGCCACTGCCTACCACATCACAGCCCACCTCTCAGGTCAGCGGTATGCACGGCCTCCAGCATGTCTATAAACACCAGAAACTACTTGCAACTCCTGGACCGAGTACTAGGCGATTAATAAGTCGAGAGGGTCAATTAAGTATCCCAACATGTGGTAGTATCTAGTCTTGGATTACATACACGGAACTCAGTTCCTAAGGACGGTTCTAATGAAACAACCCGCCATGTACTCCTACATAGCCTTTCACCGGTACCTTTACCAAATCAGGTGAAACACACAACCTTTACTTACTGAACACATACTCACAATTCTGTTCATCTCCCAGATGACACACCATACACAACTCTAAGCATATCATGCATAGCAGGATAAGGCACATCATGGCTCAAGCATCTACCAGGTATGCTAGGTTGCAAGGTTTAGCTATTTACTGTGACAAAGACAGGTCATGCAAAGGAAGTGGGTTCAACTAACGTGGCAAAAGCATTTGAGCATTTGATCCTAATGCAATAAGTAAGTGCAGGAGCGAGAACATGGGATTTATCGGGATGATCAAAATGGTTGCTTGCCTTGTTGCTCAGAGGAGGGACAATATCCGTCAGTCGGATATTGAGTAGAATCCGGAGGAGCGGAGCCTATCGAAAGAAATGACAACAATCAATAACGCTCATATGCAACAAAATGATGCATGAGCATGGCATGAGGATGCAAGGTGGTATGCTAATGTAGCTAACATTTATTAGGTTTGAAGTTGATTTGGATCAGATTTGATATCACTTCAAACGGGGTATTCTCGAATACCGTTTTAATTGATTCGACCTAATGCTCAGATTAACTTGGTTTTAACATGCATGGAAATAATATGTTAAGTTGCTGGTTGTGATTGGTCAAGGTTTGATCATAGCATTTGTAATGGAATTCAAATGATTTTCAAATTCCATCTCCATAGCATTTATAAAATTGAACTTATTCATTATTCTACATGTTTGGTCCAGTAACATTTTCAAACATGTTTGAAAATGACATATTCAGATTCCTTGGATTTTTCTGATACTTTTTCATATATAAATTATTTTCATTGGAGTTACAAATCAATTTCTACGATTTTTAGAAGTTTTGCCATTTTTCTGGAATTCTTTTAAATCAGAAATCCACTTATTGCTTCAGCCCCACGTCATCATGGCGTCAGCCGTCGGCTGACCTGATCAGGTCAAACCCGACAGGGGGGACCCACTGGTCAGCCTCACAGGGATAATCCCGCGCTGACCAGCCCCTGATTGTGTTTGACTTGGCCTGGGGCCCACTGTCAGCGAGTGCTTAGAGTTTAAACCGGCCGATTAGAGAGGCCAGGTCATCCCCTGTCGGAGACTGACCGGCGGCGACCAAATCCGCGGCGGATCTGTGCCGGAGTGTCGCCGGAGATGGCTGTAATGCTCGGGATAGAGAGCCGAGAGCACTGGTAGGATCCCCAGGCTCGGCCTCATCCAGTACTGGCCTCAAGGAGGGCTCGGGAGGACTGGAGGTCACCGGCGACGAGCGGAGGCGACGGCCGGAGCTCGGGCCCGTCGGTCCAGTGGCTAGGGGGCACGAAACCGAGGGGAAGAAGAGGGGAAATGATCGCAATCTCACGGGGAGTGCACTGGAGGGCTTACACGGCTCGAGGAAGTGTTGTGGGCGACGAATCGAACGGAGCTCGCCGGCGGCCGAAGCTTGAAGACGACAGTGTCGTGGGCGTTGCAGGGCTCAAGGGGACTTCTACTTCTGCAAGGAGGACCAGCTCGTCGAGGCGGAGCGAATAGGGCACTCGGGGGAGAGAACTGGTGGCCAGAGGCACGGGCAGCTCGAGCTTGAGCACCTGTCAATAGCGGCAATGGGGGTAGGAAAGAACCGAGAGGAGAGAGGAATTGTGCGCGGGAATGGATAGGCCAGAGCTCGGGGAGGTTATCCCCGCGCGTGCCAGCGCGAAGCGGCGGCCAGGCAGGCGCACAGGTGCGTGGCCGCGCCGAAGTACGCGGCGGCCACCTCCTGCTACCCACTGGCGGGGGAGGAAGACGACAGGGAAGAAGCTGGGTCGGGCCAGGTGAGCGTCACGTAGGTGTTCCTTCCTTTTTTCTGTTTTGTTTCTGTTTTTCTAACTATTTTGGTTTGCTATTTATTTTAGCTCCAAAATAGTTTACAAAAAATATTTTGGACACACCAGAATATTTGTTGGAATATATCCAACCATTCCTGAAGTTTCCAGCATTTTTGAAAACTTAAAGTTTTTGAATTCAAATTTAAAATTTAAACCAATAGCTTTTTTGCATTTATATAAAATGCCAAATGTGTTATGAAAATAGTTTTCTTAACTGCTTATTTGCTTCCATGATTTATCAAAAAAGTTCAACTTTTCTTGAGGCCATTTTGGGTTCATTGATTTGAACAAGTTTATAATTTCTTTGAATTTGAGAGGTGGCTAGGTTTTTTGAGTTTTGCTTCACCACTTGCTTTGATCTTGTTGCAATTTCCTTTGATGCAATGCAAAGGCGATATGAGCACAATGCTATACTTGATTAGGGTTTCAAGGATGTGACATATATAGAACAAGGTAAGCAATGCATGGTAAAGCACTAAGTGGGTACTTTTTGGAAAGCTAGTTTTAAATGCAATATCATGTCCTACCATTTGTAAGGCATGCATCAACGGGTTGCGGATATCCATATGAACAGGTTACAGATATCAATATAAAAATAGTATCTCAACTCTGGTTTTATCATCTCATTAGGTCATGTGACTTAGCTCAAGTATCTCTATTGTCACACACACAACAAGTTTTGTGAAAATATATGGAAGTAGTTTAAGCAGCACAACCTAACTGTCCTTGACCACGGACACGACCATTCAAATATTTTTACACTCTGCAGAGGTTGCACACTTTACCCACAAGACTTGGGGAACTTCTATGTCATCCACGACTCATTGTATATTACATACCGAAGGTAAGCACCCGAATAATGTCTTTCCTTGACGACACTAAACAAAGAGTCCACTCATTGGTACATGGCCCTCATGATGTACATCATACAAGACTCGCTCCAGATCATACCATCCAAGAGGGGACACAACGGTGTGCCCGGTGTTTGTATAAACATCCCATGGTCGCTACCAGACACGGCCCCGTATAGAGAGTGACCACACCACTATCGTCTCTAGTAAAGCAGGCTCTCTCCTAGAAAAGACCAAAGTAATCAACAAATCCCCTTCCAATATAGGGGTAGAGTGGTTGTACCTGCAAATCTTAAATATAATCCATTTTCGAAAGCACACACTCAACTTGCTTCGGTACACCACTTCTTTCTAAAGTGTCTACCTAGCTCATCTCCTCCCTCGGGCATTAGTGGCACCCGATGGGATTTTCAAAAAGGTATTTGGTAAACATTTGTTTTTCATCTCAATGCATATCCCCGTACTACTTGCATAGCAACTACTTAGCATCCTAACTACTTCCCACCCACATAACCCTGATAGGAAGGTAGGGTCATGCACAATGCAAGTATCAACGAGAAATGCATCGGAGACCAACCTAACAAGGTTGTCACCACCTCATCGAAATGATATTTCATGCAACAATCAAAGTACTATAATTACATACAAGAAATAGTTTCATCAACATGGTCAAAGGGTTGCTTGCCTATGTGAGCAAAGTCTTCGGGGCCTTCACACACTTCTTGCCCAACTTCGAGCACTCTATCTACTTCATCAACTACCGTCGGAAACAACCATATTAAGCAACACAACAAGAAGGAAAATAAAAGTGTTCTAAAATAGGGAGTTAAATTTTATTGGGCACCTCTCGCTATAAGAAAAATAACCGAACAGGTTCTACTCGATGAGGATCAATGAGAAATTTGAAAGGTGCAAATGGAGAGGTTAATAATCCTATAACAATTTCCCAGATTTTTAAAATGAGTGAATTTACCTATTAAATCTGGCATGATTTTAGAAGAATTTTTAAAGTGGTTTCACATGATATTGGATTGGTATGAATGTACTAAGATGTACTAAACAAAAAATGAGCCCTTTTATTAGATCCAATAAAAACATAACATGGGAAACATGTTAACAATTGCTAGATAATTGGAGCAAGATTCTTGGGCTCCGTGGAAATTTGAATCATCTCATTTGGTTCAAAAATGAGTGATTTAGGGGTTTTACAAAGTGGCTCTCAAAGATTTTAAATTTTAATTTTAATTTGAATAGTACAAAAACTTGTGGTTGAAAAATAAGAGAGTTGCACCAAATAATAGGTTGCACTTTTAGGAGAATATAGAAATTAGAATCATCAAATTTGGTGCTACAATGAATTTATTATGAATTTTTGAACTTGTTTGAAAAAGAAAAAAAGGAAATTGCTATTTACCAAAAAGGGCAAAACAGCGCGCTAGGCGTTGAATTGGAGATGGGACGGCCTAGTGGCTTCGCTAGGCGGAGCAGAAGCAAGGTCGATGGCGTATTAGAGGGAATGCGCCTTTCCTCGCGAAAAATGGTTTTCCATCCATACCGCCTGTGCTAAAAAAAGAAATGGTTGGGCCCACATGTTAGCGGTTTAGCCTCGCTGGCTGGCCGACAGGCGGGGCCCACTGGCAGGTTTCTCTCGTACCTCTCGCTTGGACAGAGGAGAGGCAGGTTATGCCAAGTGCGCGCTAGCGCTTGCTCCGCCGGCCACCTCTGGCGAGGCTCGACATGCCAGTGAGCTCGAGAGGCCGTGATGCACCCATCTAGGTGTTGCGCGCCCGCAAGGGAGAGCCACATCGACGCCAGCTCAGTGGGCCGCGGAGGAGGCCATAGGCCACCACTGGCCTCGAGCACACCTCACTCTGGGGATACATGACTCATCCTACCCTAGGGTTTTTCCGGACTTATGTAGTCGTGCTTGCTTTGTGTCTTGGCGAGAGAGACTTTCAGTTTTCTAGGTCTTCCTTGGGTGTTGCTATGTCCCTTGTAATTGTTTGTCGAAATGATCCGGGTTGATCCTGAAGAATCATTGACAACTTCTTATCTGGTGAGCTGACGACGAAGGTGGTTCCTCGTGGATGCCGTAGATAGGGTCTTCTGTTGTCTTCATAATCGTGCCAATGCCCTCGTTTCTTCCAAGACATCAAGAGTTCGAGGTAGGTAGTCCTTTATGCAATGATATTATCAAGGCATGATAGAGGTCCAACGTGTCAGTTACATTGAGGACAACTTAGGCACCGAGAGTGGGGGATGAAGAGAACCATTTTCCCGCTCACTATTGTGAAGCAGACCGGTTAGCGAGGTTCTCATCCACCGGTTGTTGCCGACACAACGATGGTAAAGACATGGTTGCTCTATTAGCGATGTGTTTCATGGTCTTTGCAGACCTTGCACCTTGATCATTGTAGGCCAAGATTGCATCATCATGCGGCAGTGTCGAGGGTGTCACCATATTCTGAGTCTTGATGTCATCATTCCTCGAAAAGGTACCTTTTATTGGTATCTCTTGCCGTGGTGTTACCAAACTTTTGTTTGATAAATGTGGACGAACATCGGCAAGGTGGCTTCCTTCCAGTTTGTCCATGAGGATTTAAGGAATAAAGTGGTCAGGGGCATAAGGGTACTATCAACCATTTTCAACGTTTTGAAAAAAGTAGATGGGGAGATCCAAGAGAGGAAGGATGGAGGTGCTAAGGCAAAAACCTTCACTTTCTTTGAAAACTTAGAAGAGATGAGAAATATAGAGGTTTTAAGTGGTTTGAAGGGTCCGGAAAATTAGTTTTGTCCTAACTAACGTACATGCAAACTAATTCTTCATACAGTGAGGATAGCTCTCATACTAGCTCTACGGGGACCCCGACTCATAAGTCATGATCACCGAATGCGCGTGCACAATGATCCTAGAGATTAATGTTCACTAATCACACAGAAACTGGATAACAATTGTCTTATATCCAATACATACCGTTTAGTCAAATATGACCTTTATGGCCAAGTCTTCATAAACTTGTGGTAGAAATCTTCCACGATACCATGGACCCATGCCATCTGTCTTAACCCTAGAAGCACTCTCATTGATAAGCATCCTAGCTCGCATGTACATCACCAAGGTACTCTTCATAATATCATGTTCTTTTATGCTTGGCCAATAAAATAACCAGTGGCAATCGAATGAGTACTTTGAATGTACTCGCAAGCAACCCATGTATGGAACAAGGTAAACAATGCATGGTAAAGCACTAAGTGGGTACTTTTGCGGAAAGCTAGTTTTAAATGCAATATCATGTCCTACCATTTGTAAGGTATGCATCAACGGGTTGCAAATATCCATATGAACAGTTTATAGATATCAATATAAAAATAGTATCTCAACTCTGGCTTCATCAGCTCATCAGGTCATCTGACTTAGCTCAAGTATCTCTATTGTCACACACAAAACAAGTTTTGTGAAAATATCTAGAAGTAGTTTAAGCAGCATAACCCAACTGCCCTTGACCATGGACACGGCTATTCCAATAGTTTTACACTCTACAGAGGTTGAACACTTTAACCAAAAGACTCGGGGAACTTCTGTGTCATCCACGACTCATAGTATATTACATACCAGAGGTAAGCACCCGAACAATGTTTTTCCCTTGAAGACACTAAACAAAGAGTCCACTCATTGGCACATGGCCCTCATGAGGTACATCGTACGACACTCCCGCCACATCATACCATCCAATAGGGGACACAACGGTGTGCCCGGTGTCTCTAAAAACAGCCCATGGACGCCCTACCAAACATGACCCCGTATAGAGAGTGACCACGCTAGTCTCACACTAGTAATGCAGGCTCTCTCCTAGAAAAGACCAAAGTAATCAAGAAATTCCCTTCCAATATAAGGGTAGAGTGGTTGTACATGCAAATCTTAAATCTAATCCATTTTTGAAAGCACACACTCAACTTGCTTTGGTACACCACTTCTTTCTGAAGTGGTTACCTAGCTCATCTCCTCCCACATGCATTAGTGGCACCCGATGGGATTTTCAAAAAGGTCTTTGGTAAACATTTGTTTTTCATCTCAATGCATATCCTCGTCCTACTTGCATAGTAACCCTGATAGGAAGCTAGGGTCATGCACAATGCAAGTATCAACGAGAAATGCATCGGAGACCAACCCAACAAGGTTGTCACCACCTCATCGAAATGATATTTCGTGCAACAATCAAAGTACTATAATTACATGCAAGAAATAGTTTCATCAACATGGTCAAAGGGTTGCTTGCATGGCTCAACAAAGTCTTGAGGGGCTTCACACACTTCTCGATCAACTCCGAGCACTCTGTCTACTTCATCAACTACGACCGGAAACAATCATATTAAGCAACACAGCAAGAAGGAAAATATAAGTGTTCTAAAATAGGGAGTTAATTTTTATCGGACACCTCTAGCTATGAGATAAATAACCGAACGTGTTTTACACGATGTGGATCAATGAGGAATTTTGAAAGGTGGAAATGGAGAGATAAATAATCCTATAACAACTTCTTGGATTTTTAAAATGAGTGAATTCACCTATTAAAAGGGCATGATTTTAGAAGAATTTATAAAGTGGTTTCACGTGATTTGGGATTGGTATGAATTTACTAAGATGAACTAAAAAAAATGAGGCCTTTTATTACATCCACCAAAAACATAGCATGGGAAAAATATTAACCATTGCTAGATAATTGGAGCAAGACTCTTGGTCTCTCTGGAAATTTTAATCATCTCATTTGGGTCAAAAAGGAGTGATCTAAGGGGTTTAAAAAGTGGCTCTCAAAGATTTTAAATTTTAATTGGAATTTGGTTGTTCAGAAACTTGTGGTTGAAAAATATGATTGTTGCACCAAATAATAGGTGAAACTTTTAGGAGAATATAGAAATTTGAATCATCAAATTTGGAGCTACAACGAATTTATTATGAAATTTTGAACTTGGTTGAAAAAGAAAAAGGAAAGGAAATGGCTATTTACCAAAAAGGGTGAAACGATGCACTAGGCGTGGAATAGGAGATGGGACGGCCTAGTGGCTTGGCTAGGCGGAGCAAAGGCAAGGTCGATGCCATATTAGAGGGAATGCGCCTTTGCCCGCGGGAAATGGTTTTTCATCTGTACCGCCTCCACTAAAAAAAGAAATGGTCGGGCCCACCTGTTAGCAGTTTGGCTTTGCTGGCTGGCCGATAGGCGGGACCCATTGGCAGGTTTCTCTCCTACCTCTTGCTTGGACAGAGGAGAGGTAGGGGATGCCATGTGCACGCTAGCGCTCGCTCCACCGGCCACCTCCGGCGAGGCTGGACACATTAGTGAGCTCGAGAGGTCGTGACACACCCATCTAGGTGTTGCGCGCCCGCAAGGGAGAGCCGCAGCAACGCCAGCTCAGTGGCGTCGAGCGCACGTTGCCCTGGGAGGTATGGAGGTAATGGGAGGGGTTTGCAATGACGAGGGGAGGACACCGAAGTGGCTAGGGGCGAGGAAGGCTTCGGCCATGAAAGTTGATGGGCAGGGGGAGGAGTGGCTGGTCCAGGACGGGTCTACAAGGGTTATGAGGGGACTAGCCATGTGTGGGGCACTCCAGGAAGAGGTAAAGCAAGCGGGGCAACAAGGAGAGCTCGGGTGCGCCCCGGATTCTCTCGACGCGGAGAGCACGCGTGTGAGAACTTTCTTGGAGGCTTGTGAGCATCGGGGAGGGGCATGGGAGGACCAGAGAGATCCCCTGGTATGCTAGGGTGCCCAATCTGAGCTGGGAAGGGCGATCAGATAGTTTTGTCGACTGAGCGCCATTGCTACATGTTGATAGTATGGTCACCACACCATGGCTTCTACATGATGACTTTTTGGTCGACCAAGTATGTCTAGCATGTGAGGCACGCATGGAAAAGGTCTCTAGTGAAGTTTGGATCCCTATGGGGCTTGGTGGGCCTCGTTTTGACTATAGGTAAGTTTGCAGCAGCAAACTTGGGACTCATCCAAGGGTTTTTTACTGCACGACATTTGAAACAAAACCCTCTCTAGTGGCCTTAGGTATGGAAGGACTACATGGCCATCAATTTTTAGCTCGGGGAGATAAGAGTGCAAGGTACTTGTAGTTCAAAGGTACTTTTGCTTTTATAATCTAGGTTTGGATGGTTTTCTCATATTTTTAACATGATCATGCCATATTTGAATGTTTATTGGTGCATTAACATGGAAACGAGGCTGTGGGAGAGTTTGGGGGCAATCATCAGTACACAATGGAAGGATATGGGGAAGGAAAGGTGCTACCACATTGAAAAGAGGGGGAAATAAGGGAGTTAGCCCCCAATAATTGAGCACATGCCATAGCAAGGTTACTGGAGGTAAAATAGGCTTAGATTATACTATGCTAAAAAGTTAGAGGCAAGGGGAATCTATTCTGGTCAACTTTCCTTGTCCACAAGCTTATGGTTGAAGGTGTTTGATGATTTCATAGGGTATCTAGGGGTATCAAATTGCCGTGAGATTTACCAGGGGTATATGATTTAGATGATAACTCCAATTGGTCCTGATCTTAAGTTTTTAGCTCATTTGAGGAAAGTTGATAATGCAAACTTTGTAAACCCTAGAAATCAACATAAATGGATTTCTTAGATCTAGTCATGCACATCTATTCCCCTTAATGCATCACTTGGTGTGGTAGAATCATTTGGGGTTTAGAGCATGCCAACAAAGTTTGGGACCAAATGCGGAAACTTGACAATGCAATAATTCCCAATTCTAGATATCAAAATAAATGGGTTTGTGGGATTTGGACAAGTGGATATGTTCTCACTGATGAACCACTTAGTGAGGATGTATGATTAGAGGATTAGAACATGTCCACAAAGTTTGAGCACAAATGGAGGCACTTGGGAATGTAAAGTTGCTCAAGTTTTTATTAGGACATAGAGGGTTTTGGAGCATTTTGGTGAACTAAATTTATTTGGTTTTGGATGAAACTTGGCAAGATGATGACATATGGCATATGGGACATGCTAGAATTTTCCTAGATTTATTTGAGAATATTTCTTATAGAAATATGTCAAATACTTGAAATATGCATAAAGGGTTTTGGAGGAGTTTTTTCAAAATTTTGAGCATGATTTTGTGTTCAAACTCTAATATATGGAAAATATATGTCCACTCAATTTCCCTAATTTTTCTCAAATTTTTTGGAAACATACAAATTATTTTACACTATAAAATACCATTTTTGGCCTCGGAAAAAGGTATATTTAAATAAAATACAAAAACAACTTTTAAAATAATAGTTTTGTGGTTTTGCAAAGTGTTTTTTATAAGAGGATCCAAATAAAATATTTGGGACAAAACATCCTCCCTAATTTGAGGACTTGTAGTACAATCCTCAATTGAGGGGGTTTTGAAAAGCTAAATTAAATAAATGCTTTTTGGTGAAAATAATATTTTGTAAAAATAGTTTGATGTCCTATACACATGGACTGATCATTGGGCAAATATTTGGGTCAAGGAGATGAGTCTAGAGGGAGAACGGATTTTTGTGAATGTAAATCACAAACAAGCAAACATGCAACTAGCAATTAAGTCAAGCATCATAAGCACACAAAAGTTTTAATTGGTCCTAATTTTTGAGCTATGTTAACTTAGTCAGGAGAGGTAAAACACAGAGTGTGATAAACTTACCCCCTTACAAGAATCTCATCCTCGAGATTCCTAGGCTAGGAGTTGAAGAGATACATAAATTCGGGTTTGAGGTAGTCTTCACATTCCCGTGTTGCTTCTTCCTCAATGTGATTGGTCCATGATCTTGAAGTGCTTCATGATATAGCTTTGAGTGCTCCTATTGGCTTTGTATGAGGGTCAACGGGGTTCTTTCTATGTGATAGACTTGACTAAAGGTCAAGGTCTAGGTGAACAAGATTCTAGCAAGTGTTTGGCTTGCGTGTGTATTCCAAAGTCGGAATGCATGGCAAAGTAGTGTGTGTGCGTGCTCGTCTTGGGGTTTACTCATGGTGGTTAGTGAGATCTAGATATCTTGTGTTATAGTAGAAGGGTCAAGTCTTGGTGTAGCTTCTAGTCGACGGGGAATCCTTGACTTCCTTAAAGCAGGCGATCTTCAGTCGCAGGCGGTCTTCATCGTTGAGAGTGTTGAAGTGTGTCAACGTAGGCTTCTTGTCGAGAACTTCTTTCTTGAGTAAGTTGCCCAGGTATGTTGTTCATTCATCTTCGGCCATTGGTCTTCATCATCACGGACGCACGTTTTTTGCGTGTCTTCGAGCATTTGGTCTTCTTGCCTTTTCGTAGCCACGTATGGGAAACTTTGGTTGAGTCTCATCCCTAATACTAAGCATAGAGACTTGGTGTTAAAATTGGTTCTACTACCTAGGAGAGTTTTTGAGAGGGGTGCTCCTAGTCAAGCTAGATACCTAAAAATATAGATCATCCATCCAATCCCTAAGGTCTAAGGCTTGGCAAGCAGAGTGAACCATCTTTGACAGGTGTTCCACCATGATCCGGTCAGGATCACGTCCTTGATTGGACAAAAGGGGGCTAGTAACGAAGTCATGATAGACGTTCCACTCTGTTTCAGACATCTGAAAATATTAGGCACGTCATTCCTACCGTACACCATCAAAGTGGAGTAGTGAGGGGTGCTATATATGAACTTGAACATTGTCATGGTCACAATTCTAACGAATCTCTTGATTTTTGTAACGAGGATATTCCAATTGAGGATGACAATGTGGAACATGGCTACTATGATGAATATGAGAGGTTTGCGATTGAATTTGAGAAGACAATGAAGAGTCTAAGTCTCCTAGAAAACTACAAAGACAACATGTCCGGAGGAAATGAGTGGATTCTCGATAGTGGATACACTGATCACATGACTAGAGATAGATACATGTTTCACGAGATCACACAAAACTATGGACAACGGAGGTATGTGAATTTCGGAGACAACTCCAAGGGTAAGGTAGTTGGTCTTGGTAAGGTGGCCATATCTAATGATAGTTTCATTCAAAATGCCATGCTTGTTGAATCCCTTGGCTACAATCTTCTTTCCGTATTTGGACGAGCCGATTTCAGTTTCAATGTGCTATTTACTAAACTAGATTGCTAAGTGTTTCATCAATACAATCATAACATGATCTTTACCGGTGTTCGTACAGGTGATCTAGACATTGTCAATTTCACTAAGAGAGCCCAACCTCGTACTTGTCTTATTGCAAAATTATCTAAAGCTTGGCTACGACATAGAAGGCTATGACATGTTGGTATGTTTAATCTAGACAAGCTCATCAAAGGTGATCATATACTTGGTGTTAAAAATGTAATCTTTGGCAAAGATAGACTTTGTAGTGCTTGTCAAGAAGGAAAACAAGTGGGTGGAAGTCATCTCGTAAAGAACATCATGACTACTAGGAGACCATGCGAGCTGCTTCACATGGATCTCTTTGGTCCCAATGCTTACAAGAGCCTGAGTGGAAATTCCTTTGGTCTAGTTATAGTTGATGATTTTCCAGATTTACATGCATATTCTTTCTTGATGACAAGTTAGAGGTACAATAGATCTTCAAGAACTTTCCTCACAAAGCCAAAAATCAATTTTAAGTGAAGATCAAGAAAGTTTGGAGTGGCAACGGATTGGAGTTCAAGAACACTAATATGGATACCTTTCTTGATGAAGAAGGTAACTCACATGAGTTCTCGGCTACATACACACATAAACAAAATGGAGTTGTTGAAAGGAAGAACCAGACTCTCATAGAGATGGCTAGAATGATGCTCGACGAATACAAGACGCCAAGACAATTTTGAGCGAAAGCCATAGAAACAGCTTTCCACACGACTAACCGACTCTACCTATTCAAGCTTCTCAGTAAAATGACATACGAGCTACTAACGAGTAACAAACCCCAAGTTGGATACTTTCAGGTATTCCTCTCAAAGTGCTACATTCTTGATAAGCATCGTCGTTCTAAATTTACTCCTAAATCTCATGAAGTTTTCCTACTTCGTTACAGGTCAACTCTCACACTTACCATGTCTACAAAACTTCACTCGAATAGTTGAAGAGACGGTAGATGTGAAGTTTGATGAATCTAATGGTTCGGAAGTCGAGCAATTGTCAAATGATGTAGGAGATAAGGAAACTTTGGAAGCCATTCAAGACTTGTCCATCGGAAGATTTGTACCATGGAGGTGAAGGAAAGTACTTCATCAACACAAGTGGAAGCTCCTACTTGGCGTCAAGGCAAACCAGAAAATGACATGGAGGCCTCCACAAGCGGTACACGTCGAGATGAAGAGGAAGAATAAGTCCATCAAGATGATCCACCTCAACCTCCTCAACAACCCCCACAAGGAAACGATACCTTCAATAACAATGAAGGAGAACATGATGATGAGGAAGCTCCACCATCCAAGATGCAAAAGCTACCACGAGTTCGAGAAAGACTGAACAAGATTCTTCCCGTAGAACAAATTCTTGATGACATACAAACTGGGAGAATTACTCGCTCTAAAACTCATTTATCCAACTTTTGTGAGTATTGCTCATTTATCTCTAGTATTGAGCATGTGAATGTAGAGGGGGCACTTGAAAACCCGGATTGGGTGAATGTCATATACGAAGAGCTACACAACTTCCAGAGGAATGAAGTGTCGACACTGGTGGAGAAGTCCAAGGATGGGCACAACATCATTGGAACAAAATGGGCATTTAGGAACAAGAAAAATGAAGATGTTCAAGTGGTACGTAACAAGGCACGTCTTGTAGCTCAAGGTTACACTCAAGTCAAAGGTGTGGACTATTTTGAGACTTACGCCCCATTGCTAGACTTGAGGCCATTCACATACTTCTTGCTTATGCCAATCACCATGATATTACTGTTTACCAAATGGATATCTCGTGAAATTGAGGAGGAAGTTTATGTTACGCAACCTACCCGCCTTGTCAACCCTAAGAAACCTAATCATGTTTATAAACTTCGTAAAGCTCTATATGGTCTTAAACAAGCCCCTCGAGCCTGGTACAAATGCTTAATAAAGTTTCTCATTGGAAAGGGTTTTGAGATTGGTAAAATTGATGCAGCCTTGTTTACTAAAAGAATTAATGGTGAATTTTTTGTGTGACTAATTTATGTGGATGATATTATCTTTGGATCTGCTAAGCCACATTTTAGTGAGAAATTTGTAAGGTTGTTGTCCGAGAAATATGAGATGTCCATGATGTGTGAGCTGAAATTTGTCCTTAACTTCCAAATCAAGCAAACAAAAGAAGGTACGTTTATCTCTCAAACCAACTACACCAAGGAGTTATTCATGAAGTTCAACATGCAAAAGTGTAAAGTTATGAAAACCCCATGCCTACTAGTGGACATGTTGACCTCACAAAGGAGGACAAACCGGTTGATCAAAAAGTTTATCGATCAATGATTGCTTCATTACTATATCTATGTGCCTCCCATCCCGGCATCATGCTAAGTGTGTGCATGTGTGCCCGATATCAAGCGGCACCCAAAGAGTGTCATCTTAAGGCCATGAAAATAATTGTGAGATACTTGATAGATACACCAAACTTTGGTATTTGGTATCCCAAGGGATCCGCTTTCAATGTTATGGTTTATTCTGGTTTGGACTATGCCGGAGATAAGGTTGATACAAAATCCACTTAGGGTACTTGTCAATTTCTTGGGAGATGTCTTGTACCTTGTTCATGAAAGAAATAAAACTCGGTATCTCTATCCACCACCGAAGCGGAATATATTTCCGTAAGATCATGTTGTGCACAATTTCTATGAATGACTCAAACTCCTAAATACTATGGAATACATGTGAGACATGTTCCATTGCTTTTTGATAATAAGAGTGCAATTAAGATTGCTCATATTCTCGTGCAACATTCACTAAATAAACATATTGAAGTTCTTTATCACTTCATTCGTGATCATGTTGCCAAAGGCGACATTAATCTCAAGCATGTTCGTACTAAAAACAATTTACAGTTATCTTTACTAATCCACTTTATGAGAAAGTGGTTTGTTGTTTGAGGAGTGAGTTGAACATCATTGATGCTTAAAACTTGATCTAGACTCACTCGCATGCGTGCAAGGGCATGAGTTTGTTTTTACTATTCCTTGATACCATTCACATGATCATACTTCATATCTTTGATAACTATGCTCCCTATAATTGCATCTAACCTTTTGTAGGTACTTGCAAGGACTACACTCTACAAGATTGCCATCAACTCATACCACAAGCAATCTTGTTATGGCCAAGTATCAACACCCCTATTTCGAGATGGAGGAAGAAGACAACAGAAATCATATCCTTGACAAACATTAGTTGAAAATTTCACTCTTGTCATTTGGATATGCCATGATCTAACTTGCATGACTAACCATGTAGGTGAGAAGTGAAAAAAACAATAAGGATTGCTCCCAATTCAAGATGATCTTCATCAACCTTGACCATCCACAAAAAATTCACCTACATGACAATTCATCTACATCTTTCGAAGGTATGTACTCATATCCTTGAAGAAGCTTTACTCCAAGTCACGATTTAAAGCAATTCAAGTGATATGAAGACATTAAAATGCTTAAAGGAAAAATTGTAACCCCATTTTGAGCTTAACTGGGGGGACCCCGACTTACGTGTCGAGATCACCGAATGATCGTGCTCAGTCATCCGAGAGATCAATGCTCACCGAACACACAGATACTGGATATTAAGAGTCTTACATCGAACATACCGAAATAGTACATCAAATGACCATCATGGTCAAGTTCACATAGGTAGGGCCTATAAGGCCAAACCACACTGATTCATCTACTAGCGGAAATCTTGGGGCTAAGCGGGTGCCCATGCCATCAGTCTACACCAACAGGCATTTTGACTCGTGATGACGAGTTGATGTATATACTTCTCACCCCTTGTTGTATACCCCAAGTGGAAGGTGGAGATGTAGTCAACAGCAAATTTCCCTGACACGGAGACTGTAAGGTTTATCGAACCAGGAGGACTCTTAGGCTCAACAAGTAGGTGTCTTCCACCCTGCCGCTAGCAGAAGACATGGACATGCACACACAACAAATAACTTTGCTCCCAACGAGTACAAAAAGGTTGTCAATCTCTCCGGACTTATGGTTTGCAAAGGATCAAAACACAAGCGGGAAGGTAATAGTGATTGCAACGGAAAAGTAAAGGAAGCGGTAAATTATGGAGATTTAAGCAATGATGGTGATATGGACCAGAGTCACACGACGTTCACTAGTGATGTATCTCTCTCAAAAGACGATAAACAACTATGCTAGGGTAAACAAATCACAATTGGTCAATTGATAGAATTATGATCGCACCGCAATGCTAATTATGCTCCATGATAGTTAGAGGTTCAATAGTAATGGGCAGTACGCCAAGACAAGTAGACCGTTTATTCATCAGCATCTACTTACTAATCATCCACCTAGAGATATCTATCCAGAACATCTCAACAGTATTAAGTTGCGAGCCCCACCCAAAGTGTAAACTCAAAGCAACGGACAACTGTCTTAACGAACTATGTGTAAGGTAAACAATCCTTGCAACCGTGGTCACAAGCACCGTTGTTTTCTCCCTGGTGGCAACAAGCACATCCCCTAGTCTCATGTTTCTGTCACTCAAGCTAGACATCGAGGGGCCCGAACCCACAATCATGCATAACGCTCCCTCTTGGAGTTACGATCTCCTACTTGGCCAAAGCAATAAAAAGCAACGGAGAACATGCATGAATCACTAAGGAACATAATATAAGAGGATAATCAAATATATAACTCATAACAATCTGAACATAATCTCATAATCCATCAGATCCCAACAAACCGAGCATAGCAATAGCAAGAGAATTACATAGACGCCTTGATCATGTAGGGAAGCTCACAAGGACTAACCATTGAAGCACAAGATTGGAGAGAAGACATCACAGAGCTACTGGTCATGGACTCATGGTCCAAGGGGAACTATTCATGGCACATCCGGGAAGCGTCCATGGTGGTGGAGAAGCTCCCGAAGGTCAATCCACCCTCCAGTAGGGTGCCAGGAAGAGGTTTCCTGACGCTCGTAATCTTGGAAGCAATGCGGCGGCGGAACGATGGCGAAATTCATGATTCCAGAAAGTCTGTGAGGGTTTCCTCTTGGGACTCTAAATATAGGCCAAAGGAGGGCACCGGAGGAGGTGGGACCCACCCAGGCGACCTCCTGCCTCGGCCTAGGGCCTGGCCGCGCCAGCAGGCCGCCTGGGAGGCCCCTGGCCCCCCTTCGATGATCCCGAAGCTTATGTTTCTCTGATTTTTTATATATTTTTTGGATTTTTTCGGGATTTGGAAAATTGGGTAAAAGCCCCTGCAAAATTGACATCAGCTAACAGAAACTGGCACTGGGTGCACTTAGTTAGTAGGTTATTCCAAATATGTGTAAAATGATATAGAAGTGTAGCAAAACATATAATAATATCACCCAAAAGATCATGGAACAAGCGGAAATTATAGATACGTTTGGGACGTATCAACATCCCCAAGGTTAATTTCTGCTCGTCCTCGAGTAGATAAATGATAACACAATAATTTATGCGGTGACATGCTAACACACATATAAGAACTTCAAAGTAAATCAAGTGAGATATGCAATTCGAGTCAAGACAATAACATGCAAGAGTCTATATCTAGTATTGAATTTAGCAAAGTAAGAACATAAAGGTGCAAGAGTTCTCGCTGTCCGTGACTCGAATGTCTCCAAATGGTGTTTGTGTGCAAGAAGTGTGAGATAGGTTGAGACCATAAAATATTTTTTAATTGAGAACTCAATCTACTAAACCTCACACTTAGTCTCCTTCGGAATCTTATTTTGACTCATCCCAGACCACTTGTCAGGCACAAGTCAAAATGATCCTCTCCCTTTCGATTTTGAGAACTCATGCAATGGATGAGCATAAGCAAGATATGTTGGCACATAGGATGGCAAATAGAATAATGATGGGGAAGGAAGACAAAAAAGGTGTGAAAGGCTCACATCAATGAGGACAGCCATAGGGGAGAGAAAGCCAAATGATAGATATGATGTGAGGAGTAGGGTTTGCCATGTAACAGATGCACATATGAGCTAAGGTAAGCTCTCCAATGGAACTAGTGGGGGTGCATCCAACTTGTTTGTTCATGAAGACCTAGAGCTCATTTGAGGATGCTCATCATTGGAATATGCAAACCAAGTTCTATAGTGTAAGGATCCCCACATAGTTATGCATGAATGATAATCTGTATGTAGTACCAATATAGTAATGGAGTACGAGTGTGGATCTTTCAAAAGGAATAGTAGTGTTGCCCCCTTCTATATTTTTATTTCTTTTTATTTCTTTTTCTTTTTTCTTTTTATTTTTTTGTGGCCTCTTTGGCTCTTTCTTTTTATCTCTCATTTTCCTCTTTGGGATCTTTTTTTTTGTCCTCTTTGGGATCTTTTCCTCACTTAAGGGCAACACTCTATGTTTTACATGAATGAAAAGAAAAATCACCACACTTTATAAGAAGTACTCAACGTAAAGACAAGTGAAAACTATCATGATGTATGCAAATGTATGCCTCTACCAGTGTAGCAGGATATGCAATGATACTAGCGCGTCATGTAGCAGTAATGAGGGCAAGGCCCAACTAGCATGAGGCTCTATGATCAAGCAAAAACATGTATGACATGAAGATCAAGTAATGAGATGTGGATGTTGCATGGCAATGTATCTCGGAAAGGCTATGAAAATGCCTTAATATGTAGGTATGGTGGCTGTTTTGAGGAAAGATATAATGAGGCTTATGTATGAAAGAGCGTATCATGTCATGGGTTTGGATGCACCGGCGGAGTTTGCACCAACTCTCAATGTGAGAAAGGGCAATGCACGGTACCGAAGAGGCTAGCAAAATATGGATGCTGGAAGTGCCAACAATCGAATACTCACATTAGTCTGAAGAACTCATACAATTATTATCAGTAACTCTCTATCTAGTTAGGAAATTCACAAAGAGACAAGTACCCCGAGGAGGAGTGTTTGGGGGTTTGGTTATCCTTGCGCATCCTCGACTCATGGTAACGTGACGGTACTCTATATATTCCAACCCATCCAGAGGTTAGCGATCAATTTAGTAGCTAGAGTTCTCAACTAATTTTTAGTTTTTGAAAAACACACGGATTTCCCAAAATACGACACCTATCACTAATAGGCTCAAGCTCTTGGCACCAATAATCCAAACATTACTCAAATCAGTACCTCAAAACTATTGCAAGTTACTACTATACTTAAATAGCAACCTCAATTACCTACTCATGCAAGACACACAACTCAGTGCAACGAGTCAACTCTCTAAACAAGATAAGAATGATAACTAAAGAGAGTTCCAAATCAACCTAAATAAAAGCTCTTAAAAAGATAAGCATGAAAGCTAAGAGCTAAGGATGATATTAGCTACGAAAAGATGAAGAACACACAAAAAGAATAAGCATGAAAACCTATGTTATGTTCTAGAGTGGAATGGAGTGTGTGTCTCTCCCAAACAAGGTAGGCTAGGTTCCGACTTGTTATGTACAGCAAGCAAAATTAAAACAAACTAAAAAGCAAATAGCGGGAAGCTCCAAGCGTAGCACATATCATATGAAGTGATAAAAATATAACATGGAGATGGACGACCTGATGATTGTTGATAGAGAAGGGGATGAACGGGGGCATCCCCAAGCTTAGACGCTTGAGTCTCCTTTTAATATTTTTTGGGATGCATGGGGGCATCCCCAAGATTGAGCGATTGACACTCCTTTATCTTCTTTCGTCATCTCTCCCATCGCATACTTGAAAACTCCCTTCATATGAAACTCATCATAAGCTCATTAGAGTGGTTAGTTCCCTTAATAAAATAATTCATTACCTGCTGGAACTAAAGATTTTCATGAAAATCTGCAGCTTCTCATGAATTGCAAAATATTTATGCAAATAAAAAGCAAGCTTAGGAATCGCAAAACAATGGAAACACAAAACATGGCAGGATCTGTGAAAAATAGAATAGCATGTAGTAAATAATTTATTCGGGGCACTTCTGCAACTCAAATCAAAAAACTCAAAACAGATGCCATAAAGGAAATTATATTGATCATGCTGTCGAAAAAATTCAGATCAAAAAGATGATATGGTGATTTTTGGCGAATTTATTCGTCAGGCTGACAGAATTTGTTTCTGGATAGCATGTCACAATTTTTGAACTTCCTTGCAATCGGAGGCTATAACTTGGCACAAAGCTTAAAAATAAAGATAAAATGATGTTGCTACAGTAGTAAAAAGAATCAAGACCACTAAAATAGAAAGTAAAAACAAATTGGGTTGCCTCCCAACAAGCGCTTTCTTTTATGCCTTTGAGCTAGGCATAATGCAAGAAGATCAAGTTGTATCAATTGAACCATCATCAAGATCATCAAAGAGCTCTTCAATAATACAACTAGTCTTAAGAGGACTCTCAAAGAGAGACTTAGTGGCAACCCTTATAGGAGAAAAAGCAAAGGTAGTAAGACCAATTGGAATTTCATTTCTATTCTATTTAAGAGAGGTATCTCTTCCAAGGTATTCACGGTTTCAACACCCTTAGCAATAGGTATACTTGTTTTGGGTTGAGGAACCTTGGGTACATTAATGAACCTAGGTATTTTCCTTGCAGGGGTTTCTACCTTTTTAGTCTTTATGGAGTATAGAGTAGTTCCTAAAGTTTCAAAAATATCCTCGATCTTATCAATCCTAGAAGGATCCACATCATGGTATTTTTACTCATGCTTGGCATCTGTAGCTCTATTTTCTCAAGCTTACTCATAACATGAGATAAAGTGATATCATCCTGTATGTCAACAATAGGTGTGATTCCGACAAGATTTTCCATAATGTTAGGAGCCTCCCCAACGGGAGCTTCCAAGAAATTACCTCCTATTGTTGTGTCTAGAACAAACCTATGCCAAGAAGTAATACCAACATAAAAATTTCTAAGCAAAATAGTGGTGGATTGCTTCTTGCTGGCTCTATCTTGAGAATTTTTAATTCTATACCAAGCATCTTTAAAACTTTCTACAACCCTTTGTTTGAAGGTGATAATCTCTCCTTTGGGTGCAACAGTAGTGGCAAAGGATTTAGGCATACTGACTAAACAAAGCAAATTAACTAGTTTTTTTGTGGTTTTTGGTATAAGACTCTAAAGCAAAAACTGAAAAGCAAACTAACAAGACTAAAAAGCAAAGGTAAAAGATAGTGTGCAACTCCCCTATCTTGAAGACTGGAGTCCCCGGGAACAGCGCCAGAAACTCGCTTGATGACGAGTTGATGTATATACTTCTCGCTCCTCGTTGGATACCCCAAGTGGAAGGTGGAGATATAGTAAGCAGCAAATTTCTCTTACACAAAGACTGTAAGGTTTATCGAACCAGGAGGACTCCTAGGCTCAACAAGTAGGTGTCTTCCACCCTGGCGCTAGCAGAAGACGTGGACCTGCACACACAACAAATAAATTTTCTCCCAATGAGTACAGAGAGGTTGTCAATATCTCCGGCCTTGTAGTTTGCAAAGGATCAAAACACAAGCGGGAAGGTAATAGTGATTGCAACAGAAAAGTAAAGGAAACGGTAAATGATGGAGATGTAAGAAATGATGGTGATATGGACTGGAGTCACATGACGTTCACTAGTGATGTCTCTCTCCCAAAAGATGATAAACAACTATGCTAGGGTAAACAAATCACAGTTGGGCAATTGACAGAACTACGATCACACCGCAATGCTAATTATGCTCCTTGATAGTTAGAGGTTCAATAGTAATGGGTAGTATGCCAAGACAAGTAGATCGTTTATTCATCAGCATCTACTTACTAATCATCCACCTTGAGATATCTATCCAGAACATCTCTCCAGTATTAAGTTGCGAGCCCCACCCAAAGTGTACACTCAAAGCAACGGACAACTGCATTAATGAACTATGTGTAAGGTAAACAATCCTTGCAACCGTGGTCACAAGCACTGTTCTTTTATCCCTGGTGGCAACAAGCACATCCCCTAGTATCATCTTTGTGTCACTCAAGCTAGACATCAAGGGGGCCGAACTCACAATCATGCATAACACTCCCTCTTGGAGTTACGATCTACTACTTGGAGAAAGCAATAAAAAGCAACGGAAAACATGCATGAATCACTAAGGAACATAATATAAAAGGATAATCAAATATATAACTCATAAAAATCTGGACATAATCTCATAATCCATCGGATCCCAACAAACCGAGCATAGCAATATGAAGAGAATTACATAGATGCCTTGATCATGTAGGGCAGCTCACAAGGACTAACCGTTGAAGCACAAGATTGGAGAGAAGATATCACATAGCTGCTGGTCATGGACTCATGGTCCAAGGGGAACTACTCACAGCACATCCGGGAAGCGCCCATGATGGTGGAGAAGCTCCCGGAGGTCAATCCTCCCTCCGACAGGGTGCAGGGAAGAGGTCTCGTGACGCTCCCTTTCTCGAAAGCGCTGTGGTGGCGGAACAAAGGAGAAATTCGTGATTCCAGAAAGTCTGTGAGGGTTTCCTCTCGGGATTATAAATATAGGCCAAAGGAAGGCACCGGAACAGGTGGGACCCACCCAGGCAACCTCTTGGCGCGGCCTAGGGCCTGGCCGTGCCAGCAGGCCGTCTGGGAGGCCCCTGGCCCCCCTTCGGTGATCCCAAAGCTTCTGTTTCGCTAATTTTTTATATATATTTTTCTGGATTTTTTCGGGCTTTGGAAAATTGGGTAAAAGCTCCTGCAAAATTGACATCAACAGACAAAAACTGGCACTGGGTGCACTGAGTTAGTAGGTTAGTCCAAATATGTGTAAAATGATATAAAAGTGTAGCAAAACATATAACAATGTCACCCAGAAGATCATGGAACAAATAGAAATTATAGATACGTTTGGGACGTATCAACTGGGAAGCATCCTAGTTCGTAAGTCCGTCTCCGATGACGAATTCTTCTCCGAACTCATGTCCTTCCATGTCAGGTCAATAACATAACCAGTGGCAAGCCAGTGAGTACTTTGAATGTACTCGCAAACAGCCCATGATATGGATAATGCAGTTGGTATGATAACAAGTAATATGCATTATTGGTGGAAAGCAAGCTTGGTTATAAATAAACATGATCCTAGATGGGTGTGCTTCATAAGCTAAATGTTATTCAGAGAACAGGTTGCAGATATCAATATATCTTTTGAGGGCTAAACTCTACGCGTTCACCCATTATGCCAAGTCACCAAACTTGGTCATGTCAACTCTTCAGCTTCCACTTGAACACACACACACTTACTAACACTTGGTTTATGCGGAAATGACTGGACGTGGTTTAAGCAGCACCACCCAACTGTCCTTGACCGTGGACACAACTATTCGAATAGTTTAACACTCTGCAGAGGTTGTATGCTGGACCCACGAGATCCGGAAACTTCCGTGTCATTCACGACTCGCGGTATATAACATACCCGAGGTAAGTACCGATTAGTGCCTTTCCCTGACGATACTAGACAAAGAGTTCCACTCGATTTTTACCCAGCCCACATGATGTACGTCTTACGAGCACTGACTCTGGACAGTACCATCCATGCGAGGACCAACGGTGTGCCCGGAACACGTAAAAACAGCATAGTCGACCTACCTGGTACGACCCCGTCACGAGAGTGACCACACATCACTCCCGCCACTAGTAATGTGGATCTTTGCTAGCACTAACCAAATTAATCAACAAAGCCCCGTCCCATAAGGGGTATCGTGGTTGTACAGGTAAGGTTGGGACGGTCGACACATCATAAATATAATCCTATTTCCGAAACCACTCACACCAAATATACCTGGTGCACCACTTCTTCACAAGTGGTCACCTTAATCATCATCACCCTCGGACATTAGTGGCACCCGACGGGGTTTTCATAAATCTTTGATATTTACCATCATCATGCTCATGCAACTACTATGCTTAGCTCTACTTGTCAACATAATATTAGCGTGACCCTCATAGGTGGTAGGATCATGCTCAAATGCAAGTGCTTCGGACGAGCCATCGGAAACATCATATCGATGATTCACCGAATACCCATGATCATATGCAACAGAATTAATTTCTCTACTAGCATGTAATATAATAGTTGCTCAAACATGGTCAAAGGGATGCTTGCCTTGATCAGCTAAGTATGCGGGGTCTTCCGGGTCTTCGAGTCCAACCCCTTCGTCAAACGTGGAATCTATCATCGTAGTAAGTAATAAATTAATAAGTAGCTCACTCAAAAATAGAACACAAATCACTTTTAAAAATGTTATCCTATTCTGATAAATCTATATTATAGTTTTAAAAATATTTGCCTCTGGTTTTGGTGAAAAGGATTATTTTAAAAATCATTTTAACTAAAATATTCAAAATAGCCTTTTTAATTATTATTATACAAAAAAGTTGTCATAAAAATTTGTGCAATAGCTTTATTAAATTCTCCTTATTTTTAGAACAATTGTGGTGGAAAAATAATTAAATTTTATTGGATAACAAATCCTACAAAAATCTTTTAATACAAGATTAAAACAGAAAAAGAAAAAGGGGTTTAGCCTAGACCTGGCTCGGCCTGTGGCTGGGCCGGCCCAGCTGGCGAGCCAGCCAGCCAGCCCAGGTGCGCACGCCGTCAGGTTCAAACCTGACGCGTGGACCCCTGCGGTCAGCGGTTGAGAGGAGAGAAGGGGAGAGAGATGAGCCACCGACAGGTCGGGCACACCCGTCGGGGTCGTCTTCCACCTCTGGACAGAGGGCAGGGGAGGCACGCCGGCGGCGATACCTACGCCCTCGAGCCCCAACGATGGCAGGAATGGAACCAGCACGTCGTTGCCTACCTGGTAGTGGTCGAAGGGACGACGGGGAGGCCCTGGTTCACGGGCGACGAGGTGGCTGCGGTGGAGCCGATTCGGGAGGTGGCTGAACTGGGTGCTACGGGGAGGGATTGGCTTGGGGAAGTGGTGGGGAAGCTCCCTGAGGCTACTACGGTCACAGAGGAGGAGAGAGGAGCGTTGGAGCTGGCCTGTAGCCCGAGATCGACGGAGCTCCGAAGCGGCGGGGCTCGGTCGATCTCGAGCATGGGAGCTCGTTGTGCTTGAATGGAGTGGCTAGGGGTTCGGTTTACGCTTTGGAGGAGTGGGATGATGGTGCTGGAGCGAGGGGAAAGGCCTATTTATAGGCCCCCGATGGTGCACTGAGCGGGAAGCGCCGGTGGTTTCACCATGGCTCGCAGGAGAGGCAGAGAGAGCTCGGGGTCAAAACCACGGTATTACGAACATGGTTTGGGACCCCTGTGACTCACTGAGAGGGAGAGGAAGCGAGGAGAAGCGTGCATGAGTGGTCGCGGTCTTCTGGCCGAACCTGGCGTGTGCGGGCACGCGTCGCTCCGGTCAACAGAGCGGGGGAGGAGGGGCCCTGAGGCCTCCCTGATGCAGGAGGGTTGTCGGGGACGTGGAGAGGCCTCGGGGGGAGGCTTGAACCGGTCGGGGCTGGCCACCTTAGCCTCGGGTGAGCCCTGCAACATGCCCAGAGCATAGTTTTTGCATGCCATGGCATGCTGGCGTGCTCTGGGTGCCTTGGCCGTGTCTGGCGTGTCCTGGGGCTAGGCTGGAAGATCCTTAGCCGTTTGAGAGCCGAGAGACTCAGTGTTGGTCAAGGGGACTGATCAAAGAGATGATGCTAGACTTGAACCAGAAACTAAAATGGGGATTTTGTCTCTTCTGCTTGGAATCGGAGAGGGGCCACTCATCTGCAGTTGGGGAGTGGTGTTGGCTGCTTGGTTTATGAGTTTGGAGGAAAGTGTATGGGCGTGGAGTGAGGTAAGAGCTGTTTTACTAAGCTGGAAGAAGGTTTTCGACAGGTGTTTGGGGTAGCTACACTTCACCACTGGTGATGAAAGTTAACAGTATTAAGTTTCACGCAAAAATAGGATCCTCCACCAAATTTGAGCTTCAATGGATAAGTTTGGAAATGCAAACTTGAAATCACCCCCAAATGGGCAAAGCTGCCCCTTCCAAAGGGAACGTGGGTATATTACCCCCTGCAAATCCCATTTTTGGCACAGACTCCTCATTTGGGGTGTCGAGCACTCCTGCAAAGTTTCAAGCCACTTGGACAAACTTCGCTATGTAGAGTTGCTTCAACTTGATCCTGGACAGAGAGGGTTTTAGGATTATTTGGTGAACCAAACCACCTTGGAATGAGGTGAAACTTGGCATAGCCACCAAATATAGCTTGGGAAGGTTGCTGGAATTTTCTAGGAGTTCAATGGAAATATTTCCTTTGGAAATATTTGAAAAGGTCAAAATAGACAAAATAGGTTTTCAAGGAATTTCTCAAATATTTTGAATATAAATAGGGGTTGAAAATTTTATGTATGTAAAATATATGTCCTCTGAGGATCTCCGTATTTTCTCAGATTTTTCTAAGGCAGAAAAGTAATTTTCCATATAGAAATATCATTTCTGGCCTCAGAAATGGACATGCAAATAAAATAGGAAAATAATTTGAAAATAATTATTTTATGATATTGGAGAATCAAAATAATTCCAAAACCAAATCACCATCTTTGGGTGAAGGCACTCCCCTGACATCAGGGGCTTGTAGTGCAACCCCAAAACAAGGCTTTGAAATAGTCAAAAATGAGAGAAATTGTTTTTATGAAATAGTCATGTTATAAAAGCTATTATTGGATCTATTCATTCAAACATACACTCAAGCAATGGCAATCATGGCACTCATGGCACTTGTTTTAAAAAGTTTTAACAAATTCAGATTTTTGAAACCACAATTGAAGTGAGGTAAAAATAGGGTGTGACATTAACGATGAGTATCCCCTATGATCAAGCATTCCTGCTTGGCTCCTGAAGTCAATATACTTTAATATAGGTGACCTACTCGTCGCCCAACATTCTAGATAAGGATCTTGAATGGAGAACCTTTATTTCATTGTTGACTTTGTTGCTTCCATTCGAATTCTTACCTAGATGAAATATTCCTTCCAAATCTTTGAATATTCTATGCAAAGCTTGTGAAACCTTTCTGCCAAATCTGGTCGAATCTTTCTGAAAGTTTTCTTTGACAAAATGGCCAAGAATGCCTTTGCCAAGTTTCTGTTTCCAATTCGGATCCTCTGATACGGAAAATTAGTTTCACTAATACAATATGTAAACTACTAAGAGCTTCTTTGGTACCATCGACATGAACCTCTTTGGCTATACTGATTTATCCTAGAGCCCTACAACTTCTTATTGGCTCCACTCATCATTTTTCCTTAGAGCCACCGACATTTGCCTACTTGTGTTCTTTGCCTTCTTGTTGACATCTTTAGTCAAAAATTTCTTTGACATTTACTCTCAAGGATCCCTCACCCTTTGACCCTTCTTGGAAATTGATGCCAAAGGGGGATAAATGTCCAAGCTTAAATTCGAATCTTGACGGGGAGAATCATTAAAGCTCAAACCTAATTATTAAGGGGGAGAGTTCAACTCAGTTCATTATTCTAAAAAGGAGAGAGAGATAAAAGCTTAAGTTATTTGGATTTATGATTTTGCCTTACTACAATTGATATATCCTTTTTTCCTAGACTTGTCTCACCCTACCTACTGCCAATATGTACATGCTAAGATTTAGGGGGAGAGGAGAAACTACAATCCAAATTTAGGGGAGAAGGTTCTAAATGATCTTGGGGACATATCAAATCTTAAGAAATATTATCTTCTACATGTTTTCCAAACCTTGGTGAAATTGAAGTTCTTTGCTTCTTAATGAAAGAAATATTCTTATGTTATCATACCTTGTTTTCTCAAGTATGTTTCCCTAGTAGAAATGCTCCAGAACTTCAAGGTAAGTATATGCAGCATAACCTTGGTCAGGATTATCTCTTGCTTCTTGCACATATTTTTGGCAAGAGTGGGTCTTGAACATGGAGACACTCCATTCTCACATATTTTATGCATATATCCAAGGTACACATGACTCATCATGTTCTCTCTACTATGATGCATTCCGAAGCAACTATCCCATAAAAAGGATTCCACTCATGTAGGGGAGCTTGTATGAGTCATATGTCTCTCAAAGCCTTCATATATTTGTGCTTATCTTAATTTGAAGCTTTGGTTGTATGTTGTCATCAATTAATAACAAGAGGGAGATCGAAAGAACATATGCTCCCTCGGTGTTTTTGATAAATTCATGACAACATACATTATCTCTTGGACTAACAATTTACCTAATTTATTTCAGATAAAGTCCATAGGGAGTTATGGCTGGGAATGTGAGGAGAAGCCCCAAGGAAGGGGAAGAATATGGTTGTCCAAGCTTGAAGCTTCAAGACTCTACACTTTGCATTTTGCGAGAAATCACATTTCAGTCCATAGGAAAGCTAGTAATATTCAAAGGGTATGAGGTATCTATGATAATCTAGTTGCTCAAGTGCTTAGAGTTAGCCACAAAAACCCTCATAAGTTCTCCCACAAAAATATTATGTCCAAACCCCAAAACCTAAATTCAATGACACCAAGTTTCTACATTTGGCCCTACCGAGTTTACCCTTTGACAGAATCCAGAGCCAACCCTAACCTCTCGGTGACACCAAGTCTCATTTTGGTACAACCGAAAAACGGTGACAAACTCACTAGTGTCCATTTGCTAAAAATCAAAATTTCTGATTTTTTGCTAATCGGTGCCATCGAGTTTGCTACTATATTTCCCGATAGGAGCCGCGTATCTCGTTCTCAGGACACGACGGATAAGCGAAGCATACGGTGGCCTGATAGACATCACCCGAGTTGCCCCGGGTTGGCCCCGCACGGTGCTCTGTTTTGGATCAGCACCATCAACACTGGCCCTCCCTGTATTATGTTGAATTACTCCTCAGGTAGCGCTAACTCCCTATGCTTTTAGTATTAACAGAATTATTATGTTGGGCAAATATAGTACCAATGTTGGGCCTTGCCAGACCAACTTTAATCTAAAACGAATTATCAAGGGGGTCGCCATAACAACCCCGATAATGTTAGGAGCGCTCAATTATGGAATATAACACCGGTAGCCGAAACTAAGGGGGCAAAGGTGGAACAAAACACCAGGCTAGAAAGGTCGAGACTTCCACCTTTTACTATATAGGTGCATTAAATTAAATAGCATTAATAGGGTGCTATAACAAGGAACCCATGTTATCACATGGAAGCAATTGCACCCGCAACTAGCAACGCTAACACATGGTTAAGAAAGCGATAACGTAGCCAATCAGTGGTTTTCTAGGTGGTGAACAGGTTGAAGGTTTTCATGGCAATGTTGGGAGGCTGATATTTAACAGGTGGTAGGCAGTGAGACATAACGATAGAAACGATAAAAACTAGCATGGCAATGATAGTAATGGTATCTGGGGAAATGGTCATCTTGCCTGAGATCCCGCTGAGAAGAAGAACGACTCCGTGAAGCAGACGAACCGATGTAGTCGAACGGGTCCTCACTTTCCGACACGCTTGCCGAACTCTATCGAGACGAAGCAAACCGGAAACAAGAATCAACACACGATATTCACCATGGCACATGCACGATAAGATGCAATCCACATATGATGCAAGTTCAGTTGAATATATGCAAGAGATGGCATGGCAATTCACAACAATCAAACACTACACATTAAGTGAAGTTCAATATGCAACGAGTTGCATATTGACGAAACTCCACATCCAAATTATTTAGTTCTATCCCGATTAGGTACATGGCAATATTAATTGTGGTTAAACATGGCAAGAGGTGAAGCGTGATTAATCTATCTATCTACGCATTTTAAATGAGGCTGGAAACGACATATAGCATCTCCGACATGACCCCATACGTTAATTTATAATTCTGTCCAGATCTGAACTAACACATTTTAATATTTGTTAATCAGCAAACTAAAGTGGTTCACGTGAAACCACACGTTGTTCCGGTCCATTTACATATATGGCTCATCTCTAACGGAGCTACGGTTAAATAACTACGGGCTAAACCGTTTCTATCACGTTGACACATAAACCGATGCAAATAGCATGTTTAAGCATTTTTATCATGCATGAAAGTTGGAAATTAATAGTCTACGCGAAATGCTACATGTTTTACATATATAACTCTCTGCGATCCGACGCACGGATTTAAAACTACGACCATTTGAAAAATAATGTTTGTTTTTTCAGAAATTACTATAACCTGTAACACTAGAATGGGTGGATCTGGTCCGGCCGGACCCGTTCCCGGTGACGGGAGCTCGATCCGGGCAGAGGAGGCTCGAGTTCCTCCGTGGCTGCTTCAACTGGAGCTCCTGCAACAGATGGACAGAGGGAACACAGATGAGAGAGAGCTCTAAGGTGAGAAGGAGAGAGAGAAACCGAACGGGGAAGGAGAGGCAGAGGCGGGGCACCAGCCTGGTCCTGATCGTCGGACGCACCGGTGGCTCCGGCGGCTGTCGGCCCGAGGAGGCAACGCGGTGAGGCCACGGCTATACAGGGCAGAGCTCGGGATCCTCACGATCTGGGGCTGACGGGGCTGCTGGATGCACTCTCGGTCGTCAGATCTCGAATCCGATGGTCAGGATCGAAGGTGGGGTAGATTAGATCTGGTGGCTCAGGTTGGATGGTTCGGTGGTGGAGGCTGGTTGGCTGTGCACAAAAATTGAGGAGCGATGGCGGCTAGGGATGGGACAGCTTGCCTAAATTTTAGGGTTTGGACAGGTTTGGCTACGGGTTGCACTACTGTATATAGTAGGTGGGTAATCGGAGGGGGTTTCACACCGTTTTAGAGCCCTCCGGTCGTGATCGGACGACTTCGGGCGTGTGTAATGTTTAACTGGGCTGCAGTGGGATGTGTAGAGTTGGTTGGGCAAGGAGAGAGGGAAGTGGCAGCCCGTGACACGAGTTTTAAAATGCGAAAATGTCCGACGAATAAACCGATGACAGTGTCGCTATGGTCGACCGTTCGGGTGCCAGACGGACTCCGATTGCGACGAAAATTGGCATGCGGCCTACCTATATAAAAATAAGACCGCACGCCAAGTTTCAACCCAATCCAGAAATATTTTATATGCACTTTGATAAACAATATTTAATCAATGCCGCGGGCGCGTGCGTGTATGGTCGGGCTCAAGACGGTCAGCGACAAACACGGGGAGAACCGGCAACTAAATAACGGATGCAGGTTTTGAAATCTGGCGGGAATGGAATGCCGATGCAATGTGGATGATGCGAATGATGTTATGATGAGTGCGAGAAACAAGTCATCCACACGACAAAAACGGAATAAAGGGGAATCTTCTGGAGCATCGGTCCCGGGGTGTCACAACTCTCCTACACTACAAGAGGATCTCCAGGGGAATCTTCTGGAGCATCGGTCTCGGGGTGTCACAACTCTCCTACACTACAAGAGGATCTCCACCCGAGATCCAAGAATGAAGAGGGGAAGAGGATGTGAAGGCAAGAGGTAAAACTTAATTGCTTCTTTGAAAAACGAGTGAAACCAACGATCCTTGAAGGTTGCAAAGAGATGAGGAATGATATGAGAAACAAGCAAGAATTTACACAAAATTTCGGCAGCACTTCGATAGGAAAAGGGGACAAAAATTCAATAAAATGGACAGATCTTGAGAAGATTCACAACGAACTAACTAAATTGAATAAGCAAGGAGAGAACATGATCTTGATAAAACAACATGATTGACCCAAAAGAGCAATATCACAATGCCTCCGAAACAAGAGGATAGAAACTAGATCATTGGGAAGAAAGAATGAATAAGAGAATGACAACTACTATCACAATTGAATTGAAGAGCCTCCGAACAAGAAGAATTGACGTAGTTGTTGGAAAAAACAACAACGAAAAGAACAAGCTTGTAGTGGGATTATGGAAACCATTTCAAAATAATGAGGAGACAACCAAGCACTAACAGAGACAATGATTGATTGGGAGGAACAAGATAAACAATCTTCTTACACCAAGAGGAAACATTGAGAGCTTGGATCAACGATAATCACCATAAGCAACAATCCTTAGGAAAGATTTAGGTGAAATCTAAACCAAGATAACTCTATGTAGAAACCATGGTTCAAAATATCTCATGATCAAAGGATTCGGTGGGCTTACATATTTAATTCTTGAAACAACTTCTCTTCAGGACTCCTCCACTAACGAGAACGCTATAATACCACCTCAAGGATAACGGATGAAGAATTGCATTTTAATGCAAGATAAGGAATACTTGAGCTCCCAACAATAATCTTGAAGAACACATTGAGAATGAGTTGAATCCTTGATGAACCACCATGAAGGACCTCCGGAATAGAAGGATGATAAGGGAAAAAATTGAAGCTTGAAAAGAATAAGATTGAGGCCTTGCAAAGATTTAAATGAAGCTTCACGAAGTGATACTTGAGATAACTTGGAGCTCCGGAAAGGAAATTATGAGCACATGCGGAAGAATTGATATCATGAGCCACTCTGAAAGAAGAATTGAATCACTTGAAACAAGAATAAGAATTATGTTATGCTTATCCTTCATCAAGTTAAATTGATGACAAGCAATGGATTTAGCATACCACTTATTCTTCTTGAAAAAATTCAGGAGAGATATGAGCACAAACTTGAAGAAGTCTTGAAGGAGACACCGATAAGAATTGGAATGAATGGGGATACATGAGAATGAATGGAGATAAATGAGAATGAAGATATCATGAGCCACCTAAGAGGAAAACTTGAAAAGGCACCGGAATAATTGGGAGACGAGCGAAGAGACAACAATTGAGAAGAATTTAAGGATGAAAGCTGAAAGCTGAGAACAAAGAAATCTTCTGAATGATGGCCTTAGGAGGATCAATAAATGAAACAACTCTGATATGCACCGGATAGAAAGAAAGGGACCACTCATGATCGAAAACAACTGAGAGGATAACACAAAGCTGAGATGACATCTTCAAAATAATGGACAAGAATTGAGAGAGACAATCCTTCGGTCTTCCAAGCTGAAAATGATGAGGAGAACACCACCAAGAATAACTAAGACACTCCGGAATAATGAAGAGTGAAAGGTTGAGTCAAAGATGAGAATTGATTTCGTAGCAGTCTTGGAGAAGGAATATGACTGATAGAATGCATACTTACATCATAATTGAAAAGGATTAGAGATCTTCGGAAAAAAGATTAGAAGAGCCAGATAAGATCCTGGGAAAACCTGGGGGTTATGGGCCCACTCAAAAGAACACATCGTTGAAAAGATTGCTCAGAAAGAGAGAGATTGCACCGGTACAAGGAAAGCTTGATGAGGTTAAGAACCTCGAAATAATTGAAAGGATTGAGAACAAGAAATTTTGAGCTATCTTGAACACTCCTGATAGAAAAGAGAGGAATGAATAAACAATATAGGTTTGAAGAGAATTTTCCAACACTGAAGCATTCAACAAATGGAAAAGATATGATCACACCAAAATCTTGAATTGACTCCACCGGAGAGAAAACAAAATGAAGAAATTATGAACTTGAACTCCTAAGAATCTTCACAAAGAATCACCGGAAACAATATGGAAGAAAAAAGAGCGGAAGCATTGATGAAAAGAAAGCACTTGGATGAAAATTAAATCATTGGAGAAAAAGGGAGGGAGGGAGGGAGGGAAAAAACAAAGACCACTTGGGACAGATGAGACAAACTACGGAAAGAAATGAGAGCTTTATCTTCCAAAAAAATTAAAAGGATAGAATTAACTTGAAGAGAAGCACACTGGATGAAAAGAATTGATATGACGACTCCGGCTGACAAGAATTGAAAAGACAACTTGCTTGAGCAAAAGAACTTGCATTCCCATAAAAATATGAGAACACCTCTGGGAAAAGATATGAAATCACCATTTGACATTGAAGTAACTCGAATTACCATACTACAACAAAACAAAGGATGGAGCTTACAAAACAAGCAAGAACAAATTCATGAGAGAGATTTCGTCAGATATTTTTGTGGACATGATCGCAGGGGCTCGATCCTTATAGTAGCCATCATGTACAAGGCAGTGCACACGACATACGAAGCGTCCCTTAGTCGTAGCAAGCTACAAGGACTCTTCAAGACACAACGAGAACCGATGTAAGTACACCGTGAACAAACGAATCCACTAGATGTCGAACCCCAACCTGACATCATGCATTTGTTGGAAGATTGTCCTATAAGTAACTACTTGAATTCCCACCTAAGAACTCCCGAAATTTCTGGTCATGCAATCTGGTCCATGGATACAAGGAGTAATATATCACTCAACTCCTATACTAACCCGTCCAGTGTATCACATCAGTCAACACATAACCAGAATCTCGGAACTTCATCTATTTCAGACACTCATAATCACAACGATACTAAGTATGGCGATACATCCGGAATTCTCTGCACTAGTACTGGGGAAGCCGGACTCCTCTCGCCACTACTAGTATTGAAGCAATTTCGAACATCCTTCGTCCTGAGATACTAAGAAATCTGAATGATAACGATGTGCTCAAGAATCCCCTGGAGCTCAACTCTCCGGAAAAAATCAAGTCAGACAGGAGGCACCAAGACAGAACTCTGTCACATCGATGTCATATAGATTCCAAAAATATCTGCGTGATCCTAAATTTTTTTTAAGTGAGAAGAGTAGAATTAAAATTATTATGACAAGATTCCTCACCAGAGCATAGAAGAGGAGAAAAAAAGAATCCTACCCTCCGATATATAACTAGACTCAAAGCAGTTTTTCACTAGACTCGACTCGCCAAGTTTGGTCAATCAAGGGGGCTCCTAGGTCGGTACTGCTCTGAAACCAACTTGTGACACCCAAGATGCGATCCTATCCTTATTTTGGCGCGAGGGCCTCGACAGGGATAGAAGCGCATCTCATCGTTTCGCAAGAATGGACATTGTTACAAGTACATGTACTGAAGAGAAGAGTATATCGAATTGGCTTACACTCGCCACAAGCTACATCAGAGTCACATCAGTTCAATACATAAATATCACGAAGAAGAGTAGGGTCCGACTACGGACGAAAACAAACGAGAAAAGAAAACGACGTCCATCCTTGCTATCCCAGGCTGCTGGCCTAGAACCCATCCTAGATCGATGAAGAAGAAGAAGAAACTCCAAATGAACAATCAATGCGCTCGCGTCAAGTAATCTTTACATGTACCTGCAACTGCTGTTGTAGTAATCTGTGAGCCACAGGGGACTCAGCAATCTCATTTCCAAATGCATCATGACTAGCAAAGCTTAATAGGTGAGGCATGGTTAAGTGGTTTGGCTGCAGCAAGCGACTAAGCATTTATCTGGTGACTAACTTACGAGTACAAGAATAAAGAGGGGGGATGATCTACACATAGCGGACGTGAACTACTGATGACCAAATAAATGATCCTGAACACCTACTTACGTCAAACATAACCCCACCGTGTCCTCGATCGGAAAAGGAGCTCGCAAAGGAGACAGTCACGGTTACGCACTCAGTTGGCATATTTTAATTACAGTTTTACTATTTTTCAGTCGACTGAATTTAAATTCGTTTCAGGTCGTTTTATAGTCCGTTCGATTTGCAAGAATCTCAGTGCCCTCGTTTGTCCTCTGTTTCGCACGTGTAGTTTGGTTTCGTTGGGCTTTGGGTACGCGGGTCTGTATCGGGTATACATGTTTTTGGCCCATGAAGCCTGAGGTCACTTTTATCCATTCAGTCTCTGTGTTTCTATCTGAGAAAGGGGATTGGGTCGGGGTTGACCGAGGTTGGCCGGAGACGGTCGGGGTTGAGCGAGGTGGGGCGGAGACGGCAGAGGGAAGGCGGCGGGCTGCTCACCGGTGATTAGAACAGGAGATGGCGCATGGCGAGTCTTCCAAGGGATTGAGAGCTTATATGCAGGGGGCTGCAGGTGGAAGAGATGCTGCCATTGGGAGGAGCTTGGCAGAGCTGCCCCGTCGTGCGCGGCACCAACAAGCTCCCGTCAGTGGAGATGGCCGCAGTCGCCGGCGTCGATGGGGCGCTTGGTATTTGTTCGTCCCCGCTTTGCTTGCTGTGTTATTTTTTTTGTCTCGTGTGTTTTTGCCCTCCTACATGACCCTCCTGAGCTGAGTAGATTTAGTTCATCATCATTCTCGCTGCAGGTAGGTTCAGTTAGCTCGCGATTTTGTGGTAGTTCTAGTTAAAACGTGGATATTTTTTGAGTTGTGTGTGTGTTTGTGTGTGAAGTTGAATCCCCGAGGGGATTCGGTTCCGATGCGCTGTGAAGTTGAGCTCGCGCTGGGTAAATGCAGGGTAGATCGGGACGACGAGCGGCAGTCGGTGCAGTTTTAATCAGTGGTCATGTTGCCCTTGGGCACATACATCAACGTGTTTCCGGATGTGTAGGTTGCTGCTATGCATTCTGCTTCTGTAAATCCATCTCTCCTGCTTCTTTTTTAGACAGTGCAGTCAAGACAGGAGAGCTAGTATTGCTGCTTAGTGACAGAAAATGTCAATCTGAACTGAAGAACCAACAACCAGTTATATTTGTTATCTCAAATCAGTTACGGGGGTGATGTATGTCGTTCCATATACTCCATAGTTTCTCGTGTTATGCCTTGCGTGTTTCATTCCTTCAGTTTACTGTCCTCCCCTTTCCTGAGTAGTTTAAGCTCTGTATGTACGCAAGACCATATGCCCTTTTGTTTAGGGGGCATATATATACCTTTTGTTGCTTCTGGTAACTGATGACATGTGAATTGGGATTTCCTATATAATATTCGTGAAGGTCATATTCATTTCTAAAAGCACTTCCATGACTTTTGAAATATTTGATGATTATGCCATGTTATTTTGCTTTCTAATTTGGCATCCGAAAGTCTGATGTTCCTGATCAGTTTATTATATTTATATAATTAATATATTGAAATGCCAGATGAGGCCTCATACAACCTTTCTCTTGGCCGATTCTGGCTTTTTGGTAGGCTATCACTGAATGTATGTGTTTTCCTCTACAAGAGTACTAATGTGGATAAACTGTAGATTTACATTTTTTTGTCAGCTTTGTTTTTGTTGGCTTTTAGTTTAGATTTACTGATTTAGTAATGGATGTGTTTTTTTTCTTGAGAGATTGAGTGCTTACCTGAGGAATGGTTTATAGATCATCTGAAAGTAGTTATATGCTGTAATTAACCAGGCAGTAGATAGTCTGCAACTAGTTATATGCACTATTTCCATACTTAAATTAAGCAATGTCCCAAGTGATTTTTGTTCATTTTATTCCATACATGCAGGGGTGCTGATTATGCAGGTCATAGATCTTCCAGTGTTGCCAATGATGCCAATTACGATCCTGATACAGATTTGTCAAACAGCGATTGTCGCGAGGATAGTAGCACATCTAGTGATGATGTATGTTCATGTAGCTTTGAATTTGTTTTTCATTTTCTTCCTATTTTTCTTCTCTCCTTTATGTATGTAACAGGGTTTTCTTTTCTTCTACCTGTCTTTTTTTTGTTCTAAAAGGAATCTGTGGCTAGGAGGAAGAAGATGTTAGAGGATGCATTGTTCGGTTTTTTCAAGGAGGTATGTTTTTATCTTCTTGTTTTTTAGTTTATTATTTTAGTTTTTTTGTATTCATGTTGATAGTTGATGTCGGTTTCTTACTTTGTTTCTCTTGTTCTCCATCTTATTCAATAGGCTCTAAAATCTCTTAAGAAGGGTTTCTCAAATTTTTGTCAGGATGCTAATTTCAAAGTCGAGGTTCTCGAATCTCTTCTTTTTACAAATCTATAAAAAAAATGTTTTGTCCATTACTTAACCCCTTTTTTTGTTAGTCCTAATCTGTTTTTATGTTGTTTTTTCAGAATAATAGGGTAAAAGTTCCAGGGGTAGGAAGGGATGTATTCAGTGTGTATTCTACCAAGTACTTCGCTCAGATACTCAAGCGTATGTCAATTGGCAGGAAGGATGTGATCTCAAAATACGGGTTTGATCATCTCCTGAAGTTTGAGAAAACGCAACTCCCTTCTCGATTCATTAGATGGATTCTTGGCTGTGTAGACTCAGTGTCTTCCCAGATCATCATTGTTGATGAGAAGATTATCCCTCTTTCCAAGGATTCTGTCCATTTTGTGTTGGGTCTGCCAAACACCGGTGTTGTACCAATGCCAAATAAGGAGAGAGGGAGGAATTTCCTTCAGTCTAGGTTTAATCTTTCAGATTTACCAAATGTCACTTTCTTTGGAAATATGCTCACGTCATCCCAAGATCTTAGTGAAGAAGACACATTCATTTGCTTCATGGTGATAGCTATGTCATGCTTTCTCTTCCCTTCTTCCAATGGTCATATACACACAGACTTTCTATTCCTTCTAGAGGATCCTACTGCCACAAGGGGATACGACATTTGCTTTCTTATCTATGAATGGATCATGGCTGGCATAAACAAATATGTGTTGTTTGGTAGGGAAACTGGCAGGAAGCCAAAAGCCTTTGATTTATGCACATATTGCCTCGCGGTAAGTGTTTTGTCTTTTTTTCTTTTCTTTGTTTGTGTCACACTTTTCGGCTTTTTGTTTTGTTTCTTATTATTTTTTCTGGATTTTTGTGTTTCTTTTTAAGGTATTGTACTTGGACAAGCTGGACTTTGGTATAAGGGTAGTCGAACAAGGTGTCCCAAGGATTCTTATATGGAAGGGTAATATGATTAAGCATTTCTCGGAACTTGATCGGAAGAACAACAATTCATTCGGTAGGAGACCGTTCAAAAAGGAGGTCTGTTATATGTTTCTGCATTTTTTTGGTTGAGTTGCTTTCTCCTTTTTTGTTTTGTAGTTCAAAAGTGAGTTAGTCATCAGCATTATTTCCTTTTTGTAGAGAAATCATTATTTTTTCGCCTTTCCTCTCTCTCTTTCTCTCTCTCTCATCAATCATGTTTTTGGCTCAGGTTTCGTTTGGAGCTGAAAATGGTGCTCACCATGGCATTTTACGACAAAGACCAGCATCACTATCTTTCAAAGAGAAAATGTGTTCATCTTACAATAATATTCTACATGAAGAGGTATTAGGTTTTGCCTAACTAAGTTTTTATCTTTCTCCTTTTTGTTTTTTAGTTGTATCGTTAGTTTTAGTTTTGTTATTTTTCATATCTGATTGCCTATATTTTTGTTTTTGTCAGATAATTCAGGGTATCATTGACAGCGCACACTGTGACAACATATGGGAGTCTAGTTTTCAAAATGCTCAGGAGGCTATAGCATCAAATGTGTTGAAGTTTCTATCTGGATCCAAGGTGTCATCTATTTTCTGTGTTGGTGGTCAGGACACCGCTTCAAAACCAGGATCAACAGCGAAACAAGACATGAGCATATTGAGTGAGGATGTGAGAACAGACACAAAAAGTTCACGAGGTATGCATTTTTTACTTTGTGTTCAGGCTTCCTTTGTAGTTCGAGAAGCTCATTATTCACTTGTTCTATTTTTTGAATTCGGAGTATCCTTGATCATTTGTCAAGTTTATTTAGTTTTTGTGGTGTTCAGGGTCACTTTTTTTGTTGATAACTTTTGTGATAATGTGTTTTTTTTGTTGGAAGCAGAGTCTGGTGAACACATTGATATGAACGAGAAGATCAAGCATGTCAAGAGCAGCAGCATCCACGAACCTGTCAAGGTCATCGAAAACATTGTCCCATCAGTTGCAGCTAACAAGCATTTAGACATAGGAACGAGCAAAAACAAACTTCCGTTGCAACCTGCTGCCGACGAAAAAATGTTTGAGGAGTTGCCCGATGCTTTAGGTCCATTCATACAACTTTGCTCCCATAGTCATTTTTATTTTTTTTCCCTTTTTTTGTGTGTCCTTTTTCCTGGTTTTACTGGTGCCTTACATAAGTTTTTTTTCTGCAGTAACCCCAGAACGCGTGGTTTCCAAATTTGTCGAGCACAGCAATGCAAAATGTAAATCATTTTACTTCTTTTTCTATTCCCGGTCTAGTTCAATTTTGTTATTTATTTTGCAGTCAAGTTTTACTTCCCTCTTCTATTTATTTTCCCCCTCCAAGATCCCGAAGTGCCAGTTCTGAAGAAGTTCAAGGCTAGGGTGTGCAACATAACGCATCATGACCAGCAGTTTTCCTTGATTAACACGTTCCCAGCAGGGGTGAAAGAGCGAAACTCTTATTTTCAATTTAGTGTGCAGCAAACCAAGGGCACTTTCACACACTCCACCAGCCCAACCGACACAAATATTCTTGTTGGAGGTCAGATGACACGTCCTCGAGCAGAGCAAAGCAATTACCAGATGGCTAACCACATGTCACCCATAGGTCGTACAAATTTGTTCGCCGAGGAGGTCAACTTTATGCATCTTTTTTCCGGTTCTTTTTTTGTCAGTATTTGTTTGTATGATTTTTTCATCTAACACCACATGCACTACAGGAGTTCAACATTTCAACCAAAAGCAACCCTCCTAAACTTGTGGCATTGGCAGACAATAATATTTCAAAAAACAACAAGATCAATGGCACAAAACAAGCACCAATCCTAGTGGCTGATATTTCTCCCTCTCTGGTTAGTATTAAGTTTTTTACTCTTTTACATTTTGTTATGATGCTGCTACAAATATAGGAGTTGAGGTAATCTTGTAGTACCTCTTCTTTTAGTCTTGTGTGTCAGCATTTATTCAACAATCTTCTGTTTATACATGCGAACATATGTCGTCAACTCAACTCATCAGCAACCAATATTTTTTGTTAGTTCATTTTGGTACTGGTTTAGTCAAGAGATCTTAAACTAGTCAGGTAGGAAATCGTAAACTATTTTTTGTATATGTGGATCTGTTTTTGGCTCAGTTTATGTGTGATAGCACTTTCTATTGGATCTTAAATTTTTTCAAAGGAAAAATAAAATTTCCCATATATCTTCCGAATTTTTGAAAAGTCTGAGTACTGGATTGGCATTTTCAAAGTTTAATATTTTTTAGAGTTTTTAAAGTGAGTTTCTTTCTGCTCACAGGTCACTTTTTTTATCAGTTGTGTTTTAGCATGAGCTTCACTATGCAATTTTTTCTCGTTTGTTCCTGATGCCTTTTTTAGTACTTTTTTTCCTTTTTGTTACATGTTAGCCTTGATTGAATTTATTTTTTGTTTTTCTGCAGCCAGTTAAGAGGAAGGCTGACATTGTTGCTATCAGTCCAACTAGTTTTAGTGTCAGGCAAGGCGAATTAGCCAAGAATGCAGATCATGTGTACAACAATCTAATCAGACCAATTGCAAAGCGTCAACACCAATCGCCAGTTCGGGTGCTAGAGGTTGTTGACATGCCAGAAGACAGTGATAATTATATCATTATCGATGAGCTTGCACCGGACGCCGTTCTCAACAAAGGCGCAAAGGATGATTTGATCATTCTTCAACCAAAAAGTCTCTTGGAACTCCCAATAGAGGAAAACGAAAAGTTCCCTGTGTCAAACGAAGATTGTATGCATTACAACTCAATAATCGAACTTGCCTACACAAAGGGCATTCAGAAGTATGTCAAACAGTTCCCTTTAGCCTGTTGTTAAGTATTTTTTTACTCACTAGTCTTTTTACATGTTTTATTGTATGTGCTATATCATATTATTTTGTACAAGACCATAATTTATACTCCCCTTTTTCAAGTTTCATGATAAGTTTTTCTGTTCTCTGTGGCAACAACAGGAGGTATGCGTTGACGTATTCAATGGTTCATTGTAATTATGTATCACTTGGTCAAAGCCTTATGCCAACTGGCAAAGTCGACAATTTCTTGATCCCATGTTTTTGTCGGAAGTTCTTTGAGGACCGTCATCCCACAATCTCTGGAAGGCACCATTTTTTCCCTCATATTGGTGTATGTTTCTAGTTTTGCTCATCATATTTTTTTTATTTTGTTGGCTTCTTACTTTCCCTCCACTTGCAATTCTGTAATCTTTCTTGTATTTTCTGCCTCCCCTTAGGAGAACATACTGCACTACACAAACGAAGACCAAGTAAAATCGATTGCCACTTCGTTCTTGGGGGCAGCATCAGCAAGTAGGGGTAAACGGCTTGAATTATCAGACACGGTGTGTTCTTCTATGTCCTTTTTCTTTGTTCTTTTCCTTCTTTTTTATTTTTCCATTTTGATATTATTTCTCCAACTTTATAATTTTTATGTTTTTTATCAGTTGTTCTTCCCCACATGCCTGAGCAATCACTGGATAGTCTTTGCTGTCGATTTCAAGTGGAAACTTTTTGCCTTCTTGGATTCTTTATACGACAAGGACTCATTTCTTCACAAGTCTATCAGAGAGAAATTTGTAAGTTGTTCATAAATTTCTATTTTTGTGTCCTTCACTCTTTTATTCATTGCATCTCTTTTTCCGTCTAAATGCTTTTTTGCTCATCTATATGATTGTATATTTTTATTTCTTTCCTTTTTCATCATTTTTTATTCACATGCAGATCAAGAATTTCATCAGGTTGTGGGAAATCATTTTCCAAACAGATCAACATAACTTCAAGCGTTTCAGTAGGATGTATCCTCATGTCCCAAAGCAGGAGAATGGGTCAGGGCTCATTTTTCCACAATGCTTTTGTTTTTCATTCTTTTTTTTGCTTGCTTTCTCTGAACATCACCTCCCCTTTTTTTAGCAATGACTGTGGAGTGTTTGCAACAAAGATAATGGAGATATGGGACGCAACTTTGGACCTGCGCAAGATTTTCTCACAAGCTGATATCCAACACATCAGAATTCAGTACATGAACCAACTTTTCTTTTGGAAGAAAAACACGGCAGACAAGTCACTTGTCACTTCTTTCAACTTTCAGGTTCTTCTTCTCTTTTTATTCATTTTAACTCTTAATGTTTTTCTCATCTTTTTAATTTTAGGTTGCCATCTTTTCCGTTCTTTTTTTTCTAACCGTCTTTATGTTGTGTGTTTTTCTTGCCCTTTACTTTTTCCTTTCACAGGGCGACTTTGCCAACAATCTCCCGCGATAGTGGTGGTGTTCTCTGTTTCTAAGCCTGTTGGATGGACATGAAGAGAAGAAGAGAGGCTCATCTTTACAAAAAGAAATTAGTTTAGTCTAGATCATTTTTGTTAGTGCAATGGATGGTGGAACGGTTGAGGAAGTTGTCCTTGGTTGTACGTGCACATTATATCTGTTGTAAATGGGTCCACTTCTTTTTAGTATTTGTTTTGTCTTTCCTATTAACTCACAGACAAGGGGTGTGTGTTCATTATTCCATATATTTGCTATAATTACATATGTTCATTCTTCAACTTGTGAGATACAATCTTTTTTTAACTCTGGTTTTTTTATAACTACCTTAGTAGATTCAGAATTCAGCTTATTCTAGTGTTTTTCTAGTGATATGATTTTTTTTCCTATTTTCATTCTAGTATATCTTGAGGTTTATGTGCAGCAGTGTAGTATTTTGTACCAAAGTTCTCCGGGCTGTAGTATTTGAACTTAGCATCTTATTTCTTTCTTTTTTATGCTTAGTTTCAGAAGTGGAACTAGTAGTATTTTACTCATTTTATCAATCTACATTATCATTGTGATCATGTTTTTAGAATTTTTTTGGTTAGTCATATTGCCTTTCATGATCATAGTCAAAAAAAAATTGTTTTCCATTTTTTTTCTAGCGGATGTTTTCTTAGTGTGTGAATACTGATTTTTTTAGATATGTTTTGCTTCAGATTGTTTATTGTGTACCCAAGTATCAGGTTTTATTAGGATGAGCCTAGGTTATGTATATGCAGTATATTTTTTGTTCTTGCTGTGAGTAGGGAAAATCAGTTTTCTTTGTTCATTTTTTACTTGTAGATAGCTGGAAAAATTATGTTTTGCCCCAAAGGAAAAACATGCAGCATTTCTTATTATTGGTCTGATTTTATGAATTCGATTAGTTCGATTCATGTTTTTACCTCTGCGATTTATCAGTATCATGAGCAGTGACTATGGAGGCCTTGTTTAGTATTAGTATAATGGTGGAGCGCACAAGAGTTTTTTGGAGCTTCGTGATTAAGTTTTCCATCTTCAGTATATCAATTTTATTCTGCATATGTTTTATACGTTCATTTATTAGTCAAGCAATAACGAAAAACACACACACATTCTGCATGTAATTTAGTCTAAAATACACACATTTGTGCTTATTCTGCAGTTCAAATAAGCTAATCCAGAATATGTAGACATGTTTTCTCTCTCAATATTTTTTTACACGAAGTTCATGCAATCACCAATCTAAATAGTCTTCTCTACTCCTTTTCTCCATCCACGCAGGGTACGAGCAGAGGGAGATTGAGTGGCACAGCAGGAGCAACTTCATTGATGCACTTGAATATTCATATCGGTAGGTAAGTTGCTGGTGATGGTCTCTTTGTTGTTTCCACTCCCAGAATAGTTTCGCCCTGTAATATATGTCAAAGGGTTATTTCATGACAGTCAATAACACTACATTTTTTTGCAGTTTTTATATGAGTGAGTTTTTGATATAACTAAGTGTTATACTTAATTCAATAGGTTTTTGAGGAAATCACCTGCATCAGCTGTTTTTGTCTGGTTTGCTTTCCTCGATCTCTTCTTTTTCGGGAATTCGTACACCTTATCCAGATTAGTGCATTTCCTTTTTGTGTGAGTTGGATCATGGCAGTGGCTGCACTTGTAGAATGTCTTGGTTTTTATGCGTTCTTGTATTGTCATCAATCGTGGGCGACCTTTTGTGTGAGCCTTGTCAGGATTCAGTAGCTCAACAGTCGAATTGCTGTTCCTACTCTGTACCATAGCTGTTAGTGTCCCTATTGTCCTGTTGGACTTGCTGCACTCCTCTGTTTGCTCTCCTTGCTCATCCACTTCATCTTCTCCTTCCATGTCCATATCAATCAAGTCTTGTTGAATTCTGACCATTGCTGATAGTAGGTGCTCAAATTTCCGTTGACTCTTTGATGCGTTTGAGCCAAGCTCCATTAGCTTCATCCCTAGGACATTGTACCTTAGTTGATCATTATCTAATTTCAGTGGAATCGCCTTGGGTTTATTCATTTTCTTGCCTTCCTTTCTCCATCTGTCTATTATGTATTTGTCTGGTATCTTATCCACCTCAAGATGCAACATCACTTTCAGAATATGACAGCACAAAATGCCATCCTTTTCAAACTTGCAACAAATGCAGGAGTAATCGTCCCGGTCAGCATCCACTTGCACCACATAAAGCCTTGCCCTATGTTCTTGTTTGTAGTAATTCTTTGCCTGGTATACCATGTATAGCTTCATACTTTCCTCTTCTCTGATTTGCAGTCTTGTTACATCATTGAGGATGATTTGAAATTTCCTAAAGATGCTTATGTTGTACAGATTGTGTGCTTGTCTCTCGATGTAATACTTAGTAGTAAATGTTTTCCAAGAAACTTTCTTGTGCGTTGCATTATGGTCGAGCTCATCCTCATTTGCATGGATGTTGTCTAGTATTCTCTGGTATTCTCGCAAGAAGCTTGTCATGCTGAACTGTGCACCAACCCCTTTCTTGAACAAAGCATTTGTGCCCTCACTCCTGGCCGTTGTTTGGATGAATGGGAAAAACTTTGTCTTGAAGTACACTGGCACAAACTTTTTTCTTGTTTTCCACATGTCTTGGAAAAATTTCACCTCACCCACATTGTAAGTTTCAATCATTGTTTGCCATAGTGTTTCAAATTCTTTCTCTGTCAATGAGTTATTGACTATGTCGTGAAAGTCCTCATACAGCCCTTGATTCAGTTGAAACACTCTGCACATTTGTTCTTCAGCTTTCTTCATGACATGGAACAAGCATGTTCTGTGTGTTGCTTGTGGAAACACATCTTTTATTGCGCTTTCCATTGCTTTGTCCTGGTCAGTAATTATTGATTTTGGTGCCTTCCCTCCCATTGCTGCCAAGAACTGTTGGAACAACCACTTGAATGTGTTAGCAGTCTCGTTGACAATAAGAGCACATGCAAACAAGTATGTCTTCCCATGTGGAGAAATACCAACAAATGGTGTAAACGGCAAGTTGTACTTGTTGGTTAGGAATGTTGTGTCAAAGCTGATGCAGTCCCCATACTCTTGGTACATTGTTCTAGATCTAGCATCTGTCCAAAAAACGCTCCTGACCTTGTTTTTTGCATCTACTTCCATTGAGTAGCAAAATCCAGGGCTCTCAGCTTGTTTCTTCTGGAAGTACTGCTGCACTTCCATGACATCACTGTTTTCCAATTCTCTGTTTATTGTTGTACCATAGTTACCCACTTTCCTTTTGTTGTATGGTAGCTTGTCCATTCCTCCTCTTATGTATGCCAACACTGCCACTATTTTCCTTGTAGGAATGTTGCACCTTTTCATTGTTCTGATCAAGGCCTTCTCTTCATCAGACATGTAAACATGAGATCGAAAAAACCTACTTCCAGGGTTGAGATCATGGTTATGATCAAGATTGAGGTTAGTTATATGCCATCTTCCATCTTTCAAAGCGACTATCATTTGCGCTTTGCAATCTGTCTTTGCTATGACAGTGCTTTTTCTGTGTACTATCAAGTTTTCTCTCTCAGTCTCTGTATTATGCCCATATTTGTTGCATTTTAGTGTTACCCTTACAACCTCTCCATTCCTTTTTTTGTTGGTTGTGCGGGCAGTCGACACGACTGATATGGAGAAACCAGCTACAAAGGCATAGAAGTTTAAGAACTTTTGAGCTTCTTCCCTCGTGGAAAATTGCATCCCCGTTTTAGGTTTGAGCTCACTATCAATTGATCGGTCATTTCCTCCTTCTGCGGCCCATCTTTCATTTTCCAAAAATTCGTCTATGGTTTCTTCATTGATATCATTGTTTTCATTCTCGCTGTTTGGAACTTGCAGGCAGCATGCATTTGTTGATGTTTCTGCCTCTCGAGACTCTCTGGAGGAACCATCATCAACATATGTTGGGGAGTCGAGATTCCAGGTATGATTTTGCTCTCTCTCAAAAGCCCCTCTTGTTCCTTCATTGTTTCTGTCAACCTGCATTGTGTATAGTTTTGGGGGGTTAATCAACAAATGCGTGTCAAATTATTTCCTCCTTTTTTCTCTTAAATTGTTCATTAGAAAACATTTTCTCTTACCTGATCCAAGAGAATATCATCAAAGAGGGTTGGCTTCCATGGATCCAAGAGAATATCATGAAAAGTTGTTGTTTGTGCATCCAGACCCTCCAATTGCACTGGAGAATTGTCTTGGTCTTCAACAAAGTCACCCAACATGCATAAATACTGAATAAAAGGAAACATTTTAATTCTATCCGCACATCCTTTTTTGCTATTTTTTCCTCATTTGTTATAAGTTTTACATTTTTTTCTATTCCCCCGTTTGTTTTTATTGATTTTCAACACGCTTACCTCATGGCTTGTTTTCTTGTTCTCGTTGATGCCCCCAGTCTTTGTTTGGTGTAATTGCAGCAGAGGTTCACCCCCATCATTTGTTTGACCATTGTCAGTATCGCTCGAGCACGACTCCCGCCCCTGCACATGAGTTTTAACATGGTTTATCGTATTTTTCATCTGTATTGTTTTTTAACATATTTTTTCCAGATTTTTTTATCACCTGGGTATTGATTGGCTCATAGCCTCCATTTATGTCAATATAACCCTTCAACAACGCCACATAAGAGAAGTTCGGCTGTTTCATGCACAATTTTTTTTGTTCTATTAGTTGCACACAAGGTTGAAGGCATATGAAATTGAAATAATTTTTTTACCACTCCTCTTTTTACCTCCATGAATAGAGCTTCCTGGCTTCCAATGCATATATCTTGCATGTCCTCATTCGCATCGCTATTAACATGCAAAATCCAGTGATTTTTTAGATAGAACATGAACTAAATAAGAGATATGTGAGGAAGAAGCAGACGACATATATTTTATTCTTTCAGTTTATTAGGTTTTCATTTTATTTTTTATCTTAATATTGTTCAGTTAGCTTTCGATCAATCGATCATATATTTTCATTGTATGTCTGTTTTTTTTAGTATTTGTTCATTACCATTTCATCATTGTTTATTTCATTATTCTGTTTTCATCAGTATTGCCGCTCGCAGGCTAGCGATCATTTTTTAGATATCCATGTCCATAGTTATTCAGTTATCATTTTTCAGTTATCATTTTTCAGTTCGCTTTCTGAGTACATATGTCATCTTCAGTTTCAGATTTCAGTATTCTATACTGCTTATTCTGTCATTTTTAGTTTCAATCATCTTCAGTCCATGTTTCTTTCAGTTTTTCAGAGATTTATTCACTTTTAGATTTTTGTTTTCCCAGTACATATGTCGTGTGTCTTCTTCAGTTTCAGTTTTAGATTTCGGTTCAGTGCGAGTTTAAGTCTTATTCCGGTTTCAGTCATCTGTATCATATTTTGTTCATCGGTCTGTCGGCATGTTTTATTATTTCTCATCAGTGTGTATGTTTTATTAATTTAATACTCTTTCTTTCCATTTCAGTATAGTTTTACTTAGTAATTTCAGTTTTGGTTTAGTTTTTACATTTTTGTCCTCTCATTATTGTCAGATATATTTTCAGTTTAAACTTTTCAGTTTTAGTTATCTACCTAGCAGTTTAGTTCGGAGTTAGGCATAGTTAGGTACAGTTTAGGTTCAGTCCATTCTAGCTTTGTGCTTTGTACTCATGTCTTCAGTGATTTGTCACCTTTAATTAGTTTTTGTAGTTCATTCACCTTTATTGTGTTTTAATTCATAGGTATGTTCCCCTTTTCTTTTTTTCATTTCTGATATTGGACACTTAATTAGGGCAGGGTGACGAGGCAAACAAAATAATTAATGTACCAGTGTTTTAGTATTTCAGTTTTGAATTCTAGTTTCCTCATGATTTCACAATTTCATTAGAGTGATTTTGTTTGCTGTATGAACTATCTGAAATTCAGTTATCTAATGAAGCACTGACATGTTTCAGACGGGAATTATGCAGTAACTAGGTCGGTTTGGGAGGGGGTGGGGGTGGGGAGGGGGGAGGGTTGTACCTTGTTTAGTTTTCAGTTTTTGTTTCGATATTGGTTGTCATTTTTATTTTATCTCAGTTCCAATATTCTATACTCCTCATTCTGTCATTTTTAGTTTCAATCATCTTCAGTGCATGTTTCTTTCAGTTTTTCAGAGATTTATTCACTTTTAGATATTTGCTTTCTCAGTACATACGTCGTAAGTCTTCTTCAGTTTCAGTCTTAGATTTCGGTTCAGTGCGAGTTTAAGTCTTATTCCGGTTTCAGTTATGTGTATGCAGGATGCATGTATAAATGAAAATCTCAGGGGAATGGAGGGCGTTGTGTTTAGTTACCTGTGATGTTTTACCTTGGTGCCTTGGTGTGGCTTGAGGCGACTGTGCTCTGGATTATAAGCACCATCACCTCGAGATGCCTCCTCCCGCTCAACCTCCACGTTTGTTTTGTTTGGATCAGGTGTGTGTTCTCCACCCATAACAACTGTGCCCTGTGTTTGCATGAATTTTTCCGATTTCTGTGTGTTTTTCATAAGACTTCATAGTTTTTGAAAGTACTTAAAAATGTGCCTCTTTTTATAAAGGATTGGGAAGTCACATACTGTAAAAATGTCCTTCTTGCAGTTAAGTTTTTGACTTACCTACTCCATCCTAAGGAAAAATGTCCTTCTTGGAGTTAAGTTATTTGTACATGCCAGTTTTCAGTCTAGTTTTCAGTTTTCAGCGTTGGATATCTTATGAATCCTCTTCTATATTTCTTTAATTTCTTATTCAATTATTCAGTTAGTTAGTCCTCCTTTTATTTTTCAACATGTGTTCCTATTGGATCATCACCAGTGCAGGTTATGTTTAGTTTAAGTTTAAGTCCTCTATAGATTTTCATGTAATCTCTATTGTCTCATGATTTCAGTACATTTTCTGTATAAAATAAGCCTTATCTAACTCTAGCAGAATTTACTTTTATGTATAAAATGATTCGGTAGTAAGGTAATTTACAGAGATGCAAGGTCTATTTTTAAATGAAAATTTTAGGGGGAGGGCAGTGTATTTGTTACCTGAGATGTTTCCCCTTGGGATGGCTCCAGGTGGTTTCGCTCTTGATCGTAAGCAGCATCACCCTCCTGTTGGCATTTTAAGTTATAATTATTTCAGTATCTTCTACTCTTATTTTATAAGATTTTCTTGTACTTCCAATTTTTCAGTTAAACGTTTTTCAGTATTGTGATTTGTTTCTCGTATCAACTATCTAAAATTCAGTATTCTGTCAAAAGATCCAATTACACTAGCATGTTTCTGACATGCATAAAATTCAGTATTCTGTAAAACAAATCATGTTTTCTCAGTATCTCATTAGTCTCTTCTATTTTTTTATGCATGTCAGTTTTTAGTAATAGTAGTAAACCTGAATTGGATCTATTTAAATATCTGAATTTCATAGTTTTAGTATCACCATGTGCTCCATTCCCCTCATGATATTCATCATTTTTTCAATTTTTTAAGCCTGAGTTATGTGACTGTTCACTCTATCAACTATCTGAAATTCAGTACACTAACAAGAATAAGCTTTTGCTTGTTTGCTCCGGGGGATGGAGGCCACAGTCTGAGGGTGTAGTTTTTTCAGTTGCTCAATGTCAGTCTTCATTCTTTCTATGCAGGTAAGATTCCAATCTTGTAATCATTTTATTTTACCACCTATCATATTTTACAGGGTCCAATCATTCATTCTCTATATTTTTTCAGTAGATTCCACCTGTCAGATTTTTCAAGGATTTGGTATTTTTTAGTTCTTGAGCTATGAGTATATACAAGGATTGTGCTAGCACTTTTTCAGTCATGTTCCTATTTTGCTAGTTATTTTTTTCTAGGTAAAATATGAACACATTCAGTCACATTCAGTCACCCCCTACATTTTTTTCTAGGTAAAATATGAACACATAGCACATGTCTTTCTCTGAATTTTCAGATTTTATTCACAGTTTTGAAAGATTTCTTTTGGTAAGGGAAAGTATGCAACTAGTGGGGGCGAGAGGGGGTGTACCTTAGTTTGGGCATGGTCAGTATGCGGCGGCTCCAAGTATCCCAGATCTGGATCGCAAGGATCCATGTCTTCTCCCCCGTCAGCCCCTGCACAAAGCTTTTACTTGCAGAAGAAGAAGGTGATCGGGACGAAAAGGCTTTGGACTGGGGTGGGGAGATTGGAGATCGGGGGCCAACCCAGTTCGCTAAACAGGTGAGACACAGGGGTGGTGGGCAGGGCTCGGTGGGCAGCCTACACGTTTTTGTGTTAACGGGTCCGCTAGGAGCCCAATAGGCTTGGGCAGATTTTTGACCTGAAGCATGAAAGAAAACAAACGTTTTTCTGTACTGATGAAGCAGGAAAGAAAAGAAACATACTTAGACCCGTGTCAATCAGCTATTGGAACAAAAAACGACCTGACATGAATTTAAAAACAGACGACTGTTCATTAGTCACTCCCTTTAATTAAATTGACTTCAAGTTATCTAGAACCATTTCCATGTTGCCACATAACCGCGAGCACGGCTTTCCGAAAGATTTAACCCTGCAGGGATGCTCCAACTAGTCCATCACAAATTACCACAAGCCGCATAGAAATCCTCGATTACGAAACTCGCGATCTCGTCGGCCTCCTTAGTGGAAAACCTCAACTCTGAGATTACCCAAAGTTTCACCGGAATTCCGATGCAAAAGATATTTCGTCAAAGGTAAAAACTAATCCAGCAAGGCCGCTCGACGTGTCGACGATCCCGATAAGAGCCGTGTATCTCGTTCTCAGGACACGACGGATAAGCGAAGCATACGGTGGCCTGATAGACATCACCCGAGTTGCCCCGGATTGGCCCCGCACGGTGCTCTGTTTTGAATCAGCACCATCAACACTGGCCCTCCCTGTATTATGTTGACTTACTCCTCGGGTAGCGCTAACTCCCTATGCTTTTAGTATTAACAGAATTATTATGTTGGGCAAATATAGTACCAATGTTGGGCCTTGCTAGACCAACTTTAGTCTAAAACGAATTATCAAGGGGGTCGCCATAACAACCTCGATAATGTTAGGAGCGCTCAATTATGGAATATAACACCGGTAGCCGAAACTAAGGAGGCAAAGGTGGAACAAAACACCAGGCTAGAAAGGTCGAGACTTCCATCTTTTACTATATAGGTGCATTAAATTAAATAGCATTGATAGGGTGCTATAACAAGGAACCCATGTTATCACATGGAAGCAACTGCACCTGCAACTAGCAACGATAACACATGTTTAAGCAAGCGGTAACATAGCCAATCAGTGGTTTGCTATGTTGTGAACAGGTTGAAGGTTTTCATAACAATGTTGGGAGGCTGATATTTAACAGGTGGTAGTCAGCAAGACATAACGATAGAAACGATAAAAACTAGCATGGAAATGATAGTAACGGTATCTGGGAAATGGTCATCTTGCCTGAGATCCCGTTGAGGAGAAGAACGACTCCGTGAAGCAGACGAACCGATGTAGTCGAACGGGTCCTCACTTTCCGACATGCTTGCGGAACTCTATCGAGACGAAGCAAACCGGAAACAAGAATCAACACATGATATTCACCACGGCACAGGCACGATAAGATGCAATCCACATATGATGCAGGATCAGTTGAATATATGCAAGACATGGCATGACAATTCACAACAATCAAGCACTACACATTAAGTGAAGTTCAATATGCAACGATTTTCATATTGACGAAACTCCACATACAAATTAGTTCTATCCCGATTAGGTACACGGCAATATTAATTGTGGTTAAACATGGCAAAAGGTGAAGCGTGATTAATCTACCTATCTAGGCATTTTAAATAAGGTCGAAAACGACATATAGCATCTCCAAGATGACCCCATACATTAATTTATAATTCTGTCCAGATCTGAACTAACACATTTTAATATTTGTTAAACAACAAAATAAAGTGGTTCATGTTAAACTACACGTCGGAACTGTTCCGGTCCATTTACATATATGGTTCATCTCCAACGGAGGTACGGTTAAATAACTACGGGCTAAACCGTTTCTATCACGTCGACGCGTAAACCGATGCAAACAGCATGTTTAAGTATTTTTATCATGCATGAAAGTTGAAAATTAATAGTCTACGTGAAATGCTACATGTTTTACATATATAACTCTCTGCGATCCGACGCACGGATTTAAAACTACGACCGTTTCAAAAATAATGCTTGTTTTTCTGAAATTATTAAAACCTGTAACACTAGACAAATCACAGCGAGTAAAAAAAATGACTGGGCCGGATTGCAACTTGGTGCAGCAGCCCACGCAGAATTGGGCTCAACCTGTAGGGGATGAGCAAAACAAAAACATGCCAAAAAGAAATGGGTCATCAGGGACTCTAACCCTGCACCTTTAGGATGTCTTTACGCACATATGACCACTGCACCATGTTTCTACTCTGAAACAAAAAGAATGCTCGTGCAAGATGTATCATACCCCTGCGCTGATCTAACGACAATCTGCGATAGCTCTCTATACAGCCAACACCTAAAATCCAAGCAAAAATGAGGACACCTGGGAATTGAACCCATAACCTCTCGGTGGTAAGCACGCAAAGCGGACCAGCTCGCCTACTGCATGTGTTCGAATTAAACCAGGAGCTCCTTTTTTTTGAACCATGCAAAGTCCAGGCCTTCTACTTCGTGAATACAGGAAACTGACAGGGGAAAACAGACCTTGCGGGGGTGCCGTGGCTGGAGACCAGCTCCAAGCGAGGGGGCGAGGCCGGGTCCTCGCGAGGCGCGCTGGATGGGCCTTGGTAGAGGCTAGCCCACGCGCGGGCAAGCAGAGGAGTAGCGAGGCGCTCGTCCTCCCCTGCATCTTAGGCATGGCCATGGCGGGGATGAGGCCGGAGCGGACGCGGGAGGCGCGGAGAAGGCCTAATCCGGCGAGGTCCTGCGGCAGAATGAGTGTGTCTGGTCCGGCGGGACCCGTTCCCGGCGACGCGAGATCGATCCGGGCAGAGGAGGCTCGAGTTCCTCCATGGCTGCTTCAACTGGAGCTCCTGCAATAGATGGACAGAGGGCACACAGATGAGAGAGAGCTCAAAGGTGAGAAGGAGAGAGAGAAACCGAACGGGGAAGGAGAGGCAGAGGCGGGGCATCGGCCTGGTCCTGGTCGTCGAACGCACCGGTGGCTCCGGCGGCTGCTGGCCCGAGGAGGCAACACGGTGAGGCCACGGCTGCACAAGGTAGAGCTTGGGGTCCTCACGATCTGGGGCTGACGGGGCTGCTGGATGCACTCTCGACCGTCGGATCTCGAATCCGATGGTCAGGATCGAAGGTGGGGTGGATCAGATCTAGTGGCTCGGGTTGGATGGTTCGGTGGTGGAGGCTGGTTGGCTGTGCACAGAAATTGAGGAGGTGGCGGCTGGGGATGGACAACTTGCCTACGGGTTTGGACAGGTTTGGCTAGGGTTGCATTGCTATTTATAGTAAGTGGGTAATTAGAGGGGGTTTCGCACCGTTTTAGAGCCCTCCGATCGTGATCAGACGACTTTATAGTAAGTGTATTCACCCCCTCTAGACGTCCCTTCTTGATCCAACAAAACGCTAGGCCAATCGTTGGCCCATGTAAAGTCTTCACCGGCTCCAACACCACGGCCGAAGACCCCTCCGTCCAGAACCCAGATTCTTAGGTCCAAGGTCTCGCCACCCCACCTCCTGCCCAAGGGCTGGCCAGGGTGAGGTGGACCGAGGAGATGGAGGAGCCATTGAAGGGTTCTCCCTCGAGGAAGAGCATCGTGCTTTGATAGGCGTGGCGTTGTAGAGCTTCCGGGTCATGGGGCCAGATTTCACGAGGTCTTTAAGGGCCTTGTTACGAGCTTTGAGGTATTATTTTACCCTTGTGCAAAAATAGTTTTTGTTTTGCGTTTAATTTGCAAATCCATGAACCCATCCGAGGACGTGCTCTTATGGCCTTCTCGATGGCCTGGTCATTGAGTAGCCCCCGAGCCAAGGCCAGTTTCAAAGAACCGGTGTTGGGATCGAATAGTAGCAGGATCTTGATGAGTAGCCCCTAGGATGTTGTCTAGTGTAATGAAGTGCTCATCCGAGGTTAATAAATTGATCGTCAGGCTTATGTAAAAAATCCTTGTCTTGAAGGTTTCTACCCTAGATCTAGGACCCATCTCGGAGGAGATAGCAGAGAGGAACTAGAAGCTTGAGAGGTCCGGGAAAGACCTTGACATGATGAACCAATCGTTCGAGCAGTCTCAAGGTAAACAATCAGTACTTCGTGTTCTTGAATGTAAATTTAAACACGAGGAACATACAATGTTTGTTGTTGAATTAGGGGTTGATACCAAACTTGTTTGAATGACAACAGCTTTGGATGCGTTTGAGGGGCTCAAGGCCGAGCTCAAGAAAGCTCAGGAGAGGGAGCAGCAGAAGGTTGCGGCTGTGAAGGTGGAGAAGCCCAAGATGCCGAGAAGGTGGCTAGGGAGAAGGACGAGGTGCGGGTCCTGGAGGTCGTGGAGACCCTTAAGGACGACTTTGAAGCACGTGATAAACATCAGGTTGAGGAGACACGGGCAAAAGAAGATCTCAAGAAGCTCCATCTTGCGCACTCCGAGCTCCAGATCGCGGCCCAGTCCAACCGCTTGGTGCTCCAGCAAGTGGGGCAAACATCCGAGGGTAAGTTGTACTTAATGCAGTGTGTGTTTGGCACCAAAGGGTCCCTCGGGCTCACCCAGGTGCGTTGTTCCACAAAGGTCTTCACAGATTTTCCAAAGAGTGTGACGGACGTCGTCCAACACTCCAAACAATTGGAGGGACATGAGGAGAAGACATTCTGGCTGCAGTTCCGGGAGTTCCCATCATCACAGCTGCTGAACCATCGAATGGAGCAGCTGGTGGACTTATTCTGCATGGCGAGGCTAGTGCTCCAAGATCGTGCTTAGTCTTGCTTTTGCATTGGTTTCCCTCCAAGCTTAAAGGGTGATGTAGCATAGCGATGACAAGTATTTAAACTAGTTAAGAAATCAAGGTATCAATCCAGTAGCAAGATCCACAAGACTATGTAAGCAGTACGTGCACAAAATAACAAAGCCTCGCAACCCAACAAGAGTTTGGGGTTGTCAATCCCTCATGGGTAAAGTAAGGATAGATTGATAGATGCAAAAAAGAGTGATAGAAATAGAACGTAGCAAGGTACCATTTTTGATATTATAGATCTGAAAACAAAGGGCAAGTAAAGTATAAACGCAAATAGCAAAGTAGCGATTACAAATAGATGATGTGAAGTAGACCCGGGGGCCGTAGGTTTCACTAGTGGATTCTCTATAGAAATAGAAAATGGTGGGTTGATTATTGTTGGGCAATTGATAAAAGAGCAAATAATTATGATGATATTCAAGACAATGATCATATATATATAGGCATCACGTCCAAGATAATTAGAGCAACTTCTGCGTGCATCTACTTCTATTACTCCACACATCGACCGTTATCCAACATGCATCTAGTGTATTGAGTTCATGGAGAAATGGAGTAATGCCTTAAGAACAATGACATGATGTAGACAAGATCTACTCATGTAGGAATAGACCCCATCGTTTTATCCTTGATAGCAATGATACATCCGTGTCACGTCTCTTTCTGTCACTGATATTGAGCACCGCAAGATCGAACTCATCACAAAGCGCCTCTTCCCATTGCAAGATAAAAGATTAAGTTGGCCAGAAAAAAACCAAATATCGGAGAAGAAATACAAGGCTATAATAATCAAGCATCAATATGTTTTCATAGATCTGATCATAAACTCACAATTCATCGGATCCTAGAAAACACACCAAAAAAGAAAGAGTTACATCATATGGATCTCCAAGAGACCACATTATTGAGAAACAAAATGAGAGAGAAATCCATCTAGGTAATGCCTAAGGACCCGTAGGTCTGATATGAACTACTCACACATCATCGGAGGAGCACCAATGAGGATGGTGAACCCCTTCCGTGATCGTGTTCTTCTCCGGAACGGGCTCTAGATTGGATTCCCTAGCTCTAGAACTTGTGGCGGCTGAAATGATTTTTTTGTCGACTCTTCTAGGGTTTTCTGAACACTGGGGTATTTATAGAGCTCAAAGGCGGCGGAGGACGTGCCCAAGGTCCCCACTAGACACCAGGCCGCGCCAGGGGCCTCTAGCACGCCCTCATATATACTGGCCCCCCTGGGCCTCGTATTTTTCTCATTCTTGGCTCCCAAGTTTCCTTATAGTCCAAAAAAATCTTCTTAAAATTTCATGGCAATTGGACCTCATCTGATATGGATTTTCTGCGAAGGAAAAAACAGCAAAAAATAGTACCTCACACTAGGCACTATGTCAATAGGTTTGTCCCAAAAAATGATATAAAGTTGCTATCGAATGATTATAAAACATCCAAGAATGATAATATAATAGCATGGAACAATAAAAAATTATAGATGCATTGTATACATATCAGCATCCCCAAGCATAATTCCTACTCGTCCTCGAGTAGGTAAATGATAAAAACAGAATTTTTGATGTGGAATGTTGCCTCACATGTTCATCATATTCTTTTTCTTTCGGTATGGACATGTGGACTTATAGATGATGCAAAGCAATGGTCTATAATTTAACATGAAAAATCTCATTACTCAAGCATATAACAAGAAATCATGTCTTCCAAAATATCAATGCTAAAGAACGTTATCCCTAGCCCATCATGCTCGATTATTGATCCATTCATGCAACAGACTCAAATATTAACTACATCATATGATCAAGTATGATAATGGTGTTCCTTAGTTGGTGCTTCATAAGAGAAGATGGAGACTCAAATTCAAAATAAAAATTGCATAGACGATGCTGCAGCCTGCCTTGCGCTCTGGCAGCAAGGAGTCGGTGCATCTCTGCACTTAGGTGGTGCAAAAGATCTGCACGGAGGAGCACATGTGATGACAGGGGCAGGGACATTCTGGAAGAGGTGCATGGGACCCTGATGTGCAGCTGCTTGTAACAGCCCGGAACCGATGCTCCACAAGATTCCCTTTTTATTCCATTGTCGCCGTGTGATTTATTTGGTTGTTGCATTCATCATCGCATCATTCACATCCTGCGCATTGCATCGCCACTCCATCGCCATCATTTTCCAAAACTTGCATCCGTTGTTAGTTGTCGGTTTTGTCCGTTTTCTCCTTGACCGTTTCAAGACAACGCACACACGAACAAGCCCGCAGCATCATTAAACTATTATTTTAAAATTATATATAAAAATTTCTTGGAATGGGTTGAAAGTAGGCGTGCGTCTTGTTATTGTGTAGGTAGCCCGCCTGCCAAATGTTATCGCAATCAGAGTCCGTTTGATATTCGAACCGTTAAATATATAGCGACACTATAGCCGGTCAAATTATCGGACATTTTTGGTTTTCAAAACACCTGTTATAGGCCACAACTCCCTTGTCATCTCAGTCCAACCCCTCTCCACGGCCCACTAGCTCAACCTAGTCCAACCCCGCGACTAGAGTCATCCGATCGCAATCGGAGGGCTCAAAACGGTGCCTAATTACCTAACCTAGCCCTCCTCTGTTATAAACAGATAACCCTAGCGTCCATTTTGGCATGCCTAGCCCTGCTCCTCGAATCTCGTGCCACCACAACCTCCACCAACAACGCCAGCGCCTCTCTCCCCTGTCTGGGGGTACCCAGGCCCGTCGGCCTGCAGCCCCGGACATAACACGGCGGGATAAGCCTGGCTGGGTCCATCAGTGAGCCCGACAAGGAGAACCCTCACAAGGGCATGTGCCTCGCGAGATGAGCGTTTGAAGATCGTCGCCAAGGGCCTCGGCGGGGCACCCATCGCGAGGTTTTCCCCTCAGGCTCCCACATGGCGAGCTCGCCAAAGGCAACTTGGTCGGGTCCCATGACCCAGCTCCTTCACATGTGTGAGGCAGGTCGTGCAAGCAGCGCACGAGCGGTGCGAGCGATTGTGTACGGGGGGTTCCCCTTTCGTGCTAAGTAAGCCAGGATGGTTGGTGTGCTCCCGAAGTGACCCCAAGGGTTTCCCGTTTGGTCGAAGGAGACTAAAGCTGGAGGCCCCGTAGGACGGAGGTCATCCTCGAGCCCACCAGCACGTCATGAAGAGGAGCTTTTGCACGCGAAGACCACCTTTGTCAGGGCGTACTACAATCATGTCCCCTTTCGAAATGGCCGTTGTGGCAACCCTTCCCGTAGATGTTTTTGGGGGAAGAGGACCAAGGACAATATATAAGAGAGGCCTAGCCTCCATAGTGGGGATCGGACCTCACCCCTAGGCTAGGGTAAGAACCCACCTTTTTACGTGTCTTCCACCTCAAGTAATCCCAACACAAGCAGGAGTAGGGTTTTACATCGCGAGGTGGCCCGAACCTGGGTAACTACCGTGTGTTTTTAGTTCGTCCCCCTAGCTCGCGCTATCATAGAACCACCATCAAACCATGAGGTAGCAGGGTAGAAGAGCGAGCGCACCTCAGTGCTCGAAACTTTCCTTGGGCCTGCGGAGCCCCGATTCTGACATTTGGCGCACCAGGTAGGGGTGTGTGATGTCTGCTAGAACTACATCGGTATTTCCCCAAACAGGAAGGGATGATGCAGTATAGCGACGGTAGGTATTTCCCTCAGTAATGAGACCAAGGGTATCGAGCCAGTAGGAGAACCTCTCACACCACGTAAACATCATGTGCACACAAATAACAAATACTCACAACCCGATGTGTTAAAGGGGTTGTCAATCCCTCCCCGACAACGGCGCCAGAAATAGGCACATTGGCAGGAGACTATCTTGACTTGATCTTCCCCGGCTACAGCGCCAGAAATTGGCACATTGGCGGGAGACTATCTTGATTTGATCTTCCCCGGCAACTGCGCCAGAAATTCCTTTCAGGTACGATGCCTCATGATAGGCAAATAATGTGAGGTAAAAGTGGTAGATAGGATAAATAGATCGCGGAACAAATAAATTGCAGAAAGGTATTTTTGTATTTTTGGTTTAATAGATCTGACCATAAAAGCAAAGGAAAATAGATCACAAAGGCAAAAATGATGAAAAGAGACCCGGGGGGCCGTAGGTTTCACTAGTTGCTTCTCCCGAGAAAAATAGCAAACGGTGGGAAAACAATTATTGTTGGGCAATTGATAGAACTTCAAATAATCATGACGATATCCAAGCAATGATCATTATATAGGCATCACCTCCAAGATTAGTAGACCGACCCCTGCCTGCATCTACTACTATTACTCCACACATCGACCGCTACCCAGCATGCATCTAGTGTATTAAGTTCACGGAAAAACAAAGTAATGCAATAAGAACGATGACATGATGTAGAAAAGATCTATTTATGTAGAAATAGACCCCATCTTGTTATCCTTAATAGCAACGATGCACACTTGTCATTTCCCTTTCTGTCACTGGGATCAGGCACCGTAAGATCGAACCCATCACAAAGCACATATTCCCATTGCAAGGTAAATAGATCAAGTTGGCCAAACAAAACCCAAATATCGGAGAAGAAATACGAGGCTATAATCAATCATGCATATAAGAGATCAAATAAGACTCAAAATAACTTTCATGGATAAAAACATAGATCTCATCATAAACTCAAAGTTCATGGAATCCCAACAAACACACCGCAAAAATACTTACAACCTAGGGATCTCCAAGAGACCATTGTATTGATAATCAAGAGAGAGAAGGAAGCCATCTAGCTACTAATTACGGACCCGTAGGTCTAAAAAGAACTACTCACGCATCATCAGAGAGGCACCAATGGACATGATGAACCCCTCCATGATGGTGTCTAGATTGGATCTGGTGTTTTTGGAATCTGCGGCAGCTGGAATTGATTTTCGTCCCCCTCCTTAGGGTTTCTGGAATATTGGGGTATTTATAGATCAAAGAGGCGGTGCGGGAGGACAACGAGGAGGGCACAACCCACCGGGGCGCGCCCTGGTGGGTTGTGCTCCCATCAGAGCTCCTCTTAGGTGTGTTCCTGGCCCAGTCGATGTCTTCTGGCCCAAAAAAATCCACAAAAAGTTTCGCTGCGTTTGGACTCCGTTTGGTATTGATTTCCTAGAATGTAAAAAACATGCAGAAAACATAAACTGGCATTGGGCACTATGTCAATAGGTTAGTACCAAGAAGTGACTATAAAATGATTGTAAAACATCCAAGAATGATAATATAATAGCATGGAACAATCAAAAATTATAGATACATTGGAGACGTATCAACATCCCCAAGCTTAATTTCTGCTCGTCCTCGAGTAGGTAAATGATAAAAATAGAATTTTTGATGTGGAATGTCGCCTAACATGTTCATCACATTTCTTTTCTTTATAAAATGGACATTTGGACTTTTATATGGTTCAAAACAATAGTTTAGTTTTGACATGAAGACTTTAATACTCAAGCATACCAACAAGCAACCATGTCTTTCAAAATATTAACACTAAAGCAAGTTATCCCTAGCCCATTATGCTCAATCACTAATCCATTCATGAAACACACTCGAATATTAGCTACACCCAATGCTCAAATACGATCATAGTGCCCCTTAGTTGGTGCTTTATGAGAGAAGATGGAGACTCAAATTCAAAATAAAAATTAGATAAGTAAAATAAAGGCCCTTCGCATAGGGAAGTAGGGATTTGTAGAGGTGCGAGATCTCAAAGCGAAAATTGAGAGATAAAAACATTTTGGGAGGCATACTTTTCCGACCAACGAAAACGACTTAGAGCTCCCAACACTTTCCATAGGCGGATCCCAAACAGAAAATAAAGTTTATTCCTTTTTCCACCATTACTTTCACTTTCCATAGCTTGTATGTATCCACGGGTGACCTCCATACCAACACTTTCCAAGGAATTTATTATCTGACAACAAAAAGTAAAAAAAAAATCATTCCGGGACTGGGCATCCCTAATACCTTTGTCGTACTCTCGTGCAATGACAAGTGAATAAACACTCGTCGTGAGAATAACACATCTAGCATGGAAAATATTGGCCACCCCTCACCGCCTCCCGAGCGATCGAGAACACAAAAGAGAAATTTATTTTGAAAATTAGAGATGGCACAGGCAAATTTTCTTAGAACGGCATGGAAATACCGCATATAGGTAGGTATAGTGGACTCATATGGCAAAACTGGTTTAAAGGGTTTTGGATGCACAAGTAGTGATCATACTTAGTGCAAAATGAAGGCTAGCAAAAAGACTGAGAAGCGACCAACCAAGAAACGAAAAATCTCGTACCCAAACATTAAGCATAAGTAACACCGAATAATGCACCACAAGTAGGATACAAATTTCATTTCATAACTATTGACTTTCGTGCTTGCATAGGGAATCACAAACCTTAACATAAATATTCTTACTAAAGCACAATTACTCATCAACATGACTCGAATCAAGTTTATTTTGTCCAATGATCTTCATGAAAGTTTTTATTATATCCTCCTTGGATATCTATCATGTTGGGACTATTTTCATATGTTTCTTTTGATAAGCTAAACAAATTTAAGTGGAGAACATGAACATAATATTTCTTTCTCTCAAATAATCTAAGTGAATCAAGAGAGAATTTCTTAAAAAAATTACTAACTCCCAAATAAATCTAAGTTAAGCATGAGAGCATTTCTTCAAAAATAACAAAGCACGCCGTGCTCAAAAAGATATAAGTGAAGTACTAGAGCAAATCCATGGCTCTAAAAATTTGAGTGAAGCATAGGAGCAAGCATAGCATAATTTTTGGCTCACTCAAAAAGGTGTGTCCAGCAAGGATTAAAGACTTAAAACACAAAGAAAAACAAGTAAAGACTCATATCATACAAGACGCTCCAAGCAAAACTCATAATATGTGACGAATAAAAATATAGTTTCAAGTAAAATACCGATGGTTGTTAGAAGAAAGAGGGGATGCCACTCGGGGGGCATCCCCAAGCTTAGTTGCTTGCTACTTCTTGAATATTATCTTGGGGTGCCTCAGGAATCCTCAAGCTTAGCCTTTTGCTAATCCTTATTCCTTCATCCGTCGTAAGATCACCCAAAACTTGAAAACTTCAATCACACAAAACTCAAGAAAACCTTCGTGAGATCCCTTAGTATAAGAAAGCAAACCACTACTATAATTACTGTTGCAAACCTATTCATATTTTATTTTTGCATTATATCTACTATATTCCAACTTTTTTATGGCAAAAACTCATTAAATCAAACCATAGAATCATGAAAACAAGCACACAATGCAAAGAAAACAGAATCTGTCAAAAACAGAACAGTCTATAGTAATCTGACTCCTTCAAATACTTATGCACCTCGAAAAATTCTGAAAACTTAGCAATACGTGAATAAGTTGTTTATTAATCTTATTAAAAAGGAATCAACTCAAAATCGCTCTTCTGTTAAAAATGAAAAATAATTTTGTGAGCGCAAAAGTTTCCGTTTTTCAGCAAGATCAAATCAACTTTCACCCAAATCATCCCAAAGGCCTTGCTTGGCACAAACACTAATTTAAACCACAAAAACACATCTAACCAGAGGTATAATTGCGTATTTTTATTGAAAACAGCAAGAAAAACAAAAAGAAAAAAGATATAAGTTGGGTTGCCTCCCAACAAGCGCTATCGTTTTATGCCCCTAGCTACGCACACCGCGTAGGATCTAAGTGTTGTCATCTTTGTTTCTAGATCCATATGATGCCCTCATTATTGTTTCATATGGTGGCCTATTTTATGTTCTAGGGAAGTTATCCATTCGCTTCCCTAGTGGAAATTGAAATTTAATATTGCCTTCTTTCATATCAATCACGGCACCAATAGTACGTAAAAACGGTCTACCAATTATAATTGGACAAGACGAATTGCAATCAATATCAAGAACAATAAAATATATGGGCACATAATTCCTATTTGCAAGAATAAGAACATCATTAATTCTTCCCATAGGCTTTTTAATAGTAGAATCTACCAAATGCAAATTTAAAGAGCATTCTTCAATATTGGTAAGACCAAGCACATCACATAAAGATTCTGGAATTGTAGAAACACTAGAACCGAAGTCACATAAGTCAAAACACTCATAATTTTTAATCTTGACTTTGATAGTAGGTTCCCACTCATCATGCAATTTTATAGGAATTGAAACTTCTAATTCCAATTTTTTTCAAAAGCTTTCATCATAGCATCAACAATATGTTTAGTACAAGCTTTATTTTGTTCATAAGCATGGGGTGAATTTATTATGGATAGCAACAAAGAAATAAATACAATCGAAGAGGAACTATCATAATTAAAGTCTTTGTAATCCAAAATAGTGGGCACATGTCGGGACCCCGATCCTAAGCCATAGGAATCCAGCCTGTAACACATCGCATCCCTTTGCGGTCTCACGCACGGTTAACTCCACGACTGCAGCCTTACCTTAGCCGGGATCGTTTGCGTCTTTTGACTCACGTATGCAATAGTGTCGCTTGCATTCCAATGTCAAAGAACCCGGATCGACATGTCTAGTCATAAACCAAAGTGGCAGTACCACACAAGGACAGGCATACATGACCCAACAAAGCCGATATCGATCAACATCGAATGTAGACGAGTCGTAGCAAGCTACAAGGACTCCATTACATCGCGTGACATTTCCCCAAAGGGGACAGACACATCAGCTAAGAAGGACACATGCCGGTCAACCAATGTGTCCGGAGCAGTAGCGAACTACCAAGGCTCGTTGGATCACAAAGGGGCATTTCCTTGTAAGGAGTGCTACTAAAGTTCACGACTAGGTAATCGAACCCCATACATATCAGGTACGACACACGTACGCATGGCATACCGATATGTATAGATACATCGATGGCATCACAACATAACCATAAACATACAAGCTTTATTTAGGAGGCTCAGAAGAGCCACACACATAATATTACACATTAAGGGTCTCACGACCCATAATAGCAGTCATTCAGTTACAAGCCAGCGGAAGAGTTTAAACTGTCTGAGTACAGACAGGGCAACTAGAAGGCACATGGCCTGACTATACTACAGATCCAACGTAGGGCCAGATCGTAGCTGGGACACCAGCTACTCGTCGTCGTCGATGTCTACGAAGAACCCTCCATTAGGGTCATTAGCAACCTCTGCAACAGTTATTAAGCAAACATGAGTACGAAGGTACTCAGCAAGACTTTAGGATAACTAACTACTCATGCAAGGTATCAAAAGGGTATTGTGGGGTTTCATGCGGAAAGCCAGCATTTGACTCGTGGCTAAACAATTTGCATTTTTAAATAATTTTTGACAACTTGATTTCTCGCACACGAGTCCACTAACACCACAACAATACACTATCGTGGAATCATTCCGTCTCCATACGGAATTGCCGTCCACGACACTCACGCTTATCTTGACAATTTTATGAGTAGCCATTGAAGTTATCTATGAACGACATATGTTTCCAAGTAGTCCATATCCGCGGACGTGGCTATTCGAATAGATCATAACCCTGCAGGGGTGTACTTCGTCACACACGCTCTCGCCACTTATCGCCATGTGCACGTCATGCACCTCGGCAACCTTGAAGCGGAAGCCCAGCGAGGGAGTCGGCCACGACCGGTAACCACACTAGTACCTAGTCCAGGTTTATCGCCTATCTGAGAGTAACCCGTATGGAAGTCCGGCCGAGGTTTCCGCCACGGCCTCAAACGATGTGCGCAGGGTTCCCAAGCCCACCATCCGGGTGCCACTTGGTACACCGTGCCAGTGCCTACCGCATCACGGTCCACCTCTTAGGTCAGCACCATGCACGGCCTCCAGCATTACTATAAACACCAAAAACTACTTGCAACTCCTCGAGCGAGTACTAAACGATTAATAGGCCGAGCGGGGTCATATTTCAGGGCCCAGCATGTGGTAGTATCTAGTCTTGGATTACATTCACGGAACTCAGTTCCTAAGGACGGTTCCAATGAAACAACCCACCATGTACTCCTACACAGCCTTTCACCGGTACCTTTACCAAATCAGGTTCAACACACAACCTTTGCTTACCGAACACATTCTCACAATTCTGTTCATCTCCCAGCTGACAGACCATACACAACTCTAAGCATAGCATGCATAGCAGGATAAGGCACAACATAGCTCAAGCAACTATCAGGTATGCTAGGTTGCAAGGTTCGGCTATTTACTGTGACAAGGTTAGGTCATGCAAAGGAAGTGGGTTCAACTAACGTGGCAAAAGCATTTGAAGCATTTGATACTAATGCAATAAATAAGTGTAGGAGCAAGAACATGGGATTTATCGGGATGATCAAAAGGGTTGCTTGCCTTGTTGCTCATAGGAGGGACAATATCCGTCAGACGGATATTCGGTAGAATCCGGGGGTGCGGAGCCTACCGAAATGAATGGCAACAATCAATAACAATCATATGCAAGCAAGATGATGCATGAGCATGGCATGGGAATGCAAGGTGATAAAATAATATAATCAACATGTATTAGGTTTAGAGTTGATTTGAATCACACTCAAATATCAATTCAAACGAGGTATTCTCGGATACCGATTTAATTGATTCGACCTGATGCTCAGATCAACTTGATGTTAACATGCACGAGATGTCATGTTAAGGTACTGATTTGTAATTAGGACAGTGTGTGATCATGTCATTCATAATGAAATTTGAATATTTTCCAAATTCCATTTATAAAGTAATTATAAGAATTGACTTATTCATTAATCTACATGTTTGGGTTCTGTAACTTTTTCAAACATGCATGAAAATGCCATAATCCGATTCCTTGGATTTTTCTGATACTTTTTCATATATAAATTATTTTCATCCGAGTTATATTTTAATTTCTATGATTTTTACAAGTTTTAGTAATTTGCTGGATTTATTTTATAAACATAAATACTAATATTGCATCACTACTGACGTCAGCAGGTCAACTGCGCCTGGGCCAGGTCAAACCTGACCAGTGGGGTCCACTGGTCATTGACCCAGGGGCTAACGCCGCGCTGACCAGCCCCTAATTGGGGTTTGACCAGGCGTGGGGCCCTCTGGCAGTGACTGAGGGAAGGATAATTACGCCCTAATGGTCGGCCACGTCGACGCCCACCGGAGGGTGGTCGCCGGCGACCAAGCCCGCGGCGGAGGGCTCGCCGGAGACGACCTAAACGGCGCTACACGGCACCAAATTGAGCGCGGTTTGTAGCTACGGGACGCTGGCGAAGCAGCCGATCTGGCAGGGGCATCAGGAGAAGCTAGGGTCGCCGGGAGAGGCGCCGGCGACGAGCCGAAGCGGCGGCCGAAGCTCGGCCTTCCGCGGGTGATGGATCCAGGGCACGGGGAGGGCAGCTGATGGGCTCATCACATTCCTGGCGGCTCCAGGAGCTCGATCCCTAGCTCGAGCGCGTGGAAGAGACACCACAGCGACGGCGATGACATGACCGGCGGCGAGGAGCTCTCGGCCTTGGTGGGGAACGGGGCTACGGTGCGCGGAAGAGCGTGGGGTGAGAGGGGAAATGATGACGAGCTCACGGCGGTTCCGATGGTGTTGTTGTAGGGCTCGGGGGTGCGCCGGAGGGAGCGAATCGATGGAAGTGGTCCGGCGGCCGGAGGTGGAGAAGATGGCGGCGAGGCGATGACAGGGGGCCTCCAGGCTTGATTCCTTCTTCCAGGGGACGAGGAGGAGCACGGCGGGGATTTGGGGCACAACAGCTGGGCTGGAGGGGGCTCGTGGCCACGGCTACGACGATCGGCGACGACAAGCAGGCTCGGCCATGGTGGGAGAGGGCGAGAGAGAGATGGAGGGGAGCCAGAGATGGGTGGAGAAGGGAGAGACGTGCACGGGGTACTCATCCCCGCCGTCTGCGTGGCTCGGGCAAGCAGGAGGTGGCCAGGGAACGTTGCCGCGCTCGCCGGCGCGTCGGCACGCAGCTGCTTCTCCTCCTCGCAGGAGGAAGAAGACAGTCGTGCCCCTGGTGGGCTGGGCCTGCACGGGCGACAGGTAAGAGTTTTCCATTTTTTTCTGTTGTTGTTTCTGTTTTAGCTACTTCAATAATTTGCTATTTATTTCAGCTCCCAAATAATTTGTAAAATTTATTTGAGGCACCCTAGAATATTTGTTGGAATATTTCCAACCATTCCTAAAGTTTTCAACATTTTTGAAAGTTTAAAGTTTCTGATTTCAAATTTAAAATTTGAAACCAGTAGCTTTTGCATTAATTTAAAAGCTTGAAGTGTCAAGAAAAATGTTTTCTTCATTGCTCATTTACTTTCATGATTTATCAGAAAGTTTGAACTTTTCTTGAGGCCATTTTGGATTCATTGATTTTAACTAGTTTGAGATTTCCTTTATTTAAAGTAGTGGCTAGGGTTTTGAGTTTTTCCTTGCCACTTTCTTGTTCTTGTTGGAGAATTTCTTAGATGCAATGCAAAGAAGACATGAGCACAAGACTAACTTTCTTAAGGTGTCAGGGATGTGACAGCACATCACTAGTTAAAGTCTTGATGTCTTCAAACCCACTTTTATCAATTTTCTCAACAAGATTTTCACCCTCCGAATCATAGGGACGCCTTCTAACTAAAGTCGACTCTTCTCCAGTCCCTTTTTCATCAGTATTTATTTTACTAAACAAAGAATCAATAGAAGAAACAACAATCATTTTAAGCTTTTTATTTTTATTTTCTAACGAGATTGGTTTGGCAGCCATTTGGTTCACTAAACTAGCTTGTGCATCGGATATTTTTCCCAAAAAACTTTCAGCAAAAGCATACTTAGATTGGAGATTGCAAACTTCTCTACTAATATCATCAAGTTGTTTCGTTATAGCCTTTAACACAACGGAATGTTCCTTAAGTTCTTCAGAAAATACTTACTATGCACAAATTGTGTAGTCATATATTCCTTAGTGCTTTTCTCAATTTCAAGAAGAATATTTGGGTATGGAACATCATAATATTTTCTTTCAGACATCATGACTACGCAAACAAGATTGCACACAAAAATAGATGTGATGAGAAAATGGCGAGCAAAAAAGAGGGTCAATAAAACGGCAAATTTTGAGAAATGGGGGAGAGGAAAACGAGAGGAAATGGCAAATAATGTAAATTGCGAGGAGATGAGATTTGTGATTAGGAACCTGGTTGATGTTGAAGATCCTCCCCGGCAACGGCGCCATAGATTCCTTTTGATGCCTGCAAGAACTATGTCGGTATTTCCCCAAAGAGAAAGGGATGATGCAGTATAGCAACGGTAGGTATTTTCGCCAGTGACGAGAGCAAGGTTATCGAACCAGTAGGAGAACCTCCTCACACCACGTAAATAGCACGTGCACACAAATAACAAATACTCGCAACCCGGCGTGTTAAAGGGGTTTTCAATCCCTCCCTGGCAACGCCGCCGGAAATTGTTACGTTGGCGGGAGACTATCTTGACTTGATCTTCCCCGGCAAAGATGCGAGAAATTCCTTTCGGGTGCGGCGCCTCAAGATAGGCAAATAACGTGAGGTAAAAGTGGTAGATAGGATAAGTAGATCGCGGAACAAATAAATTGCAGCAAGGTATTTTGTAATTTTTTTCATATATCTGAAAATAAAAGTAAAGGAAAATAGATCACAAAGGCAAATATTATGAAAAGAGACCAGGGGGGCGTAGGTTTCACTAGTGGCTTCTCTCGAGAAAAATAGCAAACGGTGGGAAAACAATTATTGTTGTGCAATTGATAGAACTTCAAATAATCATCACGATATCCACGCAATGATCATTATATAGGCATCGAATCCAAGATTAGTAGACCAACTCCTTCCTGCATCTACTACTATTACTCCACACATCAACCGCTATCCAGCATGCATCTAATGTATTAAGTTCATGGAAAAATGGAGTAATGCAATAAGAACGATGACATGATGTAGAAAAAATCTATTTATGTAGAAATAGACCCCATCTTGTTATCCTTAATAGCAATGATGCATACATGTCATTTCCCTTTCTGTCACTGGGATCAAGCACCGTAAGATCGAACCCATCGCAAAGCACCTATTCCGATTGCAAGATAAATAGATCAAGTTGGCCAAACAAAACCCAAATATCGGAGAAGAAATACGAAGCTATAATCAATCACACATATAAGAGATCAAAGAAGACTCAAAAACATAGATCTGATCATAAGCTCAAAGTTCATCGGGTTCCAACAAACACACCGCAAAAAGACTTACATCATATGGATCTCCAAGAGACCATTGTATTGATAATCAAGGGAGAGAGAGAGAGAGGAAGCCATCTAGCTACTAACTACACACATGTAGGTCTACAAAGAACTACTCATGCATCATCGGAGAGGCACCAATGGACATTATGAACCCCTCTGTGATGGTGTCTAGATTGGATCTGGTGTTTCTGGACTCTGCGGCACCTGGAATTGATTTTCGTCCCCCGTGCTTAGGGTTTCTGGAATATTGGGGTATTTATAGAGCAAAGAGGCGGTGCGGGAGGACAACGAGGAGGGCACAACCCACCGGGCCGCGGATGGGCTCCCAGGCGCGCCCTGGTGGGTTGTGCTCCCATCAGAGCTCCGCTTAGGTGCGTTCCTGGCCCACTGGATATCTTCTCGCCCAAAAAAATCCACCAAAGTTTTGCTGCATTTGGACTCCGTTAGGTATTGATTTCATGCAATGTAAAATCATGCAGAAAAAAGAAACTGGCACTGGGCACTATGCAATAGGTTAGTACCAAATAATGATATAAAATGGCTATAAAATGATTGTCAAACATCCAAGAATGATAATATAACAGCATGGAACAATAAAAAATTATAGATATGTTGGAGATGTATCTGTGTGCAGCCTCCCTTCTGCTCCGGTTTTACCCCGGCTCCACAGGCTTCATGGTCAGCGTGCGATGTGCGCGCCCCGGGGGCTCAGCGTCAGGTAGCCATCACTGGCCCACCGGTGTCGAGACCACCGTTGCAATGGGTGTCTACGGGGAATAGGGCCCACCGTGGCCCTCGACGCGGCCGGGCGGCCGCTCTGCCGCGTGCCCTACGGCGGACCCCATGGCCAGCGTTCGCGTGGTAGATCTGAACCTCAGCGCAAACGAATTGCTCCACCACTGCCCGACCAACGGAGGGTACGATGCCTCGGGGGATCGCATCACTAGGCACGTCGTCGTAGCCAACAGGGCCTTGGTGCTCTGTGCCCCACATCATCCCATGGCGCCAGAAGCGGAAGGGGGCCCACGCGGCGAGCCTCCCTCACCATCCCGTGGCCACCCACCTGGGTCTCAGCTCACAAGGCTTGAGCGAGACGCGTCCCGCGTTGTGCTCTTGCTTGTTCGGGTTCCGGTGGCCAGCCTGGGGCCCCAGCCGGGCCCCGGCGTGGGCGCGCCCGAAAAGGACAGCAGGGAGCTTTGTGTTCATCATGACACGTGCGCCCACGACACGGGGGACTACCGAATGGGAGAATATGCCCGAGAGATGAACGCAGACTGACATCGGGACCATTCTCGGCTCCACAGGCCAGGAAGAGTCGTGACAGGCGCAGGCACGACACACCTCGTGCCGTCGACGAGCGCGCGCTTGCCCCCGGTATAGGAGGCCACACCCAACGCTGCCGTCGGGCCGGGCATTGTGGCTCTCGCTTGGGGGCCTACTGACCCACGGGGAGGACCGCCTCAACCCGCGATCATGGCGCGAGATGTCGTGGGCACGGGGGATCATTATTCAAGGTCTGGCGAATAGCAGAGCGTAAGAGCATGGGGGCTTCGCGCGGGGCCCGGCCCCATGGGCTCTTTGTGTCTCAGGAGTCGTCCTCGTGAGTTGATGCAGCTTCGGGGGCTAGTTTCCCCCCTCCCCGTTGAGGTGGGCCTCAGCAATGTGCATCACAAAGAGGCCCAATGCATCCATGGTAGCATGGCCGCCAAGTGATTTTTTGGGTTTCCTGACTTGGGCGGTACCATGTACTTTGTCTCACCTCGGGTGGGCGTTTTCCGAATATACAAAGGTCCTATTAACCTTCACTTGAGATTGTATGGTTTGTTTGGACTTTAAGCTCTGATGCTTCGACACCACCAGGGGATGACGCGCCCAAGTGACCGCCATGGGAAAGATCGATGCTGAGGGGCAAGACACGGTATCTGTGCATGATTCGTCCTCATAGCACAGAGAAATCTAATTGACTGAGCTCTTGTTGGAAATATGCCCTAGAGGCAATAATAAATTAGTTATTATTATATTTCTTTGTTCATGATAATCGTTTATTATCCATGCTATAATTGTATTGATTGGAAACACAATACTTGTGTGGATACATAGACAAAACACTGTCCCTAGTAAGCCCCTAGTTGACTAGCTCGTTGATCAAAGATGGCCAAGGTTTCCTGGCCATAGGCAAGTGTTGTTACTTGATAACGGGATCACATCATTAGGATAATCATGTGATGGACTAGACCCAAACTAATAGACGTAGCATGTTGATCATGTCATTTTGTTGCTACTGTTTTCTGCGTGTCAAGTATTTGTTCCTATGACCATGAGATCATATATCTCACTGACACCGGAGGAATGCTTTGTGTGTATCAAACGTCGCAACGTAACTGGGTGACTATAAAGATGCTCTACAGGTATCTCCGAAGGTGTTCGTTGAGTTAGTATGGATCGAGACTGGGATTTGTCACTCCGTGTGACGGAGAGGTATCTCGGGGCCCACTCGGTAATACAACATCACACACAAGCCTTGCAAGCAATGTGACTTAGTGTAAGTTGCGGGGTCTTGTATTACGGAACGAGTAAAGAGACTTGCTGGTAAACGAGATTGAAATAGGTATGCGGATACTAACGATCGAATCTCGGGCAAGTAACATACCGAAGGACAAAGGGAATGACATACGGGATTATATGAATCCTTGGCACTGAGGTTCAAACGATAAGATCTTCGTAGAATATGTAGGATCCAATATGGGCATCTAGGTCCCGCTATTGGATATTGACCAAGGAGTCTCTCGGGTCATGTCTACATAGTTCTCGAACCCGCAGGGTCTGCACACTTAAGGTTCGACGTTGTTTTATGCGTATTTGAGTTATATGGTTGGTTACCGAATGTTGTTCGGAGTCCCGGATGAGATCACGGACGTCACGAGGGTTTCCGGAATGGTCCGGAAACGAAGATTGATATATAGGATGACCTCATTTGATTACCGGAAGGTTTTCGGAGTTACGGGAATGTACCGGGAATGACGAATGGGTTTCGGGTGTTCACCGGGGGGGGGGGGGGTGGGCAACCCACCCCGGGGAAGCCCATAGGCCTTGGGGGTGGCGCACCAGCCCTTAGTGGGCTGGTGGGACAGCCCAAGAAGGCCCTATGCTCCATAGGAAGAAAATCAAAGAGAAAAGAAAAAAAAGGGGAGGTGGGAAAAGGGGGAAGGACTCCTCCTTCCAAACCTAGTTGGATTCGGTTTGGAAGGGGAGGACTCCCCCCCCCTTGGCTCAGCCGACCCCCTTGGGGCCTCTTGAGCCCCAAGGCAAGGCTCCCCCTCTTCCCCCTATATATACGGAGGTTTTAGGGCTGATTTGAGATAACTTTTGCCACGGCAGCCCGACCACATACCTCCACGGTTTTTCCTCTAGATCGCATTTCTGCAGAGCTCGGACGGAGCCCTACTGAGATAAGATCACCACCAACCTCCGGAGCGCCGTCACGCTGCCGGAGAACTCATCTACCTCTCCGTCTCTCTTGCTGGATCAAGAAGGCCGAGATCATCGTCGAGCTGTACATGTGTTGAACGCTGAGGTGTCGTCCGTTCGGCACTAGATCGTGGGACTGATCGCGGGACGGTTCGCTGGGCGGATCGAGGGACGTGAGGGAGTTCCACTACATCAACCGCGTTCACTAACGCTTCTGCTGTGCGGTCTACAAGGGTACGTAGATCGAACATCCCCTCTCGTAGATGGACATCACCATGATAGGTCTTCGTGCACGTAGGAAAATTTTTGTTTCCCATGCGACGTTCCCCAACAGTGGCATCATGAGCTAGGTTCATGCGTTGATGTCTTCTCGAGTAGAACACAAAAGATTTTGTGGGCTGTGATGTGCGTTTTGCTGCCCTCCTTAGTCTTTCCTTGATTCAGCGGTATTGTTGGATCGAAGTGGCTCGGACCGACATTACTCGTACGCTTACGAGAGACTGGTTTCAGCGCTACGAGTAACTCCGTTGCTCAAAGATGACTGGCGGGTGTCAGTTTCTCCAACTTTAGTTGAATCGAAATTGACCAAGGAGGTCCTTGGATGAGGTTAAATAGTAATGCATATATCTCCGTTGTGGTGTTTACATAAGTAAGATGCGATCCTACTAGATACCCATGGTCACCACGTAAAACATGCAACAACAAAATTAGAGGACGTCTAACTTGTTTTTGCAGGGTATGCTTGTGATGTGATATGGCCAACGATGTGATGTGATATATTGGATGTATGAGATGATCATGTTGTAATAGTTAATATCGACTTGCACGTCGATGGTACGGCAACCGGCAGGAGCCATAGGGTTGTCTTTAAACTAACGTTTGTGCTTGCAGATGCGTTTACTATATTGCTAGGACGTAGCTTTAGTAGTATTAGCATGAGTAGCACGACAACCCCGATGGCGACACGTTGATGGAGATCATGGTGTGACGCCGGTGACAGGAAGATCGTGCCGGTGCTTTGGTGATGGAGATCAAGAAGCGCATGATGATGGCCATATCATGTCACTTATGAATTGCATGTGATGTTAATCCTTTTTGCACCTTATCTTGCTTAGAACGACGATAGCATTATGAGGTGATCTCTCACTAAAATTTCAAGACGAAATTGTGTTCTCCCCGACTGTGCACCGTTGCGACAGTTCTTCGTTTCGAGACACCACGTGATGATCGGGTGTGATAGACTCAACGTTCACATACAACGGGTGCAAAACAGTTGCATACGCAGAACACTCGGGTTAAGCTTGACGAGCCTAGCGTGTGCAGACATGGCCTCGGAACACATGAGACCGAAAGGTCGAGCATGAATCGTATAGTTGATATGATTAGCATAGAGATGCTTACCACTGAAACTATTCTCTACTCACGTGATGATCGGACTTGAGATAGTGGATTTGGATCATGTATCACTCAAATGACTAGAGAGATGTACTTTTTGAGTGGGAGTTCTTAAGTAATATGATTAATTGAACTAATTGTCATGAACATAGTCTAATGGTCTTTGCGAATTACGATGTAGCTTGCGCTATAGCTCTACTGTTTTTATATGTTCCTAGAGAAAATTTAGTTGAAAGTTGATAGTAGCAAACTTTGAAGAGGATTGTCCTCGTTGCTGCGCAGAAGGCTTATGTCCTTAATGCACCACTCGGTGTGCTGCACCTCGAGCGTCGTCTGTGGATGCTGTGAACATCCGACATACACGTTTTTGATGACTACACGATAGTTCAGTGAAAATACTTAATGGCTTAGAAGCAAGGCACCGAAGACGTTTTGAAACGTCACGGAACATAAGTGATGTTCTAAAGAGATGAAATTGTGATTTCATGCTCGTGCCCTTGTTGAGAGGTACGAGACCTCCGACAAGATTCTTTGTCCACAAAGTAATGGAGAAAAGCTCAATCGTTGAGCGTGTGCTCAGATTGTCTGAGTACGACAATCACTTGAATCAAGTGGGAGTTAATCTTCCAGATGAGATAGTGATGGTTCTCCAAAGTCACTGCCACCAAGCTATGAGAGCTTCGTGATGAACTATAACATATCAAGGATAGATACAATGATCCTTGAGCGATTCGTGATGTTTGACACTGCGAAAGTAGAAATCAAGAAGGAGCATCAATAGTTGATGGTTAGTAAAACCACTAAGTTTCGAGAAAGGCAAGGGCTAGAAGGGATACTTCGTGAAACGGCAAAGCAGTTGTGCACTAATGAAGAGACCCCAGATTAAACTTAAGCCCGGGACTAAGTGCTTCTGCTATGAGGGGAACGGTCACTGAGGCGGAGCAACTCTAGATACTTGGTAGATAAGAAGGCTGGCAAAAGTCGAAAGAAGTATATTTGATATACATGATGTTGATGTGTACTTTACTAGTACTCCTAATAGCACGAGGGTATTGGATACCGGTTCGGTTGCTAAGTGATTAGTAACACGAAATGAAAGCTACGGTATAAACGGAGACTAGCTAAAGGCGAGGTGACGATACGTGTTGGAAGTGTTTCCAAGGTTGATATGATCAAACGTCGCACGCTCCCTCTACCATCGGGATTGGTGTTAAACCTAAATAATTGTTATTTGGTGCTTGCGTTAAGCATGAACATGATTGGATCGTGTTTATTGCCATACGATTATTCATTTAAAGAGAATAATGGTTACTCTATTTGCTTGAATAATCACCTTCAATGGTTTATTGAATCTCGATCATAGTGTTACACATGTTCATGATATTGGTGCCAAAAGATACGAGGCAATGATGATAGTACCACTTACTTGTGGCACTGCCGCTTGAGTCATGTTGGTATAAATTGCATGAAGAGGCTCCATGCTGATGGATCTTTATACTCACTTGATTTTGAATCACTAGTGACATGCAAATCATACCACATGAGCAAGGCTTTGTTTTCATTGAGATGAAACAAGATAGTAACTTGTTGGAAGTGATACATTTTGATGTATGCAGTCCAATGGGTGCTGAGGCACGCAGTGGATATCATTATGTTCTTACTTCAATGACGATTTGAGTAGATGCAAGAGTATTTACTTAATGAATCACAAGTCTGAAATATTGAAAAGTTCAATTCTGTTTCGAAGTGAAGTTCGTCGTAACAAGAGGATAAACTGTCTACGATATGATCATAGAAATGAATATCTGAGTTACGAGTTTTGGTACGTAGTTAAGACAATGTGGAAATTGTTTCGCAGTTCATGCCACCTGGAACATCATAGTATGATGATGTATCTGAACGTCATAGCCACACACTATTTGGTATGGTGCATGCTATGATGTCTCTTATCAAATTACCACTATCGTTTATGGGTTTTGCAGTAGAGACAACCACATTCACTTTAAATAGGGCACCGCTTATTTCCGTTGAGATAACACAGTATAGACTGAGGTTTAGAGAAATCTAAACTGTCGTTTCTTGAAAGTTTGGGGCTTCGACACTTATGTGAAAAAGTTTCAGTCTGATAAGCTCGAACCCAAAGCGGATAAGTGCATCTTCATAGGATATCCAAAATAGTTGGGTACATCTCCTATCTCAGATCCGAGAGCAAAGTGTTTGTTTCTAGAAACGGATCCTTTCCCGAGGAAAGGTTTCTCTCGAAAGAATTGAGTGGGAGGGTGATAGAACTTGATGAGGTTATTGAACCATCACTTCGACTAGTGTGTAGCAGGGCACAAGAAGTTGTTCATGTGGCGCCTACACCAATTGAAGTGGAAGCTGATGATGGTGATCATTGAGCATCTGATCAAGTTACTACAAGCCTCGTAGGTTGACAAGGTCGCGTACTACTACAGAGTGGTACGGTAACCCTGTCTAGGAGGTCATGTTGTTGAGCAACAGTGAACCTACGAGTTATGGAGAAAGTAATGGTGGGCCCGGATTCCGACAAATGGCTGGAAGCCATGAAATCCGAGAGAGGATCCATGTATGAAAACAAAGTGTAGACTTTGGAAGAACTACTTGATGGTCATAGGACTATTGAGTAAAGATGGATCTTTAAAAGGAAGACAGACGATGATGGTGATAAGTCACTATTAAGAAAAGCTCGACTTGTCGCAAAGATGTTTCTGACAAGATCAAACAGTTGACTATGATGAGACTTTCTCACTTGTAGCGATGCTAAAAGTCTGTTAGAATTATGTTAGTAGTTGCTGCATTATTTATGAAATATTGCATGTAGGATGTCAAAACATTGTTTCCTCGACGGTTTCCTTGAGCAAACATTGTATGAGATACAACCATGAGGTTTTGTCGATCCTAAAGATACTAGCAAGTATGCAAGCTCTAGCGATCCTTCAATGGACTGGTGCAAGCATCTCGGAGTTGGAATATACACTTTGATGAGATGATCAAAGATTTTGGGTTTGTACAAGGTTTATGAGAAACTTGTATTTCCAAAGAAGTGAGTGGGAGCACTATAGAATTTCTGATAAGTATATGTGGTTGACATATTGTGGATCAGAAGTAATGTAGAATTTCTGTAAAGCATAATAGGTTGTTTGAAAGGAGTTTTCAAAGGAATACCTGGATTGCGCTACTTGAACGTTGAGCATCAAAGATCTATGGAGATAGATCGAAAGCGCTAGATAGAAGTTTCAACAAGATGCATGCCTTGACAAGTTTTTGAAGGAGTTCAAAATGGATCAGCAAAGAAGGAGTTCTTGGTTGCGTTGTAAGGTGTGAATTTGAGTAAGACTCAAAACCCGACCACGGCAGAATAAAGAGAATAGACGAGGGTCGTCTTCTATGCCTTAGCCGTAGACTCTAAAGTATGCCATGCTGAGTACCGCACCTGATGTGTGCATTGCAGCAAGTCTATTAAGAGGTACACAGAGTGATCCAGGATTGAATCACTGATCAGCGGTCAAAGTTATCCTTGGTAACTAAATGGACTAAGGAATTTTTCTCGATTATGGAGGTGGTTAAAGGGTTCGTCGTAAAGGGTTACGTCGATGCAAGCTTTGACACTAATCCGAATAACTATGAGTAGTGAAACGGATTCGTATAGTAGAGTAGATATTTGGAGCATTTCCGAGTAGCACGTAGTAGCAGCATCTATAAGATGACATAAAGATTTGTAAAGATCACACGGATCTGAAAGTTCCAGAACCGTTGACTGAAACCTCTCTCATGAGCAAGACGTGATCAGACCCCATAACTATATGGGTGTTGGATTCGTTGGAATCACATGGTGATGTGAACTAGATTATTGACTCTAGTGCAAGTGGGAGACTATTGGAAATATGCCCTAGAGGCAATAATAAATTAGTTATTATTATATTTCTTTGTTCATGATAATCGTTTATTATCCATGCTATAATTGTATTGATTGGAAACACAATACTTGTGTGGTAAAATAGACAAAACACTGTCCCTAGTAAGCCTCTAGTTGACTAGCTCGTTGATCAAAGATGGCCAAGGTTTCCTGGCCATAGGCAAGTGTTGTTACTTGATAACGGGATCACATCATTAGGAGAATCATGTGATGGACTAGACCCAAACTAATAGACGTAGCATGTTGATCGTGTCATTTTGTTGCTACTGTTTTCTGAGTGTCAAGTATTTGTTCCTATGACCATGAGATCATATATCTCACTGACACCGGAGGAATGCTTTGTGTGTATCAAACGTCGCAACATAACTGGGTGACTATAAAGATGCTCTACAGGTATCTCCGAAGGTGTTCGTTGAGTTAGTATGGATCGAGACTGGGATTTGTCACTCCGTGTGACGGAGAGGTATCTCGGGGCCCACTCGGTAATACAACATCACACACAAGCCTTGCAAGCAATGTGACTTAGTGTAAGTTGCGGGGTCTTGTATTACGGAACGAGTAAAGAGACTTGCCGGTAAACGAGATTGAAATAGGTATGCGGATATTGACGATCGAATCTCGGGCAAGAAACATACCGAAGGACAAAGGGAATGACATACGAGATTATATGAATTCTTGGCACTGAGGTTCAAACGATATCGTAGAATATGTAGGATCCAATATGGGCATCCAGGTCCCTCTGTTGGATATTGACCGAGGAGTCTCTCGGGTCATGTCTACATAGTTCTCGAACCCGCAGGGTCTGCACACTTAAGGTTCGACGTTGTTTTATGCGTATTTGAGTTATATGGTTGGTTACCGAATGTTGTTCGGAGTCCCGGATGAGATCACGGACGTCACGAGGGTTTCCGGAATGGTCCGGAAACGAAGATTGATATATAGGATGACCTCATTTGATTACCGGAAGGTTTTCGGAGTTACCGGGAATGTACCGGGAATGACGAATGGGTCCCGGGTGTTCACCGGGGGGGGGGGGGGGGGCAACCCACCCCGGGGAAGCCCATAGGCCTTGGGGGTGGCGCACCAGCCCTTAGTGGGCTGGTGGGACAGCCCAAGAAGGCCCTATGCGCCATAGGAAGAAAATCAAAGAGAAAAGAAAAAAAGGGGAGGTGGGAAAAGGGGGAAGGACTCCTCCTTCCAAACCTAGTTGGATTCGGTTTGGAAGGGGAGGACTCCCCCCCCCCCTTGGCTCAGCCGACCCCCTTGGGGCCTCTTGAGCCCCAAGGCAAGGCTCCCCCTCTTCCCCCTATATATACGGAGGTTTTAGGGCTGATTTGAGATAACTTTTGCCACGGCAGCCCGACCACATACCTCCACGGTTTTTCCTCTAGATCGCGTTTCTGCAGAGCTCGGACGGAGCCCTACTGAGATAAGATCACCACCAACCTCCGGAGCGCCGTCACGCTGCCGGAGAACTCATCTACCTCTCCGTCTCTCTTGCTGGATCAAGAAGGCCGAGATCATCGTCGAGCTGTACATGTGTTGAACGCTGAGGTGTCGTCCGTTCGGCACTAGATCGTGGGACTGATCGCGGGACGGTTCGCTGGGCGGATCGAGGGACGTGAGGGAGTTCCACTACATCAACCGTGTTCACTAACGCTTCTGCTGTGTGGTCTACAAGGGTACGTAGATCGAACATCCCCTCTCATAGATGGACATCACCATGATTGGTCTTCGTGCGCGTAGGAAAATTTTTGTTTCCCATGCGACGTTCCCCAACAGCTCTGGCTCGTGGGCTGGCCACCCGTGTTAGCCATCTCGCCAAGGTCCTTAGTGTCGCACCCTCTCGACAAGTCGTCAAGAGCGAGGTGAAGAAGGTGTAGCTCGCAGCTGGACTGGAGCCATGCGGCTCCTCACGGCGACCCTCCGCGTGACGTGCTCCCTCGGACACGCGGAGTGTGAACGACACACATACTTGGGCCTTGTCGGCATGCAGCGGTGATGTCTACTACGCAACCTTCTTCTTGTAGACGTTGTTGGGCCTCCAAGTGCAGAGGTTTGTAGGACAGTAGCAATTTTCCCTCAAGTGGGTGACCTAAGGTTTATCAATCCACACGAGGCGTAGGATGAAGATGGTCTCTCTCAAGCAACCCTGCAACCAAATAACAAAGAGTCTCTTGTGTCCCCAACACACCCAATAAAATGGTAAGTTGTATAGGTGCACTAGTTCGGCGAAGAGATGGTGAAACAAGTGCAATATGGATGGTAGATATAGGTTTTTGTAATCTGAAATTACAAAAACAGCAAGGTAACTAGTAACAAAAGTGAGCACGAACGGTATTGCAATGCGTGGAAACAAGGCCTAGGGTTCATACTTTCGCTAGTGAAGTTCTCTCAACAAAGATAACATAATTGGATCATATAACTAGCCCTCAACATGCAACAAAGAGTCACTCCAAAGTCACTAATAGCAGATAACAAACGAGGAGATTATCGTCGGGTACGAAACCACCATAAAGTTATTCTTTCTGATCGATCTATTCAAGAGTTCTTACTAGAATAACACCTTAAGATACATATCAACCAAGACCCTAATGTCACCTACATACTCCATTGTCACCTCAAGTATCCGTGGGCATGATTATACGATATGCATCACACAATCTCAGAATCATCTATTCAACCAACAGATAGAACTTCAAAGAGTGCCCCAAAGTTTCTACCGGAGAGTCAAAACGTGTGCCAACCCCTATGCATAGGTTCCCAATGTCACAAACCCGCAAGTTGGTCACCAAAACATACATCGAGTACTCACATGAATCCACGTGTGCCAACCCATATGCATAGGTTCCCAATTGTCACAAACCCGCAAGTTGATCACAGCAGATAGACACGTGCAAGACATACATCAAGTGTTCGCAAAGACTCAATCCGATAAGATAACTTCAAAGGGGAAACTCAATTCATTACAAGAAGGGAGAGGGGGAAGAACATCATAAGATCCAACTATAGTAGCAAAGCCCATGGTACATCGAGATCAAGACATCTCAAGAACACGAGAGAGAGAGAGAGAGAGAGAGAGAGAGATCAAACACATAGCTACTGGTACATACCCTCAGCCTCGAGGGAGAACTACTCCCTCCTCGTCATGGAGATCGCCGGGATGATGAAGATGGACACCGGAGATGGATTCCCCCTCCGGCAGGGTGCCGGAACGGGCTCCAGATTGGTTTTTGGTTGCTACAGAGGCTTGCGGCGGCGGAACTCCCGATCTAGGTTTCTTTCTGGGGGTTTCCATATTTACAGGAATTTATGGTGGTGGAATTGCGTCAGTTGGGCCCACGAGGGGGTCACAAGCCTGCACGATGCGACCTGGGGGTAGGCCGCGCCCCATGGGCTTGTGACTTCCTCGTGGATCTTATGGCCTTCTTCCAAAGCTTCGGGGGTCTCTTTTGGTCCAAAAAATCATCGTACAGTTTCATTCCATTTGGACTCCGTCTGAAAAGGGTCAAAAACACGGAAAAAACAGAAACTGGCACTTGGCACTGAGTTAATAGTTTAGTCCCAAAAAAGATATAAAATAGCAAAAAGATATAAAATAGCATATTCATGCATATAAAACATCCAAAGTTGACAAGATAATAGCATGGAACCATCAAAAATTATAGATACGTTGGAGACGTATCAAGCATCCCCAAGCTTAACTCCTGCTCGTCCTCGAGTAGGCAAGTGATAAAGAATGAATTTTTGATGTGGAATGCTACCTAGCATAGTTGTGCTTTGCAACTTCTTTCACGTGGCATGAATGTTCAGATCCGTAAGATTCAAAGCAATAGTTTTCTATTGACATGAAAACAATAATACTTCAAGCAAACTAGCAAGGTAATCATAAACTTTTGAAATAACAAGGCCAAAGAAAGTTATCCCTAAAAAATCATATAGTCTGGCTATGCTCCATCATCCCCACACGACTAATTTAAATCATGCACGACCCCGGAATTGGCCAAGTAATTGTTTTTTCACTCTTACTTTCTCAAACTTTTTATAACTATCACGCAATACATGAGCACGAGCCATGGATATAGCACTATAGGTGGAATAGAGTGTGGTGGTGGTTGTGAGACAAAAAAGGAGGAGATGGTCACATTGACTCGGTGTATCAAAAGGCTATGGAGATGCCCATTAATAGATATCAATGTGAATGAGTAGGTATTGCCATACAAAGGATGCACTAGAGCTATAAGTATGTGAAAGGTCAAAAGGAAAACTAGTGGGTGTGCATCCAACTTGCTTGCTCACGAAGACCTAGGGCAATTTTGAGGAAGCCCATCATTGGAATATACAAGCCAAGTTATATAATGAAGATTCCCACTAGCATATGGTAGTGACAAAGCAAGAAGCTCTCAATCATGAAGAACATGATGCTATCATGAAGCACAAGTGTGGAAAAAGATAGTGGCATTGTCCCTTCTCTCTTTTTCTTTTTTTCATTTGGGCTCTTAGGCCTCTTTTTTCTCCTTTTTTGTTTTTGGGCTCTTTGGCCTCTTTTTTTCCTCACATGGGACAATGCTCTAATAATGATGATCATCACACTTTTATTTACTCACAGCTCAAAAATCATAATGATGATGACTCCATAGGAAAGGCCTCCGGCAGTGTACCGGGGTGTGCAACGATCTAGCATGGCGTATGCCGTTGAAACATCTCGCTAGCTATCTTACGATCATGCAATGGAAATATGAGAGTGACGGCACAAGTCATGAGACGGAGCGGTGGGAGTTGCATGGCAATATATCTCGGAATGGCTATGAAAATGCCATAGTAGGTAGGTATGGTGGCTGTTTTGAGGAAGGAATTTGGTGGGTTTGTGTATCGGCGTGAATTGCGCGGCACTAGAGAGGCTAGAAATGGTGGAAGGTGAAAATGCATCTATACCATGGGCTCACATTAGTCATGAAGAACTCACATACTTGTTGCGAAAGTTTTTATTAGTAATCGAAACAAAGTGCTAAAGGCATACTCTGAGGGGAAGGGTTGGTAGGTGTTAACCATTGCGCGATCCCGACCTCAACACAAAGGATGAAAATCAATAGATCAATTATGCTCCGACTTCCTAACATAGTGGTTCACCATACGTGCATGCTACGGGAATCACCAACTTCAACACAAGTATTTCTAGATTCACAACACCCTACTAACATAACTCTTAATATTACCGAATCCACGTCTCAAAACTAATTGAGAGGAATCAAAACTTCTCTTTCTATTCAATGCACATGAAGATGGAGGTTTTTGTATCCTCTTTGGGTACCTATCACATTTGGGACTACTTTCATAGCATAAGCCAACTACCAAATCACGCACCTCCGTGCTCTAAAGATATAAGTGAAGCACAAGAGCAAAAGTATCTAGCTGAAAAGATATAAGTGAAGCACTATGAGAGTTGTAGCAAAATCATGATGAGTGCATGTGTCTCTCTCTCAAAAAGGTGTGCAACAAGGATTATTGTGACCAAACAAAAATAAAATACTCCTAATATACAAGACGCTCCAAGCAAAACACATATCATGTGGTGAATAAAAATATAGTCCCAAGTTAAGTTACCGATGGATTGAAGACGAAAGAGGGGATGCCTTCCCGGGGCATCCCCAAGCTTAGGCTTTTTGGTGTCCTTGAATTTGGCTTGGGATGACTTGGACATCCCCAAGCTTAGGCTCTTTCTACTCCTTGTTCCATAGTCCATCGAAACTCTACCCAAAACTTGAAAACTTCACAACACAAAACTTAACGAAACTTCGTGAGATGGGTTAGTATGATAACGAGAAAATCAATCACTTGGGTATTGTAGAAAACTTCAATTCTACCTATATTGATGATGGGATACTGTATTATCACTTTTCCATGGCTAGTACCCCCCGATACTAACCATAGTTTCATCAAAAATAGCAACCAACTCAAGAAAAACAGAATCTGTCAAAAACAGACCAGTCTGTAGCAATCTGTACACTTCGTATACTTCTGGTACCTCAAAAAATCTGAAAAATTTAGATGGCCTGGGAAAAAAGCATATCAATCAGCAGAAAAAAGATTCAACTCAAAATCACTTTCTGAATAAAAATTAAAAATCATTTCGTGAGCAGAAAGTTTCTGCCTTTTCCCGGCATGATCAAACAACTATGACCCAAGCTATCATAAATGCTTTACTTGGCACAAACGCTAATTAAAACACGAAAAACACAATCATAATAGAATTATGATGGTGTGGAAAAAGCAAAGCAGAAAAGAAAAAGCAAAAATAAATTCATTGGGTTGCCTCCCAGCAAGCGCTATCGCTTAACGCCCTTAGCTAGGCATTGATTTCAATGATGCTCACATAAAAGGTAAGGATTGAAACACAACGAGAGCATCATGGAGCATATGGCTAGCACATTTAATTCTAACCCACTTCCTATGCATAAGGATTTTGTGATCAAACAACTTATTGGAGCAAGAATCAACTAGCATAGGAAGGCAAAACAAGCATAGCTTCAAAAATTTCAACACATGGAGAGGAAGCTTGATACTATTGCAATAAGTAGAAGCATATGATCCTCTCTCATAGTAATTTTCAGTAGCATCATGAATGAATTCAACAATATAACCAGTACCTAAAGCATTCTTTTCATGATCTACAAGCATAGAAATTTTACTACTCTCCACATAAGGAAATCTATTCTCAAGAATAGTAGTGGGAGTATCATAAAAGACTTGAGCACTATAAATTGTGTCCACAATGAAAAAGAAAGGTTTAGCAAAGGGGTTTTCGAAAGTATGACAAGTTTTATCATCCCTCTTCTTCAAAGCATAAGTATCCTCACAATAACCATCATAGATAGGGGGCATGCTTTCATCAAAATGATTTTGATCATTCAAAGTGGAAGAACTAAAAAGATCATCTTCATCAAATATAGCATCCCCAAGCTTGTGGCTTTGCATATCATTAGCATCATGGGTATTCAAAGAATTCATGCTAAGAACATTGCAATCATGCTCATCATTCACGTATTCTATGCCAAGCATTCTATGTAATTCCTCTTTTAGCACTAGAGCACAATTTTCCTTCCCATCATGCTCACGAAAGACATTGAAAAGATGCAGCATATGAGGCATCCTCAATTCCATTTTTTGTATTTTCTAGCGAAAGAACAAGAAACAAAAAGATTCAATTGCAAGATCTAAAGATATACCTTCAAGCACTAACCTCCCCGGCAACGGCACCAGAAAAATGCTTCATTGACGGGAGGTGAGTGCCGCTTACCTAGCCTCCCCGGCAACGACGCCAGAAAAATGCTTGATGTCTACTACGCAACCTTCTTCTTGTAGACGTTGTTGGGCCTCGAAATGCACAGGTTTGTAGGACAATAGCAATTTTCCCTCAAGTGGGTGACATAAGGTTTATCAATCCGCAGGAGGCGTAGGATGAAGATGGTCTCTCTCAAGCAACCTTGCAACCAAATAACAAAGAGTCTCTTGTGTCCCCAACACACCCAATACAATGGTAAGTTGTATAGGTGCACTAGTCTGGCGAAGAGATGGTGAAACAAGTGCAATATGGATGGTAGATATAGGTTTTTGTAATCTGAAATTACAAAAACAGCAAGGTAACTAGTAACAAAAGTGAGCACGAACGGTATTGCAATGCGTGGAAACAAGGCCTAGGGTTCATACTTTCGCTAGTGAAGTTCTCTCAACAAATATAACATAATTGGATCATATAACTAGCCCTCAACATGCAACAAAGAGTCACTCCAAAGTCACTAATAGCAGAGAACAAACGAGGAGATTATCGTCGGGTACGAAACCACCATAAAGTTATTCTTTCTGATCGATCTATTCAAGAGTTCGTACTAGAATAACACCTTAAGATACATATCAACCAAGACCCTAATGTCACCTACATACTCCATTGTCACCTCAAGTATCCGTGGGCATGATTATATGATATGCATGACACAATCTCAGAATCATCTATTCAACCAACACATAGAACTTCAAAGAGTGCCCCAAAGTTTCTACCGGAGAGTCAAAACGTGTGCCAACCCCTATGCATAGGTTCCCAATGTCACAAACCCGCAAGTTGGTCACCAGAACATACATCGAGTACTCACGTGAATCCACGTGTGCCAACCCATATGCATAGTTCCCAATTGTCACAAACCCGCAAGTTGATCACAGCAGATAGACACGTGCAAGATATACATAAAGTGTTCTCAAAGACTCAATCCGATAAGATAACTTCAAAGGGGAAACTCAATTCATTACAAGAAGGGAGAGAGGGAAGAACATCATAAGATCCAACTATAGTAGCAAATCCCAGGGTACATCAAGATCAAGACATCTCAAGAACACGAGAGAGAGAGATCAAACACATAGCTACTGGTACATACCCTCAGCCTCGAGGGAGAACTACTCCCTCCTCGTCATGGAGATCGCCGGAATGATGAAGATGGCCACCGGAGATGGATTCCCCCTCTGGCAGGGTGCCGGAACGGGCTCCAGATTGGTTTTTGGTGGCTACAGAGGCTTGCAGCGGCAGAACTCCCGATCTAGGTTTCTTTCTGGGGATTTCCATATTTATAGGAATTTATGGCGGTGGAATTGCGTTAGTTGGGCCCATGAGGGGGTCACAAGCCTGCACGGTGCGACCTGGGGGGTAGGTCGCGCCCCATGGGCTTGTGACTTCCTCGTGGCTCTTCTGGCCTTCTTCCAAAGCTTCGGCGGTCTCTTTTGGTCCAAAAAATCATCTAAAGTTTCATTCCATTTGGACTCCGTCTGCAAAAGGGTCAAAAACATGAAGAAAAAACAGAAACTCACACTTGGCACTGAGTTAATAGGTTAGTCCCAAAAAAGATATAAAATAGCATATTCATGCATATAAAACATCCAAAGTTGACAAGATAATAGCATGGAACCATCAAAAATTATAGATACGTTGGAGACGTATGAAGCGACACTCTTGGGGGTACGTGGGGTGTGAACGACAATTATGTTGGGACCTCAGGAGCGCACCTCAAGAGCGGTTTAGGAACTCCTGAGCCTTATACCTTGGGTTTCGCCCGTTATCGTCGCATGTGACCCTCTCACATAATAACAAGGGAGTTGTAAATGCCCGGGCATCCTATGTGTAACCCCACGACAAGCCGTGTCGTGGCCTCGGTGGAGGGCCCTCCCACGTCAAGTGGAAGTCCCTATGCTCCGTGCTAGCGAAATGACTATCGAACCGCGACTATGCCCACGCCATAGTGGAAGCCCATGCATCGCGCTAGCACTACTGGAATCCAGTACTTTGCCGTCAGCCAGTTCTTTGTCGTCTGCTGGTTGATGGCAAAGGACCTCTTTGCCATCAGTTGACACAAGGCAGACGGCAAAGGACTGACACATGGCAAAAATAGTATTTGCCATGTGTCGGCCCTTTGCCGTCTGCCAACGGACGGCAAAGAGACCCAGGGCAGAGGGCAAAGAGGACGGGTGGGTCCCATGCCTGCCGAGTCCGAAATCCGGGGGCCTTTGCCGTCCGCGGGCCTTTGTCATGTGCCATGGGGCCCTTTGCCGTCGGGGGGCGGACGGCAAAGGGGCCGCCCTATAACGGCCGTTAACCCCCTCCTCCCTCACTGTCTCTCTCTCCCCCTGGCCGCTGTCTCGCTCACTGTCTCTCTCCACGGCGACCCACTCCCCGCGAGAGCCCCTCCCCGCGGCGAGCCCCTCTCCACGGCGACCCCCTCCCCGTGAGAGCCCCTCTCCACGGCGAGCCCCTCTCCACGGAGACCCCCTCCCCGCGGCGAGCCCCTCCCTGCGAGAGCCCCACCCCGCGGCAACCCACCCCTGCGGCGACCCACCCCCGCGGCGAGCCCCCTGCCCACCTTCCATCGTCCACCGCCGCCGCCGCCCCCTCCCGTCGTCCACCGCGGTGCGTTCTTCTTCTTTTTATTTTTGAAAAAGTTAATTACTTTAGTTAGTTTATTAGGTTAGTTTTTTATTATATATAGGGTAATTTAGTTAGTTTATTTGGTTAGATTATTAGGATAATTAGGTTAGTTAGTTAGATTAGAAGAAAAAAAGAGGAAAAGCAGAAGGAAAAAAATGATAAAGAAAAAAGGAAAAGAAGAAAATAATTAGAAGAAGAACGAAAAGAAGAAGGAGAAGAAGAAGAGGAGGAGGAGGAGGAGGAGGAGAAAAGAAGAAGAAGAAGAAGAAGAAGAAGAAGAAGAAGAAGAAGAAGAAGAAGAAGAAGAAGAAGAAGAAGAAGAAGAAGAGGAGGAGGAGGAGGAGGAGGAGGAGGAAGAGGAGGAGAAAGAAGAAGAAGAAGAAGAAGAATAGGAGGAGAAAAAGAGGAGGGGGAGGAGGAGGAGAAAAAAGAAGAAGAAGAAGAAGAAGAAGAAGAAGAAGAAGAAGAAGAAGAAGAGAGAGGAGAAGAAGAAAGAAGAGGAAAAGGGAACCCCGGCCCCCCGAAACTGACCCCCGACCCCTGACGCCCGACGCCACTGACCCCCGACCATCGACCCCCCACGCAACTGACTCCCGACGCCACTGACCCCCGACGCCGCTAACCCTCGACCCCCGACACCACTGACCCCTGACCCAGACCCTCGGTCCACGACTCCCGGCCCCCGACGCTCGACGCCGCCAACCCCCGACCCCGACGCCACTGACACCCAACGTCACTGACCCTCGACCCCCGACGCCACCGACCCCCCACAACCGACGCCACTAACCCCCCGACCCCCGGTGCCACCGACACCTGACACCACCGACCCTCGACGGCACTGACTCCCGACGCCAGTAAGCCCCGACCCCCGATACCTCTTATGCCTTCTTTTGAACGAGAAGGTGCTTTTCGGCCTTCCAGAGGCCCACGAGGTCATAGTTTTGTAAATTATGAGTTAGGTCACATATTTTCCGATTATGTTAATTATAAAAACATCGTATTTGTGTTGATCGTGTGAATTTCAATGTGCAGTTGTTCGACGACCTCCACGTGCGTTGGACGAGCTCCGCCCTTGCGTTTGTTGGTGAGCACAAATGACTTCTCCTCCTACCCCCTTAATTTGCTCTGTCCCGGTCTTTGTGCCGATGAAACTTGCTAGCTATAGGTTTCTTCAATCATGAGTATGCGTGACCAGTATGCGTCTCCCGTTCGAAAGGGTGACATCTATAAATATGCATTTCTTTGCATATTTATAACTGCCATCCTTTCGAATTGTCCAACATTATCCATGGACAGCCCAAGTATGCGTAGATTGGGTTTGTTTACCCGTATGTTGTGCTCCGGATCCGAGCGGAATTTCGTCAATGCCTCCCCTATTGTGCTCCGAGTACACATCCTCTCTGCTTATTGCCGAGACGTGTATCAGGAGAACAGCGGGGAGGTGTTGCCGAAATTCTGCGTCGCATCTGGAGCAGAGCATGGGAAAACGAACCCAGTCTACACATACTCGGGTGGGATTAGGACCTATCTTTACCTATTAGCATGTAGGTTGCATGGATGTAATAAAACTGACAAACTTGATTAGCGTATGAATATAGATGATGAATTATATATTTATTTCTTGTGCCCCCATAGGTATCTAGGCAACATGAGTGATCGTGCTTGGATGTACACTGGTCACCCTAGTCAGAAACACATGACCCATGAATGGTTAACAAAACCCAGGGGGTTTGTGAGAGCCGCATTTGCAAATGGCCAGCAAAAACACATGGTGCCCCTGTCCCAACTGCGACAACTGGAAAAAGCAGACAGAGTTTGAAATGGGTAAACACCTGCAGAAGTGGGGTTTTACGCCTAATTATACGGTGTGGACTTTTCATGGTGAGTCTGACCAACGTGCCAGAGCTGAGGTGATTCGTCGTCGCACCGACGAGCATGGTACCGGGATTGAAGACATGGTGCAAGACTTTGATGATGCTAGGGATTCGGACGATGAGATGGAGGAATCTGCAAAGGCCTTCTATGAAATGTTGGAGTCTTCAAAACGTCCTCTCCACGAGCAGACTGAGCTTTGTCAGCTGGATGCCATCACGCAAGTAATGGCTTTGAAGGCTCAATTCAACCTAGGCGGAGAATGCTACGACGCGATGATGACGATATTTGGATGCTTTCTACCCAAAGGCCATGTACTGCCTGCAAACCTGTACCAGTCAGAGAAAATCCTCCGTGTAGTTAAGATGCCCTATGAGAAGATACATGCCTGTGAGAATGGATGTGCCTTATTTAGGCTTGAGTATGCGGCCTTTAACTATTGCCCCATTTGCAATTCTTCCAGGTATATTGTGGTAGACAACGGGATGGGTGAGAAGAATCAGACCAAAATCCCCATTAGTGTTCTTCGGTATCTGCCAATCGTACCAAGACTTCAACGTCTTTTCATGGTCGAAGAGACGGCCAGATAGATGACATGGCACAAATTGGGTAAAAGAACCGAACTAGATGCGGATGGGAACAAGATGCTGGTACACACTTCAGATGGTTTTGCGTGGAGGCACTTCGATGCATTACATAAGGATAAATCGGAAGATCCAAGGCAACCTAGAGTTGCCATCAGCACGGATGGGTTCAATGTGTATGGTATGACGGCAGCACAATATAGTTGTTGGCCTGTATTTGTCATTCCACTAAATTTGCCACCCGGAGAGATTATGAAAAGAAAGAACATTTTCCTGATGTTGATAATTCCAGGGCCGAACTATCCGGGGAAGAATATGAATGTGTACATGCATCCGCTTAAGGATGAGTTGCAAGAAGCCTGGGATAATGGGATCAAGACCTACGATGCGGCTACCAAAACAAATTTCAAAATGCATGTGTGGTACATGTACTCGACGCATGATTATCCGGCGTTTGCACTATTCGCTGGCTGGTGTGTGCATGGAAGGTTCCCGTGCACCACATGCAAGGCAGCTCTCCAGTTCTGTTGGCTGCAGGCTGGTCGCAAGTATTCTTGCTTCAACATGCATAGACAATTCCTGGGTCTTGACCATAAGTTCAGAAAAGACAAGAAGAATTTCATCAAAGGTAGAGTTGTCAAAAACACTGCACCAGCTGCGTTGACAGGCCAACAGACCCTTGATCAGTTAAATGCTCTCGAGCCTGATCCTTTGCGTCCAGGATACTTCAAAGGGTATAATACGGAACACGCCTGGACTCACAAGTCATGCTTATGGGATCTGCCTTACTTCAAAGACCTCCTTTGCCCACACAACATTGATGTGATGCACACTGAAAAGAATATTGCAGAGGCCATTTTTGGTACATTGTTCGGCATAGAGGGGAAGTCAAAAGATAATCCTAAGGCTAGAATCGACCTGGAGGCTCTATGTGATAGACCGTTGCAAAACTTGCGACAACGGAAAGGAAAGCAAAGCATAGCGAAGCCAAAGGCATGGTTCAATCTTGAAAGGCCAGCTATGAGGGAAATGCTATTGTGGGTGAAAATACGGTTGATGTTCCCCGATGGGTATGCTGCGAATCTAAAGAGGGGAGCGAGTCTTGAGAAATTGAAAATATTTGGGCTCAAGAGTCATGATTGGCACATATGGATTGAGCGGGTAATGCCGGTGATGTTGCGTGGCTTTATCCCTGAGGATGAATGGCTAGTACTGGCAGAGCTGAGCTATTTCTTCCGTTCTCTTTGTGCGAAAGAACTATCGCCTGGCGTGCTAGATGAAATGGAAGAGTTGGCGCCGGAGTTGATCTGCAAATTAGAAAAGATCTTTCCACTGGGCTTCTTTAATCCAATGCAACATTTGATTTTGCATCTCCCAACCGAGGCAAGAATGGGGGGGGGCGTTCAAAATCGATGGTGCTACTGAACTGAGAGGATGCAGAAGACGCTTCGAGCTAAGTGTAAAAATAAACGTAGAATTGAAGCATCGATGGCCGAGGCATTCATTACTGAGGAGGTGGCAAACTTCGTGACAACACACTACGAAGCCAAAAATCATCATTTGCATAACCCAAAGCCTCGGTACAATGATGGCGATCCAAAAAAAGTTCGATCCAACCTCAGCCTATTCAAAGGTAAGCTCGCACCATCCGGTGCTTCGAAAGGGAAATCGTTGGATGTCGAAGAATGGCGGACCATTTCTTTGTATATCTTATCCAACCTAACAGAAGTGTGGTCGTACATCGAGTAAGTTATCTGTAATTTATTGTTCTGCAACTTCTAATTGCTATGAACTACTCTTATTCCCGGATATTTGATATAGTCGATACGTCGCCGAATTCTCAGATGGAGCGGTCATCGAAAAGGATTCCGTCGAAGAGTATGAGCTTCTCGCAAAGCATGGAGGCTACTATCCCGGTTTCATCTCTTGGTTCAAACAAAGGATAATTAATTACCATTAAGGGCCCATTTGATTTCTTGGTCTAATTTGCGGCTAATGCATCCATTCTTTCGTATTAAACTTGTAGGCTGATGCAGAGTCTATGGACGCCGAGTTGAGAGAAGTCGCTAATGGTCTTGACTATAAGGTCCGTTCATTTGACAAATACAACATCAACGGGTATCACTTTCATACCTTTGGCAAAGAGCTATCTATGCCTGACCTAAAGACTACAAATTGTTATGTCTCTGCTATCGGCGAAGGAGACACCGAGTATTATGGAAGCATTGAAGCAATTTATGAACTTCTATTCTATGGTGAAAACCCACCGACCGTCGTACTCTTCAAATGTTATTGGTTTGAGCCGAGGGAGACTAGAAGGACTCATGAACATATAGGACTAGTCGAAATCAACCAAAACTCCCACTTAGATGTTCCCGATGTCTATATTACGGCTCAACAGGCGACACAAGTTTTCTATCTACCATGGGCCTGCCAAACTGATCCAAATCTCAAAGGTTGGGATGTCGTTTATGAAGTGCCACCACATTTTAGACCACCTACCCTCAATGAAGAGGATTACGAACCTCACATTAACCCAGACACATATGAAGGAGAATTCTTCCAAGAAACACGTATGTCCAAGAAACGTTTCAAGAACCGCTCTACTTCACCCCAGAACATTGAAGTAGACAGCGACAGTGAATCCGTCTTAACCCCTGAGCCCGAACAGGAAGAGCTAGAAGAAGAGGTTACTGCTGTGGATGACCTGTCACTTCTTGACCGATTACATAATGGTGGCCTTCCACATGTTCTTCGTGATAGTGATGATGATGATGCATTTATTGATGATAGTGATGATCATGATGCATTTATTGACCTCGAAGCATATATAGACGAGCACGATTGTTATTAGTTCATGTCAGGTATTCAACTATTATACTATATATAAATTTTGAGTTCATGTTAGGTATTCAATTTTTCTTAGTCATGATGGTATTTATGACGATGATACACTTAAATTATATACATTTTATTACTCATGTTGGTATTTATTTTGTACTAATTTCATTTACTCTTTGTCATGACAGGTGTTGAAAGATGGTGGGAAAGGGTCGAAAGCACTCCGCGGCTCCTTCTTCGTCGGCGGGTGATGGGATGGGTACTTCCATTCCTGCCTCGCCTCTTCGGAGAGCGTTGCTCTCTACTCTGCAAGGAGCGCCCCCCGTGAGAGGAGGTCAACCCCCCGCAAAGCCGAGAGGTACTAAAGGTACACGTTGTATTCATGTTGGTATTTATGTTGTACTCATGTTGTATGCATATTGGTATTTATATACATTTTATTACTCATGTTGGTATTTATGTTGTACTAAAGGTACACGTGGCCGCGGGAGAGGTAGGGCGGTGGCTGCCATGCCTTCTGAGGTGGCGGCTACACGGTCTCCGCCACCACCCCAAGCTAATTCACCTGAGCACAGGACTTGTAGGGTGGATTCGTCTGAGGTGGAGGCTACACGGTCTCCAGTTCACGAGCCTCGGGTCGACGAGCCTCAGGTCGATGAGCCTTCGACCCACGAGACTCGTGTCCCAGAGGCTTCATTCCAGGCGACTCCTGAGCAAAGCAGGGATGAGGGTACGTCCCAAGAGACCCAGTGGGATGCTGGTAGCGACGAGGAGCTGGGTGAGGGGGCTACCGTCTACCAGCGTGGTAGTCCGGGGCTCCCGCTCGTGCCAGCGACCCCCGAGCAGAGGTGGTCGATTAGGCCAAATGGGGACAAGTAAGTTAATTTACTCTTATTTAACCTTTTGTCTTCGCGTTTTCTCAAATATCTAATGTTTTGGCTTTAATTTGTCATACTGTAGGGGTTGGATTGTTGCCAAGGGTGTCCGCAAGCCCAACAGCGTCCTTGGTGTGCTTTGTCATAAAAACTTCCCAGGGTTTGTTACGTTGCCCGGTCGGGAGCGAGAGGTAGGAATGACCTCGGAGCACTACTTGGGTGCCCCGGCCCCGCCGGAGGTGGAGATCGACGGTGTTTTGTGTGACACGAGGGCGGACATGGTGATCCGAAAGTTCTGGGTAATTTCTCCTTCACACAATTATAAATCAACCATAGCTATTTATTGTACTAATCGGTGTTGTATCGTTTGCAGACCTACTATAGGTGTGAGGAGGGATACAAGGAGGACGCGGCAAAGGTTATCGAAACCAAATTTCGCCGCCTACTTCAAAACTTTCGGCATGAGGCTCGGGTGCAGGCTGTTCGAGACTACTATGCCACGCGGCGTATTAGGATTGACAAGGCGAAGTGACGTGATGCTAAGATGGAGAAGGAGCATTACATGAAGGTAATTACATATTATTAAGGCTTTGTAGTTAGTTTCCTTGATTTGGTTCTTCCGCGCTCAAATTTCTCTTTATTAACTTAGGTGCCCCCTAGATGGTGTGTGGATAAGATGGATTGTTGGGAGGCCTTGGTGGATCAGTGGTGCTCCAAAACATGGGAGGCCAGCCACAACAACGGCAAGGAGAGGCGTGGCAAAATGGTTGGCGTGCCACACCATCAAGGGAGCGTCAACTTAATCCAATTTGGCGAGAACTGGGTATGTGGTTTTCTTCATGCCTCATGCAATTCATTCTTAATGCTATCTTGAGCCCTTTACTAATACAATTTCCTCTCTCGCTCTTTTAGGCGCGTCACAATAAGACGGAGGTGCCACAGATGTACGACCTGTATGCGATGGCCCATACTTCCTCGTACAAGAAGGTCAAGGCATTCTCTAAGTCTGACCTCGAGCATCCAGAAAACTTCACCAACATCTCCTCCCACCACAAGCTCGTGAAGTACAGAGATCACGGGAAGGCGAGGAAAGGGGAGGACTTTAACCCGAGCGAGGGGCCTATTGATCCAGAGCTCATGATGATAGCTGGCAACGGGAGGCCCCATGGATCGATCGCCATTGGAGACGGCCTTATACGTTGTCCTAGCACTCTCCGGCAGATAAATGGCACGCCAAACGAGCTCTTGTCCGGAGATAACACGTCGTCCACGGCCAGTCGAGCTCGCCGTCGAGGTTAGTTTAATGGACTCAACTATCTTTCCGCATTATGTTGTGCGTTGGAACCAATATGATTACATTGCTAACAATGAGTTGTGTTGCAGGCTGCTATTTAGAAAGAGAGACAGGCAATGCAGGCGGCTATGGCGGAGAAGGATAAGGAAATTAGGGAGCTGGAGGAGAGGACGACTGCATTGGTGGAGGCGGAGAGGGCATGGAATGATGCGTCTAACAGGGCCATATACGAGCTCTTCGTGGTAAGTTTCTTCTTCATGTTATTTCAAATCTTGCATTTGAATGTCCGTTTCATTAATAAATAAAAAGTTTGACTTGTCTAAACCAAATGTACAATCTATGTGCGAGAAGAGCGACCAAGTCCCTCCGCCGATGCCAGTCATTAACGTGGCGGGGACGGTGAGTTTCATTTCAGTGCAGTGATCTTAAGAGTGTCCTCATGCTAACTACACATTGCAAACGATGTTTGGTGCAAAATATCTCCCGAAACGCGTCGCACGACCCTTCTATAGTCGAGCCATCTCCAGGGCAGCCTTCTCCAGGTGAAACAAGTCAAAGCCACCGTGCTTCACCGCTGTGATCACGATAATGGTATGTTATTTCTAGTGTTCTAATAAAAAATAGCTAGACTTCCATCTAAATGACATAATTAGCTTAGTTAGCTCCAAAATGGCTAAATTGGCTAATTATCCTACGAAATGACATAATTAGCTTAGTTAGCTCCAAAATGACCTATTTAATAAAAAATGACATATAGTTAGCTAAGTTCTCTCCTAAATGACATAATAAGGCTAACGTAGCTCCAAGATGACCTATTCCCCCTAACTTAGGTATTAATTAAATGGCCTATAGTTAGCCTAGCTAGATCCAAAATGGCTTAATAAGCATAGTTTGCTCCGAAATGACCTATTTTACCCAAATTAGCTCCGAAACGACCTATAGTTAGCTAGGGTTCCACCTAAATGACATAATTAGCTTAGTTAGCTCCTAAATAGTCTATTTAATAAAACATGCCCTATACTTAGCTAATTATCCTCGAAGTGACATAATTAGCTCCAAAAAGGCATTCTTAGCCAATTTAGCCCGAAGAAGGGGACAAGAGGAGAAGAAAGAGGAAAAATGAAAGGAAGGAAGATGAAGAACAAGAGAAGAAGAAGAAGAGAAGAAGAAGAAGAGAAGAAGAAGAAGAGAAGAAGAAGAAGAGAAGAAGGAGAAGAAGGAGGAGAAGAAGGAGAAGGAGCTCCTCCTTCTCCTTATTCTTCCTCCTTCTCCTCCTTCTTTTCTTCTTCTTCTCCTCTTCCTTCTCCTTCTCCTCCTTCTCCTCCTCCTCCTCCTTATTTTACTTCTTCTTCTCTTTCTATTCTTGTACGTAGCTTAGAGTCATCCAAGAAAGGCTAAATTGGCTAATTATCCTACGAAATGACATAATTAGCTTAGTTAGCTCCAAAATGACCTAACCTATAGTTAGCTAAGTTCTCTCCTAAATGACATAATAAGGCTTACGTAGCTGCAAGATGACCTATTCCCCCTAACTTAGGTATTAAATGGCCTATAATTAGCCTAGCTAGATCCAAAATGGCTTAATAAGCATAGTTTGCTCCGGAATGACCTATTTTACCCAAGTTAGCTCCGAAAGGACCTATAGTTAGCTAGGGCTCCACCTAGATGACATAATTAGCTTACTTAGCTCCTAAATGGTCTACTTAATAAAACATGACCTGTACTTACCTAATTATCCTCGAAATGACATAATTAGCTCCAAAAACGCATTCTTAGCCAATTTAGCCCGAAGAAGGGGACAAGAGGAGAAGAAAGAGGAAAAATGAAAGGAAGGAAGAAGAAGAAGAGAAGAAGAAGAAGGAGAAGGAGGAGGATAAGAAGAAGGAGAAGAAGGAGAAGGAGCTCCTCCTTCTCCTTCTTCTTCCTCCTTGTTCCTCCTTCTCCTTGTCCTTCTTCTTTTCTTCTTCTTCTCCTCTTCCTTTTCCTTCTCCTCCTCCTCCTCCTTCTTTTACTTCTTCTTCTATTTCTCTTCTTCTAAGTATCTTAGACTCATCCAAGAAAGGCTAAATTGGCTAATTATCCTACGAAATGACATAATTAGCTTAGTTTGCTCCAAAATGACCTATTTAATAAAAAAATGACCTATAGTTAGCTAAGTTCTCTCCTAAATGACATAATAAGGCTTACGTAGCTGCAAGATGACCTATTCCCCCTAACTTAGGTATTAAATGGCCTATAATTAGCCTAGCGAGATCAAAAATGGCTTAATAAGCATAGTTTGCTCCGGAATGACCTATTTTACACAAGTTAGCTCCCAAACGACCTATCGTTAGCTAGGGTTCCACCTAGATGACATAATTAGCTTAGTTAGCTCCTAAATGGTCTATTTAATAAAACATGACCTATACTTAGCTAATTATCCTTGAAATGACATAATTAGCTCCAAAAAGGCATTCTTAGCCAATTTAGCCCAGAGGAGGGGACAAGAGGAGAAGAAAGAGGAAAAATGAAAGGCAGGAAGAAGAAGAAGAAGAGAAGAAGAAGAAGGAGAAGGAGGAGGATAAGAAGAAGGAGAAGAAGGAGAAGGAGGAGCTCCTCCTTCTCCTTCTTCTTCCTCCTTCTTCCTCCTTCTCCTTCTCCTTCTTCTTTTCTTCTTCTTCTCCTCTTCCTTCTCCTTCTCCTCCTCCTCCTCCTTCTTTTACTTCTTCTCTTTCTCTTCTTCTACGTAGCTTAGACTCATCCAACAAAGGCTAAATTGGCTAATTATCCTACGAAATGACATAATTAGCTTAGTTTGCTCCAAAATGACCTATTTAATAAAAAATGACCTACAGTTAGCTAAGTTCTCTCCTAAATGACATAATAAGGCTTACGTAGCTGCAAGATGACCTATTCCCCCTAACTTAGGTATTGAATGGCCTATAATTAGCCTAGCTAGTTCCAAAATGGCTTAATAAGCATAGTTTGCTCCAGAATAACCTATTTTACCCAAGTTAGCTCCAAAACGACCTATAGTTAGCTAGGGTTCCACCTATATGACATAATTAGCTTAGTTAGCTCCTAAATGGTCTATTTAATAAAACATGACCTATACTTAGCTAATTATCCTCGAAATGATATAATTAGCTCCAAAAAGGCATTCTTAGCCAATTTAGCCCGAAGAAGGGGACAAGAGGAGAAGAAAGAGGAAAAATGAAAGGAAGGAAGAACAAGAAGAAGAGAAGAAGAAGAAGGAGAAGGAGGATAAGAAGAAGGAGAAGAAGGAGGAGAAGAAGGAGAAGGAGCTCCTCCTTCTCCTTCTTCTTCCTCCTTCTTCCTCCTTCTCCTTCTCATTCTTCTTTTCTTCTTCTTCTCCTCTTCCTTCTCCTCCTCTTCCTCCTCCTCCTTCTTTTACTTATTCTTCTCTTTCTCTTCTTCTACGTAGCTTAGACTCATCCAAGAAAGGCTAAATTGGCTAATTATCCTACGAAATGACATAATTAGCTTAGTTAGCTCCAAAATGACCTATTTAATAAAAAATGACCTATAGTTAGCTTAGTTCTCCCATAAATGACATAATAAGGCTTACGTAGCTGCAAGATGACCTATTCCCCCTAACTTAGGTATTAAATGGCCTATAATTGGCCTAGCTAGATCCAAAATGGCTTAATAAGCATAGTTTGCTCCGGAATGACCTATTTTACACAAGTTAGCTCCCAAACGACCTATAGTTAGCTAGGGTTCCACCTAGATGACATAATTAGCTTAGTTAGCTCCTAAATGGTCTATTTAATAAAACATGACCTATACTTAGCTAATTATCCTCGAAATGACATAATTAGCAACAAAAAGGCATTCTTAGCCAATTTAGCCCGGAGAAGGGGACAAGAGGAGAAGAAAGAGGAAAAATGAAAGGCAGGAAGAAGAAGAAGAAGAGAAGACGAAGAAGGAGAAGGAGGAGGATAAGAAGAAGGAGAAGAAGGAGAAGGAGGAGCTCCTCCTTCTCCTTCTTCTTCCTCCTTCTTCCTCCTTCTCCTTCTTCTTTTCTTCTTCTTCTCCTCTTCCTTCTCCTTCTCCTCCTCCTCCTCCTTCTTTTACTTCTTCTTCTCTTTCTCTTCTTCTACGTAGCTTAGACTCATCCAACAAAGGCTAAATTGGCTAATTATCCTACGAAATGACATAATTAGCTTAGTTTGCTCCAAAATGACCTATTTAATAAAAAATGACCTATAGTTAGTTAAGTTCTCTCCTAAATGACATAATAAGGCTTACGTAGCTGCAAGATGACCTATTCCCCCTAACTTAGGTATTAAATGGCCTATAATTAGCCTAGCTAGATCCAAAATGGCTTAATAAGCATAGTTTGCTCCAGAATAACCTATTTTACCCAAGTTAGCTCCGAAACGACCTATAGTTAGCTAGGGTTCCACCTAGATGACATAATTAGCTTAGTTAGCTCCTAAATGGTCTATTTAATAAAACATGACCTATACTGAGCTAATTATCCTCGGAATGATATAATTAGCTCCAAAAAGGCATTCTTAGCCAATTTAGCCCGAAGAAGGGGACAAGAGGAGAAGAAAGAGGAAAAATGGAAGGAAGGAAGAAGAAGAAGAAGAGAAGAAGAAGAAGGAGAAGGAGGAGGATAAGAAGAAGGAGAAGAAGGAGGAGAGGAAGGAGAAGGAGCTCCTCCTTCTCCTTCTTCTTCCTCCTTCTTCCTACTTCTCCTTCTCCTTCTTCTTTTCTTCTTCTTCTCCTCTTCCTTCTCCTCCTCCTCCTCCTCCTCCTTCTTTTACTTATTCTTCTCTTTCTCTTCTTCTACGTAGCTTAAACTCATCCAAGAAAGGCTAAATTGGCTAATTATCCTACGAAATGACATAATTAGCTTAGTTAGCTCCAAAATGACCTATTTAATAGAAAATGACCTATAGTTAGCTAAGTTCTCTCATAAATGACATAATAAGGCTTACGTAGCTGCAAGATGACCTATTCCCCCTAACTTAGGTATTAAATGGCCTATAATTGGCCTAGCTAGATCCAAAATGGCTTAATAAGCATAGTTTGCTCCGGAATGACCTATTTTACCCAAGTTAGCTCCGGAACGACCTATAGTTAGCTAGGGTTCCACCTAGATGACATAATTAGCTTAGTTAGCTCCTAAATGGTCTATTTAATAAAACATGACCTGTAGTTAGCTAATTATCCTCGAAATGACATAATTAGCTCCAAAAAGGCATTCTTAGCCAATTTAGCCCGAAGAAGGGGACAAGAGGAGAAGAAAGAGGAAAAATGAAAGGAAGGAAGAACAAGAAGAAGAGAAGAAGAAGAAGGAGAAGGAGGAGGATAAGAAGAAGGAGAAGAAGGAGGAGAAGAAGGAGAAGGAGCTCCTCCTTCTCCTTCTTCTTCCTCCATCTTCCTCCTTCTCCTTCTCCTTCTTCTTTTCTTCTTATTCTCCTCTTCCTTCTCCTTCTCCTCCTTCTCCTCCTCCTCCTCCTTCTTTTACTTCTTCTTCTCTTTCTCTTCTTCTACGTAGCTTAGAGTCATCCAAGAAAGGCTAAATTGGCTAATTATCCTACGAAATGACATAATTAGCTTAGTTAGCTCCAAAATGACCTATAGTTAGCTAAGTTCTCTCCTAAATGACATAATAAGGCTTACGTAGCTGCAAGATAACCTATTCCTCCTAACTTAGGTATTAAATGGCCTATAATTAGCCTAGCTAGATCCAAAATGGCTTAATAAGCATAGTTTGCTCCGGAATGACCTATTTTACCCAAGTTAGCTCCGAAAGGACCTATAGTTAGCTACGGCTCCACCTAGATGATATAATTATCTTACTTAGCTCCTAAATGGTCTACTTAATAAAACATGACCTGTACTTAGCTAATTATCCTCGAAATGACATAATTAGCTCCAAAAACGCATTCTTAGCCAATTTAGCCCGAAGAAGGGGACAAGAGGAGAAGAAAGAGGAAAAATGAAAGGAAGGAAGAACAAGAAGAGAAGAAGAAGAAGGAGAAGGAGGAGGATAAGAAGAAGGAGAAGAAGGAGAAGGAGCTCCTCCTTCTCCTTCTTCTTCCTCCTTCTTCCTCCTTCTCCTTGTCCTTCTTATTTTCTTCTTCTTCTCCTCTTCCTTTTCCTTCTCCTCCTCCTCCTCCTTCTTTTACTTCTTCTTCTATTTCTCTTCTTCTACGTAGCTTAGACTCATCCAAGAAAGGCTAAATTGGCTAATTATCCTACGAAATGACATAATTAGCTTAGTTAGCTCCAAAATGACCTATTTAATAAAAAAATGACCTATAGTTAGCTAAGTTCTCTCCTAAATGACATAATAAGGCTTACGTAGCTGCAAGATGACCTATTCCCCCTAACTTAGGTATTAAATGGCCTATAATTAGCCTAGCCAGATCAAAAATGGCTTAATAAGCATAGTTTCCTCCGGAATGACCTATTTTACACAAGTTAGCTCCCAAACGACCTATAGTTAGCTAGGGTTCCACCTAGATGACATAATTAGCTTAGTTAGCTCCTAAATGGTCTATTTAATAAAACATGACCTATACTTAGCTAATTATCCTCGAAATGAAATAATTAGCTCCAAAAAGGCATTCTTAGCCAATTTAGCCCGGAGAAGGGGACAAGAGGAGAAGAAAGAGGAAAAATGAAAGGCAGGAAGAAGAAGAAGAAGAGAAGAAGAAGAAGGAGAAGGAGGAGGATAAGAAGAAGGAGAAGAAGGAGAAGGAGGAGCTCCTCCTTCTCCTTCTTCTTCCTCCTTCTTCCTCCTTCTCCTTCTCCTTCTTCTTTTCTTCTTCTTCTCCTCTTCCTTCTCCTTCTCCTCCTCCTCCTCCTTCTTTTACTTCTTCTTCTCTTTCTCTTCTTCTACGTAACTTAGACTCATCCAACAAAGGCTAAATTGGCTAATTATCCTACGAAATGACATAATTAGCTTAGTTTGCTCCAAAATGACCTATTTAATAAAAAATGACCTATAGTTAGCTAAGTTCTCTCCTAAATGACATAATAAGGCTTACGTAGCTGCAAGATGACCTATTCCCCCTAACTTAGGTATTAAATGGCCAATAATTAGCCTAGCTAGATCCAAAATGGCTTAATAAGCATAGTTTGCTCCAGAATAACCTATTTTACCCAAGTTAGCTCCGAAACGACCTATAGTTAGCTAGGGTTCCACCTAGATGACATAATTAGCTTAGTTAGCTCCTAAATGGTCTATTTAATAAAACATGACCTATACTTAGCTAATTATCCTCGAAATGATATAATTAGCTCCAAAAAGGCATTCTTAGCCAATTTAGCCCGAAGAAGGGGACAAGAGGAGAAGAAAGAGGAAAAATGAAAGGAAGGAAGAAGAAGAAGAAGAGAAGAAGAAGAAGGAGAAGGAGGAGGATAAGAAGAAGGTGAAGAAGGAGGAGAAGAAGGAGAAGGAGCTCCTCCTTCTCCTTCTTCTTCCTCCTTCTTCCTCCTTCTCCTTCTCCTTCTTCTTTTCTTCTTCTTCTCCTCTTCCTTCTCCTCCTCCTCCTCCTCCTCCTTCTTTTACTTATTCTTCTCTTTCTCTTCTTCTACGTAGCTTAGACTCATCCAAGAAAGGCTAAATTGGCTAATTATCCTACGAAATGAAATAATTAGCTTAGTTAGCTCCAAAATGACCTATTTAATAAAAAATGACCTATAGTTAGCTAAGTTCTCTCATAAATGACATAATAAGGCTTACGTAGCTGCAAGATGACCTATTCCCCCTAACTTAGGTATTAAATGGCCTATAATTGGCCTAGCCTGATCCAAAATGGCTTAATAAGCATAGTTTGCTCCGGAATGACCTATTTTACCCAAGTTAGCTCCGGAACGACCTATAGTTAGCTAGGGTTCCACCTAGATGACATAATTAGCTTAGTTAGCTCCTAAATGGTCTATTTAATAAAACATGACCTATAGTTAGCTAATTATCCTCGAAATGACATAATTAGCTCCAAAAAGGCATTCTTAGCCAATTTAGCCCGAAGAAGGGGACAAGAGGAGAAGAAAGAGGAAAAATGAAAGGAAGGAAGAACAAGAAGAAGAGAAGAAGAAGAAGGAGAAGGAGGAGGATAAGAAGAAGGAGAAGAAGGAGGAGAAGAAGGAGAAGGAGCTCCTCCTTCTCCTTCTTCTTCCTCCATCTTCCTCCTTCTCCTTCTCCTTCTCCTTCTTCTTTTCTTCTTCTTCTCCTCTTCCTTCTCCTTCTCCTCCTTCTCCTCCTCCTCCTCCTTCTTTTACTTCTTCTTCTCTTTCTGTTCTTGTACGTATCTTAGAGTCATCCAAGAAAGGCTAAATTGGCTAATTATCCTACGAAATGACATAATTAGCTTAGTTAGCTCCAAAATGACCTATAGTTAGCTAAGTTCTCTCCTAAATGACATAATAAGGCTTACGTAGCTGCAAGATGACCTATTCCCCCTAACTTAGGTATTAAATGGTCTATAATTAGCCTAGCTAGATCCAAAATGGCTTAATAAGCATAGTTTGCTCCGGAATGACCTATTTTACCCAAGTTAGCTCCGAAAGGACCTATAGTTAGCTAGGGCTCCACCTAGATGACATAATTAGCTTACATAGCTCCTAAATGGTCTACTTAATAAAACATGACCTGTACTTAGCTAATTATCCTCGAAATGACATAATTAGCTCCAAAAACGCATTCTTAGCCAATTTAGCCCGAAGAAGGGGACAAGAGGAGAAGAAAGAGGAAAATTGAAAGGAAGGAAGAAGAAGAAGAGAAGAAGAAGAAGGAGAAGGAGGAGGATAAGAAGAAGGAGAAGAAGGAGAAGGAGCTCCTCCTTCTCCTTCTTCTTCCTCCTTGTTCCTCCTTCTCCTTGTCCTTCTTCTTTTCTTCTTCTTCTCCTCTTCCTTTTCCTTCTCCTCCTCCTCCTCCTTCTTTTACTTCTTCTTCTATTTCTCTTCTTCTACGTAGCTTAGACTCATCCAAGAAAGGCTAAATTGGCTAATTATCCTACGAAATGACATAATTAGCTTAGTTAGCTCCAAAATGACCTATTTAATAAAAAAAAATGACCTATAGTTAGCTAAGTTCTCTCCTAAATGACATAATAAGGCTTACGTAGCTGCAAGATGACCTATTCCCCCTAACTTAGGTATTAAATGGCCTATAATTAGCCTAGCCAGATCAAAAATGGCTTAATAAGCATAGTTTGCTCCGGAATGACCTATTTTACACAAGTTAGCTCCAAAACGACCTATAGTTAGCTAGGGTTCCACCTAGATGACATAATTAGCTTAGTTAGCTCCTAAATGGTCTATTTAATAAAACATGACCTATACTTAGCTAATTATCCTCGAAATGAAATAATTAGCTCCAAAAAGGCATTCTTAGCCAATTTAGCCCGAAGAAGGGGACAAGAGGAGAAGAAAGAGGAAAAATGAAAGGAAGGAAGAACAAGAAGAAGAGAAGAAGAAGAAGGAGAAGGAGGAGGATAAGAAGAAGGAGAAGAAGGAGGAGAAGAAGGAGAAGGAGCTCCTCCTTCTCCTTCTTCTTCCTCCATCTTCCTCCTTCTCCTTCTCCTTCTCCTTCTTCTTTTCTTCTTCTTCTCCTCTTCCTTCTCCTTCTCCTCCTTCTCCTCCTCCTCCTCCTTCTTTTACTTCTTCTTCTCTTTCTGTTCTTGTACGTATCTTAGAGTCATCCAAGAAAGGCTAAATTGGCTAATTATCCTACGAAATGACATAATTAGCTTAGTTAGCTCCAAAATGACCTATAGTTAGCTAAGTTCTCTCCTAAATGACATAATAAGGCTTACGTAGCTGCAAGATGACCTATTCCCCCTAACTTAGGTATTAAATGGTCTATAATTAGCCTAGCTAGATCCAAAATGGCTTAATAAGCATAGTTTGCTCCGGAATGACCTATTTTACCCAAGTTAGCTCCGAAAGGACCTATAGTTAGCTAGGGCTCCACCTAGATGACATAATTAGCTTACATAGCTCCTAAATGGTCTACTTAATAAAACATGACCTGTACTTAGCTAATTATCCTCGAAATGACATAATTAGCTCCAAAAACGCATTCTTAGCCAATTTAGCCCGAAGAAGGGGACAAGAGGAGAAGAAAGAGGAAAATTGAAAGGAAGGAAGAAGAAGAAGAGAAGAAGAAGAAGGAGAAGGAGGAGGATAAGAAGAAGGAGAAGAAGGAGAAGGAGCTCCTCCTTCTCCTTCTTCTTCCTCCTTGTTCCTCCTTCTCCTTGTCCTTCTTCTTTTCTTCTTCTTCTCCTCTTCCTTTTCCTTCTCCTCCTCCTCCTCCTTCTTTTACTTCTTCTTCTATTTCTCTTCTTCTACGTAGCTTAGACTCATCCAAGAAAGGCTAAATTGGCTAATTATCCTACGAAATGACATAATTAGCTTAGTTAGCTCCAAAATGACCTATTTAATAAAAAAAAATGACCTATAGTTAGCTAAGTTCTCTCCTAAATGACATAATAAGGCTTACGTAGCTGCAAGATGACCTATTCCCCCTAACTTAGGTATTAAATGGCCTATAATTAGCCTAGCCAGATCAAAAATGGCTTAATAAGCATAGTTTGCTCCGGAATGACCTATTTTACACAAGTTAGCTCCAAAACGACCTATAGTTAGCTAGGGTTCCACCTAGATGACATAATTAGCTTAGTTAGCTCCTAAATGGTCTATTTAATAAAACATGACCTATACTTAGCTAATTATCCTCGAAATGAAATAATTAGCTCCAAAAAGGCATTCTTAGCCAATTTAGCCCGGAGAAGGGGACAAGAGGAGAAGAAAGAGGAAAAATGAAAGGCAGGAAGAAGAAGAAGAAGAGAAGAAGAAGAAGGAGAAGGAGGAGGATAAGAAGAAGGAGAAGAAGGAGAAGGAGGAGCTCCTCCTTCTCCTTCTTCTTCCTCCTTCTTCCTCCTTCTCCTTCTCCTTCTTCTTTTCTTCTTCTTCTCCTCTTCCTTCTCCTTCTCCTCCTCCTCCTCCTTCTTTTACTTCTTCTTCTCTTTCTCTTCTTCTACGTAGCTTAGACTCATCCAACAAAGGCTAAATTGGCTAATTATCCTACGAAATGACATAATTAGCTTAGTTTGCTCCAAAATGACCTATTTAATAAAAAATGACCTATAGTTAGCTAAGTTCTCTCCTAAATGACATAATAAGGCTTACGTAGCTGCAAGATGACCTATTCCCCCTAACTTAGGTATTAAATGGCCAATAATTAGCCTAGCTAGATCCAAAATGGCTTAATAAGCATAGTTTGCTCCAGAATAACCTATTTTACCCAAGTTAGCTCCGAAACGACCTATAGTTAGCTAGGGTTCCACCTAGATGACATAATTAGCTTAGTTAGCTCCTAAATGGTCTATTTAATAAAACATGACCTATACTTAGCTAATTATCCTCGAAATGATATAATTAGCTCCAAAAAGGCATTCTTAGCCAATTTAGCCCGAAGAAGGGGACAAGAGGAGAAGAAAGAGGAAAAATGAAAGGAAGGAAGAAGAAGAAGAAGAGAAGAAGAAGAAGGAGAAGGAGGAGGATAAGAAGAAGGTGAAGAAGGAGGAGAAGAAGGAGAAGGAGCTCCTCCTTCTCCTTCTTCTTCCTCCTTCTTCCTCCTTCTCCTTCTCCTTCTTCTTTTCTTCTTCTTCTCCTCTTCCTTCTCCTCCTCCTCCTCCTCCTCCTTCTTTTACTTATTCTTCTCTTTCTCTTCTTCTACGTAGCTTAGACTCATCCAAGAAAGGCTAAATTGGCTAATTATCCTACGAAATGAAATAATTAGCTTAGTTAGCTCCAAAATGACCTATTTAATAAAAAATGACCTATAGTTAGCTAAGTTCTCTCATAAATGACATAATAAGGCTTACGTAGCTGCAAGATGACCTATTCCCCCTAACTTAGGTATTAAATGGCCTATAATTGGCCTAGCCTGATCCAAAATGGCTTAATAAGCATAGTTTGCTCCGGAATGACCTATTTTACCCAAGTTAGCTCCGGAACGACCTATAGTTAGCTAGGGTTCCACCTAGATGACATAATTAGCTTAGTTAGCTCCTAAATGGTCTATTTAATAAAACATGACCTATAGTTAGCTAATTATCCTCGAAATGACATAATTAGCTCCAAAAAGGCATTCTTAGCCAATTTAGCCCGAAGAAGGGGACAAGAGGAGAAGAAAGAGGAAAAATGAAAGGAAGGAAGAACAAGAAGAAGAGAAGAAGAAGAAGGAGAAGGAGGAGGATAAGAAGAAGGAGAAGAAGGAGGAGAAGAAGGAGAAGGAGCTCCTCCTTCTCCTTCTTCTTCCTCCATCTTCCTCCTTCTCCTTCTCCTTCTCCTTCTTCTTTTCTTCTTCTTCTCCTCTTCCTTCTCCTTCTCCTCCTTCTCCTCCTCCTCCTCCTTCTTTTACTTCTTCTTCTCTTTCTGTTCTTGTACGTATCTTAGAGTCATCCAAGAAAGGCTAAATTGGCTAATTATCCTACGAAATGACATAATTAGCTTAGTTAGCTCCAAAATGACCTATAGTTAGCTAAGTTCTCTCCTAAATGACATAATAAGGCTTACGTAGCTGCAAGATGACCTATTCCCCCTAACTTAGGTATTAAATGGTCTATAATTAGCCTAGCTAGATCCAAAATGGCTTAATAAGCATAGTTTGCTCCGGAATGACCTATTTTACCCAAGTTAGCTCCGAAAGGACCTATAGTTAGCTAGGGCTCCACCTAGATGACATAATTAGCTTACATAGCTCCTAAATGGTCTACTTAATAAAACATGACCTGTACTTAGCTAATTATCCTCGAAATGACATAATTAGCTCCAAAAACGCATTCTTAGCCAATTTAGCCCGAAGAAGGGGACAAGAGGAGAAGAAAGAGGAAAAATGAAAGGAAGGAAGAAGAAGAAGAGAAGAAGAAGAAGGAGAAGGAGGAGGATAAGAAGAAGGAGAAGAAGGAGAAGGAGCTCCTCCTTCTCCTTCTTCTTCCTCCTTGTTCCTCCTTCTCCTTGTCCTTCTTCTTTTCTTCTTCTTCTCCTCTTCCTTTTCCTTCTCCTCCTCCTCCTCCTTCTTTTACTTCTTCTTCTATTTCTCTTCTTCTACGTAGCTTAGACTCATCCAGGAAAGGCTAAATTGGCTAATTATCCTACGAAATGACATAATTAGCTTAGTTAGCTCCAAAATGACCTATTTAATAAAAAAATGACCTATAGTTAGCTAAGTTCTCTCCTAAATGACATAATAAGGCTTACGTAGCTGCAAGATGACCTATTCCCCCTAACTTAGGTATTAAATGGCCTATAATTAGCCTAGCCAGATCAAAAATGGCTTAATAAGCATAGTTTGCTCCGGAATGACCTATTTTACACAAGTTAGCTCCAAAACGACCTATAGTTAGCTAGGGTTCCACCTAGATGACATAATTAGCTTAGTTAGCTCCTAAATGGTCTATTTAATAAAACATGACCTATACTTAGCTAATTATCCTCGAAATGAAATAATTAGCTCCAAAAAGGCATTCTTAGCCAATTTAGCCCGGAGAAGGGGACAAGAGGAGAAGAAAGAGGAAAAATGAAAGGCAGGAAGAAGAAGAAGAAGAGAAGAAGAAGAAGGAGAAGGAGGAGGATAAGAAGAAGGAGAAGAAGGAGAAGGAGGAGCTCCTCCTTCTCCTTCTTCTTCCTCCTTCTTCCTCCTTCTCCTTCTCCTTCTTCTTTTCTTCTTCTTCTCCTCTTCCTTCTCCTTCTCCTCCTCCTCCTCCTTCTTTTACTTCTTCTTCTCTTTCTCTTCTTCTACGTAGCTTAGACTCATCCAACAAAGGCTAAATTGGCTAATTATCCTACGAAATGACATAATTAGCTTAGTTTGCTCCAAAATGACCTATTTAATAAAAAATGACCTATAGTTAGCTAAGTTCTCTCCTAAATGACATAATAAGGCTTACGTAGCTGCAAGATGACCTATTCCCCCTAACTTAGGTATTAAATGGCCAATAATTAGCCTAGCTAGATCCAAAATGGCTTAATAAGCATAGTTTGCTCCAGAATAACCTATTTTACCCAAGTTAGCTCCGAAACGACCTATAGTTAGCTAGGGTTCCACCTAGATGACATAATTAGCTTAGTTAGCTCCTAAATGGTCTATTTAATAAAACATGACCTATACTTAGCTAATTATCCTCGAAATGATATAATTAGCTCCAAAAAGGCATTCTTAGCCAATTTAGCCCGAAGAAGGGGACAAGAGGAGAAGAAAGAGGAAAAATGAAAGGAAGGAAGAAGAAGAAGAAGAGAAGAAGAAGAAGGAGAAGGAGGAGGATAAGAAGAAGGTGAAGAAGGAGGAGAAGAAGGAGAAGGAGCTCCTCCTTCTCCTTCTTCTTCCTCCTTCTTCCTCCTTCTCCTTCTCCTTCTTCTTTTCTTCTTCTTCTCCTCTTCCTTCTCCTCCTCCTCCTCCTCCTCCTTCTTTTACTTATTCTTCTCTTTCTCTTCTTCTACGTAGCTTAGACTCATCCAAGAAAGGCTAAATTGGCTAATTATCCTACGAAATGAAATAATTAGCTTAGTTAGCTCCAAAATGACCTATTTAATAAAAAATGACCTATAGTTAGCTAAGTTCTCTCATAAATGACATAATAAGGCTTACGTAGCTGCAAGATGACCTATTCCCCCTAACTTAGGTATTAAATGGCCTATAATTGGCCTAGCCTGATCCAAAATGGCTTAATAAGCATAGTTTGCTCCGGAATGACCTATTTTACCCAAGTTAGCTCCGGAACGACCTATAGTTAGCTAGGGTTCCACCTAGATGACATAATTAGCTTAGTTAGCTCCTAAATGGTCTATTTAATAAAACATGACCTATAGTTAGCTAATTATCCTCGAAATGACATAATTAGCTCCAAAAAGGCATTCTTAGCCAATTTAGCCCGAAGAAGGGGACAAGAGGAGAAGAAAGAGGAAAAATGAAAGGAAGGAAGAACAAGAAGAAGAGAAGAAGAAGAAGGAGAAGGAGGAGGATAAGAAGAAGGAGAAGAAGGAGGAGAAGAAGGAGAAGGAGCTCCTCCTTCTCCTTCTTCTTCCTCCATCTTCCTCCTTCTCCTTCTCCTTCTTCTTTTCTTCTTCTTCTCCTCTTCCTTCTCCTTCTCCTCCTTCTCCTCCTCCTCCTCCTTCTTTTACTTCTTCTTCTCTTTCTGTTCTTGTACGTATCTTAGAGTCATCCAAGAAAGGCTAAATTGGCTAATTATCCTACGAAATGACATAATTAGCTTAGTTAGCTCCAAAATGACCTATAGTTAGCTAAGTTCTCTCCTAAATGACATAATAAGGCTTACGTAGCTGCAAGATGACCTATTCCCCCTAAATTAGGTATTAAATGGTCTATAATTAGCCTAGCTAGATCCAAAATGGCTTAATAAGCATAGTTTGCTCCGGAATGACCTATTTTACCCAAGTTAGCTCCGAAAGGACCTATAGTTAGCTAGGGCTCCACCTAGATGACATAATTAGCTTACTTAGCTCCTAAATGGTCTACTTAATAAAACATGACCTGTACTTAGCTAATTATCCTCGAAATGACATAATTAGCTCCAAAAACGCATTCTTAGCCAATTTAGCCCGAAGAAGGGGACAAGAGGAGAAGAAAGAGGAAAAATGAAAGGAAGGAAGAAGAAGAAGAGAAGAAGAAGAAGGAGAAGGAGGAGGATAAGAAGAAGGAGAAGAAGGAGAAGGAGCTCCTCCTTCTCCTTCTTCTTCCTCCTTGTTCCTCCTTCTCCTTGTCCTTCTTCTTTTCTTCTTCTTCTCCTCTTCCTTTTCCTTCTCCTCCTCCTCCTCCTTCTTTTACTTCTTCTTCTATTTCTCTTCTTCTACGTAGCTTAGACTCATCCAAGAAAGGCTAAATTGGCTAATTATCCTACGAAATGACATAATTAGCTTAGTTAGCTCCAAAATGACCTATTTAATAAAAAAAATGACCTATAGTTAGCTAAGTTCTCTCCTAAATGACATAATAAGGCTTACGTAGCTGCAAGATGACCTATTCCCCCTAACTTAGGTATTAAATGGCCTATAATTAGCCTAGCCAGATCAAAAATGGCTTAATAAGCATAGTTTGCTCCGGAATGACCTATTTTACACAAGTTAGCTCCAAAACGACCTATAGTTAGCTAGGGTTCCACCTAGATGACATAATTAGCTTAGTTAGCTCCTAAATGGTCTATTTAATAAAACATGACCTATACTTAGCTAATTATCCTCGAAATGACATAATTAGCTCCAAAAAGGCATTCTTAGCCAATTTAGCCCGGAGAAGGGGACAAGAGGAGAAGAAAGAGGAAAAATGAAAGGCAGGAAGAAGAAGAAGAAGAGAAGAAGAAGAAGGAGAAGGAGGAGGATAAGAAGAAGGAGAAGAAGGAGAAGGAGGAGCTCCTCCTTCTCCTTCTTCTTCCTCCTTCTCCTTCTCCTTCTTCTTTTCTTCTTCTTCTCCTCTTCCTTCTCCTTCTCCTCCTCCTCCTCCTTCTTTTACTTCTTCTTCTCTTTCTCTTCTTCTACGTAGCTTAGACTCATCCAACAAAGGCTAAATTGGCTAATTATCCTACGAAATGACATAATTAGCTTAGTTAGCTCCAAAATGACCTATTTAATAAAAAATGACCTATAGTTAGCTAAGTTCTCTCCTAAATGACATAATAAGGCTTACGTAGCTGCAAGATGACCTATTCCCCCTAACTTAGGTATTAAATGGCCTATAATTAGCCTAGCTAGATCCAAAATGGCTTAATAAGCATAGTTTGCTCCAGAATAACCTATTTTACCCAAGTTAGCTCCGAAACGACCTATAGTTAGCTAGGGTTCCACCTAGATGACATAATTAGCTTAGTTAGCTCCTAAATGGTCTATTTAATAAAACATGACCTATACTTAGCTAATTATCCTCGAAATGATATAATTAGCTCCAAAAAGGCATTCTTAGCCAATTTAGCCCGAAGAAGGGGACAAGAGGAGAAGAAAGAGGAAAAATGAAAGGAAGGAAGAAGAAGAAGAAGAGAAGAAGAAGAAGGAGAAGGAGGAGGATAAGAAGAAGGAGAAGAAGGAGGAGAAGAAGGAGAAGTTGCTACTCCTTCTCCTTCTTCTTCCTCCTTCTTCCTCCTTCTCCTTCTCCTTCTTCTTTTCTTCTTCTTCTCCTCTTCCTTCTCCTCCTCCTCCTCCTCCTCCTTCTTTTACTTATTCTTCTCTTTATCTTCTTCTACGTAGCTTAGACTCATCCAAGAAAGGCTAAATTGGCTAATTATCCTACGAAATGACATAATTAGCTTAGTTAGCTCCAAAATGACCTATTTAATAAAAAATGACCTATAGTTAGCTAAGTTCTCTCATAAATGACATAATAAGGCTTACGTAGCTGCAAGATGACCTATTCCCCCTAACTTAGGTATTAAATGGCCTATAATTGGCCTAGCTAGATCCAAAATGGCTTAATAAGCATATTTGTTCCGGAATGACCTATTTTACCCAAGTTAGCTCCGGAACGACCTATAGTTTGCTAGGGTTCCACCTAGATGACATAATTAGCTTAGTTAGCTCCTAAATGGTCTATTTAATAAAACATGACCTATACTTAGCTAATTATCCTCGAAATGACATAATTAGCTCCAAAAAGGCATTCTTAGCCAATTTAGCCCGAAGAAGGGGACAAGAGGAGAAGAAAGAGGAAAAATGAAAGGAAGGAAGAAGAAGAAGAAGAGAAGAATAAGAAGGACAAGGAGGAGGATAAGAAGAAGGAGAAGAAGGAGGAGAAGAAGGAGAAGGAATTCCTCCTTCTCCTTCTTCTTCCTCCATCTACCTCCTTCTCCTTCTCCTTCTTCTTTTCTTCTTCTTCTCCTCTTCCTTCTCCCTCTCCTCCTCCTCCTCCTCCTCCTCTTCCTTCTTTTACTTCTTCTTCTCTTTCTCTTCTTCTACATAGCTTAGAATCCAAGAAAGGCTAAATTGGCTAATTATCCTACGAAATGACATAATTAGCTTAGTTAGCTCCAAAATGACCTATTTAATAAAAAATGACCTATAGTTAGCTAAGTTCTATCCTAAATGACATAATAAGGCTTACGTAGCTGCAAGATGACCTATTCCCCCTAACTTAGGTATTAAATGGCCTATAATTAGCCTAGCTAGATCCAAAATGGCTTAATAAGCATAGTTTGCTCCGGAATGACCTATTTTACCCAAGTTAGCTCCAAAACGACCTATAGTTAGCTAGGGTTCCACCTAAATGACATAATTAGCTTAGTTAGCTCCTAAATGGTCTATTTAATAAAACATGACCTATACTTAGCTAATTATCCTCGAAATGACATAATTAGCTCCAAAAAGGCATTCTTAGCCAATTTAGCCCGAAGAAGGGGACAAGAGGAGAAGAAAGAGGAAAAGTGGAAGGAAGGAAGAAGAAGAAGAAGAGAAGAAGAAGAAGGAGAAGGAGGAGGATAAGAAGAAGGAGAAGAAGGAGGAGAAGAAGGAGAAGGAGCTCCTCCTTCTCCTTCTTCTTCATCCTTCTTCCTCCTTCTCCTTCTCCTTCTTCTTTTCTTCTTCTTCTCCTCTTCCTTCTCCTTCTCCTCCTCCTCCTCCTCCTTCTTGTACTTCTTCTTGTCTTTCTCTTCTTCTACGTAGCTTAGAATCCAAGAAAGGCTAAATTGGCTAATTATCCTACGAAATGACATAATTAGCTTAGTTAGCTCCAAAATGACCTATTTAATAAAAAATGACCTATAGTTAGCTAAGTTCTCTCCTAAATGACATAATAAGGCTTATGTAGCTACAAGATGACCTATTCCCCCTAACATAGGTATTAAATGGCCTATAATTAGCCTAGCTAGATCCAAAATGGCTTAATAAGCATAGTTTGCTCCGGAATGACCTATTTTACCCAAGTTAGCTCCGAAACGACCTATAGTTAGCTAGGGTTCCACCTAAATGACATAATTAGCTTAGTTATCTCCTAAATGGTCTATACTTAGCTAATTTATCTCCGAAATAACCTATATATACACTTCTTCATCTAGTATTATTCTTCTAACTTTCTTATTTGTCATTTTGCAGATTACCTTCACTTCACGGGAAGCTTGGATTATATTGATGGAATGCTTGAAGATGATTTCTTGTACCATGGCTTGTATTGAGACTATTGTAGTACATGGATATATATGAAACTTTGTATGCATGTGGATGAAACTGGTGTAATATATGGTTTGATACGGATGCAACTTGCATAATATGTACGCGCTATGGATGAGAGTTATTTTAATATGGTTATGAGTACGGAAAGAATTTTATTTATGTCAAATATATATATATATATATCCTGATTATTGTTAAAAATGTTGGATAAAATAAAAAATAAATTAAAAAGGGGTTGGTTCCCCCCTTTGCCGTTTGCCCCCACATGGCAAAGGGGGGATGGCAGACGGCAAAGGGCGGAATCTGCCCCCTCTCTCTCCCCTCTTTGTCGTCTGCCCCCACATGGCAAAGGGGGGTAGGCAGACGGCAAAGAGGGGAATCTGCCCCCTCTCTCTCCCCTCTTTGTCGTCTGCCCCCACATGGCAAAGGGGGGTGGGCAGACGGCAAAGGGGGGAATCAGCCCCTCTCTCTCTCCCCTCTTTGCCGTCTGCCCCCACATGGCAAAGGGGGGATGGCAGATGGCAAAGAGTGGAGGCCTGCCGTTAACACTTAACGGGACCGTTTGTGGATTTGCTGTCCCATTTAGTTTGCCATATGTCCCCTCATGGCAAAGATTCTTTGTCGTCCGCTTTAAAAAAGCAGACGGCAAAGAACCTCTTCACCGGATTTTTTTACCGTCTAGTTTGCCGTCTGCTGGCCAACGGCAAAGCCTTTGCCATCCGTGGTCCCCTCCCTTTGCCGCCCGCCATGGCAGATGGCAAATTTCTGAATTTCAGTAGTGTAGGCTCGATCAAAAAAGACTCCTCGCGAGTCACGCCCTTCTTATGAGGTTGACCCATACTGAATACGGCAACCGCCTTCTTTCTAAGGTTGACTTGTACTGAATACGACAACCGTTTTCATTCGCCTTTCTTTTCAACTTGCGCCCGAGCCCGCGAGGATGATCCGTGTTGATGCGGCAGCCGCCTCCCCTTTTTGGGCTCGTGAACAAGTTAGCCTCGAGTTTTTAATGAAAGTTTCGGTCTTCGGGTTTTTCAGTGTTCCTTTGGTTAGTCTTTCCTTGCTGTGACCGTGCCCAGCGAAGGCCCCATACCTCGCTCGATGATGACAACGGCGCCAAGGAAACGCCATTGTGGCACATGCCGGCCGGCCTTCCCCGAGCCTCGCGCTAGCGGGGGCTAGACATGGCGCCTCGGCTTGAGGTCACCATGATGACATCGGGGGCCTGGGGGCTGGGCCCCAGCTTGCAGGCTCACCCTGCACACGCACCGCATCATCAAGGTCACAGGTTGTACCCCCCACGCGACAACCAGACACCGGGAGGCAGACGCGTGCCGTCACATCAAGGTGTTCCCCCATAGGGTTTCCCCTAAGGCCTCGCGAGCCCTCTAGGCCTCCCGAGGCGGGACTCTCACCTGAGTGACCGCAGTGCCCGCACTCGGGGGATGGATCCAAATTTGGCGGAAAATGCCACGAATAGGTTCATTTAAAATCACAATGGCTTCCAATCCAAGGTTTGGGATACATAATCTTTCTTACATGCCCCGCGGGGCCAGCATGTTGCAATTCATGAAAGGAGGACGGCGTAAGAAAAAGAAGGACGGACCCTCGAAGTGCCCAAGTTGGAGACTCCAGCATTGGTGGCGCGTGCGTGCTCAGTCGGAGTCCGCCTCGTCCTTCATGCGGGCGCCGAGAGAGTTGTTAGAGCTGATGTCACCCACGCCGCCGCCGGAGAAGGGATTGTTGCTGCTGTCGTCACTGCTGGGGGAGCCGCTAATGTCCTCTGTGCACCATCCCAAGCATCCGCCGGTGTTCCCAAAGACCTTCACGAAGAGCGTGGTGGACTTGTCAAATCTGAAGTGGAGGGTGTGCCCGTCCCGCAAGCCTTGAGCGAGGCGAACGACCTCCACCCGTGCCTCATGAACAAGAAGCCGAGGGAGTTGAACTCCGTCGCCACCCAGCTGGGCCCGTTGCAACACTGGTCCAGTTGCAGCCACATGAACAGGGGCGTGAGATCCTCCATCTCCTCCGCAAAGAAGTCCGGGAGCCGGAGCCAGGTGCGGGGCCTGCCCGCTACCCGCGCGATGAACTCGTGGGCCGCGTCGGTGGAATGACCTGGTGACTTGGGCGGTCGGACGCCTGCACCACCACCCAGGCCCCATCTACATCCGCCGCACCCACAACTCCCGCGAACGGCACCCCTCCCGCGGGTGTTGAGGGCACCATGGGCCACGGGCGAGGAGTGTCCGCATCCCCCGGGGGGGCGCATCGAGCGTGGAAACAGGCGCATGAGGATGCCCCGTCTCCGCCACCGACCATCGCACACCCACTCCTCCCTTTGTTGTCGTCTTCCTCTAGGCGGTGAGGAACCTCTTCGCTGGTGTCGTCACCGCAATGACGTGTGGCAGGAATGGGAAGCAAGGGTGAGAAGGTTGGGCGGGGGGTCCCTCCCCCTCGCCCTTATAGGGAGCCACCGAGCGGGCTATTGGTCTATGTTGCTTCGTACACACCACATTGGCGGAAGACTAACAGGAGAAATAGTGACCCCGCACCACGCGCAAGCTTTAAGGCGATACGGGATCGACACCAAGGCGATGTGGGAAGCGGGAGCGTTCGACGCCCGCTGCTTTCCATGTGTCACGCGCGTGTCTTCGGCGGGGAAGGCCCGCGTTACTCTATTCCCCACTGCGAGACAAAATGCACTCATACGTGCGTCGTTGGGCCCGAGAGCCTGGGGAAGCCTTGGGGCGCCAGTTGTGGCCTCGTTGTGAAGACTGCAGCCTCGGATCGGCCCATCACTATGCCTCGCGAATGTATCGGCCTCGCGAGGCTCATGCCACCGGCTGACACCAAAGATTTCAAGGCGCCCCTGATGACCCACAAGTATAGGAGATCTATCGTAGTCCTTTCGATAAGTAAGAGTGTCGAACCCAACGAGGAGCGGAAGGATCTGACAAGAGGTTTTCAGCAAGGTAATATCTGCAAGCACTGAAATTATCGGTAACAAGTGGTTGTGTGGTGACATGATTCGTAGCAAGCAACAAGTAACAAAAGTAACAACGGTGCAGCAAAGTGGACCAATCCCTTTTGTAGAAAGGGACAAGCCCGGACAAAGTCTTATAGGAGGGAAAACGCTCCCGAGGACACATGGGAATTTCTGTCATGCTAGTTTTCATCATGTTCATATGATTCGCGTTCGTTACTTTGATAGTTTGATATGTGGGTGGACCGGCGCTTGGGTACTGCCCTTACTTGGACAAGCGTCCCACTTATGATTAACCCCTCTTGCAAGCATCCGCAACTACGAAAGAAGAATTAAGACAAAGTCTAACCATAGCATTAAACTAGTGGATCCAAATCAGCCCCTTACGAAGCAACGCATAAACTAGGGTTTAATCTTCTGTCACTCTAGCAACCCATCATCTACTTACTACTTCCCAATGCCTTCCTCTATGCCCAAATAGGGGTGAAGTGTTATGTAGTCGACGTTCACATAACACCACTAGAGGAAAAACAACATACAACACATCAAAATATCGAACGAATACCAAATTCACATGACTACTATTAGCATGACTTATCCCATGTCCTCAGGAACAAAAGTAACTACTCACAAAGCATAATCATATTCATGACCAGAGAGGTAATGAGTAGCATCAAGAATCTGAACATAAACTCTTCCACCAAGTAATCCAACTAGCATCAACTACAAAGAGTAATTAACACTACTAGCAACCTTACAAGTACCAATAGGAGTCGCTTGACGGAGATTGGTTACAAGAGATGAACTAGTCTTTGGAGATGAGATGGTGCTGATGAAGATGTTGATGGTGACGAGTCCCCTCTGATGAGAGGAGTGTTGGTGATTATGATGGCAATGATTTCCCCCTCCGGGAGGGAAGTTTCCCCGGGAGGATCGTCCTGCCGGAGCTCTAGATTGGTTCTGCTCAAGTTCTGCCTCGTGGCGGCGGTGAATGCTCTGAAAAGCCTCGTCCTGATTTTTTCGGAACGAAACCCTTCATATAGCAGAAGCGGGGAGCCAGTAGGCCAGCAGGGAGCCCACAAGCCCCCTAGGCACGACCAGGGGGGTGGCCGCGCCTACCAGGCTTGTGGCCCCCTGGTTGCGCTCCTCTGGCAGTTCTTCGACCCAGTATTTTTTATATATTCTTAAAAAGATCCACGTTGATTTTCACGGCTTTTGGAGTTGTGCAGAATAGGCATCTCAAACTTCCTCCTTTTTCAGGCCAGAATTCCAGCTGCCGGCATTCTCCCTCTTCATGTAAACCTTGAAAAATAAGAGAGAAAAGGCATAATTAGTGTACCGTGAAGTGAAATAACAGCCCAAAAAGCAATAAATATCAACATGAAAGCATGATGCAAAATGGACGTATCAACTCCCCCAAGCTTAGACCTCACTTGTCCTCAAGCGAAAGCCGAGCTCAATAAATATGCCCACATGTTTAGGGAGAGAGGTGTCGACAAAACAAGATACGAACATACATGCATCATGATCATGATGAGAACACCAATACCAACATATAATCTCTAATGCTAAAGTGACAATTCCTTCACAAGATAAAGTATGGATCAAGAACCTTACCGAGAATTAGCAACCGATAGCCTTTAGTCATTGAAGCAATTGCAATTTATCACAACATCACAAAGAGTCAAATAAGAGCTTGTAAAGAAAATCCACATACTCAATCATCCTTTCGTTCTCTACAATTGCTACAACTCACGTGGTACTCATGAGATCAATATTCAGCTGAACACAGAGAAAGATAGGGGCTTATAGTTTTGCCTCCCAACTGCTTACCTCAAGGGTAATGTCAACAATAATAATTCATGAGTGCTTACCTCCAAGTTGACATATGAATATAGATCTTTCCCTAGCATATGATGTTAGCCAAGATAAAGGCGAAATAGGGAATTGGTGAAGACCACCATGACTCTTTCAAGGGCAAAAAGTAAAGGTACAAGATAGGCCCTTCGCAGACGGAAGCAGAGGATGTCATGCGCTTTTGAGGTTTGGATGTGTGTCCTCTTAGTGCGGAGGAACGTCACTTTATATTGCCTCCTGTGATAAAGAACTTTATTATGCATTATGTCGCTTTTATGTCTTCCTCATCACAGGTTCGTACAAAGCTTATTTTCCACACATAATAAATCATACATATTAGGTAGCAATTTTTATTGCTTGCACCGATGACAACTTACTTGAGGGATCTTATTCAATCCATAGGTAGGTATGGTGGGCTCTCATGGCAAAAGTGGGTTGAAGGTTTATGGATGCACAAGTAGTCTCTCTACTTGGTGCGGGAGTTTTGGCTAATATGAGGTGGAAGCAATCGTCACATGCTAAGGGATCTCTAATCATATAACATTGTTCGGAACCAAGCAAACACAATTCATTATGTTGTCTTCCTTGTCCAACATCTACTTCTAAGAATGCAATAGTTTAGTGAGTGTTCACAATCATAAATGGTGTCAAAGATGATATATTTATATGTGAACCTCTCCTTCTTTATCACTTCCTATTAATTGCAACAATGACCAAGGTCTACATTTGTCTACCGTCAACAAGTTTCAATCAACATTATTTTTATATGTGAAGCCATCACTTCCCATAAGATCATTACATGATCTTTCATGATTTTGTTCTTTTCTCACTCTTTTGATCATGGCAAGAGGCAAAGCCCTTCAACTAAGACACTCTTATATTGCTCACTAGATCGAATACATCGGGGGTAACACAAAGCAAAACTCAAGACTAAAACACTAAGACTTTTAATCTACAATAGAAAGAGAAAACTAAAAAGGAACAAACTAAAACAAAGGTAAAGGCAAAATATGTGATGGTGATACGATACGGGGGCAACTCCCCCAAGCTTGGCACAAGCCAAGGGGATTGCCCATACCCATGCTTAGTTGTCTTCCTTTGGAGGTGATGGTGGTGGAGTTGTTGCAATATGGGTTTGATCCTCCGTCTTCCAAGGCATAGGTGCTCCATCATGGAAAGATGAACGAGTCTCCGGAATCCTCAAATCTGCAACCAACCGTATTGATTTAAATCTATACTCATACTCACAGTTTTGGTTTTGCAGGTCATAGATCTGGGCCTGGAGGTGATCAATCCTGTCATAGAGCCTGGAGAGGTGCTTCCCAATGTCATTGGCATCGATCCTATGCTTGCTGGTGAACTCCGTGATCATCATGTGGTTGGCGTTGAGTCAATGCTCCACCATCCCTTGGCACTTGAAGACCTGTTGCTCCATTGCTTCGAGCCTCGCCTCCAAGCTTCCGGTCTTCTTGGGCCCCTCAACATCACGGATGTGCAACATCCCCTCATGCATCTCGATAGATTGAGGGTGTTGCAGCACTCCCGTGAGGTAGGGATTGATGACCTTCTCGAAGATCTTGTCCTTTGGAGCTTTTGGGGACGTCATAGCAATCTAGATCTGCAACAGAAACAGGCTCGAAACGAAAACAGAGGAAATCTACGTGATACGAGGGTCGGACCTTACGGGAGAATATATAATGATTTTTTCCAGACCAGAAGGAGTACTCCGCACGAAAACGGAGTCCGGGAGGCACACGAGGTGGCCATAAGCCCCCCAGGCGCGGCAAGGGGGTGGGCCCACGCTTGGCAGGCTTGTCGCCTCCTCGCGTGGTTTCTGGACTACTTCCAATTTTTCTATTTTTTCAAATATTCCAAAACGGAGAAAAAATCCTACTGGAAAAGTTTTGGAGTCTATTTTCTTACCGAAACACATACCTCTTCATTTTCAGAGTCTTAAACAGGCTGATAAATATCCCTTAGGTATTCCTCCGGAGTTATGGTATTGATAATATTGCTTTCAACATTTATGGGAGTACCTGAGATATAATGCTTGATTCTCTGCCCATTTACCACTCTTGATGGCACCGGAACGATATACTTTCTCAACAGTATAGGGACCTTCCCATTTAGAGAGGAGCTTGCCTGCAAAAAATCTTAAACGAGAATTATATAGCAAGACATAATCACCTACATTGAACTCACGTTTTTGTATCCTTTTATCATGCCACCTCTTAACCTTTTCTTTGAACAACTTGGCATTCTCATATGCCTGAGTTCTCCATTCATCAAGCGAGCTAATGTCAAATAACCTCTTCTCACCAGCAAGTTTGAAATCAAAGTTGAGCTCTTTGATTGCCCAATAAGCTTTATGCTCTAGCTCAAGAGGCAAATGACATGCTTTACCGTACACCATTTTGTATGGTGACATGCCCATGGGATTCTTATAGGCAGTTCTATAAGCCCAAAGTGCATCATCGAGCTTCTTACACCAATTCTTTCTAGACCTATTGACAGTCTTTTGCAGAATTAGCTTAATCTCTCTATTGCTTAGCTCTACTTGACCACTAGACTGAGGGTGATAGGGGGACGCAATTCTACGGTTGACATCGTACTTAGCAAGCGTCTTACGGAAATCACCATGAATGAAATGTGAACCACCGTCGATCATTAGATATCTAGGGACTCCAAACCTAGGGAAAATAACTTCTTTAAGCATCCTGATAGAAGTGTTGTGATCAGCACTACTAGTGGGGATAACTTCTACCCACTTAGTGACGTAATCAACAACAACTAGGATATGAGTATACCCGTTGGATTTTGGAAAAGGTACCATATAATCAAAGCCCCAAACATCAAATGGTTCAATGACAAGTGAATAGTTCATAGGCATTTCCTAACGTTTACCGATATTACCTACTCTTTGACATTCGTCACAAGACAAGACAAACTTACGGGCATCCTTGAAGAGAGTGGGCCAATAGAAACCTGATTGCAATACCTTGTGTGCAGTTCTATCTCTCGCATGGTGTCCTCCGTAGGCCTCGGAGTGACACTTCTGTAGGATCTTTCCCTGTTCATGTTCAGGTACACAACGTCTAATAACACCATCTACTCCTTCCTTATAAAGGTGAGGATCATCCCAAAAGTAATGTCTCAAGTCAAACAAGAATTTCTTCTTTTGCTGGTATGTGAAACTAGGTGGTATATATTTGGCAACGATATAGTTTGCATAATCAGCATACCACGGTGCACTACGTGAAGTACTGATGACATTCAATTGCTCACCGTGAAATCTATCATCAATAGGTTGTGGGTCATCAAGAACGTTCTCTAACCTAGACAAGTTATCTGCTACGGGGTTATCGACACCCTTCCTGTCGACAACGTGCAAATCAAATTCTTGTAGCAAGAGAACCCATCTGATAAGTCTAGGTTTAGCATCCTTCTTCTCCATGAGGTACTTAATAGCAGCGTGATCACTGTGAATAGTGACTTTGGAATCAACTATGTAGGACCTGAACTTTTCACATGCAAACACGACTGCTAAAAACTCCTTTTCCATAGTAGCATAGTTTCTTTGGGCACTGTCTAGAATTTTACTAGCATAGCGAATAACATACAACTTCTTATCAACTCTTTTCCCTAGGACAGCACCAACAGCATAATCACTAGCATCACACATGATTTCAAAAGGTAAGTTCCAATCAGGTGGTTGTACAATAGGTGAGTTATCAAGGCCTTCGTAAGTATATCAAAGGCTTCCTCACAATCATCGTCAAAAACAAAAGGAATATCCTTTTGCAAGAGATTGGTAAGAGGCCTAGAAATCTTAGAGAAGTCTTTAATGAACCTTCTATAGGAACCAACATGACCAAGGAAACTTCTTATACCCTTGATATCTATGGGGTATGGCATTTTCTCGATTGCATCAACCTTAGCCTTATCGACTTCAATACCTCTTTCAGAAATTTTATGTCCTAAGACGATACCTTCATTAACCATAAAGTGGCACTTTTCCCAATTCCAGACAAGATTGGTGTCTTCACATCTCTGCAAGACTCGATCAAGGTTGCTGAGGCAATCATCAAAGGAAGACCCGTAAACCGAGAATTCATCCATGAAAACCTCAACAATCTTTTCACAAAAGTCAGAGAATATAGCCATCATACACCTTTGAAAGGTGGCAGGTGCATTACATAAGCCAAAAGGCATACGTCTATAAGCAAAGGTACCGAAAGGGCAGGTGAAAGTGGTTTTCTCCTAATCAGATTGTGCAACTCGTATTTGGGAGAAACCAGAATAACCGTCTAGAAAGCAGAAGTGTGTGTGTTTAGACAGTCTTTCTAGCATTTGGTCAATAAAAGGCAAAGGGTAATGATCTTTCCTAGTGGCTTTATTCAATTTCCTAAAATCGATCACCATCCTATAGCCAGTAATAATCCTCTGTGGGATCAATTCATCCTTATCATTAGGGACAACGGTAATGCCTCCCTTCTTAGGGACACAATGCACCGGACTCACCCAATCACTATGAGCAACAGGATAGATAATACCTGCTTCCAGGAGCTTTAGTATTTCTTTTCACACTACTTCTTTCATCTTAGGATTTAATCTCCTTTGATGATCAGCAACTGGTTTAGAATCAGGATTAGTTTTAATCTTGTGCTAGCATAGAGTGGGACTAATGCCCTTAAGATCATCAAGAGTATATCCAATAGCAGCACGGTGCTTCCTCAGAGTTTTTAATAACTTCTTTTCTTCATGCTCTGAGAGGCTAGCACTAATAATAACAGGATATATCTCTTTTTCATCAAGATAAGCATACTTAAGAGTATGAGGCAACTGTTTAAGCTCGAACACAGGATCACCTTTTGGTGGGGGTGGATCCCCAAGCAGTTCAACATGCAAATTATTCTTAAGGATAGGATATTGTTCTAAGACAACCCTATCTATCTCATCCCTTTCATCCATATGCATATCATTTTCATGCTCAAGCAAGTATTGATCTAAAGGATGAGTAGGAGGCACGGCAATAGAATCTAAGGCAATAGTTTCATCCTTACTAGGCAACTCTTTTTCATGAGGTTGTCTACCAAACTTGGAGAAATTGAACTCGTGTGACACGCCTTCAAAGCCAACAATGACAGTTTGCTTCTCACGGTCAATATGAGCATTGACAGTATTGAGGAAAGGTCTGCCAAATATGATGGGACAAAGCTATCTTGGGTGGTAGCAAGAACGAGGAAATCCGCGGGATATTTCGTTTTGCCACACAAGACTTCAACATCCCTAACAATTCCCACATGGCGGATAGTATCTCTATTGGCAAGCTGAATAGTGACATCAATAGGCTCTATCTCAACAGGTGCAATCTCGTCTTTAATTTCATCATATAAGGATTGAGTATTGCACTAACACTAGCACCCACGTCACATAAACCATGATAGCAATGATCTCCTATCTTAACAGAAATAACAGGCGTGCCAACAACATGCCTATGTTTATCTCTAGCGTGAGGTTTAGCAATTCTACCAGTATCTTCACACAAGTGAATATTATGTCCCTCAACATCATCAGACAGGAGATCTTTGATAATAGCAATGCTAGGTTCGACTCTAATTTGCTCAGGGTGTGTAGGTGTTCTAATGTAGCCTCTACGTATCACAGTTGAAGCTTTAGAATGATCCTTTATCCTAACAGGGAAAGGTGGTTTCTCAATGTAAGCAATGGAACAATAGGATCATTATAGGCAATGACTTTCTCTTCAACTGGATTGGGTTTAACTACATTGACTTCTAAAGGAGGATGATATTTAAACCACTTCTCTTTGGGGAGATCAATATGAGCAGCAAATGATTCACACAATGAAGCTACGATCTCAGAGTCAAGTCCATACTTAGCGCTAAAATCACTAAAGGTATTTGTTTCAACAAAGGATTTAACGCAATCAAACTTGAAATTCATACCTGACTCTTTACCTTCATCAAGCTCCCAATCTTCAGAGTTGTGTTTAATTTCCTCCAATAAATTCCATCTGAAGTCAATATCTCTCTTCATAAAAGAACCGGTACAAGAAGTGTCAAGCATGGTGCGATCATCATGAGAAAGCCGATCATAGAAGTTCTGAATGATAATTTCTCTCGAAAGCTCAAGGTTGGGGCATGAATATAACATTGATTTAAGCCTACCCCAAGCTTGAGCGGTGCTTTCTCTGTCACGAGGCCAAAAATTATAAATATAATTCCGATCACGATGTACTAGATGCATAGGATAAAACTTTTGATGAAATTCTAATTTCAACCGATTGTAGTTCCATGATCCAGTATCATCACATAGCCCATACCATGTCAACGCCTTATCCCTCAAAGATAAGGGAAAGACCTTCTTCTTGACCTCATCCTCGGGAAACCTACAAGCTTAAATAAACCAAAAACTTCATCTACATAGATTAGATGCAAGTCTGGATGTGATGTTCCATCTCGTGTAAAAGGATTAGCTAGCAGTTTCTCAAGCATACCGAAGGAAATTCAAAGCAAATATTTTCAGTAGGTGCAGCAGGTTGAGGAGCAACTCTTTGTGCTTCCGTTCGAGGTGAAGATACCCCGAACAAGCCCCTCAAAGGATTAGTTTCCATAGTGACAAGTGACAATAAATTTCAGCACACTATATGAATGTTTCCTTACCAAGTTCCACTTACCAAAGGCGCTTCACTCCCCGGCAACGGCGCCAGAAAAGAGTCTTGATGAACCACAAGTATAGGGGATCTATCGTAGTCCTTTCGATAAGTAAGAGTGTCGAACCCAACGAGGAGCAGAAGGATCTGACGAGTTGTTTTCAGCAAGGTAATATCTGCAGGCACTGAAATTATCGGTAACAAGTGGTTGTGTGGTGCGATGATTCGTAGCAAGCAACAAGTAAAAAAGTAACAACGGTGCAGCAAAGTGGCCCAATCCCTTTTGTAGCAAGGGACAAGCCCGGACAAAGTATTATAGGAGGAAAAGCGCTCTCGAGGACACACGGGAATTTCTGTCATGCTAGTTTTCATCATGTTCATATGATTCGCGTTCGTTACTTTGATAGTTTGATATGTGGGTGGACCGGCGCTTGGGTACTGCCCTTACTTGGACAAGCATCCCACTTATGATTAACCCCTCTCGCAAGCATCCGCAACTACGAAAGAAGAATTAAGACAAAGTCTAACCATAGCATTAAACTAGTGGATCCAAATCAGCCCCTTACGAAGCAACACATAAACTATGGTTTAAGCTTCTGTCACTCTAGCAACCCATCATCTACTTACTACTTCCCAATGCCTTCCTCTAGGCCCAAATAATGGTGAAGTGTTATGTAGTCGACATTCACATAACACCACTAGAGGAAAAACAACATACAACACATCAAAATATCGAACGAATACCAAATTCACATGACTACTATTAGCATGACTTATCCCATGTCCTCAGGAACAAAAGTAACTACTCACAAAGCATAATAATATTCATGACCAGAGAGGTAATGAGTAGCATCAAGGATCTGAACATAAACTCTTCCACCAAGTAATCCAACTAGCATCAACTACAAAGAGTAATTACCACTACTAGCAACCTTACAAGTACCAATCGGAGTCGCGAGACGGACATTGGTTACAAGAGATGAACTGGGATTTGGACATGAGATGGTGCTGATGAAGATGTTGATGGTGAAGAGCGATGAGAGGAGTGTTGGTGATGATGATGGCGATGATTTCCCCCTCCGGGAGGGAAGTTTCCCGAGCAGGATCGTCCTGCCGGAGCTCTAGATTGGTTTTGCTCAAGTTCCGCCTCGTGGCGGCGGCGAATCCTCCGAAAAGCCTCCTCCTGATTTTTTTCGGAACGAAACCCTTCATATAGCAGAAGAGGGGAGCTAGTGGGCCAGCAGGGAGCCCACAAGCCCCCTAGGCGCGGCCAGGGGGGTGGCCTAGCCTACCAGGCTTGTGGCCCCCTGGTTGCGCTCCTCTCGCACTTCTTCGGCCCTGTATTTTTTATATATTCCCAAAAAAATCCACGTTGATTTTCACGGCTTTTGGAGTTGCGCAGAATAGGCATATCAAACTTGCTCCTTTTTCAGGCCAGAATTCCAGCTGTCGGCATTCTCCCTCTTCATGTAAACCTTGCAAAATAAGAGAGAAAAGGCATAAGTATTGTACCGTGAAGTGAAATAACAGCCCAAAAAGAAATAAATATCAACATGAAAGCATGATGCAAAATGGAAGTATCAGCCCCCGCGGAGCGGTGGCGAGAGACGCTTCGGGGGTTGCGTGAGAAGGACGACCGAGGCAGCACAGAGCGATAGCCTGGCCATGCAGGGTGTCACACCCTGTGTTTGACTCTCCTGACTAAATTAACCTAGCTAAAAAATTAGAATGAGATAAAAAATATGAGTGCTTGTGATGCTTGATGTAATTGTTGTATGTTTACTTGCTTGCCTGTTGCTTGTGTTTGAATCACAATGTACCTACTCCTCTCCAGACTCACCTCCTTGACCCAAACCCTTGCCTAATGATCATGCTTGGTTCAAGCTTAGCAGCTTGTGTGTTTCCCCGAGGTTCTTGCATAGGAATGCATGTGCAACGTACCTATATCATACTTATGGTGTTTGGGTTTAGTCCTTCCCTCAACCATGGGGTTGACTAGCATGAGTGGTGTGTAGTTGGCTTATGTGAGATGGTATCTTTGGTGAAATAGGGTGATTTTGTCCAGAGCTAGAGGTCAGACTGTTGGCATCTAAGGAATGTGCTTAGGGATAAGATGATAGATGTTCACTCATATCCTAAGTCCCTTGAAGTCCCAAAGCTTCACCGAGCCATAAGATGGTCGGGTTATGACCATAGGAAACGGCTCTAAGTCGTTAGACTATGGCCAATACTCTGCCCCGACCACCACCAATCATGTCTATGAGGAACATGGACATGAAGGACTAGATTATGTTGGACCACAAACCCCTCGTCCAGTGACCGCCCATAGCAAGTCCCCGCTCCTCTCACCCATCTCATGGGCAATGTGCTCATGTGATGCCTGGGGGAGTATGTTGTTATCCTCACGAATGACATACTTGTTCACCCGATAATATGAGGAACACCTTAGTCCTGTTTGGACAAGCCCCAGGAACATTGACCGCTATGCCTCTCAAGATCAAGGTGTTATCTCGAGACGATGGGATCCTAGACACAATCTCAAAGCAATAGAAGTCAATCCTTCCCAACACAAGGCGAAGAACCATAGTGGTTTGGGAAACCACGATGATGAAGAAGAAGCAGTAGTAGTCAACCACCGCTCATGCGCCGGCTACATCAACGCTGTCAAGAAGCCTGCGAGGACGCACTTCAACGCTCTCGAGCGTACAGACCACCTACAATGGTAGATCGCCTGCCTTGAGAGGGTCTAGGACTTCCCCGTCGGCGGGCAACCACATGAAGACCTTGACCCTTATGTTCTGACCCGAAACATCTAGGTGTCACTAACCAATGTGCGCAACCCCAAGACCAGCACCCAGACACGCTACCTTACCACGTATTCCAACCTTGGGATACACGTGTAAGCCAGAACCTTGCAGGAACTTAGTTCACCGAGCCCTTGACCCTCAGTCAAGCCTAACTTATTGCCAGAACCCCGCTCATGATCAGGCAAGGATGAGCGGAGCATTCTAAACTGTATCATCAAGCACTTCAAGACCCACCAGAGCAACCACATAGAAGAACAAGCAACATGGGGAGGTGAATACTGCCACTGGCTTAAAATTCTATATCTCTCCAACGCCTAGCCTACAAATCTCGAGGACGAGATTTTCTTAAGGGGGTAAGGTTTATCACACCCTGTGTTTGACTCTGCTGACTAGATTAACCTAGCTAAAAAATTAGGACGAGTTAATTTTTTTTATGAGTGCTTGTGATGCTTGATGTGATTGTTGTCTGGTTGCTTGCTTGCCTGTTGCTTGTTTTTGAATCACAATGTTCCTACTCCTCTCCAAACTAACCTCCTTGACCCAAAGCCTTGCCTAATGATCATGCCATGTGTATAGGACCAAAATATATTTTTACCAAACATTATTTTGACCAAAAAGCATTTCCTTGATTTAAGTTTCAAAAACCCCTGAGTTGGGATTTGTACAAGTCCTCAAATTAGGGAGGTTATTTTGCAGCAAATATTTTATTTAAATCCATTATAAAAATGGCTTCCCAAAACCACAATATTATTATTTTAAAAGTCATTTTACTATTTTATTTAAATACCTTTCTCTCAGGCCAGAAATGGTCCCTTATGAAGGAAAGTTACTTTTATTGCTTTCAAATTATTTGAGTAAATTTAGGGAAACTCAGTGGACATATATATTCCATATATAAGAGTTACAACACATGGTCATGTTCAAAATATTAGGCAAAACCCTTCCTGCTTATTTCAAGATTTTGTAATATTTTTGTAAGAAATATTCTCAATAAACTCGAGTAAAATTCTAGATTGTCACACATGATATATGTGATGATCTTGCCAAGTTTCATCTCAATCCAAGTTGATTCGGTTCATCTAAATATTCCAAAACCCTATGTGTCCAGATCCAAATATGAGCAACTCTACATTGCCAAGTGTCTCCAACTATGCTCCAATTTGGTGGACATGTTCTGATACTCCAATAATGCATCCACACCAAGTGGTGCATCAAGGAGAATAGATGAACTTGTCCCAAACCCCTCAAAACCATCTTTGTTGAATTTTAGACTTGGTAAACTTTACATTATAAAGTTTCTCCAATTGATCCCAAACTTTTTGGGCATGCTATTATGCTCAAATAATGCCACCACAGCAAGTTGTGGATTTGTGGGAATTGATTTGCATGGTTTTATATGCAGAAAGCCATTTCGGCCCATTTCTTAGGTTTTTCAAGTCTACATTGGAAACTTTCTCCACCAAATCCCAAATTTGGTGTCCGAGCTTATTTTCAACTATTTTGTGATCCTGTTAAGTTTCATAGCAAATGGAGTCCATTTGCTAGCCCTAACATCCATCAAACATCTTGTGCCCAATTACCAAAATTGCTACTTTCGCCCCTTCCACTAATCTCCTTGAGCTTAAACTTTTACCACAACTCTCTCTAGTCCCCTTTTACCTCGAGTAACCTTACCATGGCCACTGGTCAATTATTGGAGGGTGACTCCATCTATCTACCTCACATTTTTACCTTGGCAGCACTATTTTACCCCTCCTGCTATACTTCTGCTTAAGCAAATGCACCCACCTCCTTCCTGAGAGACTCTAGCATGCTAATGCATCATTCCAAACCAAAGTATGGCATGCTCATGTGGGAAATATGAGCAGCCCTTCTGAAACTTGTTTTTGGCAGAAATATGGCTTTGAACTGCAAGTACTAACCAAACACCCCCTCTTGATCTGAAACATTGCATTAGTGTAGTCCTTCCATACCAAATACTGCTAGACAAGGTTTTGTTTCACAAGCCCTCGAGTAAGTTCCCTCATTACTAGCCCTAAGTTTTTTGCTGCAAACTAAACCGCGGTCAAAAACTAGCCTAATAAGCCCCATATGCAACCGAACTTCTAAGTCACCTTCCTGCATGCGTGCCTTGTGTGTAGGACATGTTTGACTGGTCATATTTCCACTGTGGGCAGGTGTGACCGTGGTGACCACCTCCCTGGCCTGCAAAACTGGCTCTCTGCACCTTGGCTTTGCCCAGTAGCTCGGGTCAGGCCACAGCTGCGTGTCCCAGCGCGTCGCAGAGCATCCCTTGATCGTCAACGTCCCTCCCCAATGCTAGGGTGCAGCCAAAGGCGCTAGGCACATGCGTGGCCATCGTGTCTAGAGCATTGCAGCGCACCCGAGATTCCCCTCGGTCGCCCCTCCATATATAGCCTCCCTTGAGCCCCTCTCGGCCACTTCACCCCCTCTCCACCTCCAGCAAGCCTCAGTAACCAACAATTTTTCCTCTAGAGCTCTCCACCATGGCAATGGCCGGAGCCCTCCCGTCGGTCATCTCCAAAAATTCGTGCATTCCCCGGGTTCCCCCTCTCTCTTGAGTCTCCCCGGAGCACCCCAGCGCCCCTGTCGGCTCCCGTGTGCTCTTCCCTCTTCCTTCCATCGTCGGAGCACCACACCCGCTGCCACTCATCAGCTAGCCGCCGTGACCATGGTCCCCGCTCACCCTGGCGCTCCCATGCCGGAAATGGGCACCCAGGCGCACGCAGTTCTTCGGCTCGAGCGTGCAGGTGGTCGGAGTGTCGCGAGAGGCGGCCTGATCCATCGGATTGGCGTCGGCGTTCGCGTGGCCTTGCCTCCCCTGCCCTCCCTATTCAGGCGGGAGGTAGGGACGAGCCTGACCAACGGGGCCCGCCTACCAGCGACCCAGCGGTGGGGCCCACCCCGGATAAGTGACCACGCCCCTAGGTGTGTGCGTGTCCCCCGCATGGGAGACGGACTCTGGGTAGTACGCCTCCTGCGTGGCCTTCCCCGCTCGCTAGGCCGAGCCAATGGGCCGGCCCACCTCCTCCCCAACGCGAGTGGGTGCAGGTTAGCCCCTCTGGTTGAAACCCCCTTCTCATTTTTCTTCTACTAGAAAAATTCAAAACTCCACATTTATTTCATTTTAGCTCCAAATTAGGTGATACAAGTTTATGTAGATTCCAAAAATCAAGGTCCACCCAGATATGTGCTTTGCACATTTTTCGAGAGATTCTTTCTCCAATGTTTTAATTAAAATCCCAACCTTGAATATTCAAACAGCACCTTGCAAAAATCCTAGAGCACTCAAATCAACTCCAAATAGAGTGATTCCAATTTCCATAGGCATATAAAATCATGTCCTAATTTTCTAGCCTTAGTCAACATTTTTCTCTGTCATGTTTCTGTTGCATCTAATAGATAGCCCCTTTTTGCTATTTATTCCATATTGTAAAGTCCATAGAAAATTCATACCAACTCCAAATCCAGTGAAACCACTTCCTAAATATTTCTAAATTCATGCTCCGCTAAATGAGTGCCTCCACTCATTTTTAGCAGAATGTTTTCTTTAGACTTCTTAAAGGATCACCTATTCCTCCTTTCCTCCATTCAAAAATCTCTGATGATCCAAATCTCCTAGAACAAGATTCAGGTATTTTTCTTATGACTAGAGAGGTCTAAGAAAAATAAAATTCCTACTTTTAAAGCACTTTTGTTTCTGCTTGTTGTGTGGCTTACTATGGTTGTTTCCAATGATAGTTGACGGAATAGACGAAGTACTCGGAATTGGACCGGAAGATCTCGAACACCCCGGAGACCTATTAGAGCATGGTAAGCAGCCCTTTGACCATGTTTGAGAAAATGTTTTATGCATGACATGTTGATTAGTCTATTCCGATGCATATAGTCATGATTAATTGGTACATCCCGGTATGGCGTTACCGATGGCTCCTCTGGAGCAGTTGCATTTGAGCATGACCTTACCGTGTGTGAAGGTCACGCTAATAAAAGTTGACAAGTAGCTAGTAGTGCTATGCATAGGATGAGCATATGCATGGTGATGGTAACACTAAGGTGATTTCAAAGATTTTCCGAAAACCCCGTCGGGTGCCACTAATGCCTGAGGGTGATGGTGTTGAGCTGGATGACCACTTGAGAAAGAAGTGGTGTACCAGAAAGTTTTTGTATGAGTGGTTTAGAGAATGGGATTAGATTTAAGAATTGCTGACTATCCCAACCTTACATGTGCGACCACGATACCCTTTTATGGGACGAGGCTATGTTGATTACTCTGGTCGTGCTAGCAAAGAGCCTGCATTACTAGTGGCGGGAGTGATATGGTCACTCTCGTGATGGGGTCGTGCCAGGTAGGTATACTATGTCGTTTGTACGTGTTCCGGGCACACCGTTGGTCCCTGCATGGATGATACGGTCTAGAGTTGGTGCTCGTAAGACGTACATCATGTGGGCTTGGTACCAATTGAATGGACTCTTTGTCTAGTGTCATCAGGGGAAAGGCAATGATCGGGTACTTACCTCGGGTATGTTTTATACCGTGAGTCGTGGATGACACGGAAGTTTCCCGGATCTCGTGGGTACAGCGTACGACCTCTACAGAGTGTAAAACTATTCGAATAGTCGTGTCCATGGTCAAGGACAGCTCGGTAATCCTGCTTAGACTACGTCGAGTTGTTTCCGCATAACCCAAGTGTGTGTATGTATAAAGGTATTACATGAGAAAGTGAATACATGGGTCAAGTCTGGTGACTTGGCATGGAGGGTGAACATGAGGTGTTCAGCCCTCAAAATATTTATGTGGACATTTGTAACATGTTCTTATGGTTGCTATTTACCTAGTCATGCATGACCATCTAAACACTTGACCATGTTTATGGATTAGTAAAGAAAAACCTGCTTTCCGCTAAAGCTGCATACTTGTGATATATCATGTTTCATTATTGCCTTGTTCCACATCATGGGTTGCTTGCGAGTACATTCAAAGTACTCATTGGCTTGCCACTAGTTATTTCATTGACCAGGTCAAAGAGAGCATGAGATAGTGAAGAGTACTTTGGTGACGTTCCTGCGAGCTAGGACGCTTCGCAGTCAGAATGCATGTAGGTCAAGGCTGATGGCATGGGTTCACGCTTTCGACCAATATTTCCGCTATTGGTCCAGTTTGGTGTGTTGGCCTTCAAGGCCCTATATATGTAAGACTTGACCGCAATGGTCATTATTTGTATCAATGGTATGTATGGATGTAAGACTCTTGCCATTCAGTTTTTGTGTGTTCAGTGAGTATTGATCTCTAGGATCACTGAGCATGTTCATTCGGTGATCACAACTCGTAAGTCGGGGTCCCCACACAAGGACAAGTACTAAGGAGCTCTCGGGGGCTACCCTCCGAGGCCTCGTTGCCCAGTGGAAAAGGGTTGCTAAGGCGCGGCGCCACTGGGACTTTCGGCAGGGACTAAGAAAATGCGCGAGGGGCGCCGGAAGGCCTTGCGAGAGGGGCAGGGGCACGTCAAGCATGACAGACAGGAATTGTAAAAAACAAAAGTATATTACACATCTGATGACGAGTTGATGGATATACTTCTCGCCCCTCATTGGTTACCCCAAGTGGAAGGTGGAGATGTAGTCAGCAGCAGATCTCCCTTACACGGGGTCTGTAAGGTTTATCGAACCAGGAGGACTCCGAGGATCAACAAGTAGGTGTCCGCTGCTCTGGTGCTAGCAGAAGACGTGGACCTACACACAACAAATAAATTTGCTCCCAACGAGTACAGAGAGGTTGTCAATCTCTCCAGCCTTGTAGTTTGCAAAGGATCAAAACACAAGCGGAAATAGTGATAGTGATTGCAACGGAAAGTAAATAAAAGCAGTAAATGATGGAGGTGTAAGCAATGGTGGTAATATGGACCGGAGTCACATGATGTTCACTAGTGATGTCTCTCTCCCAAAAGATGATAAACAACTATGCGTGGGTAAACAAATTACAGCTGGGCAATTGACAGAATTATAAACGCACCGCAATGCTAATCATGCTACTAGAAAGTTAGAGGCTCAAAAGTAATGGGTAGTATGCCAAGACAAGTATACCGTCTATTCATCAACATCTGCTTACTAATCATCCACCTTGAGATATCTATTCAGAACATCTTGCTGGTATTAAGTTGCGAGCCCCACCCAAAGTGAAAACTCAAAGCAACCAACAACTGCATTATTGAACTTTGTGTAAGATAAACAATACTTGCAACCGTGGTCACAAGCACCGTTGTTTTCTCCCTGGTGGCAACATCACATCCCCTAGTCTCATGTTTATGTCACTCAAGCTAGACATCAGGGGGCATGAACCCACAATCATGCATAACGCTCCCTCTTGGAGTTACAATCTACTACTCGGCCAAAGCAATAAAAAGCAACAGAGAGCATGCACGAATCACTAAAGAACATAATATAAAAGGATAACCAAATATATAACTCATCAAAATCTGAACTTAATCTCATAATCCATCGGATCCCAGCAAACCAAGCATCGAAATACCAGGAAAATTACATAGATGCATTGATCATGTAGGGCAGCTCACATGGGCTAATCATTGAAGCACAAGATTAGAGAAAAGACATCACATAGCTACTGGTCATGGACTCATGGTCCAAGGAGGACTACTGACGGCATGTCCGGGAAGCGTCCATGGTGGTGGAGAAGCTCCCGGAGGTCAATCCTCCCTCCGGCAGGGTGCCGGGAAGAGGTCTCCTCGTGCTCCCGATCTTGGGAGCGTTGCGGCGGCGGAACGATGGATAAATTCGCGATTCTGGATCTCCTCCAAGGGTTTCCTATCAAAGAGGTAAATATAGGCCGAAGGAGGGCACCAGAGCAGGTGGGGCCCACCCAGGTGACCTATGGGCGTGGCTAGGGGGTAGGCCGCGCAGGGAGGCCGCCTGGGCAGGCCCCGGCTCCCCCCTGGCCCACCTTTGGTGCTTGGGAAGCTTCAGACACGCTGATTTTTATATATTTTTCTTGGGATTTTTGGGACTCGGTAAATTGGGGTAAAAGTTCCTGCAAAAAAGACATCAGCACACAGAAACTGGTACTCGGTGCACTGAGTTAGTAGGTTAGTCCAAATATGTGTAAAAAGGTATGAAAGTGTAGCAAAACATATAACAATGTCACCCAAAAGATCATGGAACAAGCACAAATTATAGATACATTTGGGACGTATCAACATCCCCAAGCTTAATTCTTGCTCGGCCTCGAGTAGGTAAATGATAACACAAGTAATTTTTGTGGTGACATGCTAATACACATATAAGAAATTCAAAGTAAAGCAAGTAAGATATGCAATTCAAGTCAAGACAATAACAAGCAAGAGTCTATATTTAGTATTGAAAATAGCAAAGTAAGAACATAAAGGTGCAAGAGCTCTCGCTGTCCGTGACTCGAATGTCTCCAAATGGTGTTTGCGTGCAAGAAATGGGAGATGGGTTTAGAGCATAAAAATGTTTTTAAATTGAGAACTCAATCTACTAAAACTTCACACTTGGTCTCCTTCAGGATCTTATTTTGACTCATCCCTAGACCACTAGTCAGGCACAAGTCAAAATGATCTTATCCCTTTCGACTTTGAGCACTCATGCAATGGATGAGCGCAAGCAAGATATGTTGGCACTTAGGATGGCAAAGAGAATAATGATAGGGGAGGGAGACAAACAGGTATGAAAGGCTCACATCAATGAGGACAACCATAGGCGAGAGAAAGCCAAATGATTGATATGATGTGAGGAGTAGGGATTGCCATGCAACGGATGCACATATGAGCTAAGGTAAGCTCTCCAATGGAACTAGTGGGGTTGCATCCAACTTGCTTGCTCATGAAGACCTAGAGCTCATTTGAGGAGGCTCATCATTGGAATATACAAGCCAAGATCTATAGTGTAAGGGTCCCCACATAGTTCTGCATGAATGATAATCTCTATGTAGTACAAATATAACAATGGAGTACGAGTGTGGATCTTTCAAAAGGAATAGTAGTGTTGCCCCCTTCTCTCTTTTCTTTTTCTTTTTTTTCTTTTTTTTTGTGGCCTCTTTGTCTCTTTCTATTTATCTCTCATTTGTCCTCTTTAGGATCTTTTCATTTGTCCTCTTTGGGATCTTTTAATTTGTCCTCTTTGGATCTTTTCCTCACTTAAGGGCAACACTATATGTTTTACAAGAATAAAAATAAGATCTTCACACTTCATAATAAGTACTCACATAAAGACAAATGAAAACTATCATGATGTATGCAAATGTATGCCTATGCCAGTGTAGCAGGATATGCAATGATACTAACGCGTCATGTAGCAATAATAAGGGCAAGGCCCAACTAGCATGCGGCTCCTTGATACATCTCCATCGTATCTATAATTTTTGATTGTTTCATGCCAATATTCTACAACTTTCATATACTTTTGGCAACTTTTTATACTATTTTGGGACTAACATATTGATCCACTCCTAGTGCCAGTTCCTGTTTGTTGCATGTTTTTTGTTTCACAGAATATCCATACCAAACGAAGTCCAAACGCAATAAAAATTTATGGGGATTTTTTTGGAATATTTATGATTTTTGGAAAGAAGAATCAACGCGAGACGGTGCACGGAGTGCCCACAAGCCCACCAGCCGCGGCCAGGGGGTGGGCCCGCGGCTGGCAGGCTTGTGGCCACTCCTTAAGGCGGTTGGTGCCCCTCTTTTTCCGCAAGAAATATAATATCCGGAAGAAAATCATGTTAAAATTTCAGCCCAATCGGAGTTACGGATCTCCGGGAATTTAAGAAACGGTGAAACACAGAATCTGGGAGCGCAGAAACAGAAGGACACAGAGAGAGAGAGATCCAATCTCGGAGGGGCTCTCGCCCCTCCGCCGCCATGGAGACCATGAACCAGAGGGTAAACCCTTATCCCATCTAGGGAGGAGGTCAAGGAAGAAGAATAAGGAGGGGGCTCTCTCCCCCTCTCTCCCGGCGCCGCCGGAACGCCGCCCGGGAAATCATCGTGTGACGGCGATCTACACCAACACCTCCGTCATCTTCACCAACATCTCCATCATCTTCCCCCATCTATATTCAGTGGTTCACTCACCCGCAACCCGTTGTACCCTCTACTTGAACATGGTGCTTTATGCTACATATTATTATCCAATGATGTGTTGCTATCCTATGATGTCTGAGTAGATTATCGTTGTCCTATCGGTGATTGATGAATTGCTATAATTGGTTTAATTTGCTTGTGGTTATGTTGCTGTCCTTTGGTGCCCATCATATGATCGCACGCGTGGATCACACCATAGGGTTAGTTGTATGTTGATAGGACTATGTATTTGCAGGCTAGAGTGACAGAAGCTTCAAACCTAGCATAGAAATTGATGCATATGGGATTGAAGGGGGACCAATATATCTTATTGCTATGGTTGGGTTTTACCTTAATGAACGTTAGTAGCTGCGGACGCTTGCTAATAGTTCCAATCATAAGGGCATAGAATTCCAAGTCAGGGATGACATGCTAGCAGAGGCCTCTCCCACATAATACTTGTTATCGATCTAGTAACGTAGTCAATTGCTTAGGGACAATTCCGCAACTCCTACCACCACTTTTCCACACTCGTTAGACACTCGTATTTGTTTCTTTTTCTAACCAGCCCCTAGTTTTATTTATTTGTTCTTTACTTTCTTGCAAGCCTATCCTATCACTCCTACAAAGTACTTCTAGTTTCATACTTGTTCTAGGTAAAGCGGACGTAAAGTGTGCGTAGAGTTGTATCGGTGGTCGATAGAACTTGAGGGAATATTTGTCCTGCCTTTAGATCCTCGTTGGGTTCGACAATCTTACTTATCGAGAAAGGCTACAATTGATCCCCTATACTTGTGGGTTGTCAAGACCTTTTTCTGGCGCCGTTGCCGGGGAGCAATAGCGTGGGGTGAATATCATCATGTGTGCTTGTTTGCTTTATCACTAAGTAGATTTATTTGCTCTTCTAAGTTGTTCTCTATCTTTAGTTATGGATATGGAACACGAAATACCAAAAAAATTAGGTGTACTTGCTACACATGGAGATGGGGAACCTCCTAAAACCCTGGAGGCTCGTTATGTGGAAAATATTATGCACTTCTTTAATAATCCTGAGAAAGCCCCATTCAATTATATAATGGGATACACGTTGGATCAACGTGAATACTTTAGGGATTATCACTTGACTCAAAAAGGGAAACTTTTATGGGATCAAATCCATTTGTTGAAATGGTATGCTTGGGAACTATGCATGAGATATGGTGTTACATGTTGCTCTAGGATGAAGGCTCCACACCTTCCCTTTTCTTGTGAATTTAATGATCATAGAACCTTGGCTTCTTATGGTAATGGTATATATGATTACTATGATGTGGAGAAAATAGAATAGTTTGTTGCTTTTATGGGTGCTTATGAAATGAGGTTGTGTTTAAAGGGTGTGATGATAATGATGATGCTCCTTACCGATCTGAAAATTTGGCTATATTTCGTTATTGTTATACTAATTATGAATATAATGCCCATATTGAACGATTTAAGGAGAAATTCTATGCTGCCCAGGAAGAGACTATTATTTTGCAGGAAACTATGGAAGAAGAAAATGCTGAAATTGTGAGCTCATTAGATGAAAAAGATGAAGAGGAGAGCGAAGAACAAAAGGAGGAAGAGCGGACTAGCTACCCGTGTCCACCTTCTAATGAGAGTAACTCTTCTACTCATACATTATTTAATTTCCCTTCGTTCTTACCGAAGGATGAATGCTATGATCCCTTGGATTCGTTTGAAATATCCCTTTTTGATGAACTTGATGCATGCTATGCTTGTGGCCATGTTGCCAATATGAATGATGCTTATGAAGATGAGCTAGCTATAGTCCTTTATGTTAAACATGATGATTTTGATGAATATAATATGCATGTGCTTACTGCTCCTACTTGCAGTTATTATGAGAAAGGAACTACATCTCCACCTCTCTATGTTTCCAATACGATAAAATTGCAAGAAACTGCTTATGCTATGTATTGGCCTTTACTTGGTGTGCATGAATTGTTCTTTTATGACATGCCAATGCATAGGAAGAGAGTTAGACTTCGTCATTGCTTGATATATGTTACCTTGTGCTCACTACTAAATTTCAAATCATTGCTAATTAAAATTGGCTTTGATATACCTTGGGATCCGGGTGTATCCATTACTTGAGCACTTTATGCCTAGCTTAATGGCTTTAAAGAAAGCGCTGCCTGGGAGACAACCCGGAAGTTTTAGAGAATCATTTATTTCTATTGAGTGCTTTTATTTAGTTTAAAAACAAAAAATATAGAGAGGGGAACTTAAAACTTTTTCAAAAAGAGAAGCGATTGAAAGGTGATGCATTGCGGAAGTGAGGGTCGACCTTGAACACTTGTGATCATGCTCATGGAAACAATGTAGAATTTTTCATGGAAGTTTCTCACTAATTATACCCTTGTACAATTCCTTTGTGTTTTTAAAAATAATGTGCCAAGTAAAGCCTTTACGATTAGTTTGGGTGATAGTTGTTTGATCACGCTGAGAAAAGACAGAAACTTTCTGCTTTCATATTTATTCTGGGAGAGATTCTGAGTTGATTATTTTTGCTGTTGATTGATATCCAAATTTCCAGACATTCGTAATTTTTCATATTTTTTGAGATATCATAAGTATATGGAATATACAGATTGCTACAGACTGTTCTATTTTGACAGATTCTGTTTTCTATGCATTGTTCTCTTATTTTGATGAATCTATGGGTAGTATCGGGGGGTATGAACCATGGTGAAGTTGGATTACAGTAGATATAATGCTAATATGAATTTAGAATGAGTTCACAACAGTACTTGAAGTGGTGATTTATTTTATTATACTAACGGATCTCACGAAGTTTTGTTGAGTTTTGTGTGATTGAAGTTTTCAAGTTTTGGGTGAGAGCACGATGGATGAAGGAATAAGGAGAGGCAAGAGCCTAAGCTTGGGGATGCCCGAGGCACCCCAAGGTAATATTCAAGGAATACTCAAGCGTCTAAGCTTGGGGATGCCCCAGAAGGCATCCCCTCTTTCGTCTACAATCTATCGGTATATTTACTCGGAGCTATATTTTAATTCGTCACATGATATGTGCAAATGCTTGGAGCGTCTTTTGTGTTTATTTTTCCTTTTTCTTTTATGCACCATGCTGGTATGAGATAGTACTTGGTTGGCTTTATAGATTTCTTCTTGTGCTTCACTTATAACTTTTGAAGTTTGGATTGCCTGTTTCCCTACACATAGAAAACCGCCATTTGTAGAATGCTCTTTTGCTTCACTTATATTTGTTAGAGCGGGCATATCTTTTGTAGAAAGAATTAAACTCTCATGCTTCACTTATACCTATTTAGAGAGTTAATAGGAGTTGGTCATTCACATGGTTAGTCATCAAATCCTACATAAAACTTGTAGATCACTAAATATGATATGTTTTATTCCTTGCAACAGTTTTGCGACATGAATATGTGATATTAGAGTCATGCTAGTGAGTAATTGTGTATTTTTAGAAATACTTGTGTTAGTTTTGTGATTCCCTTAGCATGCACGTATGGTGAACTGTTATGTGATGAAGTCGGAGCATGATTTATTTATTGATTGTCATCCTTTGTGTGGAGGTCAGGATCGCGCGATGGTTAACTCCTACCAACCTTTCCCCTAGGAGCATGCGTGTAGTACCTTGCTTCGATGACTAATAGACTTTTGCAATAAGTATGTGAGTTCTTTATGACTAATGTTGAGTCCATGGATTTTATGCACTCTCACCCTTCCACCATTGCTAGCCTCTCTAGTATCGCGCAACTTTCGTCGGTGCATTACACCCACCATATAGACTCCCTCAAAACAGCCATCATACCTACCTATTATGGCATTTTCATAGCCATTCCGAGATATATTGCCATGCAACTACCACCGTTCCGTCTCATGACATGTGCCACCACTTCCATATTGCCATTGCATGATCGTAAGATAGCTAGCATGATGTTTCCATGGCTTGTCCGTTTTTTGATGTCATTGCTATGCTAGATCATTGTCACGGTACACTACCGAAGGCATTTCATATAGAGTCATCATTGCTCTAAGTATTGAGTTGTAAGTGTGATGATCATTATTAATAGAGCATTGTCCCATGTGAGGAAATAAAAGAGGCCAGCGAAGCCCATTTACAAAAAAGAGGCCAAAGATGCCCACCAAAAAAAAGAAAAAAAAAGAGGCCAAAGAGCCCACAAAAAAATGAGAGAAAAGAGAGAAGGGACAATTGCTACTATCCTCTTTCCACATTTGTGCTTCAAATAGCACTATGATCTTCATGACAGGGAGTCTCCTATGTTGTCACTTCCATATACTAGTGGGAAATTTTCATTATATAACTTGGCTTGTATATTCCAATGATGGGCTTCCTCAAAATTGCCCTAGGTCTTCGTGATCAAGCAAGTTGGGTACACACCCACTAGTTTCTTTTGTGAGCTTTCATACACTTATAAGCTCTAGTGCATCCGTTGCGTGGCAATCCCTACTCACTCACATTGATATCTATTGATGGGCATCTCCATAGCCCGTTGATACGCCTGGTTGATGTGAGACTATCTCCTCCTTTTTTGTCTTCTCCACGACCACCATATTCTATTCCACCTATAGTGCTATGTCCATGGCTCACGCTCATGTATTGTGTGAAAGTTGAAAAGGTTTGAGAACACTAAAGTATGAAACAATTGCTTGGCTAAAACCGGGGTTGTGCATGATTTAAATACGTTGTGTGGGGAAGATAGAGCATAGTGAGACTATATGATTTTGTAGGGATAACTTTCTTTGGCCATGATATTTTGAGAAGACATGATTGTGTTGTTAGTATGCTTGAAATATTATTGTCTTTATGTCAAATGATAGACTATTGCTTCGAATCACTCGTGTTTTAGTATTCATGCCATGATTAGATTATATGATCAAGATTATGCTAGGTAGCATTCCACATCAAAAATTATCTTTTTTTATCATTTACCTAATCGAGGACGAGCGGGAATTAAGCTTGGGGATGCTGATACGTCTCCGGCGTATCTATAATTTTTGATTGTTTCATGCCAATATTCTACAACTTTCATATACTTTTGGCAACTTTTTATACTATTTTTGGGACTAACATATTGATCCAGTGCCCAGTGCCAGTTCCTGTTTGTTGCATGTTTTTTGTTTCACAGAATATCCATACCAAACAAAGTCCAAACGCAATAAAAATTTACGGGGATTTTTTTTTGGAATATTTATGATTTTTTGGAAGAAGAATCAACGCGAGACGGTGCACGGAGTGCCCACAAGCCCACCAGCCGCGGCCAGGGGGTGGGCCCACGGCTGGCAGGCTTGTGGCCACTCCTTAAGGTGGTTGGTGCCCCTCTTTCGCCGCAAGAAATATAATATCCGAAAGAAAATAGTGTTACAATTTCAGCCCAATCGGAGTTACGGATCTCCGAGAATTTAAGAAACGATGAAACGCAGAATCTGGGAGCGCAGAAACAGAAGGACACAGAGAGAGAGATCCAATCTCGGAGGGGCTCTCGCCCCTCCGCCGCCATGGAGACCATGGACCAGACGGGAAACCCTTCTCCCATCTAGGGAGGAGGTCAAGGAAGAAGAAGAAGGAGGGGGCTCTCTCCCCCTCTCTCCCGGCGGCGCCGGAACGCCGCCCGGGACATCATCATGTGACAGCGATCTACACCTACACCTCTGTCATCTTCACCAACATCTCCATCATATTCCCCCATCTATATTCAGCGGTTCACTCTCCCGCAACCTGCTGTACCCTCTACTTGAACATGGTGCTTTATGCTACATATTATTATCCAATGATGTGTTGCTATCCTATGATGTCTGAGTCGATTATCGTTGTCCTATCGGTGATTGATGAATTGCTATGATTGGTTTAATTTGCTTGTGGTTATGTTGATGTCCTTTGGTGCCCATCATATGATCGCGCGCGTGGATCACACCATAGGGTTAGTTGTATGTTGATAGGACTATGTATTGGCACGCTAGAGTGACAGAAGCTTCAAACCTAGCATAGAAATTGATGCATATGGGATTGAAGGGGGGCCAATATATCTTATTGCTATGGTTGGGTTTTACCTTAATGAACGTTAGTAGTTGCGGACGCTTGCTAATAGTTTCAATCATAAGTGCATAGAATTCTAAGTAAGGGATGACATGCTAGCAGAGGCCTCTCCCACACAATACTTGCTATCGATCTAGTAACGTAGTCAATTGCTTAGGGACAATTCCGCAACTCCTACCACCACTTTTCCACACTCGTTAGACACTCGTATTTGTTTCTTTTTCTAACCAGCCCCTAGTTTTATTTACGTGTTTTTTACTTTCTTGCAAGCCTATCCTATCACTCCTAGAAAGTACTTCTAGTTTCATACTTGTTCTAGGTAAAGCGAACGTAGAGTGTGCGTAGAGTTGTATCGGTGGTCGATAGAACTTGAGGGAATATTTGTCCTGCCTTTAGCTCCTCATTGGGTTCGACACTCTTACTTATCGAGAAAGGCTACAATTGATACCCTATACTTGTGGGTTATCACTCCTCGATCAAGCAAAAGCATGTATGACATGAAGATCAAGTCATGAGATGGTGGATGTTGCATGGAAATGTATCTCGGAAAGGTCATGGAATTGCCTTAATAGGTAGGTATGGTGGCTGTTTTCAGGAAAGATATAATGAGGCTTATGATGCCAAAGCATATCATGCCAAGGGTTTGGATGCACCAGCGAAGTTTGCACCAACTCTCAAGATGAGAAAGGGCAATGCACGGTACCGAAGAGGCTAGCAAAATATGGATGGTGGAAGTGCCAACAATCGAATACTCACATTAGTCCGAAGAACTCTTGCACTTATTATCGGTAACTCTCTATCTAGTCATGAGATTCACAAAGAGACAAGCACCCCGAGGAGGAGTGTTTGGGGGTTTGGTTATCCTTGCGCATCCTCGGCCCATGGTAACGTGAGGGTACTCTATATATTCCAACCCCTCCAGAGGTTAGCGATCCATCTAGTAGCTAGAGTTCTCAACTAATTTTTCAGTTTTTGAAAAACACACGGATTTCCCAAAATACGACAACTATCACTAATAGGCTCAAGCTCTTGGCACCAATAGTCCAAACATTACTAAAATCAATACCTCAAAACTATTGCAACTTACTACTATACTTAAATAGCAACATCAATTACCTACTCATGCAAGACACACAACTCAGTGCAACAAGCCAACACTGTAAACAAGATAAGCATCATAACTCAATAGAGTTACAAAAGCAACCTAAATAAAAACTCTTAAAAAGATAAAGCATGAAAAATAAGAGCTAAGCATGACAGCAGCTATGAAATGATAAAGAACACACAAAAAAGGTAAGCATGAAAACCTATGTTGTGTTCTAGGGTGGAGTGGAGCGTGTTTCTCTCCCAAACAAAGAAAGCTAGGTTCCAACTTGTTATGAACAGCAAGAAAAACTAAAACAAACTAAAAATTAAAGAGCGGGACGCTCCAAGCATAGCACATAACATATGAAGTGATAAAAATATAGCATGCAGAAGGACGAACTGATGATTGTTGATAGAGAAGGGGATGCACAGGGGCATCCCCAAGCTTAGACTCTTGAGTCTCCTTGAATATTTCTTGGGGTGCATGGGGGAATCCCCAAGCTTGAGCGCTTGACACTCCTGGATCTTCTTTCATCATCTTACATCGCATACTTGAAAACTCCCTTCATACGAAACTCATCATAAGCTGATTAGAGTGATTAGTGCCCATGATAAAATAATTTATTCTCTACTCGAAATAAATATCTTCATGAAGATATACTGTTTATAAAGATTTTTGCAAAGAAAAAGCAACCTTAAGATTTGCAAAATGATGAAAATGCAAAACGTGGCAGAATCTGGGGAAAACAAATCGACAGGTAGTAAATAATTTTTTCAAAGCACTTATGCAACTCAAATCATAAAAATCAGAACATACGCCAGAAATACAATTATATAGAGCATACTGTAAAAAACTTCAGATCAAAAAGATGATCTGGTAATTTTTTGCGAATTATTCCGTCAAGCAGACAAAATCTGTTTCTGGACAGCATGTCACAACTTTTGAACTTTCTTGCAATCGGAGGCTAAAACTTGGCACAAAGCTTGAAAATAAAGATACCATGATGTTGCTAAAGTAGTAACACACATCAAGACCACTAAAAACTGAAAGTAAAAACTCAAAGTAAAGATAACAAGGGTTTTCTCCCTAGAGCTCTTTCTTTATAGCCATAAAGATAGGCTTAAGATTTTAATGATGCTCTCGTAGGAATAAGAGTTGTAGAACAAAAGAGAGCATCAAGAAGCAAATACCAAGCACATTTAAGTCTAACATGCTTCATATGCATAGGAATATTGCAATAGAATAATTCATTGAAGCACAAAGCAATAAGCATAGGAAGGCAAAACAAGTGCAGCTTCAAAACCTTTGACATAAGGAGGAGAAACTTCTTATTTTTTAGATATTTAGAACCATGTCCCCCCCTCTGTCGGTGCACTAAAGACTGGGGTCTTTAGTGCCCCAGACTTGTGCATGGGCGCGAAGAAACCCTGACATCAGGGCGTGGCAGAGTCTAGACGAGACGCACCCCCAAGGAATCCAAGGCCCCGGCAAGCCTGCCTTGCCGGGAAGACACCCGAGGCCACGTCTGTTTAATGGACGTGATGAACGCACCTAGCACAAGACCCCGGCGAGCCTCCCTCGCCGGGAAGATAATCAAAGCCCCCGGCAAGCTTCCTTGCCGGGACAAAGCGCCAAGGCCCCGGCAAGCACCCTTGCTGGGATGACGTGGCAAGACACTAGAGGGGGGACGCCCTTGCCATAGTGCCCCCCCCCCCCGAGTTCCAGCACATTCCACATGCGCCAGCGGGGCGTCCAGGTGTCGAAACACCTGGACACATGTCTTCCCCAGCACTTAGCTGACATAGACAAGACGTGCATTTAATGCACCTAACATCAGTAGATAGATAAGCACCGCTCTAGGTTCACTGCAACATCTCGTGAGCCTACCATCGAGCACTGTAGGTGACCCCTTTGCCTATAAAAGGAAGCCCTTATCTCATTCACAAGGGGTTAGACTTTTTGGAGATTGGTCAAGAAGACGGTTATCATCACTATAACGAACAACAAAGAAGGCTTAATACGACCAGACGAGCAGGACGTAGGGTTTTACGCGTAAGTGGCTCGAACCTGGGTAAAAAGGCTTGTCGGGTGTTGATCGTTATGTCTGCTCTTGACGTTGTTTTCCTCGCCCTACGATCACAAGGATATCACGTCGATCCCCATCGGTGTCGACCTAGCATCGCTGACACCCTCTCATTATAAATTTCAGTGGCATCATGGATAAACTCAACAATATAACTATCACATAAGGCATTATTTCCATGATCCAAAAGCATAAAAGTATCATTACTCTTCTTATAAGAAAAATATTTCTTATTAGGAATAGTGAGAGTAAAGCAATCATTATCATCATGGTGATCATCAAAGCAAATTTTCTCCTCAAAAGTTGGGGGACTAAAAATATCATGTTCATCAAACCCGTCATCCCCAAGCTTAGAGCTTTCCATGTCATTAGCAATATTGATATTCAAAGAAAGCATACTAATATCATTGCCACCATCATAATTGTTATGCAAATAATAAAGTTCCATAGGTTTTTAAATTTTCTCCTCAAACACTTCATGTCCTAGTTCAAGACAAAGTTTATAAAGCTCTCTCATATTTTTGTTGTTTTCCATTAAGCCTAACTAGTGCAGTCACACAACTTGGTGTTCTCAGTGGAACCCATAGCATCAGCAACAAGCAAGAACAAAGCAACTAATTTTTTTTTTGGTTTTTGGTATAAGACTCTAAAACAAAAACTAGAAAGATAACTAACAATACTAGAAGGAAAAGGTAAAAGATAGTGTGCAACTCCCCTATCTGGAAGAATGGAGTTCCCGACAATGGTGCCAGAAATTTGCTTGATGACGAGTTGATGGATATACTTCTCGCCCCTCATTGGTTACCCCAAGTGGAAGGTGGAGATGTAGTCAGCAGTAGATTTCCCTTACACGGGGACTGTATGGTTTATCGATCCAGGAGGACTCTGAGGATCAACAAGAAGGTGTCCCCTACTCTGGCGCTAGCAGAAGACGTGCACCTGCACACACAACAAATAACTTTGCTCCCAACGAGTACACAGAGGTTGTCAATCTTTTCGGCCTTGTTGTTTGCAAAGGATCAAAACACAAGCGGAAATAGTGATAGTGATTTAAACGGAAAAGTAAATAAAAGCAGTAAATGATGGAGCTGTAAGCAATGGTGGTAATATGGACCGGAGTCACATGATGTTCACTAGTGATGCCTCTCTCCCAAAAGACGATAAACAACTATGCATGGGTAAACAAACTATAGCTGGGCAATTGACAGAATTATAAACGTACCGCAATGCTAATCATGCTACTAGAAAGTTAGAGGCTCAAAAGTAATAGGCGGTACACCAAGGAAAGTAGACTGTTTATTCATCAGCATCTACTTACTAACCATCCACCTTGAGATATATATCCAGAACATCTCGCTGATATTAAGTTGCGAGCCCCACCCAATGTGTAAACTCAAAGCAACGGACAACTGCATTAACGAACTTTGCGTAAGGTAAACAATACTTGCAACCGTGGTCACAAGCACCGTTGTTTTCTCCCTGGTGGCAACAGCACATCCCCTAGTCTCATGTTTCTGTCACTCAAGCTAGACATCAGGGGGCATGAACCCACAATCATGCATAACGCTCCCTCTTGGAGTTACAAACTACTACTCGGCTAAAGTAATAAAAAGCAACGGAGAACATGCATGAATCACTAAAGAACATAATATAAAAGGATAACGAAATATATAACTCATCACAATCGGAACATAATCTCATAATCCATCGGATCCCAGCAAACCAAGCATGGCAATAGCAGGAAAATTACATAGATGCCTTGATCATGTAGGGCAGCTCACAAGGGCTAATCACTGAAGCACAAGATTGGAGAGAAGACATCACATAGCTACTGGTCATGGACTCATGGTGCAAGGAGGACTATTCATGGCACATCCGGAAGCGTCCATGGTGGTGGAGAAGCTCCCAGAGGTCAATCCTCCCTCCGACAGGGTGCCGGGAAGAGGCCTCCTAGTGCTCCCGATCTCGGGAGCACTGCGGCGGCGAAACGATGGAGAAATTCACGATACTGGATCTCCTCGAAGGGTTTCCTATCGGAGAGGTAAATATAGGCCGAAGAAGGGCACCAAAGGAGGTGGGCCCCACCCAGGCGACCTGTGGGCACAGCCAGGGGTAGGCCGCGCAGGGAGGCCGCCTGGGCAGGCCCTGGCTCCCCTCTGGCCCACCTTTGTTGCTCGGGAAGCTTCCATCACGGTGATTTTTATATATTTTTCTCGGGATTTTTGGGACTCGGTAAATTGGGGTAAAAGTCCCTGCAAAAAAGACATCAACAGATAGAAACTGGCACTGGGTGCACTGAGTTAGTAGGTTAATCCAAATATGTGTAAAAAGGTATGAAAGTGTAGCAAAACATATAACAATGTCACCCAAAAGATCATGGAACAAGTAGAAATTATAGATACGTTTGCGACGTATCGACATCTGCTGCCGCACACGGGGCCCTGTGATTTTGAATGCAACAAGAAAAGGGAAGCCTAGGTAGAGGAGACGATGTCTTCATCGTGGCCCTCGAGGGCCCCGACATAGGGGTTGTCGCTCGCTTCGGGGGTCTCCGCCCGGACGAACAGCTCCACGAGGGACTCCACGTGCTCGCGCACCTCGCCCAGGAGGGGGCCCCAGAGGTCCTCGGTCATCAGCCTTGTCACGAGGGGGAGGTCGAATGCAGGATCACAGTGGCGCAAATTCGAGAAGACCCACGTAAGCGTGCCGCCCAAGGGGTCACGCACGCTGGACTCGATATCATCGTCCACCTTGGAGACGCCCGACTCGAGCGCCTCCACACCTTGGTGAAGAACTTGAGGTATCCCTCATCACCATGCGCGTGAGACAGCAGCGGGGCATCCTCGACAAAGCGACGCAGCGCGCCGTTCGCACGAAGGGCAAGCTGCGGGAACTGCTTGATGCGTTGCGCCTCCATCATCCACGCATGTGTCGCGTCATCCTTGGCCACCTGCACGGCGTTGGAGGCTTCTTCAATCTGGGCCCGGAGCGCGTGAAGCTCTTCTTTGGTGCCCTCCTCGCCCCTGAGGGTGTCCTGAAGTCCGGCTTGGGCATCCCACAGCTCGGCCATGAGCGCGCATGTCTCCGCCTCGAGTGCTTCACACCTGAGTTGCACGCGATCCTCCTATCGAGCGAGTTTGCTGCGGTTCGGAGCCACCTCATGCCCGGTGCCTCGAGGGGTAGACATGGCAAGTTGGGTCACGCGCTCCCAGGGTTGGGTCAGCGCCCCGGAGGAGGCTGCGGGTCCCATGGGCCCTCATGAGGCCACGTGAGGAGGAGGCCTCCCCAGAAGGCGGTGCGTGGGATGCCCCAGTGGATTCACACGACGCCTCTAGGGCGCGGGCGCTCTGAAAGTTCCAGCAATCAAGATTCATCACACCAAGCGAGACACACGAGAAGAAGTGATAGCGGTGGTGTACTTACTCATCGTTGGCGGCCCAGCATCCCCATTGTGGGGCCGGCCAAGGCCCTGAAGTCTTCGCGCGTGTTGATGTCTACTACACAACCTTCTTCTTGTAGGCTCGTGTTGGGCCTCCAAGCGTAGAGTTTTGTAGGACAATAGCAAGTTTCCCTCAAGTCGATGACCTAAGGTTTATCAATCCGTGGGAGGCGTAGGATGAAGATGGTTTCTCTCAAGCAACCCTGCAATCAAATAACAAAGAGTCTCTTGTGTCCCCAACACACCCAATACAATGGTAAATTGTATAGGTGCACTAGTTCAGCGAAGAGATGGTGAGACAAGTGTAATATGGATGGTAAATATAGGTTTTTGTAATCTGAAAATATAAAAACAGCAAGGTAACTAATGATAAAAATGCGCACAAACGGTATTGCAATGCTTAGAAACAAGGCCTAGGGTTCATACTTTCGCTAGTGCAAGTTCTCTCAACAATACTAACATATTTGAATCATATATAAATCCCTCACGTGTGACAAAGAGTTCACTCCAAAGTCACAAATAGCGGAGAAAAAACGAAGAAATTATTGTAGGGTACGAAACCACCTCAAAGTTATCTTTTTCGATCAATCTTATGAGCTATCCCTATAAGTGTCACGAACAGCCCTAGAGTTCGTACTAAAATAACACCTTAAGATACACATCAACCAAATCCCTAATGTGACCTTTATACTCCAATGTCACCACAAGTACCCATGGGCTTGATTAAACGATATGCATCACACAATTTCAGATTCTTATGTTCAATCCAGCACAAAGAACTTCAAAGAGTGCCCCAAAGTTTCTACCGGAGAGTCAAGGCAACAAGATGTGCCAACCCCCATGCATAGATTCCAAGGTCATGGAACCCGCAAGTTGACCACCAAAACATACATCAAATGGATCGATAGAACACCCTATTGTCACCACGAATATCCCATCGCAAGACATACATAAGGTGTTCTCCAATCCTTAAAGACTCAATCCAATAAGAAAACTTCAAAGGGAAAACTCAATTCATCACAAGAAGATAGTGAGGGGAAAACTCCATGTGATTCGTCTATATTAATAAAGCTCACGATACATCAAGATCGTGCCATCTCAAGAACACGAAAAAGAGAGAGAGATCAAACACATAGCTACTGGTGCATACCCTCAGCCCCGAGGGTGAAATACTCCCTCCTCGTCATGGAGACCGCCGGGATGATGAAGATGGCCTCCGATGATGGTTTCCCCCTCAGGTAGGGTGCCAGAACGGGCTCCTGATTGGTTTTTCGTGGCTCTGGAGGCTTGCGGCGGAGGAACTCCCGATCTAGGTTTTTTTTTCTGGGGTTTTAGTATTTATAGGAATTTTTGGCGTCGGTATCACGCCAGGAAGGTTCCCGAGAAGGACACAAGCCATAGGGCCACGGCCAGGGGGGTGGACGCGCACGGCAGGCTTGTGACCTCCTGGTCCACTTCGTGGCCCAGCGCTTCGCTCCAGTATTTTTTATATTTTCCAAAAATATTCTCTGTAAATTTTCATCCCATTCCGAGAACTTTTATTTCTGCACAAAAATGACACCATGGTAGTTCTGCTGAAAACATCATCAGTCCGGGTTAGTTCTAATAAAATCATATAAAATTGTTGTAAACATGGCATGAATACTTCATAAACTATAGATACGTTGGAGACATATCACGCGCCTCGTCCCCAGGAACCCCCCCTACCAGTCGCCATGGAACAAGAAGGGGAAGAAAGGAGGCGGCGTTTGCACAAGGATGGAGGAGCGGCACGGGAGCAGGAAGAAGGAAGAAGCGGTGTGGTGGCACGTCCCGGGGGTGGTCGTCTTATAGCCATGATCATGGCACCCGAGGCATTGTGGGAGTAGTGGCGACGTGCGCCACGTGCCGTGGTTGGCCCATGGGCAGTTTCGGCTTGCGTCGCCTCGTACCCCACAGTTGTCTGTCTTCGCAGGAAAAATGGCGTGGATGGATGTCGTCGATCGGGAGCAATGATAGCGGGCGTGGCACACATGCTCTGCCGCTGCCCGCATGGGGCGGTTGCCGAAGCATCGCGGGAAGGAAGGGCTCCACGTCGCGCCGTACGCCACGCATCGAGCCTGTCTTGCTGACTGTTGGGGCCCACATCACCTCGCCCCTCTTGTTGGGAGGAGGCATGCCCAATGCGGGCCCGGGGGCTACTATCGCCCCGCTAGGATCGAGGGTACCCAGGCCTGTCGACCTACGGCCCCAGACGCGACGCGGCGGGATAAGCCTGGCTTGGACCATCGGCGAGACCGGAAAGGAGAACCCTCACGAGGGCCTGTGCCTCGCGAGGTGATCGTTTGAAGATCGTTGCCAAGGGCCCCGGGAGGGCACTCGTCGCGAGGTTTTCCCCTGAGGCCCCCACGGAGCGAGCCCACCGAAGGCGACTTGGCTGGGTCCCACGACCCAGCTCCTTCATGTGAGTGAGGCAGGCCGCGCAAGCTGCGCAGGAGCGATGCCAGCGATTGCGTATGGGGGTTTCCCCTTCCGTGCTAAGTAAGTCGGGATGGCTGACGTGCTCCCTAAGTGACCCCAAGGGTTTCCCATTCGGTGCAAGGAGACTAAAGCTGGAGGCCCCGCAGGATGGAGGTCATCCCCGAGCCCACTAGTGCATCGTGAAGAGGAGCTTTTGCACGGGAAGACCACCTTTGTCTGGGCAGATTGCAGTCATGTCCCCTTTTGAAATGGCTGTTGTGGAAACCCTTCCCGCCAATGTTTTCGGGGGAAGAGGACCCAGGCCAATATATTGGAGAGGCATGTCCTCCATAGAGGGGATCGAACCTCACCCACGGGCTAGGGCAAGAACCCACGTTTGTACCTATCTTGCACCTCAAGCAATCCCAACACAAGCAGGAGTAGGGTTTCACACCGCAAGGTGGCCCAAACCTGGGTAACTGCCATGTGTTTTCAGTTCATCTCCCTAGCTCGCACTACCGTAGAGCCACCGTGAAGCCGTGAGGTAGAATAGGGTAGAAGAGCAAGCGCACCCAAGTGTTCGAACCTTTCCTTTGGTCCACACAGCTTGATTCCGAAACTGTCTCCCACCTCTAGCCGTTGGCCCGTGGAGCCTGGACTGAGCCCGCTCAAGCCCATCTAGGCCCGGGTCAACCGGCGCCTCCCCGAGCTCTCTGCCATGGCGAGGAGCCCCCGAGCCCGTGCGCTACTGTCGTCGCCTCTCTGCCCGGCGCCCCACTGCTGCCTCGCGAGAGCTCCGCTAGCGCCGTCTGTCAGAGCACCCTCTCCGACAAGGCCAACCTTGTCGTCCATCTCCTCCTCCCATGCTCTCTCTCCCCTAACCGAGCTCTCTCTCTCTCCCACCACATGATACGATGGATGCGCGCCGGACCACCAACCCAGCCGGATCCATCCGCCCTGGCCTTAGATCTATCGTTCGCCATAAGGCTCACGATCCCAACCGCCGGAGTTCCAAGCCGTGGCGTCATCGTCCCTCCTCTCTCGATACACGCGGGATCGGGAGGAGGATGACTCGCCGCGTGTAACCCTCGCATGGGCCGCTTCCTCCAACACCGAGCAGGCCTCGTCCCGCGCTAAGGCCCCAGTCGGCCTGCCCCGCGCCTGGGCCGCCTTGCCGCGGTGTGGCCTAGCCGGTCCAACAGCTCCACCCACAGCCCAGCCACTCCCGTGGCCCACGTCCCCACAATAGCCAACCTGGGCCTTTAGCCCGCTCTCGTGAGCCCCTGGCCGAGTTCGCCTGTGCCTCTATATTGCACCCTATGCACTATGTTGCTATTTAACAATCGCAAGATTAGGCCGTATCATTTTTTTCTGCTACTGTGAATTCTGCTAATTAATGAGTGAATTTTATAATTACAGAAAAATGCATGTTTTAAAAATGCTAATATCTAATTAAGCATGCATCATATGTAAAAACTTTAGATACATAAAATGTACATAATTTCTTGTAGATTCATAATATCCCACTTTCACACATGCTAAAATGTTTAAAAATGTTGTTTGCATTGTTTTGCATGATGCCATATTAAAATGTTTTATTTCATAGAAAAATAACCGTGCAATGGATTTAAAAACTTTCTACATGAAAAATGCTTAGAATTTTGTGTAGTTGTACAACATCCAACTTTCAACCATGTTAAAAATATTTAACTTGATGTTTTCATGTAATTTGCATTAGTACCATGTTAAAATGATCTATTTCATGACTAATTAACCGTAGCTCCGAATAAATGGACCACATATGCAACTTGACTAGAAAAATGTGTAGAACAACATGGTGGCATTTATTTTGGTGTTTAACATCTCTAAAATTGTGTTATAGGTAGAACGTACTGAAATCTTAATTTGCAGATGGGGACTTTCCAGAATTATTATTCTTTGTTCCGGCCTCATTTAAACTTGTCTAGAATTTCATGTAGTTTCACAATATCAAGTTGCACCCTTATTGTAACATGTTTGCGGTTGTCATTTGCATAAATTTTACATTCATACCATATCACCTTGCGTTGCTCATATCTTTTAGACCGTAGCTTTGTTTTAAATGATCTATATATGTAAATCGACTAGAATGACGTGTAGATTCACATGGTCCACTTTATTTTACTGTTTAACAAATATAAAACATATTTAGTACAGATCTGGACTAATTTCGAAATTAACATATGGGGTCATTTTGGAAATACTATAAGTTGTTTCCGACCTCATTTAAAATGCCTAGATAGTGTAGTTTATTTATGCATCACCTCTTGCCTTGTTTAACAACATTTAATACGGTCGTGTACCTAAACAAGAGTAAAATAAATGATGTTAGTGTGGAGTTTCGTCAATATGCAACTCGTTGCATATTGAGCTTCACTTAATGTGTATCATTCGATTGTTATCATCGTCATGTCATGCATATTTAAATCGGCATTCATCACATGTGTTGTGAATCTTTTCATGCATATGGTGTGGTGTTTATCATGTGTTGATTGTTATTTCCGGATTGTTTCTTCTCGATAGAGTTCCGAACCGCTTCGGAGTGTGAGGATTCGTTCGACTACGTCGGTTCATCTACTTCATGGATTTGTTCTTCTTCCAAGCGGGATCTCAGGCAAGATGATCATTTCCCTATATACCACTACTATCATTGTTATGCTAGTTGTCTCGTTTTTATCGCCATGTCTCTCTATGTCTTGCTGCCTACCACTTGTTAGTGTCATCCTCCCAACATTGCCATGAAAAGCCTCTAACCCCCTCCACCTCCCAGCAAACCTTTGTTTGGCTATGTTACCAGTTGCTCAGCCCTTCTTATAGCATTGCTAGTTGCGGGTGCAAGTTGCTCCCATGTGACACCATGGGTTCCTTGATATATCATAATATTATTGCTATTTAATGCAATGCACCTATATACTTGATAAAAGGTTGAAGTCTTGGCCTTCTAGCTCGGTGTTCGGTTCCACTTTTGCTACCCTAGTTACTTGTGTACCGGTGCTATGTTCCATAATTGAGCGCTCCTAACATGTTTGTGGTTGTTATGGGGACCCCCTTGATTTTTGTTTTGGGATAAAATTCTTCTGGGACGGCCCAACATTGGTAATACATTTGCCTAATAACTAATAAAAATTGCATAGGGAATTTCCGGACCCCGTGGATAACTAATCAACCCTCGGGCCAATGCTCCTCATGAGTGTTGGTCCAAACTAGAGCCGTGTGTGGGACCAACCCGGGGCAAAAATTTCTATCAGTCCACTGTATGATGTGCTTATCCAACGTGTCCTGAGAACGAGATACGCGACTCTTATTAGGGTCATCGCCACGTCGGGCGGTCTTGCCGCATTTGTTTTACATTTATCAAACATCTTGTGCGCGGGATTCCAAGGATACTTTTGTCTATCTCGAGGTTGAGTTTTTCCATCGGAATTTCCAAGGAGACTGCGGGTCTTCCGTGGTTGAGGTCATTTCATGCAGCTTGTGGTAGTTTGTGATGGACTAGTTGGAGCACCCCTGTAGGGTTAAATCTTTCTGAGAGCCATGCCCGCGGTTATGTGGCAACTTGGAAACTTTGTTTGACACACAGTCATAGCAAACTTGAAGTAAACTTAATTAAAATATGTCAACTGTGTGCTTAACCGTGACTGTCTCTTCCCGTGAGTTCTTAATCTGAGAGAGGACACGGTGGGGTTATGTTTGACTCGTAAGTAGGTGTTCGGGATCATTTCTTGATCATTATTAACCCATTCCGTTTATGCGTAGTTCACCCCCTCCCCTCTTATTCTTGTACTCATAAGTTTGCCACTCAAATAAATTCTTAGTGCTTGCTGCAGCCTCACCACTTAACCATACCTCACCCCATTAAGCTTTGCTAGTATTGATACCTTTGGAAATGAGATTGCTGAGTCCCTGTGGCTCACATTACTACAATATTAGTTGCAGGTACAGGTAAAGCAACATTTTTTACGTGAGCGCGATGATTGTTCTATTTGAAGTTCTTCTTCTTCGTCAATCATAGGATGTGTTCAAGCCGGTAGCCCGGGATAGCAAGGATGGACGTCGTTTTTATCGTTTCTTTTCGTTCGTAGTCGGACCCTGCTCTTCTGAATGGTGATTGAATGTATGTTTGTATTGAGATGATCATGATTAGCTTGTGATGAGTGTAAGCCAATTCCATATACTCATCTCTTCTTTACATGTATTTGTAACGATACCCATTTTTGTAAAACGACAGGATGCGTTTCTATCCTTGTCGAGGCCCTCATGCCAAAATAAGGGTAGGGACGCATCTTGGACGTTACATTGCTGCACCTGCTGGGTCACCGCGTTGTTGAAGAGCCCGTCGAAGCCATCTGCAGCCTCTAGCACTGTGCCAGCCAGCGGCACATGCTCGACGGCTGGGGGGGGGGGGGGGGGCGCCCCTGCATTGCCACAAATCCCCTCCAACAACATACATGATGCATGTCGTAAACTATAATGCAAGCACCTCTGGCACCAAGTGCGTGCAATTCACAATAACATATATGCATGCACCTCGGTCCACTCTCGCTGGCTAGCAAGGTCCAAAGAGATCCATTGATGAGGCTAACAAGGTGGTTGACAGAAAGATGCATGCTACTGATATAAAAGAATTTATATCAGCCTATCATTGGAAATATGTTTAAAAAAAGCAAAAACATATAACATTCCAACTGCCGATATGTCACCAAATGAGCCTGGGGCTGGTGCTGACATTTTTGTTACCTTCCAATTCTTCTCTACTTGATGTTATTGTTTTAAAGACATGGTATGGTCTCAATAAGTCACTTCGACTTCCCTTAAAGGTTATTGTTTTGCTCTTTGTGTGATGTCCATCGATTTTGGTGGCATATCCTCCATCCCACATGTGCCCATCAATATGTTCGTGTCTTTCCTCTTCCTATCTTTGAAAAAAAAACTGGTCATGTCTTTACTCACTTGGGGCTCCAAACGTGCTTGCCAGCGAGAGACAAGGGAGCCAGGAAGACTCTGGGCCATGCATAGAGGGGTACACAAGTACACTATTCATGATCATACGATTTCTTATGGCCACGCCTCCAGTTCATCTTATCTCCCCGGATCTATAAAGAGATCCTTGGTGTATCATTTATCAGTTTTCTGTGCCAAGAAATGGCCGAGCTTGATCAGTCACAGACATGGCAATATGCATAATAAACAAAACAAATACAGGTCCTTACACAGTTGGGGAAACTTTCAGAGAGTACCAGTGCCCTTTGCGTACCAGCAATATGTAGTCGGTTCTGCACAGTAATTTCTCCTCTCTTTTCGTAATTAAGGATACAATGCAATTCCTTGGTAATTAAGGATGGTGACAAGCTAAAGCTCTCCAAAAGAGTGGTGGTCCCTTGTGATTTATTAGTCCAGAGTTGGCCACCGGTGAGATTTCCCTGTTGAGACCCACATATCGACACAATCATGTATGCCCTTGCTTAATTGCCTCACTGGATTGTCTAGAAAATAATTAAAACTGTAATTGCCTCAATGGAGGAGACATTTTTTATCAACAGACACCTAGCTGCACACAAGAATTATATTGCAAGACATTCATGGGTAGCTGCTTCATTTCTACTCTACGGTCCATGGAAGGCACCAGTAATGTACACTGCAAGATCATTTTATGATCACAACCAGATAAGAAAAGACTGGCTCTACTGACTGGTGAGGCTGTCTAATCCAATGACTAGTGTTCAATGATACGATATATAGAAAGTCCAAACGGAGTTAAAAAAGAATACATGCATATGATGAAAATATGTACTACATGGTCATCACTCATCAGCAAAGACTGGGAGTATCTCGTGAATGAACCAATGCCAGAACGCACCACACTATCAGTTCCTGCTGACATGATCGGGAATAGTGCTGCTGCGAGCACAGTAGCACGAGCTCGCTGAAAAATACTAGCATGGCCTTTTGTTTTGAGCGATGATCACAAGATTGATGAGAGCCCCAACATTTTTGAGGCGCAGACCCACCTGCAGCTGCCTCTCTGAAAAGCTCAGCATGGCACATGGTGGGTGAGCTCCTCGATGACAGCAGAACAGGAGATATTATTTCATTTGCCAAACAACATCCACCCATTAAATATTGTCGCCATACGCCAGAGCACAGAATCTGTCATACTTAATCACCATCACCTCTTTCCCTCTCTCGCCTCCCTCTGTCTCGGTCTCTCTGTCTGTTCCTCTATCTCACTCTCCCCTGCCTCTCCATCTCTCTTGAGGCAGACACTCAAACGCACACACAGAGGGGCTACTAAGCTGCTATCGGTTTTGACTGGATTTGAGCTCCCTTGACCAAAAGATACCAGGTATGGTGCATTTTTGACAGTCGAAGCAGCAGCCACATGGTTATTTCCAACCTCTAGGTCCTCTTGACTGATCTGTAGCTGCAGGAACTTTCTATGGAGGTAGAAGCTATGGCGGACTCTACTGTCAAGGTTCAAAATGGCGAAACAGCCAGAACACACTTGCATATGCTGATGTAGAATTGCAATCACTGGTTTGTGGTTGGGCGCTGGCATCTTCGATAGTGACACGGCGATAGACTGCCTTGGAGGCGAAAGAGCTAGTTGAGGAATTGAGGTATGGCAAAGTTTCCTCTCTTCCAATGCTTGAAAGCCTTCTTTGACACTTGAGTCATACTGCAAGAATAAGCAATGTATTCTTTCTTTTGCCTTGCTTCATGATGATGGTCTCTGTCTTATCTAACCTGGGAAATGTAGTAGTTGGCGACTCTGAAGTAGAACTGACCTTTTTCCTTGAAAAGTGATAGAGACCTGGGAACTCCAACAAGGATTTAAGCAATGTATGGGCTCCGCCGAGGGCAACTCCCTTAGCTCTCGCACACTCTAGCCATTTGACGTAGTATGGAAGTGCAGGTATGAACTACCAATGTCTCGTTCATATGGTCTATAGATGTGGTGTCTTGAAATTTCTCGCATCATTCTTTTTGCATGCTTCTCGAGTCTAACTGCAACGAAATACTTGGTCAGAAAAATGATTAGAAAATAAAACAAGAGGACTCGGCATGCGGAAACAGTCTAGTTTGAATTACATCTGACTTTGACATGGTATCACTCTGTTTTCTTTTCTGTACAATTTGAGAATCTCATTCCAAATGGCAGGCGGTGTCACCAGCAAAGAATGGAGCGGGAGCAGCAGGATAGCCATAATCAATCCTGTTTCTTGGTGACAACTTGCTAGGCAACATACATGGATGGGCAGTCAGGGAAAACCATGCAGAGTCTACCGGACACATTGTCATCCCTTAAGGGGTTCAACAAGTACCTCACACCCGGTTGGATTGAATCAGTGTCCCACATCCTCAAGGAGTTGACACCAATCAAACCACAGAAAGTAATGGAAGAGGAAGCTCATAATGTATTTGAGTGTGATCACTGTGATGACACAGAATTAGACATTAAAGTTGCAAAGATTCAAGGTATGCACTTCAAATTCTTGCCCTCAAAACCTCCATACATTGCTGAAACTATTCTTCTTCTTTAAACATATGACAGATGAAATGGTTTCACTGGGTGCCCAACTAAAGCAGAAAACACTGCAGAAGAGAGAGTCACTAAATAACTATTTGGATTTGAAAGGTAGAACTTTGTTGTCGAATTTACTACTCCCAGGAATTTAATTGTGTTTGGTTAGTACACTTCAAGAAAGAAAACTGGGTTTCGTTATCTGTTAATTATCATGCCTTATTCCTCAGGAAGTATAAGGGTGTTCTGTCGTATGAGGCCTTTCAACCATGAAGAAAGTTACAGTTCCAGAACCATGTTCACCCTTGATGAGAGTAATGTTTTCTTAAAAGTTGCTGATACCAAGATAAGGCAATACAAGTTCGATAAGGTTTTCGACCCACGCTCAACACAAGGTATTTCATCAGAATTTTAATGAGAGCCATCCTTTCTTGATTGTTTGAATTCAATTCTATTGAAGATAGTTTGCTTCTCCAGGTGATGTATTTTCTGAAGTCGAACCAGTGATAAAATCAGCTATAGATGGCTACAATGTTTGCATATTTGCCTATGGTCAGACAGGCAGTGGAAAAACTTATACAATGGTAAGATTTACTTACATCCGCCACTTTTATGCCCTCCCTCTTTCCAGACACAAAAATAAATGAAAAGTTCACAGTTCAAACACCCCAAACAGACTGAAAGGCTAATGTTTTACTTACAATCCATTACCATATGAATTAGGAAGGAAAGCCCTCCGACTTGGGTGTCATACCACGTGGGATTCAAGTACTGTTCGATCGAGCTTCAGAGAGCAACAACAGATTTCAGTTCACTTTCAGCATGCTCGAGATATATATGGGAAACCTACGAGATCTACTAGTTCCAGGAAGCAAGAACAATGGGCTAAAGAATGTTCCGAGGTAATTGCCTAAACTTGATGGAAAGAGAATGAAGGACTGCTTTCAAATAACGGTGTTCCTTTTACCGTATGGTTTATTACCAGAATAGCTAAAGATACATATTACTACTAAATATCAAGATATGCTAGTTCTGAACACCCACTTGTAGAAAGTAGAAGACGACGAAAGTTGGAACCAGCTCCTGAATCTTGACTGTGATGTAGTAACAGCAATGCACAAGTAACAACTGTCAGTTGGGTGCCTGTTGTCTAATTATGTTAAATCCATATAACTAAAATGTATTATAGTTATTGTTTGATATTTCAAGGAGATGTGTTGGACACGATTCAATCATGTTGCATGCCATTTCTGGATAAGTTGTACCCTTCTTTCCAGTATAATGACATGGGGCTGTCAGGTATCAACTGTGGTACTATGCTTTCCAGATCAAACCGAAATGCATGTGTAGGTTCTTGGCACAAATACTAAAAGGGCTGCCTGTAAATATATGAACTTACGAAGATATATATCATGTCAGTATGGTATTGTTTAGATCGATTAATTTTGTCAGAGTGCTTAGAGTACTTGTTTTGTTCCTATGCTGCATAATGGTGCAATAGAGCCAACCATATGAACATTATCATGATTTCTTGAACACTATAAATACCATAAATATATAGTCAATCAAGAAATACGTGTGGAGAATCCAACTTTTACTTTTTTTAATGCCATTATTAAGGACCAAAATGATACAGAGCCATTCGAGACCAAAATGAAAGAGAGTCATTTCCTAGGAAATAGAATCTTTTTATTTAGGGAAGAGAAAGAGAATCTTACATCATTTACTGATCTACATGAATTGCTTGGGTAGTTCTTATGTTTTCAGATACTGCAGGTTAAACTAATTTATGTATATCTTCACACCCTTGTCAGTTTCTTTATTTCTATAAGGAAATTGTTTAATGCATCTCTGCATACAGCCTCTCTATTAAAACGGATCCTGATGGTGGCATTGAGATTGAAAATCTAGTGGCAGTTACCGTGAATAATTTTCAAGAAGTGAAAAGATTATATGGTGTGGGGACCCGTCTTAGATCAACAGCTTCCACTATGGCTAACTCTACATCAAGTAGATCTCACTGGTAAAGTATTTATTTATTTTATTGAAGAAAGCATGTGTTCTTTTTCATAAGAGAAGAAATTAACCATGGTTGCACTGCTAAAAGAGGTCCTGAATCAGAAGGGGATAACAAATGCTCACTAAACCCTACTATGCTTGTATAAAGAGAAATGACTGATTTTAGGAAGAGAACAGGAAGGATGGATTGCTAACCTGAAGCTTATGTTTTTTTTGTATTCATTTATGCAACAGTTTGATTCGCATTTCATTGACCTCCTTTGATGCACCTGAGAGAAAAAAAGCAAGAAACAAAATATGGATGATTGATCTAGGTGGAAGTGAAAGACTTGTAAAGACTAAAGCAACTGGTAAAAGGCTGAAGGAAGGCAAAGCCATAAATTTGTCATTGTCAGCCCTAGGGGATGTGATTGATGCATTACAGACTAAAAAACCTCATGTACCTTACAGGTATGTGAAATTCATCATGCTCATGTTTGGCAGTTGGCACAAATGATTGTTATTTTACTGTTAAAGTTGAAGACAGTGATACTTTCCACTTCTTTGATTTTGCAGGAATAGTAAGCTTACGCAAGTTTTGAGAGATTCTCTAGGTAAACAAAGCCTCACTGAATGTTCTGAAGGAAGCTTTTACATTATTGCTTTATAAACCTAGATTTCATGTAGCTCACGATGCTGCATTCATGTTCACAGGATGCGAGTCCAAAACATTGATGCTTGTCCATATTAGACCAAATGAGAATGATTTGTGCGAGACCATTTGTACCTTGGGTTTTGCAACAAGAGTGAGAAGTATCCGTCTAGAAAGTGAAGAATCGCCAGTAAGTTTCTGCAATTATCACTAAGATGAATATACATCCAAGAAAAAAGATAATGGTATTCATCATTTCTATGAGCCTATGAGTCAAGCATTGTGTGGTTTAGTCAATGCTAAGCTAATGCCAAAACATTTCGATTGATAAAATGATAACTCAGCAGATATGAGGTCATCTAGATCTGTCAAATTAATGAACATTCCAGAAATTAACACAATGGTATGCATTCATGCATACACCACGAGTAACCCAACTATTTTAGATGTGGGTTTAAGTTTTTATCTACTACTTGATAACACTCTTGCTACAAGATAAATAATATTTTGATGTCAATCAGGAGGTAAAAACAAGGAAGGAACATCTCTTAAAGGAGTTAGAACAGACTGTCAGTAATTTGGAACAAGAATGTGAAAATATTAGAAGAGAAATTAAGAAGCTTGAGGATACAGTGGAACATTTGAGAGGGCCTCAGACATCTGCTAGCACAAATTTCGTAACTTCACATCCATCCACTCAGGAGATGAAGATTGACATGTCAAACAATGTAAGGAATCTGAAGAATCACAGAGAAGTTCCACGTGGGTTACCAAGGTTCATGAAGCCAACTGCTGCTAGCCAGCACAGGATAGGCTTAAATAACAGTGTTCCTAGCATTAACAGGATGAAACCACCAGTGCCACCAAAGAGAAGGCCTTCTTCCGTCTATGCAGAATCTGTAAGGTTTCCAGTAAATGCCGATACTTGGCAGTCAGAATGCAGTTCTGATTGCAGTATCTCCATGACAAGTGACATCAATTGGACACCAAGCATACAAGATGGGACTGAATGTAGCCAAGATGCATCAGAGTACGAGATCAAACAGGTGATTTTCTCAGAACATGACAAACCATCACAGGGTCAAGTCATTTCCTTCAAAGAATGGCAACTTACAGAATCAGAGAATATACAGAACAAAACTGAAGAAAGGAGCATTATAGACATTGATAATTGGATCCACCAACAAATACTTCAAAGTGCTGGCACATGCCAAAGTAAAAGGGTTCCAACTGTTCCCAATGTAACTGAACAAGAAACTTTCAATATTCCTTCACCAATTAAGATTGAAAGGACTAAAGGTTGTCAGCAAGCACTGGACGAAGAAAGTGAACCAACCCTACAACCCCCACCACTTGATGCAAAGGATATTAAGCGATCCAAGGCAGTTAATCATTTTGCCACGGCAGAATTATGCAGTCCTCCATCAAGCGAACATTGCAGCACCAACGAGACGAAGAAACATATGAATGAAAATCTTGCATATCAGGGGAGATCCAGAAGATCTCTTCAAGAAAAGCTGGATGGTTGCATGCTAAAGCTGCCAGAATCTGATGTAAGAACAAGTCCTGAAATCAGGTCCCACGAAGAGGAACACGGCATAGGTAATGTTGTCTACCATTGGAGAATATGCTTTTGGGATAATGTATTGGACAACAAAAGGGCATTATACATCTAGTACATCTGGATCGGTTGATGTTATATCTTATAAACTTGGAATCAATGTAGGAGAATGGCTTGGCATAAACAAAGTTAGAGTATGCATATACAGAAGTAGAATATTTAGAAAACAAATGTGGGCAAAAAGATCAAAATTCCAGTCACATGACGCTTTCATATGCATTAACATAAATAAACTTTGCTGTATCCACATCTACTCAAGTTATTACAAACACCTGCAGATGGTTTAACCTAAATTATATGTGGCCTAGACCTGTTTTCTCCCTCTTACCCACCATCTTCATTTAGCAATGGTAAGGCAGATTGAGGAAAGACAATAGTACGACGGTTCTTATAGTACTTCTACTGCAAAAGTACTCGAGCTATCGAAGGCAAAAAATCAAAGAAGAACATCATTAAGACAAACTAGAAAAAACTCGTTGACCATGTGTAGTTTACTGTAACTGCTGCTTAGATAGTAGACTGTTGAAAAAATCTATGGCAAAGTTGTAAGCTTCATTGTTCACTGTTCAAACAAATAACTGAACAACCAATAACTGAGCTATAGAGTCAGCATCTCAGAGTGAAACTAGAATAAGCATTCTAGAGCTTGAGTTATGGATGATAATAAAAAGAAATTCAAACAAACACGAGATTGTATGATTGTTATCTAAGGATGTTGTTTAGACTTTTCTGTGAAGGAAGAACAGTGAATTCAGCAAATCAAGTCTTAATAGGATAATAGTTTATATAACTAATGAAATAATGATGAATGCAATTATGTTATACTACAAAAACTAGCTGTGCTGTTGTCGTCTTAATAGAAATAATGATGTAAATCTTTGTGTTGTTACCAGATTATTATATAACACATACTGCACAATTAGCATACAAATAGTTATTAATTTTAGTGGTCTCAATTTCCACTTCTACACTTCTTTCAACGTACATATTGTCCCTACAGAGGCTATAGTTTACCGATTTTACTGTTTTGCACAGGAAAGCTGACAAAGTTCTTTCAAGCTCTCCAAACAGCATGGGGCTGTGTTCGTCTAGGATTAGGCATTGTCAGCCTTGGATTAGAGCACGAGTTCTTTCAAAGCTTGATACTTTGAAGTAACCATAGTCTCGTTATTTGTAAGAGGTAGTAGTCACTTTTGGGAGTACACTACTTCAGAAAATGTACTGTCGGTTTGTCATAGCGGCAGTTGAATTGCTGATCTGATGCTGCATTGCTGCAACAGTTGGTTTGATGCCAGATGGATTCTTCTAGGTATATAATGGAAGTTGTAAACAAGTGTAAGAGTGATCAAACTATGAATGAGAAATTTGACATATCCTGAAACAGCAGCTGTTAGAGCAACTCCAACGGGGCGACCCATTTCGTCCGCCGCCGTCCGTTTGGGTCCGCGCGGACAGAAAATTCGGCCCAACGCGCCAACCTAAACGGACGAGCGTCCGCTTTTCGTCCGCGTGCGGACCCATTCCTGACCCAATTTTGAGCCCGATTTGGGTCGGCGCGGACACAAAACGGACGCGGATGACGCGCGCGTACTCCTTCCCCTGGCCCGCCAGTCGATGGCACATTGGTCGTTCTCCACCCCTACCGACAGCTAGCCCTCGCCTCATCCCCACCCCATCGCCCCCGCCGCCCAGTTCCGGTGCCTCGGCCCCAAACGCCGACACCTACCCACGCCGCCGGCCACATCGCCGCCAGGCCACCGCAACTTCCCCGACCCCAATCCGACGTCACCGGTCAGCTTCGTCGTCCACGCCCGTAAGTTGTTCGACAGTTTGCCTCAAGGTACAAATGGACTGTGCCGACGAGTTCTTTTTCCATAATGTTCTGTGTGACTCCGACGATGAGGAGATGTTGCTTGTCGTGTTGGTCCATGACCACCTTAATAGGAAGCGGCCGTTGTTCCGGGGCTCGATTTCGGGGCATGTTCCGGCGTCGAATCGCAACCGAGAGAGCGGACATTTCCTTCTATGAAAGGACTACTTTGACACAACCAATCCGCTGTTCAAACATCTTATCAGGATGCCATTGGAAAGATTGGATTCTCATCTTATGAGAAATGCACTGCAGCTATCCGGATGCTTGCTTACGGAGTACCCGATGATCTTATCGATGAGTACGTCCGTATGAGTGAGTCTACGTGCCTAGAGTCGTTGTACAGATTCTACAAGGTTGTGGTTGCAGTGTTTGGTCCTGAGTACTTGAGAGAGCCGACTGCTACAGACACAGTCCGCTTGTTGGTGACCAATGCCAGCCGGAGCTTCCCAGGGATGCTTGGCAGCATAGACTGCATGCACTGGGTGTGGAAGAACCACCCTTTTGCTTGGCAAGGCCAGTACAAGGGCCATGTCAAGGCTTGCACTGTCACACTTGAGGTCGTGGCCTCTCAAGATCTCTGGATCTGGCCCTCTTTCTTTGGCATGGCCGGATCACACAATGATATCGACGTGCTTCAACGTTCGCCGGTGTTTGCAAGGCTTGCCGAAGGCAACAACCCGTCGGTCAATGTTAACATCGACGGTCACAACTACAACAAAGGATACTATCTAGCTGATGTGATCTATCCATAGTGGACCACTATTGTGAAGACAATCTCCAACCCTGTCGGAGAGAAGAGGAAAAGATTTGCCCAAGAACAAGAAAGTGCTAGGAAGGATGTCGAGTGTGCCTTTGGTGTTCTGCAATCTCGATGGGGCATAGTTCGGTATCCTGGTAGAACTTGGAGCACCAAGAAGTTGTGGGAAGTGATGACTGCTTGTGTGATCATGCACAATATGATCGTAGAGGATGAGCACCCGGAATGTCTCCACGATCAAGGGTTTGAGTTTCAGGGTGACAATGTGGTGCCTCGGCATGGCGGAGGAGCGGCATCGTTTGCACAGTTCACCCAATTTCATCATGAAATGCGTGATTGGGAAACTCATATTCAGTTGCAAGATGATTTGGTTGATCATATGTGGGATCATGTTGGCAACCAATAGATATATCTTTTTCAGACAATTTAATTTTTATTAGGCTTGTAAAAACTTTGCTATATTTTATTTCGGTTGTGGAACTATGCTATTTCATTTGCTTTTGAAAAATATGCAAAATGTTTGTATTTGTTAAAAACTGGCGGCTAGCCGGCCAGGCAGACAAATATGGATCTGCGCGTTGGGCGCATTGTCGACCCAAATCCTAAAGCGAGCGGACGACCCAAACGGACGAAAAGCGGACAAAATCGCCGTCCGTTTGGGTCGGCTGGTTGGAGTTGCTCTTACAGTGTGTAAAGATGAAACTGCACTATATTAATTCAGAGATCGTATTTAGCTAGCTGATTTAAGTACATGTCAAGGTAAAGCATGCAATAAGGGCTTTTGCGGAACAGTAACTTAAAGTACTATCTTACATATAAAAAAAAGGCAGCCCGGTGCACGTAGCTCCCGCTTGCGCAGGGTCCGGGAAAGGGTCCGACCACTTTGGGTCTATCTTACATATGTTTACCTAAAATTCAAAAAGGAGTGGCATGTATATTCTACAAAAGGAGAAGCCAGGGGAAACAACTGATCACTTAATAGCAGGTAAGGGGCTCCTGGTAGTTGGTAGATGGTACCCTTATCTGTAGCAAAGCTCAAAGGCTTGGTTAGTTCTCATCATGAGAACAAATCGCTCATGCAACGACTACCCCATCAAGAATCAACTATCTGAATTTTGACCTTCCGTACACACACACCGCATATGCTCTTCGAAGAATGCTCTTACGGTCTTACCCTTCTTCAATATCATGCGGTGCTTCGGGGAGCACAGCAACATAACCGATGGATTTCATGTCAGCGGTGATCTCACGCAATATTTTATGTATCTTATGTAAGCAAGGATGCGATCCATCTCTGGAAGTGAACTCATGAACCACACCACCAACTTCAATAGAACTTGCCCCTGGTACATTTCTTAAGCCCCCGTCTCTCATTGCCTTGCGAAGTTTGCTCACTTCATCCCACCTCTCCTGTTCTGCATAAATATTAGACAGGAGAATATAGTTCCCACTGTTATGAGGCTCAAGCTCAATTAGATGCACCAGGGCTTGTTCCCCAAGCTCAGCATCAGCATGGGTCCGAGCAGCAGCAAGAAGAGCTCCCCATATTGCTGCATTTGCCTTGAAAGGCATGTCCTTAACTAAGTCTCGAGCTTCCATCAAACAACCAGCACGACCAAGTAAATCGACCATGCATCCATAATGTTCAACTCGTGGCTTAATCCTGTAGTGAGATACCATGATTTGGAAATACCAGCGACCCAAATCAGTCAGTCCGATATGGCTACATGCTGACAGGATGGCAAGAAACGTGATGTCATTTGGTGCCACATTCTCCCTTTCCATCCGGCGGAACATATCAACAGCTTCGGAACCGAGGCCATGCAAAGCAAATCCAGCGACCAGCGTCGTCCAAGTCACAATGCTCTTGTGCCCCATGCCCTCAAACACCTCCACAGCCTTGGCAACACACCCGCATTTGAGGTACATGTCAATTATGGCATTCATCAGCGGTATATGCCAGCATAACCCCCGCTTCACGATGAACCTGTGCACCCATTCCCCCAAATCAACCGCTCCGAGATCCCCACAAGCCGACAACACGGACAGCATTGCTATCCCATCAGGCTCGATGGCCTCCTCCACCTGCATCCTCCGGAACATCTCGACGGCCTGTGCTGGCCGTTTCATCTGCGCGTACGCTCCGATCAAGGTCGTCCATGACACGACATTCCTCTGTGGCATAACATCGAACAGCTGACGCGCGCAGTCCAGGTTGCCGGACTTGACATACCCCGAGATGGTAACGTTCCAGCAGAAGATGTCCTTGTGGACCGTTTCATCGAACACACTGCGCGCGGAGGCTGCGCAGGCACAGGAGAAGTAGGCCTGGATGAGACTGGCCGAGACGTGAGCGTCGGAGGCGAGCCCGGCACGGACGACAATGGAGTGGAGCTGCGGGCCGAGAGTGCCACGCAGGTGGGGAATCCGGGCGGCAGCGTTGAGGGATACGGAGGGATGTATTCGACGGAGGAGCGCGAGGGCGTGGAGGCGGAGAGGAAGGCGGAGAGAGGCGAGGAGGAGCGCCGAGAGGAGTCGCGCGTTGCGATGGCCGCCGCGGGTGAGGAGGAAGGCGTGGGCCTGCAGGAGGTGGCGCGGGGAGTCGAGTCGGTTGAGGAGGGAGAACGCGCGGTGGAGCGCAAAGGACAGAGGCGGCATGCGGAGAGCTTGCGGCGCGGTGGTGACTGCCGGACAGTGGCCGGACTTGGTGCATTCGTGACGTGGGGTACTGAACAGGCCTGGGAGGAATTCGATCGAGACCAAACCAACCGGGCCGGAGTGTAGTGTTGGGACTTTAGGCCCGGTATCCTCTCCAAATACATTTTGTTTTTACATACCTCTCCAAATACTCCCTCCATTTATACTTATACAAAGCCACTATAAAATATATATTTTGCATCTATACAAGTCCATCAATAATAACTGAGGAAAACATTAATGATATTTTCTCACACTAGTAACCTATTTAAGTCTTCATCCATGCCAGTGGCGGACCTAGAAATAAACTGGAGGGTGCACACACTTCAAAAAAATTGAGATCTATTTTAATTGTGGGCCTTGAAAATCAGCAATTTTCACATGGTAAAAATATATATTCCAAAAATCTGGGTGTTCCATGGCACCCCCAGCACACCCGCTGGATACACCATTGATCCATGCAGTCATAATGACAATCAGCTACTTCCTACACTCACTTTGCTTGCATGCATGAAGTGTATTAATGGTTTCAATAAATAAAAAGAAAAGCTATCTTCGAAAGCATGTATTAACTTTTATCTTGGTATCTGTAACATATGTTTGTGACTTTTTTTATAAAAATGAAGAGGGTACATAAGACAACGAAGGTTTCACGAAAATAATATAAAATTTCAAAAATAATATTTTTCATGATAACTTAAAAAACAATATAATTTCTTAATTTCTTTAGAATTTTAAATTTAAAAATGTGTTTGTGGCCTTTTATTTTTCTATTTTCCTATTTTAAATAAATTAAAAAACAATATAATTTCTTGTTTTTATTATAAATTCAAATTTAAAAATGTTCCGAATTTCTGATTTTCATGATATGTTTCTTAATAAATGACAAAAATCACAAAATGTTCAGATTTCATAGTTTTATTCTCGTTCTGAATCTTATTTCCATTAACTCAAAAAATGTTCGAGTTTCAAAATTTGCTCATATTTTTAAAAAATGTTCACAATTTGAAATAATGCTCGTGTTGTCAAATTTTGTTCAGAGTTACAAAAGAATGCTTCCTTTATCAAACACTGTTGACAGATCCAAAATAAGTTTTTCTTTCTTCCAATGTTGTTCCAAGTTTCAAAAAATGGTACTATTTTCCAAAAAAGTTCGCCTTTTCAATTCTCATTCAAATTTTCTTGAAGTGTTCTCGTTTTTCGAAAAATGTTCACACGTTTAAAAAATGTTTGTGTTTCCAAAATTTGTTCAAAACTACAACAAAACTTTGTTGTTTTCCAAAAAATTGTTTCACATTTTAAAATAATTATTCGCAATTTTGGAATTGTCTGTGTTCAAACAATGATACATGTTTTTAAAACAAACTGTGTTCAGACATTTAGAAATCTTTAGATCTGTCGTGGCTTATTGTTCTTATATGTGTGTGTTTTTTTCCTAAGAAATTTTCGTGGTGCAATGTTTAGCCGCGAGTGGCCTGAATGGGAGGTCTCGCCTTCGATTCTCCAGGCATGTGCAGTAATTTTATCGTTGCTACAGTTTTCTCTTTTTTTTTTTATCATTCGTGCGCTGCCAATGAGCCGGCCCACTGGATCGCCCCTGTGCGAATTGACGGTAGTCTATCGCAGAAGGCGGCAGATAGGTGATCCCAAGTTCCACATGATCATGCTTCAGCCGATGCTGTTTCAGCTGCTTATAGATTTCGTCTAAATGGATGAATGGCTATTGCGGTCTTTAAAGTCTGGTATGACGAGAGCATTTTTAGGTGTGTTTTTTTCTTTGTTATTAATTCAGTGTAATTTTTAATCTCCATCGGACACACAATGTGAGGAAGAAAAGTACTAGTATACTTTCTTGTGTAAAATAATGATTTATTGATTAAATTGCCTATCCATTATACTGGTATCATTTTCCTCAATATTAATCTAGTCTAAGATGCCCTTCGCTGTCTTTAATGCAAAATAGTTATGGGCTGACTTTTGGACGTTTTCTAACCCTGAATTCTGCGCCACTTATTAAACAGCAAACGGTTGATGGCTGCTGAGAGCAATTAGTGAGTTCAAAAGCCTTTCAAGGATCATGCTGAGAGTGCGCCACTTGACGTGTTCTTAGCATCCGTCATGTGTTGTATTCACGACGCTTTCTTCGGATTTGTTTTTTCATTATTTTCACACATATTTTTGGTTTCTTTTTGTGGTTTTTTAGTGGTTTTTTAGCTTTCTGTTGGTCTTTCTTAGCTTTTGAACAAAAAAAATACATGAAAGATGCATTGCTTCCATCAGAGTCACATATTTGCTTTCTCGACAGCATGACATTGCCTTCGTGAGAGGCAGGGTCATGTCTCTTGAGAAATAAAAAAAATGTCTTTTTTTCTTTTATGAAAGACATGGATTTGCTTTCGTGCGAAAATCAAAAAAATGCGTCTCTTTGGAGAGAGGCACGGCCATGCCTCGCAAAAAGAAAAAAAACCGTGTTCATGTCTCTTAAAAACGGAAAAGAATACGCGTTTTATTTTTTTTCCTTTCTTAAGAGGCACAGCCATGTAACTTGGAAATAAAAAAAAACATATTTTTTCCTTCCACGAGATGCACAAATTTGCTTCTGCGGGTCTTTTGAAAAAGAAAGAAGACGTGCTCTCAGTTTGATTTTTTCGTCATGTTTATTTCGTGAAAAAACGTCCGTCAAAACCTATCAACACGGGATCTAGTTTTGAAGATCTCGAGCAAGGAATCAAACGGTGAAAATGGTTCGATATTTGAACGTACGGTTTAAGAGATAAAACTTTTTGAATAAACAGATCTTCCAAAAAAAGGAAAAAACTCCCAGGTTGCGACAAATGATGCACATGCAACACGCCACTTGTTGCAACCTCGGATGATGAAATTGATCTTTGAAAGGTGTACCCTCAATTAGTGATTTTGCTCACACTCCCTTATGTACAAATTTCTAAGTGCTCCGACCCATCACGGTAGCACAGTGTAGGTATGTTTTCTCTTTAAATTCGTAGACATTTTTCAAATTCATGAACTATTTTTTCAAAAAAAATTAATATATGTGCTTTTTTCAAATCCTGTGCTTTTTCAAACACATGTTTTTTTTTTAAATTGTCAACACTTATTTTGGATTTGTTAACATTTTAAAAATTTCCTGAACGTTTTTATAAGTCCATGAAGTTTTTTAAAACCATGAGCATTTCACGAATCCACAAAGCTTTTACAACTCATGAACTCTTTCAAATCTGCAAAAAAAAAATCAAATCGGTGAACCTTCTTCAAATTCACGAGCATTTTCAAGTATTTTTTCCGAATTCATGATCTTTTTTATTAATATGTAGAGTTTTTATATTTCATAAAAAACAAAGCACATGTTATTTATCAAAAAGTCATGATTTGACAACTCTTGTGATTAGCTTTCTATCAAGCTTGAGTTCATCAAAATCAGAATTCATTTGTAGAATTTACGGCAGTTTTGGTCTTTCTTATCCATCTGTTTTTTCTTGGGCACTTTTGTAGTACCGAGACGGTAGTACACTTGGCTCCAGGGTAGTACCACTTAGGCGGTACTTCCATTGTGAACAATCGCGGCTACTGCCACCTATAGTGAGGTAGTGTGCAAGTTTCTACTGCCCATTCCATTATTGCGGTAGTGGCACGGTAGTACGGCTTGCACGGTACTTCTACTTATTACTAGCACTGCTACTTGCGCTTGTGTTCGAGGGGGTGTGCAAGTTTCTGTTGCTCATTTCGCGTGCACAGTGGTTGGTTATACGGTAATACAGCTTCGTGTGGTACTTCCGCTTTGGTATCGCTCCACTACCGCCGGTACCTTTGTATCTAGTGACTTTTAGCAGTGGTATCGCTCTATGTAGCTCGTAGTACCCTCCGGAGGTACTATTGTGCGTGTACTCTACATTACACATTGGCTAGCACTTGAAATACCGTTTGAGCACGAGTTATGTGCATAACTATTGGATTTGTGCCCACTGTAAAATGGGGTCTTCTTCCACATTGCTCCTAACATATTTGGTCAAGCTTTCTCCACCATTGTTGACCTACAAAAGCTTGGCCTTCTCTCCATTCCTCCCATGAATCTTCAATTTTTTAGGGAAAAGGGAGAGGAGATCTAGATCTACATTTCCACCAATCCATCTCTCATCTAAGTGAGGGGAACCCCTTGGATCTAGATCTTGGTGTTCCTTTGTGTTCTTCTTATTCTTCCTCTCATATTCCTTCATAACTTTCGTTGCTATGTTTGGATTTGGGAGAGGGGGACTTGACCACTTCGTGTGTTATTGTCATCGCATTAGTTGCATCGATATGAGTTCTGTGCGATGATACGTGAACCTGAAAGTTGAGAAGCTTATTACTCTTGGGTGTTTAGGCGCCCTAGAACTTGTGCGTCTTGGGTGGTTGGGATCCCTAGACGGTTGGTGGTGTCACGGAGTTCAATCATCACTCCTGCATGAAGGTCCTATACAAACGGATTTTAATCCCTTCGAGTGTCCAAGTTCCAAACCGTCACCTTGCATGTGTGTGTGATTAGGGGGGGGGTCTACCGCACACGCTACCAAAACTATTTGTGATTAGGGGCACATACCACACAATTTAACACAAAAGCTGTGTGTAATTTGGATTAGCATCACATATGGTTATTTCCCGAAAATTGTATGTAACACGCGAGTCATTGCACATGATTAAAAATCAAAAACTATGTGTGATGTAAATGTCATAACACACAATTGGATCGAGGAAATTGTGTGCAATGTGGGGGGGGGGTCATTTCTTACATTTGTTCTACCCAAACGGTGTGCAATGTGTGATCTGAACGATCCATTAATTAGTTCTAAAATCATCTAGACAATAATTATTTACTATGATCATCTTTTCACAAACAAACATAACATAAAACATGCACATTCAAATTCCACTATATGATTTCTTTCCAAGTTTTGTCATACAACATACACAAGTACAAACGTACTATCTTACATCACACGACAGCCAACACATATAGCTAGCAATCACATCTAATTATGTCGTAAAACTTCATTAGTCTCTTGTTCATCGATGATATCAACTGCCAAATCTGCTAAGTTTTGTTATTGTATCTCATCCCGAGAACAAAGAGAAAAAGGTAACAAGATAAAAAAAATTACATGACTACATAGAGGAGTGATTTGGTGATAAGGCTCATCTACACCTATGATGCATAAAAAATTCAAAACAAATACTAGAAAAATTCAAAAACTTACAAAAAAAATTGCATGATAGAAATTTTGGTGCCTGATCTGCGCTCCAAATTTCAGATCATTTGAACATTTTAATAGCCCTCGGCAAAAAACGAAAGCAACCTCATCCGAGCCTGAGCTTAGGCATGTGGAAACTAGCTTTTAGGCCTGTGTCGGGCCGGGTAGCGCTTGGGCCCAGAAATTAGGCCCGACATTCGGGCCGAGAAGGGCCCGGGCATGAGTTTTTGCACCATGGGCTTTTTTAGGCCCGATCCGACTCGAGTTTTGGCCACATATACTTTAATGTTTTCACCAATAAGAATTCAACATACATATGTGTGTGTTTTTTGCCATTTGATTTTTACCCTTACACATAAAAAATGTGAAAACCTTTTCAAAATTTTACTATAGTATACAAAGGTCATATATTTCACCCTGGGCGTTTGGGTACCCTAACCCGCTACCCGAACCCGAACCGAACCGAATTAATCGAATTGTCGGGTAATATGGGTATCGGATTAGGGTTCGGTTCTCATGTCCTAGCTATTCGGTTTTCGGGTTCGGGTTCGGGTTCTAGTCTGTAAAACCCGAAATACCCAAACTACCCGAATTATTCATACTAGCTAAATTATTCATGCTATTATTACACTTACATGTTACCCATAATAACTAAAATACCCATACTGTCCAAAATACCCACACTATCTGAATTATTCATACCAAAAGTTGATGTGTGCTCCGAATATTTTGGGTTTTTTGGGTACCCGAATAACCCGAACTGAAATTTTGGGTAATTTGGGTTCAGGTATATTTTTGATAGAAATAGAATTTGGTTTCCATTTTTGAATACCCGAATTACCCATAACCCGAAATACCCGAACCGAAATAACCAAAATACCCGAACGCCCAGGCTAACATATATTAATATCATGTCAAGTTTCGTATTTATTAGACATTATTTACATTTTTTAGAATTAAAATACCAATAAACTAAGGTTTATGGTTGATTCTTTCCACATAGGTATTTGAACTTTATATTTATTTCTTGTATGAGGCATACACATATACTCAATACCCTAAATATGATTTTTCAAATCATTTTTGTATAATGTTTTCTGTACTTGTAGTTCAAACTTGAATGTATCCCTTAAATGACTAGAAATGTAGTTAATGACTCAAATATAGCAAATGACCTCTGAAAAGTGCAAAATTTTAATATGGAAAATTTATGGTGTATCTGAAGTGTAGAAAAAAAATCAAGGTGAAATGACGAAGAAAAATATTAGTACACCACCAACTTGATGCATTCACTCTTGAAACCATGGTCGTTCTTTGGAGGTAGTCTATTTCTAAAGGATGTACATAAAAAAGTGAAACCTTCTCAATTTTTTACCACATCATACTTAGGTCATATCATGACACTATGTCAAGTTCCATATTTTTACTTCATTTACATTTTTATAATTTAAATATCAACAAATTCATTGTTCGCAGTTGATTCTTATATCTTATAAATCTATATTCGTTTCTTATATGAGGCATACAAATATAGTCAATAACCTAAATCTGGCTTTTCAAATCATTTTGTGTATTGTTTCATGCACTCATGGTTTAAATCGGAATTATATCCATTAAATGGCTAGAAATGCAGTCAATGACTAAAATATAGCAAATTAGCTCTGAAAAGTGCCAAATTTTAACATGAGGGATTCTATCGTGCATGTTAAGTGTAGAAAAAAAAAATCAAAGTCAAAAGATGAACAAAATGTTAGTTCGCCTTCAAACTTATCACGAAAACCATTATTCTTGCGAAAAAATAATAACTTGAGGCATCACATAAGGCTTCATTTATGGAAATATGTGCGATGATAAACTACCTATAGCGCATGCAATGTATGCAAAAAAACATATGCAATGCATTGCACACGTTTGTGTTTTTAGCATCGTGTGCAGTGATATTCTAAATCACACACACAAACACACACTTTTTATAAAAAAATGTTTGCATGTCATCACACACGGTTGCATTATAATAATTATGTGCAATGATAGACTAGATCACATACACATCATTTGTAAAACCGTGTGCAAAATATCACATAGGTTTATATTTTTGTAAACCGTGTGTAATAATAGGCAACATCGCACACACATTTTTTGTAAAAATTGTTTCGCGACATCGCACGCAATTATGTTTTTGAAATGTGTGTGATATTACGACATCACAATACTTTTTTCGAAGGGTCTTTGGTAGATGTATTGTCTTAGGACATTACTGTAGTAGTGCATTATGGTGTAAAGCTCTGGGCAAGCGTCACGGCCTTCAACTAAGTTGTGGAGATTGCCCCGCGCAACTTATACAGGTTCAGTGACTGCCCCCAAGGGTTGGCAATTGTACGGGTTCGGTGACCGCTGCCAAGGGTCGCCATTTGTAAAGGTTCGATGACCGCCTTCAAGGGTCCCTTAGTGGAATCACGACATCTAGCATTGTGTGAGGGTATGAGGAGAATATGGTGTCCCTACACACCGCTCTAACGAAGATTAAAATCCGCATGGCTGTGAACCATGAGATACATCATCATCTCTAGGTGCCTCGGTTATCTCTTACCCGAACCCTTTACTTGTGCAATTTACTTTGCGATAGCCATAGTGATTCATGTTATATATCTTCTTATCACATAGTTTTTTTCTTGCCTATCATAACTTGTTGGTGCACATAGTTGAGCCTAGTATATTTAGATTTTATGCTTGATAAATTAAACATTAGTTTTATTCCATATTTGTTCAAGCCTAAATCATAATTGTTTTAAAGCGCCTATTTATCCCCCCTCCCAGGCGGCATCGACGTCCTTTCAAATGGGCTAGAGTGTATGAAACTCCAAAAAATGAATTAAAAAAATAAATGTAGATGTAACACGCCAATAAAAGTATAGTAACTTTCACTATGTTCTCAGCATGTATCCAAAACATCATTACTGGCTAGTATGTTAATTAGGTTGTGGTAGTTATTGCATTGAGTTGCAACAGAATGAAATCGAACGGGTGTCCTTTTGATTAACTTTTAATCATAATACCCTAGAATCAGGGACTAATAGTTTAATCATAGTTTCCAAGAATTACTTCTTTGACCAGCCTCTTATACTTCAGTAACTTGTATGACATTCATACCTGAGTTGGTCCTTTCAGTCTTATTTATTTTTGTTTTCACACTTCTAATAGTTTTACTTCTAATATTTATCTTCTTACAGAAGAAGCACCTAACTTTTAAGAGTGGAGTTAGCCCTGGATTTCCTAGGTGTGTAAGTCTCACTAACACCTTTTAGACTTGTCCTTTCTCTTTAAGTTGTTGTTTTATTTACCATCATTACATGACTGTTATCCTTCTGGATCCCATCTCTAATCGGTCTAATGCACGGTAAATACTTTACTAATATGTGCAAGCAAAACATTGGTTTGGATATTTCAAATCTTTTGGCCTTTGTTTCTCTCTGAAAACTAATTTTCAGTTTTGTGAATATCACATAACTATCGTAAACTTTCAAAGTTCGGGTCTCATGGGAGCAAACATACTGCACTTGACCGTAACAAAACTCTAGCTTTTGGATTGAAGGACAAGAGTCACATCACCCATATCATCACTGGGAGAATACCGAAAGTATGCAATAGGACAAAATCCTTCTCAACAATCTTGAGGACAATCCTCACATTATGTTAGTGATGTCTACTACGCAACTTTATTCTTGTAGACTATGCTGGGCCTCCAAGCGTAGAGTTTTGTAAGACGGTAGAAAACTTTCCTCAAGTAGATGAAGGCAGTCTCTCTCAAACAACCCTGCGATCAAATACAAGAATTTTTTTGTGTCCCCGACACACCCAATCTAATGGAAAATTGTATAGGTGCGCTAGTTCGACAAAGAGATGGTGATACAAGTGTAATATGGATAGTAGATATAGGTTTTTGTAATCTAAATAATAAAAACAACAACATAGCAAGTAACAAAAGTGAGCATAAACGGTATTGCAATGCTTAGAAACAAGGCCTAGGGTTCATACTTTCACTAGTGTAATCTCTCAGCAATGCTAGCATAACCGAATCATATATCAATCCCTCAATGTGTGACAAAGAGTCACTCCAAATCTTATCAATAGAAGAGAACATAAGATGAAACTGTTGTAGGTCGCAAACCACCTCAAAGTTATCTTTTCGATCAATCTATTGAGCCATTCCTATAGGTGCCACATGCATCTCTAGAGATTGTAATACAATAACACCATATGACACGCAAGTATCCATGAGTTAATTATTCAATATGCATCAAACAATTTCAGATCTATAATATTCAATCCAACACAAAGAACTTCAAAGAGTTACCCCAAATTTTGTATCGAAGAAAGTAGGATGAAAGCATGTATCAACCTATGTGCTTAGATTACCCCAATGTCATCACGGTAATCCACAAGTTGATTACCAAAATATATAGCAAGTGACTCAATAAAATTCCCCATTGTCACCACGGGTATCCACATGCAATACATACATCAAGTCATATCAAATCCTCATATATTAAATCCAATAATAATGGAACCTCAAAGTGCATGACTCAATTCATCACAACAAAGGGAAGAACACCATATGATTCGACTACAGTAACAAAGCTCATCGTACATCAAAATCATGCCGTGTCAACATCACGAGAGAGAGATAGAGAGATAGAGAGAGCAGGAGAGATTAAACACATAGCTACTAGTACCACTACATCAGGAAGGTCCTAAAATGACACGTGTACGGGAGACACTTTGACGAAACTGTGTGCAATGCACCAATCGCAAACAGTATGGTTGTAGAACTATCACCAATAAAAAATTATGTGTGCGATGGCTGATCCATCACACACAATTCAAGTAAGATTTGCACGTGTAATGCGTGGCATACAGTTGTCTCATACAAACTATTTACGATGAGACAAAATAATGCAAATGGTTTAGCGTAACAAGGTGTGTTTGATACCCGGCAAACCGGTAAATCGGATGAACTATTTGTGATGAGCCAAAACAACACAAATGATTAGACATATCAATATGTGTGTGATACCCAGCAAATAGGTCACTCGGATGAATTGTTTGCGACATGCCAAAGTTACACAAATAATTACGCAGATCAAGATGTATGCGATAGATGGCATACAGTTCAACCGGATTAACTGTTTGCTATGAGCCAAAATAACACAAACGATTAGAGAGACGAAGATGTTTTCAATAGATGATAACCAGGTCGCCCGGATGAACTATTTGCAACGTGCCAAAATAACACAAACTATTACACATATCAAGATGTGTGCGACATACAGTTCAACTAGATTAACTGTTTGCGATGAGCCAAAATAACACAAATGATTAGACAGACTAAGATGTCTGTGATAGATGACAACCATGTCACTAATCAGAATTGTGCGGGAATATCGATAATAACACAGACGATTCCTGCTAATAAGTTGTGTGTGATTTGGGCAAATGCTTGCTAGTGAACAATTGTTTGTGATTGTTCAAATCATCACCAACCCCAGTCCAACCATTAATGGCGTGAACCAGCTTATACCTACAATCACACTTGCCCCCAGTGCAGAAACTAATGGCGTGATACGCGTGTCCCGCAATCCACGCCAATGCTTCCCGCCTCTTCCTCGTCGGTTTCCCGCCACCAGTGACACTGTGCGCAGATCTAGTCCACTCCACACTTCTACTTCTGAGTTGCCCGGGGACTTTCGCCGAAGAGGAAGGGTGAAGCAATATAGTAGCTGATAAGTATTTCCCTAAGTGAGAACCAAGGTTATTGAACCAAAAGGATAACCACAACTATTCCCGTTAACAGTAGCTACACACATAAAAGCAAACGCTTGCACCCAACACAGACAAGAGTGTTGTCAGTCTCCTTGAACTCGTTACTTGCAAGGATTAATTTTGATAATGATTGTCATAATAAAAGAAAATTAAAAACAAAAGAATAAAATTGCAGCAAGGTGTTTAGGTTTTTAGCAGTATGATTTAAGTAGACCCGGAAGCCATAGTTTTCAATAGAGGCTTCTCTCTCAAACACATAACATACATGGGTAAACAGACTAGTCAATCCACTAGTAATTGCCAATTCTGAAACAATTAATTTTGGAAACAATTATGACGCAAATCATTAAATGGATGTCATTAAACATGTCATACATGGTATCATATCTTTAGAAAAAAAAATACACATTAGGCATATGAACATTTATTACATATATGTACGGATTAGGTATGTATGAATCATTTATTTAGTGTATCCATAAATTTTTTTTATGTATATATCTATAATATTTAGTACGTACACATTAGATTTTTGTGTATTAATATATCAGAATATTTAGTATGTACCAATTGGATTAGGTATGCGGATTCGTTTACTTCGTACCTACTCACTAGATTTTTTTAGTATGTATATATACCCAGAATATTTAGTATGTAACACATTTTTTTTTGTTTATGTATATACCCACAATATTTAGTACATACCCATTAGATTATGTATGTATCAATTCACCTATTTACTATGTATCCATTAGATTTTTGTGTAGGTATATACCCAGAGTACGGAATATATTTTTTTGTATGTGCATACTCATCGAATTTATATACCTCGACGTGAAGTTGAATATATACCCCGATAAAATAAATACATACATTCCTAAAAGTAAAAAGTAATTATAGATGGGTCTATGTACGTAAGAAAAAAAATCATGCGTGTAGGAATATGTACATTTTATATTGGGGTGTGTAAATTTTAATGTACGCACACATAAATATCACGGAGGGATATGTACATTGAGGAGTATATGCACATAAATTTTAAGTCGAAGTATATACATTTGTATGTATGTATATATAAATTTCATATGGGATATGTACATGTATATGCACATTTTTATTTTTAATGGCTAAAAAAGTAAAGATAAGTGCAGCATATGTGTGTGCATTGTATTCCAGTTACAAATACAAGACAAAACTAAAAAAAAGATACACAGAATATTATAGTTTATACATTACATATAAACATTTACAAGGAAACTAAGACATCATGCCATATCCGGTAATAAATGGCATGATACTAATAATGATGTGCATTTTTTATGGCAGGTTTAACTCACACCAATACTTGGAAAAGAAATCAATCACATATGGTAATAGTTGCATGGTGTCTAGGTGCGTGGGCACCTAGATGCCCCAAACAATTTACCCCTATATATATATATCACGTCCATAAACAAGTAGACCGACTCTTCCTGCATCTATTACTAGTACTCATGAATCTATGGTCACTACTACAGGAAGGTCCTAAGACGACACATCAATGAGAGACCCTTTGATGAAAGTGTGTGCGATACATGAACCGCATACGGTATAGTTCAAGGTTCATCGTCAATAAGATGAGCCGTGTGAGATGGCGGATCCATCAAATACGATTCAAAAAAGAGTTGCGTGTGCGATCTACAGCATCCTGTTGACCTAGATAAACTATTTGTGATGAGCCAAAATAACGCAAACAGTTAACAAAATACAAGTGTGTGTGATGTACGACATACAGTTCACCTAGATAAATTGTTTGGGTTGATAAGGTAGAACACACAATTGCGCAGATGATTATGTGTGCGATAGACGACATACATGTCAGCCGGATGAACTGTTTGCGATAACATAAAAATAACACAAACGATTACCCATATCAAGATGTGTGCGATAGACCGCAAACACGTTGCCCGGATGAACTGTTCGCGATGAGCCAAAATAACACAAACGGTTGGTCATATCAAGTTGTGTGTGATATACAACATGCAGGTCACTCGGATAAACTGGATGTGATGAGCCAAAACAACAGAAATGATTCGGAATAGCTAGGTGTGTGTATACCGGGCAAACAGGTCAGTTATCTAAATTGTGTGTGAAGACCGATAATAGTACACATGATTTCTGATAATAAGTTGTGTGTGATGTGGGGAAACGCTTACTGGTGAACACTTGTCCGTGATTGTTCAAATCATCACCGTCGTGTTTGTTGGTTTAATCGTTCGCGATGTGATTTGCTCTGTCTACAGAATAATAAGATAAATGCTAACAAATACAAGATGCATAACCAATGCAATGATACGCAAGCTTTGCGTATTTGCAAAAAAAATACAAGATGCATAACCAAATTAAACATGTAATTACATAACCAACTACCTCAATAAACTATTTACATGCATAATAAACTAGGAGAAACCCCGTAATTGGATCCAGTAAAACCAATGAAGGTGTGCACTAGCTCGTACCTACAAACAAAGACGCCCTAGTGCAAAAATTAATGGCATTATACGCATGTCCCGCAATCCACACCAATGTTTCCTGCCTCTTCCTCAGTCGGTTTCCCTCCACCAGCTAGTGGCTAGCTCTATATGACCCTTGAGGCAATGCAATGGCATTGTGCACAGATCTATGTCACACCCATCCTCCAATAATTATTCCAAGCATGCTAGGCAACCAAATCTCGGAGGTCGACGGCGGCCCCTTGCCAAGTAACCAAAGCTCGGAGGTTAACTACGATCCCTTGCTAGGCAAACAAAGATCGGAGGTCAATGTCAACGCCTTGCCATGCAACCAAAGCTTGAAGTTTGACAGTGTCCCCTTCATTGATCACATCTTCAAGGAGGAGGATGAGACGGTGCAGACATCGTGGCCCATCGGCACCACTCTTGCCTGATGTTCCTTGAGCGATTTATTGTCTGCTTGCCGAGGATGTATGAAGAGCTACTTGCCATTCACCACATAGAAGTTCCAGAGCCGCTTGTCGGCATGATCGATGACCCACCGGAAGAGTGTTCGTCACTAGTGCCCTTTAGCATCCTGATGTCCCACCAAGATTGGGCAAAATACTTATGTGATTCAATGACGAGCGGGTTTATGTGCATGTTCGTCAAGCTCGGCGGCGACTGAGTCGTCGATGATCCAAACATTTACGTGTCCAGGATCGAGCGCATCGTTAGAGGAGATGGCATCCCCGATGAAGTAGAGGTATACCAACGTGAAATATTATGGAGACAGGTCATGGGTGGAATTCGCTACCAGTTGGAAGACATGGAGATGGAGTGGTTCTGCGGGGATGTCATGCTTGCGATTGCATGCTCTCAAGCTCTACTGGATGAGGCCGAGGTTGCCCAATAGCCCCAAGAGCCTACCAGCAGCGCCAAGAGTTGTTCAGGTAGAGACGGGTACCATGGTTGCGAGTTCAGACACAAGGAGTGAGCGGTCGCAAGGTTGATGTTATTTGCTGACCATGGAGTCCGAGCAAACTGTTGTCGAATGTCCGCCATTACTTCCTTTTTAGCTTGTTTTATTATAACTGTATGGAAATGGCTGACTCCTCGCTGATTGCGTTGGTTTCCCTCCAAGCTAAAAGGGTGATGTAGCACAGCGACATCAAGTATTTCCATCAGTTATGAAACCAAGGTATCAATCCACTAGGAAGATCCAAAAGACTATGTAAGCAGTACATGCACACATATAACAAATCCTCGCAACCCAACACGTGTAGGGGTTGTCAATCCCTCGTGGGTAATATAAAACGATAAAAAGATAGATTGATAGATGCAAATAAAGTAATGGTAAATAAAACACAACAAGGTATTTTGAGTTTTTGATAATATGGATCTCAAAATAAAAGATCAAATAAATTGGAAACACGAATAGCAATATAGATCTTGCAAACATATGATGTAAAATAGACCCGGGGCCGTAGGTTTCACTAGTGGCTTCTCTCGAGAAAATAGAAAACGGTGGGTAGACAAATTACTATTGAGTAATTGATAGAAGAGAGAATAATTATGACGATATCCAAGACAATGATCATGTATATAGGCATCACGTCCAAGACAAGTAGACCAACTCCTGCCTGCATCTACTAGTATTACTCCACACATCTAGTATATTAAGTTCATGGAGAAAGGGAGTAATGCTTTAAGAACGATGACATGATGTTGACAAGATCTATTCATGTAGGAGTAGACCCCCATTGTTTTATCCTTAATAGCAACAATACGTGCGTGTCATGTCTCTTTCTGTCACTGAGATTGAGCACCGCAAGATCAAACCCATCATAAAGCACCTCTTCCCATTTTAAGATAAGAAGACCAAGTTGTCCAAACAAAACCCAAATATCGTAGAAGACATACGGGGCTATAATAATCAAGCATGGATATAATTTCAAAGTTCTCATCATAAACTCACAATTCATCGGATCCCAACAAACACACCGCAAAAGAAATAGTTACATGAAATATATCTCCAAGAGACCATTGTATTGAGAAGCAAAACGAGAGAGAAAGCCATCTAGCTACTGCCTATGGACCCGTAGGTTTGATATGATCTACTCACGCATCATCGAAGGAGCACCAATGAGGAGGATGAACCCCTTTGTGACCATGTTCCCCTCCGACAGGGTGCCGGAATGGGCTCTAGAGTGGATCTCGTGGCTTCTGAAACTTGTGGCAGCTGAAACAATTTTTCATCAACTCCCTCAGGGTTTCCGGAATATTTGGGTATTTATAGAGCTCAGAGGCAGATGAGGAGGTGCCCAAGGCCCCCACTACCCACTAGGGCGTGCTAGGGGCCCAGGGTGCACCCTCGTGCCTAGTGAGATGCCTGGGCCTCCCCTCATTGGCTTCCTTGGTCCTCAAGTTCCCTTGTGGTCCAAAAATAATCTCCAATTTTTTTGTGGCATTTGGACTTCATCTGATATTATTTTCTGTGAAGGAAAAACAAGCAAAAAACAACAACTAGCACTGGGAACTATGTCAATTGGTTAGTCCCAAAAAATGATATAAAGTTGCAATAAAATGATTATAAAACATCCAAGAATGATAATATAATAGCATGGAACAATAAAAAATTATAGATACGTTGGAGACGTATGAGCATCCCCAAGCTTAATTCCTGCTCGTCCTCGAGTAGGTAAATGATAAAAAACACAATTTTTTATGTAGAATGATGCCTAACATGTTCATCATGTTCTTTTCTTTTTAGCATGGACATATGGAATTGTACATGATTCAAAGCAATAGTCTATAATTTGACATGAAAACTTCAATACTCAAGCATGTCAACAAGCAACCAAGACTGTCAAAATATCAATGCTAAAGAACGTTATCCCTAGCCCATCATGCTCCATCACTGATCCATTCATGCAACACACCAAACATTAGCTACATCCAATGCTCAAGTATGATAACAGTGTTCCTCAGTTGGTGCTTTATAAGAGAAGATGGCGACTCTAATTCAAAATAAAAATTGCATAAAGTAAATAGATGGTCCCCTCGCAAAGGGAAGTAGAGATTTGTAGTCGTGCCACAGCTCAAAGCAAAAAACAATTAGAGACAAAATATTTTTTGTGGTATGCTTTTCCTTTCAACGAAAACGACTAAGAGTTCCCAATATCTTCCATGCTAAACAAATCATAGGCGGTTCCCAAACTAAAAATAAAGTTTATTCCTTTTTCCACCTGTCGTGGTAACGGTTCCGACAATAGAAAGAAGGTAGGATAACGGAGCATGATCTATCAAGATGCACATGGGTGACACAGTGGTTTTAGCGAGTTCGGGCCTCTCATAGTGGAGATAACAACCCTACGTCTCGTGCTCTGGAGAGGCTTTGTTTTATCTGTCATGGACATGAGTTACATGGTATAGAGAGAGCCAAAGCTCGAGGGAAAGAATGAGCCCACCGGGGGAGAAGAAAAACTATATCCTAAGCTACGTGGTGGGGGTGGCTTATATAGAGTGCGTCACCCCTCACCTCCTATGTTACAAGATGGAGCATTAATGCCATAATGTCAGCCCACTACAGATGTCTTGCCGACTGTTGGTATTTGCATGACCGAGTGAGTCATACGACCGAGTGGTTGACTGTCATCCAAGTGGATGGAATGCACTTGTCTGAGTGGATCCGTATCGAGTGGATTAGATGTTGTCACGATCCAGTAGGAATTTCCCTTGTAGTCCTTAAACTAATAATGAGGTGCCCTTGGGTAGGACGTATTGGTCAGACCTATGACCCTACCCTAGGGCTATATCCCCATCATTAGCCCCCGAGATCAGGGTCCGAGTGGTGAAGGTATCGATGTAAATCTTGTAGCAGCAGACCGAACTTGAACGTGCTTCAGGGCCTTGCAAAATTATGCGTTGATTGAAGTCTTCATCATTCGCCCTGATCGATTCCGCTGAGTAGTACGTCCGAGTGAACTTAAGAATTGAAGTAGATCCGAGTGACCAACAGGATCTTGAGACTCTGACTGACTGCTGGTAGTCGGTTGGAATCTGTTGAATCTGTTGAACTTGGATGTTGTTGGTGGACCTGACCAAGCAGAATGTTTCTTTTTGTATTTCTCTTTGTGGGGGCACGCTCAGTGCACCCACTGGGTGTAGTCCCCGAGCCTCTGTCGGACTAGATGAGTCTGGCAGAGGGTTTAAGACTTCGAGTGCTTGTCATGTTGAATGTTTGTTGAATCTGCATTATATGATTTCTGGATCAAAGTCAAGTCTCCGAGTGTATTTTTTAACTTAGGCGATACGAGGTCGCAGCTAAGTTCCCGAGTGTGGAGCGTGTCTGTACTCGGAGTAGTTTTAACTTAGGCGATACAGAGTCGCAGTGAAGCCCCCGAGTGCGGAGCATGTCCGCACTCAGAGTTGTTTTTAATTTAGGCGATACGGAGTCACAGCTAAGCCCCCGAGTGTGGAGCATGTCCGCACTCGGAGTAGTTTTTAACTTAGGCGATACAGAGTCGCAGCTAAGCCCCCGAGTGTGGAGCATGTCCACACTCAGAGTTGTTTTTAACTTAGGCGATACGGAGTCGTAGCTAAGCCCCCGAGTGTGGAGCATGTCCGCACTCAGAGTAGTTTTTAACTTAGGCGATACGGAGTCGCAGCTAAGCCCCTGAGTGTGGAGCATGTCCGCACTCAGAGTTGTTTTTAACTTAGGCGATACAGAGTCGCAGCTAAGTTCCCGAGTGCGGAGCATGTCCGCACTTAGAGTAGTTTTAACTTAGGAGACACGGAGTCGCAGCTAAGTTCCCGAGTGTGGAGCATGTCCGCACTCGAAGTAGTTTTGAACTTAGGCGATACGGAGTCGCAGCTAAGCCCCCGAGTGTGGAGCGTGTCCGTACTCGAAGTAGTTTTAACTTAGGCGACACGGAGTCGCAGCTAAGTCCCCGAGTGTGGAGCATGTCCGCACTCGGAGTAGTTTTGTACTTAGGCGATACGGAATCGCAGCTAAGCCCCCGAGTGTGGAGCATGTCCGCACTCAGAGTAGTTTTTAACTTAGGCGATACAGAGTCGCAGCTAAGCCCCCGAGTGTGGAGCATGTCCGCACTCGGAGTAGTTTTGAACTTAGGCGATACGGAGTCGCAGCTAAGCCCCCGAGTGTGGAGCGTGTCCGCACTCGGAGTAGTTTTAACTTAGGCGACACAGAGTCGCAGCTAAGCTGAGCGGTGGCGCGCGGGGCAGCCGAACGATGAAGACATGCCACACGGAGTGGCGATGCGCATGGCATCCGAGTGAGGTAGACTATTCTGGCTGAGTGGCAACGCGCGGGGCGGCCAAGTGATGTATGTCGAGGAGGCGTCCGACCCACTGACGGGACGCGGGGCGGCCGTGTCCACTACGTCATTGCGGGGGCTTCCGAAAAACACGTGAAAACGCATGAATGATCGTTGCGGCGACTGAGCCTGAGCAGCGACGAGGATGGCGCACGGATGCGTCGAGTAACTTGTGTATGAAAAATAGCACAAGACAGCATAAAAAATTATCAAAGTAATATGATCTTTTCTGTAATAGTTCGTGTAAATTGCACCCATAGACACCCACTGGGTGTGTCACGTGATTGCTGGTTCGGAACCAGCAAGAGTCTAAAAGAGTGAAGGATCTGGCTGAACTCGTTTGAGTACTGGACCCAAACGAAGCGGAAGTGAAGTGTTCCACATAACAATAAACAACCGAGTGCAGAGGTACACTCAGTGGCGTGGCCTCCGAGTGAACGTCATGTGCCACTTCCTCGACACTCGGTAATGTAGAAACGATTATTTAATAGAATGCAGTCTGTGAAAAATGACTTACCTGCCTGACGACGCGCGGGGCGGTCGAGCGAAGTAGACACGTCCGGCTGAGTGGCGACGTGTTGGGCGGTCAAACGATGAAGACGCGTCTAGCTGAGTGGCGATGCGCGGGGCGGCCGAGTGACGACGCGCAGAGCAACCAGGTGACGAAGGAGCCTCCAGCCGATTGACGACACGCGAAGCTGCCGAGTGACGAAGGAGTCTCCAACCGAGTGAGGATGGCTTGTCTTGCTGACTGTCGATGCGCGAAGCTACCGAGTGCTGATGACGGATCCGAGTGAGGGACGGCGCGCAGGGCAGCCGAGCGCTGACGACGCGTCCGACTGAGTGACAGCATGCAGGGCAGCTGAGTGATGATGACGCGTGTTCGACCGAGCGCCAACGCGCAGAGCAGTCGAGTGATGACGGTGCGTCCAGTCGAGTGATGACGGTGCGTCCAGTAGAGTGACGACGCGCGGAGCGGTCGAGTGAGAATGGAGCGTCCGACTGAGTGGCGATGCGCGGAGTTGCCGAGTGATGACGACGCGTCCAGTAGAGTGATGGCGCGCGGAGTGGCCGAGTGACGATGATGTGTCCAGTAGAGTGATAGCGCACGGAGTGGCCGAGTGACGATGGAGCGTCTGGCTGAGTGGCGATGCGCGGAGCTGCCGAGTGATGACGACGTGTCCAGTAGAGTGACGGCGCGCGGAGTGGCCGAGTGACGATGGAGCGTCCGGACGAGTGGCGATGCGCGGAGCTGCCGAGTGATGACGGCACACGTCTAACTCAATGACGATGTGCAGGGCGGCCGAGTGATGACGACGCGCGTCCGACCGAGCAACAATGCGCGTCCGACCGAGTGACGACGCGCAGAGCGACCGAGTGATGACGATGCTTTTGACTGAGCGACAGCATGCAAGGCGACTGAGTGATGATGACGCGTCTGACTCAAATAGACAGTCCGTTCGAATAAACCGTTGTTCGGGGACGATGACGAACGAGTGACCCTGCCAGTTAGTAGAAAGCATAGCTACGAATATTTTTGGGTGGACTAAGTGTCATGTACGGATGTTAAATTTCAAGGAATAAAGACCACAGATGGTTATACTTGCATGGATGCAATATTAACCATCTGTGAGAACAGTGTGACGGAATTTTTGCTTGCAGTAATTAAGAAACTAATGTGATTATACCTCACCTTATGATCCATTTAATGAGGCCATTACCTTAAGAAAACGGTCAGACCACCCCACGAAGGATGATGAGGGCCACGTCCTTCCGTTATTGTTTTTCCTGCATGCGGTTAATAAATCAAGGAAAAGACCCACGTAATGCATACACTTACGATGCATTGAACGACCACCCGTTACGGGTTGAGGTTGATTCGTAGTTCGTCATCACAGCATGCCTCGACTGAGGAGACCCTTGCCAGCGACCGGCGCCAGAGGAAGGAGCACTACATGCCTGCGCCATGTCGGGCCCACGCATCCACCACGGAGGTTACTGCCAAGCGGCCGAGAACCCGAGGCTGGAGCCAACGACAAGGCAAATGATGTCGGCTTCCGTGCATGGGGTTCAAGTGCTCACCGACGTGATTGGAGACGATGTTGAGGCGGACGCCGGTGGCCATGCGTGATGACGATGTGGCGGGAGATGCCGGTAGCTGTGCTTGGCGGCTTAACAGCGAAGGCGCAGATGAGGCGTAGTCGACTGTGCCCAATTCGATGACGACGACGGCGGACGAAGGCGGCCTCCTCAACGTGCGTGACAATGACGGGGCAACGGCGTCGCTGTATATGTGTGGTGGCTTGACGGCGTCGTCGTAGACAAAACCGATGCCAAGATTTCCAGCAATAATTGTTGATCTTTGGGTGATCATCCAAAAGAGCTTGTTGCCGGAGATTGAAGAAAAAACCATGTGCATCATGGCTGAATAGACGCCATGCCCCACGGTGGGCGCCAAATGTCGTGGTAACGATTCCGACAATAGAAAGGGGGTAGGATAACGGAGCATGATCTATCAAGATGCACATGGGTGACACGGTGGTTTTAGCGAGTTCGGGCCTCTCATAGTGGAGATAACAACCCTACGTCTCGTGCTCCGGAGAGGCTTTGTTTTATCTGTCATGGACATGAGTTACATGGTATAGAGAGAGCCAGAGCTCGAGGGAAAGAATGAGCCCGCCGGGGGAGAAGAAAAACTATATCCTAAGCTACATGGTGGAGGTGGCTTATATAGAGTGCGTCACCCCCTCAGCTCCTATGTTACAAGATGGAGCATTAGTGCCATAATGTCAGCCCACTATAGATGTCTTGCCGACTGTTGGTATTTGCATGACCGAGTGAGTCATACGACCGAGTGGTTGACTGTCATCCGAGTGGATGGAATGTACTTGTGTGAGTGGATCCGTACCGAGTGGATTAGATGTTGTCACGATCCAGTAGGAATTTCCTTTGTAGTCCTTAGACTAATAATGAGGTGCCCTTGGGTAGGACATATTGGTCAGACCTATGACCCTACCCTAGGGCTAGATCCCCGTCACCACCATTCTTTCACACTCCATGGTTAGCCGCATCCACGAGTACCGTCCATACCAACACTTTCCAAGGAATTTATTAAATGACAACATAAAATAAATTTTATTTGCATTTCGGGACTGGGCATCCCTATTACCACCATTCTCTTGTGAAATGACAAGTGAATAAACACCCATCTTTAGAATAACCTATTTAACATGGAAGATATCGGCCACCACTCGCCGCTTCATGAGCGGTACATGCACACAAAACAGAAGTTTATTTTGAACATTAGAGTTGACACTTGCAAATTTACTTAGAACAACATTGAAATACCACATATAGGTAGGTATAGTGGACTCATTTGGCACAACTTTGGGTTTAGGATTTGGATGCACAAGCAGTATTCCCTCTTAGTACAAGTGAAGGCTAGCAAATAGATTGAGAAGTGCCCCACCATGGAACGAAAACCATCATAAGCCAACATTAAACATAACAAACACCAAATAATGCAACAAAAGTAGGATGTTATTTCATAGCATAACTATTGACTTCATGTGCATGCATAGGGAATCACAAACCTTAACAGCAATATTCTTAGTAAAGAATAATTACTTATCAACATAACTCACATATCACTATTTTCATATCGCAAAACTATTGAAAATAATCAAGTTGAAAATCCAATGATCTTCATGAAAGTTTTTATTATATCTCCCTTGGATATCAATCACTTTGGGACTAATTTCATTTAAAGCAAATTGTCATTGTAAATAACAAGCTCTCAAACAAATATAAGTGAAGAACGAGAGCACAAGTTTCTATAAAATTTTCAACTGTCAAAATAATATAAGTGAAGCAAGAGAGGATTTCTTCAAAATTTCTACTAACTCCCAAAATAATCTAAGTGAAGCATTAGATCAAATTTCTTCAAAATAACAGCACCACCGTTCTCGAAAAGATATAAGTGAAGCACTAGAGCAATTCCATGGCTCTAAAAAATTTAAGTAAAGCATAAAGAGCGATTCTAACAAATCATAGTATAATTTGGCTCTCTCAAATAGGTGTGTCCAGCAAGGTTTATTATGACAAACTAATAAGCAAATCAAGCAAAGACTCATATAATACAATACGCTCCAAGAAAAACTCATGATATGTGACGAATAAAAATATAACTCCAAGTAAAATTACCGATGGTTGTTAGAAGAAAGAGGGGATGCCTTCCGGGGCATCCCCAAGCTTAGTTGCTTGGTACTCTTTGGATATTACCTTTGACTTCCATGGGGCATACCCAAGCTTAGGATTTTATCACTCCTTATTCCTTCATCCATCGTGATCTCACCAAAAACTTGAAAACTTCAATCACACAAAAGTCAATAAAACCTTCGCGAGATCCGTTAGCATAAGAAAACCAATCTTTGCTTTAGGTACTTTGGAAAACCCATTCCAATTTTGTTTTTGCATTATACCTACTATATTCTAACTTTACCATGGCTTATACCCCCCGATACAATCCATAGATTCATCAAAATAAGCACAAAACACAAAGAAAACAAAATTTGTCAAAAACAGAACAGTTTGTAAAGACTTGAATTTTACTCATACTTATGTTACTCTAAAAGTTCTCAAAAATTATGACAACGTAGGCAATTTGTATATTAATATTTTGTAAAATAATTAAGACACTTTCGTCGCTTCTGTGATTTTTTTAAATTCTGCTAATCGATGCAAAAGTTTCTGTTTTCCAACAAGATCAAAGCAACTATCACCCAACATGATCCTAAAGGCTTTACTTGGCACAAACACTAATTAAAACACGAAAAAGACAATCATAATAGTAGCATAATTGTGCAAACACTCAAGAACATAAATAAAAAGTGAAAAATAAAATTTATTCCTTGGGTTGCCTTCCAACAAGCTCTTTCTTTATAGCACTAAGATAGGCTTGAGATTTTATTGATGCTCACATGAAAGATAGTAGTTGAAACACAAAGAGAGCATCATGTAGCATAAGACAAAGACATTTAGGTCTAACATACTTCGTATGCGTAGACATTTCATAAGCAAACAAATTATCAAGTAAAGAAATATCTAACATATGCATGGAAGAAGAAAGAAACAATAGCAATCTCAACATGAAGAGAGATACTTTAGTATATTGAATATTACTATAAACATATTTCCCTCTCTCATAATAATTACATATAGGATCATATTCAAATTCAACAATATAACTATCACATAAAATATTCTCTTCATGATCAACATGCATAAAAGTCTTATAATCTTCCAAGGTACTGGAATTAACATTAACTAAAATCATGACCACTCCAAACCCACTTTTATCAAAAAAAATCACAAGAGATAATTCTCCAAAATGGCGGGATCATTATTACGTGAAGTTGACATTTTATCAAACCCACTTTCAATACTATTGCAAACATTATTATCATTGTCGTATTCATCACGAGGATTAAATAAATTTTCAAGATAATAAGAAGCATCACCCCAATCATGATCATTACAGTGAGTAGTGGACATGAAAAAATCGCCATCCCCAATCTTGTAGTTTTGCATATTATTAGCATGATTGACAATAATAGAACTTATAATAACATCATTGCAATCATGCTTTTCATTCAAGGAGATATCATGAATCACTTTATAAATTTGTTCTTTTAACACTTCATCACAATATTCAGATTCATGATTTTCAAGCAAAACTTCAAAAAAATAATCAACATCACTCAACTCACTAGCAATTGGTTCAAGACAATTAGATCATTTGAATGATTAGCAAGTGGAAGAGGATCCATAAGTCATTAATTTTCCTGTTTGTTTTTCTGTTTTCAAGTGCTGACATGAAGGCAATAGAAGCAAGCAAGCAAGAAAAGGGCAAACAGAAAGAAGGCAAAAAAAAAGGAAAATAGTTTTATGTTTTTCTGAAAATGTTTTAGAAGTGGGTTAGAGGAAAACGAGAGGCAAATGGCAAATAATGTAATTGCAAGGAGATGAGAGTTTATGTGTGGGAACCAGATAGATCTTGACTTCATCTTCCCCGACAACGGCTCCATAAATCTTGACTCCTCGCTAATTGCATTGGTTTCCCTCCAAGCTTAAAGGGTGATGTAGCACAGCGACAACAATTATTTCCCTGAGTTACAAAACCAAGGTACCAATTTAGTAGGAAGATCCACAAGACTATTTAAGCAGTAACTGCACACAAATAACAAATCCTCGCACCCCAACGCGTGTAGGGGTTTTCAATCCCTCGTGGGTAAAACAAAACAGTAAAACGATAAATTGATAGATGCAAATAAATTTATGGTAAATAAAACACAACAAGGTATTTTTGGGTTTTTGGTAATATAGATCTAAAAATAAAAGAGCAAATAAATTGGAAACGCGAATAGCAACATAGATCTTGCAAATAGATGATGTAAAGCTGTGACAGCCCGAGACCGACGTTCCAGAAGATTCCCCCTTTATTTCCGTTTCCGTCGTTTGGTTAGTTTTATTTGTTGCATCATCATTTAGTTTGCATCATCGCATCATGCATGGCATCTTGCATCGTCTGTCGCGTGTGGTGTTTGAGTGTGTGTGCTTCGAGTGCTCACCGAGTCGTGGTGCGATATTAACTCCCCTCCTCTCTTCTCTTTTATTTGTTTTGGGGTTGCGTAAAAGTTTCCGTTTTAACCTCTTTTAAAAAGGGTTCGTCTTCTTTTAAATAAAAGTCCTTTTATTAAATGTGGGGGCAACCCTTGGGTTTGTATTTTATTTCTCCTTTTGTTTTATTTTAAAACCGTCTCATTTTCTTTTCTCTTTTAAAGAGCTTTTATTTTATTCTTTAAACAAAAGAGGTTTTATGTTATTCTTCAAAAGGGTTTTATTTTTATTTGTTTAAAAGGCCCAATCTATTTTTAAAGTTGGGGTATATTTTTTAAAGGAGTAAAAGGCATTTTTTTATTTGTTTTTGTTTTGTTAAAACATATTTTCCTTTGATGTTTTTTCTCTGTTTTTATTTATAAAAAAAAGAGAGGAGGGAATGAGAGGAGCCAACCCAAGGCCCAGCCGGACCCCCACTAGACCTAGCGCGAGGGAGCCCAGTCCCGATCCCCTCTCCTCCTCCCTGCGCGTCATCCCCATCCTCTCGACCCCTCTTCTCCCCGTTCCTCCCCTGCGCCCTAGCCCCTCGCCCGATCCCCTCTCTTCCCCTGCGCGTCGTGCCGCCCGCCAGTGTTGGGACCCCGATCCTGAATCATAAGAACCCAGCCTGTAACACATCACATCACTTTGCGGCCTCATGCACGGTAAACTACACGGCTGCCACCTTACCTTGGCCGGGACCGCTTGCGTCTTTTGGCTCACGTATATGAATGTGTCGCTAGCATTCAAACGACAAAGAACCCGGGTCGACATGGCCAGTTATAAACCCAAGTGGTACATCCATACAGGCATACATAACCCAACAAAGCAGGTGTCAGTCATCAGCGTGTGTAGACGAGTCGTAGCAAGCTACAAGGACTCCATTACACCGCGTGACATTTCCCCGAGGGGACAGGCACAACAGCAAACAAGGAAGGCAATTATTCGTACCATAACGGGGCACCATAGGAGGGTGACTCGTAGAATTATTCCCTTAAGTGGCAAAAAGAATTACTTTTGATCCTAAGATCATTGAAACTCCTCATACCAAGGAAGGCAATTCACAAATGATTGTTTGAAGGAATTGAAAGAATGGCATACTCGGGTTGGAAAGAAACTAGGGTTACATAGAGACCAATATTATAATTCTTGGGGAAAGTTCCAACCATTATAACTGCCCGAGATTCAGCTCCGGTAGGTGACACGATGCTTCAGACTCAGCACGTGTGAAAAGAAGGTTTGCAACACAAATTGACGAGATAATGTTGCGAGATTCTCAGGAAATGAACTATGGAAGACAACTCAAAACGTGAGCTGGATTGCAAGACACATGTGAGCACACTGCCCAAGACAATGATGAGCACATAAAAAGTCTTACAACAAACACTACCCCGTTTTGGTTTGGGAACCATCATTGCGGATATCGAAGCTATGTGCAAGTCCGTCTGGGCCCTTCGGGAATAACACCTGAGTTCTTTTCCTTGAACAAATCAATCAGTGGCTTGGTGTGCTAGGAGGTACATATGGAGTGAAGATGATCAGTCCATCAAACCATAGAATAGTTCCCACTTGCATGATTGACTTGGGATGATTCCGAAGAAACAAATTAACTTTTCTCGAATTCACGGCGGCAACTTGCATAGGATGCACATGAATTAGAGGAAGTCACTTCTTACACCTAACATATACCTCGTGCTCGAGACACGAAGACAATGTCTACAAAGTTTCCAGCACTAGCTTAATGTCCAACATAGATCATGGAACAAATGAGAATGTTGCCGATGGGCTCAACAACAATTCATCAAGATACCCATATAAATGGATTTCCACAACTATGTGAGCAAGATAATAACATTGGTCAGATCAAAGAATACAATAGTGTAGGCTCAAGGAAATCCATGAGTAAGACACCGTTACGAAAATCTTTGGTTCTGAGTTTGATTTGACAATAGCCCATACTCAAATCAAGATTGGACAAGATAATATATGCACCAATTGATCACACGGATCAACCGATGACAATATCATCTTTCTTCAAGACTCCCACAACAGGAAAATATCCTTTTTAAATGAGCTAAGTTTGGGCGAAGCTTTTATCTTCCAACTCTCCAAGTTGTTATTTAGCTTAACCAACTAGCTCGGGGTATCCAATACGGATTCTTGGAGAAGATGGCTTATAGAGAAACCAACTTGATCACGATCTCTATCATAACAGTCAGGAAACAACCTGGTAATACTTCCGATAAGATATTCGGAAAATCACGAACCACCGATATATTATTAAGCTCGGGAACAATCTTTCTTTTCAGGGCAAGATGATGTGATCAATAGAGCGAGGGATTGACAAAATCCTAACTCATTGATCGAAAAGTGCACCATGAAACATGGACTAGGTAGCACGCTCAATCTTAGGATGACGATTCAATCACCATCACCATAAGAGTGAAATTATTGTCCATTAGCTACCAAGCAATAACATTGCTAGGAGTATTGATTTCACACATCATGGTTCACTTGTCGATATTCCGGTTACAACCAACACGAAAACCGAGGAATGAAAAATGATAGCGAAAAGTATCACTACATCAAGAGCTCATAAGAGATGGTGCAATTCTCATGACATTCTTGACAACAAGAAGGTAATACTCCAAGATAGAATAGAACAAAAGCTGGGTTAGCATTTCGATATGCGGAATACAACTACTTTGACCCAATCCAAGAAATGGATGTGGTACTAGATTTTGCTTCTCCCAGTCATTCGAGAATAGAACAACTTGAGAGACCACGAAATAGAAGACATCGATGACATGAATGCACAACTACTCTTGACTATCCTTTCATAAATGAAGGTCAGAATACAACTAGGTAGGGCCAACTTAGGAGCACATGGTTTCTTGAGTTGTGGATGCATGGATTAGCATGTCAAACGGGTTCAACATAATTCTTCCAGATAACCCATGCAGAAGGGCGAAGTAGGCAGAATCACGATATGGAGTAGAGAACTCATCACGAGCACTCTTGTTATGATCTTTAGTTCACGGAGAACTTCTGCCAAAGATGATTCATGGTGTTGGAAGAATGATATACCATGAACCTTGGGAGCTACAACAAGGTTACTAATCATTGTAAAGGAACTAGCAACACTATCAACAGAGATGAGCAGAATGATCCTTGGATTCAAAGACCCAGAAATAGAATACCTGAAAACTAAATAACATCACGAGATGTTTCCGAAATGATGGAGAGAACTATCGCAATGGAAGACATAGCACACATCTAAACTATTGGGTAATTTTCGGAGTAAAATGTTTTCCTAATACTTCAACAAAACATCGAGGTAATAGAGTACCTCGTCACGATGATTAGTGTGCTTGGTCTGTCCAAAGACATTGGAAATAAGAGGAAGGAATTTGCAATTGCATCAGATTATTTGGGAACTTTGGAAAACTCGGACAGCATAACAGCTGTATGGCCATGAAATATGAGGCAACCTGCAAGAAAACTAACAACATAACAATTGAATTCTTATGGAGACACTGATCCAGGAAGACAACAACTTTTCTATAAGTCTCCCGCATAGTAACTCGTCATCCTAATGAATAGATGAGAAAGCCTAATTCTTAAACCCCGTAGAATAAAGAAGAGGGTGACTCAGAATAAGAATGACAGAAGGAAAGGAGTAAAAGGAGCCTTATGTTCCCTTCTACAAACAATTCCCTTATATAACTAAAGAGTTGCTAGACTCAACATCGACCAGTTTGGCTTGGTTATCCTACATGCAGTCAAGCTCTGATACCAAAGCTGTCGGGCCCCGATCCTGAATCATAAGAACCCAACTTGTAACACATCACATCACTTTGCGGCCTCATGCACGGTAAACTCCACGGCTGCCACCTTACCTTGGTCGGGACCGTTTGCGTCTTTTGGCTCACGTATATGAATGTGTCGCTAGCATTCAAACGACAAAGAACCCGGGTCGACATGGCTAGTTATAAAGGCAAGTGGTACATCCGTACAGGGACATGCATACATAACCCAACAAAGCAGGTGTCAGTCATCAGCGTGTGTAGACGAGTCGTAGCAAGCTACAAGGACTCCATTACACCGCGTGACATTTCCCCGAGGGGACAGACACAACATCAAAGAAGGATACATGCCGGTCAATCAATGTGTCTAGAGCAGTAGCAAGCTACCAAGGCTCGATAGAAGCACAAAGAGACATTTCCCTGTAAAGAGTACTACTAAAGGCACACAACTAGGTGTCGAATCCCACACATATAATGCATTTCATAACATACACACAATATGCACGATATGTGTAGATACAACATGGCATCACAACATAACTCTATGACTCAAGCTTTTATTAAGGACTCATAAGAATCAATATAGTATGATATTACAAACAGGGGTCTCGTGACCCGTCACTCAAGTCATACAAACATCAAGCGAAAGCAAAACATGTCTGGGTACACACATCTACTAAAAGTGGCTGGAAGAGCCTGAAAAGCTACTACGACCCTACCAAAGGAGCCAGACCTCTGTCTGGGATTCCCAAGCTATTCCGGTCAACATTGAACACATCGCGTAGAACCTTTTAAAGAGACTCTGCAAAACATAAATAAAGCAACCGTGAGTACAAAGGTACTCAACAAGACTTACATCAGAACTATCTACATATGCATCATGTACCAATGAAAGAATTGTGGGGTTTGATTGCAGTAAGCCAGCTTTGACTCTTGGCTAACCTGTACTACGACTACAAGTTCTTTCTTGGAGGTGGGATAGCGCACACGAGTCCACATATTCACCAATGCAATACACCACTATGGATCCACTCTCGTCTCCCTACGAGAAAGCCTTCCATAGCACTCACACTTATCTTGCATGTTTTAGAGTATCCATTTAAATTGTCTATGTACCACGTAATGTTCCCAAGTAGTCCATATCCGAGGACGTGGCTATTCGAACAGATTGATTCACCCTGCAGGGGTATACTTCTTCACACACGCTCCCACCACTTATCACCATGTGCACGTCATGCATCTCGGCAACCTTCAAGCGGAAGCACTGGCGTGGGTGTCGGCCACGACCGTTAACCACACAAGACCCTAGTCCAGGTTTATCGCCTATTTGAGGCTGAACCCGCAAGGAAGTCCGGCCGAGGTTTCCTCTACGGCCCCAAACGATGTGCGCAGGGTTCCCAAGCCCACCATCCGGGTGCCACTTGGTACACCAAGCCACTGTGTATCTACCGTAGAGAAGCCTACCCCGTCGGGCAGAGCTAAACACGGCCGCCAACACTTTTCCTACAAACACCAGAAACTAGTTGCAACTCCTGGACAGAGATCTAGGCGATTAATAAGCCAAGAGGGTCAATTAAGTATCCCAATGTGTGGTAGTATCTTGTCTTGGATAACATACACATAACTCAGTTCTTAAGAACGGTCCCAATGGGACAACCCACCATGTACTCCTACATGGCCTCTCATCGCTACCTTTACCAAATCGGATTCACACTTTTACTCTCACACTATAGGACATGAACACAACCATTCTGATTCATCATCCAGATGGATCAGACCCGACACGACTCTAATCATAGCAGACATTGTAAGCAAGCATGGATGAGTAAGCACAACAAGGCTCAAGCAGTTGCTACTCATGCTAAGTGGTTTCAACTATTTACTATGACAAAATCAGGTCATGCAGAGAAATGGGTTCAACTACCGATAACATGTACAGTTGAATCGTGTTTGTCCTAATGCAGTAAAAGAGAGCAGGAGCGAGGGAGTGGGTTTATATCAATATACTCAAGGGGGTTTGCTTGCCTGACACGTCTGAAGATAGCAATGAGCCTTCATCAATGTCAACGATCACATCGTCGGAACCATCGTCTATCGAGAGGGAACAACACCGGCAAACAAGAAAGGAACAATAATTACTTCACGGAAATGCAACACTATGATGCATGATCAAGAAATGGAGATGAAATGTGGCAGGGCTAAAATAGCTACCAATTCTTAGGTTGAAGCTGGATTTGAATTAGAATTCAAATATCACTTCAAGCAAGGTAGTTTCCCTGGATACCCTTTTAATTGATTCGACCTGATGCTCAGGTAAACTTGTTTTAATATGCATGAATATGGCAATTTGAGGTACTGGTTTTGCTAGCTGAATGTTTGATCATAGTAATTGAAGTGGAATTCAAATAGGTATCAAATTCCAACTCCAAACTATTTATTAAATTTACCCTATTCATCATTTTGCCTATTTGGTGTTGTTCACTTTCTCAAACCAGCATGAAAATGCCATAATAAGATTCTTTGGATTTTTATAATCCTTTTTCATATATAAATTATTTTCATTCGAGTTATATTTTAATTTCTATGATTTTTACAAGTTTTAGCAATTTCCTATATTTAAATAAAATCAGAAGCTATTACCGCGTCACTGTGATGTCATCACTGCGTCAGCAGTCAACAGCGCCTGGGCCAGGTCAAACCTGACCAGTGGGGTCCACTGGTCAGTGAACCAGGGGCTAATCCCGCGTTGACCCGCACTAAGCGAGGTTTGACCCATGCGTGGGGCTCTCTGTCAGTGGCTCTGGGGGGGTTAGTAGGTTAATTAGGCTGGCCACGTCAGGGGCTGCCGAAGCCTGGCCGGCGGCGACCACGGGCGTGGCGGAGGCTCGCCGTTGTTGTGCTAGAACGCGCTACAGGGGTCCATTTGCGACGCGGCTTGCGGCTACGGGACGCTGGCGAAGCGGCCGTTCTCGCAGGGGGTAGCAAGAGGGCTAGGGTGGCCGGGAGAGGTGCCGGCGACGAGCGTGCGCGGTGGCCGGAAGTGGAGCTCATCGGTGAGATGCTCTGGAGGGGGATATCGAGCGGGAGAGAGAGGGGAAAGCATCGGAGGCTCACAGGGGTTCCATTCCTGGCATCGGCGAGGTTGGAGGGGCTCTCTGGCAGCGGATCGACGGCGGCTGATCTCGGTGACCGGAGATGGGGAAGACGGCGGTGGCTGCTCGATTCAAGGGCTTCGGCTCGATTCTCTTGGTCAACAGGGGCTGCTCGTGGAGGCGGAGGTGAAGAGCACGTCAGGGAGGCGAGGGGTGGCCGGAGCTGCGCGGACGGCGACGGCCTGCTCAAGCCGAGCTCGGCCATGGCAGGGAGAGAAGAGAGGGAACAGAGAAGAGAGGGAGAAATGGAGAGGAGGAGGAGATCGGGACGACTCTTCTGAGCCTATCCCACTCACCAAGTCGGCGGGGAGGCCAGGCAGGCAGGAGGCGTGGCGCTCTCGCGAGCTCGCCGTCCCCTGCTTCTCCTCTGCCTTCTGGCAAGAAGTAGAAGACACGGGTGCCCCTGGTGGGCTGGGCCGACCAGGTAGGCGACAGGTAAGTCTTCCCTGTGTTTTTTTTCTTTTTTTTCTTTTTGGCATTTAGATTTAGGTTTTAAATAAAATGTTTAACTATTTTATAAAACCCTAAAATAGTGTTATGTGACACAGATAATAATATCCAATGCCACATAAAAGTTTCAACATTTTTGAAACTTTAAAATCGAAGGAATCAAAATAATTCCATTCCAATTAGCTATTTGGTCAACTCAAAAATCCTTTTTCAAAAGTTCCTATGACCTAGAATTTTGGTTTGACAAATTTATTTTATGTCACTATTTTGCCAAGTAATTGGAACATTTTCTTGGTCCCTTTTAAGGTATTAATTTTATTGCCTTGTTGTCAATTTTTCAAATCATTGGGATTTTGATCACTTCCTATTTCAAGCATCAAAGTTTTTATAATGCATGCATGAATGCTTGGCAAACAAATGAAAACTAGGGCTGTGACAGCCAGACCCTCGCCGCGCCCCGCCGTGCTCCCCTCGTCCTCGCCTCTCCTCTCCCTCGAGCATGGCCGCCATGGACGCGAAGGAGCTCTGCCCAAGATGCCCAGCACCGAGCCGCCCCTGTGCCACGGCCTCCCACTCCTCCGCGTGACCTCCGCCATGGCGCTGGCTGTTCTCCTCGCCTCCCCGCGCCGGCCGCTTTGCTCGCCATGGCCGCCCGCCGCCTGCTGCAGGAGCTCCTCTCGCCGGAGATTCGCCCCGGCCGCCTGCAGCAGCTCCCCTGCCTGTCGGCATGCTGCCTGCCTGGTGCGTGTCGTTGCTGTTGCTGTCGCCGATTAGCTGCTGCTGCCTGTCGCTCTTGCCTGCTTGTGCTGCCTCGCTGCTCCTGTTGCTGTTGCGTTTTGCTGCTGGTAGATGCAGGTGCGTGCCATTGCTGCTGCCTGAAGCTAGGCATTGCTTGCTTGCCGAGACTGTTGCTGGCCATGCCGTGTAGCTGCGGCTAGGCTGCTGTAGTTGCTGTTGTTTGTGCGGCTGTGTGCCTGATGTCTGCTTGCCTGGTGCTGCTCTTGTTGCAAGCTAGCTGCTGCTTAGTGCTAGGTTGCTTGTTGTGCCATAGCCGCTGCTTGCCGTATTTTGCATTGCCACTGCTAGTAGCTTTTGTTGTTAGATGCTAGTCTAGGTTGCTAGTGGCTTGCGGTTTGCCCGCTTTTGCTAGCCGTGTTGCTGCCGCTTGCCATCGCCGCGTGCACCAACCCCCCTCCTTCATGGAACAGACAAGTTCGCCGCGAGTGCCACGACGTCCTCGATGACCCCGACCATCTTCGAAAACCGTGTTCGACTCCCGACGCCGAAGATCGTCTACTGATGCAATATAACGACTACCGTTGACAAGACCCGAGTACCACGACTTCCACGACGTCCGCTACGAACCGATCCTCTCCGATTCGCACGCCTCGGAGGTATACCGATGGGACGTTGTCGTGAACCGAACGAATGTGATGTATGAGTTGAATGTATGTTTGCACCATATGTTTGACCATTGCACGTTGTCCCTCTTTTGTTGTGCCCCGACACATGGGAACCCGGTAACCGGGATCACCCCATTGTTTATTTAGCGTTCCCGCACACGCTCCCTATTCCTTGGCTCCGATACCCCGTTGAGTTATCGGGATAGGAATGTTGCCGTGGCATCGTTTCCAACTTGCCTCCATGGTTCCCTCTCGCTCGCCGTGGCGAAACCTGTTTCTTTCTCTTCTTGCCGTGATGTTGATGATCTTGCATGCATGACGCATTCATGGCATATTATCTAGTGTTGCATGTCTCTTGTGCCGTAGCTCCAATCTATGTTTCGCGTGTTAACCGACTAGGATGTCATATGGGATCTTCGCTCCACCCCTTGCCATGTTAACCACATTTAATATTGCCGTGTAAATAACCGGGAGTGAACATAAATAATTAATCGTGGAGTTTCGTCGATATGAAACTCGTTGCATATCGAGCTTCACTTAATGTGTAGTGTTTGTGTGAGGTAAATTGCCATGCCATGCCTGCATGAGTGATCTGTTCATGCATCATATTAGGTTGTGCATCATGTGGTGAATATTTGTGTTGATGTTTGTTTTCGGTTTGCTCTGTCTCGATAGAGTTCCGCAAGCGTGTCGGAATGTGAGGACCCGTTCGACTACGTGGTTCGCCGACTTCATGGAGTTGTTCTTCTTCCAAGCGGGATCTCAGGCAAGTTGACCATTTCCCCAGATACCATTACTATCATTGCCATGCTAGTTTTATCGCTTCTATCGCTTATGTCTCGTTGCCTACCACATGTTATATATGAGCCTCTCAAGAATGCTATGAAAACCTTCAACCTGTTCAACCTAGCAAACCACTGATTGGCTATGTACTGCTTGCTTAACCAAGTTGTTAGCGTTGCTAGTTGCAGGTGTAGTTGCTTCCATGTGATAACATGGGTCCCTTGTCATATCACCATATTTATGCTATTTAATTTAATGCACCTATATACTTGGTAAAAGGTGGAAGGCTCAGCCTTTCTAGCCATGTGTTTTGTTCCACCTTTGCCCCCTTAGTTTTCGGCTACCGGTGTTATGTTCCATAAATGAGCGCTCCTAACACGATTGGGGTTGTTATGGGGACCCCCTTGATAATTCGTTTTAGATTAAAGCTGGTCTGGCAAGGCCCAACTTTGGTACTACATTTGCCTAGCAACTAATGAACTGCATAGGGAGTAATTAACCCGAGGAAATTTAATCAACCCCCGGGCCAGTGCTTTTCATGAGTGTTGGTCGAACCCAGAGCACTGTGCGGGGCCAACCCAGGGCAACTTGGGTGATTTCTATCAGGCCACCATACGCGTCACTTATCCGTCGTGTCATGAGAACGAGGTACGCGACTCCTATCGGGATTGTCGACATGTCGGGTGGCCTTGCTGGATTAGTTTTACCTTTGACGAAATATCTTGTGCATCGGGATTCCGGTGATGCTTTGGGTAATCTCAGAGTTGATGTTTTTCCACTAGGGAATCCGACGAGATCGCGAGCTTCGTGATTGAGGATTTCTATGCGGCTTGTGGTAATTTGTGATGGACTAGTTGGAGCACCCCTGCAGGGTTAAATATTTCGGTAAGCCGTGCCCGCAGTTATGTGGCAACGTGGAAACTTTGTTTAACACTGGTTCTAGATAACTTGAAGTTAACTTAATTAAAATATGCCAACTGTGTGCGTAACCGTGACTGTCTCTTTCGTGAGTTCCTTCTTCGATTGAGGACACGGTGGGGTTATGTCTGACGTAGGTAGGTGTTCAGGATCATTCTTCTGATCATCAGTAGTTCTCATCCATTATGCGTAGATCTTCCCCCTCTTATTTCTTGTACTCGTAATTTAGCCACCTCATACATATGCTTAGCCGCTGCTGCAACCTCACCACTTAACCATGCCTCACCCATTAAGCTTTGCTAGTCTTGATACCTTTGGAAATGAGATTGTTCAGTCCCCTGTGGCTCACAGATTACTACAACACCAGTTGCAGGTATAGTTAAAGGTTACTTGACGTGAGCGCATTGATTGTTCATTTGGAGTTGCTTCTTCTTCTTCATCGATCTAGGATGGGTTCCAGGCCGGCAGCCTGGGATAGCAAGGATGGATGTCGCTCTTCTTTTGTCGTTTGTTTTCGTCCGTAGTCGGACCCTGCTCTTACTCTTGGTGATTATGTAATGTACTGATGTGACTCTGATGTAGCTTGTGGCGAGTGTAAGCCAATTCTATTATATATCTCTTCTTTTCAGTACATGTACTTGTAACGATATCCATTCTTGCGACACTACGAGATGCGCTTCTATCCCTAACGAGGCCCCCATGCCAAATTGAGGATAGGGTCGCATCTTGGGCGTGACAAAAGCACACCCGGGGGTTGTAGGTTTCACTAGTGGCTTCTCTCGAGAAAATAACAAACGATGGTTAGGCAAATTACTGTTGGGCAATTGATAGAAGAGCGAATAATTATGACGATGTCCAAGACAATGGTCATGTATATAGGCATCACGTCCAAGACAAGTAGACTGACTCCTGCCAACATGTACCACTATTACTCCACACATCGACCGCTATCTAGCATGCATCTAGTGTATTAAGTTCATGGAGAAACCGAGTAATGCTATATGAACGATGACATGATGTAGACAAGATCTATTCATGTAGGAATAGATGCAGATTGTTTTATCCTTAATAGCAATAATACACGCGTGTCATGGCTCTTTCTGTCACTAAGATTGAGCACTGCAAGATCGAACTCATCACAAAGCACCTCTTCCCATTGCAAGATAAAAAGATCAAGTTGGCCAAACAAAACCCAAATATCACATAAGAAATACGGGGCTATAATAATCAAGCATGGATATAATTTCAAAGATCTGACCATAAACTCACTGTTCATAGGATCCCAAGAAACACACCACAAAAGAAAGAGTTACATCAAATAGATATCCAAGAGACCATTGTATTGAGAAGCAAAACGAGAGAGAAAGCCATCTAGCTACTACCTACGGACCCGTAGGCATGATATAAACTACTCACACATCATTGGAGGAGCACCAATGAGGATGATGAACCCCTACGTGAGCGTGTCCCCCCCGGTAGGGTGCCGGAACGGGCTCTAGGTTGGTTCTCGTGGCTTCTAGAACTTTCAGCGACTGAAACAATTTTTTGTTGACTCCCTCAGTGTTTCGGGAATACTTGGGTATTTATTGAGCTCAGAGGCAGTGGAGGAGGTGTGTGAGGCCCCCCATTACCCACCAGGGTGCGTCAGGGGCCTGATACGTCCATTTTGCATCATGTTTTCATGTTGATATTTATCGCTTCTTGGGCTGTTATTTCACTTCACGATACAATACTTATGCCTTTTCTCTCTTATTTTGCAAGGTTTACATGAAGAGGGAGAATGCCGGCAACTGGAATTCTGGCCTGAAAGTGGAGCTAAGTTGAGATACCTATTCTACACAACTCCAAACACCGTAAAAATCAACGAGGATTTTTTTCCGGATTTATTAAAAATACTGGGCCGAAGAAGTGCCAGAGGGGCGCGTGCAGGTGGCCACAAGCCTGCACGGCGCGGCCACCCCCCAGGCCGCGCCATGAGGGCTTGTGGGCAGCCTGCTGGCCCACTAGCCCCCCTCTTCTGCTATATGAAGGGTTTCGTCCAGAAAAAAAATCAAGGAGGAGCTTTTTCGTGGATTCGTCGCCGCCACGAGGCGGAACTTGAGCAGAACCAATCTAGAGCTCCGGCAGGACGATCCTGCCGGGGAAACTTTCCTCCCGGAGGGGGAAATCATCGCCATTGTCATCACCAACACTCCTCTCATCGGAGGCGACTCGTCACCATCAACATCTTCATCAGCACCATCTCATCTCCAAACCCTAGTTCATCACTTGTAACCAATCTTCGTCTGCGACTCCGATTGGTACTTGTAAGGTTGCTAGTAGTGTTAATTACTCTTTGTAGTTGATGCTAGTTGGATTATTTGGTGGAAGAGTTTATGTTCAGATCCTTGATGCTACTCATTACCTCTCTGGTCATGAATATGATTATGCTTTGTGAGTAGTTACTTTTGTTCCTGAGGACATGGGATAAGACATGCTAATAGTAGTCATGTGAATTTGGTATTCGTTCGGTATTTTGATGTGTTGTATGTTGTTTTTCCTCTAGTGGTGTTATGTGAACGTCTACTACATAAAACTTCACCATTATTTGGGCCTAGAGGAAGGCATTGGGAAGTAGTAAGTAGATGATGGGTTGCTAGAGTGATAGAAGCTTAAACCCTAGTTTATGCGTTGCTTCGTAAGGGGCTGATTTGGATCCACTAGTTTAATGCTATGGTTAGACTTTGCTGCACCGTTTCTACTTTTGTTACTTGTTGCTTGCTACGAATCATCTCACCACACAATCACTTGTTACCGACAATTTCAGTGCCTGCAGATTTTACCTTGCTGAAAACCACTTGTCAGATCCTTCTGCTCCTCGTTGGGTTCGACACTCTTACTTATCGAAAGGATTACGATTGATGCCCTATACTTGTGGGTCATCAAGACTCTTTTATGGCGCCGTTGCCGGGGAGTGAAGCGCCTCTGGTAAGTGGAGCTTGGTAAGGAAACATTCATATAGTGTGCTGAAATTTATTGTCACTTGTCACTATGGATACTAATCCTTTGAGGGGCTTGTTCGGGGTATCTTCACCTCGAACAGAAGCACAAATAGTTGCTTGTAAACCTGCTGCACCTACTGAAAATATTTTATTTGAATTTCCTTTGGGTATGCTTGAGAAACTGCTGGCTAATCCTTTTACAGGAGATGGAACATCACATCCAGACTTGCATCTAATCTATGTAGATGAAGTTTGTGGTTTATTTAAGCTTGCAGGTTTGCCCGAGGATAAGGTCAAGAAGAGGGTCTTTCCTTTATCTTTGAAGGATAAGGCGTTGACATGGTATAGGCTATGTGATGATACTAGATCATGGGACTACAATCGGTTGAAATTGGAATTTCATCAAAAGTTTTATCCTATGCATTTAGTACACCGTGATCGGAATTATATTTATAATTTTTGGCCTCATGACAGAGAAAGCATCGCTCAAGCTTGGGGGAGGCTTAAATCAATGTTATATTCATGCCCCAATCATGAGCTCTCGAGAGAAATTATCATTCAGAACTTCTATGCTCGGCTTTCTCATGATGATCGCACCATGCTTGACACTTCTTGTACCGGTTCTTTTATGAAGAGAGATATTGACTTGAAATGGAATTTATTGGAGAGAATAAACGCAAATCTGAAGATTGGGAGCTTGAAGAAGGTAAGGAGTCAGGTATGAATTTCACGTTTGATTGCGTTAAATCCTTTGTTGAGACAAATACCTTTAGTGACTTCAGCGCTAAGTATGGACTTGACTCTGAGATAGTAGCTTCATTGTGTGAATCATTTGCCGCTCATATTGATCTCCCCAAAGAGAAGTGGTTTAAATATCATCCTCCTTTAGAAGTCAATGTAGTTAAACCCACTCCAGTTGAAGAGAAAGTCATTGCCTATAATGATCATGTTGTTCCCAGTGCTTACATTGAGAAACCGCCTTTCCCTGTTAGGATAAAGGCTCATTCTAAAGCTTCAAGTGTGATATTTAGAGGCTATATTAGAACACCTACACCCCCTGAGCAAATTATAGTTGAACCTATCATTGCTATTATCAAAGATCTTCAGTCCGACGTTGTTGAGGGACATAATATTCACTTCTGTGAAGATGCTGCTAGAATTGCTAAACCTCACGCTAGAGACAAACATTGGCCTATTGTTGGCATGCCTGTGGTTTCTGTTAAGATAGGAGATCATTGTTATCATGGCTTATGTGACGTGGGTGCTAGTGTTAGTGCAATACCTCAATCCTTATACGATGAAATCAAAGATGAGATTGCACCTGTTGAGATAGAGCCTATTGATGTCACTATTCAGCTTGCCAATAGAGATACTATTTGCCCCGTGGGAATTGTTAGGGATGTTGAAGTATTGTGTGGTAAAACGAAGTATCCTGCTGATTTCCTCGTTCTTGCTACCGCACAAGATAGCTTTTGTCCCATCATATTTGGCAGACCTTTTCTCAATACTGTCAATGCTCATATTGACTGTGAGAACCAAACTATCACCGTTGGCTTTGAAGGCGTGTCACATGAGTTCAACTTCTCAAAGTTTGGTAGACAACCTCATGAAAAGGAGTTGCCTAGTAGGAATGAAACTATTGCCTTAGCTTTTATTGCCGTACCTCCTACTAATCCCTTAGAGCAATACCTTCTTGAGCATGAAAATGATATGCATATGGATGAAAGGGATGAGATAGGTAGAGTTGTATTAGAACAATATCTTATCCTAGGAATACATGCTAATGGAGACTCCCACCTCCCACCTCCCACCTCGGCGACTCCATGGCGATCTGGTGCTCTAGCCTGTGCATCTACCCTTCTCGTCGCTCTACTGCTCAGGTGAACCCTCCCGACCCCCCTCACGTGGTCGTGCAGGGCTTGCATGGGTGGTTCCACATTGGATCTGGATTTTTCTCATGGTTTGGCTTTCGCCGAGGAGGTTTATCGCCATTCTGGGGTTACGGTGCACCCTATGAAGCACCGCCGCTCCTTCATCATGGTGGTTTCTTTTGGTCGCCATGTGTTCCGTCTCTCTGAGGACACGGTCGCCGCAGCTCTAGAATCTGTGATTGGGGGCTCTGCCATTGAGTTTCGCGTCTCTCAAGTGACATATTCGGTTTTCTCCTTCAAAGTGTCCTGCATGCAAGTTGGTTTTCATATTTTGGATCTACGTTCGTTCAAATGCTCAAATTTTAAGTGCTTCTTCCATCTATGGGGTCATGGTGGTCCGAATTGGCGTCGAGAATTCTCTCTGTGGAAGAAGCAATGTGATGCTGAATAGATTATTGTGAGCCCATCTAAGAGGAGTGCCTCACTAGGTCTGATGGCAATGCATTCCAGACCTCTAAAATCTTCTCTTAAATCTGGATCATCAGTTCGTAAGAAGCTCACATTCGCATCCCTCCAACAATATGAGGTTTGCAAGGGTTATAGATGTCCTGTTTCCCATGATGAGCTCCTCACGCTTGAATAGGCTGGTTATACGGTGCCTTCTCCTGAACGTGTCATCATCTCTATGCCACTGCCGGCAGAACTCCGATGGACGATGGCCACGCCGCATATTACGTTCGGCACTATTTCTCGGCAACAGTCACCCCCGGATCTCCCGGAGCTGATTTTTAAATTGCCAAAAGTAACGGAACTTCTCCCGTGCAACACGGTGCTGCAGCTGATCCCACCGAGATTCATGGTGTTTAGAATTATGAGAATCAATTTTCGGTGGAGAGTTTGGATTCTGGGCCGATTTCTACGCTCATTAATGAGCCTTCTGAGGTTACCTCCTTACCTCGGCTCGAACCTAATCCTAGGATGGATATTCCCTCCTCACAAGAAGCCCATCTGGCCTTTGATGAACTTATTAATGGCATGGTTGAAGAAGTCTTTTCTTGCTCGATTTGTAACGCTCGGGGACATCTAGCTGCCAACTGCACGACTTCGCCTGGATACACTGACAGAGCTGTGGGTCACGCACGATCTAGAGGAGCCTCTTTTATGCGTAATAATTGTCTTACTTGGAACTGTAAGAGACCCACCACCTCCCCTGTTGTTGATATCTCGGGAACTGTCGATACTCTTGGCGAAACCGCAACGCCTGCATCACAGTTCTGCCCTGTCTCATCGCTGTCGTATCCTCGAACTCCCTCCGAGACTCCGCCTACCACGCCGCCGCCACCTCCCACAATGGCGAACTTCGAGCTTGACCCAGAGTTCTTCCTCCCACCGGGCCACAACATCATCGACGGAGGACCCGACCGGCTGCCTCGGACCTACACCACGCCTGCTGTCCCCATCACCAGGCGTCATGAGCGCTTTGTCATTGCTGATGTCCAACCCGCGCCCCCGGCCGACCACTTGGTCCAGGTACGGCAAGAAGTAGCTTCTCTTCTTCTTCACCAAGGACTTCATGTTCGATCAGCCTAGCCATGGATCGAGGGCATAGGGCTGTTTGAACTTAGAGATGCGGCGGAGAGCTACGCTGTGCTTCACATGGTTCCGCGGGAAGTTGCTCAACTCTGTGGTGCGCTTCTTGCGACATGATCAGGGCGTGGGCTTCCGTGGACAAGAGGGTTTTCGACATGGGTGCCTCATGCTTCTGGGGGTCCCCCTGGACTTCTGCAATACTGAAGACTTGCAGGCTGCTGTCAATACCTTCGGAGAGTTCCATCATTGGGTCAGCGATGATCCTTACTTGGTTCGCTCCATTGTGTTTGCATCTTCCCCAGACGACCGACTTGTCCCTCGCAGTATCAACTTCTTTGAATATGCTGCTTGGGGGGGGGCGAAGGTGTCCTGGTCTGCACCTGTCTACATCCTGGGGGCGGCGCCTGCTGAAGTACTGCCCAATGATGAGGATCCTATGCCCCTCAATGGCAACCCTCACCCGTTTCCTGGACAACTCGTCAATGACAACATGCAATTTGCTCTGCCCCCTTACCCTGCTTTGGGATGGAATGCAGTGCCGCTAGCACCTGAAGAACCAGTGGTACCTACTGCTGCTAATGATGGTGCTTGGGGACAGCCGCCAGCAGCTGCTGATGGAGGAGGATGGGAACCTGAAGCGGCCCCAGAAGCACCTCCGGCTGATCCTGTTCAGGATCAGGAGTCCATGGTGATTGATCAACCGAGTCCTTCTTCCTCTGACTCGGTTCATGAGCTTGTTGAACTAGACCCTCAGCCGCAGGGTGAAATGGCAGCGGAACCTGCTGATCACGCCCCCCTGCTCCCAACCTGGATGTGGTAATGGCTGATAACCCTGTCGCCCCTGACGCGGATATGGCACCGGTTGTCCAGGCTCCTGATGCTGAGCCGGAGGAAGATGTGCTTGGGGTGGAGGAGGTGCAAGATGACAATCCGCTCGCGATTGTCCCATACAAACCCCCACAGATTCAGTCTGGCAACCTTTTGGTGGGGGCTGCCAGGGTTTTCTATGGGCCTCCTCTGCCGCCGGCTCTATCCAGGTCCCGAACTTTTGATGCTTTAATGGGAGCTGCTACCTCCATGCACATGCCTCGCCACCTACAGATGCCAACGGTGGCGCCCATTGTGATCCCCAAGCGATCATGGGCGGCGGCTTTTGATTCTACTGCTCGAGCGCTACCACCGCCAGAACCGGCAAGCAACACACTCTCCGTGGAAGAGGTAATCCCAGTCAGCCCATCTTCGTCTGCAGAGGACTTCTCCTTTCAATCTCCTGCTCCAACGAAGAAAGGGACCCACAAGAAGGCCACTCCTGTCGTCGACTCCTCTGTGCGTCGATGTACCCGCGGCTCCATCAAGCAGGATGGCTTCAAACCGGTCTTGCGGGAGCTGCCGGTGCATGTCCCCAAGAAGAGGAAGCCCAAGGCCAAGCCAATGCCTTCTCTAGCACATGAGTCTGATGATGTGCAAGTTCCACCTGCCACTCCTATTCCGGTGATACAGGCGGTCGGGCAGACGCTTGGCATTGCCCCTGAGAAGCTGACTGTGGATCGACTTATGGAAGATCCTGCTGATTCCGCACCATCATCTGCTGATGATTAGTACACTTATTGTGGGGACCCCGAATAGCAAGTCGAGTTCGCCGTGCCCCGTGGCCCCAGGGATCAATGTTCACTGAACACAGATACTGAGTAATAGAGTGTTACATCCAAGTACCGAAATTATTACATCAAACGACCAGAAGGTCGGGTTCAAGAGCGAGGCCTAAAGCCAAATTAAACAGATACATCGAGTAGCGGAAACTCATAAGGGCTAAGCGGTGCCCATGCCATCAAGCCTACACCGATAGGCATTCTGACTTGGAAGCGTCCTAGATCGCAGGTTCATCTCCGACGGCGTACTCGTCGCCAAACTCCGGTCCTTCCATGTCTGGTCAATAATATAACCAGTGGCAAGCCAATGAGTACTTTGAATGTACTCGCAAACAGCCCATGATATGAACATTGATAGCAAAGAATAATAGTAACATGTATCTATGGTGGAATGCAATTTGGTGGAATGATCAGGTATATGCAACAAGTTAAAGAATTACTTTTGAAGAACAAGTTACAGATATCGACATATCTGACAAGGGATGAACACACCGGGTTCATCCCATATGCCAAGTCACCGAACTTGGTCATATTATTACTTTCATAACAACACCTTTTTAACACCACACACACACACACACTTGGTTGATGCGGAAACGCTGGACGTAGTTTAAGCAGCACCACCCAACTGTCCTTGACCGTGGACATGGCTATTCGAATAGTTTACACTCCGCAGAGGTAGTACGCTGGACCCACGAGAAACGGGAAACTTCCGTGTCATCCACGACTCGCGGTATATCACATATACCCGAGGTAAGTACCCGATCATCATCTTTCCCCTGATGATACTAGACAAAGAGGTCCACTCGATTGGTACCCAACCCACATGTTGTACGTCTTACGAGCACCGACTCTGGACAGTATCAACCATGCGGGGACCAACGGTGTGCCTGGAACTCATAATAATGGCATAATCGTCCTACCTGGCACGACCCCATCACGAGAGTGACACCGATCACTCCCCCCACTAGTAATGTGGCTCTTTGCTAGTACCGACCAGAGTAATCAACAAAGCCCCGTCCCATAAAGGGGTATCGTGGTCGTACTGGTAAGGTTGGGACGGTCGACACATCATAAATCTAATCCCTTTTCCGAAACCATACTCACACAAAAACACCGGTGCATCACTTCACCAAAAGTGATCACCGACTCCTCATCATCCTCGGGCATTAGTGGCACCCGACGGGGTTTTCATAAACTCTTTATTTAACCCATCATCATGCTTGTGATAATATGCTCTATCTTTACTTGTCAACATGGTATAACATGACCCTCAAGGGGTAGGGTCAAGCTCAATGCAATGATCTTACTCTATTAGTCAACATGACAGTAGCATGATCCTCATAAGTGGTAGGGTCAAGCTCATCATGTTTGTGCTCCGAGGAGCCACATGAATAACATCACCAACATGCAAGGGTTGTGAAGAAGCCTCCTGTGCCATCACCACAATGATGAACCGGCATCGTGATCACATGCAACGGAAAAATACCAACTATACTAGCATGCAACAATGTTTGTGCTCAAGTCATGGTCAAAGGGCTGCTTGCCTTGGTCAGCTAGGTATCCGGGGTCTTCGAGGTCTTCCGCTCCGGATCCTCCGTCACTCGGTAACTCTACCGTCGAGAAAGGAATAAATAAATAATACTCACACCAAAACAGATCACAAGGTGTTTTTAAAAATGTTGCAAAGCTTGAATAAATTCAGTTTATTATTTTGGAAAAAGTTTCCTATGGCTTTTATTAGCTAAGCATATTTATTTAAAAGCAAACAGGAGCAAACAAATGCTTTTAATACCATTTTATTATACCAAAACAGATTCTGTTTTTGATAAATGTCAAACTCTACAGAATGAATTACTACACATTTTTAGAAAATTGTTGGTGGAATAATCATATTTTTCTACTGGCTAAATATTTTTATAAAAATCATTTAAGTTGTAGGTTAAAAATAAAAGAAAAAAAGGCCAAGGGGAGACCTAGTCGGCCCAGCCAGCAGACCAGCCACCAGGCGCGCGCGGGCCAGGTTCAAACCTGACCTGCGGGCCCCTGGGGTCAGTGTCAGCGGCTGAGCGCGCTGGCTGCCCCAGGACACCGACAGGTGGGCTCCACCTGTCGGGTCCTTCTCCTACCTCCAGCCAGAGAGGTGGAGACGGACGCCGGCGAGGCTACCGTTGCCCTCAGGCCAATCTAGGAGCGGGAATGGGCCCTCGTTCCTCTGCCTACCTGCTCATGGCCGGGACGTCACCGGAGGTGGTCTGGGTCGCCGGCGACGAGGTGATCGTGGCGGAAGGGTTTCGGGTTGGCGTCGAGCTAGTGGTTAGGGGCACAGATTCGCTCGGGGGAGTTGGGAGAAATTATCCTGGTGTCGAGGGGAATGCAATGGGAGGTCGGGCGGCGCAGGAGCCGACGTGTAGCCGGAGATCGACCGGAGCTCTGAGGCGGAGGGGCCTCGGTCGATCTTGAGCTCCGGGGCTCTACAAGCTCGATTGGGTGGCTAGGGGGAGTCTAGTGGTTGTGCTGAAGCTGCCTGGAGGGTGCTGGGGTGCCGGGGGAACCAATTTATAGGCCAGCGGAGTGAGCCGACTCGGGCGCACCGGTGACTCACCGTGGCGCACGTGCAAGCAGAGTGAGGTGCTGGCCACGAAACCACGGGTTCAGGACGTGGTTTAGGACCTCCTGGTGCATCGGCCGCAGGGGGAAAGCGAGTGGGGACGAGCCGCAGCGACCGTGCATGCTCGGCCGCGTCGCCTGAGCTCTTGCGCGAGGAGAGGGGGCCCCTGATGGTAGCTTTGCACAGAGTGGGTGTCGGGGAAGTGTTTGGACATTACTAGGGGGGGGGGGGTTGGAACTGACCGGCGCGACGTCCCCTCGCTGGAGGTTCTCTGTAGCGCGTCCAGAGCGCGGTTTTGGCACGCCACGGCATGTTGGCGTGCTATGCGGCCCTTTGGGACGTGTCCTCCATGTCCCGAGTGTTGCTGGAAGTGTGCCTAGCCGTTGTGTGCTAGTGGGAGCACGAGCTGGTCAAGGAGGCAAGGAACACTAGTGTTGCCAGTACTGGCCTGCGGCTCAAATTGAAGATCTTGTCACTAGTGCTTGGAGTTGGGGAGGGGCTGGTTGACTGGGTGCTCAGGGTGTTCTGGGGCTCTAACTCACCAAGTTTGGGGCTTTGACATTGGGTAAAACAGTGGCTAGGAGGGGTTTTACCTTCATGTGAGTAGGTGTTCGACAGTGACTTGGAGTGCTTCCACTCCACCACTGGAACTGAAACTTAACAGGTTTGGTCTTGGGGTAAAAACATAGGGTTTAACCAAATTTGAGCTCCATTGAACACGTTTAGCTTTGTAAAGTTGAAAATGCCTCAAAATGACCAGTACTGTCCTTTACAAAGGAAGTGTGGCCAAATAGAGTCTCACAAATCCCATTTTTGGTGTGGAGTCCTCATTTGGGGTGTCAAACACCTCTGCAAAGTTTCAGCTCCATTGGAGAAACTTTGCAATGTAGAGTTGTTCCAACTATTCTCTGGACACACAGGGTTTTGGGCTCATTAGGTGCACTTTCCCACCTTGGATCAAGATGAGATCTTATGTGAGCTCCTAATATGGCTTGGGAGGGCTCCTGTAATTTAATGGGAATTTATTGAGATCATTTCCTTTGGAAACATCTCAAAAAGCTAAAACAGACAGAAATGGTTTTCAGGATTTTACTCAAATAATATTAATATAAAATAGGGTTGAAAATCTAATATATGGAAAATATATGTCCTTCTGAGCTTCCATGAATTTACTCAGAATTTTCTAAGGCAGGAAAGCAATTTTCCTTGTGGGAATATCATTCCTGGCCTTAGAAACAAACATAAATATAAAATAGGAAAATAATACTTTAAATCACCAATTAATGTTTTTAATGATTGAAAATAATATCTGGATCACATCACCAACTTTGGTTGGGAGTGCCACTTGGCTTCATGAGCTAGTAGTGTATCCCAACATGATGAAGGTGATCTTGATATAAAGGAAAAAGGGTTTTTGAAGAGAGCAAAATAATAAGTTTTTCATGGGTTTGAGTCATCAATCAAGCAAGCATTCACTCATACAAGGGCTGACATTGCACTCACAACATTATTTGATTTTTTTTAACAAGCTCTGATTTTTGCAACATAAAATACTTGGGATGAAAAACAGGGTGTGACAGACCTATCCCTCTTACAAGAATCTCGTCCCCGAGATTCCTAAGCTAAGCGTTAAATAGCTCGGGAAATTCTTATCGGAGATAGTCTTCACGTTCCCATGTGGCTTCTGCTTCGGTATGGTTGCTCCACTGAACCTTGAACAACTTGATGGTGCGGCTTCTGGTGCAACGTTCGGCTTCATCCAAAATGCTGATCGGTTTCTCGCGGTAGGTAAGGTCCGGTTGAAGGTCAATAGCTTGATGATCAATGTCCTTGCAAAGATCGGGACGGTTCGGCACTTGTAAATACTTCCGGAGCTGTGACACGTGAAACACATTGTGCACACCCGAAAGCTCAGGGGTAGCTCCAACTGGTAAGCTACTTCCCCGCACCTTGCCGTGATATTGAAGGGTCCAATGAACCTGGGAGCTAGCTTCCCCTTGACGTGGAAACGCTTGGTCCCCTTGAGAGGCGTGACTCGCAAGTACACCTGGACTCCGGGAACAAACTCCACATCTCTGCGGCGAGGGTCCGCATAGCTCTTCTGCCTTGACTTAGCTGCCTCCAAGTTCTCTCGGACAAGCTGAACCTTGTCCCCTGCTTCCTGCAGTGCTTCTGGCCCGAAAACTTGTCCTTCACCGGTTTCGGACCAATTGAGCGGGGTGCGGCACTTCCGCCCATATAATGCTTTGAATGGGGCCATCTGAAGACTGGACTGGTAGCTGTTGTTGTAAGAAAACTCAGCAAATGGCAGGCAATCTTCCCACTTGGCACCATGAGCCAAAACATAGGCGCGGAGCATGTCCTCAAGTATCTGGTTTACCCTCTCGGTCTTACCGCCCGTTTGCGGGTGGAAAGCCGTACTGAAGGAGAGTTTGGTTCCGAGAGCTTCTCGAAACTTCTTCCAGAATCTGGAGGTGAATTGCGTGCCGCGGTCGGACACGATCTCCTTGGGAACTCCATGGAGACTCACCACTCGATGAATGTATAGACTGGCCAGCTGGCTGCCATCGTAGGTGGTGTTAACGGGGATGAAATGGGCCACCTTGGTCAAATGATCGACTATGACCCAAATGGAGTTATGACCCTTATTTGACCGGGGCAACCCGGTGATGAAGTCCATGCCGACTTTATCCCACTTCCATTCCGGCACTTGAAGAGGTTGCAGCAATCCAGCAGGTCGCTGGTGTTCAGCCTTGACTCGCTGGCATACATCGCATCTAGCGACATAGGAGCCAATTTCCCTCTTCATGCCATGCCACAAGAATCGTTCTCGGAGGTCTTGGTACATCTTGGTACCACCGGTATGGATAGAGTATGGTGTGTCATGAGCCTCTTGCAGGATCAAGTCCTTAAGTTCGGCCTTGTTAGGTACGCATAAGCGCTTCCCGTACCACAGTACTCCTTGCTCATCAATCGAGAATCCTGGGGCTTTGCCTTCTCGCACCTTACTCTTGAGGCCTTCGATACTCTTGTGTCCCTCCTGGACTTCCTTGATGTCGTCAGCCAGAGTAGGCTTGACTTCGAGGCTGGCCAGGTATCCCGGTTCGACTATCTCAAGCCCGAAGCCCTCCATCTCTTCATACAAGACGGGTAACCTTTCCTTGAGTGCGACGTTCAAGGAGCCTGCCTTCCGGCTTAAGGCATCGACTACCACGTTCGCCTTGCCGGGATGATATTGAATGCTGAGGTCGTAATCCTTGATTAACTCAAGCCATCTCCGCTGCCTCATATTCAGCTCCCTTTGAGTGAAGATATATTTCAGACTTTTGTGGTCTGTATATATCTCACATCGCTTCCCCAGAAGGTAATGTCGCCACGTCTTCAGAGCATGCACTACAGCTGCTAGCTCGAGATCATGGGTGGCATAGTTCTCCTCATGCGGTCGCAGTTGTCGTGACAAGTACGCCACGACCCTGCCATCTTGCATCAGGACTCCACCGAGCCCGGTTCCAGAGGCATCACAATATATTACGAATTCCTTGTTGATGTCTGGGGTAGCCAATACCGGGGCGGTAGTTAGCCTCCTCTTCAACTCCTGGAAACTTGCTTCACACACCGGTGTCCACTCAAACTTTCGGCCTTTCTTCAAGAGCTGAGTCATAGGTCGAGTGATGCTGGAGAAACCTTCTACAAACTTTCGGTAGTATCCCGCGAGCCCGATGAAACTCCTGACATCCTTCACGTCCTTTGGTGATTCCCAGTTGGTCACTGTAGTAATCTTGGACTGATCTACGGACAAACTGCTTGCCGTCAGGGTATGACCCAGAAATCCAACTTCGTTCAGCTAGAACTGACACTTGCTGAATTTGGCATAAAGCTGGTGCTCTCGAAGCTTTTCCAGAACTAACCTCAGGTGTTGCTCATGCTCCTCTTTGGACTTGGAGAAGATTAATATGTGATCGATGAACACGACGACAAACTTGTCCAATATTCCATGAAGACCTTGTTCATGAGGTACATGAAGTAGGCTGGGGCATTTGTCAAACCGAAGGGCATGACAGTGCATTCATATAGACCGTACCGGGTCACGAATGCAGTCTTGGGTATATCTTCGGGTCGAATCTTCAACTAGTAATATCTCGATCGAAGATCGATCTTGGAAAATACCCTGGCCCCGTTTAACTGGTCAAACAGGTCTTCGATCTTGGGGAGCTGGTACTTGTTCTTAATTGTGACCTCATTAAGAGAACGGTAATCGATGCAGAGTCGAATGGTACCATCCTTCTTTGAAACATATAGAACAGGTGATCCCCAAGGTGATGCACTTGGACGGATGAACCCTTTCCTGAGTTGCTCATCCAGCTGCTTCTTCAGCTCTGCCAGCTCTTCGGAACCCATCCTGTAAGGCTTTTTATATATAGGCCTTGATCCGGGCATGAGCTCGATGATGAACTCGCTGTCTCGGTCGGGAGGCATTCCGGGTAGCTCGTCAGGAAAGACGTCCGGGTATTCACAGACTACACGCACTTGATCAAGCTCTACCTCGGATAGACTGTTGACTCGAGGCACTTGAGTCGATACTGGCTCGGAGACAAACTTGACCTTGACCCCTTGGTTGCTTGTCATGGTAATGGCCCTGTTGGCACAGTCCAAAAGACTCTGGTGCTTGGCCAACCAATCCATGCCGAGGATTACTTCTACACCTTGCGATTTAAGCACAATGAGGTCTGCCAAGAAACTCGATCCATTGATAACTATCTCGACCCTTCTACACCCTAGGTTGGTCCTCAATACTGCTCCCGGGGTTTGAATTTCCATCTGTACACGGAGTAGAGTGGGTTATAAACCACACTTCTCCGCAAACCTTTGAGTAACAAAAGAATGCGAGGCACCACAATCAAACAACACTGTTGCTGGAGTTGAGTTGACGAGGAATATACCCAGAATGCTGTCCGGGTCTTCCTGCGCCTCCTCTGCAGTGATGTGATTGATCCGGCCCCTGCCATTGAACTACTGGTTGCGGGGGGCCTGGTTCCTTTCTGGTGCACCTTGACCGGGGTTGGGTGCATTGGGATGCGGTGCGTCGGGCTTCTTGTTGGGGCACTACCTGGAATAGTGCCCGGTCTGACCACACCCAAAGCAGGTGACCTGCCTTGGAAGGTTGGTCTTGTCTCTACCGTTGTTCGGAGGGTTGACTACTGGCTTGGCTTGCTGTTGAGGCTGATAATTCTGGCGGAACACCGGGTACTTGTACTGCTGGTGCTGAAAGTTGGGTCTTGCAGGTGCTGACTGCCATGGTCTTGGTCTTGTGCTACTAGGTCCTCCACTGCCTATCAGTTTGCGCTTGCGGGTGTCGTCCATCGCACGACGCTTGTCTTCCAGCATAAGCGCCTTGTTAACCAACTCGCTGAAAGTTTGGCAGTCGCAAACCACCAGCTGGTATTGCAGGGACTGCTGTAACCCTTCCATGAAGCGTTCCACCTTAGCGGCCTGAGTGTTAACATCTTCGGGCGCGTACCTCGACAAGAGGCTAAACTTCTGCAGGTACTCTTTAACAGTTCCACTGCCCTGCCTCAAGGCTCGCAATTCCCGCTTCTTAATGGTCATCAGTCCAGGTGGAATGTGAGCCACGCGAAATCCTTCCTTGAACATCACCCAAGTGATGGCTTGCCCTATCCGCATGATCTGAAATCCATCCCACCATGCCCTGGCGGTGCCTCCGAGACAGTGAGAAGCATAAAGGACCTTATCATGATCGTTGGTGCACTTGACCAGCGCAAGGAGGTCTTCAATGGTGCGGATCCAGTCATCGGCGTCCAGTGGTTCAGTCGTCTCCGTGAATATGGGGGGCGTAGTCCGCATGAACTCAGAAAGAGTAGACTGGGTACCGCCATTCCCATTCCGCGGTGGGTTGTCCACCAGGACTTGAGTCAGCTGCTAAATAGAGGCATTGCTGGCTTGACGCTCCTCCCGAAGAGATTGAAGGAACTGAGCCATCGTCAAGTTCTCAGGAGGAGGTGGTGGCGGAAGGTCTCTAGGCTGCTCGTGGTGACCTCCAGCATGAGCTTCTCCTTCGGTTCCCTGCAGCGTCCCTGAGGAGCCGGAGCCGGGGTTGCCGAAGGTGCTGTTGCGGGTTGCGTTCACCATCCTGTCATAGAAACAGACAGGTCAAAATGCCACCTTGCTCGGGAATACAAGGATTCGCTCCTAGTAAGAGGGGGGGGGGGTCTGATACGTGCAAGTGCAAAGTTTTCAAAACCAAAGTTTTTGACAAACGGAAATTGCATTCATAAAAACTAGGTGATGTAGTCACTTACAGGCTGCCTAAGGCAATAGGTGACTTACATCGTGCACATATACGTAAATTAGAAACGGATACATGGATACCCTACGCTCGGGGTACTCCTAATTGCCTACGCTAAATCCTACGCGGCAGACTGCTCAGTCTCAAAGACGGATTCAACAGGATCCTCATCTTCGTCTTCGTCTTCATCAACATCTTCTTCCTTTATAGGAGCGGAAGAAAGAATCCGCACATCACGGCGTCTCTTAGGCGAGGCGGCGAAGATCTCAGTGTACTCTTCCGCTGTCAGGCGGCGACTCCGAAGAGGGACTGCCTGGATGGGCAACACACCACCCCTAGTAGCAAGAGTTGTCCTCCCTTCAGGTGCGCGTGCCTTCTTCACTTTGCGATTCTGCATCTTCTCAGTGTGGAGCAGGCCCTTGACTAGGTGCAACTCTTGGCGAAGCTTGGCTGATTCCTTAATCAGGAAGTGCGTCAGGGTGTCCGACGAGAGGCTGAAGTAGGTCTGAAACCTTAATGGCATCCCATCCTCCGTGGCTGGGGTGAGTGTCCAACTCCCATCTACTCCTTCCTTAAAGAAAGGTAGGTGACGAGTGATAGGCTCATTAGCCATCTCAGGGAGGATCCTGCGGAGATGCACGAGCGCCTCTCGTGCGGCCGTCTCCACTGCCCACATCAGCTCTCCCATCTGTGGTCCTTTGAAGAACCAACTAGACGGGGAGTCATTAGCCTTCACTATCACGTCCACGTGATATTCCTTAGTGTCGGCGTTGACCCAGTGCTCGTGGTAGAGGAAGATGGGCGTGCGACGTACGTGGCACTTCTCGAGACAATCCACCAGGAGTAGTGGTAAGGCGGTCTCCAGAAGCGTCTCGGGTACGGCAGCCATCTACAAGGCATAGGAGAAAGGTCAGAAGGTTGTATGTGCAAAAGTTTGTGCAAGGCTGACGTTCTAACGTTCTCGGCTAACGTCCATGCTATCTAAGGCTTCCTATAGTCAGGATGGCTCTGATACCAGTTATGTTATGACCCCGACTAGCAAGTCGAGTTCGCCGTGCCCAATGACCCCAAGGATCAATGTTCACTGAACACAGATACTGAATAATAGAGTCTTACATCCAAGTACCTAAATTATTACATCAAACGACCAGAAGGTCGGGTTCAAGAGCGAGGCCTAAAGCCAAATTAAACAGATACATCGAGTAGCGGAAACTCGTAAGGGCTAAGCGGTACCCATGCCATCAAGCCTACACCGACAGTCATTCTGACTTGGAAGCGTCCTAGATCGCAGGTTCATCTCCGACGGCGTACTCGTCGCCAAACTCCGGTCCTTCCATGTCTGGTCAATAATATAACCAGTGGCAAGCCAATGAGTACTTTGAATGTACTCGCAAACAGCCCATGATATGAACATTGATAGCGAAGAATAATAGTAACATGTATCGATGGTGGAATGCAATTTGGTGGAATTATCAGGTATATGCAACAAGTTAAAGAATTACTTTTGAAGAACAGGTTACAGATATCGACATATGTGACAAGGGATGAACACACCGGGTTCATCCCATATGCCAAGTCACCGAACTTGGTCATATTATTACTTTCATAACAACACCTTTTTAACACCACACACACACACACACACACTTGGTTGATGCGGAAACGCTGGACGTAGTTTAAGCAGCACCACCCAACTGTCCTTGACCGTGGACATGGCTATTCGAATAGTTTACACTCCGCAGAGGTAGTACGCTGGACCCACGAGAAACGGGAAACTTCCGTGTCATCCACGACTCGCGGTATATCACATATACCCGAGGTAAGTACCCGATCATCATCTTTCCCCTGATGATACTAGACAAAGAGGTCCACTCGATTGGTACCCAGCCCACATGTTGAACGTCTTACGAGCACCGACTCTGGACAGTATCAACCATGCGGGGACCAACGGTGTGCCTGGAACTCATAATAATGGCATAGTCGTCCTACCTCGCACGACCCCATCACGAGAGTGACACCGATCACTCCCGCCACTAGTAATGTGGCTCTTTGCTAGTACCGACCAGAGTAATCAACAAAGCCCCGTCCCATAAAGGGGTATCGTGGTCGTACTGGTAAGGTTGGGACGGTCGACACATCATAAATCTAATCCCTTTTTCGAAACCATACTCACACAAAAACACCGGTGCATCACTTCACCAAAAGTGATCACCGACTCCTCATCATCCTCGGGCATTAGTGGCACCCGACGGGGTTTTCATAAACTCTTTATTTAACCCATCATCATGCTTGTGATAATATGCTCTATCTTTACTTGTCAACATGGTATAACATGACCCTCAAGGGGTAGGGTCAAGCTCAATGCAATGATCTTACTCTATTAGTCAACATGACAGTAGCATGATCCTCATAAGTGGTAGGGTCAAGCTCATCATGTTTGTGCTCCGAGGAGCCACATGAATAACATCACCAACATGCAAGGGTTGTGAAGAAGCCTCCTGTGCCATCACCACAATGATGAACCGGCATCGTGATCACATGCAACGGAAAAATACCAACTATACTAGCATGCAACAATGTTTGTGCTCAAGTCATGGTCAAAGGGCTGCTTGCCTTGGTCAGCTAGGTATCCGGGGTCTTCGAGGTCTTCCGCTCCGGATCCTCCGTCACTCGGTAACTCTACCGTCGAGAAAGGAATAAATAAATAATAGCTCACACCAAAACAGATCACAAGGTGCTTTTAAAAATGTTGCAAAGCTTGAATAAATTCAGTTTATTATTTTGGAAAAAGTTTCCTCTGGTTTTTATTAGCTAAGCATATTTATTTAAAAGCAAACAGGAGCAAACAAATGCTTTTCATACCATTTTACTATACCAAAACAGATTCTGTTTTTGATAAATGTCAAACTCTATAGAATCAATTACTACACATTTTTAGAAAATTGTTGGTGGAAGAATCATATTTTTATACTAGCTAAATATTTTTATAAAAATCATTTAAGTTGCAGGTTAAAAATAAAAGAAAAAAGGCCAGGGGGGAGACCCAGTCGGCCCAGCCAGCAGACCGGCCACCAGGCGCGCGCGGGCCAGGTTCAAACCTGACCTGCGGGCCCCTGGGGTCAGTGTCAGCGGTTGCACGCGCTGGCTGCCCCAGGACACCGACAGGTGGGCTCCACCTGTCGGGTTCTTCTCCTACCTCCAGCCAGAGAGGTGGAGACGGACGCCGGCGAGGCTACCGTTGCCCTCAGGCCAATCTAGGAGCGGGAATGGGTCCCTCGTTCCTCCGCCTACCTGCTCGTGGTCGGGACGTCACCGGAGGTGGTCTGGGTCGCCGACGACGAGGTGATTGTGGTGGAAGGGTTTCGGGTTGGCGTCGAGCTAGTGGCTAGGGGCACGGATTCGCTCAGGGGAGTTGGGGGAAATGATCCTGGCGTCGAGGGGAGTGCAATGGGAGGTCGGGCGGCGCAGGAGCCGGCGTGTAGCCGGAGATCGACCGGAGCTCTGCGAGCTCGATTGGGTGGCTAGGGGGAGTCTAGTGGTTACGCTGAAGCTGCCTGGAGGGTGCTGGGGTGCTGGGGGGACCTATTTATAGGCCAGCGGCGGTGAGCCGACTCGGGCACGCCGGTGACTCACCGTGGCGCGCGTGCGAGCACAGTGAGGTGCTGGCCGCGAAACCACGGGTTCGGGACGTGGTTTAGGACCTCCTGGTGCATCGGCCGCAGAGGGAAAGCGAGTGGGGACGAGCCGCAGCGACCGTGCATGCTCGGTCGCGTCGGGCGCGCGCGGGCACGCGTCGCCTGAGCTCTTGCGCGAGGAGAGGGGGCCCTTGATGGTAGCTTTGCACAGAGTGGGTGTCGGGGAAGTGTTTGGACATTACTGGGGGGGGGGGGGGTTGGAACTGGCCGAGGCGACGTCCCCTCGCTGGAGGTTCTCTGTAGCGCGTCCAGAGCGCAGTTTTGGCATGCCACGGCATGCTGGCGCGCTCTGGGGCCCTTTGGGACGTGTCCTCCATGTCCTGAGTGTTGCTGGGAGTGTGCCTAGCCGTTGTGTGCTAGTGGGAGCACGAGCTGGTCAAGGAGGCAAGGAACACTAGTGTTGCCAGTACTGGCCTGCGGCTCAAACTGAAGATCTTGTCACTAGTGCTTGGAGTTGGGGAGGGGCTGGTTGACTGGGTGCTCAGGGTGTTATGGGGCTCTAACTCACCAAGTTTGGGGCTTTGACATTGGGTAAAACAGTGGCTAGGAGGGTTTTTACCTTCCTGTCAGTAGGTGTTCGACAGTGACTTGGAGTGCTTCCACTCCACCACTCGAACTGAAACTTAACAGGTTTGGTCTTGGGGTAAAAACATGGTTTTCACCAACTTTGAGCTCCATTGAACAAGTTTAGCTTTGTAAACTTGAAAATGCCTCAAAATGACCAGTACTGTCCTTTACAAAGGAAGTGTGGCCAAATAGAGTCTTACAAATCCCATTTTTGGTGTGGAGTCCTCATTTGGGGTGTCAAACACCTCTGCAAAGTTTCAGCTCCATTGGAGAAACTTTGCAATGTAGAGTTTTTCCAACTCTTCTCTGGACACAGAGGGTTTTGGGCTCATTAGGTGCACTTTCCCACCTTGGATCAAGATGAGATCTTATGTGAGCTCCTAATATGGCTTGGGAGGGCTCCTGTAATTTAATGGGAATTTATTGAGATCATTTCCTTTGGAAACATCTCAAAAAGCTAAAACAGACAGAAATGGTTTTCAGGGTTTACTTAAATAATATTAATATAAAATAGGGTTGAAAATCTTATATATGGAAAATATATGTCCTTCTGAGCTTCCATGAATTTACTCAGAATTTTCTAAGGCAGGAAAGCAATTTTCCTTGTGGGAATATCATTCCTGGCCTTAGAAACAGACATAAATATAAAATAGGAAAATAATATTTTAAATCACCAATTAATGTTTTTAATGATTTAAAGTAATATCTGGATCAGATCACCAACTTTGGTTGGGAGTGCCACTTGGCTTCATGAGCTAGTAGTGTATCCCAACATGGGGGGGGGCTTATCACTCTCTAGAACTCATCCATTCTTACTGGTCAGTTAGTTGAATGCACACCCTATGGTTTGATCATCTCCTTTACCTCAAATCATACAGGTGAATCCTAGACTTTGGTGAATGTCTATGGTCCTTGTCAAGGTGAAGCTAGAGATCTATTTGTTAGTTGGCTATATAATCTTCATATACCCAGTGGGGCTAATTGGTTGCTTCTTGGAGATTTTAAGTTCATTAGATCACCTGACAACAGAAACCTCCCTGGGGCTGATGTAAATGATATGTTCATCTTCAATGAAATTATTGGGCATCTGGGCTTACTGGAACTACCCATTAAAAGCAGATCTTTCACTTGGTCCAATATGCAAGATTCCCCTCTTCTGGAGCAACTTGACTGGTTTTTCACATCAGCCAACTGGATCTCTTCATATCCTCTTACACAAGTGCTCCTCCTTGCAAAGACAGCTTCTGATCATGTTCCTTGTGTGGTCACTGTCAACACTTCCATCCCTAAGTGTAACTTATTTCGTTTTGAAAATTACTGGGTTGAAATGGAGGGCTTCATGGAGGGTGTTCAACAGTCCTGGGCCATTCCTTCTAGGAAAACCCATATAACTGCTGTCATTATGGATAAGATGAAACATCTCAGACAGGCTCTGAAAAGATGGCAGACAAACCTATCCCAGTTGGAAATTGTCATCTCCAGATGTAATCAAGCTGTGTTGTGCTTGGATGAGCTTGAGGAATTGAGGCCCCTCTTCATACCTGAAGCTAACTTCAGGAATATCATTAAGTTACACTTGGAGCACCTATCGCATCTTCAGTGCTTATACTGGAAAAAGAGGGCCACTATCATATTTGTTAAAGTTGGTGAGGAAAACACTAAATTCTTTCATGCTATGGCAACTAAGAGATATAGGAGGAACTCCATTGCATCTCTCAAGTTAAATGATGGATCCATCATATCTGATCATGATCAAATTGCTGCATGTTTTTGGGCATCCTTTAAGGATAGAATGGGAACTTCTCTTGGAATTAACATGGCCTTTGACTTGCAATCCCTGCTTCACAAGGTGGAGGGTCTTGATATTCTCACATAACCTTTTTCAAGTCTGAAATGGACAAGACTGTTCAGGAAATGCCCATTGACAAAGCTCCTGGACCTGATGGTTTTAATGGCCTTTTCTTTAAGAAATGCTGGCACATTATCTCCCCTGAGTTTTATCATCTTGCTGCCGCCTTTCATGCTGGTCATGCTCAACTTGAGAACATGAATTCATCTTATATTACTTTGATTCCCAAGAAGAGATCACCTGAGCAGGTGGGGGACTACAGACCAATATCACTTACTAGGATGGGCCTCAAATTTCTGTCCAAAATGATTGCTAACAGGTTACAGTTACAGATTGTGAAGTGTATTCACAGGAATCAGTATGGTTTTATCAAGTCTATAACCATTCAAGCTTGTGTTGGATGGACTCTGGAGTACCTGCACCAATGCCATCAATCCAAGAAACCAATAGTTATTCTCAAGCTGGATTTTGAAAAGGCATTTGACTCTGTGGAGCATGAGTTCATTTTTAACATTCTCAAACACAAAGGCTTCAATGACAGATGGATACTTTGGGTAAAGCAGCTCCTAACTTCTGGCTCATCTTCTGTCCTGATCAATGGTGTGCCTGGAAAGAAATTTATGTGCAAGAAAGGAGTCAGGCAGGGAGATCCCATGTCCCCACTGCTTTTTGCTATTGCTGCTGATTTTTTACAGACCTTGGTTAACCATCTGCTGATGGAGGGTCTCATTCAGCTGCCCATACCTTGTCATGATAAGGATTTCCCTATAGTGCAATATGCTGATGATACCCTTATCATCCTACGTGCTGATGAAACTCAGTTGTTATAGTTCAAGAAAATGATCTTACTTTTCTCCCAATCCACTGGACTACATGTGAACTATCACAAATCTGCCCTTCTACCTGTCAACACCTCCCCACAGCAACTCCAAGACCTGGCAGACTCCATTGGCTGCAAAGTTGGATCTTTGCCCTTCACATACCTTGGCCTTCCAGTTGGGACAACTAAACCTAGAATCATTGATCTCATGCCACTGGTTGACAACATGGAAATAAGGCTCAGTGCTAGTTCATCTTTCCTGGCTCAGGGGGGAAGGTTACAATATCTCAACTCAGCACTGTCATCTGTTCCTATTTTCTTCTTATGCAGTCTGGATATCCCACCAGGCATACTGAAGCAGCTTGAAAGAATTCAGAGGCAATGCCTATGGAGGAAAAATGGGCAAGATCATGCACCCTCTCTTGCAGCCTGGCAACTGGTGTGCAAACCTAAAAATAAAGGGGGGTTAGGAATTATGAATCTAGCAATCCAGAATGAAGCACTGCTGCTCAAGCATGTTGATAAATTTCTAAATCATGCTGATATCCCATGGGTTAACCTAATCTGGAACACTTACTATCATGACACAGTTCCTCAGGGCACTACCCTTTATGGTTCTTTTTGGTGGAAGTATAGCTGTAAAAGGCTTGACAAATTCAGATCAGTTACATATGTTCAGCCTAACAGGGGTGACTCCTTCCTGTTTTGGTCTGACTCCTGGTTGGTTGGAAACTCCACTAGGCCTCTGGCTGCTAGATTCCAAAGACTTCTTTTCCTTTGTGGCTGATCCTTTCTGCACAGCTCAGGAGGTCTTTCAAGCCTTTTACGATGATAGCATGCTCCCTATGTTCCACTTGCCACTTTCTGCTCAAGCTTACCAGGAGCTGTTTTCAGTCCAATCCTTGCTTCAAGCCCTGGATATCGACCCCCAGGCCTGTGACAGATGGGTATGGGGAAAGGATGCTAAGGCCTACACAACCAAGAGATACTATATTCATATTCACAGCAGTATTACACCAAACCCCTTGCTCAACTCGATCTGGAAGGGCTGTTGTACTATGAAGATCAAGATGTTTGCCTGGATGCTCATCATGGACAGGCTTAACACCCAAGACATGCTTGAACGGCGTCACTGGAATGTTTCAGACTCCAATCTCTGTGTTCTATGCCATGCTAGAGTCAAGGAAGACATAGATCACTTATTCTTAACCTGTCTTTTCAGTACAAGGGTCTGGAACTACCTGCAGATCACATGGCAAGGTCCATCCATGTGGACTGCTACTATAGCGGCTAAGCGAGACTTCCATAACCCCTTTTTTGCTGAGGTGGTCTTCACTGCATGTTGGAACATCTAGACTGTCAGAAATGCCAAGGTCTTTAACCATGAGCAGCCAAAGTTCAGAAAATGGAGATCTGATTTCATCCATGACATTTCCCTGTTAGCTCACAGGATTAAGGCTAGTTTCAGGGATGATCTCCTTAAATGGGTTTCCTTTTTGCCTCCTTGAGGTTTGTCACCTTAGCTTCCCATCCCCTTTGTACATTCTAATTTCTTCTTGTACATACTGCTCTTATATATGGAAATAAAAGAAAAAAAGGCTGTGGGGGGTTTTCCCTACAGTAGCCGGTCAAAAAAAAACAATATCCTATCCTTAAGAATAACTTGCCTGTTGAACTGCTTGGGGATCCACCCCCACCAAAGGGTGATCCTGTGTTCGAGCTTAAACAGTTGCCCGATACTCATAAGTATGCCTATCTTGATGAAAAACAGATATATCCTGTTATAATTAGTGCTAGCCTCTCAGAGCATGAAGAAAAGAAGTTACTAAAAACTCTGAGAAAGCACCGTGCTGCTATTGGATATACTCTTGATGATCTTAAGGGCATTAGTCCCACTCTATGCCAGCACAAGATTAAAACCGATCCTGATTTCAAACCAGTTGATGATCATCAAAGGAGATTAAATCCTAAGATGAAATAAGTAGTAAGAAAAGAAATACTAAAGCTCCTGGAAGCGGGTATCATCTATCCTGTTGTTCATAGCGATTGGCTGAGTCCGGTGCATTGCGTCCCTAAGAAGGGAGGCACTACCGTTGTCCCTAATGATAAGGATGCATTGATCCCACAGAGGATTATTACTCGCTATAGAATGGTGATCGATTTTAGGAAATTGAATAAAGCCACTAGGAAAGATCATTACCCTTTGCCTTTTATCGACTAAATGCTAGAAAGGCTGTCCAAACACACACACTTTTGCTTTCTAGACGATTATTCTGGTTTCTCCCAAATACCAGTTGCACAATTTGATCAGGAGAAGACCACTTTCACCTGCCCTTTCGGTACCTTTGCTTATAGACGTATGACTTTTGGCTTATGTAATGCACCTGCCACCTTTCAAATATGTATGATGGCTATATTCTCTGACTTTTGTGAAAAGATTGTCGAGGTTTTCATGGATGACTTTTCTGTTTACGGGTCTTCCTTTGATGATTGCCTCAGCAACCTTGATCGAGTTTTACAGAGATGTAAAGACACCAATCTTGTCTTGAATTGGGAGAAGTGCCACTTTATGGTTAATGAAGGCATCGTCTTAGGACATAGAATTTTTGAAAGAGGTATTGAAGTCGATAAGGCTAAGGTTGATGCAATCGAGAAAATGCCATACCCCAGAGATATCAAAGGTATACGAAGTTTCCTTGGTCATGCTGGTTTCTATAGAAGGTTTATCAAAGACTTCTCTAAGATTTCTAGGCCTCTTACCAATCTCTTACAAAAGGATATTCCTTTTGTTTTTGATGATGATTGTGAGGAAGCCTTCAAAATACTTAAGAGGGCTTTGATAACTGCACCTATTGTTCAACCACCTGATAGGAACTTACCTTTTGAAATCATGTGTGATGCTAGCAATTATGCTGTTGGTGTTGTCCTAGGGAAAAGAGTTGATAAGAAGTTGAATGTTATTCACTATGCTAGTAAAACTCTAGACAGTGCCCAAAGAAACTATGCCACTATGGAAAAGGAGTTCTTAGCAGTCGTGTTTGCATGTGAAAAGTTCAGGTCTTACATAGTTGATTCCAAAGTCACTATTCACACTGACCACGCTGCTATTAAGTACCTCATGGAGAAGAAGGACGCTAAACCAAGACTTATCAGATGGGTTCTCTTTCTACAAGAATTTGATTTGCACGTTGTCGACAGAAAGGGTGCTGATAACCCCGTAGCAGATAACTTGTCTAGGTTGGAGAACGTTCTTGATGACCCACAACCTATTGATGATAGCTTTCCCGATGAGCAATTGAATGTCATCAATACTTCACGTAGTGCAACGTGGTATGCTGGTTATGCAAACTACATCGTTGCCAAATACATACCACCTAGTTTCACGTACCAGCAAAAGAAGAAATTCTTCTTTGACTTGAGACATTACTTTTAGGATGATCCTCACCTTTATAAGGAAGGAGTAGATGGTGTTATTAGATGTTGTGTACCTGAAAATGAACAGGGACATATCCTACAGAAGTGTCACTCCGAGGCCTACGGAGGACACCGTGCGGGTGATAGAACTGCACACAAGGTATTGCAATCAGGTTTCTATTGGCCCACTCTCCTCAAGGATGCCTGTAAGTTTGTCTTGTCTTGTGACGAATGTCAAAGAATAGGTAATATTAGCAAACGTCAGGAAATGCCTATGAACTATTCACTTGTCATTGAACCATTTGATGTCTGGGGCTTTGATTATATGGGATCTTTTCCAAAATCTAATGGGTATACTCACATCTTAGTTGCCATTGATTACGTCGCTAAGTGGGTAGAAGCTATCCCCACTAGTAGTGCTGATCACAACACCTCTATCAGGATGCTGAAAGAAGTTATCTTCCCTAGATTTGGAGTCCCTAGATATCTAATAACCGACGGTGGTTCACATTTCATTCATGGTGCTTTCCATAAAACACTTGCTAAGTACGATGTCAACCATAGAATTGCGTCTCCCTATCACCCTCAGTCTAGTGGTCAAGTAGAGCTAAGTAATAGAGAGATTAAACTGATTCTGCAAAAGACTGTCAACAGGTCTAGACAGAATTGGTCTAAGAAGCTTATGATGCAATGTGGGCTTATAGAACTGCCTATAAGAATCCCATGGGCATGTCTCCGTACAAAATGGTGTACGGTAAAGCATGTCATTTACCTCTTGAGCTAGAGCATAAAGCTTATTGGGCAATCAAAGAGCTCAACTTTGATTTCAAACTTGCCGGTGAGAAGAGTCTATTTGATATTAGCTTGCTTGATGAGTGGAGAACTCAGGCATATGAGAATGCCAAGCTGTTCAAAGAGAAGGTTAAGAGGTGGCATGATAAGAGGATACGAAAGCGTGAGTTCAATGTAGGTGATTATGTCTTGCTATATAACTCTCGTTTAAGATTCTTTGCACGCAAGCTTCTCTCTAAATGGGAAGGTCCCTATGTTGTTTAGGAAGTATATCGTTCCGGTGCTATCAAGATCAACAACACGGAAGGTAACTGTCCAAGAGTTGTAAATGGGCAGAGAATCAAGCATTATATCTCAGGTACTCCCATAAATGTTGAAAGCAATATCATCCATACCATAACTCCGGAAGAATACCTAAGGGATATTTATCAGCCTGTTTTAGACTCCGAAAACAAAGAGCTATGTGATTCGGTACGAAAACAGAGTCCAAAACTTTTCCAGTAGGAAATTTTCTCCGTTTTGGAATATTTGAAAAAATAAAAAAATTGGAAGTAGTCCGGAAAGTGCGTGAGGAGGCGACAAGCCTGCACGGCGCGGGTCCACCCCCTGGCCGCGCCGTGAGGGCTTGTGGCCACCTCGTGCGCCTCCTAGACTCCGTTTTCGTGCGGAGTACTCCTTTTGGTCTGAAAAAATCATTATATATACTCCCGTTTGGTCTGACCCCTGCATCACGTAGATTTCCTCTGTTTTTTGTTTCGAGCCTGTTTCTGTTGCAGATCTAGATCACTATGACTTCCCCAAAAGCTCCGAAAGACAAGATCTTCGAGAAGTTCATCAATCCCTACCTCACGGGAGTGCTGCAACACCCTAAATCTATCGAGATGCGTGAGGCGATGTTGCACATCCGTGATGTTGACGGGCCTAAGAAGACCGGAAGCGCGGAGACGAGGCTCGAAGCAATGGAGCAACAAGTCTTCAAGTGCCAAGGGATGGTGGAGCGTGGACTCAACGCCAACCATATGATGATCACGGAGTTCACCAACAAGCACATGATTGATGCCAGTGACATTGGGAAGCATCTCTGCAGGCTCTATGACAGGATTGATCAACTCCACGCCCAGATCTATGACCTGCAGAACCAAAACTGTGAGTATGAGTATAGATTTAAATCAATACGGTTGGATGCAGATATGAGTATTCCGGAGACTCGTTCATCTTTCCATGATGGAGGACCTATGCCTTGGAAGACGAAGGATCAAACTCATATTGCAACAACTCCATCACCATCACCTCCAAAGGAAGACAACTGAGCATGGGTATGGGCAATCCCCTTGGCTTGTGCCAAGCTTGGGGGAGTTGCCCCGGTATCGTATCACCATCACATCTTTTGCTTTTACCTTTGTTTTAGTTTGTTCCTTTTCAGTTTTCTTTTTCTCTAGTAGATTAAAAGTCTTAGTGTTTTAGTCTTGAGTTTTGCTTTGTGTCACCCCCGATGTATTCGAGCTCGTGAGCCATATAATAAAGAGTGTCTTAGTTGAAGGGCTTTTCTTCTTGCCATGATCAAAAGAGTGAGTATAGAACAAAAGCATCAAAGATCATGTAATGATCTTATGGGAGGTGATGGCTTCACATATAAAAAGAATGAGGATTGAAACTTGTTGAGGGTAGGCAAACCTAGACCTTGGTCATGATTGCAATTAATAGGAAGTGATAAAGAAGGAGAGGTTCACATATAAATATATCATCTCTGACACCATCTATGATTGTGAACACTCACTAAACTATTACATGACTAGAAGTAGATGTTGGACAAGGAAGACAACATAATGAATTGTGTTTGCTTGGCTCCAAACAATGTTATATGATTAGATATCCCTTAGCATGTGACGATTGCTTCCACCTCATATTAGCAAAAACCTCCCGCACCAAGTAGAGATACTACTTGTGCATCCATAAACCTTCAAACCAGTTTTGCCATGAGAGTCCACCATACCTACCTATGGATTGAATACGATCCCTAAAGTAAGTTGTCATCGGTGCAAGTAATAAAAATTGCTCTCTAATATGTATGATCTATTAGTGTGTGGAAAATAAGCTTTATACGAACCTGTGATGAGGAAGACATAAAAGCGACAAACTGCATAATAAAGTTCTTTATCACAGGAGGCAATATAAAGTGACGTTCCTCCGCACTAAGAGGACACGCATCCAAACCTCAAAAGCGCATGACAACCCGTGCTTCCCTCTGTGAAGGGACTATCTTGTACCTTTACTTTTTGCCCTTGAAAGAGTCATGGTGATCTTCACCAATTCCCTATTTCGCCTTTGTCTTGGCTAACGTCATATGCTTGGGAAAGATCTATATTCATATGTCAACTTGGAGGTAAGTATTCATGAATTATTATTGTTGACATTACCCTTGAGGTAAGAAGTTGGGAGGCAAAACTGTAAGCCCCTATCTTTCTGTGTGTCCAGCTGAAACTTTGATCTCATGAGTACCACATGAGTTGTAGCAATTGTAGAGAATGAAAGAATGATTGAGTATGTGGATTTGCTTTACAAGCGCTTATTTGACTCTTTCTTATGTTGTGATAAATTGCAATTGCTTCAATGACTAAAGGCTATCGGTTGTTACTTCTCGGTAAGGTTCTTGATCCATGCTTTACTTTGTGAAGGAATTATCACTTTAGAATGAGAGATTATATGTTGGTATTGCTGTTCTGATCTTGATCATGATGCATGCATGTTCGTATCTTGTTTTGTCGACACCTCTCTCCCTAAACATGTGGACATATTTATTGAGCTAGGCTTTCGCTTGAGGACAAGAGAGGTCTAAGCTTGGGGGAGTTGATACGTCCATTTTGCATCATGTTTTCATGTTGATATTTATCGCTTCTTGGGCTGTTATTTCACTTCACGGTACAATACTTATGCCTTTTCTCTCTTATTTTGCAAGGTTTACATGAAGAGGGAGAATGCCGGCAACTGGAATTGTGGCCTAAAAGTGGAGCAAAGTTGAGATACCTATTTTGCGCAACTCCAAACGCCGTAAAAATCAACAAGGATTTTTTCCGGATTTATCAAAAATACTGGGTCGAAGAAGTGCCAGAGGGGCGCGTGCAGGTGGCCACAAGCCTGCACGGCGTGACCACCCACCAGGCCGCGCCATGAGGGCTTGTGGGCAGCCTGCTGGCCCACTGGCCCCCATCTTCTGCTATAGGAAGGGTTTCATCCAGGAAAAAATCAAGGAGGAGCTTTTTCGTGGATTCGCCGCCGCCACGAGGCGAAACTTGAGCAGAACCAATCTAGAGCTCCGGCAAGACGATCCTGCCAGGGAAACTTCCCTCCCGGAGGGGGAAATCGTCGCCATCGTCATCACCAACACTCCTCTCATCGGAGGGGACTCGTCACCATCAACATCTTCATCAGCACCATCTCATCTCCAAACCCTAGTTCATCACTTGTAACCAATCTCCGTCTCGCGACTCCGATTGGTACTTGTAAGGTTGCTAGTAGTGTTAATTACTCTTTGTAATTGATGCTAGTTGGATTATTTGGTGGACGAGTTTATGTTCAGATCCTTGATGCTACTCATTACCTCTCTGGTCATGAATATGATTATGCTTTGTGAGTAGTTACTTTTGTTCCCGAGGACATGGGATAAGTCATGCTAATAGTAGTCATGTGAATTTGGTATTCGTTCGGTATTTTGATGTGTTATATGTTGTTTTTCCTCTAGTGGTGTTATGTGAACGTCGACTACATAACACTTCACCATTATTTTGGCCTAGAGGAAGGCATTGGGAAGTAGTAAGTAGATGATGGGTTGCTAGAGTGACAGAAGCTTAAACCCTGGTTTATGCGTTGCTTCGTAAGGGGCTGATTTGGATCCACTAGTTTAATGCTATGCTTAGACTTTGTCTTAATTATTCTTTCATAGTTGCGGATGCTTGCGAGAGGGGTTAATCATAAGTGGGATGCTTGTCCAAGTAAGGGCAGTACCCAAGCGCTGGTCCACCCACATATCGAACTATCAAAGTAACGAACGCGAATCATATGAACATGATGAAACTAGCATGACAGAAATTCCGGTGTGTCCTCGGGAGCGTTTTTCCTCCTATAAGACTTTGTCCAGGCTTGTCCCTTGCTACAAAAGGGATTGGGCCACTTTGCTGCACCGTTGCTACTTTTGTTACTTGTTGCTTGCTACGAATCATCTCACCACACAATCACTTGTTACCGACAATTTCAGTGCGTGCATATTTTACCTTGCTGAAAACTACTTGTCAGATCCTTCTGCTCCTCGTTGGGTTCGAGAACTTATCGAAAGGACTACGATTGATCCCCTATACTTGTGGGTCATCAGGCCCAAGGTGCACCCATGTGCCTAGTGGGCTACCTGGGCCTCCCTTGGTTGGCTTCCTTGGTCCTCAAGTTTCCTTCTGGTCAAAAAAATCTCCAAAAAGTTTGTCGGTGCACTAATAATGGGGTACCTAGTGCCCCTGACTTATGCACGGGCGTCGAAACCATCCCCAATCTCAAGACCAACACCAACAATCCAAGACGCACCAAGGACCCCCGACACCTGCCAGAAGCGAAGGTGCAATCATCCTCACCAAGACCCGGCAAGGCACCTCCCCGGCAAGCGTGGGCCATCCTACCACAACTCCATCTCATCGCTACACCAGTCACTTGTCGATGAGGTGTCGAGTCACCAGATGGTAGGTGGCTCTCGCTAGCTACATGGCACCGCGTCGAAAGACAGGTTGCATCCTGTTGACACTCATCCAGAAGCGTGTCAAGACCTCAAGCCACGACAAGCTCATGGGTGGCAGAGACCTGCCGGGAACGCATCCCCGCTCGCCACCTAGGGACGCATTTATGACGCTCTATCTTAAATACCAGAGTTAGGTATGATAGCACTCTTAGCTATCTGATCATGCCAGTTGCCACTGCGGTCGCCCCTTGAGCTATAAAAGGAGACCCAAGGCAACCTAACAAAGGATTCAAATCTTTGGGCATTTGAGCGCCTAGAGATCCAACACTTGGTAGATTAGGTCCCCATGGGATTAGAGCCAAGTGTAAGCGTTCACACGCGCTAGATCTCCCCAGCAACCCTTGCCGGGGCATAGCTCCGTGCAAACTTCATCATCCCCAATCAATCCATCAAAGCTGGAGTAGGGTTTTACGCTTCACAGCGGCCCGAATCTGGGTAAAAACCCCAGAGTCTCATCACCGTGCTATCTCCATACTCTCTGTTCTTTGTGTGATATGACCTCCCCGCCGAACCACAATGGGCTCTAAGGTCCCATAGGTGAACGTGTGCACACCTGCACCGACTAAGTTTCATGGCATTTTGACTTCATCTGATATTGATTTTCTGCGAAGGAAAAAACAAGCAAAAAAAAGCAACTGGCACTAGGCACTATGTCAATAGGTTAGTCCCAAAAAATGATATAAAGTTGCTATAAAATGATTATAGAATATCCAAGAATGATAATATAACGGCATGAAACAATAAAAAATTATAGATATGTTGGAGACGTATCAATCGCATATCAACATTTTGGTAGGAATTAATTAATTAGGTTAATTAAATACAAACACATGCTATGTCGGTGCCCATGTTTTGGCTACCTCCTCCTTTGTAATTGCCTTGTAACGAGGGTGTAAATACCAGTTAATATTTTTCCCCAACTTTCGTGCATTGGTGAGTTTCCTTCATTTACGTGTTTTACCTAGGTTGATGTGCTTGGCATTGGTTCTTCATGTGGTCACCAAAGCGATATATCTCCTCCTTAATTGTTGTGCCATGTAAGTTTTTTGCTTATGTGGCATGCTTAGCACTTGTACATAGCGGATCACTGGGAAGGGCGCCAGTTCTTGTCAACCATTGTCTAGCACTCGTGGGAGGTGCGCTAGCCCATCCATCGGGAACTATGAGGATGTGTGGACCGCGTGTGATAGTGGGCAGAAATGTAGATACATCCGAGAATGCGGGCCCACAAATGCCATCTAATACGGTTTCTAAAAACTGTAAACCATTTTGAGCTTTGGAACCAAAACAATCAATAAATTTTGAGCTTGTTTCACGTTGCATTCTAAATTACCATGCTTTATTTTATTGCAAATCAGTTCAAACCTACCAAACCTAAAAATGTTCTCACTTAGCCTCTATTTACCAGTAGGCTATAGAACAATAACTTGGAAATTATCGCATATTCCTCTCCTCATCACCAAAAAACATGCCTTTCTTGTTTGTCCTTCCTTGCGTGTGCCATGGCCGGTAGGAGGGGGGGTCTGGGTTGAGATATAACCAGGGAAAAAAGACCAAGGCTGCGAAAGCAATAGAGGGGTCCCACTATCATGCCAGGGAAGCGCCAAAGATCTCCAGCCACGTCGTGTTTGCTGCAGCAGAGATGTCTGACGGCGCCGCATAGGTCTCAGAGGATCTTTCGCGGAGAGGCGAGGGCTCTCACAATCACAAGCGCATTCGCCTCGGAGGCGAACTGGACGAGTTGGCGGTGTTTGATTCGTCAGCAGCGACGACATGCACGCTGAGCTCGATAAGAACCAGGAGGTGATCGATGACTTGGTGAAGCTGGCGGAGAAGAGCAACACCTCACTTGACAAGGCGATCGACTTTGTAGTGAAACTGACGGATGAGAAGGCGAAGCTCCACAATGAGCATGACAAGCAGACGGAGATGTCCACCGCCTCGAAGAAGTTGCATGAGAAGAAAAGTGCCTCGAGGGGGGGGGGCTGAAATACCTCACTGAGGAACTTTTGGAAGACTTGGCGATGCTCCACATCGAGCGTGAGGGGCTGGTGAAGGAATTTGTGGCTCGTGTCAAGGAACTTCATGCGTACGTGAAGGAGAGCATCGACGCTCTCCAGCAAAAATTGGGACCAAATAGGCGACTCAAAACGAGGTGAAAAGTTGTCATTTTATCATTTCGTTCTTAGGTACATGTATAAGAGTCAAAAACACACGAAATTTGAAGTTCTCAGCGAGGCATGAGCAAAACAATGCTTACATTGAGTCGAGCAATGGGTCAAAAGCAAACTAGCCCCTCTATCTAGGCGCATTAACCACATGATAAATGAAGGATCAGACACCATTAATTCATAAGTTGGGCTGCTTCTCCTTGTAGGTGTGTTGGTTTCCCTCCAAGCTTAAAGGGTGATGTAGCACAACGACGACAAGTATTTCCCTCAATTAAGAAACCAAGGAATCAATCGAGTAGGAAGATCCACAAGACTATGTTAGCAGCACCTGCACACAAATAGAAAATTCTCGCAACCCAATGCATAGAGGGGTTGTCAATTCCTCGTGGGTAAACTAAGGTTATATTGGTAGATGGAAATAAGAGTGATAGAAAATAGAATGCATCAAGGTATTTTTGGGGGTTTTGATAATATAGATATGAAAACAAAACAAAAAATAAAGTAGAAACACAAATAACAAAGTAGAGAGTGCAAATAGATGATGTGAAGTAGACCCGAGGGACGCAGGTTTCACTAGTGGCTTCTCTCGAGAAAATAACAAGCGGTGCATAGACAAATTACTGTTGGGCAATTGATAGAAGAGAAAATAATTATGACTATATTCAAGACAATGATCATGTATATAGGCATCACGTCCAATATAAGTAGACCGACTTCTGCGTGCATCTACTTCTATTACTCCACACATCGACCGCTATCCAGCATGCATCTAGTGTATTGAGTTCATGGAGAAACAGAGTAATGCCTTAAGGACATGACATGATGTAGACAAGATCTATTCATGTAGGAATAGATCCCATCGTTTTATCCTTGATAGCAACGATACATGCGTGTCATGTATTTTCCTATCACACAGATTGATCACCGCAAGATCAAACCCACCACAAAGCACCTCTTCCCATTGCAAGATAAAAGATCAAGTTGGACGGACAAAAACCAAATATAGAAGAAGAAATACAAGGCTATAATAATCAAGCATGAATATGTTTTCATAGATGTGATCGTAAACTCAGAATTCATCGGATCTCAACAAACACACCGCAAAAGAAAGAGTTACATCATATGGATCTCCAAGAGACCATTGTATTGAGAAACAAAACGAGAGAGAAAGCCATCTAGATACTGCCTACGGACCCATAGGTCGGATATGAACTACCCACGCATCATCGCAGGAGCACCAATGAGGACGGTGAACCCCTTTGTGATCGTGTTCCTCTCTGAAAAAGGCTCTAGATTGGATTTTGTGGATCCAGAACTTGCGACAGATGAAATTATTTTTCGTCGAATCCTTTAGGATTTTTTCAATATTATTGTATTTATAGAGCTCAGAGGCGGCGGAGAAGCTTCCCGAGGGCCCCACTACACACCAGGCCGCGCCAAGGGCCTCTCGCGCACCCTGATGTCTAGTGCCCCCCTGGGCCTGGTCTGTTGCTCTTTCTTGGTTCCCAAGTTTCCTTTTGGTCCAAAATAAAATCTCTGTAAAGTGTCGTGGCAATTGGACCTCATCTGATATGGATTTTCTGCCAAGGAAAAAATTAGCAAAAAACAGCAACTCGCACTAGGCACTATGTCAATAGGTTAGACTCAAAAAATGATATAAAATTGCTATAAAATGATTATAAAACATCCAAGAATGATAATTTAACAACATGGAACAATAAAAAAATATAGATATATTGGAGGCGTATCAGCATCCCCAAGCTTAATTCATGCTCGTCCTCGAGTAGGTGAATGATAAAAACAAAATTTTTGATTGTGGAATGTTGCCTCACATGTTCATCATATTATTTTTTCTTTCAGCATGGACATATGGACTTGTAGACGATGCAATGCAATAGTCTATAATTTGACATAAAGATTTCAATACTCAAGCATATCAACAAGTAACTAAGTCTTTCAAAATATCAACGCTAAAGAACGTTATCCCTAACCCATCATGCTCTCTCATTGATCCATTCATGCAACACACTCGAATATTAACTACATCCAATGCTCAAGTGTGATAATGGTGTTCCTTAGTTGGGGATTTATAAGATAACATGGAGACTCAAATTCAAAAATAAAATTTGCATAAAGTAAATAGATAGGTCATTCGCAGAGGGAAGCAGGGATGTGTAGAGGTGGCATAGATCAATGTGAAAAACTTAGAGATAATTTTTTTAGGGTGGCATTCTTTACCTGTCAACGAGAACGACTAAGAGTTTCCAATATCGTCCATGCTAAACAAATTATAGGCGGTGTCCAAACTGAAAATCAAGTTTATTCCTTTTCCACCATTCTTTCACATTCCATGGCTAGCCGTATCCACGGGTGCCATCCATACCAACACTTTCCAAGGAATTTATTATTCGACAACATAATTTTTTTTGGGACCGGGCATCCCTATTACCGGCATACTCTCATGCAATGACAAGTGAATAAACACTCATATTGAGAATAACCTATTTAACATGGAAGATACCGACCACCTCTCACCGCTTCATAAGCGGTACGGGCACACAAAACATAATTTTATTTTGAATATTAGAGTTGGCACTTGCAAATTTACTTGGAACGTCATTGAAATACCGCATATAGGTAGGTATGGTGGACTCATTTGGCACAAAATTGGGTTTAGGATTTGTATGCACAAGTAGTATTCCCGCTTAGTACAAGTGAAGGCTAGCAATAGACTAAGAAGCGCCCAACCAAGGAACAAAAATCATCATAAGTGAACATTAAACATAACTAACACTGAATAATGCAAAACACGTAGGATGTAATTTCATAGCATAATTATTGACTTCGTGTGCATGCATAGGGAATCAAAAACCTTAACACCAATATTCTTACTAGAGCATAATTACTTATCAACATAACTCACATATCACTCTCTTCATATCGCAAAACTATTGCAAAGAATCAAGCTTAATATCCAATGATCTTCATGAAAGTTTTTATTATATCTTTCCAGGAGATTCACCACTTTGGGACTAATTTTCATTTAAAGCAAATTGCTAATGCAAATAACAAGCTCTCAAACAAGTATAAGTGAAGAACGAGAGCACAAGTTTTTTTAAAATTTCCAACTCTCAAAATTATATAAGTGAAGCAAGAGAGGATTTATTCAAAACTTCAGCAACTCTCAAAATAATCTGAGTGAAGCATGAGAGAATATTTCTTCAAAATAACAGCACCTCCATGCTCAAAAAGATATAAGTGAAGTACTTGAGCAATTCCATAGGTCAAAAAAATTAAGTGAAGCACAAAGAGCGATTCTAACAAATCATAGCATAATTTGGCTCTCTCAATTGGGTGTGCCGGCAAGGTTTATTATGAAAAACTAACTAGAAAATAAAGCAAAGACACAAATGATACAATACATCCCAAGCAAAGCTCATGATATGTGACGAATAAAAATATAGCTCCAAGTAAAATTACCGATGGTTTCTAGAAGAAAGAGGGGATGCCTTCCGGGGCATCCCCAAGCTCAGCTGCTTGGTACACCTTAGATATTGGCTTGGGATTCCATGGGCATCCCAAGCTTAGGATTTTATCACTCCTTATTCCATCATCCATCGTGATCTCACTCAAAACTTGAAAACTTCAATCACACAAAACTCAACAAAATTTCATGAGATCCGTTAGTATAAGAAAACCAAACTTTAATATAGGTACTATTGAAATCCCATTCCAATTTTGTTTTTTGCATTATACCTACTGTATTATAACTTTACCATGGCTTATTCCCCCCAATATAAATCGTAGAATCATTAAAACAAGCACATAACACAAAGAAAATAAAATCTATTGAAAACATAATAGTTTGTAAAGATTCAAAATTTACTTATACTTCTGTAGCTCCAAAAATTCTGGAACATTAGGAGAACATAGGTAATGTGTACAATAATATTTTGTAAACAATTCAGACACTTTTGACGTTTCTGTTATGTTTAGGACTTTTTCTACTGGACGCAAAAGTTTCTGTTTTATAGCAAGATTAAAGCAACTAATACCCCACATGATCCCAAAGGCTTTGCTTGGTACAAACACTAAATAAAACAAAAAACACAATGATAACAGTATCATAAGTGTTGAAACACTCAAGAATTTAAAACAAAAGTGAAAGTAAATTTTATTCATTGGGTTGCCTCCCAACAAGTGTTATCGTTTTACGCCCCTAGCTAGGCATATATCATAGTTTCAGGTATTGTTATCCTTAGTTTCCAACTCATCAATCACACATCCCTGAGTTCATAGAGATTTGGCATGCATATTATCATAATTTACACTCCTAGGGATAAAGTTAAAGAATTCATTCATATGAGGAGGTTCACTCAAGTTGAAGTGAGCCCTAATCATCTTAAGATCTACGTTGTTGCTAGAAGAGGCACCCTTGTTCTTGGGAGTTTGGGTAATTTTCTTGCCAAGAGGAGTTTGTTCAATATTTTCAATGGAAGAAAAAGTTGTGCTCAATCTACTGAAAATTTCCTCTAATTTATCAATTCGAGCGGGACTCTCTACTACCCTTTCATTAGTTATGGGTTGTTTCTCTTTTAGCATCTTAATAACTCTCCCATCCTTGAGCAAATATGACTAACAAGATCTTGTAGTTTTTTATCCAAATTTTCAACATGTTCTTTGGTAATAATTTTCTTTTCAATAGCATCAATTGTTTGCATAACATGATCAAGTGTTAAAAATGTTTCATTTATAATGATAGGTGGAAACCCCAATAGACTTCCCATGGCATTGAGAGCATCGGAGGGTGGACAACTTAAGAAATTTCCCCCGGTGATAGTGTCAAGAACAAATCTATACCAAGTAGTAATTCGCACATAAAAAATTCGAAGAAGAACGGTAGTAGATTGCTTATGGATAGATCTATCATCAGCATTGCAAATCCTATACCAAGCATCTTTGAAACTTTCTCTTTGCCTTTGCATAAAATTGAGAACTTCAATCTCATGAGTACTCATAGCGAGGGAGGAGTTTGCCATAGCAATACGTAAACAAAAGATCCGGCAAGAAAATGGCAAATAAAAAGGCAAATTTTCTAAATTGCGGGAGAGGAAAACGAGAGGCAAATGGCAAATAATGTAATTACAAGGATATGAGATTTTTGTGTAGGAACCTGATAGATCTTGAGTTGATCTTCCCCGACAACGGTGCCAGAAATCTTGCTACTCCTCACAGGAGCGTTGGTTTCCCTCCAAGCTTAAATGGTGATGTAGCACAAATACGAAAAGTATTTCCCTCAGTTAAGAAACCAAGGTATCAATCTAGTAGGAAGATCCACAAGACTATGTAAGCAGCACGTGCACACAAATAGAAAATCCTCGCAACCCAATGCGTAGAGGGTTGGTCAATCCCTCGTGGGTAAAGTAAGGATAGATTGATTGATGACAATAAGATTGATAGCAAATAGAACGCAACAAGGTATTTTTGGTTTTTTTGATGATATAGATCTGAAAACAAAAGAGCAAATAAAGTAGAAACACAAATATCAAAGTACATATTGCAAATAGATGATGTGAAGTAGACCCCGGGGCCGTAGGTTTCACTAGTGGCTTCCCTCGAGAAAATAGCAAGCGGTGGGTACACTAATTACTATTGGGCAATTGATAGAAGAGAAGATAATTATGACAATATTCAAGACAATGATCATGTATATAGGCATCACGTCCAAGATAAGTAGACCGACTTCTACGTGCATCTACTTCTATTACTCGACAGATCGATCGCTATCCGACATGCATCTAGTGTATTGAGTTCATGAAGAAACGGAGTAATGAATTAAGAATGATGACATGATGTAGACAAGATATATTCATGTAGGAATGAACCCACTATTTTATCCTAGATAGCAATGATACATATGTGTCATGTCTCTTTCTGTCACTGAGAATGAGCACCGCAAGATCGAACCCATCACAAAGCACCTCTTCCCATTGCAAGATAAAAGATTAAGTTGGCCAGAAAAAACCAAATATCGAAGGATAAATATGAGTCTATAATAATCAAGCATGAATATGTTTTCATAGATCTGATCATAAACTCACAATTCATCGGATCCCAAAAAACACACCGCAAAAGAAAGGGTTACATCGTATGGATCTCCAAGAGACCATTGTATTGAGAAACAATATGAGAGAGAAAGACATCTAGCTACTGCCTATGGACCGTAGGTCTCATATGAACTACTCACGCATCATCGAAGGAGCACCGATGAGGATGTTGAACCCTTCCATGATCGTGTTCCTCTCCGGAACGGGTCTAGATCGGATTTCTTGGCTCTGGAACTTGCGGCGTATGAAACAATTGTTCGTCGACTCCTCTAGGGTTTTCTGAATATTGGGGTATTCACAGAGCTAAGTGGCGGTGGAGAAGCTTCCCGAGGGCCACACTAGACACAAGGCCGCGTTAGGGGCATGTGGCGCACCGAGACGTCTAGTGGCCACCCTAGGCCTTGTCTCCTGCTCATTCTTGGTTCCCAAGTTTCTTTCTGGACCAACAAAATCTCCGTGAAGCTTCATGGCATTGTACCTCATCTGATATGGATTTTCTACGAAGGAAAAAACAACAACAAACAAAAACTGACACTAGGCAATATGTCAATAGGTTAGTCCCCAAAAATGATATAAAATTGCTATAAAATGATTATAAAACATCCAAGAATGATAATATAACAACATGGAACAATCAAAAAATTTAGATATATTGGGGACGTATCAGGGACTAAGGCGAGCGAAGAGTGGTGGTCAATGTCTCGCTTCCCGATGAGCCTACGCAAGAGACTGCTCTCATGTGTCACATCAAGCCTGCATGGGGGACAACTCTCATGCGTCCCATTGAGCGTGCACGTTGGAAATCTCGCACGCGTCCTATCATCAAACAGATGGATGCACAACACCCCCATATATCAAGTAAAAACAGTTGGACGCATGGCACCAAAAGGTTATTGGAACGCACATGATTCACATAATGCAAGAGTTTGTGATAATAACATGGCAACTATTTGTTCCAAAATGTCTACGTTGCATGCTATTGTGTGAGCCTTCTCAAATTGCAAAACATATAGTACCAAGTCCTATATTGCCACGTCATGACATCGGGATATGTTTCATGATTTTTATGAGTTCTGTATTTATATAATTCAAAAACCAAGATTTTCTTTGATTGCGGCCGAGCCACCATGCCTAAACGTTTGTAATTCATTCACATTTGTTGCATGTGACCTAAGCAAGCATCCAAGGACACAAAAATGTTTTTTCAACAAATTTTGTAGCACTACAGCATGTGCTTCCAGTTCAAAATTTGAGTTATGCATATTAAATCCCTAAAAAACTAAAATAATGTATAGAAAGGGCCAAATGGGCCCTCCATAATTCCATATTTTAGCATGCCACTCATACTTGTCTTTGTTTCATCTATAAAAAATTCCAGGCGAGATGACACATTGAGCGTAATTTTGCCCCCAAAAGTGAAATGTTCCCTATCAAAATCATGAGGCTTTTTGTAGAAGCTGTTGGGGAACGTTGCATGGGAAACAAAAAATTACCTACGCACACGAATGCCTATCATGGTGATGTCCATCTACGAGAGGAGATTAGATCCACATACCCTTGTACATCGCTAAGCGGGAAGTGTTAAGAAAACACGATTGATGTAGTGGTACAACTTCGTGATTCAAATCACCGTCGTCCCACGATCCGTTCCGATCTAGCGCCGAACGGACGACACCTCCGCGTTCAACACACGTACAACTCGATGACGATCTCGGCCTTCTTGATCCAGAAAGAGAGACGGAGAAGTAGATGAGTTCTCCGGCAGCGTGACGGCGCACCGTTGTTGGTGATGATCTATTCCTCCAGGGCTCCGCCCGAGCTCCGCAGAAATCTAATCTAGAGGAAGAACTACGAGGTGTAGGTTTGAGTTGCACGTGGCAAAGTTGTGTCTCAAACAGCCCTAAACCTCAAGTATATATAGGAGGACTCAAGGGGTGGGGCAAGCCCTTAGGGCGCCGGCCAAAGAGGCCCTCCTAGGGTCGGCCGAAGTGAGAAGGGAGGAGTCCTTCTCCAATCCCACTTGGATTAGGACTCCTTCCTTATTTTCCCACCTCTTTTGGATTTTCCACTTTTTCCTCATGGGCTTTCCTTGGATGACTTTGTCAGCCCATTATACCTTATTGCGCATCCAATAAACGCATGTGGACCCTTGGGGCGTGGTGGGCCCACCCAGTGGGCCCCCGGAACCCATTCGTCACTCCCGGTACACTGCCGGCAATGCCCGATAACCTTCCGGAATCCAAACACCAACTTCCTATATATAAATATTCGTTTCCGGACCATTCCGGAAACCCTCGTTACGTCCGTGATCTCATCCGGGACTCTGAACAACCTTCGGTCACCAACACATATAACTCAACTATACTAAAACATCATCGAACCTTAAGTGTGCACACCCTGCGGGTTCGAGAACTATGTAGACATGACCCGAGACACTCCTCGGTCAATATACAATAGCGGGACCTGGATGCCCATATTGGATCCTACATATTCTACGAAGATCTTATCGGTTGAACCTCTATGCCAAGGATTCATATAATCCCGTATAACATTCCCTTTGTCCTTCGGTATGTTACTTGCCCGAGATTTGATCGTCGGTATCCCTATACCTATTTTAATCTCGTTACCGGCAAGTCTCTTTACTCGTTCCGTAACACAAGATCCCGTGACTTACACTTGAGTCACATTTCTTGCAAGGCTTGTATGTGACAAAGCCCGAGATACCTCTCCGTCACACGGAGTGACAAATCCCAGTCTTGATCCATGTTAACTCAACGAACATCTTCGGAGATACCTGTAGAGCACCTTTATAGTCACCCAGTAACGTTGTGACGTTTGATACACACAAGGTATTCCTGCGGTGTCAGTGAGTTACATGATCTCATGGTCATAGGAATGAATACTTGACACGCAGAAAATAATAGCAACAAAATGACACGATCACATGCTACGTTCATAGTTTGGGTCTAGTCCATCAAATGATTCTCCTTATGATGGGATCTCATTATCAAGCGACAACACTTGTCTATGGTCAGGAAACCTTGACCATCTTTGATCAACGAGCTAGTCAACTAGAGGCTTACTAGGGACAATGTTTTGTCAATGTATCCACACATGTATTTGAGTTTCCAATCAATACAATTATAGCATGGATAATAAACAATTATCACGAACAAAGGAATATATTAATAACTAATTTATTATTGCCTCTAGGGCATATTTCCAACAGAATCTTTGGCTTGTAAGATGCATGTCCCAATACTTGTCCCAAATTGGTCAAAAAAATAACACATCATATATGTGTCATAGCATGACACTGGGTAAGTTTCATGAATTTCAGATGAGTATTGGATTTTGGAGGATTTAAAAACCAAGATTCTAAATGTTTGTGGCTTAGTCACGATGCCAGGATGTTTGTAATTCATTCACATTCAGTGCATGGGGTCTAAACAGGGACCCAAGGAGACAAAAATGGGCTTTCAACCCATTTTGGTGCCCTGGAGTATGTGCTTGTAGTTTTAATTTGAGTTCTGCACATTAAATGACTAGAAAACTCAATGCCATTTCTCCCACAAAGGTGAGATGTTCCCTAATTGAAACCACGAGGCTTATCATGGGAAGCTCTGATTTGTAAGAGGTTTGTGCTATAACTTGTCCCAAATTGGTCAAAAAATAGCATGGTGTATATATGATGTGTCAAGACACTTGGGTATAAGTTTCATGATTTTTTTTTGAATTTATGAGGATTTAAAAACCTAGATTCTCAATGTTTGAGGCTGAGTCACAACAACGAGATTGTTGTAATCCATGCACATTCATTGCATGGTACCTAAACACGGACCCGATGACACAAAAACGATTTTCCAACCCATTTTGGTGCCCTGGAGCATGTGCTTTGTGACACCCTATTTTTCCATTTTCCTTTATTTGGATTTACTGAATATTTCAATTGGAATCTAGATTTTCTGTCAACTATTTTGGACTTATTGATGTCTACTCCGCAACTTTATTCTTGTAGACGTTGTTGGGCCTCCAAGTGCATAGTTTTGTTGGACAACAACAAATTTCCCTCAAGTGGATGACCTAAGGTTTATCAATCCATGGGAGGTGTAGGATGAAGATTGTATCTCTCAATCAACCCTATAATCAAATACAGGAAATCTCTTGTGTCCCCAACGCACCCAATACAATGGCAAATTGTATAGGTGCACCAGTTCGGCGAATAGATGGTGATACTAGTGCAGTAAGGATGATAGATATAGATTTTTTGTGATCTGAATAAATAAAAACGACAAGGTAACAAGTGTGAAACAGCAAGCAAAATATTGTATAATTGCTTGGAAATAAGGCCTAGGGTTCATACTTTCACTAGTGCAATCTCTCAACAATGCTAACATAGTAGGATCATAGGATCACCCCTCAACGTGCAACAAAGAATCACTCAAAAGTTCATAAGTAGCAGAGAACATAGGATGAAATTGTTGTAGGCACCGAACCATCTCAAAGTTATTCTTTCTGATTAATCTTATGTGCTATTCATATAAGTGTCACAAACAGACCTACAATTCATACTAGAATAAGACCCATGATGCATATCAATCAACCCTAATGTCACCTAGATACTGCAATGTCACCTCAAGTATATGTGGGATAATTATACGACATGCATCAAACAATTTCAGATTAATCATATTCAATCCAACACAAAGAACTTCAAAGAGTACCCCAAGATTTCTATCAAAGACCTTAGTATGAAAATGTGTAATTAGCCCCTATGCATAGATCCCCAAGGTCACCGGAATCCGCAAGTTGACGCCATAACATATATCAAGTGAATCAATAGAATACCCCATTGTCGCCACGGGTATCCGCATACAAGACATACATCAAGTGTTCTCAAACCAAAATATTCAATCCAATATAACGAGATCTCAAAGACAAAGATTCCATTCATCACAACAAGCAAGGGAAGACCACCATATGATCCAACCATATTAACAAAGCCCGTTATACATCAATATGGTGCCATCTCAAGAACACGAGAGAGATAAATTGAACACATATGTACTGGTACATACCCATAGACCCGAGGGTGAACATCTCCCTCCTTGTCATGGCCTCCGCTGGGATGATGAAGATGCCCACCCAAGATGATTTACCCCTCCGAGAGGGTTCTGGAAATGCTCCATATGTGTTTTTGTTTCATACACAGAGTTCCAACGACGGAGCCGAAGTTCTCTATTTATTTCTAAGGGTTTAGATATATATAAGAATTTTTGGCATTGGAATCACGCTAAACGGAGCAATGTGGGCCCCACAAGGCATCAAGTCGCGACTTGGGGGGTGGCCGCATCTTGCGGCCTTGTGTCCCACAGGTGGCTCCCCTCCGGTGGTTCTTTGCTCCAATATTGCTCATATGTTCCAAAAAAATCATTAAAAAGTTTCAGGCGATTCCAAGAGCTTTCATTTTCTTCACAAAAAACAACACCATAGTAATTCTACTGAAAACAACATCAGTCTCGGTTCATTCTACATAAATCACAAAAAGTGCATCAAATCCATATAAAAATATTGTAGACATAGGTGAATATGGCATGAATACTTCAAAAATTATTGATACGTTGAAGACTTGGGTATCCCCTCACTTAAACGCTTGAGTATTCCTTGGATTATTACCTTGGGGGTGCCTTGGGCATCCCCAAGCTGATGTTATTGCTTCTCCTTATTCACCCCATATCGGTATCTCACCCAAAACTTGAAAGCTTTGATCACACAAAACTTTACGGAACTTCGTGAGATGGGTTAGTGTAATAAACATAGATCATTCTCTTAGGTACTGTCAAGACAATATTAATAATTATTATCACATAATACCTATTGTATTATATTATTCCCATAATTTATATCACTCAATATAAGGTATGGAAACCCTAAACAAGCAAACTATACTTCCCTGACTACCATACTCCCTCACACTAAAACAACACAAAATAGAATCTGCCAAAAACAGAACAGTCTGCGAAGATCTAAATGATCACCTTACTTCCGTGACTCTGAAATTTCTAAAAAAATAGTAAAACGCACAGAATTTGCATGGAAATGTTGTGTAGAAATTTCAGAATTTTTTGACTCCCCAGTAAAACTAGAGAAATTCTGCACTGGACATAAAAGTTTCTGTTTTGTATAGAATCAAACAAGCAAGTATCCACACTATCACAAAGGCTTTACTTGGCACCTTATTGAAATAAAAGACACAAAACATGATTACTACATTAAATTAATCATGTGAACACACATAAGCAAAAATATAAATATTGGGTTCTCTCTTAACAAGCACTTTTGTTTAATGCATTTTAGCTAGGCATGATGATTTCAGTGATGCTCGTATAAGAATAGTGTTTGAAACATTCAAGGGAGCATCATGAAGAACTTGTCAAGCACATTTATGTCTAACCCACTTCCTATACATAGGGACTTTTGAGCAAAAACTTAATGGGAGCAAGAATCACTAGCATAGGATGGCAAAACAAGCATGACTTCAAAACTCTCAACACATAGAGAGGAAATTTGATATTATTGCAATTCCTACAAGCATACATTCCCCCCTCATAATAATTTCCAGTAGCATCATGAAGTAATTCAACAATATAACTATCACATAAAGCATTATCTTCATGATTCACAAGCATAGAATTTTTCTTACTACCCACGCAAGCAAAACTCTTCTCATTCAAAGTAGTGGGAGAAAACTCAACAAAATAACTATCATGAGATACATGATTGATATAATCCAAATGAAAATTTAAATCATGATGATAAGTTTCATGATTGTCATTATTATTTATAGCATAGATGGCATCACAATAATCATCATAGATAGAAACTTTGTTGTCATAGTCAATTGAAATCTCTTCCAAAATAGTGGAGTAATCACTAAATAAAGTAGTGACCTATCCATATCCACTTTCATCATTATTACAATAAGATTCAACACCCTCCAACACAGTGGGATAATTAGTACCTAGAGTTGACACTCTTCCAAACCCACTTTCATCAATATAATCATCAAAAGTAGGAGGCAGCTATCATCATAATAAATTTTCTCATCAAAGCTTGCGGGGCTAAAAATATCATCTTCATCAAACATAGCATCCACAAGCTTGTGGCTTTGCGTATCGTTAGCAACATGGATATCCAGAGAATTCATACTAACAATATTACTATCATTCAAGTAATTCACATTAAGAATTTTATACATTCTTCCTCTAACAATTGATCGCAATTTTCTGAACCATCATTTTCATGAAAGACATTATAAAGACGAAGCAAACGAGGCAGCCTAAATTCCATTTTTTGTAGTTTTCTTTCATAAAACCAAACTAGTAAAAAAAGAAAAAAATATATTTAATTGCAAAATCTAAAGGTATATGTTCAAACACTCACCTCCCGAGAAACGACGTGAGAAAAGAGATTGATGTCTACTACGCAACTTTATTCTTGTAGATGTTGTTGGGCCTCCAAGTGCGGAGTTTCTAGGACAACAATTATTTTACCTCAAGTGGATGACCTAAGGTTTATCAATCCATGGGAGGTGTAGGATGAAGATGGTCTCTCTCAAACAACCCTCCAATCAAATACAAGAAATATATTGTGTCCCCAACACACCCAATACAATGGCAAATTGTATAGGTGCACTAGTTCGATGAAGAGATGGTGATACAAGTGCAATATGGATGATAGATATAAGTTTTTATAATCTGAATAAATAAAAATAGCAAGGTAACAAGTGTGAAAAAACAAGCAAAACATTGTATAAATGCTTGTAAATATGGCCTAGGGTCAATACTTTCACTAGTGCAATCTATCAACAATGCTAACATAGTAGTGTCATATAATCACCCCTCAACGTGAAACAAAGAATCACTCCAAAGTTCATAAGCAGCAGAGGACATAAGATGAGATTGTTGTAGGCACTGAGCCACCTCAAAGTTATTCTTCCTGATCAATCTTATGGGCTATTCCTATAGGTGTCAAAACAGCCATAGAGTTCATACTAGAATAACACCCATGATACATATCAATCAACCCAAATGTCACGTCGATACTCCAATGTCACCACAAGTATCTGTGAGCTAATTATAAGACATGCATCAAACAATTTCAGATTCATCATATTCAATCTAACACAAAGAACTTCAAAAAGTACCCCAAGAGTTATATCGGAGAACATAGTATGAAAACGTGCAATCAACCCCTATTCATAGATCCCCAAGGTCATCGAAATCCACAAGTTGATGCCCTAACATATATCAAGTGAATCACTAGAATACCCCATTGTCACCATGGGTATCCGCATGCAAGACATACATCAAGTGTTTTCAAACCAAAATATTCAATCCAACATAATGATATCACAAAGACAAAGATTCAATTCATCACAATAAGATAGCAATGGAAGAACACCATATGATCCAACTATATTAACAAACCCCGTGGTACATCAAGATGGTGCCATCTCAAGAACATGAGAGAGAGAGAGGTTGTACACATAGCTACTAGTACATACCCTTAGCCCCGAGGGTGATCTAGTCCCTCCTTATCATGGCCTCCACCGGGATGATGAAGATGGCCACCGGAGATGATTTCCCCTCTCCGGGAGGGTACTGGAAAGGCTTTAGATGGATTTTTCATTGATACAGAGAGTTTTAGCGGTGGAACGGACATTCTTCGTTTATTTCTGAGGGTTTCTATATATATATAGGAATTTTTGGCGTTGGAATCACGCTAAATGGAGCCATGTGGGCCCCACACAACATCATGGCACGACTAGTGGGGTGGGCGCACCTGTTGCCTTGTGGCCCACAGGTGGCTCCCCTTCGATGGTTCTTTGCTCAAATATTGCTCATATGTTCCAGAAAAAAGTCATCAAAAAGTTTCAGGCGATTCTAAGGACTTTAATTTTCTGCACAAAAAACAACACAATGGTAATTCTGCTAAAAACAACGTTAGTCCGGGTAGTTCTGAATAAATCATAAAAATTGCATCAAAGTCATAGAAAAATATTGTAAACATAGGTGAATATGGCATTAGTATTTCATAAATTATCGATACATTGGAGACGTATCACTTATCACTTGGGGTTATTTTTGTTTTTCTTCCAAGTGAACCCTAGCATCTTGAAAACTTTCATAACCTCATCTCTCTCCTAAAACTTGCCATGCCATTATCTTCTTTAATTGGATAATACTGATTTTCACCTTGAAAATGAATATTTTTCTCTATGCTATGGAGCAACCCTAATTTTCTTGCTCAGAAAATTCCAAATAAATTCCCAAATATTCTTTTAATCATGCCTCACCTACCCATGCAAAAATATGCCATAGACATTTGGAGAATTTCAGCTCAGAAAAATATTTTTGCTTCTAAGCAGAAATTGCAGTTTGGGAAGCAAGTATATTTTTCCTTGATCCACTTGACCTTAATTTTTTACCACATGACTAATTTAGTTGGAGACTCTTAAGCCCGAAGTTTAATTATTTTTCTCCAAGCCAATTTTCTTAGTTGTGTTCCCAAGTTTCAGTCCAACAACTTGTCTGCTTTCTCTTGTTTTGTCCATTGAGCTAGGTGTCGAGCTGAGAGCACCCACCAGTACCGCATTGAAGGGACTACACCCTAGACACGGCCTCGCATTGCCAATAGTCCAACATGTGTTAGTGCACGCGGTGACCACAAGCGTGCAAGGTGTTTCACATGCAGCCGACGCGCTTTGGGCATCGGGGCCCACTGTTGTCGCACGTTCGCCTTCCTCGCGCCCCCGCATCTTGCCTTAGACACTAGGCGCCCCCACTCATCCACCTGGCCTCGTTCTGCTCCTTCCCGACACTGATAGGCAGCACTCCAGATGCGGCCGAGACGCTATCAGGCAACACAGTGTGCACGCATGAGTCACGTGCCCCATGTAGTGCGCTGTAGAGTGGTCGTGTGCACATGTAGCTTCTCCACGTTGATCTACTTCTTCTCCAAGTGTTGGTGCAATGAAGACTGGGGTCTCCTTTGTCCCAGACTTGTGCACGGGCACCAGCAAGCCCTTTTGACGGCAATTTACGATGAAGGCTGGCAGGGAAATCAATCCCCAAGATCACCAACGCAACACCCCTCCAAGGGCGTGAGGAACAAGTCCAAGCTACAAGGCCCCGACAAGCCCTCCTTGCCCGGAAGACACCAAGGCCCTGGCAAGCCCTCCTTGCCGGGAAGATAGACAAGGCCCCGACAAGTCCTGCTTGCGAGGAAGACGTCCAAGGCCCCGACAAGCTTTCCTTGTCGGGAAGGCAGAACAGGCCACTAGCGAGGACACAGGGTCGACAAGCCCCCTTTCGCTCGCCAGGTGTCCCTTCTGCCATAGTGCCACCGCCTACCATCGCTCCAGCGCATCCCTCATGCGCCAGCACAACACCCAGGTGTAGAAACACCTGGGTACGTGTCAATACCACCCTGATTCAGGTCAGGGGCCTGACGAAGCATTTACTGCCCCTGACACTGCGGTAGATAGATAGCGGTGAACCATGTTCACTATACAACTCATGAACCGAGTGTTGAGCACTGTTGGTGACCCCTTTGCCTATAAAAGGAGGCCCAAGGCTCAGTACTACGGGTTGGCCTTTTGGGTTTAGAGACTTCGAGCATTGGTCGTAAGGCGATCACTATAGCAAGTAACCCTACAGTAAACACCTAATAAAACAAACAAAGCAGGAGTAGGGTTTTACGCGCTAAGAGGCCCGAACCTGGGTAAAAACATTGTCGGTGTTGATCGCTAGCTCTGCTCTTGGCGTCATCCCTCTCCCCGCCGAATGATCAAGGGATCCGTTGAGGTTCCCATAGGTGTCTTTCCCGACATCTTTGATGCGCTAGGTAGGGGTTGAAGGTCGCGTTTATCTGACCAAGCCATCAGCGCCCAATCTTTTCTTCATCGCCATGGCTCCCAAAAAGAGGAGCGCTCTGTCGACCGATGCACCCGTACCCAATGCTCCTGCCCCGGCACGGGAGGGAGAGCGTGCATGTGCAGGACAAGGAGGCAGAGGTCCTAAACTTCTGCAACAGTCTAGAGAGCAAACCCGGGCGAGTGGTATCGTCCGCAGCCACATCAACCATGCGCACGCCGCTGCATCAACGGATGCAGCTTCGCAGCCTACGGGCGACACGGCTACTTCAAAGGATGTGAGGGCGCCATCCAAGACGCCAACACGGATGCACACGCCGCGGCCTTCCCAGGCCATGCATTGCGATTCGCCACCCCCACAAAGAACTCCTGGACCTCGTTTTCAGGACACGCAAGGCCGACACGCATGCTCTGGAACCGGACGGGGCGACGCTCCATCGCGGGACCAAGGGGGCGCTCCTTCTAACGTAGTTAGAAGTAAGAGCCCATTGCGGTCTTCGCATATATCGCCGCCGCCCACACCGGCGGAAGCTCTGAGGCGAGCTCAACTGCTCTTGGACTTCCCTCCAACAGCGGACAAGCTCGGGGAGTGGAGGGCCACCATCCAGAGCCTCATTGCCCTCGCCAATGGGGAGGCAGGGACGTCGAAACGACCCTCCAGCAAGCACGCCCACGACCATACCGAGAAGGCCGGGGCTGCCACCGCCACGGTACATTCTCCCCCATGGCGGTGGCAACAAGTTATTGTCTCTAACGACTCGATCGGGTCTTCCGACCCACGGACCTGCTGCGACCAATGAGATGTTCTTCGTGAGCGCGCAAGGAGGACGCACATACTCTTATTGAGCGACGGCGAGAGACGCACCGTCAATCAGACAGGCGTGCTAGCGCCACTGTGGACACACCAGCGTTGGGGTATCCTGGCGACCTGCCTTACGAGGTGGGCTGTCCAGCATTTACTCGTGAATTGCGGCAGGTCCAGTGGCCCAGCTCTCGTACCTTCAAGCCAGAGATCCCGGAGAAGTACGACGGGAAGACCCACCCATCGGAGTTCCTGAGCATCTACACGATTGCGGTGTAGGTTGCCGGGGGCTGAGACGACAAGATATTGGCCAACTACTTCCCGTTGGTGCTCAAGCCCAACGTCCGGTCGTGGCTGATGCACCTACCCAAGAACTCCATTTCCTGTTGGAAGGAGCTGTGTCAGGACTTCGTCGGCGCCTTTACGGGCGGGCAACGAGCCCCTGGCCAAGAGAGTGACTTGCACATCATCCCACAGAAGGAGGGTGATACTTTGAGCAAGTACATTCAGAGATTTAGTCGCATACAACACAACATCCCGGATGTTCACCCAACTGTCCTCATCAGCGCGTTCCACCAGAACGTGCGCAATCGGAAGATGCACGAAGAGCTGGCGATGAACAAGGTCTGCGATGTCGCCCAGCTTTATGCCCTGGCGGATAGGTGTGCATGAGCTGAAGAAGGGAGAAGGCTCCCCATCAAAGGCACCGGTGCGGAGGCTGACTCCGAAGATGAAGACATCAACGTCCCCACGAAGAAGGGGAAACGGCGCAACAAGAAGCGGAAAGGCAAAACCGTGTTTGCCGTCGAAGCATTCGGGGACGCCAACACCTCCAAGAAGGCGTAGGCTGAGGCCCCCGGCAAGGATGCTGCCGGGTGCGGCTCTTGCCAGGCCTTGGCGTCCGCCGACAAGCCGGAAGGCTCCGGCGCCCAGTACTGCAAGATCCACCGCACCAAGGGCCACGACCTCCAACACTGTCGGCAAGTTTAACAACTTGCCGAAAAGTAGAGGGCTGAGTACCAAAGGCATGAAAAGGAGAAGGCCCGAGATGGTGGTGAGGGACCCCCCCCCCCAGTAAGAAAGGCGGCCAAGGGGGTCCCCCCAGCAATCCCAAGAACAAGAAGGTGAAGCCCGCGCAAGCGCGGGAAAAGAAGGAGGAGGATGAGGATGAGGACTGCCAAGACGACGACTCCAGCGACCACGAATTCTAGAAGGCGACGGATATGGTGTTCCATGATGAGGGCACGTCGCTGCACTCCTCCCACCGCCAACTGAAAAAGTGGGCGCGTGAAGTGAGCGCGGAAGAGCCCTCCATCGGCGTCCGCAAATCCTTGAAGTGGTCGCACACGCCGACCATCTTTGATTCCGAGGACCATCCAGGCCGCATTGCAGCGGTCGGGTGCTTGCTGTTGTTGGTTTCCCCAACAATCCGCAACCTCAAGGTGACGAAGATGTTGGTGGATGGCGGGGCCGGTCTAAACCTCATCTCCCCCGACGTGATCCGGAGGTTGTAGATTCCCGATGAAGATCTCGAGGAAACGGGAACGTTCCAAGGGATCAACCCCGAAAAGATCCATCCGAAGGGGAAGATCACGCTGCCGGTAACTTTCGACAACGATCAGAACTACCGGATGGAGAAAGTTGTCTTCGACGTTGCTGGCAACCCGTTCACGTACAATGGGACCCTCGGGCGTCCTGCACTGGCAAAATTCATGGCGGCCTCCCACTACGCCTACAATACCCTAAAAAATGCCTGGGCCAGTCGGCGTTATCATCATCAACGCCGAGAAGAGGGATGCACTCGTGTGCACCAACCGCCTCTATCGGGAGGCAGTGGCGGCACGTGCCGCCAAGGCGCCTTCTGCCTCCACTGAGGCCCCCGGGGAGAAGAAGGCCGGCAAGAGGGTTCCCGCGCTGACCCCGGCAAGCATGCCTCACCGGTGTGCTGTGCTGCTGGCAAGGATGCGCCAGATAGCTCCACTGCCCGGAACAAGAAATCGAGGGCCGCCCCACCAGAGACCAAGAAGGTGCCCGCCAGGGAGGATTGCACAGGTGTAACTTTCACCATAAGTTCCACCCTTGATAGCAAATAGGAAGGCGCGCTCATCGCCTTCCCGCGGGCGAATCTCGATGTGTTTGCATGGCAACCATCAGATATCCCCGGTGTTCCCAAGAAGGTGATTGAGCACAATCTCACTGTCTACCCCCACACGCGGCCAGTCTAGCAGAAGGGGAGGAAGCAAGCCCTGGAACGACAAGAGTTCATTGCTGAGGAAATCAAGAAGTTAGAAGCAGCGGGTCTGGTTAGGGGAGTCATCCATCCTACATGGTTGGCCAATCCGGTTGTAGTGCGCAAGGCGAATGGGAAGTGGCGACTCTGTATCGACTTTACCGTTGTCAATAAAGCTTGCCCAAAAGACCCTTTTCCTTTGCCTCACATCGACCATATTGTCGACTCCACTGCTTGCTGTGACATGCTGTCCTTCCTCGACGCCTACTCATGGTAGCACCAGATCTATATGGTCGCGGAATATGAAGAGAAAACCGAATTGATCACCCCCTATGGCACGTACTTCTTTGTGCGAATGCCCTTTGGGTTGAAGAATGCATATTCCATGTTTGCAAGAGTGATTCAAATGGGTCCATTCCATGTTCCACAAGAATCCGGAAGTCTACATGGATGACATAGTGGTCAAGACCAAGGAAAAATCAACACTTGTGCAAGATCTGGAAGAAACATTTGCCAACCTGCGCAAGATCAACCTCAAGCTTAACCCCGAATAGTGCGTCTTTGGCGTCCCATCTGGCAAACTTCTCGGTTTCTTCATGTCCCAACGCGGGATCGAAGCCAACCCCAACAAGATCAAGGCCATCGAGCAAATTGAGGCACCGAAGCGCTCAAGGATGTGCGATGCCTAGTTGGCTATGTAGCTACCCTGAGCAGGTTCACCTCCAAGTCTGCTGAACGTGCCCTGCCATTCTTCAAAATCTTGAAGAAATAAAGGCCAATGGAATGGACCCCCGAGGCGGAAGCGGCGCTACAAGACCTGAAGAAATACCTCTCCTCTGCGCCGATCCTGGTAGTGCCTAGAACACAAGAGCCACTGCTCTTGTATCTAGCGGCAACCAAGCAAGTGGTCAGTGCTGCCCTGGTGGCGCAGAGGGAAGATGATGAAGATACGCCGGCAAAGGCGACACCGTCAAGCGAGGAAGTGCACACTGGCAACCAAGGACCCCTGTCAGGGTCCGGGAGCGATCAAGAGAAACCCCCGCCAACAGGCGGGCCAGGGCAGAAGAAGAAGTTGGTGCATCGCCTAGTCTATTTCGTCAGCTCCCTCTTGCAGGGGGCCATAATGAGATACTCTGGAGTGCAAAAATTTCTTTTCGGCCTCCTCATAGCCTCGATAAAGCTGCGCCACTACTTCCAAGCCCACGAGATAACCGTGGTCACCCGCTTTCCACTTCAAAGGGTTTTGCGAAACCCCGACGCAACTGGCAGGATCGTGGAGTGGGCGTTGGAGTTGTCCAGCTTCGGCCTCAAGTTCGAAAGCATATCGACCATATAGAGTAGGGCCTTGGCGGAATTCACTTCCGAATGGACCCCGACGCCAGACGAAGAGATACTAGAATTGACCCTCCCGGGCAAGGAATCTAAGCAGGAATGGATCATGAATTTTGATGGAGCGTTCTCACTACAAGGTGCTGGGGCCGGCGTGCTGCTAATCGCACCGATTGGAGAACACCTCAAGTACGTAATCGTGATGTACTTTCCCCGGGAGAAGTCAACCAAAAACACCGCTGAATACGAGGGGCTACTTGCTAGTCTCAGGATCGTAGTAGATCTGGGGATCAGGAAGCTCATCGTCAGAGGTGACTCACAGCTAGTTGTCCGGCAAGTCAAGAAGGACTATCAAAGCCCGTTGATGGAAGCTTACGTAGAGGAAGTGAGGAAGTTGGAAGAATTCTTCGATGCTCTACAAACGGAGCACATCCCCCGTGCTGAACACACCATCACAGACGACCTATCGAAGTGTGCAGCCCTTAAGTTACGTGTGGAACCAGGAAAGTTTATGCTACGACTAACTCAACCCTCCGTAACACCGTCAATCAAGCCAGACAAGAGAAGGAAGCTGAACTCCGGCCAGTATTTTCTGGAATACCTGCCAAGGAGTCCCGACAAGGATCTTGCCGGAGAAAAAGTTTTCGGAGGAGATGCCAAGCCTGCCGGAAGGGATACTGCTACCTCTTGAGCTTGCGTTGGTTTTTCCCTTGAAGAGGAAAGGGTGATGCAACTAAGTAGCGATAAGTATTTCCCTCAGTTTGAGAACCAAGGTATCAATCCAGTAGGAGTATCAAGATGAGGCACCAATGTACCTGCGCAAAATACAAACAAACTTGCACCCAACGCGGAAAAGGGGTTGTCAATCCCTTCACGATTATTTGCAAGGTGAGATCTGAAGGTGAAAAGTGCAACAAAGTATTTTTAGTATTTTTGTAGATCTGAATATATGATGTGAAGTAGACCTGGGGGCCACAGTGTTCACTAGAGGCTTCTCTCATGATAGCAAGTATTACGGTGGGTGAACGAATTACTGTCGAGCAATTGATAGAATCGCGCAAAGTCATGACGATATCTAAGGCAATGATCATACATATAGGCATCACGTCCGAGACAAGTAGACCGATACTGTCTGCATCTACTACTAATACTCCACACATCGACTGCTATCCAGCATGCATCTAGTGTACTAAGTTCATAACAAATGGAGTAACACCTTAAGCAAGATGACATGATGTAGAGGGATAAATTCATGCAATATGATATAAACCCCATCTTTTTACCCTTGATGGCAACAACATGATGCGTGCCTCGCTACCCTTTCTGTCACTGGGTGAGGACACCGCGCGGTATGAACCCAAAACCAAGCACTTCTCCCATTGCAAGAATTATAGATCAAGTTGGGTAAACGAAACCCATAACTCAAAGAGAATTACAAGGATACGAAATCATGCATATAAGAGATCAGAGGAGACTCAAATAATATTCATAGATAATCTAATCATAAATCCACAATTCATCGGATCTCGACAAACACACCGCAAAATAAAGTTACATCACATAGATCTCCATGAAGATCATGGAGAACTTTGTATTGAAGATCCAAGAGAGAGAAGAAGCCATCTAGCTACTAGCTATGGACCTGAAGGTCCGTGGTGAACTACTCACGCATCATCGGAGAGGAAATGGTGTTGATGAAGAAGCCCTCCGTGTCCGAATCCCCCTCCGGCAGGGCACCAGAACGGTCCCCAGATGGGATCTTGCGGAGACAGAAGCTTGTGGCGGCGGAAAAGTATTTTCGTGGCTCTCTTCTTTGGTTTCGGGAATTTAGAGAATTTATAGGCGAAAGAGGTAAGGCAAAGGAGCCACATGGGTCCCACAAGCCTGCCAGGCGTGGCCACCCCCTAGGCCGCGGCTAGGGGGCTTGTGACCTCCCACAAGGTCTCCTGCCTTGGTTCTCAAGTCCCGTGCTATCTTCTGTTATGGAAAAAATCATCCCGCATGTTTTATTCCATTTGGACTCTGTTTAATATTCTTCTCTGAAAAAGGTCAAAAACACGGAAAAAACAGAAAGCGGCACTTGGCACTAAGTTAATAGGTTAGTCCCAAAAATAGCATATTCATGCATATAAAACATCCAAAGTTGACATGATAATAGCATGGAACCATAAAAATTATAGATATGTTGGAGACGTATCGGATACCACCCCGATAGAGGATATGCCTTTAGTCCTTGCCATCGAACCACACGCTCCGGCATGGGTGCAACACATAGTCCGGTACCTCCAAACTGGGGACCAGCCCGAAGAGCAGGAAGAAGCAGAAAGAGTAGCCCGTTAGTGCAGCATGAACCAGTTCGTGGATGATGTCCTTTATAGAAGACGACTGAACGACATGAAATTGAAATGCATCCTCCATCAGGAAGGACTGGAGCTGTTGGCCGAGATACATGGGGGGATATGTGGCTCCCGCATAGTGTCAAGAGCCCTTGTCGGCAAAGCATTCTAGCAAGGTTTCTTCTATCCTACAACCCTCCAGGATGCCACTGCACTAGTAACCAAGTGTGAAGCGTGCCAATTCCATTCAAGAAAGCTTCATCAGCCAACCCAAGCTTTCGAGACGATCCCTCTCTCCTGGCCATTCTCAGTCTAGGGGCTTGATATCCTCGGCCCTTTCCCCCATGCTACTGGGGGCTTTGAGTACTTGTACATCGCAATTGACAAGTTCACCAAGTGGCTAGAGGTGGAACCAGTGAGAAAGGTGACAGCGCAATCAACCGTTAAGTTCTTGATGGGAATAGTGTGCTGTTTTGGTGTCCCGAACAGGGTCATCACGGACAATGGCACCCAGTTCATGAGCCACGCCTTCATGCAGTACACCCAAGACCTCGGCAGCTAAATATGCTTTGCTTCTGTTGCCCATCCGAGGAGCAACGGTCAAGTTGAAATAGCAAACGCTGAAGTACTGCACGGGCTCAAGAAGAGAATTTTTGACAAGCTGCGCAGGCATGGAAAGCATTGGATTGATGAACTGTCGGCGGTTCTTTGGTCGATCAGAACGACGCCAAGTCGAGCCACCGGCCAGACACCCTTCTCCCTGGTCTATGGGGCGGAGGCAGTTCTTCCCACGGAACTCACTTATGGATCACCTCGGGTGCTCGCTTATGATGAGCTTGAGCAAGAGCAATTGCGTCGAGATGATGCAGTGCTCCTCGAGGAGAACTAGATTCAGGCGGCTGTGAGAGCCACTCGCTATCAGCAAGCCTTGCGTCGCTATCATTACCGCAAGGTATGAGCCAGAAGTCTTGAGGAAGGTGACCTTGTTCTTCGGCACGTTCAGTCAGCCAAGAATTCAAACAAGTTGACGCTGAAGTGGGAAGGCCCATATTGGGTAGTACGAGTCACCAGGCTCGGCGCTGTCCCCGTGGAGACCAAAGATTGCACACCGGTGAGCAATTCCTGGAACATTGAAGATCTTTGAAAGTTCTACCCGTAGGGAGAAGGTGCTGGGTCTACCGGTGACCACCTTTTGTACAAGTCTTGCCAAAGTTGCATGTAATCATTTGTACAAAGCCAGGCGAAGACCATGTGCGCAATTAAATAAAACATAGCATTCCGCATCATCACTTCGATTTCCATGTTAGATCATATGCATGCATAATCTAAGATTTTGTGAAACGCCTGAACTAATAGACCGCCGAGGTCCCAACATCTATTTTCTCTTCTTTCTTTTTCTTAAAAGACAGATACAGTCCCGCGCACAAGTTTGCCGGGGGGGGGGGAAGATAGTGGGGACGCCCACGGTAACAGCAAGGACAAGAATGATCTACTCAAGATAGAAAGAAGTACCGCATCCTAGAGATAAGTTGCAAAGAATTTTAGTAAGTCGTCAAGTAGATACGTCATTCCCCTTCACGTGTCTTCGGCTCTTTTGTATGGAAAACCTGTGTGCGGGGAAACTCTATCGCAAGCCTCCTAAGCATTGTCTTGAAGCATGCTCGATAACTTAAGCGGCCCATCCCGTATGCCCCTTCTCTTTAAAGAGCGTGCTCGACAACCTATGGAAAGGCCCGGAGGAAGGCAAGGCGTCTTGCCGGCAGTGACGACTCCGGCAAGATCCACCCCTCGAGGCACTTGTGGCAAGGCCGGTTGAGCCGACAAATCCCTAGCGGAACACAAGGACAAGCCATACAAAAAGAGCGACCAAAGGAGGGGGTGATACTTATCAAGAATATCAAATATATTAAAATACCGACTGTTATGATCAAGATATAACAACTCTTAGCTGGGAGCTGCAGCAACAGGAAAGCACGGAGAATTAATCCCGGCGCGGGCCTTGCACCCTCTTGATCTGGTCCACCTTATCAATGATGGGCATGACCAGATTCTCGAGCTCCTTGAGGTCCGCCTCCTTCGGCAAATGCCCCAGGGTGAGATCGATGCCGGGATTCCTGTACACAAATTTGGTGAGAACCATGAGGAGGGCACCCCCAGCATAACCTCTGGGACTCGTTCGCCAGGCGCGCCGCCTCACCGGCTTGGAGCTGCTTCAGCGCGTTGGCCACGCTCTCGAAGAGCAGAGTTAGCTTGGTGCTTGGAGACACCTCCGGGCCCGAAGGATAGCCAAAGCTTTGAAGATCCATAGAAGACAGCTGCGGGGCGATCCCCTCTGCAGCATTGACAAGGCGTTAGGTCCACAACTCCATGCCATGCATATAATCCTCGTGGGCGGTGGAGGCGGTCTCGAGTTAATTTGTCGCCTCGACAAGCTTCTGGGTCAAGACCCCTTCGCGGGCCTTCCTTTCTTCGAGGGCCTGCTCCAGGGGAGCTAGTTTATCCTGCAAGGCGATGAGGGAGGTGTTGGCGGAGCGAAATTGAGCACTCTTGTCGGAAACGACAGGTTGGATCTCCGTCAAGTTGGAGAGAGATTTCTCTATCTCAACTATGAGGGTTGAGATCTCCTTGCCGAGGCCTTCAAGGTCCTCCTACATCTTCTTGAACTTGCGAGCAAGCTCGTCCCTGGCAGCGTCGGCACAATCAGCCTTGTTGGCGACCTCCTGCAGCTTCCCGGCATGCTCTAAAGCCTGGGCGGCGAGAGCACCCTTGTGTTAATCCATCAGCTCTTGGGTATGCTGCACCACGAGCCTCTCGACTTCCTTGTCCTTGGTGCGGAGCTTTTCGCTGAGTGCCTTCTCAAGATTGGTGAGTTCTTCTTCGTGGGAGTTGAGCCTGATCCGAATCGTGTTGAGGCGGATGTCCTCGTCGGAGATACGGCACCGGGCCTCTTCTTCCTTTTTCCGGATGTAAGACGACATCAGAAGGAGCGCGTCCCGCTCGGCCCTCAGCTTTTCACGCTCAACCTTCGCCTCCTGGCGAGCCTCGGAAAAATGGATCTGCGTCTCCTCGAAGCGCCTCTCGTAGGCCTCCTCTGCTGCATCGACGATCGCCGCCTGGGAGTCTAGTTTCTCCTTCCGGCCCCGATAGAGAGCCTGGAGCTGGCTGACGTTGTCCCAAATGGACTGGAAGAGCTGCTCTTCGCTGAGTTTCCCGCCGCTGGTCTCCGATCCGCCCACGATCTCAAGCCCAGCGCCGACAGAGATTTAGGCGTCGAATCTCTCCCCCTCCGAGACTGTCCTTGTGCGATCCACACCCGGCGGGTTGATGAACCGACCCTTGTCGGTGCGAAGGTACTCGGTGGCTGGCGGGGGCTCAGACGTGGAAGATTGGTCGCCGCTGACGTCCTCGCCGGCAACAGAGGGCTCCTCATCCAGTGCGGCCTCCTCAACCCTGCCAGCAGAAGAGTCACCGACGCGTGCTCCAGGTCTATCGATGGACTCCTCTGTCGATTCCTGAGTGGTCCACTCCTGCGCCTCCTCGGCGGCCTCACTCGCAGTGACCTTGTCGGCCTCAGCAGCCGCGCCCCGGGCGGCCTCCTCGATGACGGAGTCGACGTTCATCTCCTCCGTAGGAGAAGGATTTGAAGCACGAGATAAGGAAGAAGATGATTAGAGCAAGATGAACTTTCAAGAAAACAAAATGAAAGCTCGCAAACGTTCTTTGCCCGGACACTCACCCTCGTCGAGCTGATGAGGGGTAGCTGTCCCCTCTCTGGCAACATCGGTTACCGGGGGCTCGTCTTCGGGCGTCACAGGCCTCGGCAACTCACGCTGGGGGCTGGGCACTAGAGTGGACGTAGCCGCCAGTGGCACCTCTGAGGCACTTGCGGAGGGACCATCGCTTCCCGACACCTTGGCCCTTTTCGCCATCCTCTGGGCTAGCGTTTCCGTGTTCCTGCGGAGAAGAGCCGGCACCATATGAGCAAGAATATGAAGTAAGGGGTTCGAAGGAGGTGAAGGGTCAGACACGTACTCTCCCTCCTCCACCAAGCTGAAGGCCGAAAAATCGAAGTCCACATCCCCTTCGCCGTCCGCCGAAGGGGATGCAGCCCTCGCAAATTTGACGGGCGCGGCGGACGGAGCTTGTCGAATGGGGAGATTGGAGCCGGCGTGTCTAAGCACTCTCTTAGACTTCCCGTGGACTAGAGGCTCTTCGTCTGGCGCCCGTTCCTCTGAAGGGCCCCTGACAAGCTCTCCCTCTAGCAGCGTCCCTTCCTAGGATGCTCCCTCGTCGTAAAAGCCGATGCTTCTGGCCGCTTCAACAAGGGCTCGTTCCTCGGCTCGGTTGGTGATGTATGCCACTTCCTCAGTGTTGGTGTTGCGGACGAGGCTGGTTTCTTCTCTGATGGGCTTCTCCGACAAGCACTCGAAGAAAGATAAAACACCCTCCTCGTTGGGCTCGATCCAAGTTGCAACCACGCCATGAGCATTGCACTCCGGCATCATTGCCGTGAGTGCGCTTAAGGCCAAATTATTGCACAAGGGTATGACGCCATGCGATAGTCGAGCCCTCGAGTCAGATTTGAACAACTTATGGCAAACAAATGCATGTTCCATCATCGTTTGATTGTTGTTCAAGCCAGTCTGCAACCGCATAATATCCGCGGCATTCACAAAGGCTGAGGCTAGCTTTCCTCCCATGTTCTGGAGGGGGCGAAGCACCTGCGGACGAATTCACCAAACACCATCTCCATCGTCAACCCTGCGGCCCTGAGACACAAGATCCTGCTGACGACAATGGTCAACTTCTCATCATCTGGGGCGAGATCACTCCAATGCTTGTCGCGGGAGTCGATCTTGGCAGTCCTGGACTCGCAGAAGGGCAGATATCCCTCCTCACGTATCCAACACCATTTCCCTCGCCATTCTTCCCACTTCTTGCGAAGGGCCCCGTCCGGGTATATATCCTTACATCCGGGCCTTGGGATCCAGGTAAAGGAGCCCAAAAGGGCGTCCCCTCCCTGGATGCGAGGAGTGAAGTAATGGCGGAAGAGGGATGTGTTGGGGGTGATCCCGACGAAATTTTCACAAAGATGCGCGAATATGGACATGCATGTCACCGCATTCGACGTGAAGTCCAGAAGATGGAAGTCGTAGGTGTGCATGATGTCGATGAAGAATTCAGAGAAAGGCGGGCAAAGCCCGCAATAGAAGTAGTCGTCGAAGAAAGGATACTTGTCTGGGCCACCGCCGGCCTCTCCCGGGGTCACGCGGGTGGCCGGATGCGCAGTCGTCCGGGCCGCCCACATGAAATGGTAGCGCTGCTTCAGAGTGAGCGCATCGGGCCCCCGGAAGAAATAGACGAACTCCCTCCACATCTTCGCCAGCTCCTTCTCCGCGACAGCGGGTTCCCCATCTTGCCTTTGGCTCCCTTCAGCGCCATAGCCGCGGCGGAATCTATGACTACCCGGAGCACAACTTTGACGGTAAAGGGGGGAGGAAAGCTCTAGCTAGAGGAAGGAGACGGCGACGGCTTTGAGATTGAAAGGAACTGGGGGACATGGGGTTCGTGCGCTTGCATTTCCCTCTCTTATGGGGGGCGAGGTGTGCGGGCCGACCCTTGCGTACCCAACCAACGACTCTACGCGCGTGGCCATCTCGGCCTCTGTGCGCACGCCTCCCCACTTTGCGCATTCAATGCGCGACGTGGGGAAAGACCACTAGCAACGGCTGCAAACTGCAAGATACCCTATCATAGAAGCTCGTGGCCCAACAACGCCTCACATGCATGTGTGGCCCAGGCCCGGGGGCTCCTGTCGGTGTATTGAAGACTCGGGTCTCGTGTGCCCCAGACTTGTGCACGGGCACCGCCAACCCCTTTTGACGACAAGGCACGACAAAGGCTGGCAGGGAAATCAATCCCCAAGATCACCAACGCCATACCCCTCCAAGGGCGTGAGGAACAAGTCCAAGCTACAAGGCCCCGGCAATCCCTCCTTGCCGGGAAGATAGACAAGGACCCGACAAGTCCTCCTTGCGGGGGAGACGTCCAAGGCCCCGACAAGCTTTCCTTGTCTGGAAGGCAGAATAGGCCACTGGTGAGGACACCAGGCTGGCAAGCCCCCTTTCGCCCGCTAGGTGTCCCTTCTACCACAGTGCCACCGGCTAGCACCGCTCCAGCGCATCCCTCATGCGCCAGCACAACATCCAGGTGTCGAAACACCTGAGTACATGTCAATAGCACCCTGATGCAGGTCAGGGGCCTGACGAAGCATTTGCTACCCCTAACACTGCGGTAGATAGATAGTAGTGAACCCTGTTCACTATACAACTCATGAACCCACTGTTGAGCGTGGTTGGTGACCCCTTTGCCTATAAAAGGAGGCCAAAGTCTCAGTTCTACGGGTTGGACCTTTTGGGTTTAGAGACTTTGGGCATTGGCCGTAAGCCGACCACTGTAGCAAGTAACCCTACAGTAAACACCTAATACAACAAACAAAGTAGGAGTAGGTTTTACGAGCTAAGCGACCCGAACCTGGGTAAAAATGTTCTCGAACCCGCAGGGTCTGCACACTTAAGGTTCAATGACGTTTTCGGTATAGTTGAATTATTGATGTTGGTAACCGAAGGTTGTTCGGAGTCCCGTATGAGATCCCGGATGCCACGAGGCTTTCCGGAATGGTCCTGAGATGAAGATTGATATATAGGAAGTATCCATTTGGCTTCCGGAAGGTTTTCGGGCATTATCACTAAAGTACCGGGAATGACGAATGGATTCCGGAGTTCCACCAGGAGGGGCCACCCACCTGAGAGAGAACCAAAGAGGCCCAAGGGTGGCGCACCAGCCCCTAGTGGGCTGGTGACCAGCACAAGAAGGGCCGATTCGGCCGAAGTAGGAGTAAGGAAAGGAGAGGTGGGCCAAACCGAATTGGGGAAGGAGGACTCCACCTTCCAAGTTGTGTTGGAGGAGGACTCCTCCTACTCTCTTGCGCCGGCCGAAACCCTAGGGATTTTTCACTAGGGAGCCACCGCTCCCTCCCACCTATATATAGTGAAGGTGAGCGAGGCTTTCGGATCTCAAGCCAAGGCAGAACCCTCTCTCCCTCCACCACTTCGTGACACCCCATAGCTAGTTAGGTACGATACGTCGTAGCCTTGCCAGAGTAGCTCCACCACCATCACCTCCATGCCATCATGCTGCTGGAGAATTCAGATACCTCTTCATCTCTCTTGCTGGATCAAGAAAGCGGAGATGGTCATCTAGCTGCACGTGTGCTGAACGCGGAGGTGCCATCCGTTCGGCACTAGATCGGGATGGATTGTGATGGGATCGCAGGACGATTTTTGATGAGATCGCGGGACGGACTGCGATTTGGATCGTGAAGATGTTCCACTACATGCACCGCATTATATACGCTTCCGCTTAGCAATCTACAAGGGTATGTGGACCCAAACTCCCCTCTCGTAGATGATCATCACCATGGATAGGTCTTGCGTGTGCGTAGGATTTTTTTTGTTTCCCATGCAAGGTTCCCCAATAGTGGCATCATGAGCTAGGTTCATGCGTAGATGATATCTCGAGTAGTAGACAAAAGAGTTTGTGGGCGTTGATGTTCAATTTGCTGCCCTCCTTAGTCTTTTCTTGATTCAGCGGCATTGTTGGATTGAAGCGACCCGGACAAACATTACTCGTACGCTTACGAGAGGCTGGTTTCATTGACTAACATGCAACTTGTTGCATAAATATGACTGGCGGGTGTTTGTTTCTTCAACTTTAGTTGAATCAGAATTGACCGAGGCGGTCCTTGGAGAAGGTTAAATAGCAATTTGCATATCATTGTTGTGGCTTTGCGTAAGTAAGATGTGATCATACTAGATACCCATAGCAGCCACGTAAAATTTGCATCAACAAATTAGAGGACGTCTAATGTGTTTTTGTAGGGTATGCATATGATGTGATATGGACAAAGACATGGTATGATATATTGGATGTATGAAAAGATCATGTTGTAATAGTTAAAATATCGACTTGCACATCGATCTACGACAACCGGCAGGAGCCATAGGGTTGTCTTTAATTATTTTGTGCTTGGTGATGCTTTGCTTTATCGTTAGTAAGTAGCTTTAGTAGTAACAACATATTTCACGCGACAACCTTGATGGCAGCACAATGATGGAGATCATGGTGTGGCGCCGGTCACAATGGAGATCATGGGGGTGCTTTGGCGATGGAGATCAAGAAGCACAAGTTCATGGCCATATCATCTCACTTATGATTTGCATGTGATGTTAATCCTTTTATGCACCTTATTTTGCTTAGGACGACGGTAGATATAAGGTGATCCCTCACTAACATTTTAAGATAAAATTGTGTTCTCCCCGACTATGCACTGTTGTGACAGTTCATCGTTTTGAGACACCGCGTGATGATCGGGTGTTATAGACTTTGCACACGCAGAACATTCGGGTTAAACTTGACGAGGCTAGCATGTACAAACATGGCCTGAGAACACAAGAGACCAAAAGGTCGAGCATGAGTTATATAGTGGATATGATCAACATGGAGATGTTCACCATTGAAGCTAAACTCAACTCACATAATGATCGGACTTGAGTTAGTGAATTTGGATCATGTACCACTGGAATAACCAGAGGGATGTCAATTTGAGTGGGAGTTCTTGAGTAATATGATTAATTGAACTCATTATCATGAGCATAGTCAAAAGGTCTTTGCAAATTATGTTGTAGCTTGCGTTGTAGCTCTACTGTTTTTGATATGTTCCTAGAGAAAATTTAGTTGAAAGACGATAGTAGCAATTATGCGGACAAGGTCCATAAACCGAGGATTGTCCTCATTGCAGCACAGAAGGCTTATGTACTTAATGCACCGCTCGGTGTGCTAAACCCCGAGCATCGTCTCTAGATGTTGCGAACATCTGGCATGCACGTTTTTGATGACTACATGATAGTTCAGAGCATAATACTTAAACGGCTTAGAATTAAGGCGCCAAAGAGTTTTCGAACGTCACGAGACATATGAGATGTTCCAGGAGATGAAATTGGTATTTCGGGCTCGTTCCCGCGTTGAGAGGTATAAGACCTCTGACAAAGATTCACTGTCTACAAATTAAGGGAGAAAAGCTCAATTGTTGAGCATGTGCTTAGATTGTCCGGGTACTACAATCGCTTGAATCGAGTGGAAGTTAATCTTCCAGGTAAGCTAGTGATTGACGTAGTTCTCAAAAGTCACTACCACCAAGGTACAGAGCTTCATGATGAACTATAACATATTAGGGATAGAGATGATAATCCTTGAGCTATTCGCGATGTTTGACACCGCGAAGGTAGAAATCAGGTAGGTGCATCAAGTGTTGATGGTTAGTAAAACCACTTGTTTCGAGAAGGGCAAGGGTTAAAAGGGACGCTTCATGAAATGGCAAACCAGTTGCCACTCTAGTAAAGGAACCCAAGGTTGAACCCAAACCCGAGACTAAGTGCTTCTAGTATGAGGGGAACGGTCACTTAAGCAGAACTAGCCTAGTTACTTCGTAGATGAGAAGGCTGGCAAAGTCGACAAAAGTATATTGGATATACATGATATTGATGTGTACCTTACTAGTACTCATAGTAGCACCGCGATATTAGATACTGGTTCACTTTTTAAGTGCCAGTAACTCGAAATAATAGCTACAGATTAAACGGATACTAGCAAGGGTGAGGTGACGATGTGTGTTGGAAGTAACTCCAAGGTTGATGTGATCAACATCGCACGCTCCCTCTACCTTCGGAATTAGTGTTAAACCTAAATATTGATTGGTGTTTGTGTTGAGCGCGAACATGATTGATCATGTTTATTGCAATACGATTATTCATTTAAAGAGAATAATGGTTACTCTGTTTAGTTGAATATTACCTTCAATGGTCATGCACCTAATATGAATGGTTTACTGAATCTCGATCGTAGTGATACACATGTTCATAATATTGATGCCAAAAGATACAAAGTAGTAATGATAGTACCACTTACATGTGGCACTGCCGCTTGAGTCATATTGGTATAAAACGCATGAAGAAGCGCCATGGTGATGGATCTTTGACTCACTCATTTTTGAATCGTTTGAGACATGCGATCCATGCCTATTTGTATAAACGCATGAAGAAACTCCATGCAGATGGATTGTTTAGACTCACTTGATTTTGAATCACTTGAGACATGCAAATCATGCCATATGGGCAAGATGACTGAAGGCCTCGTTTTTAGTAAGATGCAACGAGCAAGTGACTTGTTGGAAATAATACATTTTGATGTATGCAGTCCAATGAGTGCTGAGGCACGCAGTGGATATCATTACGTTCTTACTTCACTGATCATTTGAGTAGATACAGGAGTATTTGCTTGATGAATCACAAGTCTGAAATATTGAAAAAAGTTAAAGCTATTTCAGAGTGAAGTTGAAGATCGTCGTGACAAGAGGATAATATGTCTATGATATGATCGTGGAGGTAAATATATCTGAGTTGCGAGTTTGGTAAACATTTAAGACAATGTGAAAATTGTTTCACAACTTGTGCCATCTGGAACACCATAGTGTGATGGTGTGTCCGAACGTCATAGCCACACCCTATTGAATATGGTGCATACTATGATGTCTGTTATCAAATTACCACTACCGTTTTCGGGTTAGGCATTAGAGACAACCACGTCCACTTTAAATAGGGCCCACGTAATTCCGTTGAGATGACATCCTGTGAACTATGGTTTGGAGAAACCTAAGCTGTCGTTTCTTAAAAGTTTGGGGCTCCGACGCTTATGTGAAAAAGTTTCAGCCTGATAAGCTCGAACCCAAACCGGATAAATGCATCTTCATAGGACACCCAAAACAGTTGGGTATACCTCCTATCTCAGATCCGTATGCAAAGTGTTTGTTTCTAGAAACGAATCCTTTCTCGAGAAAAGTTTCTCTGGAAAGAATTCAGTGGGAGGATGGTGGAAACTTGATGAGGTTACTGAACCGTCACTTCAACCAGTGTGTAGCAGGACAGATGAAGTTATTTCTGTGGCGCCTATACCAGTCGAAATGGAAGCTAATGATAGTGATCATGAAGCTTCGGATCAAGTTACTACAAACCTCATAGGTCGACAAGTAAACGTTCTACTCCAGAATGGTACGGTAATCCTGTCTTGGAGGTCATGTTGCTGGACAACAATAAAACTACGAGCTATGGAGAAGCGATGGTGGGCCTGGATTCCGACGAATGGCTGGGCGCCATGAAATCCGAGGTAGGGTCCATGTATGAAAACAAAGTGTAGACTTTGGAAGAACTACTTGATGGTCGTAAGGCTGTTAGGTACAGATGGATCTTTAAAAGGAAGACGAACGATGATGGTAAATCTCACCATTAAGAAAGCTTGACTTGTCGCAAAGATGTTTTCGACAAGTTCAAAGAGTTGGCTATGATGAGAATTTCTCACTCGTAGCGATGCTAAAGTTTGTTGGAATTATGTTAGCGGTTGCTGCACTATTTATGATGAAAATCTTGTAGATAGGATGTCAAAACATTGTTTCCTCGACGGTTTCCTTGAGGAAAGGTTGTATATGATACAACGAGAAGGTTTTGTCGATACTAAGGATGCTAACAAGTATGCAAACTCGAGAGATCCTTCTATGTACTGGAGCAAGCATCTCGAAGTTGGAATATACGCTTTGATGCGATGATCAAAGCTTTTGGGTTTATACAAGGTTTATGAGAAACTTGTATTTCCAAGAAAGTGAGTGGAAGCACTATAGAATTTCTGATGAGTATATGTGGTTGACAAGTTGTTGATAAAAAATGATGTAGAATTTCTGGAAAGCATATAAGGTTGTTTGAAAGGAGTTTTCAAAGGAAAACCTAAATTAAGCCTGCTTGAATGTTGAGCATCAAGATCCATGGTGATAGATCAAGACGCTTGATAAAACTTTCAATGAACACATACCTTGACAAGATTTTGAAGGAGTTCAAAATGGATCTGTCAAAGAAGGAGTTATCGACTGTATTGTAAGGTGTGAATTTGAGTAAGACTCAAAACCCGACCACGACAGAAGAGAGATAAAGTATGAAGGCCGTCCCCTATGCCTTAGCCATAGGCTCTAAAGTATATCATGCTGTGTACCGCACCTGATGAGTGCGTTGCCATGAGTTTGCCAAGGGGTACAAAAGTGATCCAGGAATGGGTTACTAGACAGCCGTCAAAGTTATCCTTAGTAACCAGTGGACTAAGGAATTGTTTCTCGATTATGGAGGTGATAAAAGAGTTCATCGTAAAGGGTTACGTCGATGCAAGATTTGAGACTAATCCGGATAACTCTAAGTAGTAAACCGGATTCGTATAGTGGAGCAGTCATTTGGAATAGTTCCGAGTGGCGCGTGGCAGCAACATCTACATGATGACATAGAGATTTGTAAAGCACACACGGATCTGAAAGATTGAGACCCGTTGACTAAAAACATCTCTCACAAGCAATATAAGATCAAACCCCATGGGTGTTAGACTCATTACAATCACATAGTGATGTGAACTAGATTATTGACTCTAGTGCAAGTGGGAGACTATTGGAAATATGCCCTAGAGGCAATAATAAATTGGTTATTATTACATTTCCTTGTTCATGATAATCGTTTATTATCCATGCTAGAATTGTATTGATTGGAAACTCAAATACATGTGTGGATACATAGACAACACACTATCCCTAGTGAGCCTCTAGTTGACTAGCTCGTTGATCAAAGATGGTCAAGGTTTCCTCGCCATGGAGAAGTGTTGTCACTTGATAACAGGATCACGTCATTAGGAGAATGGTGTGATGGACCAGACCCAAACTATGAACGTAGCATATGTTCGTGTTAGTTTATTGCTACTGTTTTCTGCATGTCTATGTATCTATTCCTATGACCATGAGATCATGCAACTCCCGAACACCAGAGGAATACCTTGTGGGTCTCAAACGTCGCAAGCTAACTGGATGACTATAAAGGTGCTCTATAGGTATCTCCGAAGGTGCCTGTTGGGTTGCCGTAAATCGAGACTGGGATTTGTCACTCCGTATGACGGAGAGGTATCTCGGGGCCCACTCGGTAATACAACATCACAATATGCCTTGCAAGCAATGTGACTAAGGAGTTAGTCACGTGATCTTGTATTACGGAACGAGTAAAGAGACTTGTCGGTAACAAGATTGAACTAGGTATGGAGATACCAACGATCGAAACTCAGGCAAGTAACATACCGATGTACAAAGGGAATAGCATACGTGATTAACTGAATCCTTGACATAGAGGTTCAACCGATAAGATCTTCATAGAATATGTAGGATCCAATATGGGCATCTAGTTGCCGCTATTGTATATTGACCATAGAGTGTCTCGGTCATGTCTACATAGTTCTCGAACCCGCAGGGTCTGCACACTTAAGGTTCTGTGACGTTTTTGGTATAGTTGAATCATTGATGTTGGTAACTGAAGGTTGTTCAGAGTTTTGGATGAGGTCCCGGACATCGGGTTGATTTTCGGAATGGTTCGGAGATGAAGATTGATATATAGGAAGTACCCTTTTGTCTTTCAGAAGGTTTTCGGGCATTACTTGTAAAGTACCAGGAATGACGAATGGGTTCCGGAGTTCCACCGGGAGGGGCTACCCACCAGGGAGAGAAGCAAAGAGGCTCAAGGGTGGCGCACCAACCCCTGGTGGGTTGGTGGCCAGCCCAAGAAGGGCCTATTCGGCCGAAGTAGGAGAAATAAAAGGAGAAGTGGGCCAAACCGAATTGGGAAACGAGGACTCCACCTTCCATGTTGTGTTGGAGGACGACTCCTCCTCCTCTTTTGCTCAGGCCGAAACCCTAGGGAATTTTCCCTAGAGCGCCACCCTCCCTCCCACCTATATATAGTGGAGTGAGAGAGGCTTTTGGATCTCAAGCCAAGGCACAACTCTCTCTCCCTCCACCACTTCGTGACACCCTGTAGCTAGTTCGGTACGGTACGGCGTAGCCCTGCCGGAGTAGCTTCACCACCATCACCGCCACACCGTCGTGTGGCCGGAGAATTCAGATACCTCTTCGTCTCTCTTGTTGGATTAAGAAGGTGGAGATTGTCATCGAGCTGCACGTGTGCTGAACGCGGAGGTGCTGTTCGTTCGGCACTAGATCGGGAAGGTTCATGATGAGATTGCGGAACGGAATGCGATTTGGATCGTGAAGATGTTCCACTACATCAACCACATTATATATGCTTCCACTTATCGATCTACAAGGGTATGTGGATCCGAACTCCCCTCTCGTATATGATGATCACCATGGGGTCTTGCGTGTGCGTAGGAATTTTTTTGTTTCCCATGCAACGTTCCCCAACACCTTTGTCTTCTCCCTCTGCCGCTGTCAAGATCATGGTGATATCCTGAGGATGCCCGTGCCGCTCGTTCGTCCGATTATCACCTGAATTGCCCACTCCGACGAGCTCCACCGCCTGCCGTCTTTGGAGAAGAATCATGAACCACCGTCCGTGCACCTTAGTCAACGTTTCGAGTATGTATGTGTTTGCCAGGACATGCTGGACCCATGCCCTTTGTCATCGGTGACCTCCATGGTCTCCTTGGTGGAGAACCACCGACGATAGGGCTGCCGTGCATCGTTCCCCCTCTCTCTTTAACCCTCAAAGTGGGACCCCCTGTTAGTCTATCTTCTCTCCTCGAACCGTTTTCTAAGTGGAGGCGTATTCTATGAATACGTCTTCGACGTGGCCACTTATGGTTTTTCTAATTTCTTTTAAACTTCATATATTTTGACCAGAACTTTGACCAATTTATCTTTTAAACCACAAGTCCAAATGAGTTGAAACTTTTTTGTATTGGTTTTCTATCGAGCTAAAGTTCACGATTGAAAATTTTGAGAATTTTTGTTTCTTTTTAGAATTTCTGGTGCAATAAAATGCATTATGTGACATTTTTTGCATTTAAATTATTTTTCAAAAGAAACTAATTGCCTTTGAGAGGACTAAGAGTATTGTGACACTCCTCTAAACTAAGGCAACATTCATTAACAAAGATGGCATTACAATGGCAATGGTTAATTTGAATTAAATCCATTTATTATGCATAATTATATAAATGGTTTATTCTATTATTTTTACTGTATTACACTCATTTCATGTCATATTTCTATGCTATTCATGTAGAGCTCATGATATATGTCATGACTAAGATTGATGCATTGGTTACTTACATTCATATCGTCATGATTACGATGGATGCATTTTTTATCGTAGCCCTGTGCACCACACTTCATACTATGACTCCAAATACTTTATTTTCAAGTTAAACCTGATTATAATTGAACTTGAACAAGTTGTTGATCGAGTCATGGTGCCACCGAATCGAGCTCACCAGTGCAACCACACGTGCCTAGATGGGAGGACCTAATGCGGTCTATTGTCACGTGATATGTCTCCAACGTATCTATAATTTTTGATTGTTCCATGCTATTATATTATATGTTTTCGATGTTTTATATGCATTTATATGGCATTTTATATTATTTTTTAGACTAACCTATTAATCCAGAGCCTAGTGACAATTTCTGTTTTTTCCACGTTTTTGAGTATTGCACATAAGGAATATTAAACGGAGTCGAAACGGAATAAAATCTCTGGAAAGATTTGGACCAGAAGACACGCAACAGGCTTGGAGTAGGGGGCAAGGAAGTTGCCGGGAGGCCACAAGCCTGCAGGGCGCGCCCTGGGGGGTGGCCGCACCCCTGGCTTGTGGGCCCCCTGCAAGTCTCCTAACCTTAATTCTTGGCCTATAAATTCCCAAATATACCTATATCGCCAAAAAGAGCAGCGAAGATACTTTTACACCGCCGGGAGCCTCTATTCCTAAGAGATACAATCTGGGAGCCTTTTCCGTAATCTGCCGGAGAGGGAAATGATCATGGAAGGCATCTACGTCAACTCCATTGCCCCTCTGATGATGTGTGAGTAGTTTACCACAGACCTAAGGGTCCATAACTAGTAGCTAGATGGATTCTTCTCTCTCTTTCATCTTCGATACCATGTTCTTCATGATCTTCATGGAGATCTATCTGATGTAATACTCTTTTGCGGTGTGTTTGTCGAGATCGATGAATTGTGAGTTTATGTTCAGATTATCCATGAATATTATTTGAGTCTCTTCTGAATTATTATATGCATGATTTCGTATCTTTGCAAGTTTCTTCGAATTATTTGTTTGATTTGTCCAAATAGATTTGTAATTCTTGCAATGGGAGAAGTGCTTAGTTTTGGGTTCAATATTGCGATGTCCTCACCCAGTGACATAGTAGGGGTAGCGAGGCACGTATTGTATTGTTGTCATCAAGGATAAAAAGATGGGGTTTTCATCATATTGCTTGAGTTTATCCCTCTACATCATGTCATCTTACTTAATGCGTTACTCTGTTCTTTATGAACTTAATACTCTAGACGCGGGCAGGAGTAGATCGATGTGTGGAATAATAGTAGTAGATGCAGAATCATTTCAGTCTACTTGACACGGACGTGATGCCTAGATGCATAATAATTGCGTTGGATATCTTCATAATTATTCTCTTTTCTATCAATTTCTCGATAGTAATTTGTTCACCCACCGTATTATTTTCCTGTATGAGACAAGCCTCTAGTGAAACCTATGCCCCTGGGTCTATTCTCCATATTATATTTTCAAATCTATAAACCAAAAATACCAAAAATACTTTGCTGCAATTTATTTACTTTTGTTTTACTTTCGTATCTATCATTATTTCGTACCTATCTCTATTAGATCTCATCCTTGCAAATTACTCTGAAGGGATTGACAACCCTTTATAGCGTTGGGTGCAACTGTTTGATTATTTGTGTAGGTACTACTATTGGAGCCTTGATAGTTCCTCCTACTGGATGGATACCTTGGTTGTCAACAAACTGAGGGAAATACTTATCTACTTTGCTGCATCACCCTTTTGTCTTTAAGGAAAAACCAACGCAAGATCAAGAGGTAGCAAGAAGGATTTGTGGCGCCGTTGCCAGGGATGATACATAGCAAGATCACGCTTACCAAGTACCCATCACAAAATCATCTCTTGCACTTACTTTATTTTCCATTTGCCTCTCGTTTTCCTCTCCCCCACTTCTAAAAAGATTTTTAGAAAATACCAAAATGATTTCTCTTTTTATTAGCCCTTTTTTCGTTCGTATTTTTGTTTGCTTTCTTGTGTGCTAGATTGCTTGATTTTCCATGATGACTCAAGAGAATACCAAGTTATGTGATTTTTCCACTACTAATAATAATTATTTTATTATTACTCCGATTGCTCCTGCCACTAGTGCGGAATCTTGTGAAATTAATGCCAGTTTGCTCAATCTTGTTATGAAAGAACAATTTTCTGGCCTTCCTAGTAAAGATGCCACATCCCATCTAAATACTTTCGTTGAGTTGTGTGATATGCAAAAGAAGAAAGATGTGGAAATTGTTAAATTAAACTATTTCCATTCTCATTACGAGATCGTGCCAAAACTTGGTTTTCATTTTTACCTAAAAATAGTATTGATTCATGGAATAAGTGTAAATATGCTTTTATTTCCAAGTACTTTCCGCCCGCTAATATCATCTCCATAAGGAACGATATAATGAATTTTAAGCAACTTGATCATGATCATGTTGCACAATCTTGGGAGAGGATGAAACTAGTGCTTAGGAATTGTCCCGCGCATGGTTTGAGCTTATGGATAAGTGTACAATTTTTTTATATGGGATTGAATTTTCCTTGTAGAAATATTTTAGATTCAGCCGCCGATGGTATCTTTATGGAAATCACATTAGGAGAATCTACTAAACTCCTAGATAATATTATGACAAATTACTCTCAGCGGCATACCAAAAGATCTCCTAATAGTAAAAAGTGCATGCTATGGAAGAAATAAATGCTTTGAATGGAAAAATGGATGAACTAATGGAATTGTTTGCTAGTAAGAGAGATCCTATTTATCCCAATGATATGAATTTGTCTTCTTTGATTGGAAATACTAATGAATCTATCGATGTGAATTTTGTTGGTAGGAACAATTTTAGCAATAACGCATATAGAGGTAATTTCAATCCTAGGCCGTTTCCTAGTAATTCCTCTAATAATTATGATAATTCCTACAACAATTCTTATGTAAATTATAATAAGATTCCCTCTGATCTTGAGAATAATACTAAAGAATTCATTAGCTCTCAAAAAGGTTTCTCTTGAGACTGATTCTTTGAAAATTAGATCTATTCCACCCAAGCATGATATTAATGAGTCTTTAAAATCTATGAGAATTTCTATTGATGAGTGCAAGGAAAGAACCGCTAGAATACGTGCTAAGCGCGAATGGCTTGAAAAAGTGTTTTCTCGTGATAATATTGATGAAGATCTAAAAGTGATTGGTGTGACACCTATTGAATCTTTGTTTTCTAGCATAAATATTGAAAAAGGTGGCACTGGAGATGAGTCAACTTTAGCTAAAAGGCCTCCCAATGATTCGGAGATCATAGATCTTAGTGATAAGATTGACAAAATTGGGATGGAAGAGGTCAAAACTTTAAATAGCAATGAGCCCACTCTTTCGGATTTCAAGGATTTTAATTATGATAGTTGCTCTTTAATTGATTATGTTTCCTTGTTGCAATCCATGTTGAATTCTCCGCATGCTTATAGTCAAAACAAATCCTTTACTAAATATATTGTGGATGCCATGATAAAATCTTTTGAAGAGAAACTTGAGTTGGAAGTCTCTATACCTAGAAAATTTCATGATGTGTGGGAACCTACCATTAAGATTAAAATTAAAGATTATGAGTGCCATGCTTTGTGTGATTTGGGTGCTAGTGTTTCCACAATTCCAAAAAAATTATGTGATGTATTAGTATTCCGTGAATTTGATGATTGTTCTCTAAATTTGCATACAGCGGATTCTACAATTAATAAACCTGCAGGAAGGATTAATGATGTTCTTATTGTTCATAATATGAATTATGTGCCTGTAGATTTCATTTTTCTTTATATAGAAAGCAATCCTACATGTCTGATTATCCTTGGTAGACCCTTCCTTAGAACGATTGGTGCAATTACTGAAATGAAAGAAGGTAATATTAGATTCCAATTTCCATTAAGGAAAGTCATGGAGCACTTTCCTAAAAATAAAATAAGATTACCTTATGAATCTATTATGATATCTACCTATGGATTGCATACCAAAGACGATAATACCTAGATCTATTGCATTATGCCTAGCTAGGGGCGTTAAACAATTGCGCTTGTTGGGGGGAACCCAATTTTATTTGTTTTTCTTTTGTTTATGTTTATGTTTTTGAGTGCTCCAGATATTATCACCTCTGTAATAATTTTGTTTTCTTGTTTTAATTAGTGCTTGAGCCAAGTAAGACCTTTGGGATAGTCTATGGTGTTTGCAAGTTGATTTTGCTAAAAATCAGAAACTTTAGCTATCAGTTCAGGAATTTTATAAATTCACTGGAACGTGGTTTTGATCTGATTTTTTACACAAGATTCATATACAAATTTCCCAGATTTTCCTAATTTTTCAGAATTGTTGGAGTTACAGAAGTATTCGAAGTAAACAAATTGCTACAAGCTGTTCTGTTTTTGACAGATTCTGTTTTCTTTTATGTTGTTTGCTTATTTTGATGAATCTATGGGTTGTATCGGGGGGTATGAACCATGGAGAAGTTGAAATACAGTAAATATTACATCAATATAAATAAAGAATGAGTTCACAACAATACCTAAAGTGGTGATTTATTTTTCTTATACTAACGGATCTCATGAGTTTTTTGTTGAGTTTTGTGTTGTGAAGTTTTCAAGTTTTGGGTAAAGATTTGTTGGACTATGGAATAAGGAGCGGAAAAAGCCTAAGCTTGGGGATTCCCAAGGCACACCAAGTCATATTCAAGGATACCAAAGAGCCTAAGCTTGGGGATGCCCCGGAAGGCATCCCCTCTTTTGTCTTCAATCCATCGGTTAATTTACTTGAGGCTATATTTTTATTCACCACATGATATGTATTTTGCTTGGTGTGTCTTGTATGATATCAATCTTTACTTTTTAGTTTTCCACAATCATCCTTAGTGCACACATATTTTGAGAAAGAGAGACACACTGAATCGTGAATTTATTAGAATACTCTTTGTGCTTCACTTATATCTTTGAGGTAGGCAATGTTGCTCTAGTACTTCACTTATATCTTATAGAGCACGGCGGTGTTGTGGAATTATTAAACTCTCGTACCTCACTTCTATTATTTTGAGAGTTCTTTAAACAACATGATAATTGGTTTAGGTTATGAATTTAGCCCTATATAATAGGCATCCAAGAGGGATATAATAAAAACTTTCATATTAAGTGCATTGAATATGATGAGAAGTTTGATTCCTTGCATATAGTTTTGAGATGTGAAGATTGTAACATGAGAGTCATGATAGTAAGTAATTGTGAATTAAAAATAATAATTGTGTTGAAGCTTGTGATTCACGTAGCATGCACGTATGGTGAACCGTTATGTGATGAAGTCGGAGCATGACTTGTTTAATGATTGTCAACCTTTGTGTGGAGGTCCGGATCGCGCGATGGTTAACTCCTACCAACCCTTCCCCTAGGAGCATGCATCTAATAATTTGCTTCGATAACTAATAGGCTTTTGCAACAAGTATGTGAGTTCTTTATGAGTAATGTTGAGTTCATGGATTATACGCACTCTCACCCTTCCACCTTTGCTAGCCTCTCTAGTATCGTGCAAGTTTCGCTGGTACATTGAACCCAGCTTCTCAAAACGGCCACCATATATTTTCCTCAAAATAGCCACCATACCTACCTATTATGGCATTTTCATAGCCATTCCGAAATATATTGCCATGCAACACCACCGTCCCGTTTTTATGACACGCACCATCACCTCCATATTGCTTATAGAGTCATACTTTGTTCTAGCTATCGAGTTGTAATATTTGAGTAGTAAGTAAATGAAAGTGTGATGATTTGCATTATTAGAGCATTGTCCCGTGTGAGAAAAGGATGATGGAAGCTATGATTCCCTCACAAGTTGGGATGAGTATACGAACTTTACAAAAAATATATAATAAAAGAGGCCACTGAAGCCCATAAAAAATAAAAGAGGCCAAAGAAGCCCACAAAAAAAAGAGAAAAATAATAAAAAAAGATTAAAAAAATGAGAGAAAGAGAGAAGGGACAATACTACTATCTTTTTCCACACTTGTTCTTCAAAGTAGCACCATGTTCTTCATAGAGAGTCTCCTATTTTGTCACTTTCATATAACTAGTGGAACTAAATCTTTTGCACAACCACTTAGTTTTCTTTTTGAGATTTCATACACTTAGATCTCTAGTGCATTTGTTGCATGGCAATCCCTACTCACTCACATTAATATCTATTGATCGGCATCTTCATAGCCCGTTGATATGCCTAGTTGACGTGAGATTATCTTCTCCCCTTTCTTTTTGCAACCTCCACCACATTTCTATTTCACCTATAGTGCTATATCCATGGCTCACACTCATGTATTGCATGAGAGTTGAAAAGGTTTGAGAACATAAAAAGTGTGAAACAATTGCTTGATTTTCATCGGGGCTGTGCATGATTTAGATACTTTGTGTGGTGAAGATGGAGCATAGCCACTGTTGGGGAACGTAGTAATTTCAAAAAAATCCTACATCACACAAGGATCTATCTATGGAGAAACCAGCAATGAGAAAAGGGGTAGAGCATCTTCATACCTTTGAAGATCGCTAAGCGGAATCGTTGCTAGAATGCGATTGATGAAGTCGTACTCGCAACGATTCACATCGTGGTGGATTCCGATCTATACACCGAACAACAGTGCCTCCACGTTCAACACACGTGCAACCCGGTGATGTATCAAACGCCTTGATCCAGCAAGGAGGGAGGAGAGGTTGAGGGAGAGCGCTGGCAGCACAACGGCGTGGTGACGGTGGAGCTGCATGGTACTCCGACAAGGCTTCGCCAAGCACTACGGAGGACGACGAGGAGGAGGAGTAGGGCTGCGTCGAGAGAGATAGAGAGATTGTGTTTCAAAACAACCCAAACCCTCCACTATATATGGGAGGAGAGGGAGGAGGTTGCCCACCCTTAGGGTTTCCACCCTAAGGGGTGCGACAGCCCTAGATGGGGCGGCAGCCAATGGTGGATGCGCCCTAGGGTAGGCCTTGAGGCCCAAGGCAGCCCCTCCATGCCTAGGGTTTGGCCCCCTCCACCCCTTGCTGCGCCTTGGGACTTTAGTGGTGGTGCACCAACACACCTAGGGTCTGGTTACCGTCCACTTTTGGCCCATGTAGCAGTTTGGGGCTGATGGCCCTTCCCGGTAGACTCCCGGAACCCTTCCGGTGGTCCCACTACATTACCGGTGACGCCAGAAACACTTCCGGCGATCAGATCCTCACTTCCTATATATGAATCTTTACCTCTGGATCATTCCGGAACCACTCGTGATGTACGGGATCTCATCCGGGACTCCGAACAACCTTCGGTAACCACGTACACTAGTCCCATAGAACCCTAGCATCATCAAACATTAATTGTGTAGACCCTACGGGTTCGGGAAGCATGCAAACATGACCGAGAAACCTCTCCGGTCAATAACCAACAGCGGGGGTCTGGATATCCATGTTGGCTCCCACATGTTCCATGATGATCTCATCAGATGAACCAGGATGTCGGGGATTCAATCAATACCGTATACAATTCCCTTTGTCTACCGGTATGATACTTGCCCGAGATTCGAACGTCGGTATACCTATACCTTGTTCAATCTTGTTACGAGCAAGTCTCTTTACTCGTTTCGTAACACATCATCCTGTGGCTAACTCCTTAGTCACACTGAGCTCAATATGATGATGAATTACCGAGTGGGCCCAGAGATACCTCTCCGTCACACGGAGTGACAAATCCCTGTCTCGATTCGTACCAACCCAACAGAAACTTTCGGAGATACGTGTAGTGAACCTTTATAATCACCAGTTACATGGTGACGTTTGATACACCCAAAGCACTCCTACGGTATCCGGGAGTTGCACAATCTCATGGTCTAAGGAAACGATACTTGACATTAGAAAAGCTTTAGCATACAAACAACACGATCTAGTGCTATGCTTAGGATTGCATCTTGTCCATCACATCATTCCCCAATTCTATGATCCCGTTATCAATGACATCCACTGTCCATGATAAGGAAACCATGATCATCTATTGATCAACGAGCTATCCAACTATAGGCTCACTAGGGACACATTATGATCTATATATTCACACATGTATTACTGTTTCCGGTTAATACAATTATAGCATGAATAATAGTCAATTATCATGGACTAGGAAATATAATAATAACCACTTCATTATTGCCTCTTGGGCATATTTCCAACAGTCCCCCACTTGCACTAGAGTCAATAATCTAGTTATATTGTAATGAATCAAACACCCCTGGAGTTCTAGTGCTGATCATGTTGTGCTCGTGCAAGAGGTTTAGTCAATGGGTCTAGGACATTCAGATCTGTATGTACTTTACAAATATCTATATCTCCATCTTGGATGTATCCACGAATGGAGTTGAAGCAGCGCTTGATGTGCTTGGTCTTCTTGTGAAACCTGGGATCCTTTGCAATGGCAATAGCACCAGTGTTGTCACAAAACAGAGTCATCGGGCCCGACGCACTAGGAATCACTCCAAGGTCGGTGATGATCTCCTTCATCCAGACTCCTTCCTGTGCTGCTTCCGAAGCAACTATGTACTCCGCTTCACATGTAGATGCTGCCACAACGCTTTGCTTGCAACTACACCATCTGGCTGCCCCACCATTCAAAATATACACATATCCGGTTTGTGACTTGGAGTCATCCGAATCTGTGTCTAAGCTAGCAACGACGTCACCCTTTACGATGAGCTCTTCGGCACCTGCATAAATGAGAAACATATCTTTAGTCCTTTTTAGGTACTTTAGGATATTCTTGACCGTTGTCCAATGATCCACTCTTGGATCACTCTGGTACCTCCCTACCAAACTTATGGCAAGGTTCACATCAGGTCTGGTACACAACATGTCATACATGATAGAGCCTATGGCTGAAGCATAGGGGACGATACTCATCTTTTCTCTATCTTCTGCCGTGGTCGGGCATTTAGTCGTACTCAACCTTACACCTTCTAATATAGGCAAGAACCCCTTCTTAGCCTTATCCATATTGAACTTCTTCAATATCTTTTCAAGGTATGTGCTTTGTGAAAGACCTATGAGGCGTCTCGATCTATCTCTATAGATCTTGATGAATAATATGCAAGCAGCTTCTCCTAGGTCCTTCATTAAAAAACTTTTATTCAAATAGGCCTTTATGCTTTCCAATAGTTCTATATCATTTCCCATCAACAATATGTCATCCACATATAATATGAGAAATGCTCGAGAGCTCCCACTCACTTTCTTGTAAATACATGCTTCTCCATAAGTCTGTACAAACCCAAACTCTTTGATCACCTCAACAAAGCGAATGTTCCAACCCCGAGATGCTTGCACTAGCCCATAGATGGAGCACCGGAGCTTGCATACCTTGTTAGCATTATTAGGATCGACAAAACCTTCCAGCTGTATCATATACAATTCTTCCTTAAGAAAGCCGTTCAGGAATGCCGTTTTGACGTCCATTTGCCAGATTTCATAATCATAAAATGCGGCAATTGCTAACATGATTCGGACCGACTTTAGCATTGGTAGGGGTGAGAAGGTCTCATCATAGTCAATCCCTTTAACTTGTTGGTAACCTAGCGACAAGCTGAGCCTTCTAGATGGTCACATTACCATTCGCGTCAGTCTTCTTCTTAAAGATCCATTTATTTTCTATGGCTCGCCGATCATCAGGAAAGTCCACCAAAGTCCATACTTTGTTCTCATACATGGATCCTATCTCGGATTTCATGGCTTCAAGCCATTTGTTGGAATCCGGGCCCGCCATTGCTTCTTCATAGTTCGAAGGTTCACTGTTGTCCAACAACATGATTCCCATGACAGGGTTTCCGTACCACTCTGGTGCGGAACATGTCCTTGTGGACCTTCGAGGTTCAATAGCAACTTGATCTAAAGTTTCATGGTCATCATCATTAACTTTTTCTCCAACCGGTGCAGGCACCTCAGAAACATTTTCTCATGTTGCGCTACTCTCTGGTTTGAGAGGAGGTACAATTACGTCATCAAGTTCTATTTTCCTCGCACTTACTTCTTGCTCTAGAAAGGATCCATTCTTGGAAACAAAGATTTTACCTTCGGATCTAAGATAGAAGGTGTACCCAATAGTTTCTGTAGCGTATGCTATGAAGATGCATTTTTCCGCTTTGGGTTCGAGCTTCTCTGGTTGAAGTTTCTTCACATAAGCATCACAGCCCCAAACTTTTAGAAACGACATCTTAGGTTTCTTGCCAAACCATAATTCATACGGTGTCGTCTCCACGGATTTAGATGGTGCCCTATTTAAAGTGAATGCGGTAGTTTCCAATGCATATCCCCAAAATGATAGCGGTAAATCGGTAAGAGACATCATAGATTGCACCATATCCAATAAAGTGAGATTACAACGTTCAGACACACCGTTACGCTGCGGTGTGCCAGGAGGTGTGAGTTGTGAAACAATTCCACATTTCCTTAGGTGCGTGCCAAACTCGTGACTCAAATATTATCCTCCACGACCGGATCGTAGAAACTTTATTTTCTTGTCACGTTGATTCTCAACCTCACTCTAAAATTCCTTGAAGCTTCCAAAGGTTTCAGACTGTAACGAGCCGACTCAACGAGTCAAGCCTCTGGTGTTTCTGTACCATCCCAAGATCATGCTGGTACACACACAGTACATAATGTATATATTCAAGAGTGCAATCACACAGCTTTATTAATCGAAATCTCATAAAGAGTACTTTATTACAATAACGGAGTACCATAAAGTGGCTGAAGGCCAAACTCATGAGATTATCGAACGAAGACTAAGCGGAAGCATCAGGTAGACGAGTCCATCCGACTCCAAGGGCATGTCGCTGAGCGTAGAACCGTAGCCTCACTCCTGGTCGGAAAAGTACTCTGCAACATGATACGTTGCAGCCGTGTAGATCAGCATATTGAATATGCTGGCAAATCATCAAGAGAGGGAGTAAAATAATAATCACTATCTCTACATGCATATTTGGCCGGTGGAGCTAAGTTTTTGCATAAAGCTAGTTTTATCCTACAACAAAAGGGTTTGAAAGCAAAATATTACTACATAGTTTGTTGTTAACGAGATGGTTCCGCCAACCAGTTCTCGTACCCGAATAGTTGTTAACACCCACATCATTATTAAGTTGTGTCGAGAGTTTAGGGGAAATTCAATGCCTTCGGCTCAAGTTGTCCATGACCGTGGACACGGCTAATCGATTAGGTTGAGTACTCTGCAGAGTTCTGCACACGTTCCCCACAAGATTTGATCGCCTCCGGGTTTGTCCTCGCACTTCAGGGTGTTTGAAGACCGGATGATCAAAACATGGTCTTTCAACGGGTCCCTCTGAATCCCTGTCGGTGCCCATCCATTCCTACCGTTCGTCTACATCTGCTAGCACCGCCTGTCCAGAGTCGCCGCGTTGTCCAACCAAGCCAGATCCCATAATGACTTGTGGCTGTGCAGGTAAGCCTTGAGTCTTGAAGTCTCCGTCCGTCCCTTTGAGCCTGGGTGAAGCTTTCCGCAGGATGACATGGCCTCTCCAGCATCCCGGGCATCCACTGGGTTTTCCAGGGAGCCGATCAACCGTCCTTCACCCAGTGTTGCATTGCGTCCGAGGTCTTGAAAATCTTGTCTTAGTCCGGTCTTGGTTATTATATCAATCTCGCATCTCTCGTGGCATACACTCAACCGATAACCCGTCTACTTAAGCATATCATATATATAACTTTGTCGTCCCGGGGCCAAGTATCGGGGTGTTGGTGTTCCTACCACATGATACTACACCTATGACTAAAGTTTCCAAGTACCTAGGCAGCATGCAAATAGGGCAAAGAAGGTGATCTACTATGCATTGAAAACATAGGTAAAATAACATGATCAAAGATGACTTGCCTTGATGATAATTGTCCTGCTCGAGCATCTCTAAGTAACACGCTTCGCACTCCGGATGATCTACCGATACAAACACAAAGCACACCATAAGCAATTCAATCATGCCACGAGTAAAAATAACATCACATGCAATGATTTGCAAACGACTACGCAAAAGAATTTATCGCGCGTCGGTAGGACAGAAACTTGTTTCTGTTGAAAACACTAGTAACAATACTTGTAAAATTCTCAAAATTCTACCACAGTAAGATTTTATCACTAGAAAACAGTAGCAAAAAGAATCAACTCAATATCATTTTGCAAACTCCTGGAATAGGCAAAACAGTGTTTAAACTAAATCTGCTCTAACTTATATTTAAAAATTCAAACATAGACAAATTGTATATTTTTAAAAACTAAAGGAAATTTGTGAGCTACTGGAAAAAGAATCAATGTCATTGGACGTATGGATAAAAAGTTGTGATCAAAACAAGATTCAAAGTTTCTGTTTTCGAAATCTGGACAGAAAATTACAAAACTGCTAGTGCTAAAGAGAGGCACACGTGGCAAGTTCTATTGGCTGTAGTGGCTGTGTGTTTTCTTGGTTTGGAGCAAACGTCCCATGGCTTGCAAAACCACTGGCTAAATCTTAAGTGATCAAAAGAACCGTTGGTTTTCTGGACTAAACCGAAGGGGTATAGGTGATCTAATCCTAGCCATTGCATGGGATTGCATGGGATCTAAGGGCTGAGATGGAGTGCATGAAATATATAGAGAGAGAGGTTGCTACCTGCTGCTGGAGGTGTTGCACCGGCAAGAAAGGAGATGGCCGGCGAGGAAGGAGGGAGTAGCTCCGGGCGGTGGGGCGTCGGGCGGCGGCAGTGAGGTTCCTCCTCCGCGGGGAAGAGGCGGCGGTGGAGAGAGAGTTCGGGGAGGGCTCCTCCTCCGCAGCGAGGCCGAGGTGCAGCAGCTTTTGGGCTGCTGCCGCTGCTCGCGGCGGTGGGGTGAGGCGCCGGCGGCGGCTTGTGGAGGCGGCGGTGGAGACGGCGGCTAGGGTTGGGGAGAGGTGACGGTGGGGGGGGGTTTATATAGGCTTAGGGGAGGAGAGTAGAAAGGAAGGAGAGGGAGAACTTTGGGAAGGAGATCACGGGAGAGAAAATAGGAAAGAGAGGGAGAGGTGGCGGTGAAGACAAAAGGAAAAAGAGGGAGGAGAAATAGGAAAGAGAGAATAAGGAAAGGGGAGGGAGGAGAACGTGGGGAGGGAGAGGGATTGGGGAACGTGGGGGAGGGGGTTGCATGCATGGAAGGTGCATGCGTGCATGCATGGGGGCGGCTGGGCTGAGCCCTTGTGGCTCGGCCTGGCAGTTTCTATTTTTTTTAAAACAAACTAACAGCAGCAAAAAAAGAAAAGAAAGAAAACCAAAACAGTAAAAAATATATATATATATATATATTCCTAGCTAACAAAAAGTAGGAACTAATATACATATATGCACTAGAACTTAGGAGAAAACAAAATAACATATACAACTAATATATATATATATATAATATATATAGGAATCCTAGTTCCACCTAATGCAACTTTAAAAAAAAAGTTTTATGCAATAGGTCACACAACTCAATCGAAAAACTCAACAAAAAAAAATACTTCGGAGTTTAGAAAATTTGCAAAACCAAAATGGTGACTTTAACTCACAGGGGAGAAGTCATATTATCTCCACTCCGATAAATTGCCCGCAGTCACATAACGATAAATTTTTTCAGAGGAACGCAATGATGCATAAAATGTGGGATGCAAATGAATGATCTATTAACATCCGAATTTACGAAAATTGGGATGTTACACAGACTTGTGTTTCATTAAGTAGACATACCCATATCTGTTAAATCATCAGCGAGTGTCAGAACATAACGATAACCACCACGAGCCTCAAGGCTCATTGGACCACATACATCAGTATGTATTATTTCCAATAAGTTGGTTGCTCGCTCCATTGTTCCGGAGAACGGAGTCTTGGTCATCTTGCCCACGAGGCACGGTTCACATGTGTCAAATGATTCGAAATCAAGAGACTCCAAAAGTCCATATGTATTGAGTTTCTTCATGCGCTTGACACGGATATGACAAAGGCGGCAGTGCCACAAGTATGTGGGACTATCATTATCAACTTTACATCTTTTGGTACTCACATATGAATATGTGTAACATCACGTTCGAGATTCATCAGGAATAAACCATTGACCAGCGGGGCATGACCATAAAACATATCACTCATATAAATGGAACAACTATTATTCTTAGATTTAAATGAGTAGCCATCTCACATCAAGCAAGATCCGAGTAAAATGTTCATGCTCAAAGCTAGTACTAAATAACAATTATTAAGGTTTAAAACTATTCCCGAAGTTAGATGTAGAGATAGCGTGCCGACGACGATCACATCGACCTTGGAACCATTCCCGACGGGCATCGCCACCTCGTCCTTAGCCAGCCTCCGCTTATTCCGAAGTTCCTGTTTTGGGTTGCAAATGTGAGCAACAACACTTGTAATAAATACCCAGGAGCTACTACGGGCGCTGGTTAGGTACACATAAATAACATGTATATCATATATACCTTTGACGTTGTCGGCCTTCTTATCCGCTAGGTACTTGGGGACAGTTCCGCTTCCAGTGACCGGTTTCCTTGCAATAATAGCACTCAGTATCAGGCTTGGGTCCATTCTTTTGCTTCTTCTCGGCAACTGGTTTACCGGGCACGACAACTGCTTTGGCGTCCTTACGGAAGTTCTTTTTGCCCTTGACTTTCTTGAAACTAGTGGTCTTATTCACCATGAACACTTGATGTTCTTTCTTGATTTCTACCTCCGCAAATTTCAGCATTGAGTAAAACTCGGGAATGGTCTTCTCCATCCCTTGCATGTTGTAGTTCATCACAAAACTCTTATAGCTAGGTGGGAGCAACTGGAGGATTCTGTCAATGACCGCATCATCCGGAAGTTAAACTCCCAGCTGAGTCAGACGGCCATGCAACCCAAACATTCTGAGTATGTGTTCACTGAGAGAACTAGTCCCCTCCATCTTACAGCTAAAGAACTTGTAGGAGACTTCATATCTCTCGACCCGGGCATTAGCTTGAAAAACTATTTTCAGCTCCTGGAACATATCATATGCTCCGTGTAGCTCAAAACGCCTTTGGAGCCCCGGTTCCAAACTGTAAAGCATGCCGCACTGAACCAGGGAGTAATCAACACTGCGCGACTGCCACACGTTCAGTATATCCTGGGCTGCCGCAAGAACGGGACGGTCACTTAGCGGCGCATCAAGGACATATGCCTTCTTGGATGCAATGAGGATGGTCTTTAAGTTACGGACCCAGTCCGCATAGTTGCTTCCATCATCTTTCAACTTGTTTTTCTCTTGGAACGCGTTGAAATTGAGGTTGACATTTGCGTTGGCCATTGGATACACAATATTTGCAAAGACAATTTTTCGACTAAGTTCATGATAATTAAGTTCATCTAATCAAATTGTATAATGAAGTCCCACTTAGATCAACATCCCTCAAGTCATCCAAGTGTTACATGATCCACGTCGACTAGCCCGTGTCCGATCATCACGTGAGACGGACTAGTCATCGATGGTGAGCATCTCTATAATGATCGTATCATCCATACAACTCATATTCGACCTTTCGGTCTTCCATATTCTGAGGCCATGTCTGTACAAGCTAGGCTCGTCGAGTCAACCTAAGTGTTTTGCGTGTTGTAACATCCCAAATTTTTGGAATGTTATAATAAATAGTTCACTCATGGTTTGATTGATTGAGTGATTTAATTTGAGTGAAAATTAGAAACTTTTAAAACTTTTGATTGAGAGGGAATAAAATGACTTTCCCATTTTCCAATGAATTCAAATTCATCCATTTAGAATCAGTAAGAGAAGATAACATGACTTATTCAACTATAAAGAATTTGAATGATGGTGGCATTTGAATTTCTTTCGGTATTTGATTCAAATTTATTTTGGCACAAGATTTTCACTCACAAACTTTTCTGATAAATACCTTGCCTAGCAAGTAAGAGAGGAGGTAACATGACACCCCAAAAAGTCAGAAGAAAAATAGTGCCAAAAGTTTTAAAAGACAAAATTTGGTTTTTATTGGATTTTAAAAAACAATTTTTTATAAAGTTTTTCTTTTGTGCAAAAGAAAATGTCCACGCTATGGGAATTTTTTTCTGATCATTTTGGTATATAGAACTTATATTTTCGGAGTAGGATTTATCGCAGCTCTGGTAATCATCCAACAACATAGTGAAGTTCCGTTGTTGCCGCCTTAGTTTCGGCAACCGGTGTTTTATGGCGACTCCCACCTCCCACCTCCCACCTCGGCGATCTGGACTTCTAGCCAGCATTTGATCCTTGTTCTCCGCTCATCATCTCAGGTGAACTCCAACGTTCTCTTACGTGGTCGTGCATGGCTCGCATGGCTGGTTCCACGTTGGATCTGGACCTTTCTCCTGGTTTGGCCTTCGCGGATGAGGTTTATCGCAGCTCTGGTTTTCCTGTGCACCTAATGAAGCATCGACGCCCTTTCACTATGGTGGTCTCCTTTGGTCGCCATGCTTTCCGCCTTTCTGAGGAATCTGTCGCCGCCGCGCTTGAATCAGCCATTGGTGGTTCTGCCATTGAACTATGGGTTTCCCAAGTCACAGACTCGGTTTTCTCTTTCAAGGTTTCTTGTCAGCAGGTTGGTTTTCACATTTTGGCATTCCGTTCTTACAAATGTTCAAGCTTTAAGTGCTATTTTCATCTATGGGGTTATGGTGGTCCTAATTGGCGTCGAGAATTTACGTTATGGAAGAAGCAATGCGATCTAGAATGGATCATTGTGAGCACGGCCAAACGAAGAGCAGCACTAGGTCTAATGGCAATGCATTCCAGACCTCTTAAGTCATCTATTAAGTCAGGATCTTCTGCTCGCAAGAAATTATCCTTTGCAACCCTGCAGCAATATGATGTTTGCAAAGGCTACAGATGCCCTGTTTCTCAACATGAGCTCATTACACTCTCAAAGGCTGGTTATTTGATCCCTCCGCAGGAACGGGTTATTATTAGTGCACCGTCACCGGCGGAGCTCCGGTGGACGTCGGCCTCGCCGCACATAACTTTGGCTCGGTTTGTTGGCACGTATCTCCTCCCAGATCATCCGGTACCCAAATTGAAAAGAGCGATATCAGTGGGATGTCTTCCTCATCTTGCGTAGATTTGGCTAATCCCTCCGCGCTAGGCAGGATTTCAAATAATTTCAAAACTGATTTGTTGGATAGCTCAGATAGTGGGCCTCTTTCTGACCCCATTAATGGGTCCTTGGCGATGACATCTAAAGCTGGGCCAGATACTTCTTCACAGCCAGATATTCCTTCTTCGCAGGAGGCCCACCAGATCTTCGATGAGTTGATTAATGGAATGGTTCAAGAGATTTTTTCTTGCATGATTTGCTCGTCTCGCACGCATCTAGCTTCCAACTACACCGCCACGCTGATTTGATCTGCCTGCGGCAGCGTGGGCCATGCCAAATCTTCCTGTACTTCCTTATATGCGCGATAATTGTCTCACTTGGAAATGCAAGAGTCCAACCACCTCCCCTGTAGCAGATATCTCGGGAATCTCTTCTAATCTTGGGGAAACCGCAAAGCCTGCCGAGTAGTTCCTCCCTGTCTCGTCACACCCATCATCTCCCCATACTCCTTCTGAGACGCCGCCGTTGACGCCACCTCCTCCTGTTTCGTCGACTGCGATGACCAACTTCGAGCTCGACCCCCTGCGCTTCGTCCCACAGGGTCATCACATCATCGACGGAGGCCCTGATCGCCTTCCGTGGACCTTCACCACGCCGGCCATCCCCATTACTCGCAGGCATGAACAATACATCATCGTCGAAGTGATGCCAGCCCCTCCTGCCGAGTTGGTCGCCCAGGTACGACAAGAGGTTGTCGCCCTTCTGCTCAATAGGGGTTTTCATGTTTGCTCAGCACATCCATGGATTGAGGGGGTTGGTCTGTTTGAACTCCGGGATGCTGCGGAGAGTTTTTCTACTGTTCAGATGGTCCCCCAAGCACTGGGGAACGACACCTTTGTTCGTTTCATGCGACAGAGCGATGGTGCAGGTTTTCAAGGGCAAGCTGGTTTTCGTCAGGGCTGCCTGATGCTTCTGGGGGTCCCTTTGGACTTCCGCAATACTAATGATCTCCGGGCTGCTATCAACATATTTGGTGAGTTCCACCATTGGGTCAGCCATGACCCATATTTGGTTCGATCCATTGTCTCCGCATCCTTTCCCAACGATATGCTGGTGCCGTGGAGCGTCACCTTTTTTGAATATGCCGCCTGGGGAGGTGCTAAGATATCCTGGTCTGTGCCGGTGTACATCTTGGGTGCACCTTTTGCTGAGCAGATGCCCAACAATGAAGACCCCATGCCCCTCAATGGCAACCGACATCCGCTTCCTGGGCAACTGATCAATGATGGTCTGTTATTTGCATTACCACCATATCCTGCTCTTGGGTGGAACGCGGTGCCGCCACCACCCCCGGAGCCAGAGCCACAAGTCCCAGAGGCCTGAGAATGGGGTTGGGAACCTGAGGCCCCGGAAGCTCAACCTGATGCACCTACACAAGATCAGGAATGTATGGTCATTGAGCAACCGACCTCCTCTGACTCTGTTCAAGAGCTGGTGGTTCTAGATCCTCAGCCTACTGCTACCGAGGCCGATGCTGTGGAGATGGCTGCTGCTAATCCTGCTCCTGATGAGGTGGCTGCTGCTGATCTTGCCCCTCCCAATGGTGGCGCTGCAGCGGCAGTCGGAAATGCTGAGGAAGAAGTGCTAGAGGAAGCGGAGCATGCTGAGGAGGCTCCTGTGTTTAACCCCCTGGCGATTGTCCCCTACCAACGACCTCTGATTCAGCAAACTAACCTGATTGTTGGTGCGGCCAGGGTTTTTTATGGTCCTCCGCTGCCACCTGTGATTTCCTGGGCCTGGTCTTTTGAATCTCTTATGGGCGCGGCCTGCACTGTGCATGTCCCTCGCCATCTTCAGATGCCCTCGATCTTGCCGATCATGATCCCCAAGCGATCATGGTCATCTGCTTTTGATGATGACGCTACGGGGCCAAGCTTGGCGTCTGTAGATACCACCCCTGCTCCTTCCCCTGAGGTAACACATGTCAACTCACTTTCAACAGCAGAGGCTTTCTCTTTTAGATCACCTACCGTCAAGAAGAAGGGGCCCCGCAAGCAGGCCACGCCCATCAGCGACTCATATGTTCGCCGCTGCACGAGGGGTTATATCAAGAGGGATGGCTTCAAGCCTATGTTTTAGGAACTCCCAATGCACGCACCTAAGAGGAGGAAGCCAAAGGCCAAGCCCATGCAGGACCCTCTGGGCGAACCATCAGCTCAGGAGGAGGTACCGCCGGCAACGCCAATCCTTGTGCTTCAAGCAACTGGTGAGAAGCTTGGGATTGATGCTGAGAAGCTCTTTGTGGATCGTCTTATGGAAGATCCTGCTGCATCCAAGACACCGTCTGCTGATGTTTAAACCAATGTTGTTATTGCTCTGTTTTGCTAGTTGTTCCGTTCATCAGACTACTGCTCGTTGTTTGTTACAGTTTTCTGAACCTTGGTTGTGTGGGTTATTATGTAACTCCACTTTTGCTATATCTCATAGTTGTGATGGATAATCGATCTACGCGAAGTTGACGCGTTCTCTGCTGGAATGTGCGTGGTATCAATTCAGATCATAGGCAACGAGCTGTTCGTAACAAAATTGATGAGAGCTTGGCCTCATTAGTTGCTTACAGGAAACCAAAATGCAGTCCATTGATTTTCGATCAGCCAGAAGTTTTTGTCCTAAACGATTCGACCAATTTGCATACTCCCCCTCTCGTGGTGCCTCTAGTGGGCTTATAACTCTGTGGAACTCTTCTATTCTTACTGGTACCTTAGTTGAGTGCCAGCCTTTCGGTCTAATTATATCTTTTACCTCAAATCATATTGCTGAATCTTGGACCCTGGTAAATGTCTATGGCCCTTGTCAGGGGGAGGCTAGAGATCTTTTTGTCAGCTGGCTCTATAATCTCAACATCCCTGCTGATGCTAATTGGTTGTTGCTTGGGGATTTTAATTTTATTCGCTCACCGTCTAATAGAAATCTTCCTGGGGCTGATGTGAATGATATGTTCATCTTTAATGAGATCATTGGTCACCTTGGACTGCTTGAATTACCTATTAAGGGCAGATCTTTTACCTGGTCCAATATGCAAGATTCACCTGTGCTAGAACAATTGGATTGGTTTTTTACATCTTCTACTTGGATTTCAGCATATCCTCTGACACAGGTCCTCCCTTTGGCAAAATCTGCATCTGACCATGTCCCCTGTGTAGTAACAGTTAACACTTCCATCCCAAAATGCAATCTCTTTAGATTTGAAAACTACTGGGTTGAGATGGATGGTTTCATGGAATGTCTCAAGGACTCTTGGAAAATTCCATCTAGGAAAGGTCATATCACTGCCATCATCATGGACAAGTTGAAACACATACGTCAGGCCCTAAAGAAATGGCAAACCAGCCTCTCTCAGCTGAAGCTCCTTATTGCTCGATGCAACCAGGTTGTGCTTTGCCTTGATGATCTGGAAGAGCTCAGACCCCTATACATCCCCGAAGCTAACTTCAGGGTGATTGTAAAACTACACCTAGATCATCTATTACACCTACAGTTCCTTTACTGGAAAACAAGAGCCACAATCCGATTCATCAAAGTTGGAGAAGAGAACACTAAATTTTTCCATGCCATGGCAACTGAAAGATATAGAAAAAATATTTCTATTTCTTCTCTTAAGCTGAATGATGGTTCTATCATCTGTGATCATGAGCAAAATGCTGGATGTTTTTGGACTTCCTTCAAGGATAGGATGGGATCCTCTACGGTATTAATATGACTTTTGACCTACAGTCCCTAATTCAAAAGGTGGATGGGCTTGATGTGCTAACAGAGCCTTTTACCGAGACAAAAATGGATCAGACTGTGCAAGAAATGCCCACTGATAAGGCCCCTCGTCCAGATGGTTTGAATGGTCTATTTTTTAAGAAATGCTGGTCCATTATCTGCTCTAAATTTTATCAACTTGCAGCTGATTTCCATGCTAGCAATGCCAAGCTTGAAAACATGAACTCATCTTATATTACTTTGATACCCAAAAAGAGTTCACCTGAACAAGTTGGTGACTTTTGACCTATCTCTCTAACAGGGATCGGGCTTAAGTTTTTATCTAAAATGGTGGCCAACAGACTGCAATTACAAGTTATGAAATGCATACACAAAAATCAGTATGGCTTTATCAAATCTAGAACCATCCAAGATTGTGTGGGATGGACACTAGAATACTTGCACCAATGTCATCGGTCCAAACAACCCATTGTCATCCTCAAAATGGATTTTGAAAAGTCTTTCGACTCTATGGAACATGAGTTCATTTTTCAGATTCTCAGGTACAAGGGCTTTAATGAAAGATGGATCCTCTGGGTGCAACAGTTACTCATTTCTGGCTCTTCCTAAGTGCTTCTAAATGGAGTTCCTGGAAGGAAGTTCATGTGTAAGAAAGGGGTCAGACAGGGGGACCCCATGTCCCTCTTCTCTTTGCAATTGCTGCAGACTTCATTCAAACCTTGGTCAATAAACTTTTGGAGGATGGCCTCATTCAGCTACCAATTCCCTATCATGACACAGACTTCCTCATAGTGCAATATGCTAATGACACTCTCATCATTTTACCTGTAGAGAAATCTCAGTTGCTTGAATTCAAAAAAATGCTACTTCTGTTCTCCCAATCCACTGGTCTTCAAGTGAATTATCATAAATCTGCTCTGCTCCCCATCAACATTGATTAAGGGCAACTCCAAATGTTAGCTGATGCGATTGGTTGCAAGGTCGGTTCCTTGCCCTTCACATATCTTGGCTTGCCTGTAGGAACAATCAAACCAAGGATAATTGATATCATGACCTTAGTGGATAATATGGAAAGAAGGCTCAGTGCTAGTTCCTCCTTTCTAGCTCAGGGGGGGCCGTTTACAATATTTGAACTCAGCTCTGTCTTCGGTCCCTATCTTCTTCCTGTGTAGCTTAGATATTCCTCAAGGGATTCTCAAGCAGCTAGAAAGGATCCAACGACGATGCCTATGGAGAAAGAATGGTCAGGATCGTGCCCCCTCCCTTGCTGCCTGGGATCTTGTGTGCAGACCTAAGATGAAAGGTGGGTTGGGGATCATGAATCTTGCCGTCCAAAATGAAGCCTGTTGCTCAAACATGTGGACGAATTTCTGAACAAAGCTGATATACTAATTTGGAACACATATTACCACAACACAGTTCCCCAGGGTACTTCACTTTGTGGATCTTTTTGGTGGAAGGACATCTGCAAGCGTCTGGATAATTTCACAGTTGTTACATATGTTCAACCCAACAGAGGTGATACCTTCTTGTTCTGGTCTGATTCCTGGTTGATTGGGAATTCTACGAGGCCTCTGGCTTCTATGTTTCACAGGCTGTTATCTTTTGTCATTGATTCTTTTTGCACTGCTGAGGACGTTTTCCATGCATTACAAGAGAGTAGTATGCTTTCCATGTTCCACTTGCCTCTATTTGAACAAGCCTATCAAGAATTAGGTGCTGTCAACACTCTGCTCCAGGACCTTGCTATAAACCCTACTGCTAATGATATATGGCTCTGGAGTAAAGATTCTAAGGCTTACACTACCAAGAAATATTATAGCCATATCCACCAGCCCATCATGCCAAACCCCTTGCTTAGTTGGATCTGGAAGAGTTGCTGTACTATGAAAATCAAGATGTTTCCCTGGTTGCTGATCATGGACAGACTCAACACTCAGGATATGGTGGAGAGGCGTCACTGGAAAGTATCTGATTCAAATCTATGTGTTCTATGCCATGCTAGGACCAAAGAAGATAGAGATCATCTGTTTTTCAACTGTCTTTTCAGTACCAGGTTCTGGAATTACCTTCAGATATCATGGCGGGGACACTCTATGTGGACTACTTCTTTAGCTGCAAGAAGAGACTTTCAACATCCCTTCTTCCCTGAAGTAGTATTCATTGCTTGTTGGAACATCTCGACTGTGAGAAATGCCAAGGTTTTCAACCATCAGCAACCCAAGTTCAGAAAATGGAGGTCTAGTATTATTCATGACATTTCCCTTCTAGCTCACAGGATTAAACCTAGTTTTAGGGATGATCTCCTTGGATGGATTGCATTTTTACCTCCTTGAGGTTTGTATCTCAACCCCCTCTATTCTTTTGTACATTATTTTCCTCTCTTGTACATACAACCTATTTTTATGTGAATAAAAGAAAAGGTTGTGTGGTGATTCCCTACAGTAGCAGGTAAAAAAAGGAAATAAATCATTTTTAATAGGAAAAACTGACATGGGCCCATACCGAATCTGGACCGTATCTTCTTTCTTCAACCTCCAGATCTTCTCCTTTCCTTCTTCACGTACAGGACCTTCCATGGCCGGAGTAAATTGAATCCCGACCCGATCTCCTTGCTCCTTCCTTCTCCGAGCACCCAAGCCCCTATTTATACTCCTCTCGCCCCCTCTCTCTGTTCCGCCTGAGAACCGCCCCTCCCCATCAACGTAACGCCCCCACCGTCTCGCCGGAGTTCCGCCCCAGCCCGAGCTCGGCCGGAGCCCATGCTGCTCCCCCATCCCCCAGCCCGTGCCCATGCCACCATTCACCGCCGGAGCCCCTCCTCCGCCGTACAAACCTCTCCGCCGCCCCAACAACCACCAGAGCCACCACCCGACATCCTCCACCTTCGGCCAGAGCATAGGCTCGCCGAAGATCCCCTGCCAGCCACCGTGAGCTCCACTCTTCCCCCTCCACCGTCAGATCTCCTATCAATGGTTTAGATTAGAACCCAAATACCTGTTCGGTTTATTTAGAAAACCCCCGTTTTTTCTGTTAGTAATATTTAGCCGAAGGGTTTTGTTTTGGTTTGCGGACTTTCATTGGATACCCCACTCAATACACCTTCTAACCAATAGGAAAGTGCCACGTAGCCTAGCTCTTTTTATTTTTTTTCTGTTTTTATTTCTGAAAACAGATTGGATCCTAATCTTAGAATCTCTATAACTATTAGGTTATAACTCCAAATTAGGTGATTCTTTTTGCATTGGATCACAAAGTTTATGTAGTTTCTGTAGATATAAAATTTGACCTTGTTTTAATAATTTAAATTTTAATTAAAATAGAATTGTTTCAAACCTTGTTTTGTGAATATCGGGAGTTTAAAAATAGCTTTTGAGTTGATTCTTTTTGCTACTGATCACTAGTGATATTATTTATCAGTGGGTGTAGTTTCAGATTTTTGAGGATATTTTAAATCAGGGTTTTAAGCAAAACAAATTCTGTTTAGTTCTTTTTAGGATTATTGCCATTTCTTTTGCTATAATTGTTTTTAATTTGTTTCATTTTATACCTGTGAAAAGTTATATCTTTGTTTTCTCAGGGTTTTCAACAACAACAAAATTTTAGTTTATTTTATAGCATGAATTCAATTCTAGTTCTGTAATAACTTGCAAATTCATTTCGTTGCTAGTTTGATTTCATATTTGAAAATACTTTCAAAATAATATTGTTTTATGAAAAATACTTTCTGCTATCTTAGTTAATTTTATATTTTATTTTCTGTTATTTTACTACTTTAGTGTTTTATTTGCTATTAAGTTGAATTAGAACAAAAACTATTTAGTGATTGTTATAGTAGAAGGCCCTAGAGTTTTTCTTTGAAGTTTCTTTTGGATTCTAGTTTGATTTGATTTATTGGATAAATTCTATTTGTTGTTGTGATATTGATTGTTAGAATGATTGCTGGTATAACTGCTTATGTGAATACTATGTTTGATTATATAGAATTCACCGGAGAGTGACGAATAGTTCTATCAAGTTATTTCGTGAGAGCGATATCTATCTATCATCAACCTTACCAGGAAAGTTCACATTGATCATATTTTATCTATGGTTCTATTGCATTAGTTACAACCTTCTCCACCCATTGCATGCAAAGTAGGTACTTGGAAATTTTGATTCTTGAGTAGTATCTTGTGATAGGCACTCATAAGCCCCTTGTTACTTTGGCCAGGACATTATTTTGCTATGCTTCTAGTTGACGGGTTTGGTTGAGTGTTTATCATGAGTGTAGTGAGAACTTAATAATCAAGACCTGAATACTTCAAGACTTTCAATACCTCATGATGCAATATACCTATGGGTGAAGGACGGTTTAGATGGGCTCCCTGGAGAAACCAGCGGATGACCCGGGATGCATGGGGAAGTGTCATGACATCTTGCGAAAAGCTTCACCCAGGCACGAAGAGATGGATGAATACTTCAAGACCCGAGGCTTACCTGCACAGCCACAAGTCATTATGGGCTCTGGCTTGGTTGGACATTGTGGTGACTCTGGAAGGGAGATGCTACGAGATGTAGAAGAACAATAGGATTGGATGGGTACCTACAGTGGCTCAGAGGAACCCTTTGGAAGACCATGTTTTGATCATCCGGTTCTCAAACACCCTGAAGTGCGAGGACTCCATTAGAGGCGATCAAATCTTGTGGGGAACGTGTGCAAAACTATGCAGAGTACTCAAACCTAATCGATTAGCCGTGTACACGAGCATGGACAAATTGAGCTAAAGGAACTGAAACTATCAGGAAGTCTCAACACCATTAACTTATCGATGTGACTAATATTGATAATTTGGGTATGAGAAATGGTTGGTGGAACCTTCTCATTAACAACCAACAAGGTAGTAAAATATTTCTTTTACCTCTCTCTTGTTGTAGAAAAATTTGCTTTATGCAAAACTTAAACTATAGCCCCACCAGCCATATATGCATATAGTATAGATGATATTTTCACCCCTCTCTTTTGTGGCTTGACGGCATATTCAATATGTTGACCTACACGGCTGCAACGTCTTATGTTGCAGATACTTTCTTCGACGAGTAAGAGTAAGATTCATGGTTACGGTCTGCACTCAACATGTCGTTGGTGTTTATTGCGACTCCACTCCCTTTGACTGATTCCGCTGAGATTTTGAGGTATATATCACTTTTACGTTATTTACATGTGATTGCACTTTGATATATGCATTGATGTACTGTGTGTTCTAGCATACTGATCCAGGGATGGCACAGAACACACAGAGGCTTGACTCGTTTTGAGTCGGGACGCTACAGATATGGTATCAGAGCATATGTTGACTGTAGGGACGTAACCCTAGGAAATGGCTTAGAAATAGGAAGACCTTGATAGGAACAACTTTTATTTTCACTTCTATCGTACCTCTAAATTCTTTTACTGAACATTCCCTATTTCAAAATTATAGATGGAGAGCTACACTCTGAACGAAAGAGAGCACTATGAAGATGTTCTCGGAGGCCTGTTTCTCATGGAGCTGGTGCATATGATGAAATTGCCGATACTGGAGATCAAGGTGACTAAGAGGAAGTATGGAATTTGGGGTGTGAGAACTAAAATTTTTGGACGTAAAGAAGACCCCAAGGCTGAAGAAATCAACTATGGCACATTGACCCATGACTGTGATATGGGCATGAACACTGCTGTTCATGATGCTATCAAACATTTGAGCTATCGTCGTCGTGTTGAGTTGGGTAATCACTACTTTGGAAGGCTTGGATGGCAGAAGCCTGAGGGAGCACACATCATCCTGACAGATGAGCAGAAGGTGAAGTTTTCACCTCTATTGGTGTATAATCAAGAACTGGAACATTATATCAAGAACCTTCAGATGGACCTTCTCTCAGAAATGTTTGAGAATGACGCACTCTGTGAGAGTCTCAAGACCGAAAAACTGAAGGTAGCCAATGTGAAGAAACACGATCCCGAGATTCAGAAGCTTCATAAAGACTTGAAGAATAGTCAAGCCATGGCACATGCTGGTGATGTTGAAATCCAGAAGCTCAAGAACAAACTCCTGGAACTACAAGGACGACATCGGAAACTCCACGTCAACAGGAAATATCTGGCAGAAGAACTGGAGAAGATCAAGCCTGACTAGAAGAAGCTCATTTATGATGAAGACATGATATGAGCTAGCTTAATAGTAGTAGCCCCACCATGAGAGAAATAAAGATGACCGTTATTGCGTATTGTGTGATCGACAATACCAACCTTATGTGGGTGGTGATACTATATTATTGATTGAACTTCATGAATGTGTGGATTTGATTTTAGATACTTTTGTGTATTTTTTTTATATCTTTTCCCTCTCTCTCTTACCCATCTCATCCCAAAAACTTTGGAACCAATAGATGGCGTACGAAGCTGGACATGTAATCTCGGGACCATTGACCCAGCTGGAAGTTGGAATATGGATTCAAAACATGGAGAACCACCTCGGGAGCAATTTGATTTCAAGGAAGTATGAAGTGGCACACACTCTTCAGTACTCTACCCAAGGTGCTTCTATCTGGTGGAAAATGCATCATGCCATACAAGGATTTAGTGGAGCAGAAACTTGGGACGAATTCAAGAAGACTCTGTTAAGATCTCATCTCATTCAAAAGTGTTATGATAACCCGATGAAGAAGCCTTGTGCATGCAAGATCTATGGAGAAATAGGACACACCCAGGATGAACACAAGGATGGATGCCCTCATTGTGAAAAAAAATCACCCAACTGAGGATTGCCCAAGTAGTCAGGTGACTTGTTTCTTGTGTCAAGGAACCACCCACTACCCAGCTCAGTGTCACATTTACTCCAAGGTGCAACAAGTTGTCAAGTGATAACCCACAAGTATAGGGGATCGCAACAGTTTTCGAGGGTAGAGTATTCAACCCAAATTTATTGATTCGACACAAGGGGAGCCAAAGAATACTCTCAAGTATTAGCAGTTGAGTTGTAAATTCAACCACACCTTAAAGACTTAGTGTCCGCAGCAAAGTTTTAGTAGAAAAGTAGTATGATAGTAACGGTAGTGGCGGTAACAGTAGCAGTAGTAATTTGTATAGCAAGTGTGACAACAGTAGCGGTAAGTAAGTTAGCAAGGACCAATATAGGAAAAGGTCGTAGGCATTGGATCGGTGATGGATAATTATGTCGGATGGCATTAATCATGTAACAGTTATAACATAGGGTGATATGTAACTAGCTCCAGTTCGTCAATGTAATGTAGGCATGTATTCCGTATTTAGTCATACGTGATTATGGAAAAGAACTTGCATGACATCTTTTGTCCTACCCTCCCATGGCAGCGGGGTCCTAATGGAAACTAAGGGATATTAAGCTCTCCTTTTAATAGAGAACCAGAACAAAGCATTAGCACATGGTTAATACATGGGATCCTCATACTCTGGTCATCTCCGGGAGTGGTCCCGGGTATTGTCACTCCGGGGTTGCCGGGTCATAACACATAGTAGGTGACTACAACTTGCAAGATAGGATCAAGAACACACATATATTGATGAAAAGATAATAGGTTCAGATCTGAAATCATGGCACTCGGGCCCTAGTGACAAGCATTAAGCATAGCAAAGTAGTAGCAACAACAATCTTAGAACATAGTGGATACTAGGGATCAAACCCCATCAAAACTAACTCAATTACATGATAGATCTCATCCAACCCATCACCGTCCAGCAAGCCTACGATAAGATTACTCACGAACGATGGAGAGCATCATGGAATTGGCGATGGAGGATGGTTGATGATGACGACGACGTCGATTTCCCCTCTCCGGAGCCCAGAACGAACTCCAGATCTGCCCTCCCGTGGAAGAACAGGCGGTGGCGGTGGCTCCTTATCGTCAAATGCGATGAACTCTTCTCTCCTATTTTTTCTAGGCGAGAGAGGTTATATGGAGTTCGAGATAAAGTCGGGGGAGCCATGTGGGCCCCACGAGCTTGCTACGCGCGCCCTAGGGGGGCACCTGCAGGGCTCGTGGCCCATTGGCAGCGTATCTTCAGTTGATTCTTTCTCTGATATTTTTTATATATTCCATAAAAATCCTCGTAAGTTTCCATGTCATTCCAAGAACTTTTATTTTTGCACAAAAACAACACCATGGCAGTTGTGCTGAAAACAACATCAGTCCAGGTTAGTTTCATTCAAATCATGCAAATTAGAGTCCAAGACAAGGGCAAAAGAGTTTGGAAAAGTATGTACGTTGGAGACGTATCAACTCCCCCAAGCTTAAAGCCTTGCTTTTCCTCAAGCAATTCAGTTGATAAACTGAAAGAGACAAAAGAAAAACTTTTACGAACTCTGTTTGATCTTGTTGTTTTAGTTATGTCTAACTCATATTAACATTTTCAGCAAGATCATAAGCTAACCACATAAGCAATGACATTTAAGTCTCATGGTATACTCATATCAATGGCGTAATTAACTAGCGAGCAATAATAATATGTTTCAAACATCAACACTTCAATCAAAATAATCATGATACAATATGAATAAATGGTATCTCGCTAGCCCTTTCTGAGACCGCAAAACATAAATGCAAAGCACCTTCAAAGACCAAAGGCCGACTGGAAATTGTAATTCATGGCAAAAAAGATCCAGTCATAGTCATACTCAATATCAATTAATAGCAAAGCATATAAATGAGGGAGGTCCTCTCTAACTGGTGCTTTTTAATAAGAAGAGGATGAATCAACATAAACGTAAATAGATAGGACCTTCGTAGAGGGAAGCATTGATTTGCAGAGGTGCCAGAGCTCAAGCTTTTTAAAATAGAGATAAATAATTTTGGGTGGCATGCTTTCATTGTCAACGCGATGACCAAGAGTTTTCACCATCTTCCATGCTACACATATTATAGGCGGTTCCCAAACAGAATAGTAAGGTTTTGACTCCCCCACCACCGATCAATCACACTCCACGACTAGCCGAATCCTCGGGTGCCGTCCATACTAACAACAATCCAGGGGGAGTTTTGTTTGCAATTATATTTTTGATTTGATTTGAGCATGGAACTGGGCATTCCGATTACCGGCCCCTTTCTCATGAGTGATAGTGAATAAACACGTATCGAGGATAACATGCCTAGCATGGAGATACTGACCGCCCCTTGTCACTACATGAGCGGTTCGGGCATACAAAACAAATTATTATTTGAAGATTTAGAGAGTGGCACATGCAAATTTACTTGGAATGGCAGGTAGATACCGCATATAGGTAGGTATGGTCGACTCATATGGAACAACTTTGGGTTTATGGAAGTGGATGCACAAGAAGTATTCCCGCTTAGTACAAGTCAAGGCTAGCAAAAGACTAGGAAGCGACCAACTAGAGAGCGACAACAGTCATCAATATGCATTGAAGTTAACAAATGTTGAGTGCAAGCATGAGTAGGATATAAATTACCATAAACATGAATATCGTAGAGGCTACGTTGATTTTGTTTCAACTACATGCGTGAACATGTGCCAAGTCAAGCCACTTGAATCGTTCAAAGGAGGATACCATCCTATCATACTACATCATAATCATCATGAAATTCATGTTGGCATCCAAGACAAACCATTATAAGCTCCTAGCTAATTAAACATGGCATCAGAATCTATGATCTCTAAGTTGTCATTGCAAACATGTTTCCCTCATAACAATGCTGAATTAGGAACCATGAGCTAGTCACATTTACAAAAACAAAATAGGTCGAGTTCATACCAGCTTTTCCAGGCTCAGTCACTTCATCATATATCGTCATTATTGCCTTTCAGTTGCACGACCGAATGATGTGAATAATAATAAGAGTGTTCGTGCATTGGACTAAGCTGGAATCTGCAAGCAAATTCAGAGGAGAAGACAAAGTAATATGGCTCTTTGACGGATAAGCAATAATGCATATGAGAGCCACTAATCATTTTAATCATGGTCTTCTATCTCGACCCAAAGAAAAACAAAACTATTTACACGGGAAAGCTCCCAACAAGCAAAACAAAAACGGGAAATATTTTTGGGTTTTCTTTTTAATTACCACTAAGCATGCTGGAAAGTAAACTTACAACTATTTTTTTTGTTTTTCTCATCTTTAAACAAACACGCGAGAAGAATGCAAGAAAAAGAAATAAACTAGCATGGATAATACAATGGAAGAGTGTGAACACCGACTATCAAAGTGAATCTGTGAGCATGAATATAAAGTCGGTAAGAGAACTGTACTCCCCCAAGCTTAGGCTTTTGGCCTAAGTTGGTCTAGTTCCACGGCTGGTCCGGGCGATATCCAAAATCATAATGGGGGTTGTACTGGGACGCGGCAGCTACCGCCTAAATAGCTACCTCACGGATGCGAGCATCCTTCACCCCCTCTCATACTCCTCTGCCTCTCCTCTAGTTATGTAATATCTCCATTTTCCCTGAAAGTCAAAGAAGGCAGGAGCAGGAAGGGTAATATGGAAAACACGATGTCAGTTAAATATTAACCGGTATAGGAGGGATTCATTATCCCTCTCAAGGAACTGATAACATATCATAGCGGCGCGATAAAGGAAAGTTGTGTGGAGTGGGGGATCTCCTGTGCGGATGGGTATTCCAAGAGAATTTGCTATGCAAGTGGCATAGATCCCACCGAAGAAATCCCCTTCATTAGCAATATTATTTAGCCTCCTAGCAATTATAGCTCCCATGTTGAAACTTCTATCACCCGTTACTGCGCTCTTAGGAATACTAAGGTCAGGTGCGCAGAGGTGACTATGGTTATGCTTGCCGTTAATGCATCTAGCTATGAAGAGGGCAAGATAATGTAAGGCAGGAAAATGAATGCTCCCCATGGTAGCCTACGTAATATCTCTAGTTTCTCCAACAGTTATACTAGAAATAAAATCTCTAACCGAAGACTTAGGAGGGTCATTGGGACGACCCCAATCAGGTATCTTGCATAATCTATTAAAATCCTCTAAATCCATAGTATACGATTTGTCATAAAGATCAAAAAGTATGGATGTGTCACGGCCAACTGAGAATTTGAATCTACGAACAAAAGAGGCAGTGAGTGTAGTATACTGTTCACATTTATTGGAGATGAATTCTTCGAGCCCGGCATTGCAAACAATGGTATCAAACTCGTCCTTGAAACCTGCATCAATCATGAATTCATCGGAAGGCCATTCACATGGTTGTACCGGTGCGTTCGTTAGGTGATAAGGATCGGGCTCGTGAATCGCGAGACGGGGACCCCTTTTGCTTGAGGAACCACCATAATAGTTCTTCTTGGACATCTTCCTTTTTCTGAAATAATTCTGAAATTTTTAGTGACTCAAAATAAAAGTGAACAAAGTTTAACAAAACTCATATCAACTACTCCTACAAGTGCCTAGAGGCCATATCATGCATCAAAACTACTTGGGACCAACTAAAATTAACATGCAAAGCTGAAGAACAGGGTCACCAAGGCAGCAATATATGCAATGAATAAAGCACTAGAATAAAAACTAATTGGACCAATGGAGGGGTCACATACCAAGGAACAATTCCCCAAAACAGTTTGGTGATTGGGGCTTTGCACAAGGAGATCGAAAAATGCAGCAAAATGAGCAAGAACACGGGTTTGAGCTGTGGAATGATTTTTTCTGGAGGTAGACGAAGGAGATGGGTGCTGGAATAAGTGGAGGGGGGGCACGTGGGACCCACGAGCCTGCCACGCGCGCCTCTTGGGCTCGTGGCCCACTGGTGCATCCCCCTGACTAGTTATCTATCTCAGAAATTCTTCAATATTCCATAAAAAAACATACTTGAATTTCAGGGCATTTGGAGAACTTTTATTTTCAGGTCATTTTTTTGTTGAACGGATAATGCAGAAAACAGGAAAATAATGCTATATTTATTATTTTTCTACTAAATAACAGAAAGTAAATGTTGGGAACAGAAGGTTGTGACTTCTAGATTCATCCATCTCATGGTCATAAAAAGAAATCCGTCAATGAGGTTGATTATGTCTCCTTGACAAACTTTTTTTCGAATCACATAAAACTGGAAAATTTTCGAATAATCACTAGGTTACCTCAACGGGGGTGTGCATATCCCCAATAACAAGTATATCATATTTCATATTGACAGTAGGTATAGGGAATTCAAAGATTCCAATAATAGTGGATGAAGATTTTTCAATAGCATTAATGCAATGAACTCGATATTGTTTCTTCAAAAAGTGCGCCGTGTGCTCATTACCATTAACATGGAAAGTGACATTGCCTTTGTTGCAATCAATAACAGCCCCTGCAGTGTTTAAAAATGGTCTTCCAAGGATGACCGCCATGGCATCATCCTCGGGAATATCAAGAATAACAAAGTCCGTTAAGATAGTAACGTTCGCAACCACAACAGGCACATCCTCGCAAATGCCGATAGGTAAAGCAGTTGATTTGTCGGCCATTTGCAAAGAAATTTTAGTAGGTGTCAACTTATCCAATTCAAGTCTACGATATAAAGAGAGAGGCATAACACTAACACCGGCTCCAAGATCACATAAAGCAGTTCTAACATAATTCCCTCTAATGGAGCAAGGTATAGTGGGCACACCGGGATCACCTAGTTTCTTAGGAGTCCCACCCTTAAAAGTGTAATTAGCAAGCATGGTGGAAATCTCAACATCAGGTATCTTTCTTTTAGTAGTCACAATATCTTTCATGTACTTAGCATAAGGAGACATTTTAAGCATATCAGTCAAACACATTTGCAAAAAGATAGGTCTAATCATTTCAACGAAGCGCGCAAAATACTCATCATCCTTTTTCTTGGATGGTTTGGGAGGAAAGGGCATGGGTTTCTGAACCCATGGTTCTCTTTCTCTACCATGCTTCCTAGCAATAAAATCATTCTTATCATATCTCTTGTTCTTAGGTTGTGGGTTATCAAGATCAACAACAGGTTCAATCTCCACATCATTATCGTTACTAGGTTGAGCATCAACATGAACACCATTATCAATATTATTACTAGGCTCATGTTCATCACCATATTGTGTTTCGGCATCAGAAATAGAAACATAATTTGGATTCTCAGGTGTAACAGCAACAGGTTTACTAGAATGCAAGTTCCTATCATCTTTATTTTTCTTCCTATTACCAGGATGACTAGGTGCATCAGTATTAACTCCTTGAGAATCTTGTTCAATTCTCTTAGGATGGCTCTCAGGATACAAAGGTTCCTGAGTCACTCTACCACCTATAGTAACAACTCTAACATAATTATCATTCAATTCATTAAGCAAGTCATTTTGAGCCTTAAGTACTTGTTCTACTTGATTAGTGACCATAGAAGCATGTTTACCAATAAGCTTAAGATCATTAACATTTCTATCGACACAAGCACTTGTATGATTAATCATACGAGCATTTTGTTTCAGTTGTCTGCTAACATAATCATTAAAACTTTGTTGTTTGGCAACAAAGTTATCAAATTTATCTAAGCATAAGCTAGAAGGTTTATCATAAGGAATATCACTCTCATTGAATCTACGAAGAGAATTTACATCTACTACCTGTGTCAGGTTATCAAGACCATGTATTTCTTCAATAGGTGGTAGATTCTTAACATCTTCAGACTTAATACCTTTCTCTTGCATAGATTTCTTGGCTTCTTGCATATCTTCAGAACTGAGGAATAGAATACCTCTTTTCTTCTTAGTTGGCTTCGGAGGTGGTTCGGGAATAGTCCAAGCATTATCATTGCTCAAGATATTATTCAATAGAATTTCAGCTTGTTCCACAGTTCGTTCCCTGAAAACACAACCATCACAACTATGTAGGTGGTCCCTAGAAGCATCGGCTAGTCCATTACAAAAGATATCAAGTATTTCATTTTTCTTAAGAGGGTGATCACGCAAAGCATTAAGTAGCTCGACAAGCCTCCCCCAAGCTTGTGGGAGACTCTCTTCTTCAATTTGCACAAAGTTATATATATCCTGCAAGGCAACTTGTTTATTATGGGCAGGAAAATATTTCTGAGAGAAGTAGTATATCATATCCTGGGGACTACACAAACAACCAGGAGCAAGAGAAGTAAACCAAGTTTTAGCATCACTCTTTAGTGAGAAAGGAAACAACTTAAGGATATAGTAATAGCGAATTTTTTCCTCATTAGTGAATAGGGTGGCTATATCATTTAGTTTAGTAAGATGTGCTACAACAGTTTCAGATTCATAACCATGAAAAGGATCAGATTCAACCAAAGTGATTAACTCAGGATCGACAGAGAATTCATAATCCTTATTAGTAACAAAGATGGGTGAAGTAGCAAACTTAGGATCATATTTCATTCTAGCATTAAGAGATTTTTCTTTCCACCTGCATAATAAATTCTCAAGATCATAGCAATCCTTAAAAGCAAGAAAGTCTTCAGCTACCTCTCCCTCCATAACATAACCCTTAGGTGTATTAGGCAATTCATATCTAGGAGAGCTATGTCTAACAGGTGTCACATCAGGTTCAACTTCAATAATTTCATCAGTTTCAGAAGTATCATCAGATTCAGCAGTAACTCTAGCAATTTGTGCATCAAGAAATTCACCAAGTGGCATATCATTATCAAGAAAAGCATCATCATAAGCATCATGGATAGAAGAAGTAGCATCATTAAGCACACGCGACATATCAGAATTACTAGTAGGTGGCGGTGTCGAAAATTTACTCATAACAGAAGGTGAATCAAGTGCAGAGCTAGATGGCAGTTCCTTACGTGTCCTCGTAGTTGAGGGCAAGACTTTAGTTTTTGGATCTCTCGGATTCCTCATAGTGATCAACAAATATAAATCCCAAGTGACTCAGAGAATAGAGCTATGCTCCCCGTCAACGGCGCCAGAAAAAGGTCTTGATAAACCTCAAGTATAGGGGATCGCAACAGTTTTCGAGGGTAGAGTATTCAACCCAAATTTATTGATTTGACACAAGGGGAACCAAGGAATACTCTCGAGTATTAGCAGTTGAGTTGTCAATTCAACCACACCTGAAAGACTTAATATCTGGAGCAAAGTTTTAGTAGCAAAGTAGTATGATAGTAATGGTAGCGGCGGTAATAGTAGCAGTAGTAATTTGTATAGCAAGTGTGACAGCAGTAGCGATAAAGTAAATTAGCAGGGACCAGTATAGGAAAAGCTCATAGGCATTGGATCAGTGATGGATAATTATGTCGGATGGCATTCATCATGTAACAGTTATAACATAGGGTGATATGTAACTAGCTCCAGTTCATCAATGTAATGTAGAAATGTATTCCGTATTTAGTCATACATTCTTATGGAAAAGAACTTGCATGACATCTTTTGTCCTACCCTCCCGTGGCAGCAGGTCCTAATGGAAACTAAGGGATATTAAGGTGTCCTTTTAATAGAGAACCGGAACAAAGAATTAGCACATGGTGAATATATGGGATCCTCATACTATGGTCATCTCCGGGAGTGGTTCCGGCTATTGTCACTCCGTGGTTGCCGGGTCATAACACATAGTAGGTGACTACAACTTGCAAGATAGGATCAAGAACACACATATATTGATGAAAACTTAATAGGTTGAGATCTGAAATCATGGTACTCGAGCCCTAGTGACAAGCATTAAGCATAGAAAAGTAGTAGCAACATCAATCTTAGAACATAGTGGATACTAGGGATCAAACCCCATCAAAACTAACTCGATTACATGATAGATCTCCTCCAACCCATCACCGTCCAACAAGCCTACGATAAGATTACTCACGAACGATGGAGAGCATCATGGAATTGGCGATGCAGGATGGTTGATGATGATGACGACGTCGATTTCCCCTCTCTGGAGCCCAGAACGGACTCTAGATCTGCCCTCCTGAGGAAGAATACGCAATGGCGGCGGCTCCGTATCGTGAAACACGATGAACTCTTCTCTCCTATTTTTTTTCTGGGCGAGAGAGGTTATATGGAGTTGGAGATGAAGTCGCGGGAGCCACGTGGGCCCCACGAGCCTGCTAGGTGCGCCCTAGGGGGGCGCCTGCAGGGCTCGTGGCCCACTGGCAGCGTATCTTCAGTTGATTCTTTCTCTAACATATTTCATATATTCCATAAAAAATCCTCTTAAGTATCCAGGTCATTCCGAGAACTTCTATTTCTGCACAAAAACAACACCATGGTAGTTCTGCTGAAAACAACGTTAGTCCGGGTTAGTTTATTCAAATCATGCAAATTAGAGTCCAAGACAAGGGCAAAAGAGTTTGGAAAAGTAGATAAGTTGGAGACATATCATCAAGCAGCAGAAAGAAGCGATGAAAGAAATGCTCAAGAACAAGATTCTAGAAGAACGTGGGATGAAGGAAAATATAGAAGACCCTGAACGACAGAGCCTAATCAGATTTTTCTCCAATGTCTGTTACTCATGTGGAGAAGAAGGACATTTTTCACAGGATTGCACGAAGGAAAGCCATAAATATCTGGGTGACTTCCTGACAGAAAAAGTAGAGTTGGATCCACTTGAAATAGAAGAACTGGTGAGAATGAAGGAGTCTGGAAAGATGAGAAAGTACACCAGCGAGAGTCAAATCCCTGCACATAAAGACCCGAGTGATATTAGATGTTTCAAGTGTAAGGAATTGGTCCACTACATCAACATGTGCCCAGGAAGGAAGCATGAAACCCAAGGAGCAAAAGCAAACACCAATAAGCCTCGAGACTTGTTGGAACTCATTTGCTTTCGTTGCAAGGAAGCAAGACATTATGCTACTAAATGTCCACACGGGAACAAAAGCTAAAATGGAGTAGTTAATGTTTTAACAATGGAAATAAGTGTAACATGAAGCACTCTTGTCTTCATGAGATTATGGAGTTAAATTTTGTAATGGAATCCTGTGAGATTGTAATAACTTCATGGATCAATATTTTTTTTATTGTGTCATCATCCCCTATGTTGAATTGTAAGAGTTGTTGCTCCATGTACAAAGATCTCTGTTCATTTCTGAGGATGTGAAAAAATGGTCTATGCAGGCATGAGTATATTTCATTTTAAGTGTGGTAGTAATCGGTAAACCCACAAGATCCAATGAGTGAATGTACCATGCATACCAGGAGCCAAACCCACTGAATACAATTGAAGAAAATGTTGGATCAATATCAAACTATGGGGGTGACAACTGTTGAATAATGTACCTTGGAATTGGAAATTTGAGGAGAGGTTTAAAATGAGGAACAAACACTTTTATTGGTAAACAAACCAATGGCAAGGAAAAATGAGTTCAAGGAATTCAATCGGTACCAAGGGTGCATCCCATGATTTTCATGAAGGTGATCCCAAGAGCATTGAAGGAATAAGCTATGATGGATCAGCAAACGTTTCTTAGGAGCATGCGTAAACCCGAGAGTTGTGAAGAAACGATAGATGTTTGTTCAGCTTGCAGAATCATTGGATTTATCCGAACTTCGTTCGTGTACAAGAGAAATTCTGCAAATGCTTGTGAGTACGCCCAAGTGTTAGAATACGAGATTCACTAAACATTATACAAGGTAATGATTTCAGTGCGACATGGCTTGGCCACCATGACGACTTACTATTATCATTCTCTTGCTATTCGGAATGGTAAACCTGAGAGACTTACCCATAGAAAGAGACGGCGTTCTTTGAAGCTTTTGTTTAAGCCTTAGAATGGTATGATGAAAGCCCCATGTACATGGCATTTGTTGTCACGCGTAGGAAATTTTACGGTGAGGATGAAGCCAAGACCCTCCTCACTTCAGGATAACCAAAAATGGTAGACCACCATGGGAATCATCGAAAAGTTATTTAGAATGGTCACAAGACTTATCAGTTAAGAAGACCAAGTGACGGAACAAGCTTATATCAACGCAAAGACATCGGATTTTGTCACATCCCTGGATCCCTAACTAGGGTTAGTATTTGTGCTCATGTTTTCTTCCATTGCATTCAAGAATTTGAAACAAACTCCAAAGAAGTGGTGCAACTCAAACCAAAAACCCTAGCCACTTCTTATTCAAAGGAAATTCAAATCTTGCCAAAATCAATGAACCCAAAATGGCCTTCTTAAAAGTTCAATATTTCTGATAAATATTGAAAAAAAATTATCAGGGGAGAAAACTATTTTCAAAACACCCTTGGCATTTTATTTTAAATCAGAAAGGCCTTGAATTGAACCTTATATTTGAATTCAAAAATATTCAAGTTTTCAATAATGATGAAAACTTTATGGGTGATTGGAAATATTCCAACTAACACCCCAGCATTTTTCAAGCTATTTTTAGTTTTGATTTTAGTGCCAAAATAAATAGCAACAAGTGTCAGCAAATAAAACAGAAACAGAAAAAGGAAAAACCCTAAACTACGCTCACCTGCGAGGCCCAGCCCACAGGGGCAGGGTCGTCTTCTTCCTCTCCCTTCTGGCAGAGGAGAGTTCGACCACCGCGGCCTCCTCCACCTCTTGCTTCGCCGTGGCGCTCTCCGGTGCCCCCCAGGACATCGCGACAATGGGGATGACTTCCCCGAGCGCGTCCCTATCCTTCCCCGCTCTCCATTCTTCCCCCTCCTCTCGGTTTCTTTCTCTTCTCCTCCTGCTGCCATTAGCAGAAGCTTGAGCTCGAGGAGCCCGAGCTCTCTGGCCACAGGGAACCCTCTTTGGCCCGAGCTCTCTGGCCACAGGGAACCCTCCCTGAGCAGGAGGAACTGCCTCACCAGCCCTCTCTGGCGGAAGTTATGCTTGAGGCAGAGAGAAACAAAAGGGAGACCAACCGTCTGTTAGAGCGTATTGAGAAAAATACGGCTCGTCAACCTTGAATGTTGTAGTGTCCCTCAATGACTTTGTGAAGCTGAATCCTCCAAAGTTCCATTACTCCGTCGATCCTCTCGACGCTGATGATTGGCTGTGCAGTATATCAAGCAAGATTCGCTTTGCGAATGTTTCTGAGGCAGACAAGGTGACTTTTGCAGCGTACTTTCTGGAAGGACCCGCCAATCTATGGTGGGAGAACTTTGAAGCTATGCGTCCTGCTGAACCAGCAGCCACATGGGCAGACTTTAGTGCAGCCTTCCGTCTGCATCATATTCCAGAGGGCCTGATGGACAGAAAGAGAGAGGAGTTCTGTGCATTCACCCAGGGGAAGTTGACCGTGGACGCCTATAGCCGCAAGTTCGGTAACCTCGCCCGCTATGCAGCAGAGGAGGTGTCTACTGATGCCAAGAAGCAAGCAATATTCCGTAAGGGTCTGAGCCGTGAGCTTCGTCTTGATTTGCGCCTCCACGAATGTACAAGCTTCCAAGCCCTGGTCAACAAGGCGATTAGTGCCGAGACTGGTCATACCGACTATGAAGCCACAAAGAAGCCCTTCCATGACTTTGGCTCGTCATCCGGTTCCGCATTCCCAAAACGCAGGCTGTGGGTTCCAAATAGTTCCCTGCCGCCAAGATACACTCCGAGGCCATCCTATGTGGCGCTTCCGACGAATCAGACCAACCCTCCAGCAAAAACCTATGGTGGTCCAGCTAGCAATGCTGCACCACGTGCCAATCAGGTGATCTGTTACAAGTGTGGAGAACCAGGGCACTATTCCCGAGAGTGTCCTCAGAATGTGGGTGCCAAGCAACCCGGGAAGTCCGTTGGGCAAGGCAAGACAGGGAAAAGCTTATTCTGTGAAGCCAACTCCTGCACGTGGCCGTGTGAACTATGTTTCAGCAGAAGAAGCTGCAGAGGATCCCGACGTCATACTGGGTATGCTCCTTGTTAATCATCACCCAACATCTGTTCTTTTTGACACTGGGTCTTCTCATTCCTTCATTTCAGAAAGTTATGCACAGTTGCATAACATGTCTTTCTGTGATATGCCAATCCCATTGGTTGTCCAAACTCCTGGTAGTAAGTGGCTAACCTCTAGGATAACTTATGGCAATGAAATTCTAGTAGACAGGCTAGTTTTTCTAGCATCCTTGATAGCCTTGAAATCTTCGGATATCAATATCATCTTGGGTATGGACTGGGTCTCAGCTCATTATGCCAAGATTGATACCCACTCTAGAAATGTTTAGCTTACCCATCCCTCGGGTGAGATAGTCAATGTCTCCACTCGAGTTGCCAAATGCCAACTCTATTCCCTCAATGCCTACCCTCTTCCGGAACTTGAAGACATTCCGGTAGTCCGTGACTTCCCGGATGTTTTTCCAGAGGAACTGCCAGGAATTCCACGTGACAGAGATGTAGAGTTTGTGATAGATCTTGTTCCGGGAACCGTTCCAATAGCCAGAAGACCATATAAGATGGCACCCCTTGAGCTAGCCGAACTTAAGAAGCAACTAGATGAGGCCTTGAATAAAGGTTTCATTCGTCCTAGCTCTTCTCCTTGGGCTTGTCCCGTCCTCTTCGTCAAGAAGAAAGACGGAACAGATCGGATGGTTGTAGATTACCGACCAGTTAATCTGGTCACCATAAAGAACAAGTATCCGCTCCCCAGGATGAACGATCTGTATGATCAGCTTGCTGGATCCTCAATCTTCTCAAAAATGGATTTGAGGTTGGGATACCATCAAATCAAGATCAAGAACGGGGACATTCCAAAAACGGCTTTTGTCACTCGTTATGGCAAATACGAGTACACCGTCATGTCCTTTGGTTTAACTAATGCCCCAACCACCTTCTCTTACTTGATGAATTCAATCTTCATGGAGTATTTGGATAAATTTGTCGTAGTATACCGCGACGATATTCTCATCTACTCGAAGAACGAACAAGAACATGCCGAGCATCTAAGGCTGGTATTGATGAAACTTCGAGAGCATCGCCTTTATGCCAAGTTTTTGAAATGTGAATTTTGGTTACCAGAAGTGACCTATCTAGGTCACGTAATCTCTGGTAAGGGTATTGCTGTGAATCCCGAGAGAGTTCAAGCTGTCCTTGATTGGACTCAACCTGAATCGGTTAAGCAAGTTAGGAGTTTTCTTGGTCTAGCGAGCTACTGCTGCCGCTTTGTCGAGAATTTCTCCAAGGTTGCAAAGCCTCTAACTGAACTCCTCAAGAAGGATAATAAGTTCGAGTGGACACCACAGTGTGAGCATAGTTTTCAGGATCTGAAAAGACGCCTGACTTCCGCACCTGTGTTGCTACCACCAGATTTCTCTAAGGACTTTGTTATCTACTACGACGCCTCGCGACAAGGATTAGGTTGCATTCTCATGCAAGATCGTCATGTGATTGCATACGCATCTCGACAGTTGCGTCCACATGAGGATAATTATCCCACACATGATCTTGAGCTTGCAGCTGTAGTCCATGCACTTAAAACCTGGCGACATTACCTTCTTGGTAATCGTTGCGAAATTTTCACTGATCACCAAAGTCTGAAATATATCTTCACCTAGCAGGATATGAATCTCAGGAAAAGACGGTGGGTTGAGTTGATCACGGATTACGACTTAGGGATAACTTACACCCCGGGGAAGGCCAATGTTATGGCTGATGCACTAAGTCGTAAGTCTTATTGTAACAACTTGATGCTACAACAAGGTCAACCACATCTCTATGAGGAATTTCAGAAGTTAAATCTTCATATTGTTCCTCAAGGATTCCTCTCTACCCTGGTGGCGAAGCCTACTCTTAAGGATCAAATCATAGCTGGCCAGAAGCGTGATAAGGGTATATCACGGATCAAGGAGAATATTATTAGCGGAAACGCTAAGGAATTCTCCATGAATGATCAATGTGTTGCGTTCTTCCAGAATCGTCTAGTGGTTCCTAAGAATCCACATCTAAGGCAGTTAATCCTTAAGGAAGCTCATGATTCTCCTCTCACCATTCATCCTGGTAGTACTAAGATGTATCAGGATCTACGCCGGAGGTTTTGGTGGACTAGGATGAAGAGAGAATTTGCTGAGTTCGTTGCTAACTGCGACGTTTGTCGTCGAGTTAAGGCAGAACATCAAAGGCCTGCTGGCACCCTTCAACCTTTAGCTATCCCTGAATGGAAATGGGATAAAGTCAGTATGGATTTCATTACCAGATTTCCCAAGACCAAGAAAGGAAATAATGCTATCTTTGTGGTCATTGACCGTCTTTCCAAAGTAGCTCATTTTCTTCCAGTTCGTGAGAGTATAACAGCTAGCCAGCTAGCAGAGTTATATATCTGTCGAATAGTGTCTCTTCATGGTGTTCCTCTGGAGATTAACTCAGACCGTGGAAGTATCTTTACTTCTCGCTTCTGGGAGAGTTTTCAGAATGCTATGGGGACTCACTTATCTTTTAGCACTGCTTTCCATCCTCAATCAAGTGGTCAAGTAGAAAGAGTGAATCAAATCCTAGAAGATATGCTCCGAGCTTGTGTTATATCGTTCGGTATGAATTGGGAGAAGTGCCTTCCATTCGCTGAATTTGCTTATAACAATAGTTATCAATCAAGATTGGGAAAAGCTCCTTTTGAAGTTCTTATGGATGAAGATGTCGAACACCTCTTAATTGGTCGGAAATCGGAGAGAGGCAACTCTTTGGCCCGGATATGATCCAGGATGCAGAAGAGCAGGTTCGCATTATTCGTGAAAAGTTGAAAACAGCCCAGTCTCGTCAAAAGAGCCAATATGATAGTCATCGTAAGGCTGTGACCTTTGAAGTTGACGAGAAGGCTTACCTTCGGGTTACACCTTTGAAGGGTACCCATCGATTCGGTATCAAGGGCAAATTGGCTCCTCGTTACTTTGGTCCTTTTCGCATTCTTACCAAAGAAGGAGAAGTTGACTACCAGTTGGAACTTCCTCCGCATCTTTCCAAGGTTCATGATGTTGTCCACGTCTCACAACTCAGGCGTTGCTTTTCAGATCCTATCTGTGAAGTGGACCACGAAACGCTTGATCTCCAAGATAACCTTTCATACCGAGAATACCCTGTTCATATTCTTGATCAAGCTGAGCATACCACTCGACGTCGAAACCTCAAGTTTCTTAAAGTTCAATGGTCAAATCATTCTAAAAAGGAGGCACCATGGGAAAGAGAGGTTTGTCTCCGACTTGAGTATCCCGCACTATCCCCGATGACTTCCAAATCTCGGGACGAGATTCTTTTGAGTGGGGGTGAGTTGTCACATCCCTGGATCCCTAACTAGGGTTAGTATTTGTGCTCATGTTTTCTTCCATTGCATTCAAGAATTTGAAACAAACTCCAAAGAAGTGGTGCAACTCAAACCAAAAACCCTAGCCACTTCTTATTCAAAGGAAATTCAAATCTTGCCAAAATCAATGAACCAAAAATGGCCTTCTTAAAAGTTCAATATTTCTGATAAATATTGAAAACAAATTATCAGGGGAGAAAACTATTTTCAAAACACCCTTGGCATTTTATTTTAAATCAGAAAGGCCTTGAATTCAACAGCCTTATATTTGAATTCAAAAATATTGAAATTTTCAAAAATGCTGAAAACTTTATGGGTGATTGGAAATATTCCAACTAACACCCTAGCATTTTTCAAGCTATTTTTAGTTTTGATTTTAGTGCCAAAATAAATAGCAACAAGTGTCAGCAAATAAAACAGAAACAGAAAAAGGAAAAACCCTAAACTACGCTCACGTGCGAGGCCCAGCCCACAGGGGCAGGGTCGTCTTCTTCCTTTGCCTTCTGGGAGAGGAGAGATCGACCACGGCGGCCTCCTCCACCTCCTGCTTCGCCGTGGCGCTCTCCGATGCCCCCAAGACAACGCGGCAACGGGGATGACTTCCCCGAGTGCGTCCCTATCCTTCCCCTCTCTCCATTCTTCACCCTCCTCTTGGTTTCTTTCTCTTCTCCTCCTGCCGCCATTAGCAAAAGCTTGAGCTCGAGGAGCCCGAGCTCTCTGGCCATAGGGAACCCTCCCCGAGTTCTCTATCCTCTCCGCCACATCGAGCTCGATGCGCACGTGAACGGAACCGTCCTCCCCGAGACCTGCAACGCCCCAGTGCCGTCGTCTTCAACCTCCAGCCGCTGGCAAATCGACGGTGGATCGCCGGCTACAACCCCTCCCCGAGCCATCTGAGCCTCCCATCGTCTTCACCGTGAGCTTGCGAGCATTTCCCCCCTGTTTCCCCTCTCTCTCCGGCACTCTAGCCCCAAGACCGACGAACCCGAGTTCCGGCAGCCGCCTCGGCTCGTCGCCGGCATGCTCCGGCCACCCTCAACCCCTCCTGATGCCCGTAGTAGATGAGGCCGAGCCTAGGGTGTTGGGGAACGTCGCAAGGGAAACAAAAATTTTCCTACGCGCACGAAGACCTATCATGGTGATGTCCATCTACGAGAGGGGATATTCGATCTACGTACCCTTGTAGATCGCACAGCAGAAGCATTAAGAAACGCGGTTTATGTAGTGGAACGTCCTCACGTCCCTCGATCCGCCCCGCGAACCGTCCCATGAACCGTCCCACGATCCGCTCCGATCTAGTGCCGAGCGGACGGCACCTCCGCGTTCAGCACACGTAGAGCTCGACGATGATCTCGGCCTTCTTGATCCAGCAAGAGAGACGGAGAGGTAGATGAGTTCTCCGGCAGCGTGACGGCGCTCCGGAGGTTAGTGGTGATCTTATCTCAGCAGGGCTCCGCCCGAGCTCCGCAGAAACGCGATCTAGAGGTAAAACCGTGGAGATATGTGGTCGGGCTGCCGTGGCAAAGTTGTCTCAAATCAGCCCTAAAACCTCCGTATATATAGGGGTAAGAGGGGGAGCCTTGCCTTGGGGTCCAACGACCCCCAAGGGGTTCGGCCGAGCCAAGGGGGGCAACCCTCCCCTTCCAAACCGAGTCCAACTAGGTTTGGAAGGAGGAGTCCTTCCCCCTTTTCCCACCTCCTCTTTTTTTTCTTTTCTCTTTGATTTTCTTCCTATGGCGCATAGGGCCTTCTTGGCCTGTCCCACCAGCCCACTAAGGGCTGGTGCGCCACCCCCAAGGCCTATGGGCTTCCCCGGGGTGGGTTGCCCCCCCGGTGAACTCCCGGAACCCATTCGTCATTCCCGGTACATTCCCGGTAACTCCGAAAACCTTCCGGTAATCAAATGAGGTCATCCTATATATCAACCTTCATTTACGGACCATTCCGGAAACACTTGTGACGTCCGTGATCTCATCCAGGACTCCGAACAACATTCGGTAACCAACCATATAACTCAAATACGCATAAAACAACGTCGAACCTTAAGTGTGCAGACCCTGCGGGTTCGAGAACTATGTAGACATGACCCGGGAGACTCCTCGGTCAATATCCAATAGCGGGACCTGGATGCCCATATTGGATCCTACATATTCTACAAAGATCTCATCGTTTGAACCTCAGTGCCAAGGATTCATATAATCCCGTATGTCATTCCCTTTGTCCTTCGGTATGTTACTTGCTCGAGATTCGATCGTCAGTATCCGCATACCTATTTCAATCTCGTTTACCGGCAAGTCTCTTTACTTGTTCCGTAATAAAAGATCCCGCAACTTGCACTAAGTCACATTACTTGCAAGGCTTGTGTGTGATGTTGTATTACCGAGTGGGCCCCGAGATACCTCTCCGTCACACGGAGTGACAAATCCCAGTCTCGATCCATACTAACTCAACTAACACCTTCGGAGATACCTGTAGAGCATCTTTATAGTCACCCAGTTACGCTGCGACGTTTGATACACACAAAGCATTCCTCCGGTGTCAGTGAGTTATATGATCTCATGGTCATAGGAACAAATACTTGACACGCAGAAAACATTAGCAACAAAATGACACGTTCAACATGCTACGTCTATTAGTTTGGGTCTAATCCATCACATGATTCTCCTAATGATGTGATCCCGTTATCAAGTAACAACACTTGCCTATGGCCAGGAAACCTTGGCCATCTTTGATCAACGAGCTAGTCAACTAGAGGCTTACTAGGGACAGTGTTTTGTCTATCTATCCACACAAGTATTGTGTTTCCAATCAATACAATTATAGCATGGATAATAAACGATTATCATGAACAAAGAAATATAATAATAACTAATTTATTATTGCCTCTAGGGCATATTTCCAACAGTCTCCCACTTGCACTAGAGTCAATATTCTAGTTCACATCACCATGTGATTCCAACGAATCCAACACCCATATAGTCATGGGGTCTGATCACGTCTTGCTCATGAGAGAGGTTTTAGTCAACGGTTCTGAAATTTTCAGATTCGTGTGTTCTTTACAAATCTTTATGTCATCTTATAGATGCTGCTACTATGTGCTATTCGGAAATACTCCAAATATCTACTCTACTATAAGAATCCGTTTCACTACTCATAGTTATTCGGAGTAGTGTCAAATCTTACATCGACGTAACCCTTTACGACGAACTCTTTAACCACCTCCATAATCGAGAAAAATTCCTTAGTCCATGAGTTACTAAGGATAAATTTTGACCGCTGCTAGTGATTCAATCATGGATCACTCTCTGTACCTCTCAACAGACTTGTTGCAAGGCACACATCAGGCGCGGTACTCAGCATGGCATACTTTAGAGTCTACGACTAAGGCATAGAAGACGACCTTCGTCTATTCTCTTTATTCTGCCATGGTCAGATTTTGAGTCTTACTCAAATTCACACCTTACAACGCAACCAAGAACTCCTTCTTTGCTGATCTATTTTGAACTCCTTCAAAACTTGTCAAGGCATGCATCTTGTTGAAACTTCCATTAAGCGCTTTCGATCTATCTCCATAGATCTTTGATGCTCAACGTTCAAGTAGCTCAATCCAGGTATTCCTTTGAAAACTCCTTTCAAACAACCTTGTATGCTTTACAGAAATTCTACATTACTTCTGATCCACAATATGTCAACCACATATACTTATCAAAAATTCTATAGTGCTCCCACTCACTTCTTTGGAAATACAAGTTTCTCATAAACCTTGTACAAACCCAAAATCCTTGATCATCTCATCAAAGTGTATGTTCCAACTCCGAGATGCTTGCACCAGTCCATTTAAGGATCGCTGGAGCTTGCATACTTGCTAGTATCTTTAGGATCGACAAAACCTCCTGGTTGTATCACATACAATGTTTGCTCAAGGAAACCGTCGAGGAAACAATGTTTTGACATCCTACGTGCAATATTTCATAAATAATGCAGCAACTACTAACATAATTCTAACAGACTTTTAGCATCGGTACGAGTGAGAAAGTCTCATCATAGTCAACTGTTTGATCTTGTCGGAAACATCTTTGCGACAAGTCGAGCTTTTCTTAACAGTGACTTATCACCATCATCGTCTGTCTTCTTTTAAAGATCCATTTTTACTCAATAGTCATCTGACCATCAGGTAGTTCTTCCAAAGTCTACACTTTGTTTTCTTACATGGATCCTCTCTCGGATTTCATGGCTTCCAGCCATTTGTCGGAATCCAGGCCCACCATTGCTTTCTTCATAACTCGTAGGTTCATTGTTGCTCAACAACATGACCTCCAAGACAGGGTTACCGTACCACTCTGCAGTAGTACGTGACCTTGTCAACCTACGAGGCTTGTAGTAACTTGATCCGATGCTCGATGATCACCATCATCAGCTTCCACTTCAATTGGTGTAGGCGCCACAGGAACAACTTCCTGTGCCCTACTACACACTGGTTGAAGTGATGGTTCAATAACCTCATCAAGTTCTACCACCCTCCCACTCAATTCTTTCAAGAGAAACCTTTCCTCGAGAAAGGATCCGTTTCTAGAAACAAACACTTCGATTTTGGATCCGAGATAGGAGATGTACCCAACTGTTTTGGATATCCTATGAAGATGGATTTATCCGCTTTGGATTCGAGCTTATCAGACTGAATCTTTTTCACATAAGGGTCGAAGCCCCAAACTTTCAAGAAACGACAGTTTAGATTTCTCTAAACCTCAGTCTATACTGTGTCATCTCAACGGAAATACGCGGTGCCCTATTGAAAGTGGATGCGGTTGTCTCTAATGCATAACCCATAAACGATAGTGGTAATTCGATAAGAGACATCATAGCATGCACCATACCAAATAGTGCGTGGCTATGACGTTCAGACACATCATCACACTATGATGTTTTAGGTGGCATGAACTGTGAAACAATTTCCACATTGTCTTAACTGCGTACCAAAACTCGTAACTCAGATATTCATTTCTATGATCATATCGTAGACAGTTTATACTCTTGTTACGACGAACTTCGCTCCGAAACAGAATTGAACTTTTCAATATTTCAGACTTGTGATTCATTAAGCAAATACTCTAGTATCTACTCAAATCGTCATTGAAGTAAGAACATAATGATATCCACTGCGTGCCTCAGCACCCATTGGACTGCATACATCAAAATGTATCACTTCCAACAAGTTACTATCTTATTTCATCTCAATGAAAACAAGGCATTGCTCATGTGGTATGATTTGCATGTCACTAGTGATTCAAAGTCAAGTGAGTATAAAGATCCATCAGCATGGAGCCTCTTCATGCAATTTATACCAACATGACTCAAGCGGTAGTGCCACAAGTAAGTGGTACTATCATCATTACCTCGTATCTTTTGGCACCAATTTCATGAACATGTATAACACTACGATCGAGATTCAATAAACCATTGAAGGTGATTATTCAAGAAAATAGAGTAACCATTATTCTCTTTAAATGAATAATCGTATTACAATAAACACGATCCAATCATGTTCATGCTTAACGCAAGCACCAAATAACAATTATTTAGGTTTAACACCAATCCCGATGGTAGAGGGAGTGTGCGACGTTTGATCATATCAACCTTGGAAACACTTCCAACACGTATCGTCACCTCGCCTTTAGCTAGTCTCCGTTTATGCCGTAGCTTTCATTTCATGTTACTAATCACTTAGCAACCGAACCGGTATCCAATACCCTCATGCTACTAGGAGTACTAGTAAAGTACACATGAACATCATGAATATCAAATGTACTTCTTTCGACTTTTGCCAGCCTTCTTATCTACCAAGTATCTAGAGTTGCTCCGCCTCAATGACTGTTCCCCTCATTACAGAAGCACTTCGTCTCGGGTTTGGGTTTAATCTTGGGTCTCTTCATTAGTGCAGCAACTGTTTTGTCGTTTCACGAAGTATCCCTTCTAGCCCTTGCCTTTCTTGAAACTTAGTGGTTTTACAAACCATCAACTATTGATGCTCCTTCTTGATTTCTACTTTTGCAGTGTCAAACATCGCGAATCGCTCAAGGATCATTGTATCTGTCCTTGATATGTTATAGTTCATCACGAAGCTCTCACAGCTAGGTGGCAGTGACTTTGGAGAACCATCACTATCTCATCTGGAAGATTAACTCCCACTTGATTCAAGTGATTGTCGTACTCAGACAATCTGAGCACACGCTCAACGATTGAGCTTTTCTCCTTTACTTTGTGGACAAAGAATCTTGTTGGAGGTCTCGTACCTCTTAACAAGGGCACAAGCATGAAATCACAATTTCATGTCTTTGGAACATCACTTATGTTCCGTGACATTTCAAAACGTTTTCGGCGCCTTGCTTCTAAGCCATTAAGTATTTTGCACTGAACTATCGTGTAGTCATCAGAAACGTGTATGTCGGATGTTCACATCATCCATAGACGACGCTCGAGGTGCAGCACACCGAGTGGTGCATTAAGGACATAAGCCTTCTGCGCAGCAATGAGGACAATCCTCGTTTTTACAGACTCAGTCTGCAAAGTTTGCTACTATGAACTTTCAACTAAATTTTCTCTAGGAACATATAAAAACAGTAGAGCTATAGCGCAAGCTACATCGTAATTCGCAAAGACCATTAGACTATGTTGATGAAAATTAGTTCAGTTTAATCATATTACTTAAGAACTCCCACTCAAAAAGTACATCTCTCTAGTCATTTGAGTGGTACATGATCCAAATCCACTATCTCAAGTCCGATCATCACGTGAGTCGAGAATAGTTTCAGTGGTAAGCATCTATATGCTAATCATATCAACTATATGATTCATGCTCGACCTTTCCGTCTCATGTGTTCCGAGGCCATGTCTGCACATGCTAGGCTCGTCAAGCTTAACCCGAGTGTTCCGCGTATGCAAATGTTTTGCACCCGTTGTATGTGAACGTTGAGTCTATCACACCCGATCATCACGTGGTGTCTCGAAACGAAGAACTGTCGCAACGGTGCACAGTTGGGGAGAACACAATTTCGTCTTGAAATTTTAGTGAGAGATCACCTCATAATGCTACCGTTGTTCTTAGCAAAATAAGGTGCATAAAAGGATTAACATCACATGCAATTCATAAGTGACATGATATGACCATCATCATGTGCTTCTTGATCTCCATCACCAAAGCACCGGCACGATCTTCTTGTCACCGGCGCCACACCATGATCTCCATCAACGTGTCGCCATCGGGGTTATCGTGCTACTCATGCTATTACTACTAAAGCTACATCCTAGCGAAATAGTAAACGCATCTGCAAGCACAAACGTTAGTATAAAGACAACCCTATGGATCCTGCCGGTTGCCGTACCATCGACGTGCAAGTCGATATTATCTATTACAACATGATGATCTCATACATCCAATATATCACATCACATCATTGGCCATATCACATCACAAGCATACCCTGCAAAAACAAGTTAGACGTCCTCTAATTTTGTTGTTGCATGTTTTATGTGGTGACCATGGGTATCTAGTAGGATCGCATCTAATTCAACTAAAGTTGGAGAAACTGACACTTGCCTGTCATCTTTGAGCAACGGGGTTACACGTAGCGATGAAACCAGTCTCTCGTAAGCGTACGAGTAATGTCGGTCCAAGCCGCTTCAATCCAACAATACCGCGGAATCAAGAAAAGACTAAGGAGGGCAGCAAAACGCACATCACCGCCCACAAAAACTTTTGTGTTCTACTCGATTAGACATCTAAGCATGAACCTAGCTCATGATGCCACTGCTGGGGAACGTCGCAAGGGAAACAAAAAATTTCCTACGCGCACGAAGACCTATCATGGTGATGTCCATCTACGAGAGGGGATATTCGATCTACGTACCCTTGTAGATCGCACGGCAGAAGCGTTAAGAAACGCGGTTGATGTAGTGGAACGTCCTCACGTCCCTCGATCCGCCCCGCGAACCGTCCCACGAACCGTCCCGCGATCCGTCCCACGATCCGCTCCGATCTAGTGCCGAACGGACGGCACCTCCGCGTTCAGCACACGTACAGCTCGACGATGATCTCGGCCTTCTTGATCCAGCAAGAGAGACGGAGAGGTAGATGAGTTCTCCGGCAGCGTGACGGCGCTCCGGAGGTTGGTGGTGATCTTATCTCAGCAGGGCTCCGCCCAGCTCCGCAGAAACGCGATCTAGAGGTAAAACCGTGGAGATATGTGGTCGGGCTGCCGTGGAAAAGTTGTCTCAAATCAGCCCTAAACCTCCGTATATATAGGGGGAAGAGGGGGAGCCTTACCTTGGGGTCCAAGGACCCCCAAGGAGTTCGGCCGAGCCAAGGGGGGCAACCCTCCCCTTCCAAACCGAGTCCAACTTGGTATGGAAGGAGGAGTCCTTCCCCCTTTTCCCACCTCCTCTTTTTTTTATTTTCTCTTTGATTTTCTTCCTATGGCGCATAGGGCCTTCTTGGGCTGTCCCACCAGCCCACTAAGCTCTGGTGCGCCACCCCCAAGGCCTATGGTCTTCCCCGGGGTGGGTTGCCCCCCCTGGTGAACTCCCGGAACCCATTCGTCATTCCCGGTACATCCCCGGTAACTCTGAAAACCTTTCGGTAATCAAATGAGGTCATCCTATATATCAATCTTCGTTTCCGGACCATTCCGGAAACCCTCGTGACGTCGGTGATCTCATCCTGGACTCTGAGCAACATTCGGTAACCAACCATATAACTCAAATACGCATAAAACAATGTCGAACCTTAAGTGTGCAGATCCTGCGGGTTCGAGAACTATGTAGACATGACCCGAGAGACTCCTCGGTCAATATCCAATAGCGGGACCTGGATGCCCATATTGGATCCTACATATTCTACGAAGATCTCATCGTTTGAACCTCAGTGCCAAGGATTCATATAATCACGTATGTCATTCCCTTTGTCCTTCGGTATGTTACTTGCCCGAGATTCGATCGTCAGTATCCGCATACCTATTTCAATCTCGTTTACCGACAAGTATCTTTACCCGTTCCGTTATACAAGATCCCGCAACTTACGCTAAGTCACATTGCTTGCAAGGCTTGTGTGTGATGTTGTATTACCGAGTGGGCCCCGAGATACCTCTCCGTCACACGGAGTGACAAATCCCAGTCTCGATCCATACTGACTCAACTAACACCTTCGGAGATACCTGTAGAGCATCTTTATAGTCACCCAGTTACGTTGCGACGTTTGATACACACAAAGCATTCCTCCGGTGTCAGTGAGTTATATGATCTCATGGTCATAGGAACAAATACTTGACACGCAGAAAACAGTAGCAACAAAATGACACGATCAACATGCTACGTCTATTAGTTTGGGTCTAGTCCATCACATGATTCTCCTAATGATGTGACCCCGTTATCAAGTATCAACACTTTCCTATGGCCAGGAAACCTTGGCCATCTTTGATCAACGAGCTAGTCAACTAGAGGATTACTAGGGACAGTGTTTTGTCTATTTATCCACACAAGTATTGTGTTTCCTATAAATAAAATTATAGCATGGATAATAAACGATTATCATGAACAAAGAAATATAATAATAACTAATTTATTATTGCCTCTAGGGCATATTTCCAACATAGGGATCATCCTAGTGCTCTCGACACTCGATTCCGAGCACCACAGCAAGATCTGGTGCATCTCCGGCGAAGATCCGCCGCGGATCTGGTCGCCGCCGGTCAGTCTCCGGCGGGGGACGACATGGCCGGCCTAATCCCCATTAATTAGGACTAAGTAGTCACTGACAGTGGGCCCTACCAGTGGGTCAAACCCACTTAGGGGATGGTCAGTGCGGGATTATCTCGTGTGTCGTTGACCAGTGGCCCCCACCTAACAGGTTTGATCTGACCAGGTCGGTTGACCTGCTGACGCAGTGCTGACGTGGTTATGATGCAATAAAGAGATTTTCTGTTTTAAAAGAATTCTAGAAAATGCCCAAAACTTCTAAGAATCATAGAAAATAATCTGTAACTCCAATGAAATAATTTATATATGAAAATGATTAGAAAAATCCAAGGAATCTGATTTTGATATTTTCAAACATGTTTGAAAATGTTAACATCACCAAACAGATTAAATGATGAATAGGATAACCTTATTAAATAATTTAGAGTTGGAATTTGAAACCCATTTGAATCCCACTTCAATATTATGATAATACCATGATCAAGCACGACCAGTAGCCCAACATACCATCATCATGCATGCTAAAACAAGATTACCTGAGCATCAGGTCAAATCAATTAAAAGGGTATTTGAAAATACCTTGTTTGAAGTGATATTTGAATCTTGATTCAAATCAACTTCAACTTAAGAAATGGTAGCTACATTAGCCTACCACCTTTCATTTTCATGCCATGCTCATGCATCATCTTGTTGCATATGATTGTTGTTGATTGATATTGTTTTTACCGGTAGGCCCTGCTCCTCCGGATTCCACCGAATATCCGACTGACGGGTATTGTCCCTCTGCTGAGCAACAAGGCAAGCAACCCTTTTGATCATCCCGATAAATCCAATGTTCTCGCTCCTCCTCTTATTCTTGCATTAAGGCAAATGCTTTCACTGCTTTTACTACATTAGTTGAACCCACTTCCTTTGCATGACCTGTCTTGTCACAGTAAATAGTTGAACCTTGCAACCTAGCATAACTGGTAGATGCTTGAGCCATGATGTGCCTTATCCTGCTATGCATGCTATGCTTAGAGTTGTGTATGGTCTGTCATCTGGGTGATGAACAGAATTGTGAGAATGTGTTCAGTAAGTAAAGGTTGTGTGTTGAACCTCTTTTGGTAAAGGTACCGGTGAAAGGCTATGTAGGAGTACATGGCGGGTTGTTTCATTGGAACCGTCCTTAGGAACTGAGTTCCGTGTATGTAATCCAAGACGAGATACTACCACATGATGGGACCTGAAATATGACCCCACTCGACTTATTAATCACTTAGTACTCGGTCTAGGTGTTGCAAGTAGTTTCTGGTGTTTATAGTCATGCTGGAGGCCGTGCATAGTGCTGACCTTAGAGGTGGGCTATGATGCGGTAGGCAGTGGCACGGTGCACCAAGTGGCACCCGGATGGTGGGCTTGGGAACCCTGCGCACATCCTTTGGGGCCGTGGCGGAAACCTCGGCCGAACATCCGTGCGGGTTACCCTCAGATAGGCGATAGACCTGGACTAAGTATTAGCGTGGTCAACGGTCGTGGCCGACTCCCTCGTTGGGCTTCCGCTTGAAGGTTGCCGAGGTGCATGACGTGCACATTGCGATAAGTGGCGAGAGCGTGTGTGAAGAAGTACACCCCTGCAGGGTTATGATCTATTCGAATAGCCGCGTCCGCGGATATGGACTACTTGGAAACATATGCTGTTCATAGATAACTATAATGGATATTCATAAAATTGTCAAAATAAGCGTGAGTGTCGTGGACGGCATTTCCGTATGGAGACGGAATGATTCCACGATGGAGTATTGTTGTGGTGTTAGTGGACTCGTGTGTGAGAAATCAAAGTTGTCAAAACTATTTAAAAATGCAAGTTGTCTAGCCATGAGTCAAATGCTGGCTTTCCGCATGAAACCCCACAATTCCTTATTGATACATTGCATGAGTAGATAGTTTATCCGAAAGTCTTGCTGAGTACTTTTGTACTCACGTTTTCTTAATAATTGTTGCAAAGGTTGTTAATGACCCTAATGGAGGGTTCTACCTAGACATCGACGATGACGAGTAGCTGGTATCCCAGCTATGATCTGGCCCTAGGATGGGTCTGTAGATAGTCAGGACATGTGCCTTTATCTTTCCATCTGTCTGTACTCAGACAGCTTTACTCTTCCGCTGGTTTGTAAGAATTGTGTGTATGACTTGTGATGATGGGTCGTGAGACCCCTACCTTGTAATATTATGTGTGTGGCTCTTCTGAGCCTTCTGAATAAAGTTTGTATGTTTATTGTTATGTTCAGATGCCATCGATGTATCTATACATATCGGTATGCCATGCGTACGTATGTTGTACTTGATATGTATGGGGTTCGAATACCTAGCTGTAGGCTTTAGTAGCACTCCTTACAGGGAAATGCCCCTTTGTGATTCCAACGAGCCATGGTAGTTCGCTACTGCTCCCGACACATTGGTTGACCGGCATGTGTCCTTCTTAGCTGCTGTGTCTGTTCCTTTGGGGAAATGTCACACGATGTAATGGAGTCCTTGTAGCTTGCTATGACTCGTCTACATTCGCTGATGACCGACACATGCTTTGCTGGGTCATGTATGCCTGTCCCTGTGCGGAACTACCGCTTTGGTTTATGACTAGACGTGTCGATCCGGGTTCTTTGTCATTGGATTGCTAGCGACACAATTGCATATGCGAGTCAAAAGGCGCAAATGGTCCCGGCTAAGTTAAGGCTACAACCGTGGGGATAACCGTGCGTGAGACCGCAAAGAGATGCGTTGTGTTACAGGCTGGATTCCTATGGCTTAGGATCGGGGTCCCGACAGATTTTGAGTGAAACGTTATGAATATAATGGAAGAGCATCACCGAGGGAGTTAGTATGAAGAATGTGAGGAGTGTGATGCCAAGACCCTAGAGGATTGTTAATAAATAAATAAATTTGAGGGACCGGTAACTCTCATTTTAGGTGTGGTAGCACCCCACCTTGCAGGAGTTTGGATTTGTTAGAAGACCCCCAAACCCTAACCTTTTCTTTCCAGCCTCTTCAAATCTCGAGGATGAGATTCATTTTAAGTATGGTAGGTTTGTAACATTCCAATTTTTTGGGATGCTATAATAAATAGTTGACTGATGGTTTGATTGATTGAGTGATTTAATTTTGAAAATTTGAAACTTTTAAAACTTTTAATTGTGAGGGAATAAAATGACTTTCCCTTTTCCTATGAATTCAAATTCACCCATTTAAAATGAGGGAGAGAAGATACCATGACTTATTGAACTACAAAGAATTTGAATGATGGTGGCATTTGAATTTATTTCGGTATTTGGTTCGAATTTATTTTGGCACAAGATTTTCACTCACAAACTTTTCTGATAAATACCTTGCCTAGCAAGTAAGAGAGGAGGTAACATGACACCCCAAAAAGTCAGGAAAAATAGTGCGCAAAGTTTTAAAAGACAAAATTTGGTTTTTATTGGATTAAAAAAATTATAAAGTTTTTATTTTGCGCAAAAGAAAATGTCCACGGTGTGGGAATTTTTTTTGTGATCATTTTGGTATATAAAACTTATATTTTCGGAGTAGGATTTATTCCCTTTTTGTAGTTGTCTTTCCTGTTTTATTTAAAAGGAAATAAATCGTTTTTAATAGGAAAAACTAACATGGGAACATACCGAATCTGGCCCGTATATTCTTTCTACAACCTCCAGATCTTCTCCTTCCTTTCTTCACGTACAAGACCTTCCATGGCCGGAGTAAATCGAATCCCGACCCGATCTCCTTGCTCCTTCCTTCTCCGAGCACCCCGAGCCTCTATTTATACTCCTCTCCTCCCCCTCTCTCCGTTCAGCCCGAGAACCGCACCTCCCCATCGCCGTAGCGCCCCCGCCGCCTCGCCGGAGTTCCGCCGCAGCCCGAGCTCGTCCGAAGCCCCTGCTGCTCCCTCCTGTTGCCCCCAGCCCCTGTCGACGCGACCATTTGCCGCCGGAGCCCGCCTCCGCTGTTCGGACCTCTCCGCCCCCCCTACGACCACCGGAGCCAGCACCCTGACCTCCTCCACCTTCAGCCGGACCATAGGCTCGCCGGAGATCCCCTGCCAGCCACCGTAAGCTCCACTCTTCTCCCTCAACCGTTAGATCTCCTATCAACGGTTTAGATTAGAACCCAAATACCTATTCGGTTTATTTAGAAAACCCCCCAGTTTTTCTATTAGTAATATTTAGCCGAAGGGTTTTGTTTTAGTTTGCGGCCGTTCGTTGGATAGCCCACTCACCGCACACCTTCTAAGCAATAGGAAATTACCACGTAGCCTAATTCTTTTTAATTTTTTCTGTTTTTAATTCTAAAAACAGATTGGATCCTAATCTTAGAATCTCTATAACTATTAGGTTATAAATCCAAATTAGGTGATTCCTTTTGCATTGGATCACAAATGTTATGTATTTTCCGTAGATATCAAATTTGACCTTGTTTGAATATTGTAAATTTGAATTTAAACAGAATTATTTCAAACCTTGTATTGTGAATATCGGGAGTTGAAAAATAGCTTTTGAGTTGATTCTTTTTGCTACTGATCACTCGTGATATTATTTATTAGTGCGTTTAATTTCAGAATTTTTAGGATATTTTAAATTAGGGTTTTAAGAAAAAAAGATTATGTTTAGTTCTTTTAAGATTATTGCCATTTCTTTTGCTATAATTGTTTTTAATTTGTTTTCTTTTATACTTGTGAAAAGTTATATTTTTGTTTTCTGTAGGTTTTCAACAACAACAAAATTTTAGTTTATTTGATAGCATAAATTCAATTCTAGTTCTGTAATAACATGCAAATTGATTTCGTTGCTAGTTTGATTCCCTATTTGAAAATACTTTCAAAATAATATTGTTTTATGAAAAATACTTTCTGTTATCTTAGTTAATTTTATATTTTCCTTTCTGTTATTTTACTACTTTAGTGTTTTATTTGTTGTTAATTTTAATTAGAGCAAAAACTATTTAGTGATTGTTATAGTAGAGGGCTCGACAGTTTTTCTTTGAAGTTTCTTTTGGATTCTAGTTTGATTTGATTTGTTGGATAAATTATATTTGTTGTTGTGATATTGATTGTTAGAATGATTGCTGGTATAACTGCTTATGTGAATACTATGTTTGATTATATAGAATTCATCGGAGAGTGACGAATAGTTCTATCAAGTTATTTCTTGAGAGCGATATCTATCATCATCAACCTTACCAGGCAAATTCACATTGATCATGTTTTACTTATGGTTTTATTGCATTAGTTTCAACCTTCTCCACCCATTGCATGCAAAGTAGGGACTTGGAAATTTTGATTCTTGAGTAGTATCTTGTGATAGGCACCCATAAGCCCCTTGTTACTTTGGCTGGGACATTATTTTGCTATGCTTCTAGTTGACGGGTTTGGTAGAGTGTTTATCACGAGTGTTGTGAGAACTTAATAATAAAGACCTGAGTACTTCAAGAATTTTAAGACCTCATGATGCAATATACCTCTGGGTGAAGGATGGTTTAGATTGGTTCCATGGAGAAACCAGTGGATGACCCGGGATGCATGGGGAAGTGCCATGACATTTGCGTAAAGCTTCACCCAGGCACGAAGAGATGGATGGATAATTCAAGACCCGAGGCTCACCTGCACAGCCAGAAGTCATTATGGGCTCTGGCTTGGTTGGACATTGTGGTGACTCTGGACGGGCGATGCTACGAGATGTAGAAGAATGGTAGGATTGGATGGGCACCGACAGTGGCTCACAGGAACCCTTTGGAACACCATCTTTTGATCATCCGGTTCTCAAACACCCTGAAGTGCGAGGACTCCAACGGAGGCGATTGAATCTTGTGGAGAATGTGTGCAAAACTTTGCAGAGTACTCAAACCTAATCGATTAGCCGTGCCCACGGTCATGGACAAGTTGAGCCAAAAGAACTGAAACTATCAGGTATTCTCAACACCATTAACTTATTGATGTGGGTAATATTGATAATCTGGGTATGAGAAATGGTTGGTGGAACCTTCTCATTAATTACCAACAATGTAGTAAATCTTGCTTTTACCTCTCTCTTGTTGTAGGAAAAATTTGCTTTACGCAAAACTTAAACTACAGCCCCACCTGCCATATATGCATATAGTATAGATGATATTTTCACCCCTCTCTTTTGTGGCTTGCCGGCATATTCAATATGCTGACCTACACGGCTGCAACGTTTTATGTTGCAGATACTTTCTTTGACGAGTAAGAGTACGATTCAGGGTTACGGTCTACACTCAACCTGCCGTTTGTGTTTATTGGGACTCCACTCCCTTTGACTGATTCCGCTGAGATTTTGAATTATATATCAGTTTTACGTTATTTACATGTGATTGCACTTTGATATATACATTGATGTACTATGTGTGCCAGCATACTGATCCAGGGATGGCACAGAACACACATAGGCTTGACTCGTTTTGAGTTGGGTCGCTACACGTGTGTAAATCTGGCTTACACCCGTTTTATGTGAACGTTAGAATCTATCACACCCGATCATCATGTGGTGCTTCGAGACAACGATCCTTTGCAACGGTGCACACTTAGGGGAATACTTATCTCGAAATTTCATGAGGTATCACCTTATCTTTGCTACCGTCGTTCTAAGCAATAAGATGAAAAACATGATAAACATCACATGCAATCATATAGTGACATGATATAGCCATTATCATATTTGCTCCTTTGATCTCCATCTTCGGGGCATCGCATGATCATCATTGTCACCGGCATGACACCATGATCTCCATCATTGTGTCTCCGTGAAGTCGTCTCGCCAACTATTACTTCTACTACTATACCTAACCGTTAGCAATAAAGTAAAGTAACTACATGGCTTTGCATCTCATACAATAAATTAAGACAACTGCTATGGCTCCTGCCGGTTGTCATACTCATCGACATGCAAGTCGTGAATCCTATCACAAGAACATGATCAATCTCATACATCACATATGTAACATCACATCCTTTTGTCCATATCACATCACATAGCATACCCTGCAAAAACAAGTTAGACGTCATCTAATTGTTGTTGCAAGTTTTATGTGGCTGTTTTGGGTTTCTAGAAAGAACGCTTCTTACCTACGTGACAACCACAATGTTGATATGCCAATGCTATTTACCCTTCATAAGGACCCTTTTCATCGAATCCAATTCGACTAAAGTGGGAGAGACAAACACCCGCTAGCTACCTTATGCACCAAGTGCATGTCACGCGGTGGAACCAGTCTCATGTAAGCGTACGTTTAATGTCGGTCCGGGCCGCTTCATCCCACAATACCACCAAAAAAATATAAGACTAGTAAGGGCAAGCAATTGACAAAATCATCGCCCACAACTTTTGTGTTCTACTCATGCATAGAATCTACGCACAGAGCCTGGCTCGGATGCCACTATTGGGGAACCTAGTAATTTCAAAAAAATTCCTACGTCATACAAGGATCTATCTATGGAGAAACCAGCAACGAGCAAAAGGGGTAGAGATACTTCATACCTTTGAAGATCGCTAAGCGGAAGCGTTGCTAGAACACGGTTGATGGAGTTGTACTTGCAGCAATTCAGTTCGTGGTGGATTCCAATATATGCACCGAACAACGGTCCCTCCGCGTTCAACACACGTGCAGCCCGGTGACATCTCCAACGCCTTGATGCAGCAAGGAGGGGGGAGAGGTTGAGGGAGAGCTCTGGCATCATGACCCCGTGGTGACGGTGGAGCTGCGTGGTACTCCGACAGGCTGTCGCCAAGCACTACGAAGGACGAGGACGAGGAGGAGTAGGGCTGCGCCGAGAGAGAGAGAGAGAGATTGTGTTTCAAAACAGCCCGAAACCCTCCACTATATATAGGAGGAGAGGGAGGAGGGTGTCCACCCTTATGGTTTCCACCCTAAGGGGTGCGACAGCCCTAGGTGGGGCGGCGGCCAAGGGTGGAGGCGCCCTAGGGTGGGCCTTGAGGCCCAAGGCAACCCCCTCCACCCCTTGCTGCGCCTTGGGCCTTTAGTGGTGGCGCACCAGCCCACCTAGGGGCTGGTTCCCATCCACTTTTGGCCCATGTAGCAGTTTGGGGCTGGCGGCCCTCCTCGGTGGACCCTCGGAACCCTTCCGGTGGTCCAGGTACATTACCTGTGACACCCGAAACACTTGCGGCGATCAAATCCTCACTTCCTATATATCAATCTTTACCTCCGGACCATTCCGGAACTCCTCGTGACGCCCGGGATCTAGTCCAAGACTCCGAACAACCTTCGATAACCACATACACTATTCCCATATAACCCTAGCATCATCAAACCTTAAGTGTGTAGACCCTACGGGTTAGGGAAGCATGCACACATGATTGAGACACCTCTCGTATCAATAACCAACAGCGGGGCCTGGATATCTATGTTCTCCCCCACATGTTCCATGGTGATCTCATCAGATGAACTACGATGTCGGGGATTCAACCAAACCCGTATACAATTCCCTTTGTCTACCGGTATGATACTTTCCCGAGATTCGATCGTCGGTATCCCTATACCTTGTTCAATCTCGTTACCGGCAAGTCTCTTTACTCATTCCATGACACATCATCCCTGTGCCTAACTCCTTAGTCACACTGAGCTCAATATGATGATGAATTACCGAGTGGGCCCAGAGATACCTCTCCGTCACACGGAGTGACAAATCCCAGTCTCGATTCGTACCAACCCAACAGACACTTTCGAAGATACCGGTAGTGCACCTTTATAATCACCCAGTTATGTTGTGGCGTTTGATACACCCAAAGCACTCCTACGGTATCCGGGAGTTTCACAATCTCATGGTCTTAGGAAACGATACTTGACATTAGAAAAGTTTAGCAGACGAAGAACACGATCTACTTCTATGCTTAGGATTGGGTCTTGTCCATCACATCATTCCCCAATGATGTGATCCCGTTGTCAATGACATCCACTGTCCATGATCAGGAAACCATGATCATCTATGTATCAATGAGCTAGCCAAGTAGAGGCTCACTAGGGACACATTGTGCTCTATATATTCACACATGTATTACGGTTTCCGGCTAATACAATTATAGCATGAATAATAGACAATTATCATGAACTAGGAAATATAATAATAACCACTTTATTATTGACTCTAGGGCATATTTGTCGGGACCCCGATCCTAAGCCATAGGAATCCAGCCTGTAACACATCGCATCCCTTTGTGGTCTCACGCACGGTTAACTCCACGGCTGCAGCCTTACCTTAGCCGGGACCGTTTGCGTCTTTTGACTCACGTATGCGATAGTGTCGCTAGCAATCCAATGTCAAAGAACCCGGATCGACATGTCTAGTCATAAACCAAAGTGGCAGTTCCGCACAAGGACATGCATACATGACCCAACAAAGCAGGTGTCGGTCATCAACGAACATAGACGAGTCGTAGCAAGCTACAAGGACTCCATTACGTCGCGTGACATTTCCCCAAAGGGGACAGACACAACAGCTAAGAAGGACACATGCCGGTCAACCAATGTGTCCGGAGCAGTAGCAAACTACCAAGGCTCGTTGGATCACAAAGGGGCATTTCCTTGTAAGGAGTACTACTAAAGTTCACGACTAGGTATTCGAACCACATACATATCAAGTAAGAAACACGTACGCGTAGCATTCCTTGACGAAGAGGACGGGACAAGCCCAAGGAGAAGAGCTAGGACGAATGAAACCTTTGCTCAAGGCCTCATCTAATTGCTTCTTAAGTTCGGCTAGCTCTAGGGGTGCCATCTTATAAGGTCTTCTGGCTATTGGTACAGTTCCCGGAACAAGATCTATCACAAACTCTACATCTCTGTCAGGTGGAATTCCTGGCAGTTCCTCTGGAAAAACATCCGGGAAGTCACGGACTACCGGAATGTCTTCAAGTTCCGGAAGAGGGTTGGCATTTAGGGAATAGAGTTGGCATTTGGCAACTCGAGTAGAGACATTTACTATCTCACCCGAGGGATGGGTAAGCTGGACATTTCTAGATTGAGTATCAATCTTGGCATAGTGAGATGACATCCAGTCCATGCCCAAGATGATATTAATATCTGAAGATTTCAATGCTATCAATGAGGCTAGAAAAACTAGCCTGTCTACTAGAATTTCATTATCATAGGTTATCCTAGAGGTTTGCCATTTACTACCAGGGGTTTGGACAACCAATGGGATTGGCATATCACAAAATGACATGTTATGCAACTGTGCATAACTTTCTGAAATGAAGGAATGAGAAGACCCAGTGTCAAAGAGAACGGACGCTGGGTGATGATTAACAAGAAGCGTACCCAGCATGACGTCGGGATCCTCTACAGCTTCTTCTGCTGACACATAGTTCACACGGCCACGTGTAGGAGTTGACATCACGTAATAAGCTTTGCCCGACTTGGCCTGCCCGACGGACTTTCCGGGTTGCTTGGCACCCACATTCTGAGGACACTCACGGGAATAATGCCCTAGTTCTCCACACTTGTAGCATATCACCTGGTTGGCACGTGGTGCAGCATTGCTAGCTGGACCACCATAAGCTTTTGCTGGAGGGTTGGCCTGATTCGTCTGAGGCGCCACGTAGGATGGCCTCGGAGTGTATCTTGGCGGTAGAGAACTGTTTGGAACCCACAGCCTGCATTTTGGAAACGCGGAACCAGAAGACGAGCCGAAGTCACGGGAGTGCTTCCTTGTGGCTTCGAAGTCAGAATGACCAGTCTCCGCACTGATCGCTTTGTTGACTAGGGCTTGAAAACTTGCACACTCATGGAGGCGCAGATCACGACGGAGCTCAGGGCTCAGACCCTTACGGAATCTTGCTTGTTTCTTGGCGTCAGTAGACACCTCCTCTGTTGCATAGCGGGCGAGGTTACCGAACTCGCGGCTATAGGCATCCACAGACAACTTGCCCTGAGTGAAGGCACATAACTCCTCTCTCTTTCTGTCCATCAGGCCCTCTGGAATATGGTGCAGACCAAAAGCTGCACTGAAGTCTGCCATGTGGTCACTGGTTCAGCGGGACGCATAGCTTCAAAATTCTCCCACCACAGATTGGCGGGTCCCTCCAGGAAATACGCCGCAAAGGTCACCTTGTCGGCCTCAGACACATTTGCAGAGCGAATCTTGCGTGAGATGCTGCACAACCAGTCATCAGCGTCGAGGGGTCGACGGAATGATGAAACTTTGGAGGATTCAGCTTCAGAAAGTCATTGAGGGACACTACAGCATTCCTAGGCTGTCGAGCCGTATTCTGCTCAATACGCTCTAGCAGCCGTATTCCTAGGCATACATGACCCGACAAAGCAGGTGTCGGTCATTAACGAACGTAGACGAGTCGTAGCAAGCTACAAGGACTCCATTACGTCGCGTGACATTTCCCCAAAGGGGACACACACAGTAGCTAAGAAGGACACATGCCGATCAACCAATGTGTCCGGAGCAGTAGCGAACTACCAAGGCTCGTTGGATCACAAAGGGGCATTTCCTTGTAAGGAGTACTACTAAAGTTCACGACTAGGTATTCGAACCCCATACATATCAAGTAAGACACACGTACGCATGGCATACCGATATGTATAGATACATCGATGGCATCACAACATAACCATAAACATACAAGCTTTTTTTAAGAGGCTCGGAAGAGCCACACACATAATATTACACATTAAGGGTCTCTCGACCCATAATAGCAGTCATACAATTACAAGCCAGCGGAAGAGTTATAAACTGTCTGGGTACAGACAGAGCAACTAGAAGGCACATGGCCTGACTATACTACAGAGCCGACGTAGGGCCAGATCGTAGCTGGGACACCAGCTACTCGTCGTCGTCGATGTCTACGAAGAACCCTCCATTTGGGTCATTAGCAACCTTTGCAACATTTATTAAGCAAACATGAGTACGAAGGTACTCAGCAAGACTTTAGGAGAACTAACTACTCATGCAAGGTATCAAAGGGTATTGTGGGGTTTCATGCGGGAAGCCAGCATTTGACTCGTGGCTAGGCAACTTGCTTTTTGAAATTAGTTTTGACAACTTGATTTCTCGCACACGAGTCCACTAACACCACAACAATACACTATCGTAGAATCATTCCATCTCCATACGGAAATGCCGTCCACGACACTCACGCTTATCTTGACATTTTTATGAGTAGCCATTGAAGTTATCTATGAACAACATATGTCTCCAAGTAGTCCATATCCATGGACGCGGCTATTCGAATAGATCATAACCCTGCAGGGGTGTACTTCGTCACACACGCTCTCGCCACTTATCGCCATGTGCACGTCATGCACCTCGGCAACCTTCAAGCGGAAGCCCAGCGAGGGAGTCGGCCACGACCGTTAACCACACTAGTACCTAGACCAGGTTTATCGCCTATCTGAGAGTAACCCGTACGGAAGTCCGGCCGAGGTTTCCGCCACGGCCTCAAACGATGTGCGCAGGGTTCCCAAGCCCACCATCCGGGTGCCACTTGGTACACCGTGCCACTGCCTACCGCATCACGGTCCACCTCTCAGGTCAGCACCATGCACGGCCTCCAGCATTTCTATAAACACCAGAAACTACTTGCAACTCCTGGACCGAGTACTACGCGATTAATAGGCCGAGCGGGGTCATATTTCAGGGCCCAGCATGTGGTAGTATCTAGTCTTGGATTACATACACGGAACTCAGTTCCTAAGGACGGTTCCAATGAAGCAACCCGCCATGTACTCCTACACAACCTTTCACCGGTACCTTTACCAAATCAAGTTCAACACACGACCTTTGCTCACCGAACACATTCCACATTTCTGTTCATCTCCCAGATGACAGACCATACACAACTCTAAGCATAGCATGCATAGCAGGATAAGGCACATCATAGCTCAAGCAACTACCAGGTATGCTAGGTTGCAAGGTTCGGCTATTTACTGTGACAAGGTTAAGTCATGCAAAGGAAGTGGGTCCAACTATCGTGGCAAAAGCAGTTGAAGCATTTGATCCTAATGCAATAAATAGGTGCAGGAGCAAGAACATAGGAGTTATCGGGATGATCAAAACGGTTGCTTGCCTTGTTGCTCACAGGAGGAACGATATCCGTCAGACGGATATTCGGTGGAATCCGGGGGTGCGGAGCCTACCGAAATGAATGGCAACATTCAATAACAATCATATGCAATCAAAATGATGCATGAGCATGGCATGAGAATGCAAAGTGATAAGTTCTTATAATCAAGATGTTTTAGGTTTAGAGTTGATTTGAATCACATTCGAATAGCAATTCAAACGGGTATTCTCGGATACCGGTTTAATTGATTCGACCTGATGCTCACATCAGCCTAATGTTAACATGCATGAAATGTCATGTTATGGTACTGATTTATATCTAGGGCAGTGTGTGATCATTGCATTTATAATGAAATTTGGATATTTTTGCAAATTCCATTTATAAAGTGATTAAAGAATTGAATTATTCCTTATTTCACAATTTAGGGTCCTGTACCTTTTTCGAACATAGTTGAAAATAGCATAATCATAATCCTTGAATTTTTCTGATACTTTTTCATATATAATTTATTTTCATTGGAGTTACAGATTAATTTCTATGATTTTTGCAATTTTTAGCAATTTCCTGAATTAGTTTTAAACTGGAAATTCCATTTATTGCATCAGGCTGACGTCAGCAGGTCAGCCGACCTGTTCAGGTCAAACCTGACAGGGGGGCCCCACTGGTCAGCCTCTCTTGGACTAATCCCGCGCTGACCAGCCCTAACTGAGGTTTGACTTGGCCTTGGGCCCACTTGTCAGCGAGTGATTAAGTCACTAATCGGCTGGGTTAGCTTGCCACGTCGACCTCCACCGGCGGCGAGGTCGTCCTCGCCGGCGGGGAGCCTCTGGCGACAAGCAGCACGGCGGATGGGCTCGGAAACGGCGCACAGGGGGCCAAATGCTGCGCGGAGAGCACCGGAGGAACGACACGTTTCCCGCAGCTTCATTTCTGCGCCTAGCCGGGGATGATCTGGCCGGAGATGACGCCGGCGACGAGCTTGGCGGTGGCCAAGGCTCGGGCGTCGTCGGGGTCCTTGAATCAGGGGGATCTACGCTCGGTTCTTAGCTGCTACGGCATCTACGCGTTGTCCTGGAGCTGCTGGTGCCCTCGGAAGGACGAGCTGATCATCGGAGGGCTACCGGGGACGAGCGGCAGCGGCGGTCCTCGTCGAGCTCCGGTGAAGCTAGGGCTAGAGGAGGGGATCGACGGGGAAAACTTAGGGGAAACGACCGCATGCTCACAGGGAGTGCAGAGCAGAGCTTAGACGGCTCGGGGAAGGCCTGGGGGCGACGAATCGACGGAAGAGGTCTGGCGGCCGGAGGAGGAATACGACGGCGTTGCGGGCGTTGCAGGGCTCGAGGAGGCTTCGGCTTCTACAGAGACGACCAGGGCGACGAGGCGGAGCTAATGGCGTGCTCTGGGAGGGGATCCTATGGCCAGGGGCACGGGCAGCTCGAGCTCGAGCTCGGCTCTAATGGCGGCAGCAGGGAGAAGGAGGGGATCCGGGAGGAGGGGAAGAACCGAGGCGGGGAATGGATAGGGGAAGCTCTGGGGAGCTTATCCCCGTCGTCGCCAGCGCGAACCGGCGGCCAGGCAGGCACGCAGGTGCGAGGCCGCGCCGGAGGAGGCGGCGGCCACCTCCTGCTGCCTACTGGCGCGAGGGAGGGGACGAGCGGGGAGATGGGCCGGGCCAGGCTAGGGCGACAGGTAAGCTTTTTCCCACTTTCTCTGTTTTTTTGTTTTTCTGTTTTGCTAATTATTGTATTGCTAATTAATTCAGATCCAAAACAAAAAGTAAAGACTATTTTAGACCTCCTGAAATATTTGTTATAATATCCCCACTCATTTCCAAGGTTTTCAACATTTTTGGAAAATTATAGTTTCTGATTTCAATTTTTAAATTTGAAACCAGTGGCTTTTGCATTTATTTAAAATGCTTAAAGTGTCAAGAAAATAGTTTTCTCCAATGCTCATTTACTTTCATGATTTATCAGAAAGTTTGAACATTTCTTGAGGCCATTTTGGGTTCATTGATTTCGAACTAGTTTGAGATTTCCTTTAATTGAAATGGTGGCTAGGGTTTTGAGTTTTTCCTTTGCCACTTTGTTGTTTTTGTTGAAACTTCTTAGATGCAAATGCAAAGAAGACATGAGCACAATGCTATCTTGCTTAAGGGTTAGGGATGTGACAATATTTCCAACATCCAGACCATATGATTTTGTAGGGACAACTTTCTAAGACCATGCTATTTCGAAGGAAGCAATTACCTTATTAGTATGCTTGAAGTATTATTGTTTTTATGTCAATATAGACTTTTGTTTTGTGTCTTATGGATCTGAATATTCATGCCACAATAGAGAATATTACATGGATAAATATGTTAGGTAGCATACCACATCAAAAAAATCTGTATTTATCATTTACGTACTCGAGGACGAGCAGGAATTAATCTTGGGGATGCTCGATACGTTGGATAGAATTGTTGATTGTTCAATGCTATTATATTATCTGTTTTGGATGTTTTATATGTATTTATATGCTGTTTTGTATTATTTTGTCGACTAACCTATTAATCCAAAGCCTAGTGCCAGTTTTGTTTTTCCACTTTTTGAGTATTGCAGATAAGGAATATTGAACGGAGTCCAAAGGGAATAAAATCACTGGAAATATTTTTCTTGGACCATAAGACACGCAACAGGGTTGGAGTAGGGGCAAGGAAGTTGCCGGGAGGCCACAAGCCTGCAGGGCGTGCCTTGGCTTGTGCCCCCCTATAGGTCTCCTAACACTAATACTTGGCCTATAAATTCCCAAATATTCCCGTTTCGCCAAAAAAAGAAACAAAAATACTTTTACGCCGCCGGGAGCCTGTGTTCCCGAGAGATCCAATCTGGGAGCCTTTTCCGGTAATATGTCGGAGAGGGAATTGATCACGGAGGGCATCTACATCAACTCCATTGCCCCTCCGATGATGTGTGAGTAGTTCACAACAGACCTATGGGTCCATAGCTAGTAGCTAGATGGCTTCTTGTCTCTCTTTGATCTTCGATACCATGTTCTTCATGATCTTCATGGAGATCTATCCGATGTAATACTCTTTTGTGGTGTGTGTGTCGAGATCCAATGAATTGTGAGTTTATGTTCAGATTATCCATGAATATTATTTGAGTCCCTTCTGAATTCTTAAATGCATGATTTCATATTTTTGCAAGTGTCTTCGAATTATTTGTTTGGTTTGGCCAACTAGATTGGCAATTCTTGCAATGGGAGAAGTGCTTAGTTTTGGGTTCAATCTTGCGGTGTCCTCACCTAGTGACATAGTAAGGGTAGCAAGGCACGTATTGTATTGTTGCCATCAAGGATAAAAAGATGGGAGTTTCATCATATTGCTTGAGTTTATCCCTCTACATGATGTCATCTTACTTAATGCGTTACTCTGTTCTTCATGAACTTAATACTCTAGATGCAGGCATGAGTAGATGCATAATCGTTTCAGTCTACTTGACACAGACGTGATGCCTATATGCTTAATCATTTCCTTGGATATCTTCATAATTATTCGCTTTTATATCAATTGCTCGACAGTAATTTGTTCATCGACCGTATTATTTTCCATTATGAGAGAAGCCTATAGTGAAACCTATGGCCCCCGGTCTATTTCCATATTATATTGTCAGATCTATAAACCAAAATACCAAAAATAATTTGCTGCAATTTATTTAATTTTGTTTTACTTTCATATCTATCATTATTTTATACCTATCTCTATGATATCTCATCCTTGCAAATAACTCTGAAGTCATTGACAACCCCTTTATAGCATTAGGTGCAAGTGTTTGATTATATGTGTTGGTACTTCTATTGGAGCCTTGCTTGTTCCTCCTTATGGATTGATACGTTCGTTCTCAACAAACTGAGGGAAATACTTATCTATTTCGCTGCATCACCCTTTCCTCTTCAAGAGAAAACCAACGCAAGCTCATGAGGTAGCATCACACCTCTCGCCAGTCCCTCCAGCTAGAGAAGGTTATGTGCTTGTGCTACCCTGGCCCGGTGGGCATGCATGACCTTGTGTGCCCGTAGTTGTACGGTACTGATGTCCTTGTTTGGGACGAGTTTGTTTGGCCACGACGGTGGCAACCACAAATGTGGTGGATGTCGCGAGTTGACATCGGGGGCACCCGTGGCATAGCTCAAAGGGGAATTTGTTCGAGTGGCAGGGGAGTGTCATGCAATACATTGGTTTGTCGGAATGTCATTGGTCCACCCGAATGGGAGCACGAGGCCATGAGTTCCCTGGTGTGGGTACAGTGTACTAACCTCTACATAGTGTATAATCTATCGATAGCCGCATCCTTTGATATGGACACAGTTCCTAGTAGGACACACTATGGGTCAGACTAATAAATAGCCTCCACACTTAATAACTCTGAGATGGCACATGATGATCGTATGAGGATCACAATGGTAAGATGTTGATGGTGGTTACAAGGTAACTCCAAGATGGTAAGTTGGTCTAAGGAACTCGATCAAGTCCACATGCACATCATTTATAATAGTATCATGTTCACACTCATGCATTAGCCGATTAAATGCCTTGTTATTCTTTTCTCGTGTTTGCTTTGTTTGTTGTGAGCTTGTGAGTACATTCAAAGTACACACCTGGCTTATGAAGCCAGATGCAGGAAAAGCCGCACAAGGCATTGATGTCGATCGGTATGTCACAATCTAGGCCATGTCCTAGTAGTGTCCCAGTGGAGTGGAGTTCCACTACTTCATTGTTCACTGCTATGTAGTAGTTTTCTTTATCATCGAGGCCCCTCAGTTGTCTACTAAATAATGTACATAAGTGCAGGCGCATCGTGTGTGCCGCTTGGCCTTGTTTGTCATGTAATATTTGAACCATTATATCTGCAAGAGATCAATGAAGCGGATGTTTTGTGTATCAAGTTATTGTGTGTTTGCAATGCAAGGTAAACCGGTTGCTCTGAGCTGGGGTGCCACAACACTTGGTACCAGATCCACACTAACTGTAGGACACACTAGATAGCCAACACGTTAGAAAGCGGTGGTTAATCCTTATGGTGATGCTTCCGCATTTGGTTGTGCATTGCATGCATATCATTTGTTTCATGGCTGGCCAACTAACATGTTGACTGTGGATGGCACCTGTTCCATACCCGTACTAGCCGGAGCTGGCACATGTTACTTTTCCGCTTCTGCTTCACAATGTGTGGTGCCGACTCTACCCCAACGGTGATGCCCTGTGTTCTAGGTGTAAAAATTGCAACTTGCGCATGATATGTACTAGTATCACACCGAGTTTGTTATGCACAAAAACACATTGGCGGGAACCTATACCTGCTCCTCCAAAGGCTAAACGGCTTCTACACCTGACTAGACGGTCCAGTTTGTTGCATTCGAGGCACCCACTTACTTGCGCTATAACAAGATTCTGATACAGACTCACCCAAATTTATTCTTCTATCCCTCCTTGTTTGATAGAGGACGAGTCCGCTTTCCTATCATTCATCTTGTAACATCCCAATTTTCCTAATTGGGAATGTTTTACATTGTAGCTAAGCATCTATGCATATTGATTGAAATAAAGTTGCATTTGATTTCTTTCGACTTTTGCTTTTGCATTTCTATTTTTCTTCACACGAGAAATGCCGGGAAATGATCTCTTGCACGCAAGAGAGAGCGGAGGAAAATGACCCTCCAAAAATGTGAGGCATCTCTGAAACAATTGGAGTCAAGAAAGCCAAGGTTTTATCGCGAAAATATTTGCAAAAAGAAAATAAAGCATTTAGGGGATTTTCTGAAAAAAAACATTTTTTAAAAAGTTTTTATTTTTGCCTTGGAAAAATGTTAATCGCGTAGAGTATATTTTTCTGAAATTTTTGGTATATAATACCCTATATTAATTATTTTTGTTCGTTGCCTTTTTATTTATTTAGTTTCTGTTTCGAAAAAGACTAAAAATAGGAAACGTTTTTTTAAAAGGAAACCGCCGCGGGCGGCATTTAAGGGATTGGGCCAGATCCCCTAAGGCCCGGGACCAAGATCCTTCCGGATCGGGTGGCCGCCCCACCCCGCCTCTCTCCCTCTCCCTGCCAGGTGGCCCCCCCTGGCCGACCGAGCCCCCTGCCGGCCACCCCCTTCCTCCATCCCCTCCCTCTCTTTCCTAACCCGAGCGGGAGCCCCTTCCTTCCATGGCAGCCCCGATCCCCACCCGGGATCTCCCTGCTCCTTTCCTCCCGAGGTCCCCTCTCCGCCTATAAATACCCCCCACCCTCGCCGCACCCCGTTCGCCACCTCGCCACGCCGTCCCGCCGCCCCCAAGCTGCCCCTTGATCCCCTCGTCGGAGCACCCGAGCTCGGCCTACTCCGGCCGCTCCACTGCACCGCCTCCGGCCACCCCGACCTCTTCCCGAAGCCACCAACGCGCTCGCCGTCCTCGCCCGCAGCGACTGGAACCTTCGCCGCCGCCGGAGACCCTCTGGAGCACCTCCCCGTCCACGCCCGAGCCGCCGCCGTCGTCAAGCTCTCGCCGGAGTTCATCTCCCCACGGTGAGTTTTCCCACCCCTCCTCCACCGTTAGATCAAAAACGCACGCGCTAGATTAGAAGTAGGTACCTCTTCGGTTTTAGTTAAAAAACCCGAACGGTTTTCTGCCCCACTTAGTTTTAGCCATAGATTTTCTTAAGTTTCGGCCGTTTGCTAATTTGTCTCGCACCACACACCCCAGCAGCAAATCAGTGAGCGCCACGTGTCTGTTAGTATTTGATTTTCTTTTTCTGTTTAGTTCCAAAAAGAGAAAAGTTTCAATTTTGTTTTGAGCATAGCTTTTGATCCCGAAGTCCAATGAGGTTGATTCTTTTTCCAGTAGATCCCAAATTTTCTGTAATTTTTAAAAACATATAATTTGTCTATGTTTGAAATTTTCAAATTTGAATTAGATCAGATTTAGTTTAAACCTTGTTTTGCTTATTACATGAGTTTAAAAATATGATTTTGAGTTGATTCTTTTTGCTACTGCTTGCTAGTGATTATATCTTACTGTGGTAGAAGTTTCAAATTTTTTTAATAATTTTACTTGGGTTTTTAACAGAAACAAGTTTCTGCCTTAGTGACGTGTATTGAATTCCTTCACTTAGGCCATAGCAACGTTTTACTTGTCATGTTATTTTTACTTGTTGTTTGATTGTAGTGCTTATGGTGTGTATTTTTTTGTATCGGTAGATCACCCTGAGTGCGAAGCTTGTTACTTAGAAGCGCTCGGTCAAGACAACTATCATCAAGGCAAGTCATTTTGATCATACTATCTCCTATGTTTTTAGATGCATGGTAGTTTCACCTTTCTTTGCCCCATTGCATGCTGCTTAGGTACTTGGAAATTTTAGTATAGGTTGTAGTATCAGGTGGTAGGCACCCAAAAACCCCGATACTTGGCCCCGGGACGACAATTTCATATTTGCTATGCTTGAGTAGACGGGATTTCGGTTGAGTGCATAACACGAGTGATGCGAGGTTGATTAAATAATCAAGACCGGTTAAGACAAGAATTTCAAGACCTCGGACGCAATGCAACTCTGGGTGAAGGACGGTTGATCGGCTCCCTGGAGAAACTAGTGGATGACCCGGGATGCTGGAGACGGCCATGACATCCTGCGGAAAGCTTCACCCAGGCTCGAAGGGACGGACGGAGACTTCAAGACCCAAGGCTTACCTGCACAGCCACAAGTCATTATGGGCTCTGGCTTGGTTGGACAACGTGGCGACTCTGGACAGGCGGTGCTAGCAGATGTAGAAGAACGGTAGGAATGGATGGGCACCGACAGGGATTCAGAGGGAACCGTTGAAAGACCATGTTTTGATCATCCGGTCTTCAAACACCCTGAAGTGCGAGGACATACACGGAGGCGATCAAATCTTGTGGGGAACGTGTGCAAAACTCTGCAGAGTGCCCAACCTAATCGATTAGCCGTGTCCACTGTCATGGACAACTTGAGCCGAAGGCATTGAAATTCCCCTGAACTCTCGGCACAACTTAATAATGATGTGGGTGTTAACAATAACTCGGGTACGAGAATTGGTTGGCGGAACCATCTCGTTATCAACAAACAATGTAGTAACATTTTGCTTTCAGCCCCTCTTGTTGTAGGATAAAATTAGCTTTATGTAAAACTCATAGCCCCACCGACCAAATATGCATGTAGAGATAGTTGATTATTATTTTACCCCTCTCTTTGATGACTTGTCGGCATATTCCATATGCTAACCTACACGGCTGCAACGTATCATGTTGCAGAGTACTTTTCCGACCAGGAGTGAGGCTACGATCTACGCTCAGCGACATGCCCTGGAGTCGGATGGACTCGTCTACCTGATGCTTCCGCTAGTCTTCGTTAGATATCTCATGAGATGGCCTTCAGCCACTTTATTGTAATCCTTTATTGTAATAAAGTACTCATTATGAGATTTTGATTAATAAAGCTGTGTGATTGAACTCTTGAATATATACATTAATGTACTGAGTGTGTACCAGCATGATCTTGGGATGGTACGGAAACACCAGAGGCTTGACTCGTCTTGAGTCAGGTCGGTACTGAAATGGTATCAGAGCACACGCTGACTGTAGGACGTAACCTCTAGGAATGGAAAAGCCTTAGGAAGAAAACTATTTTTCTTATGTCTATAAATCCTCTATTTCCTCTTCTGATCATTCTGACTTCTCTCCGATTTTCCAATGTTTTAGATGGCCACCTTCATCCCTATTAAGTTCACGGAGTTTTGCCAGCCCGACGCCACTATGCCTTTCGGCAAGGAGCTGGTATAGATCACGAAGGACTTGAGGATTGCTCTGCCGACTATCACAGGGAAGCCGACTTCGTCTTACCCGGAGGATTCACGCTACAGGATCGAGGTGCACGTTCCCGGAAGGACATTCGAGCCACGCACTGAGCCGGTGGATTTCAAGTTCATCGCACCCAACTGGATTCTCGGAAGGGACATGGCGGTCCATTGTGCACTCGGACGTATCAAGGAAGTATACAAAGGCTGCCCTATTTCACCAGACCTATTCACGGTATCCCGGAGAAGCGAAGACGGAGAAATCATCTCAAGCAAGACCAAGGACGCTCTCCTGTCTTCTGTCTAGACCTTGGAGAAGCACAGCGGGACTCTGGAGCATCGTGTGATCAAGGACGCCAGGAAGATCAAGCAACTGTCGTTCTGCGAACTCGAACTCGAAAAAGCAGCCCGGGAAGCCCACTATGAGCACGAACTGGAGGTGAAGGACATTCTGGAGAGGATCGAGAAGCTGAAGACTCGAGTTCCATACCTGGAGGAGGAACTGGACATGGGCGAGAACCTTCATCCCGAAGGTGACGTAGCCCCCTTGATCAGCAATGACAAGGACTATGAAGAAAGCTCCACCGAAGGACCCATCACCATGCTTTTCTGAGGATGACACTTAGACTAGACCACCAAATTTATTTTATCGTTAAACGCTTAGGCCGATGTTTAGATTATCGAATTTTGTATCCCCGTGTGAACCTTTGTGATGGTATTGAATAAAATGTGTGGTGTGATACTTGTTTGTTGCATTTCATATGGGTAGTGTAATTACTCTTAGACCATTGTTCTATGCTAATCTCACCCCTCTACAAACATCAGATGCCTCCGAGACGTGCCCCTACCTCCAACTTTCTGCCGGAACTCACCCAGTTGATTCAGCAACAGAACACCCTGATGCAGCTGATCATCCAGAACCAAAACAATAACGACAACCATCATCCACCCCAGGCCGACAATCTCACCCGTTTCCTGAGGTTGAACCCTCCGACTTTCTCCAGCAGCATTGAGCCCATTGTGGCAGATGATTGGCTCCGCAAGATGGAGCGTGAACTTATCACTGCTGGTTGTACTGAAGCTGAGAAGGTGCGCTTTGCCGCGCATCAACTTGAAGGCCCTGCAGCTGCATGGTGGGAGAACTACACCACCACGTACCCCATTGCTGGAGTCACTTGGGAGCAGTTCAAGCAAGCCTTCCGCACCGCACATGTCTCAGCTGGGGCAATGAGTCTGAAGAAGCGTGAGTTTCGCAACTTACGCCAGGGAAATCGCTCTGTGGCTCAGTATGTCGATGAATTCAGCATGCTCGCCCGTTACGCACCTGGAGATGTGGCCGATGATGTGGCCAAGCAGGAAAAGTTCTTGGAGGGACTCAATGATGAGCTGAGCATTCAGCTGACTGTAGCCACCTTTAACAACTACCAGGAGCTGGTTGATAAGGCCCTCATCTTGGAGGGGAAACACCAGCAGATCGAGAACCGCAAGCGGAAGTATGGGAATGGAAAGTTCAACTCCAGCACTCAGCAGAAGCCTCGCTACACCCCCTATTCAGGAAATACCGGGACTGGATCCGGTAAGTTTGGAGGACACGTCCAGCATAACCACCCAGTGCACAACCATGGAGGAAATGGGAACCACCGCAACAACAGCAACTTCAAGAATGGCGGTCTGGCACTCAGCAGCATTCAGCTCCAGCTCAGAAGGATCTGAATCACATCACCTGCTTCAAGTGTCAGAAGACGGGACACTATGCCACTGAATGTCCCCAGAACAAGTAGGGAAATGGAAACGGCAACGGCAACTCTGCACCAAAGAAGCCCAATCCTTTTCCTTGAGCTGAAGTGAATCACATTGATGTTGAAGAGGTCTATGATCACCCCGATACTCTGGTTGGTAAGTTTTTGCTAAATTCACGTCCAGTATTGGTACTTTTTGATTCTAGTGCAACGCATTTATTCATATCAATGGTAGTTGTGGAAAAATATAGTTTGGCAACTAGCACCCTCAGCCAGCCTATTAAGGTCAGTTCCCCAGGAGGCATGATGACAGCCGGGATAGGATGCCATGCTTTGAGTCTCAACATCGGGAACCATAATTTTCCCACCGACCTCATCGTATTAGAGTCCCAGGGTTGGATGTAATCCTAGGCATGGAGTGGTTGGCCAAGTATGAAGGGAATATTGATTGTGCCCTTAAGTCTATTTTGCTCACCACCCCCGAGAAAAAGCGGATTAAGTACGTGTCTCAATGCCCGACACGGAGTAAACGAGTAAACTCTCTCACGGGAGTAGTCCAAGAGGAAGTACCGATTGTACAGGAGTACCCAGATGTATTTCCGAAGGAATTGCCGAGCATGCCACCTGATAGAGAGATTGAGTTCTTGATTGAGCTATTACCCGGAACAGCCCCGATATCCAAGAGACCCTATCGGATGCCCGCAAATGACTTGGTAGAAATCAAGAAGCAAATTAAGGAGTTGTTGGACAAAGGGTATATTCACCCAAGTTCTTCACCTTGGGGAGCCCCAGTGCTCTTGGTTGAAAAGAAGGATAAGTCCTTGAGAATGGTTATCGATTATCGTGCATTGAACGAGGTGACCATCAAGAACAAGTACCCCTTGCCGATGATCAATGATCTGTTTGATCAGTTAGTTGGAGGCCGAATATTCTCCAAGATCGATCTTCAATCCGGGTATCATCAGTTGAAGATTCGTGAACAGGATATACCCAAGACAGCCTTCACCACTCGGTACAGCTTGTATGAATACACGGTCATGTCATTTGGACTGACTAATGCTCCGGCATATTTTATGAGTCTGATGAACAAGGTATTTATGGAATACTTGGAAAAGTTTGTCGTGGTGTTCATCGATGAAATACTGATATTCTCCAAGAACGAAGAGGAACACAAGGAACATCTGCGTCTAGTTCTGGAGAAACTTCGAGAGCATAAGCTATATGCAAAGTTTAGCAAATGTGAGTTTTGGTTGAAGGAAGTCGGATTCCTCGGACACGTCATCTTAGGAGAAGGAATAGCAGTGGACCCTGCCAAGGTCGCAGCAGTCACCGAATGGGTAGCACCCACGTCAGTCAAGGAGATCCGTAGTTTCCTCGGACTTGCCGGATATTACCGGAGGTTCATTGAGAATTTCTCAAAGATCGCCAAGCCCATGACAGAGTTGTTGAAGAAGGAGTCCAAGTATGTTTGGACTGACGAATGTGAAACCAGTTTTCAAGAGTTGAAGAAACGTCTGGTTACAGCCCGAGTGCTGATATTGCCAAACATTCGGAAGGATTTCCAGGTTTATTGTGACGCTTCTCGTCAAGGACTCGGAGGAGTGCTCATGCAAGAAGGTAAAGTTGTAGCCTATGCATCCAGATAGCTCAGACCCCATGAGTTGAATTATGCCACACATGACTTGGAACTAGCAGCCGTAGTGCACGCTCTTAAGACCTGGAGACACTTCCGGATCGGAAATAGTTGTGATGTTTACACTGATCACAAGAGCCTGAAATATATCTTCACGCAGAAGGAGTTGAACCTCATACAGAGGCGATGGCTTGAGTTGATCAAGGACTATGACATGAGATTGCATTATCACGCAGGCAAGGCAAATGTTGTAGCCGATGCATTGAGCCGCAAGAGTTATGTGAACACCCTTATAGCAGGAGGATTACCCCAGGAGTTAGCCGATGACCTCCGAGAGCTCAAATTGGAAATAGTTCCAAGAGGATTTGTTGCCACACTAGAAATTCAGTCCACTTTGACAGAAAAGATCCGCGAGGCACATAAATCAGACAAGGAGATAGCTGAGATTAAGCAGAAAATGAAAGACGGGAAGGCTAAAGGTTTTCGTGAGGATGAACACGGAACTTTATGGTTTGAGGATCGCATTTATGTGCGCAATGATCCCGAACTCAGGAAGTTGATACTTCAGGAGGCCCATGATTCCCCGTACTCGATACACCCCGGCAACACCAAGATGTATCTGGATCTGCAAGAAAATTTCTGGTGGACAGGAATGAAGAAAGACATTGCCGAGTTCGTATCAATATGCGATGTTTGTCAGCGAGTAAAAGCCGAGCATCAGAAGCCAGCAGGTTTGCTCCAACCTCTGCCGATACCCGAGTGGAAATGGGAAAAGCTTGGTATGGACTTCATCACAGGATTACCCAGGACCCGTTCTAGCTATGATTCTATTTGGGTTGTGGTCGATCGTTTGACCAAGGTAGCTCACTTCATCCCAGTGAAGACTACTTACACGAGTGCCAAGCTGGCCAAGATATATATGACCAGGATCGTATGTCTGCACGGAGTACCGAAGAGCATTGTGTCAGATAGAGGAACTCAGTTCACATCAAAATTTTGGCACCAACTGCATGAAACCTTGGGAACGAGATTGGACTTCAGTACAGCTTTTCACCCACAGACAGATGGACAGACCGAGAGAGTCAATCAGATTCTGGAGGACATGTTGAGAGCTTGCGCACTAGACTATGGGTCTAGTTGGGTTGAAAATTTGCCTTATGCCGAGTTCTCATACAACAACAGCTACCAGACCATTCTGAAGATGGCCCCTTTCGAAGCTCTATACAGAAGGAGGTGCAGAACACCATTGATGTGGGATGGAGTTGGAGACCGACAACTCTTTGGTCCCGACCTTATCCGAGATTCTGAAGAGAAGGTCAAGCTAATTCGTGACCGACTCAAGATAGCTCAGTCCAGGCAGAAAAGTTATGCCGACAGCAAACGCAAGGAAGTAACATATGAAGTGGGAGACCGAGCATATCTTCGGGTGTCTCCACTTCGAGGAATCAAGAGATTCGGTGTGAAAGGAAAGTTAGCACCCCGATTCATTCGCCCCTACAAAATTCTTGATCGTAGAGGCGAAGTTGCATATAAACTGGAACTGCCGGAAGGATTGTCCGGAGTTCATGATGTCTTCCATGTTTCCCAGTTGAAGAAATGCCACGCTGAGATGGCCGATGTTCCGTTGAGAGATATAGTGCCCCTAGAGGCCATACAGCTTGACAGTGATCTGACGTATGAGGAGAAACCCGTCAGGATTCTCAAGACTGCCAACAGAGTTACCCGCAGCAAGATCATCAAGTTCTGCAAGGTGTTGTGGAGCCACCACACCGAGGAAGAAGCCACTTGGGAACGAGAAGAGGATCTTCGTCGAGACCACCCGCACCTATTTTCTAGCCAACCCGAATCTTGAGGGCGAGATTCATCTTAAGGTAGGTAGGTTTGTAACATCCCAATTTTCCTAATTGGGAATGTTTTACATTGTAGCTAAGCATCTATGCATATTGATTGAAATAAAGTTGCATTTGATTTCTTTCGACTTTTGCTTTTGCATTTCTATTTTTCTTCACACGAGAAATGCCGGGAAACGATCTCTTGCACGCAAGAGAGAGCGGAGGAAAATGACCCTCCAAAAATGTGAGGCATCTCTGAAATAATTGGAGTCAAGAAAGCCAAGGTTTTATCACGAAAATATTTGCAAAAAGAAAATAAAGCATTTAGGGGATTTTCTGAAAAAAAACATTTTTTAAAAAGTTTTTATTTTTGCCTTGGAAAAATGTTAATCGCGTAGAGGATATTTTTCTAAAATTTTTGGTATATAATACCCTATATTAATTATTTTTGTTCGTTGCCTTTTTATTTATTTAGTTTCTGTTTCGGAAAAAGACTAAAAATAGGAAACATTTTTTTTAAAGGAAACCGCCACGGGCGGCATTTAAGGGATTGGGCCAGATCCCCTAAGGCCCGGGACCGAGATCCTTTCGGATCGGGTGGCCGCCCCACCCCGCCTCTCTCCCTCTCCCTGCCAGGTGGGCCCCCTGGCCGACCGAGCCCCCTGCCGGCCACCCCCTTCCTCCATCCCCTCCCTCTCTTTCCTAACCCGAGCGGGAGCCCCTTCCTTCCATGGCAGCCCCGATCCCCACCCGGGATCTCCCTACTCCTTCCCTCCTGAGGTCCCCTCTCCGCCTATAAATACCCCCCACCCTCGCCGCACACCATTCCCCATCTCACCATGTCGTCCCGCCGCTCCCAAGCCGCCCCTTGCTGCCCTCGCCGGAGCACCGGGCTCGGCCTACTCCAGCCGCTCCACTGCACCGCCTCCGGCCACCCCGACCTCTCCCCGACGCCACCAACGCGCTCGCCGTCCTTGCCCGCAACGACTGGAACCTTCGCCACCGCCGGAGACCCTCTGGAGCACCTCCCCCGTCCACGCCCGAGCCGCCGCCGCTGTCAAGCTCTCGCCGGAGTTCATCTCCCCACGGTGAGTTTTCCCACCCCTCCTCCACCGTTAGATAAAAAACGCACGCGCTAGATTAGAAGTAGGTACCCCTTCGGTTTTAGTTAAAAAACCCGAACGGTTTTCTCCCCAACTTAGTTTTAGCCATAGAGTTTCTTAAGTTTCGGCCGTTTGCTAGTTCGTCTCGCAACACACAGCCCCGCAGCAAATCAATGAGCGCCACGTGTCTGTTAGTATTGATTTTCTTTTTCTGTTTAGTTCCAAAAACAGAAAAGTTTCAATTTTGTTTTGAGCATAGCTTTTGATCCCGAAGTCCAATGAGGTTGATTCTTTTTCCAGTAGATCCCAAATTTTCTGTTGTTTTTAAAAACATATAATTTGTCTATGTTTGAAATTTTCAAATTTGAATTAGATCAGATTTAGTTTAAACCTTGTTTTGCTTATTACAGGAATTTAAAAAAATAATTTTGAGTTGATTCTTTTTGCTACTGCTTCCTAGTGATTATATCTTACTGTGGTAGAAGTTTCAATTTTTTTTTAATATTTTTACTTGGGTTTTTAACAGAAACAAGTTTCTGCCTTAGTGACGTGTATTGAATTCCTTCACTTAGGCCATAGCAACTTTTTACTTGTCATGTTATTTTTACTTGTTGTTTGATTGTAGTGCTTATGGTGTGTATTTGCTTGTATCGGTAGATCTCCCTGAGTGCGAAGCTTGTTACTTAGAAGCGCTCGATCAAGAAAACTATCATCAAGGCAAGTCATTTTGATCATACTATCTCCTATGTTTTTTGATGCATGGTAGTTTCACCTTTCTTTGCCCCATTGCATGCTGCTTAGGTACTTGGAAATTTTAGTATAGGTTGTAGTATCATGTGGTAGGCACCCAAAAACCCCGATACTTGGCCCCGGGACGACAATTTCATATTTGCTATGCTTGAGTAGACGGGATTTCGGTTGAGTGCATAACACGAGTGATGCGAGGTTGATTAAATAATCAAGACCGGTTAAGACAAGAATTTCAAGACCTCGGACGCAATGCAACTCTGGGTGAAGGACGGTTGATCGGCTCCCTGGAGAAACTAGTGGATGACCCGGGATGCTGGAGACGGCCATGACATCCTGCGGAAAGCTTCACCCAGGCTCGAAGGGACGGACGGAGACTTCAAGACCCAAGGCTTACCTGCACAGCCACAAGTCATTATGGGCTCTGGCTTGGTTGGACAACGTGGCGACTCTGGACAGGCGGTGCTAGCAGATGTAGAAGAACGGTAGGAATGGATGGGCACCGACAGGGATTCAGAGGGAACCGTTGAAAGACCATGTTTTGATCATCCGGTCTTCAAACACCCTGAAGTGCGAGGACATACACGGAGGCGATCAAATCTTGTGGGGAACGTGTGCAAAACTCTGCAGAGTGCCCAACCTAATCGATTAGCCGTGTCCACTGTCATGGACAACTTGAGCCGAAGGCATTGAAATTCCCCTGAACTCTCGGCACAACTTAATAATGATGTGGGTGTTAACAATAACTCGGGTACGAGAATTGGTTGGCGGAACCATCTCGTTATCAACAAACAATGTAGTAACATTTTGTTTTCATCCCCTCTTGTTGTAGGATAAAATTGGCTTTATGCAAAACTCATAGCCCCACCGGCCAAATATGCATGTAGATTATTATTTTACCCCTCTCTTTGATGACTTGTCGGCATATTCCATATGCTGACCTACACGGCTGCAACGTATCATGTTGCAGAGTACTTCTCCGATCAGGAGTGAGGCTACGATCTACGCTCAGCGACATGCCCTCGAGTCGGATGGACTCGTCTACCTGATGCTTCCGCTAGTCTTTGTTAGATATCTCATGAGATGGCCTTCAGCCACTTTATTGTAATCCTTTATTGTAATAAAGTACTCATTATGAGATTTCGATTAATAAAGCTGTGTGATTGAACTCTTGAATATATACATTAATGTACTGAGTGTGTACCAGCATGATCTTGGGATGGTACGGAAACACCACAAGCTTGACTCGTTTCGAGTCGAGTCGCTACACATCTAGAGTGTGATTGTTCAGCAAGTCATATGCCTTGGTACATAATGGTACGTCTCCATCGTATCTACTTTTCCTGACGCTTTTGCTCTTGTTTTGGACTCCAATTTGCATTATCTGAATGAAACTAACCGAACTGATGATGTTTTCAGCAAAACTACCATGGTGTTGTTTTTGTGGAGAAATAAAAATTCTCATAATGGAACGTAACTTTTTCGAGACATTTTTTTGGAATAAATGAAAAATACTGGAACCAAGACCCACCAGAGGGGAGGCCAAAGGAACCCACTAGACATGAGGGCATGCCAGGACCCCCTGGCATGGCCTCGTGTCTAGTGGGGCCCACGTGGTTCCGCTGACCCTAATTCTAGTGCTATAAATTCCTATTTTGTGGGAAAAAATCAGTGAGGAAGTTTCATCGCGTTTCACGATACGGAGCTGCCGCCACCTCCTGTTCTTCATCGGGAGGCCTAATCTAGAGTCCGTTTGGGGCTCCAAAGAGGGGAATCTTTGGTCTTCATCATCAACAACCTGCCTCCATCGCCAATTCCATGATGCTCTCCACCGGGAGTGAGTAATCCCTTTATAGGGTTGCTGGTCGGTGAAGAGCTGGTTGAGATTCATCATGTAATCGAGTTATTTTTGTTAGGGCTTGAACCCTAGTATCCACTATGTTCTGAGATAGATGTTGCTATGCCTTTGCTATGCTTAATGCTTGTCACTAGGGCCCGAGTGCCATGATTTCACATCTGAATCGTTTATGTTTTCACCATTATATCAATGTTCCTGATCCGATCTTGCAAGTTGTCTGCACCTACTATGTGTTAGGATCCGCATACCCCAAAGTGACAATAATTGGGATTCTTTCCGGTGATTACCGTAGTTTGAGGAGTTCGTGTATTCACTATGTGTTAATGATTTGTTCTGGTTCTCTATTAAAAGGAGGCATTAATATTCCTTAGTTTCTTTTGGACCCCGTTGCCATAGGAGGGTAGGATAAAAGATGGCATGCAAGTTCTTTTCCATAAGCATGTATGCCTATTTATGGAATACACGCCTAAATTATATCGATGAACGGGAGCTAGTTCCGTGTCGCCCAATGTTGTGACTGTTATATGTTGAATATTATCCAGCAATATCACCGATCTAGTGCCTACGAGTTTTCCACATATTGTGCTTGCTAAGTTACTACTGTTGCCACTGTTGTTACAACTGCTATTACTGTTATCGTTACTGTTGCTACTGTTACCATTACTTCTGCTATTGTTTCCACTGCTATCAAAACTATCATATTACTATGCTACTGACCACTGTGCTGCACATACTAAATCTCCAAGTGTGCTTGAATTGACAACTCGGCTGCTAATACCTGCAAATATTCTTTGACTCCCCCTGTGTCAAATCTATAAATTTGGGTTGAATACTCGACCCTCGAAAACTATCGCGATCCCATACACTTGTGGGTTATCAAGAACGTTTTCTCGCGGTGTTGTCCGGAAGCATAGCTATTTTCTCTAAGTCACTTGGGATATATATTTGTTGATCACTGTGAAGAATGTGAAAGATCCAAGAACCAAGATTGTTCCCTCTAAGACGAGGGGAGGTAAGGAACTACCATCTAGCTCTGCAGTTGATTCACCCTGTGTTTTGAATAGACTTGCAAACACCACCACCACATGCTACTAATCCTGATATGTCGCAAGTTATTGATGATGCTACCTCTTCTATGAATGATGCTTATGATGATGTTAGTAACTTCGTTGATGATACTGTGCTACTACGTGAATTTCTTGATGAACAACTTGCTAGAGCTAAATAAATTGAGCATGCTAAAATTGACGATACTATAGAAACACATGAAGTCTTTGCTACTAAAAATATTGAAATACCTTTTAGACACGACTATCCTAGAATTCAAATGCCTAAAATACCTAAAGGTTATCTTATGTATGAAGAAATCGCTAGATACTTTCTTTCTTGTAAGGATAGAGATAATCTTAAGAAACTACTATGCAAGTTGAAAGAAAAATCCTTGAATTACATAATGAAATATGATCCTAAATTTGCTACTTCACCTATCTTTGTTACCGATAAGGATTAGGAATTCTCTGTCGATCCACAGATATTTACTTTGGTTGAATCTTACCCTTTTCATAGCTAAGGAAAAGAAACTATTGTGGCACATCTCACTAAGCTAAATGATATAGCCACCCTATTTACTAATGATGAGAAAATTCAATACTACTATATCCTAAAATTATTTCCGTTCTCATTAAAGGGCGATGCTAAAATTTGGTACAATACTCTTGCTCCTCATTGTGTGTGTAGTCCCCAGGATATGGTTTACTACTTCTCTGAAAAATATTTTCTTGCTCATAAGAAACAAGCTGCCCTATAGGAAATATTTAGCTTTCTGCAAGTTGAAGAAGAGAGTCTCGCACAAGCTTGGGGGAGGCTTCTCTAATTACTTAATGATTTTCTTGATCATCCTCGTAAGAAAAATGAGATACTTGATATATTTTATAATGGACTAACCGATGCTTCTATGTACCACCTAGATAGTTGTGCTGATTGTGTTTTCAAGGAACAAACTATCGAACAAGTTGACGAATTACTGACTAATATATTGAAGAATTATGATGAATGGGACTTCCTGAACCACCGCCTAAGCCTACTCCGAAGAGGAGGGGTATCCTATTCCTTAGTCGTGAAACTACGCAAGAGGCAAAGAAATGTATGAAGGAAAAGGGGATTAAAGGTGAAGATGTCAAGAATTAACCACCTATCAAAGAAATACATGGTCCCCAAACACCACCACATGTGGTGGAGGTAAATTCCCTTCTAAAGTTTGATGAAGGTGACATCCCTTATAATAAACATCCTAGTCAACGCTTATATGAGTTTGATAATTACATTATAAAGCAAGATCATTTCAACTCCTATGTCATGAAGCAATTGAAACAAAACTCTGATATGATTACTCGCTTAAGTGACTTGTTATTTATAATCACCAATGATGTAAGAGGTGTAGGAAAACATGCTTCTATGGTTCAAACCCAATTAGAATAAGTCGCTAAATCTCAAAGTGAGCTACTTCATGAAATGAATAATAATATGAATGATCATGCTATTAGAGTAATGACTAGAGGAGGAACAATGACTCCGGATCCACTATATCAGTAAGGTCATCCTAAAATAACTGAACAAGTTGCACAAAGAATTAATGTTGATGCGCCTAGTCCTTCTAGGAAGAAAAAGAAAAATAAAAATGATCGGACCTTGCATACTTCTAGTGAACCTCAATTAGAGAAACCTTATGCTAATGCTATTGATATCTCTATCTCTGGTGCTAAAAATCATCCTGGTAGTGAGCATTCACCTAGTGATAATAAAAATGATAATGATGATGCTTATGTAGATGCTCAACGTAAGAATGAAAAAGAACCAGATAATGATGTTGAGATAGAACCTGCTATTGATCTTAATAACCCATAACCTAAGAATAGAAGTTATGATTAAAGAGATTGATAGTAGTTTACTCCTCCAATTAGTTTTTGCTTTAGTGGTTTATCTTAGAAATAATTAGCTACTCAAGGTGCTGTTGTAGATGAGCTTGCATGTTGAATTCTTGAATTTCCAAGTATTTTTAATGCTTCTTTTAGACTCTAGGCATCCCTATGGGTGGTTGCTACCATTCTTGTGAAGTTTCGTTAACTTTAGTTTGTGACCCAATTTTTTTTCAGAAATTTGTTCTTGGAAAAATGAACCTCTTCACGAGGAGCTCATCCGAGAAGAATGCCAAGGGGGTTCTGGGTGAATCGTTTGCTACTGGACTTGCCACTCCCTGATTGATGGAGGTCCGGCCGGGCGAATGGCCACACACTCCTTTCATGGAACAAACCGGATTTCATCACGAGTTTGCGCAATTCGTGGCAAACACTGGGTTGACCAACTTCATCGCACATGAGTGTGACCAATACCATACCCTCACTAATTTCATCGTTCAAAATATCTATTTCCTAATTAAGCATGATCCACCTTTAGTGCAGTTTAAACTATATGATGAGACCCGCCAAATATCGCTTACTAAATTTTGTAAGAAATGTTTAATTCCCTCTCACCAAGAGTTAAGAGAACCCAAACCGGTTGAGTTTTAGGATTTCCTGCTCACCTTAACAGTCGGTGAGACGAGAGACATGTTGTTGGGATATTACCTGTTAATAACCGGCCATAGTTGGGCCGGATCACCGAATCAGGCGATTCATCTGAGCGTGGTTCGGGCCTTGGCCTGGCGAGGCCGAAAGTTGTGTGGCGGTTTACAGTTTCCGGAAGGTCTCCAAGCCTTGGAAGATGGCGACTTGGAGATCGTGGAGGTTATGATTTGTAGGAAGGAAAGTACCCATGTTAAACCCTAGGTATTCAACCTGTATATAAAGGCGAGTCCCAGGGAAGCAGAGGGCAGGTTAGAAATCATCGAGTGCTAGCTTTGGCGAGTTACACCCTCCTTGTAAACGAAACCACATCAATACAACTCAAAGCAGGACGTAGGTCTTTACCTCCTCACGAGGGGCCGAACCTGGGTAAATCGTTGTGTTTCTCCTGCTCAACCCCTTTGAGTCGCCACCAAGGTGCGATGGCTCCAGTACTAAGTCCTTTCACAAGGACATCTGCCGTGACAAAACCACGACAGTTGGCGCCCACCATGGGGCCTACGCACGGTGGAGTTGAGTTCTCAAAGGGAGCCCTACCAGGGTTTGGGAGTTACGTGACGGTGCTCATGACCCGGAGCCGCCGCGGGAAGACCTACATCGACAACCAGCAATGGGGGCCCGAAGCGGATTCGATCGAATCTGGTTACAGGGTCCCCTTTGGCAAGATCAACATCTTCATCGGCATGATCGGATCATCCGTGCCTGAGCCGGACATCTCCACCGACATCGTCGAGCCGGCCAGGTACGTTCGCCCAGTAGTGACGCCAAATCTGATTCGGCCAGTCTTTGTTGGGTTCACGCAGGGATCAGAGGAGCCAGAGCGCTCGGCGACCCAGGAAACTACACCAGTCAACTCTGATGACGAATCATCCATGGGCGATTCAGATTCAATCCGGTCCCTACATGGGGATTGTCTTGGGGGCTTGTTGCTGGCCATGGACCCCAAAGTCATTGACCGAACTCGCCGCCAGATCGCCATTTATATGGCGGGGGCGACCCAACCCTCGCAAAACCCTACAGGAGGCGATGGAACCGGCGAGATGTCTAGAAGCCCGGCCGCTCTCCTGGTGGAATTAGCGGTGGAGATCACAAGGCTGATGGCGACTCCCCTCACACCAGAAAACTAGGAGGAGATAAACGCGGAGCTGGCGAAACTCAGAGAGGCAGTGGCAAAGGCTCATCGGGATGCCGAGGTGGAGTCCGCCAGGATCGAGACTCGGCAAGCTCAAATTGCGGCCGAAAGGATGCGCTTAAATGCTGACAACTGGCGGCTCGAAAGACACCAGCGCGCATCCGATGCCGTCCATCAACGGAGACACCAAGGTCGCCTGCCCCATGATCTCAACCCGACCCGCCTGTTCGACACTCCACAAACCCCTGGGGCGGGAGCCGCCCCAGGGAGAGGACCGGGTCAACCGCCTAACCCACCGGTTCAGATGCCTGAGGATCGCATTCCCCGATTCCGGATGCCTCAAGGCCACTTTTCCAACCCGGTGGACAACGTCCTTGCTGCAACTCACCATCTGGAATCTCTTCCGATTCACGGCAACACTCCTGTCGAGATAGAAGCAAGGAACACCATTAAGATGTTGAAGACGACGGTGGTTCAAAACGCCCAGTTCTCACATAGCCTAGATAGGCTGCATTCTACTCCCCAGGCGAGTTACACCAGGAGTCGCCCAGAGGACCAGCCCACTGTGAACAGCGGGCCGCGACCCGCCCCTCAGGACAACCCGCCTGATCATCAGAACCCGCCGGGCCGGGATCTCCCGAACACCCAAGTCGCCCCGGCCCCTCTCGTCGGGAGCGGTGGGCGAGTGGGGGTGCCATGCTTGGCCCCCGCCCTTCGTAACGAAAGGATGCCCAAATATTTTAAGGGACCAAGAAAGGTGCCTAACTACACCCGGACCTTGAGCCGGCATCATGGGTCGAGAGTTATGAAATTGCCATGGACAAGCTCGAAGTAAACGAGGCAGTTTGCGCCAGGTACTTCACGATGATGCTCGAGGGGTCAGCACGTACTTGGTTGAAAAACTTACCTCCCAACTCTATCCAGACCTGGGCTGATTTGAAAGAGCGATTCATCAAAAACTTCCGAGGAACTTGCAAACGTCCGATGACGATCGTCGATCTGCAGCACTGTGTTCAGCGCCGTGATGAGTCGGCCCACCATTGGTCACGACGGGTTGCAGAAATTATCCATTCATCAGATGGTATTACGGCGGCTCAGGCTGTGTTGATCCTTCAGCAGAATTGCCATTACGAACCCTTGGTGCAAAAAATGGGGCGACTCAAGCGAAAGGTCCAAGACATGGGTGAGCTGATGGACACCCTCACTAGGTACACTGAAGCGGATGACACCAAAGATCCTGGTGAGGACGGTAAGGCTAATTCGCCCAAGAAGGGCGAGTCATCCAAAAATCAGACCCGGTTCCAGGGACGTAACCGCCACAATCAAGGAGCCAATGGCAAGCGAAGACTGCAGGAGGAGCCCTCGGATTTAGTCGCCAATACCAATGCCAACAGTGGCAACCAACACCAGAAGAAAAACAGGGGCTTTAGCGGGAAGAGGCCGCGTAACTATGAAGAGCAACTCAAAGGCCCTTGCCCGCACCATGCCACGGCAGATGGTCCGGCGACTCACTCCTGGGAGAACTGTTTCGTAATGCGGGAGTTTCGGGCGGAGGCGATCAAGAAAAGACAAAACGATGACCCGGACCAACGCCAGGAGCAGTTTGCCGCACACAACCAACGACAGAACCCCTTCGGCGGTTTTCCCGAACAGGGGCCTCAGGGAGGCCCGAAGCCAAGCAGCGGCCAGTATCCGGTGCACCATCAACGGCGGTATAACCCGCCAGGAGCCTTTCAGCAGCCGCCCCCATAGGGGGCTCCGCAGGGTCAGGATGACAACGGAGGTTTCCGCAGCAATCCCAAACAGTTAAGCAATGGGCAGTATCATGTTTTTGTTGGAATTATGCCCTAGAGGCAATAATAAATATAGTTATTATTATAATTCCTGTATCAAGATAATCTTTATTATCCATGCTATAATTGTATTGAATGAAGACTCATTTACATGTGTGGATACATAGACAAAACACCGTCCCTAGCAAGCCTCTAGTTGCCTAGCCAGTTGATCAAAGATAGTCAGTGTCTTCTGATTATGAACAAGCTGTTGTTGCTTGATAACTGGATCACGTCATTAGGAGAATCACGTGATGGACTAGACCCAAACTAATAGACGTAGCATGTTGATCGTGTCATTTTGTTGCTACTGTTTTCTGCGTGTCAAGTATTTATTCCTATGACCATGAGATCATATAACTCACTGACACCGGAGGAATACTTTGTGTGTATCAAACGTCGCAACGTAACTGGGTGACTATAAAGATGCTCTACAGGTGTCTCCGAAGGTGTTAGTTGAGTTAGTATGGATCAAGACTGGGATTTGTCACTCCGTGTGACGGAGAGGTATCTCGGGGCCCACTCGGTAATACAACATCACACACAAGCCTTGCAAGCAATGTGACTTAGTGTAAGTTACGGGATCTTGTATTACGGAACGAGTAAAGAGACTTGCCGGTAAACGAGATTGAAATAGGTATGCGGATACTGACGATCAAATCTCGGGCAAGTAACATACCGAAGGACAAAGGGAATGACATACGGGGTTATATGAATCCTTGGCACTGAGGTTCAAACAATAAGATCTTCGTAGAATATGTAGGATCCAATATGGGCATCCAGGTCCCGCTATTGGATATTGACCGAGGAGTCTCTCGGGTCATGTCTACATAGTTCTCGAACCCGCAGGGTGTGCACACTTAAGGTTCGACGTTGTTTTATGCGTATTTGAGTTATATGGTTGGTTACCGAATGTTGTTCGGAGTCCCGGATGAGATCACGGAGGTCACGAGGGTTTCCGGAATGGTCCGGAAACGAAGATTGATATATAGGATGACCTCATTTGATTACCGGAAGGTTTTCGGAGTTACCGGGAATGTACTGGGAATGACGAATGGGTTCCGGGAGTTCACCGGGGGGGGGGGGGCAACCCACCCCGGGGAAGCCCATAGGCCTTGAGGGTGGCGCACCAGCCCTTAGTGGGCTGGTGGGACAGCCCAAAAGGGCTCTATGCGCCAAGAAGAGAAAAATCAAGAGAAAAAAAAGAGGAGGTGGGAAGGAAGGGAAGGACTCCCTCCCACCAAACCAAGTCCAACTCGGTTTGGGGGGGGGGGGAGTCTTCCCCCCTTGGCTCGGCCGACCCCCTTGGGGCTCCTTGAGCCCCAAGGCAAGGTCCTCTCCCTCCCACCTATATATACGGAGGTTTTAGGGCTGATTTGAGACGACTTTTCCACGGCAGCCCGACCACATACCTCCACGGTTTTTCCTCTTGATCGCGTTTCTGCGGAGCTCGGGCGGAGCCCTGCTGAGACAAGGTCATCACCAACCTCCGGAGCGCCGTCACGCTGCCGGAGAACTCTTCTACCTCTCCGTCTCTCTTGCTGGATCAAGAAGGCCGAGATCATTGTCGAGCTGTACGTGTGCTGAACGCGGAGGTGCCGTCCGTTCGGTACTAGATCGTGGGACTGATCGCGGGATTGTTCGCGGGGCGGATCGAGGGACGTGAGGACGTTCCACTACATCAACCGCGTTCACTAACGCTTCTGCTGTACGGTCTACAAGGGTACGCAGATCACTCATCCCCTCTCGTAGATGGACATCGCCATGATAGGTCTTCGTGCGCGTAGGAAAATTTTTGTTTCCCATGCGACGTTCCCCAACAGTTTTCACCACCAATGCTTGCAGACGTGATAAGAAGGTGAGTCACCGGGCATACAGTGTGTCTGAGCCGGCGCTTCCCAGGTACCTCCACTGGTCTGAACAGACCATATCATGGAGTAGGGAGGATCACCCGCCAAGAGTTGACAATCCTGGCGATTTAGCGTTGGTCGTGGCTCCCCAAGTTGGGGGTTACACCCTGTCGAAAGTGCTAATGGATGGTGGCAGCAGCATTAATATCTTATATTTTGACACTTTCCAAAGGATGAACCTATTGGAAAAGGACATGACGCCTTCAACCACGGTTTTCCACGGAATCGTCTCGAGCAAGTCGGCCTACCCCATAGGCCGAGTCAGACTCACAGTGGCGTTTGGAACGGCGCAAAATTACAGGTCCGGGTCACTGATATTCGAGGTGGTCAAATTGAAAAGCCCCTACCATGCGTTATTCGGGCGGCCGGCTTACGCCCGCTTCATGGCTCGCCCGTGCTATGTTTACCTTAAGCTCAAGATGCCCGGCCCAAGGGACCCATCACGGTCGATGGGGATAGAAGGATTGCAAAGGAATGTGAAGAAGGGGACGCGGCTTATGCGGAAGTCGCCTGCGCTGCAGAGGAGCTCAAACACCATCGGGCCAATGTTGACCCGGCGGACATGTCACCCCTAAAGAAGCCAACGACAGATGCTGAGTCGCCCCTCAAGTTCAAACCAACGGATGACACTAAAACAATCGATTTCTTTCCCGGCGATTCATCCAAGCAGTTCACCATCGGGACTGGTCTGGATCCCAAATAGGAAAGCGTGCTCATCGAATTCATCCGTGATTATCGGGACATCTTTGCATGGAAACCTTCTGACATGCCTGGTGTGCCGAGAGAATTCGCTGAGCACCTTCTTAATGTTGACCCAAAGGCAAAACCCATCCAGCAGTATCTTCGCAGGTTTAACGAGGAGCGATGCAAGGCGATCGGGGAAGAGGTCGCCCGTCTCTTAGCCGCCGGATTCATCGTGGAAGTTTTCCACCCAAAATGGCTGGCTAACCCGGTTTTGGTGCTCAAGAAGAACGGTACCTTCCGTATGTGCATTGATTACACGGACCTCAACAGAGCTTGTCCGAAAGACCCTTTCGCTCTTCCCCGCATCGACCAGATCATTGACTCGGTGGCGAGATGCGAATGATTGTGCTTTTTGGACGCCTACTCAGGATATCACCAGATCAAGATGGCCGTGGAGGATCAAGAGAAAAGAGCTTTTATAACCCCCTTTGGGGCTTTTTGCTATGTGTCCATGCCTTTTGGACTCAAGAGTGCGGGGCGACTTATCAGCGCTGCATCCAGAATTTCCTTCGCAGCCAAATCGGTCTCAACGTCCACGCCTATGTCGACAATATTGTGTTCAAAACCCGCCAGGGGAGACTCTACTGGAGGATCTCAAGGAAACTTTCGATAATTTGAGGGTATATCAGATGAAGCTTAATCCCACCAAGTGTGTTTTTTTGTTCCTGCAGGGAAATTGTTGGGCTTCCTGGTGTTGGAGCGTGGCATTGAAGCTAACCCAGACGAAATCGAAGCAGTTACATCCCTTGGAAAGCCGGCAAACGTTAATCAAGTTCAACGACTGGCGGGTCGCATTGCGGCTCTAAGTCGCTTTGTAAGTCGCCTGGGTGAAAAGGCGATTCCTCTTTATCAGTTACTAAAGAAATCTGACAGGTTTGTTTGGACAAACGAGGCAGACGAGGCGCTCGAAGCCTTGAAACGGCAATTGGTTAACCCGCCGGTCCTGGCACCCCCGACTGAAAAAGAGCCCATGCTTCTGTATATTAGGGCAAATTCCAAAGCAGTAAGTGTGGCAGTGGTTGTTGAAACAAAGGAGGAAGGAAAGGAGTACCCAGTGCAACGCCCGGTGTATTTTATCAGCGAGGTGCTAACCCTTTCCAAGCAACGGTACCCACACTGGCAGAAGTTAGTGTATGGGGTGTTTATGGCGAGTCGGAAACTTAAGCATTATTTCCAAGAACACCCTATCACAGTGGTGAGCTCTGCCCCCCTTGGGGACATCATCCAGAATCGGGAGGCAACAGGGCGGATTGCCAAGTGGGCAATTGAACTTGGGCCGCATCATGTGCAGTACACCCCCCGCACAGCCATCAAGTCTCAGGCTTTAGTTGATTTAGTCAATGACTGGACGGAGTTGCAGACTCCGGAAGACAGGCCTGATCTTACTTACTGGACTATTTATTTTGATGGATCTAGACAGCTGGAAGGCTCGGGGGCTGGTGTGGTATTGGTATCCCCTCAAGGAGATAAATTCTGTTATGTTCTCCGACTCATGTTTCCATGCACTAACAATGCCGCAAAATACAAAGCTTTGCTTCACGGCTTGCGACTCGCCAAGGAGATGAATATAACGCGAGTCAGGTGTTTTGGTGACTCTGATTTGGTGGCGCAGCAAGTTTCGGGTACCTGGGTTTCTCTTGACCCCATGATGGTGGCTTATAGAAGAGCTGTGTCTGACGTGGCGGGTCATTTTCATGGTTATCAGGTGGACCACATTGATCGGCGCCTCAATGAGGTGGCTGACGCCCTCTCACGACTTGGTTCTGAGCGAAAGCCAGTTCCTCCCAATGTTTTTCTGGATATTTTGCATAAACCATCTGTGATTTTAGCATCGGAGGAGGAGTTGGCAATACCAGATCCTGAGTCTCAGCTCGTGGCGGCTCTCCACGTCACGCCGGATGGGGTTCTTCCCTATCTAGCTTATCTCGCCCGGGGCGAGTTACCAACAGACAAAGTTTCGGCCCGTCAAATCGTTCGGCGCAGCAAATCCATGGTGAGCATCAATGGCGAGTTATATAAACGGAGCGCCTCTGGAGTCTTTCAACGATACGTTTCCTCCGAAGAAGGATGCATAATCTTAAATGACATTCATTCCGGAGACTGTGGGCATCATGCCGGGTCACGCTCTCTGGTGTCAAAAGCTTTCTGTCATGGTTTCTTTTGGCTGACGGCTCATGCAGATGCAGAGGATATAGTTTGTCGGTGCGAGGGATGCCAGCGTTATGGACGACAGGCTCATGTGCCGGCTCAAGAATTAAGAATGATTCCCATGACATGGCCTTTTGCGGTCTGGGGGTTAGACATGGTCGGCCCCTTTAAAATGTCATCAACCAAGAAATCCCATTTGCTAGTGGCGGTTGATAAGTTCACCAAGTGGGTTGAGGCGGAACCTATTGGAAATTGCGATGCGGAGACAGCAGTCAAGTTCTTGAAGAAGCTGATCTTCCGGTTTGGATATCCACATAGTATCATTACGGATAATGGTACTAACCTGTCCCAAGGGGCGATGCAGGAGTTTTGCCGTCGAGAGCATATCCGGCTTGATGTTTCTGCGGTTGCTCACCCACAATCTAATGGGCAGGCGGAATGGGCGAATCAGGAGGTCTTACGAGGAATTAAGCCCCGACTCATGGTTCCCCTCGAGTAAACCCCAGGATGTTGGGTCGAAGAATTGCCTTCACTGCTGTGGAGTATCCGGACCACCCCGAACCGGTCCACGGGTTTTACCCCTTTCTTTTTGGTCTACGGAGCAGAAGCCGTTCTTCCTACGGACATAAGGCATGACTCGCCTAGAGTCGCCGCATATGTGGAGCAAGACAATGAGCTCGCGCGTCAAGATTCCTTGGACGCCTTAGAGGAAGCACGTGACCTGGCTGCGGCCCGTTCGGCCATCTATCAGCAAGATCTACGGCGTTATCAGGACCGCCGGGTTAAGAGCCGGACCTTTCAGGAAGGCGACTTAGTTCTTCGGTTGATACAAGATCGTGCTGGCATGCATAAGTTGTCACCACCATGGGAAGGACCGTTCGTCGTCAACAAGAATCTTCGCAACGGCTCTTATTATCTGGTGGATCTTCGGCCTAACCGGCCAACCACGGAGGCTGAGTGAACTCGCCCTTGGAATATTGCCCACTTGCGGCCTTATTACACTTGAGCTCTTAAGCTCTGCATTTTGTAAGTTTTTCAGTTTCATTATGAAATAATAAAATTAAAATGCTTCCCGACTTCTGGGCTTCTTCATTAAAGATCAATTTTGTCATCCTCTTGCGACCTTATGAGCTGACAGAGTTATCATCTTAGTGTGGCGCTTGAGCTTTCTGAATCGCCCCATCCTGTCGCGACCTTATGAGCCGACGAAACCATCATCTTAGGGTGGCGCTTGAGCTTTCTGACTCTCCACATCCTATCGCGACCTTATGAGCCGACGAAACCATCATCTTAGGGTGGCGCTTGAGCTTTCTGACTTGCCCCATCCTGTCGCGACCTTATGAGCCGACGAAACCATCATCTTAGGGTGCGCGCTTGAGCTTTCTGACTCGCCCCATCCTGTCGTGACCTTATGAGCCGACGAAACCATCATCTTAGGGTGGCGCTTGAGCTTTCTGGCTCGCCCCATCGTGTCGCGACCTTATGAGCCGACGAAACCATCATCTTAGGGTGCGTGCTTGAGCTTTCTGACTCGCCCCATCCTGTCGCGACCTTATGAGCCGACGAAACCATCATCTTAGGGTGCGTTCTTGAGCTTTTTGACTCGCCCCATACTGTCGCGACCTTATGAGCCGACGAAACCATCATCTTAGGGTGCGTGCTTGAGCTTTCTGACTCGCCCCATCATGTCGCGACCTTATGAGGCGACGAAATCATCATTTAGGGTGCGTGCTTGAGCTTTCTAACTCGCCCCATCCTGTCGCGACCTTATGAGCCGACGAAATCATTTAGGGTTTGTGCTCGAGCTTTCTGACTCGCCCCATCCTGTCGCGACCTTATGAGTCGATGAAATCATTTAGGGTGTGTGCTCGAGCTTTCTGGCTCGCCCCATCCTGTCGCGACCTTATCAGCCAACGAAACCATCATTTAGGGTGTGTGCTTGAGCTTTCTGACTCGGCCCATCCCGTCGCGACCTTATGAGCCGACGAAATTGCTATTTTTTATTCTCCTTCATGGCATTGCCACAAGGTTTTCCAAACCTTTTTCCTGATTCATCTTGAAAATATTTTTGTTATCATGTATTTGGTTTCACATATGTTTTTTCAAGCTTAAAACAGGTTGATGATCAAAATCACTTCATCCATGGCGGATTAAGCATTATACAGGATTTTAAACGACGGATCCAATATTTCAAATAGCCTTAAGGGCGACATAAAGATTTTTTTCGAAAGTATCACAAAAGAAGTACCAATTCCTAAAAAAAGACCTATTACATGGCTCTTAGGCCAAATAGATGAAGTTTATTCTGCTGGCGCCCTTGGATCATTTTGCTGCGAGCTTTGGCCGACCTCAATTTGCAAGTCGCCCAGTACCCAGTTACACTTGGCCAGAGCCGAGAAGTCATCTTCATCTGTCAGGATTGATGCAAGATCTACGTCCAAGTCAAAAGGGTTCTTGGGTCGCCGTGGAGTTAAGCTGGTCGTCACAAAGGTTGGCGGGTTGACCTTCTTGTTCTTGCTGTCATAAGCAGCCTGATACTTTGATAAGTCCATACTTGCAGCAAGTTGAGTCGCCGCCAGCCGGGAGTCCTTGACGACATGCTAATAGTCCTCTTCGATGAATTCTGACCCGTCATCTTTGAGTTGAGGAAATCCTGCCGCTACTTCTTCCGGGTTGATCTCTGGAGCATACGCCAAGCAGCGACTTAAGTAGTCAGCACTCCCTTCCGGGCGGCTGATCGAGTCAACTCGCCAATCTGGGGAGGAAGCGTGGATAGGCAGGCAAGCATCTTCTTTATGGAAGTTATAGGCTCCTTGGCGCCCATCACTGCTTTAACAGTTAGTACACTGCCGGTATACAACTGCTCTGTCAGCGTGTAAATCGCCTTCAGCATCAGCACGCAATCATCCTGAAGGTTGGCGTCTCTCGGACCTGTGCAAGGGGTAATGATAAAAAGCGACTCAGGATAAGAGTTATTAGTTTTAAAAAAAGAAGATCAAAGGTTTGAGTATTTTACCAAAGACGGCTTGCTCCATGTTTGAAATATGACGCTTCAAGCCGGACAGTTCTTGTTGCATAGTAGCCAGCTTGGCTTCAACTTTCTCTGCACGTTTTGTCGCAGCATCTTGGTCAGCTTGAGCCCTTTTTAAATCGGCCTTTAGCTTTTCCATCTCAGCCAAGACCAATTGATACTTTTCTTCCGATTTGGTTCGGGCATCTTGCTTATCAGATAAGTTTTTCTTCAAGTCGCCAAGTGCTGATTCAGTCTGAATAAGAGTTTCTTGTGGAAATACATGATAAAGGGCAAGTCTCAGAACTATTGCAAGCAATATCCGTGACACTTGGGGGTAATGTATAATTTTTTCACACAAAATTATACAATATCAAGACTCGGCTCATCTTTTTACTGATGACCCGGCCCTTGGGGGTTAGTGGTCGAAAGTTTTTCTAAGTTATCAAGACCCGGATCATCTTTTTACTGATGACCCGGCCCTTGGGGGTTACTGGTCAAAAGTTTTTCTAAGTTATCAAGACCCGGCTCATCTTTTTACTGATGACCCGGCCCTTGGGGGTTACTGGTCGAAAGTTTTTCTAAGTTATCAAGACCCGGCTCATCTTTTTACTGATGACCCGGCCCTTGGGGGTTACTGGTCGAAAGTTTTTCTAAGTTATCAAGACCCGGCTCATCTTTTTACTGATGACCCGGCCCTTGGGGGTTACTGGTCGAAAGTTTTTCTAAGTTATTAAGACCCGGCTCATCTTTTTATTGATGACCCGGCCCTTGGGGGTTACTGGTCGAAAGTTTTTCTAAAGTTATCAAGACCCGGCTCATCTTTTTACTTATGACCCGACCCTTGGGGGTTAATGAGAATAATACAATATATAACAAAGCTTACCTCATGTTTATTTTTTAGCATCCGGAGCAGGTTTTCTCCATCTCGTAACTCGCCTCCAGGCGACTTGCAAAACCAGAGCAGAGTTCTTTGAATTCCAAATGTTCATATTCGGAAAGCTTAGCCTTGGAGAGCCCAGACTCAGGAATGGTTTGAGAGGATGATGGCACATGCTTTGACAAAATCATTGTGGCCGGTTTAGAGAAGTTGGTACCAATGATAATTACAGCATCCGGGTCTTCTGCTGTTGTCAATGGACTTGGCGGCTTAGGGGCATCCATTGTTTCCTTGGGCGAGCCAGGAAGATCCATTTGATCCTCAGGCTCGTCTTGATCTGGGTTATCTTGAATCGGCGCTGATTCTTTGATGGGCTCTGAAATTATGATAGGAGTTGACCCGTTGTGCCCTAAAAAGAGGGGAGAGACGCATTAAAGGACTGAAAATTTATCACCCTCAGACTCAAAGTAAGATTATCAAAGGACTTACCCAGGAACTCGAATCATTGGCGGAAGTGTCAACATTACTGAGTCGCCAGATGTAGGAGGAGAATTCTACAAGAATTATACGTCAAAAATATTGGCGGGTTATAGATATGATCCAAAGAAACATGAGGAAGTGTTGCTTAGGCGTACCTCATTTGGTTTCCTCTTGTTCTTTGCTGGTAAGCCGGACACCAGATCACCGGAATGACTTTGGGTCTTCCGATTTGAAGTATGTTGTGCTTTCTTCAGCAGAAAATTTGGGTCCAAACAAGCATTCGGATGTGTGAAGGGAACTTTCCCACAAATTTGCCTGGCCGGCTTAGGTGGAGAAGGGGATGAATTGGAAGAAACAGAAATTACCTCTACAGAGTCCTCCTGGCTTTCGTTATCTTCATTCTATTCAAGAGAGGTAGAGACATAAATACAAAATTAACAATAGCGGATGGCGAGTGAAAAGAGGATAGGTTTTTACCTCTGAAGGTGCGTCACCGACTTGAGATTCATCGGCTTCGGATGGCTCGGCCACAGCAGCTTTGCCCTTGCCCTTGTTTTTCTTTGGGGGCGGCTTAGCTTGCTTCATGGCTGGCCTTTTAGGTTTCTTGGACCAAAATTTATCACCTTTCTGGAATGACATATGTTATAAAAGGATACAATTCGAATGAAGCATAAGAAGTAAAGACAAAGGCGGGTTAAAATTGCTTACCTTGGGCGCCGGATTAATTTTGCAGAAGGGTTTGAGGCCGATTTGGCCGCATTTTCCCGCAGGCTCGCCGGTCAGCTTCTTGATGATGGTGACAATATCCTTTTCCGTTAAAGCCGTACGGAAATGACATTGGGGATGGTCTAAGGTGCCATCAAATTTGCACATTAGCCCGTCCCGGCGACTCAAAGGGAGGATGCTCCATTCGACCCAGCAGCGGATCAAGTCGACCCCAGTAAGGCCGTTGTTTGTCAAAGATCTTAACTCGGACAATATTGGGATAAAATATGATTCCTCCTCTTCGGTGAGCTTGTCTGGAAGCTTGAAGTTCGTTGGAAGGCGATCTTTCCTATAGGCCAGAAGCTTGTTTTCGCCTGCAGGTGAGGTCTCTTGACAATAGAACCAAGACTCGCCCCAGCCTTTGGGATGGCTTGGCATGGAGAGTGAGGGAAACGGGCTATCCCTGCGGCGCTGAACATTTACACCGCTAAGTTCCAGGCTGGGGCCATTATGAAATTCTGTTTGGCGATTTAAGTGGAAAAAGTGCAAGAATAAGGGAACTGAGGGTCCAATCCGCAAGTAAGCCTCACAGAACACTTGAAACTGGCATAGGTTACTTATCGAGTTAGGTCCCAGATCCTGGAGGCGGACGTTCATGAAAGCCATGGCATCTCTAAGAAACTTTGATCCGGGCGGCTTAAAACCTCGCTCAAGGTGTTCAATGAAAACTACTATCTCTCCCTCTTTGGGGTTGGGGAGATCCTCTCCGAACCCGGTACGCCAACCGATAACATCCTGAGGGTCCAAGTTGCATGTTTTCACATAATCTGCTAGTATGGTGTCGTCGACTTTGGTAGGGAGCCAGTCACTTTTGAAGACGGTGCCCATGCTACAAAGGAGTAAAGTACAGGTGAATTTACACGCTTTGAACATCTACCGTAAGGGGTGAAATAAGTTCATTTGACTCGCCAAGTAATTTGTTCACGGACTAAGGAAACATCTTGACCCGCCATATAAAGATCCGGGTCGGGTTGCTATGGCGACTTACGACGTTTGGCTACTCACAAGAGTTGTGTCTTAAAAGCGTCGGAGACATGTGTTCAAAACGGTGAAGTGTGAAGACTACAAACAGCTTTTACACAATGAGCGGTAAACTATGGATCTACTGGACAGTCGGAAAAACATGAGAAAGATGACTGGACATGGAAACTTACTACTAGGATAAGGTGATATTGTTCGTTTGACGAAGTATTATTCTAAACACACAAATCAAGGGCAGATAAATGAAGGTATTAAAAAAATTGGCTATCTCATCGTCATTAGCATTAATCATTCAAGGATAAGTAACAGATATTCACGAAGGCATCAAGAACATGGCGATGTTGAAGCTTCGAACAGGGATGGGGATCTATTCTTAAATGAGCGGTGACCTAACCTGATGATTTCGGTCGGAAGTGGTCGACGGTGACGGAGGCTTTTTGAGGAGCACGAAGGTCTTGGTCGAGCGCAGAGATCTTCAGCGGCGACGGAGTGCCTGGCAATAGCGAGGTGGTCGACGGCGATGAGATGGTCGACGGCAGCGAACAGCTCGGCCACGATACGGAGCTTGACGGCGGCAGAGATCTGTGGGCAGCGCCGAAGCTTTCGGGCGATGACAGGAACTGCGGTCGGCGGCGGAGCTCTTGGAAGGCGATAAGGTGTCCTCACCACGATAATGGGGAGGAGATTGACGAGACTGGTCAGTGGAATGCGCCAGTCCTGTCCCCTCCCACCTATTTAACAGGGCGGGCGCTGGAATCGAGGCGCCGTGAGCGGGAACATCCGAAGGATAAAAGATTCGCTATAATGGCGCTCCAAAAATTTTGGGATAACAATACCAAAAGATCCGTTAGGATTACGTCAGTCTGCCCGGAATTCAAGGGACAAGAAGATGCCAACGAGAAATGGTTTGGTGATTTAAAAATCTTCCACGGCAGATGGTGGGTTAAAATTTCTGATGCATAAAGAAGGATAAAGGGTGAATCGCCTTTATCTAAGCAAGAATATTGGCGTGAAGAGAATTCAAGTCAATCTGGGGCCTAATGTTGGGGATATTACCTGTTAATAACCCGCCCTAGTTGGGCCGGGTCATCGAATCAGGCGATTCATCTGAGCGTGGTTCGGGCCTTGGCCTGGCGAGGCCGAAAGTTGTGTGGCGGTTTACAGTTTCTGGAAGGTCTCCAAGCCTTGGAAGATGGAGACTTGGAGATCGTGGAGGTCACGATTTGTAGGAAGGAAAGTACCCTTGTAAACCCTAGGGATTCGACCTGTATATAAAGGCGAGTCCCAGGGAAGCAGAGGGCAGGTTAGAAATCATCGAGTGCTAGGTTTGGCGAGTTACGCCCTCCTTGTAATTGAAACCACATCAATACAACTCAAAGCAGGATGTAGGTCTTTACCTCCTCACGAGGGGCCGAACCTGGGTAAATCGCCGTGTTTCTCCTGCTCAACCCCTTTGAGTCGCCACCAAGGTGCGATGGCTCCAGTACTAAGTCCTTTCACAAGGACATCTGCCGTGACAAAAACCACGACACATGTCGAAAACCACAACCCCAAGCCTGGAATTTCCTTTAGTGCACTACTTTGCTTTATTTATCATGAAGAGTTTAACTGCTAGGGGGGAGGGTAGTATCCTTAGCACTCCCAACCTTGCCATTTTGTGCCAAGCACTCCATAATGATCACACCTTTAATTTTGGAGCTATTATTGCTCAACGTTTACACAATAACAGATCTAAGGGTAAAATCCATAGTGGTATTTATGCCACCCGCTTAGCGAAATGCTTTAACATCCCTTTCCGTCATGATGACTATCTTTCACCACAAGCTTATGTGGATCGCTAGTCTATGATTGATCACAAATTTATTGACAGTCATGATTCCTTGGGTAACCTGGCATATAGCGTAGTCTTTCGTGAGGTTACCCGAGATATTATCCCATTGCTTGCACCTGCTTTGTTTGATCCTATTGCGAGGAACAGATATAGGATCATGCCTGAGGACAATATTGCCTACCGGAATGCCCATGCAGCGGCCGAGCAGGAGCCCTAGGAGTGGGACTCTCTGGTGCCGTCACCAGAACACTTCGAAATGAGGCCAGACGAACACTATAAGTGGTTATTACCAAGTTGGGCCAAAAGCCTAAGCTTGGGGGAGTACGCGTTTCCATAAACTTTACATTCATGCTTGCATATTGTAGTTGTCGGTGTTCACACTCTTGCATGGTGCTATCCTTGTTAGATTTCTTTTCTTGCCTTCTTCTAGTGTGTTTCAAAAACTTGCAAAAATCTAAAAATATTTCTCACTTATTTTAGGTTTTTATTTATAGCGTAATTTAGTTGTAGTATTAAAATAAAACTCAAAAAGATTTCTCTTTTATTCTCTTTTACTTGATGGGAGCTATCTCGTGTAAATAGTTTTTCTAGTTTTTAGTTTTACCTTCTTTAATTTGTTTTTTCTTAAAAAACTAAAAACTCCAAAAATATTTTAGCGTGTTTTTGTGAATTTGTTTACCCTTGTTTGAGTTTTACCCAAGGGGAAGGCCACAATGAAAATATGAGTGGCTCTCATATGCATTGTTGTTGATCTAACGAAGAGCCCATATTACATTGTCTTCTCCTCTTGAATAAAATGATGCAGATTCCAGCTTAGTCCATGGCACTCTTGCACTATTATTATTTTCATATCGTCCAGTCGTGCAAGTGAAAGGCAATAATGACGATATTTGATGAAGTGACTGTGGCAAATAGAAGAGGGTATGAACTCAACTTGTTTTTGTTTTTGTAAATATGTTTAGACCAGTATCCATGATTCAACGTATTATGACCAAACATGTTTGCAATTATAATTAGAGATTATAGTTGTTCATGCCATGATTTATCTTGGGGGTCAACATGCATTAAAATGGTTGTGATGTAGTATGATGATATGGTATCCTCCACTGAATGTTCGTGCGGCTTGACTTGGCACATGTTCATGCATGTAGTTGAATCAAAACCAACATAGCCTCCACGACATTTATGTTCATGGTGTTTATATCCTACTCATGCTAGTATGCAACGATGATTATTCATAAAGCATGTTCATGACAGTCTTCGCTCTCTAGCTGGTCGCTTCCCAACCTATTTGCTAGCCTTCGCCTGTACTAAGAGAGAATACTGATTGTGCATAAAAAATCCTTGAAACAAAGTTATTCCATATGAGTACACCATACCTACCTATATGCGGTATTACCCTGCCATTCCGAGTAAATTTGCAGGTGCCACCTCTAATATTTCAAATGAACTTCTGTTTTGTGTGTGTGGACCGCTCATGGAGCAACAGAGGGTGGTCAGTATCTTCCATGCTAAGCGAGTGATATGTCTCCAACGTATCTATATTTTTTGATGGTTCCATGCTATTATCTTGTCAAACTAGGGACATTTTGTATGCATTTTATATCTTTTTCGGGACTAACTTATTAACTCAGTGCCACGTGCCAGTTCCTATTTTTTCCGTGTTTTTGACCTTTTTCAGAGGAGAATATCAAACGGAATCCAAACAGAATAAAACCTCCGAAAAGATTTTTTTTCCGGAACAGAAGATATGCAGGGAGCATGAGAACCAAGGCAAAGGGTCCCGGGGGATGCCACAAGCCCCCAATCCGCGGCCTGGGGGCCGCGCCTAGCAGGCTTGTGGGCCCCCGTGGCTCCTTTACCTTACTTCTTCCGCCTATAAATCCCCGAAAAATCTGAAACCACGGGAGAGAGCCACGAAAATACTTTTCTGCCGCCGCAAGCTCCTGTCTCCGCAAGATCCCATCTGGGGCATGTTCGGGTGCCCTGCCGGAGGGGGATTCGGACACGGAGGGCTTCTTCATCAACACCATTGCCTCTCCGATGATGCATGAGTAGTTCACCGTAGACGTTCGGGTCCATAGCTAGTAGCTAGATGGCTTCTTCTCTCTCTTGTATCTTCAATACAAAGTTCTCCATGATCTTCATGGAGATCTATCCGATGTAATCTTCTTTTGCCGTGTGTTTGTCGAGATCCGATGAATTGTGGATTTATGATCAGATTATCTATTAATCTTATTTGAGTTTCTTCTTATCTCTTATATGCATGATTTCATATCCTTGTAATTCTCTTCGAGTTGTGGGTTTCGTTTGGCCAACTTGATCTATAATTCTTGCAATGGGAGAAGTGCTTGGTTTTGGGTTCATACCGTGTGGTGTCCTCACCAAGTGACAGAAGGGGTAGCGAGGCACGCATCATGTTGTTGCCATCAAGGGTAAAAATATGGGGTTTATATCTATTGCATGAATTCATCCCTCTAGATCATGTCATCTTGCTTAAGGAATTACTCTGTTTGTTATGAACTCAATACACTAGATGCATGCTGGATAGAGGTCGATGTGTGGAGTAATAGTAATAGATGTAGAAAGTATCGATCTACTTGTCTCGTACGTGATGCCTATATGTATGATCATTGCCTTAGATATCGTCATAACTTTGCGCGGTTCTATCAATTGCTCGACAGTAACTCGTTCACCCACCGTAATATATGCTATCATGAGAGAAGCCTCTAGTGAACACTATGGCCCCCAGGTCTAATTCACATCATATTTTCTACCTGACACTTTTACTTTATTGCACTTTCCGCCTTAATCAATCGTGAAGGATTGACAACCCCTTTGTAGCGTTGGGTGCAAGTTTGCTGTTTTTGTGCAGGTACTTTGGAGACTTGCCTTGATACTCCTACTGGATTGATAGCTTGGTTCTCAAACTAAGGGAAATACTTACTGCTACTGTACTGCATCACCCTTTCCTCTTCAAGTGAAAAACCAACGCAAGCTCAAGAGGTAGCAAGAACAATTCCTGGCGCCGTTGCCGGGGAGCATCAAGTCAAGAATAGTCTTCCTCCAACGTGTCAATTTCTGGCACCGGGGATTATCCTAAGTGAAGCTTATCCAAGTAACTGTCGCAAACTCATCTCTTGCATTTACTTTTTGCCTCTCGTTTTCCTCTCCCCCACTTCTGAAAAACAAAAAATACAAAAAATTATTTGCCTTTTTCGTTCGCCCCTTTCTTTCGCTTGCTTGTGTAGGATAGTCTACCTGTCCTCATGGCTAGACCTACCGCTTCGAACAATACTCCCGAGAGCGAAGTTCTTAATTTCAAACAAATTGAGGAAGAAAACTTAAAGGATGCTTGGTATAGGATTTGCAATGCTCAGAGTAGATCTACTCGTAAGCAATCTATTACCGTCCTGCTTCGTAGCTTTTATGTGGGTATTTCCCCTTGGAATAGGTAGGTTCTTGACACCATCGTAGGCGGAAATTTTTTGGGTAGCCATACCGTTGATTCTTACGGTGCTTTAATAAATTTGGTAGGCTCACCCCCACTCATGGTTAATGGAACTACCTTAACTTTGGAACATTTGATGCGTAGGCTCGATATCATTGAAAATAAAGTTGATACGATTGAACTCATTGAGAATTTGGATAAAAAGATCCACAATCAAATCACTCAGTACGGATCCAAGGTGGGAATGACTTTGAAAAATTTAAAGGAGAGGGAACCCATAGTTAACGAAAATCTAGGTCGTGATTCCGCTAGGATTGGCAAACTAGAGGATGTTATAACCAACTTGGGTTCCGCTTTTGCCGCTGTGCAGAACACTCCAAATTTTGCACACAATAAGGCCACCAAGTCTGTTTTTGTTCCTAAAAATAGTGGTGAACCATCTAGTAAGAGAGATGAAGACCTTAATATGATGAGTGTTCACCCTACTTATGGTTTGAGCACCAAAGACGACGATACTTGATGCTATCGCCTTATGCCTAGCTAACGTCGTTAAACAATAGCGCTTGTTGGGAGGCAACCCGATGAATTTATCTTTGCTTTTTTTCTTTCTGTTTTGTTGTGTCCACACCATCATAATTCTGTTATGATTGTGTTTTTTGTGTTTCTTTTTGTGTTTGAGCCAAGTAAAACCTTTATGACTAGTTTTGGTGATGGTTGTTTGATCTTGCTGAAAAAAACATAAACTTTTTGCTCACGGAATTATTTTTCATTTTTATCCAGAAAGATCTTTTGAGTTGATTCTTTTTGCTGCTGGTTGATATGCCAATTTCCCAAATTTTCATAACGTTTCAGAATTTTTGTGATACCAGAAGTATACGAAGTATACAGATTGCTACACACTGGTCTCTTTTTGACAGATTCCATTTTTGTTGTGTTGATTGCTTATTTTGATGAAACTATGGATAGTATCGGGGGGTACTAGCCATGGAAAAGTGAGAATACAGTAATATAACACCAATATAAATAGAAATCAAGTTTTCTACAGTACCTTAAGTTGTGGTAGTTTGTTTTCTTGTGCTAATGATATCATGAGTTTCTGTTTAAGTTTTGTGTTGTGAAGTTTTCAAGTTTTGGGTGATGTTCTCATGGACAATGGGATGAAGAGTGGAAAGAGCTCAAGCTTGGGGATTCCCAAGGCACCCCAAGCCAAATTCAAGGACACCAAAAAGCCTAAGCTTGGGGATGCCCCGGGAAGGCATCCCCTCTTTCGTCTTCAATCCATCGGTAACATTACTTGGAGTTATATTTTTATTCACCACATGATATGTGTTTTGCTTGGAGCGTCGTGTATTATAGGAGTCTTTTCTTAGGTTTGTGTCACAATCATCCTTGTTGCACACCTTTTTGAGAGAGACATGCACGCTTCGTGAATTTCCTAGAATACTCTTTGAGCTTCGCTTATATCTTTTGAGTTAGGAAATTTAGCTCACATGTGCTTCACTTATATCTTTTGAGCTAGATAACTTTGCTCTAAGTTCTTCACTTAGATCTTTTAGAGCACGGTGGTGTCATATTTTGGAGAAATAAGAACTATCGATCTTCACTTATATCTTTTTGAGAGTGCTCTCTTTGAGTAACTTGGTAGTTGGCTTGTGCTATGAAAGTAGTCCTAAAGATGATAGGCATCCAAAGAGGATACAATAAAAACTTCCATATTCATGTGCACTGATTAGAAAGAGAAGTCTGATTCCTCTCAATTAGTTTTGAGACATTGATTTGGTAATATTAAGAGTCATGTTAGTAGGAGTTGTGAATCTAGAAATACTTGTGTTGAAGTTAGTGATTCTCGTAACATGCACGTATGGTGAACCGCTATGTTAGGAGTCAGAGCATAATTGATTTATCGATTGTCATCCTTTGTGTTGCGGTTGGGATCGCGCGATGGTTAACACCTATCAACCCTTCCCCTAGGAGTATGCATTTAGCACTTTGTTTCGATTACTAATAAAACTTTCGCAATAAGTATATGAGTTCTTCATGACTAATGTGAGTCCATGGTATAGATGCACATTCACCTTCCACCATTGCTAGCTTCTCTAGTGCCGTGCAACTTTCGCCGGTGCACAAAACCACCATATACCTTCCTCAAAACAAAAACCATGCCTACCTATCATGGCCTTTTCATAGCCATTCCGAGATATATTGCCATGCAACTCCCACTGTTCAGTCTCATGACATGTGACGTCACTTTCATATTGCCATTGCATGATCGTAAGATAGCTAGCGAGATGTTTCAACGTCATATGCTAAGCTAGATCGTTGCACATCCCGGTACACTGCCGGAGGCATTTCCTATAGAGTCATCCTTGCTCTAAGTATTGAGTTGTGAGTAAATAAAAGTGTGATGATCATCATTATTGAGAGAAAAAAAGAGAAGGGACAATGCTACTATCTTTTTCCACACTTGTTCTTCTTAATAGCACCATGTTCTTCATGATTGAGAGTCTCTTGTTTTGACACTTCCTTATACTAGTGGGAATCTTCATTATACAACTTGGCTTGTATATTCCAATGATGGGCTTCCTAAAATATGCCCTAGGTCTTCGTGAGCAAGCAAGTTGGATGCACACCCACTAGTTCTCCTTTTGAGCTTTCACACACTCATAGCTCTAAGTGCATCCATCGCATGGTAATCCCTACTCATTCACATTGATATCTATTGATGGGCATATCCATAGCCCGTTGATACGCCGAGTCGATGTGACCATCTCCTCCTTTTTGCCTCACAACCTTACCACACTCTATTCCACCTATAATGCTATATCCATGGCTCACGCTCATGTATTGCGTGAGAGTTGACAAAGTTTGAGAAAGTAAGACTGCGAAAACAATTACTTGGCCAATATCGGGGTTGTGCATGATTTAAACTCGTTGTGTGGGGATGATGGAGCATAGCCAGACTATATGATTTTGTAGGGATAACTTTCTTTGGCGTTGTTATTTCAAAAGTTCATGATTACCTTGCTAGTTTGCGTGAAGTATTATTGTTTTCATGTCAATAGCAAACTATTTTTTTGAATCTTACGGATCTGAACATTCATGTCACATGAAAGAAGTTACAAAGGACAAATATGCTAGGTAGCATTCCACATAAAAAATTCAGTCTTTATCACTTCCCTACTCGAGGACGAGCAAGAGTTAAGCATGGGGATGCTAGATACGTCTCCAACGTATCTATAATTTTTGATGGTTCCATGCTATTATCTTGTCAAACTTTGGATGTTTTGTATGCATTTTATATCTTTTTTGGGACTAACTTATTAACTCAGTGCCAAGTGCCAGTTCCTGTTTTTTTTCGTGTTTTTGACCGTTTTCAGAGGAGAATATCAAACAGAGCCCAAACGGAATAAAACCTCCGAAAAGATTTTTTCCGGAACAGAAGATACGCTGGGAGCTTGAGAACCAAGGCAAAGGGTCCCGGGGGAGGCCACAAGCCCCCTAGCCGCGGCCTGGGGTGCCTAGCAGGCTTATGGGCCCCCCGTTGCTCCTTTGCCCTACTTCTTCCGCCTATAAATCCCCGAAAAATCTGAAAACATGGGAGAGAGCCATGAAAATACTTTTCCGCCGCTGCAAGCTTCTGTCTTCGCAAGATCCCATGTGGGGCACGTTCTGGTGCCCTGCCAGAGCCGGGATTCGGACACGAATGGTTTCTTCATCAACACCATTACCACTCCGATGATGCGTGAGTAGTTCACCACAGACCTTCGGGTCCATAGCTAGTAGCTAGCTGGCTTCTTCTCTCTCTTGGATCTTCAATACAAAGTTCTTCATGATCTTCATGGAGATCTATCTGATGTAATCTTATTTTGCGGTGTGCTTGTCGAGATCCAATGAATTGTGGATTTATGATCAGATTATCTATGAATCTTATTTGAGTTTCTTCTGATCTCTTATATGCATGATTTCATATCCTTGTAATTCTCTTCGAGTTGTGGGTTTCGTTTGGCCAACTTGATCTATAATTCTTGCAATGGGAGAAGTGCTTGGCTTTGGGTTCATACTGTGCGGTGTCCTCAGCCAGTGACAGAAGGGGTAGCGAGGCACGCATTGTGTTGTTGCCATCAAGGGTAAAAAGATGGGGTTTATATCTATTGCATGAATTTATCCCTCTACATTATGTCATCTTGCTTAAGGCGTTACTCTGTTTATTATGAACTCAATACAGTAGATGCATGCTCGATAGCGGTCGATGTGTGGAGTAATAGTAGTAGAAGCAGAAAGTATCGGTTTACTTGTCTCAGACGTGATGCTTATATGTATGATCATTGCCTTAGATATCGTCATGACTTTGTGCGGTTCTATCAATTGCTCGACACTAATTCGTTCACCCACCGTAATATTTGCTATCATGAGAGAAGCCTCTAGTGAACACTATGGCCCCCGGGTCTACATCACGTCATATTTTCAGCCTTACACTTTTACTTTGTTGAACTTTCTGCCTTGAGATCTCAACTTGCAATCAATCGTGAAGGGATTGACAACCCCTTTGTAGCGTTGGGTGAGAGTTTGCTGTTTTTGTGCAGGTACTTTGGAGACTTTCCATGATACTCCTACTGGATTGATACCTTGGTTCTCAAACTGAGGGAAATACTTACTGCTACTGTGCTACATCACCCTTTCCTCTTAAAGGGAAAAACCAACGCAAGCTCAAGAGGTAGCAGCGGGTTATTCTCATGATGAGTGTTTATTCACTCGTCTTTGCACGAGAGGGGATGGTAGAAAGGGACTCTTAATCCCGAATCATAAATCGCAAATAAATAAACCAAACTCCCCTTGGACTCTTGTTGGTATCGATGGCACCCATGGATTCGACTAGCCGTGGAGTGTGTTTGATTGGTGGAGGGGGAGTGAACCTTTACTTTTAACGCTTGGGAACCTCCACTAATTTTTTTAGCATGGAAGATACCGATAATTCTTGGTTGTAACGTTGACAGGAAGGGTGCCCTCCCAAAAATAATTTATCTCTTACTTTCACTATGAGCTCTGGCACCTCTACAAATCCTTGCTTCCCTCTATGAAGGGACTTTGTATTTAATTTCATGTTATTTTATTTTTACATTGAGTCATCACCTTCTCAAATAAGCACCAAACCTGAGAGCATTTCTGTCATCGTCATGCTTTGTATCTAGTTAGTTGTTGTTTGTAGCATGCCTGGATCTCTTTTACCATGAATTACATTGTCTAGTCGCTGCTTGAACTTTGGAGGTGATATGCATTTATGTTTTGCGGTCTCATAAAGGGATAGCGAGATACCATTGTTGTCATATTATAGAATAATTGTTTTGACCAAGTGTTGATGTTTGAGTTATCTTATTATTGCTTGCTAGTTGATTATGCGATTGATATGAGCTAATATAGTTTCTAAAGGTTAATGTTGATATGATTAGTTATGATTTATGCTGAAAACCTGGGTGCTCTCTAAGCATGTATATGTAAACAAGAATAAAAAAGTTTGTAAAAGTTTTTCTTTATCACTTTCAATTTGTCAACTGAATTGCTTGAGGACAAGCAATTGGTTAAGTTTGGGGGAGTTGATATATCTCCATCGTATCTACTTTTCCTAAAGCTTTTGCTCTTGTTTTGGACTCTAATTTGCATGATTTGAATGAAACTAACTGGGACTGACGTTGTTTTCAGCAGAACTACCATGGTGTTGTTTTAGTGTAGAAATAAAAGTTCTCGGAGTGGAACGAAACTTCTTGGAGATTTTTGTGGAATAAATGAAAAATACTGGAACCAAGACCCACCAGAGGGGAGGCCAGAGGTGCTCACTAGACTCGTGTATAATGGGCCCACGCGGATCCTCTCACCCTAATTCCAGCGCTATAAATTCCTATTTTCACAGAAAAAAATCATAGAGGAAGTTTCATCATGTTTCACAATACAGAGCCGCCGCCACCGCTTGTTTTTCATGAGGAGGCCTAATCTAGAGTCCGTTTGGGGCTCCGGGGAGGGGAATATTCGGTCTTCGTCATCACCAACTCTCCTCCATTGCCATTCGTAGGCTTGCTGGTTGGTAAAGAGCTTGATGAGATTCACCATGTAATCGAGTTTATTTTGTTAAGGCTTGATCCCAATTATCCACTATGTTCGGAGATAGATGTTGCTATGACTTTGCTATGCTTAGTGCTTGTCACTAGAGCCCGAGTGCCATGATTTCAGATCTGAACCGTTTATGTGTTCACCATTATTTCTATGTTCTTGATCCGATCTTGCAAGTTATATGCACCTACTACGTGTTAGGATCCGCATACCCCAAACTGACAATAATTGGGATTCTTTCCGATGATTATCGTAGTTTGAGGAGTTCATGTAATCACTATGTGTGAATGCTTTGTTCTGGTTCTCTATTAAAAGGAGGCCTTAATGCTCCTTAGTTTCCTTATGGACCCCGCTGCCACGGGAGGGTAGGACAAAAGATGCCATGTAAGTTCTTTTCGATAAGCATGTATGACTCTTTATGGAATACATGCCTACATTATATCGATGAAGGGGAGCTAGTTTTGTGCCGCCCTATATTGTCACTGTTATATGATGAATATTATCTAGCAATATCACCGTTCTAGTGCCGACGAGTTCTCCACATATTGTGCTTGCTCAGTTACTACTGTTGCTACTACTGTTACAACTGCTACAAAACTGCTATCACTATTACCATTACTGTTGCTACTATTACCGTTACTGCAGCTATTGTTACCAATGCTATCAAAACTATCATATTACCGTGCTACTAATCACTGTGCTGCAGATACTAAATCTCCAAGTGTGGTTGAATTGACAACTCAGCTGCTAATACCCGCAAATATTCTTTGGTTCCCCTCGCGTCGAATCTATAAATTTGGGTTGAATACTCTACCCTCGAAAACTATCGTGATCCCATATACTTGTGGGTTATCACATAACGGCTAGATACCTCCTGATCCATGGCCTATCCATGGAGTTGAGCCACACTCCAGAGGCATTTGTGGTCGCTTGATGTGTGTTTGATCCACCTTCTGTTTCCTATCTGTCACTCGTTCCTCCAGGTACCACCCCTCCACCTACACCTATTATACCTAGATCCACCTAGAGTAACTCAGATACCTTGATTGTGACTCCTCGCGAGTCTTGTGTCGAGTGGGCTTTACTCCTTTCTACTCTAGTTGCGCCTATGCTTCATAGTCATCCTACTCCAGACCCCGAGGGAGATCCATGCATCCCTTCAGCGTTGCCGTGTTTCCTTTGACCCGCAGGTCTCGGCTAACGTTATTAGTCCTAATTCCGAGCCAGAGTTTGAGGAGATACCAACAAGACCTTCAGATACCCAATGCGATGCCTGCAGCCGCGAGTAGCCGAGTATGGCATTGATTTATGGTTGTATGCGTGTAGTGGAGTAGTATTGCCCGTGATCTAGTATTTCCATGTATGATGTTTGATGTTATGTATAATTATGTTGTTGCCTTTACCTTCCCATTTTTCCTTATGGATGTTGCTCATTTTGACGATTTGTATTGGGAAACAAATATAGGATGACCAGGTATTGTTGGGGAATGTTGCATGGGAAGGAAAAAAATTCCTACGCACAGGCAAAATCTATATATGGATATCCATATCTATGAAAGGGGGAGTGTATCTACATACCATTTTAGATCACTAAGAGGAAGTGTATATAATGCGGTTGATGTAGTCGTACTCTTCATGATCCAATCGCGATCCAATCTGATCCAGCACCGAACGGACGACACCGCCGCGTTCAGCACATGTGCGTGTCGATGAAGTCTCTGCATCCTTGATCCAGCGAGCAAGGGTGGAGTAGTAAATGGGTTCTCAACCAGCACGACGACATGGTCGGGATGGTGGTGGAGCAGTGCGAGTAGGGCTTCGCCAAGCGCTACTAGAACTGCGAAAACAGATGAGCAACGGAGCAACAGGAGAGATAGGGGCACCAAGGGCTTTATGTGTCCTATTGGGGTGCCCCTTCCCTCTATATATAGGTGGATGGGTGTGGGGAACAGCCCCTACAAACCCTAGGGTGCAACCAAGGGGAAGGAGGTGGAATCCTAGTACTCCTCCTTCCCTTCCATACAAAGGTGGACTTTCCACCTATACCAACCACATGGGACTTGAGGAACTTCAGCGCATGGCCCAATAAGGCCAGGGAAACTCCCCTTAGCCCATGCAAACACTTGGGATGTGGTGGAGCTCTTGGTGGACTTCTGGACTGCTCCAAAAGTTTCGGGAACCTTCTAAAAGCTTCCCAGTACAACACCACCAAAAACCGAAACTTTTCCGGTAGCTAAAATATGTCTTCTCATATATAAATCTTTACCTCTGGACCGTTCTGGATCTCCTCATGGCATCCAAGATCTCATCTAGGACTCTGAACAACATTCAGTCACCAACATATATAACCCAATAATACTATGTCGTCATCGAATGTTAAGCGTGCAGACCCTACGAGTTCGAGAATCATGCGGAAATGACTAAGGCACCTCTCCGGTCAATAACCAATAGAGGGACATGTACTACCATTTTGATTCCAATATATTCCACGAAGATCTTTATCAGTCAAACCATGAACCAAGGGTTCAACCAATCTCATTTTCAATTCTCTTTGTCCAGCAGTATGTTACTTGCCCAAGATTTGATCGTCGGTATCTCCATACCTAGTTCAATCTCATTGCTGGCAAGTCTCTTTACTCGTTACATAATATAATATCCCATTACTAACTTCTTAGTCACATTTCTTGCAAGCTTCTTGTGTTGTTGTATTATTGAGAGGGCCCAGAGATACCTCTTTGACATACAGATTGAAAAATCCTAGTCTCGATCCATGCCAACCAACATACACCCTCGGAGATACCTATAGAGCACTTTTATGACCACCCAGTTACGGAGTGACTTTTGATACACGCAAGGCGTTCCTCCAGCGTGAGGGAGTTGCATGATCTCATGGTCTTAGGAATATATACTTGACATGAAGAAAGGAGTAGCAATAAACTTAACGATACAATCAAATGTTATGCTTACGGTTGGGCCTTGTCCATCACACCATTCTCCTAATGATGTGATCCCATTATAAAATGACAACTCATGTTTATGGTTAGGAAACCTTAACCATCTTTGGTCAAGGAGTTAGTCTAGCAGAGGCTTTCTATGGACACGGTGTTGTCTATGTATCCACACATGTATCTGAGTTTCCGGTTAATCAAATTATAAAATTGATAATAAACGATTATCATGAACAAGTAAATATGATAATAACCAATTTATTATTTCCTCTAGAGTATATTTCCAACAGTATCCCACTTGTTCTAGAGTCAATAATGTAGTTCATATTGCCATGTGATTAACACCCAATGAGTTGTGAGGTTTGATCATGTTTTCCTTGTGAGAGAGGTTTTAGTCAATGGGTTTGCAACATTCAGATCCTTATGTACTTTGCAAATCCTGATTTCATACTATAGATGCTTCTATCATGCTCCACTTGGAGCTATTCCAAATGACTTCTCCACCATACGTATTCGGTTGGCTACTCAGAGTCATACGGATCAGTGTCAAATCTTGCATCAACGTAACCCTTTACGATGAACTCTTTATCACCTCCATAATTGTAGGATCTGAAGTATGTCTAGAGAGAGAGGGGTGATTAGACTAACTGACCAAATGAAAACTTAATCTGTTCCCAATTTTAGTTGTTGGAAAGTTTTAGAAATTGTCACAGGTCAAGCACACCCTACACATGCAAGTCTAAGAGTTTAGCAGGAGCAAGTAAAGACATGCACATGTAAATATAGGGTAGGGAAAGGAAGATCAAACGCAAAGATTGAGACGACAATTTTTGGCATGGTTCCGATAGGTAGTGCTATCGTACGTCCACGTTGATGGAGACTTCAACCCACGGTGGGTAACGGCTGTGCGAGTCCATATAGGGCTCAAACCACGAAGGGTTGACAGAGAAGCAACCTTCTCTATTCCATCATGGCTTACGTCCACGAAGGAATAGCCTCACTTGGGGTTGATCTTCAAGAAGCAGGCGATCTCCTTGCCCTTACAAACTTCTTGATTCAACTGCACACCATGAAGTAGGAGGTTCCCAAGCGACACCTAACGAATCTAGGAGACATCACTCTCCAAAAGGTAATAAATGTGGTAGTACGATGAACTCCTTGCTCTTGTGCTTCAAAAGATAGTCTCCTCAACACTTAATCACTCTCTCACATATTTTGCTTGCGTACAAGAGATTTATTGTGTGGAAAGCAATTTGGGGAGGCTAGAAATTAAGATTCAAAGGTAGGATTAGAATATATTGATCTCCACACATGAGTAGGTGTCTCTGTCTCAAAAAATGGATATGACAAGTGTTTGTGTGTTTTGTGTGCTTCCTCTGCGAATGAGAGGTGGTGGATGGTATATATAGGCGTCACCAAAACTCCAACCGTTACAAAATTATTTCCCAACTGGGTGAAACTAAAGTGAAACTCTGTTGCTGACTAGTGCAAAATGTGGCAACTTTTGTCTTTTCGGTGAGACCGATATATAAAGCTCGATGGTGCCGATATGGGTGTCCTAGGTAGTTTCCAAATCTTAGTGACGCCAATTTCCAAAACACAGAAATTCCGATTCTCGGAAACGGCTAAACAAAAAGTTGATCACTAATTCTGTTTGCACCGAATGAAATGTTGGTGGCACCGAGATGTTAGGGTTTGGCATAGGATCTGTGTGGTGGAAAGCTCGGTTGGGCTGAATGGAAAGTTTGGTGGCACCGAATTTTGGACTTTGCAGATTTTTACACATTATTTGTGGGGAATTTCATGAGTATTTTTGGTGTCTATCTCTAAGTACTTGAACAACTAGATCATCATAGTCATCTCATCCCTTTTTAATAGTATTGGCTTTCCTATGGACTCAAATGTGATTTCTCACAAAATGTATTATGTAGTGTCTTCAAGCTTATTGCCAATAGATGTTCCTTGCATCTAGGGGTTCTCCTCACAATCCTTAGTCAATGCATCTTTGAAAATTTTAAAATATACTAGACAGAATCATTAGTTCAATGACACATATGTTGTTATTAATTACCAAAACCACCTTAGGGAGAAGTTGTGCTTTCAATCTCCCCATTTTTGGTAACTGATGACAACATATAGATCAAAGCTTCGACATAAGATATAATCAATGAATAAAATCATCGCTTTCAGAAGTATGTGATAAGTAAGAGACCCCCCCCCCAACTTTGTGCATTATTTTAAATTTGCATTTGAATGGAAATGCACAATTATCGTCGTTTTCTGACGATAGATGCCATAGGTAGGCTTATTGAGGGTGGTTTGGACCGAAGGGACACCGACGGGCTTCAGGAACGATATTGGTAACTAGCGAGCAAGACACACGATGTACCCAGGTTCGGAGCTCTCCGTGGGAGATAATACCCCTAGTGCTGCCAGAGTGGTTGATGAACCAGAGTGTTACAGGATTCTCCTTGAGTTGTTCAACGGAGGAGGAAGAAGGAGCTGCCGGCTCGCGTTCTACCTCTCCTATGTGTGTGTGGGGGGGGGCAAGAATGGCCGACCCTCTGCATGGAGGTGGGCCGGGGGGTTTTATAGTTGAACCCACCGGCCTTCAGAATGGATATAAGGTACATTATGGGAGACCCTACTGGCAGCCTCTCAGGCCGCCCAGGGGCCCCACTGAGGTTAAGTCTTGTCGCTTGAGGGTCCGCCGGCTGCAAGGTCCCATCTGGCCTTGGGATCCGCTGGCTGGCCAATGGGATTAATGCGTGCTCCCCATGCTGGACGCGTGCGGTACGACCGGCGTCGTCTAGCGGGATACGGCGCCGGTCAGCGGTATGGCCGTCTCCACTATAGCCACGCTGGGCCAAGTAATTGAGTGGGCTGTGGCGCGCGGGTACGGTGCATAGTTGACGGACCAGAGCCGGCGTCGGTCAGCGGTACAGACGTCGTCACTATAGCCGTATGTGTGCTTCTCCGTCGTACCCGTGTTGAGGTACCTTCAACTTTAATCGAAGGCCCCCGTCACATCCTGAGGATTGATGCGATAGGTGCCCTTCAGCCGGCTGGCGGCGTGGCCAGCCGGCTGAAACGTCCCAAACGTATCTATAATTTTTGCTTGTAACATGATCTTCTGGGTGACATTGTTATATGTTTTGCTACACTTTTATATCATTATACACATATTTGGACTAACGTACTAACTCAGCGCACCCAGTGCCAGTTTCTGTCTGCTGATGTTAATTTTGTAGGGACTTTTACCCAATTTTACGAACCCCGAAAAATTCGAGGAAAAATATATAAAAAAACAGCAAAACAAAAGCTTCCGGATCACTGAAGATGGGCCAGAGGGGGGCTAGGGGATGCCCTATGCCCCGCCAGGAGGCCTCCTGGGTGGGCCCCACCTCCTTCGCTGCCCTCCTCTGGCCTATATTTAGACTCCCGAGAGGAAACCCTTCCACAATTTCCAGAATTGCGAATTTCTCCCTTGTTCTGCCGCCGCAGCGCTTCCGAGATCGGGAGCGTCAGGAGACCTCTTCCCGGCACCCCACCGGAGGGAGGATTGACCTCCGGGAGCTTCGCCACCGCCATGGATGCTTCCCGGACGTGCCGTGAGTAGTCCTCCTTGGACCATAAGTCCATGACTAGTAGCTATGTGATGTCTTCTCTCCAATCTCGTGCTTCAATGGTTAGTCCTTGTGAGCTGCCCTACATGATCAAGGCATCTATGTAATTCTCTTGCTATTGCTATGCTCGGTTTTTTGGGATCCGTTGGATTATGAGAATATGTTCATATTGTTATGAGTTATATTTTTGATTATCCTTTTATATTATGTTCCTTAGTGATTCATGCATGTTCTCTGTTGCTATTTATTGCTTTGGTCGAGTAATAGATTGTAACTCTAAGAGGGAGTGTTATGCATGATTGTGGGTCCATGCCCCTCGATGCCTAGCTTGAGTGAAAGAAACATGAGACTAGGGGATGTGTTGTTGCCACCAGGGAGAAAACAACGGTGCTTGTGACCACGGTTGCAAGGATTGTTTACCTTACGCATAGCTCGTTAATGCAGTTGTCCATTGCTTTGAGTTTACACTTTGGGTGGGGCTCGCAACTTAATACCGGAGAGATGTTCTGAATAGATATCTCAAGGTGGATGATTAGTAAGTAGATGCTGCTGAATAAACGGTCTACTTGTCTTGGTGTACTTCCCATTACTATTGAACCTCTAACTATCAAGTAGCATAATTAGCATTGCGGTGCGTTCATAATTCTATCAATTGCCCAACCATGATTTGTTTACGCTAGCATAGTTGTTTATTGTCTTTTGGGAGAGAGACATCACTAGTGAACATCATGTGACTCCGGTCCATATCACCATCATTGTTTACACCTCCATCATTTACCACTTTCATTTACTTTTTCGTTGCAATGACTATTACTTTCCCGCTTGTGTTTTGATCCTTTGCAAACTACAAGGCCGGAGAGATTGACAACCTCTCTGTACTCGTTGGGGGCAAAGTTATTTGTTGTGTGTGCATGTGCACGTCTTCTGCTAGCGCTAGGGTGGGAGACACCTACTTGTTGATCCAAGGAGTCCTTCTGGTTCGATAAACCATACAGTTTCCATGTAAGGGAAAACTTGTTGCTGACTACATCTCAACCTTCCACTTGGGGTAACCAACACGGAGCGAGAAGTATATACATCATCTCGTCATCAAGCAAAGTTTTCTGGCGCCGTTGCCGGGGACTCCAGTCTTCAAGATAGGGGAGCTGCACACTATCTTTTACTTTTGCTTTTTAGTCTTGTTAGTTTGCTTTCTAGTTTTTACTTTAGAGTCTTAAACCACAAAAAAAATTAGTTTATTTGTTCTTGCTAGTTGCTGCTGCTATGGGTTCCACTAAGAACACTAAGTTGTGTGACTCCACTAGTTAGGCTTATGGAAAACTGCACTCTTAGTTCGTGGCTTGGGGAAGGCCGCTTTACCACACCCGTTGTGACGCCCTCGATTTAATCGTATGCTAATCATACACGCAAATGCGTACGATCAAACTCAAGGACTCACGGGAAGATATCACAACACAACTCTAGACACAAATAAAACAATATCAACTTCATATTACAAGCCAAGGGCCTTGAGGGCTAGAATACGGAAGCTCGATAAACACACGAGTCAGCGGAAGCAACAATATCTGAGTACGTACATAAAACATGGGGTGCCTTAGAGAAGCCTAGCACAGAAGATACAATGATCGAACGAGGCGAGCCCTCCTGCCTGGGAACCACCTAACTACTCCTGGTCTTCAACGGCCACCATGAAGAAGTCACCATCGGGGTGGCAGGCGTTGGCAGGAAACGCCATCTCCTAGGCTCCATCATCTGGTCGCAGCAACGGATCAAGGGGACAAAGGGGGAGCAAAGCAACGGTGAGTACTCATCCAAAGTACTCGCAAGACTTACATCAGAACTATGCTAAGGATGCATCAGTATCAAAGAAGGGGGGTTTATATGTGGACTGACTGCAACAATGCGAGAAAAGAGGGAGAAGGCCTAGTCCTATCAAAGACTAGCATCTTCAGGGTCTTGTAGCAGTAGACGGGAGTAGAACAAAGTAACACAAATAATAGTCATATTGTTGCAGCAATATTAATATGAGGTCACGCCCAGAGATCCTCCCTCGACTCCCTACGAGGAAGCAATCCTAGGGCAACTAAATCCAGTTAAGTAACAGTTGTAGTTGTATAAGATGAGGGAACAACTCCAAGTCGTGGTGTAACCGTGGACACGGCTATTCAAATAGGTAAGTTCTTCCCTGCAGGGGTGCACAGCACATTCCCCGACGCGCTCGATAACACTCTGGCCGGACACACTTTTCTGGGTCATGCCCGGCCTCGGAATATCGACACGTTGCAGCCCCACCTAAGCTCAGCAAAGAGGCCAGCCCGCCGGTCTAACTCCTAAGCATAGAGGGTTTGTGGGCCACTTGCCTTCCGCGCTCCTGCATGATCCGAGGGCGGCCGATGTCAGTCCTAGCACCCCTTGATACCCCTTAATACAAGAGTGATGCATCACGGGACCACTCGGGCGTGTGTTGCTACATCGCTGACGTCTGAAGAGCTTCGGCTGATACCGCGACGTCGAGTACCCATAATTGTTCCCACGCAGACGGTTAGTGCGTAATAAGGCCTTCCGACCAACCCAGATCAAATACCCAAATCCATTATAATTTTAATTAAGTCATCGACACAAACACGCGGGAATCCACCCGCCTAACAACTAATCACCAATGATCCCAATAACATGGTCGAGTAACTGTGTGGTTGTAACATCGAGGGGAATCCGAGCTATCACCCTCCTTGGATTCCGAATGATGTATCCGTCAAGGTGGACCTAGAGGAATCACCCTCGAGGGTCCCACACTTGAGGGGTCGCACGACAGAGGCATCGTCGGGAATGGTGAAAGAGGAATCACCCTCGATAACCACGACCAACTAGTTGTACTACATAGATATCATCAGGAGTACTTCGCGAGGTGTCGCCCTCGGTACCCGATAGTATCTATGTAGCGCCGCACAACTAAGCAGGGTGTAAGTGAGATGCCGGGTCTAGCTCATCGATCAGGGATCGAGATTTGAAGAGAAAGCGGGGCAACTGGATTACGGGGTCAGAGGGGAAGACTGCTCCACCTATACTAAACAGTTCAAAGGTGCAATACTGAAAGTAGCAGTTCATAAAAAATAGGCTATGCATCAGATATAGGAGCTAACTAAAACAGTAGCAAAATACTAATGCAAGCATGAGGGAGAAAGACATAGGCGATATAGGGATGATCAAGGGGGTTTTCTTGCCTTGCTGTTATGCAGCAAAAGGCTGGTCGATAGGGTCGTAGATGTACCCGACAGGAGCGTCAGTCTCGGGGTCAAACGGTAAGAAGAGGGGGGAGAAACAATAAATAATAGCAACAGATGCAACACTAAGCTTGACATGGCAATATGCAGGCTAGGCATGAGCTAACGCAGTAACATCCGTCATAGACGGGTTGGAAGAATATCAGATGATATTTCCCCGGTCTCTGGCTACTATCGGTCAGACGGAAAATGATGGAAAAGTTCCACGTTTACTATGCTAGGGACACGTGACACACGAATGTACCGTGTATCCGGGTTCGTCTCGTTCTGCTGATCAACTTTCATGTTGAAAATATTTTGATCTAACTTACGGATTATTTTATATTATTTTTTCAAGTTTTATTCAATATTTAGGAATTAAAAACAGATTTAATTAAATTGATTAAAAGCAATAATGACATCAGCATGATGTCATGCTGACATCAACAGTTCACTCGTCAACTGACCAGTGGGTCCCATGCGTCATAGACTCATTTTTTTAATTAAGGTTAAATATTAAATAATCAGATTAATTTAGTGGGGAACCCACGTGTCATATTCCAATAGGGTAATTATTTATTTATATCAACAGATTAGTAATTTATCAATTTAATTAGTTAACTAATTAATTAAATAATATACCTATTTATTTATTTTATTAATAAAAACATATATATATTTTTATATTTTATTTTTATGCCTTTTCTTTTACTTCTACATACATGCATACATACCCAATACATACATACATACATACACATATACATTATTTTTCTTCTTCTTATTTTCTTTTCACTCATCTCTAACCTCTATGCTAGCTAACAGGAAACTCTCAAGAGACTCTCAACACAGAGAGAGAGGAGGCTATCTCCACCTCCTCCTACCGGAGTCTAACGACGTCGGAACGCGGAGTCGATCGCCGGAATGGAATCGAGAGAGCGAGAGGGGCGTTCTCACCCACGTTGTTGGGGGCGGGTTCAGCGAGGTTTGACGGAGCCATTGAGGAGGAGAAGGGGGAAGCCGGTGGCACGGTGGAGTTCGCTGGAGGGCTGGCCGGTTGTCGGAGAAGGACCGGCCTAGGGCGCCACCCCGGTGAGGCGACATGGGGAGGCGAGCGGGACGCCGGTCGGTGGGGTGGTGGCGCAGGGGAGGGTGAGGCGGCACGGTGAGAGCCAGGGAGATGTTGGGTAGGTGGAGGCCGGCGGGATCTAGGGAGGCGACCAGCGCTGTGGGATGGGTGAGCGATGGGGAGGGGGGCGACCGGGAGAGGAGGCACGAGCGCGTGGTGAGGGGCTTGTTGGGGAACGTCGCAAGGGAAACAAAATTTTTCCTACGCGCACGAAGACCTATCATGGTGATGTCCATCTACGAGAAGGGATGAGTGATCTACGTACCCTTGTAGATCTTACAGCAGAAGCGTTAGTGAACGCGGTTGATGTAGTGGAACGTCCTCACGTCCCTCGATCCGCCCCGCGAACAATCCCGCGATCAGTCCCACGATCTAGTACCGAACGGACGGCACCTCCGCGTTCAGCACACGTACGGCTCGACGATGATCTCGGCCTTCTTGATCCAGCAAGAGAGACGGAGAGGTAGAAGAGTTCTCCGGCAGCGTGACGGCGCTCCGGAGGTTGGTGATGATCTTGTCTCAGCAGGGCTCCGCCCGAGCTCCGCAGAAACACGATCTAGAGGAAAAACTATGGAGGTATGTGGTTGGGCAGCCGTGAGAAAGTTGTCTCAAATCTGCCCTAAAAGCCCCATATATATAGGAGGAGGGAGGGGGACCTTGCCTTGGGGTCCAAGGGACTCCCAAGGGGTCGGCCGAGCCAAGGGGGGGAGGACTCCCCCCCAAACCGAGTTGGACTTGGTTTGGTGGGAGGAGTCCCCCTCCCTTCCCACTTCTTCCCTCTTTTTTTTTCTTTTCCTTTGATTTTCTTATCTTGGCGCATAGGCCTCCTTGGGGCTGTCCCACCAGCCCACTAAGGGCTGGTGTGTCCCCCAAAAGCCTATGGGCTTCCCCGGACTGGGTTGCCCCCCTCCGGTGAACTCCCGGAACCCATTCGTCATTCCCGGTACATTCCCGGTAACTCCGAAAACCTTCCGGTAATCAAATGAGGTCATCCTATATATCAATCTTTGTTTCCGGACCATTCCGGAAACCCTCGTGACGTCTGTGATCTCATCCGGGACTCCGAACAACATTCGGTAACCAACCATATAACTCAAATACGCATAAAACAACGTCAAACCTTAAGTGTGCAAACCCTGCGGGTTCGAGAACTATGTAGACATGACCCGAGAGACTCCTCGGTCAATATCCAACAGCGGGACCTGGATGCCCATATTGGATCCTACATATTCTACGAAGATCCTTATCGTTTGAACCTCAGTGCCAAGGATTCGTATAATCCCGTATGTCATTCCCTTTGTCCTTCGGTATGTTACTTGCCCGAGATTCGATCGTCGGTATCCGCATACCTATTTCAATCTCGTTTACCGGCAAGTCTCTTTACTCGTTCCGTAATACAAGATCCCGTAACTTACACTAAGTCACATTGCTTGCCAGGCTTATGTGTGATGTTGTATTACCGAGTGGGCCCCGAGATACCTCTCCATCATACGAAGTGACAAATCCCAGTCTTGATCCATACTAACTCAACTAACACCTTCGGAGATACCTCTAGAGCATCTTTATAGCCACCCAGTTACGTTGCGACGTTTGATACACATAAAGCATTCCTCCGGTGTCAGTGAGTTATATGATCTCATGGTCATAGGAATAAATACTTGACACGCAGAAAACAGTAGCAACAAAATGACACGATCAACATGCTACGTCTATTAGTTTGGGTCTAGTCCATCACATGATTCTCCTAATGATGTGATCCCGTTATCAAGTGACAACACTTGCCTATGGCCAGGAAACCTTGACCATCTTTGATCAACGAGCCAGTCAACTAGAGGCTTACTAGGGACAGTGTTTTGTCTATGTATCCACACAAGTATTGTGTTTCCAATCAATACAATTATAGCATGGACAATAAACGATTATCATGAACAAAGAAATATAATAATAACTAATTTATTATTGCCTCTAGGGCATATTTCCAACAGGGCTGACGAGGGGCTCGATCCCCTCGTCAGATCTGGCGGTAGGTGTGGCGATGGGAGGAGCGGCGGCAGGGCAGGTGGGGTGACGGGAGCCAGAGAGTGAGGCCCACGAGAGGTTGGGGATCGATGGGGAGAGGGGAGTGGGGAGGCGACGTGGGGGGCGCCTGAGCGATACGATCGTGGGGGAGGCAAGTGGGGCGACGGGGAGTGTTAGGTGGGGCACGTGACCGAAGGGGCGACGAGGGGATCCTCCTGGCGGCGCTAGGTGGGACGAGTGGGGGCTGCTAGGGTTGCCCGTGGGGGTCTTATACCCCCAGGAGGTTGTAGTGGGCCGGTGGGTGGTGGCGAGCAGGGCCACTAGGCCTAGTTGGACTAGGGGGTTAGTCTTTGTTTTTTATTGTTATTATTTTTTAGTTTATTTTTTTAATTACTTTCTTTGATTTTTTAATATATATATAGCTCCTGTTTTAATTATATAGGGATTGTAATAACTTTAAAATGCCCGATTCACTTTTATAACTTATTAGGAAATTTTTAATAACTTCCCTAAAAATTTTTATTTTAAACATTATAAAACTTTTCCCGTTTGATTTATTTTTAAACTTCGAACTTTAACTCGGTTTCAACTAACATGAGATCAACGACATAATTTATGATGACATGGCATTCATTGCATAGATTTACTGTAGCTTAATTACATCCAACACTGTAGCAAAAGCTGAGGATGTCACAACTCTCCCCTACTAATAAGAATTCACGTCCCGAGAATTAAGAGGTAGAAGGAAAGAGCTCGGGGTATTCATCACGAAGATGATCCTCGCGTTCCCAAGTGGCTTCATCTTCAGAATGATTTGACCACTGCACTTTAGGGAACTTGGTGACTTCGCGACGAGTCTTACGTTCAGCTTGGTCGAAAATGCAGAACGGATGCTCTTTATAAGAGAGGTCTTGTTGCAGCTCAAGCATATCATGATCCATTGCTCGAATAGGATCCTTGAAGCAGCGATGGAGCTGAGACACATGGAAGACATCGTGAACCTGAGAAAGGTTCGTTGGCAGTTCCAATTGATAAGCCACTTTTCCACGCCTTTCGAGAACAGTGAAAGGACCAATATAGCGAGGAGCTAACTTTCCCTTGATCCCAAAACGGTGTGCACCTCTCATTTAGCATCACACGAAGATAAGCCTTTACGTCAGGTTAATAGACCATATCTTGATGATGACGATCATACTGACTCTTGTGACGAGACTGAGTAGCCTACAGATTGTCATGAATAAATGCGGACTCGATCTTGAGTATGTTGGATATATCCGGACCGAAGAGTGATCGCTCCATTGGACGGTGGCTCGCGAATTTCATACGAAGCCAAGTGCAAAGGATACTTTGGAGTCAAAGATGTATAGAAGAGCCAGGTTTCAATCCTATGGAACTTTGGGTTATGGGTCCACCATGTGGGCCGAGAGTGGGCAGAGGGGTGACATCTTGTACGGTATTGGTAGCAAGACATGTCACAGGATAACCTGTCAGTTATGTTGGCAACAACGTCATTACCTAGGGCGGGGGACGAATAAAACCATTTTTCTTGCTTGTTGAAACGAGGCGGACCAATAGGCAAGGCTCTCGTCCACCGGCGGCTACCGGAATGTTATCCACAATAGTAACAGGGTCTTACTGACAGAGTTGTATACCGAGAATTTTACACTAGCAGGGAATTAACACTGCTTAGATAAGTTATATCACAAGAAAAGTCAAACAGACCAATGGGAAGGAAAAATGTGTTCACAGACACAAGTATTAGAGTATACCATTCCCGTGGAAAACGTAGAGTATGGTATACATGATAGGTCATCCAGTACATAACCATTTATACAAAGATGCAAGAAGTATCATGATGTTTACCCATACCATACAGTTTGGATAATTGATCAGGAACAATTGAGCATTGCGCTTCCAATGTTCCTGTTGACAATTGAAGTACCACATCCGTGCTTCGAGGTATACTACAAGGAATATGCTAGTACACGGCGCTATTTTTTCGTCGCTACATCGTCACGGTTTTTCATTTACGATGATCGCACGACGAAAAACCAAGCGTCGAAAACGGAGCGTCAGAAATGAACAACAACGACGTTTTGGTCAAAATCGTCGTAACTTTACGACGATTCCTGGATTGTCGTAACCTTTACGACGATCATAATCATCGCTAACAATCAAACACAGTCCTACGTGGCAAAATTACGACGAAATCAAAACGTCATGGCTGAAATCAGCCCAACCCATTTCAATTGATCACATGGGCTCGTTTTATTTTTTGGGGCTTTTCTTATTGGGCTTGTTTTGGGCCTTGGCCTATTTTCAGCCACTTTAGTAAAAAAAAGTCAAATTTTCGTTTGTGGCCTTTTACTTTCTATTGATTTTATTTTTTGGCCATTTTATTTTTGTACTGGTCCCACATGTCATGTTGATCTCAAAATTAGTCCCACGCGTGAGAAATTTCACATTTTGTCAAATAAATATCATAACTTTTTCCCCTTGTCAAGTTGCCATTTCATAGGTATTGAAATCACATTCAGAATCAATATTTCAAACAGGATAGGGAGCAAATGAAACTCGTGCAAACCAACATTAAATTTGTCTATTACAATCTTTACACTACACCACAACCCAGATATACCTACTACTGCCTACTATTACAATACATATGCTACTCTTTGTTGATACGCTTCATAGCTTCACACTTGGCTTTGTACTTCACCTGTGCAAAAACCTTGTAGTTTCTGCAAGCTGGACACCTGCACAAGCATGATAGGCATTGAATTAGCAGAAATAAAATAAGACGAAAACAAATAGCAACTTTGTTATCATGAGGCATGTTTAGGCTTCAACTATGTTACTATAGGAAAGCGATCTGCACATTATGTGGCTATACAATATACCTAAGACTACTATATTGACAGGGGACACGGTTGATCTGCAACTCGTGCTAATTCTGTTAACGATAGCAGCAAGTAAACCTGCCCTCCACTTTACATACTACACATGTTTGGTTACAATTAGGACTGATAGTGCAATGTCCATGCTTGGCTATAATTAGGACAGATAAATCAGGTTCTAATTCCCATGTTTCATTCAGGATGTCCAGATAGTCTAGTTTGTAGTTCATTGCCTCCAGATAGCCTACTTTTTGCAGCTGCACTTTTTGGGGACAATGGTGGACGGTTATAATCAAATTCACATTTGGTTATATGATTGTAGAATGGCATGTTATATCATGTTATTGTACGGAGAAAGCGATGCATCACTCACAAAGAATGAAACTCATAAGCATGCATTATGTCTCCCACTAGATTTTTTTTCCACCCAAACACAAGACGTAAGACGGAGAGGTGAACCAAAGGACAAAGTACCCGATAGAGATCAGCTGACTTGACAAACTCAATGATTGCTGCAGCGGCTTCCTCCTTTGCAGCACCGATTGCGTCGGCCTCATCAGTCGATCCATCGAACGTGGCCAGGTACTTGTTCAGAAACTTGAAGTACTCCTTGACCATGCTGACAATCATATCATCATAACAAGAATGGAACGCATCAGTATACAATCTTGCCATGTCACTTACACACTGTGGTAAAAAACCGCAAGAAACTTGTGGAAGTAAAGAGCGAATGCAATGATGGTACCCCTTTTGGTCCTTGAGTTTAAAGTCAAAGGCCGGTATGACACTAGATCAACCTAAAGTACTGCTTAGTTAAACCCACTGCCCACACCAAACTTAGCTTGAGAACACGCAATTCATAGATCCCTGACAACAACCAATCGTTTTGAATGATGCATGATAAAAATAAAACACAAAAGCTGCACAAATGATAGGGTGTTCAGTGCTCATTCTCCACATATCCTATCGGCAACCATAATATAAGCACAAGAAAACCATACGAGTAAATGAGCATAGTACCAGGCGAGCTTCCGTCGTATCCATAAAGCTCGTTCATGATGGTTGACTTGCCCACACCAGGTGGACCAATTATCCCGATCACCACGAAATCGTTGTTCTCTCTCAGATACTGCAAAATAGGGGAAACAAAAACATGAATTCAAAGTTCATGCGTGCCATTTAGCAACCAACAATTCACAATTTCAGCAGTATAATATATCATAGCCTGTGAATTCGCAACAACAACAACCTGTTTTAAGGATCAGCTTCCTCATCACAAGACATCAGAACAGACCTACTGGACTGAACTATGTACTAAATGCTAGTAGTACAACTTAATGCAAGTAAGTATCAAGTACAGCCAGCAATGAGACATATTATGAAGCTAATTCGTACTATTGCTAGGAAGTACAACCATCTCCGCCAAACCGCAACGACTTTTAACACGACTGACTATGAGTTAGGTGATTGCTAGGGACAGGATACGGAGCTATGGTCTGTACAACAAAGGGAGAAAATATGGGGTCTAGTCTGCTATCAGTTTTCTCTGAACAAACAACAACATGGGATCCGCTATGCTGACCTAAAACTACTGTCCAGGGATACAATTTCCAAAAAAATTACTTGTGTCAGTCTTAAAAAAACATCTTAAAAATTTACTTAGCGGCTCCTTGTCGACAATCACCAGTCTCTAGCTCATCGCAGCCAAACACGAAATTTAGGCACAACGGAGAAGTGATAAAATTGGGGGAGAGGGGGAACACACAGTCGAGAGGGTTTGACCTTGTGTGGTCGTAGTGGACGGTCTAGGCGTTGTTAGAGGGGTTCATGTCCGCCTGTTCAGCTCAGGGTCGTCCTCCTTGTCCATATGAAGTAGGGTGGGCGCCTGCTAATCTGAATCGAACAAGCACAAAAATTCAGTAGGGGATGTGCCTAACTTGCAATGTAATGTACGCACCACCCACAAGCTAAGCTAGCTAGCTGTATCAAACAGAAACTTGGAAAACCAGCAAGTTGAATATGATACCTCCCTCAGTTGGTTCCCGTGAGTCACTTGCGATCAAGACGTCCATCCCTCCTTCCATGGAAAAAAATTGGAATTTTCTTTCTTCGTGTCTTTCTTTGTTGCGAAGCTTCAATCCCTGATTAGATTAGTAAAGGAAGCAGGTCAGCAGGGGGTCCTAGTAGTAACGAAAAGACAAAATGCTACAGTTTATCAACATGGTCTTCGCTCAAAATTAGCTTGGAATTCCCCATGTGTATTACTGAATGAAGCTTCAGACAGACACAAGTAGTACGAGTTACAGTGAGTGATTCAGATAAACAAATAATGACTGGAAGATTGCATTGGTTGATGACTTTGCTCCGGCCTGCAAAATTTGGAAACATAATACGTGTAACTGCTTGCTTGGACCCGCAACACGGATTCTTAGATGTACCAACAGAAAAACCGAGGGTTCAGGGAGGAATGATCAGTGCCACCCACTGCTAGCTTGGAAAGGCGAATATTGTTATTCACTCGGTAGAATAATATTTAGATCATTCTCACTTTCCCTTTTGCAGGAAAAATAAACTGGTTCGATGCAGCAGCAACTTTCTTGTTCGAACTGTGATGAGTAGCAGAGCCGCATCAGTGCTTCAAACGAGCCGTGAGCTTACAGGGAACGAGGTCGAAGCAGCTGATCAAAGTCAAACTCGATGTGAACCGCTGCGTATGACGTTCTCTTCAAGCTACGTTTTGTGTCGCTGTACATAAATACATAATCTACAGGAGTCCCACGCTATGCACCGGCTATCCTATAGATAGGAAACATATCATCTTTTTTTTGGAGCTGAAGCCAGTGGCAACAACGCCAAGAGGAAAACTGAAACGCACGTGTAGGAGAGCGAACGATCACATGGCGTGGTTTTGCGTTCAGCGATGCAGGGCGAGGGTGGATTAAGAGGGAAGGGAGATTATTTTAAATGACACATGTCTCGACCTTGTTTCTTCTGTTTACTAGTCGCTACAATGCGCCACTACCTAGAATGGGCAGGCGGCGTCTGTTTTGCCACAACGCGGGTCAGACAAGAACACCCAGAAAGTCATGCCTAACCAAGAGCTCATAAGTGTTTTGGATGTGTTGTAGTACTTGCTATTGAAAAAGAGCATGGAGGCCCATGTATAGAGTCCACACTTCAATCTTGAATTTTCCAGAGGTGCGTGTGATCTATGGCTCCCTATAATCTCTAGACTAACACTGAAAAAATCAATCTCTATATTACCCTAAAAAAGATCAAACTCTACATAAACTCAGTAGTCATGACTATCCTAAAAAAATAAATACCCATGCAATCAAACCTTTTGGTTCAAAGAATTAATGAAGATTTGAAACTTGATTCCTTCCTACAATCACATGTAGACAAATCCATGGTTGGTTAACTATGAAGAGACGCTGACAATAAGCATAAAACAATGAGCGTAAATCGGAATAAGCAATTGAGAACAAAGTAAGGAGGGCTCTAATTAAAATGATCCAGAAATAGTGGCGTACTCAAACAAAAGCTTGGAGGCAAAGGATTCAGGACTGCTATCACCGAACCATTCGATGTTCCATCGACCTTCCAGATAGGGTGATCTAAAAAGTGAAACATACGATTAATGAACAAGGACCAACAGAATGTCCATACAACATAACTATTTCAGTCAGAAATGTTGGGAGTTCCTCATGAATAAGGGACACAAAAATGCGGAGATGAATTAAAGCGATTAATTCCTAAACTGAATATCATAATATCATATTCATCTTATCATGATAGCTACTCAAGCAAGCCACAACACATGATACATCTCTAAAGCTACAGCACTTACGTTGTGGGTCGAGGAGTGGGGTTGAGGCGTTCGAGGCCGACGATGCGCTCATCAATGTCGATCTTCTGCATCTCCGTGGTCTTTCCGCCAACAAAGGAATCGAAGCCTCCGGAGTCCCTGAACTGAAACGGGCAGCAGTTTACATACATACCCAAACCGTGAATGCAGAACCCAACTGTCAACACGCAGACACGAATACTAATAAGCTCACGATTCAATGGGCTCTGGAAAATTTAGGCGTCCACTCGTCAATCAAATCGATGGCCGTGCAAAAACTGAGTGTCGTTGAGCACAATCGGCCTATTGAGAAACTAACATTCAGATCGACAACTGCACTGGGCAGTGGATACGGTTCGTATGGACCAGTACGGGGCAGGCCATGGCCATTCGTTCCGCGAGCAAGGGGAACGGGAGAGGGGGAGGCTCACGGCGAGGAGGAGGGACTCCTTGGCGGAGAGGCGCTCCATCTCGCAGGCGTAGCTGGGTGTGACTACTACGGCGCATTGAAGAAACAACTAAGGCGAGTGCTTACTACGGTGGTTGGAGACGAGGTGAAAGGAGACGCCGTCGTCCTTGCCGAGGATGGAGGAGTTGACGACACCGCGCCCCTGCGCTGCCAGAAGCCCCTGGGCGCCACCGCATTCCCCTCCTCGCCGCCATTGGCCATCTCAGATTTGGGCCCTGGCGGGCCGCCCCAGCATGCAGGAAGGTCCGCCCCGCATCGGAGGGGGCCCTCTCCCAGCCGCGTCAGGCGGCGGGCTCCCTGTCGCGCGCCAGATCGGGGGAAACCTCCTCTTCCCCTGCGCATCACATCTTGCAGATCGGGGCGGCCGCGGGATCGCACATGCGGGTAGAGTTCGGGTCGGGAGCACGGGTGGGAAGAAGCATGGGATAGGGAAGGAGCAGAGCAAGGGGATCATGGCGTGTGCTTGGCACCGTCTATCCCCACCGAAGGTCGCCTGGATCAGGGCGCCGTTGGTGGCGGCGACGAGAGGGGTTCGTGCGGGAGACAGATGGGGACGAGGAAGGAGTGTGTGGCTGTGTCTGAGGGGTGGGGTGTCTCGATAGGATAGGTAGGGTTTGGCTTCTCGGGAGATGCTCCACCGTTGGATGGGTGCGTGATGGATGGTTCAGATCGCGTCTGGTGGAGTGATCCGCGTGGAGGAGGTTCCTCGCGTTTCATTGGTTGGCTGGCTCTTCTTATCCTCCGTGAGGTTCCTTGACGGTCATGTATATAAAAATAGGACCTAATCTCTGGAATTTTTCAAACAAACTTGTAAATATATATCCAATTTTTTTAATAGAGTTAGACCATATTTTATGGATGAGGACCAATTTGTATCCACAAACAAGCCCATTAGCAAGCCCAATATAAAAGTAAGATGGAAAAAAATAGCCAACAGAAAAGTAAGATGAAAAAAAATAGCCAACAGAAAAGTAAGATGAAAATAAATTCAATACATTTTATGATGTTTTTATAATCGTTGTAAAAAATATGTTACATCGTGTTACGATGTTTTTATAATCGTCGTAAAAATTATGACGATCTCATCTTATGCGGTTACGATGTTTTTGACTCACATCGTCGTAATTTATATGTAGATTTGATCCCCTCAAACGGCTTACGACAATCTCGGATGAAATCGTCGAAGATTTATGACGAATTCATCAACGACATTTAAAAAACGTCAAGTATGAGCATATTTCTTGTAGTGGTAGCATCAACATGGTCATCAGGTAAGGGCTGGACCAATGGGTACAAAAAGAGGATTTATGAGGAACAACTTATGAAATTAGTCATATATTTTTCCACATGGTAGAATGGCTAACCTTACATATGGAAGAATTTTTAACAATAGGTCCTTCGGCCCGGTGCGCCAGACAAGACATCACCGTACCGGGTTACATAAGACCAAAGTTATAATTATTGGAAAATGTTCCAACCATCATATCTGACCGATATTCAGATCTGATTGGTTTCAGGATACCTCAGACTTAGGATGCGTGAGAAGAAAAAGATGATGATGCAAGATCCTCATGATATGAGCTACACAAGCAATTATTGAATCATGAGTTCGACTTTAAGACATATGAACACAATGTTAAGACATTCGTGCCCACATAGAATTCTTACGTCAAAATGCAACTGAGTTCTCATTTGGAAACCATCATCGAGGATAACAAGGCTCCGTGTGTAAGTCTGGATTAGCTCTTACGAAGGAACTTCTTTTCCTTGATCAAATCAGTGAGTGGCTTCGCGTGCTAAGAGAAGTTATATGAAGTGAAGATAGCAAATCTTCAAACATATAACACTTTGCGCATGCATGAATGATTTGGGATGGCCAGAGAGGAAGTGAAACAATACTTCCTTGTATTCACGGCAGTAAGAATGTACATGAACTTTGGGAAAACATTGCTGCTATCAAACATATTCTACGTGAGCTAGGCACAAAGATAATGTTTTCAAGAGTTTCATCGTCGCACCATGAATAAGTTGAGGGTGTGGTTGATGGGCTCAGCAACAACCCCTCAAGATTTTGACAGGGATGAACTTCCAAAATTATAATATGAAGGAGATAGCATTTGTCAAATCAAATGGTATAATGTCATATGCTTGAGGGAACAACAACAATTAAACATTGGTCGAAGGGTGCACTCGGAAATACGGACGGAGTAGAACAACCAATGTCAAAAATGATGAGTCAACACCTAACACACTAAGAATGAAAAAATAAGTTGCTAACCTCAAGGCAATAGGGTTGCCACGAGTATTGGGATCACACATCAGAGTTCACTTGTGGGTATTCCGGTTTGAAACAACACGGGACCAAGAAATGACTGGTGATGGCAGGAAGTATTATTATATCAAGAATTCTTAAGACGTGTGCAATTTTCACAACATTTTCGACATACGAGATAGTAATACTCCAAGGTAGAAGATAACATAAGCTGAATTAGCAAGAAACTCAAAGGACAACACAAAACAAGATCAAGTTTGTGTAGGAGTGAAGGCAACAAGGTTTGTCGATGATAACACAAATCATCGAGGAGCAAGGATGGTATTTCTCATCATGCATCCGATCGGTGCCCTCGAAGAGCACAAAATGCTGATGATGATCACGACACAATTGTCGAGAACTTCACGAAGATGTAATCGATCAGCGACGACATCAAGCAAGGGAATGGTGAAGCTAGAGGTTGCCGGAAACACAATTAAGACTGCTAGCTTAGAATTGAGATTGCTTTTCAGGACAACCAACATGATGTGGAAAGCTTGATGCACGCTTAACGCACGGTTGGAATTGTGTTCGAGGGATGAAGGGTATAGATAGCATGGTCGAGCTCCAACATGACGATGAAGATGTAGCTTAACAACTTGGAATGACATGATCGAGTACAAACTTGTAAACAAGGAAGTTTCCAAAAAATATTTGAATCGCAATGCGTACTCGATTCAGTTATCAATGTACTCGCGTGTCCAACAACTCAAACACGAGGAAACTGGAATTAATGAAAATATCATAGTTGATGAGGATCTCACAAGAAGTTATATAGCTCCGTGATATCCTCGAACTACAAGGGATATTACTCTGAGGTCGATCAACATTAAGGCTAGGACCGATGTATTGATCTGAAGAAGACAAGTACTTTAACTCGTCTGAGAATGAAATCAAGGTAGGACAACATGGTTGGAACCATAATAGCAAAGGACAAGATCACATATACCATATTTAAACCACAGAATGAATGATCATTGATACGAGAAGTTTCTATGATAGGATCAACATCGTCTCCATGGGCATGAACACAGAGTTCAAGGTCGACTCCCACTTCATAAATGCATCACCTGCCATTTACTCCTCGCCTTTGATCAGGTTGTAGCTTTGAAAGGATATTCGGCAAAACACCAGAAGAGCAAGACTCGTGAAAACATTACGAGTCATATTGATTTAGGAAGGCATCGCTTCAACCCGTCGGGGCATGTTAGGAACATATACCACAAACTCCAATAGCAATAAACACATGTATTGACAACAGAGCATGGCTGATAAAAGCATTCGATATAGTCTGTCAGAGGGAGAAAACACAATTTACCAATAGCATCATGTGTCAGGGGAAGCAATCACAAGAATTTTTGAAAGCAAAGGATGCGTCGGATAATAGCCTAGAATGAGTCTGGCAGTCCACAAAGGATCTGATGTGAGTATCGATACTCAATCAGAGGGAGATAGGATGCAATGCATCGGTTTATAGAACATCTGGAAAATATCGATACTTAATTATGAAAGGAATTAGGATTTCCAGGTTGGTGTATCAAAATGAGACGCTCCGATCAATTACAAGTAAGTAGAATGGACTTAGATGGACAACCAACCAAAGTTTATTTGTCAAGAAATAGCTCTGTCTGGAATGACGTCTGAGCCATAAAGATAATTTATGAGTATCAACAGATGATTGTGTGCATTCACACAAAGGTAGAATCAATAAGATCAGAGGAAAATCACAAAGGATTTCAATGAATGCTGCTAGTCATATGGATTTAACCATAATGCAAGCAAGTGAGAAAGGTCTAGAGTAATAGGCTACTGGGGATTCCGAAAGATCGAATAGTAATTCGAAGAACTTTCGAAACCCATGACAACTGATGACGGACGAATCCCCAATAAGATAATTCGTTGCATCTCGTAAAGCAAGAGCAGAAGAAAGTATGAACGACATTTGTATGTAGTCATCCATAGTGGTTGACGGAGGAAGGGAAATCGCAGGATTGATGGGCACAAGTTCCCGAGAGAAACATCAGAGAGTATCATCGGAGTCTTCTGAAGAATCAAGTCATTGTATGGAATATGGGGCTCTCCGGAAGGAAGTACTTATGAGAACCTAGAGTTAGAGTTAGTAAAACTTTTAACCCGAAAGAGAACAGAGAGTAGAACCCAGAGTATAAGAAAGGAGTAAAAGATACTAATACCACCCAATTGAGATGTGGGCCCGTAAGCCACAACATCAGTGTTAGTAAAGTTTTACAAACATTAGACTCAACTTCGTCCAAGGAGTTGGAAAGGGGGCTACCTACAGGCAGTCGACTCTGATACCAACTTGTGACGCCCTCGATTTAATCGTACGCTAATCATACACGGAAATGCGTACGATCAAACTCAAGGACTCACATGAAGATATCACAACACAACTCTAGACACAAATAAAACAATATCAGCTTCATATTACAAGCTAGGGGCCTCGAGGGCTAGAATACGGAAGCTCGATAAACACATGAGTTAGTAGAAGCAACAATATCTGAGTACAGACATAAAACATGGGGTGCCTTGAGAAGGCTAGCACAAAAGATACAACGATCGAACGAGGCGAGGCCTCCTGCCTCGGAACCTTCTAACTACTCCTGGTCTTCAGCGGCCTCCATGAAGAAGTCACCATCGGGGTGGTAGGCGTCAGCAGGAAACTCCATCTCCTGGGCTCCATCATCTGGTCGCAGCAACGGATCACGGGGACAAAGGGGGAGCAAAGCAACAGTGAGTACTCATCCAAAGTACTCGCAGGACTTACATCAGAACTATGCTAAGGATGCATAAATATCAAAGAAGGGGGGTTTATATGTGGACTGACTACAGCAATGCGAGGAAAGATGGAAAAGGCCTACTCCTATTAAAGACTAGCATCTTCAGGGCCTTGCAGCAGTAGACGAGAGTAGAACCAAGTAACACAAATAATAGTCATATTGTTGCAACAATATTAATATGAGGTCACGCCCAGAGATTCTACCTCGACTCCCTGCGAGGAAGCAATCCCGGGGCAACTAAATCCAGTTAAGTAACAGTTGTAGTTGTATAAGATCAGGGCACAACTCCAAGTTGTCCTGTAATCATGGACACAACTATTCGAATAGATAAGTTCTTCCCTGTGGGGGTGCACAACATATTCCCCGTCGCGCTTGATAACACTCTGGTCGGAAACACTTGTCTGGGTCATGCCCGGCCTTTGGAATATCGACACGTCGTAGCCCCACCTAAGCTCAGGAGAGAGGCCAGCCCGCCGGTCTAACTCCTAAGCACAGAGGGTTCATGGGCCCACTTGCCCTCCGCGATCCTGCACGATGCGAGGGCGGCCGATATCAGTCCTAGCACCCCTTAATACAAGAGCGATGCATCCTGGGACCACTCGGGCGCGCGCCGCTACATCGTTGACGTCTGAAGAGCTTCGGCTAATATCGCGACGTCGAGTACCCATAATTCTTCCCACGTAGACGGTTAGTGCGTAATAAGGCCTTCCAACCAACCCAAATCAAATACCCAAATCCATTATCATTTTAATTAAGTCATCGACACAAACACGCGGGAATCCACCCACCTAACAACTAATCACCAATGATCCCAATAACATCGTCGAGTAACTATGTGGTTGTAACATCGAGGTGAATCCGAGGTATCACCCTCGTTGGATTCCGAAAGATGTATCCGTCAAGGTGGAGCTAGAGAAATCACTCTCGAGGCTCCCACACTTGAGGGGTCACACGACAGAGGCATCGTCGGGAATGGTGAAGGAGGAATCACCCTCGATAACCACGCCCGACTAGCTGTACTACAGAGATATCATCAGGAGTACTTCGCGAGGTGTCACCCGCGGTACCCGATAGTATCTCTGTAGTGCCACACAACTAAGGGGGTGTAAGTGCGGTGCCAGGTCTGGCTCGTCGATCAGGGATCGAGATTTGAAGACAAAGCGGGGTAACTGGACTATGGGGTCAGAGAGGAAGACTGCTCCACCTATACTAAACAGTTTAAAGGTGCAATACTCAAAGTAGCAGTTCATCAAAAATAGGCTATGCATCAGATATAGGATTTAACTACAACAGTAGGAAAATACTAATGCAAGCATGAGGGAGAAAGACATAGGTGATATAGGGATGATCAAGGGGCTTTGCTTGCCTTGCTGTTCTGCGGCAAAAGGCTGGTCGGCAGGGTCGTAGATGTACCCGGCAGCAGCGTCAGTCTCGGGATCTACCGGTAAGAACAGGGGGTGAAACAATAAATAATAGCAAGAGGTGCAACACTAATCATGACATGGCAATATGCAGGCTAGGGATGAGCTAACGCAGTAACATCCATCATAGACGGGTTGGAAGAATATGAGATGATATTTCCCGAGTCTCTCGCTACTATCGGTGAGACGGAAAACGATGGAAAAGTTCCACGTTTGCTATGCTAGGGACGCGTGACACACGAATAGACCGTGTATCCGGGTTCGTCTCGTTCTGGTGATCAACTTTCATGCTGAAAATATTTTGATTTGCCTTACGGATTATTTTATATTAATTTAGTGGGGGACCCACATGTCATATTCTAATAGGGTAGTTATTTATTTATATCAACAAATTACTAATTTACCTATTTAATTAGTTGACTAATTAATTAAATAATATATCCAATTATTTATTTATTTATTTTATTAATAAAAACATATATATATATATATATATATTTATATTTTATTTTTATGCCTTTTCTTTTTCTTCTACATACATGCATACATACCCCATACATACATACATACACATATACATTATTTTTCTTCTTCTGATTTTCTTTTCTCTCGTCTCTATCATCTCTGCTAGCTAACATGAAACTCTCAACATACTCTCAACACACACAGAGAGGAGGCTATCTCCACCTCGTCCTACCGGAGTCTAACGATGTCGGAACGCGGCGGCGATCGCCGGAATGGAACCGGGAGAGCGAGAGGGGCGTTCTCACCTACGTTGTAGGGAGGACGGGTTCAGCGAGGTTCAACGGAGCAGTTGAGGAGGAGGACGGGGAAGCCCGCGGCGCGGTGGGGGGAGGCGGCTGGTGGACGTCGCCGGAGGGCCGGCGGGTTGTCGGATAAGGGCCGCCCGAGGGTGCCACCCCGGTGTGGCGACGTGGGGAGGCGAGCGGGACGCCGGTCAGTGGGGTGGCGGCGCAGGGGAGGGTGAGGCAGCGCGGTGAGAGCCAGGGAGATGTGGGGGAGGTGGAGGCTGGCGGGATCTGGGGAGGCGGCCGGCGCTGTGTGATGGGTGACTGGTCGGGAGGGGGCGACCGGGAGAGGAGGCACGATCACATAGGGATGGGCTAACGAGGGGCTCGATCCCCTCGTCAGATCTGGCGGTGGGTGTGGCGATGGGAGGAGCGGCGGCGGGGCAGGTGGGGTGACAGGAGCCAGAGAGAGAGAGAGGCCCACAAGGGGTTGGGGATCGATGGGGAGAGGGGAGTGGAGAGGCGACGTGGGGGGGGGGGGGGCTGAGCGGTACGGTCGTGGGGGGAGGCCAGTGGGGCGACGGGGAGTGTTAGGTGGGGCACGGGACCGAAGAGACGATGAGGGGATCCTCCTAGCGGCGCCAGGTGGGACGAGTGGGGGCTGCTAGTTTTTCCCCTAGGGATCTTATGCCCCTAGGCGGCTGTAGTGGGCCGTTGGGTGGTGGCCAGCAGGGCCACTAGGCCGAGGTGGGCCAGGGGGGTAGTCTTTGTTTTATTATTATTTTATTTTTTAATTACTTTATTTTAATTTTACTATATATATATAGCTCTTGTTTTAATTATATAGGGATTGTAATAACTTTAAAATGCCGGATTCACTTTTATAACTTATTAGGAATTTTTCAATATCTTCCCCAACAATTTTTATTTTGATAAATATAAAACTTTTCCCGTTTGATTTATTTTTAAACTTCGAACTTTGACTTGGTTTCAACTAACACGAGATCAACGATATAATTTATGATGACGTGGCATTCATTGCATAGATTTACTGTAGCTTAATTACATCCAACACTGTAGCAAAAGTTGAGGATGTCACACCCGTGGTAGAGAAGTCTCCTCCACCTACTGAATGTATCCCATTCAAAATACCATTTGGAATATTTGAAATAATTAGGAATGATTGTTATGCAGGAGATGGAACAGTCAATCCTAGTATTTATTTGTTGAAACTTACAGAACTCCGTGTGTTGTTTAAGATTTCAGGTTTGACAAGAGATGGAGTCATGAGGAAATTATTTGCCTTGTCACTCTTTGATTCTCACCTACAGGATTGGGAAGAGATTCAGTCTCTCTTTTACTCCAAGTTTATCCTCTTCATGAAGTCCATGTGGATCATGGTAACAATGCTTTATGTCATACTTATATTGTTGAGTTTATTTATGATCCCACTGAAAATTATTATGAGACGGGAACATATGCTTATATATATTTCAATAATATCAAGTTCCCTCTCTTTATGTTGAAGGTTTTGAAGCTGCACTTGATTTGCCTTCCTATGCTTATTGCGTTGTGCTTCAATGAATTATTCTATTGCAATATTCCTATGCATAGGAAGAATGTTAGACTTAAATGTGTTCTACAACTCTCTTGATGCTCTCTTTAGTTCTACAACTCTTATTCCTACGAGAGCATCATTAAGATCTCAAGCCTATCTTTATGGATATAAAGAAAGAGCTCTAGGGAGACAACCCTTCTTATCTTTACTTTGAGTTTTTACTTTCAGTTTTTAGTGGTCTTGATGTGTGTTACTACTGTAGCAACACCATTGTATCTTTATTTTTAAGCTTTGTGCCAAGTTATAGCCTCCGATTGCAAGAAAGTTCAAAAGTTGTGACATGCTGTCCAGAAACAGATTTTGTCTGCTTGACGGAACAATTCGCCAAAAGAAACCAGATCATCTTTTTTATCTGAATTTGTTTGACAGCATGCTCTATATAATTGCCTTTCTGTCATATGTTCTGAGTTTTTTTTATTTGAGTTGCATAAGTGCCTCGAATAAATTATTTACTACCCGCTGTTCTGTTTTTACAGATTCTGCCATGTTTTGCGTTTCCATTGTTTTGCAAATCCTAAGCTTAGTTTTTATTTGCAAAAACCTTTGGGCAATCATGAGAAGCATTATCTTTTCATGAAAATCTTTATTTCCAACAGGTAATGAATTATTTTATTAAGGGTACTAACCACTCTAATCAGCTAATAATGAGTTCCTTATGAAGGGAGTTTTCAAGTATGCGATGGGAGATGATTAAAGAAGATACAGGAGTGTCAAGCGCTCAAGCTTGGGGATGCCCCCATCTACCCCAAGAAATATTCAAGGAGACTCAAGGGTCTAAGCTTGGGGATGCCCCCATGCATCCCCTTCTCTATCAACAATCATCAGTTCATCCATCTCCATGCTATATTTTTATCACTTCATAGGTTATGTGTTATGCTTGGAGAGTCCCGCTATTTGCTTTTTTAGTTTTTTTTAGTTTTGCTTGCTGTTCATAACAAGTCAGAACCTAGCCTACCTTGTTTCGGAGACACACACACTCCATTCCACTCTAGAACATAACATAGGTTTTCATGCTTATTTTTTTGTGTGTTCTTCATCTTTTCGTAGCTACTATCATGCTTTGCTCTTAGTTTTCATGCTTATCTTTTAAGAGCTTTTATTTAGGTTGGTTTTGGAACTCTCTTGAGTTATCATGCTTATCTTGTTTATAGAGTTGGCTCATTGCAGTGAGTTGTGTGTCTTGCATGAGTAGGTAATTGAGGTTGCTATTTAAGTATAGTAGTAACTTGCAATAGTTTTGAGGTATTGTTTTGAGTAACTTTTGGACTATTGGTGCCAAGATCTTGAGCCTATTAGTGATAGGTGTCGTATTTTGGGAAATCCTTGTGTTTTTCAAAAACTAAAAATTAGTTGAGAACTCTAGCTACTAAATTTATCGCTAACCTCTAGAGGGGTTGGAATATATAGAGTACCCTCACGTTACCATGAATCGAGGATACACAAGGATAACCAAACCCCCAAACACTCCTCCTTGGGGTACTTGTCTCTTTGTGTATTTCCTAACTAGATAGCGAGTTACCGATAATAAGTGTATGAGTTCTTCGGACTAATGTGAGTACTCGATTGTTGGTACTTCCACTATCCATATTTTGCGAGCCTCTTCGGTACCGTGCATTGCCCTTTGTCACATTGAGAGTTGATGCAAACTCCGCCGGTGCATCCAAACACATGACATGATACGCTCTATCATACATAAGCCTCATTTTATCTTTCCTCAAAACAGCCACCATACCTACCTATTAAGGCATTTCCATAGCCTTTCCGAGATACATTGCCATGCAACATCCACCATCTCATGACTTGATCTTCATGTCATACATTCTTTTGCTTGATCATAGAACCGCGTGATAGTTGGGCCTTACCCCAACTATGCTACATTACACACTAGTATCATTGCATATCCTGCTACACTCACAGAGGCATACATTTGCATACATCATGATAGTTTTCACTTGTCTTTATGTTGAGTACTTCTTATAAAGTGTGATGATCTTCTGTTTATTTATGTAAAACTTAGAGTGTTGCCCTTAAGTGAGGAAAAGATCCCAAAGAGGAGAAATGAAAAGATTCCAAAGAGGACAAATGAGAGATAAATATAAAGAGCCAAAGAGGCCACAAAAAAAAGAGGAAAAGAAAAAAATAAAAATAAAAAGAGAGAAGGGGCAACACTACTATTATGTTTGAAAGATCCACACTCGTACTCCATTGCTATATTGGTACTACGTAGATATTATCATTCATGCATAACTATGTGGGGACCCTTACACTATAGAACTTGGTTTGCATATTCCAATGATGAGCTGCCCCTAATTAGCTCTAGGTCTTCATGAGCAAACAAGTTGGATGCACCCCCACTAGTTACATTAGAGAGCTTACCTTAGCTCATATGTGCATCCGTTACATGGCAATCCCTACTCCTCACATCATATCTATCATTTGGCTTTCGCTCGCCTATGGTTGTCCTCATTGATGTGAGCCTTTCATACCTTTTTGTACTCCTTCCCTATCATTATTCTATTTGCCATCCTAAGTGCCAACGTATCTTGCTTACGCTCATCCATTGCATGAGTGGTCAAAGTCGAAAGGAAGAGGATCATTTTGACTTGTGCCTGGCTAGTGGTCCGGGGATGAGTCAAAATAAGATTCCGAAGGAGACTAAATGTGAACTTTAGTAGATTGAGTTCTCAATTTAAAAATATATTTTATGATCTCAACCCATGTCCCACTTCTTGCATGCAAACACCATTTGGAGACATTCGAGTCACGGAGAGCGAGAGTTTTTGCACCTTTATGTTCTTACTTTGCTAAATTCAGTACTAGATATAGACTCTAGGTTGTTATTGTCTTGACTTGAATTTCATATTTCTCTTGCTTTACTTTGAAGTTCTCATATGTGTGTTAGCATGTCACCACAGAAATTATTGTGTTATCATTTATCTACTCTGGGACGAGCAGAAATTAACCTTGGGGATGTTGATACGTCCCAAACGTATCTATAATTTCTGATTGTTCCATGATCTTTTGGTTGGGCCCCCCTCTAGCCCATGGGCTGCCCAGCCAACCTGCTGGCGCGGCTAGGCCCTAGGCCGCGCCAAGTGGCCGCCTGGGTGGGCCCCACCTCCTCCGGTGCCATCCTTTGGCCGATATTTAGAGTCCCGAGAGGAAACCCTTCCACAACTTCCAGAATCGCGAATTTATCCCTCATTCCGTCGCTGCAGCGCTTCCGATATCGGGAGCGTCAGGAGACCTCTTCCCGACACCCTGTCGGAGGGAGGATTGACCTCCGGGAGCTTCTCCACCACCAGGGATGCTTCCCGGACATGCCATGAGTAGTCCTCCTTGGACCATGAGTCGATGATCAGTAGCTATGTGATGTCTTCTCTCCAATCTTGTGCTTCAATGGTTAGTCCTTGTGAGCTGCCTACATGATCAAGGCATCTATGTAATTCTTGCTATTGCTATGCTCGGTTTGTTGGAATCTGATGGATTATGAGATTATGTTCAGATTGTTATGAGTTATATAATTGATTATCCTTTTATATTATGTTCCTTAGTGATTCATGCATGTTCTCCGTTGCTATTTATTGCTTTTGCCGAGTAGTAGATTGTAACTCCAAGAGGGAGCGTTATGCATGATTGTAGGTTCATTCCCCTCGATGTCTAGCTTGAGTGACAGAAACATGAGACTAGGGGATGTGTTGTTGCCACCAGGGAGAAAACAACAGTGCTTGTGACCACGGTTGCAAGGATTGTTTACCTTACGCATAGTTCGTTAATGCAGTTGTTCGTTGCTTTGAGTTTACACTTTGGGTGGGGCTCGCAACTTATTACCGGCGAGATGTTCTGGAAAGATATCTCAAGGTGGATGATTAGTAAGTAGATGCTGATGAATAAACGGTCTACTTGTCTTGGCGTACTGCCCCTTACTATTGAATCTGTAACTATCAAGTAGCATAATTAGCATTGCGGTTCGTTCATAATTCTGTCAATTGCCCAACTGTGATTTGTTTACCCTAGCATAGTTGTTTATCGTCTTTTGGGAGAGAGACATCACTAGTGAACATCATATGACTCCGGTCCATATCACCATCATTGTTTACACCTCCATCATTTACCACTTACATTTACTTTTCCGTTGCAATCATTATTACTTTCCTGCTTGTGTTTTCATCGTTTGCAAACTACAAGGCCGGAGAGATTGACAACCTCTTTGTACTAGTTGGGAGCAAAGTTATTTGTTGTGTGTGCAGGTACATGTCTTCTGCTAGCGCCAGGGTGGGAGACACCTACTTGTTGATCCTAGGAGTCCTACTGGTTGGATAAACCTTACAGTTTCTGTGTAAGGGAAAACTTGTTGCTGACTACATCTCAACCTTCCACTTGGGGTAACCAATGAGGTGCGAGAAGTATATACATCATCTCGTCATCACCGGCCAGAGAGTAGGCGGCTCCGCACCTACCCGGCCTGTACTTCGTAGCCAGTCAGGAGGAGCCGGCAGTTGAGGATGCTATTGCTCCTTTCTGTACCAAAGTACAGAGGAGTAGGCTTGATGAGCCTACCCCGGGGTTATTCCCTCGTCGGTAGTACCCGAAGCACGGGAGGCCCGCCGTCTCGAGGTGAAGGGCCTCGCCGGCTTGAGTATCCATCTTGCGGGCTTCGGGAGCCGTTGTATGGGAGGCAACCGGGCCGTGAGTCGGCTGGCTTCTGGCGAACGCCTCACATTCTTCACAGGCAGCGCTAGTGCGCCACGTGTCGGGCTTCGGGCGCCACACCCTGACAAGCCACGCGCATGAAGGGATGGGGCCTGCGTCATGGGGCCCGCCACGCCGCATCCTCGGCCCACGCACGTGGATCCTCTATGGGTTCACGGTGACATTTGGTATTTTTGGAGCGCATTAAAGCGGGCGCACGATCCGAAGGGGGTGGGGATCATGCACACCGGATCCCCTCCCCACGAGCTCTTCTTTACAGCTTAAGTGGAGGGGCGGGGGCACCGAAGAGGCCCTTTGACCCCGTCCCATTTTGCTTCAGCGCCCTATCCCTCCCAGAGCAAGAGAGAGAGAGAGAGTGACCGCCCGTGCCCTTGCCACTGTTCGTCGTTGGAGTTTCGGGCATTCCATCAAGCTCCTTGCCGCCACTCCGCCATGTCTCAATCCGCCTCCGAGAAGGCGAAGTTCCGAGACGCCTGGGAAGGCAGCGGTGTCACCGAGGGACACAATCAGGTGCTCCGCCACCGCCGCATGCCTCCCTCGGAGGAACTCGTCACAATGCGCCTCGCCGATGCCGAGGCATCTCCGACCCCTCGCGCCAGCGAGGTGCTGGTCTTCAAGGAGCAGTTCTTCTGCGGATTCGGGCTCCCTTCAAGCGACTTCTTCTCGCGCTTCCTGGTGCATTTCGGCCTACAGCCACAACACCTCGGGCCGAACGCCGTCCTTCAGTTGGCGGCTTTCGTGACCCTGTGCGAGGGGTTCGTGGGGATTGAACCCCGAATAGATCTGTGGCGGCAGCTGTTATTATTCAAGCAGCAATTGGCGCCAACTGATGTTCCCGACGTCATGAGGATGACGCCTTGTGGCACTGCCTTGGTCATCATCCAACCGCCTCCGGCTTCCCGAAGATCCCCCTCCAAGATTCTGTGAAGAACTGGCAGAGGGGATTCTTCTATGTGAAGAATGTGGATCCCCTGCTCAACTACATCAACTTTCCTCCTTTCGCCATCGCTCCACCGACTGCGAAGTTGAACTAGAAGAGTACGCTTCGGAAGCCCATCCCAGAGGTGAAGCAGATATGCGCCCACCTTGAGCTCTTGAAGACTCAAGGACTTCTAGCCGAACACTTGCTTGCTACCATGGTGGCACGCCGGATCCTTCCTCTGCATCACCGACCACACCTGATCTGCCAAATGGGTGACCGGCATGACCCATGCCGGCTTACAACGAAGAACCTGCGAGTCGGCAGGCTGGCTCATCATGTGAATCCGATCTCCTCCACCTCCATGGACGAAGGCGGTGACTGGGAGTGGGGCATGACCCGTTACAACCAAAGCCATCCGGCTCCGATGGTATGTTTCTTCTTTGGTTGTGTTTCTTGTCTTTCTTTGGATACCATCCGGCATGTGACGCCGGAAGCCGGCTACTTCCTTAGCTGTTCAAGCGCCTGAAAGTCTAACAGCCGTCGGCTGCCGACGTGGAGGTGTCGGACCCCGCCGATATTGAAGATGATGACGAGGTGGAGCTTCAGCCGTCAGCCTCCCAAAACGTGGAGGAGGTAGCGGAGTCGGAGGGAACCAAGACGGCCGGTGAGTTTTTTGCATCCAGGTTGCTTGAATGGACAATTGATGATGATGTGTCGCCTCCCTTGCGTGATGCAGCCGACGTGGATGACCTGGAAGAGCTAGAAGAGGTCTCCGGCCCTTCCTTGACACGGCAACGCCGAGCCGCCCATGCGTCGGACAAGGATGGAGAAGGAGCGCGGCGAAAAGGCAAGCACGCCGCCGTCACCAAGCCGGCTCTCAAGCAAACTGCAGCAGGGCCTCCGGCTGGAGGTCGCAGGGCGGCTCGAAGAAGCGGCGAGTCGTCCCAGCTGTCGTCGAGAGATGGCCGGTTCCCGTTGTTGTCGGGTAAGTGGTCATGTCTATCTTCTTTCCCCCATGTTTGATTCTTCTCGAGAAAATCCCTCCTTACCGATTTATGGTAAGCAGGGAGGTTGAGGAAGTGGAGGCGGATGATGCCGCCGCCATATAGCAAGCCGCCTGGGCCGAGATGGATGCTGCGTAGAAGGCGTTGGCTGAGCAGGAACGCCGTCCCTGGGAGGAGGCAGCCCGACAGGCGACTGCGGGCCGAGACCATCCCGGCAAGCGCGCAGTCCGTCCTGCTCCAAAGCCTACCACCAAAGAGAGGCGCTCCAAGATGAGGCACGATCCCGCCTCACAGGTGAGTGTGGAAGCCCAGACCAGCGAGCCAGCTCGCGCCGGGACGAGTACCGTCGAGAACGCCAATATCACCGGGCCAGAGCCTACCTCCGTGTAGGTGGATCTCGATGCGGCGCCTAGTGCACCTGACACAGGAGCGGACACCGCACCGGATGTTCAAATGGATGCGTCGGGAGCAGAGATCACGCCACTCGACATGGGGACGACCCTGGTGGTGAAGGAGAAGACCGTGCGGACCGAGGATCCGCACGTGACGCATCGAAGGAGCCGACCCAAAGCGCACCGCGAGGAGACGACACCATGGGCGTTTCTGGCCATGGCTCGTCTACCTCCGGAGCCAGACCCTTCTCTAGGAGCCGACCCATAGAGTCTTGGAATGCGGCCAAGGCCCGCCATGCATCATTGGATCCTGGCGCCATGCTGGGTGGGGTCCCAGCACTAGTGGCGGCGTATTCCCGCAGCCGTGACAAGGTGGCGCAGGTGGCCCGAGAGGACTTGAACTGCCTCGAGGAGTGGACCGCGGTAAGTTTTCAATTTCCTCACCTTTTGGGCAAGCTTTTTCTTCTTCTTTATTTGCTTTAGTGGGGGCACGCCAGCGCACCCACTGGGTGTAGCCCTCGAGAGTCGGGCCGACTTAGAGTTAGCCGGGCCGAGTCTTACTCGCGACGGCTTGGTTGCTTATTTCTCTTTCACTGGGGGCGCGCTAGCGCACCCATTGGGTGTAACCCCCGAGAGTCGGGCAGGCTGAGAATTAGTCGGGCCGAATCTTACTCTTGATTTTCTTTGATTCTTTTCGTCGTAGGACCTTCACAACAGCCAAGCGCAAGCCCACAACGTGCAGCTGGCCCGGCTCCAACAAGCTGAGAGTCGGACCAGCAACCTTCAAGGCCGGCTGGACCAAGCCGTCATGGAGCGCGACGCCTTGCGTGGCAACGATGGTTGGCTGCGTCAGGAGGTGGAGCTTCTCCATATGGAGAAGAAGGACCACGAGGCGGCCCACAAGATGGAGCTGGAGCAGCAGCGTGCTGCTCGTGATTCCTCCTAGGTGCAGAAGGATGCCACCCATGCCACCGACCTGGAGCACCTGGAGAAGCTGTGCCTTGACGAGAAGGATCAGTAGGACGCCGTTACCAAGGATCTAAAGGCCTAGCCGACGAAGGAGATCGAGGTGGCCCAACCTCTTCGAGGCGAAATCACCCACCTGACTCAAGAGCGCGTGGCTCGGGACCGCGAGGCACTAGAAGAGGCGGGGGAGGTCGACATTCACCTCAACCGTAAGCCATGCTTGCCTTGTGTTCCTTTTCGATGCTTCTCTTTCCTATTTTTCTCATGCCATGCCCCTACTCCCACTCCCCAGAACTCTTCCCAGGGACACGGGATGCGGCGGAAGCAGCCGTGGAGACCAGTCGCGACGAGCAACGCGCTGCCTGCGTTGAAGTGGATGCCACTGTCGGCTGGACCGTGGAGGAGATCGAAATTGGCGCCAGAGCCCATATGCGGGAGCTGGCGCACTCTCTGGCCCGGCTCCAGGACGCCAGGCTGATGATGGTCAATTCCCTTTAGCCCGATGTGGCACAACCGGTGTAAATGAGCCGGCTATCCGGCTGGCTTGAAGCTGGAACCTCCCGTCTGGATCTCTGGCATGCGTCGGCAGCATGAGTTGGAGCGCACATGGCGCTCCGCTTGGCCAAGTCCTGGTATAGAAACCTGAACTTGGGCCGGCTCACAGCACAACACGCTGGCGCAGAAACAGAGCTAGCAGCCGTGGAGGACGAGCTGCAGGTGCGGGCCAACGACATCGCGTCCTTCGCCGCTTGGAATGAGTTCAGCCTGGAGCGCGAAGCTGATGACAGCGTGATCCTGGAGGATCACTTCCTGCTGGCTCTCCATGACATCGACGACAACTCACACGAGACGACATTTGAAGACGTCGAAGCCGCCGACTCCAGCGAGAAGGCTTATGCCGACTCCACAAGAGGCAGTGCCGAAGGCGCCGGGGCAGATTACGGTGCTTCTACCTCATGCAGGGCTGGCGATGCCGGCGCCTCCGCCTCAGGTGCCGCTAGTGACGTCGGAGCCGCAAGCGGAGCCGCCACTAACTAAAGACTTTTTTCGTTTTTCTGCGCTGCTTTTGTTAGTCCAGCAGTTCCACCCACTAGGGGTGTTGTGTAATGAACTCCAGCCATGGGCCTTTTCATGCTTTTGAATGTAAAATATATTTTCTTATTTGCATCGTGCCTGCAAAGGCTATACTTACCGGCTCGCTTTTCCATCTTTTGCTTCTCTTTGGCTTCTGTCTATCCAACAACTTTCCTTCTCCAGCATCCACCCCGCCAGCCCGACAGCCGGGAGCCGGTCTGTGATTGGGATGGGACTTTTGCTTTCAAAGGCGTTGGCCTCACATTTTTTGAAGCCGCCAAGATACTTAATCTTGCAGCGAGCCCGTAGAGGGTAGCTAGAAAGGAAGATCAGAAGCGATCAAACCAACCCGAGCCGGCAACCTCTTTCGTAGCTTGATTTTTCGTGCACCCGACCTTCCATCCCATGATCCCGTTAGCCAGGCAGCCGGGAGCAGGTCTGTAGCTTGTGCGGGGTGGTAAAGGTTTTGGGTGGACATGCATTATATATTCGAGTACGACTAAGGATGTAGCTTGGGCTGGCTAGCGAGCCCCCGAGCCCAAGGAGTCGGATCGGAGAGCCCACTCTTATAGTGACAGCTCTTTCCATGAACTTGAAAAAGGTGTGCCCCAAGTGCCGGCTTGGAGCACCCATTGCATTCTTTGAAATCCTGGAAAGGGTAAAGGATACATACGTACACACTTTTCTCTCTTGCTTTAGCTGTAAAACGGGTGAAGCAATGCCGCATTTCATGGACGCTCTGTTTCTTCGCCGGAGTCATCTCTCTTGCACTTCTACGGCTTCTGCACGTCTACAGATAGTATGCATTGTTATGCAATGCCCTGCTGATGATGAAGAGTACTCCCATGGGGAAGAGAGCTTGTGCTGGCCGGCTGTTTGTTGGATTCTTCTGAGTACTAGCTCCCCCTCACGAAAGGAGAGAGGCCTGATCGTCTTGCTGAGGTAGTTCCTCAGCTTCTGTTGGTAGATGGTCGTCCGACTCAAGGCCAGCTCCCGTTCCCCCTCGAGTAGATCGATGCCATCTTCTCTTGCCTCTTTTGCATCCGCATGTGTGTACAGGGTGACACAAGGAGAGTCAACCTCGACATCCGCGGGGATGATTGCCTCGGACCCATATACCAGGAAGAATGGTGTGAAGCCGGTTGACCTTCGGCGTGGTACGGAGGCTCCACATTACAGTCAACAACTCTTCGATTCAGCAACCGGCTGACCTAACGAGTGGCGCCACAAGTTTTGGCTTGTTGCCGGCCAGGAATAGGCCGTTGGCTCTCTCCGCCTAGCCATTTGACTGCGGGTGCGCCACCGACGCCAGATTAAGCTGGATGCCCTCTTTGGTACAAAAGACTGCCATTGCACCCTTGGCGAAATTGGTGCCATTCTCGGTGATGATGCTGTGTGGGACGCCGTAGCGGACCGTGATGTCCTTGATGAACCTGACGGCCATGGGACTGTCAAGTTTCTTGATTGGCCTAGCTTCAATCCACTTGGTGAACTTGTCGACGGCTACCAGAAGATGTGTCATGCCGCCTCTAGAGGTCTTGAATGGACCCACCATATCCAGCCCCAAGATGGCAAAGGGCCATGACAGGGGGATGGTCTTGAGAGCTGAGGCCGGCAAGTGGCTTTGCATCTGAAGCGGTGGCAGCCTTCGCACTTGTCGACCAAGGCTGTGGCCTCTTCCAGAGCTCTGGGCCAGTAGAATCCATGGCAGAACGCCTTGGACACCAGGTTTCTGGAGGCGGCATGATGCCCGCACTCACCCTGGTGTATGTCCTTGAGAATTCTTGCCTTTTTTCTGATTCGACGCAGCATTGGAATATGCAGGTTATGCTATGTCGAACCAGCTCGTGATTGATGATGGCATATGTGGGAGATCGATGCTGGATCTGCCGCGCCTCTGCCTCATTTTGAGGAATCTCGCCGCAAAGAAGGAAGGCCAGGATGGGGTGTGCCCATGAAGGAGTCGACACGGGAGCGGGTTCCGGCTCGGCCTGAAGGTCAGGGGCATCTGAAGCCCCCCGAGTTTGTCGTTGTGGTCCTGGGATCGAGACCTTTTGTCTTTGGTGCCATCGTGGTAGCCGTCATGCCGTCAACCTCCATGTTGGCCACGAACTAGATGTTGAGCCGACTGGGATCAAGGTTTGACGTAGCCGGTGGAGTCGCTGGAGCCGACGAAGCAGGTGGAGCTGGCGTAGCATCTGGAGCCGGCGAGGTTGCCAGAGCCGGCGGAGTGAGTGGAGCCGATGGAATTGATGTTTCCATCAGTTTCTCCGGACCCAAAGCCGTTGATACACATGGGACCACAGGCACGAAGATTGATGCCGACTCCGGAGACGACTTGATGGAGGGCTTGTGCAGCTGCTCGAGGGAGACGCCGGCAGGGATTGCTTGCCTTATGGAGCCGATTTTTTCCAATGTATCAGCCGCCTCGTTGTCCGCTCGGAGGACGTGGTGGAACTCGCAGCCCTCCAACAGGCCACTGAGCTGCTAGATGAGGAAGCGGTAGCTGGCCATGTTGGCATCTTTGGCGTCCTATTCGCCAGAGACTTGCTGCACCACGAAATCAGAGTTGCCGAAGCAAAGGATCCACCGGATGCTGAATTCTATGGCAAGCCGGAGGACGTGTGCGAGTGCCTCGTACTCGAGACGTTGTTGGAGGCGGCTAAGTGTATCTGGAGAGCGTACTTGAGTTGGTCTCCTTTCAGAGACGTCAAGACAATGCCGGCTCCCAGACCAGTTCGCATCTTCGAGCCGTCAAAGTGCACCCGCCAATGTGTGGAGTCAGGAGGCGGCGGCACGAATTGGGTCTCGGCCCAGTCAACGAGGAAGTCGGCCACCACCTAAGACTTGATGGCAGTGCGTGGCTCGTAGCGAATGTCGTGGTCGGCCATGGCGATGGACCACTTGGCGATCCAGCCGTGGCATCACGGTTGCCCATGATTTCTGAAAGTGGAGTCGTGCTTACCACCGTGACGACGTGCTCCTCGAAGTATTGGATCAGCTTCTTGGCAGCAAAGTAGATGCCATAGCACATCTTTTGATAGTGGGGGTAGTTTTTCTTGGATGCGGACAAGACCTCGCTGACATAATATACATGGCACTGAACTAGTAGCACCTTGCCCTCCTCCTTGCGCTCCACTATCAAGACCACACTAACCACGCGCGTGGTTGCTGCAATCTAGATGAGGATGGGCTCCCACTCTGCCGGCGCGACCAAGATTGGCGTGCTGGAGATGACGCTCTTGAGGTCGCGGAAAGCTTCGTCCGCTTGATCGTTCCACTCGAACTTGGTTGTCTTCTTCATCAATTGATAGAGTGGTAGCGCCTTCTCGCCCAGCCGGCTGACGAACTGGTTGAGGGATACTACGCAGCCGACAAACTTCTAGACGTCGAGGAGTCGAGCCGGCTTGGCCATGCGCTCAATGGTTCGAATCTTCTCGGGGTTAGCTTCGACGCGAGCCGACACGAATAAACCCAAGAGCTTGCCGGCTGGAACTCCAAAGACGCACTTCTCCGGATTGAGCCGGTCTTGTACTTGCGCAGGTTGGCAAAGGTCTCTCACAGATCGTCAAGGAGACTGAAATGCTGCTTGGTCTTGGCGACGATGTCATCGACATAGACATGAATGTTTCTGCCGATTTGCGGCAGGAGGCATTTTTCCATGCAGCGCTAGAAGGTGGCGCCAGCATTCTTCAGGCCAAACGTCATCATCGTGTAGCAATAGGCTCCAAATGGTGTGATGAAGGAGGTCTTGAGCCGGTCAGCCGGGTCCAGCTTGATCAGTTGGTAGCCAAAATAAGCATCCCGACATGACATCAATTTGCAACCGACCGTGGAATCAATCACTTGATCTATCCGCGGCAGGGTGACGGGGTCTTTCGGGCATGCCTTATTCAGGCTTGTGTAATCGATACACATGCGCCATGTCTTGTTCTTCTTCAGCACCAGGACTAGATTGGCCAGCCAGTCCGGTGGAAAACCTCCATGACGAAGCCGGTTGCGAGAAGCCGGGCGATCTCTTCTCCAATTGTGCGCCGCTTCCTCTCACAAAGCGGCGTAAAGGATGTTTAACCGACATTGCATCCGGCAACACATGAAGCTTGTGCTCGGCGTACTTCCTCGGGACTCCCACATGTGCTTTGGGGACCATGTAGAGATATATTGATTCTCACAGAGGAAGTCAACAAGCTCGCCTTCCTATTTGGGGCTGAGGTTGGCCCCGATGGTGACAAAGTGCTTGGGTTGGCCGGGTCGAGTGGCACTTGCTTGGTCTCCTTGGACGGCTCGAACCAGGCCTCGCTGACCGACTGGGATGGAGGAGTAGGCATTGTCGGCTGCTCGGTAGCCTGAGCCACGAGCCGGTCAAGCTGCCTCTTCTCCTCAGCAATCACCAATGCCTCAGCCAGCCGGCTGCTATCACGCCCCACTCAATCGACTTCTTCTAGTCGCCGACAACAGTGATGATGTCCTTGGGACCCGACATCTTCACCTTGAGGTAGGCGTAATGGGGGATCGCCATGAATTTGGAAAATGGCGGCCTACCAAGCAACGCATGGTAAGGGCTATTGAGGTCCACCACCTTGAACCAGACCGGCTCGCGGCGGAAGTGCACCTTGTCGCTGAAGAGGACGTCCAGCTGGATTTTGTCGATCGGCAAGCAAGACTATCCCGGCACCATGCCGCAGAAGACAGTCATGGTCGGGTGCAGGTCATTCTCCTTCATCCCGATCTTGAGCACAGTGTCTTGGTAGAACCGGCAGGTGAGTCTCTTGGAGGCGGGGTGAGGTCGAGGACAAGCGCGTGTGTGCCCGGGTTTGGCATCACCGCAGGATGATCCACGCGACTCCATTTAATTGTCTTTTCAGACCAATGCATGTATTGGGGAACCAAGGGGATTGTTACATTCACCTCATGCCGTCGTTGACGCTGGCTGTGCTTGTCGTCACCTTCGCTAGCGAAGACGACGTATGCCCCGTCTTGCTCGGGAAACTGGTCGTGGAGACGACCATCATTGGGAGGCAGTTGAGCTAGAGCCGGACCCGACCCGAGAGTCGGACCTCGTGAAGCTGCCCCGGGGGAGCCGGCATACCCTCACCCCGGGTCAGGCGCTGCGAGAAAACTTCACTGTCAGAGCATGTGGGTGGCTGGCTTTGCCTCGGAATGCATCTTCCAAGGCGCGTCCAACATTTGCTCGAAGGTGAGCTTGGGCTACCAGGTGTTCTTGACGGCTCGCTACCGCTGAGCGCCGGCTTGAGTAGGCAGCTGCTCTTCCTCCATGTTGGCCACCTTCTTGCTTCCAGGTTGTTTTGGATGCCTGGGTTGTCGCCAGTCGGCTTAGTCGTAGCCGTCGGCTGGACTGGCTTGTCCGTCGCACTGACCTTGATCCTCATTGCAGAGTCGGTGGTAGCATACTTATCTGCCTTGGCCATGAGTACCGCCAAAGAGGTAGGGTCGGAACACATGAGCTTGTCCTTGAGAAGGGTGCTATCTTGATAACCGTTGATGAAGTACTGAATAGCTTGTACCTCATGCGCTCCTTCGCAGGAGTTGCGCAACTCTATCAAGCGAGTGACGTAGTCGCAAAGGGGTTTGTCAGGCTTCTGAACGCACATGGCCAGCTCGCGGGGCCAGCCAGGGCGCTTGTATGCGCCGACGAAGTTGCGGACGAATGCCTCTTCAAAGTTAACACAAGAGTTGACACTACCGGCTGGTAGGTGATACGTCTCCATCGTTATCTACTTTTCCAAACTCTTTTGCCCTTGTTTTGCACTCTAATTTGCATGATTTGAATGGAACTAACCCGGACTGACGCTGTTTTCAGCAGAATTGCCATGTTGTTGTTTTTGTGCAGAAATGAAAGTTCTCGGAACATCCTGAAAATTTACGGAGAATATTTCTGGAAAATATGAAAAATACATGCGGAAAGATCCACCGGAGGGGACGGGCCAGTGGGCCACAAACCCTGTTGTCGCGGCACCCCTGGCCGCAGCAACCAAGCTTGTGGGGCCCACGTAGCTCTGTCGCCCCCAAACTCAGCTCTATAAATTCCCTTTCGTCCCAAAAAAATCTAAAGAGAAAATTTCATCGCGTTTGTGATACGAAGGCGCCGTCACATCCTGTTCTTCATCTGGACGGCAGATCTAGAGTCCGTTTTGGGATCCGGAGAGGGGAAATCGTCGCCATCGTCATCATCAACGTTCTTCCCTCTCCAATTCCATGAAGCTCTTCATCGTTCGTGAGTAATCTATTCGTAGGCTCGCTGGGTGGTGATGAGTAGGATGAGATCTATCATGTAACCGAGTTAGTTTTGACGGGGATTGATCCCTAGTATCCACTATGTTCTGAGATTGATGTTGCTACTACTTTGCCATGCTTAATGCTTGTCACTAGGGCCCGAGTGCCATGATTTCAGATCTAAAATTATTATGTTGTCACCAATATATGTGTGTTTTAGATCCGATCTTCCAAGTTGTAGTTTCCCACTATGTGTTATGATCTGGCAACCCCGGAGTGACAATAACCGGAACCACTCCCAGTGATGACCATAGTTTGGGGAGTTCATGTGTTCACCAAGTGCTAATGCGTTGGTCCGGTTCTTTATTAAAAGGAGAACCTTAATATCCTGTAGTATCCATTTGGACCCCGCTGCCACGGGATGGATGGACAATAGATGTCATGCAAGTTCTTTTCCCTAAGCATGTATGACGACACACGGAATGCATGACTACATCACATTGACGAATGGGAGCTAGCCACATATCTCTCCGTGTTATAACTGTTGCATGATGAATATCATCCGACGAATCGCCGACCCATTGCCTACGAGTTTGTCCCACTGCTGTTGTTACTTGTTTTGCTCTGCTGATGTTACTTGCTTTGCTCTGCTGCTGTTACCACTGTTGCTCTGCTGCTGTTACTTGTTTTGCTCTGCTACTGTTACTTGCTACTCCTCTTACTCGCTACCGCTGCTACTTGTTACTGCTGTCACTACTGCTGTTCCTTGCCACTGCTATTACTCGTTACACTACAGCTACCTGCTACAATACTTTTTCTCGCACCGTTGCTGGGAAGGAATATTTCCCGTCCACGGGCAACTTCTGGCACCATTGATACAACCGTTAGGAATAGTCTGCCGTCAACAGATCGTTTCTGGCTCCGTTGTTATCATACTACTTTGCTACTGATACTTTGCAGATACTAATCTTTCAAGTGTGGTTGAATTTGACGCATTCAGCTGCTAATACTTGAGAATATTCTTTCACTTCCCGTTGCGCGAACCAACAAATTTGGGTTGAATACTCTACCCTCGAAAACTGCTGCGAACCAACGCGCTAGTGGGACATTGCAAGACAATTGCTAATTGTTGAGCAACTGGGACAAGCTCTTTTCTCGCTCCGTTGCCGTGGAGGCATCAAGTCAGGAATAGTTGCACGTCAGCAGCATTTTTCTGGCGCCGTTGCCGGGGAGTGCTAGCAATAGGCAGTTAAGCCAAGTCCTTGCTGAGCTGGTCAGCATGAGTGCCACGTAGAGGACAGCTACGCGCTTGTTGCTCCGAGCGATGCTGACTGCTGTGGTGTAGTTGATCAACCAGTCTTCTGGCTTGGAAGAGCCGTTGTACTTTGGAGTATCGCGGGGGAGGGTGAAGCCAAAATGGAACGGCTCCCCTAGGATCCGGGACCGAAGCATGCCTGACCAATAGGACCCTCGTCCTCCATGTGGTATGAATGAGAGAGAAGATCGAGGCGGATGCGACCATCGTTTTCGCTGTGAGGAACGCGAGGGCCGATCCGGGCCGCGAGATCGGGCTGGATCGGGGGCGCATGCGTGTTGGCCCTTTCCCGACACTCAGGCGGGGGAGCTTCATGGACCGAATCTCCTTCATCTCCGATCAGCTCGCAACGCCGGCTAGAGACTGCTCGTGGCTTGCTCCGGCACTAGGAACGCCGGTGTTGGCTTCTCTCAGCCCTCCGTCCTGAGGCGCGAGGGGCTGGAGAATGTTGAGCCTGTTGACGACCGCTGGGGACGTGATGACCCTCGGGGTCGAGTGCTGGAGACACCGAAAAGGCGCGGTTAGGGTCTAGGTGAGCTTGTTGCTCGTTGGCTGCATCAAGAAAGTCCTTGACGCGCCTTTCTTGATGAGCACGCTCCTCACACTCCAGAGAACTCAGTTCTGCAAGGGCCGCCTGGGTGGCCCGCATGTTGTCCGCAGGAGTGTCGTAGATGGGAACCTTGCCGCCTAAGATTTCTGCGACAACCCGACCACGGCCACGAACCTCTCCACGCCGGTTGGGACCATCAACAGTCGGAGTGAAGCTTTAAGCATAGTTGTACTCGTGCTGCGTGGCCTCCATCCGGCACTTGGCAGTGGCAAGGGCGGTGCCCTATACCAGGAGTTGCTTCCGAGCCTCCTCCAGCTCAACCCTTGCCATGGATGTGTTAGCCGTCGTGGCAATGGGAGTAGTCATCCGAGAAAGGGTGGCATGAAGCGGATCGGCAGGGCCCGGAGGGGGGGTCTGTTGCATCCACTGTGGCCTTGCCATGGCCCGAACTGGTGCTAGTGCCAGCAACCATCACCTCCATGAGATCGGAAGGAATGGCGAAGTCGTGCAGGGCAAGATACCCGAGGAACGATGGTGGATCGCTGCAGTCGAGCACATCACTGGGGTACTCGTTGGGTGCAGGCGCATCCTCGAGGCTGAGCCTGCTGAAGTGCACGTAGAGAGCGTCGACGTTGATGTCCCCACCAAGGAGGCGAGGTTCCTCGTCGAGGCGGATGTTGGTGAAGAGAGCGCAAAGGCGAGTAACGTCGAGAGCGATGTCGCCGGCAAGCGGCTTGCTAGCAACCTCCTCAACAGAGCCTGCAAGACGGGCTGAACCATCGATCAACACTGCAGTAACCTCGACAGGGGCAAGCTCCACGGGCGTGCCGATCATTCCGGACGTGAGGCATCCGATGAAGGTGGTGGAGGGTCCTGCCCGGAGCATAATTCCGACCGATGCCTCGGACGGCCCCATGGTGGGCGCCAATTGTTGTCGTTTTCTCACAATAGATGCCATAGGTAGTCTTATCAAGGGTGGTTGGGACCGAAGGGACACCGGCGGGTTCCGGGAACGGGTTTGGTAACTAGCGAGCAATACGCACCATGTACCCAGGTTCGGGGCTCTCCACGAGAGATAATACCCCTAGTCCTGCCGGAGTGGTTGATGAACCAGAGTGTTACAAGATGCTCCTTGAGCTGTTCGACAGAGTAGGAAGAAGGAGTTGTCGGATCGCGTTCTACCTCTCCTATGTGTGTGTGTGGGGGGGGGGTAGAATGTCCGACCCTCTACATGGAGGTGGGCCGGGGGGTTTTATAGTTGAACCCACCGGCCTACAGAATGGATATAAGGTATATTATGGGGAACCTGGCTGGCAGCCTCTCAGGCCGCCCAGGGGGCCTACTCAGGTTAAGTCTTGTCGCTTGAGGGGCCCGTCGGCTGCAAGGTCCCATCTGGCCATGGGACCGGCCGGCTCGCCAATGAGATTGATGCGTGCTCCCCACGCTGGACGCGTGCGGTATGACCGGTGTCGTCTAGCGGAATCCAGCGCCAATCAGTGGTACGACCGTATCCATTATAGCCACACTGGTCCAGGTAATGGAGTGGGTTGTGTCGCGCGGGTACGGTGCATGGTTTATGGATCAAAGCCGGCGTCGTTCAGCGGTACAGCCGTCGTCACTTTAGCCATACCTGCGCTTCTCCATTGTACCTGTGTTGAGGTACCTTCACATTTAATCGAAGGCCCTCATCACATCCTGAGGATTGATGCGACAGGTGCCCTTCCGCCGGCTGTCGGCGTGCCCAGCCGGCCAGAGAGTAGACGACTCCGCTCCTAGCCGGCCAGTATTTCATAGCCGGTCAGGAGGAGCCTGCAGTTGAGGATGCTATTGCTCCTTTCTGGACCAGAGTACACAGGAGTAGGATTGATGAGCCTACCCCGGGGTTATTCTCCCATCAAAAATCAATTAGGAGCATGGGCCACTCTTCCATGTCACATACATCTTGGTGGTGCGCATAAATAATATGAGTCCATAGTAATGCACATAACACCAATCACTCGAGTGAATGATCATCATATAGATAGCTCAAAGGTATGGAATAGTAGCGTCAGCAATCAAAGCATATGATCAAACACGATAGAGTTTAAGACATCCAAGAGAACATATTTTTACGAAAACCAAAGAAAGCAATCAAAGCAACACTCTCTCTCGAAGCCCTATTGATCTACAAAAAATGGCATACTTAAACAAAAAATGACCTGTACTTAGCTAAGTTCTCTCCTAAATGACATAATAAGCTTACGTAGCTACAAAATGACCTATTGTACCTAACTTAGCTATTAAATGGCCTATAATTAGGTTAGTTAGCTCCAAAATGGCATAATAAGCATAGTTAGCTCCTAAATAACCTATTTTTACCTAAGTAGCTCTAAAATGACATATAGTTATCTTAGTTTCCTCCTAGATGACGTAGTAAGCTAAATTAGCTCCAAAATGGCCTATTTGATAAAAATGACCTATACTTAGCTAAGTTCTCTCCTAAAAGACTAATAAGTTTACTTACCTACAAAATGACCTATTGTACCTAACTTAGCTATTAAATGGCCTATAATTTGCTTAGTTAGCTCCAAAATGGCTTAATAAGCATAGTTAGCTCCTAAATGGCCTATTTTTACCTAAGTAGCTCCAAAATGACATATACTTAGCTTAGTTTCCTCCTAAATGATGTAGTGAGCTAAATTAGCTCCAAAATGGCCCATTTAATAAAAAATGACCTATACTTACCTTACTTCTCTTCTTAATCTAGTCTTCTTCTTCTAACTTTCTTATTTCCCATTTTGTAGATTACATTTACTTCACGGAAGCTTGGATTGGCGGAGTGCTTGGGTTACTTGTATTTTTTTGGATAATATGTATGGATCAAACTATTGTAATATATGGATATGAAACTTTGTATGTATGGATGAAACTATTGTAATATATGGTTTGGTATGGATGAAACTTGCATAATATGTATGTATGGATGGACGAAACTTATTTTAATATGGTTATCAGTATGGTAACTACATTATTTCTATGATATATATACATATATACACACACATATATATATATATATATCATATATTCAAGTGAAAATTGTTGGATATAATAAAAAATAAAATAAACAAGGGCATTTTGGTTTCTTTGCCGTCCGCCCACCGACGGCAAAGGGGGGCAGCAGACGGGAAAGGCCCTGAAGGCGTGGACTATTTGCCATCTTTGTCGTCCGCCCATAGATGGCAAAGGGGGGCCATGGCAGACGATAAAGGGATGGTGGGCCTAGGAGACGACAAAGGCTGCCGTTACCACTTGACGGCCCTAACCTCGTGGATCTGTCGTCCATGTTCTTTGTTGTGTGCCCCCACGACAAAGTTTCTTTGCCGTCCGCAGGCCCAAGGCCGACGGCATAGAACCTATTTACCAAATTGTTCTTTGCTGCAAAGTTTTCCGTCTGCAGACGAACGACAAAGGCCTTTGCCGTAAGGGGTCCTCCCCTTTGCCGTCCGCCATGGCAGACGGCAAAGTCCCTGATTCCTGTAGTGACTTATCCCCCTCTCACAACAAGTTACCAAAAAGTTCAAAGGTCTAGAACTATGCATCGCTATAGGCTCGATCTCCTCCGGTAGCAGTTGATGGAGTCGACAGGAGAGCATTGGAGAAGGCTTCAATAGATGTCCTATGAGGTGGTGGTGTAGACACTGGATGTTCAGGAGTTGGGGGAGCTGATGGAGCTGATGTCTGGGCTGATGAAGACGGTCTGGACTCCCGAACTGTCACAACTGCAGATCTGGTTTGGGTCATGAACTGAGTGGTAGTTGCGACAGAAGTATCATCATCATTATCACCACTACTAGAGCTAGGAGTGTGCACTTCATCTACTTCATGTTTCAACTAATTGACAGTGGTTGTGAACTCTGTCACCTTAATATTCAGGTCATGGAATTTTATTTCCACGCTCCTCTCGAGACTCTTCTCATTCATCTAGATGTGAGTAATGTTCTTCTCCATCCCTTGGATGGTGCTGATAAGAAACGCCATTTGATCCTCTTTGGATTTCAACTGTGGAGTTCTAGTTGCTCTGGATGCCTTTGCCTCAGCCTCAGCATGTATCTCTACCTGTGCTATAGCTCAAGTATGATGGCTAGGGTCGATCACCACTTCATTATCTTCAAAGTCTGGCTGGAGTGGCAGGTGTTGACGATCAAGCAGATACACATTGTTCCCTATCTTTGAATTGGTCATCATTTGGATGTATGGTGCACATCCGCGAGATCTTTTCTGATCAACAACAGTCCTTCTGATTGTCTCTACAAGCAGGTCCATCACCCTAATCCTGGTGTGGGTGTCTACATGGTGCAACATGTTTATAGAATACCCAATGACCATCTTATTATCACCTGATTTAGGCATCAAGGTGTATCTCATTATGGTATTGGTGGTGGGTATTACAACTTGCAGGAGGTAGACAGATCCAATCTTGTGGGTCTTCGGGTACTTCTGGGGCACTAGGTTATACATGTTGGCCATACAATTTTGATTCATCTTAGCCTCAGTATAAACTTCCAACCCACTCTCTAGTGCCTTTGGGGCACCTATGATGGTTTCCCACTCCTCCACTGTTGATTGATACATGTTGCCTTTAGTCATCTATATAATCCTACGATCAGAATAAAAGTGTGATGTGGAGTAGAATTGCATGATCATATCGTCGTTCCAGGCTGTCACATTCTTGCCAACAAAATCTTCAATGTCAATGGCCCTAAAGTTTTCTCTCACATGAGGGAAGTTATCCTCATGTTCCATGATGTAGTCCCAGTCTATATATCTCATGTCGCTGACAGCCGGACTCTTGTCCAATAGCACTAACTTATAGAAATCCTGCTGCTCCTTTTTATGGAAGTGAGCATCAACGACAGTCATCCTCCTGATAGCATAAAGATCAGTTTCTCTCCACTTTCTGAGCCCATGATCCTTTCTCACTTTCATATTCTCTGCCATAGGGTGTTCATTGTTGTGCTGTGGCAGGTGAGGTCTCAGCTTCCTCAAAACAACAAAATCTTCCTCTTCTGAAGCAACATCTTTGGGTGCAGAGCCCTTGTTCTTCTTTGTTGCAGGTATATCTCTTGTAGTTCTTTTGGGTATAGGAGCTACTGGCTTCTTAGCCTTGGGAGCAATAGTCTTGGCCTTAGTTGCAGGCTTGTTGGGCATAGCATCTCCCAATAGCTTCTTCTTCTTGGAAGGAGGTGGATTAGCTGGTACCGCTTTGATGACCCACAAGTATAGGCGGTCAATCATAGTCCTTTTAATATGTAAGAGTGACGAACCCAACAAGGAGCAGAAGAAAATGACAAGCGGTTTTCAGCAAGGTAATTTCTACAAGCACTGAAATAGCGGTAACAAGTTGTTTGATAGCAAGGTAATTGTAACAAGTGACAAGTAGCAATAGTAAAAATAGGTGCAGCAAGTAGCCAAATCCTTTTGTAGCAAAGGACATGCTAAAACAGATTCTCATAATAGGCAAAGTTTTCTTGAGGGCACACGGGAATTTCATCTAGTCAATTTCGTCATGTTGGGTTAATTCATGTTCGGTAGTCCGATAATTTGATATGTGGGTGGACCAGTGCTTGGGTGCTGTTCTTACTTGAACAAACCTCCAACTTATGATTAACCCTCCTGCAAGCATCCGCAACTACGAGAAAAAATACTAAGAATAAATTCTAACCATAGCATTAAACATAGAGATCCAAATCAGCCCCTTACGAAGTAGTGCATAGACTAGGGTTTAAGTTTTTGTCACTCTCGCAACCTACCCTCTCATGACTACTCCACAATGCATTCCCTTAGGACCAAAATATAGTTAAGTTTTATGTAGTCGACGTTCAAATAACACCACTCAAGGAATCACAACATTGATATCAGCAAAATATCAAACGAATATCAACTTCACATGACTACTTGCAACATGATTTCTCCTGTGGCCTCAAGAACAAAAGTAACTACTCACAAGTGATAAATATGTTCAAGATCAGAGAGGTATTCTGTAGCATAACGAATCTTAACATATGATATTCCACCAAATAAACCATAAAGCATCAACTACAAGATATAATTAACACTACTAGATACACCCCACGTACCAATCCGAGGTTTCGGTACAAGATTGAGTACAAGAGATGAACTAGGGTTCTGAGAGGAGATGGTGTTGATGAAGATTTTGATGAAGATTAACCTCCCCAAGATGAGAGAGTTGTTGGCAATGACGATGGCCTTGATTCCCACCTCTAGGAGGGCAAAAGTGCTCCTGCCCAGGTTTTGCCTCGAGAGGGCGGCGCTTCGTCCTAAATGTCCTTTCCTTAATTTTTTTAGGGTGAAGTAGAATTTATACCAGAAGATGAGCACCATGGGTGGGCCAGGTGGACCACTAGACATCAGGCCACGTTAGGGGTGCCTCGCGTGCCCTAGTATATAATGGCCACCTTGTGGCCCCCCTCCCGTACTTATTTGCTTGAGTATTTTTTACTTATTATAAAATAAATCTCCATAAATTTTCATCCCAATTGGAGATGTGCAGAATAGGTATCTCTGATGTAGCTTTTTCACGTCCAGAATTCCAACAAGTGGCATATTATCCCACTTGATGTAAACCTTGCATATTATGAGAGAAAAGGCATTAGAATTACTCCAACAAGTGGCAAAATGCATAAAACACTATAAATAACTATAACAAAACATGATGCAAATTGGACGTATCAACTCCCTCAAGCCTACACCTCGCTTTCCACAAGAAAAAGTCGATAACAAAAATCATGAACACATGCTTTGAGAGAGAGGTGTCAATAAAAAAATTGGGACATGGAAGCATCATGCTCATTGTTATAACAACAAATAAAAGTTCATAAAATAATTCATCACAACATTTTCATCATATAAATTTTATCATAAAGGCTTCTTATAAACAAGTACCAATTCATCACAACATTGAAGTATGAATCATAAACTCTGTTGAAAACTAAAAAACTATGTTCTTAGTCAACTTTACAACACAATTCATCATATTTCCAGGAAGGGTCACATGTGGGAGCTTTTAAGAAAGTCTACATACTCAACCATCGTTTAGTCTTCTATGATTGCTAATACTCACCGCATTCATATGAGCAAAAGGTTTCAATGAGACACATAGAAAGATAGGGGCTTATAGTGTTGCCTCCCAACGTATTCACGTCGAGGGTGATGTCAATAATAATAACTCATGACCACCCATGTTCAGCAGGATATCTATGTCTAGATCTTTCCCCAACACAAGATGCTTGCCAAAGAGAAGATAAAGGAAGTAGAGGAAAATACTTTGACTCTTGCACAAAAGTAAATACATAAAGGTAAAAGATACACCCTTAGCAAAGAGAAGTAGAGGTTGTCATGCGCTTTTTAGTTGTATGATAAATCTCTTAGTGCAAAGGAACGTTACGTTATATTGCCCCTTGTGATGGCAACCTTTCTTATGCAGTCCGTCGCTTTTTATTATCGCCATCACAAGTTTGTAGAACACTTAATTTACCTTACTCTAAATGATCAAACATGTTTATAAGCATTTTTATTGCTTTGTGCACCAACGACAACTTACTTGAAGGATCTTACTCAATCCATAGGTAGGTACGATGGACTCTAATACATCTCCAACGTATTTATAATTTTTGATTGTTCCATGCTATTATGTTATCTGTTTTGGATGTTTTATATGCATTTATGTGCCATTTTATATTCTTTTTGGGACTAACCTATTAATCTAGATCCTAGTGCTAGTTTCCGTTTTCCCCATGTTTTTAAGTATTGCACATAAGGCATATTAAACAGAGTCCAGTCGGAATAAATTCCGTGGAATGATTTGGACCAGAAGAAATGCAGCAGACTTGGAGTAGGGGGCAGGGCATCTGCTGGGAGGCCACAAGCCTGCAAGGCGCGCCCTGGGGGTTGGCTGCGCCCCCTGGCTTGTGGGCCCCCTGCAGTTCTCCTAACCCTATTATTCACCCTATAAATTGTCAAATATTCCCATATCGCCAAAAAGAGCCACGAAAATAGTTTTACGCCGCCGGGAGCCTATGTTCCCATGAGATCCAATCTGGGAGCCTTTTCTCGTAATCTGTCAAAGAGGGAATTGATCACGGAGGGCATGTAAATCAACTCCATTGCCCCTCCGATGATGTGTGAGTAGTTCACCATAGACCTATGGATCCATAGCTAGTAGCTAGATGGCTTCTTCTCTCTCTTTGATATTCAATACCATGTTCTTCATGATCTTCATGGAGATCTATCCGATGTAATACTCTTTTGCGGTGTGTTTGTCAAGATCCGATGAATTGTGAGTTTATGCTCAGATTATTTATGAATATTATTTGAGTCTCTTCTGAATTCTTATATGCGTGATTTCATATCTTTGCAAGTCTCTTCGCATTATTGGTTTGGTTTGGTTTGGCCAACTAGATTGGTAATTCTTGCAATGGGAGAAGTGCTTAGTTTTGGGTTCAATCTTGCGGTGTCCTCACCTAGTGATATAGTAGGAGTAGCAAGGCACGTATTGTATTGTTGCCATCGAGGATAAAAAGATGGGGTTTTCATCATATTGCTTGAGCTTATCCCTCTACATCATGGAATCTAACTTAATGCGTTACTCTGTTCTTCATGAACTTAATACTCCAAAAGCAGGAAGGAGTTGGTCGATGTGTGGAGTAATATTAGTAGATGCAGAATCATTTCGGTCTACTTGACACGGATGTGATGCCCATATGCATAATCATTGCCTTGGATATCTTCATAATTATTCGCTTTTCTATCAATTGCTCGACACTAATTTGTTCACCCACCGTATTATTTTCCTTTATGTCAGAAGCCTCTAGTGAAACCTCTGGCCCCCGGGTCTATTTTCCATATTATATTTTCAGATCTATAAACCAAAAATACCAAAAATAATTTCCTGCAATTTATTTACTTTTGCTTCCACAATCTTTTATATCTATCTCTATCAGATCTCATCCTTACAAATAACTTTGAAGGGATTGACAACCCCATTATAGCGTTGGGTGCAAGTGTTTGATTGTTTGTGTAGGTACTACTATTGGGGCCTTGCTTGTTCCTCCTACTGGATTGATACCTTGGTTCTCAACAAACTGAGGGAAATACTTATCTACTTTGCTGCATCACCCTTTCATTTTCAAGGGAAAACCAACGCAAGCTCAAGAGGTAGCAAGAAGGATTTCAGGCACCGTTGCCGGGGTAGATACATACAAGATCACACCTACCAAGTACCCATCACAAACTCATCTCTTGCATTTACTTTATTTGCCATTTTCCACTCATTTTCCTCTCCCCCACTTCTAAAAAGATTTTCAGAAAATACCAAAAAGATTTGCCTTTTTATTTGCCCTTTTACCGTCCGTCTTTTTGTTTGCTTGCTTGTGTGCTAGATTACTTGCTTTGTCACGATGGCACGAGAGAATACCAAGTTATGTGACTTTTTCACTACTAAGAATAATGATTTTATTAGTACTCCGATTGCTCCCACCACTAGTGCGAAATCTTGTGAAGTTAATGCCGCTTTGCTCAGTCTTGTTATGAAAGAACAATTTCTGGCCTTCCTAGTGAAGATGTCGCATCCCATCTAAATACTTTCGTTGAGTTGTGATAAATATAAAAGAAGAAATATGTGGATAATGAAATTGTTAAATTAAAGATATTTCCTTTCTCACTTCAAGATCGTGCCAAAACTTGGTTTTCATCTTTACCTAAAAATAGTATTGATTCATGGAATAAGTGTAAAGATGGTTTTATTTCCATGTACTTTACGCCCGCTAAGATTATCCCCCTTAGGAACGATATAATGAATTTTACGCAACTTGATCATGAGCATGTTGCACAATCTTGGGATAGGATGAAACTAATGATTAGGAATTGACCAGCGCACGGTTTGAGTTTATGGATGATTATAAAAAAAATTGTGTGGGATTGAATTTTCCTTCTAGAAATCTTTTTGATTCCGCCGCGGGTGTTACTTTTATGGAAATCACATTAGGGGATGCTACTAAACAACTAGATAATATTATGGAAAATTACTCTAAGTAGCATACCGAAAGATCTCCTACTAGTAAAAAGTGCATGCTATGGAAGAAATAAAAACTTTGAGTGGAAAGATGGATGAGTTAATGAAATTGTTTGCTAGTAAGAGTGGCCCTATTGATCCCAATGATATGCCTTTGTATTATATGATTGGAAATAATACTGAATTTATGGATGTGAATTTTGTTGGTAGGAACAATTTTGGCAATAACGCGTATAGAGGTAATTTCAATCCTAGGCCGTTTACTAGTAATTCCTCTAATAATTATGCCAATTACTACAACCATTCTTATGGAAATTATAATAAGATGCCGTGTGATCTTGAGAATAATATTAAAGAATTCGTTAGCTCTCAAAAAGGTTTCAATGTTATGATTGATGAAAAACTGCTCAAGATTGATGATATGGCTAAGAACGTTGATATAATTTCTCTTGACATTGATTCTTTGAAAATTAGATCTATTCCACCCAAGCCTGATATTAATGAGTCTTTCAAATCTATGAGAATTTCTATTATGAGTATGAGGAGAGAATCGCTAGAATACATGCTAAGCGTGAATGGCTTGAAAAAGTGTTTCCTCGTGATAATGTTGATGAAGATTTTAAAGTGATTTGTGTGACACCTATTGAATCTTTATTTTCTAGCCTAAATCTTGAAAAAATGGGACCGAAGATGAGTCAACTTTAGATAAGGGGCGTCCCAATGATTCGGAGTTTATAGATCTTAATGATAAGATTTATAAAAGTGGGATGGAAGAGGTCAAAACTTTAAATAGCAATGAGCCCACTCTTTCGGATTTCAAGGATTTTAATTTTGATAGTTGCTCTTTGATTGATTGTGTTTCCTTTTTGAAATCCATGTTGAATTCTCCACATGCTTATAGTCAAAATAAAGCTTTTACGAAACATATTGTGGATGCCATGATGAAATCTTTTGAATGAAAATTTGAGTTGGAAATTTCTATACCTAGAGAACTTTATGATGAGTCGGAACCCACTATTAAGATTAAAATTAAAGATTATGATTGCCATGCTTTGTGTGATTTGGGTGCTAGCGTTTCCATGATTCCAAAACTTTATGTGATGTGCTTGGATTCCGTGAATTTGATGATTGTTCATTAAATTTGCATCTAGCGGATTCTACAATTAAGAAACCTGCGGGAAGGATTAATGATGTTCTTATTGTTGCAAATAGGAATTATGTGCCCGTAGATTTCATTGTTCTTGATATAGATTGCAATCCTACATGTCCTATTATTCTTGGTAGACCCTTCCTTAGAACGTTTGGTGCAATTATTGACATGAAAGAAGGTAATATTAGATTCCAATTTCCATTAAGGAAAGGAATGGAGCACTTTCCTATAAAGAAAATAATATTACCTTATGAATATATTATGAGAGATACCTATGGATTGCATACCAAAGATGACAATACCTAGATCTATTGCATTATGCCTAGCTAGGGGCGTTAAACAATAGCGCTTGTTGGGAGGCAAATCAATTTTTTTTGTTTTTCTTTTGTTTTATGCTTCTCCTTTTTATCTGTAAAAATTCTGTTTTTTAATTAGTGTTTGAGCCAAGTAAGACCTTTTGGATTGTCTACGGTGTTTGCAAGTTGATTTTGCTGAAAAACAGAAACTTTTGCTCTCAGTCCAGGAATTTTATAAATTCACTGGACCGTGCTTTTGATATGATTTTTTACACAAGATTAGTTTACAAATTTTCCAGAATTTCCTAATTTTTCAGAAGTTTTGGAGTTACGTAAGTATTCGAAGTAAACAGATTGCTACAGACTATTCTGTTTTTAACAGATTTTGTTTTCTTTGTGTTGTTTGCTTATTTTGATGAATCTATGGGTTGTATCGGGGGGTATGAACCATGGATAAGTCGTAATACAGTAATTATTACATAAATATAAATAAATAATGAGTTCACAATAGTACCTAAAGTGGTGATTTATTTTTCTTATACTAACGGATCTCATGAGTTTTCTGTTGAGTTTTGTGTTGTGAAGTTTTCATGTTTTGGGTAAAGATTTGATGGACTACCGAATAAGGAGTGGAAAGGGCCTAAGCTTGGGGATGACCAAGGAATATTAAAGTATACCAAAGAGCATAAGGTTGGGGATGGCCCGGAAGGCATCTCCTGTTTCGTCTTCAATCCATCGGTAATTTTACTTGAGGCTATATTTTTATTCACCACATGATATGTGTTTTTCTTGGAGCGTCTTGTATGATATGAGTCTTTACTTTTTAGTTTTCCACAATAATCTTTGCTGCACACATCATTTGAGAGAGAGGCACGCTGAATCGTAAATTTGTTAGAATACTCTTTGTGTTTCACTTATATCTCTTGAGCTAGGCAATGTTGCTCTAGTACTTCACTTATATCTTTTGGAGCACAATGGTCTTGTGTATTATAGAAATTATTAAACTCTCCTACCTCACTTATATTATTTTTATATTTCTTTAAACAACATGGTAATTGGTTTAGGTTATGAATTTATTCATAATATAATGGGCATCCAAGAGGGATATAATAAAAACTTTCATATTAAGTGCATTGAATATGATGAGAAGTTTGATTCCTTGCTTATAGTTTTGAGATATGAAGATGGTGATATGATAGTCATGCTAGTAAGTAATTGTGAATAAGAAAAAAAATACTTGTGTTAAAGCTTGTGATTACCATAGCATGCACGTATGGTGAACCGTTATGAGATGAAGTTGGAGTATGATTTGTTTAATGATTGTCAACATTTGTGTGGAGGTCGGGATCACACGATGGTTAACTCCTACCAACCCTTCCCCAAGGAGAATGCATCTAATACATTGCTTCGATTTCTAATATGCTTTTGCAATAAGTATGTGAGTTCTTTATGACTAATGTTGAGTTCAGGAATATACACACTCTCACCCTTCCACCTTTGCTAGCCTCTCTAGTACCGCACAACTTTCACCGATACATTAAACCCACCTTCCTGAAAACAGCAACCATAGACTTTCCTCAAAATAGCCACCATACCTACCTATTATGGCATTTTCATAGCCATTACGAGAAATATTTTCATGCAAGACCACCGTACCGTTTTTATGATACGCACCATCATTTCCATATTGCTTATAGAGTAATACTTTGTTCTAGCTATCGAGTTGTCATCTTTTGAGTTGTATGTTGTCGGCGTTCTGGGAATGGGGTACCCAATCCTGCCTGCCTGCGGGCCCGGGCTGGCCCACTTCATCGGCCGAAAACCAACAGGCCCGGCATCGCTCAAGGCAAGGCCCTTGCGAGGGGTCAAGTCGCGCGAGGAGGAATGGCATCGAGATCCGCTGGGGGGCTCTTTAGGACCCCTCCGGAGTGGCGGATATTCCAAGGCGAGGCCAATCCTCAGGAGTCAAGGATGACGTAGGGGACGGATAGACGAGCAGCAGACAGCAGGGCGGAGAACTTTCCTCTTTAGTGCAAAGGGGGCAAGGACGTATCGGGTTCCCCAAGGCATCTTCCAAAGGTTTTCCTTCTGGTGCAACAAAGCCATCGCGGCCCGCCAGCAGGGCACACGTCATCCCTGAATTCATCCCTGCAGCGCGGACAGCCACTTTGCAGGCAAAGACCACCTTTGGGTAAGGGCGCATGTTCCCCTGTTCCCCTTCAAAATTGGTTGTTGTGGGATCCCTTCCGGTGGAAATGATAAGGGAAGAGGACCGGGGCCGCCACTATATATAGAGAGTAGCTTACTTCGTAGAGGAGGACTCTGATTCATTCATTCGCCCACCGGCACACCAGAAAGGCCACCTAGCCTCTGGAGGCCCACGAGCACTATACCTGTTCACCCACCAACCTCCGCGAGAGGCAATCCACCAAAGCAGGAGTAGGGTATTATGCTCCCCAGTGGCCCGAACCTAGGTAAACTGCTGTGTTCGGTGTCTTCCTCACCATCGAGTGAGTTCTCTTCCATCCCCAGCGAGTACCGAGCAAGATGAGGTGAGGCCGCGAGAGATCTTCGTACACACCCATGAGTTCGAATCTTTATGGTTTTGCGGAGCCCAAAATCCGACATTTGGCGCGCTATGACGCTTCGCCACTCCGTCGGCCTGCGTTCACACTGGACAGGCTTCCAATGAGTGTCGGGGGTTGTCGCCTTCACCAACCGCATGGCATCCTGCCGTCGCCCCAACCCTCTCACGCGTCCAGGCAGTTCCTTCCCCCTCTGAATCTGCCTGCACCCGACGCACAGACATGTCATGCTCCTGGTGGTGCGCGAGCTCAGGCACCAACAAGCCACCCGCCACCACCGCGTCGGCGGGCAGAGGCGCGCTCTTGGATGCGATGTCACCGACAAGACCCAACCGTGCCCCCCTGGGAGCCGCACTTGTCGGCCCGCGTCGCGAGGGGCTACAACGAGGGAACCACGCGGGCGCGTCCTAAAAATCCACTCAGGCCCGCACCTACTCAGGATTCGGCGAGAGCTGCTGGAGGCACGGGATTTGGCCGTGCTGGGGAGGCGTCATCTAGTGTCCTGTGGCATGCTTCACGGAAGGAGGAGGGAGTATGAGAGGCCTGACTACAACAACCCCTCGAGGCGCGCAGAGTTCAACGACAATCGCGTCGGCGCGCGTCTAGGCTACGAAGGAAGCTGCGCACACCATAACTGCGGCCGGAGACATGCACGCGACCCCGTGGGCTACCCCTGCGCGAACGGGTATGAACAAAACCGTGGGGGTGGCACGCGGGGGTGGTATTGCAGGGATATCGAGTGAGGGTGTCCTCGCGGGGCACACCTGTTAGCCGGGAGCTGCTTCGGGAAGATGTCTGGGTCTGGGGACCGGGGACCTCTCGCCTGGGGCAGGGTGGACGCACCCTTGTATCCAGGCTGAGAGACCCCAGCCTGGGGACTGAGGGTCGAGCACACACTCATGTTCCCGGGCCAAACGATCCCAACCTAGAGGCCAAGGTGGTATATCCGCCCCGCCTCCTGGGTGCGCGACGCCCACCTAGGAACTGAGGGTGGAACACACACCCATCTCCCCACTGCGGGCTTCGTTGGATCGCGAGTAGGTGGGTTATCCCAGCCTGGGCGCATGTCCTAGGGTACCAACGTGGGAATGAGGGGGGCCCAGCGAGGCGCGTTGGGGCAACGCCCCAAGGACTCAGGACCTACCGTCTCGGCGAGCTCTCCGGCTAGCGAGCATTGGGGTATCCTCCCATGCTAGAGGGCTCGCTCAAGACGGACCACGCCACGCCGCTACGAGCCCGAGGACCATCAGCGGGGCACGCTCCTGTGAGGCATGGGGCTCCTGAAGTATCCCCGGGACCTGCATCAACCCGTATCACCTCTGCATCGTCCTTCAATCCTTCCGAAACCTACTTCATCCCATGAAACTCTCACATAATAACGACTTGCGGTTGTATATGCCCAGGGCCCCCTTAGGACGCGGAAGGGGTCCATCCCAGGCCTGGTGGAAGCCTTATGCTCTGCACTGGGGAGAAGACGAAGGCAATCAACATAGTCCACCAATGACTTCCGGAATCAGGCGCCTATTCCTCAGGGGTAGGGACACTTGTGAGGCCAAAGCGTCCTCGCGACCTCCCAGATACACCCCCACCGTGACACTCTCACGTAATAACGAGCTACGGATGTATACGCCCAGGGCCCCCCGAGGACGTGGAGGGGTCCATCCCACGCCTAGTGGAATCCCTATGCTTCGCTCTGGGGGGAGACGGAGGTGGAGAATAGCTTAGGAGCCGGACACGACCGTTTTTTTGTTTCTTTCTTGTGTTTCAAGTTGTGACCCTCAAGGGCCTCCCCTTTTGTATTTTGAGCTATCGAAGGCTCGAAGATCTCTTTGCTTAATGTTCTGAAAAGAAAAGAAGGGTGGGGATTTCTTCTCTATGTTTTCTCGTTTTACCACACTCGAGTTCTTGTCTCCCTTTGTTTTGATTGGTGTTTCGTGGGAATCTTGGCAGACCGTCGGGCTTCCCGAGGAAACCACAAGAGGGCGGAATGAGGAATCGCTCGAGCGCCAAAGTGGACTCCTGAGGCGTGCCTCAGGAGCCTTACCGGTCATAAGGCCACTTGCCCCCTTTGATGCCATCCTGGAATTCCGGTCGGTATGAGGGGGCGGGTCCCCGCCACTTAGACGTGCCCTTCGTGGCCGTACCTAATGGTGGTGGGGAAATATGCCGGACTGGGACCTGTCGACGTAGAGCGGTTTGAGTGTCAAGGGGGACTCCTGAGCAGCATGCCTCAGGAGCCTCACCGGTCATAAGGCCACTCGGCCACCCAGGTGCCGCCGATGTCGGCATCCAAGGCGTCTGGGCCTTGCCCCATGAGGAACAACCTTGGTACGGGTTGCGCCTCACAGCGGCAGGGAAATCCACGGGACCGGGACCTACAGAAATAGAGTGCTGAAAGGGTTCTCAGACTGCCCCACAAGCAGGGAGGAAGCGTCATGAACGGAGCCATGTTCGCAGGCTAGACTGTCAGTGTCACGACCACACGGGGCTAGCAACGGCCACGGCCAGGAGGAAAGCATTGTGCACACTTCGTCTTTAGAGGATGCATTGAAAGGTACCCTCCAGATATATCAAAGTTACTGTTAAACCTAGTACATAACCCTATCAGGAGAACAAGGAGGAGAATCAGGAGGATGCATCATCGCCAGAGCTCGCGCCGCAACCTTCAGGAGCAAGCCTTGTCACCAGGTCGTCCACGTGGACTTCGACCCACTCGGCCAAGGCGGTCCGGATCGTCTCCGGCACCGTATCCAGCACTACAGCAAAGTCGAAGTCTGGATCAAGGCGAAGGAGGTGGGTGAAGACGTTCGAGGCCGCTTGACCCAAGAGGTCACGACTCTTCTCCTCCCCGAGCGCGTGGCCCTTCTCGACACCCGCCTCAAGACATTCCACAACACGGAGGAAGAAGCCCAGGTACCCAGCATCGTCGGGGACCAGAGGGCTTGGGACACCCTCGCCATAGATGTGGCTCAAAGCCTGAGAGGCCCTCCTTTCGAGGATTGGAACTTCCAGGAGTATTCATGCTAAAGGCCACGAGAAGGGATCGCCTCTTCGGAAGCCTCTCCAACCAAGGAAGCCACGCCTTTCACCTGTTTGTTAAGAAGAGACAGTTTACATTCGACAGAAGCCTGGGCGTCCAGTGCGACCTGCCGACGTTTCACTTCCTGATCCAACATTTCTGGAGGGCATCGACCTCGTTTTTCAGGTGTCCGTTGCGTGCACGGAAGCGGGACTCCTGGAGACTCAGCTTCGCACGATAGTCAAGAAGAAGGGAACACCGAGCCTCCGCCACCCCCGTGTCGATTTCCTCCTGAAGCTTCGCCTCCTGAGAGGCAAGGGATTCCGCAGCGAGCGACACCTGGCGCTCCCTCACCTCCAGACGCTCCTGCTCCACGCTCTGCTCAACCTTTACAAGAGCTAGCGAATTGATGGATGTTCGGAAGCCCACACCGGTAGGGAAGAACTTAGCAGACAGCCCCCTAGGGTGGCTCTTAGCCGAGCCTGCACTTCAAGATCGGCGTTGAGGGCGCAAAGCTCCCTGTGGCGATCCTCGGAGGCCCTGCACTGACAATCAGCCTCCTAATCCTCAGAGAGAGCACGCTCGCAGCCTTCCTTCACCGCGGCAAGGGACCCCTCTGCCTCCGTGCGGGCGCACTCACGCTGTAGGCGGCCATGGTTCACGGCAACTTCAAGCTGGTGCCAACCCGATACAAGGTGTCGGTGCTCATCTTCTATGCAGACTTCATTGTTGGCAAGCCCCGCTCCTAGACGCTGAAGCGCGTCCACCGCGGTGCGGAGCAAGCTCGACAGCGCGGCATGCAAACCTTCAACAGGCTCGAGTGCCCAACGAGATCTTTCGGTTTATATATGGCGAATCCATGCTCGGGGACTGGGGGCTCACGCGCAGGTGCTCCACCATTAGGAAGCGTCCCCTGAGGCCCCACAGAACCAAAGAGAAGGGGTCTAGACAGGGGGCACAGCACAACCCTAGGAGGGGCCACAGGCAAGGGGAGTGGTGCTCCTCTGGAGAACCGGACACCGCGGGCGAGGAAGACCGTGGGAGTCTCATGCGCGAGAGACTCAGGAGGTTGAGTCCCGCGGGGTGCGAGGGAAGAAACCACGAGATGCTCGGTGACCTCAGGGTCGGGCAGCACCGAACCGCCTCCCCTGTCGCCGGTGAGGAGCCTGTATAACAAAGGTACACAAGGGAAGCACATAAAGAAAGGACGAAGGAGGGTACGGGCTCTTACTCGTCTACGGCGACCCATTTCTTCTTCACTGGCGCCCGTAGCTTCGAGGGTGACAGCCCTTAGGCGATCTCCACTTCTGACAGACGCGGATGGCATGGCGAGGAGATCCGGCGGCCCTCGGCTGAAGCTCGAAGGCGGGGGCGGCGACTTCCACCGTCGCCCAGTCGTCATCACGAATCCCGTCTCAGCCTGGAGCAAGAGCCCGGGGAACGGGCGGCGATACACCGCCTACCCCGACGGCGAGATCGGCGGCTCGACCAGAATCTTCGTGGGCCCGAACCCCAAGGGTCGAGGCCCCCGGGAGGCGTGTGCCCCCCCCAGGGAGGAACCCCCACTCATCAAAGAGCGGCATCTCCGCGATGAGAGCCTCCGGGGCCTTGAAGTTATACAATGGGAGCCATTCTGGGGAAGCTCGTCAGGATCATCACCAGTCAGCCGACGGAGCAACTCACGCAAGACATCAGGGGAGTGAGGCAGGACCTGGATCCTCCATTGGGTCACGAGGCCCCGTGTAGGCCCACATCTTACTGGAGTGGCGCTGGAGAGGAGTGATACGTCCCAAACGTATCTATAATTTCTTCTTGTTCCATGATCTTTTGGGTGATATTGTTATATGTTTTGCTACACTTTTATATATTTTTACACATATTTGGACTAACCTACTAACTCAATGCACCCAGTTTCTATCAGTTTTTGTCTGGAGCCCCAAAAATCCCGAGAAAAATATATAAAAATCAGCGCACTAGAAGCTTCACGAAGCATGAAAGGGGGCCAGAGGGGGGCCAGGGGCCGCCCAAGCGACCTGTGGGCACGGCCCACCCCCATCCCGCACAGGGAGGCCGCCTGGGTGGGTCCCACGCCCTCCGGTGCCCTCCTTTCGCCTATATTTACCCCTCGACAAGGAAAACCCTATATCAGATCCAGAATCACCAATTTCTGCATCGTTCCGCTGTGGCAGCCCTTCTGAGATCGGGAGCGTCAGGAAACCTCTTCCCGGCACCCTGCCGGACGGAGGATTGACCTCCGGGAGCTTCTCCACCATCGTGGACGCTTCCCGGGCGTGCCGTGAGTAGTCCTCCTTGGACCATGAGTCTATGACAAGTGGCAATGTGATGTCTTCTCTCCAATCTTGTGCTTCATTGATTAGCCCTTGTGAGCTGGCCTACATGATCAAGGCATCTATGTAATTTTCATGCTATTGCTATGCTTGTTTGTTGGGATCCGATGGATTATGAGATTATGTTCAGATTGTTATGAGTTATGTATTTATCCTTTTATATTATGTTCTTTAGTGATTCATGCATGTTCTCCATTGTTTTGAATTGCTTTGGCCGAGTAGTAGATTGCAACTCCAAGAGGGAGCGTTTTGCATGATTGTGGAATCATGCCCCCTGATGTCTAGCTTGAGTGATAGAAACATGAGACTAGGGGATGTGTTGTTGCCACCAGGGATAAAACAACTGTGCTTGTGACCACGGTTGCAAGGATTGTTTACCTTAGCACAGTTTGTTAATGCAGTTGTCTGTGGCTTTGAGTTTACACTTTGGGTGAGGCTCGCAACTTTATACCAGCGAGATGTTCTGGATAGATATCTCAAGGTGGATGATTAGTAAGTAGATGTTGATGAATAAACAGTCTACTTGTCTTGGCGTACTGCCCATTACTATTGAGCCTCTAACTTCCAAGTAGCATAATTAGCATTGCGGTGCATTCATTATTCTGTCAATTGCCCACCTGTAATTTGTTTACCCAAGCATAGTTGTTTATCGTCTTTTGGGACAGAGACATCACTAGTGAACATCATGTGACTCCAGTCCATATTACCACCATTGCTTACACCTCCATTATTTACTGCTTTCATTTACTTTTTCGTTGCAATCACTATCACTATTCCTGTTTGTGTTTTGATCCTTTGCAAACTACAAGGCTGGAGAGATTGACAACCTCTCTATACTCGTTGGGAGCAAAGTTATTTGTGTGTGTGCAGGTCCACGTCTTCTACTTGCGCCAGGGCAGGGGACACCTACTTGTTGATCCTCGGAGTCCTCCTGGTTCGATAAACCTTACAGTCTCCGTGTAAGGGAGAACTTGCTGCTCACTACATCTCCACCTTCCACTTGGGTAACCAACGAGGGGCGAGAAGTATATTCATCAACTCGTCATCAAGCAAGTTTTCTGGTGCCGTTGTCGGGGACTCCAGTCTTCAAGTTAGGCTTAATGGAAAACAACAAAAATATGAGAGGGCTTTATAAACTTTATCTTGAACTAGGACATGAAGTGTTTGAGGAGAAAATTAAAAAACCTATGGAACCTTATTATTTTCATAACAATTATGATGGTGGCAATGATATTAGTATGCTTTCTTTGAATATCAATATTGCTAATGACATGGAAAGCTCTAAGCTTGGGGATGACGGGTTTGATGAACATGATATTTTTAGTTCCCCAACATTTCAGGAGAAAATTTACTTTGATGATTACCATGATGATAATGATTGCTTTACTCTCACTATTCCTAATAAGAAGGATTTTGCTTATAAGAAGAGTAATGGTACTTTTATGCTTTTGGATCATGGAAATAATGCCTTATGTGATAGTTATATTGTTGAGTTCATCCATGATGCCACTGAAATATCTAATGAGAGGGGGAGACATGGTTCTAAATACCTAAAAAATAAGAAGTTTCGCCTATTTATGTCGGAGGTTTTGAAGCTGCACTTGTTTTGCCTTCCTATGCTTATTGCTTTGTGCTTCAATGAATTATGCTATTGCAATATTCCTATGAATAGGAACCATGTTAGACTTAAATGAGTTTGGTATTTGTTTCGTGATGCTCTCTTTTGTTCTACAACTCTTATTCCTATGAGAGCATCATTAAAATCTTAAGCCTGTCTTTATGGCTATAAAGAAAGAGCTCTAGGGAGAAAAACCTTGTTATCTTTACTTTGAGTTCTTAATTTCAGTTATTAGTGGTCTTGATTCTTGTTACTACTGTACCTACATCATTTTATCTTTGTTTTTAAGCTTTGTGCCCAGTTTTAGCCTCTGATTGCAAGAAACTTCAAAAGTTGTGACATGCTGTCCAGAAACAGATTGTGTCTGCTTGACGAAAATATACGCCAAAAATCACGAGATCATTTTTTTAATCTGATTTTTTTACAGCGTTCCCTATATAATTGTCTTTCTGGCATGGGTTCTGAGTTTTTTGATTTGAGTTGCAGAAGTGCCCGGAAACAATTATTTACTACCTGATGTTCTGTTTTTCACATATTCTGCCACGTTTTGCGTTTTCATCATTTTGCAAATCTTAAGCTTGCTTTTACTTTGCAAAAACCTTTTGGTTATCATGAGAAACAGTAGATTTTCATGTAAATAATAATTTCTAGTAGGTAATGAATTACTTTATTATGGTTACTAACCACTCTAATCAGCTTATGACGAGTTTTGTATGAAGGGAGTTTTCAAGTATGCGATGGAAGGTGATGAAAGAAGATATAGGAATGTCAAGAGCTCAACCTTGGGGATGCCCCCATGCACCCCAAAGAAATACTCAAGGAGACTCAAGGGTCTAATCTTGGGGATGCCCCATGCATCCCATTCTCTATCAGCAATCATTAGTTCGTCCATCTCCATGCTATATTTTCATCACTTCATATGTTATGTGCTATACTTGGATCATCCCGCTCTTTACTTTTTAGTTTGTTTTAATTTTTCTTGCTGGTCATAACAAGTCGGAAGCTAGCCTACTTTGTTTGGGAGATAAACACGCTCCATTCCACTCTAGAACACAACATAGGTTTTCATGCTTATCTTTTTTGTGTGTTCTTTATCTTATCATAGCTACTGTCATGCCTAGCTCTTAGTTTTCATACTATATCTTTTTAAGATATTTTATTTAGGTTGCTTTTGGAACTCTCTTTAGTTATTATGCTTATCTTGTTTAGAGAGTTGGCTCATTGCACTGAGTTGTGTGTCTTGCATGAGTAGGTAAATTGAGGTTGCTATTTAAGTATAGTAGTAACTTGCAATAGTTTTGAGGTATTGATTTGAGTAATGTTTGTACTATTGGTGCCAATAGCTTGAGCCTATTAGTGATAGGTGTTGTATTTTTTAAAATCCGTGTGTTTTTCAAAAACTAAAAGTTAGTTGAGAACTCTAGCTACTAAATTGATCGCTAACCTCTCGAGGGGTTGGAATATATAGATTACCCTCACGTTACCATGGTCGAGGATGCGCAAGGATAACCAAACACCCAAACACTCCTCCTCTGGGCATTTGTCTCTTTGTGAATTTCCTAACTAGATAGAGAGTTACTGATAATAAGTGTATGAGTTCTTCGGACTTATGTGAGTATTCGATTGTTGGCACTTCCACCATCCATATTTTGCTAGCCTCTTCGGTATCGTGCATTGCCCTTTCTCATCTTGAGAGTTGGTGCAAACTTCGCCGGTGCATCCAAACCCTTGGCATGATACGCTCTGTCATCATAAGCCTCATTATATCTTTCCTCAAAACAGCCACCATACCTACCTATTAAGGCATTTACATAGCCTTTCTGAGATACATTGCCATTCAACATCCACCATCTCATGACTTGATCTTCATGTCATACATCCTTTTGCTTGATCGAGGAGCCGCATGCTAGTTGGGACTTGCCATTTTTATTGCTACATGACACGCTAGTTGTTGGAAATATGCCCTAGAGGCAATAATAAAATGGTTATTATCATATTTCCTTGTTCATGATAATCGTCTATTGTTCATGCTATAATTGTATTAACAGGAAACAGTAATACATGTGTGAATAAATAGATCACAATGTGTCCCTAGTAAGCCTCTAGTTGGCTAGCTCGTTAGTCAATAGATGATCATGGTTTCCTGATCATGGGCATTAGATGTCATTGATGACGGGATCACATCATTGGGAGAATGATGTGATGGACAAGACCCAATCCTAAGCCTAGCACTAGATCGTATTGTTCGTATGCTAATGCTTTTCTAATGTCAAGTATCTTTTCCTTCGACCGTGAGATTGTGAAACTCCCGGATACCATAGGGGTGCTTTGGGTGTATCAAACGTCACAACGTAACTGGGTGACTATAAAGGTGCACTACGGGTACCTCCGAAAGTGTCTGTTGGGTTGGTACGAATCGAGATCGGGATTTTTCACTCCGTGTGACGGAGAGGTATCTCTGGGCCCACTCGGTAGAACATCATCATGAGCTCAATGTGACTAAGGAGTTAGTCACACGATGACGTGCTACGGAACGAGTAAAGAGACTTACCGGTAACGAGATTGAACAAGGTATAGGTATACCGACGATCGAATCTCGGGCAAGTTCTATACCGACAGACAAAGGGAATCGTATACGGGATTGATTGAATCCTTGACATCGTGGTTCATCCGATGAGATCATCGTGGAGCTAGTGGGAGCCACCATGGGTATCCAGACCCCGCTGATGGTTATTGGCCAGAGAGGTGTCTCGGTCATGTCTGCCTGTCTCCCGAACCCGTAGGGTCTACACACTTAAGGTTCGATGACGCTAGGGTTATAGGGAATTGTTGTACGAGGTTACCGAAAGTTGTTCGGAGTCCTGGATGAGATCCCGGACGTCACGAGGAGCTCCGGAATGGTCCGGAGGTAAAGATTGATATATAGGACGGATGGTTTTGGAGACCGGAAGTGTTTCGGGCGTCACAGGTAATGTACCGGGACCACCGGGACCACCGGAGGTGGTCCCGGGGGACCACCGAAGGGGGGCAACGACCCCGGGAGGCTAGATGGGCTAAGTGGGGAAGGGAACCAGCCCCTAGGTGGGCTGGTGCGTCCCCCACCCAGCCCATACGCACCAGAGAAAGGGGGAAGGGGGAAACCCTAGCATAGGTGGGCCTAAGGCCCACTAGAGGGGTGCGCCACCCCTCCTCCCTGCCCTGGCCGCCGCCCCCTCTCCCATCTGGGGTTGCCGCACCCCTTGGGGGTGGGAACCCTAAGGGCTGCGCCCCCTCCCTCTCCCCCTATATATAGTTGAGGGTTCAAGGCTGTTTGAGACACGGTTTTTCCTCTCTCTCGGCGCAGCCCCGCTCCTCTCCCTCCTCCTCTCTGCCGGTGCTTGGCGAAGCCCTGCCGGGAGACCTCATCTCTCCATCGGCACCACGCCGTCGTGCTGCTGGAGTTCTTCCCCAACCTCTCCCTCCTCCTTGCTGGATCAAGGTGCGGGAGACGTCACCGGGCTGCACGTGTGTTGAACGCGGAGGTGCCGTAGTTCGGCACTAGATCGGAATCGCTGCGAGTCCGACTCCATCAACCGCGTTCTAGCAACGCTTCCGCTTAGAGATCTTCAAAGGTATGAATATGCTCTTACCCCTCTCTTGTTGCTGGTCTCACCATAGGAAGATCTGAATATGCATAGGAAAATTTTGAATTTATGCTACGTTACCCAACAGTGGCATCCGAGCCAGGTTTTCTATGCGTAGATTCTATGCACGAGTAGAACACAAAAGTTGTGGGTGATGATTTGTCAATTTGCTTGCCGCTACTAGTATTATTCTTTTCCGGCGGTATTGTGGGATGAAGCGGCCCAGACCGACTTTACACGTACACTTACGTGAGACTGGTTCCACCGGCAAACATGCACATCGTGCATAAAGGTGGCTTGCGGGTGTCTGTCTCTCCCACTCTAGTCGGATTGGATTTGATGAAAAGGGTCCTTATGAAGGGTAAATAGCTTTGGCATATCATCGTTGTGGCTGTCACGTAGGTAAGAAGGCGTTCTTGCTAGAAACCCAAATCAGCCACGTAAAACTTGCAACAACAATTAGAGGACGTCTAACTTGTTTTTGCAGGGTTTGACATGTGATGTGATATGGCCAAAGTTGTGATGTTGCATGTATGATGTATGAGATGATCATGTTATTGTAATAGGTTTCACGACTTGCATGTCGATGAGTATGACAACCGGCAGGAGCCATAGGAGTTGTCTTAATTTATTGTATGAGATGCAACGCCATGTGCTTACTACTTTTACTTCATTGCTAACGGTTAGCTATAGTAGTAGTGATAGTAGTAGTTGGCGTGACGACTTACGGAGACACGATGATGGAGATCATGATGATGGAGATCATGGTGTCACGCCGGTGACGATGATGATCATGCGATGCCTGAAGATGGAGATCGAAAGAGCAAAGATGATAATGGCCATATCATGTCACTATATGATTGCATTGTGATGTTTATCATGTTTTACATCTTATTGCTTAGAACGACGGTAGCATAATAAGATGATCCCTCTTAAAATTTCGAGAACGTATTCCCCTAAGTGTGCATCGTTGCGAAGGTTCGTTGTATCGAAGCACCACGTGATGATCGGGTGTGATAGATTCTAACGTTCGCATACAACGGGTGTAAGCCAGATTTACACACGCGAAACACCTAGGTTGACTCGACGAGCTTAGCATGTACAGACATGACCTCGAATACAAGAGACCGAAAGGTCGAACATGAGTCGTATGGTTGAATACGATCAGCATGAAGTTGCTCACCATGGTGACTAGTCCGTCTCACGTGATGATCGGACACGGGTTAGTCAACATGGATCATGTATCACTTAGATGACTAGAGGGATGTCGATTTAAGTGGGAGTTCATACTTAATTTGATTAAATGGACTTAATTGTCATGAACTTAGTCTAAAAGTTGTATTTATAAATATTGTAGATGTCCAACGTCAACCTCAATTTCAACGCATTCCTAGAGAAAAACAAGCTGAAAGATGATGGTAGCAACAATGCGGACTGGGTTCGCAACTTGAAGCTCATCCTTGAAGCAGCTAAAAAGGCTTACGTCCTTAATGCGCCGCTAGGTGACCCTCCCACTCCCGCAGCAGCCCAGGACATTCTGAACGTCTGGCAAGCGTGGAGTGATGACTACTCTCTGGTCAGGTGTGGCATGTTATACAGTTTAGAAACGTGGCTCCAAAGGCGTTTTGAGCAACACGGGGCATATGAGATGTTCCAGGAGCTGAAGCTAGTCTTTCAAGCTCATGCCCGTGTCGAGAGATATGAAGTCTCCGACAAGTTATTTAGCTATAAGATGGAGGAGAACAGTTCTGTCAGTGAGCACATACTCAAAATGTCTGGGTTACACGGTTGTATGACTTCACTTGGAGTCGAACTTCCGGATGATGCTATAATTGACAGAATCCTCCAGTCTCTCCCACCAAGCTACAAAGGCTTTGTGCTCAACTACAACATGCAAGGGATGGAGAAGACCATTCCCGAGTTGTACTCGATGCTCAAGTCTACAGAAGTAGAAATCAAGAAAGAGCATCAAGTGTTGATGGTCAACAAGACCACTAGTTTCAAGAAAGGCAAGGGTAAGAAGAACTTCAAGAAAGACGGCAAAGCTGTTGCTGCGCCCGGTAAGCCAGATGTCAGGAAGAAGAAAAAGAACGGACCCAAGCCTGAGACTGAGTGCTTCTATTGCAAGGGAAAGGGTCATTGGAAGCGGAACTGCCCCAAATACTTAGCGGACAAGAAGGCCGGCAACGTTAACGGTATATGTGATATACATGTTATTGATGTGTACCTTACCAGCGCTCGTAGTAGCTCCTGGGTATTTGATACCGGTGTTGTTGCTCACATTTGCAACTCAAAGCAGGAACTATGGAATAAGCGGACACTGGCCAAGGACGAGGTGACGATGCGCGTCGGGAATGGTTCAAAGGTCGATGTGATCGCCGTCGGCACGCTACCTCTACATCTACCGTCGGGATTAGTTTTAAACCTTAATAATTGTTATTTAGTACCAGCTTTAAGCTTGAACATTGTATCAGGGTCTTGCTTAATGCGAGACGGCTACTCATTTAAGTCAGAGAATAATGGTTGTTCTATTTATATGAGTGATATGTTTTATGGTCATGCTCCACTTGTGAATGGTTTATTCTTGATGAATCTCGATAGTGATGTTACACATATTCATAGTGTGAGTACCAAAAGATGAAAAGTTGATAATGATAGTCCCACATACTTGTGGCACTGCCGCCTTGGTCATATCGGCGTTAAGCGCATGAAGAAGCTCCATACTGATGGACTATTAGAGTCTCTTGACTTTGAATCATTTGACACATGCGAACTGTGCCTCATTGGCAAGATGACTAAGACTCCATTCTCTGAAATAATGGAGAGAGCAACCGACTTATTGGAAATAATACATACTGATGTGTGTGGTCCAATGAACGTTGAAGCTCGCGGTGGTTATCGTTATGTTCTCACCCTCACTGATGATTTCAGTAGGTATGGGTATATCTACTTGATGAAGCACAAATCTGAGACGTTTGAAAAGTTCAAGGAATTTCAGAGTGAGGTTGAGAATCAACGTGACAGAAAAATTAAATGTCTACGATCTGATCGTGGAGGAGAATATTTGAGTCACGAGTTTGGCACACACCTAAGGAAGTGTGGAATCGTTTCACAACTGAGGCCGCCTGGCACACCGCAGCGCAACGGAGTGTCTGAACGTCGTAATCGCACTTTATTAGATATGGTACGATCTATGATGTCTCTCACCGACTTACCGCTATCATTTTGGGGATACGCATTAGAAACTGCAACATTCACTTTAAATAGGGCACCGTCTAAATCCGTTGAGACAACACCGTATGAACTATGGTTTGGCAAGAAACCTAAGTTGTCGTTTCTGAAAGTATGGGGCTGCGATGCTTATGTGAAGAAACTTCAACCAGAAAAGCTCGAACCCAAAGCGGAGAAATGCGTATTCATAGGATACCCTAAGGAAACTATTGGGTATACCTTCTATCTTAGATCCGAAGGTAAAACCTTTGTTGCCAAGAACGGATCCTTTCTAGAGAAAGAGTTTCTCTCGAAAGAAGTAAGTGGGAGGAAGGTAGAACTTGATGAGGTAACTACACCCCCTCTCGAACAGGAAAGTAGCGCAGCGCAGGAAGTTGTTCATGTGGCGCCTACACCAACTGAAGAGGAAGTTAATGATGATGATCATGAAGCTTCGGATCAAGTTACTACTGAACCGCGAAGGTCCACAAGGGTACGCTCCGCACGAGAGTGGTACGGCAACCCTCTGATGGAAATCATGTTGTTAGACAACGGTGAACCTTCGAACTATGAAGAAGCAATGGCGGGCCCGGATTCCAACAAATGGCTTGAGGCCATGAAATCCGAGATAGGATCCATGTATGAGAACAAAGTATGGACTTTGGTGGACTTGCCCGATGACCGGCGAGCCATAGAAAATAAATGGATCTTCAAGAAGAAGACTGATGCAAACGGTAATGTAACCGTTTACAAAGCTCGACTTGTCGCAAAGGGTTTTCGACAAATTCAAGAAGTTGACTACGAAGAGACTTTCTCTCCCTTAGCGAAGCTGAAATCAGTCCGAATCATGTTAGCAATTGCCGCCTTTTATGATTATGAAATTTGGCAAATGGACGTCAAAACATCGTTCCTTAACGGGAACCTTAAGGAAGAGTTGTATATGATGCAACCAGAAGGTTTTGTCGATCCTAAAGGTGCTAACAAAGTGTGCAAGCTCCAGCGCTCCATCTATGGGCTGGTGAAAGCATCTCGGAGTTGGAACATTCGCTTTAATGAGGTGATTAAAGCGTTTGGGTTCATACAGGTTTACGGAGAAGCTTGTCTGTACAAGAAAGTGAGTGGGAGCTCTGTAGCTTTCCTCGTATTATATGTAGATGACATATTATTGATGGGGAATAATATAGAGATGTTGGAGAGCATAAAGGCCTATTTGAAAAAGAGTTTTTCAATGAAGGACCTTGGAGAAGCTGCATACATATTAGGCATCAAGATCTATAGAGATAGATCGAGACGCCTCATAGGTCTTTCGCAACGTACATACCTTGACAATATATTGAAGAAGTTCAATATGGAAAGCTCAAAGAAAGGGTTCTTGCCAGTTTTGCAAGGTATGAGATTGAGAAAGACTCAGTCACCGACCACGGCAGTAGATAGAGAGAAGATGAGTTCTGTCCCCTACGCTTCAGCCGTGGGCTCTCTAATGTATGCCATGCTGTGTACCAGACCTGATATAAACCTTGCCATAAGTTTGGTAGGGAGGTACCAAAGTGATCCCGGTACGGAACACTGGACATCGGTCAAGAATATCATTAAGTACCTGAAAAGGACTAAGGAAATGTTTCTCGTTTATGGAGGTAACGAAGAGCTCGTCGTAAAGGGTTACGTCGACGCTAGCTTCGACACAGATCCGGATGACTCTAAGTCACAGACCAGATACGTATATGTGTTGAATGGTGGGGCAGTGAGCTGGTGCAGCAGCAAGCAAGAAGTCGTGGCAGCATCTACATGTGAAGCGGAGTACATAGCTGCTTCAGAAGCGGCTCCTGAAGGAATTTGGATGAAGGAGCTCATCACCGACCTTGGAGTGGTTCCAAGCGCGTCGGGTCCTATGACACTCTTCTGTGATAACACTGGAGCCATTGCCATAGCCAAGGAGCCCAGATTTCACCAGAAGACGAAGCACATCAAGCGCCGCTACAACTCCATCCAGGACCATATCCAGAGTGGAGTGATAGATATTTGTAAAGTACACACGGATCTGAATATTGCAGACCCGTTGACTAAACCACTTCCACGAGCAAAACATGATCAACACCATAATGCTATGGGTGTTCGATACATCACAATGTAACTAGATTATTGACTCTAGTGCAAGTGGGAGACTGTTGGAAATATGCCCTAGAGGCAATAATAAAATGGTTATTATCATATTTCCTTGTTCATGATAATCGTCTATTGTTCATGCTATAATTGTATTAACAGGAAACAGTAATACATGTGTGAATAAATAGATCACAATGTGTCCCTAGCAAGCCTCTAGTTGGCTAGCTCGTTAGTCAATAGATGATCATGGTTTCCTGATCATGGGCATTAGATGTCATTGATGACGGGATCACATCATTGGGAGAATGATGTGATGGACAAGACCCAATCCTAAGCCTAGCACTAGATCGTATTGTTCGCATGCTAATGCTTTTCTAATGTCAAGTATCTTTTCCTTCGACCGTGAGATTGTGCAACTCCCGGATACCGTAGGGGTGCTTTGGGTGTATCAAACGTCACAACGTAACTAGGTGACTATAAAGGTGCACTACGGGTACCTCCGAAAGTGTCTGTTGGGTTGGTACGAATCGAGATCGGGATTTGTCACTCCATGTGACGGAGAGGTATCTCTGGGCCCACTCGGTAGAACATCATCATGAGCTCAATGTGACTAAGGAGTTAGTCACACGATGACGTGCTACGGAACGAGTAAAGAGACTTACCGGTAACGAGATTGAACAAGGTATAGGTATACCGACGACCGAATCTCTGGCAAGTTCTATACCGACAGACAAATGGAATCGTATACGGGATTGATTGAATCCTTGACATCGTGGTTCATCCGATGAGATCATCGTGGAGCTAGTGGGAGCCACCATGGGTATCCAGACCCCGCTGATGGTTATTGGCCAGAGAGGTGTCTCGGTCATGTCTGCCTGTCTCCCGAACCCGTAGGGTCTACACACTTAAGGTTCGATGACGCTAGGGTTATAGGGAATTGTTGTACGAGGTTACCGAAAGTTGTTCGGAGTCCCGGATGAGATCCCGGACGTCACGAGGAGCTCCGGAATGGTCCGGAGGTAAAGATTCATATATAGGACGGATTGTTTTGGAGACCGGAAGTGTTTCGGGCGTCACCGGTAATGTACCGGGACCACCGGGACCACCGGAGGTGGTCCCGGGGGACCACCGAAGGGGGGCAACGACCCCGGGAGGCTAGATGGGCTAAGTGGGGAAGGGAACCAGCCCCTAGGTGGGCTGGTGCGCCCCCCACCCAGCCCATACGCACCAGAGAAAGGGGGAAGGGGGAAACCCTAGCATAGGTGGGCCTAAGGCCCACCAGAAGGGTGCGCCACCCCTCCTCCCTGCCCTGGCCGCCGCACCCCTTGGGGGTGGGAACCCTAAGGGCTGCGCCCCCTCCCTCTCCCCCTATATATAGTTGAGGGTTCGGGGCTGTTTGAGACACGGTTTTTCCTCTCTCTCGGCGCAGCCCCGCTCCTCTCCCTCCTCCTCTCTGCCGGTGCTTGGCGAAGCCCTGCTGGGAGACCTCGTCTCTCCATCGACACCATGCCGTCATGCTGCTGGAGTTCTTCCCCAACCTCTCCCTCCTCCTTGCTGGATCAAGGTGCGGGAGACGTCACCGGGCTGCACGTGTGTTGAACGCGGAGGTGCCGTAGTTCGGCACTAGATCGGAATCGCTGCGAGTACGACTCCATCAACCGCGTTCTAGCAACGCTTCCGCCTAGCGATCTTCAAAGGTATGAAGATGCTCTTACCCCTCTCTCGTTGCTGGTCTCACCATAGGAAGATCTGAATATGCGTAGGAAAATTTTGAATTTATGCTACGTTACCCAACACTAGTTTCATTGCATATCCCGCTACACTGGCAGAGGCATACATTTGCATACATCACGATAGTTTTCACTTGTCTTTATGTTGAGTACTTATAAAGTGTGATTATCTTCTTTTTATTCTTGTAAAACATAGAGTGTTGCCCTTAAGTGAGGAAAAGAGCCCAAAGAGGACAAATGAAAAGATCCCAAATAGGACAAATGAGAGATAGAAAGAAAGAGGCAATGAGGCCACAAAAAAATAAAATTAAAAAGAGAAAATAAATAAAAAGAAATAAAAAGAGAGAAGGAGGTAACACTACTATACCTTTGAAAAGATCCACACTCGTACTCCATTGCTATATTTGTACTATATAGAGATTATTATTCATGCATAGCTATGTGGGACCCTTACACTATAGAATTTGGCTTGCATATTCCAATGATGAGCCTCCTCAAGTGAGCTCTAGATCTTCATGAGCAAGCAAGTTAGATGCACCCCCACTAGTTCCATTGGAGAGCTTACCTTAGCTAATATGTGCATCTGTTGCATGGCAATCCCTACTACTCACATCATATCTATCATTTGGCTTTCTCTCGCCTATGGTTGTCCTCATTGATGTGAGCCTTTCACACCTTTTTGTCTTACTTCCCCATCATTATTCTATTTGCCATCCTAAGTGGAAACATATCTTTCTTACGCTCATCCATTCCATGAGTGCTCAAAGTCGAAAGCGAGAGGATCATTTTGACTTGTGCCTGACTAGTGGTCTGGGGATGAGTCCAAATAAGATTCCAAAGGAGACCAAGTGTGAGGTTTAGTAGATTGATTTCTCAGTTAAAAAACAATTTTATGCTCTAAACCCATCTCCCACTTATTGCACGCAAACACCATTTGGAGACATTCGAGTCACGGACAGCGGGAGCTCTTGCACATTTATGTTATTACTTTGCTAAACTCAATACTAAATATAGGCTCTTGCTTTTATTGTCTTGACTTGAATTGCATATCTTACTTACTTTACTTTGATGTTCTTACATGTGTGTTAGCATGTCACCATAGAAATTATTGTGTTATCATTTACCTACTCGAGGACGAGCAGGAATTAAGCTTGGGGATGTTGATACGTCCCAAACGTATCTATAATTTCTGCTTGTTCCATGATCTTTTGGGTGAAATTGTTAAATTTTTTGCTACACTTTTATATATTTCTACACATATTTGGACTAACCTACTAACTCAGTGCACCCAATGTCAGTTTCTCTATGCTGATGTCTTTTTCCAGGGGCTTTTACCCAATTTTCCGGAGCCCCAAAAATCAGGAGAAAAATATATAAAAATCAGCGCACCAGAAGCTTCACGAAGCACGAAAGGGGGCCAGAGGGGGGCCTGGGCCACCCAGGTGACCTGTGGGCGCGGCCCACCCCGAGGCCATGCAGGGTGGCTGCCTGGGTCGGTCCCACGCCCTCCGGCACCCTCCTTTCGCCTATATTTACCCTTGACGAGGAAAACCCTATATCAGGTCCAGAATCGCAAATTTCTCCATCGTTCGGCCGCCGCAGCGCTTCCGAGATCGGGAGCGTCACGAGACCTCTTCTCGGAACCCTTCCAGAGGGAGGATTGACCTCCAGGAGCTTCTCCACCGCCATGGACGCTTCCCAGACATGCTGTGAGTAGTCCTCCTTGGACCATGAGTCCATGACCAGTAGCTATGTAATTTTCATCCTATTGCTATGCTCGGTTTGTTGGGATCCGATGGATTATGAGATTATGTTCAAATTGTTATGAGTTATATATTTGATTCTCCTTTTATATTCTGTTCTTTAGTGATTAATGCATGTTCTCCGTTGCTTGTTATTGCTTTAGCCGAGTAGTAGATTGTAACTCCAAGAGGGAGCGTTATGCATGATTGTGGGTTCATGCCCCTGGCTTGAGTGATAGAAACATGAGACTAGGGGATGTGTTGTTGCCACCACGGATAAAACAACGGTGCTTGTGACCATGGTTGCAAGAATTGTTTACCTTACGCATAGTTCATTAATGCAGTTGTCCGTTGCTTTGAGTTTACACTTTGGGTTGGCTCGCAACTTAATACCAGCGAGATGTTCTGGATAGATATCATAACGTGGATGATGAGTAAGTAGATGCTGATGAATAAACGGCCTACTTGTCTTGGCATACTGCCCATTACTATTGAGCCTCTAACTTTCAAGAAGCATAATTAGCATTGCGGTGCGTTCATAATTATGTCAATTGCCCAGCTGTAATTTGTTTACCCCAAGCATAGTTGTTTATCGTCTTTTGGGAGAGAGACATCACTAGTGAACATCATGAGACTCCGGTCCATATTACCACCATTGCTTACACCTCCATCATTTACTTCTTTCATTTACTTTTCCGTTGCAATCACTATAACTATTCCCGTTTGTGTTTTGATCCTTTGCAAACTACAAGGCTCGAGAGATTGACAACTGATACGTCTCCAACGTATCTATAATTTTTGATGGTTCCATGCTATTATCTTGTCAAACTTTGGATGTTTTGTATGCCTTTTATATCTTTTTTGGGACTAACTTATTAACTCAGTGTCAAGTGCCAGTTCCTGTTTTTCCGTCTTTTTCACCCTTTTAAGAGGAGAATATTAAACGGAGTCCAAATGGAATAAAACCTCTGAAAAGATTTTTTCCGGAATAGAAGATACGCGGGGAACTTGACAACCAAAGCAAAGGACCCCGGGGGAGGTCACAAGCCCCCTAGGCGTGGCCTGGGGGGGCCGCCTAGCAGGCTTGTGGGCCCCCTGTGGCTCCTCAGCTCTACTTCTTCCGCCTATAAATCCCCGAAAAATACAAAACCACGGGAGAGAGCCACGAAAATACTTTTCTGCCGCCACAAGCTTCTGTCTCCGGAAGATCCCATCTGGGGCACGTTCTGGTGCCCTGCCGGAGGGGGTATTCGGACATGGAGGGCTTCTTCATCAACACCATTGCCTCTCCGATGATGCGTGAGTAGTTCACCATAGACCTTCGGGTCCATAGCTAGTAGCTAGATGGCTTCTTCTCTCTCTTGGATCTTCAATACAAAGTTCTCCATGATCTTCATGGAGATCTATCCGATGTAATCTTCTTTTGCGGTGTGTTTGTCGAGATCCGATGAATTGTGGATTTATGATCAAATTATCTATGAATCTTATTTGAGTTTCTTCTGATCTGTTATATGCATGGTTTCATATCCTTGTAATTATCTTCGAGTTGTGGGTTTTGTTTGGCCAACTTGATCTATGATTCTTGCAATGGGAGAAGTGCTTGGTGTTGGGTTCATACAGTACGGTGACCTCACCCAGTGACAGAAGGGGTAGCGAGGCACGCATCGTGTTGTTGCCATCAAGGGTAAAAAGATGGGGTTTATATCTATTGCATGAATTTATCCCTCTACATCATGTCATCTTGCTTAAGTCGTTACTTTGTTTCTCATGAACTCAATACACTAGATGCATGCTGGATAGCGGTCGATGTGTGGAGTAATAGTAGTAGATGCAGAAAGTATCAGTCTACTTGTCTCAGACGTGATGCCTATATGTATGATCATTGCCTTAGATATCGTCATGACTTTGCGCGGTTCTATCAATTGATCGATAGTAATTTGTTCACCCACCGTAATATTTGTTATCATGAGAGAAGCCTCTAGTGAACACTATGGCCCCGGGGTCTACTTCACATCATATTCTCAGCCCTACACTTTTACTTTGTTGCACTTTCCGCCTTTAGATCTCACCTTGCAATCAATCATGAAGGGATTGACAAGCCCTTTGTAGCGTTGGGTGCAAGTTTGCTGTTTTTGCGCATGTACAGTGGAGACTTGGCTTGATACTCCTACTGGATTGATACCTTGGTTCTCAAACTAAGGGAAATACTTACTGCTACTATGTTGCATCACCCTTTCCTCTTCAAAGGAAAAACCAACGCAAGCTCAAGAGGTAGCAAGAAGAATTTCTGGCGCCGTTGCCGGGGAGCATCAAGTGAAGCTTATCTAAGTAAGCATGGCAAACTCATCTCTTGCATTTACTTTTTTGCCTCTCGTTTTACTCTCCCCCACTTCTGAAAAACAAAAATTTACAAAAATATTTGCCTTTTTCGTATGCCCTTTTCTTTCGCTTGCTCTCTGTTCGCTTTTGTGCTTGTCTATTTGCTGAAGTCACCATGACTGAAAACACCAAACTTTGTGACTTCTCGAATACTAATAATAATGATTTTATTAGTACTCTGTTTGCTCCCGTCACTTGTGCGGAATCATATGAAATCAATGCTGCTTTGCTGAATCTTGTTATGAAAGAGCAATTCTCCCGCCTTCCTAGTGAAGATGTAGCATCCCATCTTAATACCTTCATTGAGTTATGTGATATGCAAAATAAGAAAGATGTGGATAATGATGTGATTAAATTGAAGCTATTTCCGTTCTCATTGTGAGATCGAGCAAAAACTTGGTTTTCATCTTTTCCCAAAAATAGTATTGATTCTTGGAACAAGTGCAAAGATGCTTATATATCCAAGTATTTTCCACCGGCTAAGATTCTCTCTCTCCTTAATGATATCATGAATTTTAAGCAACTAGATCGTGAACATGTTGCACAATCTTGGGAGAGAATGAAATTGATGATTAGAAATTGTCCCGCTCATGGCTTGAGTCTTTGGATGATTATACAAATCTTCTATGCTGGTTTGAATTTTGCTTCTAGAAATATCTTGGACTCCGCCTCTGGTGGAACTTTCATGGAAATCACATTAGGATAATCCACAAAACTCCTAGACAATATCAGGACAAAATATTCTCAGTGGCACACTGAAAGGTCACCTACTAGTAAAAAAGTACACGCTATAGAAGAAATTAACTCGTTGAGTGCTAAGATGGATGAGTTAATTAAATTGTTTGCTAGTAAAGGTGCTCCTTTAGATCCAAATGATATTCCCTTGTCTTCCTTGATTGAGAGAAGCAATGAAAGCTTGGATGTTAATTTTGTAGGTAGAAATAATTTTTGCAACAACAATGCTTTTAGAGGAAACTATATTCCTAGGCCTTTTCCTAGTAATCCCTCTAATAACTTTGGCAACTCCTACAACAATCCTCATGGAAATTACAATAAATTACCCTCTGATCTATAGAGTAATATTAAAGAGTTTATCAAATCTCAAAAGATTTTCAATGCGTCCATAGAAGAAAAACTACTCAAAATTGATGATTTGGCTAGGAGCGTTGTTAGAATGTCTCTTGATATTGATGCTTTGAAAGTTAGATGTGCTCCTCCCAAGGTCAATATGGATGAAACTTTGAAATCTATGCGTGTTTCCATGAATGAGAGTAAAGAAAGAACCGCCCAAATTCGTGCTAGACATGAATGGCTTAAAAAGGCGTGTTCTCGTGATGACAATCACGAAGATCTTAAAGTGCTTGGTGTGACTCCCATTGAAACCTTGTTTTCTAGTGTCAAACCTAATGATGATGGGGATGGATATGAATCCACTTTGGTTGAAAAACGCCCCAATGATTCGGAGTCCATCTATCTTGATGCTAAAAGCATTGAAAGTGGAGTAGAGGATATCAAATCATCGAGTAGTAATGAAACTACCACTTTGGATTTCAAGGAATTCAATTATGATAGTTTCTCTTTGATTGAATATATTTCCTTCATGCAATCCATACTAAACTCTCCACTCGCTGATAGCCAAAACAAGGCCTTTACCGATCATATCGTCGATGCTATGATGAAATCTCTTGAAGAGAAACTTGAATTGGAAGTTTCTATTCCAAGAAAACTTCATGATGAGTGGGAACCTACTATCAAAATCAAGATCAAAAACTATGAATGCAATGCTTTGTGTGATTTGGGTGCTAACATTTCCGCGATTCCAAAGTCTTTATGTGATGTTCTAGGCTTCAATGAGATTGATGAGTGATCTCTTAATTTGCATCTTGCGAATTCTACTGTTAAGAAACCCATGGGAAGGATCAATGATGTTTTTATTATTCCAAATAGGAACTTTGTTCCCGTGGATTTCATTGTGCTTGATATTGATTGCAATCCGACATGTCCCATCATTCTTGGTAGACCTTTCCTAAGGACTATTGGTGCTGTCATCGATATGAAGGAAGGGAATATTAGATTTCAATTTCCATTAAAGAAGGGCATGGAACATTTTCCTAGAAAGAAAATAAGATTGACTTATGAATCCATGATGAGGGCTCTTATGGTTTGAGCACGAAAGACGACGATATGTGATTCTATCGCCTTATGCCTAGCTAAGGGCATTAAACAATAGCGCTTGTTGGGAGGCAACCCAATGAATTTATATTTGCTTTTTGCTTTCTGTTTTGTTGCGTCCACACCATCATAATTCTGTTATGATTGTGTTTTTTGTGTTTCTTTTTGTGTTTGATCCAAGTAAAACCTTTATGACTGGTTTTGGTGATGGTTGTTTGATCATAGTGGAAAAAGACAGAAACTTTTCGTTCACCAAATTATTTTTCATTTTTATCCAGAAAGAGATTTTGAGTTGATTCCTTTTGCTGCTGGTTGATATGCCAATTGCCCAAATTGTCGTAATTTTTCAGAATTTGTGAGATAACAGAAGTATACGAAGTATACAGATTGCTACAGACTGGTCTGTTTTTGACAGCTTATTTTGATGAAACTATGGATAGTATCGGGGGGTACTAGCCATTGAAAAGTGAGAATACATTAATCTAACACCAATATAAAAAGAAATCAAGTTTGCTACAGTACCTAAAGAAGTGGTAGTTTGTTTTCTTGTGCTAATGATATCACGAGTTTCTGTTTAAGTTTTGTGTTGTGAAGTTTTCAAGTTTTGGGTGATGTTCCCATGGACAAAGGGATACAGAGTGGAAAGATATCAAGCTTGGGGATGCCCAAGGCATCCCCAGCCAAATTCGAGGACACCAAAAAGCCTAAGCTTGGGGATGCCCCGGGAAGGCATCCCCTCTTTTGTCTTCAATCCATCGGTAACATTACTTGGAGCTCTATTTTTATTCACCACATGATATGTTTTTTGCTTGGAGCGTCGTGTATTATAGGAGTCTTTTCTTTTTGTTGTGTCACAATCATCCTTGCTGCACACCTTTTGAGAGAGACATGCACTCATCGTGAATTTGCTAGAATACTCATTGAGCTTCGCTTGTATCTTTTGAGTTCGGCAATTTAGCTCATTCTGCTTCACTTATATCATTTGAGCTAGACAACTTTGCTCTGTGTGCTTTAGTTAGATCTTTTAGAGGACGGCGGTGTCATATTTTGGTGAAATAAGAACTCTCGGTCTTCACGTATATCTTTTTGAGAGTGCTCTCTCTGAGTAACTTGGTAGTTGGCTTGTGCTATGAAAGGAGTCCTAAAGATGATAGGCGTCCAAAGAGGATACAATAAAACTTCCATATTATTGTGCATTGATTAGAAAGAGAAGTATGATTCCTCTCAATTAGTTTTGAGACATGGATTTGGTAATATTAAGAGACATGTTAGTAGGGTGTTGTGAATCTAGAAATACTTGTGTTGAAGTTAGTGATTCCTGTAACATGCACGTATGGTGAACTGCTATGTTAGGAAGTCAGAGCATAATTGATTTATTGATTGTCATCCTTTGTGTTGCCATCGGGATCGCGTGACGGTTAACACCTACCAAACCTTCCCCTAGGAGTATGCGTTTAGCACTTTGTTTCGATTACTAACAAAAACTTTCGCAATAAGTATGTGAGTTCTTCATGACTAATGTGAGTCCATGTATAGATGCACTTTCACCTTCCACAATTGCTAGCCTCTCTAGTGCAGCGCAACTTTTGCCGGTACACAAAACCACCATAGATCTTCCTCAAAACATCCACCATCCCTACCTATCATGGCCTTCTCATAGCCATTCCAAGATATATTGCCATGCAACTCCCACCATTCCGTCTCATGACATGTGTTGTCACTTACATATTTCCATTGCATGATCGTAAGATAGCTAGCGAGTCATACGCTAAGCTAGATCGTTGCACATCCTGGTACAATGCCGGAGGCATTTCCTATAGAGTCATCATCATTCTAATCATTGAGCTTTGAGTAAATGAAAGTGTGATGATCATCATTATTAGAGCATTGTCCCATGTGAGGAAATAAAAAAAAGAAGCCAAAGTTTCCCACACAGAAAAATATATATGGAAAGAGTCCAAAGAGCCCAAACAAAAAAGAAGAGAGAAAAAGAGAAAAGGGACAATGCTACTATCTTTTCCACACTTGTGCTTCATAATAGCACCATGTTCTTCATGATTGAGAGTCTCTTGTTTTGTCACCACCATAGACTAGTGGGAATCTTCATTATGTAACTTGGCTTGTATATTCCAATGATGGGCTTCCTCAAAATTGCCCTGGGTCTTCATGAGAAAGCAAGTTGGATGCACACCCACTAGTTCTCCTTTTGAGCTTTCACACACTTATAGCTCTAAGTGCATCCATTGCATGGTAATCCCTACTCTTTCACATTGATATCTATTGATGGGCATCTCCATAGCCCTTTGATACGCCGAGTCGATGTGACCATCTCCTCCTTTTTTCCTCACAACCTCCACCACGCTCTATTCCACCTATAGTGATATATACATGGCTCACGCCCATGTATTGCGTGAGAGTTAAAAAAAGGTTTGAGAAAGTAAGAGTGCGAAAACAATTACTTGGCCAATACTGGGGTTGTGCATGATTTAAATTCGTTGTGTGGGGATGATGGAGCATAGCCAGACTATATGATTTTGTAGGGATAACTTTCTTTGGCCTTGTTATTTCGAAAGTTCATGATACCTTGCTAGTTTGCTTAAAGTGTTATTGTTTTCATGTCAATAGAAAACTATTGTTTTGAATCTTACGGATCTGAACATTCATGTCACATGAAATAAGTTTCAAAGGACAAATATGCTAGGTAGCATTCCACATCAAAAATTCATTCTTAATCACTTCCCTACTCAAGGAAGAGCATGAGTTAAGCTTGGGGATGCTTGATACGTCTCCAACGTATCTATAATTTTTGATGGTTCCATGCTATTATCTTGTGAAACTTTGGATGTTTTGTATGCCTTTTATTTCTTTTTTGGGACTAACTTATTAACTCAGTGCCAAGTGCCAGTTCCTGTTTTTCCGTGTTTTTGACCCTTTCAGAGGAGAATATTAAACAGATTCCAAATGGAATAAAACCTCCGAAAAGATTTTTTCTGGAATAGATGATACGCGGGGAACTTGAGAACCAAGGCAACGGACCCCGGGGGAAGTCACAAGCCCCCTAGGCGCGGCCTGGGGGCGCCTAGAAGGCTTGTGGCCCCCCTGTGGCTCCTCTTCCCTACTTCTTCCGTCTATAAATCCCCGAAAAATCCAAAACCATGGGAGAGAGCCACGAAAATACTTTTCCACCGCCGCAAGCTTCTGTCTCCGCAAGATCCCATCTGGGGCACGTTCGGGTGCCCTTTCGGAGGGCGTATTCGGACATGGAGCGCTTCTTCATCAACACCATTGCCTCTCCGATGATGCGTGAGTAGTTCACCATAGACCTTCGGGTCCATAGCTAGTAGCTAGATGGCTTCTTATCTCTCTTGGATCTTCAATACAAAGTTCTCCATGATCTTCATGGAGATCTATCCGAGGTAATCTTCTTTTGCGGTGTGTTTGTCGAGATCCGAGGAATTGTGGATTTATGATCAGATTATCTATGAATCTTATTTGAGTTTCTTCTGATCTCTTATATGCATGATTTCATATCCTTGTAATTCTCTTCGAGTTGTGGGTTTTGTTTGGCCAACTTGATCTATGATTCTTGCAATGGGAGAAGTGCTTGGTTTTGGGTTCATACCATGCGGTGACCTCACCCAGTGACAGAAGGGGTAGCGAGGCACGCATCATGTTGTTGCCATCAAGGGTAAAAAGATGGGGTTTATATCTATTGCATGAATTTATCCCTCTACATCATGTCATCTTGCTTAAGGCGTTACTCTATTTGGCATGAACTCAATACACTAGATGCATGTTGGATAGCGGTCGATGTGTGGAGTAATAGTAGTAGATGCAGAAAGTATCGGTCTACTAGTCTCGGACGTGATGCCTATATGTATCATCATTGCCTTAGATACCATGATGACTTTACGCGGTTCTATCAATTGCTCGATAGTAATTTGTTCACCCACCGTAATATTTGCTATCATGAGAGAAGCCTCTAGTGAACACTATGGCCCCCAGGTATACTTCACATCATATTTTCAGCCCTACACTTTTACTTTGTTGCACTTTCCGCCTTTAGATATCACCTTGCAATCAATCGTGAAGGGATTAACAACCCCTTTGTAGCGTTTGGTGCAAGTTTGATGTTTTTGCGCAGGTACGGTGGAGACTTGGCTTAATACTCCTACTGGATTGATACCTTGGTTCTCAAACTGAGGGAAATACTTACTGATACTGTGCTGCATCAACCTTTCCTCTTCAAGGTAAAAACCATTGCAAGCTCAAGAGGTAGCAACAACCTATCTGTACTCGTTGGGAGCAAAGTTGTTTGTGTGTGCAGGTCCATGTCTTCTGCTTGCGCCAGGGCAGGGGACACCTACTTGTTGGTCCTCGGAGTCCTCCTGGTTCGATAAACGTTACAGTCTCCGTGTAAGGGAAAACTTCCTGCTGACTACATCTCCACTTTCCACTTGGGGTAAGCAACGAGGGGCGAGAAGTACATTCATCAACTCGTCATCAAGGAGCGATCCGCCAGCAGATAAACTCGCGCACCACCACCATCACCATCGTCACCTCGCCCGCTTTAGCAGCTCTAGCCGGGTCAGGAGCGACGTGAGCCGGGGGTCATTAAGCTCCTCGTGCATCCACCCTCAGTTCGGTGTTGCAGGGGTCGACGGGGGCTGAAACAGGACTCCGGCCTCGGCAGTTTCAACCTGCACCCATTGATGTTGGAACCCCTCCGCTTCGGGAAGGAGCTCGGCGTCGAGGGCCCCTGAGACCGATGCGTCGATAGTTTTCAAGGATGCGCACCCATAACACTGCTCTTCGGAGACCAATTCAAGGTAAAAGAAGTGGTGAAGCAATGCCATGGAAGAGGTAACGCAAACAAAGGCCTCACACAAGAAAGCGAATGCCGAGAGGAGAACCAAAGAACCGGGGTCAAGGTGGAGCCCGTGGATTTGGTAATGCGAAAGCACTGCGGTGAGGAAGCTCGAGAAATGCGGCAGTACACCGGAAAGAAGAGCATGAATATGAAGGCGAACCGCGAGGGTCGCCATCTCACCCCGAGGCCATGAACCAGGCCAGATCTTGGTGGCCCCCGACTCATTGGAGCCAGCCGTGACTACCATTCGAACCTTCTCCAACCCCTTGAAGTTCACCACCCTTGACTGGCCCAACGCGGGCCGAGGCGCCGTCGAGGCGGTCGGACCCTGCGGCCTCCATTTCCCCCCCCCCCCATTCGGAGGCATGGTGAAGAGAATGAAAGGGAAAAACGATGCGGCACGCGGGGGCTCGGAGGAGGGAACCGAGATCGCACGAGAGGAAGGACCGACGGCGAAATCGATGGGAGGCGAAGGTGGCTCGCAGATGCTGGTCCAGTAGTTCAACGAGCCCTGCTGAGGCTGGTCTAGTGCAGATAAGATGGGAAGACAAGCTCTCAGATTCGCCGTTTATAGGGCCAGGCCCGCAGGCAAATAGAGCCAGGCCCGCGGGCAATTAGGGCCCACGGCGCTTCGGGCCGCCCACAAGGCTTTGCCCAGAAGCCAGCTCGAGTGCGCCTTGGGACCATGGGCTACTATCGGCGTTCTGGGAATGGGGGTACCCAGACCTGCCTGCCTGCGTGCCCGGGTTGGCCCACTTCATCGGACGAAAACCAACAGGCCCGAAATCGCTCAAGGCAAGGCCATCGCAAGGGGTCAAGCCTCGCGAGGAGGAATGGCATCGAGACCCACTAGGGGACTCCTCAGGACCCCTCCGGAGCAGCGGATATTCTGAGGCGAGGCCCAGCCTCGGGAGTCAAGGATGACGTAGGAGAAGGACAGGCGACCAGCATACGGCAGGGTGGATCAGTTTCATCTTTAGTGTAGAGGGGGAAAGGACATACCGGGGTCCCCAAGGAATCTTCCAAAGGTTTCCCTTCTAGTGCAACAAAGCCATCGCCGCCCGCTAGCAGGGCAGACGTCATCCCTGAACTCATCCCTGCATCGCGGGCAACCACTTTGCACGCAAAGACCACCTTTGTGCTGGGCAGCATGTTCCCCTGTTCCCCTTCAAATTGGCCGTTGCGGAAACGATAAGGGAAGGGGACCGGGCCCTCCACTATATATGACAGTAGTTTACTTTGTAGAGGAGGACCCCCGATTAATTCATTCGCCCCACCGGCACACCAGAGAGGCCACCTAGCCTTCGAAGGCCCTCGAGCACTGTACCTATTCATCCACCAACCTCCACGAGAGGCAATCCACCAAAGCAGGAGTAGGGTATTACGCATCCCAGCGGCTCGAACCTAGGTAAACTGTCGTGTCCGGCGTCTTCCTCACCATCGAGTGAGTTCTCTGCCATCCACAGCGAGTAGCAAGCAAGATGAGGTGAGGGCGCGAGACATCATCATACAAGCCCCTGAGTTCAAATCTTCAGGGATTTGCGGAGCCTGAAATCCGACATAAGTAAATAAAAGTGTGATGATTTGCATTATTACAGCATTGTCCCGTGTGAGAAAAGGATGATGGAAGTTGTGATTCCCTCACAAGTTGGGATGAGTCTCCTGACTTTACAAAAAAGTAAAAGAGGCCAGCAAAGCCCATAAAAAATAATAAAAGAGGCCAAAGACCCACACAAAAAAACGAGAGAAAGAGAGAAGGGACAATGCTACTATCTTTTTGCACACTTTTGCTTCAAAGTAGCACCATGTTCTTCATAGAGAGTCTCCTATTTTGTCACTTTCATATAACTAGTGGAATTACATCTTTTGCACAACCACTTAGTTTTATTTTTTGAGATTTCATACACTTATAGCTCTAGTGCATTTGTTGCATGGCAATCCCTACTCACTCACATTAATATCTATTGATGGGCATATACATAGCCCGTTGATAACCCACAAGTATAGGGGATCACAACAATTTTCGAGGGTAGAGTATTCAACCCAAACTTATTGATTCGACTCAAGGGGAAGCCAAAGAATATTCTCAAGTATTATCAGTTGAGTTGTCAATTCAACCACACCTGAAATATTTAGTATCTGCAGCAAAGTATCAGTAGCAAGGTAGTATGATAGCAGCAGTAGCAACAGTCACAAGTGGAAGCAAAGTAACAATAGTAGCAACAAAGTAACAGAAGTAGCAATAGAGTAAATATAGCAGCAGTGACAGCAGTAGCACCAAAGTAACATAGCAAGGACCAGTAGTAAAAGACTGGTAGGCATTGGATCGATGATGGATGATTATGTCGGATGCTATTCATCATGAAACAGTTATAACACGGAGAGATATGTAACTAGCTCCAGTTCGTCAATGTAATGTAGGCATGTAAGTGGTTCCGGCTATTGTCACTCCGGGGTTGCCGGGTCGTAACACATAGTAGGTGACTACAACTTGCAAGATAGGATCGAGAACACACATATATTGGCGACAACATAATAGGTTCAGATCTGAAATCATGGCACTCGGGCCCTAGTGACAAGCATTAAGCATGGCAAAGTAGTAGCAATATCAATCTCAGAACATAGTGGATACTAGGGATCAATCCCCGTCAAAACTAACTCGATTACATGATAGATCTCATCCAACGCACGTCCAACAAGCCTACGATGAGATTACTCACGAACGGTGAAGAGCATCATGGAATTAGCGATGAAGGAAGGTTGATGATGACGATGGCGACGATTTCCCCTCTCCGGAGCCCAGAACGGACTCCAGATCTGCCCTCGAGATGAAGAACAGGAGGTGGCGGCGCCTCCGTATCGTAAAATGCGATGAACTCTTCTTCTTGATTTTTTCCGGACGAAAGAGGCTAAATAGAGCTGAGATTGGAGGCGGTGGAGCTTAGTGGGCCCCACAAGCCTGCTAGGCGCGGCCAGGGGGGCCCACGCCTGGTGGGCTTGTGGGCTCACAGCTCCACTTCCTCCGTTGATTCTTGCGCCAATATTTTTAATATATTCCACAAAAATTCTCCGTAAATTTTCATGTTATTCCGAGAACTTTTATTTCTGCGCAAAAACAACACCATGGCAATTCTGCTGAAAACAGCGTTAGTCCGGGTTAGTTCCATTCAAATCATGCAAATTAGAGTCCAAAACAAGGGCAAAAGAGTTTGGAAAAGTAGATACGATGGAGGCGTATCACCTGTTGATACGCCTAGTTCATGTGAGACTGTCTTCTCCTTTTTTTGCAACCTCCACCACACTCTATTCCACCTATAGTGTTATATCCATGGCTCACACTCATGTATTGTGGGAGAGTTGAAAAGGTTTCAGAACATAAAAAGTATGAAACAATTGCTTGATTTTCATCGGGGTTGTGCATGATTTAGATACTTTGTGTGGTGAAGATGGAGCATAGCGAGACCATATGATTTCTTAGGGATAACTTTCTAAGACCATGCTATTTTGAAAGGAAGCAATTACCTTATTAGTATGATTGAAGTATTATTGTTTTCATGTCAATATTAGACTTCTGTTTTGAATCTTATAGATCTGAATATTCATGCCACAATAGAGAATATTACATGGATAAATGTGTTAGATAGCATCCCACATCAAAAATTCTGTTTTTATCATTTACCTACTCGAGGACGAGCATCAATTAAGCTTGGGGATGCTTGATACGTCTCCAACATATCTATAATTTTTGATTGTTCCATGCTATTATATTATCTGTTTTGGATGTTTTATATGCATTTATAAGCTATTTTACATTATTTTTTAGACTATCCTATTAATCTAGAGCCTAGTGCCAGTTTTTGTTTTTTCCACGTTTTTGAGTATTGTAGATAAGGAATATTAAACGGAGTCCAAACGGAATAAAATCTCCGGAAAAATTTTTCTTGGACTAGAAGAAATGCACCAGACTTGGAGTAGGGGGTAGGGCATCTACCGGGAGGCCACAAGCTTGCAGGGCGTGCCCTAGGGGGGTGACCGTGCCCCTGGCTTGTGGGCCCACTACAGGTCTCCTAACCCTATTCTTTGCCCTATAAATTCCCAAATATTCCCGTATCTCCAAAGAGAGCCACAAAAATACTTTTACACCGCCGGGAGCCTCTGTTCTCGTGAGATCCAATCTGGGAGCCTTTTCCGGTAATCTACGGGAGAGGGAATTGATCACGAGGGCATCTACATAATCTCCATTGCCCCTCCGATGTTGTGTGAGTAGTTCACCACAGACCTACGGGTCCATAGCTAGTAGCTAGATGGCTTCTTCTCTCTCTTTGATCTTCAATACCATGTTCTTCATGATCTTCATGGAGATCTATCCGATGTAATACTCTTTTGCGGTGTGTTTGTCGAGATCCGATGAATTGTGATTTTATGTTCAGATTATTCATGAATATTATTTGAGTCTCTTCTGAATTCTTATATGCATGATATCATATCTTTGCAAGTCTCTTCAAATTATTGGTTTGGTTTGGCCAACTACATTGGTAATTCTTGCAATGGGGGAAGTTCTTAGTTTTGGGTTCAATCTTGTGGTGTCCTCAATAGTGACATAGTAGGCGTAGTGAGGCACGTATTGTATTGTTTCCATCGAGGATAAAAAGATAAGGTTTTCATCATATTGCTTGAGTTTATCCCTCTACATCATGTCATCTTACTTAATGTGTTACTCTGTTCTTCATGAACTTAATACTCTAGATGCAGGTAGGAGTCGGTCGATGTGTGGAGTAATAGTAGTAGAAGCAGAATCGTTTCGGTCTACATGACACGGACGTGATGCCTATATGCATAATCATCGCCTTGGATATATTCATAATTATTCGCTTTTCTATCAATTGCTCGATAATGATTTGTTCACCCACCATATTATTTTCCTTTATGAGAGAAGCCTCTATTGAAACCTATGGCCCCCGAGTCTATTTTCCATATTATATTTTTAGATCTATAAACCAAATATACCAAAAATATACTCCTTTAATTTATTTACTTTTGTTTCTGCAATCTTTTGTATCTATCTGTATCATATCTCGTCCTTGCAAATAACTCTCAAGGGATTGACAACCCCTTGATAACATTGGGTGCGAGTATTTGATTGTTTGTGTAGGTACTACTATTAGGGCCTTGCTTGTTTCTCCAACTGGATTGATACCTTGGTTCTCAACAAACTGAGGGAAATACTTGTCTACTTTGATGCATCACCCTTTCCTCTTCAAGGGAAAACCAACACAAGCTCAAGAGGTAGCAGACTCTTGAAACATGGATTTGGGTTTAAGGTTTTGGGTGCACAAGTAGTATCTCTATATAGTTCTGAGTTTTGTTTAGCAAAGGTATTGGGAAAGCACAACATGTTAGAGGATCTATAAAAATATAACTTCTATGTGAATGTGAACAAGCAGAAATCATTACCTTGTCTTCCTTGTCCAATGTCAACAGTTTTGGCATATTATAATTAATGGGGGCTCACAATCATAAAAAATGTCAAGGATAGTGTATTTGCATGTAAATCTTCTCTTCCCTTATTAATTATTTCATGTGATGCATCACCGACCAATGCTATGTTTGTCAACCTTCAAAAAAAATTACCACTTATACTTTTTCTTATGTGCTGTCACTATTTACTATAAGATTGGGTTATGATTTTTTTCAATATTTTCCTTTATTTTTACTGCCCCAAGAAAGTAGAGAAGCAAAACTCAAACTAAACTTTATTATATAACTCTCACTCGATAACATAGATATGTAGATAGATCACGAAACTAGCACTCGAAGGAAAAAGGTTGAACTAAAAATTTATTTGGCTAAATTTCAAAATAGGTAAAGATCAAACTAGGATGGAAAAAGAAAATAAGAGTGATGGTGATATGGTACCAGGGCGCCTCCCCCAAGCTTGGAACACGCCAAGGGGAGTGCACATACACGTGTACCCAAGTCTCCTTCTTTGGTGGTGAAGGAAAATGTGGTGGTGTAGATGATGAAGTAGCGCCAGAGTGTGACCTCAGGAGGTTCTCCCGATGTTCAATAATGCTCCGGAGATTGCTGACTTGGTCCTTTAACAAAATATTTTCATGAGTAAGATATTTATTCTAAACACGAACTGTTTTGTACGTTGTAAAGACTTCGATTTCAATGGGGGTTAGATGCTCATATTGGGGTTGCAGGTAATCTTCTTATTCCTTTTCTTTTCGTGGAATGGCCCGCCCTACTTCTGGAGCCTGGTCCCCTTGACTTTTTTTCCATTGTTCTCCTTGGTGGCTCCCACTGGTTCCTCCTCCTTCAGTTCCATCTTCATCACCAAAGCATCTTATTCTACGTGGTTGGAGGAGGGAGAATACATGATGCCTGGCTTGATAGTTCTCACAGAAAAACAACATGAAACAAGAATAGAGGATTTCTCCGTGGTACTGGAGTCAAATCATCGGGAGATATATATATAGAAAAACATTATACAAGAAATACGTGTTCCACAAGAAAATGTAGCTAGGAAGGTGCCCTAGGGGCCCACTAGACATCTACCCATGCGAGGGGGCTGGCGCGCCCTGGTGTCTAGTGGACACCTGGGTTGCTTTCCCGTGTGTTTCTCAGTTTCCTAATTTTTTAAAATTCCAAAACTGAGGAAATTATTTTTGCGGACTTTTCTGAGCCCGTTTACTTACGGTATCACATACCTCTTCCTTTTAAGGGTTCTGGAGTGTTCTAGAACGTCTTCCTAATTTGCTCCTCTGCTGTTATGGTTTGGATAATATTAGTTTCAATTTTATTTGGTGTACCTGAAATATAGTTCTTTATTCTTTGTCCATTGACCACCTTTGTGTTAGTGCCTTCACGATTATTGATCTTAATAGTTCCAGACTGATAAACTTCTTCAATGATATATGGTCCTTCCCATTTGGAGAGAAGTTTTCCTCCAAAAAATCTAAGACGAGAATTGTACAATAGAAGGTATTCACCAATTATGAATTCTTTCTTTCGGATTCTTTTGTCGTGCCATATTTTAACTTTTTCTTTGAATATTTTGGAATTTTTATAGTCTTGGGTTCTCCATTCATCTAATGAGCTAATATCATATAACATCTTTTCACCAGCAAGTTTGAAATCATAGTTGAGTTCTTTAATTGCCCAATAAGCTTTATGTTCTAACTCAAGAGGTAAATGACATGCTTTCCCCTAAACCATTTTATAGGGAGACATACCCATAAGATTTTTATAAGCTATTATGTAGGCCCACAATGCATCATCTAATTTCTTAGACCAATTCTTTCGGGATCTATTGACAGTCTTTTGCAATATTAATTTTATTTCTCTATCGGTTAATTCTACTTGACCACTAGACTGAGGATGATAGGGAGATGCAATTATATGGTTAACATCGTATCTAGCAAGCAACTTACATAAAGCGCCATGAATAAAATGTGAACCACCATCAGTCATTAAGTATCTAGGGACACCAAAACATGGGAAAATAATGTCCTTAAGCATTTTAATAGAGGTGTTATGATCAACACTATTGGTTGGAATAGCTTCTACCCATTTAGTGGCATAATCAAGAGCAACCAAAATATGTGTATACCCATTAGAGGAAGGAAAATGTCCCATGTAATCAAATCCCCAAACATCAAATGGTTCAATAACAGGTGAATAATTCATAGGCATTTCCCGACATCTACTAATGTTACCAATTCTTTGACATTCATAACAAGAGAGGACAAACTTATGAGCATCTTTGAAATGAGTGGGCCAATAAAATCCAGACTATAATACCTTGTGTGCAACACTATCTCCCGCATGGTGTCCTCCATAAGCCTTGGAGTGACACTTCTGAAGGATTTGTTCTTGTTCATGCTCAGGTATACAACATGTGATAATACTATCTACTACCTCTTTATAAAGATGTGGGCCATCCCAAAAGTAATGCCTTAAATCAAAGAAGGATTTTTTCTTTTGTTGATAGGTGAAACTAGGTGGTATGTATTGAGCAACAATGTAATTAGCATAATCAGCAAAACACGATGTGTTTTGATAAAGATTGACCACAACTAGTTGTTCATCAGGAAAGCTATCATCGATAGGTAGTGCGTCATCAAGAACATTTTCTAACCTAGACAAGTTATCGGCTATGGGATTCTCAACTCCTTTCCTATGAATGATATGTAAATCAAATTCTTGTAGTGAGAGAACCCACCTAATAAGTCTAGGCTTAGCATCTTTCTTTTCCATAAGATATTTAATAGTAGCATGATCAACGTGAACAATTATTTTGGAGTCAACAATATAAGATCTAAATTTTTCAGAAGAAAATACAACTGCTAAGAATTATTTTTTCAGTGGTAGCAGAATTTCTTTGGGCATTGTCTAGAGTTTTACGAGCATAATGGATAACATTTAATTTCTTATCAACACTTTGTCCTACAACAGCACCAACATCATAATCACTAGCATCACACATAATTTCAAAAGGCAAGTTCGAGTCATGTGGTTGAACAATAGGTGCAGAGGTTAAGGCTTTCTTAAGCGTTTCAAAGGCTTCTACACATTCATCATCAAAAACGAAAGGAACATCCTTTTGTAATAAATTAGTAAGAGGCCTACAAATTTTAGAGAAATCTTTACTAATCCTCCTATAGAAACCAGCATGGCCAAGGAAACTACGGATACCTTTAATATCCTTAGGACATGGCATCTTCTCAATTGCATCGACTTTAGCATTATCCACCTCAATACCTCGTTCAGATATTTTACGACCCAAGAAAATACCTTCATTTACCATAAAGTGGTACTTCTCCCAATTCAAGACAAAGTTAGTTTGCTCACATCTCTGCAAATCTCGATCAAGGTTGCTTAATAAATCATCAAAAGAAGTTCTGTAAATGGAAAAATCATCCATGAAGACTTCAACAATCGTGTCGCAAAAATCAGATAATATAGCAGTCATACATCTTTGAAAGGTAGCAGGTGCATTCCATAATCCAAAAGGCATACGTCTATAAGCATAAGTTCCAAAAGGACAAGTAAAGGTGGTTTTTTCTTGATCAGGTTGTGACATAGGTATTTGAGAGTAACTGGTATAACCATCTAAAGAGAAAAAATGTGTGTGCTTCAATAATATTTCTAGCATTTGGTCTATGAAAGGTAAAGGATAATGATCTTTTCTAGTAGCTTTGTTTAATTTTTTTAAATCAATTACCATTCAATAGTCAGTCACAATGCTCTGTGGAATGAGTTCATTTTATCATTAGGAGCAACGGTAATACCTCCTTTCTTAGCGACACAATGAACGGGACTTACCCATCTACTAGGGGATAAATTATACCTTCTTCCAGAAGTTTTAATATTTCATTTCTTACCACTTATTTAATTTTTGGATTCAGTCTTCGTTGGTGATCAACAACGGGTTTAGCATCTCGTTCCATATTAATCTTGTGCTGACAAAGAGAATAGAAGCTTTGTGCTTCCTTAAATTTTTTAACAATTTTTCTTCTTCATGCTCTGTAAGGTTAGCACTGATAATAACAGGATATATCTTCTTTTCTTCAAGATAAGCATATTTCAAAGTGTCAGGTAATTGCTTTAATTCACACACATGATCACCCTTGGGTGGAGAATGACCTCCTAAAGTTTCAACAGGCAAGTTGTGTTTTAGGATGGTTTTTTGCTCAAAGAACATATTGTCCATTTCATTTGTTTCACGCAGATGCATATCATTTTCATGGTCTAGAAAATATTGTTCTGATAGATCTGTATGAGGAATGGAAATAGAAGCAAACCAATTACTTCATCTTTACTAGGCAATTCTTTGTCATGGGGTTGCTTACTAAACTTGTAGAAATGAAACTCATGAGACATACTACCAAAATTAACAATAATAGTTTCCTTTTTGCAATCTATTTGAGCATTGGCAGTGTTCAAGAAGGGTCTACCAAATATTATGGGACAAAAATCATCTTGTGGTGAAGGAAGTACTAGAAAATCAGTATTGTATTTTACTTTCCCGCACTAGACTTCAACATCTCTAACAATCCCAAGTGGTGTCATGGTGTCTCTATTAGCAAGTTTAATAGTAACATCTATGTCTTGTATCTCAGCGGCTGCTATCTCATGCATAATTTATAATGGAATTCAATAGTGTTCTTCATAATGGAACGAGAGAAAGAAGTATCCAACATGGTTTGATCATTACGTGAAAGCCGAGCATTCTAAACAATAATTTCTCTCGAGAGCTCATGATTGGGGCATGAATATAACATTGACTTCAGCCTCCCCCGAGCTAGAGCGATACTTTATCCTTCATGAGGCCAAAAATTATAGATAAAATTCCGATCACGATGAACAAGATGCATAGGATAATTTTTTTGGTGAAACTCCAATTGCAATTGATTCTAGTTCCAAGATCTTGTATCATCACATAGCCTATACCATGTCAATGTTTCCCCCCGAAGATAAAGGCACCTTCGTCTTAACTTCATTTACGGATAAACCTGCAAGCTTAAATAATCCACAAACTTCATCCACATAGATTAGGTGCATATCGGGATGTTTTGTTCCATCTCCTCCATATGGATTAGCTAGCAGTGTCTCTATCATACCCAAAGGAATTTCAAAATAAACATTTTCAGAAGGTTCAGCAGGTTGAGGGACAACTCTTGGTGTTACCAGTCGAGGTGAAGATACCCCGAACAAGCCCCTCAAACGATTACTTTCCATAGTGACAAGTAACAGTAAATTTCAGCACGTGATATAAAACTTCCCTTAACAAATTCCGCTTACCAAAGGCGCTTCAATCCCCAGCAATGGTGCCAGAAAAGAGTGTTCATGACCCACAAGTATAGGGGGTCAATCGTAGAACTTTTGATAAGTAAGAGTGTTGGATCCAACGAGGAACATAAGGAAATGACAAGCGATTTTCAGCAAGGTAATTTCTGCAAGCACTAAAATAGCGCAACAAGTTGTTTGATAGCAAGGTAACTGTAACAAGTGACAAGTAGCAATAGTAACAACAGGTTGTGACATCCCCGGATTAGGCTATTGAAACCAATGTAGTTAGGCTATAGTGATCACACGCTTATGGTGCTACCTCATCCATATTAACTAAGCCAATTTGCCACTAGATAAAAAACCAAAACTAAATTCAAATTTAAAATAAAGTCCAATAAATTATTTCTTCAAACTATAAAAAACTTGGTTGGGTTGTAAATATTCTTTAAGTGTTTGTAAAAATTGACACCAACATTTTTGTGTGTATCTAATTGCCTCAAAACAATTAAAATAGAGGCCTAAACAATATTTTTTTATCGGCACAACGTCCGGCACCGCCAGCCTCCCTTGCCGGCCACCGCGCCCCTCTGCCGGATCCTCCTTACCGCCGGCCTCCCTTGCCTCACCCCCGAGCCACTCCGGTTGTCCCCAACCTCCCTCTCAAGCTCGCCCAACAACTCACGTGTGAGCTGCTCCCCCTTCCCTCCCCACACCCATTGGTCTAGCCTCCGCACCGCCATGTGCACACACCCCCTGCAACTCCGGCAAGATCCCAGCGCTACCGCGCTCCCTGCCACAGCACCCCTGCGCCCTGCTTAGTCTGCTCGCTCTGCGCCCGTTGGTGCTGCTAGCTGTGCTCACCACACGCTCGCGTCGTCCCTCGTTGCAGCGGCTACTGCTCGCGGGCCGGCCGTTGTGCTAATGCGGCTTAACTTGCTTGTTGCCGCTGGCTGCAGCCTCGCTACCCGCCCATGCATCCTTGTCGTGGCTGCCTCCAGCCATCGGCGCTGGCCGCCGCTAATGCCCCATGCTCGTCAGCTCCTGATCATGTCCGCCGCCGCTCCCCATCGCGTCCTAGCGCGCCTCCATGAGCCGGCCCCAATCTGGTTAGTGAGGGGGCTAATTCCCCTCAATCACTAACCCCCCATCACGCTATGACAAAAGGGACACACCCTCTTAAACGAAAATAAATAAACAATAAATATTTATTTATTTAACATGTGGTTTACTTAATTCATTCATTTAGTACTATTATAATCTATTGTGTCAAATGACAACTAGACCCCCCCACTTCTAAAATATATAGGTAAATAAATTTGAAAATAAGACTAGCCTATGGCATGTGGGTCCATTGACCCACTAGTCAAACATTGACTGGTCAACTCCTGCTGACTAGACCACATGGCCCCACTGTCATACTAATGGGTTAGTAAGCTGCTTTGTATAAAAGGTAAATTGAGTAATTGAATAATTCTAGAAAGTTGAGAATATTGTTTAAACCTCAAAAATTAATATAAAACAATCCGTATTTCAGATGAAAATAATTTATACATGAAAGTGGATCAGAAAAACGAGACAAACCCAGATACGCTGTCCGTTCGTCCGTCACACATCCCTCACTACTTGAACCAAAGATTCTGCCATCAACCTGTTCTTTGTCGTCTGCTGGCTGATGGCAAAGACCCTATTTGTCGCCAGCTTCCAGAAAACTGACGACAAAGATATGGCTGATGTCAAAGGGCCTTTTTGCCATCAGCGAGAGCTTTGCCGTCTGCCAGCCGATGGCAAAGAAGGGCAAGGCAGACGGCAAAGGGCCTAGACCCCACCCTCCCACTTTGTCGTCTGCCAGGTGATGGCAAAGAGGAAGCAGGCAGACAGCAAAGATACGACAAATGCCACCTACCCTAACGGCCACCGTTAGGCCCCTCTCTCTCTCTCTCTGTCCTCTCTCCCATATGTCTTTAACGACCAGCTACCTAACCCATCCACCCCACCCCAGTCTCCGTCTCTCTCCCTCGCCCTCGCCCCCAGCCAGGCCGCCAGCCAACGAGCTCCCCCCGTGCCGACAACCCCTCACCCCTCCCTGTCCCTGCGTTGGCCCCGTGCCGGGCACCGCTCCCCGCGCCGGCCACCCCCTCCCTGCAGCTCTCCCTGCGTCGGCCACCCCCGCTCCTCCCGGCGCCGGCCAACCCGTCCCTCAGCCAGCGCCCCTCCCTGCAGCCGGCATCCAACCCCACAGCCGGCATCCCACCCCACAACCGGTGCCCCTCCCCGGAGTGGGCGCCCCTCCCCACATTCGGCGCCCCTCGCTGCAATCGACGCCCCTGCCGGCCCCGACGCCCGCACCCCCACTGCCCCGGCTGCCTACTGCCCGTGCAAGGTGATTTTCTTTTCTTTTCTTCCTAATTAATAGATTTAGTGGTATATATAGTTTAGTTGGAAGGTTAGTTAATTAGTAGATTTAGTGGTAGTTTTGTTAATTGATTTAGTTAATTAGTAGATTTAGTGCTAGGTTTAGTTAATTAGTGCTAGGTTATTTGTTATTTTTTTGTTGTTTCTCTGAATTAGTGCTACTTTCTGTTTTGTTAATTAGTGGTGTAGATTCTTTTTAGTTAATTAGTGGTCGATTATGTTTTTGTTATTTTTTCTATGTAGTGCTATATAGGTTTAGTGCTAGGTTTAGTTACTTAGTCGTAATTAAAATAAGTAGAAAAAACATGAAGAATAAAAGAAGAATAAGTAGATTAGGGAAGAAGAAGAAGAAGAAGAAGAAGAAGAAGAGGAGGAGGAGAAGAAGAAGAAGAAGAAGAAGAAAAAGAGGAGAGAGGAGAAGAATAAAGAAGAGGAAAAAATAAAAGAAGGAAGAAGAAGAAGAAGAAGAAGAAGAAGAAGAAGAAGAAGGAAAAGAAGGAAGAAGAAGAAGAAGAAGAAGAAGGAGAAGAAAAGGAAGGAAGAACATGAAGAAGAAAAAAAGGAAGAAGAGGAGAAAAAGAAGATGAGGAAGAAGAAAACGACACCCTGGCACCCCGACACGATGCCCCAACACCCCGACACGACGCCCCGACATGACATCCCGACAACCCCGCACGAAACTCTGCGCAGCTGTTAATACGCCGCCCCCAACGACACTTACCCCCAACCCCCGACCCCCGACACCTCTTTCGCCTCCTGTTGATCGATAAGGTGCTCTTCAGCCTTCCAGAGGCCATAGGCGGTGGACCTCACACATAAGTCCCAAACATATCTATAATTTCTGCTTGTTCCATGAACTTTTGGGTGACATTGTTATATGTTTTGCTACACTTTTATATCATTTTACACATATTTGGACTAACCTATTAACTTAGTGCACCCAGTGCCAGTTTCTGTCTGCTAATGTCTATTTTGCAGGGGCTTTTACCGAATTTTCCGAAGCCCGAAAAATTCCAGGACAAATATATAAAAATCAGCGAAACAGAAGCTTCCAAATCACCGAAGATGGGCCAGGGGCTGCCCAGGCGACCTTCTGGCGCGGCCAGGCCCTAGGCCGTGCCACGAGGCCGCATGGGTGGGCCTCACCTCCTCTGATGCCCTCCTTTGGCCTATATTTAGAGTACCGAGAGGAAACCCTTCCACAACTTCCAAAATCGTTAATTTCTCCATTGTTCCGCCGCCTTGGCGCTTTCGAGATCCGAAGCGTCACGAGACCTCTTCCCGGCACCCTGTTGGAGGGAGGATTGACCTCTGCGAGGTTCTCCACCAGCATGGACGCTTCCCGGACGTGCCATGAGTAGTCCTCCTTGGACCATGGGTCCATGACTAGTAGTTATGTGATGTCTTCTCTCCAATCTTGTGCTTCAATGGTTAGTCCTTGTGAGCTGCCCTACATGATCAAGGCATCTATGTAATTCTCTTTCTATTGCTATGCTCGGTTTGTTGTGATTCGATGGATTATGAGATTATGTTCAGATTGTTATGAGTTATATATTTGATTATCCTTTTATATTATGTTCCTTAGTGATTCATGCATGTTCTCCATTGCTATTTATTCCTTTGGCCGAGTAGTAGATTGCAATTCCAAGACGGAGCGTTATGCATGATTGTGGGTTCATGCCCCTCGATGTCTAGCTTGAGTGACAAAACATGAGACTAGGTGATGTGTTGTTGCCACCAGGGAGAAAACAACGATGCTTGTGATCACAGTTGCAAGGATTGTTTACCTTACGCATAGTTCGTTTATGCAGTTGTCCGTTGCATTGAGTTTACACTTTGGGTGGGGCTCGCAACTTAATACCGGCGAGATGTTCTGGATAGATATCTCAGGGTGGATGATTAATAAGTAGATGCTGATGAATAAACAGTCTACTTGTCTTGGCGTACTGCCCATTACTATTGAACCTCTAACTATCAAGTAGCATAATTAACATTGCGGTGTGTTCATAATTATGTCAATTGCCCAACTGTGATTTGTTTACCCAAGCATAGTTGCTTATCGTCTTTTGGGAGAGAGACATCACTAGTGAACATCATGTGACTCCAGTCCATATCATCATCATTGTTTACACCTCCATCACTTACCGCTTTCATTTACTTTTCCATTGCAATCACTTTACTTTTCCCGCTTGTGCTTTGATCCTTTGCAAACTACAATGCCGGAGAGATTGACAATCTCTCTGTACTCATTGTGAGAAAAATCATTTGTTGTGTGTGCAGGTCCACGTCTTCTGCTAGCGCCAAGGTGGAAGACACCTACTTGTTGAGCCTAGGGGTCCTCCTGGTTCGATAAACCTTACAGTTCCCGTGTGAGGGAAAACTTGCTGCTGACTACATATCAACCTTCTACTTGGGGTAACCAATGAGGTGCGAGAATTATATGCATCATCTCGTCATCACTCACCAGGAGAATGCTCGGAGAGGAGAGGAGAGGCAGAGAGGAGAGGTCTCCAGAACCAGAAGATATGGCTGCTGACCCTTCGACCGTGTGTCACCATACCTGAGGGCGGCGTGGACGAGCGAGTTAGGGGGTTCCTCGGCGTCAATGGAACCCTAAATGACATATATATAGGTTAGTGGTGCGTCACGTTGATGGAACCCTGAATGACAGATATTTCAGGTAGGGTGCCTCCGCATGGACGAAATAAGCAGTGCGAGTTGGTTTTTAGAACTTGGCGGTGGCATCCTATTGGAAATATTTAGTTAGGTTTACAGAAAAAGCAATAATGCTATGTTACTCATCTTTGGATTTAAATGTGCATTTTTTTTCGTTGCTACGAGGGTCTGGTGTTTGACGAGCTTCGCCCCTGCGTTCGACTAGGCAAGATGAGTGATCGTGTGTGGATGTACACCAGTCACCCTAGGCAGGAAGAGATTACCAATGAATGGTTTCTAAAAACCAAGGAGTTCCTGAAAGCCGCATTTGCAAACGGACAGGAAACAAACTGGTGCCCCTCTCCTGGGTGCGACAACTATAAAAAGAGGAGAGAGGCTGAAATGATTAAACACCTGCAGAGGAGGGGTTTTAAGCCTAATTATACGATGTGGAAATTTTATGGTGAGTCTATACAACGCACCAGAGCTGAGGTGGTTCGTCGTCGCACCGACAAGCATGGTACTGTGATCGAAGACATGGTGCATGACTTTGATGATGCTCGCGATTTGGACGATGAGATGGAGGAATCTACAAAGGCCTTCTATGAAATGTTGGAGCCATGGATGGGTTCAATCCCTTCGGTATGACGGCAACCCAATACAGTTATTGGCCTATATTTGTCATTCCACTCAATCTCACCCCCGGTAGATTATGCAAAGAAAAAACATCACAAGAACCTTGGTTAGCTCATAGCTTAGCGTATCTTCCTCCTAAATGACATAATAAGCTCAAAATAAGAAAAGTATTGTAATCATCCTCTTCCTATCCTTCTCCTTCTTCTTCTTCCGCTTCTTATCCTCCTCCTTCTTCTCCTCATCCTCCTCCTCCTCCTCCTCCTCCTCCTCCTCCTTCTTCTTCTTCTTCTTCTTCTTCTTCTTCTTCTTATTTTTCTCCTCTTTCTTTTTTCCTTAGCTTATTTTCCCAAAGAAAGACATACTTAGCTAATTATCCTCCAAAATGACATAATTAGCTAATTTAGTTCATTTATGAGATAATTAGCTTAGTTAGGTAAAAACATCACAGGAACCTTGCTTAGCTCATAACTTAGTGTATCTTCCTCCTAAATGACATGATAAGCTCAAAATAAGAAAAGTATCGTAATCATCCTCTTCCTCTTCTTCTCCTTCTTCTTATTATTATTCTCCTCCTCCTCCTCCTTCGTCTCCTTCTTCTTCTTCTCATCCTCCTCCTTCTTCTTCTTCTTCTTCTTATTATTATTCTTCTCCTCCTCATCCTTCTTCTCGTTCTTCTCGTTCTTCTTCTTCTACTACTTCTTCTTCTTCTCCTTCTTCTTCTTCTTCTTCTTCTTCTTCTTCTTCTTCTCCTTCTTCTTCTTCTTCTTCTTCTTCCTCTCCTCCTTATTTTTCTCCTCCTCCTCCTTCTTCTTCTAGTTTTATTCTTATTCTAGTTTTATTCTTCTTCTTCTAGTTTTATTCTTCTTCTTCTTCTAACTTTCTTATTCTCATTTTGCAGATATCATTCACTCATGGAAGCTGCCATTCATGGAAGCCAGCATTGATGGACTGCTACTATTTAATTTTTGTTTTGATTTGTTTTGATGAACAGTATGAAACTATGTGTATGTATGGAGATAAGATGTTCGATGCATGGCCTATGGCCTATATATACGATGTTCTTGCTCTTATATGATGTTCGATACATGGCCTAAGGTGGTTATTTGATGTTTGAAAGTACATGTGGATGTTTGAAAGTATATGATATTAGAAACTATATGTGAAACTATATGTATTTTAAAAATGCAGGGAAATAAATAAAAGCAAGCAAAATAGTCACAATATGTCCTCTTTGTCGTCTGTTGGCTGATGGCAATGACCTTTGTCGTCAACCAGCAGACGGGAAAGGGGACACGTGGCACCCACGTGTGCATCCTGGGGCGGTAGTGGCTGACCCATGTGGTCACTTTGCTGTCTGTGGCACGCACAAGCTGAAGCCAAAGCTCCCCCAATAGGCAAATGACAAAGCTTCCCGCATATGCAGACGACAAAGAGAAGCCACCTAGCGGCAACGGGGGCTTCCGATGTTGATGTATATGTTGGAAATATGCCCTAGAGACAATAATAAATATTTATTATTATATTTCTTTGTTCATGATAATCGCTTATTATCCATGCTATAATTGTATTGATTGGAAACACAATACTTGTGTGGATACATAGACAAAACATTGTCCCTAGTAAGCCTCTAGTTGACTAGCTCGTTGATCAAAGATGGTCAAGGTTTCCTGACCATAGGCAAGTGTTGTCACTTGATGACGGGATCACATCATTAGGAGAGTCATGTGATGGACTAGACCCAAACTAATGAACATAGCATGTTGATCGTTTCTTTTTGTTGCTACTGTTTTTCCGCGTGTCAAGTATTTATTCCTATGACCATGAGATCATATAACTCACTGGCACCGGAGGAATACCTTGTGTGTAGCAAACTTCGCAACGTAACTGGGTGACTATAAAGATGCTCTACAGGTATCTCCGAAGGTGTCCGTTGAGTTAGTATGGATCAAGACTGGGATTTGTCACTCCGTGTGACGGAGAGGTATCTCGGGGCCCACTCAGTAATACAACATCGCACACAAGCCTTGCAAGCAATGTGACTTAGTGTATGTGACGGGATCTTGTATTACGAAACGAGTAAAGGGACTTGCCGGTAAACGAGATTGAAATAGGTATGCGGATACTGACGATCGAATCTTGGGGAAGTAACATACCGAAGGACAAAGGGAATGACATATGAGATTATATGAATCCTTGGCACTGAGGTTCAAACGATAAGATCTTCATAGAATATGTAGGATCAAATATGGGAATCCAGGTCCCGCTATTGGATATTGACCGAGGAGTCCCTCGGGTCATGTCTACATAGTTCTCGAACCCGCAGGGTCTGCACACTTAAGGTTCGACGATGTTTTATGTGTATTTGAGTTATATGGTTGGTTACCGAATGTTGTTCGGAGTCCCGGATGAGATCACAGACGTCACGAGGGTTTTTGTAATGGTCCGGAAATGAAGATTGACATATAGGATGACCTCATTTGATTACCGGAAAGTTTTCGGCATTACCGGGAATGTACCGAGAGTGACGAATGGGTTCCGGATGTTCACCGGGAGGGGCAGCCCACACCGAGGAATCCCATAGGCCTTAGGTGTGCTGCACCGGCCCTTAGTGGGCTGGTGGGAAACCCAAGAAGGCCCCTACGGAGGAGATAAGAAAAATCAAAGAGAAAGAAAAAAAGGGGGAAGTGGGAAGGAAGGGAAGGACTCAACCTTCCAATCCCAGTTGGACTAGGATTGGAGGAGGATTCCTCCTCCCCCCCCTTCGGCCAAACCCCTTGGGCTCCTTGATCCTCAAGGAAAGGCCCCTCCCCTCCATCCTATATATATTGAGGTATTAGGGTTGGTTTGAGACAACATTGCCACGGCAGCCCGACCACAAACCTCCACGGTTTTTCCTCTAGATCGTATTTCTGCGAAGCTCGGGCGGAGCCCTGCTGAGATAGATCATCACCAACCTTCGGAGCACCGTCACGCTGCCAGAGAACTCGTCTACCTCTCCGTCTCTCTTGCTGGATCAAGAAGGTCGAGATCATCGTCGAGCTGTATGTGTGCTGAACGCGGAGGTGTCGTCCGTTCGGCACTAGATCGGAACGGATCGTGGGATGGATCGCGGGACGGTTCATGGGACGGTTCGCGGGGTGGATCGAGGGACGTGAGGACGTTGCACTACATCAACCGCGTTTCTTAACGCTTCCTGTTGTGCGACCTACAAGGGTACATAGATCGGAAACCCCCTCTCGTAGATGGACATCACCATGATAGGTCTTCGTGCGCGTAGGAAATTTTTTGTTTCCCATGCGACGTTCCCCAACAGTGGCATCATGAGCTAGGTTCATGCCTAGATGTCATCTCGAGTAGAACACAAAAGTTTTTGTGGGCGGTGATGTGCGATTTTCTGCCCTCCTTAGTCTTCTCTTGATTCCGTGGTATTGTTGGATCGAAGCGGCTCGGACCGACATTACTCGTACGCTTACGAGAGACTGGTTTCATCGCTACGAGCAACCCCGTTGCTCAAAGATGACTGGCGAGTATCGGTTTCTCCAACTTTAGTTGAATCGGATTTGACCGAGGAGGTCCTTGGAGTGAGGTTAAATAGCAATTCATACATCTCCATTGTGGTCTTTGCGTAAGTAAGATGCGATCCTACTAGATACGCATGGCAACCACGTAAAACATGCAACAACAATTAGAGGACGTCTAACTTGTTTTTGCAGGGTATGCTTGTGATATGGCCAACGACGTGATGTGATATATTGGATGTATGAGATGATCATGTTGTAATAGTTAATATCGACTTGCACGTCGATGCTACGGCAACCGGCAGGAGCCATAGGGTTGTCTTTAAACTAACGTTTGTGTTTGCAGATGCGTTTACTATATTGCTAGGACGTAGCTTTAGTAGTAATAGCATAGCATACACGAGAACCTCGATGGCGGCACGATGATGGAGATCATGATGATGGGGATCATGGTGTGGCGCGAGTGACAAGAAGATCATGCCGGTGCTTTGGTGATGGACATCAAAGGAGCACTTGATGATGGCCATATCATGTCACTTATGAATTGCATGTGATGTTAATCCTTTATGCACCTTATCTTGCTTAGAATGATGGTAGCATTATGAGGTGATCTCTCACTAAAATTTCAAGACAAAATTGTGTTCTCCCCAACTGTGCACCGTTGCGACAGTTCGTCATTTTGAGACACCACGTGATGATCGGGTGTGATAGACTCAACGTTCACATACAATGGGTGCAAGATAGTTGCACATGTGGAACACTTGGGTTAAGCTTCACGAGCCTAGCATGTGCAGACATGGGCTCGAAACACAAGAGACCGAAAGGTCGAGCATGAATCATATAGTTGATATGATTAGCATAGAGATGCTTACCACTGAAACTATTCTCGACTCACGTGATGATCGGACTTGAGATAGTGGATTTGGATCATGTACCACTCAAATGACTAGAGAGATGTACTTTTTGAGTGGGAGTTCTTAAGTAATATGATTAATTGAACTAATTGTCATGAACATAGTCTAATGGTCTTTGCGAATTAGGATGTAGCTTGCGCTATAGCTCTACTGTTTTTATATGTTCCTAGAGAAAATTTAGTTGAAAGTTGATAGTAGAGAACTTTGCGGATTGAGTCTGTAAAACTGAGGATTGTCCTCGTTGCTGCGCAGAAGGCTTATGTCCTTAATGCACCACTCAGTGTGCTGCACCTCGAGCGTCGTCTGTGGATGTTGTGAACATCCGACATACATGTTTCCAATGACTACGTGATAGTTCAGTGCAAAATACTTAATGACTTAGAAGCAAGGCGCTGAAGACGTTTTGAAACGTCACGGAACATAAGAGATGTTCTAAAGAGATGAAATTGTGATTTCATGCTTGTGCCCTTGTTAACAGGTATGAGACCTCCGACAAGATTCTTTGTCCATGAAGTAAAGGATAAAAGCTCAATCATTGAGCGTGTGCTCAGATTGTCTGAGTACGACAATCGCTTGAATCAAGTGGGAAGTTAATCTTCCGGATGAGATAGTGATGATTCTCCAAAGACACTCCCACCAAGCTTTGAGAGCTTCGTGATGAACTATAACATGTCAAGGATAGATACAATGATCCTTGAGCGATTCGTGATGTTTGACACTACGAAAGTAGAAGTCAAGAAGGACCATCAATAGTTGATGGTTAGTAAAACCACTAAGTTTCAAGAAAGGCAAGGGCTGGAAGGGATACTTCGTGAAATGGCAAAATAGTTTCTGCACTAATGAAGAGACCCAAGATTAAACCCAAACCCGAGACTAAGTGCTTCTGTTATGAGGGGAACGGTCACTGAGGCGGAGCTACCCTAGATGCCTAGTAGATAAGAAGGTTGGCAAAGTCGAAAGTAGTATATTTGATATACATGATGTTGATGTGTACTTTACTAGTACTCCTAGTAGCATGAGGGTATTGGATACCGGTATGGTTGTTAAGTGATTAGTAACACGAAATGAAAGCTATGGAATAAACGGAGACTAGCTAAAGGCGAGGTGACGATACGTGTCGGAAGTGTTTCCAAGGTTGATATGATCAAACGTCGCACGCTCCCTCTACCATCGGGATTGGTGTTAAACCTAAATAATTGTTATTTTGTGCTTGCATTAGGCATGAACATGATTGGATCATGTTTGTTGCAATACAATTATTCATTTAAAGATAATAATGGTTACTCTATTTGCTTGAATAAACACCTTCAATGGTTTATTGAATCTCGATCGTAGTGTTACACATGTTCATAATATTGGTGCCAAAAGATACAAAGTAATAATGATAGTACCACATAGTTATGGCACTGCCACTTGAGTCATGTTGGTATAAAATGCATGAAGAAACTCCATACGGATGGATCATTTGGACTCACTTGATTTTGAATCACTTGAGACATGCAAAACATGCCACATGAAACAAGAGAGTAACTTGTTGGGAGTAATGCATTTTTGATGTGTGCAGTCCAATGAGTGCTAAGGCACGCAGTGGATATCGTTATGTTCCTACTTCACTGACGATTTGAGTAGATACAGGAGTATTTACTTGATGAATCACAAGTCTGAAATATTGAAAAGGTTCAAAGCTATTTTAGAGTGAAGATCGTCGTGACAAGAGGATAAACAGTCTACGATATGATCATAGAGATGAATATCTGAGTTACGAGTTTTGGTACGCAGTTAAGACAATGTGGAAATTGTTTCGCAATTCATGCCACCTGGAACACCATAGTGTGAGGATGTGTCTAAACGTCATAGCCACGCCCTATTTGATATGGTGCATACTATGATGTCTCTTATCGAATTACCACTATCGTTTATGGGTTATTCATTAGAGACAACCGCATTCACTTAAAATAGGGCACCGCGTATTTTAGTTGAGATGGCACAAAATAGTTTGAGGTTTAGAGAAATCTAAGGTGTCGTTTCTTGATAGTTTGGGGCTACGATCCTTATGTGAAAAAGTTTCAGTCTGATAAGCTCGAACCCTAGGCGGATAAATGCATCTTCATAGCATATCCAAAACAGTTGGATAAGTCTCCCATCTCAGATCCGGAAGCAAAGTGTTTGTTTCTAGAAACAGATCCTTTCTCGAGGAAAGGTTTGTCTAGAAAGAATTGAGTGGGAGAGTGGTGGAACTTGATGAGGTTAATGAATCGTCACTTCAACCAGTGTGTAGCAGGGCGCAGGAAGTTGTTCCTGCGGCGCCTACACCAATTGAAGTGGAAGCTGATGATAGAGATCATTACAGCTTCGGATCAAGTTACTACAAACCTCGTAGGTAGAAAAAGGTCGCGTACTACTACAGAGTGGTACGGTAACCCTCTCTTGGAGGTCATGTTCAGGAACAATGAACCTACGAGTTATGGAGAAGCAATGGTGGGCCCGGATTCCGACAAATGGCTGGAGGCCATAAAATCCGAGAGAGAATCCATGTGGAAAACAAAGTGTAGACTTTGGAAGAACTGCTTGATGGTAGTAAGACTATTAAGTAAAGATGGATCTTTAAAAGGAAGACAGACGATGATGGTGATAAGTCACTATTAAGAAAAGCTCGACTTGTCGCAAAGATGTTTTCGACAATATCAAAGAGTTGACTATGATGTGACTTTCTCACTCGTAGCGATGCTAAATGTCTGTTAGAATTGTGTTAATAGTTGTTGCATTATTTGTGAAATATTGCACATAGGAAGTCAAAACATTGTTTCCTCGACGGTTTCCTTGAGGAAAGATTGTATGTGATACAATCAGAATGTTTTGTCAATCCTAAGGATACTAACAAGTATGCAAGCTCCAGCGGTCCTTCAATGGACTGGTGCAAGCATCTCGGAGATGGAATATACACTTTGATGAGATGATCAAAGATTTTTGGGTTTGTACAAGGTTTATGAGAAACTTGTATTTCCAAAGAAGTGAGTGGGAGCACTACAGAATTTCTGATAAGTATACGTGGTTGACATATTGTGGATCAGAAGTAATGTAGAATTTCTGTAAAGCATAAAAGGTTGTTGGAAAGGTGTTTTTCAAAGGAATACCTGGATTGCGCTACCTGAACGTTGAGCATCAAGATCTATGGAGATTGATCGAAACGCTTAATAGAAGTTTCAACAAGATGCATACCTTGAAAAGTTTTGGAAGGAGTTCAAAATAGATCAGCAAAGAAGGAGTTCTTGGTTGTGTTGGAAGGTGTGAATTTGAGTAAGACTCAAAACCCGACCCCGACAGAATAAAGAGAATAGACGAAGGTCGTCTTCTATGCCTTGGCCGTAGAATCTAAAGTATGCCATGCTGAGTACCGCACCTGATGTGTGCCTTGCAGCAAGTCTGTTAAGAGGTACAGAGAGTGATCCAGGATTGAATCACTGATCAACGGTCAAAGTTATCCTTAGTTACTAAAGGACTAAGGAATTTTCCTCGATTATGGAGGTGGTTAAAGAGTTCGTCATAAAGGGTTACGTCGATGCAAGCTTTGACACTAATCCGAATGACTATGAGTAGTGAAACGGATTCGTATAGTAGAGCGGATATTTGGAGTATTTCCGAATAGCACGTAGTAGCAGCATCTATAAGATGACATGAAGATTTGTAAAGAACACATGGATCTGAAAGTTTCAGAACCGTTGACTAAAACCTCTCTCACGAGCAAGACGTGATCAAACCCCAGAACTATATGGGTGTCAGATTCGTTAGAATCACATGGTGATGTGAACTAGATTATTGACTCTAGTGCAAGTGGGAGACTGTTGGAAATATTCCCTAGAGGCAATAATATATTAGTTTTTATTATATTTCTTTGTTCATGATAATCGTTTATTATGCATGCTATAATTGTATTGATTGGAAACACAATACTTGTGTGGATAGATAGACAAAACACTATCCCTAGTAAGCCTCTAGTTGATTAGATCGTTGATCAAAGATGGTCAAGGTTTCCTGACTATAGGCAAGTGTTGTCACTTGATGACGGGATCACATCATTAGGAGAATCATGTGATGGACTAGACCCAAACTAATGAACATAGCATGTTGATCGTGTCTTTTTGTTGCTACTGTTTTTCTGTGTGTCAAGTATTTATTCCTATGACCATGAGATCATATAACTCATTGGCATCGGAGGAATACCTTGTGTGTATCAAACGTCGCAACGTAAATGGGTGACTATAAAGATGCTCTACAGGTATCTCCGAAGGTGTCCGTTGAGTTAGTATGGATCAAGACTGGGAATTGTCACTCCATGTGACGGAGAGGTATCTCGGGGCCCACTCGGTAATACAACATCACACACAAGCCTTGCAAGCAATGTGAATTAGTGTATGTACGGGATCTTGTATTACGGAAGGAGTAAAGAGACTTGCCGGTAAACGAGATTGAAATAGGTATGCGGATACTGACGATGGAATCTCGGGCAAGTAACATACCGAAGGACAAAGGGAATGACATACAGGATTATATGAATCCTTGGCACTGAGGTTCAAACGATAAGATCTTCGTAGAATATGTAGGATCCAATATGGGCATCCAGGTCCCGCTATTGGATATTGACCGAGGAGTCCCTCGGGTCATGTCTACATAGTTCTCGAACCCGCAGGGTCTGCACACTTAAGGTTCGACGATGTTTTATGCGTATTTGAGTTATATGGTTGGTTACCGAATGTTGTTCGGAGTCCCGGATGAGATCATAGACGTCACGAAGGTTTCCGGAATGGTCCGAAAACGAAGATTGATATATAGGATGACCTTGTTTAATTACCGGAAAGTTTTCGGCATTACCGGGAATGTACCAGGAGTGACGAATGGGTTCCGGATGTTCACTAGGGGGGCAGCCCACCCCGGGGAAGCCCATAGGCCTTATGGGTGCCGCACAAGCCCTTAGTGGGCTTGTGGGCAAGCCCAAGAAGGCCCCTGCACAGGAGATAAGAAAAATCAAAGAGAAAGAAAAAAAGGGGGAAGTGGGAAGGAAGGGAAGGACTCCACCTTCCAATCCTAGTCGGAGTAGGATTGGAGGAGGATTCCTCCTCGCCCCCCCCCCCTTCGGCCGAACCTCTTGGGGCTCCTTGAGCATCAAGGCAAGGCCCCTCTCGTCCCTCCTATATATATTGAGGTATTAGGGTTAATATGAGACAACTTTGCCACGGTAGCCCGACCACATACCTCCACGGTTTTTCCTCTAGATCGTATTTCTGCAGAGCTCGGGTGGAGCCCTGCTGAGATAGATCATCACCAACCTCCGGAGCGCCATCACGCTGCCGGAGAACTCATCTACCTCTCCGTCTCTCTTGTTGGATCAAGAAGGCCGAGATCATCGTCGAGCTGTACGTGTGCTGAACGCGGAGGTGTCGTCCGTTCGACACTAGATCAGAATGGATAGTCGGAGGGATCGTGGGACGGTTCGTGGGACGGTTCGCGGGGCGGATCGAGGGACGTGTGGACGTTCCACTACATCAACCGCGTTTCTTAACGCTTCCTGCTGTGCGATCTACAAGGGTACGAAGATCGGAAACCCCCTCTCGTAGATGGACATCACCATGATAGGTCTTCGTGCGCGTAGGAATTTTTTTGTTTCCCATGCGACGTTCCCCAACAGTATGAAAGACGACAAAGGTCCGTGAAGGGAGACGACAAAGACCCATGAAATACAGCAGACGACAAATACTCCGTTACCCACCTAACGGAGTAGTTGCCTATCGGCTGCCGCCTAAGGGCTTTGTCATCTGCTCGCCACGGAGGCTGACGGCAAAGCCCTTTCTGGTCCGCTTTCAACAGGCACACGACAAAGAAGGTCCTTTACTGATGAAATTAGTAATAGAAGTTTTGCCGACCGGAGGCTGACGACAAAGACCTTTGCTGTCTGTGAACTGCCCCTTTACCGTCCTTTATGGTAGACGGAAAAGAAGCTGATTCCTATACTGCCTAGCATAGCAAACATGGAACTTTTCCATCATTTTCGCGTGTCCGGTAGTATCCACACACTCGGGAAATATCATCAGATATTTTCCCAATCTGTCTATATCATGTACTACTGCGATAGATCATACCTAACGCTGCATATTGCCATGTCGTGCATCGTGATGCATTTGTCTAATTTATATTTATTGTTTCTTCCCCCTCTTCTCTCCGGTAAACGACAACCCACCTGACGACCAACCCTTTGTCATAGAGCAACAAGGCAAGCAACCCCCCTTGATCATTCCTATATCGCCTATTCTTTATCCCTCATGCTTGCATTAGTTTTTTCTACTATTGTAGATAGCTCCTATTCTGATGCATAGACTGTTTTTGATGAACTGCTACTTTACTCTACTATCATATAAAATGCTTAGTGTAGGCGGCTCAGTGATCCCCATTGACCCCCTTACTCCAGTTTCCCCCGCTTTATCACCAAGTCTCAATCTAATCATGGACCAGCCAAGACACGTTACATCACTCACACCCCCTTAGTTGTACGATGTTGGAGAGCTACTATCGAGTACCGATGAGTGCATGTCTCTCTCTCTCAAAAAGGTGTGCAACAAGGATGATTGTGACACAACAAAAAGAAAAGACTCCTAAGATACAAGACGCTCCAAGCAAAACACATCATGTGGTGAATAAAAATATAGCTTCGAGTAATGTTACCGATGGATTGAAGACGAAAGAGGGGATGCCTTCCCGGGGCATCCCCAAGCTTAGGATTTTTAGTGTCCTTTAATTGTCTTGGGATGCCTTGGACTTCCCAAAGCTTGAGCTATTTCCACTCTTTATCTCTGTCCATGAGCACATCACCCAAAACTTGAAAACTTCACAACACAAAACTTAAATAGAAACTCGTGATAACATTAGCACAAGAAAATAAACTACCACTTCTTTTGGTACTGTAGAAAACTTTAATTCTATCTATATTGATGTTGGGCTACTATATGCTCATTTTTCCATGGCTAGTACCCCCCGATACTAACCATAGTTTCATCAAAACAAGCAACCAACTCAACAAAAACAGAATCTGTCAAAAACAGACCAGTGTGTAGGAATCTGTATACTTCGTATACTTCTGGTACCTCAACAAATCTGAAAAATTACTACGGCCTGGGAAAAAGGCATATAAACCAGCAGAAAAAAGAATCAACTCAAAAGCTCTTTCTAAATAAAAATTAAAATTCATCTAGTGAGCGAAAAGTTTTTGTCTTTTTCCAGCAGGATCAAACAACCATTACCAAGACTAGTCATAAAGGTTTTGCTTGGCTCAAACACAAAAAGAAATACAAAAAACAATCACAACAGAATTGTGAAGGTGTGGACGCAACAAAACAGAAAGAAAAATATAAATTCATTGGGTTGCCTCCCAACAAGCGCTATTGTTTAACGCCCTTAGCTAGGCATAAAAGCAATAGAATCACGTATCGTCGTCTTTGGTGCTCAAATCATAAGTGACCCTCATCATGGATTCATAAGGAAATGTTATTTTCTTTCTAGGAAAGTGTTCCATGCCCTTCCTTAAAGGAAATTGAAATCTCATATTCCCTTCCTTCATATCGATGATAGCACCGATAGTCCTTAGGAAAGGTCTACCAAGAATAATAGGGCATGTAGGATTGCAATCAATGTCAAGCACAATGAAATCCACAGGTACATAGTTCCTATTTGCAATAGTAAGAACATCATTGATCCTTCCCATGGGTTTCTTGATAGTAGAATCAGCAAGATGCAAATTAAGAGAACACTCTTCAATCTCATTAAAACCCAGAACATCACATAAAGACTTTGGAATCGCAGAAACACTAGCACCCAAATCAGACAAAGCATTGCATTCATAGTTTTTGATTTTGATTTTGATGGTAGGTTCCCACTCATCATGAAGCTTTCTAGGGATAGAGACTTCCAATTCAAGTTTCTCTTCAAGAGATTTTATCATAGCTTCGACGATATGATCGGTAAAGGCCTTGTTTTGGCTATAAGCGTGTGGAGAGTTTAACATGGACTGCATCAAAGAAATCCATTCAATCAAGGAGCAACTATCATAATTGAATTCCTTGAAATCCATGGTAGTAATTTCATTACTACTCAAAGTTTTAACGTCTTCTACTCCACTTTCAATGCTTTTAGCATCAAGATAGATGGACTCTTAATCATTGGGGCACTTTTCAACCAAAGTGGATTCATATCCAGCCCCATAATCATTAGGTTTGACACAAGAAAACAAAGATTCAATGGGAGTCACACCAAGCACTTTAAGATCTTCGTGATTCTCATCATGAGAACATGCCTTTTTAAGCCATTCATGTCTAGCACGAATTTGGGCGGCTCTTTCTTGGCTCTTAATCATGGAAACATGCATAGCTTTCAAATTTTCATCCATGTTGATTTTGGGAGGAGCACATCTAACTTTCAAAGCATCAACATCACTAGAAATTCTATCAACGCTCTTAGCCAAATCGTCAATTTTGAGTAGTTTTTCTTCTATGGACGCATTGAAAATCTTTTGAGAGTTGATGAACTCTTTGATATTACTCTATAGATCATAGGGTAATTTATTGTAATTTCCATGATTATTGTTGTAGGAGTTGCCAAAATTATTAGAGGAGTTACTAGGAAAAAGGCCTAGGAACATAGTTTCCTCTAAAAGCATTGTTGTTGCCAGAGTTATTCCTACCAACAAAATTAACGTCCAAGCTAGCATTGCTACTCTCAATCAAAGAAGACAAGGGCATATCAGTGGGATCCAAAGGAGCACTTCTACTAGCAACCAAATTCATTAACTCGTCCATCTTAGCACTCAACGACTTAATTTCTTCTATAGCGTCTACGTTCTTACTAGTAGGTGACCTTTGAGTGTGCCACTGAGAGTAGTTTGTCATGATGTTGTCTGGGAGTTTTGTAGCTTCCCCTAACGTGATTTCCAAGAACGTTCCACCTGAGGCGGAGTCCAAGATATTTCTAGAAGCGAAATTCAAGCCAGCGTAAAAGATTTGAATAATCATCCAAAGACTCAAGCCATGAGCGGGACAATTTCTAATCATTAATTTCATTCTCTCCCAAGATTGTGCAACATGTTCATTGTCAAGTTGCTTGAAATTCATGATATCATTACGGAGAGAGATGATCTTAGCTGGCGGAAAATACTTGGATATATAAACATCTTTGCACTTATCCCAAGAATCTATACTATTTTTGGGCAAAGAAGAAAACCAAGTTTTTGCGCGATCTCACAATGAGAAAGGAAAAAGCTTCAACTTAATCACGTCATTATCCACATATTTCTTCTTTTGCATATCGCAAAGCTCAATGAAGGTATTGAGATGGGATGTGACATCTTCACTAGGAAGGTCAGAGAATTGCTCTTTCATAACAAGATTCAGCTAAGCGGCATTGATTTCGTATGACTCCGCACTAGTGGCGGGAGCAATCAGAGTACTAATAAAATCATTATTATTAGTATTCGAGAAGTCACAAATTTTGGTGTTTTCATTCATGGTGACTTCGGCAAGCAGGAAAGCACACAAGCAAACAACAGCAAGCAAGGAAAAAGGGCGAACGAAAAGGCGAACGAAAAAGGCAAATGAAAAAGGCTAACTGTGAAGTGGGGGAGAGGGAAACGAGAGGCAACTGGCAAACAAAGTAAATGCAAGAGATGAGTTCGCGACACCTACTGGGATGAGTTCTTGACTTGATCTTCGTCCCCGGGAACGGCACCAGAAATCCTTCTGCTACGGCAACAAAAGTCCTTCCTTGGCGCTAGGAATTCTTCTTGTTACTTCTCTGGTTTGCGTCGGTTTTTCCCTTGAAGAGGAAAGGGTGATGCAGCAAAGGAGTAGTAAGTATTTCCCTCAGTTTGAGAACCAAGGTATCGATCCAGAAGGAGGGTCTCGTCAAGTCCAGAGTACCTGCGCAAACACAAACAAGCTTGCACCCAACGCTTCAAAGGGGTTGTCAATCCCTTCAAGATTGTTTGCAAAGTGAGATCTAAAGGCGAAAGTGCAACGAAGTAAAAAGTGTAAGGCTGAAAATATAGTGTGGAGTAGACCCGGGGGCCATAGTTTTCACTAGAGGCTTCTCTCAAAATAGCAAATATCACGGTGGGTGAACAAATTACTGTCGACCAATTGATAGAACCGCGCAAAGTCATGACGATATCTAAGGAAATGATCATACATATAGGCATCGCGTCCGAGACAAGTAGACCGATATTTTCTGCATCTACTACTATTACTCCAGACATCGATCGCTATCCAGCATGCATCTAGTGTATTGAGTTCATGACGAATAGAGTAACGCCTTAAGCAAGATGACATGATGTAGAGGGATAATCTCAAACCAATGATGAAAACCTCATCTTTTTACCCTTGATGGCAACAACATGATGCTTGCCTCGCTACCCTTTCTGTCACTGGGTGAGGTCACCGCACGGTATGAACCCAAAACCAAGCACTTCTCCCATTGCAAGAATTATAGATCTAGTTGGCCAGAAAAAACCCACAACTCGAAGAGAATTAGAAAGATATGAAATCATGCAAAAGAGAGATCAGAAGAAACTCAAATAAGATTCATAGATAATCTGATCATAAATCCACAATTCATCGGATCTCGACAAACACACTGCAAAAGAAGATTACATCAGATAGATCTCCATGAAGATCATGGAGAACTTTGTATTGAAGATCCAAGAGAGAGAAGAAGCCATCTAGTTACTAGCTATGGAACCGTAGGTCTATGGTGAACTACTCACGCATCATTGGAGAGGTCATGGTGTTGATGAAGAATCCCTCCGTATCCGAAACCCCCCTCCGGCAGGGCACCAGAACGGGCCCCAGATGGGATCTTGCGGAGACAGAAGCTTGCGGCGGCGGAAAAGTACTTTCGATGATCTCCTAATTGTTTTGGGATTTTTAGGGAATATATAGGCGCAATCCCTAGGTCAGAGGCTGCTCAGGGGGCCCAGAAGCCTGTGGGCCGCGGCCTACCCCCGTGGCCATGGAGTGGGGGCTTGTGGGGCCCCTGAGGCTCCCCTGCCTTGGCTCCCAAGCTTCCCGATCTTCTTCCGTTACGGAAAAAATCTTTTCGGGGATTTTCTTCCGTTTGGACTCCATTTCAAAATCTCCTCTGAAAGGGATCAAAACATGGAAAAAACAGGACCTGGCAATTGGCACTGAGTTAATAAGTTAGTCCCAGAAAATATATAAAAGGCATGCAAAACATCCAAAGTTTGACCAGATAACAGCATGAAACCATCAAAAATTATAGATACGTTGGAGACGTATCAGGATAGTGTCGTGGCCTCCCACAATTGTAGCAGTTTCGGTCAGTACTAGATGAATGCTTCTCTTCATATCTTGAATTGGAGCTTCTCTCTTTGCCTCTACTCTTGTAGAACTTGTTGAATTTCTTAACCATGAGGCTTATCTATTCATTGGTGACAAGGTTGTAATTTGAAGTAGCATGAGTATCACTTGAAGCTTTGTATACACCCTTGACTTGTTATGAAGCTCTTCTATGTCCTTGAGTGACATTTCATGACCAACAATCCTTCCAATGACTTCCATTGGATTGAGATCTTTGTAGTTTCGCATATTTGGATCAATGTGCACATGGTGGCATACTTTCCATCCAAGGCTCTAAGGATCTTCTGGATGATGAATTTGTCGGTCATCTCTTCACTTCCTAAGACTGCAATCTCATTTTTGATGAGAGCAAGCCTAGAGTACATTTCAACGACTCCTTCACCATCCTTCATATTGAACTTGTCAAGATGACTTTGTAGCACACACAACTTAGATTCCCTAACGGATTTGGTACCTTCGTGCATATCAACCAAACTATCCCAAATTTTCTTTGCATTCTCAAGAGGGCTAATCTTGTTAAACTCTTTGGGGCATAGGCAGTTCAATAGAATGTCGCACGCTTGAGCATCGTATAGAAACATCTTCAATTCTTCCATGGTCGCCTCATGCTTCGGTTCCCTTCCATCACCAAACAATTCACCTTGCAAACCAACATGAAAAATAGCCCAAACGGCGGGGTTATGACCAAGAATATGCATTTTCATCTTATGCTTCCAACTAGCAAAGTTTGTACCATCAAAGTATGGACCTGCATGGTGGTAATTTCCCTCACTAGACGCCATACTCTCCTAGGTTTTGAAACAAATGCAATGGATACCAAAGCTCTCATACCACTTGTAGGATCTAAAGTATGTCTATAGGGGGGTGATTAGACTACTTGACCAAATAAAAACTTAACATTTTCCCAATTTTAGTTTTGGGCAAGCTTTAGCAATTGTCACAACTCAAGCACATCCTACACATGCAAGTCTAAGAGTTTAGCAGGGGAAAGTAAATACATCACATGTAAATAGAGGGTAGAGATAGGAAGATCAAAATGCAAAGATTGACACGACGATGTTTGGCGTGGTTCCGGTAGGTGGTGCTATCGTACGTCCACGTTGATGGAGACTTCAACCCATGGAGGGTAACGGTCGCACGAGTCCACACAGGGCTCAACCTATGAAGGTTCCATGGAGAAGAAACCATGTTTATTCCATCACGACTTACATCCACGAAGGACTAGCTTCAGTCGGGGTAGATCTTCACGAAGTAGACGATCTCCTTCCCTAAAAAACTTCTTGGTTCAACTCGACAACACGAAGCAGGAGGCTCTGAAGGGACACCTAACCAATCTAGGATACACCACTCTCCAATTGTTAATAGATGTGGTAGTACGATGAACTCCTTGCTCTTGTGCTTCAAAAGATAGTCTCGCCAATACTCAATCAATTTCTCACAGATTTGGCTTGGGTAGAAGAGATTGATTGGGTGGAAAGCAATTTGGTTAGGCTAGAAATCAAGATTCAAATGGTAGGATTGGAATATCTTGGTCTCCTCACATGAGTAGGTGGCTCTCTCTCAGAAAAATGGATATAAGAAGTTTAAGTGTATTCTGAGTGCTTCCTCTACAAATGAGAGGTGGTCGATGGGTATATATAGGCATCTCCAAAAATCCAACCATTACAACATTATTTCCCAACTCGGTGGAACCGACAAGTGCAAAATGTGGCAAATTTTGTCTTTTTGGTGAGACCGATATATAAATCTCGGTGGTATCGATATTGGTGTCCTAGGCAGTTTCCAAATCTCGGTGGGATCGATTTCTAAAACTCGGAAATTTTGATTCTTGATAATGGCTAACCAGAGAGTTAGTCACTGATTTCGGTTGCACCGAATGGAATGTTGGTCGCACCGAGATGCTAGGGTTTAGCATAGGGTTTGTCTTGTGAAAAGCTCGGTAGGGCCAAAAGGGAAGTTGGTGGCACCGAATTTTGGACTTTGTGGATTTCGACAAAATATTTGTGGGAGAAATTCATGAGTATTTCTGTTGTCTATCTCTAAGCACATGAGCGAACGAATCATCATAGTCCCCACTTCCCCTTTTAATAGTATTGGCTTTCCTATGGACTCAAATGTGATTTCTCACAAAATGTAAAATGTAGAGTCTTGAAGCTTGTTGCCAATAGATGTTCCTTGCATATAGGATTTCTCCTCACAATCCTTAGCCAATGCATCTTTGAACTTTTCTAAAATATACTAGATAGAATAATTACTTCGACACATATGTTGTTATAAATTACCAAAACCATCTTTGGGATAAGGGTTGCTTTCAATAACCGAGAAGCATTTCCCTAGACATATAGGGTAATTTTTGACCGCTGTCTAGTGGTCCCATCCTGGATTGCTCTTGTATGCCCATGCTAGATACATGGCAAGGGACACGTCAGGTGTAGTACACAACATGGCATACAGTATAGAGCATATGGCTAAGGAATAGGAGACGCCCTTTGTCCGTTCTCTTTCTTTTGCCGTGGTCAAGTTTTGAGTCTTACTCAACTCCACACCTTACAATATAGGCAAGAACTCCTTTTTTACTAATCTATTTTGAACTCCTTCAAACCATTGTCAAGGTATGGGCCCTGTGAAAGTCTTATGACGCGTCTTGATCTATCTCTATAGATCTTGATGCCCAATATTTAAGAACCTTTACCCAGGTATTTCTTTGAAAAACTCCTTTCAAATAACCCTTTATGATGTTTAGAAATTCTACATCATTTTCCATTCAACAATATTCCATCCACACATAGTTATCAAAAATGCTATAGTGCTCCCACTCACTTTCTTATAAATACAATTTTTTTCCTAAATATTGTATAAACCAAAAAAGCTTTGACCACCTTATCAAAGCGTATATTCCAAATCCTAGATGTTTGCACCAGTCCAAAGAAGGATCGCTCAAGCTTTCATACCTTTTAGCATCCTTAGGATCGACAAAACCTTTTGGTTGTATCACATACAACATTACCTTAAGGACATGAAACGTTGTTTTGACATCCATCTACCACATTTCATAATCGAATAATGCAGCAACTGCTAACATACTCTCAACATACTTAAGAAACACTAGGAGTGAGAAAGTATGATCATAGTCAACTCCTTGAACTTGTCGGAACCTGTTTGCAACAAGTCAATCTTTATAAATGGTGACATTACCATCAGCGTGTGTCTTCTTCCTAAAGATCTATTTGTACTTAATGATCTGCCGGTCATCGAGAAAGTCTACCAAAGTCCAGAATTGGTTTTCATACATGGATCCTATATTGGATTTCATGGTATTAGCCACTTATCGGAATCCGGGCCCATGATCGCTTCCTCGGATTTCGTACGCTCATCATTGTCTAACAACATGAATTCCAGGACAGGATCATTCTACCACTCACGGTAGTACGTGTCCTTGTCGATCTACAAGGTTCGGTATTGACTTGAATCAAAGTTTCATGATCATCATCATTAGCTTCCTCTTCAATTGGTGTACGCATCACAAGAACACCATTCTGTGTTGCGCTACTGTCCAATTCATGTGAAGGTTCGATAACTTTATCAAGTTCTACCTTCCTCCCACTCACTACTTTCGAGAGAACCTCCTTCTGTGGAAAATGATACATTCTTGGCAACAAAGATATCGCCTTCGTTTTAGTAATGCAAGGTATACCAAATTCTTGCTTTAGTGTATATTAAGAACATGCACTTCTCCGATTTGGATTCGAGCTTACCATACAGAACTGTCGCATTCCCAAACTCTAAGAAACGACATCTTAGCTTTCTCGCCAAACCATAATTCATACGGTGTCGTATAAACGGATTTATATGGTGCCCTATTTAAAGTGAATGTAGTTTCCTATAATGCATAATCCCAAAACTGTAGTGGAACATCGGTAAGAAACATCAAAGAACTCACCATATCCAATAGAGTACGACTATGATGTTTGGACACACCATTACACTATGGTGTTCCACGCGGCATGAGTTGTGAAACAATTTCCACATTGTCTTAAATCCATACCAAACTCGTAACTCGGATATTCACCTCCACGATCATATGATAGGCATTTTGTCTTCTTATCTTGATTATTTTCAAATTCACTCTAAAATTGCATGAACTTTTCAAAATTTCAAACTTGGGTTTCATCAAGTAAATATATATGTATCTTCTCAAATCATTTGTGAAGGTAAGATAATAACGATACATCAATATGCATTATTTACAATAAGTCACTTACCCACTCCATCATACCGGAAAACACAGTCTTTGTCATCTTGCCCATGAGTCATGGTTCTCATGTCTAAAACGATTCAAAATCGAGTGAGTTCAAAGATCCATCAACATAGAGTTTCTTCATGCGCTTTACACCAATGTGACCTAAGCAAAAGTGCCACAAGTATGTGGTACTATCATTATTAACATTACATCTCTTGGCATCACTATTATGAACATGTGTATAACTACGATAGAGATTCAATAAACCATTCACATTGGGTGCATGATCATAGAAGATATTATTCATATAAACAAAACAACCATTGTTCTCGGACTTAAATGAATAACCGTCTTGCAACAAAAAGGATCCATTACTGCTCATGCTCAATGTAAGCACTAAATAACATTTATTTAGATTTAATGCTAATCCCGAAGGTAGATAGAGCGTGCCGATGGTGATCACATCAACCTTGGAGGCACTTCCAATGTGTATCATCACCTCGTTCTAAGCCAGTCTCACTTATTCCACAACTTCTGTTTCGAGTTACTAATATTAGCAACTGAATCTGTATCAAATGCCCAGGCCTACTACGAGAACAAGCTAGGTAAGCATCAATAACATATATATCAAATATACTTTTGTTGATTTTGTCGGCCTTCTTATTTGCCTAGTATTCAAGGCAATTCCGCTACCAGTGAACGTTCCCCTCACAACAGAAGCACTCAGTCTAGGATTTGGGTCCAACCTTGGGTTTGTTCACGGGAGTAGCAACTGGCTTGCCGTTCTTCTTGAAGTTTCCCTTCTTACCCTCGCCTTTCATGAAACTAGTGCTTTTATAAACCATCAAAACTTTATGCTCCTTCTTGATTTCTACCTTCGAGGTGTAAGACGCCACGAATAGCTCAGGGATCATCTTCTCCATCCCTTGCATGTTATAGTTCATAACGAAGCTCTAGTAGCTTAGTGGCAGTGACTTCGGTAACTCTATCAAAAACTATATTATTTGGAAGATCAACTCACACTTGATTCAAACTATTCTAGCACCCAAACATTCTGAGGACATGCTCACAAATTGAGTTATTCTCCTCTATCTTGTAGGCAAAGAACTTGTCGGAGGTCTCATACCTCTCAACACGGGCATGAGCCTGAAATTCCAATTTCAGCTCCTGGAACATCTCATATGTTCCATGACATTCAAAACATCTTTGGAGCCTCAATTCTAAGTCGTAATGCATGACGCACTAAACTATCAAGTAGTCGTTACAACGTGCCTATCAGAAGTTCACAACATCCACAAACGATGCTTGAGGGGGTGGCGCACCGAGCGGTGCATCAAGGACATAGGCCTTCTATGGAGCAATGAGGACAATCCTCACATCATGGGCCCCATCTGCATTATTGCTGCCATCATCTTTCAGTCTACTTCTCTCTAGGAATGTATCAAAATACATGGGAGCTACAACGTGAGCTATTGATCTACAACATAATTTGCAAAGACATTTTGACTATGTTCAACATAATTAGTTTAGTTAATCAAATTACTAATGAACTCCCACTCAAGTCAACATCCCTTAGGTTGTCTAAACGTGATATAATCCAAATCCAACAACCCAAGTCTGATCATCATGTGACATGAGGTGATTTCAATGGTGAACATCTCCATGTTGATCATATCTACTATATGACTCATGTTTGACCTTTCGGTCTCCTATGCTCCGAGGCCATGTCTCTACATGCTAGGCTTGTCAAGTTTAACCCAAGTATTCCGCATGTGTAAAACTCGCTTACACCCATTGTATGCGAACAAGGAGTCTATCACACCCGATTGTCACGAGGTACTTTGAAACGACAAATTTTCGCAATGGTGCATACTTTGGGAAAACACATTTTATCTTGTAATTAAGTGAGGGGTCATCTTATAATGCTAACATCGTCCTAAGGAAAATAAGGTGCATAAAAGGATAAACATCACATGCAAATCATATAAGTAACATGATATGGCCATCATCAGCTTGTGCTTTCGATTTCCATCTTCAAAGCACTGACATGATCTCCATCATCATCGGCATGTCACATTGAACTCCATCATCGTGTCGTCATGTGGTTATGATGCCAACTATTGCTTCGACAACTATTGCTAACTCATAGCGAAAAAGTAAAGCAAATGGCATGGAATAAATTAAAGACAACCCTATGGGTCTTGTCGGTTGCTGTACTCATCGACCTGCAAGTCATGATAACTATTACAAAACATGATCATATCATACATCTCACATATAATATCATGTCTTGGCCATATCACGTCACATCATGCCCTGCAAAAACAATTTAGACATCCTCTACTTTGTTGTTGCAAGTTTTACGTGGCAGCTATGGGAAAGTAGCAAGAACTGTTCCTACCTACGCAAAGCCACAATGGTGATAATGAAGTTTCCTTTTAACCTTCCACAAGGACCGCCTCTGTCGAGTATGATTCGACTAAAGTGGGAGAGACAAACACCCGCTAGCCAACTTTAGGCAAAACAAGTTGCATGTCAATTGGTGGAAACCGATCTCTTGTGCGAGGACAAGAGGTTGGTCCGAGCCTCTTCATCCCACAATAGCACCAAATCAAAATAAGACTAAGAAGGTTAGAAATCTGAACATCAATGCCCACAAACACTTTGCATTCTACTCATGCATGAAATCTACGCATATACCTAGCTCATGATGCCACTTTTGGGGAATGTTGCATGGGAAAAAATCCTACGCACATGCAAGATCTATCAATGGATATGCATCGCTATGGGAGGGGGAGTGCTCTACATACCCTTGTAGATCTCTAAGAGAAAGCATATATATAATGTGCTTGATGTAGTCGTACTCTTCACGATCCAATCGTGATCCAATCTAATCCAGCGCAGAACGGACGACACCTCCGCATTCAACACACGTGCAGCTCAATGACTTCTCTGCCTCGTGGATCTAGCAAGCGAGGGTGTAGTAGTAGATGGGTTCTCAACCAGCACGACGACATGGTGGAGATGGTGGTGGAGCACTGCCAACAGGGCTTCGCCAAGCGCTACTAGAACTGCGAATGAATGAGCAATGGAGAAATGGGAGAGATAGGGGCCCTCAGGGATTGGTGTGTCCTATTGGGGTGCCCCTCCCCCTCTACATATAGGTGCAGGGGCGTGGGTAACAACTCCTCCAAACCATAGGGCGCAGCCAAGCGGGGCAGGTGGAATCCTAGTCCTCCTCCTCCCCTTCCGTACAATGGTGGACTTTACACCTTTCCAACCACATGGGCCTTAAGGGACTTATGCGCCTGGCCCAATAAGTCCAGTGCATCTCCCCTCATCCCATGCAAACTCTTTGGATGTGGTGGAACCCCTGGTGGACTTATCGACTCCTTCGAAAGTTTTCGAAACCTTCTAGAAGCTTCCTGGTACAATACCAGCAAAACCCAAATCTTTTCCGGTAGCCAAAATATGACTTCCCATATATGAACCTTTACATCTGTATCATTCGGGATCTCCTCGTGGCGTCCGACATCTTATCCGAGACTCGGAACAACATTCCTTCACCAACAGACATAACCCAATAATACTATATCGTCACCAAACGTTAAGTGTGCGGACCCTATGGGTTTGAGAATTATGTGGACATGATCGAGACACCTCTCCGGTTAATAACCAATCGCAAGACCTAGATGCCCATATTTGTTTACACATATTCCACGGGAATCTTTATCGGTCAAACCACGATGCCAAGGATTCAATGAATCTCGTATGCAATTCCCTTTGTCGAGTGGTATGTTACTTGCCCAAGATTTGATCGTCTGTATCTCCATACCTAGTTCAATATCGTTATTTGCAAGTCTCTTTACTCATTCCGTAATACTAGATACCATGAATAACTCCTTGGTCACATTGCTTGTAAGCTTCTTGTGATGTTGTATTACCGAGTGACAAATCCCAGTCTCGATCCATGCCAACCCAAGAGACACCCTTAGAGATACCCGTAGTGCACCTTTATGATCACCCAGTTCTCAAGTGACGTTTGATACACACAAGGCAGTCCTCCTGTGCTAGGGAGTTGCACGATCTCATGGTCTTAGGAATAGATACTTGACATGAAGAAAGTAGTAGCAATAAACTTACCGATATGATCAAATGCTATGTTTATGCTTAGGTCTTGTCCATCACATCATTCTCCTAATGATGTGATCCCATTATCAAATGATAACTCATGTCGATGGTTAGGAAACCTTAACCATCTTTGATCAACGAGTTAGTCTAGTAGAGGCTCACCAGGGGCACGGTGTTGCCTATGTATCCACACATGTATCTGAGTTTCGAGTCTATAATTATAGCATGGATAATAAATGATTATAATGAACAACGAAATATGATAATAGCCAATTTATTATTTCCTCTACATGAATTTCCAATAGGTATGGCAGTAGCAGTCATGGTGGCAACGATACCCTAGCTTGTCGATCCGCTGGGCAAGCAGGACATTCCCGAGAACCATATCAGCCACCCCCTCCTCCACGTCAAGGACCCAAAACATAGGAGATTATATGTAACATCCCAAATTTGGAATGTTATATTCAATACTAGATGATTGATTGTTTGAATGAATTTGACTGAAATGTGAAACTTTTTGAAACTTTTAAATGATAGGGAATAAAATGACTTTCCCTTTTGATTTTGAATTCAATTTCATCCAACACAAACCATTGGGAGAAGATGACATGACTTCTTCAAAATAAAGGATTTGAAAAGTGGAATTGAAAGCTGCTGAAATTTTTCTATTTAACACTTAGCCCTATTTTAAAGTTTAAATGAATTCAAATTTCCTTGGCCAAATTCGAAATCTTGAGAGGAGAAATATGACACTCCAAACCAGGGGACATTTGAATTATATTTGAACTTATAAAACTCAAAAGACTATTTTGAAAATACTTCATATTAGGAAATCGTTGAAGTGGTTTTAAAATCTATTTAACACTTAGCCCTATTTTAAAGTTTAAAGCAATTTTTGAAGTGGTTTTAAAATTTATTTTTTCTCCAAAAATAAAATACGTGGAAAATTGGGTAAAATGATACCCAACAATATAAAAATGGAAAGAAATGAATTTGAGACCGTTTTGGTATTTTCAAAATGTTTTCTTTGCATTTTATTTAAAACAGCTACATTGTTTGAATTATTCCAATTTGTGAGATTTTTGTTTGGCCATGATAATATGTTCATATTGTAGGAAATCGTTTTCCACAAATTTTGATATATAATATGTCTATATAAAAGTATTATAGATTTTCTTTCATTTATGTTCGTTTCTGTTTTATGTATATAAATAATCTTTTAATAGGAAATCGTCGCGGCCCAACTTGCAAAGGAACGGCCAGATCCACGACGGGTCAGATCCGAATCCTTTCGGATCGGCCACCGAAAGGCGCCTCTCCTCTATGTCCCTCACTGACCTGCGGGACCCACCACTCGACCGCTCCCACGAGCCGGTCGTCTCCTTCCTTCCTTCGCCCTCCTTTCCTTCCTCGCCGGAGTGGACCAGATTCGAGATGATCTCCCCGATCTTCTTCCTTCCCTAGCCCCTAAACCCGCGACTATAAAGCCCGAGGCCCCCGCACCCTTTTTCCGCCCAAACCCCAAGATCCCTCGCCTGCATGCCGCCACACGCAGTCGTCGGAGTTCGGCCAGGAGCATAAGCTTCCTAGGGCCGAGCCGCTTGCCCACGACCTCCTCACCCCCACCGAGGACGCCAAACGACGTCGGAGCATCATCACGTCCTCCTGGACCCCTGCACCACTGTAGAAGACCACCGGAGCCCCGCCCAGCGTCACCACCGCGCCTCTAACTCGCCGGAGAACTTCAACACCGACAAACCCCCTGTGAGCACCTCCTCCTCCTCCCGTAGTCGTTGGATCTGGATCAAGTGATCCAGATTAGATCACTAAAGCAAAGAATTGTTTTCTTTCATAAACTGAGCATTCGCCCGTTTGGACAACGCGTGCACACCTCTCAGCCACTCAGGAGACGCCATGTAGCCTTATCCGTTCGTTAGATTAGCTTTCCATTTTCTGTTTTAGTTTTAAAAACACAAAGATTTCCGATTTTATAATAGCAATAACTTTTATGTTTTAAATTTTTTTCGAGTGATTCTCTTTGCATGAGGTCAAAAAATGTATGTAGTTTCTGTAGATATAAAGTTTGACCATTTTTGAATAATTTAAATTTGAATTCAAACAGATTTGATTCAAATCTTGTTTTATGAATATCTTGAGTTTAAAAATAGGTTTTGAGTTGATTCTTTTTCCTAATGGTCACTAGTGATCTTATTTATGAGGAGGTATAATTTTAATCTAAGGTTTTAAGCAAAACATATTCTGTTTTAATTCTTATAAGGTTTATTCCTATTTCTTTTATTTTAATAGTTTTTAATTTGTTTTATTTTGTACTTGTGACAAGTTATATTTTGTTTTCTATTAGTTAACAGTATCTTTTCAACAACAACAACAAAATTTTATTTTATTTATTGTCATTCGATAGAATGAAATCAATTCTAGTTCTATAATAACTTGCAAAATGATTTCATTGCTAGTTTGATTTTCTATTTGAAAATACTTTCAAATAATATTGTCTTGTAAGTTTTACTTCTGTTAACTTTAGTTTAGATCAGAAACAATTTGTATTAAAGTGTAAATTGTTTTTTTGATTTAATTCAAGTTAAACTCGTTTAGTTCATAAGAAGAGTTTAACAAAAGCTTTTCAATTAGTTCCTTTTGCTAATAAGGTTTTATGACAAAATACTTTTTGTTATCTTAGTTGTTTTATATTTCTGTTTTCTGTTATTTTCTAATTTTAGTGTTTTCTTTGATGTTAAGTTTAATTAGGACAAAAACTATTTTGTGATTATTGTAGTAGAAGACTCCATAGTTTTTGTTTGAAGTTTCTTTTGGATTCTTATTCGATCTTTCTTACTGATTTTTATTGCATCAATTTTATTGTTGTTTGTTATTTATTGTTAGGATGATTGCTAGTATGATCTCTTATGTGAATACTATGTCTGATTATATAGATTTCATGGGAGAGTGATCGATAGTTCTATCAAGTTATTTTCTGTGAGCGATATTTATCTTCATCAACCTCATATTTTTACCTATGGTTTTATTACATTAGTTCAACCTTCTCCACCCATTGCATGCAAAGTAGGTACTTGGAAACTTGGTTCTTGAGTAGTGTCTTGTGATAGGCACCCATAAACCCTCCTCACTTTGGCCGAGACGTTATTTTACTATGCTTCTAGTAGACTGGGTTTGGTTGAGGGTTTATCATGAGTGTTGTGTGAACTTAATAATCAAGACCTGAAGACTTCAAGACATTCGAGACCGCATGATGCAATATACCTCAGGGTGAATGATAGTTCAAATGGGCACCCTGGATAAGCCAGTGGATATCCCGGGATGCATGGTGAAGCGCCATGACATCTTGCGGAAAGCTTCACCCAGGCATGAAGAGATGGATGGATACTTCAAGACCCGAGGCATACCTACACAGCCACAAGTCATTATGGGCTCTGGCTTGGTTGGACATCGTGGTGACTCTGGACGGGCGATGCTACGAGATGTAGAAGAACGGTAGGATTGGATGGGCACTGACAGTGTCTCAGAGGAACCCTTTGAAAGACCATGTTTTGATCATCCGGTTCTCAAACACCCTGAAGTGAGAGGACTTCAACGGAGGCGATCAAATCATGTGGGGAATGTGTGCAAAACTCTGCAGAGTACTCAAAACCAAATCGATTAGCCGTGTCCATGGTCATGGACAACTTGAGCCAAAGGAACTGAAGCTATCAGGAATTCTCAACACCAATAACTTAATGAGGTGGGTGTGATACGCCTCCATCGTATCTACTTTTCCAAACTCTTTTGCCCTTGTTTTGGACTCAAATTTGCATGATTTGAATGGAACTAACCCGGACTAACGTTGTTTTTAGCATAATTGCCATGGTGTTGTTTTTGTGCAGAAATGAAAGTTCTCGGAACGTCCAAAAAAATTACGGAGAATATTTCTGGAAAATATGAAAAATACCTGCACAAAGATCCACCGGAGGGGGTGAGCCAGTGGGCCACAAGCCCTGTGGCCGCGGCCACCCCCAGGCCGCGGCATCAGGGATTGTTGGGCCCACGTGGCTCCGCCGCCTCCAAACTCAGCTCTATTTATTCCCTTTTGTCCCGGAAAAAAACAAGAGAGAAGATTTCATCGTGTTTCACGATCCAGAGGCGCCGCCACATCCCGTTCTTGCCCTGGAGGGCAGATCTCGAGTCCGTTTTGGGCTCCGAATCAAGGAGATCGTCGCCATCGTCATCATCAACCTTCTTCCCTCTCCAATTCCATGAAGCTCTTCATCGTTCTTGAGTAATCTATTCGTAGGCTCGTTGGGCGGTGATGAGTAGGACGATATCTATCATGTAATCGAGTTAGTTTTGACGGGGATTGATCCCTAGTATCTACTATGTTCTGAGATTGATGTTGCTACTACTTTGCCATGCTTAATGCTTTTCACTAGGGCCCGAGTGCCATGATTTCAGATCTGAAATTATTATGTTGTCACCAATATATGTGTGTTTTAGATCCGATCTTGCAAGTTGTAGTTACCTACTATGTGTTATGATCCGGCAACCCCGGAGTGACAATAGCCGAAACCACTCCCGGTGATGACCATAGTTTGAGGAGTTCATGTGTTCACCAAGTGCTAATGCGTTGGTCCGGTTCTTTATTAAAAGGAGAACCTTAATATCCTGTAGTATCCATTTGGACCCAGCCACGGGAGGGATGGACAATAGTTAGCATGCAAGTTCTTTTCCCTAAGCACGTATGACTACACATGGAATGCATGCCTACATCACATTAACGAACGGGAGCTAGCCACATATCTCTCCGTGTTATAACTGTTGCATGATGAATGTCATCCAACAAATCACCGATCCATTGCCTACGAGTTTTTCCCACTGCCATTGTTACTTGCTTTGTGCTGCTGCCTTTACTACTGTTGCTGCTACTCCTACTTGTTGCTACTATTACTTGCTGCTACTGTTACTTGCTTAGTTCTACCGCTACTGTTACTTCCTTGCTCTGCCATTACTACTGTTGCTGCTACTGTTGCTACTGTTGTTATTTGCTACTGTTGCTACTTGCTACTGCTGTCACTACTGATGTTCCTTGCTACTGTTGTTACTCGTTACACTGCTGCTACCTGCTACAATAATTTTCTGGCACCATTGATACAGCTGTTAGGAATAGTCTGCTTTGTCACCAGATCGTTTCTGGTACCATTGCTATCATACTACTTTGCTTGCAGACACTAATCTTTCAGGTGTGGTTGAATCTGACACATTCAGCTGCTAATACTTGAGAATATTCTTTCACTTCTTGTCGTGCGAACCAACAAATTGGGTTGAATACTCTACCCTCGAAATCTGCAGCGATCCCACGCGTTGGTGGGCCATTGCAAGAAAATTGCTAATTGTTGAGCAACTGGGAGCAACTCTCTTCTGGCTCCGTTGTCGTGGAGGCATCAAGTCAGGAATATTTGCCGGGGAAGGATAGCTATATTCTCTGAGTCACTTGGGATTTATATCTGCTGATCACTATGAAGAATCTGAAAGATCCAAGAACCAAAGTCTTGCCCTCAACTACGAAGGGATGTAAGGAACTGCCATCTAGCTCTGCACTTGATTCACCTTCAGTTATGAGTAAGTTTGCGACACCACCTTCTGCTAGAAATCTTGATATGTCGCATCTGCATGATGATGCTTCTGATGCTACTATGCCTGATACTGCTAGAGATGCTATGCCTAATACTCCTAGAGATGCTATGCCTGATACTGTTATCCATGATGCTATGCTTGATACTGCTTTGCCTGATGATGCTAGAGATGCTATTTTGCCAGATAATGCTATGCTTGATACTCCTAGAGATACTACTTTGCCTGATATGCCACTAGGGGTATTCCTTGATGCTCATATTGCTAGAGTTACTGCCAATGCTCGTGATGCTTCTGAAACTGTAGGTACTATTGAGATAGAACCTGCTTTTGCTCGTGCTAGATCTAGCTCTCCTAGATATGAATTGCATGATATACCTGAGGGTTATGTTATGGAGGGAGAGATAGCTGAGAATTTTCTTGCGTGTAAGGATGCCTATGACGCTGAGAAATTACTTCTCAAGTGGAAGGAAAAATCTCTGAAAGCTAGGATGAAATACGACCCGAAGTTTGCCACTTCACCTATCTTTATCACCGATGAGGATTATGAATTCTCTGTCGACCCTAAGATAATCTCTCTAGTCGAATCTGATCCTTTCCACGGTTATGAGTTTGAGACGGTCGTAGCCCATCTTACCAAACTACACGATATAGCCACCCTTTTCACTAGTGAGGAGAAGATCCGCTACTACTATATCCTTAAGCTATTTCCTTTCTCTCTAAAGGATGACGCTAAAGCCTGGTTCACTTCTCTTGTTCCTGGATGTGTGAGTAGTCCCCAGGATATGGTCTATTACTTCTGTGAGAAATATTTCCCTTCCCATAAGAAGCAAGCTGCCTTGCAGGAAATATACAACTTTGCTCAACTCAAAGAAGAGAGTCTCCCTCAAGCTTAGGGGAGGCTCATCCAGCTACAGAATGCTTTGCCTGATCACCCTCTTAAGAAGAACGAGATACTTGATATCTTCTATAACGGACTTACCGATGCTTCTAGAGACCACCTAGATAGTTGTGCCGGTTGTGTTTTTAGGGAACGAACTATAGAACAAGCTGAGATTCAACTATAGAACTACTGAATAACATCTTGATCAACGATAATGCTTGGACTATTCCCGAACCACCTCCTGAGCCAAGTCCTAAGAAAAGAGGTATTCTATTCCTCAGTCCCGAAGATATGCAAGAAGCCAAGACATCTATGCAAGAGAAAGGCATTAGATCTGAAGATGTCAAAAATCTACCACCTATCGAAGAGATCCATGGTCTCGATAACCCGATACAGGTAGTAGAAGTGAATTCTCTGCATAGATTCAATGAGAGTGATATTCCTTTTGAGATAACTGCTAGCCTATGCTTTGATGAATTTGACAACTTTGTTGCCAAACAACAGAGTTTCAATGATTATGTTAGCAGACATTTGGAACAAAGTACTCGTATGCTTAGCCATTTAAGTGCTTGTGTAGACAGAAATGCCAACGATCTGAAGCTTCTGAGTAAACATGCCTCTATGATTACTACTCAGGTAGAACAAGTACTTAAAGCTCAGAATGACCTGCTCAATGAATTAAATGACAACTCTGTTAGAGTCATTACTAGAGGAGGCAAAATGACTCAGGAACCTTTGTATCCTGAAGGCCATCCTAAGAGAATTGATCAAGATTCTCAAGGAATTAATGCTGATACACCCAGTCATCCTAAGAAGAAGAAGAAGGATGATAGAAACCTACATGACAGTTCACCAAATACTGTCACACCTGAAGAACCAAAGGATATTTCTGCGTCTGATGCAGAAACACAATCTGGTGATGAACATGAACATGGTGACAATATGGACATCGATGTTCATAATAATGCTCAACCTAGCAATGATAAGGACGTGGAGATTGAACCTACGATTAATCCTGATAACCCACAACCTAAGAGATACGATAAGAATGACTTCATTGCTAGGAAGCATGGTAAAGAAAGGGAGCCATGGGTTTAAAGACCTATGCCATTTCCTCCTAAGCCATCCAAGAAAAAGGATGATGAGGATTTTGAGCACTTTATTGAAATGTTGAGACCCATCTTTCTGCAGATGCGGTTAATTGATATGCTCAAAATGTCTCCATATGCCAAGTACATGAAAGATATCGTGACCAATAAACGGAAGATACCAGATCTTGAGATCTCCACCATGCTCGCCAATTACACTTTCAAAGGTGGAACTCCTAAGAAACTTGGTGATCCCGGAGTGCCCACTATACCTTGCTCCATTAAAGGAAACTACGTAAGAACTGCCTTATGTGACCTTGGAGCCGGTGTTAGTGTTATGCCTCTCTATCTTTATTGTAGACTTGAACTAGATAAGTTGACACCCAATGAAATTTCTCTGCAAATGGCCGAAAAATCAATTGCTTTCCATGTCGGCATTTGCGAGGATGTGCCTGTTGTGGTTGCTAACACCACTATCTTAACAGACATTGTTATCCTGGATATTCCTGAGGACGATGCCATGGCTCTCATCCTCGGAAGACCCTTTTTAAACACTGCGGGGGCTGTTATAGATTTCAACAAAGGCAATGTCACTTTTCATTTCAACGGTAATGAGCATACAGTACACTTTCCGAAGAAACGATATCAAGTACATTGCATCAATGCTATCGAAAAAACTTCATCGATTCTTATTGGGAGCTTTAAAAGCCCTATTCCTCATGTCATGATGAAGTATGATTTGCTTGTTGGGGAGATTTGTATCCCCATTTAGGTGACTTAGTGGCTATTTGACAATTCTCCATTTCTTTTTGCGGTTTGAAAAGGTTTGGTCATGAGGATTTGATCAACCCCATTGACGGATTTCTTTCGATGACCATGAGATGGATGAATCGAGGAGTCACAAACTTCTGTTCCAAGCTTTCACCTTCCGTTGCTTAGAAGAAAAATGATAGATTTAGTTTAGTTTTTCCTGTTTTCTGTTTTAGCGTCTCGGAGAAAAGTACCCCGAAAATAAAAGTTCTCCGATGGTCCTGAAAATTAAATATGATTTTTTCTGGATTTTTTGAAAAATACTGGGACTGAGAGCTGGCCTGGGGGCCACAAGCCCTGTCACCGCGGGCACCCCCCTGGCCACGGCTGCCAAGCTTGTGGGGCCCACAGGGACCCCCTCCACCCAGTCCAGCTCCCATCCTCTTCTTCTACCTCCAGAAAAAATCGTTTCGTAGCTCAAACCCGTGTTCTTGCTCGTTTGGCTATGATTTTCGATCTCCTTGCTCAAAGCACCATTCTCCGAACCGTTTTGGGGAAAATACTCCTTGGTAAGTGACTCCTCCAATGGTCCAATTAGTTTCTACTCTAGTGCTTTATCCTTCGCGTATTCTTGCTACCTTGGTGACCCTGTTCTTGAGCTTGAAATGTTAATTTTAGCTGGTCCCAAGTAGTTTTAGCGCGTGATACGGTCTCTAGGAACTAGTAGGAGTAGTTGCTACGAGTTGGGTTAATCCTTACTCACTTTTCTTTCGAAGTCTCTAAAAAATTCAGAATTTTTTAGAGTTAGAAAATGGAAAAGATGAGGAGGTTCTTGAGAGGTTCTTCAAGCCGTAACCCCAAGGAGGATGAGAAGAACAACCCAAAGTACGTGGTTCCTCGAGTCACAGAAGTTCGAGCGTGCGAGTGGCCAAGTGATGAATTTTTGTGCGCCGCTGGGGTTTATGAAGACTTTTATTACTTGGTGGAGAAGGCGGGTCTTAGCACGTTCGTTGAATATAAGTGCCCACAATACCTCCTCCTCACCAATATTTTCGTTCAAAGCTTCAACTTTTATCCGAGGAAGAACCCTCCTATGGTTGAGTTCATGTTATACGATATTCCCCAGTGCATGACACTACATGATTTTTGCAATGTATGCAAATTACCTTATGTTGGGGATATTCATGATCCTCGTCCACGGGACTTGAAGGATTTCATAGCTACTATTGCTGTTGGAGAGGAGAGAGGGGTGTCTCGCGCTAGTATTGCTAGCATACATTTTCCTCAGCTATGGTACTTCTCATTATTTGTGGGAAAATGTTTGATTGGCCATGGGGAGGCTGGATCACTTAGCTCTCCAGACCTTGCGGTTTTGCGCGAAGGCCTTTATAACAATAAGACTTATAGCCTAGGTGCTATAGTAGCTCAGCGGTTGAACACAAACCGTTCCAAAGGTGTCGTCTATGGAGGTACCTATGCTACTCGTCTTGCTAGACACTTTGAGATACCTATTAGACTTCGCGAGGACGAAGAAATGCTTCTTCCTGAGAAATATCTGGATTATGACAGCATGGTTCGCCATGATTTTCTGGATAGAGATGCTAGTAGACGGATGATTTGTAACCTGGTATTTAGTCAGGGTACTTGAGAGACTATTACTTTGCCTGCTCCTTCTTTGTTCAACCTTTATGCAGGCAGGTACTTTATTATGCCCTTGGACATCTACACATATTGGGGGTTGGCCCAACCACAGGTGCCCATGCCCGAGCCACCAGTCGAGTACCAGACGCCAGTTTATCAATGAGAGCCAGAGGAGCTCACACAGCAGTGGCATCCACAGTCCGCTCCGGAGTATCCCGGAGCTGGTTATTTCCCGCCTTGGGAGTAGACCAAGCTAGGCCAAAAGCCTAAGCTTGGGGGAGTACGTGTTTGCACCAACTTTACATTCATGCTTATGCTTTCACTTTGTTAGTCGGTGTTTACACTTTGCCACTGTATTATACATGCTAGTTTATTTTCGTTTTCTTGTTTTCTTGTTTTCTTGTTTTGTGTCCTTTTGAGAAAACCCAAAAACATTTTCCTTTCTTCTTTTGCTTGTTGGGAGCTTTAAAATGTAAATAGTTTTCTTTTTTCTTTGAATCAAGGTAGAAGACCATGGTTACAATGTTTAGTGGCTCTCGCATGCATACCTGTTTAGATTTCAAAGAGCCATATTACTTTGTCTTATCCTTTGTGTTTGCCTGCAGATTCTAGCTTTAGTCCAATGCACGAGCACTCTTATTATTTTTCACATCGTTCGATCGTGCAAGTGAAAGGCAATAATGATGATATATGATGAAGTGACCGAGACTGGAAAAGCTGGTATGAACTCTATCTATTTTGTTTTTGTAAATATGACTAGCTCATCATGCCTGATTCAGCTTTGTTGTGAGGGAAACATGTTTGCAATGACAACTTAGAGATCATAGTTTCTGATGCCATGCTTAATTAGCTAGAGCTTATAATGGTTTGTCTTGAATGCCAACATAGATTTTGAGATGACTATGATGTAGTATGATAGGATGGTATTCTCCTTTGAATGATTCAAATGGCTTGACTTGGCGCATGTTCATGCATGTAGTTGAAACAAAATCAACATAGCCTCTATGTTGTTCGTGTTCATGGTGATTTATATCTTGCTCATGCTTGCACCCAATGTTAGTCAAACTCATTGCATCTTGATGACTGTTGTCGCTCTCTAGTTGGTCGCTTCCCAGTCTTTTGCTAGCCTTCACTTGTACTAAGAGGTATACTGCTTGTGCATTTACTTCCGTAAACCCAAAAGTTTTTCCATGAGAGTCCACCGTACCTACCTATTTGCGGTATCTACCTGCCGTTCCAAGTAAATTTGCATGTGCCATTCTCTAAACCTTCAAGAAATAATCTGTTTTGTATGCTCGAACAGCTCATGTGGTGACAGGGGGCTATTGGTATCTTCCATGTTAGGCGTGTTATCCTCGACATGTGTTTATTCACTGTCGTTCACGAGAAAGGGGCCGGTAATTGGAATGCCCTGTTCCACGCTAAATCGAAAACATAACTATAGAACAAGACTCCCCCCGGATTGATGTTAGTATGGACGGTATCCGAGGATTCGGCTAGCCGTGGAGTGTGATTGATTGGTGGTGGGGGAGTTAAAACTTTACTTTTCTGTTTGGGAACCGCCTATAGCATGAGTAGCATGGAAGATATTGAGAACTCCTGGTCATTGCGTTGACAATGAAAGCATGCCACCCAAAATTATTATCTCTGTTTTCAAAGCTCGAGCTATGGAACCTCTTCAAATCAATGCTTCCCTCTACGAAGGGCCTGTCTATTTATTTTCCTGTTGAGTCATCCTCTTCTTATATAAGCACCAATTAGAGAGCACCTCTGTCATTTTTATTCTTTGCTTTTGATTGATATTGAGTATGACTATGACTGGATCTTCGTTGCTATGAATTACAATGTTTAGTCAGCCCTTGATCTTTGAAAGTGCTCTGCATTTATGTTTTGCGGTCTTAGAAAGAGCTAGCGAGATACCACCTATTCATATTGCTTCATGCTTGTTTTGATTGAATTGTTGGTATCTGAAACTCATTATTATTTGCTCGCTAGCTGATTATGCCATTGATATTAGTTTACCGTGAGACCTATGTGTCACTTGCTTATGTGGTTAACTTGTGATCTTGCTGAAATTTTGGTTATGAGTTAGACATAGTTGGAACAACAAGACCAAACTGAGTGTGTCAAAGTTTTTCTTTCTCTTTCAGTTTGTCAACTGAGTTTCTTGAGGACAAGCAAGGTTTTAAGCTTGGGGGAGTTGATACGTCTCCATCGTATCTACTTTTGCAAACTCTTTTGCCCTTGTTTTGGACTCTAATTTGCATGATTTGAATGGAACTAACCCGGACTAACGCTGTTTTCAGCAGAATTTCCATGGTGTTGTTTTTGTGCAGAAAAGAAAGTTCTCGGAACGTCCTAAAAATTTACGGAGAATATTTCTGGAAAATATGAAAAATACATGCGCAAAGATCCACCGGAGGGGGTGAGCCAATGGGCCACAAGCCCTGTGGCCGCGGCCACCCCCCCAGGCCGCGGTGTCAGGGCTTGTGGGGCCCACGTGGCTCCGCCACCTCCAAACTCAACTCTATTTATTCCCTTTTTTCCCGGAAAAAATGAAGAGGGAAGATTTCATCGCGTTTCACGATCCAGAGGCGCCGCCACATCCCGTTCTTGCCCTGGGGGGCATATCTGGAGTCCGTTTTGGGCTCCGGATCAAGGAGATCGTCGCCATCGTCATCATCAGCCTTCTTCCCTCTCCAATTCCATGAAGCTCTTCATCGTTCGTGAGTAATCTATTCGTAGGCTCGCTAGGCGGTGATGAGTAGGATGAGATCTATCATGTAATCGAGTTAGTTTTGACGGGGATTGATCCCTAGTATCTACTATGTTCGGATATTGATGTTGCTACTACTTTGCCATGCTTAATGCTTGTCACTAGGGCCCGAGTGCCATGATTTCAGATCTGAAATTATTATGTTGTCACCAATATATGTGTGTTTTAGATCCGATCTTGCAAGTTGTAGTTACCTACTATGTCTTATGATCCGGCAACCCCGGAGTGACAATAACCGAAACCACTCCCGGTGATGACCATAGTTTGAGGAGTTCATGTGTTCACCAAGTGCTAATGCGTTGGTCCAGTTCTTTATTAAAAGGAGAACCTTAATATCCTGTAGTATCCATTTGGACCCCGCTGCCGCGGGAAGGATGGACAATAGATGTCATGCAAGTTCTTTTCCCTAAGCACGTATGACTACACAATGAAGAACGGGAGCTAGCCACATATCTCTGTGTGTTATAATTGTTGCATGATGAATGTCATCCAACAAATCACCGATCCATTGCCTACGAGTTTGTCCCACTGCCATTGTTACTTGCTTTGCTCTGCTGCCGTTACTACTGTTGCTGCTACTATTACTTGCTTTGTTCTGCTGCTACTATTACTTGCTTGCTCTATCGTTACTACTGTTGCTGCTATTGTTGCTACTGCTGTTGTTTGCTATTGTTGCTACTTGCTACTGCTGTGACTACTACTGTTCCTTGCTACTGATGTTACTCGTTACACTGCTACTACCTACTACAATACTTTTCTAGCGCCATTGATACAACCGTTAGGAATAGTCTACCTTGTCACCAGATCGTTTCTGGAACCGTTGCTATGATACTACTTTGCTTGCAGACACTAATCTTTCAAGTGTGGTTGAATCTGACACATTCAGCTGCTAATACTTGAGAATATTCTTTCACTTCCCGTCGTGCGAACCAACAAATTTGGGTTGAATAATCTACCCTCGAAAACTGTCGTGATCCCACGCGCTGGTGGGCCATTGCAAGACAATTGCTAATTGTTGAGCAACTTGGAGCAGCTCTCTTCTACTCCGTTGCCGTGGAGGCATCAAGTGAGGAATAGTTGCACGTCAACAGGGTGTTATTGATAACTTGGGTATGAGAAATGGTTGGTGGAACCTTCTAATTAACAACCAACAATGTAGTAAATTTTTCTTTTCCCTCTCTCTTGTTGTAGGAAAAAATTTGCTTTACGCAAAACTTAAACTACAGCCCCACCTACCATATATGCATATACTATAGATGATATTTTCACCCCCTCTCTTTTGTGACTTCCCAACATATTCAATATACTGACCTACATGGCTGCAACGTCTTATGTTGCAGATACTTTCCACGACGAGTAAGAGTACAATTCAGGGTTACGGTGTGCACTCAACCTACCGTTGGTGTTTATTGGGACTCCACTCCCTTTGATTGTTTCCGCTGAGATTTTTGAGGTATATATCAGTTCTACGTTATTTTACATGTGATTGCACTTTGATATATACATTGATGTATTGTGTGTGCCAGCATACTCATCTAGGGATGGCACAGAACACACAGGGGCTTGACTCGTTTTGAGTTAGGTCGCTACGGAAATGGTATCACAGCACATGTTGACTGTAGGACGTGACCCTAGGAAATGGCTTAGAAATAGTAAGACCTTGATAGGAACAACTTTTGTTTTCACTACTCTCATACCTCTTGATTCTTTTACTGAACATTCCCTATTTCAAACTACAGATGGAGAACTACATTCTGAACGAAAGAGAGCACTACGAAGATGTTCTCGGAGGCCCAGTCCTCATAGAGTTGGCAGATATGATGAAGTTGCCGACACCTGATATCAAGGTGACTAAGAGGAAGTCTGGATTTTGGGGTGTAAGAAATAAAAAAATTGGACGTAAAGAAGACCCCAAGACTGAAGACATCAACTATGGCACATTGACCCATGACTGTGATATGGGCATGAACACTACTGTTCTGATGATACTGCACGTTTGAGCTATCATGATCGTGTTGAGTTAGGTACCCACTACTTTGGAAGGCTTGGATGGAAGAAGCCTGATGGAGCACACATCATCCTAACAGATGAACAGAAGATGAAGTTTTCACCTGTACTGGTGTAGAATAAAGAACTGGAACATTATATCAAGAACCTTCAAATGGATCTTCTCTCAGAATTATTTGAGAATGATGCACTCCGTGAAAGACTCAAAACCGAGAAACCGAAGGTAGCCAATGTGAAGAAACACGATCCCGAGATTCAGAAGCTTCGTCAAGACTTGAAGAATAGTCAAGCCATGGGACATATTGGTGATGCTGAAATCTAGAAGCTCAAGAGCCAACTCCTGGAACTACAAGGACAACATCAGAAACTCCGCGTCAACAGGGATAATCTGGTGGAAGAACTTGAGAAGATCAAGCATGACCAGAAGAAGCCCACTGATGATGAAGACATGATATGAGCTAGCTTAGTAGTAGTATCCCCACCACGAGAGAAATAAATATGAACGTTATTGCATATTGCGTGATCGACCATACCAACCTTATGTGGGTGGCGATACTATATTATTGATTAACTTTTATGAATGTGTGGACTCGAGTTTAGATACCTTTGTGTGTTTGAGTTGTTTGTGTCATTCCCCTCTCTCTCTTACTCATCTCATCCCAAAAAACTTGGACCTAATAGATGGCGTATGAAACTGGACTAGTAATCTCCGGTTCAATGACCCAGCTAGAGGCTGAAATATGGATTCAGAACATGGAGAAGCACTTCGGGAGCAGTTTGATTTCAAGGAAATATGAAGTGGCATACGCTATTCAGTACTTTACACAAAGTGCTACTATCTGGTGGAAAATGCATCATGCGATACAAGGATTTAGTGGAGTAGAAACTTGGGACGAATTCAAGAAGACTCTGTTAAGATCCCGTCTCATTCAATAGTGCTATGATAACTCGATGAAGAAGCCTTGTGCATGCAAGATCTGTGGAGAAATAGGACACACCCAGGAAGAACACAAGGATGGATGCCCTCATTATGAAGAAAATCACCTAGCTCAGGAGTGCCCAAGTAGTCAGGTGACTTGTTTCTTGTGTGAAGGAACCAACCACTACCCAGCTCAGTGTCACATGTACCCCAAGGTGTAACAATTTGTCTAGCAGCAGAAAGAAGCAATGAAGGAAACCCTCAAGAAGAAGATTCTAGAAGAACTTGTGATGAAGGAAAATATAGAAGACCCTCATGGACAAGGCCTAACCAGATTTTTCACTAATGCCTCCTACTCATGTGCAGAAGGAGGACATTTTTCACAGGATTGCATGAAGGAAATCCAAGAGTGTGTGGGAGACTTCCGGACAGAAAAAGTAGAGTTTGATCCACGTGAAATAGAAGAACTCGCCAGAACGAAGAAGTACAGAAAGAAGAGAAAGTACACTCGGAAGAGCCAAATCCCCGCAGATAAGGACCTCAGTCACATCCCATGTTTTAAATGCAATACCTTAGGTCACTATGTGAATATGTGCCCATGAAGGAAGCAGGAAACCCAAGGAACAAAAGCAAACACCAAGAAGCCTCGACACTTGTCGGAAATCATCTGTTTTTGTTGCAAGGAAGCAGGACATTATGCTAGTAAATGTCTAGAGGAGAAGAAATCTAAAATGGAGTAGTTAAGTTTTGACAATGGCAATAAGTGTAACATGAAGCACTCTTGTTTTCATGACATCATGGAGTTGGATTTTGTAAGGGAAGTTTCTGAGATGGTAATAACGTCATAGATCAATAAAATTTATTGTGTCATGATTTCCTATGTTGAATTGTAAGAGTTGTTGCTCCATATACAAAGTTCTTCGACCATTTTCAAGGATGTGAGAAAATATGGTCTACACCAGCATCCGTATATTTCATTTTAAGTGTGCTACTAATCAGTAAAACCACACAATCCAAGGAATAGGAATGTGCCATGCATACCAAGGAGCAAAATCCACTGAATACAGTTGAAGGAAATGTTGGACCATATCAAACTATGTGGGTGACAACATTTGTAACCAAGTACTTTTGAAGTTGGAATTTCGAGAATAGAATGAGGTTGAAATGAAGGAATTATTATGAGGAACCAATACCTAAGGATATACAGACCAATGACAAGGAAAAATGTATTCAAGGAATACAACCTCTATGAAGGATGGATCTCAACATTTTCTCGAAGGTTGCCCCAAGAGCATGAAGGAATAAGCTATGACGAGTCAGCAAACGTTTTCTTAGGAGGATATGAAAACCCGAGAGTTATAAAGAAACGGTAGATGTTTTTTCAGCTTGCAGAATCAACGGATTTATACGAACTCCGTTCGTGAACAAGAGAAATTCTGCAACGCTTGTGAGGATGCCCGAGTGTTAGAATAGGAGATTTGCTAAATCTGAGAGATATACCCATAGTGAGAGACGATGTTCTTTGAAGCTTTTGTTTAAGCCTTGGAATGGTATGATGAAAGCCCTATGTACATGGCATTTGTTGTCACTGTACAAAATTTTATGGTGAGGATGAAGCCAAGGCCCTTCTCACTGCAGGATAACCACAAATGGTAGACCACCATGACACTCATCGATAGGTTATCTAGAATGGTCACGAGACTTGTCAGTTAAGAAGACCCATGAACGGAAGAAGCATATATCAACGTAAGAACATCGGATTTTGAGGAAACATTATAAATATAACGGAAGAGCATCACTAAAGAAGTTACTATGAAGAATATGAAGAGCCCGATGCCAAGACACGAGAGGACTGTTAAAAATTTGAGGGAACGGTAACTATCATTTTAAGTGTGGTAGCACCCCACCTTGGAAGAAAATGGATTTGTTAGAAGACCCCCAAAACCCTAACCTTTTCTTTCTATCCTCTTCAAATCTCGAGGACGAGATTCATTTTAAGTGTGGTAGGTTTGTAACATCCCAAATTTGTAATGTTATATTAACTACTAGATGATTGATTGTTTGAATGAATTTGAGTGAAATTCGAAACTTTTTGAAACTTTTAAATGAGACGCAATAAAATGACTTTCCCTTTTGATTTTGACTTCAATTTCATCGAGTACAAACCATTGAGAGAAGATGACATGACTTTTTCAAAATAAAGGATTTGAAAAGTGGAATTGAAAGCTATTGAAAATTTTCTATTTAATACTTAGCCCTATTTTAAAGTTTAAATGAATTCAAATTCGCTTCGCCAAATTCAAAATCTTGAGAGGAGAAATATGACACTCCAAACCATGGGACAATTGAATTATATTTGAACTTATAAAACTCACAAGACTATTTTGAAAATACTTCATATTAGGTTTCAAAAGCAATTTTTGAAGTGGTTTTAAAATCTATTTTTTCTCCAAAAATAAAATACCTGGAAAATAGGGTAAAATGATACCCAACAATATAAAAATGGAGAGAAATGAATTTCAGACCATTTTGGTATTTTCAAAATGTTTTCTTTGCATTTTAGTTAAAACAGTAGCACTATTTGAATTATTTCAATTTATGAGATTTTTGTTTGGCCTTGAAAATATGTTCATCTTGTAGGAAATCGTTTTCTGTAAATTCGATATGTAATAGGTCTATATAAAAGTATTATATATATTATTTTATTTAGTTTCCTTTTCTGTTTTATGTATATAAAAAAATTCTTTTAATAGGAAACCGACGTGGCCCAACTTGGAAAGGATCGGCCCGATCGAGGATGGATTAGATCCGAATCCTTTCGGATCAGCCACCAACCGGAGCCTCGCCTCTCTGTCCCTCACTGACCTGCGGGACCCACTGCTCGACCGCTCCCACGAGCCGGTTGTCTCCTTCCTTCCTTCGCCCTCCTTTCCTTCCTCGTCGAAGTGGATCGGATTCGAGCCGATCTCCTCAATCTCCTTCCTTACCTCGCCCATAACCCGGTGGCTATAAAGCTCGAGGCCCCCACACCCCGTTTCCCCCCAAACCCCGAGAGCCCTTGCCTCCACGCCACCGCACGTAGTCGCCGGAGTTCGGCCAGGAGCTAAAGCTTCCTGGGCTCGAGTCGCTCGCCCCCGACCTCCTCACCCCCCCCCCCACCGAGGACACCAAACGACACCAGATCATCTCCGCGTCCTCCTGGACCCCTCCGACGTTTCAGAAGACCATCGGAGCCCTGCCCAGCGTCACCACCACACATGTGCCTCGACGGAGAACTCCAACGCCGACGAACCCCCTATGAGCACCTCCTCCTCCTCCCGTAGCCGTTGGATGTGGATCCAGTGATCCAGATTAGATCACTAAAGCAACGAACCGTTTTCTTTTATAAATCGACCGTTCGCCTGTTTAGACAACGTGTGCACACCTCTCAACCACTCACGAGACGCCACGTAGCCTTATCCGTTCGTTACATTAGCTTTATATTTTCGATTTTAGTTTTCAAAACAGAGAGAGTTCTGATTTTATAATAGTTATAACTTTTATGTTTTAAATTATTTTCAAGTGATTCTTTTTGCATCACGTCACAAATTTGATGTAGTTTCTGTAGATATAAAGGTTGACCATGTTTGAATAATATAAATTTGAATTCAAACAGATTTGATTCAAATCTTGTTTTGTGAATATTCTTGAGTTTAAAAATAGGTTCTGAGTTGATTATTTTTGCTAATGGTCACTAGTGACCTTATTTATCAGTAGGTATAATTTCAGAATTTTTAGAATATTTTAAATAAGGTTTTAAGCAAAACGGATTCTGTTTTAGTTCTTTTTAGGTTTATTGCTATTTCTTTTTGTTTTAATTGTTTTTAATTTGTTTTCTTTTGTACTTGTGACAAGTTATATTTTGTTTTCTGTAATTAACAGTATCTTTTCAACAACAACAACAAAAATTTATTTTATTTATTGTTATTTGATAGCATGAAATCAATTCTAGTTCTGTAATAACTTGCAAATTGATTTCATAGCTAGTTTGATTTCCTATTTGAAAATACTATCAAATAATATTGTCTTGTAAGTTGTACTTCTATTAAATTTATTTAGATCAGAAACAATTTGTATTAAAGTTGAAATTCTTTTTTTATTTAATTCAAGTTAACCTTGTTTAGGTCATAAGAAGAGTTTAACAAAAGTTTTTCAATTAGTTCCTTTTGCTAATAAGGTTTTATGACAAAATACTTTTGTTATCTTATTTGTTTTATATTTTTGTTTTCTGTTATTTTATAATTTTAGTGGTTTCTTTGTTGTTAAGTTTAATTAGGGCAAAAACTATTTTGTGATTGTTGTAGCAGAAGACTCTATATTTTTCTTTGATGTTTCTTTTGGATTCTTATTTGATCTTTCTTACTGATTTTTATTGCAGCAATTTTAATTGTTGTTTGTTATTGACTATCAAAATATGCTCGTGCGTTGCAACGGGAGACAAATAAATTCTACGCTAGCAAATAATTATGAGTCAATATCGTGACATGTGAAAATCTTCTATTTTAACACTGTGGCTCACCATGTTGCCACTTATTTTTCTTTCCACCCTCGTTGATGATGGTGTGATGTTCACGTGGTCATAATGCATTCGACATGGTAAATCCCAAGGCTATGAGTTTTCCACTGCACGCTACTGTCACACCCTGTTTTTGTTATCACCTGTCTGTGTTGTAAAATTCGGAGCTTGTTAAAACTTTTTCAAAACTAATGTTGTGAGTGCCATGATTGACATTGTATGCTTGTATGTTTGATTATGTGTGTTTTAAAACCCAAAAATCCTTTTGGTATTTTACTGATTTCCAAAAACCTTTGATAACCAAAGTAGAACCACCTTGAGTTGCACTACATGTCCTTGAAAGCAAGAAGTGCTTCTACTCATATTTGGTGATCTGATTTTTACCCATATTAATATTTCAAAACCACAAAAATAAATATTTTTGTGAGTATTTTCCTAATTAAATAACCTATCCATTTCAAAGGTCAGAAGTGGTATTCCAACATGGAAAAATACTTTTCTGCTTTAGAAAAATCTAATTAAATTTAGAGATGATCAGAAGGATATATATTTTCCATACATAGGATTTCAAACCCCATTTTATATTATATTTATTGATTAAAACTATAAAATCTATTTCTGTCTCTTTTGGCATTTTGAAATATTTCCAACGGAAATATTCTTAGTAAATTCCTAGAAAATTCCAGTGATGTCCCTAAGCCTTGTTTGGTATCCACATAAAGTTCCACCTTGATCAAAGGTCGATAAGGACCCCAAATAACCCAAAAACCATGTCTGTCCAGAATCAAATTAGAGCAACTCTACATAGCAAAGTTTGTCCAATGAGGCTAAAACTTTGCAGGAGTGCCTAATACCTCAATGAGGGTTCTACACCAAAAATGGGACTTCTGGGACTTAGTTTGCCCACACTCCCTTTGGAAGGAATAGATCTGGTCATATTGGAGTGATTTCAAGCTTACAAAGCTAAACTTGTCCATTGGAATTCAAATATGGTGGAACTCCATGGTTTATGCCCAAAACCAAACCTGTTAAGTCTCAGCACCAGTGGTGGGGTGCAGCCCCCTGTGACCACTGTCGAGCACCTTTTGACAGAGAGGAAAAAGCCACCTTAGCCACAGCTAAACCACGCTCCTTTGCTTCAAACTCTTAGATTAAGTAGCCACCACGAGTAGCTAACCCCAGTCAACTGCCCCCTCACTAGTTCCAAGTGGAAAGGCCAAAAACCCCAATTTAGACATCAGTTCATGATTGACAGCACCAGTATTTCTTGCCTCCTTTGACCAGCCGAAGCTCCCACTAAAACCAAATGGCTAGCCACACCCCCAGCAAGTGCCAGGACATGCTAGACACGTCCAAAGTGCCCCAGAATGCACCAGCATGTCGTGGCATGCCAAAACTATGCTCTGGGTGCGCTACAGGGAGTCACCGAGGTGGGGGCGACGCCCTCGGCTAGTTCCAGCGTCCCCCGAGATGTCCAACCCCTTCCCCAACAACCCCTCTGCGTCGGGAAAGCCTCAGGGCCCCTCCTCTCTCGCGCAAGAGCTCGCGCGACGCGTGCCCGCGCGCTCCAGATTCGGCCAAGCTTGCGCGGCCATGAATGCAGCTCTCCTCTCTCTCTCTCTCTCTCTGCAGCAGATGGTTCGGGCAGTCCAATACCATGTCCTGAGACCATGGTTTCAACCCCAACGTCTCTCTGCACCCCCATGCACGCCACGGTGAGTCACCGGTGCACCCGAGTCTGCTCACCATCGCGGGTCTATAAATAGCCCTCCCCCTCGCTCCAGCACCCCTCAGATAGCTTCGCCGCATCCACTAGCATCTCCCTAGCCACCCCAGCAACCCAGCAGAGCCCTGGTGCTCATGATCGACCGAGGCCCCTCCTCCTCGGAGCTCCGGTCGATCTCCGGCTACACTACGGCTACTGCGCCCCTTGACCCACCAAACTGACCTCCTTGACCCCAGGGAACTTTCCCCCAACTCGCCCGAGCTTTTCCGTGTCTCTAGCCACCTCCTCGGCCACTTCCCGAAACCCCTCCGCCACGGCCTCCTCGTCGCTGGCGAACCCCTACCTCCCCGTCGTTGTTTCGACCACCAACAGGTAGGCGACATTCAGGCTAACCCATTCCCATGCTCATTGGAGCTTGAGTACGTCGGTAGCCACGTCGGCGTCCTCCTCCTCCTCTCTGGCTCGAGGTAGGAGACGACCCTGACAGGTGTGCCCCACTTGTCGGTGGCCCAGCCTCCTCCCCCGCGCTGGCCTCGGTCGCTGACCGCAGGCCCCCGCGCGTCAGCTTCAAACCTAACGGCGCGCGCGCCTGGGCAGGCCGTCGGCTGGCCATGGGCCAGCCCGGTTCTGGGCCGAGCCAGGCCACGAGCTGGCCTGTGTTTTTCTTTTATTTTTAAACTGGATTTCTAAGATTTTTATAAAAACATTTAACCAGTATAAAAATATAACTCTTCCACTGTTATTTTTCTAAAAATGTGTAGTATTTAATGAGATGCTTAGATTAATTTTTCCAGCAACTATTCTATTTTGCAATATTAAAAAGGACTAAAATGGAATTGTTTTGCTTTTGCCTAGTTGTTTCCAAAAATATCCCTTCAAGGAAAATTTAGGCAAGAATTTTTAAAATGATATCTTAGATTTATCAGAAATAGGGAACATTTTTTAAAATGACCTCGTGGACTGTTTCTGTGTGAGCTATTTGTTATTTGTTGTTTTATCAACGATAGAAAACCCGTGTGACGAGGGAATCGGAGCGGAAGACCTCGAAGACCCCGGATACTTAGTTGACCAAGGCAAGCAGCCCTTTGACCATGACTGAGCATATGTTACTTTGCATGGTAAAATAGCAAGTATTCCCGTTGCATATGATCATAAGTACCGGTAATCATTTGACATGATCTTACCGAAGGCTCCCCCCGGAGCACATGCATTGAGCTTGACTCTACCCTTAGGGTCATGCTAACACCTTGTTAACAAGTAAAGATAGTAGTAGTATCATCATGAGCATGATGTTATCACAAAGAAAGAGTTTATGAAAACCCCGTCGGGTGCCACTAATGCCCGAGGGTGATGATGAGTTGGTGGTCACTTTTGATGAAGTGATGCACCCGGTATTTGCGTGAGTAAGGTTTCGGAAATGGGATTAGATTTATGATGTGTCGACCGTCCCAACCCTACCAGTACGACCACGTTTCCCCTTATGGGACGGGGCTATGTTAATTACCCTGGTCGGTCCTAGCAAAGAGCCACATTACTAGTGGCGGGAGTGATTGTAGTCACTCTCGTGATGGGGTCGTGCCGGGTAGGACGACTATGCCATTTTTATGAGTTCCAATCACACCGTTGGTCCCCGCATGGTCGGTACTGTACAGAGTTGGTGCTCGTAAGACGTACGACATGTGGGCTGGGTACCAATCGAGTGGACCTCTTTGTCTAGTATCGTCAGGGGAATGGCATTGATCAGGTACTTACCTCGGGTATGTGATATACCGCGAGTCGTGGATGACACGGAAGTATCCCGGATCTCATGGGTCCAGCGTACTACCTCTGCAGAGTGTAAACTGTTCGAATAGCCGTGTCCACAGTCAAGGACAATTGGGTAATCCTGCTTAAACTATGACCTGATATTTCCGCATAAACCAAGTGTGCGTGAGTGAGTGTGTGTGGTGTTAAAAAGGTGTTGTTATGAAAGTAAAGATATGACCAAGTTCGATGACTTGGCATATAGGGTGAACCCGAAAGGTTTAGCCCTCGACTGATACATTAAAGATATGACCAAGTTCGATGACTTGGCATATAGGGTGAACTCGGATGGTTCAGCCTTAGCAGATTTGTTGGTATCTGTAACATGTTCTTCAAGAGTAATTCTTTAACTTGATGCATATTCATGATCATTCCACCCAAACGAGTTATGCTAGAAAATGCATGATATTGTTATCCTTCACTTTCATTTTTCATATCATGGGCTGTTTGCGAGTACATTCAAAGTACTCATTGGCTTGCCACTGGTTATGTTATTGACCAGACATGGAAGGACCGGAGTTTGGAGATGAGTACGTCTTCGGCGACACCCCTGCGAACTAGGACGCTTCCGAGTCAGAATGCCTGTTGGTGTAGGCTTGATGGCGTGGGCACCCGCTTAGCCCTATGTTTTCCGCTATTAGTGTATTCGTGTGATTTGGCCTTAGGCCATGTCTTGTGAACTTGACCCTTCGGTCATGTGTTGTAATAATCGTTACTTGCATGTAAGACTCTTTATTCAGTATATGTGTTCGGTGAGCATTGATCTTTGGGATCACTGAGCATGGTGATTCTCGACTAGTAAGTCGGTGTCCCCACAGAGCTGGTATCAGAGCCGTCCTGACTATAGGAAGCCTTAGGTAGAATGGACGATAGCCGGACGATTGTGCACCTAGAGTGACCCGAGAACCGCACCCAGTTAATATTTTTAACCCTCTCCTCTACACCTTGTAGATGGCCGCCATACCCGAGACGCTTCTGGCAACGGGCTTTCCTCTGCTTTTTGAGTGATAGCCTCGAGAAGTGTCAAGTGCGTCGCACGCCCGTGTTTCTCTACCACGAACATTGGGTCAATGCCGACACTAAGGAGTATCACGTGGACGTGATAGTGAAGGCTAATGACTCCCCAACAAGCTGGTTCTTTGAAGGGCCGCAAATGGAGGATCGGATGTTGGTCGTGGAGACTGCAGCACGAGAGCCACTCGTGCGACTCCGTGACATCCTTCCTGAGATGGCGAACGAACTCGCTACTCGCCAGTTACCTTTTGTTAAGGATAAAATAGACGGAAGCTGGACACTCAACCCCTCATCTGAGGACGGGATGCCATTAAGGTTTCAGACCTACTTCAACCTCTCCTCAGACACCTTGACGCATTTTTTGATCAAGGAGTCAACGAGGATTCGTCAAGAGCTGCACCAAGTTAAGGACCTATATCGTATGGAGAAGATGAAGAACAACAAGGTGAAGAAAGAAGGAGCACCTCTGATATCACCTGGTTTTGCTTTCCGAGGAGGAATACCCCCGCTTCAGGCAGTTCCTCTTCAGAGTCGATGATTAACCACAGAAGAGTACACCGAGCTTTTCGCTACCTCACCAACCAAGAGACGTCGACATAGTTTACTTCCTTCCCCTAGCCCTTCGAGGAAAGGAAGCACTAAGGAAGATGAAGATAGAGATGAAGACGAAGACGAAGATCCCACAGAGCCGGCTTATGAGACCGCGCAGTCGATCGCGTAGTAGCGTAGGATGTACCGAGCGTAGAAGTTCTTGTATTAGGATTTTATGACCGGTATGTTGTGTGAACCTATTGGATGCAAGTCACATTCTGCCTTGAGCAGCGTGTGAGCGACAACATCGCTTGCTTTTTAATTAATGCAGTAGTTATTTTCGAAAACCTTGTCATAAAACTTTGCACTCTAGCGCACACCAACCCCCTCCTTACTAGAACGTCATCCCTTTCGAGTGCAACCGGTTTAGCAGAATTTGACCTGTCTACTCCCCTGACAGGATGGTGAATGCAACTCACAACAGCACTTTCGGCAACCCCGGCTCTACCTCTTCGGGACAGAAGCAGGGAACCGGAGGGGAAGCTCAACCTGGAGATCACCATGTGCAGCAAGACGATGTTCCTCCACCACCACCTCCCCCTGAAACCTTGACCATGGATCAGTTCCTTCAAGCTCTTCGGGAGGAGCGCCAAGCCAACAATGCCGATATCCAGCAGCTGGCTCAAACCTTGGTGAATCACCCGCCGCAGAACGGGAATGGCAACGGTCGCTCAACTCTCTCTAAGTTTATGAGAACTACACCGCCCATATTCACGGAGATGACTGAGCCCTTGGATGCCGATGACTGGATCCGCACTATCGAAGACCTTCTCGCGTTGGTTGAATGCACTGACGACAACAAGAAAGTTCTCTATGCAACCCACTGTCTTGGAGGCACAGCCAGAGCTTGGTGGGATAGATTTCAGATCATGCGAGCCGGGCAAGTCATCACTTGGGCCGTGTTCAAGGATGGATTCTGCGCCACTCACATTCCTCCGGGGATGATGACCATTAAGAAGCGGGAATTCCGAGCCTTAAGCACTACTGGAATCCAGTTCTTTGTCGTCACCCATGTCTTTGCCGTCTGCTGCCTGATGGCAAAGAAGCTCTTTGCCGTCAGTTGAAACAAGGCGGGGGCTGACTGATGGAAAAAATACTATTTGCCATGTGAGGGGACTTTGCCGTCTGCCAGCGGACGGCAAAGGGACCAAGGGCAGACGACAAAGAGCACGGGTGGGTCCCATGCATGTCTTGTCTGACGGAAGGCTAACTTTGCCATGGGTCGGCCTTTGTCGTCTACCGCGGGGCCCTTTGTCGTCAGGTGGCGGACGGCAAAGGGGCCGACCGTGTAAAGGCAGTCTTCTCCCCCTCGCGCTCACTGTCTGTCTCCCCCCCCCCACGGTACGGTCACTCTCTCCCCCTCGCGCTCACTGTCAGTCGCCGCCCCGCCTCGCTCCCACCGGCGACCCCCTCCCTGCAGCGCTCCCCTCCCTGCGGCGACCCCCTCCCCGCGGCCACTCCGGCCCCTTCCCGCGGCGACCCCTCCCTGCGGCCACCCCCTCCCCGTGGCCACACCCCTCCCGACGACCCCTACCTGCGGCCACCCCCTCCCCGCGGCCACACCCCTCCTGGCGGCCACACCCCTCCCTGCGGCCACCCCCTCCCCGCGGTCACACCCCTCCTGCAGCAACTTCCCTGGTGAGTTCATTTTCTTTCTTTTTATTCTTTTTTTCATTTCAGTGCATCTGTTAGTTTAGGTTACTCTAAGTGTTAATTAGCTTAATGTTAGTTTAGGTTAATTAGGTTACTATTAGTTTAATGTTAATTAAGTTATTGTTAGTTTAGGTTAATTAGGTTACTATTAGTTTAGTGTTAATTAGGTTACTGTTAGAAGAGGAGGAGGAGGAGGAGAAAGAAGAAGAAGAAGAAGAAGAAGAAGAAGAAGAAGAAGAAGGAGAGGAAGAGGAAGAGGAGAGAAAAGAAGAAGAAGAAGAAGAAGAAGAAGAAGAAGAAGAAGAGGAGGAGGAGGAGAAAGAAGAAGAAGAAGAGGAGGAGGAGGAGAAAGAAGAAGAAGAAGAAGAAGAAGAAAGAAAAGGACCCCGGCCCCCGACCCCCCCCCCCCCCCCCCCCGCCCATGACCCCCGACGCCCGACGCCACCAACCCCCGAGGCCCGATGCCACCAACCCCGGACCCTCGACCCCGACCCCTGACACCCGACTCTCGACCCCCGACACCCGACACCACTGACCCCCGACACCCGACTTCCGACCCCCGACGCCCGACGCCACCAACCCTCGACGCCCGACGCCACCAACCCCCGACCCCCGACGCCACTGACACCCGACTCCCGACCCCCGACCCCCGACGCCCGACACCACTTACCCCCGACCCCCAACTCCCGACGCCCGACACCACTGACCCCCGACCCCCGACCCCCGACTCCCGACCCCCGACGCCCGACACCACTGACCCCCGACCCCCGACGCCACTGACCCCCGACCCCCGACCCCCTGCCCCCGACCCCCGACGCCACTAACCCCCAACCCTGGGCCCCCGACACCTCTTGGCCTCTTGTTGATCGAAAAGACCCCAACCCCCGACGCTAGTGACCCTCGTGCCCCGAAGACACTGACCCCCGACCATCGACGCATTTAACCCGACTCCCGACCACCGACACCCGACACCACCGACCCTCGACGGCACTGACTCCCGACGCCACTAAGCCCCGACCCCCGACACCTCTTCTGCCTTCTTTTGAATGAGAAGGTGCTTTTCGGCCTTCCAGAGGCCCACGAGGTCATAGTTTTGTAAATTATGAGTTAGGTCACATATTTTCCGATTATGTTAATTATAAAAACATTGTATTTGTGTTGATCGTGTGAATTTCAATGTGCAGTTGTTCGACGACCTCCACGTGCGTTGGACGAGCTCCGCCCTTGCGTTTGTTGGTGAGCACAAATGACTTCTCCTCCTACCCCCTTAATTTGCTCTGTCCCGGTCTTCGTGCCGATAAAACTTGCTAGCCATAGGTTTCTTCAATCATGAGTATGCATGACCAGTATGCGTATCCCATTCGAAAGGGTGACATCTATAAATATGCATTTCTTTGCATATTTATAACCGCCATCCTTTCGAATTGTCCAACATTATCCATGGACAGCCCGAGTATGTGTAGATTGGGTTTGTTTTCCCGTATGCTGTGCTCCGGATCCGATGCGGAATTTCGTCAGTGCCTCCCCTGTTGTTCTTCAGGTACACATCCTCTCTGCTTATTGCCGAGACGTGTATCAGGAGAACAGCGGGGAGGTGCTGCCGAAATTCCGCGTCGCATCTGGAGCAGAGCATGGGAAAACGAACCCAGTCTACACATACACGGGTGGGATTAGGACCTATCTTTACCTATTAGCGTGTAGGTTGCATGGACGTAATAAAACTGACAAACTTGATTAGCATATGAATATAGATGATGAATTATATATTTATTTCTTGTGCCCCCATAGGTAGCTAGGCAACATGAGTGATCGTGCTTGGATGTACATTGGTCACCCTAGTCAGAAAGACATGACCCATGAATGGTTAACAAAAACCAGGGGGTTTGTGAGAGCCGCATTTGCAAATGGCCAACAAAAAACATGGTGCCCCTGTCCCAACTGCGACAACTGGAAAAAGCACACAGAGTTTGAAATGGGTAAACACCTGCAGAAGTGGGGTTTTACGCCTAATTATACGGTGTGGACTTTTCATGGTGAGTCTGACCAACGTGCTAGAGCTGAGGTGATTCGTCGTCGCACCGACAAGCATGGTACCGGGATTGAAGACATGGTGCAAGACTTTGATGATGCTCGGGATTCGGACATGAGATGGAGGAATCTGCAAAGGCCTTCGATGAAATGTTGGAGTCTTCAAAATGTCCTCTCCACGAGCAGACTGAGCTTTGTTAGCCGGATGCCATCGCGCAAGTAATGGCTCTGAAGGCTCAATTCAACCTAGGCAGAGAATGCTACGACGTGATGATGACGATATTTGGACGCTTTCTACCCAAAGGCCATGTACTGCCTGCAAACCTGTACCAGTCAGAGAAAATCCTCCGTGTACTTAAGATGCCCTATGAGAAGATACATGCCTGGGAGAATGGATGTGCCTTATTTAGGCTTGAGTATGTGGCCTTGAACTATTGCCCCATTTGCAATTCTTCCGGGTATATTGTGGTAGACAACAGCATGGGTGAGAAGAATCATACCAAAATCCCCATTAGTGTTCTTCGATATCTGCCAATCGTACCAAGACTTCAACGTCTTTTCATGGTCGAAGAGACGGCCAGACAGATGACATGGCACAAATTGGGCAAAAGAACCTAACTAGATGTGGATGGGAACAAGATGCTGGTACACACTTCAGATGGTTTTGCGTGGAGGCACTTCGATGCATTACATAAGGATAAATCGGAAGATCCAAGGCAACCTAGAGTTGCCATCAGCACGGATGGGTTCAATGTGTGTGGTATGACGGCAGCACAATACAGTTGTTGGCCTGTATTTGTCATTCCACTAAATTTGCCACCTGGAGAGATTATGAAAAGAAAGAACATTTTCCTGACGTTGATAATTCCAGGGCCCAACTATCCGGGGAAGAATATGAATGTGTACATGCAGCCGCTTAAGGATGAGTTGCAAGAAGCCTAGGATAATGGGATCAAGACCTACGACGCGGCTACCAAAACAAATTTCAAAATGTATGTGTGGTACATGTACTCGACGCATGATTATCCGGCATTTGCGCTATTCGCTGGCTGGTGTGTGCATGGAAGGTTCCCGTGCACCACATGCAAGGCAGCTCTTTAGTTCCGTTGGCTGCAGGCTGGTCGCAAGTATTCTTGCTTCGACATGCATCCACAATTCCTGGATCCTGACCATAAGTTCAGAAAAGACAAGAAGAATTTCATCAAAGGTAGAGTTGTCAAAAACACTGCACCAGCTGCGTTGACAGGCCAACAGACCCTTGATCAGTTAAATGCTCTCGAGCCTGATCCTTTGCGTCCAGGATACTTCAAAGGGTATAATACGGAACACGCCTAGACTCACAAATCATGCTAATGGGATCTGCCTTACTTCAAAGACTTCCTTTGCCCACACAACATTGACGTGATGCACACTGAAAAGAATATTGCGGAGGCCATTTTTGGTACATTGTTCGGCATAGAGGGGAAGTCAAAAGATAATCCTAAGCCTAGAATCGACCTGGAGGCTCTATGTGATAGACCGTTGCAAAACTTGCGACAACGGAAAGGAAAGCAAAGCATAGCGAAGCCAAAGGCATGGTTCAATCTTGAAAGCCCAGCTATGAGGGAAATGCTATTGTGGGTGAAAATGCGGTTGATGTTCCCCGATGGGTATGCTCGAGGGGAGCGAGTCTTGAGAAATTGAAAATATTTGGGCTCAAGAGTCATGATTGGCACATATGGATTGAGCGGGTAATGCCGGTGATGTTGCGTGGCTTTATCCCTGAGGATGAATGGCTAGTAATGGCAGAGCTGAGCTATTTCTTCGGTTCTCTTTGTGCGAAAGAACTATCGCCTGGAGTGCTAGATGAAATGGAAGAGTTGGCGCCGGAGTTGATCTACAAATTAGAAAAGATCTTTCCACCGGGCTTTTTTCAATCCAATGCAACATTTGATTTTGCATCTCCCGACCGAGGCAAGAATGGGGGGGGGGGCGTTCAAAATCGATGGTGCTACTCAACTGAGAGGATGCAGAAGACGCTTCGAGCTAAGTCTAAAAAATAAACGTAGAATTGAAGCATCAATGGCCGAGGCATTCATTACTGAGGAGGCGGCAAACTTCGTGACAACACACTACGAAGCCAAAAATCATCATTTGCATAACCCGAAGCCTCGGTACAATGATGGCGATCGAAAAAAAGTTCGATCCAACCTCAGCCTATTCAAAGGTAAGCTCACACCATCCGGTGCTTCGAAAGGGAAATCGTTGGATGTCGAAGAATGGCGGACCATTTCATTGTATATCTTCACCAACCTAACAGAAGTGCGGCCGTACATCGAGTAAGTTCTCGGTAATTTATTGTTCCGCAACTTCTAATTGCTTTGAACTACTCCAATTCCCGGATATTTGATATAGTCGATACGTCGCCGAATTCTCGGATGGAGCGGTCATCGAAAAGGATTCCGTCGAGGAGTATGAGCGTCTCGCAAAGCATGGAGGCGACTGTCCCGGTTTCATCTCTTGGTTCAAACAAAGGGTAATTCATTACCATTAAGGGCCCATTTGATTTCTTGGTCTAATTTGTGGCTAATGCATCCATTCTTTCGTATTAAACTTGTAGGCTGATGCAGAGTCTATGGATGCCGAGTTGAGACAAGTCGCTAATGGTTTTGACTATAAGGTCCGTTCATTTGACAAATACAACATCAAAGGGTATCACTTTCGTACCTTTGGCAAAGAGCTATCTATGCCCGACCTAAAGTCTACAAATTGTTCTGTCTCTGCTATTGGTGAAGGAGACACCGAGTATTATGGAAGAGTTGAAGCAATTAATGAACTTCTATTCTATGGTGAAAACCCACCGACCGTCGTAGTCTTCAAATGTTATTGGTTTGAGCCGAGGGAGACTAGAAGGACTCATGAACATATAGGACTAGTCGAAATCAACCAATACATCCACTTAGATGTTCCCGATGTCTATATAACGGCTCAACATGCGACACAAGTTTTCTATCTACCGTGGGCCTGCCAAACTGATCCAAATCTCAAAGGTTGGGATGTCGTTTATGAAGTGCCACCACATTTTAGACCACCTACCCTCAATGAAGAGGATTACGAACCTCACATTAACCCAGACACATATGAAGGAGAATTCTTCCAAGAAACACGTATGTCCAAGAAACGTTTCAAGAACCGCTCTACTTCACCCCAGAACATTGAAATAGACAACGACAGTGAATCCGTCTTAACCCCTGAGCCCGAACAGGAAGAGCTGGAAGAAGAAGAGGTTACTGCTGCGGATGACCTGTCACTTCTTGACCGATTACATAATGGTGGCCTTCCACATGTTCTTCGTGATAGTGATGATGATGATGCATTTATTGATGATAGTGATGATCATGATGCATTTATTGACCCCGAAGCATATATAGACGAGCACGATTGTTATTAGTTCATGTCAGGTATTCAACTATTATACTATATATAAATTTTGAGTTCATGTTAGGTATTCAATTTTTATTAGTCATGTTGGTATTTATGACGATGATACACTTAAATTATATACATTTTATTACTCATGTTGGTATTTCTGTTGTACTAATTTCATTTACCCTTTGTCATGACAGGTGTTGAAAGATGGTGGGAAAGGGTCGAAAGCACTCCGCGGCTCCTTCTTCGTCGGTGGGTGATGGGATGGGTACTTCCATTCCTGCCTTGCCTCTTCGGAGAGTGTTGCTCTCTACTATGCAAGGAGAGCCCCCCGTGAGAGGAGGTCGACCCCCTGTGAAGCCGAGAGGCACTAAAGGTACACGTTGTATTCATGTTGGTATTTATGTTGTACTCATGTTCTATGCATATTGCTATTTATATACATTTTATTACTCATGTTGGTATTTATGTTGTACTAAAGGTACACGTGGCCACGGGAGAGGTAGGGCGGTGGCTGCCACGCCTTCTGAGGTGGCGGGTACACGGTCTCCGCCACCACCCCAAGCTGATTCACCTGAGCACAGGACTTCTAGGGTGGATTCGTCTGAGGTGGAGGCTACACGGTCTCCGGTTCACGAGCCTCGGGTCGACGAGCCTCAGGTCGACGAGCCTTCGACCCACAAGACTCGTGTCCCAGAGGCTTCCTTCCAGGTGACTGCGGAGCAAAGCAGGGATGAGGGTACGTCCCAAGAGACCCAGTGGGATGCTGGTAGCGACGAGGAGCTGGGTTAGGGGGCTACCGTCTACCAGCGTGGTAGTTCGGGGCTCCCGCTCGTGCCAGCGACCCTCGAGCAGAGGTGGTCGATTAGGCAAAATGGGGACAAGTAAGTTAATTTACTCTTATTTAACCTTTTGCCTTCGCGTTTTCTCAAATATCTAATGTTTTGGCTTTAATTTGTCATACTGTAGGGGTTGGATTTTTGCCAAGGGTGTCCGCAAGCCCAACAGCGTCCTTGGTGTTCTTTGCCGTAAAAACTTCCCAGGGTTTGGTACGTTGCCCGGTCGGGAGCGAGAGGTAGGAATGACCTGGGAGCACTACTTGGGTGCCCCGGCCCCACCGGAGGTGGAGATCAACGGTATTTTGTGCGACACGAGGGCGGACATGGTGATCCGAAAGTTCTGGGTAATTTCTCCTTCACACAATTATAAATCAACCATAGCTATTTATTGTACTAATCGGTGTTGTCTCGTTTGCAGACCTACTACAGGTGTGAGGAGGGATATGAGGAGGACGCGGGAAAGGTTATCAAAACCGAATGTCGCCGCCTACTTCAAAACTTTCGGCATGACGCTCGGGTGCAGGCTGTTCGAGACTACTATGCCACGCGGCGTATTAGACTTGACAAGGCGAAGTGTCGTGATGCTAAGATGGAGAAGGAGCATTACATGAAGGTAATTACATATTATTAAGGCTTTGTAGTTAGTTTCCTTGATTTGGTTCTTACGCGCTCAAATTTCTTTTTATTAACTTAGGTGCCCCCGAGATGGTGTGTGGATAAGATGGATTGTTGGGAGGCCTTGGTGGATCAGTGGTGCTCCGAAACATGGGAGGCCAGCCACAACAACGCCAAGGCGAGGCGTAGCAAAATGGTTGGTGTGCCACACCATCAAGGGAGCGTCAACTTAATCCAATTTGGCGAGAACTGGGTATGTGGTTTGCTTCATGCCTCATGCAATTCATTCTTAATGCTATCTTGAGCCCTTTACTAATACAATTTTCCTCTCTCTCTCTTTTAGGCGCGTCACAATAAGACGGAGGCGCCACAGATGTACGACCTGTATGCGATGGCCCATACTGCCTCGTACAAGAAGGTCAAGGCATTCTCTGAGTCTGACCTCGACCATCGAGAAAACTTCACCAAGATCTCCTCCCACCACAAGCTCGTGAAGTACAGAGATCACGGGAAGGCGAGGAAAGGGGAGGACTTTAACCCAAGCGAGGGGCCTATTGATCTAGAGCTGGTGATGATAGCTAGTAACAGGAGGCCCCATGGCTCGATCACCATTGGAGACGGCCTTATACGTTGTCCTAGCATTCTCCGGCAGATAAAGGCACGCCAAACGAGCTCTTGTTTGGAGATAACACGTCGTCCACGGCCAGTCGAGCTCGCCATCGAGGTTAGTTTAATGGACTCAACTATCTTTCCACATTATGTTGTGCGTTGGAACAAATATGATTACATTGCTAACAATGAGTTGTGTTGGAGGCTGCTATTCAGAAAGAGAGAGAGGCAATGCAGGCGGCTAAGGCGGAGAAGGATAAGGAAATTAGGGAGCTGGAGGAGAGGACGACTGCATTGGTGGAGGCGAAGAGGGCACGGAATGATGCGTCTAACAGGGCCGTATACGAGCTCTTCGTGGTAAGTTTCTTCTTCATGTTATTTCAAATCTTGCATTTGAATGTCCGTTTTATTAATAAATAAAAAGTTTGACTTGTCGAAACCAAATGTACAGTCTATGTGCGAGAAGAACGGCAAAGTCCCTCCGCCGATGCGAGTCATTAACGTGGTGGGGACGGTGAGTTTCATTTCACTGAAGTGATCTTAAGAGTGTCCTCATGATAACTACACATTGCAAACGATGTTTGGTGCAGAATATCTCCCGAAACGCATCGCACGACCCTTCTACAGTCGAGCCTTCTCCAAGGCAGCCTTCTCTAGGTGAAACAAGCCACAGCCACCGTGCTTCACCGCTGTGATGACGATAATGGTATGTTATTTCTAGTGTTTTAATAAAAAATAGCTAGACTTCCATCTAAATGACATAATTAGCTTAGTTAGCTCCAAGAAAGGCTAAATTGGCTAATTATCCTACGAAATGACATAATTAGCTTAGTTAGCTCCAAAATGACCTATTTAATAAAAAATGACCTATAGTTAGCTAAGTTCTCTCCTAAATGACATAATAAGGCATACGTAGCTCCAAGATGACCTATTCCCCCTAACTTAGGTATTAAATGGCCTATAAATAGCCTAGCTAGATCCAAAATGGCTTAATAAGCATAGTTTGCTCCGGAATGACCTATTTTACCCAAGTTAGCTCCGAAACGACGTATAGTTAGCTAGGGTTCCACCTAGATGACATAATTAGCTTAGTTAGCTCCTAAATGGTCTATTTAATAAAACATGACCTATACTTAGCTAATTATCCTCGAAATGACATAATTAGCTCCAAAACGGCATTCTAAGCCAATTTAGCCGGAAGAAGGGGACAAGAGGAGAAAAAAGAGGAAAAATGAAAGGAAGGAAGAAGAAGAAGAGGAGAAGAAGAAGAAGGAGAGGGAGGAGGATAAGAAGAAGGAGAAGAAGGAGGAGAAGAAGGAGAAGGAGCTCCTCCTTCTTCCTCCATCTCCTTCTCCTTCTTCTTTTCTTCTTCTTCTCCTCTTCCTTCTCCTTCTCCTCCTCCTCCTCCTCCTTCTTTTACTTCTTCTTCTCTTTCTCTTCTTCTACGTAGCTTAGACTCATCCAAGAAAGGATAAATTGGCTAATTATCCTACGAAATGACATAATTAGCTTAGTTAGCTCCAAAATGAACAATTTAATAAAAAATGACCTACAGTTAGCTAAGTTCTCTCCTAAATGACATAATAAGGCTTACGTAGCTGCAAGATGACCTATTCCCCCTAACTTAGGTATTAAATGGCCTATAATTAGCCTAGCTAGATCCAAAATGGGTTAATAAGCATAGTTTGCTCCGGAATGACCTATTTTAGCCAAGTTAGCTCCGAAACGATGTATAGTTAGCTAGGGTTCCACCTAGATGACATAATTAGCTTAGTTAGCTCCTAAATTGTCTATTTAATAAAACATGACCTATACTTATCTAATTATCCTCGAAATGACATAATTAGCTCCAAAAAGGCATTCTAAGCCAATTTAGCCCGAATAAAGGGGACAAGAGGAGAAGCAAGAAGAAAAATGAAAGGAAGGAAGAAGAAGAAGAGGAGAAGAAGAAGAAGAAGGAGAGGGAGGAGGATAAAAATAAGGACAAGAAGGAGGAGAAGAAGGAGAAGGAGCTCCTCCTTCTCCTTCTTCTTCCTCCTTAATCATCCTCCTTCTGCTTCTTCTTTTCTTCTTCTTCTCCTCTTCCTTCTCCTTCTCCTCCTCCTCCTCCTTCTTTTACTTCTTGTTCTCTTTCTCTTCTTCTACGTAGCTTAGACTCATCCAAGAAAGGCTAAATTGGCTAATTATCCTACGAAATGACATAATTAGCTTAGTTAGCTCCAAAATGACCTATTTAATAAATAATGACCTATAGTTAGATAAGTTCTCTCCTAAATGACATAATAAGGCTTACGTAGCTGCAAGATGACCTATCCCCCTTAACTTAGGTATTAAATGGCCTATAATTAGCCTAGCTAGATCCAAAATGGCTTAATAAGCATAGTTTGCTTCGGAATGACCTATTTTACCCAAGTTAGCTTCGAAACGACGTATAGTTAGCTAGGGTTCCACCTGGATGACATAATTAGCTTAGTTAGCTCCTAAATGGTCTATTTAATAAAACATGACCTATACTTAGCTAATTATCCTCTAAATGACATAATTAGCTCCAAAATGGTATTCTAAGCCAATTTAGCCCGAAGAAGGGGACAAGAGGAGAAGAAAGAGGAAAAATGAAAGGAAGGAAGGAAGAAGAAGAGGAGAATAAGAAGAAGGAGAGGGAGGAGGATAAGAAGAAGGAGAAGAAGGAGGAGAAGAAGGAGAAGGAGCTCCTCATTCTTCCTCCTTCTCCTTCTCCTTCTTCTTTTCTTCTTCTTCTCCTCTTCCTTCTCCTTCTCCTCCTCCTTCTCGTCCTTCTTTTACTTCTTCTTCTTCTCTTTCTCTTCTTCTACGTAGATTAGACTCATCCAAGAAAGGCTAAATTGGCTAATTATCCTATGAAATGACATAATTAGCTTAGTTATCTCCAAAATAACCTATTTAATAAAAAATGACCTATTGTTAGCTAAGTTCTCTCCTGAATGACAAAATAAGGCTTACGTAGCTGCAAGATGACCTAGTCCCCTTAACTTAGGTATTAAATGGCCTATAATTAGCCTAGCTTAGATCCAAAATGGCTTAATAAGCATAGTTTGCTCCGGAATGACCTATTTTACCCAAATTAGCTCCGAAACGAAGTATAGTTAGCTAGGGTTCCACCTAGATGACATAATTAGCTTAGTTAGCTCCTAAATGGTCTATTTAATAAAACATGACCTATACTTAGCTAATTATCCTCGAAATGACATAATTAGCTCCAAAATGGCATTCTAAGCCAATTTAGCCCGAAGAAGGGGACAAGAGGAGAAGAAAGAGGAAAAATGAAAGGAAGGAAGAAGAAGAAGAGGAGAATAAGAACAAGGAGAGGGAGGAGGATAAGAAGAAGGAGAAGAAGGAGAAGGAGCCCCTCCTTCTTCCTCCTTCTCCTTCTCCTTCTTCTTTTCTTCTTCTTCTCCACTTCCTTCTCCTTCTCCTCCTCCTCCTCCTCCTTATTTTACTTCTTCTTCTCTTTCTCTTCTTCTACGTAGCTTAGACTCATCCAAGAAAGGCTAAATTGGCTAATTATCCTACGAAATGACATAATTAGCTTAGTTAGCTCCAAAATGACCTATTTAGTAAAAAATGACCTACAGTTAGCTAAGTTCTCTCCTAAATGACATAATAAGGCTTACGTAGCTGCAAGATGACCTATTCCCCCTAACTTAGGTACTAAATGGCCAATAATTAGCCTAGCTAGATCCAAAATGGCTTAATAAGCATAGTTTGCTTCAGAATGACCTATTTTACCCAAGTTAGCTCCGAAATGACGTATAGTTAGCTAGGGTTCCACCTAGATGACATAATTAGCTTAGTTAGCTCCTAAATGGTCTATTTAATAAAACATGGCCTATACTTATCTAATTATCCTCGAAATGACATAATTAGCTCCAAAAAGGCATTCTAAGCCAATTTAGCCCGAAGAAGGGGACAAGAGGAGAAGAAAGAGGAAAAATGAAAGGAAGGAAGAAGAAGAAGAGGAGAAGCAGAAGAAGGAGAGGGAGGAGGATAATAAGAAGGAGAAGAAGGAGGAGAAGAAGGAGAAGGAGCTCCTCCTTCTCCTTCTTCCTCCTCCTTCTCCTTCTTCTTTTCTTCTTCTTCTCCTCTTCCTTCTCCTTCTCCTCCTCCTCCTCCTCCTCCTCCTCCTTCTTTTACTTCTTCTTCTCTTTCTCTTCTTCTACGTAGCTTAGACTCATCCAAGAAAGGCTAAATTGGCTAATTATCCTACGAAATGACATAATTAGCTTAGTTAGCTCCAAAATGATCTATTCAATAAAAAAATTACCTACTGTTAGCTAAGTTCTCTCCTAAATGACATAATAAGGCTTACGTAGCTGCAAGATGAACTATTCCCCGTAACTTAGGTATTAAATGGCCTATAATTAGCCTAGCTAGATCCAAAATGGCTTAATAAGCATAGTTTGCTCCGGAATGACCTATTTTACCCAAGTTAGCTCCGAAACGACGTATAGTTAGCAAGGGTTCCACCTAGATGACATAATTAGCTTAGTTAGCTCCTAAATGGTCTATTTAATAAAACATGACCTATACTTAGCTAATTATCCTCGAAATGACAAAATTAGCTCCAAAAAGGCATACTAAGCCAATTTAGCCCGAAGAAGGGGACAAGAGGAGAAGAAAGAGGAAAAATGAAAGGAAGGAAGAAGAAGAAGAGGAGAAGAAGAAGAAGGAGAGGGAGGAGGATAAGAAGAAGGAGAAGAAGGAGGAGAAGAAGGAGAAGGAGCTCCTCCTTCTCCTTCTTCTTCCTCCTTCTTCCTCCTTCTCCTTCTCCTTCTTCTTTTCTTCTTCTTCTCCTCTTCCTTCTCCTTCTCCTCCTCCTCCTCCTCCTCCTCCTCCTCCTTCTTTTACTTCTTCTTCTCTTTCTCTTCTTCTACGTAGCTTAGACTCATCCAAGAAAGGCTAAATTAGCTAATTATCCTACAAAATGACATAATTAGCTTAGTTAGCTCCAGAATGACCAATTTAATAAAAAATGACCTACAGTTAGCTAAGTTCTCTCCTAAATGACATAATAAGGCTTACGTAGCTGCAAGATGACCTATTCCCCCTAACTTAGGTATTAAATGGCCTATAATTAGCCTAGCTAGATCCAAAATGGGTTAATAAGCATAGTTTGCTCCAGAATGACCTATTTTAGCCAAGTTAGCTCCGAAACGATGTATAGTTATCTAGGGTTCCACCTAGATGACATAATTAGCTTAGTTAGCTCCTAAATTGTCTATTTAATAAAACATGACCTATACTTATCTAATTATCATCGAAATGACATAATTAGCTCCAAAAAGGCATTCTAAGCCAATTTAGCCCGAATAATGGGGACAAGAGGAGAAGCAAGAAGAAAAATGAAAGGAAGGAAGAAGAAGAAGAGGAGAAGAAGAAGGAGGAGAGGGAGGAGGATAAAAATAAGGACAAGAAGGAGGAGAAGAAGGAGAAGGAGCTCCTCCTTCTCCTTCTTCTTCCTCCTTCTTCATCCTCCTTCTGCTTCTTCTTTTCTTCTTCTTCTCCTCTTCCTTCTCCTTCTCCTCCTCCTCCTCCTTCTTTTACTTCTTGTTCTCTTTCTCTTCTTCTATGTAGCTTAGACTCATCCAAGAAAGGCTAAATTGGCTAATTATCCTACGAAATGACATAATTAGCTTAATTAGCTCCAAAATAACCTATTTAATAAATAATGACCTATAGTTAGATAAGTTCTCTCCTAAATGACATAATAAGGCTTACGTAGCTGCAAGATGACCTATTCCCCTAAACTTAGTTATTAAATGGCCTATAATTAGCCTAGCTAGATCCAAAATGGCTTAATAAGCATAATTTGCTTCGGAATGACCTATTTTACCCAAGTTAGCTCCGAAACGACATATAGTTAGCTAGGGTTCCACCTAGATGACATAATTAGCTTAGTTAGCTCCTAAATGGTCTATTTAATAAAACATGACCTATACTTAGCTAATTATCCTCTAAATGGTATAATTAGCTCCAAAATGGCATTCTAAGCCAATTTAGCCCGAAGAAGGGGACAAGAGGAGAAGAAAGAGGAAAAATGAAAGGAAGGAAGAAGAAGAAGAGGAGAATAAGAAGAAGGAGAGGGAGGAGGATAAGAAGAAGGAGAAGAAGGAGGAGAAGAAGGAGAAGGAGCTCCTCCTTCTTCCTCCTTCTCCTTCTCCTTCTTCTTTTCTTCTTCTTCTCCTCTTCCTTCTCCTTCTCCTCCTCCTCCTCCTCCTCCTTCTTTTACTTCTTCTTCTCTTTCTCTTCTTCTACGTAGATTAGACTCATCCAAGAAAGGCTAAATTGGCTAATTATCCTATGAAATGACATAATTAGCTTAGTTAGCTCCAAAATAACCTATTTAATAAAAAATGACCTATAGTTATCTAAGTTCTCTCCTGAATGACATAATAAGGCTTACGTAGCTGCAAGATGACCTAGTCCCCTTAACTTAGGTATTAAATGGCCTATAATTAGTCTAGCTAGATCCAAAATGGCTTAATAAGCATAGTTTGCTCCGGAATGACCTATTTTACCCAAATTAGCTCCGAAACGAAGTATAGTTAGCTAGGGTTCCACCTAGATGACATAATTAGCTTAGTTAGCTCCTAAATGGTCTATTTAATAAAACATGACCTATACTTAGCTAATTATCCTCGAAATGACATAATTAGCTCCAAAATGGCATTCTAAGCCAATTTAGCCCGAAGAAGGGGACAAGAGGAGAAGAAAGAGGAAAAATGAAAGGAAGGAAGAAGAAGAAGAGGAGAATAAGAACAAGGAGAGGGAGGAGGATAAGAAGAAGGAGAAGAAGGAGGCGAAGAAGGAGAAGGAGCCCCTCCTTCTTCCTCCTTCTCCTTCTCCTTCTTCTTTTCTTCTTCTTCTCCACTTCCTTCTCCTTCTCCTCCTCCTCCTTCTTTTACTTCTTCTTCTCTTTCTCTTCTTCTACGTAGCTTAGACTCATCCAAGAAAGGCTAAATTGGCTAATTATCCTACGAAATGACATAATTAGCTTAGTTAGCTCCAAAATGACCTATTTAGTAAAAAATGACCTACAGTTAGCTAAGTTCTCTCCTAAATGACATAATAAGGCTTACGTAGCTGCAAGATGACCTATTCCCCCTAACTTAGGTATTAAATGGCCAATAATTAGCCTAGCTAGATCCAAAATGGCTTAATAAGCATAGTTTGCTCCGGAATGACCTATTTTACCCAAGTTAGCTCCGAAATGACGTATAGTTAGCTAGGGTTCCACCTAGATGACATAATTAGCTTAGTTAGCTCCTAAATGGTCTATTTAATAAAACATGGCCTATACTTATCTAATTATCCTCGAAATGACATAATTAGCTCCAAAAAGGCATTCTAAGCCAATTTAGCCCGAAGAAGGGGACAAGAGGAGAAGAAAGAGGAAAAATGAAAGGAAGGAAGAAGAAGAAGAGGAGAAGAAGAAGAAGGAGAGGGAGGAGGATAATAAGAAGGAGAAGAAGGAGGAGAAGAAGGAGAAGGAGCTCCTCCTTCTCCTTCTTCTTCCTCCTTCTTCCTCCTTCTCCTTCTCCTTCTTCTTTTCTTTTTCTTCTCCTCTTCCTTCTCCTTCTCCTCCTCCTCCTCCTTCTTTTACTTCTTCTTCTCTTTCTCTTCTTCTACGTAGCTTAGACTCATCCAAGAAAGGCTAAATTGGCTAATTATCCTACGAAATGACATAATTAGCTTAGTTAGCTCCAAAATGATCTATTCAATAAAAAAATTACCTACTGTTAGCTATGTTCTCTCCTAAATGACATAATAAGGCTTACGTAGCTGCAAGATGAACTATTCCCCGTAACTTAGGTATTAAATGGCCTATAATTAGCCTAGCTAAATCCAAAATGGCTTAATAATCATAGTTTGCTCCGGAATGACCTATTTTACCCAAGTTAGCTCCGAAACGACGTATAGTTAGCAAGGGTTCCACCTAGATGACATAATTAGCTTAGTTAGCTCCTAAATGGTCTATTTAATAAAACATGACCTATACTTAGCTAATTATCCTCGAAATGACAAAATTAGCTCCAAAAAGGCATACTAAGCCAATTTAGCCCGAAGAAGGGGACAAGAGGAGAAGAAAGAGGAAAAATGAAAGGAAGGAAGAAGAAGAAGAGGAGAAGAAGAAGAAGGAGAGGGAGGAGGATAAGAAGAAGGAGAAGAAGGAGGAGAAGAAGGAGAAGGAGCTCCTCCTTCTCCTTCTTCTTCCTCCTTCTTCCTCCTTCTCCTTCTCCTTCTTCTTTTCTTCTTCTTCTCCTCTTCCTTCTCCTTCTCCTCCTCCTCCTCCTCCTCCTCCTCCTCCTTCTTTTACTTCTTCTTCTCTTTCTCTTCTTCTACGTAGCTTAGACTCATCCAAGAAAGGCTAAATTGGCTAATTATCCTACAAAATGACATAATTAGCTTAGTTAGCTCCAGAATGACCAATTTAATAAAAAAATGACCTACAGTTAGCTAAGTTCTCTCCTAAATGACATAATAAGGCTTACGTAGCTGCAAGATGACCTATTCCCCCTAACTTAGGTATTAAATGGCCTATAATTAGCCTAGCTAAATCCAAAATGGGTTAATAAGCATAGTTTGCTCCAGAATGACCTATTTTAGCCAAGTTAGCTCCGAAACGATGTATAGTTAGCTAGGGTTCCACCTAGATGACATAATTAGCTTAGTTAGCTCCTAAATGGTCTATTTAATAAAACATGACCTATACTTAGCTAATTATCCTCTAAATGGTATAATTAGCTCCAAAATGGCATTCTAAGCCAATTTAGCCCGAAGAAGGGGACAAGAGGAGAAGAAAGAGGAAAAATGAAAGGAAGGAAGAAGAAGAAGAGGAGAATAATAAGAAGGAGAGGGAGGAGGATAAGAAGAAGGAGAAGAAGGAGGAGAAGAAGGAGAAGGAGCTCCTCCTTCTTCCTCCTTCTCCTTCTCCTTCTTCTTTTCTTCTTCTTCTCCTCTTCCTTCTCCTTCTCCTCCTCCTCCTCCTCCTTCTTTTACTTCTTCTTCTCTTTCTCTTCTTCTACGTAGATTAGACTCATCCAAGAAAGGCTAAATTGGCTAATTATCCTATGAAATGACATAATTAGCTTAGTTAGCTCCAAAATAACCTATTTAATAAAAAATGACCTATAGTTAGCTAAGTTCTCTCCTGAATGACATAATAAGGCTTACGTAGCTGCAAGATGACCTAGTCCCCTTAACTTAGGTATTAAATGGCCTATAATTAGTCTAGCTAGATCCAAAATGGCTTAATAAGCATAGTTTGCTCCGGAATGACCTATTTTACCCAAATTAGCTCCGAAACGAAGTATAGTTAGCTAGGGTTCCACCTAGATGACATAATTAGCTTAGTTAGCTCCTAAATGGTCTATTTAATAAAACATGACCTATACTTAGCTAATTATCCTCGAAATGACATAATTAGCTCCAAAATGGCATTCTAAGCCAATTTAGCCCGAAGAAGGGGACAAGAGGAGAAGAAAGAGGAAAAATGAAAGGAAGGAAGAAGAAGAAGAGGAGAATAAGAACAAGGAGAGGGAGGAGGATAAGAAGAAGGAGAAGAAGGAGGCGAAGAAGGAGAAGGAGCCCCTCCTTCTTCCTCCTTCTCCTTCTCCTGCTTCTTTTCTTCTTCTTCTCCACTTCCTTCTCCTTCTCCTCCTCCTCCTTCTTTTACTTCTTCTTCTCTTTCTCTTCTTCTACGTAGCTTAGACTCATCCAAGAAAGGCTAAATTGGCTAATTATCCTACGAAATGACATAATTAGCTTAGTTAGCTCCAAAATGACCTATTTAGTAAAAAATGACCTACAGTTAGCTAAGTTCTCTCCTAAATGACATAATAAGGCTTACGTAGCTGCAAGATGATCTATTCCCCCTAACTTAGGTATTAAATGGCCAATAATTAGCCTAGCTTGATCCAAAATGGCTTAATAAGCATAGTTTGCTCCGGAATGGCCTATTTTACCCAAGTTAGCTCCGAAATGACGTATAGTTAGCTAGGGTTCCACCTAGATGACATAATTAGCTTAGTTAGCTCCTAAATGGTCTATTTAATAAAACATGGCCTATACTTATCTAATTATCCTCGAAATGACATAATTAGCTCCAAAAAGGCATTCTAAGCCAATTTAGCCCGAAGAAGGGGACAAGAGGAGAAGAAAGAGGAAAAATGAAAGGAAGGAAGAAGAAGAAGAGGAGAAGAAGAAGAAGGAGAAGGAGGAGGATAATAAGAAGGAGAAGAAGGAGGAGAAGAAGGAGAAGGAGCTCCTCCTTCTCCTTCTTCTTCCTCCTTCTTCCTCCTTCTCCTTCTCCTTCTTCTTTTCTTTTTCTTCTCCTCTTCCTTCTCCTTCTCCTCCTCCTCCTCCTTCTTTTACTTCTTCTTCTCTTTCTCTTCTTCTACGTAGCTTAGACTCATCCAAGAAAGGCTAAATTGGCTAATTATCCTACAAAATGACATAATTAGCTTAGTTAGCTCCAGAATGACCAATTTAATAAAAAATGACCTACAGTTAGCTAAGTTCTCTCCTAAATGACATAATAAGGCTTACGTAGCTGCAAGATGACCTATTCCCCCTAACTTAGGTATTAAATGGCCTATAATTAGCCTAGCTAGATCCAAAATGGGTTAATAAGCATAGTTTGCTCCGGAATGACCTATTTTAGCCAAGTTAGCTCCGAAACGATGTATAGTTAGCTAGGGTTCCACCTAGATGACATAATTAGCTTAGTTAGCTCCTAAATTGTCTATTTAATAAAACATGACCTATACTTATCTAATTATCATCGAAATGACATAATTAGCTCCAAAAAGGCATTCTAAGCCAATTTAGCCCTAATAAAGGGGACAAGAGGAGAAGCAAGAAGAAAAATGAAAGGAAGGAAGAAGAAGAAGAGGAGAAGAAGAAGGAGGAGAGGGAGGAGGATAAAAATAAGGACAAGAAGGAGGAGAAGAAGGAGAAGGAGCTCCTCCTTCTCCTTCTTCTTCCTCCTTCTTCATCCTCCTTCTGCTTCTTCTTTTCTTCTTCTTCTCCTCTTCCTTCTCCTTCTCCTCCTCCTCCTCCTCCTCCTCCTCCTCCTTCTTTTACTTCTTCTTCTCTTTCTCTTCTTCTACGTAGCTTAGACTCATCCAAGAAAGGCTAAATTGGCTAATTATCCTACAAAATGACATAATTAGCTTAGTTAGCTCCAGAATGACCAATTTAATAAAAAAATGACCTACAGTTAGCTAACTTCTCTCCTAAATGAGATAATTAGGCTTACGTAGCTGCAAGATGACCTATTCCCCCTAACTTAGGTATTAAATGGCCTATAATTAGCCTAGCTAAATCCAAAATGGGTTAATAAGCATAGTTTGCTCTAGAATGACCTATTTTAGCCAAGTTAGCTCCGAAACGATGTATAGTTAGCTAGGGTTCCACCTAGATGACATAATTAGCTTAGTTAGCTCCTAAATGGTCTATTTAATAAAACATGACCTATACTTAGCTAATTATCCTCTAAATGGTATAATTAGCTCCAAAATGGCATTCTAAGCCAATTTAGCCCGAAGAAGGGGACAAGAGGAGAAGAAAGAGGAAAAATGAAAGGAAGGAAGAAGAAGAAGAGGAGAATAAGAAGAAGGAGAGGGAGGAGGATAAGAAGAAGGAGAAGAAGGAGGAGAAGAAGGAGAAGGAGCTCCTCCTTCTTCCTCCTTCTCCTTCTCCTTCTTCTTTTCTTCTTCTTCTCCTCTTCCTTCTCCTTCTCCTCCTCCTCCTCCTCCTTCTTTTACTTCTTCTTCTCTTTCTCTTCTTCTACGTAGATTAGACTCATCCAAGAAAGGCTAAATTGGCTAATTATCCTATGAAATGACATAATTAGCTTAGTTAGCTCCAAAATAACCTATTTAATAAAAAATGACCTATAGTTATCTAAGTTCTCTCCTGAATGACATAATAAGGCTTACGTAGCTGCAAGATGACCTAGTCCCCTTAACTTAGGTATTAAATGGCCTATAATTAGTCTAGCTAGATCCAAAATGGCTTAATAAGCATAGTTTGCTCCGGAATGACCTATTTTACCCAAATTAGCTCCGAAACGAAGTATAGTTAGCTAGGGTTCCACCTAGATGACATAATTAGCTTAGTTAGCTCCTAAATGGTCTATTTAATAAAACATGACCTATACTTAGCTAATTATCCTCGAAATGACATAATTAGCTCCAAAATGGCATTCTAAGCCAATTTAGCCCGAAGAAGGGGACAAGAGGAGAAGAAAGAGGAAAAATGAAAGGAAGGAAGAAGAAGAAGAGGAGAATAAGAACAAGGAGAGGGAGGAGGATAAGAAGAAGGAGAAGAAGGAGGCGAAGAAGGAGAAGGAGCCCCTCCTTCTTCCTCCTTCTCCTTCTCCTTCTTCTTCTCCACTTCCTTCTCCTTCTCCTCCTCCTCCTTCTTTTACTTCTTCTTCTCTTTCTCTTCTTCTACGTAGCTTAGACTCATCCAAGAAAGGCTAAATTGGCTAATTATCCTACGAAATGACATAATTAGCTTAGTTAGCTCCAAAATGACCTATTTAGTAAAAAATGACCTACAGTTAGCTAAGTTCTCTCCTAAATGACATAATAAGGCTTACGTAGCTGCAAGATGACCTATTCCCCCTAACTTAGGTATTAAATGGCCAATAATTAGCCTAGCTAGATCCAAAATGGCTTAATAAGCATAGTTTGCTCCGGAATGACCTATTTTACCCAAGTTAGCTCCGAAATGACGTATAGTTAGCTAGGGTTCCACCTAGATGACATAATTAGCTTAGTTAGCTCCTAAATGGTCTATTTAATAAAACATGGCCTATACTTATCTAATTATCCTCGAAATGACATAATTAGCTCCAAAAAGGCATTCTAAGCCAATTTAGCCCGAAGAAGGGGACAAGAGGAGAAGAAAGAGGAAAAATGAAAGGAAGGAAGAAGAAGAAGAGGAGAAGAAGAAGAAGGAGAGGGAGGAGGATAATAAGAAGGAGAAGAAGGAGGAGAAGAAGGAGAAGGAGCTCCTCCTTCTCCTTCTTCTTCCTCCTTCTTCCTCCTTCTCCTTCTCCTTCTTCTTTTCTTTTTCTTCTCCTCTTCCTTCTCCTTCTCCTCCTCCTCCTCCTTCTTTTACTTCTTCTTCTCTTTCTCTTCTTCTACGTAGCTTAGACTCATCCAAGAAAGGCTAAATTGGCTAATTATCCTACAAAATGACATAATTAGCTTAGTTAGCTCCAGAATGACCAATTTAATAAAAAATGACCTACAGTTAGCTAAGTTCTCTCCTAAATGACATAATAAGGCTTACGTAGCTGCAAGATGACCTATTCCCCCTAACTTAGGTATTAAATGGCCTATAATTAGCCTAGCTAGATCCAAAATGGGTTAATAAGCATAGTTTGCTCCGGAATGACCTATTTTAGCCAAGTTAGCTCCGAAACGATGTATAGTTAGCTAGGGTTCCACCTAGATGACATAATTAGCTTAGTTAGCTCCTAAATTATCTATTTAATAAAACATGACCTATACTTATCTAATTATCATCGAAATGACATAATTAGCTCCAAAAAGGCATTCTAAGCCAATTTAGCCCTAATAAAGGGGACAAGAGGAGAAGCAAGAAGAAAAATGAAAGGAAGGAAGAAGAAGAAGAGGAGAAGAAGAAGGAGGAGAGGGAGGAGGATAAAAATAAGGACAAGAAGGAGGAGAAGAAGGAGAAGGAGCTCCTCCTTCTCCTTCTTCTTCCTCCTTCTTCATCCTCCTTCTGCTTCTTCTTTTCTTCTTCTTCTCCTCTTCCTTCTCCTTCTCCTCCTCCTCCTCCTTCTTTTACTTCTTGTTCTCTTTCTCTTCTTCTATGTAGCTTAGACTCATCCAAGAAAGGCTAAATTGGCTAATTATCCTACGAAATGACATAATTAGCTTAGTTAGCTCCAAAATGACCTATTTAATAAATAATGACCTATAGTTAGATAAGTTCTCTCCTAAATGACATAATAAGGCTTACGTAGCTGCAAGATGACCTATTCCCCTAAACCTAGTTATTAAATGGCCTATAATTAGCCTAGCTAGATCCAAAATGGCTTAATAAGCATAATTTGCTTCGGAATGACCTATTTTACCCAAGTTAGCTCCGAAACGACATATAGTTAGCTAGGGTTCCACCTAGATGACATAATTAGCTTAGTTAGCTCCTAAATGGTCTATTTAATAAAACATGACCTATACTTAGCTAATTATCCTCTAAATGGTATAATTAGCTCCAAAATGGCATTCTAAGCCAATTTAGCCCGAAGAAGGGGACAAGAGGAGAAGAAAGAGGAAAAATGAAAGGAAGGAAGAAGAAGAAGAGGAGAATAAGAAGAAGGAGAGGGAGGAGGATAAGAAGAAGGAGAAGAAGGAGGAGAAGAAGGAGAAGGAGCTCCTCCTTCTTCCTCCTTCTCCTTCTCCTTCTTCTTTTCTTCTTCTTCTCCTCTTCCTTCTCCTTCTCCTCCTCCTCCTCCTCCTTCTTTTACTTCTTCTTCTCTTTCTCTTCTTCTACGTAGATTAGACTCATCCAAGAAAGGCTAAATTGGCTAATTATCCTATGAAATGACATAATTAGCTTAGTTAGCTCCAAATTAACCTATTTAATAAAAAATGACCTATAGTTAGCTAAGTTCTCTCCTGAATGACATAATAAGGCTTACGTAGCTGCAAGATGACCTAGTCCCCTTAACTTAGGTATTAAATGGCCTATAATTAGCCTAGCTAGATCCAAAATGGGTTAATAAGCATAGTTTGCTCCGGAATGACCTATTTTAGCCAAGTTAGCTCCGAAACGATGTATAGTTAGCTAGGGTTCCACCTAGATGACATAATTAGCTTAGTTAGCTCCTAAATTGTCTATTTAATAAAACATGACCTATACTTATCTAATTATCATCGAAATGACATAATTAGCTCCAAAAAGGCATTCTAAGCCAATTTAGCCCTAATAAAGGGGACAAGAGGAGAAGCAAGAAGAAAAATGAAAGGAAGGAAGAAGAAGAAGAGGAGAAGAAGAAGGAGGAGAGGGAGGAGGATAAAAATAAGGACAAGAAGGAGGAGAAGAAGGAGAAGGAGCTCCTCCTTCTCCTTCTTCTTCCTCCTTCTTCATCCTCCTTCTGCTTCTTCTTTTCTTCTTCTTCCCCTCTTCCTTCTCCTTCTCCTCCTCCTCCTCCTCCTCCTCCTCCTCCTTCTTTTACTTCTTCTTCTCTTTCTCTTCTTCTACGTAGCTTAGACTCATCCAAGAAAGGCTAAATTGGCTAATTATCCTACAAAATGACATAATTAGCTTAGTTAGCTCCAGAATGACCAATTTAATAAAAAAATGACCTACAGTTAGCTAAGTTCTCTCCTAAATGACATAATTAGGCTTTCGTAGCTGCAAGATGACCTATTCCCCCTAACTTAGGTATTAAATGGCCTATAATTAGCCTAGCTAAATCCAAAATGGGTTAATAAGCATAGTTTGCTCTAGAATGACCTATTTTAGCCAAGTTAGCTCCGAAACGATGTATAGTTAGCTAGGGTTCCACCTAGATGACATAATTAGCTTAGTTAGCTCCTAAATGGTCTATTTAATAAAACATGACCTATACTTAGCTAATTATCCTCTAAATGGTATAATTAGCTCCAAAATGGCATTCTAAGCCAATTTAGCCCGAAGAAGGGGACAAGAGGAGAAGAAAGAGGAAAAATGAAAGGAAGGAAGAAGAAGAAGAGGAGAATAAGAAGAAGGAGAGGGAGGAGGATAAGAAGAAGGAGAAGAAGGAGGAGAAGAAGGAGAAGGAGCTCCTCCTTCTTCCTCCTTCTCCCTCTCCTTCTTCTTTTCTTCTTCTTCTCCTCTTCCTTCTCCTTCTCCTCCTCCTCCTCCTCCTTCTTTTACTTCTTCTTCTCTTTCTCTTCTTCTACGTAGATTAGACTCATCCAAGAAAGGCTAAATTGGCTAATTATCCTATGAAATGACATAATTAGCTTAGTTAGCTCCAAAATAACCTATTTAATAAAAAATGACCTATAGTTAGCTAAGTTCTCTCCTGAATGACATAATAAGGCTTACGTAGCTGCAAGATGACCTAGTCCCCTTAACTTAGGTATTAAATGGCCTATAATTAGTCTAGCTAGATCCAAAATGGCTTAATAAGCATAGTTTGCTCCGGAATGACCTATTTTACCCAAATTAGCTCCGAAACGAAGTATAGTTAGCTAGGGTTCCACCTAGATGACATAATTAGCTTAGTTAGCTCCTAAATGGTCTATTTAATAAAACATGACCTATACTTAGCTAATTATCCTCGAAATGACATAATTAGCTCCAAAATGGCATTCTAAGCCAATTTAGCCCGAAGAAGGGGACAAGAGGAGAAGAAAGAGGAAAAATGAAAGGAAGGAAGAAGAAGAAGAGGAGAATAAGAACAAGGAGAGGGAGGAGGATAAGAAGAAGGAGAAGAAGGAGGCGAAGAAGGAGAAGGAGCCCCTCCTTCTGCCTCCTTCTCCTTCTCCTTCTTCTTCTCCACTTCCTTCTCCTTCTCCTCCTCCTCCTTCTTTTACTTCTTCTTCTCTTTCTCTTCTTCTACGTAGCTTAGACTCATCCAAGAAAGGCTAAATTGGCTAATTATCCTACGAAATGACATAATTAGCTTAGTTAGCTCCAAAATGACCTATTTAGTAAAAAATGACCTACAGTTAGCTAAGTTCTCTCCTAAATGACATAATAAGGCTTACGTAGCTGCAAGATGACCTATTCCCCCTAACTTAGGTATTAAATGGCCAATAATTAGCCTAGCTAGATCCAAAATGGCTTAATAAGCATAGTTTGCTCCGGAATGACCTATTTTACCCAAGTTAGCTCCGAAATGACGTATAGTTAGCTAGGGTTCCACCTAGATGACATAATTAGCTTAGTTAGCTCCTAAATGGTCTATTTAATAAAACATGGCCTATACTTATCTAATTATCCTCGAAATGACATAATTAGCTCCAAAAAGGCATTCTAAGCCAATTTAGCCCGAAGAAGGGGACAAGAGGAGAAGAAAGAGGAAAAATGAAAGGAAGGAAGAAGAAGAAGAGGAGAAGAAGAAGAAGGAGAGGGAGGAGGATAATAAGAAGGAGAAGAAGGATGAGAAGAAGGAGAAGGAGCTCCTCCTTCTCCTTCTTCTTCCTCCTTCTTCCTCCTTCTCCTTCTCCTTCTTCTTTTCTTTTTCTTCTCCTCTTCCTTCTCCTTCTCCTCCTCCTCCTCCTTCTTTTACTTCTTCTTCTCTTTCTCTTCTTCTACGTAGCTTAGACTCATCCAAGAAAGGCTAAATTGGCTAATTATCCTACAAAATGACATAATTAGCTTAGTTAGCTCCAGAATGACCAATTTAATAAAAAATGACCTACAGTTAGCTAAGTTCTCTCCTAAATGACATAATAAGGCTTACGTAGCTGCAAGATGACCTATTCCCCCTAACTTAGGTATTAAATGGCCTATAATTAGCCTAGCTAGATCCAAAATGGGTTAATAAGCATAGTTTGCTCCGGAATGACCTATTTTAGCCAAGTTAGCTCCGAAACGATGTATAGTTAGCTAGGGTTCCACCTAGATGACATAATTAGCTTAGTTAGCTCCTAAATTATCTATTTAATAAAACATGACCTATACTTATCTAATTATCATCGAAATGACACAATTAGCTCCAAAAAGGCATTCTAAGCCAATTTAGCCCTAATAAAGGGGACAAGAGGAGAAGCAAGAAGAAAAATGAAAGGAAGCAAGAAGAAGAAGAGGAGAAGAAGAAGGAGGAGAGGGAGGAGGATAAAAATAAGGACAAGAAGGAGGAGAAGAAGGAGAAGGAGCTCCTCCTTCTCCTTCTTCTTCCTCCTTCTTCATCCTCCTTCTGCTTCTTCTTTTCTTCTTCTTCTCCTCTTCCTTCTCCTTCTCCTCCTCCTCCTCCTTCTTTTACTTCTTGTTCTCTTTCTCTTCTTCTATGTAGCTTAGACTCATCCAAGAAAGGCTAAATTGGCTAATTATCCTACGAAATGACATAATTAGCTTAGTTAGCTCCAAAATGACCTATTTAATAAATAATGACCTATAGTTAGATAAGTTCTCTCCTAAATGACATAATAAGGCTTACGTAGCTGCAAGATGACCTATTCCCCTAAACTTAGTTATTAAATGGCCTATAATTAGCCTAGCTAGATCCAAAATGGCTTAATAAGCATAATTTGCTTCGGAATGACCTATTTTACCCAAGTTAGCTCCGAAACGACATATAGTTAGCTAGGGTTCCACCTAGATGACATAATTAGCTTAGTTAGCTCCTAAATGGTCTATTTAATAAAACATGACCTATACTTAGCTAATTATCCTCTAAATGGTATAATTAGCTCCAAAATGGCATTCTAAGCCAATTTAGCCCGAAGAAGGGGACAAGAGGAGAAGAAAGAGGAAAAATGAAAGGAAGGAAGAAGAAGAAGAGGAGAATAAGAAGAAGGAGAGGGAGGAGGATAAGAAGAAGGAGAAGAAGGAGGAGAAGAAGGAGAAGGAGCTCCTCCTTCTTCCTCCTTCTCCTTCTCCTTCTTCTTTTCTTCTTCTTCTCCTCTTCCTTCTCCTTCTCCTCCTCCTCCTCCTCCTTCTTTTACTTCTTCTTCTCTTTCTCTTCTTCTACGTAGATTAGACTCATCCAAGAAAGGCTAAATTGGCTAATTATCCTATGAAATGACATAATTAGCTTAGTTAGCTCCAAATTAACCTATTTAATAAAAAATGACCTATAGTTAGCTAAGTTCTCTCCTGAATGACATAATAAGGCTTACGTAGCTGCAAGATGACCTAGTCCCCTTAACTTAGGTATTAAATGGCCTATAATTAGCCTAGCTAGATCCAAAATGGCTTAATAAGCATAGTTTGCTCCGGAATGACCTATTTTACCCAAATTAGCTCCGAAACGAAGTATAGTTAGCTAGGGTTCCACCTAGATGACATAATTAGCTTAGTTAGCTCCTAAATGGTCTATTTAATAAAACATGACCTATGCTTAGCTAATTATCCTCGAAATGACATAATTAGCTCCAAAATGGCATTCTAAGCCAATTTAGCCCGAAGAAGGGGACAAGAGGAGAAGAAAGAGGAAAAATGAAAGGAAGGAAGAAGAAGAAGAGGAGAATAAGAACAAGGAGAGGGAGGAGGATAAGAAGAAGGAGAAGAAGGAGGAGAAGAAGGAGAAGGAGCCCCTCCTTCTTCCTCCTTCTCCTTCTCCTTCTTCTTTTCTTCTTCTTCTCCACTTCCTTCTCCTTCTCCTCCTCCTCCTCCTCCTTCTTTTACTTCTTCTTCTCTTTCTCTTCTTCTACGTAGCTTAGACTCATCCAAGAAAGGCTAAATTGGCTAATTATCCTACGAAATGACATAATTAGCTTAGTTAGCTCCAAAATGACCTATTTAGTAAAAAATGACCTACAGTTAGCTAAGTTCTCTCCTAAATGACATAATAAGGTTTACGTAGCTGCAAGATGACCTATTCCCCCTAACTTAGGTATTAAATGGACAATAATTAGCCTAGCTAGATCCAAAATGGCTTAATAAGCATAGTTTGCTCCGGAATGACCTATTTTACCCAAGTTAGCTCCGAAATGACGTATAGTTAGCTAGGGTTCCACCTAGATGACATAATTAGCTTAGTTAGCTCCTAAATGGTCTATTTAATAAAACATGGCCTATACTTATCTAATTATCCTCGAAATAACATAATTAGCTCCAAAAAGGCATTCTAAGCCAATTTAGCCCGAAGAAGGGGACAAGAGGAGAAGAAAGAGGAAAAATGAAAGGAAGGAAGAAGAAGAAGAGGAGAAGCAGAAGAAGGAGAGGGAGGAGGATAATAAGAAGGAGAAGAAGGAGGAGAAGAAGGAGAAGGAGCTCCTCCTTCTCCTTCTTCTTCCTCCTTCTTCCTCCTTCTCCTTCTCCTTCTTCTTTTCTTCTTCTTCTCCTCTTCCTTCTCCTTCTCCTCCTCCTCCTCCTCCTTCTTTTACTTCTTCTTCTCTTTCTCTTTTTCTACGTAGCTTAGACTCATCCAAGAAAGGCTAAATTGGCTAATTATCCTACGAAATGACATAATTAGCTTAGTTAGCTCCAAAATGATCTATTCAATAAAAAAATTACCTACTGTTAGCTAAGTTCTCTCCTAAATGACATAATAAGGCTTACGTAGCTGCAAGATGAACTATTCCCCGTAACTTAGGTATTAAATGGCCTATAATTAGCCTAGCTAGATCCAAAATGGCTTAATAAGCATAATTTGCTCCGGAATGACCTATTTTACCCAAGTTAGCTCCGAAACGACGTATAGTTAGCAAGGGTTCCACCTAGATGACATAATTAGCTTAGTTAGCTCCTAAATGGTCTATTTAATAAAACATGACCTATACTTAGCTAATTATCCTCGAAATGACCAAATTAGCTCCAAAAAGGCATACTAAGCCAATTTAGCCCGAAGAAGGGGACAAGAGGAGAACAAAGAGGAAAAATGAAAGGAAGGAAGAAGAAGAAGAGGAGAAGAAGAAGAAGGAGAGGGAGGAGGATAAGAAGAAGGAGAAGCAGGAGGAGAAGAAGGAGAAGGAGCTCCTCCTTCTCCTTCTTCTTCCTCCTTCTTCCTCCTTCTCCTTCTCCTTCTTCTTTTCTTCTTCTTCTCCTCTTCCTTCTCCTTCTCCTCCTCCTCCTCCTCCTCCTCCTCCTTCTTTTACTTCTTCTTCTCTTTCTCTTCTTCTACGTAGCTTAGACTCATCCAAGAAAGGCTAAATTGGCTAATTATCCTACAAAATGACATAATTAGCTTAGTTAGCTCCAGAATGACCAATTTAATAAAAAATGACCTACAGTTAGCTAAGTTCTCTCCTAAATGACATAATAAGGCTTACGTAGCTGCAAGATGACCTATTCCCCCTAACTTAGGTATTAAATGACCTATAATTAGCCTAGCTAGATCCAAAATGGCTTAATAAGCATAGTTTGCTTCGGAATGACCTATTTTACCCAAGTTAGCTTCGAAACGACGAATAGTTAGCTAGGGTTCCACCTAGATGACATAATTAGCTTAGTTAGCTCCTAAATGGTCTATTTAATAAAACATGACCTATACTTAGCTAATTATCCTCGAAATGACATAATTAGCTCCAAAAAGGCATTCTTAGCCAATTTAGCCCGAAGAAGGGGACAAGAGGAGAAGAAAGAGGAAGAATGAAAGGAAGGAAGAAGAAGAAGAAGAGAAGAAGAAGAGAAGAAGAAGATGGAGAAGGAGGAGGATTATAAGAAGGAGAAGGAGGAGAAGAAGGAGAAGGAGCTCCTCCTTCTCCTTCTCCTTCTTCTTCCTCCTTCATCCTCCTTCACCTTCTCCTTCTTCTTTTCTTATTCTTCTCCTCTTCCTTCTTCTTATCCTCCTCCTCCTCCTCCTCCTCCTTCTTTTACTTCTTCTTCTCTTTCTGTTCTTCTACATAGCTTAGACTCATCCAAGAAAGGCTAAATTGGCTAATTATCCTACGAAATGACATAATTAGCTTAGTTAGCTCCAAAAAGACCTATTTAATAAAAATGACCTACAGTTAGCTAAGTTCTCTCCTAAATGATATAATAAGGCTTACGTAGCTGCAAGATGGCCTATTCCCCCTAAATTAGGTATTAAATGGCCTATAATTAGCCTACTTAGATCCAAAATGGCTTAATAAGCATAGTTTGCTCCGGAATGACCTATTTTACCCAAGTTAGCTCCGAAACGACCTATAATTAGCTAGGGTTCCGCCTAAATGACATAATTAGCTTAGTTAGCTCCCAAATGGTCTATACTTAGCTAATTTCTCTCCGAAATAACCTATATATACACTTCTTCATCTAGTATTATTCTTCTAACTTTCTTATTTGTCATTTTGCAGATTACCTTCACTTCACGGGAAGCTTGGATTATATTGATGGAATGCTTGAAGATGATTTCTTGTACCATGGCTTGTATTGAAACTATTGTAGTATATGGATATATATGAAACTTTGTATGCATGTGGATGAAACTGGTGTAATATATGGTTTGGTACGGATGCAACTTGCATAATATGTATGCACTATGGATGAGAATTATTTTAATATGGTTATGAGTACGGAAAGAAATTTATTTATGTCAAATATTTATATATATATATATATATATATATCCTGATTATTGTTAAAAATGCTGGATATAATAAAAATGGGGCAGATTCCCCTCTTTGTCGTCTGCCCCCACATGGCAAAGGGGTTTAGGCAGACGGCGAAGGGGGGAATCTGCCCCCTCTCTCTCCCCTCTTTGTCGTATGCCCCCACATGGCAAAGGGGGGTGGGCAGACAGCAAAGGGGTGAAGCAGCCCCCTCTCTCTCCCCTCTTTGCCATCTGCCCCCACATGGCAAAGGGGGGTGGGCAGACGACAAAGGGGTGAATCAGCCCCCCCCCCCCTCTCTCCCCTCTTTGTCGTCTGCCCCCACATGGCAAAGAGGGTGGACGGCAGATGGCAAAGAGAGGATGCCTGCCGTTAACACTTAATGGGGCCGTTGCAGTATATGTCGTCCTAGTTAATTTGCCGTCTGCCCCTCATGGCAAAGATTCTTTGTCGTCCGCTTTACAAAAGCAGACGGCAAAGAACCTCTTCACCGGATTTTTTTACCGTCTAGTTTGCCGTCTGCTGACCGACGGCAAAGCCTTTGCCGTCCGTGGTTCCCCCCTTTGTCGTCCGCCATGGCAGATGGCAATTTTCTGAATTTCAATAGTGAAGGCAAGGCAGTGGATCAGTCAAGGAGTATTTGCAGAAGTTCAACCTTCTATCAAGGTATGCACCTGAAGATGTCAGCACTGAGGCTGCCAAAGTGGAGCGCTTTATGGAAGGACTGCAGCAATCACTCCAGTATCAACTGGTTGTTTGCGAATGTCCGACGTTCAGTGACCTAGTTAATAAGGCTCTTATGTTGGAAGACAAGCGTCGTGCAATGGACGACACCCGTAAGCGCAAGCTAATAAGTAGTGGAGGACCGATCAACTCGAAACCACGACCATGGAAGTCAGCTCCAGTAAGACCCAACTATCAGCAGCAGCAGTACAATCACCCAACATTTCGCCAGAATTACCAACCGCAATAAGTCAGCAACAAGCTAGAAAGCACACCGCCAAACAACGGTGGGAGAAAGACCAATCTTCCAGCGCAAGTTACCTGTTTCGGGTGTGGACAACCAGGGCACTATTCCAGGCAGTGCCCCAGTAAGAAACCCGATGTTCCGTGCCCCAATGCGCAAAATCCAGGCCAAGGAGCACCAGGAAGGAACCAGGCTCCCCGCAATCAGCAGTATCACAACAAGGGGCGGATTAATCATATTTCCGCGGAAGAGGCACAGGAAGACCCGGACTGCATTCTGGGTACGTTCCTCGTCAACTCTACCCCAGCAACAGTATTGTTTGATTGTGGTGCTTCGCATTCCTTTGTTACGCAAAAGTTTGCGGGAAAAATGTGGTCTAGAACCTACCTTGCTTCGTGGGCATATGGCAATAGAAATCCAGGGAGCAGTTTTGAGAACCAACCTAGGGTGTAGAAAGGTTATGATAGTTATCAATGGGACGAGCTTCTCACCGGATCTCATTGTGCTTAAGTCGCAAGTCCTAGAAGTAATCCTCGGTATGGACTGGTTGGCCAAGCATCAGAGTATCTTGGACTGTGCTAACAGGGTCATTACCATGACAAGTGACCAAGGGGTCAAAGTCAAGTATGTCTCTGAGCCAGTACCTTCTCGAGGGCCACGAGTTAACAACCTATGAGAGGAAGGACTCGACCGAGTGCCGATAGTCTGTGAGTACCTGGATGCCTTTCCTGATGAGCTATCAGGGATGCCTCCTGACCGAGACATCGAGTTCATCATTGAACTCCTACCCGGATCAAGGCCTATCTATAAGAAGCCTTACAGGATGGGATCCAAAGAGCTAGCGGAGTTGAAGAAGCAACTGGATGAGCAACTCAGGAAAGGATTCATTCGTCCACGTGCATCACCTTGGGGTTCGCCTGTTCTCTTTGTGTCGATTGCTGTTCTCTCAATGAGGTCACGATCAGGAACAAGTATCCACTCCCCAAGATTGAAGACTTGTTCGACCAGCTTAATGGAGCAAAGGTATTCTCCAAGATCGACCTCCGATCTGAATATTACCAACTAAAGATTCGACCCGAAGACATTCCGAAGACGCCATTTGTGACCCAATATGGTCTGTATGAGTGCACTGTCATGTCCTTCGGATTGACGAATGCCCCAGCTTACTTCATGTACCTCATGAATAAGGTCTTCATGGAATATTTGGACAAGTTTGTCGTCGTATTCATTGATGACATATTAATCTTTTCCAAGTCTGAAGAAGAGCACGAGCACCACTTGAGGTTAGTATTGGACAAGCTTCGAGAGCACCAACTCTATGCCAAGTTCAGCAAATGCCAGCTTTGGCTGAACGAAGTTTGATTCCTAGGTCATACCATGACAGCAAGTGGATTGGCAGTTGATCCCTCTAAGATTACCACGGTAACCAACTGGGAATCGCCAATCGACGTGAAGGAAGTCAGGAGTTTTCTCGGACTCGCGGGGTATTACCGCAAGTTTGTAGAAGGATTCTCCCGCATAGGCGACCTACGACTCAGCTCTTGAAGAAAGGCAAGAAGTTTGAATGGACGCGAGAATGTGAGGCAAGCTTCCAAGAGTTGAAGAAGAGGCTAACCACTGCCCCGGTATTGGCCACTCCAGATATCAGCAAGGAGTTTGTGATATATTGTGATGCCTCCAGGACCGGGCAAGGTGGAGTTCTAATGCAGGATGGCAGGGTCGTGGCATACTTGTTGCGGCAACTGCGCTCGCATGAGGAGAATTATGCCACCCATGATCTCGAGTTGGCAGCAGTAGTGCATGCCCTGAAGACATGGCGACATTACCTTCTGGGGAAGCGATGTGAAATATACACCGACCACAAGAGTCTGAAGTATATTTTCACCCAAAGGGAATTGAATATGAGGCAATGGAGATGGTTGGAGTTAATCAAAGACTATGACCTCAGCATTCAATATCACCCCGGTAAGGCAAATGTAGTGGCTGATGCCTTGAGTCGGAAGACCAGCACCTTAAACGCCATGCTTAAGGAAAGGCAGCCCGCCTTATACGAAGAGTTGGAGAACTTCGGATTGGAACTGGTGGAACCAGGATTCCTGGATAATCTCGAAGTCAAACCAACACTGGAAGACGACATCAAGGAGGCCCAGAAGGGTCACAAGAGTATCGAAGGTATCAAGAAGAAGATTCCAGAAGGCAAGGCCCCAGGATTCTTGGTGGATGATCAAGTTGTGGTGTGTTTTGGGAAATGTTTATGCGTACCCAACAAGGCCGAGCTCAAGGAACTCATCCTACCGGAAGCTCATGATACACCCTACTCCATTCACCCCGGTGGTACCAAGATGTATCAAGATCTCCGAGAGAGATTCTGGTGGCACGGCATGAAGAGGGAAATCGCGTCATATGTGGCCAAGTGTGATGTGTGTCAGCAAGTTAAGGCTGAGCATCAGCGACCCGCATGACTGCTACAACATCTCCAGGTGCCGGAGTGGAAGTGGGACAAGGTAGGGATGGATTTCATTACCGGTCTACCAAGGTCTAGCAAGGGACATAACTCGATATGGGTTGTTGTCGACCATTTGACCATGGTGGCCCATTTCATCCCTGCCAACACCACTTATGACGGGAACAAGTTGGCCAGTCTCTATATCGAGCGCATAGTAAGCCTTCACGGAGTTCCCAAGGAGATTGTATCTGACCGAGGCACGCAATTCACCTCAAGATTTTGGAGGAAACTTCAGGAAGCCCTCGGTACCAAACTCTCTTTCAGCACCGCCTTCCACCCGCAGACGGAAAGGGTGAATCAGATACTCGAAGATATGCTCCGCGCGTGTGTCCTAGCGCATGGAGCCAAATGGGAAGATTGTCTGCCGTTCGTTGAGTTTTCATACAATAACAGCTACGAGTCTAGTCTCCAGATGGCCCCGTTCGAAGTGCTGTATGGACAGAAATGCCGCACCCCGCTGAACTGGTCAGAAACCGGAGATGGGCTGATCTTCGGACCAGATTTTTTGCACCAGGCAGATGAGAAGGTGCAACTAGTCCAAGAAAATGTGAAGGCAGCCAAGTCGCGACAAAAGAGTTATGCGGACTCTCGCCGCAGGAATGTGGAGTTCATTCCCGGAGATCTGGTGTACCTCCGAGTCACATCTCTCAAGGGAACCAAGCGTTTCCATGTTAAGGGGAAACTCTCTCTAAGGTTCATTGCGCCATTCAAGATAACGGCTAGGCGTGGAGAGGTCGGTTATCAGTTGGAGTTACCTCCAGAACTTTTGGGTGTGCACAACGTTTTCCATGTGTCACAGCTTCGGAAGTGTCTCCAGACGCCAAGTCGTTCCGATCCATATAAGGACATTGATCACCAAGCCATTGACCTTCAGTTTGATCTCACCTATCGCGAGAGGCCAATCCGCATTCTGGATGAAGCAGAGCGATGCACTAGAAGCTGCACCATCAAGTATTTCAAGGTTCAATGGAGCAACCACACCGAAGCCGAAGCTACATGGGAGCTTGAAGACTATCTCCGATGTGAGTTTCCAGACATTTTTAGCACCTAGTTAGGAATCACGGGGACAAGATTCTTTTAAGTGGGATAGGTCTGCCACACCCTGTTTTCGCAATCACCTATCTGAGTTGTAAAATTCTGAGCTTGTTAAAAAGTTTTCAAAACTAATGTTGTGAGTGCCATGATTGACATTGTATGCTTGTATGTTTGATTATGTGAGTTTTAAAACCCAAAAATCCTTTTGGTATTTTACTGATTTCCAAAAACCTTTGATAACCAAAGTAAAACCACCTTGAGTTGCACTACATGTCCTTGATAGCAAGAAGTGCTTCTACTCATATTTGGTGATCTGATTTTTACCCATCTTTATATTTCAAAACCACAAAAATAAATTTTCCTAATTAAATAACCTGTCCATTTCTAAGGTCAGAAGTGGTATTCCAACATGGAAAAATACTTTTCTGCTTTACAAAAATCTGATTAAATTTAGAGATGATCAAAAGGACATATATTTTCCATACATAGGATTTTAAACCCCATTTTATATTATATTTATTGATTAAAACTATAAAACCTATTTCTGTCTGTTTTGGCATTTTGAAATATTTCCAAAGGAAATATTCTTAATAAATTCCTAGAAAATTCCAGTGATGTCCCTAAGCCTTGTTTGGTGTCCACATAACGTTTCACCTTGATAAAAGGTGGATAAGGACCCCAAATAACCCAAAAACCCTGTCTGTCCAGAATCAAGTTAGAGCAACTCTACATAGCAAAGTTTGTCCAATGAAGCTAAAACTTTGCAGGAGTGCCTAATACCTCAAATGAGGGTTCTACACAAAAAATGGGATTTGTGGGACTTAGTTTGCCCACACTCCCTTTGGAAGGAACAGATCTGGTCATATTGGAGTGATTTCAAGTTTACAAAGCTAAACTTGTCCATTGGATCTCAAATTTGGTGGAACTCCATGGTTTATCCCCAAAACCAAACCTATTAAGTCTCAGCACCAGTGGTGGGGTCAACCCCATGTGACCACTGTCGAGCACCTTCTGACAGAGAGGAAAAAGCCACCTTAGCCACAGCTAAACCACACTCCTTTGCTTCAAACTCTTAGATTAAGTAGCCAGCACTAGTAGCTAAACCCAGTCAACTGGCCCCTCACTGGTTCAAAGTGGAAAGGCCAAAATCCCCAATTTAGACATCAGTTCATGATTGACAGCACCAGTATTTATTGCCTCCTTTGACCAGCCGAAGCTCCCACTAAAACCAAATGGCTAGCCACACCCCCAGCAAGTGCCAGGACATGCTAGACACGTCCAAAGTGCCCCAGAGCGCACCAGCATGCCGTGGCATGCCAAAACTGCGCTCTGGGCACGCTACAGGGAGTCACCGAGGTGGGGGTGATGCCCTCGGCTAGTTCCAGCCTCCCCCCGAGATGTCCAACCCCTTCCCCGACAACCCCTCTGCATCGGGCAAGCCTCAGGGCCCCTCCTCTCTCGCGCAAGAGCTCGCGCGACGCGTGCCCGCGCGCTCCAGATTCGGCCAAGCTTGCGCGGCTACGAATGCAGCTCTCCTCTCTCTCTTTCTCTCTCTGCACCAGACGGTTCGGGCAGTCTAATACAACGTCCTAAGACCATGGTTTCAACCCCAACGTCTCTCTGCACCCCCATGCGCGCCACGGTGAGTCACCGGTGCACCCGAGTCTGCTCACCGTTGCGGCCTATAAATAGCCCTCCCCCTCGCTCCAGCACCCCTCAGATAGATTCGCCGCATCCACTAGCACCTCCCTAGCCACCCCAGCAACCCAGCAGAGCCTCGGTGCTCGAGATCGATCGAGGCCCCTCCGCCTCGGATCTCCGGTCGATCTCCGGCTACACGACGGCTCCTGCGCCCCTCGACCCACTAAACTAACCCCCTTGACCCCAGGGAACTTTCCCCAACTCGCCCGAGCTTTTCCGTGTCTCTAGCTACCTCCTCGACCTCCTTGTCACCAGCGAACCCCTGCCTCCCCGTCGTTCTTTCGACCACCAGCACGTAGGCGGCGTTCTGGCGAACCCATTCCCGTGCTCATTGGAGCTTGAGCACGTCGACAGCCACGTCGGCGTCCTCCTCCTCCTCTCTAGCTGGAGGTAGGAGACGACCCCGACAGGTGTGTGCTCCTGCAATCTCGGGCGTTAGCTAGACGAATGCTTACGACAACAAACCTTCTCCTGCAATGGCAGGAGAAGAATGCTGAAAGCACTCCCCAGTAATGAGACTAGAAGAATGTTGTTGATGGCCCACCAGCGCGTGGGTTCACAGCAGTTTTCGAGGGTAGAGTATTCGACCCAATTTGTTGGTTTGCACATCGGGAGGTGAGAGTATACTCTCAAGTATTAGCAGCTGAATGTGTCAAATTCAACCACACCTGAAATATTAGTATCTGCAAGCACAATAGTAACAGCAAAGTAGCGAGTAACGGCAGTGTAACGAGCAATAGAAGTGGCAAGGAACGGTAGTAGTAACAGCAGTAGCAAGTAGCAACAGTAGCAAGCGACAGTAATAGCAACAGTAGTAGCAGCAGCAGAGCAAAACAAGTAACAGCACTAGCAACAGTAGTAGCAGCAGCAGCAGAGCAAAACAAGTAACAGTAGCAGTAGGAAAAACTCGTAGGCAATGGGTCGGTGATTTGTTTGGATGATATTCATCATGCAACAACTATAACACGGAGAGATAAGTGGCTAGCTCCCGTTCGTCAATGTGATGTAGGCATGCATTCCGTGTGTCGTCATACGTGCTTAGGGAAAAGAACTTGCATGACGTCTATTGTCCATCCCTCCCGTGGCAGCGGGGTCCAAAAGGAAACTACGTGATATTAAGGTTGTCCTTTTAATAAAGAACCGAACCAACGCATTAGCACTTGGTGAACACATGAACTCCTCAAACTATGGTCATCACCGGGAGTGGTTCCGGTTATTGTCACTCCGGGGTTGCCGGATCATAATACATAGTAGGTAACTACAACTTGCAAGATCGGATCTAAAACACACATATATTGGTGACAACATAAAAATTTCAGATCTGAAATCATGGCACACGGGCCCTAGTGACAAGCATTAAGCATGGCTAAGTAGTAGCAACATTAATCTCAGAACATAGTGGATACTAGGGATCAATCCCCATCAAAACTAACTCGATTACATGATAGATCTCATCCTACTCATCACCGCCCAGCGAGCCTACGAATAGATAACTCACGGACGACGAAGAGCTTCATGGAATTGGAGAAGGAAGAAGGTTGATGATGACGATGGCAACGATTTCCCCTCTCCAAAGCCCAAGACAGACTCCAGATCTTCCCTCCAGATGAAGAACAGGTGGTGGGGGCGCCTCCGTATCGAAAACGCGACGAAAACTTCTCTTTTTATTTTTTCTAGGACGAAAGGCAACTTATAGAGCTGGAGTTGGGGGCGGCAGGTGCCTGTGGGCCCCACAAGCCTGCCCACCGCCACGAGGGGGGTGGTGGCGGAGCAGGGGCTCGTGGCCCACTGGCCCACCCCCTGAGGTGGAACTTGGCACGGATATTTTTGATATTTTCCAAAACTGCTCCCCGTAAATTTTCAAGACGTTTCGAGAACTTTGATTTCTGCACAAAAATAACACCAAGGCAATTCTGCTGAAAACAGTGTCAGTCCAGGTTAGTTCCATTCAAATCATGCAAATTAGAGTCCAAAACAAGGGCAAAAGAGTTTGGAAAAGTAGATACGATGGAGACGTATCAACTCCCCCAAGCTTAAAACCTTGCTTGTCCTCAAGCAACTCAGTTGACAAACTGAGAGAGAAATAAAAACTTTGACAAACTCTGTTTGATCTTGTTGTTGCAACTATGTCTAACTCATAACTAGAATTTCAGCAAGATCACAAGTTAACCACAAAAGCAAATGACACAAAGGTCTCACGCTAAACTAACATCAATGGCATAATCAGCTAACGAGCAAATAATTATGAGTTTCAAATACCAACACTTCAATCAAAACAAGCATAAAGCAATATGAATAGGTGGTATATCGCTAGCTCTTTCTGAGACCGCAAAACATAAATACAGAGCACTTTCAAAGATCAAGGGCTGACTAAACATTGTAATTCATAGCAACGAAGATCCAGTCATAGTCATACTCAATATCAATCAACAGCAAAGCATAAAAATGACAGAGGTCCTCTCTAATTGGTGCTTATATGAGAGGAGGATGACTCGACAGGAAAATAAATAGACACGCCCTTCGCAGAGGGAAGCATTGGTTTGCAGAGGTGCCAGAGCTCAAACTTTGAAAACAGAGATAATAATTTTGGGTGGCATGCTTTCTTTGTCAACGCAGTGACCAGGAGTTCTCAATATCTTCCAAGCTACTCATTCTATAGGCGGTTCTCAAACAGAAAAGTAAAGTTTTAACTCCCCCACCACCAATCAATCACACTCCATGGCTAGCCGAATCCTCGGGTACCGTCCATACTAACATCAATCCGGGGGGGTCTTGTTTTAAAGTTATGTTTTCGATTTAAGCGTGGAACTGGGCATCCCAAATACCGGCCCCTTTCTCGTGGAAGACTGTGAATTAACACTTGTCGAGGATAACACTCCTAGCATGGAAGATACCAATAGCCCCCTGTCATCACATGAGCGGTTCAGGCATGCAAAACAGATTATTTCTTGAAGGTTTAGAGAGTGGCACATGCAAATTTACTTGGAATGGGAGGTAGATACCGCAAATAGGTAGGTATGGTGGACTCTCATGGAAAAACTTTTGGGTTTATGGAAGTGGATGCACAAGCAGTATTCTGCTTAGTACAAGTGAAGGCTAGCAAAAGACTGGGAAGCGACCAACTAGAGAGAGACAACAGTCATCAAGATGCAATGAGTTTGACTAACATTGAATGCAAGCATGAACAGGATATAAATCACCATGAACACGAACATCATAGAGGCTATGTTGATTTTGTTTCAACTACATGCATGAACATGCGCCAAGTCAAGCCACTTGAAACATTCAAAGGAGAATACCATCCTATCATACTACATCATAGTCATATCAAAATCTATGTTGGCAATCAAGACAAACCATTATAAGCCCTCAGCCAAATAAGCATGGCATCAGAAACTACGATCTCTAAGTTGTCATTGCAAACATGGTTCTCTCCCAACAAAGCTAAATCTGGGTTGACAAGCTAGTCATATTTACAAAAACAAAATAGATAGAGTTCATACCAGCTTTTCAGTCTCAGTCACTTCATCATATACCATCATTGTTGCCTTTCATTTGCATGATCGAACGAAGAAAACGATAATAAGCACATTGGACTAAGCTGAATCTGCACGCAAACACAAAGGAGAAGACAAAATAATATGGCTCTTTGAAAGCTAAACAGGTAAGCATGCAAGAACCACTAAGCATTGTAACCAATATCTTTTACCTTGACCCAAAGAAAAAGAAAACTATTTACACGGAAAAACTCCCAACAAGCAAAAGAAGAAAGAAAAATCTTTTTGGGTTTTCTCAAAAGGACACAAAACAAGAAAACAAGAAAACAAAAAGAAACTAGCATGGATAATACAGTGGCAAAGTGTAAACACCAGCTAACAAAGTGAAAGCATAAGCATGAATGTAAAGTCGGTGAGAACACGTACTCCCCAAGCTTAGGCTTTTGGCCTAGTTTGGTCTACTCCCATGGATGATCCTGCCGAAACCCAAAGTCATAATGGGTGTTATACAGGAGTGCTGCAGCCACTGCCTGAATAGCTGCCTCACGAATTCGAGCAGCCGTCGCCTCCCTCTCATACTCCTGTGCCTCTCCTATGGTTATGTAGTATCTTCATTTAACCTGAAAGTCAAAGAAAGCAGGAGCAGGAAGGGTAATATGGAAAACACGCTGCCGGTTAAATATCAAGCGGTATAGGAGGGATCCATGATCTCTCTCAAAGAATTGGTAGCGTGTTAGAGCGACACGATCAAGGTAGGCTGTACGGAGAGGAGGGTCTTCTGGATGGATGGATACCCCAAGAAAATTTGCTAAGCGTGTAGCATAAACTCCACCAAAGAAATCCCCCTAACTGGCATTTTTATTCATCCTCCTTGCTATTATAGCTCCCATATTGAAGCTCCTGTCACCTGTTACTGCGCTCTTAAGGATACTAAGGTCGGAAGCGCATAGGTGACAATGTGCACCCTTGCCGTTAATGCACCTACCTATGAAGAGGGAAAGGTAGTGCAAGGCAGGGAAATGGATGCTTCCTATGGTGGCTTGCGTGATATCTCTGGTTTCTCCCACAGTTATACTGGGGACAAAGTCTCTGACCGAAGACTTAGGAGGATCATTAACACTACCCCAATCAGGTATCTTGCAAATCCTATTGAAATCCTCTAGATTCACGGTATAGGATTTATCGTACAGATCAAACAGTATGGATGATTCACGGCCAGCTAAAAATTTAAATCTACGCACGAAAGAGGCAGTGAGCATAGCATACTGTTCACATTTATTTGAGAGGAATTCTTCTAACCCTACATTGCGGACAAGTGCATCAAACTCATCCTTGAAACCTGCTTCAATCATGAACTCATCGGAAGGCCATTCACATGGTTGCACCAGCACGTCCCTTAGTTGAAAAGGTTCGGGCTCCCGAAAAGAGAGACGGGGACCCTTCTTACTTGAGGAACCACCATGAAACTTCCTCCTGAACATAATTTCCTTTTGCTGAAATTTTTTAAGTTCAAGAGAAAAGTGAATGTGGACCAACGATACCTTGTAGCAACTACTCCTAATTGTGCCTAGAGACTGTATCACGCGCTAAAACTACTTGGTACCAACTAAAATCAACTTTTCAAGCTCAAGAACAAGGTCACCAAGGTAACAAGAATTCACGAAGGATAAAGCACTAGAACAAAAACTAATTGGACCAATGGAGGAGTCACTTACCAAGGAGTAATTTCCCCAAAATGGTTCGGAGAATGGTGCTATGAGCAAGGAGATCGAAAATCACAGCCAAATGAGCAAGAACACGGGTTTGAGCTGCAAAACATTTTTTTTCTGGAGGTGGAAGAATAGGCTGGGAGCTGGAATGAGTGGAGGGGGTGCCTGTGGGACCCATAAGCTTGCACCTCGCCACCAAGGGGGTAGGTGGCGGTGGAGGGGGCTTGTGGCCCACTGGTCAGGGCCCCAGGCCAGCTCTCAGGCCCAGAAATTTTCAAAAATTCCAGAAAAAATCATACTAAATTTTTAGGACCATCGGAGAAGTTTTATTTTCAAGGTATTTTTCTTCGGGACGCTAAAACAGAAAACAAGAAAAGCTAAACTAATTCCATCATTTTTATTCTAAACAAAAAGAAAAGGAAAACTCAAAACAGAGGTATGTGACTCCTTGATTCATCTATTTCATGGTCATCGAAAGAAATCCGTCAATGGGATTGATCAAGTCCTTATGACAAAACCTTCTCGAATCGCAAGAGAGAATGGAGAATTTTCGAATAGCCACTAAGTCACCTCAATGGGGATATGAATCTCCCCAACAAGCAAATCATACTTCATCTTGACACGAGGAATAGGGCATTCAAAGCTCCCAATGACAATCGATGAAGTCTTTTCAATAGCATTTGATGCAATGTACTCGATATCGTTTCTTCGGTAAGTGCACTATGTGCTCATTACCATTGACATGGAAAGTGACATTGCCTTTGTTGCAATCTATAACAGCCCCTACAGTGTTTAAAAAGGGTCTTCCGAGGATGATAGCCATGGCATCGTCCTCGGGAATATCCAAGATAACAAAGTTTGTTAAGATAGTGGTATTAGCAACCACAACAGGCACATCCTCGCAAATGCCGATAGGGAAAGCAGTTGATTTGTTGGCCATTTCCAGAGATATTTCAGTGGGTTTCAACTTATCCAACTCAAGTCTACGATAAAGAGAAAGCGGCATAACACTAACACCGGCTCCAAGGTCACATAAGGTAGTTCTTACGAAGTTTCCTTTAATGGAGCAAGGTATAGTGGGCACTCCGGGATCACCAAGTTTCTTAGGAGTTCCACCCTTGAAAGTATAGTTGGCAAGCATGGTGAAGATCTCAAGATCCGGTATCTTCCATTTATTAGTCACGATATCTTTAATGTACTTGGCATACGGAGACATCTTGAGCATATCAGTTAACCGCATCTGCGGAAAGACGGGTCTTATCATCTCAACGAGGCGCTCAAAATCCTCATCATCCTTTTTCTTGGATGGCTTAGGAGGAAAGGGCATAGGTCTCTGAACCCATGGCTCTCTTTCTTTACCATGCTTCCTAGCAGAGAAGTCATTCTTGTTGTATCTCTTAGGTTGTGGATTATCAGGATTAACCGTAGGTTCAATCTCCACATCCTCATCATTGCTCGGTTGAGCATTATTATGAACATCACTGTCCATATTGTTACCAGGTTCATGTTCATCACCAGATTGTGTTTCTGCATCAGACGCAGAAATATCATTAGGTTCTTCAGGTGTGACAGTATTTGGTGAACTGGCGTGCAGGTTTCTATCATCCTTCTTCTTCTCCTTAGGATGACTAGGTGTGTCAGCATTGATTCCTTGAGAATCTTGATCAATTCTCTTAGGATGACCTTCAGGATACAAAGGTTCATGAGTCATTTTGCCTCCTCTAGTAATGGCTTTGACAGAGTTGTCATTTAATTCATTGAGCACGTCATTCTAAGCTTTAAGTACTTGTTCTACCTGAGTAGTAATCATAGACGCATGTTTACTCAGAAGCTTCAGATCGTTGACATTTCTGTCTACGCAAGCACTTAAATGGCTAAGCATACGAGTACTTTGTTCCAAATGTCTGCAAACATAATCATTGAAACTCTCTTGTTTGGCAACAAAGTTGTCAAATTCATCAAAGCATAGGCTAGCAGGTTTATCAAAAGGAATATCACTCTCGTCAAACCTACGCAGAGAATTCACTTCTACTACCTGTATCGGGTTGTCGAGACCGTGGATCTCTTTGATAGGTGGTAGATTTTTGACATCTTCAGAACTAATGCCTTTCTCTTGCATAGATTCCTTGGGTTATTGCATATCTTCAGGACTGAGGACTAGAATACCTCTTTTCTTAGGAGTTGGCATAGGAGGTGGTTCGGGAATAGTACAAGCATTATCGTTGATCAAGAGGTTATTCAGTAGGGTCTCAGCTTGTTCTACATTTTGTTCCCTAAAAACACAACCGGCACAACTATCTAGGTGGTCTCTAGAGGCATCGGTAAGTCCCTTATAGAGGATATCAAGTATCTCGTTCTTCGTAAGAGGGTGATCAGGCAAAGCATTCTGTAGCTGGACGAGCCTCCCCCAAGCTTGTGCAAGACTCTCTTCTTGGAGTTGAGCAAAGTTGTATATTTCCTGCAAGGCAGCTTGCTTCTTATGGGCAGGGAAATACTTCTCACAGAAGTAATAGACCATCTCTAGGGGACTACGCACACATCCAGGAGCAAGAGAGGTGAACCAGGCTTTAGCGTCATCCTTTAGAGAGAAAGGAAACAGCTTAAGGATATAGTAGTGGCGGATCTTCTCCTCATTAGTGAAGAGGTTGGCTATTTCGGATAGTTTGGCAAGATGGGCTATGACCGTCTCAGACTCATAACCGCGAAAAGGATAAAATTCGACTAGAGAGATTATCTCAGGGTCGACAAAGAATTCATAATCCTTATCGGTGACAAAGATAGGCGAAGTGGCAAACTTCGGGTCATTTTTTATCCTAGCTTCCCGAGATTTTTCCTTCCACTTGAGAAGTAATTTATCAGCGTCATAGGCATCCTTACACGCAAGAAAGTCCTCAGCTATCTCTCCCTCCATAACGTAACCCTCAAGTATAACAGGCAATTCATATCTAGGAGAGCTAGATCTAGCAGGACCAAAAGTAGGTTCTATCTCAATAGTATCGGCAGTATCAGAAGCATCACGAGCATTGGCAGTAACTGCAATATGAGCATCAAGGAACACTCCTAGTGGAACATCAGGCAAAGGAGTATCTCTAGCAGTATCAAGCATAACATCATCAGGCAAAATAGCATCTCTAGCATCATCAGGCAAAGAAGTATCAAGCATAGCATCTCTAGCAGTATCAGGCATAGTATCAAGCATAGCATCTCTAACAGTATCAGGCATAGTATCAAGCATAGTATCATCAGGCATAGTATCAAGCATAGCATCTCTAGCAGTAGTATCACAAGCATCATCAAGCACAGGCGACGAATCAAGATTTCTAGCAGGAGGTGATGTCGCAAACTTACTCATAACTAAAGGTGAATCAAGTGCAGAGCTAGATGGCAATTCCTTACCTCCCCTCGTAGTTGAGGGCAAGACTTTGGTCTTCGGATCCTTCAGTTTCTTCATAGTGATCAGCAGATATAAATCCCAAGTGACTCAGAGAATATAGCAATACCTCCCCGGCAACGGCTCCAGAAAAATGATGATCTTGCAATCTCTGTCGTTAGCTAGACGAATGCTTACGACAAAAACCTTCTCCTACAACGGCACCAGAAGAATGCTGAAAGCACTCCCCAGTAATGAGACTAGAAGAATGTTGTTGATGGCCCACCAGCGCGTGGGTTCGCAGAAGTTTTCGAGGGTATAGTATTCGACCCAATTTGTTGGATTGCACGTCGGGAGGTGAGAGTATATTCTCAAGTATTAGCAGCTGAATGTGTCAAATTCAACCACACCTGAAAGATTAGTATCTGCAAGCACAGTAGTAACAGCAAAGTAGCGAGTAACGGCAGTGTAACGAGCAATAGCAATGGCAAGGAACAGTAGTAGTGATAGCAGTAGCAAGTAGCAACAGTAGGAAGCGACAGTAATAGCAACAGTAGTACCAGCAGCAGAGCAAAACAAGTAACAGCAGTAGCAACAGTAGTAGCAGCAGCAGCAGAGCAAAACAAGTAACAGCAGCAGTAGGACAAACTCATAGGCAATGGGTCGGTGATTTGTTTGGATGATATTCATCATGCAACAACTATAACACGGAGAGATAAGTGGATAGCTCCCTTTCGTCAATGTGATGTAGGCATGCATTCCGTGTGACGTGATACGTGCTTAGGGAAAAGAACTTGCATGACATCTATTGTCCATCCCTCCCGTGGCAGAGGGGTCCAAAAGGAAACTACGGGATATTAAGGTAATCCTTTTAAGAAAGAACCGGACCAGCGCATTATCACTTGGTGAACACATGAACTCCTCAAACTATGGTCATCACTGGGAGTGGTTCCGGTTATTGTCACTCCGGGGTTGCCGGATCATAACACATAGTAGGTAACTACAACTTGCAAGATCGGATCTAAAAACACATATATTGGTGACAACATAATAATTTCATATCTGAAACCATGGCACTCGGGCCCTAGTGACAAGCATTAAGCATGGCAAAGTAGTAGCAACATCAATCTCAGAACATAGTGGATACTAGGGATCAATCCCATCAAAACTAACTCGATTACATGATAGATCTCATCCTACTCATCACCGCCCAGCGAGCCTACGAATAGATTACTCACGAACGACGAAGAGCTTCATGGAATTGGAGAGGGAAGAAGGTTGATGATGATGATGGCGACGATTTCCCCTCTCCGGAGCCAAAGACGAACTCCAGATCTGCCCTCCAGATGAAGAATAGGTGGTGGCGGCGCCTCCGTATCAAAAACGCGACGAAAACGTCTCTTTTTATTTTTTTCTGGGACGAAAGGCAACTTATAGAGCTGGAGTTGGGGGCGGCAGGTGCCTGTGGGCCCCACAAGCCTGCCCACCGCCACCAGGGGGGTGGTGGCGGAGCAAGGGCTTGTGGCAAACTGGCCCACCCCCCGAGGTGGAACTTGGCGCAGATATTTTTGATATTTTCCAAAACTGCTCCCCGTAAATTTTTAGAACGTTTGGAGAACTTTGATTTCTGCAGAAAAATAACACCAAGGCAATTATGTTGAAAACAGTGTCAGTCCAGGTTAGTTTCATTCAAATCATGCAAATTAGAGTCTGAAACAAGGACAAAAGAGTTTGGAAAAGTAGATACGATGGAGACGTATCAGTGTGCCCCACCTGTCGGTGGCCCAGCCTACTCCCCCGCGCTGGCCTCGGTCGCTGACCGCAGGGCCCTGCGCGTCAGGTTCAAACCTGACGGCGCGCGCGCGTGGGCAGGCCGTCGGCTGGCCATGGGCCACCCTAGCTCTGGGCCGAGCCAGGCCAGGAGCTGGCCTATGTTTTTCTTTTATTTTTAAAACTAGATTTCTAATATTTTTATAAAAACATTTAACCAGTATAAAAATATAATTCTTCCACTGTTATATTTCTAAAAATGTGTAGTATTTAATGAGATGCTTAGATGAATTTTTCCAGCAACTATTCTATTTTATAATTTTAAAAGGGACTAAAATGGAATAGTTTTGCTTCTGCTTGGTTATTTTCAAAAATATCCCTTCAAGGAAAATTTAGGAAAGTATTTTTAAAATGATATCTTAGATTTATCAAAAATAGGGAACATTTTTAAAATGACCTTGTGGACTGTTTCTGTGTGAGCTATTTCTTATTTGTTGTTTTATCGACGATAGAAAACCCGTGTGACGTGGGAATCGGAGCGGAAGACCTCGAAGACCGTGGATACTTAGCTGACCAAGGCAAGTAGCCCTTTGACCATGACTGAGCATATGTTATTTTGCATGATAAAATAGCAAGTATTCCCGTTGCATATGATCATAAGTATCGGTAATCATTTGACATGATTTTACCGAAGGCTCCCCCCGGAGCACATGCATTGAGCTTGACTCTACCCTTAGGGTCATGAAAACACCTTGCTGACAAGTAAAGATAGTAGTAGTATCATCATGAGCATGATGTTGTCACAAAGCAAGAGTTTATGAAAACCCCGTCGGGTGCCACTAATGCCCGAGGGTGGTGATGAGTTGGTGGTCACTTTTGGTGAAGTGATGCATCTGGTAATTGTGTGAGTAAGGTTTCGGAAATGGGATTAGATTTATGATGTGTCGACCATCCAAACCCTACCAGTACGACCACGTTACCCCTTATGGGATGGGGCTATGTTAATTACCCTGGTCGGTGCTAGCAAAGAGCCACATTACTAGTGGCAGGAGTGATTGTAGTCACTCTCATGATGGGGTCGTGCCGGGTAGGACGACTATGCCATTTTTATGAGTTCGAGTCACGCCGTTGGTCCCCGCATGGTCGGTACTATCCAGAGTTGGCGTTCATAATACGTACGACATGTTGGCTGGGTACCAATCGAGTGGACCTCTTTGTCTAGTATCGTCAGGGGAAAGGCATTGATCGGGTACTTACCTCGGGTATGTGATATACCGCGAGTCGTGGATGACACGGAAGTTTCCCGGATCTCGTGGGTCCAGCGTACTACCTCTGCAGAGTGTAAACTATTCGAGTAGCCGTGTCCAAGGTCAAGGACAGTTGGGGTAATCCTGCTTAAACTATGTCCTGATATTTCCGCATAAACCAAGTGCGCGTGAGTGAGTGTGTGTGGTGTTAAAAAGGTGTTCTTATGAAAGTAAAGATATGACCAAGTTCGATGACTTGGCATATAGGGTGAACCCGAAAGGTTTAGCCCTCGACTGATACATTAAAGATACGACCAAGTTCGATGACTTGGCATATAGGGTGAACTCGGATGGTTCAGCCTTAGCAGATTTGTTGGTATTTGTAACCTATTCTTCAAGAGTAATTCTTTAACTTGATGCATATTCATGATCATTCCACCCAAATGAGTTATGCTAGAAAAAGCATGATATTTTTATCCTTCACTATCATTTTTCATATCATGGGCTGTTTGCGAGTACATTCAAAGTACTCATTGGCTTGCCACTGGTTATGTTATTAACCAGACATGGAAGGACCAGAGTTTGGAGATGAGTACATCTTCGGCGACACCCCTGCGAACTAGGACGCTTCCGAGTTAGAATGCATGTTGGTGTAGGCTTGATGGCATGGGCACCCGCTTTGCCCTATGTTTTCCGCTATTAGTGTATTCGTGTGATCTGGCCTCAGGCCCTGTCTTGTGAACTTGACCCTTCGGTCACGTGTTGTAATAATCGGTACTTGGATGTAAGACTCTTTATTCAGTATATGTGTTCGGTGAGCATTGATCTCTGGGATCACTGAGCACGACGATTCTCGACTAGTAAGTAGGGGTCCCCACAGCTACACTTTTTATTATATTGCACAAGGAAATATTTAAAAGTTAAAAAAATCTCATCGACCACGAACTACTCCCAGTGCCTAGACATATAAAGACTTTCAAAAAACTAATCAAATCCTAGACATAGTTCTTTTGAAACGGTGAACGGTTTTTCGAACCGACAAACATTGTTTTCAAATTTTGTATTTTTCAAAAAAATCACGAACAATTGGAAATGCATGAACAATTTTTAGATTCATGAATATATTCTTACTCACCAACGTTTTTGTATTGATCATCTTTTTTCAAACAAATTCTGAATAAATTTTAAAAACATGTGTTTTTTAATTTATGTCAGTATTTTCTAAAATTTCATGGACATTTGTTTTCAGATTCCTTAATACATTTTGAATACAGTATCATTTTTTCAAAATCATGAACACGGTTTTGTTTCTTAACCATTTTTTCCAAATCACGAATACTTTTTATAATTGGTGAACAATATTGCAAAACTATCAACATTTTTTTAATCCACAAAAAATTATGATTTCCTTAACATGTTTTGAATTTACATACACTTTATGATTTCTCGAACATCTTTTTGAAAACTAGCAACTTTTGAAATTTCAAAATCCTGAATTTGTGGAAAGAAGGAAAAGAAAACAGAATGAGAAAAGAAAAGACAAAAAACTTAAATAGGGCAGTCAAGCCTTGCACATGGGCCGGTTCTCAAACACCCTAAAGTGCGAGGACTTCAACGGGGCGATCAAATCTTGTGGGGAACGTGTACAAAACTCAGTAGAGTATAGAAATGTAATCGATTAGCCGTGTCCACTGTCATGGACAACTTGAGCCAAAGGAACTGAAGCTATCAGGAATTCTCAACACCTATAACTTAATGAGGTGGGTCTTATTGATAACTTGGCTATGATAAATGGTTCGTGGAACCTTCTCATTAACAACCAACAATGTTGTATGTTTTGCTTTTACCTCCCTCTTTTTGTAGGAAAAAATGTGCTTTACGCAAAACTTAAACTACAGCCCCACCTGCCATATATGCATATACTATAGACGATATTTTCACCCCTCTCTTTTGTGACTTGTCTGCATATTCGATATGCTGACCTACATGGCTGCAACGTCTTATGTTGAAGATACTTTCTACGATGAGTAAGACTACGATTTAGGGTTACAGTCTGCACTCAACCTGTCGTTGGTGTTTCTTGGGACTCCACTCCATTTGACTGTTTCCGCTGAGATTTTTTAGGTATATATCAGTTTTATGTTATTTTACATGTGATTGCACTTTGATATATACATTGATGTACTGTGTGTGCTGATACGTCTCCAACGTATCTATATTTTTTTATGGTTTCATGCTATTATCTTGTCAAACTTTGGATGTTTTGCATGCCTTTTATATATTTTTTGCGACTAACTTATTAACTCAGTGCCAAGTGCCAGTTCCTGTTTTTTCCATGTTTTGACCCCTTTCAGAGGAGGATTTTGAATGGAGTCCAAACGTAATAAAACTTCCGTAAAGATTTTTTCTGGAACGGAAGAAGATCGGGAGACTTGAGAACCAAGGCAGGGGGTCCTCAGGGACCCCACAAGCCCTCATGGCGCGCCCAGGGGGGTCCGTGCCGTCCAGGCTTGTGGGCTCCCTAGGCCACCTTTGCCCTAGGTTTTGCGCCTATATATCCCCAAAAATTCGACAAAAAAATCAGGAGATCATCGAAAGTACTTTTCCGCTGCCGCAAGCTTCTGTCTCCGCAAGATCCCATCTGGGGCACGTTCTGGTGCCCTGCCGGAGGGGGATTCGGATACGGAGGGCTACTTTATCAACACCATGACCTCTCCGATGATGCATGAGTAGTTCACCATAGACCTACGAGTCCATAGCTAGTAACTAGATGGCTTCTTCTCTCTTGGATCTTCAATACAAAGTTCTCCATGATCTTCATGGAGATCTATCCGATGTAATCTTCTTTTGCGGTGTGTTTGTCGAGATCTGATGAATTGTGGATTTATGATCAGATTATATATGATTCTTATTTTATTTTCTTCTGATCTCTCTTACGCATGATTTCATATCCTTGTAATTCTCTTCGAGTTGTGGGTTTTGTTTGGCCAACTAGATCTATGATTCTTGCAATGGGAGAAGTGCCTGGTTTTGGGTTCATACGGTGCGGTGACCTCACCCAGTGATAGAAGGGGTAGCGAGGCACGCATCGTGTTGTTGCCATCAAGGGTAAAAATATGGGGTTTTCATCATTGGTTTGAGATTATCCATCTACATCATGTCATCTTGCTTAAGGCGTTACTCTGTTCGTCATGAACTCAATACACTAGATGCATGTTGGATAGTGGTCGATGTGTGGAGTAATAGTAGTAGATGCAGAAAGTATCGGTCTACTTGTCTCGGATCGGTCTACTTGTCTCAGACGTGATGCCTATATGTATGATCATTGCCTTAGATATCGTCATGACTTTGCGCGGTTCTATCAATTGCTCGATAGTAATTTGTTCACCCACCGTAATACTTGCTATTTTGAGAGAAGCCTCTAGTGAACACTATGGCCCCTAGGGTCTACTCCACACCATATTTTCAGCCTTACACTTTTTACTTCGTTGCACTTTCCGCCTTCAGATCTCACTTTGCAAACAAACTTGAAGGGATTGACAACCCCTTTATAGCGTTGGGTGCAAGCTCTTTTGTGTTTGTGCAGGTACTCCGGACTTGACGAGATTCTCCTACTGGATTGATACCTTGGTTCTCAAACTGAGGGAAATACTTACTGCTCCTATGCTGCATCACCCTTTCCTCTTCAAGGGAAAAACCAACGCAAGCCCAAGAGACGACAGAAGGATCTCTGGCACCACTGTCGGGGAAGAACTTTTGTTGCCGTAGCAGAAGAATTTCTGGCGCCGTTGCCAGGGAGGATCAAGTCAAGAACTCATCCAAGTAAGTGTCGCAAACTCATCTCTTGCATTTACTTTGTTTGCCAGTTGCCTCTCGTTTTCCTCTCCCCCACTTCACAATTTTCCTTTTTCGTTCGCCCTTTTTCTCTCGCTTGCTTTCTGTTCGTCTGGGTGGGATAGTCTACCTATCCTCATGGCTATATCCACCACTTAGAATGATACTCCCGAGAGCGAAGTTCTCAATTTCAAACAAATTGAGGAAGAAAACTTAAAGGATGCTTGGTATAGGATTTGCAATGCTTAGAGTAGATCTACTCATAAGCAATCCACTACCGTCCTGCTTCGCAGTTTTTATGTGGGTGTTTCTCCTTGGAATAGGTATATTCTTGACACCATCGTAGCTGGCAATTTCTTGGGTAGCCATACCGTTGATTCTTATGGAGCTGTGATAAATTTAGTAGGCTCACCCGCACTCATGGTTAACTGAACTACCTTGACTCTGGAACATGTGATGCGTAGGCTGGACGTCATTGAAAATAAAGTTGCTACGATCGAACTCATTGAGAATTTGGAAAAATTTAAAGGAGAAGGAACCCACAGTTAACGAAAAACTAGGTCATGATTCCGCTAGGATTGGCAAACTAGAGGATGTTATAACCAACTTAGGTTCCACTTTTGCCGCTGTGCAGAATACTCCAAATTTTGCCCACAATAAAATCACCAAGTCTGTCTTTGTTCCTAAAAGTAGTGGTGATATCATCAGCAAGAAAGATGAAAACCTTATGATGATAAGTGATCACGCTACTTATGGTTTGAGCACCAAAGACAACGATACGTGATTCTATCGCTTTTATGCCTAGCTAAGGGCGTTAAACCATAGCGCTTGTTGGGAGGAAACCCAATGAATTTATCTTTTTCTTTCTATTTTGTTGCGTCCACGCCATCATAATTCTGTTTTTATTGTGTTTATTGTGTTTCTTTTTGTGCTTGAGCCAAGCAAAACCTTTATGACTAGTCTTGGTAATGGTTGTTTGATCCTGCTGGAAAAAGACAGAAACTTTTCGCTCACGAGATGATTTTTCATTTTTATTCAGAAAGAGCTTTTGAGTTGATTCTCTTTGCTTCTGGTTGATATGCCTTTTTCCCAGCCAGTCGTAATTTTTCAGATTTTTTGAGGTAACAGAAGTATACGAAGTATACAGATTGCTATAGACTGGTCTGTTTCTGACAAATTATGTTTTTGTTGAGTTGGTTGCTTGTTTTGATGAAACTATGGTTAGTATCGGGGACTACTAGCCATGGAAAAGTGAGAATACAGTAGCCCAACACCAATATAGATAGAATTCAAGTTTCCTACAGTAACAAAAGAAGTGGTAGTTTGTTTTCTTGTACTAATGTTATCATGACTTTCTGTTTAAGTTTTGTGTTGTGAAGTTTTCAAGTTTTGGATGATGTTCTCATGGACAAAGAGATAAGGAGTGGAAAGAGCTCAAGCTTGGGGATGCCCAAGGCATCCTGATAACCCACAAGTATAGGGGATCAATTGTAGAGTTTCTCGATAAGTAAGAGTGTCGAACCCAACGAGGAGCTAAAGGTAGGACAAATATTCCCTCAAGTTCTATCGTCCACCGATACAACTCTACGCACAATTTACGTTCGCTTTACCTAGAACAAGTATGAAACTAGAAGTACTTTGTAGGAGTAATAGGATAGGCTTGCAAGAAAGTAAAGAACACGTAAATAAAACTAGGGGCTGGTTAGAAAAAGAAACAAATACGAGTGTCTAACGAGTGTGGGAAATTGGTGGTAGGAGTTGAGGAATTGTCCCTAAGCAATTGACTACGTTACTAGATCGATAGCAAGTATCATTTGGGAGAGGCCTCTGCTAGCATGTCATCCCTTACTTGGAATTCTATGCACTTATGATTGGAACTATTAGCAAGCGTCCGCAACTACTAACGTTCATTAAGGTAAAACCCAACCATAGCAATAAGATATACTGGTCCCCCTTCAATCCCATATGCATCAATTTCTATGCTAGGTTTGAAGCTTCTGTCACTCTAGCCTGCCAATACATAGTCCTATCAACATACAACTAACCCTATGGTGTGATCCACGCATGCTATCATATGATGGGCACCAAAGGACAACAACATAACCACAAGCAAATTAAACCAATCATAGCAATTCATCAATCACTGATAGGACAACGATAATCTACTCAGACATCATAGGATAGCAACACATCATTGCATAATAATATGTAGCATAAAGCACCATGTTCAAGTAGAGGGTACAGTGGGTTGCGGGAGATTGGACCACTGAATATAGATGGGGGACGGTGATGGAGATGTTGGTGAAGATGACGGAGGTGTTGGTGTAGATCGCCGTCACACGATGATGTCCCGGGCGGCGTTCCGGCGCCGCCGGGAGAGAGGGGGAGAGAGCCCCCCTCCTTCTTCTTCTTCCTTGACCTCCTCCCTAGATGGGAGAAGGGTTTCCCCTCTGGTCCATGGTCTCCATGGCGGCGGAGGGGCGAGAGCCCCTCCAAGATTGGATCTCTCTCTTTGTGTCCTTCTGTTTCTGCGCTCCCAGATTCTGCGTTTCATCGTTTCTTAAATTCCCGGAGATGCGTAACTCCGATTGGGCTGAAATTTTAACACGATTTTCTTACGGATATTATATTTCTTGCAGAGAAAGAAGGGCTCAAACCACCTTAAGGAGTGGCCACAATCCTGCCAGCCGCCGCCGTACCTCCTGGTGGCGGCTACACGGCTTGTGGGCCCTCCGTGCATCGCCTCGCGTTGATTCTTCTTCCCAAAAATCGTAAATATTCCAAAAAAATCCCTGTAAGTTTTTATTATGTTTGGACTTCGTTTGGTATGGATATTCCACTAAACAAAAAACATGCAACAAACAGGAACTCGCACTGGGCACTGGATCAATATGTTAGTCCAAAAAATAGTATAAAAAGTTCCCAAAAGTATATGAAAGTTGTAGAATATTGGCATGAAACAATCAAAAATTATAGATACGACGGAGACATATCAGCATCCCCAAGCTTAATTCCTGCTCGTCCTCGAGTAGGTAAATGATAAAAAAAAGATAATTTTTGATGTGGAATGCTACCTAGCATAATCTTGATCATATCATCTAATCATGGCATGAATACTAAAACACGAGTGATTCGAAGAAATAGTCTATCATTTGACATAAAGACAATAATATTTCAAGCATACTAACAAAGCAATCATGTCTTCTCAAAATATTATGGCCAAAGAAAGTTATCCCTACAAAATCATATAGTCTGGCTATGCTCCATCTTCCCCACACAACGTATTTAAATCATGCACAACCCCGGTTTTAGCCAAGCAATTGTTTCATACTTTAGTGTTCTCAAACTTTTTCAACTTTCACGCAATACATGAGTGTGAGACATGGACATAGCACTATAGGTGGAATAGAATATGGTGGTTGTGGAGAAGCCAAAAAGGAGATAATCTCACATCAACTAGGTGTATCAACGGGCTATGAAGATGCCCATCAATAGATATCAATGTGAGTGAGTAGGGATTGCCACGCAATGGATGCGCTAGAGCTTATAAGTGTATGAAAGCTCACAAAAGAAACTAGTGGGTGTGCACCCAAGTTGCTTGCTCACAAAGACCTAGGGCAATTTTGAGGAAGCCCATCATTGGAATATACAAGCCAAGTTATATAATGAAAATTTCCCACTAGTATATGGAAGTGACAACATAGGAGACTCTCTGTCATGAAGATCATAGTGCTATTTGAAGCACAAGTGTGGAAAGAGGATAGTAGCATTGTCCCTTCTCTCTTTTTTCTCATTTTTTTGTGGGCTCTTTCGCCTCTTTTTTTTAATATTTTTTTATTTTGGTGGGCATCGTTGGCCTCTTTTTTGTAAATGGGCTTCGCTCGCCTCTTTTATTTCCTCACATGGGACAATGCTCTATTAATGATGATCATCACACTTACAACTCAATACTTAGAGCAATGATGACTCTATATGAAATGCCTTCGGTAGTGTACCGTGACAATGATCTAGCATAACAATGACATCAAAAAAATGGACAAGCCATGGAAACATCATGCTAGCTATCTTACGATCATGCAATGGCAATATGGAAGTGGTGGCACATGTCATGAGACAGAACGGTGGTAGTTGCATGACAATATATCTCGGAATGGCTATGAAAATGCCATAATAGGTAGGTATGGTGGCTGTTTTGAGGGAGGCTATATGGTGTGTGTAATGCACCGGCGAAAGTTGCACGGTACTAGAGAGGCTAGCAATGGTGGAAGGGTGAGAGTGCGTATAAGCCATGGACTCAACATTAGTCATAAAGAACTCACATACTTATTGCAAAAGTCTATTAGTCATCGAAACAAGGTACTACATGCATAATCCTAGGGGAAAGGTTGGTAGGAGTTAACCATCGTGCAATCCCGACCTCCACACAAAGGATGACAATCAATAAATAAATCATGCTTCGACTTCATCACATAACGGTTCACCATACGTGCATGCTACGGGAATCACAACCTTAACACAAGTATTTCTATGAATACACAATTACTCACTAGCATGACTCTAATATCACATATTCATGTCGCAAAACTATTGCAAGGAATCAAACATATCATATTCAGTGATCTACAAGTTTTATGTAGGATTTTATGACTAACCATGTGAACGGCCAACTCCTGTTAACTCTCTAAATAGGTATAAATGAAGTATGGGAGTTTAATTCTTTTTACAAAAGATATGCCCCGCTCTAACAAATATAAGTGAAGCAAAAGAGCATTCTACAAATGGTGGTTTTCTATGTGTAGGGAAACAGGCAATCCAAACTTCAAATGATATAAGTGAAGCACATGAAGCATTCTATAAATCCAACCAAGGACTATCTCATACCAGAATGGTGCATAAAATAAAAAGGAAAAATAAACATAAAAGACGCTCCAAGCATTTGCACATATCATAGACGAATTAAAATATAGCTCCGAGTAAAATTACCGATAGATTGTAGACGAAAGAGGGGATGCCTTCCGGGGCATCCCCAAGCTTAGACGCTTGAGTCTTCCTTGAATATTACCTTGGGGTGCCTCAGGCATCCCCAAGCTTAGTCTCTTGCCTCTCCTTATTCCTTCATCCATCGTGCTCTCACCCAAAACTTGAAAACTTCAATCACAAAAAACTCAACAAAACTTCGTGAGATCCGTTAGTGTAATAAAATAAATCACCACTTTAAGTACTGTTGTGAACTCATTCTAAATTCATATTAGCATTATATCTACTGTAATCCAACTTCACCATGGTTCATACCCCCCGATACTACCCATAGATTCATCAGAATAAGAGAACAATGCATAGAAAACAGAATCTGTCAAAACTGAACAGTCTGTAGCAATCTGTATATTCCGTATACCTATGATATCTCAAAACATCTGAAAATTTACGAACGTTTGGAAAATTCGCGTATCAATCAGCAGAAAAAATAATCAACTCAAAATCTCTTCCAGAATAAAAATGAACATTAATTTCGTGAGCAGAAAGTTTCTGTCTTTTCTCAGTGTGATCAAACAACTATCTCCCAAACTAATCCTAAAGGCTTTGCTTGGCACATTATTTTTAAAAACACAAAGGAATTGTACAAGGGGATAATTAGTTTTGTGAAACTTCCATGAAAAATTCTACATTGTTTCCATGAGCATGAACACAAGTGTTCAAGGTCGACCCTCACTTCCACAATGCATCACCTTTCAATCACTTCTCTTTTTTAAAAAGTATTAAGTTCCCCTCTATATATTTTTTGTTTTTAAACTAAATAAAAGCACTCAACAGAAATAAATGACTCTCTAAAACTTCCGGGTTGTCTCAGCGCTTTCTTTAAAGCCATTAAGCTAGGCATAAAGTGCTCAAGTAATGGATCCACCCGGATCCCAAGGTATATCAAAGCCAATTTTAATTAGCAATGATTTGAAATTTAGTAGTGAGCACAAGTTAACATAAATCATGCAATGACGAAGTCTAACTCTCTTCCTATGCATTGGCATGTCATAAAAGAACAATTCATGCACACCAAGTAAAGGCCAATACATAGCATAAGCAGTTTCTTGCAATTTTATCGTATTGGAAACATAGAGAGGTGGAGATGTAGTTCCTCTCTCATAATAATTGCAAGTAGGAGGAGAAAGCACATGCATATCATATTCATCAAAATCATCATGTGTAACATAAGGAACTATAGCTAGCTCATCTTCATAAGCATCATTTATATTGGCATCATGGCCACAAGCATAGCAAGCATCAAGTTCATCAAAAAGGGATACTTCAGACAAATCCAAGGGATCATAGCATTCATCCTTCGGTAAGAACAAAGGGAAATTAAATAATGTATGAGTAGAAGAGTTACTCTCATTAGAAGGTGGACACGGGTAGCTAGTCCGTTCTTCCTCCTTTTGTTCTTCGCTCTCGTCGTCATCTTTTTCATCTAATGAGCTCACAATTTCAGCATTTTCTTCTTCCATAGTTTCCTGCAAAATAATAGTCTCTTCTTGGGCAGCATAGGATTTCTCCTTAAATCGTTCAATATGGGCATTATATTCATAATTAGTATAACAATAATGAAGCATGGCCAAATTTTCAGATCGGTAAGGAGCATCATCATTATCATCATACCTTTTAAAGAGAGCCTCAGTTTCATAAGCACCCATAAAAGCAACAAACTCTTCTATTTGATCCACATCATAGTAATCATATATAGCATGAGCATAAGAAGCCAAGGTTCTATGATCGTTAAACTCACAAGAAAAGGGAAGGTGTGGAGCCTTCATCCTAGAGCAACAAGTAACACCATGTCTCTTGCATAGTTCCCAAGCATACCATTTCAACAAATGGATTTGATCCCATAAAAGTTTCCCTTTTTGAGTCAAGCGATAATCCCTACAGTATTCACGTTGATCCAACGTGTATCCCATTATATAATTGAATGGGGCTTTCTCAGGATTATTAAAGAAGTATATAATATTTTCCACGTAACGAGCATCGAGGGTTTTAGGAGGTTCCCCATCTCCATGAGTAGCAAGTACACCTAATTTTTTTGGTGTTTCGTGTTCCATATCCATAACTAAAGATAGAGAACAACTTAAAACAGCAAATAAATCTACTTAGTGATAAAGCAAACAAGCACACACGAGAATATTCACCCCACGCTATTGCTCCCCAGCAACGGCGCCAGAAAAAGGTCTTGATAACCCACAAGTATAGGGGATCAATTGTAGCCTTTCTCGATAAGTAAGAGTGTCGAACCCAACGAGGAGCTAAAGGTAGGACAAATATTCCCTCAAGTTTTATCGTCCACCAATACAACTCTACGCACACTTTGCATTCGCTTTACCTAGAACAAGTATGAAACTAGAAGTACATTGTAGGAGTAATAGGATAGGCTTGCAAGAAAGTAAACAACACGTAAATAAAACTAGGGGCTGGTTAGAAAAAGAAACAAATACGAGTGTCTAACGAGTGTGGAAAAGTGGTGGTAGGAGTTGCGGAATTGTCCCTAAGCAATTGACTACGTTACTAGATCGATAGCAAGTATCATGTGGGAGAGGCCTCAGCTAGCATGTCATCCCTTACTTGGAATTCTATGCACTTATGATTGGAACTATTAGCAAGCGTCCGCAACTACTAACGTTCATTAAGGTAAAACCCAACCATAGCAATAAGATATATTGGTCCCCCTTCAATCCCATATGCATCAATTTCTATGCTAGGTTTGAAGCTTCTGTCACTCTAGCCTGCCAATACATAGTCCTATCAACATACAACTAACCCTATGGTGTGATCCACGCACGCTATCATATGATGGGCACCAAAGGACGGCAACATAACCACAAGCAAATTAAACCAAACATAGCAATTCATCAATCATTGATAGGACAACGATAATCTACTCAGACATCATAGGATAGCAACACATCATTGGATAATAATATGTAGCATAAAGCAGCATGTTCAAGTAGAGGGAACAGTGGGTTGCGGGAGAGTGGACCGCTGAATATAGATGGGGGAAGGTGATGGAGATGTTGGTGAAGATGACGAAGGTGTTGGTTGATACGTCCATTTTGCATCATGCTTTCATGTTGATATTTATTGCTTTATGGGCTGTTATATTACTTTGTGGTACCATATTTATGCCTTTTCTCTCTTATTTGCAAGGTTTATTGGAAGAGGGAGAATTCAGGCACCTAGAATTCCGGACTGGAAAAGGAGCAAATCTTAGTCCACTATTCTGCACAACTCCAAATACCCTGAAAATTTACGTGGAATTTTTTGGGATTATATAAAAAATACGGGGTGAAAGAAGTACCAGAGGGGAGCTACCACGGCACCACAAGCCTGGTAGCCGCCACCCCCCTGGTGGCGGCTAGCAAGCTTGTGGGCTCCCTGACGGCCCACTGGCCCCCCTCTTTTCTATATGAAGGGTTTCGTTCCAGAAAAAATTAATTGGGAGATTTTTCGTGGTTTCACCGCCGCCACGTGGCGGAACTTGAGCAGATCCAATCTAGAGCTCCGGCAGGACGATCCTGACGGGGAAACTTCCCTCCCGGAGGTGGAAATCGTCGCCACCGTCATCACCAACACTCCTCTTGTTGGAGGGGAGGCATCTTCATCAACATCTTCATCAGCACCATCTCATCTCCAATCCCTACTTCATCTCTTGTAACCAATCTCCGTCTCACGACTTCGATTGGTACTTGTAAGGTTACTAGTAGTGTTGATTACTCATTGTAGTTGATGCTAGTTGGATTACTTGGTGGAAGAGTTTATGTTCAAATCCTTGGTGCTATTCATTACACCTCTGATCATGATTATGATTATGCTTTGTGAGTAGTTACTTTTGTTCCTGGGGACATGGGATAAGTCATGCCGATAATAGTCATGTGAATTTGATATTCGTTCGGTATTTTGATATGTTGTATGTTGTATTTTCCTCTAGTGGTGTTATGTGAACGTTGACTACATAACACTTCACCATACTTGGGCCTAGAGGAAGGCATTGGGGAGTACTAAGTAGATGATGGGTTGCTGGAGTAACAGAAGCTTAAACCCCAGTCTATGTGTTGCTTCGTAAGGGGCTAATTTGGATCCATTAGTTTAATGCTATGGTTAGACGTTGTCTTAGTTCTTCTTTCGTAGTTGCGGATGCTTGCGGGAGGGGTTAATCATAAGTGGGATGCTTGTCCAAGTAAGGGCAGTACCCAAGCGCCGGTCCACCCACATATCAAACTATCAAAGTAACGAACGCGAATCATATGAACATGATGAAACTAGCATGACAAAAATTCTCGTGTGTCCTCGGGAGCGTTTTTCCTCCTATAAGACTTTATTCAGGCTTGTCCCTTTCTGCAAAAGGGATTGGGCCACTTGCTGCACCATTGCTACTACTTGTTACTTGTTACTTTTCGCTTGCTACGTTTCACCTCACTACACCATCACTTTTTACCGCTACTTTCAGTGCTTGCAGTTATTACCTTGCTGAAAACCGTTTATCACAGCCTTCTGCTCCTCGTTGGGTTCGACACTCTTACTTATCGAAAGTACTACGATTGATCCCCTATACTTGTGGGTCATCAAGACTCTTTTCTGGCGCCGTTGCGAGGGAGACAAGTGCCTTTGGTAAGTGGAAATTGGTAAGGAAACATTTATATACTGTGCTGAAATTTATTGTCACTTGTCACTATGGAAACTGTTCCTTTGAGGAGTTTGTTCGGGGTATCTTCACCACGAACGAAAGCACGAGGAGTTGTTCCTCAACCTGAGGTACCTACTGAAAATATCTTCTATGAAATTCCTTCGGGTATGCTTGAGAAACAGCTGGCTAATCCTTTTACAGGAGATGGATCTTCACATCTAGACTTGCATCTGATCTATGTAGATGAAGTTTCTGGTTTATTTAAGCTTGTAGGTTTTCCCGAGGATGAGGTAAAGAATAAAGTATTTCCTTTATCTTTGAAGGAAAAGGCGTTGACATGGTATAGGCCATGTGATGATACTGGATCATGGGACTACAATCGGTTGAAATTGGAATTTCATCCAAAGTTCTATCCTATGCATTTAGTACATCGTGATCGGAATTATATTTATAACTTTTGGCCTCGTGATAGGGAAAGCATAGCTCAAGCTTGGGGGAGGCTTAAATCAGTGCTATATTCATGCCCCAATCATGAGCTCTCGAGAGAAATTATCACTCAAAACTTTTATGCTGGGCTTTCTCATGAAGATCGTACCATGCTTGACACTTCTTGTACCGGTTCTTTTATGAAGAAGGATATTGACCACAAGTGGAATTTATTGGAAAGAAGCAAACGTAACTCTGAAGATTGGGAGCTGGAGGAAGGTAAGGAGTCAGGTATGAATTTCCAGTTTGATTGCGTTAAATCTTTTGTTGAGACAAACACTTCTAGAGATTTTAGTGCTAAGTATGGACTTGACTCTGAGATAGTAGCTTCTCTATGTGAATCTTTTTCTGCTCATGTTGATCTTCTAAAGAAAAGTGGTTTAAGTATCATCCTCCTGTAGAAAGCAACATAGTCAAAACCAATCTAGTTGAGAAGAAAGTCATTGCTTTTAGTGATCCTGTTGTTCCTTGTGCCTACGCTGAGAAACCACCATACCCTGCTAGGATAAAGCATTATTCTAAAGCTCCAACTATGATACGTAGGGCTTACATTAGACCACTTGCACCCCCTGAGGAGATTAGAGTTGAATCTAGTGTTGCTATTATCAAAGATCACTTAGCCGAAGACGTAGACGGGCATGTTATCAAATTATGTGAGGACTCTGCTAGAATTGCTAAACCTCACGCGAAAGACAAATACGGACCTGTAGTTGGCTTGCCCGTTGTTTCTGTCAAGATAGGAGATCACTGTTACCATGGCTTATGTGATATGGGTGCTAGTGTTAGTGCAATACCCCGTTCCTTATATGATGAAATCAAAGATGAGATTGCACCTGAGATTGCACCTGCTGAGCTAGAACCCATTGATGTCACTATTACGCTAGCTAATAGAGACACTATCTGCCCTCTGGGAATTGTGAGAGACGTAGAAGTCCTGTGTGGTAAGACGAAGTATCCTACTAATTTCCTCGTCCTTGGTACTACACAAGATAGCTTTTGTCCCATCATATTTGGTAGAGACTTTCTCAACACTGTCAATGCTCACATTGATTGCATTAAGCAGACCGTCACTGTTAGTTTCGAGGATGTGTCTCATGAATTTAACTTCTCCAAGTTTGGAAGACAACCTCATGAAAAAGAGTTGTCTGGTAGGGATGAAATCATTGCTCTTTCCTCTATTGCCGTACCTCCTACGGATCCTTTAGAGCAATATCTGCTTGAGCATGAAAATGATATGCATATGGAGGAAAGAGATGAGATAGATAAAATTATCTTAGAACAATATCCTATTCTCAAGAATAATCTGCCTGTTGAACTGCTTGGGGATCCTCCCCCACCAAAGGGTGATCCTGTGTTCGAGCTTAAACAGTTGCCTGATACTCTTAAGTATGCCTATCTTGATGAGCACGAGATATACCCTATTATTATCAGTGCTCTCCTCTCAGAGCACAAAGAGAAGATGTTACTAAGAACTCCGAGGAAGCACCGTGCTGCTATTGGATATACTCTTGATGATCTTAAGGGTATTAGTCCCACTCTATGTCAGCACAAGACTAAGACTGATCCTGATTCTAAACCAGTTGCTGATCCTCAAAGGAGATTAAATCCTAAGATGAAAGAGGTCGTTAGAAAAGAAATATTAAAGCTTCTGGAAGCAGGAATCATTTATCCTGTTGCTCATAGTGATTGGGTAAGTCCAGTACATTGCGTACCTAAGAAGGGAGGTATCACCGTCGTTCCTAATGATAAGAATGAATTAATCCCACAAAGGATTATTACTGGCTATAGGATGGTGATAGAATTCCGGAAACTGAACAAGGAAACCAGGAAAGAACATTATCCTTTGTCGTTTATCGACCAAATGCTAGAAAGTCTATCCAAACACACACACTTCTGCTTTCTAGACGGTTATTCAGGTTTCTCGCCAATACCCGTTGCACAATCTGATCAGGAGAAAACCACTTTCACCTCCCCCTTCGGTACCTTTGCTTATAGACGTATGCCTTTTGGCTTATGCAATGCACCTGCCACCTTTCAAAGATGTATGATGGCTATATTCTCTGACTTTTGTGGAAAGATTGTCGAGGTTTTCATGGATGACTTCTCCGTTTACGGGTCTTCCTTTGATGATTGCCTCAGCAACCTTGATCGAGTCTTACAAAGATGCGAAGATACCAACCTCGTCTTGAATTGGGAGAAGTGCCGCTTTATGGTTAATGAAGGCATCGTCTTAGGACACAAAATTTCTGAAAGAGGCATTGAAGTTGATAAGTCTAAGGTTGATGCAATTGACAAAATGCCTTGCCCCACAGATATCAGAGGTATACGAAGTTTCCTAGGTCATTCTAGTTTCTACAGAAGGTTCATTAATGACTTCTCTAAGACACTTACCAACCTCTTGCAGAAGGATGTTCCTTTTGTTTTTGATTAGGATTGTGAGGAAGCTTTCGAAATACTTAAGAAGGCTTTGATAACCGCACCTATTGTTCAACCACTGGACGGGAACTTGCCCTTTGAAATCATGTGCGACGCTAGTGATTATGTTGTTGGTGTTGTTCTAGGACAAAGAGTTGACAAGAAGTTGAATGTTATTCATTACGCTAGTAAAACTCTAGACAGTGCCCAAAGAAACTATGCCACTACGGAAAAGGAGTTTTTAGCAATCGTGTTTGCATGTGAAAAGATCAGATCTTATATAGTTGATTCCAAAGTCACTATTCACTCTGATCATGCTGCTATTAAGTACCTTATGGAGAAGAAGGACGCTAAGCCTAGGCTAATTAGATGGGTTCTCCTTCTACAGGAATTTGATTTGCACGACGTTGATCGAAAGGGTGCTGATAACCCTGTAGCAGATAACTTGCCTAGGCTAGAGAATGTCCTTGATGACCCACGACCTATTGATGACAGCTTTCCTGATGAGCAATTAAATGTCATCCGCACTTCACATAGTGCACCGTGGTATGCTGATTACGCAAATTATATCGTAGCCAAATACATACCACCCAGTTTCACCTATCAGCAAAAGAAGAAATTCTTCTTTGATTTGAGACATTACTTTTGGGATGATCCTCGCCTTTAAAAGGAAGGAGTAGATGGTGTTATTAGACGTTGTGTGTCTGAACATGAACAGGGACAGATCTTGTAGAAGTGTCATTCCGAAGCCTACGGAGGACACCACGTTGGAGATAGAACTGCTCATAAGGTATTGCAATCAGGTTTCTATTCGCCCACTCTCTTCAAGGATGCTCGTAAGTTTGTCTTGTCCTGTGACGAATGCCAAAGAATAGGGAACATCAGTAAGCGTTAGGAAATGCCTATGAACTATTCACTTGTCATTGAACCATTCGATGTCTGGGGCTTTGATTATATGGGACCCTTCCCGAGTTCCAGTGGGTACACTCACATCTTAGTTGCTGTGGATTACGTCACTAAGTGGGTAGAAGCTATCCCCACTAAAAATGTTGATCACCAGACCTCTATTAAGATGCTTAAAGAAGTCATTTTCCCAAGATTTGGAGTCCCTAGATATTTGATGACTGATGGCAGTTCACACATCATTCATGGTGTTTTCTGCAAGATGCTCGCTAAGTATGATGTCAACCATAGAGTTGCATCTCCTTATCATCCTCAGTCTAGTGGTCAAGTGGAGTTGAGTAATAGGGAGATCAAATTGATCCTACAAAAGACTGTCAATAGATCTAGAAAGAATTGGTCTAGCAAACTTGACGATGCACTATGGGCTTATAGGACTGCCTATAAGAATCCCATGGGCATGTCGCCGTATAAAATGGTTTATGGTAAGGCATGTCGTTTACCTCTTGAGCTGGAACACAAAGCTTATTGGGCAATCAAAGAGCTCAACTTCGATTTCAAACTTGCCGGTGAGAAGCGGTTGTTTGATATCAGCTCATTAGAAGAATGGAGGGCCCAGGCATATGAGAATGCCAAGTTGTTCAAGGAAAAGGTTAAGAGATGGCACGATAAACGAATACAAAAACGAGAGTTCAATGTAGGTGATTATGTCCTGCTATACAATTCTCGTTTGAGATTCTTCGCACGCAAGCTTCTCTCTAAATGGGAAGGTCCTTACGTTATCGAGGAAGTATATCGTTCTGGTGCCATCAAAATCATTATATATATTCGCATCAATAAGACGGAAGGAAATTTTCCTAGAGTGGTAAATGGGGAAAGAATCAAGCATTACATCTCTCGTACTCCCATAAATGTTGAGACCAATATCATCAATATCATAACTCTAGAGGAGTACATAAGGGATGTTTGTCAGCCTGTTTCAGACCCTGAAAACGAAGAGGTATCTGTTTCGGTAAGAAATTGGACTCCGATGCTTTTCTAATAGGAAATTTCCTCCGTTTTGGAATTTTTGGAAAATTAGAAAAATAAAAAGCAGTCCGGAGAGCACACGAGGCAGCCAAAAGCTTGGTAGCCGCCACCTACCCCCCTAGTGGCGGCTAGAGGGCTTGTGGGAACCTCGTGTGCCTCCCGGACTCCGTTTCCTTGCGCAGCGCTCGTTCTGGTCCAGAAAAAATCATTATATATTCGCCTGAAGGTTTTGATCTCCGTATCGTGTAGTTTTCCTCTGTTCTCGTTTCGAGCTTGTTGTCTGTCGCAGATTTAGAGCAAAGATGTCTCAGGAATCTGTTGGGGAGAATGATCTTCACCCAGTTCATGAAGAAGTAGATGCTGATCTGAAAATAGTAGAAGTCACGGAAGCCAGGGACCAAGCTAAGGAGAAAACCCAAGCTAGGGAGGAAGTCCAACCTATGTTCAACATTGAAGACGTTGAAGCAGTAGATTTTCTCCAACCCTTCCTCCACGTGATGTCTCCATCCTTGATTGAACTCTTGAGGTTTTGCGAAACAACTCGTGCTCGCAATATTTCCCTTTCTCGTGAAGTTGTTTTGCTGGAAAACCATGTCACAGATCTCAAAAATATAAATCAAAGATTGATAGCTCTCTTGGAATCAAAGGCAACAACTCCACCACCATCACCACCAAAGGAAGACAACTAAGCATTGGTATGGGCAATCCCCTTGGCTTCTGCCAAACTTGGGGGAGTTGCCCTGGTATCGTATCACCTTTATATCTTTTGCTTTTACCTTTGTTTTAGTTCTTTCCTTTTCAGTTTTTATTTCTTCTCCTAGAGGAATAAGTCTTTAGTGTTTAGTTTGAGTCTTTTGCTTTTGTCTCTCCCCGATGTATTCGATCTTACGAGCTATATAACAAAGAGTATCTTAGTCAAGGGCTTTGCTTTGTGCCATGATCAAAAGTATGAAAAGAACGATAGCATGAAAGATCATGAGATGATCTTATGGAAAGTGATAGCTTCACATATGACACGTATGATGATTGAAACTTGTTGAGAATAAATCAACATAAACCTCAATCATCGTTGCAATTAATAAGAAGTAATAAGGAAAGAGAGGTTCACATATAAATATATCATCTTAGACACCTTTTACAATTGTGGGCACTCACCAAACTATTACATGCTTAGGAGTAGACGTTGGACAAGGAAGACAACATAATGAATTGTGTTTGCTTGGTTCCAAACAATGTTATATGATTAGAGATCCCTTAGCATGTGACAATTGATTCCACCTCATGTTAGCCAAAACTCCCGCACCAAGTAGAGATACTACTTGTGCATCCATAAACCTTCAACCCAGTTTTTGCCATGAGAGTCCACCATACCTGCCTATGGATTGAATAAGATCCTTCAGGTAAGTTATCATTGGTGCAAGCAATAAAAATTGCTCTCTAATATGTATGATCTATTAGTGTGTGGAAAATAATCTTTGTACGAACCTGTGATGAGTAAGACATAAAAGCGACAGACTGCATAATAAAGTTGTTTATCACAGGAGGCAATATAAAGTGACGTTCCTCCGCACTAAGAGGACGCGCATTCAAACCTCAAAAGCGCATGACAACCTCTGCTTCCCTCTGCGAAGGGCCTATCTTGTACCTTTACTTTTTGCCTTTGTAAGAGTCATGGTGATCTTCATCAATTCCCTATTTTTGCCTTTGTCTTGGCTACCGTCACATCCTTGGGAAAGATCTATATTCATATATCAACTTGGAGTTGAGTACTTATGCTTTATTGTTGTTGACTTTACCCTTGAGCTAAATAGTTGGGAGGCAAAACTATAAGCCCCTATCTTCCTCTGTGTCCAGCTGAAACTTTGACACCATGAGTACCACGTGAGTTGTAACAATTGTGGAAAACAAAAGAGATGCTTGAGTATGTGGGTTTGCCTTACAATCTCTTATTTGACTCTTGCTGATGGTATGACAAATTGCAATTGCTTCAATGACTTTGGACTGTTGTTGGTTACTTCTCGGTAAGGTTTCTGCTTCATACTTTGCTTTGTGTAGGAATTGTTACTTTCCCATAAGAATCTTTATGGTGTATTGTTGTTCTATGTGTGATCATGATGCCCTTATCTCCGTATTATGTTTTATCGACACCTTCATCCCTAAACATGTGGACATGTTTATGGAACTTGGTTTTCGCTTGAGGACAAGCGAGGTCTAAGCTTGGGGGAGTTGATACGTCCATTTTGCATCATGCTTTCATGTTGATATTTATTGCTTTATGGGCTGTTATATTACTTTGTGGTACCATATTTATGCCTTTTCTCTCTTATTTTGCAAGGTTTATTTGAAGAGGGAGAATTTAGGCAGCTGGAATTCTGGACTGGAAAAGGAGCAAATCTTTAGTCCACTATTCTGCACAACTCCAAATGCCTTGAAAATTCACGTGGAATTTTTTGGGATTATATAAAATATACTGGGCGAAAGAAGTACCAGAGGGGAGCTACCAGGGCGCCACAAGCCTGGTAGCCGCCACCCCCCTGGTGGCGGCTAGCAAGCTTGTGGGCTCCCTGACGGCCCACTTGCCCCCCTCTTTTTCGATATGAAGGGTTTCGTTCCAGAAAAAAATCAATCGGGAGCTTTTTCGTGGTTTCGCCGCTGCCACAAGGCGGAACTTGAGCAGATCCAATCTAGATCTCCGGCAGGACGACCCTGCCGGGGAAACATCCCTCCCGGAGGGGAAATCATCGCCATCGTCATCACCAACACTCCTCTCGTTGTTGGGGAGGCATCTTCATGAACATCTTCATCAGCACCATCTCCTCTCCAATCCGCAGTTCATCTCTTGTAACCAATCTCCGTCTCACGACTCCGATTGGTACTTGTAAGGTTACTAGTAGTGTTGATTAATCATTGTAGTTGATGCTAGTTGGATTACTTGGTGGAAGAGTTTATGTTCAAATCCTTGACGCTATTCATTACACCTCTGATCATGATTATGATTATGCTTTGTGAGTAGTTACTTTTGTTCCTGGGGACATGGGATAAGTCATGCTGATAATAGTCATGTGAATTTGATATTCGTTCGGTATTTTGATATGTTGTATGTTGTATTTTCCTCTAGTGGTGTTATGTGAACGTCGACTACATAACACTTCACCATACTTGGGCCTAGAGGAAGGCATTGGGGAGTAGTAAGTAGATGATGGGTTGCTGGAGTGACAGAAGCTTAAACCCCAGTCTATGCGTTGCTTCCTTAGGGGCTGATTTGGATCCACTAGTTTAATGCTATGGTTAGACGTTGTCTGAATTCTTATTTTGTAGTTGCGGATGCTTGCGAGAGGGGTTAATCATAAGTGGGATGCTTGTCCAACTAAGGGCAGTACCCAAGCGCCGGTCCACCCACATATCAAACTATCAAAGTAACGAACGTGAATCATATGAACATGATGAAACTAGCATGACAGAAATTCCTGTGTGTCCTCGGGAGCGTTTTTCCTCCTATAAGACTTTGTCCAGGCTTGTCCCTTGCTGCAAAAGGGATTGGGCCACTTGCTGCACAATTGCTACTACTTTTTACTTGTTACTTTTCGCTTGCTACGTTTCACCTCACTACACCATCACTTCTTACCGCTACTTTCAGTGTTTGCAGTTATTACCTTGCTGAAAACCGTTTATCAGAGCCTTCTGCTCCTTGTTGGGTTCGACACTCTTACTTATCGAAAGTACTACGATGGATCCCCTATACTTGTGGGTCATCATTGGTGTAGATTGTCGTCACACGATGATGTCCCGGGCGGCGTTCCGGCGCCGCCGGGAGAGTGGGAGAGAGCCCCCCCCTCCTTATTCTTCTTCCTTGACCTCCTCCCTATATGGGAGAAGGGTTTCCCCTCTGGTCCATGGTCTCCATGGCGGCGGAGGGGCGAGAGCCCCTCCGAGATTGGATCTCTCTCTTTGTGTCCTTCTGTTTCTGCGCTCCCAGATTCTGCGTTTCACCGTTTCTTAAATTCCTCGAGATCCGTAACTCCGATTGGGCTGAAATTTTAACACGATTTTCTTCCGGATATTATCTCCCTTGTGGCGAAAGAAGGTCTCCAACCGCCTTAAGGAGTGGCCACAATCCTGCCAGCCACCGCCATACCTCTTGGTGGCGGCTACAGGGCTTGTGGGCCCTCCGTGCATCACCTCGCGTTGATTGTTCTTCCCAAAAATCATAAATATTGCAAAACAAATCCCCGTATGTTTTTATTACGTTTGGACTTCGTTTGGTATGGATATTCTGCGAAACAAAAAACATGCAACAAACATGTACTGGCACTGGGCACTGGATCAATATTTTAGTCCCAAAAATAGTATAAAAATTTGCCAAAAGTATATGAAAGTTGTAGAATATTGGCATGAAACAATCAAAAATTATAGATACAATGGAGACGTATCACATCCCAAGCCAAATTTTAGGACACCAAAAAGTCTAAGCTTGGGGTGCCCCGAGAAGGCATCCCCACTTTCGTCTTCAATCCATTGGCAACATTACTTGGAGCTATATTTTTGTTCACCACATGATATGTGTTTTTCTTGGAGCGTCTTGTATAGTAGGAGTCTTTTCTTTTTGTTGTGTCACAATCATCCTTGCTGCACACCTTTTTGAGAGAGAGAGACATGCACTCATCGTGATTTTTCGAGAATGCTCATAGTGCTTCACTTAAACCTTTTGAGCTAGATACTTTTGCTCTACGTGCTTCACTTATATCTTTTAGAGCATGGCGGTGCGTGACTTGGTAGTTGGCTTATGCTATGAAAGTAGTCCCAAATGTGATAGGTACCCAAAGAGGATACAAAAACCTCCATCTTCATGTGCATTGAGTAGAAAGAGGTCTTTATTCCTCTCAATTAGTTTTGAGACGTGGATTCGGTAATATTAAGAGTTATGTTAGTAGGGTGTTGTGAATCTAGAAATACTTGTGTTGAAGTTAGTGATTCCTGTAGCATGCACGTATGGTGAACCGCTATGTTAGGAAGTCGGAGCATAATTGATCTATTGATTGTCATCCTTTGTGTTGAGGTCGGGATCGCGCGATGGTTAACACCTACCAACCCTTCCCCTAGGAGTATGCATTTAGCACTTTGTTTCGATTACTAATGAAAACTTCCGCAACAAGTATGTGAGTTCTTCATGACTATGTGAGTCCATGGTATAGATGCACTTTCACCTTCCACCTTTGCTAGACTCTCTAGTGCCGCGCATCTTTCGCCGGTACACAAACCCACCATATGCCTTCCTCAAAATAGCCGCCATACCTACCTACTATAGCATTTTCATAGCCATTCCGAGATATATTGCCATGCAACTCCCACCGTTCCGTCTCATGACTTGTGTCGTCACTCTCATATTGCCACTTCATGATTGTAAGATAGCTAGCGAGATGTTTCAACGTCATACGCCATGCTAGATCGTTGCACATCCCGGTACACTGCCGGAGGCATTTCCTATAGAGTCATCATCAATTTGAGCTTTGAGCTGTGAGTAAATAAAAGTGTGATGATCATCATTATTAGAGCATTCTCCCATGTGAGGAAGTAAAAAAAAGAGTCCAAAGAGCCCAAATAAAAAAAAAGAGAAAAAAAAGAGGACCAAGTGCCCAAATAAAAAAATAAAAAAGAGAGAAAAAGAGAGTAGGGACAATGCTACTATCTTTTTCCACATGTGTGCTTCATAATAGCACCATGTTCTTCATGATTGAGAGCTTCTTGCTTTGTCACTACCATATGCTAGTGGGAATCTTCATTATATAACTTGTCTTGTATATTCAAATGATGGGCTTCCTCAAAATTGCCCTAGGTCTTCGTGAGCAAGCAAGTTGGATGCACACTCACTAGTTCTCCTTTTGAGCTTTCACATACTTATTGCTCTAGTGCATCTCTTGTATGGCAATACCTACTCATTCACATTGATATCTATTAATGGGCATCTCCATAGCCTTTTGATACGCCGAGTCAATGTGACCATCTCCTCCTTTTTGTCTCACAACCACCACCACACTCTATTCCACCTATAGTGTTATATCCATGGCTCACGCTCATGTATTGCGTGATAGTTATAAAAAGTTTGACAAAGTAAGAGTGCGAAAACAATTACTTGGCCAATACCGGGGTTGTGCATGATTTACATTAGTTGTGTGAGGATGATGGAGCATAGGCAGACTATATGATTTTGTAGGGATAACTTTCCTTGGCCTTGTTATTTTGAAAGTTCATGATTACTCTGCTAGTTTGCTTTAAGTATTATTGTTTCCATGTCAACAGCAAACTATTGTTTTGAGTCTTACATATCTGGACAACTATGCTAGGTAGCATTCCACATCAAAAATTCATTCTTTATCACTTCCCTACTCGAGGACGAGCACGAGTTAAGCTTGCGGATTCTTGATACGTCTCCAACGTATCTATAATTTTTGATGGTTTCATGCTATTATCTTGTCAAACTTTGGATGTTTGCATGCCTTTTATATTTTTTTGGGACTAACTTATTAACTCAGTGCCAAGTGCCAGTTCCTGTTTTTTCCATGTTTTTGACCCCTTTCAGAGGAGGATTTTGAACGGAGTCCAAACGGAATAAAACTTCCGAAAAGATTTTTTTCCGGAACGGAAGAAGATCGAGAGACTTGAGAACCAAGGCACGGGGTCCTCAGGGACCCCACAAGCCCTTATGGCGCGGCCAGGGGGCACGCGCCGTCCAGGCTTGTGGGCTCCCTGGGCCACCTCTGCACTAGGTTTTGCGCCTATATATCCCCAAAAATTCCACAAAAAATCAGAAGATCATCGAAAGTACTTTTCCGCCGCCGCAAGCTTCTGTCTCCGCAAGATCCCATCTGGGGCACGTTCTGGTGCCCTACCGGAGGGGGGATTCGGATACAGAGGGCTTCTTGATCAACACCATGACCTCTCCGATGATGCATGAGTGGTTCACCATAGACCTATGGGTCCGTAGCTAGTAACTAGATGGCTTGTTCTCTCTCTTGGATCTTCAATACAAAGTTCTCCATGATCTTCATGGAGATCTATCCGATGTAATCTTCTTTTGCGGTGTGTTTGTCGAGATCCGATAAATTGTGGATTTATGATCAGATTATCTATGAATCTTATTTGAGTTTCTTCTGATCTCTCTTATGCATGATTTCATATCCTTGTAATTCTATTCGAGTTGTGGGTTTTGTTTGGCCAACTAGATCTATGATTCTTGCAATGGGAGAAGTGCTTGGTTTTGGGTTCATACCGTGCGGTGAGCTCACCCAGTGACAGAAGGGGTAGTGAGGCACGCATTATGTTGTTGCCATCAAGGGTAAAAAGATGGGGTTTTCATCATTGGTTTGAGATTATCCATCTACATCATGTCATCTTGCTTAAGGCGTTACTCTGTTCGTCATGAACTCAATACACTAGATGCATGTTGGATAGCGGTCGATGTGTGGAGTAATAGTAGTAGATGCAGAAAGTATCGGTCTACTTGTCTCGGACGTGATATCTATATGTATGATCATTGCCTTAGATATCGTCATGACTTTGTGCGGTTCTATCAATTGCTCGACAGTAATTTGTTCACCCACCTTAATACTTGCTATTTTAAGAAAAGCCTCTAGTGAACACTATGGCCCCCAGGGTCTACTCCACACCATATTTTCAGCATTACACTTTTTACTTCGTTGCACTTTCCGCCTTCAGATCTCACTTTGCAAACAATCTTGAAGGGATTGACAACCCCTTTATAGCGTTGGGTGCAAACTCTTTTGTGTTTGCGCAGGTACTCTGGACTTGACGAGATTCTCCTACTGGATTGATACCTTGGTTCTCAAACTGAGGGAAATACTTACTGCTCCTGTGTTGCATCACCCTTTCCTCTTCAAGGGAAGAACGAACGCAAGCCCAAGAGACGACAGAAGGATCTCTGGCACCACTGCCAGGGAAGAAGTTTTGTTGTCGTAGCATGTGCCAACATACTGATCCAGGGATGGCACAGAACACATAGAGGCTTGACTCGTTTTGAGTCGGGTCGCGACATTATACATAGGTTTGAAGAAAAGAGAAGCCAGGATTTAATGGAATTCCTAAGAAATATGGAGACTATGGTTGGGTAGAACAATAATAACCATAGTTGTTCACACTCTAAGTTGTCTGATTTTTAGCACACCAAGCCACCAAGTTTCAGTGAGCAGTAGATCTGTTGGAAGCCGATGATTGGATAATAACTCTTGAAATGAAGCTGGAAATTGCGCGTACTGCAGAACTTGACAAGGTGCTTTTAGCTACCCATTTTTTTGAAGGGCCAGCCGTTATATGGTGGGACAATACTGATGTCTGCTAGAATTATGTCGGTATTTCCCCAAAGAGGAAGGGATGATGCAGTATAGCGACGGTAGGTATTTCCCTCAGTGATGATATCAAGGCTATCGAACCAGTAGGAGAACCTCCTCACACCATGTAAACAGCACGTGCACACAAATAACAAATACTCGCAACCCACGTGTTAAAGGGGTTGTCAATCCCTTTCATGTACGGCGCCTCAAGATAGGCAAATAACGTGAGGTAAAAGTGGTAGATAGGATAAATAGATCGCAGAACAAATAAATTGCAGGAAGGTATTTTTTTTGGTTTAATAGATCTGAAAATAAAAGCAAAGGAAAATAGATAGCAAAGGCAAATATGATGAAAAGAGACCCACGGGCCGTAGGTTTCACTAGTGGCTTCTCTCGAGAAAAATAGCAAACCGTGGGAAAACAATTACTATTGGGCAATTGATTGAACTTCAAATAATCATGAAGATATCCAGGCAATGATCATTATATAGGCATCACGTCCAAAATTAGTAGACCGACTCCTGCCTGCATCTACTACTATTACTCCACACATCGACCGCTATCCAGCATGCATCTACTGTATTAAATTCATGGAAAAACATAGTAATGCAATAAGAACGATGACATGATGTAAAAAAGATCTATTTATGCACAAATAGACCCCATCTTGTTATCCTTAGTAGCTACAACACATACGTGTTGTTTCCCTTTCTGTCGCTCGGATCAAGCACCGTAAGACCGAACCCATCACAAAGCACATCTTCCCATTGCAAGATAAATAGATCAAGTTGGCCGAACAAAACCCAAATATCGTAGAAGAAATACGAGGCTATAATCAATCACGCATATAAGACATCAAAGAAGACTCAAATAACTTTCATGGATAAAAACATAGATCTGATCATAAACTCAAAGTTCATCGGATCCCAACAAACACACCGCAAAAAAGACTTACATCATATGGATATCCAAGAGACCATTGTATTGATGATCAAGATAGAGAGAGGAAGTCGTCTACTTACTAATTACGGACCCGTAGGTCTACAAAGAAATACTCACGCATCATCGGAGAGGCACCAATGGACATGATGAATGTCACATCCCTGACACCTTAAGCAAGTTAGTCTTGTGCTCATGTCTTCTTTGCATTTGCATCTAATAATTTTCCAATCAAGAACAAGAAAGTGGCAAAGAAAAAAAACTCAAAAACCCTAGCCACTACTTTAAATAAAGAAAATCTCAAACTAGTTGAAATCAATGAACCCAAAATGGCCTCAAGAAATGTTCAAACTTTCTGATAAATCATGAAAGTAAATGAGCATTGGAGAAAACTATTTTCTTGACACTTTAAGCATTTTAAATTAAAGCAAAAGCCACTGGTTTCAAACTTTAAATTTGAAATCAGAAACTATAAATTTTCAAAAATGTTGAAAACTTTGGAAATGGTTGAAAATATTATAACAAATATTCAGGTGTGTTTAAATTAGTTTTTACAATTTTTTTGGAGCTGAAATAAATAGAAAAACATTATTTAGCAAAACAGGACAAAATAGAAAAGAATTAAGAAGAAGAAAAACATTACCTGTCGCCTGAGGAGGCCCAGCCCACCAGGGGCAGGGTCGTCTTCTTCCTGTGCCTTCTGGCGGAGGGGAGATCGACCACGGCGGCCCCTCCACCTCCTGCTTCTCCGTGGCGAGCTCCAGAGCCCCCCGGGACAGCGCGACAACGGGGATAAGCTCCCCGGGGTCTCCTCTATCCATTCCTAGCGATAGCTCTCTCCCTCCTCTCGGATCTTTTTCCTCCTCCTGCTGCCGCCATTACCACGAGCTCGAGCTCGAGCCGCAGCGCTTCTAGCCACGGGAACATTCCTCCGAGTATTCCGTTAGCTCCGCCTCGTCGTTCTGGTCCTCTCTGCAGAAGCCGAAGCTTCCCCGAGCTCTGCATTGCCCTAACGCCATCGTCTTCCACCTCCGGCCACCGGACCTCTCCCGTCGATTCGCTCCCTCCGGCGCACCCCCGAGCCCCTCAGCAACACCATCGGAACCGCCGTGAGCTCGTCATCGTTTCCCCTCTCGCCCCACGCTCTCCCGTGCATCGTAGCCCCGTTCCCCACCAAGGCAGAGAGCTCCTCGCCGCCGGTCATGTCGTCGCCGTCGCTGTGGTGTCTGATCCACGCGCTCGAGCTAGGGTTCGAGCTCCTGGAGCCTCCAGGAGTGCGATGAGCCCTCCAGCTGCCCTCCCCGTACCCTAGAGCCATCGCTCGTAGAAGGCCGAGCTTCGGCCGCCGCTTCGGCTCGTCGCCGACGCCCCTCCCGGCGACCCTAGCCACCCCTGATACCCCTGCTAGATTGGCTACTTCGCCAGCGTTCCGTAGCTGCAAACCGCGTTCGAATTGGTGCTGTGCAGCGTTGTTTAGGTCATCTCCGGCGAGCCCTCCGCCGCGGGCTTGGTCGTCGGCGACCACCCTCCAGTGGGGGCCGACATGGCAAAGCTAACCCAGTAGATTAGGAGCTTAATCTCTCGCTGACAGTGGGCCCAAGGCCAAGTCAACTCGGTTTAGGGACTGGTCAGCGCGGGATTAGTCCCAGAGAGGCTGACCAGTGGGCCCCCCTGTCAGGTTTGACCTGAACAGGTCGGCTGACCTGCTGACGTCAGTCTGATGCAATAAATAGAATTTCCAGTATAGAAATAATTCCAGGAAATTGCTAAAACTTGTAAAAATCATAGAAATTAATCTGTAACTCCAATGAAAATAATTTATATATGAAAAAGTATCAGAAAAATTCAAAGATTCTGATTATGCTATTTTCAGCCATTTTTGAAAAAGCTACAGAACCCAAACATGTATAATAAGGAATAATTCAATTCTTATAATCACTTTATAAATGGAATTTGGAAAATATTCAAATTTCAATATGGTTGCCATGATCACACACTGTCCTAATTACAAATCAGTACCCTAACATGACATCTCATGCATGCTAACTTCAAGTTGATCTGAGCATCAGGTCGAATCAATTAAAAAGGTACCCGTGAATACCCCGTTTGAATTGATATTCGAATGTGATTCAAATCAACTCTAAACCTAATACATGTTGATTGTAATAACCAATCACTTTGCATTCTCATGCCATGCTCATGCATCATCTTGTTTGCATATGATTGTTATTGAATGATTGCCATTCATTTCGGTAGGCTCCGCACCCTCGGATTCCACCGAATATCCGCCTGACGGATATCGTTCCTCCTCTGAGAAACAAGGCAAGCAACCCTTTTGATCATCCCGATAATTCCATGTTCCTGCTCCTGCACTTATTTATTGCATTAGGATCAAATGCTTCAACTGCTTTTGCCATGTTAGTTGAACCCACTTCCTTTGCATGACCTAACCTTGTCACAGTAAATAGCCGAACCTTGCAACCTAGCATACCTGATAGTTGCTTGAGCTATGATGTGCCTTATCCTGCTATGCATGCTATGCTTAGAGTTGTGTATGGTCTGTCATCTGGGAGATGAACAGAATTGTGAGAATGTGTTCGGTGAGCAAAGGTTGTGTGTTGAACTTGATTTGGTAAAGGTACCGGTGAAAGGCTGTGTAGGAGTACATAGCGGGTTGTTTCATTGGAACCGTCCTTAGGAACTGAGTTCCGTGTATGTAATCCAAGACTAGATACTACCACATGCTGGGCCCTGAAATATGACCGCGCTCGGCCTATTAATCGCTTAGTACTCGGTCCAGGAGTTGCAAGTAGTTTCTGGTGTTTATAGAAATGCTGGAGGTCGTGCATGGTGCTGACCTGAGAGGTGGACCGTGATGCGGTAGGCAGTGGCACGGTGTACCAAGTGGCACCCGGATGGTGGGCTTGGGAACCCTGCGCACATCGTTTGAGGCCGTGGCGGAAATCTCGGCCGGACTTCCGTACGGGTTACTCTCAGATAGGCGATAAACCTGGACTAGGCACTAACGTGTTTAACGGTCGTGGCCGACTCCCTCGCTGGGCTTCCGCTTGAAGGTTGCCGAGGTGCATGACGTGCACATGGCGATAAGTGGGGAGAGCGTGTGTGACGAAGTACACCCCTGCAGGGTTATGATCTATTCGAATAGCCGCGTCCGCGGATATGGACTACTTGGAGACATATGTTGTTCATAGATAACTTCAATGGCTACTCATAAAATTGCCAAGATAAGCGTGAGTGTCGTGGACGGCATTTCCGTACGGAGACGGAATGATTCCACAATAGAGTATTGTTGTGGTGTTAGTGGCCTTCTAGTTGTCCTGTCTGTACTCAGACAGTTTAAACTCTTCCGCTGGCTTGTAATTGAATGACTGATATTATGGGTCGTGAGACCCTTAATGTGTAATATTATGTGTGTGGCTCTTCCGAGCCTCTTAAATAAAGCTTGTATGTTTATGGTTATGTTGTGATGCCATCGATGTATCTATACATATCGGTATGCCATGCGTACGTGTGTCGTACTTGATATGTATGGGGTTCGATTACCTAGTCGTGAGCTTTAATAGCATTCCTTACAAGGAAATGCCCCTTTGTGATCCAACGAGCCTTGGTAGTTCGCTACTGCTCCGGACACATTGGTTGACCGGCATGTGTCCTTCTTAGCTGTTGTGTCTGTCCCCTTGGGGAAATGTCACGCGATGTAATGGAGTCCTTGTAGCTTGCTACGACTCGTCTACATTCGCTAATGGCCGACACCTGCTTTGTTGGGTCATGTATGCCTGTCCTTGTGCGGTACTGCCACTTTGGTTTATGACTAGACATGTCGATCCGGGTACTTTGACATTGGATTGCTAGCGACACTATCGCATGCGTGAGTCAAAAGACGCAAACGGTCCCGGCTAAGGTAAGGCTGCAGCCGTGGAGTTAACCGTGCGTGAGACCACAAAGGGATGCGATGTGTTACAGGCTGGATTCCTATGGCTTAGGATTGGGGTCCCGACAGCGTTGGTATCAGAGCCTGACTGACTGTAGGATTACTAAGCCAAACTGGTCGAAGTTGAGTCTAGAATTGCTTTAGTTATATATAAGGGAATTGTTTGTGGAAGGGAACGTAAGACTCTTGTTCTCTTCCCAAGTTATTCTATTCTGGTCATCCTCCTCTCTTCTGCGGGAATTAAGGACTAGGTTACTCATCTTCTCCTAGGCTCGTGTTTCTGATCGGTAGTTATAGGACTACGGTTCAAGAGATATTGGGTTTCTTTTATTCCTAGGAAGCAGGAAGTAAGTTTGATGATCAGAGAGTTGAACTTGGTAGTTGAGTGGTTACGCTATTTCATTTTTGGGTTGTCTCAAAATTTGTTTTTGAGCATTTACAGCCGTTATGTTGCCCAATTTTTCATTCGGAGCTCTAATGCTTTTGCATTACTCTCTATTTACAGATGCCTGGCCGTCCTTCTCGTCAGGTGGTACGTCTGACCAGGTGCATTGATGTGCCGGGTCATACGGCCATGCTGGTCAGGGTGATGTCGGTGTGCGGTTACCGCTGGTACCCCGAGTACACAGTAGAGGAACAGTACCGAGACTTCAACCAGAGCGAGTACATCTGCACTGTTAGGGTATTTCCAGACTACCCTGGAGCTGAGGAGCCAATCCATTGGTCCTATGGGTTGGGAGTCACTGTTGACATGGCAGTACAAGATGCTGCCTGCTCAATGCTGACCATTATGAGAGCGAGACATGCATTGCTGCAGAATTCAGAGTTCTGCTGTGTTCCGGCCTCTCAGCCTGGTGAAGAGGGATACCTCAGTGGAGTCTATTTCGATTCTTCTATGGAGGATCCACTTCTGCAGTCCACTGTTGAGATGCTAGAGAACAGAGACAGGGATGCTCGTGCTCTCCGCATGGAGCTTTATGCTACCCGTGCCCGTCTGTGGACAGCTTTCACGCAGCTGGCACCGGTAGTCCAGACAGGGTATGGAGAGATGGAGATGCTGAACCCTGTTAGGACCCATCTTCCGACCCACGTTGACTAGCCAGCCATAGGAGGAGTCACACCTCTTCGGGGACCCCTCTTACCACCAGTCAGGGGACCAAGGCCACATCCGTGTCCTTATGGATCCCAGGGATCTCAGGCTAGAGTGTTTCCTGATCCGCAGGTTGAGCTTCCAGGTCATGGAGGTAATCTCTATGAGAAGTTATATGCGGATGCCTGAGCTGTGAGCGGAAGGATAGTATGGTAGTAGTCGTACGTTCACAGTCCTGCATGACCTGTGAAGTATGCATGTAATGTGAAATGAATTCCGGAGGCCTAGATAAATAATGTATAGGCAGCTTGTAAGCCTCTGATGAGTAGTTTCACAATTTCAGTAGTTTGCTCTTCGGTTAAGGGTGTACTGAACTATGTAAGGGTGTGTATGAACCATGGTGTATATATAGCAGTTGCTTGTTACCATGTTGTTCGGATATTCATTTCCGCATTCCGTGTGTTCAGTACATTCTTAATCCATAGTTAGTATTGATATGATATTGGTCTAAGCTATGAGTTTGTTTGTCAGGATGGTGTTCACCAGGTTGAACCGTGCCCCTGCTCATGAGCAAGGTGAGGGTAGTCAAGCGTCGCAGGAAGACCTGCCTCACCCACCTTCTCTGGTAGAAGTGATGCTTGAGGCAGAAAGAAACAAAAGGGAGACCAACCGTCTGCTAGAGCGTATTGAGCAGAATACGGCTTGACAGCCTAGGAATGTCGTAGTGTCCCTCAATGACTTTGTGAAGCTGAATCCTCCAAAGTTTCATCATTCCGTCGATCCCCTCGACGCTGATGACTGGCTGTGCAGCATCTCATGCAAGATTCGCTCTGCGAATGTGTCTGAGGCCGACAAGGTGACCTTTGCGGCGTATTTCCTGGAAGGACCCGCAAATCTGTGGTGGGAGAATTTTGAAGCTATGCGTCCTGCTGAACCAGTGGCCACATGGGCAGACTTCAGTGTAGCTTTTCGTCTGCACCATATTCCAGAGGGCGTGATGGACAGAAAGAGAGAGGAGTTATGTGCCTTCACTCAGGGCAAGTTGTCTGTGGATGCCTATAGCCGCGAGTTCGGTAATCTCGCCCGCTATGCAACAGAGGAGGTGTCTACTGACGCCAAGAAGCAAGCAAGGTTTCGTAAGGGTCTGAGCCCTGAGCTCCGTCGTGATCTGCGCCTCCATGAGTGTGCAATCTTTCAAGCCCTGGTCAACAAAGCGATCAGTGCCGAGACTGGTCATACTGACTTCGAAGCCACAAGGAAGCATTCCCGTGACTTTGGCTCATCTTCTGGTTCCGCGTTTCCAAAACGCAGGTTGTGGGTTCCAAACAGTTCTCTACCGCCAAGATACACTCCGAGGCCATCCTACGTGGCGCCTCAGACGAATCAGGCCAACCCTCCAGCAAAAGCTTATGGTGGTCCAGATAGCAATGCTGCACCACGTGCCAACCAGGTGATATGCTACAAGTGTGGAGAACCAGGGCACTATTCCCGTGAGTGTCCTCAGAATGTGGGTGCAAAGCAACCCGGAAAGTCCGTCGGGCAAGCCAAGTCGGGCAAAGCTTATTATGTGAAGCCAACTCCTGCACGTGGCCGTGTGAACTATGTGTCAGCAGAAGAAGCTGTAGAGGATCCCGACGTCATGCTGGGTATGCTTCTTGTTAATCATCACCCAGCATCCGTTCTCTTTGACACTGGGTCTTCTCATTCCTTCATTTCAGAAAGTTATGCACATTTGCATAACATGTCTTTTTGTGATATGCCAATTCCATTGGTTGTCCAAACCCCTGGTAGTAAATGGCAAACCTCTAGGATAACCTATGACAATGAAATTCTAGTAGATAGGCTAGTTTTTCTAGCCTCATTGATAGCATTCAAATCATCGGATATTAATATCATCTTGGGCATGGACTGGATGTCAGCTCACTATGCGAGGATTGATACTCATTCTAGAAATGTCCAGCTTACCCATTCCTCGGGTGAGATAGTAAATGTCTCTACTCGAGTTGCCAAATGCCAACTCTATTCCCTAAATGCCAACCCTCTTCCGGAACTTGAAGACATTCCGGTAGTCCGTGACTTCCCAGATGTTTTTCCAGAGGAACTGCCAGGAATTCCACCGGACAGAGATGTAGAGTTTGTAATAGATCTTGTTCTGGGAACTGTCCCAATAGCCAGAAGACCTTATAAGATGGCACCCCTGGAGCTAGCCGAACTTAAGAAGCAATTAGATGAGGCTTTGAACAAAGGTTTCATTCGTCCTAGCTCTTCTCCTTGAGCTTGTCCCGTCCTCTTCGTCAAGAAGAAAGACGGAACGGATTGGATGGTTGTAGATTACCGATCAGTTAATCTGGTCACCATAAAGAACAAGTATCCGCTCCCCAGGATCAACGACCTGTATGATCAACTCGCTGGATCCTCAGTCTTCTCCAAAATGGATTTGAGGTTGGGATACCATCAAATCAAGATTAAGAACGGGGACATTCCAAAAACGGCTTTTGTTACTCGTTATGGCCAATATGAGTACACCGTTATGTCCTTCGGTTTAACCAATGCCCCAGCCACCTTCTCTGGGCTGATGAATTCAATCTTCATGGAGTACTTGGATAAATTCGTCGTGGTATACCTCGATGATATTCTCATCTACTCGAAGAATGAACAAGAACATGCCGAGCATCTAATGCTGGTATTGATGAAACTTCGAGAGCATCGCCTTTATGCCAAATTTTCAAAATGTGAATTCTGGTTACCAGAAGTGACCTATCTAGGCCACGTAATCTCTGGTAAGGGTATTGCTGTCAATCCCGAGAGAGTTCAAGTTGTCCTTGATTGGACTCAACCTGAATCTGTTAAGCAAGTTAGGAGTTTTCTTGGTCTAGCGAGCTATTGTCGCCGCTTTTTCGACAATTTCTCCAAGGTTGCAAAGCCTCTAACCGAAGTCCTCAAGAAAGATAAAAAGTTCGAGTGGACACCACAGTGCGAGCATAGTTTTCAGGAACTGAAAAGACGCCTGACTTCCGCACCTGTGTTGCTACCACCAGATTTTTCTAAGGACTTTGTTATCTATTGCGACGCCTCGTGACAAGGATTAGGTTGCATTCTCATGAAAGATCGTCATGTGATCGCATTCGCATCTCGACAGTTGCGTTCACGTGAGGATAATTATCCCACACATGACCTTGAGCTTGCAGCTGTGGTCCATGCACTAAAAACCTGGCGACATTACCTTCTGGGTAATCGTTGTGAAATATTCACTGATCACCAAAGTCTGAAATATATTTTCACCCAGTCGGATTTGAATCTCAGGCAAAGATGGTGGGTTGAGTTGATCTCGGATTACGACTTAGGGATAACTTACACCCCGGGGAAGGCCAATGTTATGGCCGATGCACTAAGTCGTAAATCTTATTGTAACAATTTGATGCTACAACAAGGTCAACCACATCTCCATGAGGACTTTCGGAAGTTGAATCTTCATATTGTTCCTCAAGGATTCCTTTGTACCCTGGTGGCGAAGCCTACTCTTAAGGATCAAATTATAGCTGGCCAAAAGCGTGACAAGGGTATATCACGGATCAAGGAGAATATTTTTAGCGGAAACGCTAAAGAATTTTCCATGAACGATCAAGGTGTTGTGTTCTTCCAGAATCGTTTAGTGGTTCCTAAGAACCCACATCTAAGGCAGTTAATCCTTAAGGAGGCTCATGATTCTCCTCTCACCATTCATCCCGGTAGTACTAAGATATATCAGGACCTACGCCAGAGGTTCTGGTGGACTAGGATGAAGAGAGAAATTGCTGAGTTCGTTGCTAACTGCGACGTTTGTCGTCGAGTTAAGGCAGAACATCAAAGGCCTGCTGGCACCCTTCAGCCTCTAGCTATTCCTGAATGGAAATGGGATAAAGTTAGCATGGATTTCATTACCGGATTTCCCAAGACCAAGAAAGGAAATAATGCTATCTTTGTGGTCATTGACCGTCTTTCCAAAGTGGCTCATTTTCTTCCTGTTCGTGAGAGTATAACAGCTAGCCAGCTAGCAGAATTATATATCTCTCGAATAGTGTCTCTTCATGGTGTTCCCCTGGAGATTAACTCGGACCGTGGAAGTATCTTTACTTCTCGCTTCTGGAAAATTTTCAGAATGCCATGGGGACTCATCTATCTTTTAGCACTGCTTTCCATCCCCAATCAAGTGGTCAAGTAGAAAGAGTGAATCAAATCCTAGAAGATATGCTCCGAGCTTGTGTTATATCGTTCGGTATGAATTGGGAAAAGTGCCTTCCATTTGCCGAATTCACTTATAACAATAGTTACCAATCAAGCCTGGGCAAAGCCCCTTTTGAAGTTCTCTATGGACGAAGATGTCGAACACCTCTAAATTGGTCAGAAACCGGAGAGAGGCAACTCTTTGGCCCGGATATGATCCAGGATGTAGAAGAGCAGGTTCGCATTATTCGTGAAAAGTTGAAAACAGCCCAGTCTCGTCAAAAGAGCCAATATGATCGTCATCATAAGGCTGTGACCTTTGAAGTTGACGAGAAGGCTTACCTTCGGGTTACACCTTTGAAGGGTACCCATCGATTCGGTATCAAGGGCAAATTGGCTCCTCGTTACACTGGTCCTTCTCGCATTCTTGCCAAACGAGGAGAAGTTGCCTACCAGTTGGAACTTCCTCCGCATCTTTCCAAGGTTCATGATGTTTTCCACGTCTCGCAACTCAGGCGTTGCTTTTCGGATCCTATCCGTGAAGTGGACCACGAAACGCTTGATCTCCAAGATAACCTTTCATACCGATAATACCCCGTGCGTATTCTTGATCAAGCTGAGCGTACCACTCGAGGTCGAAACCTCAAGTTTCTTAAAGTTCAATGGTCAAATCATTCTGAAAAGGAGGCAACTTGGGAAAGAGAGGATCGTCTCCGACTTGAGTATCCTGCGTTATTCCCGACGACTTCTAAATCTCGGGACGAGATTCTTTTGAGTGGGGGTGAGTTGTCACATCCCTGACACCTTAATCAAGTTAGTCTTGTGCTCATGTCTTCTTTGCATTTGCATCTAATAATTCTCCAATCAAGAACAAGAAAGTGGCAACGCGGATTTGCATTTGCATCTAATAATTCTGGCGGAGGGGAGATCGACCACGGCGGCCCCTCCACCTCCTGCTTCGCCATGGCGAGCTCCAGAGCCCCCCGGGACAGCGCGACAACGGGGATAAGCTCCCCGGGGTCTCCTCTATACATTCCTAGCGATAGCTCTCTCCCTCCTCTCGGATCTTTTCCTCCTCCTGCTGCCGCCATTACCACGAGCTCGAGCTCGAGCCGTAGCGCTTCTAGCCACGGGAACATTCCTCCGAGTAGTCCGTTAGCTCCGCCTCGTCGTTCTGGTCCTCTCTGCAGAAGCCGAAGCTTCCCCGAGCTCTGCATCGCCCCAACGCCATCGTCTTCCACCTCCGGCCGCCGGACCTCTCCCGTCGATTCGCTCCCTCCGGCGCACCCCCGAGCCCCTCAGCAACACCATCGGAACCGCCGTGAGCTCGTCATCGTTTCCCCTCTCGCCCCACGCTCTCCCGTGCATCGTAGCCCCGTTCCCCACCAAGGCCGAGAGCTCCTCGCCGCCGGTCATGTCGTCGCCGTCGCTGTGGTGTCTGATCCACGCGCTCGAGCTAGGGTTCGAGCTCCTGGAGCCTCCAGGAGTGCGATGAGCCCTCCAGCTGCCCTCCCCGTACCCTAGAGCCATCGCTCGTAGAAGGCCGAGCTTCGGCCGCCGCTTCGGCTCGTCGCCGACGCCCCTCCCGGCGACCCTAGCCACCCCTGATACCCCTGCTAGATCGGCTACTTCGCCAGCGTTCCGTAGCTGGAAACCGCGTTCGAATTGGTGCTGTGCAAACCCCTAATACATGTTGATTGTAATAACCTATCACTTTGCATTCTCATGCCATGCTCATGCATCATCTTGTTTGCATATGATTGTTATTGAATGATTGTCATTCATTTCGGTAGGCTCCGCACCCTCGGATTCCACCGAATATCCGCCTGACGGATATCGTTCCTCCTCTGAGCAACAAGGCAAGCAACCCTTTTGATCATCCCGATAATTTCATGTTCCTGCTCTTGCACTTATTTATTGCATTAGGATCAAATGCTTCAACTGCTTTTGCCATGTTAGTTGAACCCACTTCCTTTGCATGACCTAACCTTGTCACAGTAAATAGCCGAACCTTGCAACCTAGCATACTTGATAGTTGCTTGAGCTATGATGTGCCTTATCCTGCTATGCATGCTATGCTTAGAGTTGTGTATGGTCTGTCATCTAGGAGATGAACAGAATTGTGAGAATGTGTTCGGTGAGCAAAGGTTGTGTGTTGAACTTGATTTGGTAAAGGTACCGGTGAAAGGCTGTGTAGGAGTACATAGCGGGTTGTTTCATTGGAACCGTCCTTAGGAACTGAGTTCCGTGTATGTAATCCAAGACTAGATACTACCACATGCTGGGCCCTGAAATATGACCCCGCTCGGCCTATTAATCGCTTAGTACTCGGTCCAGGAGTTGCAAGTAGTTTCTGGTGTTTATAGAAATGCTGGAAGCCGTGCATGGTGCTGACCTGAGAGCTGGACCGTGATGCGGTAGGCAGTGGCACGGTGTACCAAGTGGCACCCGGATGGTGGGCTTGGGAACCCTGCGCACATCGTTTGAGGCCGTGGCGGAAACCTCGGCCGGACTTCCGTACGGGTTACTCTCAGATAGGCGATAAACCTGGACTAGGCACTAACGTGGTTAACGGTAGTGGCCGACTCCCTCGCTGGGCTTCCGCTTGAAGGTTGCCGAGGTGCATGACGTGCACATGGCGATAAGTGGGGAGAGCGTGTGTGACGAAGTACACCCCTGCAGGGTTATGATCTATTCGAATAGCCGCGTCCGCGGATATGGACTACTTGGAGACATATTTTGTTCATAGATAACTTCAATGGCTACTCATAAAATTGCCAAGATAAGCGTGAGTGTCGTGGACGGCATTTCCGTACGGAGACAAAATGATTCCACGATAGAGTATTGTTGTGGTGTTAGTGGACTCGTGTGCGAGAAATCAAGTTGTCAAAATTATTTAAAAATGCAAATTGTCTAGCCACGAGTCAAATGGTGGCTTTCCGCATAAAACCCCACAATACCTTTTGATACCTTGCATGAGTAGTTAGTTATCCTAAAGTCTTGCTGAGTACCTTCGTACTCATGTTTGCTTAATAAATGTTGCAGAGGTTGCTAATGACCCTAATGGAGGGTTCTTCGTTGACATCGACGACGACGAGTAGCTGGTGTCCCAGCTACGATCTGGCCCTACGTTGGATCTGTAGTATAGTCAGGCCATGTGCCTTCTAGTTGTCCTGTCTGTACTCAGACAGTTTAAACTCTTCCGCTCACTTGTAATTGAATGACTGATATTATGGGTCGTGAGACCCTTAATGTGTAATATTATGTGTGTGGCTCTTCCGAGCCTCTTAAATAAAGCTTGTATGTTTATGGTTATGTTGTGATGCCATCGATGTATCTATACATATCGGTATGCCATGCGTACGTGTGTCGTACTTGATATGTATGGGGTTCGATTACCTAGTCGTGAGCTTTAGTAGCATTCCTTACAAGGAAATGCCCCTTTGTGATCCAACGAGCCTTCGTAGTTCGCTACTGCTCCGGACACATTGGTTGACCGGCATGTGTCCTTCTTAGCTGTTGTGTCTGTCCCCTTGGGGAAATGTCACGCGATGTAATGGAGTCCTTGTAGCTTGCTACGACTCGTCTACATTCGCTGATGGCCGACACCTGCTTTGTTGGGTCATGTATGCCTGTCCTTGTGCGGTACTGCCACTTTGGTTTATGACTAGACATGTCGATCCGGGTTCTTTGACATTGGATTGCTAGCGACACTATCGCATACGTGAGTCAAAAGACGCAAACGGTCCCGGCTAAGGTAAGGCTGCAGCCGTGGAGTTAACCGTGCGTGAGACCACAAAGGGATGCGATGTGTTACAGGCTGGATTCCTATGGCTTAGGATCAGGGTCCCGACAATGAATCCCTCTGTGATGGTGTCTAGATTGGATCTGGTGTTTTTGGACTCTACATCGGCTGGAATTGATTTTCGTCCCCCCTTCAGGGTTTGTGGAATATTGGGGTATTTATAGATCAAACAGGCGGTGCGGGAGGCCAACAAGGAGGGCACAACCCATCGGGGCGCGCTTGGGCCCCCAAGCGCGCCCTGGTGGGTTGTGCTCCCATCGGAGCTCCCCTGAGGTGCGTTCCTGGCCCACTGGATGTCTTCTGGCCCAAAAAAATCCACAAAAAGTTTCGCTGCGTTTGGACTCCGTTTGGTATTGATTTCTTGCGATGTAAAAAACAGTTAGAAAACAGCAACTAGAAGTGGGCACTATGTCAATAGGTTAGTACCAAAAAATGATATAAATGACTATAAAATGATTGTACAACATCCAAGAATGATAATATAACAGCATGGAACAATCAAAAATTATAGATACGTTGGACACGTATCAGCATCCCCAAGCTTAATTCATGGTCGTCCTCGAGTAGGTAAATCATAAATAAAAGAAGTTTCAATGAGAAATGCTGCCTAACATGGTCATCACATTTCTTTTCTTTACAGCATGGACATTTGGACTTTTATGTAGTTCAAATCAATAGTCTAGTTTTGACATGAAGACTTTAATACTCAAGCACACCAACAAGCAACCATGTCTTTTAAAATATCAACACTAAAGCAAGTTATCCCTAGCCCATTATACTCAATCATTAATCCATTCATGAAACACGCTCGAATATTAGCTACACCCAATGCCCAAATACGATCATAGTGCCCCATAGTTGGTGCTTTATGAGAGAAGATGGAGACTCAAATTCAAAATAAAATTTTCATAAGTAAAAGAAAGTCCCTTCGCAGAGGGAAGTAGGGATTTGTAGAGGTGCCAGACCTCAACACGAAAATTGAGAGAGGAAAATATTTTGGGAGGCATACTTTCCCCACCAATGAAAACGACTTAAAGCTCCCAACACTTTCCATGCTAGATACATCATAGGCGGTTCCCAAACAGAAAATATATTTTATTCCTTTTTCCACCATTACTTTCACTTTCCATGGCTTGTTCGTATCCACGGGTGCCCTCCATACCAACACTTTCCAAGGAATTTATTATTTGACAACAAAAATTAAATTCATTTTTTTCATTTTGGGACTAGGCATCCCTAATACCTTTGTCATCCTCTCGTGCAATGACAAGTGAATAAACACTCATCGTGACAATAACACATCTAGCATGGAAAATATTGGCCACCCCTCACCACCTTGCGAGCGGTAGAGCACACAAAAGAGAAATTTATTTTGAAAGTTAGAGATGGCACATGCTTTTTTTTAGAACGGCATGGAAATACCGCATATAGGTAGGTATAGTGGACTCATATGGCAAAACTGGTTTAAAGGGTTTTGGATGCACAATTACTGATCATACTTAGTGCAAAATGAAGGATAGCAAAAAGATTGAGAAGCGACCAACCAAGAAACGAAAAATATCGTACCCAAGCATTAAGCATAAGTGTAACATCCCAAATTTTGGAATGTTAATATAATTATTATATTGTTTGTTTGTTTGCTTGAGTGATTGAAACTTGAGTGAAATTTGAAACTTTTCAAAAACTTTTTAATGAGAGGGAATAAAATGACTTTCCCGATCTCTGATGAATTCAAATTCAATATTTTAAAAGCAAAGAGAGAACATGACATGACTTCTTCAACTATAAAGAATTTGAATGGAGTTTGCATTTGAATTCTTTCAAAAAAATTCCTTTTGCTTTTCTATATTTTTCTTCCCCGAGAAAATGTTCCGACAAAATTCTTGCACGCAAGAAAGAGCGGAGGAAAATGACCCTCCAAAATGTGAGGCATTTCTGAAATATTTTGAGCCAAAGTTTTATGGAGAAATTAATTGCCAAAAAGAAAATAAAGCCTTAGGGATTTTTCTGAAAAAAAACATTTTTAAAAAGATTTTATTTTCGTTTTGGAAAAATGATAATCAATTAGGAAATATTTTTCTGATCGATTTGGTATATAATACCCCATATAAATTATTTTTATTTGTTTCCTTTTAATTCCTTCTCTTGCTGTTTTTTTAAAGAAGAAATACAAAAAAAACGGGAGATTTTTGGGGCCAAATCCCCTCGCTGGGAGCCAGAATCCTGGCAAAACATCACGAGCACACTCTTCCCCACGCACACCTTTCTTTCTTTATTTATTTTTCTTTTCCTTTCTTTTCTTTTTCTTTCCTTCTTTCTTCTTCTTCTTTCCTTCTTTCTTCCCACGGGACTTTCCTTCGCAGCGCACCAACCTTTCCATGGCGCCACCTCCCCTGATCACGGGATCCCCTTCCCGATCCCCCCTCCCCTTCCTTCTATCGGCCTCCCTCGCCCCCTTTATAAACCGCCCTCCCCCTCGCCCCCTCGGCCCCCTCCTCCCCACGCCGCAGCACCACCTCGCCCCCTGTCCTCGCTACCTCGCATGAGAGGAGCTCCAGAGAAAAAAACGCCCCCGCCACCCTGCGTCGCCGCACCTTCCCGCCCCCAACCAACGCCGCCACAAGCACCCCCTCGTCCACCGCAACTCATTTTTGCCCCTAGGCCAAGCTTTCGCCGCTCCTCGCCACTCCCCTCGCCTCGCCGGAGTTCGGCCGGATAGGAACTCCCCGGGCGCTTCCCTGACCGCCCTAACTCCCCTTCGCTTAGCCGACGACGACGTTCGACGGAGGAGACTCGCCGCCACCCTCCTCCATCGCACCCCCACCCCCGCCGGCGACCTCCCCACCTTGCCGGAGCAGCTACCTCGCCGGAGTTCTTCCTCTCTGTCACCCATGGTGAGATTCACGAAATCCCGTATTGTAGTTTTTTCAGAAAATTGCAATCTTAGAAAATTCATATCTATTAGTCTATAACTCCGAATTAGGTGATTCTTTTTGCGTTGGATCACAAATTTTATGTAGTTTCTGTAGATATAGAATTTGTCTATGTTTGGATCTATAAAATTTGAATTAGATCAGATTTGATTTAAAACTTGTTTTGCTTATACCGGGAGTTTAAAATAGCTTTTATATTAATTCTTTTTGCTACTGTTTCCTATTGATCATATCTTTCAGTAGTTTACGTTTCAATTTTTTTTAAATAATTTTAGTTAGGCTTTTAAGCAAAACAGATTCTGTTTTAGCCTTTTTTGTTTTCTTGCTATTTATTTTGTATTATTTGTTCTTAATTTGTTTTTTTGTAATTGTGACAAGTTATATTTTGTTTTCTGATATTTACGAGTAACTTTTCAACAACAACAAAATTTTATTTTATTTATTCTTATTTGTTTGCATGGAATCAATTCTAGTTCTATACTAACTTGCGAATTAATTGCATTGCTAGTTTGATTTCTTATTTTGAAAATACTTATAAAATAATATTGTTTTGTAAGTTTTACTTCTGTTATCTTAGTTATTTTATATTTTGTAAGTTTGATGTAGTAGAAGGCTTCCTAGCTTCTTTGAAGTTTTCTTTGGATTTTTATCCGCTCTCTCTTATTGATTTTTGATTGCATCAACTTTTATTGCTGTTTGTTAATTGATTGCTAGAATGATTGCTAGTGTGAGTGCTTATGTGAATACTATGTTTGATTATATAGATTTCATCGGAGAGTGACGAATAGTTCTATCACGTATTTCCCGAGAACGAAAATTCTTCTTCGTCAACATCGCCAGGCAAGTCATTTTGATCATACTATCTCCTATGTTTTTCGATGCATGGTAGTTTAACCTTTCTTTGCCCAATTGCATGCTTCTTAGGTACTTGGAAATTTTAGTATAGGTTGTAGTATCATGTGGTAGGCACACAACAACCCCGATACTTGGCCCCGGGATGACAAATTTCATATTGCTATGCTTAAGTAGACGGGATTTCGGTTGAGTGCATAACACGAGTGATGCGAGGTTGATTAAATAACCAAGACCGGTTAAGACAAGATTTTCAAGACCTCGTGATGCAATGCAACTCTGGGTGAAGGACGGTTGATCGGCTCCCTGGAGAAACCAGTGGATGACCCGGGATGCTGGAGACGGCCATGACATCCTGCGGAAAGCTTCACCCAGGCTCAAAGAGACGGACGGATATTTTCAAGACCCAAGGCTTACCTGCACAGCCACAAGTCATTATGGGATCTGGCTTGGTTGGACAACGCGGCGACTCTAGACAGGCGGTGCTAGCAGATGTAGAAGAACGGTAGGAATGGATGGGCACCGACAGGGATTCAGAGGGACCCGTTGAAAGACCATGATTTGATCATCCGGTCTTCAAACACCCTGAAGTGCGAGGACATACACGGAGGCGATCAAATCTTGTGGGGAACGCGTGCAAAACGCTGCAGAGTACTCAAACCTAATCGATTAGCCGTGTCCACGGTCATGGACAACTTGAGCCAAAGGAACTGAAGTTATCTGAAATTCTCAACACAAATAATAATATTGATGTGGGAATTATTGACAACTCGGGTACGAGAATTGGTTGGTGGAACCATCTCGTTAACAACCAACAATGTAGTAACATTTTGATTTTAGCCCTCTCTTGATGTAGGAGAAAACTTGCTTTCGCAAAAAAACTTATAGCCCCACCTACCATATATGCATATAGTATAGATGATTACTTTTCACCCCTCTCTCATGTGACTTACCGGCATATTCAATATGTTGACCTACACGGCTGCAACGTCTTATGTTGCAGATATTTTCTTCGACGAGTAAGAGTACGATTCAGGGTTACGGTCTACACTCAACTTGCCGTTGGTGTTTATTGGGACTCCACTCCCTTGACTCCTTCCGCTGAGATATTTAAGGTATATATCAGTTTTACGATATTTACATGTGATTGCACTTTGATATATACATTGATGTACTGTGTGTGCCAGCATACTGATCCAGGGATGGCACAGAAACACGAAGGCTTGACTCGTTTTGAGTCGGGTCGCTACAGAAATGGTATCAGAGCACATGTTGACTGTAGGACGTGACCCTAGAAACTGGAAATTTCTTAGGATAGGATCTCTCAAAAAAATCTTATTTTCGAGAACACCTTTCACTTCTCATCTCTTATGCTTTCATCAAATGTTCTCTCTCACCTCAAATAGTTATACAATCCCCTTACCCCTTTGACCTCATGAAGAATCAACGGAGTTCTACTTCAAAGTAAAGAGGATTTCATCATGCAATTGAAGCATTGAAGCCGCGCCAATTGAAGACTCTCAAGACCCGAAGAATTCGAAGACCCTGAAGCGTTCGAATATTTATATGACCATTAGAAGTCCAAACCCCTGTTATATACCCACGTTAGATACGATGATTTGTGAGCCGTCATTGGTGTGTGTTTTCCGACGGCCACAAATAAACCTATTCTCAAAAATATCGTTTGTATTGTGTGTATCTCCCTCCCTCTCTTACCCGTCTCATCCCCGAAACCTCAACCCTACCAGATGGAGTATGAAGCTGGACTTGTAGTCTCTGGACCAATGACCCAGCTAGAGGCTGAAATATGGATTCGGAACATGGAGAACCACTTCGGGAGCAACTTGATCTCAAGGAAGTATGAAGTGGAACACACTCTTCAGTACTTTACACAAAGTGCTGCGATCTGGTGGAAAATGCACCATGCCATACAAGGGTTTAGTGGAGCAGAAACTTGGGACGAATTCAAGAACACTCTGTTAAGATCCCGACTTATTCAGAAGTGCTATGACAATCCGAAGGAGAAGACTTGTGCATGCAAGATCTGTGGAGAAATAGGACACACCCAGGAAGAACACAAGGATGGATGCACTCATTGTGAAGAAAATCACCCAGCTGAGGAGTGCCCAAGTAGTCAGGTGACTTGTTTCCTTTGTGAAGAAACCACCCACTACCCAGCTCAGTGTCACATTTACCCCAAGGTGCAACAGGTTGTCAAGCAGCAGAAATATGCAGTGAAGGAAACCCTCAAGAAGAAGATTCTAGAAGAACCGGTGATGAACGAAAATATTGAAGACCCTGATGGACAAGGTCTGACCAGATTTTTCTCCAATGCATGCTACTCATGTGGAGAAGAAGGACATTATTCACAGGATTGCACGAAGAGAAGCCAAGAGTATCTGGGAAACTTCCCGACGGAAAAAGTGGAGATTGATCCACTTGAAATAGAAGAACTGGCGAAAATGAAGGAGTTCGGAAAGAAGAAAAAGTACCCTCGGAAGAGACAAATCTCTGCAGATAAAGACCTGAGTCATGTCAGATGTTACAAGTATATGGAATTTGGCCACCACAAATACATGTGCTCAGGAAGGAAGCCGGAAACCCAAGGAGCAAAAGCAAACACTAAGACGCCTCGAGACTTGTCAGAACTCATTTGCTTTCGTTGCAAGGAAGCAGGACATTTTCCTAGCGATTGTCCACAAAGGAAGAAAGCTAAAAAGGAGTAGTTAAGTTTTGACCGCGGCAATTAGTGTAATCTGAAGAACTCTTGTTTTTCATGAGATCATGGAGTGAAATTTTTTGTAACAGAAGTCCCTGAGATTGTAATAACATCATGAATAAATGGAATTTATTGTCTCATGATTGCCTATGTTGAAACTATATGCGTTGTTTCTCTTCGAACAAAGATCTCTGAACAATTATGAGGATATGAGAAAATATGGTCTATGCAGGCATGAGTATAATTCATTTTAAGTGTGGCAGTAATCGGTAAACCCACAGGATCCAATGAGTAGGAATTTACCATGCATACCAAGAAGCCAAACCCACTGAATACAGTCGAAGGAAATGTTGGATCATATCAAACTATGGGGGTGACAAAAGAAGAATAGTGTACCTTGGAATTGGAAATTTGAGGAGAGATTTAATATGAGGAAGAAACACTTTTGTTGGTACACAGACCAATGGAAGGAAAAATGAGTTCAAGGAATACAACCGGTACCAAGGATGCATCTCAAGATTTCATGAAGGTTGCCCCAAGAGCATGAAGGAATAAGTTATGATGCACCAGCAAACGTTTTCTTAGGAACATACGAAAGCCACAGAGTTGTGAAGATACGATAGATGTTTTGTTCAGCTTGCAGAACCAATGGATTATTCGAACTTCGTTCGTGTACAAGAGAAATTCTGCAACGCTTGTGAGGATGCCCAAGTGTTAGAATACGAGATTCAATAAGCCTTATACAAGGTAATGATTTCAGTGCGACATGGCTTGGCCACCATGACGACTTACTATTATCATTCTCTTGCTATTTGGAATGGTAAATCTGAGAGACTTACCCATAGTGAGAGAAGACGTTCTTTGAAGCTTTTGTTTAAGCCTTATAATGGTATAAGAAAAGCCCCATGTACATGGCATTTGTTGTCACGCGTAAGAAATTTTACGGTGAGGATGAAGACAAGACCCCTCTCTCTGCAGGATAACCACAAATGGTAGACCACCATGAGAATCACCGATAGGTTATTTAGAATTGGCCACAAGACTGTGAGTTAAAGAAGACCCAGTAACGGAAGAAGCTTATATCCACAGGGGAACCCTCGATTTTGATGGAAACGATATGAATATAACGGGAGAGCATCACCAAAGGATTTAAGATTGTGCGAAGTCAGCTGCCAAAACCCAGAGGATCGTTAGAACATTTTGAGGGACCAGTAATCTTCATTTTAAGTGTGGTAGCATCCCACTTTGCCGGAAGCTGGATTTGTTAGAAGACCCCCAAACCCTAACCTTTCTTTCTAGCCTCTTCAAATCTCGAGGACGAGATTCATTTTAAGTGTGGTAGGTTTGTAACATCCCAAATTTTGGAATGTTAATATAATTATTATATTATTTGTTTGTTTGCTTGAGTGATTGAAACTTGAGAGAAATTTGAAACTTTTCGAAAACTTTTTAATGAGAGGGAATAAAATGACTTTCCCCATCTCCGATGAATTCAAATTCAATCTTTTAAAAGCAAAGAGAGAAGATGACATGACTTCTTCAACTATAAAGAATTTGAATGGAGTTTGCATTTGAATTCTTTCAAAACAATTCCTTTTGCTTTTCTATATTTTTCTTCCCCGAGAAAATGCCCCGACAAAATTCTTGCACGCAAGAAAGAGCGGAGGAAAATGACCCTCCAAAATGTGAGGCATTTCTGAAATATTTTGAGCCAAAGTTTTATGGAGAAATTAATTGCCAAAAAGAAAATAAAGCCTTAGGGATTTTTCTGAAAAAAAAACATTTTTAAAAAGTTTTTATTTTGGTTTTGGAAAAATGATAATCAATTAGGAAATATTTTTCTTTCCTTCTTTCTTCTTCTTCTTTCCTTCTTTCTTCCCACGGGACTTTCCTTCCCAGCGCACCAGCCTTTCCATGGCGCCACCTCCCCTGATCACGGGATCCCCTTCCCGATCCCCCCTCCCCTTCCTTCTCTCGGCCTCCCTCGCCCCCTTTATAAACCGCCCTCCCCCTCGCCCCCTCGGCCCCCTCCTCCCCATGCCGCAACACCACCTCGCCCCCTGCCCTCGCTACCTCGCATGAGAGGAGCTCCAGAGAAAAAAAACGCCCCCGCCACCCTGCGTCGCCGCACCGCCCCGCCCCCAAACGACGCCGCCACAAGCACCCCCCTCCTCCACCTCAACTCATTTTTGCCCCTAGCCCAAGCTTTCGCCGCTCCTCGCCTCGCCGGAGTTCGGCCGGATAGGAACTCCCCGGGCGCTTTCCTGACCGCCCCGACTCCCCTTCGCTTCGCCGACGATGCCGTTCGACGGAGGAGACTCGCCGCCACCCTCCTCCATCGCACCCCCACCGCTGCCGGCGACCTCCCCATCTCGCCGGAGCAGCTACCTCGCCGGAGTTCTTCCTCTCTGTCACCCATGGTGAGACTCACGAAATCCCGTATTGCAGTTTTTTCAGAAAATTGCAATCTTAGAAAATTCATATCTATTAGTCTATAACTCCGAATTAGGTGATTCTTTTTGCGTTGGATCACAAATTTTATTTAGTTCCTGTGGATATATAATTTTTCTATGTTTGGATTTATAAAATTTGAATTAGATCAGATTTGATTTAAAGCTTGTTTTGCTTATACCGGGAGTTTAAAAATAGCTTTTAAATTAATTCTTTTTGCTACTGTTTCCTATTGATCATATCTTTCAGTAGTTTAAGTTTCAATTTTTTTAAATAATTTTACATAGGATTTTAAGCAAAACAGATTCTGTTTTAGCCTTTTTTTGTTTTCTTGCTATTTCTTTTGTATTATTTGTTCTTAATTTGTTTTTTTTTTGTAATTGTGACAAGTTATATTTTGTTTTCTGATATTTACCAGTAACTTTTCAACAACAAAAAAATTATTTTATTTATTCTTATTTGTTTGCATGGAAACAATTCTATTTCTATACTAACTTGCGAATTGATTGCATTGCTAGTTTGATTTCCTATTTTGAAAATACTTATAAAATAATATTTTCGTAAGTTTTACTTCTGTTATCTTAGTTATTTTATATTTTTTTTCTGTTATTTTTTCTATTTTATTGTTTTATTTTAAGTTAGAACAAAAACTATATAGTGTTTGATGTAGTAGAAGGCTTCCTAGCTTCTTTGAAGTTTTCCTTGCATTTTTATCCGCTCTCTCTTATTGATTTTTGATTGCATCAACTTTTATTGCTGTTTGTTAATTGATTGCTAGAATGATTGCTAGTGTGAGTGCTTATGTGAATACTATGTTTAATTATATAGATTTCATCGGAGAGTGACGAATAGTTATATCACGTATTTCCCGAGAACGAAAATTCTTCTTCATCAACATCGCTAGGCAAGTCATTTTGATCATACTATCTCCTATGTTTTTTGATGCATGGTAGTTTCACCTTTCTTTGCCCAATTGCATGCTGCTTAGGTACTTGGAAATTTTAGTATAGGTTGTAGTATCATGTGGTAGGCACACAACAACCCCGATACTTGGCCCCGGGACGACAAATTTCATATTGCTATGCTTGAGTAGATGGGATTTCGGTTGAGTGCATAACACGAGTGATGCGAGGTTGATTAAATAACCAAGACCAGTTAAGACAAGATTTTCAAGACCTCGTGATGCAATGCAACTCTCGGTGAAGGACGGTTGATCGGCTCCCTGGTGAAACCAGTGGATGACCCGGGATGCTGGAGACGGTCATGACATCCTGCGGAAAGCTTCACCCAGGTTCAAAGAGATGGACGAATATTTTCAAGACCCAAGGCTTACCTGCACAGCCACAAGTCATTATGGGCTCTGGCTTGGTTGGACAACGCGGCGACTCTGGACAGGCGGTGCTAGCAGATGTAGAAGAACGGTAGGAATGGATGGGCACCGACAGGGATTCAGAGGGACCCGTTGAAAGACCATGTTTTGATCATCCGGTCTTCAAACACCCTGAAGTGCGAGGACATACACGGAGGCGATCAAATCTTGTGGGGAACGTGTGCAAAACTCTGCAGAGTACTCAAACCAAATCGATTAGCCGTGTCCACGGTCATGGACAACTTGAGCCAAAGGAACTGAAGTTGGCTGAAATTCTCAACACAAATAATAATATTGATGTGGGAATTATTGGCAACTCGGGTACGAGAATTGGTTGGTGGAACCATCTCGTTAACAACCAACAATGTAGTAACATTTTGCTTTTAGCCCTCTCTTGATGTAGGAGAAAACTTGCTTTCGCAAAAAAACTTATAGCCCCACCTGCCATATATGCATATAGTATAGATGATTACTTTTCACCCCTCTCTCATGTGACTTGCCGGCATATTCAATATGCTGACCTACACGGCTGCAACGTCTTATGTTGCAGATATTTTCTTCGACGAGTAAGAGTACGATTCAGGGTTACGGTCTACACTCAACTTGCCGTTGGTGTTTATTGGGACTCCACTCCCTTGACTGCTTCCGCTGAGATATTTAAGGTATATATCAGTTTTACGATATTTACATGTGATTGCACTTTGATATATACATTGATGTACTGTGTGTGCCAGCATACTGATCCAGGGATGGCACAGAAACACAGAGGCTTGACTCGTTTTGAGTCGGGTCGCTACAATAAGTAACACTGAATAATGCACCACAAATAGGATATAAATTTCATTGCATAAATATTGACTTTCGTGCTTGCATAGGGAATCACAAACCTTATCATAAATATTCTTACTAAAGCATAATTACTCATCAACATGACTCATAAGTCATATCGTCATATCTCAAAACCATTAGTAATTATCAAGTTTATTTTGTCCAATGATCTGCATGAAAGTTTTTATTATATCCTCGTTGGATATCTATCACTTTTGGACTATTTTCATATGTTGCTTTTGATAAGCTCAAACAAATTTAAGTGAAGAACATGAGCATAATTTTTTTTATCTCAAAATAATCTAAGTGAAGCAAGAGAGAATTTCTTAAAAAAATTACTAACTCCCAAATAAATATAAGTGAAGCATGAGAGCACTTATTCAAAAATAACAAAGCACACCATGCTCAAAAAGATATAAGTGAAGTACTAGAGAAAATCCATGGCTCTAATAATTTAAGTGAAGTATAGGAGCAAGCATAGCACAATTTTTGGCTCTCTCAAAAAGGTGTGTCCAGCAAGGATTCAATACTGAAAACACAAGGAAAAATAAGAAAACACTCATATCATACAAGACACTCCAAGCAAAACTCATAATATGTGATGAATAAAAATATAATTTCAAGTACAATACCGATGGTTGCTAGAAGAAAGAGGGGATGCCACTTGGGGGGCATCCCCAAGCTTAGTTGCTTGCTACTTCTTTAATATTAACTTGGGGTGCCTCGGGCATCCCCAAGCTTAGCCTTTGGCTAATCCTTCTTCCTTCATGCATCGTAAGATCACCCAAAACTTAAAAACTTCAATCACACAAAACTCAACAAAACCTTCGTAAGATGCTTTAGTATAAGAAAGCAAACCATTACTATAAGTATTGTTGAAAACCTATTAATATTTTATTTTTGGATTATATCTACTGTATTCCAACTTTTCTATGCCAAAAACGTATCAAAGAAAACCATAGAATCATCAAAACAAGCACACAATGCAAACAAAACAGAATCTGTCAAAAACAGAACAGTCTATAGAAATCTGACTACTTCGAATACTTATGTAACTCCAAAAATTCTAAAACTTAGGACGACATGAATAATTTGTTTATTAATCTTTTTCAAAAAGAATCAACTCAAAATCACTCTTTTGTTAAAAATGAAAAATAATTTCGTGAGTGCAAAAGTTTCTGTTTTTCAGCAAGATCAAATCAACTTTAGCCCAAATCATCCCAAAGGCCTTGCTTGGCACAAACACTAATTTATACCACAAAAACACATCTAACCAGAGGTATAATTGTGTATTTTATTGAAAACAGTAAGAAGACCAAAAAGCAAAAAAGATACAAGTTGGGTTGCCTCCCAACAAGCGCTATCATTTTATGCCCCTAGCTAGGCATAACGCGTAGGACCTAAGTGTTGTCATCTTTATCCTTGAATTTTTTGATCGAACAATTAGGATTTTCCAAGGACTTTGGATATAAGTTCACAACTAAAAAACTTCTAGGCACGAGATTGGAAAACTTATTTTTGCAAAAAGGGTCTCTTATGACTTCAATAAAATTGGGATGGATACTAATCATTTTAAGATCTCCTTTATCATTGCTAGAAGTTGCACCCTTGCTTTTAGTGGCTTGAGTAGTCTTACTAATTTTTATGGGAGTTTTAGCGGAAGCAAAAGCCGTACCTAGATTAGAAAAAATTATTCCAGTTTATCAATCCTAGACGGGCTTTCATCGATTCTTTCATGAATTATAGTATTGTTTTCTTTTAACAACTTGAAAACGTCTCCCGCTTTTGACCCAATTTCAGTAGCATAGCTTTGCATTTTTCTATCCATGTTTTCAATATGTTCCTCGGTAGGCCTTTTCTTTTCGATAGCACCTAGTCTTTCCATAACATGCGCAAGGGTAACGATTGTTTCATTGATCATGAGAGGTGGTGAACCCACTAAATTTCCCAAAGCATTAGAAGATCAAGAGAAAGACACATCAAGGAGTTTCCACCGGTAATCGTATCAAGGACGAATCTATACCAAGTGGTGATTCCCACATTAAAACAATGAAGAAGAACAATGGTAGATTGCTTACGGATAGATCTATTATGAACATTGCAAATCCTATACCAAGCATCTTTTAAGTTCTCCCCTCCCCTTTGTTGAAAGTTAACAACCTCGTTCTCGGGGGTGTACGCAATAGAGGAAGAGCTATCCATAACGACAAAAAATTGGCAAACAAGATTGCACACAAAAACAGATCTGACAAGAAAACGGCGAATGAAAAAGAGGGCGAATAAAGCGGCATTTTTTGTGAAGTGGGAGAGAGGAAAACGAGAGGCAAATGGCTAATAGTGTAAATTGCGAGGAGATGAGATTTGTCATTAGGAACCTGGTTGATGTTGAAAATCCCCCCGACAACGGCACCAGAAATTGGCATATTGGCGGGAGACTTTCTTGACTTGATCTTCCCACGCAACGGCGCGAGAAATTCCTTTTGATGTCTGCTAGAACTACATCGGTATTTCCCCAAAGAGGAAGGTATAATGCAGTATAGCGACGGTAGGTATTTCCCTTAATAATGAGATCAAGGTTATCGAACCAGTAGGAGAACCTCCTCACACCACGTTAACAGCACCTGCACACAAATAACAAATACTCGCAACCCGACGTGTTGAAGGGGTTGTCAATCCCTTTTGGGTACGGCGCCTCAAGATAGGCAAATAACGTGAGGTAAAAGTGATAGATAGGATAAATATATCAAGGAACAAATAAATTGAAGCAATATATTTTTGTATTTTTTGTTTAATAGATCTGAAAATAAAAGCAAAGGAAAATAGATCGCAGAGGCAAATATGATGAAAAGAGAACCGGGGGTCGTAGGTTTCACTAGTGGCTTCTCTCGAGAAAAATAGCAAACGGTGGAAAAACAATTACTGTTGGGCAATTGATAGAACTTCAAATAATCATGACGATATCCAGGTTGTGACATCCCCGGATTTAAGCTACAATAATCAATGTAGTTAGGCTACACTAACCTCACCCAAATGTGCCACGACATCAAGATTAACTAAGCCAAGTTTCAACTCCATGAAAAACAAAGCGAAATTCAAATTAAAAAATTATATATATATAGATATAAAAAGTAAATTAATTAATTATTCAAACATAAAAAAAATATTCCTCACATTGCAAATAATCCACAGATAATTATGGTGGAGAAACCAACATTTTTAGAAAGGGTTTTAATGCCTAAATCAATTAAAGTAGAAGCCAAATTAATAACTTAAGTGCCTTTTAAATTATTAAAAGTTTCAACCCACTTTTTTAAATCCCAAACTTTTTGTGGCTCTCTCTAATATTACAAAAATAATATTGGGCGGGATTCTATATTTTAATAAAACATTTTCCTTTCCATTGGTCTGTTTGACCTTTCTCGTGGCATATCTTATCTAAGTAGTGCTAATTCCTTGCTTAGGTAACAACCTCGGTATACAACTCTGTCAGTAAGACCCTGTTACTATTATGGATAACATTTCGGTAGTTGCCGGTGGACGAGAACTTTGCCTATTGGTCCGCCTCATTTCAGCGAGCAGGAAAATGGTTCTAATTGTCCCCCGACCTTGGTACCGACGATTGTTGCCGACATATCTGGCAGGCTATCCTCTGACATGTCTTGCCACCTAGACCGTGCAAGATGTCACCACTCTGCCTACTCTTGGCCCACATGGTGGACCCATAACCCAAAGTTCCACAGGATCGAAACCTGACTCTCGTGGACATCCTTGACTCCAAAGTATCCTTACACTTGGCTTCTATTGACATTCCAGAGCCACTATACAATGGAGCAATCACTCTTCGGTCCGAATATTATCCAACATGCTAAAGATCAAGTCTGCATTATTTATGACAATCTGAAGGCTGCTTAGTCTTGTCAGAAAAATCAGTATGGCCGTCATCATCGAGATATGGTCTCTCAATCTGGAGAAAAGGCTTGTCTTCGTGTCACACCAATGAGAGGTGCACACCGTTTTGGGATCAAGGGCAAGTTAGGTCCTCGCTATATTGGACCTTTCACTGTTCTCGAAAGGCGTGGAAAAGTAGCTTATCAATTGGAACTGCCGGCAAACCTTTCTCAGGTTCATGATGTCTGCCATGTGTCTCAGTTTCGCCGCTACTTCAAGGATCCTATTCGAGCAGTGGATCATGATATGCTCGAGCCGCAACAAGACCTCTCTTATAAAAAGCATCCGGTCCGCATTCTCGATCAGGCTGAACGTCAGACTCGTCGCAAAGTCACCAAGTTCCTTAAAGTGCAGTGGGTCAAATCATTTTGAAGATGAAGCCACTTGGGAACGCGAGGATCATCTTCGTGATGAATACCCTGAGCTCTTTCCTTCTACCTCTTAATTCTCGGGACGAGTATTCTTGTTAGTAGGGGAGAGTTGTGACATCCCCGGATTTAAGCTACAGTAATCAATGTAGTTAGGCTACAGTAACCTCACCCTAATGTGCCACAACATCAAGATTAACTAAGGCAAGGTTCAACTCGATGAAAAACAAAGCCAAATTCAAATTTAAAAAATATACATAAAGTAAATAAATTAATTGTTCAAACATAAAAACAAAAATATTCCTCACATTGCAAATAATCCACAGATAATTATGGTGGAGAAACCAACATTTTTAGAAAGGGTTTTAATGCCTAAATCAATTAAAGTAGAAGCCAAATTAATAACTTAAGTGCCTTTTAAATTATTAAAAGTTTCAACCCACTTTATTTAAATACCAAACTTTTTGTGGCTCTCTCTAATATTACAATAGTAATACTGGGCGGGCTTCTATATTTTGATAAAACATATTTCTATTCCCAATAAAACTAAAAGAGAAATTGAAAAAAAATAAAAAAGAAAAACAAACCCCTGGCCAAACTGGGCCAAGTGGCCCAGCCGGCCACCCACCCAGCCCACCGTACCATGGGGGTATAAAAAACCCCAAACCATAACCCTCTCAACCCCTTCCCCGCCCCCAGCCACCACCAGCCACCCTCACCAACCAGGGGCTGGATCCCCTCGTCCCACCAACCCCCACTGCCCCATGAACCCACCTCCGTGCACCAAAACCTCTAACCCACGAGCCTCCCTCGCTCGCTCAGTTCTCTCTACTCCCCTCGTTTCCCAGCGCCCCCACGCAGCTCCCCATCGCTACCAGCCCCACAGAAGCCCCCACGAGCGAGCTCCCTCTCTCCATTGCTCGCTCAGACTCGTTTCCATCCCCTTGAGCCCAGCCTCCCAGCGCCAGGTCCCACTGAGCCTCCCATCACCGGTGCCTCCTCCGGCCCTCCTCCGCCGACCAGCCCTCTGGCCACCTCATCCGCGAGGCCTAGCCCCTCTTCCGACCGGATCAGGCCGACCCTCCTCCGGCGAGCCCTCCACCACGTCGCGCCTCTCTCGCTTGCCACCACACCGCCATTGAGCCACAACCGGACCGCACCGCCCCATCCCGCTCCCTACCGCACCGCTTTCGCCCCGGGCCACCTCAACGCCGACCCCCCCCACCGAAGCTTCCTCGCGCCGGATCCCCCCCTCTCCACCGGATATTCCCCGAGCCGCTGATCGACTACAACGAGGGTGAGGACCCCCCCCCCCCCCCCACCCCTTCCTCCCTTCTCCCTCCGGCGACCTCCGCCTCGTCCTGGCGCCATTCTTCTCTTCTGCTAAGTCAGGAGGGGAGGAGGAAGAGTAGTTTGTTCCTGTAAGTTGAGAGAGAGAGAAGTGAAGAAATGTAAATAAATCAGAGGGATGAATATGTATGTATTTGTGTTTATGTATAAATATGTGTGTGTGTGTGTGTGTGTATGTGTGGATATGTGAATAAAAGTGTATGAGTGTGTATGGTGATTTTGGGTGCAGGATATGTGTGGGTGTGTGAGTTGTGGTGTGGCCGATGCCACTAATAGGTGGGGCCACCCCCGTAAACTGTTTAAAAAAAGAAGTAGAAAGCAAAGAAAAAATATATAATAAAATAAATAAATAGGTAATTAATTAGCAAATAATTAGTATAATTAATTAAAAAATAATTAGTGAATTAATTTTTTAGATAATTAAGTATCATTAATATGATTAAGAGTAATTAGAATAGTTAAGTAATCTGTTTATTAAGATAATTAAATTATCCTAAACTGAGTATGACAAGTGGGTCCCATCCCCTTATTTAATCGGATTAATATTTAGTTAACCCTAATAATAAATGTATCGAAGACAATGGGGCCCACTGGTCATATTTGATGAGTCAAACCCTGTTGACTGATGATGTCGTGCTGACATCACCACGATGTCATATTTAATTATGTATTATAATTAAATCTGTTAATTCCTAGATAATTAATAACACTTTAAAAATTAATATAAAATAAACTGCAAGTGAGATGAAAATATTTTGAACATGAAAGTTCATGTGCAATTTGAGACGAACCCGGATACTCTATCCGTTCGTTTGTCACGCTTCCCTAGCATAGCAAACGTGGAGCTTTTCCACCGTTTTCATGTGACCGGTAGTAGCTAGAGACCCGGGAAATATCATCCGATATTTTCCTGACCCGTCTATGATGGATAGCACTGCGTTAGCTCATGTCTAACCCTGCTTTGACATGTCATGCTTAATGTTTGCATCGGTGTTATATTTATTGTTTCTTTCCCCCTCTTCTTACCGGTAGACTACGAGACTGACGCTGCTACCGGGTACGACTACCCTCCTGACGACCAGCCCTTTGCTGCAGAGCAACAAGGCAAGCAACCCCCCCCCCTTAACCATTCCTATATCGCCCATTTCCTTCTCCCTCATGCTTGCATTAGAGTTTTGCTACTGTTGTAGTTAGGTCCTATATCTCATGCGTAGCCTGTTTTTGATGAACTGCTACTTTCAGTACCGCATTTTAAAGTGCTTAGTATAGGTGGAGCAGTCATCCCCTCTGACCCCTTAGTCCAGTTTCCCCGCTTTATTGTCGAGTCTCGATCCCTGGTCGACGAGCCAAGACCCGACACACACTTGCACCCCCCTCCCCTTAGTTGTGCGGCGCTGCAGAGCTACAATCGGGTACCGAGGGTGATACCTCAAGAAGTACTCATGATGATATCTTTGTAGGGTAGCTAGTCGGTCGTGGTTATCAAGGGTGATTCCTCCTTCACCACTCCCGACGATGACTCTGTCGTGCAACCCCTCAAGTGTGAGACCCTTGAGGGTGATTCCTCTAAGTCCACCTTGACAATTACATCGTTCGGGAACCAACGACGGTGATACCTCGGATCCCCCTGATGTTACAACCACACACTTACTTGACCATGATACTAGGAACATTGATGAATAATGTTAGGCGGGTGGATTCCCCGTGGATGTGTCCTTTAGTTAATTAAAATGTTAATGGATTTGGGAATTTGATCTGGGTTGGTCGGAAGGCCTTATTACGCACTAACCATCTATGTGGGAAGAATTATGGGTACTCGGCGTCATGGTATCAGCGGAACCTCTTGAGACGTCAGCAATGGAGCGGCGCGCGCATGAGTGGTCCGGATATGCATCGCGCTTGTAATAAGGGGTGCTAGGACTGACCTCGGCCGCCCTCGCATCGTGTAGGAGTGCAAAGGGTGATGGGCCCATGACCCCTGCGCTCTTAGGATTTAGACCGGCAGCTTGGCCTCTCTACTGAGTCTAGGTGGGGTTGCGACGTGTCGATATTCCGACGCCGGGAATGACCCAGAAAAGTGTGTCCGGCCAGAGTGTTATCGAGCATGACGGGGAATATGTTGTGCACCCGTGCACGGAAGAACTTATCTATTTGAATAGCCGTGTCCACTTATACAACTACAACTGTTACTTAACTGGAATGTTTCTCCGGGATTGCTTCCTCCCAGGGAGTCGAGGAAGAATCTTTGGGCGTGACCTCTTATTAATATTACTGCAACAATATGACTTTAATTGTGTTACCTGTTCTACTCTCCTCTATTGCTACAAGACCCCTGAAGATGCTAGTCTTTGATAGGACTAGGCCTTCTCTCTCTATTCTCGCATTATTGTAGTCAGTCCACATATAAACCCCTTCCTTTGATATTGGTGCATACTTAGCATAGTTCTGATGTCAGTCTTGCTTGTACTTTGGATGAGTACTCACCATTGCTTTGCTCCCCTTTGTCCCCTTGATCCATCGTTGCGACCAGATGATGGAGCCCAGGAGATGGAGTATCCCGCCAACGACGAATGCTACCCCGACGGTGCCTACTGCTACGTGGAGGCCGCTGAAGATCAGGAGTAGTTAGGAGGTTTCCAGGCAGGAGGCCTCGCCTCGTTCAATCGTTGTATCTTTGTGCTAGCCTTCTCTAAGGCACCCCATGGTTAATGTTTGTACTCAGATATTTGTTGCTTTCGCTGACTTGTGTGTTTATCGAGCTTCTGTATTCTAGCCCTCGAGGCCCCTCGCTTGTAATATGAAGCTTATATGTTTTATTTGTGTCTAGAGTTGTGTTGTGATATCTTCCCATGAGTCCCTGAGCTTGGTCGTACGCATTTGCGTGTATGATTAGTGTATGATCAAATTGAGGGTGTCACACCAGGCAATGATCATTATATAGGCATCACGTCCAAGATTAGTAGATTGACTCCTGCCTGCATCTACTACTATTACTGCACACATCGACCGATATCCAGCATGCATCTAGTGTATTAAGTTCGTGGAAAACGCAGTAATGCAATAAGAACGATGACATAATTTAGACAAGATCTATTTATGTATAATTAGACCCCATCTTGTTATCTTAATAGCAACAATACATACGTGTCATTTCCCTTCTCTCACTCGGATCAAGCACAGTAAGATCGAACCCATCACAAAGCACCTCTTCCCATTGCAAGATAAATAGATCAAGTTGGCCAAACAAAACCCATACAATGGAGAAGAAAAATGGGGCTATAATCAATCACGCATATAAGAGATCAAAGAAGATTCAAATAACTTTCATGGATAAAAACATAGATCTGATCATAAACTCAAAGTTCAACGGATCCCAACAAACACACCGCAAAAAGACTTACATCATATGGATCTCCAAGAGACCATTGTATTGGTAATCAAGAGAGAGAGAGAGAGGAAGCCATCTAGCTACTAATTACAGACCTGTAGGTCTACAAAGAACTACTCACGCATCATCGGAGAGGCACCAATGGACATGATGAACACCTCCGTGATGGTGTCTAGATTGGATCTGGTGTTTCTGGACTCTGCGGCGGCTGGAATTGATTTTCGTCCCCTCTTTAGGGTTTTTGGAATATTGGGGTATTTATAGAGCAAAGAGGCGGTGCGGGAGGACAACGAGGAGGGCACAACCCACCGGGCGCGCCCTGGTGGGTTGTGCTCCCATCGGAGCTCTTGTCATGTGCATTCCTGGCCCACTCGATGTCTTCTGGCCCAAAAAAATCCACAAAAAGTTTCGCTGCGTTTGGATACCGTTTGGTGTTGATTTCCTGCGATGTAAAAAACAATGCAGAAAACAGCAACTGGCACTGGGCACTATGTCAATAGGTTAGTACCAAAAAATGATACAAATGACTATAAAATGATTGTAAAACATCCAAGAATGATAATATAACAGCATGGAACAATCAAAATTATAGATACGTTGGAGACCTATCAAATACCAAAAATCATGTGACCTGTTGATGACGAAATTATCTGGGATAATTTCAAGCATAAATTCCGCAAGTATTATATTCCCGCTGGAATTACGAAGGTCAAGAAACACGAGTTCCTTTATCTTATTAAAGGGAACTCCACTATAAGTGAGTAACTGAACAAGTTTAATTACTTGGCCCGTTATTCCACTCATGATGTAGCCACCAAATAACAAAAGATAGATCGGTTCCTTGGAGGTCTTAACTGCACCCTTCGATGTGTATTTAGTATGCTGGACTTTCCGTACTTCAAACTTTGGCGAACAAGGCACTCATTGCATAAAGGGAACACAAGCTTTCTAATGATCGTAAGCCTACATATGAAGACCGCAAACGCAAGTTTGAACCCAAGAAGTAAGGGCAAGATTTTCATAAGATTCGTACTTGGCAATAGTCATAGTTTGAATTTAAGCCAACATGACAACAATGGAACAGCAAGACGGATAATAAATTCCAAACCATGGTTTCAAAACCAGTGAAGGAAGAGTGTCAGCGTAAAACACATGCTAGTCTTGTGGTCAAACTAGACATTACGCCAAACAGTGTCCCAAGAGTTGAAAGATGCCATCAAACCTAAAGCTTCAAGTCAATCATGTGGGGCCGTACCCCAACCTGAAGTATATTCAAGGGAAAGTTCATCATATCTCTACAGAAGAAGCCCAAGAAGCACCTGAAGTGGTCATTGGTATGTTTCCCATTAATAACATAATTGCAACAATTTTATTCAATCCTGGGGCTTCACATTCTTTTAATTCACGGAGCTTTGTTGCCCAACATCAGCTTTCCCATACTCTTTTGGACAAAGTTATGGTGGTACAATCCCCTCGATCCATGCTCCGGACAAATATTGTATGCCAAGGATTGGAAATGTCCATCAATGGTATTATCTTTCCCGCATCTCTGGTATCCATTGAATCCTCAAAATTGGTTGTCATTTTGGGAATGGATTGGTTGACAAAACATGAGGTCGGTGTCAACTGCGCAATCACGGAAGTAACCTTAGTAAATCCATCAGGAAAACCACCTCGCTTCTTTGTCGGTGGAGCCATGCCAAAGAAGGGAATGGTTCATGCAGCGATTGCTATAGATATGAATTTAATTCCAGTGGTATGCGAATTTCGAGACGTGTTTGCACAAGAACTACCAGACATGTAACCCGACCGGGAGCTTGAGTTTTCTATTGAGCTTGTGCCCGGGACAACACTGATTTACAAGAGACCCTATTGTACGCCTTCATAAGAATTAGTGGAATTGAAGAAATTGTTTGATGAGTTGCTTCAAAAAGGTTATATTCGCCCCAGTTCATCTCCTTGGGGTGCCCCGCCATATTTGTGGGGGTGGAAAATGGTAGTTGATACTTTTCCAACATATCTATAATTTTTTATTCTTCCATTCTGTTATATTATGATCCTGGGATGTTTTATGATCATTTTATAGCAACTTTATATCATTTTTTGGGACTAACCTATTGACATAGTCCCTAGTGTCAGTTGCTGTTTTTTGTTATTTTTTCCTTAGCAGAAAATCAATACCAGATGAAGTACAAATGCCACAAAACTTTTTGGAGATTTTTTTGGACCATAAGGAAACTTGAGGACCAAGGATGATCACCACAGGAGGACCAGTCAGCCCACTAAGCACCAGGGCGCGTCCAGGGTTCCTAACGCGGCCTAGTGGCTAGTGGGGGGCCTCGGGCACCTCCTCAGCCACCTCTGAACTCATTAAATATCCCAATATTCAAGAAAACATAGAGGAGCGGACAAAAAATCATTTTCGGTTGCCGCAAGTTCTAGAAGCCACAAAATCCAATCTAGAGCTCGTTCCAGAGAGGAACATGATCACAGAGGGGTTCATCATCCTCATTGGTGCTCCTGTGATGATGTGTGAGTAGTTCATATCAGACCTACAGGATTGTAGGCAGTAGCTAGATGGCTCTCTCTCTCTCTCTCTCTCATTTTGCTTCTCAATACAATGGTCTCTTGGAGATCTATTTGATGTAACTTATTATTTTGCGGTGCGTTTGTTGGAATCCAATGAATTGTAAGTTTACAATCAGATCTATGAAATTATGTCCATTCTTCATTATTATAGCCTCATATGTCTTCTCCAATATTTGGTTTTTGTCTGGCCAACTTGATCTTTTATCTTGCAATGGGAAGAGGTGCTTTGTGATGGGTTCGACCTTGCGGTGCTCAATCTCAGTGATAGAAAGAGACATGACACGCATGTATCATTGCTATTGAGGATAAAATTATGGGGTCTATTCCTACATGAATAGATCTTGTCTACATCATGTCATCATTCTTAAAGCATTACTCCGTTTCTCCATGAACTGAATACACTAGATGCATGTTGGATAATGGTTGATGTGTGGAGAATAGAAGTGGATGTAGGCATAAGTTGGTCGACTTGTCTTAGACATGATGCCTATATACATGATCATTGTCTTGGATATCGTCATAATTATTTGCTTTTCTATCAATTGCCCAACAGTAATTTGTCTACCCTCTCTTTGCTATTTTCTCGAGAGAATCCACTAGTAAAACCTACGGCCCCCGGGTCTATCTCACATCATCTATTTGCAATCTCTACTTTGCTATTCACGTTTCCATTTTGTTTGCTCTATTATTTCGAGATCTACATTATCAAAAAACCCAAAAACACCTTGTTGTGTTTTATTTGCTATCACTCTATTTGCATCTATCAATCTATTATTTTACTTTACCCACAAGGGATTGACAACCCCTACACGGGTTGGGTTGCGAGGATTTGTTATTTGTGTGCAGGTACCGCTTACATAGTCTTGTGGAACTTCCTACTGGATAGATACATGGTTTCGTAACTGAGGGAAATACTTGTCGTCATTGTGCTACATCACCTTTTAAGCTTGGAGGGAAACCAACGCAAATCACCGGGGTGTCAAGATCCATCTCGTCGTTGCCGGGGAAGATCAAGTCAAGATCTCTCAGGTTCCTACACATAAACTCTCATCTCCTTGCAATTGCATTATTTTCCATTTACCTCTCGTTTTCCTCTCCCCCACTTCAAAAGATGCCTTTTTATTTGCCTTCTTTTCTTTTGCCGTTTTCTTGCGTGATCTCTTGCTTGTTTTTGTTCTTGTTTGCATAGTCACGCATGACTAAAGAAAACACTAAGTAAGTTTTCCAATAACAATAATAATGATTTTATTAGCACTCTGATTGCTCCTCCCTCCACTAGCATGGAGTCTTATGATATTAATGCCGCTTTGTTCAATCTTGTTATGAAGGAGCAAGTTTCTGGTAATCCTAATGAGGATGTCGCGTCCCATCTAAACAGTTTCGTAGAATTGTGTGATATGAAAAAGAAGAAAGACGTCGACAATGATATTGTTAAGTTGAAACTATTCTCGTTCTGTTTGCATGATCATGCTAAAATTTTGTTTTCTTCTTTACCACAAAATAGTATCAATTCTTGGAACAAGTGCAAACATGATTTTATCAGGAAGTATTTTTCTTCGGCAAAAATTGTTACTCTTAGAAGTCAGACTATGTATTTTAAACAACATGAGCATGATCATGTTGCCCAATCTTGGGAAAGGATGAAATTTATGATAACAAATTTCCCAACTCATGGTTCGAATTTGTGGATGATCATACAAAAATTTATGCGTGATTGAATTTTGTTTCTAGAAAACTTTTAGATTCCACCGCGGGTGGTACTTTTATGGAAATAACTTTGGGTGATGCGACTAAATTGCTTGATAATATATGAGTAATTATTCCCAATGGCATACTCAAAGAGCTCCTTCTAGTGAAAAAGTTAATTATATTGAAGAAATTGATGCCTTGAGTGATAAAGTTGATGCGCTTATGAAATTGGTTGCTAGTAAGCATGCTCCTATTGATACCAATGATGTGTCTTTTTGTACTTTTATTGAGCAAAGCAATGATCCATAGATGTGAATTTTGTCTCGCGAACCAACTTTAATAATAATTCTTATTCGAATAATTTTAATCCTAGGACATATCCTGGAAGTTCTTCAAATAATTATGGTAATTCCAATGGTAATTCTCATAATAATAATGCAAGGATGCCCTCTGATCTTGAGAGTAATATTAAGAAATTTATCAATGCGCAAAACGCTTTCAATACCACAATAGAAGAAAAGTTAAATAAGATTGATGATATGTCTAAAAGCATTGATAGAATCTTTCATGATGTAGAAAATCTCAAGAATAATTTTTTTTCTTAAGGTTGATATTAATGAATAAAACTTTATATGTTTCCATAGATGAAAGTAAGAAAAGAACTGCTATGCTTAGAGCTAAAAGATTTCTAGAAAGAGTGTTTCCCGATTGCTCTCATAAAAATGATGAAGATATTAAAATGATTGGTGTTTCTTCTATTGAGTCCTTCTTTAATAATGTTAAAATTAATGATGAGGGGACTAAAGAAGATTCAACTTTATCTAGAAGGAGTTCCCATGATTTGGAGGGTGAAAATCTTCTCGAAAAAATTGCTAAAAGTGGTATTGAAGAGGTCAATACTTTATCTAGTGATGCACACCTATTTAGGATTACAAATAAAAATTTTATTTTCTCTTTTATTGAGTGTATTTCTATGTTGAAATCTATGATAAATTCACCCAATTCGTATGAAAAAAATAAAGCCTTGACTAAACATATTTTGGATGCGGTAATAAAATCTTTGGAAGAAAACTTAGAACTAGAGATTTCAATTACTAGAAAATTATATGATGGATGGGAACCCACCATTAAGATCAAGATTAAGAATTTTGAGTGCTATGCTTTATGTGATTTGGGTGCTAGTGTTTCCGCAATTCCAAAATCTCTTTGTGATGTGCTTGGTCTTACCAATAATATTGAAGAATATTCTCTCAATTTTCACTTGGAGGATTCTACTATTAAAAAATCTATGGGAAGAATTAATGATGTTCTTATTCTTGCAAATATAAATTATGTTCCCATATACTTTATTCTGCTTTATATTTATTGCAATCCGTCTTGTCCAATAATTCTTGGTAGGCCGTTTTTGCATACTATAGGGGCCGTGATTGATATGAAAGAAGGGAATATAAAATTTTAGTATCCACTAAGAAAGGGTATGGAACATTTCCCTAGAACTAGGATTAAATTGCCATATGAACAAATCATTAGGGCAACCTATGGATCAATCACTAAAGATAACAATACTTGAATCTACGCTTTATGACTAGCTAGGGGCGTAAAACGATAGGGCTTGTTGGGAGGGAACCCAATGAATAAAAATTATTTTTCACTTTTTCTTTCTGTTCTTGAGTGTTTGAAAAATTATGCTACTGTTATTATTGTGTTTTTATGTTTTAATTACTGTTTGTGCCAAGCAAAGCCTTTAGGATCATGTTGGGTAATAGTTGCTTTGATCTTGTTGGAAAACAGAAACCTTTGTGTCCAGTAGATATAATTCTAAAAATCACAGAAATGTTAAAAGTTTCTGAAGTTATTACACAAGATTTATATAAAAATTCCCTACGTTGTCCTAATTTTTTAGAATTTTTGGAGTTACAGAAGTATGAGTAAAATTCGAGTCTTTACAAATTGTTCTGTTTTTGATAGATTATGTTTTCCTTGTGTTGTGCGCTTATTTTGATGATTATATGGTTTGTATCAGGGGGTATAATCCATGGTAAAGTTAGAATACAATAGGTATAACGAAAAAACAAAATTGGAATAGGTTTTCGACAGTACCTAAAGTAAAGTTTGGTTTTCCTATACTACCAGAACTCACGAAAGTTTTGTTGAGTTTTGTGTGATTGAAGTTTTCAAGTTTTGGATGAGATCACGATGGATGAAGGAATAAGGAGTGATAAAGGCCTAAGCTTCGGGATGCCCCATGGCACCTAAAGGTAATATCCAAAGAGTACCAAGCAACTAAGCTTGGGATGCCGTGGAAGGCATCCCCTCTTTCTTCTAACAACCATCGGATATTTTGCTTGGAGCATCTTGTATTATATGAGTATTTGCTTGATTTGCTAGTTAGTTTTTCATAATAAACCTTGTCAGACACACCCATTTGAAAGAGAAAAATTATTTTATGATTCGATAGAATCGCTCTTTATGCTTCACTTTAATTTTTGAGCCATAGAATTGTTCTAGTGTTTCACTTATATCTTTTTGAGCACGGTGGTGCTATTATTTCGAAGAAATTTGCTCCCATGCTTCACTTAGATTATTTTGAGTTAGTAGAAGTTTTGAATAAATTCTCTCTTGCTTCACTTATATTATTTTGAGAGTTGAAAATTTTAAAGAAACGTGTGCTCTCGATCTTCACTTATATTTGTTTGAGAGCTTGTTATTTATAATGGAAATTTGCTTTAAATGAAATTAGTCCCAAAGTGATAGATATCCAGGAAGGATATAATAAAAACTTTCATGAAGATCATTGGATGTTAAACTTGATTCTTTGCAATAGTTTTGCGATATGAAGATAGTCATATGTGAGTTATGTGTATGAGTAATTATGCTTTAGTAAGAATATTGGTGTTAAGGTTAGTGATTCCCTGTGCATTCCCATGAAGTCAATAATTATGCTATGAAATTACATCCTACTTGTGTTGCATTATTCGGTGTTAGTTATGATTAATGTTCGCTTATGATAGTTTTCGTTCCTTGGTTGGGCGCTTCTCAACCAATTTACTTCTCTCAGACGATAATATTGATGGACATGTTATTTACTTCTATGATGAAGGTGCTAGAATTGCCAAACCTGATACTAAAGATAACAAATAGACTTGTTGTTGGCATGCATATCGTCTCCGTCAAAATAGGAGGTCATTGCTATCATGGTTTATTTTATATGAGTGCTAGTGTTAGTGCTATTCCTTTCACCTTATATCAAGAAATTATGCATGAGATAGCACGCGCTCGTATAGAAGACATAGATGTTACTATTAAACTTGCTAATAGAGACACCACCACACCACTTGGGATTGTTAGAGATGTTGAAGTCTTGTGTGGAAAAGTAAAATACCATACAGATTTTATAGTACTTGGCTCACCACAAGATGATTTTTGTCCCATAATATTTGGTAGACCTTTATTGAACACTGTCAATGCTGAAATAGATTGCCAAAAGGAAACTGTTAGTGTTAATTTTGGTGGTATGTCTCATGAGATTCATTTCTCCAAGTTTAGTAAGAAACCCTGTGATAAAGAATTGCCTAGTAAAGATGAAGTAATTGATATGCTTCTATTGTCATTCCTCCTACTAATCCATTAGAACAATATTTGCTAGACCATGAAAATGAGATGCATATGCGTGAAAGAAATGAATTAGATAATATTTTCTTTGAGAAAAATCCTATCCTTAAACACAACTTGCGTGTTGAAACTCTAGGAGGTCCTCCTCCACCCAAGGGTGATCCTGTATTTGGATTAAAACAATTACCTCACACTTTGAAATATGCTTATCTTGATGAAAACAGATATATGTTGTTATTATCAGTGTTAACCTTACAAAGCATGAAGAAGAAAGATTGTTAAACACTGTAAGGAAGCACCGAGCTGCTATTGGGTATACAATTGATGATCTTAAGGGCATTAGTCCCACTCTCTATCAGCACAAGATTAATATGAAACCAGATGCTAAACCTGTTATTGATCACCAACGAAGACTAAATCCTAAAATGAAAGATGTGGTAATAAATTAAATATTAAAGCTTCTCGAAGCAAGTATAATTTATCCCATAGCTGATCGTAGATGGGTAAGTCCCATTCATTGTTTCTAAGAAAGGAGGTATTGCTATTGTTCCTAATGATAAAAATGAACTCATTCCACAAAGAATTGTGACTGCTATAGAATGGTAATTTATTTTAGAAAATTAAACAAAGCTAATAGAAAATATCATTATCCATTGCCTTTCATAGACCAAATGCTAGAAAGATTATCTAAGAACACACATTTTTTGCTTTCTAGATGATTATTGTGGTTTCTCTCAAATACCTATGTCACAACCTGATCAAGAGAAAACCACCTTTACTTGTCCTTTTGGAACCTATGCTTACAGACATATGCCTTTTGGATTATGCAATGCACCTGCTACCTTTCAAATATGTATGACTGCTATATTCTTTGATTTTTGTGAAAATATTGTTGTGGTCTTCATGGATGATTTTTTCGTTTATCGAACTTCTTTTGGTGACTTCTTAAGCAACCTAGATCGAGTTTTGCACAGATGTGAGCAAACTAACATTGTCTTGAATTGGGAGAAGTGTCACTTTATGGTAAATGAAGGTATTGTCTTCAGTCATAAAATTTATGAACGAGGTATTGAGCTGGATAAGGCTAAAGTTGATGCAATTGAGAAGATGCCGTGTCCTAAAGGTATTAAATGTATCAGTAGTTTCCTTGGTCATGGTTGTTTCTATAGGAGGTTTATTAAAAACTTCTCTAAAATTTCTAGCCCTCTTACTAATTTATTACAAAAGGATGTCTTTTTTGATGATGATTGTGTAGAAGCCTTTGAAACACTTAAGAAAGCCTTAACTTCTGCACCTATTGTTCAACCACCTGATTGGAACTTGCCTTTTAAAATTATGTGTGATGCTAGTGATTATGTTGTTGGTGCTGTTCTAAGACAAAGGTTGATAAGAAATTAAATGTTATTCATTATGCTAGTAAAACTCTAGACAGTGCCCAGAGAAATTATGCTACCACTCAAAGGGAATTCTTAGCAGTTGTATTTGCTTGTGATAAATTCATATCTTACATTGTTGATTGTAAAGTAACTGTTCACACATATCATGCTGCTATTAAATATCTTATGGAAAAGAAAGATGCTAAGCCTAGACTTATTAGGTTGGTTCTTTTGCTACAAGAATTTGATTTGCATATCATTGATAGGAAAGGAGTTGAGAACCCCGTAGATGATAACTTGTCTATGTTAGAAAATGTTCTTGATGACCCACTACCTATTAGTGATTACTTTCCTGATGAACAATATGGTCGATGTTTCTCATAACACACCGTGGTTTTCTAATTATGTTAATTGCATTGTTGCTAAATACATACCACCTAGTTTCACCTATCAGCAAAATAAAAATTCTTCTTTGATTTAAGACATTGCTTTTGATATGAACCACATTTTTATAAAGAGGGAGTGGATGGTGTTATTAGACCTTGTATACCTGAGCATGAACAGGAACAAATCCTTCGGAGGTGTCACTCCGAGGCTTATGCAGGACACCATGCGGGAGATAGAACTGCACACAAGGTATTCCAGTCTGGATTTTATTGGCCTGCTCTTTTCAAAGATGCTCGTAAGTTTGTCCTCTCTTGTGATGAATGTCAAGGAATAGGTAATATTAGTAGAAATCACAAAATGCCTATGAATTATTCACTTGTTATTGAACCATTTGATGTTTAGGATTGGGTTATATGGGACATTTTCCTTCCTCTAATGGGTATACACATATTTTGGTAGTTGTTGATTATGTCACTAAATGGGTAGAAGCTATTCCAACTAATAGTGCTGATCATAACACCTCTATTAAAATGCTTAAGGAAGTTATTTTCCCATGTTTTGGAGTCCTTGGATACTTAATGACTGATGTTGGTTCACACTTTATTCATGGTGCTTTTCGTACGTTGCTTGCAAGATATGATGTTAACCATAGAATTGCATCTCCCTATCATCCTCAATCTTGTGGTCAAGTAGGCTTAACCAATAGAAAAATAAAATTAATATTGCAAAAGACTGCCAATAGGCCCCGAAAGAATTGGTCTAAGAAATTAGATGATGCATTGTGGGCCTACAGAACGGCTTATAAAAATCCTACGGGTATGTCTCCTTATAAAATGGTTTATGAGAAGGCATGACATTTACCTCTTGAGTTAGAGCATATAGCTTATTGGGCAATTAAAGAACTCAACTATGATTTCAAACTTGCTAGTGAAAAGAGGTTATTTGACATTAGCTCATTAGATGAATGGAGAACCCAAGCTTATGAAAATGCCAAACTATTTAAATAAAAATTTAAAAGATGGCATGACAAAAGAATTCAAAAGCAAGAATTCAAACTTGGTGAATATGCTCTATTGTGCAATTATCGTCTGAGTTTTTTTGCAAAACAAATTCTCTCCAAATGGGAAGGACCATATATCATCAAAGAACTTTATCGATCTGGAGCAATTAAGATCAACAACCCTGAAAGCACTAATCCGAAGGTGGTTAATGGACAAAGAATAAAGCACTATATTTCAGCTACACCAATTAATGTTGAAACAAATATTATCCAAATCATGACACCGGAAGAGCACATTAAGGAGACCTTCCAGAACACTCTAGAACCCTTAAAAGGAAGATGTATGTGATACGGTAAGTAAACGGACTTAGAAAAATCCGCAAAAATATTTTCTGTCAGTTTTGGAATATTAAAAAATTTAGGAAATTGAGAAACGCACGGAAGGCGGCCAGGGTGCCCACTAGGATACCGAGGTGCACCAGTCCCCCTTGGCGCGGCCTAACGTCTAGTGGGCCCCTATGGAACCTTCTTGGCTCCGTTTTCTTGTGGAACACATATTTCCTTTTATAAAAGTTCTCTATATAGATCTCCCAATGATTTGACCCCAATAGCATGGAGAAATCATGCGTTCTTATTTCGTGTTGTTTTTTTGTCTGAACTATCAAGTCGGGCATCATGTCTTCTCCCTCCTCCAACCTCATAGAAGAGGATGCTTGGCTAATGAAGATGGAACTTAAGGAGGAGGAACTAGTAGGATGCACCAAGGAGAACAAGGGAAAGGAAGTCAAGGTGGATCTAGCTCGAGAAGAAGGGAAGGCCAGGCCAACAAAAGAAGAGGAGGAAGAAGATTACCTCCAACCCTACTATGAGCATCTCATCCCTAATGAAATAGAAGCCTTTAGACCCTTTGAAACGATTCATGTTCAGAATAAATATCTTACTCGTGAAAATATTTTGTAAAAGTACCAAGTCATCAATCTCCGAAGCGTTATTCAACATCTGGAGAACCTCCTGGAGCTACACTGTGATGCTACTTCATCATCTACACTATCACCACCTCCATCCTCACCACCAAAGAAGGAGACTTGGTTACACGGGTATGGGCACTACCCTTGTCTTGTGCCAAGCTTGGGGGAGGTGCCCCGGTATCATATCACCATCACTCTTATTATCTCTATCCATCTTAGTTTGATCTTTAGCTATTTCGTGATTTAGTCAAATAAAAGTTTAGTTCGATCCTTTTATTTTGAGTGCTAGTTTCGTGATCTATATCTATGTAATCGAGTGAGAGTTATATAATAAAGTTTAGTTTGGGTTTTGCTTCTTTACTTTATTGCTGCAATCAAAATAAAGGAAAATAATAAAACAGATCATATGCCAATCTTATAGTAAGAAGTGACATCACATAATGAAAAGTATAAGTGGTAAAATTTGTTGAAGGTTGACAAACATAGCATTGGTCGGTGATGCAACACATGAAAGAATTAATAAAGGAAGAGGAGAGCAGATTTACATGCAAATACACTATCCTTGACATATTTTATGATTGTGAGCTCCCATTAATTATAATATGCCACAATGGTTGACATTAGACAAGATAACGTAATGATTTATGTTTATTCACATTCACATAGAAGTTATATTATTATAGATCCTCGATAACCACGACCGACTAGTTGTACTACAGAGATATCATCAGGAGTACTTCGTGAGGTGTCACCCTCGGTACCCGATAATATCTCTGTAGCGTCGCACAACTAAGGGGGTATAAGTGTTCTGTCGGGTCTGGCTCGTCGATCAGGGATCAAGACTTGAAAACAAGCGGGGCAACTGGACTACGGGGTCAGAGGGGATGACTGCTCCACCTATACTAAACAGTTTAAAGGTACAGTACTGAAAGTAGCAGTTCATCAAAATTAGGCTATGCATCAGATATAGGAGCTAACTACAACAGTAGCAAAATTCTAATGCATGGAGTAGGAAGAAAGACATAGGCGATATAGGAATGATCAAGGGGGTTTGCTTGCCTTGTTGTTGTGCGGCAAAGGGTTGGTCGTCGGGAGGGTAGATGTACCTGGCAGCAGCGACAGTCTCGGGGTCTACCGGCAAGAAGAGGGGGGACAATAAATAATAGCAACAGGTGCAACACTAAGCATAACATGGCAATACGCAGGCTAGGCATGAGCTAACGCAGTAATATCCATCATAGACGGGTCGGGAAAATATCAGATGAGTTACCCGGGTCTCTAGCTACTACCGGTCAGAGTGAAAACGATGGAAAAATTCCACGTTTGCTATGTTAGGGATGCGTGACAGACGAATGGACCGCGTATCCGGGTTCGTCTCGTTCTCGTGATCAACTTTCATGTTGAAAATATTTTCATGTCAGCTACGGTTTATTTTATATTGATTTTTAAAGTTTTATTGACTATTTAGGAATTAAAAACAGATTTAATTAATTAGTAATGCTATTATGACATCAGCATTATGTCATGCTCACAACAACAGTTGACTGGTCAACTAACCAGTGGGTCCCATGTGCCATAGACACAATTTATTAACTAAGGTTAAATATTAATTAATCAGATTAAATTAGTGGAGGACCCACATGTCATACTCTAATAGGATAAATTTAATTATCTAATTAACAGATTTACTCAATTATACTAATTACTCATAATCATATATTAACTAATAAATTCATTAATTAATTAATTCACTAATTAATTAATTAAAATATTTATTAATTATTATTATGTTTTTATTTCCATTTTTCTTTAACAGTTAGAGGGGGGTTCTTGGGCCCCCTGTGTCATTGGGAGTGGGGGGTTGGCTCCACATGGCAGTGGCACATCGGCCACACACACACACATACATATCCATCATGCACATGTTGTACACATGCACACACGTATACACTATGTATATTTTTTCTACATACATGCATATCTACATAATACATACGTACATAATACATACACAATACATATGTGCGTACATGCATTTATACTACACATAGAGGCTAATCCCATCTGCCAACAGGGAGAAAACCGGAGTGCACATCCGGCGGCTCGCCGGACTAGGAAGGAAGGAGAACGTGGGACGAGCCCGAATGGGCTCACCGGCGATGAAGGGAAGGCCCGGTGTAGCCGGAGTGCACGGGGAGTCAGCACGGTTGGTGATGTGGTCGGATCCGGCATGGAGGGGGTGTCGCGGCACCGCTGGCGCGGATCCGGCAGGAGACAGCGACGAGGAGTCGGGGCGAGGTTGACGACGAGGCGCCGGCGGGGCGGCCGGGGCCGGTGCCGGGGAGGCGGCGACGCTGTGGCGGCGGTGCATGGTGGCTCCTGGGGAGGGTCGGCGGCGTGGCGGGGAACCGAAGGGGCGACGTGGAGGGAGAGGGGGAGGGAGCTGGCGTCAGGGGAGACGCGAGCGCCAGGGGAGACGAGGAGATTGGTGACCTGGGGGAGGGCGACGAGGGGTGGAGAATGACCAGTCTCCGCACTGATCGCTTTGTTGACTAGGGCTTGAAAACTTGCACACTCATGGAGGCGCAGATCACGACGGAGCTCAGGGCTCAGACCCTTACGGAATCTTGCTTGCTTCTTGGCGTCAGTAGACACCTCCTCTGTTGCATAGCGGGCGAGGTTACCGAACTCGCGGCTATAGGCATCCACAGACAACTTGCCCTAAGTGAAGGCACAGAACTCCTCTCTCTTTCTGTCCATCAGGCCCTCTGGAATATGGTGCAGACGGAAAGCTGCGCTGAAGTCTGCCCATGTGGCCACTGGTTCAGCGGGACGCATAGCTTCAAACTTCTCCCAACACAGATTGGCGGGTCCCTCCAGGAAATACGCCGCAAAGGTCACCTTGTCGGCCTCAGACACATTCATAGAGTGAATCTTGCGTGAAATGCTGCACAGCCAGTCATCAGCGTCGAGGGGATCGACGGAATGATGAAACTTTGGAGGATTCAGCTTCACAAAGTCATTGAGGGACACTGCAGCATTCCTAGGCTGTCGAGCCGTATTCTGCTCAATACGCTCTAGCAGTCGGTTGGTCTCCCTTTTGTTTCTTTCTGCCTCACGCATCACTTCTACCAGAGAAGGTGGGTGAGGCAGGTCTTCCTGCGATGCTTGACTACCCTCACTTTGCTCATGAGCAGGGGCATGGTTCAACCTGGTGAACCCATTCTGACAAACAAACTCATAGCTTAGACCAATATCATATCAATACTAGCTATGGATTAAGAATGTACTGAACACACGGAATGCGGAAATAATATCCGAACAACATGGTAACAAGCAACTGCTATATATACACCATGGTTCATACACACCCTTACATAGTTCAGTACAAACTTACCCGAAGAGCAAACTACTAAAATGGTGGAACTACTCATCAGAGGCTTACAAGCTTCCTATACATTATTTATCTAGGCCTCCGGAATTCGTTTCACATTACTACCATACTTCACAAGTCACACAGGACTGTGAACGTACGGCTACTACCATACTATCCTTCCGCTCACAGCTCAGGCATCCGCATAGAACATCTCATAGAGATTACCTCCATGACCTGGAAGCTCAACCTGCGGATCAGGAAACACTCTAGCCTGAGATCCCTGGGATCCATAAGGACACGGATGTGGCCTTGGTCCCCTGACTGGTGGTAAGAGGGGTCCCCGAAGAGGTGTGACTCCTCCTATAGCTGGCCAGTCAACGTGGGCCGGAAGATGGTTCCTAACAGGGTTCAGCATCTCCATCTCTCCATACCCTGTCTGGACTACCGGTGCCAGCTGCGTCAAAGCTGTCCACAGACGGGCACGGGTAGCATAAAGCTCCATGCGGAGAGCACGAGCATCCCTGTCTCTGCTCTCTAGCATCTCAACAGTGGACTGCAGAAGTGGATCCTCCATAGAAGAATCAAAATAGACTCCACTGAGGTATCCCTCTTCACCAGGCTGAGAGGCCGGAACATAGCAGAACTCTGAATTCTGCAGCAGTGCATGTCTCGCTCTCATAATGGTCAGCATTGAATAGGCAGCATCTTGTACTGCCATGTCAACAGTGACCCCCAACCCATAGGACCAATGGATTGGCTTCTCCGCTCCAGGGTAGTCTGGAAATACCCTAACAGTGCAAATGTACTGGCTCTGGTTGAAGTCTCGGTACTGTTCCTCCACTGTGTACTCGGGGTACCAGCGGTAACCGCACACCGACATCACCCTGACCAGCATGGCCGTATGACCCGGCACATCAATGCACCTGGTCAGACGTACCACCTGACGAGAAGGACGGCCAGGCATCTGTAAATAGAGAGTAATGCAAAAGCATTAGAGCTCCGAATGAAAAATTGGGCAGCATAACGGTTGTAAATGCTCAAAAACAAATTTTGAGACAACCCAAAATAGAATAGCGCAACCACTCAACTATCAAGTTCAACTCTCTGATCATCAAACTTACTTCCTGCTTCCTAGGAATAAAAGAAACCCAATATCTCTCGACCCGTAGTCCTATAATCTACCGATCAGAAATACGAGCCTAGGAGAAGATGAGTAACCTAGTCCTTAATTCCCGCAGAAAAGACGAGGATGACCAGAATAGAATATCTTGAGAAGAGAACAAGAGTGTTACGTTCCCTTCCACAAACAATTCCCTTATACATAACTAAGAAATTCTAGACTCAACTTCGACCAGTTTGGCTTAGTAATCCTACAGTCAGTCAGGCTCTGATACCAACGCTGTCGGGACCCCGATCCTAAGCCATAGGAATCCAGCCTATAACACATCGCATCCCTTTCTGGTCTCACGCACGGTTAACTCCACGGCTGCAGCCTTACCTTAGCCGGGACCGTTTGCGTCTTTTGACTCACGTATGCGATAGTGTCGCTAGCAATCCAATGTCAAAGAACCCGGATCGACATGTCTAGTCATAAACCAAAGTGGCAGTTCCGCACAAGGACAGGCATACATGACCCAACAAAGCAGGTGTCGGTCATCAACGAACGTAGACGAGTCGTAGCAAGCTACAAGGACTCCATTACGTTGCGTGACATTTCCCCAAAGGGGACAGACACAGCAGCTAAGAAGGACACATGCCGGTCAACCAATGTGTCCGGAGCAGTAGCGAACTACCAAGGCTCGTTGGATCACAAAGGGGCATTTCCTTGTAAGGAGTACTACTAAAGTTCACGACTGGGTATTCGAACCCCATACATATCAAGTAAGACACACGTACGCATGGCGTACCGATATGTATAGATACATCGATGGCATCACAACATAACCATAAACATACAAGCTTTATTTAAGAGGCTCGGAAGAGCCACACACATAATATTACACATTAAGGGTCTCTCGACCCATAATAGCAGTCATACAATTACAAGCCAGCGGAAGAGTTATAAACTGTCTGGGTACAGACAGAGCAACTAGAAGGCACATGGCCTGACTATACTAGAGAGCCGACGTAGGGCCAGGTCATAGCTGGGACACCAGCTACTCGTCGTCGTCGATGTCTACGAAGAACCCTCCATTAGGGTCATTAGCAACCTCTGCAACATTTATTAAGCAAACATGAGTACGAAGGCACTCAGCAAGACTTTAGGAGAACTAACTACTCATGCAAGGTGTCAAAAGGTATTGTGGGGTTTCATGCGGAAAGCCAGCATTTGACTCGTGGCTAGACAACTTGCATTTTGAAATTAGTTTTGACAACTTGATTTCTCGCACACGAGTCCACTAACACCACAACAATACACTATCGTGGAATCATTCCGTCTCCATACGGAAATGCCGTCCACGACACTCACGCTTATCTTGACAATTTTATGAGTAGCCATTGAAGTTATCTATGAACAACATATGTCTCCAAGTAGTCCATATCCGCGGACGCGGCTATTCGAATAGATCATAACCCTGCAGGGGTGTACTTCGTCACACACGCTCTCGCCACTTATCGCCAAGTGCACGTCATGCACCTCGGCAACCTTCAAGCGGAAGCCCAGCGAGGGAGTCGGCCACTACCGTTAACCACACTAGTACCTAGTCCAGGTTTATCGCCTATCTGAGAGTAACCCGTACGGAAGTCCGGCCGAGGTTTCCACCACGGCCTCAAACGATGTGCGCAGGGTTCCCAAACCCACCATCCGGGTGCCACTTGGTACACCGTGCCACTGCCTACCGCATCACGGTCCACCTCTCAGGTCAGCACCATGCACGGCCTCCAGCATTTCTATAAACACCAGAAACTACTTGCAACTCCTGGACCGAGTACTACGCGATTAATAGGCCGAGCGGGGTCATATTTCAGGGCCCAGCATGTGGTAGTATCTAGTCTTGGATTACATACACGGAACTCAGTTCCTAAGGACGGTTCCAATGAAACAACCCGCCATGTACTCCTACACAGCCTTTCACCGGTACCTTTACCAAATCAAGTTCAACACACGACCTTTGCTCACCGAACACATTCCACATTTCTGTTCATCTCCCAGATGACAGACCATACACAACTCTAAGCATAGCATGCATAGTAGGATAAGGCACATCATAGCTCAAGCAACTACCAGGTATGCTAGGTTGCAAGGTTCGGCTATTTACTGTGACAAGGTTAAGTCATGCAAAGGAAGTGGGTCCAACTATCGTGGCAAAAGCAGTTGAAGCATTTGATCCTAATGCAATAAATAGGTGCAGGAGCAAGAGCATAGGAGTTATCGGGATGATCAAAAGGGTTGCTTGCCTTGTTGCTCAGAGGAGGAACGATATCCGTCAGACGGATATTCGGTGGAATCCGGGGCTGCGGAGCCTACCGAAATGAATGGCAACATTCAATAACAATCATATGCAATCAAAATGATGCATGAGCATGGCATGAGAATGCAAAGTGACAAGTTATTATAATCAAGATGTTTTAGGTTTAGAGTTGATTTGAATCACATTCGAATAGCAATTCCAACGGGTATTCTCGGATACCGGTTTAATTGATTCGACCTGATGCTCAGATCAACCTAAAGTTAACATGCATGAAATGTCATGTTATGGTACTGATTTATATCTAGGGCAGTGTGTGATCATTGCATTTATAATGAAATTTGGATATTTTTGCAAATTCCATTTATAAAGTGATTAAAAGAATTGAATTATTCCTTATTTCACAAATTAGGGTCCTGTAACTTTTTCAAACATAGTTTAAAATAGCATAATCAGAATCCTTGAACTTTTCTGATACTTTTTCATATATAATTTATTTTCATTGGAGTTACAGATTAATTTCTATGATTTTTGCAATTTTTAGCAATTTCCTGAATTAGTTTTATACTGGAAATTCCATTTATTGCATCAGGCTGACGTCAGCAGGTCAGCCGACCTGTTCAGGTCAAACCTGATAGGGGGGCCCCACTGGTCAGCCTCTCTGGGACTAATCCCGCGCTGACCAGCCCTAACTGAGGTTTGACTTGGCCTTGGGCCCACTTGTCAGCGAGTGATTAAGTCACTAATCGGCTGGGTTAGCTTGCCACGTCAACCTCCACCAGCGGCGAGGTCGTCCTCGCCGGCGGGGGGCCTCCGGCGACCACCAGCACGGCGGAGGGGCTCGGAAACGGCGCACAGGGGGCCAAATGCTGCGCGGAGATCACCGGAGGAACGGCACGTCTCCCGCAGCTTCATTTCTGCGCCTAGCCGGGGCTGATCTGGCCGGAGATGACGCCGGCGACGAGCTTGGCGGCGGCCAAGGCTCGGGCGTCATCGGGGTCCTTGAATCAGGGGGATCTACGCTCGGTTCTTAGCTGCTACGGCATCTACGCGTCGTCCTGGAGCTGTTGGTGCCCTCGGAAGGACGAGCTGATCATCGGAGGGCTACCGGCGACGAGCGGCAGCGGCGGTCCTCGTCGGGCTCCGGTGAAACTAGGGCTAGAGGAGGGGATCGACGGGGAAAACTTAGGGGAAACGACCGCATGCTCACAGGGAGTGCAGAGCAGAGCTTAGACGGCTCGGGGAAGGCCTGGGGGCGACGAATCGACGGAAGAGGTCCGGCGGCCGGAGGAGGAAGACGACGGCGTTGCGGGCGTTGCAGGGCTCGAGGAGGCTTCGGCTTCTGCAGAGACGACCAGGGCGACGAGGCGGAGATAATGGCGTGCTCTGGGACGGGATCCTATGGCCAGGGGCACGGGCAGCTCGAGCTCGAGCTCGGCTCTAATGGCGGCAGCAGGGAGAAGGAGGGGATCCGGGAGGAGGGGAAGAACCGAGGCGGGGAATGGATAGGGGAAGCTCTGGGGAGCTTATCCCCGTCGTCGCCAGCGCGAACCGGCGGCCAGGCAGGCACGCAGGTGCGTGGCCGCGCCGGAGGAGGCGGCGGCCACCTCCTGCTGCCTACTGGCGCGAGGGAGGGGACGAGCGGGGAGATGGGCCAGGCCAGGCTTAGGCGACAGGTAAGTTTTTTTCCCATTTTCTCTGTTTTTGTTTTTCTGTTTTGCTATTTATTGCTTTGCTAATTATTTCAGCTCCAAAACAAAAAGTAAAAACTATTTTAGACCTCCTGAAATATTTGTTATAATATCCCTACTCATTTCCAAGACTTTCAACATTTTTGGAAAATTTATAGTTTTTGATTTCAAATTTTAAATTTGAAACCAGTGGCTTTTGCATTTATTTAAAATGCTTAAAGTGTCAAGAAAATAGTTTTCTCCAATGCTCATTTACTTTCATGATTTATCAGAAAGTTTGAACATTTCTTGAGGCCATTTTGGGTTCATTGATTTTGAACTAGTTGAAATTTCCTTTAATTGAAATGGTGGCTAGGGTTTTGAGTTTTTCCTTTGCCACTTGGTTGTTTTTGTTGAAACTTCTTAGATGCAAATGCAAAGAAGACATGAGCACAATGCTATCTTGGTTAAGGGTTAGGGATGTGACATAAATTTTTTTCAAAAATGCCCGATTCAATTCTATAAATAAATAAGGAATATTTGTAACTCATCCGACATTTTTATTTTAACATTTGAAAACTTTTCTTGTTTTGATTTTATTTTAAATTTGAATTTGCATCGGTTTGAAACTACGCGAGACTACCAATAGTAATACCGGTGACGTGACACCATTAGTATAGGTTTACTATAGCTTAATTTACCGGGGCGTCACAACTCTCCCCTACTAACAAGAATTCTCGTCCCGAGAATTTAAAGGTAGAAGGAAAGAGCTGGGGGTATTCATCACGAAGATGACCCTCGCGTTCCCAAGTGGCCTCATCTTCAGAATGATTTGACCACTACACTTTAAGGAACTTGGTGACTTTGCGACGAGTGTAACATTCAGCCTGGTCGAGAATGCGGACCGGATGCTCTTTATAAGAGAGGTCTTGTTGCAGCTCAAGCATATCATGATCCACTGCTCGAATAGGATCCTTGAAGCAGCGGCGGAGCTAAGACACATGGAAGACATCGTGAACCTGAGAAAGGTTTGCCGGCAGTTCCAATTGATAATCCACTTTTCCACGCCTTTTGGGAACAGTGAAAGGACCAATATAGCGAGAATCTAACTTGCCCTTGATCCCAAAACGGTGTGCACCTCTCATTGATGTGACACGAATACAAGCCTTTTCGCCAGGTTGATAGACCATATCTTGATGATGATGGTCATACTGACTCTTCTCATCTTTGACTCTTCTCACGAGATCTTTGGCATGTTGTATAATATTCGGGTCGAAGAGTGATCGGTCCATTGAACGGTGGCCCTGGAGTTCCAAACGAAGACAAGTGTAAAGGATACTTTGGAGTCAAAGATGTACAGGAGAGTCAGGTTTCAATCCTGTGGAACTTTGGGTTATGGGTCCACCATGTGGGCCGAGAGTAGGCAGAGCGGCGACATCTTATACGGTCTTGGTAACAATACATGTCAGAGGATAGCATGTCAGTTATGTTGGCAACAACGTCGATACCAAGGGCGGGGAACGAATAGAACCATTTTCCTGCTCGTTGAAACGAGGCGGACCAATAGGCAAGGTCCTCGTCCATCGGCGGCTACCGGATTGTTATCCACAATAGTAACAGGATTTTACTGACAGAGTTGTTTACCGAGAAATTTACCTAAATAGGGATTTAACACTGCTTAGATAAGTTATGCCACAAGAAAGGTCAAACAGACCAACGGGAAGGAAAATGTGTTCACACACACAAGTATTAAAGTATACCATTCCCGAGGAAAACATAGAGTATGATATACATGATAGGTCATCCAGTACATAACCATTTTGATAAAGAGGCAAGAAGAATCAATATGTTTACCCATACCATGCAGTCTGGATAATTGATCAGGAACAATTTAGCATTGTGCTTCCAATGTTCCTGTTGAAATTTGAAGTACCATATCTGTGCTTTGGGGTAGCATCGACATGGTCATGAGGTAAAGGGTGGACTTTGGGTATACAAAGAGGATTCATGAGGAACAACTTATAAAACTTAGTCATACAATTTCCTCACAGGAGAATGGCTAACCTTACATATGATATAAATTATAACAATGGGTCATGCGGCCCGGTGTGTTGGAAAGACAACACCGTACCGGTTTACCTAAAGACCAAAGTTATAATTATTGGAAAAATGTTCCAACCATCATATCTGCCCGAGATTCATATCTGATTGATGTCAGGACACCTCAGACTCAAGATACCTGAGAAGAAAAGATGATGATGCAGGATTCTCAGGATATGAACTACATAAGCAATTCTTGAATCACGAGTTCGATTGTAAGACACATGAACACCATGTCAAGACATTCGTTCCCACATGGAATTCTTACGTCAAAATGCAACTGGGTTCTCATTTGGGAACCATCATCGAGGATAACAAGGTTCCATGTGTAAGTCTCGATTAGCTCTTATGAAGGAACGTCTTTTCGTTGATCAAATCAGTCAGTGGCTTCGCGTGCTAAGAGAAGTTATATGAAGTGAAGATAAAAAATCTTCAAAACATATAACACTTCGCACATGCGTGAATGATTTGGTATTTCCCGAGGAGAAGCGAAACAAAACCTTCACATATTCACGGCGGAAAGAGTGCACGTGAACTTTGGGAAAATACACTCCTTCTATCCAACATATTCTTCATGAGCTAGGCACGAGGATAATGCTTTCAAGAGCTTCATCATGGAACATGAAGAAGTTGAGGGTGTGGTTGATGGGCTCAACAACAATCCCTCGAGGTTTTGACAGGGTTGAATTTCAAAAATTATGATATTAAGGAGATAGCATTTGTCAAATCAAATGGTATAATGTTGTATCCTCGAGGGAACAACAACAATTAGACACTGGCTGAATGGTGCGCTCGGAAATACGGACGGAGTAGCACAACCAATGTCAAAAATGATGAGTCAACACCCAACACACCAAGAATGAAACAATTAGTTGTTAAACTCAAGGCAATAGGGTTGCCAGAAGTATTGGGATCACACATCAGAGTTCACTTGTTGGTATTCCGGTTTGAAACAACACGGAACCAAGAAATGAATGGTGATGGCGAGAAGTATTACTATATCAAGAATTTTTAAGACGTGTGCAATTGATGCTCACAACATTCTTGACATAAAGATGGTAATACTCCAAGGTAGAAGATAACATAAGCTGGATAGCAAGGAACTTAAGGGACAACACAAAACATGAACTCGTTTGTGGTCGACGGAAGGCAAACAAGGATGTCGATGATAATAGAAATCATCGAGGGGCAAGGATGGTATTTCTCATCATGCATTCGACTGATACCCTGAAGGATCTCAGAATGCTGATGATGATCACGACACATTTGTCGAGAAATTTCATGAAGATGTAATCGGTCAGTGACGACATCAAGCAAGGAAATGATGAAGTTAAAGGTTGTCGGAATCACAGATAAGACTGCTAGCTTAGGATTGACATTGCCTTTTAGGACAACCAACATGATGTGGAAAGTTTGATGTAAGCTTAACGCACAGTTGGGATTGTGTTCCAGGGATGAAGGGTATAGATAGCATGGTCGAGCTCCAACATGACGATGATGATGTAGCTTAACAGCTTGGAATGACATGATCGAGTACAAACTCGTAAACAAGGAAGATTACTAAGAGTTGTTGGATCTCCATGCGTACTCGATTCAGTTATCGATGTACTCGCGTGTCCAACAACTCAAACACGAGGAAACTAGAATTAATGAAAATATCATAGTTGATGAGGAGCTCACAAGAAGTTACGTAGCTCCGTGATATTTTCGGGATATGAGGGACAACACTCGAAGGCAGATCAACAGTAAGGCTTGGACCGACGTATTTATCGGAAGAAGACAAGTAATTTAACTCATCTGAGAATGAAATCAATGTAGGACAACATGGTCGGAACCACGATTGCAAAGGACAAGATCATAGATGCCCGATGTAAACCATAGAATGAATGATTATTGATACGAGAAGTTTCTATGATAGGATCAACGTTGCTTCCATGGGCATGAACACAAGTTCAAGGTCGACTCCCACTTCATCAATGCATCACCTGCCATCTATTCATTGCCTTTGATCAGGTTGTAGCTTAAAAAGAATATCTGGCAAAACACGAGAAGAGCAAGACTCGTGAAAACTCTTCGGTTCATATTGATTTAGGAAGGCATAGGTTCAACCCATCTGGGCATCTTAGGAACATATACCATAAACTCCAAGAGTAATTAACACATGCATTGACAACAGAGCATGGCCGATAAAAGCACAGGATATAGTCTATGAGAGGGAGAAAACACAATTTACCAATGGCATCATGTGTCACGGGAAGCAATCACAAGAATTTTTGAAAGCAAAGGATGCCGTTGGATAATAACCCAGAATGAGTCTGGCAGCTCACAAAGGATCTGATGTGAGTATCGGTACTCAATCAGAGGGAGATAGGATGCAATGCATCGAGTTATAGAACATCTGAAAAATATCGATACTTCATTACCAAAGGAATTAGAATTTCCAGGTTGGTGAATCATAATGAGATGCTCCGATCAAATACAAGTAAGTTGAATGGACTTAGATGGACAATCAATCAAAATTTATTTGTCGAGAACCAGCTCTATTTGAAAGGACGTCTAAGCCGGAAAATAATCTATGAGTATCAACAAATGATTGTGTGCATTCACACAAAAGTAGAATCAATAAGATCATAGGGAAATGACAAAGGATTTTAATGAATGCTGCTAGACATATGGATTTAACCATAACACAAGGAGGTGGGAAAGGTCAAAAGCAATAGGCTACTAGGGATTCCGAAAGATCGAATAATAATTCGAAGAACTTTCGAAATCCATGACAACTGATGACAGACTAATCCCCGATAAGATAATTCGTTGCATCTCGTAAAACAAGAGCAATTGGAAAGAAAATATGAATGGTATTTGTATGTAGTAATCCATAGTGGTTGACGGAGGAAGGGAAAATTGCAGAAGCAATGAACACAAGTTCTCAAGAGAACATCGAAGAGTAACTGCAGTTCTTCTGACGGATAAAGCCATCGTCTGGAATACGGGGCTCTCCGGGAGGAAATATTTACGTGAACCAAATGTTAGAGTTAGCAAAAATCTTTAACCCGAAAGAGAAGAGAGAGTAGAGCCCAGGGTACAGGAAAGGAGTAAAAGATACTAATACCATCCAATTGAGATGTGGGCCCGTAAGCCACAGCATCAGTGTTAGTAAAGTTTTTCAAAGACTAGACTCAACTTCGGCCAAGGAGTTGGAAAGGGGGCTACCTACAGGCAGTCGGCTCTGATACCAACTTGTGACGCCCTCGATTTAATCGTACGCTAATCATACACGCAAATGCGTACGATCAAATTCAAGGACTCACGGGAAGATATCACAACACAACTCTAGACACAAATAAAACTATACAAGCTTCATATTACAAGCCATGGGCCTCAAGGGCTAGAATACAGAAGCTCGACGAACACACGAGTCAGCGGAAGCAACAAATCTGAGTACAGACATAAAAATTGGGGTGCCTTAGAGAAGGCTATCACAAAAGATACAACGATCGAACGAGGCGAGGCCACCTGCCTGGGAACCTCCTAACTACTCCTGGTCTTCAGCGGCCTCCAGGAAAAAGACACCATCGGGGGACAGACGTCGGCAGGAAACTCCATCTCCTGGGCTCCATCATATGGTCGCAGCAAAGGATCAAGGGGTAAAGGGGGAGCAAAGCAAGGGTGAGTACTCATCCAAAGTACTCGCAAGACTTAAATCAGAACTATACTAAGTATGCAACAGTATCAAAGGAGGGGGGTTTGTATGCGAACTGACTGCAGCAATGCAAGAAAAGAGGTAGAAGGCCTAGTCCTATCGAAGACTAGCATCTTCAGGGTCTTGCAGCAATAGACGAGAGTAGAGCAAGGTAACACAAATAATAGTCATATTGTTGCATCAATATTAATATGAGGTCACACCCAGATATCCTTCCTCGACTCCGTGCGAGGAAGCAATCCCGGAGCAACTAGTCTAGTTAAGTAACAGCTGTAGTTGTATAAGATCAGGCCACAACTCCAAGTCGTCCTATAACTATGGACACAACTATCCGAATAGTTAATTTTCATCCCTGCACAGGTGCACCAAGTTTCCCGTCACGCTCGATAACACTCTGGCCGGACACACTTTTCTGGGTCATGTCCGGCCTCGGAATATCGACACGTTGCAGCCCCACCTAAGCTTAGTAGAGAGGCCAGCCCGCCGGTCTAACTCCTAAGCACAAAGGGGTCGTGGGCCCACTTGCGCTCCGCGCTCCTACACGATGCGAAGGCGGCCGAGGTCAGTCCTAGCATCCCTTAATACAAGAGCGATGCATCTCAAGACCACTCGGGCGCGCGCTGCTACATCGCTGACGTCTGAAGAGCTTCGGCTCATACCGCGATGTCGAGTACCCATAATTCTGTTCGGGAACGTCGCATGGGAAACAAAAAATTTCCTACGCGCACGAAGACCTATCATGGTGATGTCCATCTACGAGAGGGGATGAGTGATCTACGTACCCTTGTAGACCGTACAGCAGAAGCGTTAGTGAACGCGGTTGATGTAGTGAAACGTCCTCACGTCCCTCGATCCGCCCCGCGAACAATCCCGCGATCAGTCCCACGATCTAGTACCGAACGGACGGCACCTCCGCGTTCAGCACACGTATAGCTCGACGATGATCTCGGCCTTCTTGATCCAGCAAGAGATACGAAGAGGTAGAAGAGTTCTCCGGCAGCGTGACGGCGCTCCGGAGGTTGGTGATGATCTTGTCTCAGCAGGGCTCCGCCCGAGCTCCGCAGAAACGCGATCTAGAGGAAAAACCGTGGAGGTATGTGGTCGGACTGCCGTGGAAAAGTCGTCTCAAATCAGCCCTAAAACCTCTGTATATATAGGTGGGAGAGGGGGGACCTTGCCTTGGGGCTCAGGGAGCCCCAAGGGGGTCGGCCGAGCCAAAGGGGGGAAGGACTCCCCCCCAAACCGAGTCCTACTTGGTTTGGTGGGTGGAGTCCCTCTTTCCTTTCCCACCTCCCCTTTTTTTTGTTTTCTCTTTGATTTTTCTTCCAATGCGCATAGCGCTCCTTTGGGCTGTCCCACCAACCCACTAAGGGCTGGTGCGCCACCTTCAAGGCCTATGGGCTTCCCCGGGGTGGGTTGCCCCCCCCCCCCCCCCGGTGAACTCCCGGAACCCATTCGTCATTCCCAGTACATTCCCGGTAACTCCGAAAACCTTCCGGTAATCAAATGAGGTCATCCTATATATCAATCTTCGTTTCCGGACCATTCCGGAAACCTTCGTGACGTCCATGATCTCATCCGGGACTCCGAACAACATTCGTAACCAACCATATAACTCAAATACGCATAAAACGACGTCGAACCTTAAGTGTGCACACCCTGCGGGTTCGAGAACTATGTAGACATGACCCAAGAGACTCCTCGGAAAATATCCAATAGCGGGACCTGGATGCCCATATTGGATCCTACATATTCTACAAAGATCTTATCGTTTGAACCTCAGTGCCAAGGATTCATATAATCCCGTATGTCATTCCCTTTGTTCTTCGGTATGTTACTTGCCCGAGATTCGATCGTCAGTATCCGCATACCTATTTCAATCTCGTTTACCGGCAAGTCTCTTTACTCGTTCCGTAATACAAGATCCCGCAACTTACACTAAGTCACACTGCTTGCAAGGCTTATGTGTGATGTTGTATTACCGAGTGGGCCCCGAGATACCTCTCCGTCACACGGAGTGACAAATCCCAGTCTTGATCCATACTAACTCAACGAACACCTTCGGAGATACCTGTAGAGCATCTTTATAGTCACCCAGTTACGTTGCGACGTTTGATACACACAAAGTATTCCTCCGGTGTTAGTGAGTTATATGATCTCAAGGTCATAGGAACAAATACTTGACACGCAGAAAACAGTAGCAACAAAATGACACGATCAACATGCTACGTCTATTAGTTTGGGTCTAGTCCATCACGTGATTCTCCTAATGACGTGATCCAGTTATCAAGCAACAACACCTTGTTCATAATCAGAAGACACTGACTATCTTTGATCAACTGGCTAGCCAACTAGAGGCTCGCTAGGGACAGTGTTTTGTCTATGTATCCACACATGTAAATGAGTCTTCATTCAATACAATTATAGCATGGATAATAAACGATTATCTTGATACAGGAATTATAATAATAACTATATTTATTATTGCCTCTTGGGCATAATTCCAACAGTCTCCCACTTGCACTAGAGTCAATAATCTAGCCCTCACATCATCATGCGATTTATATTGTAACAAATCTAACACCCATACAGTTCTGGTGTTGATCATGCTTTGCCGTGGAAGAGGTTTAGTCAGCGGGTCTGCTACATTCAGATCCGTGTGCACTTTGCGTATATTTACGTCCTCTCCTTCGACGTAGTCGCGGATGAGGTTGAAGCGTCGTTTGATGTGTCTGGACTTCTTGTGAAACCGTGGTTCCTTTGCTAAGGCAATGGCACCCGTGTTGTCACACAACAAGGTTATTGGATTCAGTGCGCTTCGCACCAATCCAAGATCCGTAGTGAACTGCTTCATCCAGACACCCTCCTTAACCGCCTCCGAGGCAGCCATGTACTCCGCTTCACATGTAGAATCTGCTACGACGCTTTGCTTGGAACTGCACCAGCTTACCGCACCCCCATTAAGAATAAATACGTATCCGGTTTGCGACTTAGAGTCGTCCGGATCTGTGTCAAAGCTTGCATCGACGTAACCTTTTACGGCGAGCTCTTCGTCACCTCCATACACGAGAAATATCTCCTTAGTCCTTTTCAGGTACTTCAGGATATTCTTGACCGCCGTCCAGTGATCCACTCCTGGATTACTCTGGAACCTACCTGCCATACTTATGGCCAGGCTAACGTCCGGTCTAGTGCACAGCATTGCATACATGATATAACCTATGGCTGAAGCATAGGGGACGGAGTGCATATGCTCTCTATCCTCATCAGTTGCTGGGCACTGAGTCTTACTCAATCTCGTACCTTGTATAACTGGCAAGAACCCCTTCTTGGACTGTTCCATTTTGAACCTTTCAAAACTTTATCAAGGTATGTGCTTTGTGAAAGTCCTATCAGGCGTTTTGATCTATCCCTATAGATCTTAATGCCTAGAATGTAAGCAGCTTCTCCTAGGTCCTTCATAGAGAAACTTTTATTCAAGTAATCCTTTATGCTCTCCAAAAACTCTACGTTGTTTCCAATCAGCAATATGTCATTCACATATAATATTAGAAACGCCACAGAGCTCCCACTCACTTTCTTGTAAATACAAGATTCTCCAACCACTTGTATAAACCCAAATGCTTTGATCACCTCATCAAAGCGTTTGTTCCAACTCCGAGATGCTTGCACCAGTCCATAAATGCATCGTTGGAGCTTGCACACCTTGTTAGCATTCTTAGGATCGACAAAACCTTCGGGTTGCATCATATACAATTCTTCCTTAAGGAAACCGTTAAGGAACGCCGTTTTGACATCCATCTGCCAGATTTCATAATCGAAAAATGCAGCTATTGCTAACATGATTCTGACGGACTTAAGCATCGCTACGGGTGAGAATGTCTCATCGTAGTCAACTCCTTGAACTTGTGAAAAACCCTTTGCCACAAGTCGAGCTTTATAAACGGTCACATTGCCGTCAGCGTCCGTCTTCCTCTTAAAGATCCATTTGTTCTGATTAGCCTTGCGGCCCTCAGGCAGTCCCTCCAAAGTCCACACTTTGTTCTCATACATGGATCCTATCTCGGATTTCATGGCTTCTAGCCATTTGTTGGAATCTGGGCCCACCATTGCTTCTTCATAATTTGCAGGTTCATTGTTATCCAACAACATGATTGACAAGACGGGATTACCGTACCACTCTGGAGCAGCACGTGGTCTCGTCGACCTACGTGGTTCGACAGAAACTTGAACCGGAGTTTCATGATCATCATCATTAACTTCCTCCTCAACCGGCGTCGCAACCACAGAGGTTTCCCCTTGCCCTGCGCCACCATCCAGAGGGATGAGAGGTTTGACAACCTCGTCAAGTTCTATCTTCCTCCCACTCAATTCTCTCGAGAGAAACTCCTTCTCGAGAAAAGCTCCGTTTTTAGCAACAAACACTTTGCCCTCGGATTTGAGATAGAAGGTGTACCCAACTGTCTCTTTTGGGTAACCTGTGAAGACGCACTTTTCCGCTTTGGGTTCTAGCTTTTCAGGCTGAAGCTTTTTGACATAAGCATCACATCCCCAAACTTTAAGAAACGACAACTTTGGCCTTTTGCCATACCACAGTTCGTATGGTGTCGTCTTAACGGATTTTGATGGTGCCCTATTTAAAGTGAATGTAGCTGTTTCTAATGCATAACCCCAAAACGATAACGGCAAGTCGGTAAGAGACATCATAGATCGCACCATCTCTAATAAAGTACGATTATGACGTTCGTACACACCATTACGCTGTGGTGTTCCAGGCGGTGTCAACTGTGAAACAATTCCACATTGTCTTAAGTGAGCACCAAACTCGAAACTCGGATATTCACCCCCACGATCAGACCGTAGGAACTTGATCTTCTTGTTGCGATGATTTTCAACTTCACTCTGAAATTGCTTGAACTTTTCAAATGTTTCAGACTTGTGCTTCATTAAGTAGACATAACCATATCTACTCAAATCGTCAGTGAAGGTGAGAAAATAACGATATCCACCGCGTGCCTCTACGCTCATCGGACCACACACATCGGTATGTATGATTTCCAACAAGTCACTTGCACGCTCCATTGTTCCGGAGAACGGAGTCTTAGTCATCTTGCCCATGAGGCATGGTTCGCACGTGTCAAGTGAATCAAAGTCAAGTGACTCCAAAAGTCCATCAGCATGGAGTTTCTTCATGCGCTTTACACCAATATGACCTAAGCGGCAGTGCCACAAAAATATGGCGCTATCATTGTTAACTCTAACTCTTTTGCTCTCAATGTTATGTATGTGTGTATCGCTATCAAGATTCAATATGAAAAATCCTCTCACATTGGGTGCATGACCATAAAAGATATTACTCATAGAAATAGAACAACCATTATTCTCTGACTTAAAAGAGTAACCGTCTCGCAATAAACAAGATAAAGATATAATGTTCATGCTTTACGCAAGCACTAAATAACAATGATTTAAGTTCATAACTAATCCTGATGGTAACTGAAGTTAAACTGTGTCGACGGCGATTGCATCAACCTTGGAACCATTTCCTACGCGCATCGTCACTTCATCTTTCGCCAGCCTTCGTCTATTCTGCAGTTCCTGTTTCGAGTTGCAAATATGAGCAACAGAACCGGTATCGAATACCCAGGCACTACTACGAGAGCAGGTTAAGTACACATCAATAACTTGTATATCAAATATACCTGATTTTTCTTTGGCCGCCTTCTTATCTGCCAGATACTTGGGGCAATTGCGCTTCCAGTGACCCATACCCTTGCAATAGTAACACTCTGTTTCAGGCTTAGGTCCAGCTTTGGGTTTCTTCGTCGGATTGGCAACAGGCTTGCCGCTCTTCTTTGAATTACCCTTCTTGCGTTTGCCGTTTCTCTTGAAACTAGTGGTCTTATTCAGCATCAACACTTGATGCTCTTTACGGAGTTCAGACTCTGCGACTTTCAGCATCGCAAACAACTCGCCGGGAGACTTGTTCATCCCTTGCATGTTGTAGTTAAACACAAAGCCTTTATAGCTTGGCGGTAGTGATTGAAGGATTCTGTCAGTGATAGCCTCTTGCGGGAGTTCAATCCCCAGCTCAGCTAGACGGTTTGAGTACCGAGACATTTTGAGCACATGTTCACTGACACACGAGTTCTCCTCCATCTTGCAAGCATAGAATTTATCGGAGGTCTCATACCTCTCGATCCGGGCGTTCTTCTGAAAGATAAACTTCAACTCCTGGAACATCTCAAATGCTCCATGACGCTCAAAGCGACGTTGAAGTCCCGGTTCTAAGCCATACAAGACTGCACATTGAACTACTGAGTAGTCCTCCTTACGTGCTAACCAAGCGTTCTTAACATCCTGATCAGCCGTAGCGGGTGGTTCATCTCCTAGCGCAGCATTAAGGACATAATCCTTCTTCCCATCTTGTAAGATTAGCTTAAGATTACGAGCCCAGTCTACAAAGTTGCTTCCATCATCTTTCAACTTAGCTTTCTCTAGGAACGTATTAAAATTCAGGGTGACTGTTGTGACAGCCCGAGACCGACGTTCCAGAAGATTCCCCTTTTCTTTCTGTTTTCGTTGTGTGCGTATTTTCTTTTGTCGCATCATCATCGCATCATGCGCATCATCTGCATTGCATCGGCATCTCCGTGCCGCCAGTTTTCAAAACTTGCATCCGTTGTTAGTTGCTGGTTCTCGTCGTTGTCCGTTCTGAGCCCGACCGCACTCGCACGCGCCCGCGACATCGTCGAAACCCTGTTTTAAAAGTGTGTTTAAAACTTTCTCTGATTGGGGTGAGATTTGACGTGCGGTGTTATTTTAATATAGGTAGGCCGCCTGTCGAATTTCGTTGCGATCGGAGTCCGTCTGGTACCCGAACGGTCGACCGTAGCGGCACCGTATTCGGTCTATCGTCGGACCTTTTCCGGTATTTTTAAATCTCGTTGCCGGGCTGCCCGTTTTCCCTCCCATCTCCGCCTAGCACCTCTGCACAGTGCACCGACCCTACGCGCAGCCCAGTCCGAAACCTTCCGAAACCCAAACCGGGTGCTCGTGACCGTTGGGTCCGGATCAACCCCGTTTTACCCTAAATCGTATTCGGTTTGTCCATTGGACTCCCTACCCTAATTATCTGGACTCCCTAACCTAGCCATTTCCGACCGTCCGATTTAATCAGAAGGTCCTAATGCCCCTTAAGCTAATCCATTTGCGGCATTTAGTCCAAACCCTAGCTCCTAGGCTCTTGTCCCATCGCCCGCCGCCACTCCTCGTTTTTCCCATCGGGCCAACCAGAGCCACTCGCCCGCACACGCAGCCTCCCCCCCCCCCCCCCCCCGCGCAAGCGTTGCGCGCAGCAGCAGCTCCAGCAAGCCGTCGGGATCCCATGCTTCCCGTCTAGGCCGGCCCTCTCCCTGCTCCCTTTCTCCTCCTTCCTCGGTTTCCAGATCCAGCCCGTCTACAGCTCCCCTCGCGCCCATGGTCCAGATCAGCTGCTCGAGCTCCTTGTGCTCCAGCAGGAGCTCAACCGTGGTGCCCCTCTGCCCCTGACGCGCTCGACCGCCGAAGTGGCCCTCGTCGGCTACGACAGGAGCAGCAGGTCTTGGAAGCGCCTCTCCCTTGCCCTCTCTTCTCCTCCCTCCGTTTTCCCTCTGTTCCGTCTAATATCTGCAACTATGCCTCTTTTCTGTAGAGACCAGGGAGAGCAGTAGCAGCAGGTGCTCTCATGGCATTGAACGAGCACCCTGCCATGGATCCCGCCCCAACTCCGTCTCGATCCGTTGCCCTGCGGACGGATCTGCGACCTGGCGCCCCATCCCCAAGCATCGGCCTCGTACCTCGTCGTTCCTGCGCCTCCAGACCGCAGCCCCAGCTAGCCGCGCAGCCTACATCTCGAATGGACAAGAGAGAATGCTCTGTTTCAGGTTCAGTTTCGTCAGAATTTCGAGGGGTACAATTCATCTAGCGCAACATCTTTGTTTTAGCACAGTTCCATTGTTAGCTAAGTTGGTCCTCGTCGCCCGTGACAACATGAGGCACAGGAGTTCGAATCCTAGCTTTGTCAATATAATTTTTTGCGTGATTTGCACTCTGCGTAGGGACATCCATCAATAGTAAACCGTTCCTGGTTTTTCCACAAGTCGTGTAGCAGCACACTGGTTGGAGCCTTCGTCTCCACCACTGAGGTCCTGGGATCGAATCCCATTCCAACATCATTTTTATTTCTGTCTTTGTTTTCTTTTCGGTGCTGCACATGGTCATTGGGCCTGATCCAATCCTCGGTTGCTGCACTATGGTGCAATTCGGCCCATTGTAGTTTTTTTTACGTCTTGCGGTTTGCTTTCCAATTACGAGGTATTTTAGAAAAAAACGGGATATTTTAAAACGCTCGTAGTTTTAGATCCGTATGTCGGGTCACAGCAAGTTAGTTATGTAACTTGTCTAGAAGTTTGCGTAGAGTATTATTTTCCAACTCTCATGCATAAGTAGAAATGTTTAGTGTGTTGTTTGCATCGGTTTGCGTGTCGACTTGTTGAAAACGGTTTAGGTCGTAGTTATTTAACCGTAGCTCCGTTGGAGATGTTCTATATATGTAAATCGAGTAGTACGACGTGTAGAATCTCATGCTCCACTTTGTTTCGTTGTTTAACAAACCTAAAAAATGTGATTAGGACAAATCTGGACAGAATTAGAATTTAACGCGTGGGGTCATTTCGGAGATGCTATATGACGTTTTCGGCCTCATTTAAAATGCCTAGCTAGGTAGATTAATTTGTGCTTCACCCCTTGCCATGTTAACAACATTTTAAATATTGTCATGTAAATTAACGGGAGTGAACTAAACAATTAAATGTGGAGTTTCGTCGATATGCAACCCGTTGCATATCGAGCTTCACTTAATGTGTAGTGTTAGATTGTTGTGATTGTCATGCCTTACATTAGACCGTTCATGCATCATGTGTGTCTTGCATCGTGTGGTGTATATCGTGTGTTGATGCTTGTTTTCTGTTTCCTCCGACTCGATAGAGTTCCGCAAGCGTGTCGGATGTGAGAACCGTTCGACTACGTCGGTTCGTCTGCTTCACGGAGTCACTCTTCTTCCAAGCGGGATCTCAGGCAAGATGATCATTTCCCCAGATACCATTACTATCATTGCCATGCTAGTTTATCGCTTCTATCGTTTATGTCTCGTTGCCTACCACATGTTAAATATCAGCCTCTCAACAATGCCATGATTACCATCAACCTGTTCGACCTAGCAAACCATGATTGGCTATGTTACTGCTTGATCAACCATGTTGTTAGCGTTGCTAGTTGCAGGTGCAGTTGCTTCCATGTGAAAACATGGGTTCCTTGTTATATCACCATATTAAATGCTATTTAATTTAATGCACCTATATACTTGGTAAAAGGTGGAAGGCTCGGCCTTTCTAGCCTGGTGTTTTGTTCCACCGTTGCCCCCTTAGTTTCGGCTACCGGGGTTATGTTCCATAATTGAGCACTCCTAACACGATCGGGGTTGTTATGGGGACCCCCTTGATAATTCGTTTTAGATTAAAGCTGGTCTGGCAAGGCCCAACTTTGGTTCTACATTTTCCCAACATAATAATTCTGTTAAATTGAAATGCGCAGGGAGTTAGCGCTACCTGATGAGTAATTTTACATAAACAGGGGGGCCAGTGCTGATGGTGTTGGTCCCAAACGGTCTGCCTGCGGGGCCACCGCGAGGAAAATCGAGGTTTGGCACTCGTAGCTAGTTCCATCCGTCGTGTCCTGAGAACGAGATACGCGGCTCCTATCGGGTACGTCGACACGTCGGGCGGCCTTGCTGGATTAGTTTTACCTTTGACGAGATATCTTGTGCATCGGGATTCCGGTGATGCTTTGGGTAATCCCAGAGTTGAGGTTTTCCACTAGGGAATCCGACGAGATCGCGAGCTTCGTGATTGAGGATTTCTATGCGGCTTGTGGTAATTTGTGACGGACTAGTTGGAGCACCCCTGCAGGGTTAAATCTTTTCGGAAAGTCGTGCCCGCGGTTATGTGGCAACGTGGAAACTTTGTTTAACACTGGTTCTAGATAACTTGAAGTTCACTTAATTAAAATATGCCAACCGTGTGCATAACCGTGACTGGCTCTTTCGTGAGTTCCTTCTCCGATCGAGGACACGGTGGGGTTATGTCTGACGTAGGTAGGTGTTCAGGATCATTCATTTGGTCATCGGTAGTCACGTCCGTTATGCGTAGATCTTCCCCCTCTTATTTCTTGTACTCGTAAGATTAGCCACCAAATATGTGCTTAGCCGCTGCTGCAACCTCACCACTTAACCATGCCTCACCCATTAAGCTTTGCTAGTCTTGATACCTTTGGAAACGAGATTGCTGAGTCCCCTGTGGCTCACAGATTACTACAACACCAGTTGCATGTGCAGGTAAAGGTTACTTGACGTGAGCGCGTTGATTGTTCATTTGGAGTTGCTTCTTCTTCTTCTTCTTCATCGATCTAGGATAGGTTCCAGGCCGGCAGCCTGGGATAGCAAGGATGGACGTCGTTCTTATTTTTTCTCGTTTGTTTTCGTCCGTAGTCGGACCCTGCTCTTACTCTTGATGTTTATGTAATGTACTGATGTGACTCTGATGTAGCTTGTGGCGAGTGTAAGCCAATTCTTTATATCTCTTCTTGTCAGTACATGTACTTGTAACGATATCCATTCTTGCGACACGAAGAGATGCACTTATATCCCTGACGAGGCCCTCGTGTCAAATTGAGGATAGGGTCGCATCTTGGGCGTGACAAGTTGGTATAAGAGCAGTACCGACCTAGGAGCCCCCTTGATTGATCGAACTTGGCCGAGTCGAATCTAGTTATGTATCGGAGAGTAGGATTCTTTTTTCTCCTCTTCTATGCTCTAGTGAGGAATCTTGACGTAATAATTTATTCTACTCCTCTTCTCTCTCAAAATTGTTTTTAGGATCACGCGGATATTCTTGGAATCTATATGATGCCGATGTGACGGAGTTCTGTCTTGGTGCCTCGTGTCTGACTTGATTTTCTTCCGGGGAGTTGAGCTCCACGGGATTCTTGAGCACATCGTTATCATTCAGATTTCTTAGTATCTAAGAACGAAGGATGTTCGTAATTGCTTCAATACTAGTGGTGGCGAGATAACCCCGATGTCCCCAGTACTGGTGCAGATTGTTCGGGAGTACTGCCATACTTTGTATCGTTATGATCACGAGGGTCTGTTGTAGATGAAGGTCCGAGATTCTGGTCGTGTGTTGACGGATGTGATACAAGTGACGGGTTAGTATAGGAGTTGTGTGATATTACTCCTTGTATCCGTGTACCAGATTGCATGACCAGATATTTCGGCAATTCATAGGTGGGAATTCAAGTAGTTGCTTATAGGACAATCTTCCAACAAATGCATGATGTTAGGTTGGGGTTCGACATCTAGTGGATTCGTTTGTTCACGGTCGACTTACAGCGGTACACGTTGTGTCTTAAAGAGTCCTTGTAGCTTGCTACGACTTGGGGACGCTTCGTATGTCGGGTGCACTGCCTTGCACTTGATGGCTACTGTAAATCGAGACCGTGCGATCCTGTCCACGAAAATATCGAACGAAATCTTTCTCATGAGTTTGTTCTGGCTTGTTTCTTAAGCCTCACCCTTTGTTTTGTTGGACTATGGTAATTCTGTTGCTTCGATGTCAAGTGGTGATTTCAGATATTTTCTAAGCAGTGTTCTCATATTCATATGAGAGTGCTAATCCTTTTTCTCAATCAATCGTCTTATCAATTATTGTCAACCGGAGTCGCCATATCAATTCTTTTCAACCGGTGTGTTTCTCTCCAAGTGGAGTCAATCCTCTCCAATTTTTGCAAGATCATTCTCTCATTTTATTCCGGAGTTCATCTCATCTAGCCCAAGTTGTCTTTGTTTTTCCCCGCACTCCCACCCTTTCCTTCAGTGATTGGATTTTCATCCAAGAGTTTTCTTTTCTTTGTGCTTCCGCTATCTTTTCTTCCGTGTTGTATCCGGTGATTCATTGTGAAGATTCTCAAGAGATTCGTGTCATATTTGTTCATTCTTGTCATCTTTTCCGGTGAATTTAATTCAGTTGTCTGTGTTCATTATATCCTATTCTTCCTTGTAATTCTTTCCTACGTTGGGAATTCTTACCATCCTATCTTGTTATTTATTCCTCTTTTTTCTATCTGGAGCGTTGAAGTTATCTCAGTAGTTCTTGTTTCCAATCTTTTCAATTATTTCGAGGTTCTCAACCTCATCTAGTTCTCTTCATACCGGTGCAATATCTCTTTCTAGCAATCTTTTCTAACGGTGGTTTCTTTGAGTGGGCCCATAACCCACAGGTTTTCCCAGGATCTTACCTGGCTATTTAATCTTTTCCGGAGATCATTAATTCTTTTCAACTACAACGTAAGTGGGATTTTCATCAGTCATATTCCTTCGTCAAGATCTATTTGAATTAATTCTCATATTGGCTCAACCTTGCATTTTTCTTTTATTCCGGAGTGTCTCAGTATTCTTGGTGATGTTCTTCTCGTCATTCTCTCCTTTGAAGATTCGAAGGAGTGTTCCTCGTAAATCTTGCTCCATTCTTGTGAAGATTGTCATCTCAACTTCGTGTTACCCTCTCATTATTTCCAATAATGAGTAATCCCTTTCTTGCTATCCGGTGCATTTCTGAGTTGTTTTCATTCTCGTTCCTCCGAAGGCCATCATGTTAGAAGATTCTTCGTTCTCAGCTTTCAGCTTTCATCCTCAATTCTTCACAATTACTGCCTCTTCGTTCGTCTCTCGATTATTCCGGTGCCTTATTCAAGTTTTCTGTTAGTGGTTCATGGTCTCATCATTCTCATGTATCTCGAGTCATTCATGGTTGCCTCATTCATTTCAATTCTCACCGGTGTCTCCTTCTAGATTTTTTTTCTAGTTTATGCTCATATCTCTCCTCAATCTTTTCTAGAAGAATAAGTTGTATGCTAAATCCGTTGCTTGTCATCAATTTAATTTGATGAAGGATTAGCATAACATAGTTCTTATTTTTGTGTCATCAAATGATTTCAATTCTTCATCCGGAGTGGCTCATTGTATCAATTCTTTTCTCAAGTATCCGTTCTCTTGCATTCCCAAGTGCATTTGTTCTTCCTTTATCCATTGAGGTGGTATTATAGACTTCTTGTTAGTGTAGGAGCCTCAGAGAGTTTTCCTTTCAAGAATGAGATAATTAAACCCACCAATTCTATGTTCATGAGATATTTTCAACCCATGACTTGTTCATTGAGCTATCTTGGTTGGATTTCACCTAAAGCTTTTCCTATGGATTATGCTCTCATGGTGCTTGTCATTAATCCAAGTTCTCAATGTATCCTCTTAAGTAATTGTTCTTATCTTGTTGTTCCCAATCTATCCCTGGTTCTTGTGGTGGTTGGTTGTCACCTCATATTTGTTGAGATGATTTTCATAAGCCCACTACTATCTTGTTCTTTTGTTGTTGTTTTTCCAACAACTCCGTCCAATTCTTCTTGCAAGGATGCTTGTCAAGTTCATTGGAGTTAGTAGTTGTCATTCTCTCTTCATTTTCTTCTTTCGTATGAGCAAGTTCCTATTCTATTCTTCCGGAGGCGTTGTGCTATTGCTCTTTTGGGTCTATCTTGGTGTTCTCTCAAGTTCATGGTGTTCCCTTGCTCTATGTAGTTGTTTGTTATGTATATTGTCTATTTCTCCTACCTTTTCGAATTTTTTGTCCCATTTTCCTACCGAAGTGCTGCCGAAATTTTCCGTGAATTCTGGCTTCTTTCTCATGTCATTCCTCATCTCCTTGCAACCTTCAAGGATCGTTCGTTTCACTCGTTTGTCAAAGAAGCAACTAAGTTTTACCTCATGTTCGTTCTCATCCTCCTCCCCCTTTCATTTTTGGATCTCGGGGCGAGATCCTCTTGTAGTGTAGGAGAGTTGTGATAGCCAGAGACCGACGTTCCAGAAGATTCCCCTTTTCTTTCAGTTTTCGTCGTGTGCGTATTTTCTTTTGTTGCATCATCATCGCATCATGCGCATCATCTGCATTGCATTGGCATCTCCGTGCCGCCAGTTTTCAAAACTTGCATCCGTTGTTAGTTGCCGGTTCTCGTCGTTGTCCGTTCTGAGCCCGACCGCACTCGCACGCGCCCGCGACATCGTCGAAACCCTGTTTTAAAAGTGTGTTTAAAACTTTCTCTGATTGGGCTGAGATTTGACGTGCGGTGTTATTTTAATATAGGTAGGCCGCCTGTCGAATTTCGTTGCGATCGGAGTCCGTCTGGTACCCGAACGGTCGACCGTAGCGGCACCGTATTCAGTCTATCGTCGGACCTTTTCCGGTATTTTTAAATCTCGTTGCCGGGCTGCCCGTTTTCCCTCGCATCTCCGCCTAGCCCCTCTGCACAGTGCACCGACCCTACGCGCAGCCCAGTCCGAAACCTTCCGAAACCCAAACCGGGTGCTCGTGACCGTTGGGTCCGGATCAACCCCGTTTTACCCTAAATCGTATTCGGTTTGTCCATTGGACTCCCTACCCTAATTATCTGGACTCCCTAACCTAGCCATTTCCGACCGTCCGACTTAATCGGAAGGTCCTAATGCCCCTTAAGCTATTCCATTTGCGGCATTTAGTCCAAACCCTAGATCCTAGGCTCTTGTCCCATCGCCCGCCGCCACTCCTCGTTTTTCCCATTGGGCCAACCAGAGCCACTCGCCCGCACACGCAGCCTCCCCCCCCCCCCTCCGCAAGCGTTGCACGCAGTAGCAGCTCCAGCAAGCCGTCAGGATCCCATGCTTCCCGTCCAGGCCGGCCCTCTCCCTGCTCCCTTTCTCCTCCTTCCTCGGTTTCCAGATCCAGCCCGTCTACAGCTCCCCTCGCGCCCATGGTCCAGATCAGCTGCTCGAGCTCCTTGTGCTCCAGCAGGAGCTCAACCGTGGTGCCCCTCTGCCCCTGACGCGCTCGACCGCCGAAGCGGCCCTCGTCGGCTACGACAGGAGCAGCAGGTCTTGGAAGCGCCTCTCCCTTGCCCTCTCTTCTCCTCCCTCCGTTTTCCCTCTGTTCCGTCTAATATCTGCAGCTATGCCTCTTTTCTGTAGAGACCAGGGAGAGCAGTAGCAGGAGGTGCTCTCATGGCGTTGAACGAGCACCCTGCCATGGATCCCACCCCAACTCCGTCTCGATCCGTTGCCCTGCGGACGGATCTGCGACCTGGCGCCCCATCCCCAAGCATCGGCCTCGTACCTCGCCGTTCCCGCGCCTCCAGACTGCAGCCCCAGCTAGCCGCGCAGCCTGCATCTCGAACGGGCAAGAGAGAATGCTCTGTTTCAGGTTCAGTTTCGTCAGAATTTCGAGGGGTACGATTCATCTAGCGCAACATCTCTGTTTTAGCACAGTTCCATTGTTAGCTGAGTTGGTCCTCGTCGCCCGTGACAACATGAGGCACAGGAGTTCGAATCCTAGCTTTGTCAATATAATTTTTTGCGTGATTTGCACTCTGCGTAGGGACATCCATCAATAGTAAACCATTCCTGGTTTTTCCACAAGTCGTGTAGCAGCACACTGGTTGGAGCCTTCGTCTCCACCACTGAGGTCCTGGGATCGAATCCCATTCCAACATCATTTTTATTTCTGTCTTTGTTTTCTTTTCCGTGCTGCACATGGTCATTGGGCCTGATCCAATCCTCGGTTGCTGCACTATGGTGCAATTCGGCCCATTGTAGTTTTTTTTACTTCTTGCGGTTTGCTTTCCAATTACGAGGTATTTTAGAAAAAAACGGGATATTTTAAAACGCTCGTAGTTTTAGATCCGTATGTCGGGTCACAGCAAGTTATTATGTAACTTGTCTAGAAGTTTGCGTAGAGTATTATTTTCCAACTCTCATGCATAAGTAGAAATGTTTAGTGCGTTGTTTGCATCGGTTTGCGTGTCGACTTGTTGAAAACGGTTTAGGTCATAGTTATTTAACTGTAGCTCCGTTGGAGATGTTCTATATATGTAAATCGAGTAGTACGACGTGTAGAATCTCATGATCCACTTTGTTTCGTTGTTTAACAAACCTAAAAAATGTGATTAGGACAAATCTGGACAGAATTAGAATTTAACGCGTGGGGTCATTTCGGAGATGCTATATGACGTTTTCGGCCTCATTTAAAATGCCTCGCTAGGTAGATTATTTTGTGCTTCACCCCTTGCCATGTTAACAACATTTTAAATATTGTCATGTAAATTAACGGGAGTGAACTAAACAATTAAATGTGGAGTTTCGTCGATATGCAACCCGTTGCATATCGAGCTTCACTTAATGTGTAGTGTTAGATTGTTGTGATTGTCATGCCTTACATTAGACCGTTCATGCATCATGTGTGTCTTGCATCGTGTGGTGTATATCGTGTGTTGATGCTTGTTTTCTGTTTCCTCCGACTCGATAGAGTTCCGCAAGCGTGTCGAATGTGGACCGTTCGACTACGTCGGTTCGTCTGCTTCACGGAGTCACTCTTCTTCCAAGCGGGATCTCAGGCAAGATGATCATTTCCCCAGATACCATTACTATCATTGCCATGCTAGTTTATCGCTTCTATCGTTTATGTCTCGTTGCCTACCACCTGTTAAATATCAGCCTCTCAACAATGCCATGATTACCATCAACCTGTTCAACCTAGCAAACCACTGATTGGCTATGTTACTGCTTGCTCAACCATGTTGTTAGCGTTGCTAGTTGCAGGTGCAGTTGCTTCCATGTGAAAACATGGGTTCCTTGTTATATCACCATATTAAATGCTATTTAATTTAATGCACCTATATACTTGGTAAAAGGTGGAAGGCTCGGCCTTTCTAGCCTGGTGTTTTGTTCCACCTTTGCCCCCTTAGTTTCGGCTACCGGTGTTATGTTCCATAATTGAGCGCTCCTAACATGATTGGGGTTGTTATGGGGACCCCCTTGATAATTCGTTTTAGATTAAAGTTGGTCTGGCAAGGCCCAACTTTGGTTCTACATTTGCCCAACATAATAATTCTGTTAAATTGAAATGCACAGGGAGTTAGCGCTACCCGATGAGTAATTTTACATAAACATGGGGGGCCAGTGCTGATGGTGTTGGTCCCAAACGGTCTGCCTGCGGGGCCACCGCGAGGAAACTCGAGGTTTGGCACTCGTAGCTAGTTCCATCCGTCGTGTCCTGAGAACGAGATACGCGGCTCCTATCGGGTACGTCGACACGTCGGGCGGCCTTGCTGGATTAGTTTTACCTTTGACGAGATATCTTGTGCATCGGGATTCCGGTGATGCTTTGGGTAATCTCAGAGTTGAGGTTTTCCACTAGGGAATCCGACGAGATCGCGAGCTTCGTGATTGAGGATTTCTATGCGACTTGTGGTAATTTGTGATGGACTAGTTGGAGCACCCCTGCAGGGTTAAATCTTTTCGGAAAGTCGTGCCCGCGGTTAAGTGGCAACGTGGAAACTTCGTTTAACACTGGTTCTAGATAACTTGAAGTTCACTTAATTAAAATATGCCAACCGTGTGCGTAACCGTGACTGTCTCTTTCGTGAGTTCCTTCTCCGATCAAGGACACAGTGGGGTTATGTCTGACGTAGGTAGGTGTTCAGGATCATTCATTTGGTCATCGGTAGTCACGTCCGTTATGCGTAGATCTTCCCCCTCTTATTTCTTGTACTCGTAAGATTAGCCACCAAATATGTGCTTAGCCGCTGCTGCAACCTCACCACTTAACCATGCCTCACCCATTAAGCTTTGCTAGTCTTGATACCTTTGGAAATGAGATTGCTGAGTCCCCTGTGGCTCAGAGATTACTACAACACCAGTTGCAGGTACAGGTAAAGGTTACTTGACGTGAGCGCGTTGATTGTTCATTTGGAGTTGCTTCTTCTTCTTCTTCTTCATCGATCTAGGATGGTTTCCAGGCTGGCAGCCTGGGATAGCAAGGATGGACGTCGTTCTTATTTTTTTCTCGTTTGTTTTCGTCCGTAGTCGGACCCTGCTCTTACTCTTGATGTTTATGTAATGTACTGATGTGACTCTGATGTAGCTTGTGGCGAGTGTAAGCCAATTCTTTATATCTCTTCTTTTCAGTACATGTACTTGTAATGATATCCATTCTTGCAACACGACGAGATGCGCTTCTATCCCTGACGAGGCCCTCGTGTCAAGTTGAGGATAGGGTCGCATCTTGGGCGTGACAACTGTTGCGTGAGCCATGATCTACAACAGAAATATATTCAAAGTGGACTTAGACTATGTTCAAGATAATTAGGGTTTAACTTAATCAAATTATTCGCTAAACTCCCACTCAAAAAGCACATCTCTCTAGTCATTTGAGTGGTTCATGATCCACTTACACTAGCTCAAGTACGATCATCACGTGAGTTGAGTATAGTTTCAGTGGTAAGCATCCACATGCTAATCATATCATCTATATGATTCATGATCGACCTTTCGGTCTCATGTGTTCCGAGGCCATGTCTGCACATGCTAGGCTCGTCAAGCTTAACCCGAGTGTTCCGCGTGCGCAAATGTTTTGCACCCGTTGTATGTGAACGTTGAGTCTATCACACCCGATCATCACGTGGTGTCTCGAAACGACGAACTGTAGCAACGGTGCACAGTCGGGGAGAACACAATTTCGTCTTGAAATTTTAGTGAGAGATCACCTCATAATGCTACCGTCGTTCTAAGCAAAATAAGGTGCATAAAAGGATTAACATCACATGCAATTCATAAGTGGCATGATATGGCCATCATCACGTGCTCCTTGATCTCCATCACCAAAGCACCGGTACGATCTTCTTGTCACCGGCGCCACACCATGATCTCCATCAACGTGTCGCCATCGGGGTTGTCGTGCTACTCATGCTATTACTACTAAAGCTACATCCTAGCAAAATAGTAAACGCATCTGCAAGCACAAACATTAGTATAAAGACAACCCTATGGCTCGTGCCGGTTGCCGTACCATCAACGTGCAAGTCGATATTATCTATTACAACATGATCATCTCATACATCCAATATATCACATCACATCCTTGGCCATATCACATCACAAGCATACCCTGCAAAAACAAGTTAGACGTCCTCTAATTTTGTTGTTGCATGTTTTACGTGGTGACCTTGCGTATCTAGTAGGATCGCATCTTACTTACGCAAACACCACAACGAAGATATATGAGTTGCTATTTAACCTCATCCAAGGACCTCCTCGGTCAAATCCAATTCAACTAAAGTTGGAGAAACCGACACTTGCGAGTCATCTTTGAGCAACGGGGTTACTCGTAGCGATGAAACCAGTCTCTCGTAAGCGTACGAGTAATGTCGGTCCAAGCCGCTTCAATCCAACAATACCGCGGAATCAAGAAAAGACTAAGGAGGGCAGCAAAACGAACATCACCACCCACAAAAACTTTTGTGTTCTACTCGAGAAGACATCTACGCATGAACCTAGCTCATGATGCCACTGTTGGGGAACGTCTTATGGGAAACAAAAAATTTCCTACGCGCACGAAGACCTATCATGGTGATGTCAATCTACGAGAGGGGATGAGTGATCTACGTACCCTTGTAGACCGTACAGCAGAAGCGTTAATGAACGCGGTTGATGTAGTGGAACGTCCTCACGTCCCTCGATCCGCCCCGCGAACAATCCCGCGATCAGTCCCACGATCTAGTACCGAACGGACGGCACCTCCGCGTTCAGCACACGTACAGCTCGATGATGATCTCGGCCTTCTTGATCCAGCAAGAGAGATGGAGAGGTAGAAGAGTTCTCCGGCAGCGTGACGGCGCTCCGGAGGTTGGTGATGATCTTGTCTCAGCAGGGCTCCGCCCGAGCTTCGCAGAAACGCGATCTAGAGGAAAAACCGTGGAGGTATGTGGTCGGGCTGCCGTGGAAAAGTCGTCTCAAATCAGCCCTAAAACCTCCGTATATATAGGTGCGAGAGGGGGGACCTTGCCTTGGGGCTCAGGGAGCCCCAAGGGGGTCGGCCGAGCCAAAGGGGGGAAGGACTCCCCCCAAACCGAGTCCTACTTGGTTTGGTGGGTGGAGTCCCTCTTTCCTTTCCCACCTCCCTTTTTTTTCTTTTCTCTTTGATTTTTCTTCCAATGCGGAAAGGCTCTTTTGGGCTGTCCCACCAACCCACTAAGGGCTGGTGCGCCACCTTCAAGGCCTATGGGCTTCCCCGGGGTGGGTTGCCCCCCCCCCCCGGTGAACTCCCGGAACCCATTCGTCATTCCCCGTACATTCTCGGTAACTCCGAAAACCTTCCGGTAATCAAATGAGGTCATCCTATATATCAATCTTCGTTTCCGGACCATTCCGGAAACCTTCGTGACGTCCATGATCTCATCCGGGACTCCGAACAACATTCGTAACTAACCATATAACTCAAATACGCATAAAACGACGTCGAACCTTAAGTGTGCACACCCTGCGGGTTCGAGAACTATGTAGACATGACCCAAGAGACTCCTCGGAAAATATCCAATAGCGGGACCTGGATGCCCATATTGGATCCTACATATTCTACGAAGATCTTATCGTTTGAACCTCAGTGCCAAGGATTCATATAATCCCGTATGTCATTCCCTTTGTTCTTCGGTATGTTACTTGCCCGAGATTCGATCGTCAGTATCCGCATACCTATTTCAATCTCGTTTACCGGCAAGTCTCTTTACTCGTTCCGTAATACAAGATCCCGCAACTTACACTAAGTCACATTGCTTGCAAGGCTTATGTGTGATGTTGTATTACCGAGTGGGCCCCGAGATACCTCTCTGTCACACGGAGTGACAAATCCCAGTCTTGATCCATACTAACTCAACGAACACCTTCGGAGATACCTGTAGAGCATCTTTATAGTCACCCAGTTACGTTGCGACGTTTGATACACACAAAGTATTCCTCCGGTGTTAGTGAGTTATATGATCTCAAGGTCATAGGAACAAATACTTGACACGCAGAAAACAGTAGCAACAAAATGACACGATCAACATGCTACGTCTATTAGTTTGGGTCTAGTCCATCACCTGATTCTCCTAATGACGTGATCCAGTTATCAAGCAACAACACCTTGTTCATAATCAGAAGACACTGACTATCTTTGATTAACTGGCTAGCCAACTAGAGGCTCGCTAGGGACAGTGTTTTGTCTATGTATCCACACATGTAAATGAGTCTTCATTCAATACAATTATGGCATGGATAATAAACGATTATCTTGATACAGGAATTATAATAATAACTATATTTATTATTGCCTCTAGGGCATAATTCCAACAAATTCTTCCCACGTAGCCGGTTAGTGCGAAAAGGTCTCCCACCAACCCAGATCAAATACCCAGATCCATTATCAATTTAATTATGCCATCGACATATCCACGTGGGAATCCACCCGCCTAACATCTATTCATCAAAGATCCCAGTAACATGGTCAAGTAACTGTGTGGTAGATACATCAGGGGGAATCCGAGGTACCACCCTCGTTGGATCCCGAACAATGTATCCATCAAGGTGGAACTAGAGGAATCACCCTCGAGGGTCCCACACTTGAGGGGTTGCACGACAGAGACATCGTCGGGAGCGGTGAAAGAGGAATCACCCTCGATAACCACGACCGACTAACTGGACTACACAGATATCATCAGGAGTACTTCGTGAGGTGTCACCCTCGGTACCCGATATTATCTCAATAGCGTCGCACAACTAAGGGGGTGTAAGTGTTGTGTCGGGTCCGGCTCGTCGATCAGGGATCGAGACTTGAAAACAAGCGGGGCAACTCGACTATGGGGTCAGAGGGGATGACTGCTCCACCTATACTAAACAGTTTAAAGGTACAGTACTGAAAGTAGGAGTTCATCAAAATTAGGCTATGCATCAGATATAGGAGCTAACTATAAAAGTAGCAAAATTCTAATGCAAGGAGTAGGAAGAAAGACATAGGCGATATAGGAATGATCAAGGGGGTTTGCTTGCCTTGTTGCTCTGCGGCAAAGGACTGGTCGTCGGGAGGGTAGATGTACCCGGCAACAGCGTCAGTCTCGGGGTCTACCGGTAAGAAGAGGGGGGAGAAACAATAAATGACAGCAACATGTGCAACACTAAGCATCACATGGCAATACACAGGCTAGGCATGAGCTAACGCAGTAATATCCGTCATAGACGGGTCGGGAAAATATCATATGATATTTCCCGGGTCTCTCGCTACTACCGGTCAGACTGAAAACTACGGAAAAATTCCACGTTTGCTATGCTAGGGACGCGTGACAAAAAAATGGACCGTGTATCCGGGTTCGTCTCATTCTCTTGATCGACTTTCATGTTGAAAATATTTTCATCTGAGCTACGATTTATTTTATATTAATTTTTAAAGTTTTATTAATTATTTAGGAATTAAAAACAGATTTAATTAATTATTAAATGCTATTATGACATCAGCATGATGTCATGCTGACATCACCAGTTGACTGGTCAACTAACCAGTGGGTCCCATGTGTCATAGACACAATTTATTAATTAAGGTTGAATATTAATTAATCAGATTAAATTAGTGGGGGGCACGTGTCATACTCTAATAAGATAAATTTAATTATCTAATTAACAGATTTACTTAATTATACTAATTACTCATAATCATATATTAACTAATAAATTCATTAATTAATTAATTCACTAATTAATTATTTGATTAATTAAAATATTTATTAAATATTATTATTATTATGTTTTTATTTCCATTTTTCTTTAACAGTTAGAGGGGGGTTCCTGGGGCCCCTCTATCACTCGGAGTGGGGGGTTGGCCACACATGGGAGTGGCACATCGGCCACACACACACACATGCATATCCATCATGCAGTTGTACACATACACACACAAATACACTATGTATATTTTTTCTACATACATGCATATCTACATAATACATACATACATATGTACATAATACATACACAATACATACTGACATACATGCATTTACACTACACATAGAGGCTAATCCCCTGTGTCAACAGGGAGAAAACCGGAGTGCACATTCGGCGGCTCGCCGGAGTAGGAAGGAAGGAGAAGGTGGGAGGAGCCCGAATGGGCTCACCGGCGATGAAGGGAAGGCCCGATGTAGCCAGAGTGCACGGGGAGTCGGCGCGGTTGGTGATGGGGTCTGATCCGGCGTGGAGGGGGTGCCGCGGCACCGCCGGTGCGGATCCGATAGGATAGAGCGATGAGGAGTCGGGGCGAGGTCGACGACGGGGCGGCCGGGGCCGGCGCCGGGGAGGCGACGACGCGGTGGCGACGGTGCGTGGTGGCACCTAGGAGGGTCGGCGACGTGGCGGGGAACCGAAGGGGCGACGTGGAGGGCGCGAGGGAGGGAGCTGGCGTCGGGGGGACGCGAGCACCAGGGGCTACGGGGAGACTGGCGACCTGGGAGAGGGCGACGAGGGGTGGAGGCTGATGGGGCGAGGCGGCGCGGTGTGGGGCAGTGAGGTGTTGCGGGTTTAGGAGCGAGCAGAGGAGGGAGCCACGAGCGCGTGGGGAGGGGCTGACGAGGGGCTCGATCCCCTCGTCAGATCTGGCGATGGTTGGGGCGACGGGACAAATGGCGGCAGGGCAGGTGGGGTGACGGGAGCGAGGGGGGTTGGTGAGCGATGGGGGGGTCGGTCCCCTCATTCCTCGCGGCGGCGGCAGGAGGGAATGGGGAGGGATTGGGGCGCTTAGGGTTGGGGCAGCCTGTTTGTAGCGAGGGGGCTGAGCCGGTTGGCTGCGGTGGGCCGGCGTGCTGGGCCGGTGACCTAGTTGGGCCGGTGACCTAGTTGGGCAGGTGGGATTTGTTTTTTGTTTTGTTTTTTTCTCTGTTATTATTTTTTATGTAGTTTCTGTTTTAAATATATAGGAGTCTTAAAAAAATTCAAAAATGCCCGATTCAATTCTACAAATAAATAAGGAATATTTGTAACTCATCCGACATTTTTATTTTAACATTCGAAAACTTTTCTTGTTTTGATTTTATTTTAAATTTGAATTTGGATCGGTTTGAAACTACGCGAGACTACCAATAGTAATCCCGGTGATGTGACACCATTAGCATAGGTTTACTGTAGCTTAATTTACCGGGGCGTCACAATATATGAACTTTAAGTGTGTGATCCTATAGGTTCGGTGAAGTATATATGACCATAAATCTTTGTGATAAATGATCAATAGCAAAACATGGACATCCATATTGATCCCTATACACACAGAATGAATAGTCAAGCGAACATGCAATTACCGAATGTTGTTCCTATTGCTTCGCGATATGTTACAAATACCCAAGGTGAGATTTAGTTGCATCCTCGTGAATCAACAACTTGTGTACTATGCTATTTTTCTCATTATCAGTTTTGTTCTCTTTTCTCGTTCCCACGTTCCGGCATCCCCGTGATCGAATCAGGTTGTGTCTCTTCAGAAGGTGACGGGTATCGTAACACAAAGAGGTCCCAAAGAATATCTCTCTATCATTAGAGGGTAAAATCCCAAACTTGAGCTATCTAGTCACTTGTCATACTTTTCCATGAACCTAAAAGCCTCCCTAATAGTCATCCCGTTACGTATGATGTTTAAGTAACTCCAAAGTTCATGGAGCAAGAATGAAGGAACTTGATACTCTAGCATAAGGAATTATGCAAATGCCAACTTTATGTGTGTTATAAAACTATTAACTCGTCACGAATGTATCTCATAGCATAACATAAATATGGGTCAATTCAACTCAAGTGTTCTTTTAACATTGTGTCCTCAAAATTGCCGACATATTCATGCCCATGATCAAGAAAACTTGACGATCATGCAGTTGAGCTAGTCTTAGAGGAAATACTAGGAATACATTTTATCATTTATTATTCCACACATGTATATGAGTTTTCCACAAATACTTTATGGATATATAGACTCAAGGACCATTGCAATTATAACATGAAATTAAAACATGATTACAAACTTGAAGAAAAATAATAGCTGTCATTATTGCCTCTAGGACATATCTCCTACACTATGCCAAGTTCACCATACGTGGTGCATTACTAGTAAATGTGAATCACGTTAATATTAGAAAGAAAATTAATTGCATGATGATATTAGGTAAGTATATCAATTATGTGTTAATTATGTGATTAACACGGATGTTGATATTTGGTCCAACCTCCATTCCAAATTACTTGTCTTAAATTTGTCTAGATACATCCGTATCTAGACATGTCTTAGTGTTAAATACATATCTGAGACAAATAATTTGGAGCACAGGAAGTATGATATTAATTGCATGCTAAATATGTTGAGAAATTTAGGTTGTTGTATTGATATGGTTTGATGGCCAGAATTAATTGGATATGCCTCTTACATGATATAGATGTAAGCACATGACTACGAGCACAGTGTTTTGGTGATTGGGCTCCATATGAAAGCTAAAAATATTGTATAATCCAAAATTCAAACTATCTTGTTCACAAAAAATAAGAAAAAATATGTATGCATATAAGGATGAAATGTGTGTCTTTGTAAAAAGGCATGATGAAATACCTTAAGTGTGATCTGTAAAAAAAAGATAAATTCATTTACTTTGGGGTTAAATAGTACCATGTGTTGAAAAGTCACAGGTTTGTTTTCTTTTGTGCACAACCCTTATTTCAACACGTGTTTTATCGTGAAATTTACACACATGTACATTATACCTTCATGTATATCTGTATTTTCAAAAAAAACGTAATATAAAATTTGATGAATTTTATTTTATTTTTTAAATGGCCTCGATGGAGCTCATCCTCCAACAAAAGCGCATGACTACTCGTATTCAAAAGATATGACACACAGTTCCAGTCAAATGTTTTGCAACTTTTACTTAGTTTTGCATTGGCTTTTTCAGACCAGCTCTAATACAACACGTAAGAGCATCTACAACCAGACTTGACAAATCCGGTCCTCTATACATCCGCGGGCATGCCCATTGATACAACGGTAAGAGAATATATAACCGGACTTAGTAAATTTGGCTCCCTATACGTCTGCGGATGCACCCGGACGGGCCCTCATATCTTGCTCCCAGCATCCATATATCTTAAATCCGGATTCTTAAAAATTCATGCAAATCCATGCACGTTGATCATACATGCCAATGTCTCACGTAAATAATGAATGTTTGGCAGTGAAAATAAAAAAATGTTTACATAAATTTATTTCAAGTGCACAACTTAATCATCAGCTCTTTTGTTTCCATTGTAGGTCTACATATGTTCCACAAGATTGTTAGGGCATATTTATCCTAAGTGGTTTTAGTGATTGATGACAATTATTGTGCGGACTAATCTTGTGTCCTGAGCATTTCAGAATATTCTCCTTTAGGCACAAGATGACTCGACGCCCCTCGGAGGATATCAAAGACGGATTTTGTTCTTCATTTCTCTACTTAGTTTGAGTCATAGGAAAGTCTTCGTATCAAGAGGGGGTCCGCGTCGGAAAGGTTTGGGTGGAATCTTCACGCACACACCTCATACACCCACCCATACTTTATGTGACATCCTCGACTTTTGCTACAGTAATTATTGTAATTAAGCTACAATGATCACCCGCTAATGATGCCACATCATCGAGAATTCCCATCTCAGACCCGCGTTGATTCAAGTCTATCTGGATTCAAAATTTGAAAACAAAAGAAAAATGCTTTATAAGTTCATTACAAATATTAAAAGGATATATACAAAAAGGAAAGTATTAAAAATAATAATGATAAAATAAAGTATAAAGAAAAAGAAAGTATTTAAAAAGAAAAATCAAATAGTAAAAAAAATAGTGAAAGAAAAAAGAAAAAAAAACCAACCGGCCCAACTGGGCCAAATGGCCCAGCCGGCCTCCCCAACCTCTCTCAAACCCGTCGCCCCCCCCCCTCAGATCCACTCCCTCCCTGGCCGGCGAGCCCTCCCGCCGGCGAGCCCCCGTCGGCATCTCCCTCTCACCCGTGCCCCTCCTCTCCACCTCCTCCCCCTCCCGTCGGGTCCCTCCCGTCGGCGGCCCCCAGATCTCCCGCCGGCCGAGGCCCCTTGTTCACCCCGCGGCACCACCCCCCCCCCCCTGGAGACCGACCCCAGGAGCCCAGCCGGCCGAGCCCCTCCCCGTCGGCGGCTCCATCCCGGGGGCCCTCCTCATCGGGGCCCCTCTCGGCAAGACCTCGCCCGCACGACCTCTCCGGTGACCGGCATCATCATCACCGCCTCTGGGAACGCCTCCACGCCGTCTCCTCCGCCCCTTCCCGCGAACTTCGGCTTCACCGGCCCCTCCCGTCAACGTCGGTGAGCCCCTCCTCGGGCTCCTCCCACCTTCGCATTCCCCTCACCGCCCCGGTTCCGTTCCGGCAAACGGGACCCCGATCCGTCGACGGTAGTGACCGGTAGGAGGATTTGAAGAAGGTGTTTTTCCTATGTTGAGTTAGCACAGAGTTGTGTTCTCTGTCTCTCTGTTAACAGAGAGGGAGATGAGAGTTTTGAGAGAGAATAAAATAAATGATGTATTAGATGCGTATGAATGTATGTATGTATGAGATGCGATGTATGTATTTGCGTATATGGATATTTGGAGGAATACGATATTTGCACGGTTAGGTATCTATAAAAAAATGAGTAAATAGCCTTAGGCCACTTACCGGTGGGGCCAACGCACCCGTTGTCTATGACAGGGAGGCCCCACGCGATAGTTAAAATAAAAATAAAAATAATGTTTTTATTAAATAAATAAATAAATAGATATAATAATTAATTAATGAGTTAATGAATTAGTTAAATAAATATATAAGTTAATCTGTTAATTAGAATAATTAATTAACCTAATGAGAGAATGCCATGTGGGCCCCATCCCACTAATTAATCTTGATTAATAGTAATTTAGTTAATCAAAAACCCGTGACTATGACAACGAGGACCCACTGGCCAGTTTGACCGGTCAACCAATGATATCAGCATGACATCATGCTGATGTCATAATTGCATTTAATGAATTAGCTAAATCTGTTTTTAAATTCCTAAATAAATAATAAAAATTTAAAAATTAATATAAAATAATCCGTAAGTCAGATCAAAATATTTTCAACATGAAAGTTGATCAGCAGAACGAGACGAACCCGGATACACGGTCCATTCGTCTGTCACGCGTCCCTAGCATAGCAAACATGGAACATTTCCATCGTTTCCAGTATTACCGGTAGTAGCCCGAGACCCGGAAAAATATCGTCAGATATTCTTCCGACCCGTCTATGACGGATGTTGCTGCGTTAGCTCATGTCTAGCCTGCATCTTTCCATGTCATGCTTTGTGTTGCATCGGTGCTATTATTTATTGTTTCTTCCCCCTCTTCTTACCGGTAGACCCCGAGACTGACGCTGCTGCCGGGTACACCTACGACCCTGCCGATCAGTCCTTTGCCGCAGAGCAGCAAGGCAAGCAAACCCCCCTTGATCATTCCTATATCGCCTATGTCTTTCGTCCTACTGCTTGCATTAGTATTTTGCTACTGTTGTAGTTAGCTCCTATATCTGATGCATAGCCTATTTTTGATGAACTGCTACTTTCAGTCATGTACTTTAAATATGCTTAGTATAGGTGGAGCAGTCATCCCCTCTGACCCCGTAGTTCAGTTGCCCCGCTTGTTTTCAAGTCTCGATCTCTGACCGACGAGCCAGACCCGACACAGCACATTCACCCCCCTTCGTTGTACGACGCTATAGGGATACTATCGGGTACCGAGGGTGACACCTCGCTAAGTACTCCTGATGATATCTCTGTAGTATAGCTAGTCGGTCGTGGTTATCGAGGGTGATTCCTCTTTCACCATTCCCGATGACGCCTCTGTCGTGCAACCCCGCGAGTGTGGGACCCCCGAGGGTGATTCCTCTAAGCCCACCTTGACGGGTACATCGTTCGGAATCCAACGAGGGTGATACCTCGGGTTCCCCCCAATGTTACAACCACACAGTTACTCGACCATGTTACTGGGATCATTGGTGATTAGTTGTAAGACGGGTGGATTCCCGTGAGATTGTGTTGGTGGCCTAATTAAAATGCTAATGGACTTGGGTATTTGATCTGGGTTGGTCGGAGACCTTTTCGCACTAACCGGCTACGCGGGAAGAATTATGGGTACTCGGCGTCGCGGTATCAGCCGAAACTTTTCAGATGCCAGCAATGTAGCGGCGCGCGCCCGAGTGGTCCCGAGATGCATCGCGCTTGTGATTAAGGGATGCTAGGACTGACATCGGCCGCCCACGCCACGTGTAGGAGCGCGAAGGGGAACTGGGCCCACGAACCCTTTGTGCTTAGGAGTTAGACCGGCGGGCTGGCCTCTCTGATTAGTCTTAGGTGGGGCTGCGACGTGTCGATATTCCGAGGCCGGGCAGGACCCAGAAAAGTATGTTCGGCCAGAGTGTTATCGAGCGTGACGGGACATGTGGTGCACCCCTGCAGGGATGAAAATTAACTATTCGGATAGCCGTGTCCACGGTTACAGGACGACTTGGAGTTGTGCCCCGATCTTTTACAACTACAATGTTACTTAACTGGAATTAGTTTGCCTCGGGATTGCTCCCTCGCAGGGAGTCGAGGGAGGATCTTTAGGCGTGACCTCACTTTAATATTGCTGCAACAATATGACTATTTCTGTTTTACCCCTGTCTACTCTCGTCTATTGCTGCAAGACCCTGAAGATGCTAGTCTTCGATAGGACTAGGCCTTCTCTCTCTATTCTCGCATTGCTGCAGTCAGTCCACATATACACCCCCCTTCTTTGATACTGATGCATAATTAGAATAGTTATGATGTAAGACTTGCGAGTACTTTGGATGAGTACTCACCGTTGCTTTGCTCCCCCCTTGTCCCCTTGATCCGTTTGCTGCGACCAGATGATGGAGCCCAGGAGATGGAGGTCCCCGCCGCCGACGACTGCTACCCCGACGATGCCTACTACTACGTGGAGGCCGCTGATGATCAGGAGTAGTTAGGAGGTTCCCAGGCAGGAGGCCTCGCCAATCGTTGTATCTTTTGTGCTAGCCTTCTCTAAGGCACCCCATATTTTATGTCTGTACTCAGATATTTGTTGCTTCTGCTGACTCGTGTGTTTATCGAGCTTTCGTATTCTAGCCCTCGAGGCCCCTGGCTTGTAATATGAAGCTGATGTTATTTTATTTGTGTCTAGAGTTGTGTTGTGGTATCTTCCCGTGAGTCCTTGGGTTTGATCGTACGCATTTGCGTGTATGATTAGCGTACGATTAAATCGAGGGCGTCACAAGTTGGTATCAGAGCCGACTGCCTGTAGGTAGCCCCCTTTCCAACTCCTTGGCCGAAGTTGAGTCTATTGTTTGAAAAACTTTACTAACACTGATGTTGTGGCTTACGGGCCCACATCTCAATTGGGTGGTATTAATACCTTTTACTCCTTTCCTATACTCTGGGCTCTACTTTCTCTTCTCTTTCGGTTCAAAGATTTTACTAACTCTAACATTAGGTTCTCGAATCACACCGATCCGGAGCGCTGGACTATCTACTCTTTTTCTCCTGAATATGTATTACACACACTGTCATTGACATCCGTCAATCTTATTTTCAGATGCGTTCCGCAAGACAGCATGTGCGCCTGACACAGGCCACTGAGACGACTAGGTTCCCGGCCATTTTGGTCGATCTCCTGACCAGGCTGGGATATCGCTGGTACCCCGAGTACACTGTGTTCGAGGACTTCCGCGAGTATAACCAGTACTAGTACCAGGCTGAGGTTCGCATCTTCGACCGGAGGGGCGGCGAGACCCTTGAGCGCCACATGTTCTGTGGTATTGGAGTGTCGGTCGAGATGGCCGTCCATGATGCGGCCTACATCACCATCACCCGTCTCTGTGGAGCGTACCCTCACCTGGAGGAGAGCCCTTTCAGATACATCCCGCATGCTCCTGCTGGGGATGAGACTGGATCTGATCTCACTGCCTACGCTTCTGACGTTCGGGAGCGCAACGACCGTTCCTACGTCGCTGTCTGCGCCCCCTACGTGATGCGTCGCTACGACGCGCGGGTTCTGGTGCAGTACACTGAGGCAATGGATCGTGCTTTCCGAGCTCTGACTGTGGAGTTGTATGTTACGCGCGCTCGTCTTTACAACGCGTTGACAGAGCTACAGCCATCACACTGTCCGAGGGTTCCACCTATGCGCATCCGCGAGCCGAGCAGGACAGAGCTACCATCAGCTCTCGAGTGGACTGATGTTGGGGGTAGAACCCCTGCACTTGGACCTCAGCTGCTCGACTGGATGCGGTACCCTCACCAGAGTCACAACGGGACACAGGGTCCTGTCCCTACCTTCTATCACCGCCAGCTACCAGAATTCGATCGTCCTCTCCGACGTTGATGTAGCCTTATCGCTACATCTCGTTGTGGTACTCTTCCACCGCGTGCCTGCGCGCCGCCTAGTTAGTCCAGGGTATCGTCTAATGCGTCCGGGCTATCGCCAAATTTCGAATTTGTAATCGTTAGTCTGTAATCGAACTTATGTATGGGTCTGTATGTCGAACTCAACTACTATGGAGTATCTATCCCATTTCCCTTTCATTATGCTTAATTACTTCATGAATGCGTGTGATGCCTTTGCAATTACTTTAAGCTAAACTACCCCTGCTAAATATTTAACAGGATGGTTAGACCAGCTGGCCGCCCGCGTGCCCCTACAAACGATGCACCACCCCCGCCTCCTGATTATATGGCGGGGATGATCCAACAGTTTGAGCTGAACCGCCAGTTTATGCAAGGGCTCATGGATCAGTTCCAAAGGCCGAACATGAACCAACCACAAGGCGTGACACTGCAAGACTTCTGCCGTCTCAACCCTGCGATCTACCGCAGCTCAACTCAGCCTCTAGATGCTGATGACTGGCTCCATGACATTTCTTATGAGCTGGAGTCTGCCAATGTGCCCGTGGCGAGCTATGTCAACTTTGCCGCCTACTTTCTGAAGGGTCCCGCTGCTCAATGGTGGGACAGCCACAGGCGCTCTCAGCCCGATGGAACTATAATCACTTGGGCAGAGTTCAAGGCTGCTTTCCGTGCTCGATACATTCCCTAGGGAATCATGGACCGGAAGAAGCGTGAGTTCCGCAACTTGGTCCAGGGCAATAAGACTGTGGATGCTTATCAGCGGGAATTTCTGGAATTATCTCGCTATGCTGAAGAAGACATTGCGACTGATGCACACAGGCAGGAGAAGTTCCGTGAAGGCTACCACCCTGATATCAAGCTGACACTCCTCGTTCAGGGCTATGCTGATTTCGCCACCCTGGTGAACAAGGCTATTCAGGTTGAGACTGTTCTGCAGGAATACAAAGATAGCAGCAAGCGCAACCGTGACATGGGCTCATCTTCGGGCTCATCTGCACAGAAGCGGAAGATCTGGATTCCCAACAACATGTACCATGCACCTGCTCCTGCTCCGCGGCCGTCCTATGCTGCACCTCGCCTGCCTCCTCCACCACCTAGGCAGCCGAGGCTTCCAGCTCCACCGCCTCGAGTTCCTCCTTCCCGTCCTGAGGACGGGCTGTGCTTCAAGTGTGGCCGTCCAGGTCACCGTGCTAGAGACTGCAGGCAGAATCCGAATCAGCTGGCACTTCCCGCAACTGGCAGTGGCAACAACCAGAACCGCAACTTCAACACTAAGCCTGCTTATGTCCGTGGTCAGGCCAACAACATTGATATGGGTCAAGCTCAAGACCAGCCTGCTACCGTGATGGGTACACTTCTCGTTAACTCAGTACCTGCTTCTGTATTGTCTGATACAGGAGCATCGCATTCCTTTATGTCGGAAAATTTTGCATACATGCATGACATTAGGAGCGAAGAGATGAACATCCCGATAGTGGTAAACACCCCTGGGGGCGAATGCCGAACCTCTGTGGTTTGCCCCCATGTTCCAGTTGAAATTGAAGGATTAGAATTCCTTGCCAACCCCATCCTACTAAAGTCATCCAACATTGATCTCATATTGGGGATGGACTGGTTGAAAGCTCATACGGCATCGATCGTTTGTGCCACCAAGACCGTCCACCTCCTACACCCTTCAGATGAAGTAATAAGCTACCATGCTCATCTCGTCCGTAATGCTGAGGCACGGCTGTATGCTTTGAATGCATTAAATGCGTCGCCTCTGGAAGGGATTGAAAACATACCAGTGGTCCGAGAATTTCAAGATGTCTTTCCAGAAGAACTTTCGGGGATTCCCCCTGCTCGAGTTGTCGAGTTTGTCATTGACTTGGTACCCGGTACCACTCCTATTGCCAAGCGTCCTTATAAAATGCCACCACATGAACTCCTTGAACTTAAGCAAGAAATTGACAACTCACTCCGTCTGGGTTTCATCCGTCCGAGTTCCTCTACTTGGGGAGCACCTTCTCTCTTTGTTAAGAAGAAGGATGGGACAAATCGATTGGTTCAAGACTATCGTCCTATCAACCAGGCCACTATTCAAAACAAATATCCTCTCCCTCGGATAAATGATCTGTATGATCAACTTGCTGGTTCCACCGTTTTCTCTAAGCTCGACTTGAGATTAGGATACCACCAGATCCGTGTTCGCAAGGAGGATATTCCAAAGACCGCCTTTGTTACTCGATATGGATCATACGAGTACACCGTCATGTCCTTCGGCGTAACCAATGCACCGGCAACCTTCTCTCGATTGATGAATTATATATTCATGGACTATCTCGACAAATTTGTCGTGGTATATCTGGACGATATTCTGGTGTTTTCGAAGAACAAAGAAGAGCATGCTGAGCATCTTCGTCTTGTACTGGATAAGCTTCGGGAACATAAACTCTATGCGAAGTATTCCAAATGTGAGTTCTGGCTAGACGAAGTGACTTACCTTGGTCATGTGATTTCCAAGGATGGTATTGCGGTCAACCCCGAACGAATTCAAGCTATTGTTGACTGGACTCCCCCGAAGAATGTCAAGCAGGTCAGAAGTTTTCTCAGACTCGCCAGCTATTGCCGTCGATTCGTCGAGAACTTCTCCAAGATTGTGAAGCCCTTAACCAACCTGCTTCACAAAGGTGTTAAGTATGAATGGACTGATAAATGTCAGGAAAGTTTCCAGGCGCTCAAGGACAAACTGACGTCCGCTCCAGTACTTGCTCCTCCAGATACGAAAAGGGATTTCGTCATATACTGTGATGCTTCTCGTCAAGGAATAGGATGTGTCCTAATGCAGGATCGCAAGGTGATCGCTTATGCTTCACGTCAACTGCGTGCTCATGAAGAGAACTACCCAGTTCATGACCTCGAGCTTGCCGCAGTCATTCATGCATTGAAGGAATGGCGACAATACCTTGTCGGTAATCGCTGTGAAATCTACACCGACCATCAAAGTCTGAAGTACTTGTTCACTCAACCGGAGCTGAACCTGCGTCAACAAAGATGGATGGAGCGTATAGCAGATTTTGACTGTAGTATATCATATACCCCTGGCAAGGCTAATGTAATGGGTGATGCCTTAAGTCGCAAGTCATACTCCAACCACCTCCAGGTTCATCAGGTTCACGATCGTCTGCAAGAGGAATTCCGTAAGCTGAACCTCCACATTGTTCCTCAGGGTTACCTTGTTCCCCCTCTTGAAGATTGTCAAAAGATGAACCTTCGTGTTGTTAATCAGGGTTCCCTCAGTAACCTAGTGGTTGAACCAGATCTTGTGAGCTCCATAAAGAATATACAAGACTTTGATGATGATGTCGACAGGATTAAGAGCGATATTGCAAAGGGTAAGCCCTCCTTTTTCACTGTTGATGAAGGTGGCGCCTTGTATTTCAAGGGTCGCCTATTCGTCCCAAATAAGAAGGAAAATCTCAGGATGACTGGGAAGGTGATGGAAGAAGCTCATGACACACCACTGTCTATCCACCCGGGTAGTACCAAGATGTACCAAGACATCCGACAAAGATTCTGGTGGCCCAATATGAAACAAGACATTGCACGCTATGTGGCAGAATGTGATATATGTCGGCGTATCAAAGCAGAACACCAAAAGCCTGCTGGAACTCTGCAGCCTATCTCTATTCCTGAGTGAAAATGGGACCATGTTGAAATGGACTTCGTCACTGGTTTTCCCAGATCTCACAAAGGTAATGATGCTATTCTTGTCGTCATTGATCGACTGTCCAAAGTTGCACATTTCCTGGCCGTCAAGGAAACGATTAATGCTAGTCAGCTAGCAGATCTTTATATGTCAAGAGTTGTCTCACTTCACGGTATTCCGTTGGTAATCAGTTCGGACCGTGGCAGCTTGTTCACTTCAAAATTCTGGGAAAGTTTTCAGAAGGCTATGGGGACTCATCTGTCCTTCAGCACTGCATTTCATCCTCAATCCCAGGGACAAGTTGAACGAGTCAACCAAATTCTCGAGGACATGCTTCGAGCTTGTGTCATTTCTTTCGGTAAGAAATGGGAGGAATCTCTCCCGTATGCCGAGTTCTCTTACAACAATAGCTATCAAGCTAGTCTGAAGATGGCCCATTTCGAAGTGTTGTATGGGCGAAGGTGTCGAACTCCTCTGAATTGGTCACAAATTGGGGAACGATCACTCTTCGGTCCAGATATTATTCAACATGCCGAAGATCAAGTCCGCATTATTCATGAGAATCTGAAGGCTGCTCAGTCTCGTCAGAAGAGTCAGTATGACCGTCATCATCAAGATATGGTCTATCAACCTGGCGAAAAGGCTTATCTTCGTGTCACACCAATGAGAGGTGCACACCGTTTCGGAATCAAGGGCAAGTTAGCTCCTCGTTATATTGGTCCTTTCACTGTTCTCGAAAGGCGTGGAAGAGTGGCTTATCAATTGGAACTGCCGGCGAACCTTTCTCAGGTTCACGATGTCTTCCATGTTTCTCAGCTCCGTCGCTGCTTCAAGGACCCTATTCGAGCAGTGGATCACGATATGCTTGAGCTACAACAAGACCTCTCTTATAAAGAGCACCCGGTTCGCATTCTCGATCAAGCTGAATGTAAGACCCGTCGCAAGGTCACTAAGTTCCTTAAGGTGCAGTGGTCAAATCACTCTGAAGATGAAGCCACTTGGGAACGCGAGGATCATCTTCGTGATGAATACCCCGGGCTCTTTCCCTCTACCTCTTAATTCTCGGGGCGAGAATTCTTGTTAGTAGGGGAGAATTGTGACATCCTCGACTTTTGCTACAGTAATTATTGTAATTAAGCTACAATGATCACCCGCTAATGATGCCACATCATCGAGAATTCCCATCTCAGACCCGCGTTGATTCAAGTCTATCCGGATTCAAAATTTGAAAACAAAAGAAAAATGCTTTATAAGTTCATTACAAATATTAAAAGGATATATATAAAAAGGAAAGTATTAAAAATAATAACGATAAAATAAAGTATAAAGAAAAAGAAAGTATTTAAAAATAAAAATCAAATAGTAAAATAAATAGTGAAAGAAAAAAAAAACCAACCGGCCCAACTGGGCCAAATGGCCGAGCCGGCCTCCCCAACCCCTCTCAAACCCGTTGCCCCCCCCCCCCCTCAGATCCACTCCCTCCCTGGCCGGCGAGCCCTCCCGCCGGCGAGCCCCCGTCAGCATCTCCCTCTCACCCGTGCCCCTCCTCTCCACCTCCTCCCCCTCCCGTCGGGTCCCTCCCGCCGGCGGCCCCCAGATCTCCCGTCGGTCGAGGCCCCTTGTTCACCCCGCGACACCACCCCCCCTGGAGACCGACCCCAGGAGCCCCGCCGGCCGAGCCCCTCCCCGTCGGCGGCTCCATCCCGGGGGCCCTCCTCATCGGGGCCCCTCTCGGCAAGACCTCGCCAGCACGACCTCTCCGGTGACCGGCATCATCATCACCACCTCCGGGAACGCCTCCACGCCGTCTCCTCCGCCCCTTCCCGCGAACTCCGGCTTCACCGGCCCCTCCCGTCAACGTCGCTGAGCCCCTCCTCGGGCTCCTCCCACCGTCACGTTCCCCTCACCGCCCCGGTTCCATTCCGGCAAACGGGACCCCGATCCGTCGACGGTAGTGACCGGTAGGAGGATTTGAAGAAGGTGTTTTTCCTATGTTGAGTTAGCACACAGTTGTGTTCTCTGTCTCTGTGTTAACAGAGAGGGAGATGAGAGTTTTGAGAGAGAATAAAATAAATGATGTATTAGATGCGTATGAATGTATGTATGTATGAGATGCGATGTATGTATTTGCGTATATGGATATTTGGAGGAATACGATATTTGCACGGTTAGGTATCTATAAAAAATGAGTAAATAGCCTTAGGCCACTTACCGGTGGGGCCAACGCACCCGCTGTCTATGACAGGGAGGCCCCACGTGATAGCTAAAATAAAAATAAAAATAATGTTTTTATTAAATAAATAAATAAATAGATATAATAATTAATTAATGAGTTAATGAATTAGTTAAATAAATATATAAGTTAATCTGTTAATTAGAATAATTAATTAACCTAATGAGAGAATGCCATGTGGGCCCCATCCCACTAATTAATCTTGATTAATAGTAATTTAGTTAATTAAAAACCCGTGACTATGACAACGAGGACCCAGTGGCCAGTTTGACCGGTCAACCACTGATATCAGCATGACATCATGTTGATGTCATAATTGCATTTAATAAATTAGCTAAAAAAAAATTTAAATTCCTAAATAATTAGTAAAATTTTAAAAATTAATATAAAATAATCCGTAAGTCAGATCAAAATATTTTCAACATGAAAGTTGATCAGCACAACGAGACGAACCCGGATACACGGTCCATTCGTCTGTCACGCGTCCCTAGCATAGCAAACATGGAACATTTCCATCGTTTCCAGTATTACCGGTAGTAGCCCGAGACCCGGAAAAATATCGTCAGATATTCTTCCGACCCGTCTATGACGGATGTTGCTGCGTTAGCTCATGTCTAGCCTGCATCTTTCCATGTCATGCTTTGTGTTGCATCGGTGCTATTATTTATTGTTTCTTCCCCCTCTTCTTACCGGTAGACCCCGAGACTGACGCTGCTGCCGGGTACACCTACGACCCTGCCGATCAGTCCTTTGCCGCAGAGCAGCAAGGCAAGCAAACCCCCCTTGATCATTCCTATATCGCCTATGTCTTTCTTCCTACTGCTTGCATTAGTATTTTGCTACTGTTGTAGTTAGCTCCTATATCTGATGCATAGCCTATTTTTGATGAACTACTACTTTCAGTCATGTACTTTAAATATGCTTAGTATAGGTGGAGCAGTCATCCCCTCTGACCCCGTAGTTCAGTTGCCCCGCTTGTTTTCAAGTCTCGATCTCTGACCGACGAGCCAGACCCGACACAGCACATTCACCCCCCTTCGTTGTACGACGCTATAGGGATACTATCGGGTACCGAGGGTGACACCTCGCTAAGTACTCCTGATGATATCTCTGTAGTATAGCTAGTCGGTCGTGGTTATCGAGGGTGATTCCTCTTTCACCATTCCCGATGACGCCTCTGTCATGCAACCCCGCGAGTGTGGGACCCCCGAGGGTGATTCCTCTAAGCCCACCTTGACGGGTACATCGTTCGGAATCCAACGAGGGTGATACCTCGGGTTCCCCCCGATGTTACAACCACACAGTTACTCGACCATGTTACTGGGATCATTGGTGATTAGTTGTAAGACGGGTGGATTCCCGTGAGATTGTGTTGGTGGCCTAATTAAAATGATAATGGATTTGGGTATTTGATCTGGGTTGGTCGGAGACCTTTTCGCACTAACCGGCTACGCGGGAAGAATTATGGGTACTCGGCGTCGCGGTATCAGCCGAAACTTTTCAGATGCCATCAATGTAGCGGCGCGCGCCCGAGTGGTCCCGAGATGCATCGCGCTTGTGATTAAGGGATGCTAGGACTGACGTCGGCCGCCCACGCCACGTCCCCTTGATCCGTTTGCTGCGACCAGATGATGGAGCCCAGGAGATGGAGGTCCCCGCCGCCGACGACTGCTACCCCGACGGTGCCTACTACTACGTGGAGGCCGCGGATGATCAGGAGTAGTTAGGAGGTTCCCAGGCAGGAAGCCTCGCCTCGTTCGATCGTTGTATCTTTTGTGCTAGCCTTCTCTAAGGCACCCCATGTTTTATGTCTGTACTCAGATATTTGTTGCTTCCGCTGACTCGTGTGTTTATCGAGCTTTCGTATTCTAGCCCTCGAGACCCCGGGCTTGTAATATGAAGCTGATGTTATTTTATTTGTGTCTAGAGTTGTGTTGTGGTATCTTCCCGTGAGTCCTTGGGTTTGATCGTACGCATTTGCGTGTATGATTAGCGTACGATTAAATCGAGGGCGTCACACTTTAGCCTCAATGGAGCACCATTGTGCTTTTCATGCACATGAGAAAAGGGGTAAGCGGTACTACCAGCGGTAGTACCGCTCTCAGAGCGGTAGTAAAATTTTACTACCGCTCCAGGAGCGGTACTACCGTCCCAGGTGAGGTAGTAAACTTTTACTACCGCTCCGGGAGCGGTACTACCGCCCGAAGAACGGTAGTAGTTTTTTACTACCGCTCCAAGGGCGGTACTACCGCCCTCAGTGCGGTAGTATTATTTTACTACGGCACCAACGGACCTTTTCTCGCATACTTCCCTACGGAGGAGGTGGCGCGGTAGTACCTCCCGGTACTACCGTGGTTGGTAAGGAGCTGAGCGGTAGTACCGCTCCCTGGGAAGCGGTAGTACCGCTCGTGCATTTATGTGGCAGGTGGGTAACGGTTGGATCTACCCCACCCACTATATAAATGCATCTCCTTCTTCCTTGAGCTCACCTTTGACCTCTCTAAACTCCACTGTTGCTCCACAAGCTCATTTTAGCCCGATCTCTCTCCCTAGCCAATCAATTTTGTTGATTTTCTAGGGATTGCTTGAGAAGGCCTTGATCCACACTTCCACCAAAGGATATTTGATTCCCCCTACTGATCCCTTGCGGATCTTGTTACTCTTGGGTGGTTGAGCACCCTAGACGGTTGAGGTCACCTCGGAGCCACATTCCATTGTGGTGAAGCTCCGTGGTTTTGTTGGGAGCCTCCAAGCTTTGTGTGGAGATTGCCCCAACCTTGTTTGTAAAGGTTCGGTCGCCTCCTTCAAGAGCACCTATAGTGGAATCACGGTACCTTGCATTGTGCGAGGGCGTGAGGAGAATACGGTGGCCCTAGTGGCTTATTGGGGAGCATTGTGCCTCCACACCGCTCCAACGGAGACGTACTTCCTGTCAAAGGGAAGGAACTTCGGTAACATATCCTCGTCTTCATCGGTTCCAGTTGTGGTTATCTCTTACCTTTACTTTGTATATGTTGGTGTTGTAGAGTATCTCCTACGTGCTTCGTTACTCGTTACTAAGTAGCATCATATAGGTTGTTCTCCTAGTGCCATGTTAGTGTACCTTTATGATTGCTACTCCATATTAATTTAGAAAAGCTAAAAATTGGTAGTTGCCTAACCAACCCCCCCCCCCCTCTAGTCAACCATATCGATCCTTTCAAAGATCACTAAGTAGTTGCGCGTGCACATGATGATCTCAAAGATTCTAATGCATCTGTAGAAAGTTCATAAGTTGAGGTGCATCTTGATCTTCTGGGAACTTGTTCTCCACGTGCTTCAAAATTATTGGTTTGGACAACACCATCACCCGCAGCCTCAACAATCATATTATGCAAAATAACACAACAAGTCATCAACTGCCACAAAGTTTCTGATTCCCACATCATTGCAGCTCCTCGAACAATTCCACAACGAGTTGAAGCACTTTGAATGCCCTCTTCACATCCTTCCTAGTTGCTTCATGCATTGTTGTGAAGTTATTTTATTTGTTGTCGTGTGGTTCAGATATGGTCTTCACAAATGATGCCGACTGAGGATACATGTCATTGGGAATATATTATTCCATGTTGTGGTCACAGTCATTGATGGTGTAGTTGCACGTCGATGATTCCCCATTGCAAAACCTCCTAAACACCGAAGATCATTGAAGTACGTTGATGTCGTTGTGAGAACCTCATTACAAAGAAAGCGTGCCCAATCCATAAGTCATGTGATGCCAACGCTTCTAGTATGATTGTGGCCTTTTTGGTGTGACCTTGATACATTTCCCACAAATCTTTGGGCAGTTTTTCAATTGTCAATGCACGCAATCAATTGATCAGAGCATCTTCGAAAACCCTCTGGTTTCTCCAATAGCCAAGAACTTATCTGTCTCTTGCATATTCGGTTCTCTCAGATACTCTGTTTCAAACACCTGCATCATAACGTGGGCAAACTTAATGGAGTCTTCACGCATGTGCTCTCCCCCATCCTGACCATCTCACCAACGGCATCTGCAGCAGTACCAAGTGCAAGCATCCTCAGAGTAGTCATGCACTTCTGCTTAGCAGAGAAAAAAATTGACCACAACAATCCCTTGTGAGCTTGAAGTGGTCATCGTGTGCCTCCACTCCCTTCACAATGCATGAATACAATGGTTTTTCTCATGCGAAACGGCGACGAAATCATGGATCATCCGAAACAGTTGGATTTGGAGCAAAGCAGTCCTTCTGTAGTAGTCATGCTCCGGACACCCTATACTGATTAATCATTCTTCTCCCTTTGATTGAGCCATTGAAGTTGACAATATGCTCCACTTGTCGGTCCATTTCCTCTTGCATACTCATGAGCATTATCATATCCACTTCTTCGTCCGAATGAGAGGAATCGAAGAACTCATCTTAAATCATTTGATCAAACTCCATCGGTCCATACTCCTCGTTCAATGAAGCATCGGAATTCATGGTTTCCTAAAAAATCACAAAAAATCTAGGTCGAATAATATGTCGAGCACATAAAGTGCAAGAGGAAGCTCGGGAGTTGTCGTACGTACCGCAATGGCGTCCGGGACGGCACGACGTCCCCTTCGACGAAGACGGAAGACAGGAGTGATGTGCATGTGCTAGCGACGCAGATGCTCGGAATGACCGCGGAGCGAGTGCGATGATAGAGCTGTGAGACACACGACGTGGAGAAGAAGAGAGGAGAGAGCAAATGAATTCAGAAGGTCGAGGGGATAGATTTGATGCAATTTGTAATGGGGCCGGACTGTCGAATCCAACATGACGGATGCGCCGAACATTTAGATTGGATATGAAGTATATCGATTAGTTCGAATATTTAAGGTTTGTTTAAGGCCTTGGTTTAAATAGCCTTTTTATGATTGATCAGTGGGCGGACGGTCTATCCGGAAGCTTTGAGACTATCCGGCCATAGGTGCTCTATATAAACTGATCGAAGCAGGAGGGCATGACCGAACACGTCTGCACTGAATCTGAATGCCGTGCCGCCCTTCACCTCGTCATATCTGGTGGCGGTACCGCAAGCCCCGCAGTGCCCACAACGGCAAGGCGACCCCCTGGCGCCCCCAAGAGCCGGCCGCACGCGTACGGCGTCGCCCCTCGTTTCCGAGGGCTAGCTCATCGATGCCGACACCTTGTTAGCCAGGCGGCCACACGTGACCGTGACCACCCCCTGTGTACGTACCACCTCGAAAGCGAAAGACGGCTGGTGCAAGAGTTTGAATCGATCCGGTGGGCGCAGCAGGCTGACAAACTAACTCTCGTCACGTCAGTTCCTTGATGAGATGCGCGGCTACCTTCCATAAATCATGCATGTGCCATGGTACTACGTACCGCCCACAACTTGCACAAACTTGTCATTGGGCCATGTCTCAGGCACAAATATGTAACTAGATGCCTGCTCCAGAATGGTGAACGCTTAAAAACCGAGGCTCAGTTAATCAGACCCTCATGAAATATACTCCCTCCGTCCTAAATTCTTGTTTTAGATTTGTCTAGATATAAATGTATCTAGTCGTGTTTTAGTATTTAGATACATTCATTTTTAAACAAATTTAAAACAAGAATTTGGGACGGAGGAAGTACTACTATAAGGTCAGGTGGTGTCTACTATTCATGGCGGAAAAAAAAAGATGGTGTCTACTATGAAGGTAGAGTTAGAGCATCTCTAAAAGACCCCTATCATCCAGTATAAGACTATTAACACTATGGTCTTAGTCTTTTTAAAAAAAGGCTGACGTCCGATTTTAAATTAATGAAGCCCTTACACCGACAGAACAACACAACACAACAACACAACATCACAAAGAAAAAAAAAAGGTTCGGCAAGATACATGCATGGGTGCCGAGGAGCAACAACATAGCTCAAAAGTAAGAAAGTGAGACATGGGAGCCCTCGGGCATGTGCAGAGGACCAATGATGTGAATGGACCTGGCTCGAGAAGGAGATCATCCGGTAGAGGAGGCTATGCCAATTCCGTCGTGTGGGCGCTCAACAGACCAGCGCCATCTTGTATCGCTAGAAGGATCCCCCATCTCCTCGCCCCGGCTCGAGAGGTGTCGCACCACCGGACGACGGAATGCTCACCACCCTAGAACACGGATGGAGGCTAGGCCAGGACACCAAAGGGAGGTCTTCGGGCACAACCACCACGCGAAACCTAGCTACACATGAGAGCAACACCGTTGAGGCAAGGGGCCGACACATGGCAAGAAGAAGTTGTCATACACAAACACTCATCCCAGCAACCAACAGCATAGGACCTTTCTCACAAGACGGAGCCTCCAAGGAGGACACGATGCCACTGTGTCGTCACCTTCCGGTCTGTAACCAGCCAGACCAATGATTTTCACCCAAAGCCTATGGTGAATGGGGTCACCCACAATGACACCTTCAAGAAGGGAAACGACACACACCAGTGTCGCTATCACCGCCACCAATGTAGTCGGGCAAAGCTTTCAATCGGGACTTGACCCCCACCAATCAGATCCAACAGCCATGGTCGGCCAAGGAAGGTTACACATGACGCCTGAAACAACCCGGATGGCAGCAAAGACCAAACCCGCATGAGGGACGCCCCCAAATGAGTCACCTCACCGTCCGCAAGGCCAAGGCAACACACGAGCACCCGCGCAGCAACACCCATTGGAAAGGTGTTGCCGCGCCCACTATATGGAGCCGCCGCTCCAGCAATCGAGGGGATCCAATCTCACCCACCACACCAATGGTGATGGACCGCAAGCACGCAGTCGGCCACCCATGCTACCGCGTCGTGGCAACTCCGCACCCACTGCACCCAAAGCCGGCAGCTTTCCCCCCACACAGACAAACCCTAGATCTAGGCTACCGGGCATCCCGGGAGAAGCAGCCATCAGGGCCACCGACGAGAGGAGGGCCATGTCCACGGGAGACAACAGATCGAAGGGAGCATGTCGAAGCTGGCGGATCCAGTGCGGCGACGGCCGGGAACCCACCCATGATCGTAAGCCATATGCTCGGAGCAGCTCCACCAAGATCCAGCGGCCGCATCACATGCCACCCTCATGCCTGCCGAGGGTTGCCACACCGCCACCACTCAAGGTCACGACCGCCAAGGGCAAGCGAAGGGCGCATGGGAGGATCTGGTTGCTAGTCGGGGAAGAGGGAGCCCGGATGAAGGGCACGAAAGGAGAGGAAGAGGTGGAGGAAGCCGCCCCGCCGCCACCGCGGGCCGGCCAGAGTCCGTCGGCGACGGTGAGGGAGAGGAGCGCGGGGGCCCGGCTGTTCGGGCAAGCGTCGGTGATCGCATCGTGAGTCGTAGGAGCGACCCACGAGATGGGACGGCATGCTCCTTAGTTTTAACGAGCCCGCGTTCAATTGAGGTCGTCAATTGAAATTAGGTTATTCAATTTTGACCGGGTCAACAATTTCTCAAATCTCTCTTATCTAATTCTCCTATACTATACAATATGCTTCCTTATCATTTTTCTGGAGGACGGGAGTAAAACCTCCAGAAAGGAGGGACACACACACATATACACGCACACGCACGCGCGTGATCGTCCTCACCAAATGACTACAACTAGGTAAGGAGGTGCCCTCATCTACACACACGCAATGACATCAGGCATCGCCGGCCTTGCCTCCAATCATAAATGGCGAGACGCGGAGATTTGGAGCAAGAGGGCAGCGTCACCACCATTGACAAACACCTCCATGGATGATTGCAGATCCAGGACTGCCCAGGTTGACGTACCTCGCACCCATGTGCCTAGGGAGTCGGCGAGTGAAAGGCAGGCCCGATTGGAATTGGTGTAGCATTCGTTGGGGGAGCATCGACGCTGGCATATGATGTGACCTACTCCTTGTGTGGCGGTCTACGTAGAGTGATGCATCACCAGCCACCATCCGCCGCATCAAGCACTCCATTTTGCAGCCAAGGTAGTGCCTTCAAGAGGGGAACGGTGTTGAGACGCCTCTGCTGCCCAATCTAGGAGGCTGCAGCTAGGATTTCTCTTGGTGCTCACGAAGGACGTCCGGTTAGGGTCATCATGCCAAAGCCTCCAAGGAGGTGACGTCACCCTCGGGCGTCGCATTTGACAACAAAGGCCATCGTTACGCGAGGATTTTGCCCCAACCCACGAGAAAAGACCTCGGATTCAGTGGCAGACCAGACATGGCAAAGAATCGTCGAAGAAGACAACACACACACGAGGGAGCCTGAGAATGTTATCATCGTAGAGTGGGCACCGGCAGGCACAGCGCCAGGATGTTGGCCACTTCCATGAGCGTGTTTACCAGGCAAGAGCACCTACATGCACCATGCCACTGCCACGCTCGTCCGCGACCTATGTCGCTAGGATCTTCCAGGTCACACCATAGCAGCAATCGTCAGGGTAGCCGTGCACGTGCTAACCAACCCACCAACGGCTGTCACCGGATTCGGCTAGGAGGGTGGGAGGCGGAAGAAGGGTGGGTGGGGGCAGAGTGATTGTCACGGGCCAGGGCAGTCCAGAATTGGACGCCCTCAACTCTGTCGCATGCATGAGAGATCGGCAGCCGCCATAGAAGCTCCACCGCATGGACGGTCCACGCCATCTCGACCTCTCCTGATAGTAGGCAACCGCCCGCCGTGCCACCGCGTGCTCTCGCCGCTCCAGCGCGCCCAACAACAGCACGCGAGCACATGAACAAGGACCCTGCCACCACCGTCCACTGGTGAGGGCTTCGCCGTCGGCATCCATCGACGATGATGAGCGGAGGGACAGGAAGTAGGGGAGGTTGGGTGATTACTAGGATTTCTCCATCCGAGTCGCCCCTAGAAGCAACGCGGAGGTTGTGATGATAGTGTAATATGATACCGCTCCCTAAGGTCTCACAATTAATTGAGGTCTTCAGTTTAGAACTCGGTCACCCGATTTTGACTGGGTCAACAATTTCTTAAGGATCTCTCCCCTCCAATTATTCTAATTGCATATGTTTCCTAATTTTGAAGCTTTTTCATTCAATTAAGATACTTAATTTTGGATTTGGTTTTTGATCTGGATCGGGCCAATGATTTAAATTAGTCAGTAGCAACCGACCTAGAAAAACATATCAATCTCACACACATTCTCATCACCTACAAAAAGGAAGTGTCATCATATGAAATTGTAGCACTAATATAGTACATGTATCCACTGACGCAAAAAAATCCGCATAAATATATGTTGGTTAACGGATAACGCAGAACCACACCACGAAAGGCCCATAAAATCACTATATTATTACAAATAAAAATAAAACAGACACCATTATCTCCCCACCCGCCAAACTGAATATTCCATCAGTCCAAAATAGAATGGGTATTAGTTTTTTTAAGTCAAATTTCTTTAACTTTGACCATGTTTCAGAGCAAAAAAAATCGACATCCACAATGTTAAACAAAAAAAAAGTGCAGGAATTCCTTTCATGATGAATCTAATCATACCGATTTGATATTATGAATTTTAATATATTTCTACAAATTTGATCAAACTTAAAAATTTAAACTTTTCAAAAATTAATACATTATATTTTGAAACAGAACAAAGTAATGTTTCTAAGAAACCCAACAACACCAAAGGCGCAGCAAAGTGCATCCAGCCCTTCTAGTATAATCTAAAAGTCCAAATCTCACTCTTATAAAAAAATTCAAATATTTCTTCTAGGGGTTAAAGTTTTGTTCATCCAGCAGATCCTCTAAAACTTAATCTTCTAAATTTTTCCAAACATAACTTTTGTACACAAACTCATCCCATACACTAATTTGAACTAGCTAAGTGCATAATTGGACCACGCTACCACATTAGCACCATACGTTCCATAACTTAAATTAGAAAAATCAGATACCCGAACACCAGATTGACTTCAAATTAAAAGTGGGCCAGGCTTTACCAAGAAAAGTGGTTCAGCCAAATTAACAGTATTCAGTAGTGTGTTCAGCCATTTGCTTATGGAGGTTTTGTCTCCTTCCGTTGATTATAAGATGATTTATATATTGAATAAACTAATGAAATGATAAGATGGCACAAACCGTAGCAGTGTGCCAAATTATAAACTACTGTCTCGCGGCAAATTTTGTTAGCTGGTACCATTCGTGCTTGGTCCAGCCAGGCGTACGTCGGTGCCCGTGGAATCTTACAGGAGAGCTATATATCACAGCATTTATAATTGGCAGTTTCTGCAACCGCAAGTCGGCAAGTGGCCAGGCCCAGAGCACGTACAGACAGTATCAATCTGTCCATATGTTGAACTCCTATCTAGCGGAGCAGCGCAGAGAGATGGCTGCTGCTGCTGCCCAACCATGGCCCTCAACTCAAGTGAAGATATGCATCCGGATTTGCGAGAGATGTCGATTCATAGAAGGAAGGATTAATTAACAAGCAGATATGCGGTGAGCTCCTTAGTTTTCTCCCTAAATTAAGCAGGAATACACCACCAACAACAACTTACCAGCATGACATGCTTGGAATCACCATGCCAAGAAGCGTCACAACCGCATGCCGGCCTAGCATGAGGAGCAGGAGCTAAGATGTAGCCAAGAACAACTCGCCGATAGATCAACGTGTATGATGATGCGTCATTAACTATAATGACCAAACCAGCGTCCGTCGATCGGCAAGTCATCCTTGGCTGCACCATAGCCCCCGAGCCTGATGTTAGGCGACGGCCAAGCGAATCCGATTGCCAAAATATGGCCCCATGCATGGCCATGGCTGCCTGGTGCATATACACAGGAGGTGGAGAATGAAGGAAGGGAGGAAGCTGAGAGAGGGGATGAGCTAGAGGCCCCCGAACTGAGATGGATGGGCACTTAGATGATGGTGCTTCTATATATAGATAGACGCAGCATGGTCGGTGAGAAAGTTAAACAAGCTGCGAAGAAATCATGCAGAAAAGAAATGAATACGTTGGCTAGCTGTGATGTATAATGGACGTATTGAATGCGGTATCATCTGAAGATTTTGAAGAGGACGATGGGTCTTGGCGATGGATGGATCGATGCAGCACATGCAGCACGTATGGCCAATAAGGTCGATGGCGATGGGTGCAGCCCATGCATTACTGTCGTGCGCCTACGTGCACATGCAGTATAAATGCGTAACGTATGGGTATAGTACATGTATGATCTGCGTTTGTATTGTACTCCCTCTGTAAGCTAATATAAGAGCATTTAGATCACTATTTTAGTGATCTAAACTCTCTGATATTAGTTTACAGAGGGAGTACAATACACTGCAAACTTGTGTATACGATTTTGAATCCCGCAAAACTGATGTGCTTTATAAGCTAACTAACAAATCCTGCCGTGACGGCGTGACCTAGCTAGAAAGCCTGACGCCCAGCCCTCAATTTTCTAGGGCATCGATGAGAGCTGGTACGTACTACAGTAGTAGCTTAGATTCCTCGTCCTCTAAGTCTGACCGACCTGACGGGTTGATTGGGTGGTTCCTGGTTAATTAGGAAAACCTGTCTAAAACCGCGAACGCGCGCGGGAAACATGCGTGCGTGGGTGTGAGCCTGTGAGGTAACTGACTGAAACGAATCAATCACGCACCCAAACTCGTGATGATTCCGGACGGTAAGTACGTACGGTGCTGCGGCGCTGTCTGATTTCTATTGCTATATTCTGCAGTGTGCAGTCTATCTCCGGATCTCCTTGTCTCCCTTTAACTAGGTAGGAGTAGTGTGCGATGTCCCTTCGCAAGAGAAAAAAAAAAGGTGCACTGTCCAAGTGACCAGAGAGACAGGCAGTCAATAATAACTCGGGGGTATCAGAAATGGGGAGGACCTAACAAATGTTCTACAGCAAGTAACACTAAGGTGTAAGCACCTCGATCTCCATGATGTAGCCAACTTCTCTAGAGAAGAAAAATGCAACTCGGCTTGGTAGAATGACTTGCTTGTAATGAAGCACTCCCCCTGTCCGGAATTAAAAGGCACTGAAATGAGTGGAGACGGAGGTAGTAATAATTTTAGGGGAGGATGTAGGCCATATTTTTTCCCTCCTTTTTTCAAGACCATCGTTTCTTCCGATCCCGTGGTATGGTTATTACAAGGGTTGAACCCGTGACGTACTTGAGGCGGGCTGGACACGAACCGCACGAGATAAGGGCACGCACAACAACGATCATGTGCCGGATCGCCTACAATTCCTTCAGGATGTTCAAACCTGCACAAGGCACGCTAGGTTCAGACGGCACTGTTTGCTGAATCTGTGAATCACGGGCTAACAGCTACGCTAAGCAAACTGATAGCAAAAATTCAGGCGCAAGAGCGTCTACTGGACCGGCGAGCGAGAGGCCCATGTGGATCCACGCGCAGATCAACATGGATTTCTCAGACCTCTTGATTGTTGATCTGCCGGCCCAAAGGCACGACCCCATGGCAGCAGCAGGAAATTTATCAAGTGCCAAATACCAGGATACCAGCTGCTGATATACTGTTCTAGCCAAAAATAAAAGCGGCTGATGTACTGGGTCATTAACGCTGACGGCTCTTTAGCAGCACAAAACTAGCGGAGTGGAGATCCATGTGATTGCATCCAACGCGACACATATGCTGAATCTGCTAAACATGCCACGAAATTTGCCTCCACACTTCCACAGCTTTCATTCAGCACGACTAACTTTCACGATTGTATCGTGGTCGCAGAGATCAACTACCTGCAACACCAAGGCCAGCAACTCAGGACTACCGATCGAGGAAAAAGCAATAACTGTCTGGACACATACAAGAGGAGAAGCAGCTGCTGATCGTTCAGGGAAAATTAGCATCTCTTCTCCAAGGTAGGGTGACTGATGGAACCGTTGCCTGCCACTTGTTGTTACTACTCTTGGATCCTAACTTTCTTCTTCTTGGATTTCTCCACCGGTGTCTGCGGCATCTCGGAGGTTGTGTTGCTCCCTGCGACACGAGCCTGGGATCCTTCCGAGGACTTGGCCGACACGTTTGAGTGGCCCCCCAAGCTGCTTTCGTCCCTTCTCTTCTGCTTGTGTTTGGGCATCGGCTCCACGCTCTGTTGACCCAGAGACAATGCTGATCCTTGGCTGCTACGGTTCTTCGATACGCCACTGAACCGGGACATAGTCTTCCGAGAAGAACCTGCAAAATCATATGCAGTCATCAGTGGAAGTCAACTGTTATGTATGGTAAAACGGCATGCTAACATGCTGGTAGAAAGCATTTCATCAGAGATGAAAGCTATTGCCTGGCAGCATTCTAGTACAGGTGAACATCACGTCTTCCATATAGCAGCAACATTAACACAGTCAGTGCATTTTATGAGGCCACTTTTGCAGCGATGTTCTGCATATGCAGCTCTGGCTTGGTTAAACAGAAGTAAATTAAAAGTGGGTTCATGTGTGAACCCTCCTTCACTACTTCATTCAGCAAATTTTGGTAAATCTAGCTGAATGTCTACCTAGCTTGTCTAAAGTATTGGCAGCTGAAAGATGACATTAATGAAGAAAACCATATTTTTTTTTTAAATACCTGCAGATCTCCTACTGCTAGGTGTAAGACTCCCAAAACTTGGCTTCTCTTTATCCAATTCCTCAGGTTCAGGGTAACGAACCAAGCAAACTCTGCGTGAAATCTTCCCCACTGGAATTTATTTATTTATATGTTAGTGAAAAGGCATATTTGCATACAGAGAGCACATGACATAAATAAAGGTAAAATAGACTGCTTGGAATCATAACAAATTGGAAAGAACACCACCACTGAGAACTGATATTACTTTGGGTTTTTGTTAAACTGTGTGAAATAAGCATAACATAATTGGTTTTCTTTCCCCATGTTGTTTGGATGCTTGTGTAAAGATAAAAACAACATACAACTACTGCAGGTTATACACATCAACAGTTAACTGGAGAATATATTTCTAGACTCATGTTACTTATTACATAGTTGGAGGATAACTATTAGACCAACTTGTTTTCATAATACAATTATATCTCATGCAAATAACACTGGTTCTCCTGAAACTCACAATATTGGAAGCTTTATTTCTACAAGATATTTTTCTTTTATCAGCTGGCACACAAATGATCCACTGTATGCCAGTTAAACTCTAAAATTTAGTTTCTTGGCATACCCTCTTATGGTGCTGACATTGGTTTCCTTAATCGCCTCAACACAGATCAATACGCATGCGTTGTAACTAATACTCTAATAGTTAGATATCTGGAGGTAAACTTTCAGTAATGAAGTGTCATATATAGTTTCTTCTTCTTTTATTTGTTACTAGCAAAAGGGCCCGTGCGTTGCAACGGGAGAAAAAAAATATCATACGCTTTTAATCTTTTTATAATTATTTTGATTTATTAAAATAATAAGCTAACTAACTAATGTAGTCAATCCTATCCTATTTTGTTGAGAAATCAACCCATCCATTGTTAATTCCACCATGATGAGAAATTGAGCGGGACAAGCAAAGCAAAACAAAGAGGCTACGTGAATTGATCAATGGACTGTTATCTTATTTCACTCATGGGGTAGAGAATGTGGGATCAGATGACAAACTGAAGGTGGTGTTCCATTCTCTGTCTCTATAATAATACAATCTTACATTCAATACATTCATTCATCAGCAAACAAATCCCCACAAAACAAAATTTCTTGCCGGTGCTTGGCACACGGTTGGAGGCATGGGGAGGGGTTCTCACCAGATGATGAGTTCCTGCCGGAGGAGGGGATACGATGAGGGGAGCAAGGGTTAGGCGCCTCTATCAGGTCATAAGGAGTCGTCGTTGCCGTGCCATAACCTCGGAGTTCCCCGTGTGAGCCATGGAGGCCCGCCTCCACCTGCAAGTACGTCGCTCCGCCGCGCCGCCGCCGTTCTGCATCGAGCAGACGCATCATCCCCAATCATTGTAGCTGTCACGTTGATTTGATCCAGAAGCTGTGCTCGAGCGTCGAAACGGGGGCAGCAAGCGGGCAGAGGTACGGCCGCGGAGGCAGGTGGGTTGAGATCGACAACAGTGGTGGTTGAGGTCGGCCGCGACGGCAAGTGGTGTGGCAGCGTCCTGGGCACACGCCAGGGTGGACCAGGGTCGACGCGATGCGCTCGAGCGCCGCAACGGGGGCAGTGAGTGGGGAGAGGTACGGCCGCGGAGGCGGGTGGGTTGAGATCGGCAGCGATGGCGGTTGAGGTCGGCCACGGCGGCGAGTGGTGTGGCGGCGGCCTGGGCGCAGGCCAGGGTGGCCCAGGATCGACGGGAGGAGGGAATGTGTATGGGTATAATTTTTGCAGCGAATCGTTTTTTCCTTTTGCATTGCAGATAAATGATGAAGCGCGGGTTGAATAACAAAAATTACAGGGGCTTTTTTATAAAAATGATGCGGTGGGTTTTCCGACGGAAGCAATAGCCTCTTTATTATTAGGTATAGATTTCCATTGAAGACTAAGATGCAAATTTTCTGAAATCAAAAATAGTGCTACAAAATATGGTTGACTAGTATCCGGTGAATTGAAGTTTTGCCAAATAAGCAAAACATTAATAGGTGTCTACATAATACAAACTAAATTAGGGTTTACCAACCCATCGTCTGTCATCAATATGACTTTGAAATACTAAACCAAGAGAGTAGAATGCTTCAGCAAATTTCACATTACTTCAATAATGGAAAACTAATAGTAGCAGAAGCTGTGCATAATACCAAACAACTAAAGTAGTGATCTAGATGCTCTTATATTTCTTTACGGAGGGAGTACTAAGTTGACATGTCATGTACCGGCTTTCATTTCAGATCCTGATGGAATGAAGACAGTAGCATCTGGCTGTTGAGCAGCAAAGCTAACAAGTTCATATGATTTCCCTGCCATATAACATAAATTAGAATTAGATAAACCTGAATATTTGTGGAAAAGTATTCATAGCAATTTTGATAAAATAATGGTATTTTCAGTCAATGAAAATGGAGAAGGGACTAGACAAGTCAGCTAGACTACAACGTATTACTCGTGGATGGCATGTCATTCAACTAGCTTATCTGTACTCAAGGAGGAGGATGTAACTGGCCATTACATAAAAACTTTTACAAGGAAATTTCACTTGAAATACCAAACTTCTGGAGTCAGAACATCCACAAAGAATAACATCTTTTTTTAGACTGTAGTGTAACATCTTGGTAATTTCTATTCCTGTTTAAAGGAGTCAATAGGGACTAATAGTTTGCTTTGCACAGATAAACAAGCAAATTCGAATAAAAGGAAGTTCAGAGTGAACTAAGATCTCAAGCCAATACTTCTTGGCTTGCATAACATTAGTGACCATCAAATAACAAGCATTGTCTGAATCTTATTAACAGCTAACAAAATGGAAGACAAGTTCCACAATGGACAAGCAAGTTGTTTCATTTTTATGATAACACCACTGTCTTAAGGAATAAAGACCACTGTCCAGATAAAATAGACCCGCTGAAGGCTCAAGAGTAACAGTATTTACAAAAACCAAACTCTGTTGTTGTCTGAATGCTGGGAACTTTAAGATCACTGAAACATGTAATTAATCAAGTGAAAATAATTTCCAAATAATACATCGTGTTTATTTACCTGAAGAACTCTCCAAATTTCCCAAGTTTCCATCGTCATGAAGCTTAAGAGAAACCTTTTCACCATTGAAATCAGAAGCATTTACCTGTTTAATAATATAGAAAAATGTTATCCTGGAGCCCAAATGCAGTATACTAGTAACATGGGTGGAAAAAATGCTTCCAGGTTACATGGTTTAGAGGCCACTGTATTAGCCAAAATTCTGTAGAGTCAGATGGCGGTATTTCAGGCATGCCCTGCTCTTCACTCTCCTGAAATGCCGGTCCAGGCTGATAGCTACAAAGGTTGCAGCAAGGTTTCAGATGCAGAAGAACATACACTTGAATTTGAAAATATAATAAGCACACAAGTAAGGCCAAGCCGATACTGGACTAATTCACAGCTATGAACGTACTCCCTCCGTTCCTAAATATAAAGCCTTTTTAGAGATTTCACTATGGACTACACATGAAGCAAAATGAGTGAATCTACGCTCTAAAATACGTTTATATACATCCGTACGTAGTCTATAATGAAATCTCTAAGAGGTCTTATATTTTGGAACGGGGGGAGTACTATTTATCAAGGATGTCTGGCTTGTGAACTGCCAAATTCCCGTTACTTTTTATGGTTCACGTCTGGCAACTGGCGTGCAGAAAACCGGGACACACGAGCTCGGCTAGCAGGCGCAGCCCCGGTATCCCACCCGCCGAGAGACGCAGAAAAATACCCGCCACCACGCACAGAGACTACGGCAGAGGAGGAGAGAGGGGGTGCACCGGCGCTAGGGTTTGGAGCGAAGGAACATGACGGAAGCCGGGTTGGTTATTTGTTTTTCTAGCTCCGAAACTGAAAACTTGACGAGACCCGGGACTAGCAAGTAATCAATCGAAGAGTAGAAGTGTCATACCGGACTACGCCTTTCACCATCTCTACTGCCGGCGAAGGAGCTCCGGCGAAAGGGCGAGGGGCTGGCGGCGGCAACTGGAGCGAGAACGTGTAGGGAGGGGAAACGGGGGATTGGGAAGCGGGCACGCTCGCATCGCTAGGCCAGAAGCACCGACCGATAAATGGGCCAGGCCCACGACGCAGGAAGCAGCCGCTCGGTCGCTCCTTTCACAATAGGCGAATCCTTGCGCCGGTTTATAAACAAATTGCTATCCGGCGCCTGCAGCGTGTTAGCTGGCCTCGGCCCATCTTCTCTTTTCTTCAGTTGTAAGATAAAAAGAAAATCCCACCTTTGTTGCGATTTAATCCAGCGACCTTTGGGTTAGTAGTGTGAGGACTAACCACTCCATCGTCCTGCGTTAGCTATTCAGGTACTGCTTCTTCCTCTGTTTCTTCTTTCCTCTTACGCCTTTTCCCTTTTTTCTTTTCCTTTTTTCACTTTTTCACTTTTTTTTGTCTTTGTTTTTAATTGCATGAACTTTTTTTCAAATTTGGTAAACTTTTTTTAGTTGCATTGAACTATTTTTAAAATTGGTTGAACTTTTTTTCAAATTCGACAAACGTTTTTCATATTCGATGAACTTTTTTCCAATTTGTGAACATATTTCCAAATTTCATAAAAAACAATCAATTTTGTGAAGTTTTCTCAAATTTATGAACTTTTTTCAATGTGTACGAATATTTTCATTTTTTATGTCTTTTTTCAAATTCAATGAAGTATTTCTCAACAAAATTAAACTTTATTCAAATTTGATGAACTTTTTTCAAAATTGATGAATTTTTCTTCAAATTTTGTGATTTTTTAAAAATCGATGAAGTTTTTTCAATTTCGATGAACTTTTTCATGTTCGATGTACTCTTTTAAAAATTGATGAACTATTTTTAAAATCAATGAATTTTTTTCAAATTTGATGAACTTTTAAAAAAAATCTATGATTTTTTCTTTAAAATTGATGGATTCTTTTTTCAAAAATGATGAATGTTTTTCAAATTTGTGAACATTCTTCAAAGTTGATGATCTTTATTTATTTTTTATTTTTAATTTTTTTAAGAAAAGAATTTATTAAGTAGTCAACTGGCCCGGTCAACCATTGACCACGAGACATGAAACAAACAGCTACTCTGAACGAGTGATACCCCCTTTCCTGGGCCGGCCCACGGGAGCTGATGCACGCTACGCTGTGAGTACTGGTTCAGGAAAGTGGCGCTTAGAGCGTCAACTAGGACCTCCCTTCACAATAGTGCTACACCTATGAAAGCTTTATGTGAGGTTACGTAATGACTAAGAAGCGGAGAGTCACTAGTTAGCGAGCGCTCCTTTCGGAGCCTCCAAGAGAACACTCCCGCGGCCTGCCATTTGGCACATTTTCAGCCGCCGCCACATGTCACGTTCTGAGCGCTTCCTTCGAATTTCGTTTTTTTCCACACGTGTTTTCGGCTTTTTAGATTGTTTTTTGGGTGTTTCGGTTTTTCACTAGTCGTTCTTAGTTTTTTTGACCAAAAACAATTCAAAAGTTTTTTCGGAAAAACCACGTTTTATGTTTTTTTTTCACGAGAGGCATGTTTTTGTCTCCGCGAGAGGCACGATCCTGCCTCTCGGAAACGAAAAAAGTGTTTCTGTTGTTTGGTGAGAGGCACGGTTTTGCTTCCATGACCATGCCTCTCGGAAAGGAAAAATATGTGTTTTTTGTGCAAGAGGCATGGTTTTGCTTCCGCGGGAGGCATGGTTTTGCCTTTGTAACAGGCACGCCCGTGCCTTTCGAAAAGGGAAAAGTGCGTTTTTTCGAAAGAGCAACAATTTTGCTTCCATGAGAGGCACGATTTTGCCTTCGTGAGAGGCACAGCCGTGCCTCTCAGAAAGGAAAAAAATGCGAAAAAACATGTTTTTTGTTTTTTCTATCACGGGACACATGGTTTTTTGGTCCCTTTTTTGTGAAAAAAAGTTCTTCAAAACCTATCAACATGGTATCTAGTTTTAAAGATCTCGACTTATGGGTTGGAGTGATCTTTAAAAGGAGTATTCGCTAATTAGTGATTTCGCTAAGAAGCGATCCAAAGTGGCCGCGAGAGCCCACACGAGAAAGAAAGAAAGTGAAAAAAAGTAAAGAAATGAGCCCGCGGGAGAATGAGAAAAGTTATTTGCAGTGGATTAGAAAAACGTAATTCCAACCCTTCCTCTCCCAACTACCCGGCGATGGTCAGCTCGCACAGATCGGCCGGGCGAGTAGTGACTTCCGCAGCGGCCGAGGCGACGGCCGATCCGGACAAATCAGCCGGGTGAGTGGCAACCTGTGCAGCAGCGGGCTGATGAAGCGAGATCCCCTGCAGTGGCATCCTCCTTGTTGGATTTGTCATGGTTGGCTCCTCGATGTGGGGAGGCCATGCACTCATCGTCGGCAGCGTCACGGTCGGTCCTCCGAGGGATGAGGTGGCTCCCCGTATGGATGGTGGGAGTGAAGTCTGATTTGAACCCTGAGAGTGTAAGCCGCGACGCAAATGAACCCCGAGCTCTAAATCCCTGAAGTTTGTACCCTAAGGACCTCAATCCCGGTCTCATTTAAACCTTGCTGGCATATCCAAATGAGGAAAGGTCGATTTGGTGGGATTTCTTCGATCCTGGCTCCTGTTTGTGGGTCCCACGCAACCTCTCCATTTGGTTGAGCCGGACCAGCTCGATTTGTGCACTCTCCATTTGCCCCCCTTCCTCCCCCTTCTTCCCCCGCGACGCATCAACTCCCCTCCCCTGTCCATGGCGGAGAGGACGACCATGGCGTGATCGCAGCTTAGGACGGTGTCGTAATCTGCAGCAAAGAAAAAGGTGCGCCCTGTTCTTGTCGTCTGTCCGGTAGCTTTTTTTGTGTCTTCTTCGATTGGTTAGGGTTAGGGTTTTAACAGGGGAAAGTTCAGTTTTTGTGGGGCTCAAATCGGTTGATTACTGGTGTTTGTAGTGTTATGATCACACCAAAACACTAAGAATGCATGGTTTGTGAAATGTAGGTTTTTGTTCTTGGAAACATGGACCCAGCCGAATTGTTGAATGTCAGATTTCATATAGGGGGGCAGTTTGTGAGAGTTGGTCCTAACCTGGATTATGTTGGTGGAGATGAGGCAATGTCAGTCATTGAGAGGGACAAACTCTCTTTTCCTGAAGTCAAAGGCTTTCTTGCAGATCATGTTGTAGTTAAAGAAAGCATGAGGTTTTGTTTTCTGATGCCTGGCAGAGAATTGGTGAATGGCTTGGTTTTTTTGTTTGATGATGTTGGTTGCATAAGGATGTCAGATCATACCATAGATGGTGGTGTAGCTGACATATATGTTGAATACAATGGGGAGCAAGATGAAGAGGGGGAAGAAGAAAGTGGCAGTGATTTTGAAAATGAAATTGATGGTCTGATTGAGAGTGGAAGTGAAGATGGTGATGTTCGTGTTGTTATGAGTGCAGATGATGATGTTCCTGTTGTGATGACTGCAGATGATGATGTTCCTGTTGTGATGACTGCAGAAGAGACTGAAATTTTTGAACAAGTGCTAGTTCCAAATGAGACAGGTGTGATTCTGACCAGCACTTGTATATAATGCTGACGTGTGTGCTTGCTTTTTGTAGGGCTTAATAAATGCCATGAGGGATTATTTGCCTAGGGCACAACATAGGATGTGTGCTAGGCACATATATGCCAACTGGAGAAACAAGTACAGGGATCATGAATTGCAAAAGAGGTTTTGGGCAATAGCCAAGTCAGCAAACAGGGAAGATTTCAACTACAATAAGGCCAAGCTAGCTCAAGAGACTCCTGATTGTGCAAAGGACATAATGAGGACCGAGCCAAAACATTGGGCTAGGGCATTTTTTCCACCTCGGCCAACTTGTGAATCAGTTGACAACAACCTCTGTGAGTCTTTCAACAATGCCATCATAGATGCAAGGTTTTTCCCCATCATTTCGCAGCAAGAGAAGATAAGGAAGAAAATATTTGGAAGAATTCAGGAGTAGAGAAGCAAAGGTGCTAAGTGGAATGGTACTATTTGCCCTAACATTTTCAAGAAATTGAAGACCAACATTAAGATGACTCTGTATTGTGAGGTCTATGGAATGGCAAGGAGGGCTTTGAGGTGAAGCATATAACAGGAAGAAAGAGAAGATACACAATAAACCTTGAGAAAAGGATATTCTCATGTGGATATTTTCAGCTGGCTTCCCTTCCTTGTTGTCATGCTATTTGTCCTATCTACAAGAGTGGAAAAAAATGAGGATTATATTGACAAGTGCTACTCCATTGAGACTTCCAATAAGATATATGAGCATTGTTTGCAACCTGTTGAAGGTGAAGAAAACTGGCCAATTTCTGAAAAGCCAAGTCCCATTGCACCTGGATATGTGGCCATGCCAGGAGCAAGAAAGAAAAACAATGATATGAGGAGAGAAGAGGGAGAAGCACCAAATGGAAAGAAAATGGGCAAGCATGGAATTCAAATCACTTGTGGATCTTGTGGGAAGAAGGGACACAACAAAGGTTCTTGTAAACAAAATCCAGATAGAAACAAGAAAGCTAAAGCAGATCTTGCTAAGAGAGGGAAGAAACTAAGGGCCAAAGAGGTATAAAACTATGACAAGTTGTTCAGTTTTGAATCACTGTTTATATAACCAGTTGCTCTGTTTTTGACCACTGTGATTATAACTTCTTGCAGCAAGGAGAGACAGAAGCTATAAAAAACAGGGCAAAAGCAGGTGCATCAACCTCTCAAATTCCTCCAAGCACACAAGCTCCTCCAACAGCATGAGCTCCAACAAGAGCATCAGCTCCAACAAGAGCATTTGCTCCTACAACAGCATCAACTCCTCCAACAACATCAGCTACTCCAAGAGCCTCAGCTCCAACAAGAGCATTTGCTCCTCCTAGAGCATCAACTCCAACTGGAAGTGGTGTACCACAAGGCAGTACCACAACTGGCAAGAAGAGAGGAAGAAATTAGGGGGGCTTCATGGCTTATTTCACAACAAGTGGGAACTACTAAGTTCTTCATGTATTATTTCACATCAACTAGTGCTTACTTTGGATGTGTGAAATGAGTCTCAACATTCAAACTATGAAACTAGTGCTTATTTTGTATGCTATCAAACTATGACAACATTGATGCTTATGTGTTGCTGCTGTAGAAACCATATTTATACTGTCAACATTTCATTCTCAATTTTGTATGATGTCAAACTATGTCAACATTGATGCTTATGTGTTGCTCCTACAGAAACCATATTGATGCTGTCAACATTTCAGCTAATATGCATTCCACAACACACAAATATGTCAATTTCAACAGTTCATTTTCATTGAAATATGACTACTGATTACATTCTCAATTCTCCAACACAATAACATTGCAACTATTAGGCCAACAGTAGCCCTACAAATAAACCTCACAGGAATATTACAACAGCATACATGACATGCTTATATATCAGCACCATCTCATTGCTATCACATCTAGTCCTAAGCTCCAGCTCATTCTTCATCTTCACATTCATTATCTTCACATTCTTCATCTCCAGCTCATCGCTCAATGCAACAACCTCTCCTCCAGCAGCATTAGCACCAACACTCTCCAAATCCAAAATTTTGTCCCAAAGATCTCCCAGCAATTCACGCAAAAATGGGCTTGTTGTCGTGTCATGCCAGTCAACGAATCCACAGGCTTGTGTTCTCTATTGAAGTCGAGCAAAAATGTTCAGAAAATGCAGAAAAAAGTTGAGAAAAAAAAGGCAAAAAAATTCAATCATACGACACACGAGTAGTATCTCCTTCCTGGGTTAGCTAAACTCCAGGAAATCCACCGCGGCGCCTTGCTACTTCTCAAACAACAGCGTCAGAAATTGACACGTTGACGGAGACTTGCTTGCGTCGGTTTTTCCCTTGAAGAGGAAAGGGTGATGCAGCACAGGAGCAGTAAGTATTTCCCTTAGTTTGAGAACCAAGGTATCAATCCAGTAGGAGAATCTCGTCAAGTCCAGAGTACCTGCGCAAACACAAACGAGCTTGCACCCAACGCTGTAAATGGGTTGTCAATCCCTTCGAGATTGATTGCAAAGTGAGATCTGAAGGCGAAAAGTGCAACGAAGTAAAAGAGTAAGGCTGAAAATATGGTGTGGAGTAGACCCGGGGGCCATAGTGTTCACTAGAGGCTTCTCTCGAAATAGCAAATATTATGGTGGGTGAACAAATTACTGTCGAGCAATTGATAGAACCGCACAAAGTCATGACGATATCTAAGGCAATGATCATACATATAGGCATCACGTCTGAGACAAGTAGACCGATACTTTCTGCATCTACTACTATTACTCCACACATTGACCGCTATCCAGCATGCATCTAGTGTATTGAGTTCATGACGAATAGAGTAACGTCGTAAGCAAGATGACATGATGTAGAGGTATAATCTCAAACCAATGATGAAAACCCCATCTTTTTACCCTTGATGGCAACAACATGATGCGTGCCTCGCTACCCCTTCTGTCACTAGGCGAGGTCACCGCACGGTATGAACCCAAAACCAAGCACTTCTCCTGTTGCAACAATCATAGATCAAGCTGGCCAAACAAAACCCACAACTCGAACAGAATTACAAGGATATGAAATCATGCATATAAGAGATCAGAAGAAACTCAAATAAGATTCATAGATAATCTGATCATAAATCCACAATTCATCGGATCTCGACAAACACACCGCAAAATAAGATTACATTGGATAGATCTCCATGAAGCTCATGGAGAACTTTGTATTGAAGATCCAAGAGAGAGAAGAAGCCATCTAGCTACTAGCTATGGACCCATAGGTCTATGGTGAACTACTCACGCATCATCGGAGAGGTCATGGTGTTGATGAAGAAGCCCTCCGTATCCGAATCCCCCCTCTGGCAGGGCACCAGAATGTGCCCCTGATGGGATCTTGCGGAGACAAAAGCTTGTGGCGGCAGAAAAGTACTTTCGATGATCTCCTGATTTTTTCTGGAATTTTTGGGAATATATAGGCGAAAGACCTAGGGTAGAGGTGGCCCAGGGAGCCCACAAGCCTGGGAGGCGCGGGCCCCCCTTGCCGCGGCTAGGGGGCTTGTGGGGTCCCTGGTGGCCCCCTGCCCTGGTTCTTAGGTTCCCCGATCTTCTTTTGTTTCGGAAAAAATCTTTTTGGAAGTTTCGTTCCATTTGGACTCCGTTTAAAATCCTCCTTTGAAAAGGGTCAAAAACACGGAAAAATAGGAACTGACACTTGGCACTGAGTTAATAAGTTAGTCCCAAAAAAATGTAAAAGGCATACAAAACATCCAAAGTTTGACAAGATAATAGCATGAAACCATCAAAAATTATAGATACGTCGGAGACGTATCAAGCATCCCCAAGCTTAACTCCTGCTCGTCCTCGAGTAGGGAAGTGATAAAGACTGAATTTTTGATGTGGAATGATACCTAGCATAGTTGTCCTTTGTAACTTCTTTCATGTGACATGAATGTTCAGATCCGTAAGATTCAAAACAATAGTTTGCTATTGACATGAAAACAATAATACCTCAAGCAAACTAGCAAGGTAATCATGAACTTTCAAAATAACAAGGCCAAGGAAAGTTATCCCTACAAAATCATATAGTCTGGTTATGCTCCATCATCCTCACACAACTAATTTAAATCATGCACAACCCTGGTATTGGCCAAGTAATTGTTTTCACACTCTTACTTTCTCAAACTTTTTATAACTATCATGCAATACATGAGCGTGAGCCATGGATATAGCACTATAGGTGGAATAGAGTGTGGTGGTGGTTGTGAGACAAAAAGGAGGAGATGGTCACATTGACTTGGCGTATCAAAGCGCTATGGAGATGCCCATTAATAGATATCAATGTGAATGAGTAGGGATTGCCATACAAAGGATGCACTAGAGCTATAAGTATGTGAAATCTCAAAAAGGAGAACTAGTGGGTGTGCATCCTCCTTGCTTGCTCACGAAGACCTAGGGCAGTTTTGAGGAAGCCCATCATTGGAATATACAAGCCAGGTTATATAATAAAGATTCCCACTAGTATATGTTGGTGACGAGACGAGAGGCTCTCAATCATGTAGGATTGCAATCAATGTCAAGCACAATGAAATCCACGGGTACATAGTTCCTATTTGCAATAATAAGAATATCATTGATCCTTCCCATGGGTTTCTTGACAGTAGAATCCGCAAGATGCAAATTAGGAGAACACTGTTCAATCTCATTAAAACCCATAACATCACATAAAGACACTTTCGAATCGCGGAAACACTAGCACCCAAATCACACAAAGCATTGCATTCATAGTTTTTGTTTTTGATTTTGATAGTAGGTTCCCACTCATCATGAAACTTTCTAGGGATAGAGACTTCCAATTCAAGTTTCTCTTCAAGAGATTTTATCATAGCTTCGACGATATGATCGGTAAAGGCCTTGTTTTGGCTATAAGCGTGTGGAGAGTTTAACATGGATTGCATTAAGGAAATGCATTCAATCAAGGAGCAACTATCATAATTGAATTCCTTGAAATCCAAAGTAGTAATTTCATTACTACTCAAAGTTTTAATATCTTCTACTCCACTTTCAATGCTTTTAGCATCAAGATAGATGGACTCCGAATCATTGGGGCGTTTTTCAACCAAAGTGGATTCATATCCAACCCCATCATCATTCGGTTTGACACAAGAAAACAAAGATTCAATGGGAGTCACACCAAGCACTTTAAGATCTTCGTGATTTTCATCACAAATTTCAGGTTTAGCAGCCATTTTATTGACTAAAGTAGCATGTTTATCAGAAATCTGGCCTACCAATTTTTCAAGACGAGCAAACTGAGAATTTAACGCAAGGAATTCTTTGGCCATATCATCAACTGATTTACTCATAAAAGCCAAAAAAGAATTTTTCTCCTTCAGTTATCTACGAAAGTAACTGTTGTATTCAAACTGTGTAGACATGAAGCCTTTAACACTAGTTTCAATTTCTTCCAACCTCGCATAGTGAGCATCAAAATCCCTTGGTTGGGCCATACATGTCTTGGCACGCACACAAGCGGACAGAAAGCAAGCGAGAGAAAAGGGCGGATGAAAAAGGCAAACGAAGAAAAGGGCAAATCATTTTGTAAATTTTTGTTTTTCAGAAGTGGGGGAGAGGAAAACGAGAGGCAAAAAAAGTAAATGCAAGAGATGAGTTTGCGACACTTACTTGGATGAGGTCTTGACTTGATCCTCCCCGGCAACGATGCTAGAAATTCTTCTTGCTACTTCTCAAACAACAGCGCCAGAAATTGACACGTTGACGGAGACTTGCTTGCGTCGGTTTTTCCCTTGAAGAGGAAAGGGTGATGCAGCACAGGAGCAACAAGTATTTCCCTCAGTTTGAGAACCAAGGTATCAATCCAGTAGGAGAATCTCGTCAATTCCAGAGTACCTGCGCAAACACAAACGAGCTTGCACCCAACGCTATAAAGGGGTTGTCAATCCCTTCAAGATTGATTGCAAAGTGAGATCTGAAGGCAGAAAGTGCAACGAAGTAAAAGAGTAAGGCTGAAAATATGGTGTGGAGTAGACCCGGGGCCATAGTGTTCACTAGAGGCTTCTCTCAAAATAGGAAATATTACGGTGGGTGAAAAAAATTACTGTCGAGCAATTGATAGAACCGCGCAAAGTCATGACGATATCTAAGGCAATGATCGTACATATAGGCATCACGTCCGAGACAAGTAGACCGATACTTTCTGCATCTACTACTATTACTCCACACATCGACCGCTATCCAGCATGCATCTAGTGTATTGAGTTCATGACAAACAGAGTAACGCCTTAAGCAAGATGACATGATGTAGAGGGATAATCTCAAACCAATGATGAAAACCCCATCGTTTTACCCTTGATAACAACATGATGCGTGCCTCGCTACCCCTTCTGTCACTGGGTGAGGTCACCGCACGGTATGAACCCAAAACCAAGCACTTCTACCATTGCAAGAATCATAGATCAAGCTTCCCAAAAAAAACCACAACTCGAAGAGAATTACAAGGATATGAAATCATGCATATAAGAGATCAGAAGGAACTCAAATAAGATTCATAGATAATCTGATCATAAACCCACAATTCATCGGATCTCGACAAACACACCGCAAAAGAAGATTACAACGGATAGATCTCCATGAAGATCATGGAGAACTTTGTATTGAAGATCCAAGAGAGAGAAGAAGCCATCTAGCTACTAGCTATGGACCCGTAGGTCTATGGTGAACTACTCACGCGTCATCGAAGAGGTCATGGTGTTGATGAAGAAGCCCTCCGTATCCGAATCCCCCCTCCGGTAGGGCACCAGAACGTGCCCCAGATGGGATCTTGCGGAGACAGAAGCTTGCGGCGGCGGAAAAGTACTTTCGATGATCTCCTGATTTTTTCTGGAATTTTTGGGAATATATAGGCGAAAGACCTAGGGCAGAGGTGGCCCAGGGAGCCCACAAGCCTGGGAGGTGCGGGCCCCCCTGGCCGTGGCTAGGGGGCTTGTGGGGGTCCCTGGTGGCCCCCTGCCCTGGTTCTCAGGTTCCCTGATCTTCTTCTGTTTCGGAAAAAATCTTTTTGGAAGTTTCGTTCCGTTTGGACTCGTTTAAAATCCTCCTCTGAAAAGGGTCAAAAACACGGAAAAACAAGAACTCGCACTTGGCACTGAGTTAATAAGTTAGTCCCCAAAAAATATAAAAGGCGCAGACAGAAAGTGGAGAAAGGAGAAAGAGTGTAGGGAGAAAAGCGCGGCGCGGGGGGGGGGGGGGGGGCTGACGCCGTCACCGGCTCTTCGTCGGCGCGACGGAGCCGCCGGAATAGCCGCCGCGGTGCAGCGAAACAAGAGAGGGCGAGCGGCATGCGAGGGAGGAAACTAGCTAGGGTTCCCCCGCCTTACAGGCACTTCGTTTTGGTTCTCCCGATCGACACGCTGGACCGTCAGATTTCATCCGACGGCAGCGGCGAAACCCTAAACTGTCCAGCAGGCTTTTGGGCCAAAGGGGGGAGGGGCGGCCGAGACTGAGGCCGATGGCCCAGGCCGAGGCGAGGCCCCCGTCGCGAGCTGCGTTGGAACCCTACACGGGCCAACCCGAGGCTGTTTTTCGGCCGAGAGAGCGTGTGTCAGTTTTTTTTGTGGAATCTATTTTTTGTCCAGTTTTTGGACAGATTTCACATACTTTTTTCTATTCAATTTAATCCAACAAAAATTTGGATAGAAAATATAAAAGTGACAGAAATAAAAGAAAAGAAATAGTATAAAGTTTCATGAATTTATATTCATGTTTTTCCGCTGCAAATGAATATAAATGTTGTTTTAAAAGTAAACAAAAGTTTAAAGTGGAATTAATTTTAAGAGCATGTTAAAATAATTATTGAAATAATTATGATTCTATTATTTTATGACCAACGTTGTTAATAACTTGATCATGATTCGTTATTATTGTAAAAAGATGCATTTATTTCTACTTTTGCCCAACGGTAATATAGATTTAATTACATAAACGGTTGTATGTTTTAATTTTGACCAACATTGGATTAATGCATGCAATTGTTACCACAATCTCATTTCATTGTGGTTTTCAGGAGGGTTTTACTTGATGAGCTGCATCAAAGAGTTTCCAACCCTCAGAGGTGACAACTACTCTGAATGGAGAAAGAAAGTAGATATGGTCTTTGTTTGTGTTGAGGTGGACTGGGTGGTGGACACTTCATAGCCGGTCAGATCTATAGAGCCAGTCAGATAGGCAACTGATGATGATGCTGCATGGGATAAAAAGAGGAGGGATTTACACCTTTGACAACCAAAAGTGGAACACCGTCAACAAGAAGTGTATGACCTTTATAAAGAACACGATTGAGAACGCTATTGCGGGCTCAATTGCAGAGTGTACTTATGTAGGGAAGTATATTGAAAATATAAAGAGCCAGTTCACTCGTTTTTCAAAGATTTATGCCACTCAGTTGCTGAAATAACTGGTGACAGAAAAGTACACAAGCGATTGACATGGCATAAGAGAGCACATCCTAAGGATGAGCAACATGGCAGCTAAGCTGAAACCCATGGATTTAGACTTGGAGCTCAAACTTGCGCTCCTTGTTCACCTGGTTATGGCTTCATTGCCAAAAGAGTTCGAGACTTTTATTGTCAACTACAACATGTCGCGTGAAAAATGGGACATAGAAAAGACTATAGCCATGTGTGTTCAAGAAGAGGATAAGCTTAAAACCTCACATGCATGGTGGTTCTCTGAACTATGTGAAGGATAAGAAAAGTAACTACAATCACAATAGCAATGGTTCCCCTTCAAAGACACATGGAAAAGCTCCCATGCAATATCAGGATCAGCAGAAGTCTTTTCCAGTGGACAAAGACACTTGTCTCCACTTTAAGAAGACTGGGCATTACAAGAAAGATTGCCCCGATGGGTCAAAGTCAATAATGGCAAAGAGAGGTAACAACATTGTTTCATTTGTAAGTGAATCCTTGTATACTCAGTTTTCAAAATCTACTTGGTGGATTGACTCAGGTGCAACTATTCATGTTGCAAATTCATTACAGGGATTCCATTCGACGCGGACTATGCAAAGAAGCGAAAGAAGCATTGAAGTCGCGAATGGAGTTCAAGAAGAAATTGAAGCCGTCGGCGAAATCTCCCTGGAGTTAGCTGATGGATTCAAGATTTTGCTTAGATACGTTTTCTATGTTCCTTCATGTCACAGAAAATTGATTAGTGTTTCATGTTTTGATAAAGACCATTATAAATGTTATTTTGGACATGGCAAGTGTGACATATGGTTTAATAATGCTTATGTTGGTGATGCTTTACTTCACAATGAGTTTTATTTATTATCACTTTGTGAAAAAGTGCATTATGTGTGTAATGTGAATGAGCAAGTTTCCGCTTTGAACAAAAAACAGAAGAAAAGAAAGAGAACTCACGATTCATCGAAATTATGGCACTGTCGCTTGGGCCATATTTCGAAGGGGAGGATAGAAAGACTAACTAAAAGTGAAATTCTTCATCCACTAGAGTTCTAAAATGTAGAATAATGCATTGATTGCATTAAAGGGAAGTATGTAAAACAAATCAGAAAGGGTGCAAACCGAAGCACAGACACACTAGAAATCATTCACACTCACATATGTGGACCATTTCCTGTGAAAAGTGTGGATGGCTATGACTCGTTCATAACATTCACAAATGATTACTCCCAATTTGGTTATATTTATCCAATCAAATAAAGAAATGAAGCATTGGATAAATTTAAAATATTAAAGCTGAAGTTAAAAATCAACTTGACAAAAGAATAAAGATAGTGAGATTTGACCATGTAGGGAGTACTACGGTCGACGCACTCCATATGGCCAAGTACGTGGACCTTTTGCAAAGCTCTTACATGAGACTGGCATAGTCTCCCAGTATTCAATGACGGGCGATCCTCGACAAAATAGAGTAGTTGAAAGGCGCAACCGTACACTTATGGATATGGTGCGCAACATGATGAGTTACTCCAACTTGCCATTGGGATTATGGATGGAGGCGTCGATACGTCTCCATCATATCTACTTTTCCGAACTCTTTTGCCCTTGTTTTGGACTCTAATTTGCATGATTTGAATGGAACTAACCGGGCTAACGCTGTTTTCAGCAGAATTGCCATGGTGTTGTTTTTGCGCAGAAATAAAAGTTTTCGGAATGACCTGAAAATTTACGGAAAATTTTCTGGAATTTATGAAAAATACTGGCGCAAGAATCAGCGAAGGAAGTGGAGCCGTGAGCCCACAAGCTACCAGGCGCGGCCCCCCTGGCCACGCCTGGCAGGCTTGTGGGGCCCACAAAGCTCCACCGCCTCTCAATCCAGCTCTATTTAGTCCGTTCCGTCCAGAAAAAAAATCAGGGAGAAGAGTTCATCGTGTTTTACGATACGGAGGCGCCGCACATCCTGTTCTTCATCTGGAGGGCAGATTTGGAGTCCGTCTTGGGCTCCGGAGAGGGGAGATCGTCGCCATCATCATAACCAACCTTCCTTCATCGCCAATTCCATGATGCTCTTCACCGTTCGTGAGTAATCTCATCGTAGGCTTGCTGGACGGTGATGGGTTGGATGAGATCTATCATGTAATCAAGTTAGTTTTGACGGGGATTGATCCCTAGTATCCACTTTGTTCTGAGATTGATGTTGCTACTACTTTGCCATGCTTAATGCTTGTCACTAGGGCCCGAATGCCATGATTTCCGATCTGAACCTATTATGTTGTCGCCAATATATGTGTGTTCTTGATCCTATCTTATAAATTGTAGTCACCTACTATGTGTTATAACCCGGCAACCCCGGAGTGACAATAGCCGGAACCACCCCCGGAGATGACCATAGTATGAGGAGTTCATGTATTCACTAAGTGTTAATGCGTTGGTCCGGTTCTTTATTAAAAGGAGAACCTTAATATCCCGTAGTTTCCATTAGGACCCCGCTGCCACGGGAGGGATGGACAATAGATGTCATGCAAGTTCTTTTCCCTAAGCACGTATGACTACATACGGAATACATGCCTACATTAGATTGACGAACGGAGCTAGTTTCTTATCTCTCCGTGTTATAACTGTTACATGATGAATAGCATCCGGCATAATCATCCATCACCGATCCAATGCCTACGAGTTTTTCCTACTGGTCCTTGCTATGTTACTTTGCCGGTACTGCTGTCACAGCTGCTACTGTTACTCTGTTGCTACTGTTGTTACTCTGTTTCTACTGTTGTCACTTTGCTGCTACTGGTTACCGTTGCTACTGCTGCTATCATACTACCTTGCTACTGATACTTTGCTGCAGATACTAAATCTTTCAGGTGTGGTTGAATTGACAACTCAACTGCTAATACTTGAGAATATTCTTTGGCTTCCCCTTGAGTCGAATCAATAAATATGGGTTGAATACTCTACCCTCGAAAACTGTTGCGATCCCCTATACTTGTGAGTTATCAAGACCTTTTTCTGGCGCCGTTGCCGGGGAAGCACAGCTATATTCTCTGAGTCACTTGAGATTTACGTCTTCTGGTCATTATGAGGAATCCGATAGATCCAAGAACAAAAGTCTTGCCCTCAACTACGAGGACAGGTAAGGAACTGCCATCTAGCTCTACACTTGATTCACCTTCAGTTATGAGTAAGTTTGCGACATCACCTCCTGCTAGAAATCTTGATATGTCGCCTGTGCTTGATGATGCTACTTTTGCTGCCCATGATGCTTATGATGATGCTATGCTTGATACTGCTTTGCCTGATGATGCTATGCTTGATACTGCTTTTCCACTAGGTGCATTCCTTGATGTACAAATTGCTAGAGTTGCTGCTAGATGTGATGATACTTCTGAAACTGCTGATACTATTGAAGTAGAATCTGCTATTTTGCCTGCTAGAACTAGCTCTCCTAGAAATGAATTGCCTGATATGCCTGAGCGTTATGTTATGGAGGGAGAGATAGTTGAGGACTTTCTTGCTTATAAGGATAGCTATGATGTTGAGAAATTACTTCTCAAGTGGAAAGAAAATCTTTGAACGCTAGGATGAAATACGACCCGAAGTTTGCTACTTCGCCTATCTTGGTGACCGATAAGGATTATGAATTCTCTGTCGACCCCGAGTTAATCACTCCGGTCGAATCTGATCCTTTTCACGATTATGAGTATGAAACGGTTGTAGTCCATCTTACCAAACTGCACGATATAGCCACCCTATTCACTAGTGATGAAAAGATCTGCCACTACTATATCCTCAAGTTGTTTCCTTTCTCGCTGAAGGATGATGCTAAGACTTGGTTCACTTCTCTTGCTCCTGGTTGTGTGCGTAGCCCCTAGGATATGGTCTATTACTTCTTTGAAAAATATTTCCCTGCCCATAAGAAGCAAGCTGCCTTGCAGGAAATATACAACTTTGCGCAAGTTGAACAAGAGAGTCTCCCACAAGCTTGGGGGAGGCTCGTCCAGCTACTGAATACTTTGCCTGATCACCCTCTTGAGAAGAATGAACTACTTGATATCTTCTATAATGGACTTACCGATGCTTCTAGAGACCACCTAGATAGTTGTGCCGGTTGTGTTTTTAGTGAACGGACCGTAGAACAAGATGAGATCCTATTGAATAACATCTTGTGCAATGAGAATGCTTGGACTATTCCCGAACCACCTCCTAAGCCAACTCCGAAGAAAAGAGGTATTCTATTCCTCAGTCCTGAAGATATGCAAGAAGCTAAGAAATCTATGCGAGAGAAAGGCATTAAATTTGAAGATGTCAAAAATCTACCACCTATCGAACAGATCCATGGTCTCGATAACCCGATACAATAGAGTTTCAATGATTATGTTAGCAGACAATTGGAACAAAATGCTCATATGCTTAGTCATTTAAGTGCTTGTCTGGACAGAAATGTCAATGATCTTAATGTTGGAATTATGCCCTAGAGGCAATAATAAATATAGTTATTATTATAATTCCTATATCAAGATAATCGTTTATTATCCATGCTATAATTGTATTGAATGAAGACTTATATACATGTGTGGATACATAGACAAAACACTGTCCCTAGCAAGCCTCTAGTTGGCTAGCCAGTTGATCAAAGATAGTCAGTGTCTTCTGATTATGAACAAGGTGTTGTTGCTTGATAACTGGATCACGTCATTAGGAGAATCACGTGATGGACTAGACCCAAACTAATAGACGTAGCATGTTGATCGTGTCATTTTGTTGCTACTGTTTTCTGCGTGTAAAGTATTTGTTCCTATGACCATGAGATCATATAACTCACTGACACCGGAGGAATACTTTGTGTGTATCAAACGTCGCAACGTAACTGGGTGACTATAAAGATGCTCTATAGGTATCTACGAAGGTGTTCATTGAGTTAGTATGGATCGAGACTGGGATTTGTCATTCCATGTGACGGAGAGGTATCTCAGGGCCCACTCGGTAATACAACATCACACACAAGCCTTGCAAGCAATGTGACTTAGTGTAAGTTGCGGGATCTTGTATTACGGAACGAGTAAAGAGACTTGCCGGTAAACGAGATTGAAATAGGTATACGGATACTGACGATCGAATCTCGGGCAAGTAACATACCGAAGGACAAAGGGAATGACATACGGGATTATATGAATCCTTGGCACTGAGGTTCAAATGATAAGATCTTCGTAGAATATGTAGGATCCAATATGGGCATCCAGGTCTCGCTATTGGATATTGACCGAGAAGTCTCTCGGGTCATGTCTACATAGTTCTCGAACCCGCAGGGTCTGCACACTTAAGGTTTGACGTTGTTTTATGCGTATTTGAGTTATATGGTTGGTTACCGAATGTTGTTCGGAGTCTCGGATGAGATCACGGATGTCATGAGGGTTTCCGGAATGGTCCGGAAACGAAGATTGATATATAGGATGACCTCATTTGATTACCGGAAGGTTTTCGGAGTTACCGGGAATGTACCGGGAATGACGAATGGGTTCCGGGAGTTCACCGGGGCGGGGGGGGCAACCCACCCCGGGGAAGCCCATAGGCCTTGGGGGTGGCGCACCAGCCCTTAGTGGGCTGGTGGGACAGACCAAGAAGGCCCTATGCGCCATAGGAAGAAAATCAAAGAGAAAAAGAAAAAAAAAGAGAGGAGGTGGGAAAAGGGGGAAGGACTCCTCCTTCCAAACCTAGTTGGACTCGGTTTGGAAGGGGAGGGTTGCCCCCCTTGGATCGGCCGAAGCCCTTGAGGGTCCTTGGACCCCAAGGCAAGCCTCCCCCTCTTCCCCCTATATATACGGAGGTTTTAGGGCTGATTTGAGACGATTTTTCCACGGCAGCCCGACCACATACCTCCACGGTTTTTCCTCTAGATCGTTTTTCTGCGGAGCTCGGGCGGAGCCCTGCTGATATAATATCATCACCAACGTCCGGAGCGCCGTCACGCTGCCGGAGAACTCATCTACCTCTCCGTCTCTCTTGCTGGATCAAGAAGGCCGAGATCATCGTCGAGCTGTACGTGTGCTGAGCGCGGAGGTGCCGTCCGTTCGGCACTAGATCGTGGGACTGATCGCGGGACGGTTCGCGGGGCGGATCGAGGGACGTGAGGACGTTCCACTACATCAACCGCGTTCACTAACGCTTCTGTTGTACGGTTTACAAGGGTACGTAGATCACACATCCCCTCTCGTAGATGGACATCACCATGATAGGTCTTCGTGCGTGTAGGAAAATTTTTGTTTCCCATGCGACGTTCCCCAACAGTGGCATCATGAGCTAGTTTCATGTGTAGATGTCTTCTCGAGTAGAACACAAAAGTTTTTGTGGGCGGTGATGTGCGTTTTGCTGCCCTCCTTAGTCTTTTCTTGATTCCGCGGTATTGTTGGATCGAAGCGGCTCGGACCGACATTACTCATACGCTTACGAGAGACTGGTTTCATCGCTACGAGTAACTCCGTTGCTCAAAGATGACTGGCGGGTGTCAGTTTCTCCAACTTTAGTTGAATCGGATTTGACCGAGGAGGTCCTTGGATGAGGTTAAATAGCAACTCATATATCTCCGTTGTGGTGTTTGCGTAAGTAAGATGCGATCCTACTAGATACCCATGGTCACCACGTAAAACATGCAACAACAAAATTAGAGGACGTCTAACTTGTTTTTGCAGGGTATGCTTGTGATGTGATATGGCCAATGATGTGATGTGATATATTGGATGTATGAGATGATCATGTTGTAATAGATAATATCGACTTGCACATCGATGGTACGGCAACCGGCAAGAGCCATAGGGTTGTCTTTATACTAATGTTTGTGCTTGCAGATGCGTTTACTATTTTGCTAGGATGTAGCTTTAGTAGTAATAGCATGAGTAGCACGACAACCCCGATGGCGACACGTTGATCGAGATCATGGTGTGGCGCCGGTGACAAGAAGATCGTGCCGGTGCTTTGGTGATGGAGATCAAGGAGCACGTGATGATGGCCATATCATGTCACTTATGAATTGCATGTGATGTTAATCCTTTTATGCACCTTATTTTGCTTAGAACAACGGTAGCATTATGAGGTCATCTCTCACTAAAATTTCAAGACGAAATTGTGTTCTCCCCGACTGTGCACCGTTGCTACAGTTCGTCGTTTCGAGACACGACGTGATGATCGGGTGTGATAGACTCAACGTTCACATACAACGGGTGCAAAACAGTTGCGCACGCGGAACACTCGGGTTAAGCTTGACGAGCCTAGCATGTGCAGACATGGCCTCGGAACACATGAGACCAAAAGGTCGATCATGAATCATATAGATGATATGATTAGCATAGGGATGCTTACCAGTGAAACTATGCTCAACTCACGTGATGATCGGACTTGAGCTAGTGTAAGTGGATCATGAACCACTCAAATGACTAGAGAGATGTAATTTTTGAGTGGGAGTTTAGCGAGTAATTTGATTAAGTTAAACTCTAATTATCTTGAACATAGTCTAAGTCCACTTTGAAAATATTTTTGTTGTAGATCATGGCTCACGCGATAGTCACCCTAAATTTTAATACGTTCCTAGAGAAAGCTAAGTTGAAAGATGATGGAAGCAACTTTGTAGACTGGGCTCGTAATCTTAAGCTAATCTTACAAGCTGGGAAGAAGGATTATGTCCTTAATGCTGCGCTAGGAGATGAACCACCCGCTACGGCTGATCAGGATGTTAAGAACGCTTGGTTAGCACGTAAGGAGGACTACTCAGTAGTTCAATGTGCAGTCTTGTATGGCTTAGAACCGGGACTTCAACGTCGCTTTGAGCGTCATGGAGCATTTGAGATGTTCCAGGAGTTGAAGTTTATCTTTCAGAAGAACGCACGGATCGAGAGGTATGAGACCTTCGATAAATTCTATGCTTGCAAGATGGAGGAGAACTCGTCTGTCAGTGAACATGTGGTCAGAATGTCTGGGTACTCAAACCGTCTAGCTGAGCTGGGGATTGAACTCCCGCAAGAAGCTATCACTAACAGAATCCTTCAATCACTGCCGCCAAGCTATAAAGGCTTTGTGTTGAACTACAACATGCAAGGGATGAACAAGTCACCCGGCGAGTTGTTTGTGATGCTGAAAGTCGCAGAGTCTGAACTCCGTAAAGAACATCAAGTGTTGATGGTGAATAAGACCACTAGTTTCAAGAGAAACGGCAAAGGCAAGAAGGGTAAGTCAAAGAAGAGCGGCAAGCCTGTTGCCAATCCAACGAAGGAACCCAAAGCCGGACCTAAGCCTGAAACAGAGTGTTACTATTGCAAGGGTATGGGTCACTGGAAGCGCAATTGCCCCAAGTATCTGGCTGATAAGAAGGCGGCCAAAGAAAAATCAGGTATATTTGATATACATGTTATTGATGTCTACTTAACCGGCTCTTGTAGTAGTGCCTGGGTATTCGATACCGGTTTTGTTGCTCATATTTGCAACTCGAAATAGGAACTGCGGAATAGACGAAGGCTGGCGAAAGATGAAGTGACGATGCGCGTAGGAAATGGTTCCAAGGTTGATGCAATCGCCGTCGGCACAGTTTCACTTCAGTTACCGTCAGGATTAGTTATGAACTTGAATCATTGTTATTTAGTGCCTGCGTTGAGCATGAACATTATATCTGGATCTTGTTTATTGCGAGACGATTACTCTTTTAAGTCAGAGAATAATGGTTGTTCTATTTCTATGAGTAACATCTTTTATGGTCATGCACCCAATGTGAGAGGATTGTTCATATTGAATCTTGATAGTGATACACACATACATAACATTGAGACCAAAAGAGTTAGAGTTAACAATGATAGCGTCATATTTTTGTGGCACTGCCGCTTAGGTCATATTGGTGTAAAGCGCATGAAGAAACTCCATGCCGATGGACTTTTGGAGTCACTTGACTTTGATTCACTTGACACGTGCGAACCATGCCTCATGGGCAAGATGACTAAAACTCCGTTCTCTCGAACAATGGAACGTGCAAGTGACTTGTTGGAAATCATACATACCGATGTGTGTGGTCCGATAAGCGTAGAGGCACGCGGCGGATATCGTTATTTTCTCACCTTCACTGACGATTTGAGTAGATATGGTTATGTATACTTAATGAAGCACAAGTCTGAAACATTTGAAAAGTTCAAGCAATTTCAGAGTGAAGTTGAAAATCATCGTAACAAGAAGATCAAGTTCCTACGGTCTGATCGTGGGGGTGAATATCTGATTTTCGAGTTTGGTGCTCACTTAAGACAATGTGGAATTGTTTCACAGTTGACACCGCCTGGAACACCACAGCGTAATGGTGTGTCCGAACGTCGTAATCGTACTTTATTAGAGATGGTGCGATCTATGATGTCTCTTACCGATTTGTCGTTATCGTTTTGGGGTTATGCATTAGAAACAGCTGCATTCACTTTAAATAGGGCACCATCAAAATCCGTTGAGACGACACCATACAAACTGTGGTATGGCAAAAGGCCAAAGTTGTCGTTTCTTAAAGTTTGGGGATGTGATGCTTATGTCAAAAAGCTTCAGCCTGAAAATCTGGAACCCAAAGCGGAAAAGTGCATCTTCATAGGTTACCCAAAAGAGACAGTTGGGTACACCTTCTATCTCAAATCCGAGGGCAAAGTGTTTGTTGCTAAAAACGGAGCTTTTCTCGAGAAGGAGTTTCTCTCGAGAGAATTGAGTGGGAGGAAGATAGAACTTGATGAGGTTGTCGAACCTCTCAACCCTCTAGATGGTGGCGCAGGGCAAGGGGAAACCTGTGTCATTGCGACGCCGGTTGAGGAGGAAGTTAATGATGATGATCATGAAACTCCGGTTCAAGTTTCTGTCGAACCACGTAGGTCGACGAGACCACGTGCTACTCCAGAGTGGTACGGTAATACCGTCTTGTCAATCATGTTGTTAGACAACAATGAACCTGCAAATTATGAAGAAGCAATGGTGGGCCCAGATTCCAACAAATGGCTAGAAGCCATGAAGTCCGAGATAGGATCCATGTATGAGAACAAAGTGTGGACTTTGGAAGTACTACCTGAGGGCCGCAAGGCTATTCAGAACAAATGGATCTTTAAGAGGAAGACGGACGCTGACGGCAATGTGACCGTTTATAAAGCTCGACTTGTGGCAAAGGGTTTTTCACAAGTTCAAGGAGTTGACTACGATGAGACATTCTCACCCGTAGCAATGCTTAAGTCCGTCAGAATCATGTTAGCAATAGCTGCATTTTTCGATTATGAAATCTGGCAGATGGATGTCAAAACGGCATTCCTTAACGGTTTCCTTAAGGAAGAGTTGTATATGAGGCAACCCGAAGGTTTTGTCAATCCTAAGAATGCTAACAAGGTGTGCAAGCTCCAGCGATCCATTTATGGACTGGTGCAAGCATCTCGGAGTTGGAACAAACGCTTTGATGAGGTGATCAAAGCATTTGGGTTTATACAAGTGATTGGAGAATCTTGTATTTACAAGAAAGTGAGTGGGAGCTCTGTGGCGCTTCTAATATTATATGTGGATGACATATTGCTGACTGGAAACAACGTAGAGTTTTTGGAGAGCATAAAGGATTACTTGAATAAAAGTTTCTCTATGAAGGACCTAGGAGAAGCTGCTTACATTCTAGGCATTAAGATCTACAGGGATAGATCAAAACGCCTGATAGGACTTTCACAAAGCACATACCTTGATAAAGTTTTGAAGAGGTTCAAAATGGAACAGTCCAAGAAAGGGTTCTTGCCAGTTTTACAAGGTACGAGATTGAGTAAGACTCAGTGCCCAACAACTGATGAGGATAGAGAGCATATGAGCACCGTCCCCTATGCTTCAGCCATAGGTTCTATCATGTATGCAATGCTGTGCACTAGACCGGATGTTAGCCTGGCCATAAGTATGGCAGGTAGGTTCCAGAGTAATCCAGGAGTGGATCACTGGACGGCGGTCAAGAATATCCTGAAGTACCTGAAAAGGACTAAGGAGATGTTTCTCGTGTATGGAGGTGACGAAGAGCTCGCCGTAAAAGGTTACGTCGATGCAAGCTTTGACACAGATCCGGACGACTCTAAGTCGCAAACCGGATACGTATTTATTCTTAATGGGGGTGCGGTAAGCTGGTGCAGTACCAAGCAGAGCGTCGTAGCAGATTCTACATGTGAAGCGGAGTACATGGATGCCTCGGAGGCGGCTAAGGAGGGTGTCTGGATGAAGCAGTTCATGACGGATCTTGGAGTGGTGCCAAGCGCACTGAATCCAATAACCTTGTTCTGTGACAACACGGGTGCCATTGCCCTAGCAAAGGAACCACGGTTTCACAAGAAGTCCAGACACATCAAACGACGCTTCAACCTCATCCGCGACTACGTCGAAGGGGAGGACGTGAATATATGCAAAGTGCACACGAATCTGAATGTAGCAGACCCGCTGACTAAACCTCTTCCACGGGCAAAGCATGATCAACGCCAGAACTGTATGGGTGTTAGATTTATTACAATGTAATTGGCATGATGATGTGAGGGCTAGATTATTGACTCTAGTGCAAGTGGGAGACTGTTGGAATTATGCCCTAGAGGCAATAATAAATATAGTTATTATTAAAATTCCCGTATCAAGATAATCGTTTATTATCCATGCTATAATTGTATTGAATGAAGACTTATATACATGTGTGGATACATGGACAAAACACTGTCCCTAGCAAGCCTCTAGTTGGCTAGCCAGTTGATCAAAGATAGTTAGTGTCTTCTGATTATGAACAAGGTGTTGTTGCTTGATAACTGGATCACGTCATTAGAAGAATCACGTGATGGACTAGACCCAAACTAATAGACGTAGCATGTTGATCGTGTCATTTTGTTGCTACTGTTTTCTGCGTGTCAAGTATTTGTTCCTATATAACTCACTGACACCGGAGGAATACTTTGTGTGTATCAAACGTCGCAACGTAACTGGGTGACTATAAAGATGCTCTATAGGTATCTCCGAAGGTGTTTGTTGAGTTAGTATGGATCGATACTGGGATTTGTCACTCCATGTGACGGAGAGGTATCTCAGGGCCCACTCGGTAATACAACATCACACACAAGCCTTGCAAGCAATGTGACTTAGTGTAAGTTGTGGGATCTTGTATTACAGAACGAGTAAAGAGACTTGCCGGTAAACGAGATTGAAATAGGTATACGGATACTGACGATCGAATCTCGGGCAAGTAACATACCGAAGGACAAAGGGAATGACATACGGGATTATATGAATCCTTGGCACTGAGGTTCAAACGATAAGATCTTCGTAGAATATGTAGGATCCAATATGGGCATCCAGTTCCCGCTATTGGATATTGACCGAGAAGTCTCTCGGGTCATGTCTACATAGTTCTCGAACCCGCAGGGTCTGCACACTTAAGGTTCGACGTTGTTTTATGCGTATTTGAGTTATATGGTTGGTTACCGAGACATCACGAGGGTTTACGAAATGGTCCGGAAACGAAGATTGATATATAGGATGACCTCATTTGATTACCGGAAGGTTTTCGGAGTTACCGGGAATGTACCGGGAATGACGAATGGGTTCCGGGAGTTCACCGGGGGGGGGGGGGGGAACCCACCCCGGGGAAGCCCATAGGCCTTGGGGGTGGCGCACCAGCCCTTAGTGGGCTGGTGGGACAGCCCAAGAAGGCCCTATGCGCCATAGGAAGAAAATCAAAGAGAAAAAGGAAAAAAAGAGAGGAGGTGGGAAAAGGGGGAAGGACTCCTCCTTCCAAACCTAGTTGGACTCGGTTTGGAAGGGGAGGGTTGCCCCCCTTGGCTCGGCTGAAGCCCTTGAGGGTCCTTGGACCCCAAGGCAAGGCTCCCCCTCTTCCCCCTGTATATACGGAGGTTTTAGGGCTGATTTGAGACGATTTTTTCCACGGCAGCCCGACCACATACCTCCACGGTTTTTCCTCTAGATCGTTTTTCTGCGGAGCTCGGGTGGAGCCCTGCTGAGATAAGATCATCACCAACCTCGGGAGCGCCGTCACGCTGCCGGAGAACTCATCTACCTCTCCGTCTCTCTTGCTGGATCAAGAAGGCCGAGATCATCGTCGAGCTGTACGTGTGCTGAGCGCGGAGGTGCCGTCCGTTCGGCACTAGATCGTGGGACTGATCGCGGGACGGTTCGCGGGGCGGATCGAGGGACGTGAGGACATTCCACTACATCAACCGCGTTCACTAACGCTTCTACTGTATGGTCTACAAGGGTACATAGATCACACATCCCCTCTCGTAGATGGACATCACCATGATAGGTCTTCGTGCGCGTAGGAATTTTTTTGTTTCCCATGCGACGTTCCCCAACACTTAAGGTCCTGAGTAAACATGCTCTATGGTTACTACTCAGGTAGAACAAGTACTTAAGACTCAGAATGACTTGCTCAATGAGTTAAATGAAAATTCTGTCAGAGTCGTCACTAGAGGCGGTAGAATGACTCAGGAACCTTTGTAACCCGAGGGTCATCCTAAGAGAATTGAAAAATATTCTCAAGGAGTTAGCACTGATGCACCTAGTCATCCTAGAAAGAGAAGAAAGATGATAGGAACCTGCACGCTAGCAACCCAGATGCTGATACACCTGAGAGTCCAAACGATGCCTCTGTTTGTGCTGCTGAAACACAATCTGGTTATGAACATGAGCCTAATGATGATATCAATAGTGATGTTCATGTTGATGCTCAACCTAGCAATGATAAGGATGTGCAGATTGAATCTGTTGATCTTGATAACCCACAGCCTAAGAATAGAAGATACGATAAGAATGACTTCACTACTAGGAAGCACGGTAAAGAAAGGGAACCATGGGTTCAGAAACCCATGCCCTTTCCTCCTAAATCATCCAAGAAAAAGGATGATGAGGATTTTGAGCGATTTGTTGAAATGATTAGACCTATCTTTCTGCAAATGCATTTGACAGATATGCTCAAAATGTCTCTGTATGCTAAGTACATGAAAGATATTGTGACTAATAAGAGGAGGATACCTGAGGTTGAGATTTCCACCATGCTTGCTAATTACACTTTCAAGGGTGGAACTCCTAAGAAACTAGGTGATCCCGGAGTGCCCACTATACCTTGCTCCATTTAACTATGTTAGAACTGCTTTATGCGACCTTGGAGCCAGTGTTAGTGTTATGCCTCTCTCTCTTTATCGTAGACTTGAACTGGATAAGTTGACACCCACTGAAATTCTCTGCAAATGGCCGACAAATCAACTTCTTTCCCTATCGGCATTTGTGAGGATGTGCCTGTTGTGGTTGCTAATGTCAATATCTTAACGTACTTTGTTATCTTGGATATTCCTGAGGACGATGCCGTGACGGTCATCCTCGGAAGACCCTTTTTAAACACTGTAGGGGCTGTTATAGATTGCAACAAAGTGTAGTGCCCCAAGTGTAAATCTTTCCCTTTTTGTAACCTTCCATGTGGGTCCACCTTGACATTGTCATGAGAGCTATCTATGAGTTGTGATTTCATGTGACACCTTGTATTCTTTTCTTCTTTTGCATGCATGCACCCATGCCATACCATCCTTGCCATACCTTGTGATGCATGTGTTCTTGTTAGGTGATGAGGTGGTGTTGTGATATCATGTGTTTTGTGATGGTAGTTCTAAGAGTAGTGGTGCTTGACATATTTCAACCCCCTCTATTTATTTGCAAAACCCTTTCTCTCTTTTATTCTCAAGTTGACAAATTCCACCTTTATATCTCTGTTTTAAAAATGTCTTTTGTTTAGGGAATATTGTGGAGATGAGGGGGTAATAGTTTGGAGCCTTTGTTTTGGATTTGAGGGTGCACTTAAAACACAAAACAGATTAATCAAATGCTGTTCTGGTTTAAATAAAGTAACCCCATAAATGTTGGAAGTATTTCATTAAAATAGCTGGTTCATTTTCAGGTCGAGGGCAATTTTCCATTTGATTTTATCCCTTTTATTTTGCCCTGTACCTATTTTCTTTTCCCTGTTTTATTTGCTAAATAGAAAAGGCAGTGTGGCCTTTTCTTCTATCTGGCGCACCTAAGTGGGCTTACTCCCACTTAGCGGCCCACTTCCCCTCTCTCTCTCGCAGGAGCCGCGCAACTTTCCTCGTCTTCCTCCTTTCCAGCTCGACACCAGCCACCCCCCTGTCAGGCTCTCACCTCGCTCCTCTCAGCTTTCCACCGAAGCTCCCCGCATGCACATGGCCGTGCCGCGTTCCTCACCTCTCCTTCCCTCTATTTAATCCCTCCTTGGCGTCCGTGCCGAGGCTAGGGTTCCTCTTCCCCGCCGCCACTTCCTCCCGTCTCCCTCTCTTCTGTGTCGACGGCCTCAGGTAAGAGGAGGGCGAGTCCGCCATGGCCGGATCGTGAAGGTGCTCGCCGCCATTGCTGCTGCGCCACTTCTTCCTCTCCAAGTCGACGACGCGCTCACGGGAACTCGTGGGGATCCATTCCCACAGCTAGATCGCGGTGTCCACCTCTTCTTCCCCTACTTCATCGACGTCTCCTTCCGCTCCGGCAAGCTCCTCTGACGCGGCTCCTTCCTCGCCGTCCTTTGCTTCCTCTCCGGTCGGCTCGCGTCCTTCAGCTGTGGGGTGAGCAGATCATCCTTCCCCCTTCCCTGTCTTCGATCTGGCATAGGGATCGCGTAGTTGGACGCCGAGATACTCCCTGCCCCTAGCACCGCCGCGCACCGTAGATAGGTAGCCGTGGTGCTTCTCGAGCAGGCTTAGCATAGGAAATGGAACCGTGGGTGCCTCTGCATCCTTCCATCCAGGAGCCATTGATCGATTGCAAGCATATCGCCGACGAGGTCCCTCCCCTGTTCCGGCAAGTCATCGGCAGCAGAGTTAGCAGTAGGGGTTCCTCTTCTGATTCGCTGCCCCTATATAGACAAGAACCGTTCCGTAGCCTAGTGGTAGCATCGTGTGGTGCCTGATGAGAGGGCGCGGGTTTGATCCCCCTCGGCACACCTTTTTCGGATTTATATGCACAGTAGCAACAGGAACAGGATACCCTGTTTACTTCCCCTACCCCGTCGACAAAGTGACAGTGGTGTAGTGGTTGGGTGTGTTGCTGTGCACCAGGAGGTACTAGGTTCGATCCGAGGAGCCCCTGTTGATATTTTTGTCTTTCTTTTTATTTTCTATTATTTTCTTTTGTTGATCCTACACTTTGTGCCTAATTCAATAGGTATTAAAGTGGCATTTTAATTCCTTTTTGCCTGCTAGATAATTAGTGGCAGGATGATGTGTGTGTGTGTGTGTTTTGCACACACTTGTATGAATGTCGTGTGAGTGTTATGTGAGTATGAAGTGTTGAATGCTTGTGTGAGTATCATTGCTTTTGCTAGTATGTGTAGGTGTTGTGGTTGCAAATAGTGTGTGCATATGTGGAGTAGTGAGATAAGTATTTGTGCATGTATTGTGTGGTGTGTGTAAGTGAGTACCACACACACATGAGTTTGACTCATGTGGTACCTAGTAGGAGTGTTGTGATATGATGCTTCCATGATTTATCTTGTTTAGTAGATCCCCTTCATATTGTTCTTGGGAGTAAGTGCTTGCCATGAGGTAGTGGTGGTGATATGTGTGTGGTGAGGCAGCCCCACTTTGTTACACTTGTGCTCCTCCTCATGTTCATATGAAAGAGGGCATGAGGTGTGTGTGAGATCTATGTGGTAGTAGTGTTTGTGATGTTGTTGTGCATGACACAAACATGGGGTCCAAACCCTCATGTCCATATTGTATTTGTACACATGAGCTTAGTTATGTGGTAGTTGTTCTAGTGAAAGTTGCATGAAATGTTGCACTATTCACTATGTAGGAATCTATGTAGTTTTTCCCTCCTAGTTTTAGGCCACTTGCTCCAAACAAGTGCATGCATATTTTATATGAATTTGGGGTAGAAATATCCCAGGAATCCATTGGTGAAATCATTTTTGCCATTGGAACATTTTCTGGGGATGACATATTTTCATTTTCTTCTATGTTTAGAGCTTGGTCCCATGAGTTGTGATGTGCCCTTGTATTTGTTTCTTGGTTGTGGTAGTAGAGGGTGACCCCTCTACCTCTTGTTGGTTTCATCTCATGATTAGGATTCCATATGTGCAAGTTATGCCCACTCAAAGTAGGCATGTGGCTGAAATTCCAGATTAGTGAAAATCTGAGATTTTCACGTTTGAGAATCTGTTTATATTTTCTTCTCCTGTAGATGAGGTTGTGCTGGTCAATGTATTGTGATCTAGCCTTAGCTTTCAACTAGAAAGTTGGACATGATATGTTTTCTAGCTCCCTGTAACATTTCATATCATTTGGAGTCCTGTAGATAATGTTTTGGCTGCTGTCAAAATGCTTCAGAGCATAGACACAAAGTGAGATTCTGGAATTTTCACTAAGTCCCTAAAAACTGATGTTTTTGGGCAAGTTTGCAGCCTTGTAACTTTCTGTGTTTAATTCCTTTTTGTGTGATTCTTGCTTGTGCTTGTAGTATTATTTACTAGCTACAGCCACGTATATTATTTGTCATGTTTGGGTGGCTGTAGGTGCTTTGCATGTAGCTCACAAAGTGCTATGATGCAGTTTATGGAAGATTGTGTAGTTTTGTCATTTTGATGTTTGTGAGTGCTTAGTTGATGTTGTGGTGTTCTTCTTTGCTCCACCCCATACATGATGGTTTGTTTTATGTCTTGGCAACCTGGGAATACCAGATTTGTGCCATTTGAGTGTGTGGGGATGATTTTGTTACGTAAGGCTTCATATCTTGTTTCGTTGATTCCCGTTCATCCGTAGCTCCGATTGTAATGTTCTTTATATGGTTTTGCATTGTTTTCATGAGATGCATATGATCATGTCATTATCATGCATGTAAAAATAGGTTAGCATGCAGTTCTGTCCAGGAACATGTATTTACTCCTTATGCTTCTGCTAGTGATAGAAATAGTGATGCATGCTCATATTCATCTCATGCATCATGTGATTCTTGCATCTTGAGGTGCTGTTGTGCATTGGATGTTATTCTTATGTTGGGTAGCACCAGGATAGGAGAACGAATACGTGGAGTCAGGAAAGTACGTGCAGGACGATCAAGAACCATTCCAAGCTGAGGATATCACAGGCAAGATGATATGACCTTGATTCCATCTCTAGACTTGTTATGCTAGATTACGTTTCCTTTGTCATATGCTCGCTGCCTACCACTGAAATATTTGCCTCTTGATATGCCATGAACCCAAACACTGACCCCTTCCTAGCAAACTTGAATGGCTAAGTAGGCTTTGCTCAGCTACTAATGTTAGCGTTGCTAGATGTAGGTGCTTTGACTCATGTGATAACATGAGCTTGATATCTTATCTTAAATTCTGTTATTTAATTAATGCACCTATATACTTGGTAAATGACGGAAGGCCTAGCCTTTTGCCGGGTGCTTTGTTCCGTTATTGCCGCCATAGTTACCGGCTACCGGTGTTTGATTCCATATTGATCGCTCCTAACACGTTCGGGGTTGTTATGGGGACCCCCTCGATAAATCGCGTAGTGCTAAGACTTGTTCGGCAGGACCCAACATTGGTGTTAATTTTCTAATCACTTAATAATAACCTGCATAGGGAATAGCTACCCCGAGGAATTTAATCAACAACCCAGGCCAGTGCTCCTCATGAGTGTTGGTCCAAACTGGGCAGACTATGGGGCCACCACAGGGCAACCTGAGGTTTGGTATACCTGTAGTGTGACTCATCTGACGTGTCCTGAGACTGAGATACGCGGCTCTTATCAGGGTCATCGACACGTCGGGAGGTCCTGCTAGTCTTGTCTTACCTTAGTGATATATCTTGCGTATAGGAATCCCGGTGAAGCTTTGGTTCTCCCCAGAGTTGAGGTTTTCCTCTAAGGAATCCGACGAGATCACGAGATTCGTGATAGAGGATTACTTTGCGGCCTGTGTACGTTTGTGATGGACTAGTTGGAGCACCCCTGCAGGGTTTAATCTTTCTGAAAGCCGTGCCCGCGGTTATGTGGCAACTTGGAATATTTGTTAACATCCGGTAATAGATAACTTAAACATAAGCTAATAAAATTGCCAACTGGGTGCATAACCGTGACTATCCCCTCGAAGATCTCTCTTCGATCGGGAACACGGTGGGGTTATGATTGACGTAGGTAGGTGTTCAGGATCACTTAGTGATCAAGTATTCTCGACCGTTAGTATAGTCCACCTTCATAAATGTTCTACGTAAGTTAGCCACCATATCGAGCTTAGGATGCTGCAACCTTAAACACTCTACCCTATCCAACCTAATAACTTGACTAGTTCTGGCACCAAGGTCTTAGATTGCTGAGTCCCCATGGCTCACGGATTCCTCCACAATACCAACAGGTTCAGGTACCCCAGAGACAGGTGATCCCGACGGCACGCAGCTGGCGTGGCAGTATGATGAGGAGACCGACCGCGTGTACGTGAACTATCCAGAAGATTGCGGCATGGTCGTGATCGTGGGGCAGCAGGCAGGGTAGCATAGCCTTTTTCTCTTGTTTTGTAGTCCGTAGCGGAACTACTTTGGTTGTATGCGTGATGTACTCTGATATATTTATGAGAAGGCAATTGAACCCCTGATTGTCTATCTTTTATTATTATGTATGTGCCGTGTTACCTGTTTGCGAGACGCTTAGATGCGCTCCTTTCCAATTCGGGGCCTCGATCCCCAGATCGGAAAGGACCGCACCTTGGTCGTTACACAAAGGCAATGTCACTTTCCATGTCAACGTTAATGAGCATACGATGCACTTTCCGAAGAAACAATATCGAGTACATTGCATCAATGCTATCGAAAAAACTTCATCGATTCTTATTGGGAGCTTTGAATGCCCTATACCTCCTGTTAAGATGAAGTATGATTTGCTTGTTGGGGAAATACACATCCCCATTGAGGTGACCTAGTGACTATTCGAAAATTCTCCGTTCTCTTTTGCGATTCAGAAAAGTTTGCCGAGGAGACTTGATCAACCTCATGGACGGATTTCTTTCGATGACCATGAGATGGATGAATCGAGGAGTCACAACCTCTGTTCCAAGCTTTCACCTTTGGTTGCTTAGAAGAAAAATGATAGGTTTAGTTTAGTTTTCTGTGTTTTCTGTTTTAGCGTCCCGTAGAAAAGTACCCCGAAAATAAAAATTCTCCGAACGTCCTGAAAATCAAGTATGATTTTTTCTGGATTTTTTGAAAAATACTGAGACGAAGAGCTAGTCCGGGGGCCACAAGCCCTGGAGGCGTGGGCACCCCCTGGCCGCGCCTACCAGGCTTGTGGGCCCCACATGCACCCCGTCCACTCATTCTAGCTCCCATCTGCTTCTCCTACCTCTAGAAAAAATTGTTTCGCAGCTCAAACCCATGGTCTTGCTCTTCTTGCAGGGATTTTTGATCTCCTTGCTCAAAGCACCATTCTCCGAACTGTTTTGGGGAAATTACTCCTTGGTAAGTGACTCCTCCATTGGTCCAATTAGTTTTTTCTCTAGTGCCTTATACTTCGCGTATTTTTGCTGCCTTGGTCACCATGTTCTTGAGCTTTGCATGCTAATTTTAGCTAGTCCCGAGTAGTTTTGATGCGTAATATGGCCTCTAGGCACTTGGTGGAGTAGTTTCTACGAGTTTAGTTGAGTCCTGTTCACTTTTCCTTAGAGTCGAAATTTCAGAAAAGGAAGATGTTCAGGAGAAACTATCATGGTGGTTCTCAAGCAAGAGAGGTCCCCGTCTTGCGATTCAGGGGCCCGATCCTTACCAACCAAGGAACGCACACGTACAACCATGTGAGTGGCCTTCTGATGAATTTATGATTGAGGCAGGTTTCAAAGACGAGTTTGATACACTTGTTCGCAATGTCGGACTCGAAGAATTCATCTCCGATAAATGTGAACAGTATTTTACTCTCACTGCCTCTTTTGTTCGTAGATTCAAATTTTCAGTTGGTCGTGATACATCTGTACTGTTTGATCTCTATGACAAATCGTATACCATGGATTTAGAGGATTTCAATAGAATTTGCAAGATACCTATTTGTGGTAGTCTTAATGATCCTCTTTCTCTAGTATAAATGTTGGAGAAACTAGAGATATTACGCAGGCTACCATGGGGAGCATTCATTTTCCTGCCTTGCATTACTTTGCCCTCTTCATAGGCAGATGCATTAATGGCAAGATTGAGCATTGTCACCTCTGCGCACCCGACCTTAGTATTCTTAAGAGCGCAGTAACGGGTGATAGAAGTTTCAACATGGGAGCTATAATAGCAAGGAGGCTGAATAATAATGCTAATGAAGGGGATTTCTTTGGTGGGATCTATGCCACTCGCATAGCAAATTTTCTTGGAGTACCCATCCGCAAAGGAGATCCCCCGCTCCATACAGCTTTCCTTGACCGCGTCGCTTTGACACGCTACCAGTTCCTTGAGAGGGATGATGAATCCCTCCTATACCGTTTAATATTTAACCGGCAGCGTGTTTTCCATATTACCCTTCCTTCTCCTACCTTCTTTGACTTTCAGGTAAAACAGAGATATTACATAACCAGAGGAGAGGTAGAGGAGTATGAGAGGGAGGCAAAGGCTGCTCGTCTCTGTGAGGCAGCTATTCAGGCAGTGGCTGTAGCGCTCCCGTATAACCCCCATTATGATTTTGGGTGTCGCCCGGACCATCCTTGGGAGTAGACTAACTTAGGACAAAAGCATAAGCTTGGGGAGTACGTGTTTCTCACCGACTTTATATTCTTGCTTATGCTTTCACTTTGTTAGTCGGTGTTCACACTTTGCCACTGTATCATCCATGCTAGTTTATTTTCTTCTTCTCGTTTTCTTTTCGCGTGTCTGTCCAGTTTGAGAAAACCCAAAAAGATTTTCTTGTTCTTCTTTTGCTTGTTGGGAGCTTTCCCGTGTAAATAGTTTTCTTTTTCTTTGGGTCAAGGTATAAGACCATGGTTACAATGTTTAGTGGCTCTCGCATGCATATCTGTTTATCTGTCAAAGAGCCATATTACTTTGTCTTCTCCTTTGTGTTTGCTTGTAGATTCCAGCTTAGTCCAATGCACGAGCATGCTTACTATTGTTCACATCGTTCCGTCGTGCAAGTGAAAGGCAATAATGACGATATATGATGAAGTGACTGAGCCTAGAAAAGCTGGTATGAACTCGATCTATTTTGTTTTTGTAAATATGACTAGCTCATCATTCTTGATTCAGCTTTGTTGTGAGAGAAACATGTTTGCAATGACAACTTAGAGATCATAGTTGTTGATGCCATGCTTACTTAGCTAGGAGCTTATAATGGTTTGTCTTGGATGCCCACATGAATTTTGAGATGACTATGATGTAGTATGATAGGATGGTATCCTCCTTTGAATGATTCAAGTGGCTTGACTTGGCACATGTTCATGCATGTAGTTGAAACAAAATCAACGTAGCCTCTATGATATTCATGTTCCTGGTGATTTATGTTCTACTCATGCTTGCACTCACTGTTGGTTAATCTCAATGCATTTTGATGACTGTTGTCGCTCTCTAGTTGGTCGCTTCCCAGTCTTTTGCTAGCCTTCACTTGTACTAAGTGGGAATACTGCTTGTGCATCCACTTCCCTAAACCCAAAAGTTGTTCCATATGAGTCCACCATACCGACCTATATGCGGTATCTACCTGCCGTTCCAAGTAAATTTGCATGTGCCACTCTCTAAATCTTTAAGAAATAATCTGTTTTGCATGCCTGAACCGCTCATGTGGTGACAGGGGGCTATCAGTATCTTCCATGCTAGGCGTGTTATCCTCGATATGTGTTTATTCACTATTATTCACGAGAAAGGGGCCGGTAATTGGAATGCCCAGTTCCATGCTCAAATCGAAAAGATCATTACAAACAAAACTCCCCCTGGATTGATGTTGGTATGGACGGCACCCGAGGATTTGACTAGTCGTGGAGTGTGATTGATTGGTGGTCGGGGAGTCAAAACTTTACTTTTCTGTTTGGGAACCGCCTATAGCATGTGTAGTGTGGAAGATGGTGAGAACTCTTAGTCATTGCGTTGACAATGAAAGCATGCCACCCAAAATTATTATCTCTGTTTTAAAAGCTTGAGCTCTGGCACCTCTGAAATCAATGCTTCCCTCTGTGAAGGGCCTGTCTTATGTTCCTGTTAAGTCATCCTCCTCTTATAAAAGCACCAATTAGAGAGCACTGATACGTCTGAAACGTATCTATAATTTTTGATGGTTTCATGCTGTTATCTTGTCAACTTTGGATGTTTTGTATACCTTTTATATCTTTTTTGGGACTAACTTATTAATTCAGTGCCAAGTGCCAGTTCCTGTTTTTTCTGTGTTTTTGACTCTTTTCAGATCTGATTTTGGAACGGAGTCCAAACGGAATAAAATCCTCGAAATAAATTTTTCCAGAACAGAAGAAGATCGGGAGGCTTGAGGGCCAAGGGAGTGGGCCCACAGGGAGCCCACAAGCCCTGTTGCCGCGGCTAGGGGGGCAACTAGGCTTGTGGCCTCCCTGGCGCTCCCCTGCCCTAGCTCTTTGGCCTATAAATTCCCTAAAAATCCAGAAAAAATCAGGGCATCCACGAAAACACTTTTCCGCCGCCGCAAGCTTCCGTTTCCGCGAGATCTCATCAGGAGACCCTTCTCGGTGCCCTGCCGGAGGGGACTTTGGAGTTGGAGGGCTTCCACATCAACATCATCGCCTCTCCAATGACTCGTGATTAGCCCACTTCAGACCTACGGGTCCGTAGTTAGTAGCTAGATGGCTTCTTCTTTCTCTTGGATCTTCAATACAAAGTTCTCCATGATCTTCATGGAGATCTATCAAATGAAATCCTCGTTGGCAGTGTGTTTGTCGAGATCCGATGAATTGTGGATTTGTGATCAGATTATCTATGAATTATATTTGAGTCTTTGATGATTTCTTATATGCATGATTTGATATCCTTGTAAGTCTCTCCGAGTCTTGGGTTTTGTTTGGCCAACTAGATCTATGATTCTTGCAATGGGAGAAGTGCTTGGTTTTGGGTTCATACCGTGTGGTGACCTTTCCCAGTGACAGAAGGGGAAGCAAGGCACGCATTGTGTTGTTGCCATCAAGGGTAACAAGATGGGATTTTATCGGAGATATGAGATTGTCCATCTACATCATGTCATCTTGCTTAAGGCGTTACTCTATTCTTTTGAACTTAATACACTAGATGCATGTTGGATAGCGGTCGACGTGTGGAGTAATAGTAGTAGATGCACAAAGTATCGGTCTACTTGTTTTGTACGTGATGCCTATAGATATAGTCATTGTCATAGATAACGTCATGACTTTGCGTGGTTCTATCAATTGCTCGACAGTAATTCGTTCACCCACCGTCTACTCGCTTTCATGAGAGAAGCCACTAGTGAACTCTACGGGCCCCGGGTCTATTCACAACTATCGTTTCCACTTTCACTTTTACTTTGCTTTGTTTACTCTTTGCTTTCAGTTCTCACTTTGCAAACAATATATAAGGGATTGACAACCCCTTCATAGCGTTGGGTGCAAGCTCGTTGTGTTTGTGCAGGTACTTGTGACTTGAACGCTCCTCCTACTGAATTGATACCTTGGTTCTCAAACTGAGGGAAATACTTACCGCCGCTGTGCTACATCACCCTTTCCTCTTCAAGGGAACACCAACGCAAGGCTCCAAGGCCGCGGGGAAATCCTTTGCATATTTGCCAAGGAAGTTCCTACAGGCGTAGCCGTAGAAGCAGGATTCCTGGCGCCGTTGCCAGGGAAGGTCTGTTGTCGCAGTAGCAGAAGGATTTCTGGCGCCGTTGCCGGGGAGGAGATCTATCCAAGTAGGTGTCACAAACTCATCTCTTGCATTTACCATTTTTGCCAGTTGCCTCTCGTTTTCCTCTACCTCACTTCACATTTGCCGTTTTCATTTGCTTTTCTCCCTTGCCGTTTTCATTTGCCTTTTTGCCTTTTGCCTTTGCCGTTTTGTTTTGCCTTTTTGCCGTTCTCTTTTTCCCGTTTCACTCGCTTACTTTCTGCTCGTTTGTGCGTGGGATAGTCCATCAATGGCTAGACCCACCACTCCAAACGATACCCCTGAGAATGAAGTTCTCAATTTCAGGCAGAATGAGGAAGAAAATCTAAAGGACGCAATTGGTACAGGATTTGCAATGCTCAAAGTTGTAACATCCCAATTTTCCTAATTGGGAATGATTTACATTGTAGCTAAGCATCTATGCATGTTGATTGAAATAAATTTAGCACGTGAATTTCTTTCGTCTTTTGATTTGCATTTCCATTTTTCCTCGCACGAGAAAAGCCCAGAGAAATACTCTCTTGCACGCAAGAGAGGGAGCGGAGGAAAATGACCCTCCAAAGTGCAGGCAAATTTCTGAAATATTTGAGCCAAGAAACCCAAAGATTTTTTGCAAAAATATTTGCAAAAAGAAATAAAGCAAATTTGGGAATTTCTGAATTTTTTTTTAAAAGTTTTTCCTTTTGCTTTGGAAAAATGTTATTCGGGTAGAGGATATTTTTCTGATTTTTTTGGTATATAATACCCTATATTAATATTTTGATTTACTTTCCTTTTATTCGCTTTTGTTTTCTGTTTCGGAATAGATATAGAAAATAGGAAAGTTCTGTTTTTTTGGAGCCGCCGCCATGGGCGTTTAATAGGCATTGGGCCGAATCCCACAGCCCCAGGAAATGAATCCCTTAAACTTAGCCCGACCGCCCCTCTCTTCCCCCACTCTCTCTCACTGCCCGCTGGACCCCACGGGCCGAGCCACTCCTCCCGTCGGCCACCTTCTTCCTCCCCCTTCCATACTCGTGCCCGAGACCGAGCAGCACCAGGAACTTCGGGATTCACCTCGGATCCCTCTTTTTCTTTCCTTCCCCCAAGCCCTCCTGGCCTATAAATACCCCCGTCCTCGCCGCAGCCCCGTTCCCACCCTCGCCGCCACCCCGCCCTGTCCCCCCGCCGCCTGCCGAGACCTCGCCGGAGCCGAGCTCTGCACCTTCGGCTGCCCCTCCTGGAGCAGCACCCGAGCCGCCCGACGCCCCCGGAGCCCCTTCCCTCGGAGGAGGACCACCACTGCCGCCGCCCCGTCCTCTCCACCGCCCCCTAGAGCCCCCTCACCCTCGCCGGCGACGCCACCTCGCCGAAGTTGCCTCCCCAGCCACGGTAGCTCTTTCTTTCTCTGTTGTTTCCTTTTCTTTCTTTTGTAGCCATTAGATCTCTACTCAATGGTCTAGATTAGATCCCAGTATAACCCTTCGGTTTAGAGTAGAAAAACCGGCGGTTTTTAATTCACTTATCCATTTAACCAGCGAGTTTTGTTAGCCTCGGCCGTTTGCTCAAAACGTTGCAACAAACGCCTCCACATCCTATCGTACGTGCCACGTGTACCCCCTGTTAGTTACTAGTCAACTTCAGTTTTTCTGTCTAAATTGCAAAAACAGAAAGTTTCTGTTTAGTTTTAGCCACAACTTTTGATCCCGGAGTCCAATGATATTGATTCTTGTTCCAGTAGACTCCAATTTTTCTGTAGTTTTTAAAAACGTATAATTTGTCTATGTTTGAAATTTTCAAATATAAGTTAGATCAGATTTAGTTTAAACCTTGTTCTGCCTATTCCAGGAGTTTAAAAAATGATTTTGAGTTGATTCGTTTTGCTACTGCTTCCTAGTGATTAAATCGTACTGTGGTAGAAGTTTAGAAATTTTTAAAGTATTTTTACTGGTGTTTTCAATAGAAACAAGTTTCTGCCATAACGATGCGTGATGAATTCTTTTACTTAGGCTTTAGCAAATCCTTACTTGTGATGTTATTTTTACTTGTGGCTTGATTGAAGTGCTTATGGTGTGTTTTGTGTTTGTATCGGTAGATCATCCGGAATGCGAAGCGTGTTACTTAGAAGCGCTCGAGCAAGACAATGATCATGAAGGCAAGTCATTTTGATCATGTTATTTTACCTATGTTTTCGATGCATGGTAGATCACCTTCTTTGCCCAATTGCATGCTGCCTAGGTACTTGGAAACTTTAGTATAAGTTGTAGTATCATGTGGTAGGCACACAACAACCCCGATACTTGGCCCCGGGACGACAATTTCTTAATGCTATGCTTGAGTAGACGGGTTATCGGTTGAGTGTATATCACGAGTGATGCGAGGTTGATATAATAATCAAGACCGGTTAAGACAAGATTTTCAAGACCTCGGACGCAATGCAACTCTGGGTGAAGGACGGTTGATCGGCTCCCTGGAGAACCCAGTGGATGCCCGGGATGCTGGAGAGGCCATGTCATCCTGCGGAAAGCTTCACCCAGGCTCGAAGAGACGGACGGAGACTTCAAGACTCAAGGCTTACCTGCACAGCCACAAGTCATTATGGGCTCTGGCTTGGTTGGACAACGCGGCGACTCTGGACAGGCGGTGCTAGCAGATGTAGAAGAACGGTAGGAATGGATGGGCACCGACACGGATTCAGAGGGACCCGTTGAAAGACCATGTTTTGATCATCCGGTCTTCAAACACCCTGAAGTGCGAGGACAAACCCGGAGGCGATCAAATCTTGTGGGGAACGTGTGCAAAACTCTGCAGAGTGCCCAACCTAATCGATTAGCCGTGTCCACGGTCATGGACAACTTGAGCCGAAGGCATTGAATTTCCCCTGAACTCTCGACACAACTTAATAATGATGTGGGTGTTAACAACTATTCGGGTACGAGAATTGGTTGGCGAAACCATCTCGTTAACAACAAACAATGTAGTAATATTTTGCTTCCAACCTCTCTTGTTGTAGGATAAAACTGGCTTTATGCAAAACTTAGCCCCACCGACCAAATATGCATGCAGAGATAGTTGATTATTATTTTACTCCTCTCTTTGATGACTTGCCGGCATATTCAATATGCTGACCTACACGGCTGCAACATATCATGTTGCAGAGTACTTTTTTGACCAGGAGTGAGGCTACATTCTACGCTCAGCGACATGCCCTTGGAGTCGGATGGACTCGTCTACCTGATGCTTCCGCTAGTCTTCGTTAGATATCTCATGAGTTGGCCTTCAGCCACTTTATTGTAATCCTTATTGTAATAAAGTACTCTTTATGAGATTTCGATTAATAAAGCTGTGTGATTGAACTCTTGAATATATACATTATATACTGTGTGTGTACCAGCATGATCTTGGGATGGTACAGAAACACAGAGGCTTGACTCGTTTTGAGTCGGGTCGCTACAGAAATGGTATTCAGAGCACACGCTGACCTTAGGACGTAACCTCTAGGAATGGAAAAGCCTTAGGAAGAAAAATATTTTCTCTTATGTCTATAAATCTTCTATTTCCTCTTTTGATCATTTCTGTCTTCTCTTCGATTTTCCAATGTTTAGATGGCCACCTTCATCCCTGTTAAGTTCACAGAGTTTTGCCAGCCCGACACCACTATGCCGTTCGAAAAGGAGCTGGTGCAGATCACCAAGGATTTGAGTATTGCTCTGTCGACTATCACAGGGAAGCCAACTTCGTCTTACCCGGAGGATTCACGCTACAGGATCGAGGTGCACATTCCTGGAAGGACATTCCAGCCGCGCACTGAGCCGATGGATTTCAAGTTCATCGCACCCAACTGGATTCTCGGAAGGGACATGGCGATCCATTGTGCACTCGGACGTATCAAGGAAGAATACAAAGGCTGCCCTATTTCTCCAGACCTATTCACCGTATCCCGGAGAAACGAAGAAGGAGAAATCATCTCAAGCAAGACCAAGGACGCTCTCTTGTCTTATGCTCAGACCTTGGAGAAGTACAGCGGGACTCTGGAGCATCACGTGACCATGGACGCCAGGAAGATCAAGCAACTGTCACTCCGCGAGTTTGAACTTGAAGAAGCAGCCCGGGAAGCCCACTATGAACATGAACCGGAGGTGAAGGACTTTCTGGAGCAGATCGAGAAGCTGAAGACTCGAGTTGCATACCTGGAGGAGGAACTGGACATGGGCGAGAACCTTCATCCCGAAGGAGACGTAGCCCCCTTGATCAGCAACGACGAGGACTATGAAGAAAGCTCCACCGAAGGACCCACCACCATGCTTTTCTGAGGAGGACACTTAGACTAGACCACCAAATTTACTTTATCGTTTTACGTTTTAGGCCGATGTTTAGGATTATCGAATTTTGTATCCCCGTGTGAACCTTTGTGATGGTATTGAATAAAATGTGTGGGGTGATACTTGTGTGTTGCATTCATATGGGTAGTGTAATTACTCTTAGACCATTGTTCTATGCTAATCTCACCCCTCCACAAACATCAGATGCCTCCGAGACGCGCCCCTGAGTCCAACTTTCCGCCGGAACTCACCCAGTTGTTCTAGCAACAAAACACCCTGATGCAGCTGATCATCCAGAACCAGAACAATAACAACAACCGTCACCCACCCCAGGCCGGCAATATCACCCGTTTCCTGAGGTTGAACCCTCCAACTTTCTCCAGCAGCATTGAGCCCACTGTGGCAGATGATTGGCTCCGCAAGATAGAGCGTGAACTTATCACTACTGGTTGTACTGAAGCTGAGAAGGTGCGTTTTGCCGCACATCAACTTGAAGGCCCTGTAGCTGCTTGGTGGGAGAACTACACCACCACTTATCCCATTGCTGGAGTCACTTGGGAGCAATTCAAGCAAGCCTTCCGCACCGCACATGTCTCAGCTGGTGCAATGAGTCTGAAGAAGCGTGAGTTTCGCAACTTACGCCAGGGGAATCGCTCTGTGGCCCAGTATGTCGATGAATTCAGCATGCTCGCCCGTTATGCACCTGGAGATGTGGCCGATGATGCGGCCAAGCAGGAAAAGTTCTTGGAAGGACTCAATGATGAGCTGAGCATTCAGTTGACTGTAGCCACCTTCAACAACTACCAGGAGCTGGTTGATAAGGCCCTCATCTTGGAGGGGAAACACCAGCAGATGGAGAACTGCAAGCGAAAGTATGGGGTTGGAAAGTTCAACTCCGGCACTCCGGAGAAGCCTCGCTACACCCCCTATTCAGGGAATACCGGGACTGGATCTGGTAAGTTTGGAGGACACGTTCAGCATAACCACCCAGTGCACAACCATGGAGGCCACAACCATGGAGGAAATGGAAACCACCGCAACAACAGCAACTTCAAGAATGGCGGTACTGGCACTCATCAGCATTCAGCTCCAGCTCAGAAGGATCTGACTCACATCAGTTGCTTCAAGTGTCAGAAGACGGGACACTATGCCACTGAATGTCCCCAGAACAAGTAGGGAAATGGAAACGGCAACGGCAACTCTGCAGCAAAGAAGCCCAATCCTTTTCCTCGAGCTCAGGTGAACCACATTGATGTTGAAGAGGTCTATGATCACCCCGATACTGTGGTTGGTAAGTTTTTGCTAAATTCACGTCCAGTATTGGTACTTTTTGATTCTGGTGCAACACATTCATTCATATCAAGGGTAGTTGTGGAAAAGTATAGTTTGCCAACTAGAACCCTCAGCCAGCCTATTAAGGTCAGTTCCCCAGGAGGCATGATGATAGCCGGGATAGGATGCCATGCTTTGAGTCTCAACATCGGGAACCATAATTTTCCCACCGACCTCATCGTATTAGAGTCCCAGGGATTGGATGTAATCCTAGGCATGGATTGGTTGGCCAAGTATGAAGGGAATATCGATTGTGCCCTTAAGTCTATTTTGCTCACCACCCCCGAGTAGAAGGGATTAAGTACGTGTCCCAGCGCCCGACACGTAGTAAGCACGTAAACTCTCTCACGGGAGTAGTCCAGGAGGAAGTACCGATTGTACAAGAGTACCCAGATGTATTTCCGGAGGAATTGCCGGGCATGCCACCCGATAGAGAGATTGAGTTCTTGATTGAGCTATTACCCGGAACAGCCCCGATATCCAAGAGCCCCTATCGGATGCCCGCAAATGACTTGATAGAAATCAAGAAGCAAATTAAGGAGTTATTGGACAAAGGGTATATTTGCCCAAGTTCTTCACCTTGGGGAGCCCCAGTGCTCTTAGTTGAAAAGAAGGACAAGTCCTTGAGAATGGTTGTCGATTATCGTGCATTGAACGATGTGACCATCAAGAACAAGTACCCCTTGCCGATGATCAATGATCTGTTTGATCAGTTAGTTGGAGCTCGCGTATTCTCAAAGATCGATATTCGATCCGGGTATCATCAGTTGAAGATTCGTGAACATGATATACCCAAGACAGCCTTAACCACTCGGTACGGCTTGTATGAGTACACGGTCATGTCATTTGGACTGACTAATGCTCCGGCATTTTTTATGAATCTGATGAACAAGGTATTTATGGAATACTTGGACAAGTTTGTCGTGGTGTTCATCGATGACATACTGATATTCTCCAAGAACGAAGAGGAACACAAGGAACACCTGCGTCTAGTTCCGGAGAAGCTTCGAGAGCATAAGCTATATGCAAAGTTCAGCAAATGTGAGTTTTGGTTGAAGGAAGTCGGATTCCTCGGACACGTCATCTCAGGAGAAGGAATAGCAGTGGACCCTGCCAAGGTCGCAGCAGTCACCGAATGGGCAGCACCCACTTCAGTCAAGGAGATCCGCAGTTTCCTCGGACTTGCCGGATATTATCGGAGGTTCATTGAGAATTTCTCAAAGATTACCAAGCCAATGACAGAGTTGTTGAAGAAGGAATCCAAGTATAATTGGACTGAGGATTGTGAAACCAGTTTTCAAGAGCTGAAGAAACGTCTTGTTACAGCCCCAGTGCTGATATTACCGAACATTCGGAAGGATTTCCAGGTTTACTGTGACGCTTCTCATCAATGACTCGGAGGAGTGCTCATGCAATAAGGCAAAGTTGTAGCCTATGCATCCAGACAGCTCAGACCTCATGAGTTGAATTATGCCACACATGACTTGGAACTAGCAGCCGTAGTGCACGCTCTCAAGACCTGGAGACATTTCCTGATCGGAAATAGTTGTGATGTTTACACTGATCACAAGAGCCTGAAATATATTTTCACACAGAAGGAGTTGAACCTCAGACAGAGGCGATGGCTAGAGTTGATCAAGGACTATGACATGAGATTGCATTATCACCCAGGCAAGGCAAATGTTGTAGCCGATGCGTTGAGCCACAAGAGTTATGTGAACACGCTCACAGCTGGAGGATTACCCAAGGAGTTAGTCGATGACCTCCGAGAGCTCAAATTGGAAATAGTTCCAAGAGGATTTGTTGCCACACTAGAAATTCAGTCCACCTTGACCAAAAAGATCCGCGAGGCACAGAAATCAGACAAGGAGATAGCTGAGATTAAGCAGAAAATGGAAGACGGGAAGGCTAAAGGTTTTCGTGAGGATGAACACGGAACTTTATGGTTTGAGGATCGCATCTATGTGCCCAATGATCCCGAACTCAGGAAGTTGATACTTCAGGAGGCCCATGATTCCCCGTACTCGATACACCCCGGCAACACCAAGATGTATCTGGATCTGAAAGAAAATTTCTGGTGGACAGGATTGAAGAAAGACATTGCCGAGTTCGTAGCAATATGCGATGTTTGTCAGCGAGTAAAAGCCGAGCATCAGAAGCCAGCAGGTTTGCTCCAACCTCTGCCGATACCCAAGTGGAAATGGGAAAAGCTTGGTATGGACTTCATCACAGGATTACCCAGGACCCGTTCTGGCTATGATTCCATTTGGGTTGTGGTCGATCGTTTGACCAAGGTAGCTCACTTCATTCCGGTGAAGACTACTTACACGAGTGCCAAGATGGACAAGATATATATGAAGAGGATCATATGTCTGCACGGAGTACCGAAGAGCATTGTGTCAGATAGAGGAACTCAGTTCACATCAAAATTTTGTCACCAACTGCATGAAACCCTGGGAACGAGATTGGAGTTCAGTACAGCTTTTCACCCGCAGATAGATGGACAAACCGAGAGAGTTAATCAGATTCTGGAGGACATGTTGAGAGCTTGCGCACTAGACTATGGGTCTAGTTGTGATGACAATTTACCTTATGCCGAGTTCTCATACAACAACAGCTACCAGACCAGTCTGAAGATGGCCCCTTTCGAAGCTTTATACGGAAGGAGGTGTAGAACACCGTTGATGTGGGATGGAGTTGGAGACCGACAGCTTTTTGGTCCCGACCTTATCCGAGATTCTGAAGAGAAGGTCAAGCTAATTCGTGACCGACTCAAGATAGCTCAGTCCAGACAGAAGAGTTATGCTGACAGCAAACACAAGGAAGTAATGTACGAAGTGGGAAACCGAGCATATCTTCGGGTGTCTCCACTTCGAGGAATCAAGAGATTCGGTGTGAAAGGAAAATTAGCACCTCGTTTCATTGGCCCCTACAAAATTCTTGAGCGTAGAGGCGAAGTTGCATACAAACTGGAACTGCCGGAAGGATTGTCCGGAGTTCATGATGTCTTCCATGTTTCCCAGTTGAAGAAATGCCACGCTGAGATGGTCGATGTTCCGTTGACAGATACAGTGCCCCTAGAGGCCATACAGCTTGACAGTGATCTGACGTATGAGGAGAAACCCGTCCAGATTCTCGAGACTGCCAACAGAGTTACCTCCAGCAAGATCATCAAGTTCTGCAAGGTGTTGTGGAGCCACCACACCGAGGAAGAAGCCACCTGGGAACGAGAAGAGGATCTTCGTCGAGACCACCCGCACCTGTTTTCTAGCCAACCCGAATCTCAAGGGCGAGATTCATCTTAAGGTGGGTAGGTTTGTAACATCCCAATTTTCCTAATTGGGAATGATTTACATTGTAGCTAAGCATCTATGCATGTTGATTGAAATAAATTTAGCACGTGAATTTCTTTCGTCTTTTGATTTGCATTTCCATTTTTCCTCGCACGAGAAAAGCCCGGAGAAATACTCTCTTGATGGCAAGAGAGGGAGCGGAGGAAAATGACCCTCCAAAGTGCGGGCAAATTTCTGAAATATTTGAGCCAAGAAACCCAAAGATTTTTTGCAAAAATATTTGCAAAAAGAAATAAAGCAAATTTGGGAATTTCTGAAAAAAAAATATTTTTTAAAAGTTTTTATTTTTGCTTTGGAAAAATGTTATTCGGGTAGAGGATATTTTTCTGATTTTTTTGGTATATAATACCCTATATTAATATTTTGATTTACTTTCCTTTTATTCGCTTTTGTTTTCTGTTTCGGAATAGATATAGAAAATAGGAAAGTTCTATTTTTTTTTGGAGCCGCCGCCCTGGGCGTTTAATAGGCATTGGGCCGAATCCCACAACCCCAGGGAATGAATCCCTTAAACTTAGCCCGACCGCCCCTCTCTTCCCCCACTCTCTCTCACTGCCCGCTGGACCCCACGAGCCGAGCCACTCCTCCCGTCGGCTACCTTCTTCCTCCCCCTTCCATACTCGTGCCCGAGACCGAGCAGCACCAGGAACTTCGGGATTCACCTCGGATCCCTCTTTTTCTTTCCTTCCCCCAAGCCCTCCTGGCCTATAAATACCCCCGTCCCCGCCGGAGCCCCGTTCCCACCCTCGCCGCCACCCCGCCCCGTCCCCTCGCCGCCTGCCGAGACCTCGCCGGAGCCGAGCTCTGCACCTTCGGCTGCCCCTCCTGGAGCAGCACCCGAGCCGCCGGACGCTCCCGAAGCCCCTTCCCTTGGAGGAGGACCACCATCGCCGCCGCCCCGTCCTCTCCACCGCCCCTCGGAGCCCCCTCACCCTCGCCGGCGACGCCACCTCGCCGGAGATGCCTCCCAGCCACGATAGATCTTTCTTTCTCTGTTGTTTCCTTTTCTTTCTTTTGTAGCCATTAGATCTCTACTCAATGGTCTAGATTAGATCCCAGTATAACCCTTCGGTTTAGAGTAGAAAAACCGGCGGTTTTTAATTCACTTATCCATTTAACCAGCGAGTTTTGTTAGCCTCGGCCGTTTTCTCAAAACGTTGCAACAAACGCCTCCACAGCCTATCATAGCGTGCCACGTGTACCCCATGTTAGTTACTAGTCAACTTCAGTTTTTCTGTCTAAATTGCAAAAACAGAAAGTTTCTGTTTTGTTTTGGCCACAACTTTTGATACCGAAGTCCAATGATATTGATTCTTGTTCAGTAGACTCCAATTTTTCTGTAGTTTTTAAAAACATATAAGTTGTCTATGTTTGAAATTTTCAAATATAAGTTAGATCAGATTTAGTTTAAACCTTGTTCTGCCTATTCCAGGAGTTTAAAAAATGATTTTGAGTTGATTCTTTTTGCTACTGCTTCCTAGTGATTAAATCTTACTGTGGTAGAAGTTTCAAAAAATTTAAAGTATTTTTACTGGTGTTTTCAACAGAAACAAGTTTCTGCCATAACGACGCGTGATGAATTCTTTTACTTAGGCTTTAGCAAATCCTTACTTGTGATGTTATTTTTACTCGTGGCTTGATTGAAGTGCTTATGGTGTGTTTTGTGTTTGTATCGGTAGATCATCCAGAGTGCGAAGCGTGTTACTTAGAAGCGCTCGAGCAAGACAACTATCATCAAGGCAAGTCATTTTGATCATGTTATTTTACCTATGTTTTCGATGCATGGTAGATCACCTTCTTTGCCCAATTGCATGCTGCCTAGGTACTTGGAAACTTTAGTATAAGTTGTAGTATCATGTGGTAGGCACACAACAACCCCGATACTTGGCCCCGGGACGACAATTTCTTAATGCTATGCTTGAGTAGACGGGTTATCGGTTGAGTGTATATCACGAGTGATGCGAGGTTGATATAATAATCAAGACCGGTTAAGACAAGATTTTCAAGACCTCGGACGCAATGCAACTCTGGGTGAAGGACGGTTGATCGGCTCCCTGGAGAACCCAGTGGATGCCCGGGATGCTGGAGAGGCCATGTCATCCTGCAGAAAGCTTCACCCAGGCTCGAAGAGACGGACGGAGACTTCAAGACTCAAGGCTTACCTGCACAGCCACAAGTCATTATGGGCTCTGGCTTGGTTGGACAACGCGGCGACTCTGGACAGGCGGTGCTAGCAGATGTAGAAGAACGGTAGGAATGGATGGGCACCGACACGGATTCAGAGGGACCCGTTGAAAGACCATGTTTTGATCATCCGGTCTTCAAACACCCTGAAGTGCGAGGACAAACCCGGAGGCGATCAAATCTTGTGGGGAACGTGTGCAAAACTCTGCAGAGTGCCCAACCTAATCGATTAGCCGTGTCCACAGTCATGGACAACTTGAGCTGAAGGCATTGAATTTCCCCTGAACTCTCGACACAACTTAATAATGATGTGGGTGTTAACAACTATTCGGGTACGAGAATTGGTTGGCGGAACCATCTCGTTAACAACAAACAATGTAGTAATATTTTGCTTCCAACCTCTCTTGTTGTAGGATAAAACTGGCTTTATGCAAAACTTAGCCCCACCGGCCAAATATGCATGTAGAGATAGTTGATTATTATTTTACTCCTCTCTTTGATGACTTGCCGGCATATTCAATATGCTGACCTACACGGCTGCAACGTATCATGTTGCAGAGTACTTTTCCGACCAGGAGTGAGGCTACGTTCTACACTCAGCGACATGCCCTTGGAGTCGGATGGACTCGTCTACCTGATGCTTCCGCTAGTCTTCGTTAGATATCTCATGAGTTGGCCTTCAGCCACTTTATTGTAATCCTTATTGTAATAAAGTACTCTTTATGAGATTTCGATTAATAAAGCTGTGTGATTGAACTCTTGAATATATACATTATGTACTGTGTGTGTACCAGCATGATCTTGGGATGGTACAGAAACACAAAGGCTTGACTCGTTTTGAGTCGGGTCGCTACAAAAGTAGATCTACTCGTAAGCAATCCACTACGGTTCTTCTTCACAGTTTTTATGTTGGAATCTCTCCTTGGAATAGGTATATCCTTGATACCATGAATTTGGGGAGCCATACTGTTGACTCCTATGGAGCTATCATGAATTTTTTGGGGAGCCATACTGTTGACTCCTATGGAGCTATCATGAATTTGGTAGGCTCACCCCCGTTCATGGTTAATGGAACTACCATGACCTGGGAACACGTGATGCAAAGGCTTGACGCTATTGAAAACAAAATTGCCACAATTGAACTTATTGAGGGTTTGGATAGAAAGATCCACAATTAAATTACTCAGTACGGATCCAAAATGGGAATGGTTTTGAAAATTTTGAGGGAGAAGGAACCTATAGTTAATGATTCCTCTAGAATTGGCAAACTAGAAGATGTCATAACCAACTTGGGTTCCGCTTTTGCCGCTGTGCAAAATACTCCAAATCTCACTCTCAAAAAGACCGTCAAGTCTGTTTTTGTTCCTAAAGCTAGTGGTGAGTCATCCAATAAAGATGAAGAGCTTAAGATGATAAATGATCACACTACTTATGGTTTGAGCACCAAAGATGACTATACATGATTCCATCACCTTTTGCCTAGCTAAGGGCGTTAAACCATAGCGCTTGTTGGGAGGCAACCCAACGAATCCATCCTTTTGCTTTCTACCTTTTGCTTTCTATTTTGTGGTTTACACACTTTCATAATTCTGTTATGATTGTGTTTTTGTGTTTCTTTTTGCGTTTGTGCCAAGCAAAACCGTTATGATTAGTCTTGGGGATGATCGTTTGGTCATGCTGGAAAAGACAGAAACTTTCTTTTGTTTTTTTTGTAAGAGATTTTGAGTTGATTCTTTTTGCTGCTGATTGCTATGCAAATTGTTCAGAATTTCGTAATTTTGCAGAATTTTTGAAGTACCAGAAGTATACAAAGTATACAGATTGCTACAGACTCGTCTGCTGTTAACAGATTCTGTTTTTGTTGAGTTGGTTGCTTATTTTGATGAAACTATGGATAGTATCGGGGGGTATTAGCCATGTAAGATTGAAAATACAGTAACCCAACATCAACATAAGTAGAATTTAAGTTTGCTACAGTAACTAAGGAAGTGGTGGTTTGCTTTCTTATACTAATGTTATCACGAGTTTCTGTTTAAGTTTCGTGTTGTGAAGTTTTCAAATTTTGGGTGAAGTTCTTATGGACAAAAAGATAAAGAGTGGAAAGAGCTCAAGCTTGGGGATTCCCAAGGCACCCCAAGTTGATTCAAGGATGTCGTAGAAGCCTAAGCTTGGGGATGCCCCGGGAAGGCATCCGCTCTTTCGTCTTCAATCCATCGGTAACGTTACTTGGGGCTATATTTTTATTCACCACATGTTATGTGTTTTGCTTGGAGCGTCTTGTATCGTAGGATTCTTTTATTTTTTGTTGTGTCGCAATCATCCTTTTTGCTCACCTAGAGAGAGAGACATGCACTCACCGTGATTTTGTCGAGCTTCACTTATATCCTTTGGTTAGACAATTCAGCTCACATGTGCTTCACTTATATCTTTTGAGCTTGTTGCTTTTGCTCTATGTGCCTCATTTATATCTTTTAGAGCACGGAAGCGCGTGGCTTGGTAGTTGATCTATGCTATGATAGTAGTCTCAAAAGGGGTAGTTATCCAAAGGGATATGAAAACTTCCACCTTCATGTGCATTGAATAGTTAGATAAGTTTGATTCATCTCAATTAGTTTTGAGTTGTGGTTGTGGTAATATTGAAGTTATATTAGTAAGGTGTTGTGGATCTAGAAATACTTGTGTTGAAGTTAGTGATTCCCGTAGCATGCACGTATGGTGAACCGCTATGTGATGAAGTCTGAGCATGATTAGTATATTGATTGTCATCCTTTGTGTGGCGGTCGGGATCGCGCGATGGTTTATACCTACCAACCCTTCCCCTAGGAGTATGCGTTGAATGCTTTGTTTCGATTACTACTAAAACTTTTGCAACAAGTATATGAGTTCTTTATGACTAATGCTGAGTCCATGGTTTAGATGCACTTTCACCTTCCACCATCACTATCTTCTTTAGTGCCGTGCAAGTTTCGCCGGTGCACAAAACCCACCATTAGCCTCCCTCAAAACAGCCACCATACCTACCTACTATGGCTTTTTGTAAGCCATTCCGAGATATATTGCCATGCAACTACCACCATGACATGTGCCACCACTTCTACATTTCCATTTCATGATCATAAGATAGCTAGCATGATGTTCCCATTGATGTCTATGCCATGCTAGATCATTGTCACGGTACACTACCGAAGGCATTCCATATAGAGTCCTTATTGCTCTAAGTTTTGAGTTGTAAGTGTGATGATCATCATTGATGGAGCATTGTCCCATGTGAGGAAATAAAAGAGGCCAAAGATGCCAACCAAAATAAATAAATAAATAATATATATATATATATATATATATATATATATATATATATATATATATATATATATATATATATATATATATATATAAAGAGGCCAAAGAGCCCACCAAAAAAATGAAAGAAAAAGAGAGAAGGGACAATGCTACTATCTTTCCACACTTATGCTTGTAAGCACCATGATCTTCATGATTGAGAGTCTCTCATTTTGTCACCACCATATAGCTAGTGGGAAAGTTTCATTATATAACTTGGCTTGTATATTCCAATGATAGGCTTCCTCAAAATTGCCTTAGGTCTTCGTGAGCAAGCAAGTTGGATGCACACCCACTAGTTTTCTTTAAGAGCTTTCACATACTCTTAGCTCTAGTGCATCATTTGTATGGCAATCCCTACTCATTCACGTTGATATCTATTGATGAGCATCTCCATAGATCATTGATATGCCTAGTCAATGTGACCATCTTCTCCTTGTTTGTCTTGCAACCTCCACCACAGTCCACACCACTTATAGTGCTAAAACCATGGCTCACGCTCATGTATTGCGTGAGAGTCGAAAAAGTTTAAGAAAGTAAAGGTGTGAAAACAATTACTTGGCCAATACCGGGGTTGTGCATGATTTAAATTCGTTGTGCAAGGATGATAGAGCATAGCCAGACTATATGATTTTGTGGGGATAACTTTCTTTTGGCCTAGTTATTTTGGAAGTTCATGATTATCTTGCTAGTTTCCTTGAGTATTATTGTCTCCACATCAATAGCAAACTATTGTTTTGAATCTAATGGATCTGAACATTCACGTCACATAAGAGGATTTACAAAGGACATCTATGCTAGGTAGCATGAAAGCATCAAAAATTCATTCTTTATCACTTCCCTACTCGAGGACGAGCAGGAGTTAAGCTAGGGGATGCTTGATACGTCTCAAACGTATCTATAACTTTTGATGGTTTCATGCTGTTATCTTGTCAACTTTGGATGTTTTGTATACCTTTTATATCTTTTTTGGGACTAACTTATATTCAGTGCCAAGTGCTAGTTCCTGTTTTTTCTGTGTTTTTGACTCTTTTCAGATCTGATTTTGGAACGGAGTCCAAATGGAATAAAATCCCCGAAATAAAATTTTCCAGAACAGAAGAAGATCGGGAGGCTTGAGGGCCAAGGAAGTGAGCCCACAGGGAGCCCACAAGCCCTGTTGTCGCGGCCAGGGGGCCGCGGCAACCAGGCTTGTGGCCTCCCTGGCGCTCCCCTGCCCTTGCTCTTTGGCCTATAAATTCCCTAAAAATCCAGAAAAAACAGGGCATCCACGAAAACACTTTTCCGCCGCCGCAAGCTTCCGTTTCCGCGAGATCTAATCTAGAGACCCTTCCCGGTGCCCTACCGGAGGGGACTTTGGAGTTCGAGGGCTTCTACATCAACATCATAGCCTCTCCAATGACTCGTGAGTAGTCCACTTCAGACCTACGGGTCCGTAGTTAGTAGCTAGATAGCTTCTTCTCTCTCTTGGATCTTCAATACAAAGTTCTCCATGATGTTCATGGAGATCTATCAGATGTAATCCTCTTTGGCGGTGTGTTTGTCGAGATCCGATGAATTGTGGACTTGTGATCAGATTATCTATGAATTATATTTGAGTCTTCGCTGATTTCTTATATGCATGATTTGATATCCTTGTAAGTCTCTCCGAGTCTTGAGTTTTGTTTGGCCAACTAGATCTATGATTCTTGCAATGGGAGAAGTGCTTGGTTTTGGGTTCATACCGTGTGGTGACCTTTCCCAGTGACAGAAGGGGCAGCAAGGGACGCATCGTATTGTTGCCATCAAGGGTAACAAGATGGGCTTTTATCGTAGATATGAGATTGTCCATCTACATCATGTCATCTTGCTTAAGGCGTTACTCTGTTCTTTTGAACTTAATACACTAGATGCATGCTAGATAGCGGTCGACGTGTGGAGTAATAGTAGTAGATGCAGAAAGTATTGGTCTACTTGTTTTGGACGTGATGCCTATAGATATAATCATTGCCATAGATAATGTCATGACTTTGTGCGGTTCTATCAATTGCTCGACAGTAATTCGTTCACCCACCGTCTACTTGCTTTCATGAGAGAAGCCACTAGTGAACACTACGGCCCCCGGGTCTATTCACAACTATCGTTTCCACTTTCACTTTTACTTTGCTTTGTTTACTCTTTACTTTCAGTTCTCACTTTGCAAACAATCTATAAGGGATTGACAACCCCTTCATAGTGTTGGGTGCAAGCTCGTTGTGTTTGTGCAGGTACTTGTGACTTGAACGCTCCTCCTACTGGATTGATACCTTGGTTCTCAAACTGAGGGAAATACTTACCGCCGCTGTGCTACATCACCCTTTCCTCCAAGGCCGTGGGAAAATCCTTCGCATATTTGCCAAGGAAGTCCCTACAGGCGTAGCCGTAGCTGCAGGATTCCTGGTGCTGTTGCAAGGGAAGGTATGTTGTCGCAGTAGCAAGCACCTCTGTCATTTTTATGCTTTGCTTTTAATTGTATTGAGTATGACTGTGACTGGATCTTCATTGCCATGAATTACAATGTTTAGTCAGCCCTTGGTCTTTGAAGGTGCTCTACATTTATGTTTTGCGGTCTCAAAAAGAGCTAGCGAGATACCATCTGTTCGTACTGCTTCATGATTGTTTTGATTGAAGTGTTGACGTTTGAGACTTATTATTATTTGCTCGCTAGTTGATTATGCCATTGATATTAGTTGACGATGAGACCTAGAGGTCATTTGCTTATGTGGTTTGCTTGTGATCTTGCTGAAATTCTGGTAATGAGTTAGACATAGTTGCAACAACAAGATCAAACAGAGTTCGTCAAAGTTTTTCTTTTGTCTCTTTTAGTTTGTCAACTGAATTGCTTGAGGACAAGCAATGCTTTAAGCTTGGGGGAGTTGATACGTCTCCATCGTATCTACTTTTCCGAACTCTTTTGCCCTTGTTTTGGACTCTAATTTGCATGATTTGAATGGAACTAACCCGGACTAACGCTGTTTTCAGCACAATTGGCATGGTGTTGTTTTTGCGCAGAAATAAAAGTTCTCGGAATGACCTGAAAATTTACGGAGAATTTTTCTGGAATTTATGAATAATACTGGTGCAAGAATCAGTGGAGGAAGTGGAGCCGTGAGCCCACAAGCCCACCAGGCGCGCCCCCCTGGCCGCGCCTGGCAGGCTTGTGGGGCCCACAAAGCTCCATCGCCTCTCAATCCAGCTCTATTTAGTCCGTTCCATCCAGAACAAAATCAGGGAGAAGAGTTCATCGCGTTTTATGATACGGAGGCGCCGCCACCTCGTGTTGTTCATCTGGAGGGCAGATCTGGAGTTCGCCTTGGGCTCCAGAGAGGGGAGATCGTTGTCATCGTCATCACCAACCTTCCTTCATCGCCAAGTCCATGATGCTCTTCACCGTTCGTGAGTAATATCATCGTAGGCTTGATGGACAGTGATGGGTTGGATGAGATCTATCATGTAATCAGGTTAGTTTTGACGGGGATTGATCCCTAGTATCCACTATGTTCTGAGATTGATGTTGCTACTACTTTGCCATGCTTAATGCTTGTCACTAGGGCCCGAGTGCCATGATTTCAGAGATGAACCTATTATGTTGTCGCCAATATATGTGTGTTGTTGATCCTATCTTGCAATTTGTAGTCACCTACTATGTGTTATGACCCGGCAACCCCAGAGTGACAATAGCTGGAACCACTCCCGGAGATGACCATAGTATGAGGAGTTCATGTATTCACCAAGTGTTAATGCGTTGGTCCGGTTCTTTATTAAAAGGAGAACCTTAATATCCCGTAGTTTCCATTAGGACCCCGCTGCCACGGGAGGGATGGACAATAGATGTCATGCAAGTTCTTTTCCCTAAGAACGTATGACTACATACAGAATACATGCCTACATTAGATTGACGAACGGGAGCTAGTTACTTATCTCTCCGTGTTATAACTGTTACATGATGAATAGCATCCGACATAACCATCCATCACTGATCCAATGCCTACGAGTTTTTCCTACTGGTCCTTGCTACGTTACTTTGCCGCTACTCCTGTCACTGCTGCTACTGTTACTATGTTGCTACTGTTGTTACTCTGTTGCTACTGCTGTCACTCTGCTGCTACTGGTTACTGTTGCTACTGCTGCTATCATACTACCTTGCTACTGATACTTTGCTGCAGATACTAAATTTTTCAGGTGTGGTTGAATTGACAACTCAATTGCTAATACTTGATAATATTCTTTGGCTTCCCCTTGAGTCGAATCAATATATTTGGGTTGAATACTCTACCCTCAAAAACTGTTGCGATCCCCTATACTTGTGGGTTATCAGGCGCTTAAAACTGCCATTCACTTTCTCAACAGAGTACCAAGCAAATCGGTGCCCAAAACACCGTACGAGCTATGGACAGGAAAAGTGCCATCCCTACAACACTTCAGGGTGTGGGGGTGCCCAGCTGAGGCCAAAATGTTTAATCCAAATATTGCAAAGTTAGATCCAAAAATAGTAAGGTGCCACTTCATTGGCTATCCTGACAGATCAAAGGGTTTTCGTTTCTACTGTCCAGAAAGATACACAAAGTTTGTAGAAACAAGACATGTAGTCTTCTTAGACGACAAAATGATGAGGGAAGCATGGTATCTCGGAAAATTGATCTTGAGGAGAAGAGGGTGCATGCACCTAATCTGATGATTCAAGAGCCATTTTTCTCACTACCTGTTGTAACTCCAACCATGACAACTATGGAAGAAGACCCGGAACCTATCCTTCAAGATCTGACTGAACCTGTTGTTGAACATGAAAGGGAGGTGCAACAACCATTTTTAGAGATGTGCCAGAAGTTGAGGCACAGAATGTGCCAGAGAATGAGGCACTTAGAAGGTCTAACAGAACTAGAAGATCGTCTATTTCTACTGATTATAAAGTTTATAACACATAATTGGTTCATATGGAAGGTGATCCCACTTCATATGAAGAAGCTATGAGAAGCCCTTACCCATCAAATGGCTGGAGTCAATGAAAGACGAGATGAACTCGATGAGTTCCAATGATGTTTAGGACCTAGAAATTATTCCTAAAGGAGCCAAAATAGTAGGCTGTAAATGGGTCTACAAAACTAAGTATGACTCTAATGGAAATATCGAAAAGTATAAAGCACGACTTGTGGCAAAGGGATTTACACAAAGAGAAGGGATATATTACAATGAGACTTTTTACTCGATCTCATGTAAGGATTCCTTCAGAATCATAATGGCATCAGTTGCACATTTTTATTTAGAGTTACATCAAATGGATGTAAAGACGACATTTCTAAACGGAGATTTAGAAGAAAATGTCTACATGAGAGAACCCAAGGGTTTTATCATGGAAGGCAAGGAAGATATGGGATTCCGCCTGAAGAAATCCATTTATGCGCTAAGGCAAGCCTCTAGACAGTGGTATCTAAAGTTTAATGATACAATTATAAGTTTTGGATTTAAAGAAAATGTTGAGGATAGTTGCATTTATGCAAAGTTCAAAAATGGGAAATACATTTTCCTAATCTTGTATGTGGATGATATCTTGCTCACGAGCAATGGTGTTAGTCTGCTACAAGAAACAATGAAGTTTTTATCCTCAAATTTTGATATGAAAGACCTTGGTGAAGCATCATATGTTTTGGGCATTAAAATTTACCGAGATAGGCAAAATGGCGTCTTAGCACTATCGCAGAAAGCATATTTAGAGAAGGTTCTCAAAAAGTATAATATGCATGCGAGTAAGGCCACAACTGCTCCTATAGTCAAGGGCGATAGTTTTAGGAAATTCCAATGTCCCAAGAACGAGTACGAGCTCGAACAAATGAAAGCAGTGCCATATACTTCGGCTGTTGGAAGTTTACAATATGCACAAGTGTGCACTCGCCCTGACTTAGCTTTTATCACCGGGGTACTCGGTAGATATCAAGAGAATCTAGGCGTAGAGCACTGGAAGATGGTAAAGAAAGCATTGTGTTATGCGGAAGGCACAAAGGATATCATGCTAACATACAGAAGATCTGATTCCCAAGAGATAAAAGGTTATTCAGGCGCACATTTTGCGGGAGACAGAGATAATAGAAAATACACGTCAGGATACGTGTTCACTCTCGCTGGAGGAGCTATTTCGTGGAAAAGCTCCAAACAGTCCATAGTTGCATCGTTCACGATGCAAGCACAGTTTATAGCGTGTTTTGAGGCCACCGGGCAGGTGATATGGTTAAAGAAATTTATACCCGACTTGAAAGTGGTAGATTGTATTGACAAACCACTAAATATGTACTCTGACAACCAGGCCATAGTATTCTATGCTCACAACAACAAGTCGAGTAATGCTACCAAAACAATAGATATAAAGTATTATGTCGTGAAAGATAACATCCAGGATCACACTATAAGTCTCGAGCATATAAGGATAAAGGATATGCTTGCGGATCCTCTAACGAAAGTCTTACCACCCAATGTGTTCAAGGAACACTTAGCTGGCATGGGTTTAAGGGAAAGCCTATGATTCCTGGATCATGACAGGCCCAAAAGTAACAGAATTCGTTTCAAAACAGAGAGGTATGTTGTAGTTCTATGATTCTATTGGCAATTGAGGTGTGACGATGAAACATGCTCTATATACTAATCGGTGATGAAACTAGTCAAGTATAAAGTTAAGAGTAAAGTTGAGATCAAGGGGGATAATGTTAGGATGATCTCTTTCGCATGTGGGCCCAAAGGCCCACCGGACCCTTGACTCGCACCCTGAACGGGGGCGCTCAATCAAACCATGGTTGACGCCCCCCTCTCACGTTGGGCTATATAAAGAGATGGGGGTCAGGGCACGCAACACGAGGTTCGTCGCGCAGCCACCAACCCCACCGGCGCAACCTACCGATCTAGGTTAGCCCTGAAGTGACGGGAAGAACTGTTGCCACGGCACCGCTGCCGGCACTACTTCGCCCACTCTCTGCCATCACCACCATCTCCATCCTTCATGGCGTCAAGCTTGTGATCCTTGAGCCAACGAGAAGGTAAAATGACCGACTATTTGTAAGCCTAACCGATGTAAAGTCCATCAGGAAGCGCTAGAGGCCGATGTTCCGAGCAGCTCCAGTAATGGCCACAATGACGTCGGTTGTGCCTACATGCCCTCAGTGATGGTGTATACGAATCTTGTCTGTGTTGCTCAGATCAGTCCATGGGAGCTGGCAACGTAGCCAAGAACCCTCGCATGCCGGGTTGGTGCTACTTCTCAAACAACAACGCCAGAAATTGACACGTTGACGGAGATTGGGCTTGCGTTGGTTTTTCCCTTGAAGAGGAAAGGGTGATGCAGCACAGGAGCAGTAAGTATTTCCCTCAGTTTGAGAACCAGGGTATCGATCCAGAAGGAGGGTCTCGTCAAGTCCAGAGTACCTGCGCAAACACAAACAAACTTGCACCCAACGCTTCAAAGGGGTTGTCAATCCCTTCAAGATTGTTTGCAAAAGTGAGATCTGAAGGCGGAAAGTGCAACGTAGTAAAAAGTGTAAGGCTGAAAATATGGTGTGGAGTAGACCCTCGGGGTCATAGTGTTCACTAGAGGCTTCTCTCAAAATAGCAAGTATTACGATGGGTGAACAAATTACTGTCGAGCAATTGATAGAACCGCGCAAAGTCATGACGATATCTAAGGCAATGATCTAGCATACATGCATCACGTCCGAGACAAGTAGACTGATACTTTCTGCATCTACTACTATTACTCCACACATCGACCGCTATCCAGCATGCATCTAGTGTATTGAGTTCATGACGAACAGAGTAACGCTTTAAGGAAGATGACATGATGTAGAGGGACAATCTCAAACCAATGATGAAAACCCCATCTTTTTAACCTTGATGGCAACAACACCATACGTGCCTCGCTACCCCTTCTATCACTGGGTGAGGTCACCGCACGGTATGAACCCAAAACCAAGCACTTCTCCCATTGCAAGAATCATAGATCTAGTTGGCCAAACAAAACCCACAACTCGAAGAGAATTACAAGGATATGTAATCATGCATAAGAGAGATCAGAAGAAACTCAAATAAGATTCATAGATAATTTGAACATAGATCCACAATTCATCGGATCTCGACAAACACACCGCAAAAGAAGATTACATCGGATAGATCTGCATGAAGATCATGGAGAACTTTGTATTGAAGATCCAAGAGAGAGAAGAAGCCATCTAGTTACTAGCTATGGACCCATAGGTCTATGGTGAACTACTCACGCATCATCGGAGAGGTCATGGTGTTGATGGAGAAGCCTTCCGTGTCCGAATCCCCCCTCCGGCAGGGCACCAGGACGTGCCCCAGATGGGATCTTGCGGAGACAGAAGCTTGCGGCGGCGAAAAAGTGATTACGATGCTCCCCTGATTTTTTGGGAATATTTGGGAATTTATAGGCGCAAGACCTAGGTCAGGGGACCTCCAGGGAGCCCACAAGCCTGCATGGCGTGGCCCCCTGGCCGCGGGGTGGGGGCTTGTGGGGGCCCCTAGGGCTCTTCTGGCTTGGCCCCTAAGCTCTCTGATCTTCTTCCGTTCCAGAAAAAATCTTTTCGGGGATTTTCTTCCGTTTGGACTCCGTTTCAAAATCTCCTGTGAAAGGGGTCAAAAACATGGAAAAAACAGGAACTGGCACTTGGCACTAAGTTAATAGGTTAGTCCCAGAAAATAAATAAAAGGCATGCAAAACATCCAAAGTTTGACAAGATAATAGCATGAAACCATAAAAAATTATAGATACGTTGGAGACGTATCAGTCGGCCGCGGCCGCATTCGTGCCGTGTTGTTGCATATGCGAGATCCATCTCGCAAACGACGTGCGGCCTTTTCGAGGATGGTGGGGCGGGTGATTCCAGTCGACATGGTCACACGGATTTACCGACGGAGGCCGCACGCGGAGGCATTTGTGGCGCACTATGAAAGACGGCCAATGGCGCGCTAGACGGCGGCGGGGAGGTCGGTCGGTGGCATGTTGGACGATGGTGGGGAGGGCGGCCGGAGGCACAATTGGCAACGGCGGGGAGCGCAACCAGCGTCTCGCTGGTGGTTGTGGGGAGTGATGCTCTTTTTTTTCTCTGTACGAGATCAGGAGCATCCGATCGAGCCTATATAAGGGAGCACTAGTGTTACTCTCTCTCTTTCTCTCTGTGGTGAGGAATAGTTATTCTTCACCCCCCTCTATTTTCATATCAATGCACCGTAATTTTACGTTTCATAAATTTTGTTTTATTTCATATGTAAAAAAGACCGTAAGAAAATATATAGACACCATAAAAATATTTTATGCCATGTAAAATTACAAACACAAAAAACATAGTGTAAAATATACATAAAATGCGTTTTTCTGCTCTTATGACCTATATTTTTGTTTTCTTATGTCAAACTTTACGTAGTGAATCAGTATAAATGCAACTATTTGTATTTTAAATGTAATTTAACAATGAAATAAATCGTAAGATTATCTTGGATGAAGAATAACTTACTCTACATCCTAGATGATGAATAGACTTTCTCTCTCTCTCTCTCTCTATATATATATATATATAGACACACACACGCACACACACGTCTATGTGTTTAAAGGATAAGGAGTCATCGAGAGCCGAACTATCTTCGGCTAAAGGAAAAAAGAGGAACTTGTCTCGCAAGTCAGAGCATCCATGACCTCATCAATGGAGGAGGATTTTAGCGTTGGAGGCTAGTTCGACGGCTACCAAGGGAGTCCATGATTAGGGGGTCCTTGGGCCATCTACCTATCCTTGTGGGTCGGACTCTCTGGCCTATTCGACCGTTGACGATAATGTTGGATTTGAGATGGACTCTTCCGAAGACTTGACGTGTAATCCAAGAAGATGTAGTAATCGGCATATTATTTCTTTATTATAACTGACTTTGTGTAAACCTTGACATCCTTGATATCTATGTAAGCGAGGGGGTCGTAGCTCGTAGGACACATCTTGTGATAGATCAACTATGTGCTTTGTACTACCTCATCAATAACAACAAGAGGAGGATGTAAGGTTTTACCTCCATTAAGGGGGCACAGACGTAGGTAAAACAACATCTCCATCGTCTCTTGTTATCCATCGACCCTAGATCCCGAATATGGCCATTACTAACTCATTGCGCGCGCAACTGTAATCGTTGTCGTCGCTGCTGCCTATGGATCAGCGCGATCCTGGCCCACACGGCCCACCAGAATATGTGGTTCTCAATTTCTTCTGTGCAATACGGATCCTATACAGTCAAATCGTATCTGACAAACGAAGCCTAGCTCGTACCTGTGCACGATCCTAGCTCGTACTCGCATACAGGAGGGAAGACCATACCCCGTGACCCACACACCCCGGCAGGCTATTTGATTCAAATTTTGAAACCACTCCGTCAGACGCAGCCGCATCGCAGGAGAACACCAGGCTCCCCCATCCCCGCTTCAACCTCGCGCAGATCCGCAAAGTTCAGATTTGTTCACCATTGACCAATGAATCGTGGTGTCGAATCATTGACGGAGATGCGATTCAGGTTTCTCCCTTCATAAGCTGCTCTTGTGTGTCATCATCTTCTCCCAAGTCCTTCAATCTTAGCCATTTCCATCTCCATGGCAGCTTCTGTTCCCAGCCAACACAGCCCGAGCCTGTTCCAGATTTTAGAGGGCCAGAGGAAAAGGAGGAGGAGGACGAGTGCCCTTCCCCCAAATTCGCAGGACTCGAGCCAAGATGGAGAAGAATCTGAAGCTGGAGATTCAAGATCTCCACTCTTTGAGGAACAGGTTTTCCAAGAGCAAGATCTTACCAATGTACCAGATATCGACAACACCGACAGTCACACGGAGCCATTGTGTGAATCACAAGGCACTCCCACTCCGTGGCCTCAAAGGTAGATTCGCAATTTTTTCTCATCGCCGTGGATCACGTCATATTCAGTGAACAAGGCGATTGTACAGAGCATGGTGGCTTTAGCTTGGCTTGTCATATAGGATTTAGTATCTGACATGTGCAGTATCTATTAGATGTAGACATTAATGTTACCATTTACGCCGGTTTCCTATGTAGAAACAATCAATTTGGTATTTGTATCATTGAAGTGGATGTGGTTAGTAGTCACGGTTTGACATTCAGTGAGTTACCCGCATCAGTTTGGTATTCATTCAGTTATAAACATGAAGGCCGGTTTGGTATTCATTCAGTTATAAACAATCAATGATGAAGATATTAACATTCAATTTTGGTATTCATTCAGTTACAAAACCTGAAGTCCGGTTTTCTATGCATAAACATTCAGTTTGGTATTTGTAACCTGATTACTAGCAGCATTTTTTTTTGTGTTAATTGATTTGTAGTCGGAATACCAGCAATAGTTTACTTGCCCTGATTTTGGAATCGTTGCTAAAGTTAGTGGATACTAAAAGGAAAATAATACGGTAGATGCCAACAGAGTTTTGAACGTCAAGCGGATACTACTGTCAACATGAATTGCTTTTTTTGCAGCAGTCTCTTGCTAGAAGCGTAAACATTCCGAACAAACTTGCTATTATTTGACTTGTTTTTGCAGTTAGTATTCGGACAATTGATTATACTCTAGGAGATGTATACTTATATCACTGTTTGTGTTTTATACGGTTGCAAAGCAACTAAATTTGAACCCAAGTCAGAGTGTTTTGCACAGTCTAACAAAATATTTCATGTCTTTTATTTTCAATTGCGGCTAACATCTCCCCCACATTTAGGTTCCGACTTGGCAAGATACCCGATTGCCGTGCAACATTACCGGGTAGGAAAAGTGCTTTGGAGAAGGCCATGAGAAATTTCGCAGATAAGAAGTCGGGGTTCGTTGTCAAGCCAGAGATCAGCCAGGAGTTTGATTCTTTGGCCGAAGCATACGACTTCTACAATTTATACTCTTGGGAGACTAGTTTTGGCATCAAGTATGGGCAATCCAGAAGAAACGTTCAAAAATGCAAGACCGTCCAGGACAAAGTTTGTGGATGCGCGGTGAGTTGTATCACATAATGTGCCCATATTTGTACTTTCTATTTTTTTTTCTTGAAAGCTCACACTTATGATTGACTCACTGTGCCGACGAACATTGTTTTTAGGGGAAGCCATGTAGGGATAATTCACATTCAGTATGTTGCGAATGTCCTGCGCTTATGAGGTTGCATCGCACTGCTGACTATGGCTAGTTCATACATGATTTGAAGATTGAGCATAATCATGGTTTGGCACAAACCTGTGGAGAAAAGTTGCACTCGGCATCTCACAGGCACATTGATGCCCATGCAAAAGACATTGTCATGCACCTTAGGAACAACAACATATCATTAACCAAGACTTTTGGTGTGATTGCAAGCTTCTTTGAAGATATGGAAAACCTCCCCTTTAACAAAAGATCTTTGCGTTATCTATGCAAGAGGATGAATCAGCATCAGGGAGACGATGACATTAAGAAGACAATTCAGATTTTCTCTAATTTGAAAGAGAAGGATCCTAACTTTGTAGACAGCGTGCTCGTGGATGACGGGAGCAAAATCAGGGCAATTATGTGGACAGACGGTAAGAGTCGCCATTAGTACAAATTCTTTGGAGATGCAATAACGTTTGACACAACATACCGTACCAACCAGTACGACATGCCGTTCGGATTGTTTGTTGGTGTCAACAATCACTTCCAGAGCATCATCCTTGGAGGAGTTCTGCTTCGTGATGAAACTACTAAAACCTTCGAGTGGGTGTTCAGGGAATTTGCAGCATTGATGGGAGGGAAGGCTCCAAAAACAATAGTCACAGATAAATAAAATCATACTATGTTCCAGTGAAAATTATGCATTACTAGTTCTATCTGAATACACCTCACCGAGAAGGCCCATTATTGTTCTTATGCAGACCAAGCTCACGCAATGGAGCTGGCCACAGCTTCTCAGTGGCCTAATTCAACACACAGATGGTGTAAATGGCATGTACTATAGAAAGCAAGGGAAAATCTAGGACCTGTTTATTCAAAGAACAGTGAGTTCAGAGACGAGTTTCATAAACTTCTAGAGTACATGCTCACTGTAGATTAGTTTGAAGCAGCATGGTCTTGTTTGATTCAAAAATATCAACTTGAAGAACACCCATTTCTCACTCAAATATACAAAGTTAGAGAAAAATGGGCAAAGCCATATTTTGCAGGAGTGTTCTGCGCTAGGATGACGAGCACACAATGTTCGGAGAGTGCAAACTACATGCTCAAGACATGTGTGAAGCCAACATCATCCATGAACAGTTTTGTGACGTAATATCAGAAATTAATGTTCGACCGCCAATGAGACGAAGACTTTCAAGAGAAGAAGACTCGTGTGGTAAGTCATATATAAAGCATTATTCAAAAAATATTGCTAAACAGAGACCGTTAGTAGAATATCACGAAATTGCGGATTTGGAGTTGGGTGAGGAAAACTGATTATCAAGCGTTTGTTGTAGGGCGGCGCAGTTCTTAACCTTGGAGTGCCGCTAGAATACCATGCGAGCAAGGTATACACCACAACTATGTATGAGATGTTTCAACATGCAATTTACTTGTCAGGTTCATTTGTGTTACAAGAGGCTTGGCCGTCAGAGCTAGGAGTGGTGTACATGGTTAGCCACATATATGCAGAGAGGAGGCAAGCCTGGTCGAGGACACAATATCGTGTGTTGTTTGATAAAGAATCCAGAGGCTATTTATGCGAGTGTGGTCTTTACACACACATGGGAATGTTGTGTTGTCATGCTATCCGGGTACGTCACAACTTTCATAATACCCTGATCTGTACTAGATTTAGAGTTTATTTGGCAAGTTGGAAGTTCAACTAGATGTGCTAAAGTTTAATACACTTACGCTCACAGCCATAACTGAACTAGAATAAGTGTGTCTGACAATTCGCTTAATATACTGCATTCCATATACAACATGTTCTTTTGACCAAGGCGATATATTTGTTTATAACAGGTCATGATAAATCTTGGAGTTAAGGAGATTCCTCGGGTACACATACTGAACAGATGGATGAAGAACGCTTGCAAGAACCTGCCTGAGCATCTGATGATATATAAAGCTGGCAATTATGCACCGAAGGATGCAACTTATCGACATTCCCACTTGTATAGTAAGGCACTTGAGATTGTAAAGATGGGGGATAAGAATACTGAAGCTTATGGAGCTGCAATGAAGCACTTGCTAGATGCAATAGATGTCCTGAAGGATACAAACCAGGAGAGTGATGGCCTCGGGTTACAAGATCAGACAGCGGCTGAACTAAGTGGGAGTGCCATGCCTATCACACCAGGAAGAACAGGTTTGGCCAGCTCAATGAATGTTATATCAAGGAAGCGGGATTGAGGCCGACCAACCAATGCAAGAGCAAAGCCTGTTTATGAGAATGTCAGCAAGCCAAGAACAAAGTTTTGCTCACTTTGTAGAGGTAAGGGCCACAAGGCATCAAAATGCCCATCTTTTGGAGGTTCTTCAAAGAAAAAAAAGGAAAGTTCCAAAGTGAACAAAGTGCGGCCTTGAAGGACACAAGAGGAATTGCTGCTCACGCAAAATCTTCGGCGTATTCCAGTAATAAACTAGTAGAAGCAAACGTGTTGGTTGAAATAGGACTTGCCATCGAAGTCTTCAGGTGCTCGGCTTGTGCACTTTTTGTTAGGAAATTGTAATGATGTGATGCTGTGAACATTGGAATTTGGTCATTTAGTACAATATCTGATCACCGAAATTAGTACCATTTTGTGATATTGTAATGAGCATCCTGATTCTGGCTTGTAAAGTGGGCTACGTAAAAAGGATGAGACGCCTTAGCTATTGTACCAATGCTGAGTACAAAGTGGAACCAAAAATTACCCCTTTGAGGTTCATTTCTGATGAGATTTCATGGTCTTCCCTATGATGATTACTATGATGCTTCGTCAAGTTATTGTATTCAGAAATAGCATTCAGAACTAACTCATTACTATGATGCTTCGTCAAGTTATTGTATCCAGAAATGCAAATTCAGAACTAACTCATTGTACATAACAGTTCAGGAGAATTAGACACATATATAAGATGCAACCATCATTTTTAAGGTGGGCATCATGAAACAAACACAAGCGAGCACACAAGTACATCGGTTACCCACATCAGAAGGAGTGAAATACTAATACTACCCTAAAAGCAGAAATGCTACCTAGTAAGCAACAACTTTGCTGGCTAGAAACAAGAGGAAAAGCAGAACGACCACACGCAGGAACATGGCCCACAGTCCTGGTGTATTTGCCTTTAGCAAGGCTTCTGTTTTCGCCAACTTCGCTTCCAGAGCATTATTTTATTGCTTCATGTTGTGAATTGCATCCTGCAAAGGCAGATTATAGATCCTTCGTTCTTCGCTCCCCGGCTCCAAATCTGCATTGTTTCCACTGAGCTGAGTGTTCTCCCTCCGAAGGTTGTTCACCGCGTCACGCAAATCGACCAGAAGTTGGCGAAGGAAGGGCGTAGTAGGGTCATCAAACCAACTGAAGTACTTGCAGCTACCGACCTAGAAAATAGAAGTTGCAAAGCTGATGAGGGAAGAAAGATCCATTGGAAACTGAGAGGAACAAAGAACAAGGTGAATGCTTACCCGAGATTTGTCGCGGGTAAGATACCTGCGACCTGGATTTGCATTGCTCCAAGCAATCCATCTCACAGGTTTATTACCGCACGCACATTGCTCAGATGCCACATAGTCAAACTTGTGCTCACGATACGAAATAGGAGAAGGGTTCGGGTGGTAGCCATGTTGCTCAGCATATGAGGATGAGCGAGGTCCTGCGGACGACGAAGACGATGCCATCTGTGCAACCAATCCACCGCGACACAGTCTCCAGGGAAAATGTGGCGACTGCAGATAGGGTTTGTGTTTGTTGGGAGGAGGGGATTTTTTTGGCCTGTGTGTGTGGGAGGGATTGGTTCGGTAGGGTCTGCCGGTAGGTAGGGGTTTGCTCGTCATGGGACTTTGTAGTTTTCTAGATTCTTAGTTCGCCTGGTCATTTGATTAGTGCTAGGCATAAAGATTTGTACGTATAGGATTCTAAAAAGAACATCCTGTTCAGCATACGCTTGGGCATTTATATTTATAGAAACCCCTTCCAAGCATACAAAATAATTAATAATACTATGGTCCAAAAACATTAAAATGAATCTACATGGTACTTCGATGTGCCCTGATGTGAAGGTCGAAATTCTATAATGAATATAAATTATATTTTGGGCCATTTTTCTGTTTTAGCACACACGAATAATGTTGAAAAAATTTCATCTTAGAGAAGAGTGATACAACACACCAAAACAAAACCAGACAAAAATGATATAAACTGACCACATCCGACGATGCAATTTGATAATTCTTGCCCTTTTCTGGATAAATGCAATGATAGTAGTCCACTTGCTTTGTTTGGATAATAAATGCTTTAAACATGTCCAACATGTGTGTCAAAAGTGGCCACATCTAAGTGCACAATTAATATCGCTTTTTGGTTATTTCATCAAATTATGGACTAATGCAACGATATTATTTCGCTTACCATTTTTTTGGATAATAATATTCTCTTTATAGTTCCAACATGTGTGACTAAGATCATTTCAGGTATTAAAATCATTTAAAATTTCTACCTTCACCTCGGGGCACATTGATGCTACTAAATTATAGTATATGTTGGTGCATTTCTAATTTTTCGCTCACATGAATAATGAATTTATCTTTTTCTTTGATGTGAAGGTCTTTAGAATGTCTCCCAACGGTTTGCTAGACACGCATTACTTTTGTTAGACATGCGCATGTCTCAAGGTGCTAAATTAATCTGACACACCCGTAGGACTTTGTATAGTCACACATGGGTCTCTGATGTCGTGATGAGAAGGACTTTTAACAGTAGTCTTTGTTTTTACATTGGCGTACCATGACTCCTGAGTCTAAGAGAGCGGACGCACTATCGTGAAGGTCTTTACTTTATCACACGAGGTATTGTTTTTACATGGGCGTACCGTGACTCTAGTATCTAAGCGTCGTGTGCTATATTTGTCGTTCTTAGTTGTGGGGGTGGTGGTAGCGGTGTTGTTGTTGTTGTTTGTTGTGGTGGTGGTGGCGGTATAGTTGGTGTTGGTGTTGTTGTTCGCGTTGGTGTTGATCTTGTTGTTGTGGAGTACCTTGGTCACATGGCTTGTTTGATATCGGATAGGGGTGGCACATTGACACAACACTCCCGGGTCCATATCACCACTATCGGGGTCCCCCATAACGTGGTATGAAGGACTTAAACAATACTTTTGTTTACGTTTGCATAGACCGCTTCCAAATTCATTTCTAAACTAACACATAGGTCTTCGGCTATGTACTACTGGGTCTCTATTGCACCGTTCTAAAGGACTTTATCATGAAATGCATGGTGTTTCAATTGTACATACATCAAGGCCATGCGGGGCGTCTCAAGTGTCGTGATGTGAAGGTGATAAATTAATACGACACACTTCTCGGTCGCTGTCTCAACGAAATGAAGAAGTTCTGAATGTCATTATTGTTCATATTGATGACATTTTTCGTTCTTGTTCTTGCTTTTGTTGTTGTTGTTGTCGGCGGTGGGGGTGTTGTTGGTGGGTCTCAATTGTGTCTATATATGGGTCTCAATGGTGCGATATGAAAGACTTTTACTAAACACGATGGAGTTATATGGTCACATGCCCTGTTGTTACCTGATAGGGTTGGTACTCTGACTATGTACTATTGGGCCTCTATTGCACCGCTCAGAAGGACTTTATCACACGAGGTATTTTATTACATTGGCGTACCGTGACTCTAGTATCTAAGCGTCATGTGCTATATTTGTTGTTCTTAGTTGTGGGGGTGGTGGTGGTGGTGTTGGTGGTGGTGTTAGTGTTGTTGTTGTTTGTTGTGGTGGTCGTGGCGGTGGTGGTGGCGGTATTGTTGGTGTCGGTGTCGATGTTGTTGTTGTGGAGTACTTTGATCACATGGCTTGTTTGATATAGGATAGGGGTGGTACTTTGACACAACACTCCCGGGTCCATATCATCACGACGTGAGGTGCTTTAGTACGCGTGTGAGCAAAATACGACACACACATGGGTTTTTGTATAAACCGCCCACGGGTCTCTCATAGAGCGATACAAAGGACTTTTACCAAACACAGTTGGGCCTCTATTGATCCGTTTTTTGTTGTTGTGTTGCTTGTTGTTCATATTGGTGACATTGTTGTTGTTGTGGGTCTCAATTGTGTCTATATATGTGTCTCAATGGTGCGATATGAAGGACTTTTACTAAACAATAGTGAGTTATATGGTCGCATGCCCCGTTGTTAACTGATAGGGTTGGTACTCTGTCTATGTACTATTCGACCTCTATTGTACCGTTCAGAAGGACTTTATCACACGAGGTGTTGTTTTTACATTGGCGTACCGTGACTCTAGTATCTAAGCGTTGTGTGCTATATTTTTTGTTCTTAGTTGTGGGGGTGGTGGTGGTGGTGGTGTTGGTGGTGGTGTTGGTGTTGTTGTTGTTTGTTGTGGTGGTTTTGGCAGTATTGTTGGTGTCGGTGTTGATGTTGTTGCTGTGGAGTACTTTGATCACATGGCTTGTTTGATATCGGATAGGGGTGGCACTGTGAGAACCCGGAATTTACTTCTAGACCCTTGTGTGTTATATTTGTGAACCCCAGGATCATTGTTGACAACAGAGCGAAATGGTATCATTGCACAATATGTAAAATTATTTTTAATACAAATTGCCACAAGGCATACATTGACAAATGTCTCATGACATTTAATACAACCAGAAAACAGCGGAAAATACAATGCGTAGCGACTCCATCTCAGCCACAGGCAGTCGATGTAGTCCACGTGACCTCACTCCTATGGATCGCCATAGTGGTCGTAGTCATCACCTTCATCTTCATGTAACTCTGTTGTCAACAAAAGTATTGCCATGAGTACGTTGTTGGAATTATGCCCTAGAGGAAATAATAAATATAGTTATTATTATAATTCCTGTACCAAGATAATCGTTTATTATCCATGCTATAATTGTATTGAATGAAGACTTATATACATGTGTGGATACATAGACAAAACACTGTCCCTAGCAAGCCTCTAGTTGGCTAGCCAGTTGATCAAAGATAGTCAGGGTGTTCTGATTATATACAAGGTGTTGTTGCTTGATAACTGGGACACGTCATTAGGAGAATCACGTGATGGACTAGACCCAAACTAATAGACGTAGCATGTTGATCGTGTCATTTTGTTGCTACTGTTTTCTGCGTGTCAAGTATTTGTTCCTATGACCATGAGATCATATAACTCACTAACACCGGAGGAATGCTTTGTGTGTATCAAACGTTGCAACGTAACTGGGTGACTATAAAGATGCTCTACAGGTATCTTCGAAGGTGTTCGTTGAGTTAGTATGGATCGAGACTGGGATTTGTCACTCCGTGTGACGGAGAGGTATCTCGGGGCCCACTCGGTAATACAACATCACACACAAGCCTTGCAAGCAATGTGACTTAGTGTAAGTTGCGGGATCTTGTATTACGGAACGAGTAAAGAGACTTGTCGGTAAACGAGATTGAAATAGGTATGCGGATACTGACGATCGAATCTCAGGCAAGTAACATACCGAAGGACAAAGGGAATGACATACGGGATTATATGAATCCTTGGCACTGAGGTTCAAACGATAAGATCTTCGTAGAATATGTGGGATCCAATATGGGCATCCAGGTCCCGCTATTGGATATTGACCGAGGAGTCACTCGGGTCATGTCTACATAGTTCTCGAACCCGCAGGGTCTGCACACTTAAGGTTCGACGTTGTTTTATGCGTATTTGAGTTATATGGTTGGTTACCGAATGTTGTCCGGAGTCCCGGATGAGATCACAGACGTCACGAGGGTTTCGGGATGGTCCGGAAACGAAGATTGATATATAGGATGACCTCATTTGATTACCGGAAGGTTTTCGAAGTTACCGGGAATGTACCGGGAATGACGAATGGGTTCCGGGTGTTCACCGGGGGGGGGGGGGGCAACCCACCCCGGGGAAGCCCATAGGCCTTGGGGGTGGTGCACCAGCCCTTGATGGGCTGGTGGGACAGCCCAAGAGGGCCCTATGCACCAAGGATAGAAAATCAAAGAGAAAAGAAAAAAAAGAGGTGGGAAAGGAGAGAAGGACTCCACTTTCCAATCCTAGTTGGACTAGGATTGGAGGAGGACTCCTCCCCTTGGTGCGCAGCCCTTGGGGCTCCTTGAGCCTCAAGGCAAGCCTCCCCTCCCTCCTCCTATATATATGGAGCAATTAGGGCTGATTTGAGACAACTTTTCTAGGGCAGCCCGACCACATACCTCCACGGTTTTACCTCTAGATCGCGTTTCTGCGGAGCTCGGGCGGAGCCCTGCCGAGATTAGATCACCACCAACCTCCGGAGCGCCGTCACGCTGCCGGAGAACTCATCTACCCTCCGCCTCTCTTGCTGGATCAAGAAGGCCGAGATCATCGTCGAGTTGTACGTGTGCTGAACACGGAGGTGCCGTCCGTTCGGCACTAGATCGTGGGACGGATCGCGGGACGGTTCGCGGGGCGGATCGAGGGACGTGAGGACATTCCACTACATCAACCGCGTTCACTAAACGCTTCTGCTGTGCGATCTACAAAGGTACATAGATCGGAAATCCGCTCTCGTAGATGGACATCACCATGATAGGTCTTCGTGCGCGTAGGAAAATTTCTGTTTCCCATGCGACGTTCACCAAGAGTGGCATCATGAGCTAGGTTCATGCGTAGATGTCTTCTCGAGTAGAACACAACAGTTTTTGTGGGCGGTGATGTGCGTTTTGCTGCCCTCCTTAGTCTTTTCTTGATTCCGCGGTATTGTTGGATTGAAGCGGCTTGGACCGACATTACTCGTACACTTACGAGAGACTGGTTTCATCGCTACGAGTAACCCCGTTGCTCAAAGATGACTGGCAAGTGTCGGTTTCTCCAACTTTAGTTGAATCGGATTTGACCGAGGAGGTCCTTGGATAATGTTAAATAGCAATTCATATATCTCCGTTGTGGTGTTTGCGTAAGTAAGGTCTAACTTGTTTTTGCAGGGTATGCTTGTGATGTGATATGGCCAACGATGTGATGTGATATATTGGATGTATGAGATGATCATGTTGTAATAGATAATATCGACTTGCACGTCGATGGTACGGCAACCGGCAGGAGCCATAGGGTTGTCTTTAAACTAACGTTTGTGCTTGCAGATGCGTTTACTATTTTGCTAGGATGTAGCTTTAGTAGTAATAGCATGAGTAGCACGACAACCCCGATGGCGACACGTTGATGGAGATCATGGTGTGGCGCCGGTGACAAGAAGATCGTGCCGGTTCTTTGGTGATGGAGATCAAGGAGCACGTGATGATGGCCATATCATGTCACTTATGAATTGCATGTGATGTTGATCCTTTTATGCACCTTATTTTGCTTAGAACGACGGTAGCATTATGAGGTGATCTCTCACTAAAATTTCAAGACGAAATTGTGTTCTCCCCGACTCTGCACCGTTGCTACAGTTCGTCGTTTCGAGACACCACGTGATGATCGGGTGTGATAGACTCAACATTCACATACAACGGGTGCAAAACAGTTGCACACGCGGAACACTCGGGTTAAGCTTGACGAGCCTAGCATGTGCAGACATGGCCTCGGAACACATGAGACCGAAAGGTCGATTATGAATCATATAGTTGATATGATTAGCATAGGGATGCTTACCACTGAAACTATACTCAACTCACGTGATGATCGGACTTGAGCTAGTGTAACTGGATCATGAACCACTCAAATGACTAGAGAGATGTACTTTTTGAGTGGGAGTTTAGCAAGTAATTTGATTAAGTTAAACTCTAATTATCTTGAACATAGTCTAAGTCCACTTTGAATATATTTGTGTTGTAGATCATGGCTCACGCGACAGTCACCCTGAATTTTAATACGTTCCTAGAGAAAGCTAAGTTGAAAGATGATGGAAGCAACTTTGTAGACTGGGCTCGTAATCTTAAGTTGATCCTACAAGCTGGGAAGAACGATTATGTCCTTGATGCTGCGCTAGGAGATGAACCACCCGCTACGGCTGACCAGGATGTTAAGAACGCTTGGTTAACACGTAAGGAGGACTACTCTGTAGTTCAATGTGCAGTCTTGTATGGCTTAGAACCGGGACTTCAACGTCGCTTTGAGCGTCATGGAGCATATGAGATGTTCCAGGAGTTGAAGTTTATCTTTCAGAAGAACACCCGGGTCGAGAGGTATGAGACCTCCGATAAATTCTATGCTTGCAAGATGGAGGAGAATTCGTTTGTCAGTGAACATGTGCTCAAAATGTCTGGGTACTCAAAACCGTCTAGCTGAGCTAGGGATTGAACTCCCGCAAGAGGCTATCACTGACAGAATTCTTCAATCACTGTCGCCAAGCTATAAGGGCTTTGTGTTGAAATACAACATGCAAGGGATGAACAAGTCACCCGGCGAGTTGTTTGCGATGCTGAAAGTCGCAGAGTCTGAACTCCGTAAAGAGCATCAAGTGTTGATGGTGAATAAGACCACTAGTTTCAAGAGAAACGGCAAAGGCAAGAAGGGTAATTCAAAGAAGAGCGGCAAGCCTGTTGCCAATCCGACAAAGAAACCCAAACCTGGACCTAAGCCTGAAACAGAGTGCTACTATTGCAAGGGTATGGGTCACTGGAAGCGCAACTGCCCCAAGTATCTAGCTGATAAGAAGGCGGCCAAAGAAAAATCAGGTATATTTGATATACATGTTATTGATGTGTACTTAACCAGCTCTCGTAGTAGTGCCTGGGTATTCGATACTGGTTCTGTTGCTCATATTTGCAACTCGAAACAGGAAATGCGGAATAGGCGAAGGCTGGCGAAAGATGAAGTGACGATGCGCGTAGGAAATGGTTCCAAGGCTGATGCAATCGCCGTCGGCACAGTTTCACTTCAGTTACCATCGGGATTAGTTATGAACTTGAATAATTGTTATTTAGTGCCTGCGTTGAGCATGAACATTATATCTGGATCTTGTTTATTGCGAGACGGTTACTCTTTTAAGTCAGAGAATAATGGTTGTTCTATTTCTATGAGTAACATCGTTTATGGTGATGCACCCAATGTGAGAGGATTGTTCATATTGAATCTTGATAGTGATGATACACATATACATAACATTGAGACCAAAAGAGTTAGAGTTAACAATGATAGCGCCATGTTTTTGTGGCACTTCCGCTTAGGTCATATTGGTGTAAAGCGCATGAAGAAACTCCATACCGATGGACTTTTGGAGTCACTTGACTTTGATTCACTTGACACGTGCGAACCATGCCTCATGGGCAAGATGACTAAAACTCCGTTCTCCGAAAAAATGGAGCGTGCTAGTGACTTGTTGGAAATCATACATACCGATGTGTGCGGTCCGATGAGCGTGGAGGCACGTGGCGGATATCGTTATTTTCTCACCTTCACTGACGATTTGAGTAGATATGGTTATGTCTACTTAATGAAGCACAAGTCTGAAACATTTGAAAAGTTCAAGCAATTTCAGAGTGAATTTGAAAATCATCGTACCAAGAAGATCAAGTTCCTACGGTCTGATCGTGGGGGTGAATATCTGAGTTTCGAGTTTGGTGCTCACTTAAGACAATGTGGAATTGTTTCATAGTTGACACCGCCTGGAACACCACAGCGTAATGGTGTGTCCGAACGTCGTAATCGTACTTTATTAGAGATGGTGCGATCTATAATGTCTCTTACCGATTTGCCGTTATCGTTTTGGGGTTATGCATTAGACAGAGCTGCATTCACTTTAAATAGGGCACCATCAAAATCCGTTGAGACGACACCATACGAACTGTGGTATGGCAAAAGGCCAAAGTTGTCGTTTCTTAAAGTTTGGGGATGTGATGCTTATGTCAAAAAGCTTCAGCCTGAAAAGCTGGAACCCAAAGCGGAAAAGTGCATCTTCATAGGTTACCCAAAAGAGACAGTTGGGTACACCTTCTATCTCGAATCCTAGGGCAAAGTGTTTGTTGCTAAAAACGGAGGTTTTGTCGAGAAGGAGTTTCTCTCGAGAGAATTGAGTGGGAGGAAGATAGAACTTGATGAGGTTGTCGAACCTCTCATCCCTCTGGATGGTGGCGCAGTGCAAGGGGAAACCCCTGTCGTTGCGACGCCGGTTGAGGAGGAAGTTAATGATGATGATCATGAAACTCCGGTTCAAGTTCCTATCGAACCACGCAGGTCGACGAGACCACGTGCTGCTCTAGAGTCGTACGGTAATCCCGTTTTGTCAATCATGTTGTTAGACAACAATGAACCTGCAAATTATGAAGAAGCAATGGTGGGCCCAGATTCCAACAAATGGCTGGAGGCCATGAAGTCCGAGATAGGATCCAAGTATGAAAACAAAGTGTGGACTTTGGAAGTACTACCTGAGGGCCGCAAGGCTATTCAGAACAAATGGATCTTTAAGAAGAAGACGGACGCTGATGGCAATGTGACCGTTTATAAAGCTCGACTTGTGGCAAAGGGTTTTTCACAAGTTCAAGGAGTTGACTACGATGAGACATTCTCACCCGTAGTGATGCTTAAGTCCGTCAGAATCATGTTAGCAATAGCTGCATTTTTCGACTATAAAATCTGGCAGATGGATGTCAAAACGGCGTTCCTTAACGGTTTCCTTAAGGAAGAGTTGTATATGATGCAACCCGAAGGTTTTGTCGATCCTAAGAATACTAACAAGGTGTGCAAGCTCCAGCGATCCATTTATGGACTGGTGCAAGCATCTCGGAGTTGGAACAAACGCTTTGATGAGGTGATCAAAGCATTTGGGTTTATACAAGTGGTTGGAGAATCTTGTATTTACAAGAAAGTGAGTGGGAGCTCTGTGGCATTTCTAATATTATATGTGGATGACATATTGCTGATTGGAAACAACGTAGAGTTTTTGGAGAGCATAAAGGATTACTTGAATAAAAGTTTCTCTATGAAGGACCTAGGAGAAGCTGCTTACATTCTAGGCATTAAGATCTACAGGGATAGATCAAAACGCCTGATAGGACTTTCACAAAGCACATACCTTGACAAAGTTTTGAAGAGGTTCAAAATGGAACAGTCCAAGAAAGGGTTCTTGCCAGTTTTACAAGGTACGAGATTGAGTAAGACTCAGTGCCCAGCAACTGATAAAGATAGAGAGCATATGAGCACCGTCCCCTATGCTTCAGCCATAGGATCTATCATGTATGCAATGTTGTGCACTAGACCGGACGTTAGCCTGGCCATAAGTATGGCAGGCAGGTTCCAGAGTAATCCAGGAGTGGATCACTGGATGGCGGTCAAGAATATCCTGAAGTACCTGAAAAGGACTAAGGAGATGTTTCTCGTGTATGGAGGTGACGAAGAGCTCGTCGTAAAGGGTTACGTCGATGCAAGCTTTGACACAGATCCAGACGACTCTAAGTCGTAGACCGGATACATATTTATTCTTAATGGGGGTGCGGTAAGCTGGTGCAGTTCCAAGCAAAGCATCGTAGCTGATTCTACATGTGAAGCGGAGTATATGGCTGCCTCGAAGGCGGCTAAGGAGGGTGTCTGGATGAAGCAGTTCATGAGGGATCTTGGAGTGGTGCCAAGCGCACTGAATCCAATAACCTTGTTCTGTGACAACACGGGTGCCATTGCCTTAGCAAAGGAACCACGGTTTCACAAGAAGACCATACACATCAAACGACGCTTCAACCTCATCCGCGACTACGTCGAAGGGGAGGACATAAATATATGCAAAGTGCACACAGATTTGAATGTAGCAGACACGCTGACTAAACCTCTTCCACGGGCAAAGCATGATCAACACCAGAACTGTATGGGTGTTAGATTTATTACAATGTAATTCGCATGATGATATGAGGGCTAGATTATTGACTCTAGTGCAAGTGGGAGACTGTTGGGATTATGCCCTAGAGGCAATAATAAATATAGTTATTATTATAATTCCTGTATCAAGATAATCGTTTATTATCCATGCTATAATTGTATTGAATGAATACTTATATACATGTGTGGATACATAGACAAAACACTGTCCCTAGCAAGCCTCTAGTTGGCTAGCCAGTTCATCAAAGATAGTCAGGGTCTTCTGATTATATACAAGGTGTTGTTGCTTGATAACTGAATCACGTCATTAGGAGAATCACGTGATGGACTAGACCCAAACTAATAGACGTAGCATGTTGATCGTGTCATTTTGTTGCTACTGTTTTCTGCGTGTCAAGTATTTGTTCCTATGTCCATGAGATCATATAACTCACTGACACCAGAGGAATGCTTTGTGTGTATCAAACGTCGCAACGTAACTGGGTGACTATAAAGATCCTCTACAGGTATCTCCGAAGGTGTTCGTTGAGTTAGTATGGATCGAGACTGGGATTTGTCACTCCATGTGACGGAGAGGTATCTCGGGGCCCACTCGGTAATACAACATCACACACAAGCCTTGAAAGCAATGTGACTTAGTGTAAGTTGCGGGATCTTGTATTACGGAACGAGTAAAGAGACTTGCCGGTAAACGAGATTGAAATAGGTATGCGGATACTGACGATCGAATCTCGGGCAAGTAACATACCGAAGGACAAAGGGAATGACATACAGGATTATATGAATCCTTGGCACTGAGGTTCAAACGATAAGATCTTCGTAGAATATGTGGGATCCAATATGGGCATCCAGGTTCCGCTATTGGATATTGACCGAGGAGTCACTCGGGTCATGTCTACATAGTTCTCGAACCCGCAGGGTCTGCACACTTAAGGTTCGACGTTGTTTTATGCGTATTTGAGTTATATGGTTGGTTACCGAATGTTTTTCGGAGTCCCGGATGAGATCACGGACGTCACGAGGGTTTCCGGAATGGTCCGAAAATGAAGATTTATATATAGGATGACCTCATTTGATTACCAGAAGGTTTTCGGAGTTACCGGGAATGACGAATGGGTTCCAGGTGTTCACCGGGGGGGGGGGGGGCAACCCACCCCGGGGAAGCCCATAGGCCTTGGGGGTGGCGCACCGGCCCTTGATGGGCTGGTGGGACAGCCCAAGAGGGCCCTATGCGCCAAGGATAGAAAATCAAAGAGAAAAGAAAAAAAAGAGGTGTGAAAGGAGAGAAGGACTCCACTTTCCAATCCTAGTTGGACTAGGATTGGAGGAGGACTCCTCCTACCCTTGGTGCGCAGCCCTTGGGGCTCCTTGAGCCTCAAGGCAAGCCTCCCCTCCCTCCTCCTATATATATATGGAGCAATTAGGGCTGATTTGAGACAACTTTTCAAGGGCAGCCCGACCACATACCTCCACGGTTTTACCTCTAGATCGCGTTTCTGTTGAGCTCGGGCGGAGCCGTGCCGAGATTAGATCACCACCAACCTCCGGAGCGCCGTCACGCTGCCGGAGAAATCATCTACCTCTCCGTCTCTCTTGCTGGATCAAGAAGGCCGAGATCATCGTCGAGCTGTACGTGTGCTGAACGCGGAGGTGTCGTCCGTTCGGCACTAGATCGTGGGACGGATCGCGGGACGGTTCGCGGGGAGGATCGAGGGACGTGAGGACGTTCCACTACATCAACCGCGTTCACTAAACGCTTCTGCTGTTCGATCTACAAGGGTACGTAGATCGGAAATCCCCTCTCGTATATGGACATCACCATGATAGGTCTTCGTGCGCGTAGGAGATTTTTTGTTTCCCATGCGACGTTCCCCAACATAAGTTACATACAGAACATACCTCCTTCGGAGAAGTTCCTTACAACTACATGTGGCTTCAAAGGAAAGCTATATGGCTCATTTGCATAAAAGCTAATTTTATTTGAAAACAATAGCATTTGGATAAAAGCAGTTTTTGATAAGAACATGTTCATATCCAGATTAACTTTCATCAAACTAAATATGCTCACAACAAAATCCAAGTAAAAGCAGAGAACAAAACATCAATTTAAATTTAAGTTGGTATTTAATCTAATTAAAATCTCCAAACCATAAAACTTGATTCCCGCTTTTATTAAAATATAAAACAAACAAAATTTTCTTGCCCTGATTTTTTTGAAAAACTTTTCTCAAACATTCCGAGAATCGGGATGTTACAAATCTACCCCCATTAAAACAAATCTTATCCCCGAGATTTATAGGTTAATTAAAGAGAAAATGTTTGGATTGACTTCGTCTTCGACACAGTCCTTCCCACAAGATTGTGGAATCACGGTTCATTTTGATCTTGGTGCGAGCAACTTCGGGATCTTGATTGGGAATACTTCTCTCGTCAAAATCCATTCTAGCCTCATCAAGGTTTGCAAATAGTCCTTCCATCTTGGCGACGATGGTCACATAACCTCTTTTTTTAATTGGTTGGTCATTCTTCGATCATGTTGTTCTTCTATAAGTCAAGTTCTGGTGTGGATAAACTCATTGATCCTTCCTTCAGGTTGAACTTGATCGTAGGTGTAGTGAAGGTCTTCAAATCTTATCTTCTTTGTGAATGAAGGACTTGAAATCTTCAATCTTGCCATGAATTACCATCTACTACCCCCTTAAAAGATGTTTCCATGGAGTTCACATTGATAATAGACCTCGAAGCATGATGTTGCAACTTCTTTACTCTCAAAGTGCCCTCGAGGGTTTATAGAGAAGAAGGAAATAGCATAAAGATGAGTAAGAGAATCCTACAGTGTAAAGATACTCCAAAAGATAACCAAAAGAGAACACCGAGGTAACCATGAAGCTATCCAAATAAAACTCAAAAGCAAATGATTTTTTACAAATAGGGTTTTAGTAAGTCTGCATACGAAAACATCAAAAGAAAAAAAATGCAGACGATGCTCACACAAAAAGATTTTTGCATCTACTTGCAACGAGTTTATTACTACAAGGGTGTTAACCAACCTAATCCTATATGGCAGGTCACATCATAACTTTGGTAGATCATCAACGTTGACGATTGAAGCATCTCGGACCGTTGTTAACTTCTTGAGTTCTCGATGTGCCTTCTCTTGGCAATATGTTGCTACTCGAAGCTTTAGGGGTTGAAGTTGTCTTAAAATTCTTGGCACGTCTTCTGGAAATTCTGACTCCTCAACACCATGGGCCAGGAAAAGGGTTTCACAACTATAAAGAAGATGGTAGAGAAGTAGAGCATAGACTTCATTTGAATAAGATAACATAGGACAAGAAATAGTGAATGAGAAGAGTACGAGAATGTTTCTTTAAAAAAAATAGTTTCCCTTTGAAAGTAGTTTCTAAGGCTTTCCATTTCTATCTAAGGCCACGCGACTTGGTCGACAACCTGGCTCTTATACCACTTCCGTGAGAACCGGGAATTTACTTCGAGACCCTCCTGTGTATATTTGTGAACCCCAGGATCATTGTTGACAACACAGCGAAATGGTATCATTGCACAATACGTAAAATTATTTTTAATACAAATTGCCACAAGGCATACATTGGCAAATGTCTCATGAAATTTAATACAACCAGAAAATAGCGGAAAATACAATGCGTAGTGACTCCATCTCAGCCACATGTAGTCGATGTAGTCCACGTGACCTCACTCCTACGGATCGCCATAGTGGTCGTATTCATCACCTTCATCTTCATGTAACTCTGTTGTCAACAAAAGTATTGCCATGAGTACGTTACGTACTCAACATACCTCCTTCGGAGAAGGTCCTAACAGCTACATGTGGCTTCAAAGGAAGGCTATATGGCTCATTTGCATAAAAGCTAATTTTATTTGAAAACAATAACATTTGGATAAAAGCAGTTTTTGATGAGAACATGTTTATATCCAGATTAACTTTCATCAAAGTGAGGATCCTTGATCAACTCACACTCATCATAGGTTCCAACAATTGGGGCAAAGAGGGAATAAGCAAGACAGGTCTCGTATGTCAAGAAAGATTCATGTGTCGTCCATGACCGTGGACACGGCTATTCGAATAGTTTTACACTCTGTAGAGGTTATACACTTTACCCACACGACACAATCTCGTCTTGATGCCATCAGTGGCCGCTGGTCTAGTACACCATTTGGTATACCGGCAGGGAGATTGTGACGAGGTCTTTGGACTAGGTCCCCCAAAGATGTGACATGCCCACCGGGTCTGGCGCACGGAACTGAGAGTACGTCCTCAAACCGGTCCCCCCATCTGTGCCGAGGATACTCCTCGCAAGGCAGCTATCCCATCTGCGGTACGGCGACATCGACACCTAAGGCTGACTAGCTTACTTGACCAAGCCAGTGCCCATATAGCATGTGGTTGTACTGTTTACACAATCTTCAAATTCAAGACTTATTAGGCCTCATGCAGCATAGACGACTGATTGCTCCCTTCACCTTGGGCAGCCAATCGCTCCTTCAATCCTTGATTCAGCTGTCGCCCGCGCCAGTATTCAGATGGTAAGTTTCACCTAGAGTAGAAGAGGATAGAGAAGGTCACCAAGGCCAACTGGCCAGCTCAACTATAAGTTTCAGGTGTTAGTGACTCAAAGTTTATTCAACAAGAACCTATAGGGTAATAAGCATGTCTAAGCATGTCTACTCTATCGGATTACTATATACTTCTACTCAGGTGTCAAATGGATAGGCGACAAGCGGATCAAGGTAATGTGTCAATCGACACGCTAGCTACAATATTAAAAACATGCATATTATAACCATAAAACTCAATGCAATTTATAAAACATAGGATAAGTATGATCAAAGAAGGAGGCATGCCTTCGTTGCTGAGTCCTTTAGTAACCTGACTATCTCCATGTCCAACATCGTCACTCCCTACTTGTCACATCCCTGGAACCCTAACCAAGGTTTAGCATTGTGCTCATATCTTCATTGCATTGCATCCAAGAATTTGCAACAAGATCAAAGCAAGTGGTGAAGCAAAACTCAAAAACCCTAGCCACTTCTCAAATTCAAAGAAATTCCAAGCTTGTTAAAATCAATGAACCCAAAATGGCCTCAAGAAAAGTTCAACTTTTCTGATAATTCATGAAAACAAATAATGAGGGAAGAAAACTATTTTTGAAACATATTTGGAATTTTATTTAAATGCAAAAAGCCACTGAATTCAAGTTTAAATTTGAATTCAAAAACTTTAAGTTTTCAAAAATGTTGAAAACTTCAGGAATGGTTGGAAATATTCCAACTATTATCCTGGTGTGTTCAAAATATTTTTTATAAACTATTTTGGAGCTGAAACAATAGCAAATCAAAATAGTTAGCAAACAGAAAACAAAACAAGAAAAAAATACGCTCACCTCAGCCGAGGCCCAGCTTCCCCGTGTCGTCTTCCTCCTCGCCAGTGGGCAGCAGGAGGTGGCCGCCGCGACGTCCGGCGCCTCCACGCAGCTCCCTGCCTGCATCGCTGCCGCTTCGCGCTCGCACGCGGGGGGATAACCCTCCCAAGGCGTGCCCGAGCCAATCCCTCCTCATTCTCCCCCTCAGCTTCATTTCCCCACTGCCGCCATTGGAGCCCGAGCAGAGCTCGAGCTCGCCGTCGTTCTAGCCTACCCCCTTCCTTTCTGAGCCGCGCAGAAGATCCACCACAGCTCCCTGAAGCTTTCTAGCCACGAGCCCGACGCCGAGACGCAGTGAATCGACGAGACACAGTCGTCTTCTTCCTCAGGTCACCGAAGTTCATCGCCGGCGTTCTCCCTCTCCAGGCCGTCTCCGAGCAAGCTAGCACCACCACTGCACTCCCCGTGAGCCTAGCAAGCTTTCCCCCAAGTTTCCCCCTTCGATCTCTTCCTCTAGCCCTGATTTCACCGGAGCCCGACGAGATCCGCCACGGGAGCTCGTCGGCGGTAGCTCTCCGGTGAACGGCTCGTCCTTCTGAGGCCACCAGTAGCTTCAGGCCTTCGAGTAGATGCCGTAGGTGCTCAGCCCCGTGCATATCTCCTTCGGATTCGACTAGCCCGATGATGCCCGAGCTTCGGCCGCCGCCAAGCTCGTCGCCGGCGTCATCTCCGGCCAGATCAGCCCCGGCTAGGTGCAAAAATGAACCCGCGGGAGACGTGTCGTTCCTTTGGTGCACTCCGCGGAGAGTTTGGCCGCCTGTGCACCGTTTCCGAGCCCCTCCGCCGTTCTGGTGGTCGCCGCAGGCTCACCGCCGGCGAGGACGACCTCGCCGCCGGTGGATCTCAACTGGCCTGAGCCACTGACGTGTGGGGCAAGCCTCTGGATGATTATAGTTAATAAAAATAAAATTAATTAAACTAATAAGTCACTGACATGTGGGTCCAGTGCTGTTAATTAGCTAATTAAGTTTAAATCTAATCCAAAACTGACCAGAGTCACTGACCAGTGGGTCCCACCGGTTAGGTTTGACTTTCAACGGCCAGTTGGACCTGCTCATGCCATGCTCACGCAATAAGTAGCTTTTTTAATTTAAAAGAATTCCATAAAATGCCCAAAACTTCTAAAAATGATAGAAATTAATCTGTAACTCCAATGAAAATAATTTATATATGAAAAAGTATGAGAAAAATCCAAGGAATCTGAATATGGCATTTTCAAACATGTTTGAAAATGTTACTGGACCAAACATGTAGAATAATGAATAGGTTAAATTTAATAAATGCTTTGGAGTTGGAAATTGAAAATCATTTGAATTCCACTTCAAATGCTATGATCAAACATTGTTAAACCACAACCAGCAACTTAACATATCATTCCCATGCATGTTAAAAACAAGTTGATCTAAGCATCAGGTCGAATCAATTAAAATGGTATTCGAGAATACCTCGTTTGAAGTGATATTTGAATCTGATTCAAATCCACTTCAACCTAATAATGGTAGCTACATTAACATACCACCATGCATCTTAATGCCATGCTCATGCATCATTTTGTTGCATATAATTGTTATTGATTGATGTTATTTCTATCGGTAGGCTCCGCTCCTCCGGATTCCACCGAATATCCGACTGACGGATATTGTCCCTCTACTGAGCAACAAGGCAAGGACCATTTTGATCATCCCGATAAATCCCATGTTCTTGCTCCTACACTTATTTATTGCATTAGGATCAAATGCTTCAAATGCTTTTGCCACGTTAGTTGAACCCACTTCCTTTGCATGACCTGTCCTTGTCACAGTAAATAGCTGAACCTTGCAACCTAGCATACCTGGTAGCTGCTTGAGCCATGATGTGCCTTATCCTGCTATGCATGCTATGCTTAGAGTTGTGTATGGTCTGTCATCTGGGTGATGAACAGAATTGTGAGAATGTGTTCAGTAAGTAAGGGTTGTGTGTTGAACCTGATTTGGTAAAGGTATCGGTGAAAGGCCATGTAGGAGTACATGGCGGGTTGTTTCATTGGAACCGTCCTTAGGAACTGAGTTCCGTGTATGTAATCCAAGACTAGATACTACCACACGTTGGGATACTTAATTGACCCTCTCGACTTATTAATCGCTTAGTACTCGGTCCAGGAGTTGCAAGTAGTTTCTGGTGTTTATAGTCATGCTGGAGGCCGTGCATAGCGCTGACCTCAGAGGTGGGCTGTGATGCGGTAGGCAGTGGCACGGTGTACCAAGTGGCACCCGGATGGTGGGCTTGGGAACCCTGCGCTCATCGTTTGGGGCCGTGGCGGAAACCTCAGCCGGACTTCCGTGCAGGTTACCCTCAGATAGGCGATAGACCTGGACTAAGTATTAGTGTGGTTAACGGTCATGGCCGACTCCCTCGCTGGGCTTCCGCTTGAAGGTTGCCGAGGTGCATGACGTGCACATGGCGATAAGTGGCGACAGAGTGTGTGAAGAAGTACACCCCTGCAGGGTTATGATCTATTCGAATAGCCGCGTCCGCGGATATGGACTACTTGGAGACATATGTTGTTCATAGATAACTTTAATGGCTACTCATAAAACTGTCAAGATAAGCGTGAGTGTCGTAGATGGCATTTCAGTATGGAGTCGTAATGATTCCACGATGGAGTATTGTTGTGGTGTTAGTGGACTCGTGTGCGAGAAATCAAGTTGTCAAAATTATTCAAAATGCAAGTTGTCTAGCCACGAGTCAAATGCTGGCTTTCCGCATGAAACCCCACAATTCCTTATTGATACATTGCATGAGTAGATAGCTTATCCAAAAGTCTTGCTGAGTACTCTTGTACTCATGTTTGCTTAATAATTTGTTGCACAGGTTGTTAATGACCCTAATGGAGGGTTCTACCTAGACATCGACGACGACTAGTAGCTGGTATCCCAGCTACGATCTGGCCCTAGGGTGGGTCTGTAGTATAGTCAGGCCATGTGCCTTCTAGTTTCACGTGTCTGTACTCAGACATTTAATTACTTCCGCTGGCTTGTAACTTGAATGACTGTTATGATGGGTCGTGAGACCCCTGCTGTGTAATATTATGTGTGAGGCTCTTTCGAGCCTTTTAAATAAAGCTTGTATGTTTATGGTTATGTTGTGATGCCATCGATGTATCTATACATATCGGTATGCCATGCGTACGTGTGTTGTACTTGATATGTATGGGGTTCGATTACCTAGCCGTAGGCTTTAGTAGCATTCCTTACAGGGAAATGCCCCTTTGTGATCCAATGAGCCATGGTAGTTCGCTACTGCTGCGGACACATTGGTTGACCGGCATGTGTCCTTCTTAGCTGCTGTGTCTGTCCCCTCTGGGGAAATGTCACGCGATGTAATGGAGTCCTTGTAGCTTGCTACGACTCATCTACATTCGTTGATGACCGACACCTGCTTTGCCGGGTCATGTATGCCTGTCCCTATGCGGGACTGCCGCTTTGGTTTATGAATAGACATGTGTAAGTGCATCTAGTGCCCCTTAGTGATTTTGGTGGTTTGAAGACTTATAGGTTAAGTATCTAATGTGTTTGTGAGTGTACACAGGATCTATAAGTCATTGAGGAGTTTGAGATATTTGAAGAATATCGACCCCTAAAAATATATGTCTTGAGTTGAAGAAATTGGTCTGAAGCTGAAGAAATGAATCGCGAGGAATCTGCGATGAAATTGATATTCCTCATGAAGATACTGATACTGAGAAGACCGGTGGTTCGTGAAGAAAATCATTCTGAAGAAATTGAAGCGTGAAGAGTTACGTTTTTTGTTTTACTTTCTTCGCATTTGATGAATAGGAACACCGTACTGTTAAAGGGGGTCAAAGTAACGCTATGGAATGAATTTCCTCATGATGCTCAACCCAAGCCAAATCCTACCAAAATCCACAAGTGAGGAATATGAGTGACATGAGGACTCTCACAGTTGAGGGTCCCGACCGTTTCGATAGCCACGCCAAGTCACTGGTCTTATCCACTCCAACGGTCATATTATTTAAGGGCATTAGTGTCAAATCATGTCGGGATGCTCCCAGGCTATAAATAGCCGCCCCCCACAACCACTAACTGGTTGGCTGCCCCGTTATAAACTGACACTTGTCATAAGAGCAACCCAAATTCCTCAGAGCCTTCGAGAGTAAATCATCAGTGAGGAAATACACCCACCGAAACCACAAACCAAACCTAGTGATTGAGCATCACTGAAGAAGTTGTTCCTATGTGGGACTGAAGCCTTTTACCTTTGAGGACTGTGCATCCTCCAGACAGTTAGGCGTCATGGTCTAGAGCAATCCAGCAGTTAATTGTGGATCGCGGGTGACCGAGTTTGTGAGGGTTTGGAAGTCTGCCCTAAAGACTTACCACGAGTGTTGGGCGAGGACTGTGTGTCTTTAGCTCAAGGAAAATACGGTAGGGACTGTGTGTCCCGGGACTGGGTGTCCTTTGGTTTCAATACCAAGCCGCTCCAAACCAGATGTACAACTGTCACAACAGTTGGAACTGGGTCATCAACAACAGTCTTCACCAAGAATCGGGTTCTAATTCCTCAACTCTTTACATTCTCTGTATTATGTGTTGATGACATTCACTGTGACTGTTTGAAGAATTTGCTGAAGACTTTCTCTGAATTTCCTCAACCCCAAATTCTTCACTTGAGTTAATCATCATCTGTATTCTGCGTGCCTGCTTACTGTGCAATCTGTTTTCATAATCTTCACTCTGTAATTCTGTTGTTGTGAACGTTTGCACGACCGATCCTTAACTGTTTCCGCTGTAAGTTAGTCATCAGTGAGGAATTTCCTCAAAAGGAATTTCCTCAGTGATGAAATTCTAAAAATCTCCTATTCACCCCCCCTCTAGTCAATATAACGCACTTTAAATTGGTATCAGAGCAAGGTACTCCCTTGTTCTGTGTGATTTTGGTTTAACCACCTGGAGTTTTAGTTATGTTGACTGCAGGCATGTTTAAGGTGACTGCAGCATGTCCTATCTACGAGGGAAAGAACTTTCCCTTCTGGAAGAACAAAATGCAAATGCATCTACAAGCTATAGACAATGATCTCCGGTATATTGTGGAAAATGGTGTCCCCATCATTTCTGCTAGTGTCACTGCAGCTGATGTGAAGAAATTCAAACAACTCGATTCTCAGGCGAAGAACATAATCTGTGGTCATCTGAGCCCTGGCCAGTTTGGAAGAGTAAGTGCCTTAGGCTCTGCAACACTGATTTGGGAGAGACTGTGCAAGGTAAATGAAGGAGTATCAACCCAATGTGACTCTCGTGTTGATATTCTTCGCAATCTCTTCAATGACTTCAAGAGACATGACAATGAAAGCTGCCAAGACACCTTTGATCGCCTCACTGACATATCAAATGAACTGCAAGCACTGGGAGCTCGAGACATCACTAATCACGAAGTTGTGAAGAAACTGCTGAGATCTTTGGATTCTTCATTTGACAGTTTAGTTCTTATGATTCAAGAAAGACCAGACTACAAGATGCTAGATCCTGCTGATATCCTCGAAAGGCTAAATACTCATGAATTCCAGCTAGAAGAAAAGAGAGATCTATATGGACAAAGCTATTCCAGACCACGTGCACTGAAGGCAAGAGCAATTTCCTCATCTGAAGAAGAAGACACAGACGACAGCAGTTGTGACCCTGAAGAATTTGGTCAGGAGCTTGCAATGCTTGTGAGGAAATTCCAGAGATTTACACGACGAGGCCAGTTCGGTAAATCATCAAGAAGAGACATGGGGAAATCAGAATCTGCATCTGAGGACTACAAGAAACGGACCTGTCACAAGTGCAAGAAATCAGGTCATTACATTGCTGATTGTCTGCGCTAGGGAAAGGAATCAAAGAAGAAGAAATACAAGGATGACAGTTCTGATGACTGAAAGAAGAAGAAGAAATCTTCAAAATCACCATCTTCAAAGTCCTCCTCACACAAGAAGACTAGCTTCAGAAAGGCTCGGGCACTTATTGGCAAGGAAATGGATTCCGAGGCAGAATCAGAGGAATGTGATGAAGAAGAAGGCTCTGGAGAAGACTCAGAATCCGGACAGGCTAGTCTTGCACTAGCAACCAATTTCGTCAGCAAGTCAATCTTCAATCTTGAAGAAAATGAGTGCACCATCCATACTGATGACAATGCTGATGACTTTGCTCCAACCTATTGCTTCATGGCAAAAGGTTCAAAGGTATCAAATAATGCCTCCTCCTCTGATTCAAGTGACTGTGAGCATGATGATTACAAAAAACCCAGTTACAGTAAACTTGCCATCATTGCCACTAAACAACAAACTGCTATGGAAAAGCTTCAAAAACTGCTAGACAAAAGTGATGATCTGTTGAATGATGAAATGAATCTTAATCAAATCCTTGCTGATGACATGAAAAATGTTCAGTCTAGATTTGATAATCTTCGGGATAGTCATGATACACTCCTCACTGATCATGAGAAGCTTTCCTACGAATTCCTTCAAAGAAAGCTTGATCTTGAGAAGCTGAGGATGTCTCATGATGATCTTCGTAAGGAAAATGATTCATTACTAGCTCAACAGATTAGCGCTAGTCAAGTTGAATTTATTCCTCCATGTCTTAAATGCATTGAACGTGAAACTGCTAATTCCTCACCAGAAACATCAAATGCTACAAATTCTTCAACTGCACCTGCTGTGTCTATTTCCTCACTTGAGGAAAACACAAATGTTATTGATGAAAATGCAGGGTTGAAGGAATTGTACGTGACAGGCATGTACAAAAGCCTCAAAGGACACCAAACCCTTTGTGATGTGCTTAAAACGCAGATCTTGAATAGGAACCCGAGGAAAGAAGGAATTGCCTTTGAGAGGAAATTGAATGCTGATGGATCTTATTGGAAACCTAAGCAGTATCCCAAAACCTCATGGGTTGCTGCTACTGGGCCTCCTTTTGATCCATCTAATCTAACCGGCTTTTCATGTGAATTATCCTATTCCTCGGATGAGTCATTCGATTCCAACTATAAACTGTTCAAAAATCAATCTCGTGAAGTATTTGCTCGATATGTTGGAACTAACTGTAGGAATGGCCATCCTGTGAGGAAAATCTGGGTTCCCAAAAGTTGTCTTGAAAATCTTCAAGTGAATGTCCTCATGACACCACCTCTGAAGAATTTGAACCCCAGATCCAATTCCTCAGGAGGACCAAAGTCTTCAAGAGGATCAAAATCCTCAACTGGTCAAAACTATGCTCGTACCCGTGCTTATGCGTCTAACATGCAGGGAAACTACAAGGAATATGATTATGAGTGCTACTCCTCAAATCATTATGTTCATAAATCCTCAAACCAGTTCTCTGCATACTCATATGAGTACTTTAACCCCCTACTGTTAAGAGAAGTGCATTAGCTTCAATGCCACCTTTCTCATATGGTGCTCGCAGGATGATGAACGCTTTGCCACCCCTTCAGATGTGGGTGGTGAAGAAATCAAACTAATCACTTCTGCAGGTCAGGTCTCCAGATGAAAATCATCATCTGAAGAATTTGCTGGAGACCTGAGGAAATGCTTGATAGGACGCAAGCTAATGATTGATGAAATAGAAATATTTCACACGTCCTTACATTTCTGTTATGATGAAATTACTGAACTGATGAAATAAGTATCATATTCTTCAAATCTGAAGCATATGAGATGGTAAGCTGTACTAATTCATCTGCAGGAAGACAAACCCAAAAATACTGAGTGGGTTCTCGATAGTGGCTGCACACATCACATGACTGGTGATAAAAGCTTACTGATGAATATGCCACTAACTCCATCACCTCTGAAGCAAATCACATATGCTGACAAAGGTAAAAGCAAGGTATTGGGACTTGGCAAAGTAGCTATTTCCAAGGATAGGCATATGGACAAAGTGATGCTTGTTGAATCCCTTGGTTTTAACCTCATGTCAGTCTTGATGCTTTGTGATCTTGATATGATTGTTATCTTTGGTAGATATAGATGTGTAGTCATCATGGAATCTGACAGATCCAAAGTCTTCGAAGGTGTAAGAAGAGGGGATTTGTACATTGTCGATTTCTCTACAGGTCCTCAACCAGCCACTTGCTTACTAGCAAAATCCTCAGAAGGATGGCTGTGGCACCGAAGACTAGGTCATGCAGGCATGAGGAATTTGCACACGCTTGCAAAGAAGAAGCATGTCATCGGCATCGAATCAGTCAAATTCCTCAAGGACCATCTGTGCGGTGCTTGTGAATCTGGGAAAATGACCAGATCCAAGCATCCCTCCAAAACCATCATGACCACTACACGGCCATTCGAATTGCTTCATATGGATTTATTTGGACCTACTCACTATGCCACACTAACCAATGCAGCATCTTTATATGGCTTTGTCATAGTTGATGATTATTCCACATACACTTGGGTGCATATTATAGTGTATAAAACTGAAGTGCAGGAAATCTTCAAACGATTTTCTTCAAGGTCCTCGACGAACTTCGGCATCAAGATCAAACATATCAGGAGTGATAATGGAACCGAGTTCAAAAACACTGGTCTTGATGATTATCTTGATGAACTTGGTATTACTTACGAATTTTCTGCTCCTTATACTCCTCAGCAGAATGGTGTCGTCGAAAGAAAGAACACGACTCTGGTTGAAATGGCAAGAACTATGCTTGAAGAATATCAGACTCCTCGTCGCTTCTGGCCTGAAGCAATCAACACTGCATGTCATATCATAAATAGGGTATATCTTCACAAATTCCTCAAGAAAACCTCATATGAACTCCTCACTGACAAGAAACCCAATGTAAGTTATTTCAAAGTCTTCGGTGCAAAATGCTGGATTAGAGATCCCCATCATAGCTCAAAATTTGCACCTAAGGCACATGAAGGTTTTATGATCGGTTATGGAAAGGACTCACACACCTAGAGAGTCTTCAAAAACTACCACAACAAAGTTGTTGAGACTGTAGATGTGCGGTTCGGTGAAACTAATGGCTCGCAAAGAGAGCAATTGCCTTCTGATCCAGATAAGCTGTCTCCTGAGGAAGCAATAAAGCTTAAGCCTACTGAAGACATTGTCCCCACTGAGGAAATTGGTGAAGAAACGATCCCCATCGCTGATGAAAACCAAGAAGATGCTCCTGAGGAAATTGCAACAGCACCACTTCCTCAACCCAGACAAAATCCTCAACCAGCTCATCCGAGGATTGCAAACGAAGTTGAACTTGAAAAAATCCTCAACGACATCGACGCGCCAGGTCCTCTCACTCGCTCAAAAGCTTGACACTTAGTTAACTTTTGTGGGCATTTTTCCTTTGTATCCATCACAGAACCCTCAAAAGTAGCTGAGGCTTTTCTGGAACTGGAGTGGATCCAAGCCATGCAAGACGAACTTCTTCAATTCAAGCTGAATGACGTATGGGAGCTCGTCAAACGACCAGATCCTCGCAAGCATAACATCATCGGCACCAAGTGGATTTTCTGAAACAAGGAAGATGAGGACGGTCAAGTGGTGAGGAACAAGGCACGACTAGTAGCCCAAGGCTACATCCAGGTTGAAGGAATAGATTTTGATGAAACTTTTGCACCTGTTGCTAGACTTGAAGCTATTCGAATTCTACTTGCTTATGCTAATCATCATAACATCACCTTATATCAAATGGATGTGAAAAGTGCATTCCTCAATGGTAAGCTTGAGGAAGAAGTATATGTTGCTCAGCCCCCAGGTTTTGAGGATCCAAAGAATCCACACAAAGTCTTCAGACTCAAAAAGGCTCTGTATGGCCTCAAGCAAGCCCCTCGGGCATGGTATGACACATTGAAGGAATTCCTCATGAAGAAAGGCTTCAAACCTGGTTCACTCGATCCAACTCTTTTCACAAAATCTTGTGATAGTGAGCTGTTTGTATGTCAAATATATGTTGATGATATCATATTTGGCTGTACTAACAAAAGATACAGTGATGAATTTGCCTACATGATGAGTGAAGAATATCAGATGTCCATGATGGGGGAGCTGAAATTCTTCTTAGGTCTTCAAATTCGTCAACAAAGCAATGGAATCTTCATATCACAGGAGAAATACCTCACGGATGTTCTGAGGAAATTCGACATGCACGAATGCAAAGGTGCCAAGACTCCGATGCCTACCAACGGCCACCTCGGCACTGATGAAAATGGTAAAGACTTCGATCAGCAGGTATACCGTTCTATGATTGGCTCTTTATTGTACCTATGTGCATCTAGACCAGATATAATGCTTAGTGTTTGCATGTGTGCACTTTTTCAAGCAAAACCGAAGGAATCACACCATAAGGCTGTGAAACATATTCTTCGATACTTAGCTCACACACCAACACTAGGATTATGGTATCCCAAGGGATCCAATCTTCATCTGGTAGGGTATTCTGATTCAGACTATGCTGGTGACCGTGTGGATCGCAAGTCAACGTCTGGCACATGCCATTTCCTCGGAAGATCACTAGTTTGCTGGTCCTCAAAGAAGCAGAACTGCGTATCACTCTCCACTGCCGAAGCTGAGTACATTGTTGCTGGTTCTTGTTGTGCTCAATTGCTATGGATGAAGCAAACCCTCAAGGACTATGGCATCAACATGAAGAATGTGCCTCTCTACTGTGACAATGAGAGTGCTATCAATATTGCCTACAACCCAGTGCAGCACTCGAAGACCAAGCAGATCCAGATTCGTCATCATTTTCTTCGGGACCATGTCCTCAAGGGCAATATCCTCATCGACCATGTGAAGACTGATGATCAACTACCTGATATCTTCACTAAGCCCTTGGATGAGAATAGGTTTTGCAAGTTGCGGTGTGAGCTAAATATCTTAGAGTCTTCAAATGTTTTGTAAAAACATGCACACATCCTAACACTTATGCAAAGTTGATGACTTAGATGTGCAACACATGATGAAACGATTTTCTTCAACTAATGAAGAAAGTCACTCTGAATGTGAAGAAATTAACGAAGAAATTGATTCTCAGGGCCCTACGACAATTGTACGCGGCGTTTGTAATCAACATTCTTATATGGTGGGTAACGCCACCGCCCAATGTGAAATTCCTCAAGTTGATTTTCTTCAAATGATCAATTTCCTCACAATGCATTTTTCTTCAAAACAGATGTTCTTCATTGTGATGATCTATTACAAAATCTTCAAAAATACTTGATGACTTTCATTTGCCTAGGTAGACTGTGAATTCTAGTCCTCAACAGCATTCACTTATTGCTATTTCTTCAAGTTGATGTTTCTGCTAAGTGAATGTGATTGGACCCTACTTTCCCTCTATGCTATACTTATCCAGTCTATTCAATTCTTCATATGCGTTCTACTTGAAACTTTGTTCAAAATCCTCACTGCATCCTTGTCAGCTGATGATTTTGTAACAAAATCCTCAAATCTTCAAAAATTGTTTTCTTCAAAGGAACAGTAACTGAACCCCCACTTCCCACGATCGATAACCACGATCTCCACTATCTCCACCGCATCGTACGGGAGCTACACATGTCCTACGGAGACGTAGAGGCAAGGGCTATTTGGTCCGAAACTTTCATGCCAAACAGTAACTTTCGGGCTATAAATAGGTCCTTATCCCCCTCGGTATCTTCTTCTTCGCCTCATCGCTCTCCTGCCATCACACTCTCCATCGAACCCTAGCGCCACCGCTGGTTGTCTTGTCGCCGGCAAGGAAGAGCTTCACTGCCTCAACCTTTTCGCAGCCAGGATCATGCCGGAGTCGGAACATCTACGTCCGCCACCGCCGTAGACGTCCTCTGCTTCCAAGTTAGGGTGCATTGGACACTTGACCGAAGAGCCTCTCCAACACCACCTTTTGTGTTCTTCGCTCGCACCTTATAGGGTAAATATACTCCATTTTTACAGCAGCTCAGATCTGAAATTTTACCTCTCCCATGTGAAATCTGTTTTTCCTCAAGATACGATGCACACATGATTCCTCAAACACTATCCATCACAACAATCATTGATGAACTAGCTAAGCATCTAAGATTTTCACGAGATTCCTCAATTGTGCGAATTTTCGGATCTGTACAACTCTGGAACCCAAGAACAGTATGCTTAAGCAAATTCCTCAACCACTGGTTATATTCCTCAAACTGTCAAACTTTTTCATTTTCTTCAAATCTGAGAACGCGTATGACCTCTCCAAATTCCTCGCAACCATACTCTGTTCACAGGTACACACATGTCAGCTGATGAATCTCTCGGTTCTCATCACATTAACTCATTTGCAGCGTTTCTGGAAGAAACTCTTCAAGGCTCATCAGAATCTTCAAGAGTTCAAAATCATCAGCAAATTCCTCGTCTGAAGAAAATGGAGGAAGAAAGGAAACAGAAGGGAGGAAAGAAACTGGAGCAGAACACAGTTGTTGATATTCCTGATGACATATACATGGACTATTGCACGCCTGATGAAGAACCTGAGACAATGGCCAAAAGAAAGATTAGGCTGCAGAAAATTGAGCTCAGATGGGCAAAGGAGTGGAAGGAGTACAGGTTTGTGACTCCAAAATATGCGAAGAAATTCTCTTTGAAGCCTCCTGGCAGAAGGGCCCCACTTGAGGATCATCAAGAAGCACATCCCTCTAGCCTTATGACACTTGATGACTACCCAGATGAAAAGGAAAGGCATCTGGCCAAGCTCAAGAAGCAAGTGAAACAACAGTGAAGAAATTCAATGAATCCTCAGCTGCTGCCTCCGGTGCTGCTCATTCCTCAGCAGCAGAAACTTCAGGCTCAGAGATTCCTCAAAAGCAGTCTGCGCCATCAAAGCCAAAGGCTCCAAAGCCTCAAGAGAAGTCTGCACAGGCTTCTGTCACAAAACCCTCAGCTCCAAAACCCTCGGTTCCAAAACCGTCAACACCAAAACCATCAGCGCCAAAACCCTCAGCACCCATCTCATCTACACCAAAGTCCTCAGCTCCACCTCCAAAACCAGTACAGAAGAAAGTCGTGAAGCCTACGACTGCCAGCTCCAGCTCCTCACTCCCAGCTGCAACTAGCTCGGAGACAAAGTCTTCAACACCCCTTGTGAAGACTTTGGCAACTACTGAACCTGCACCTCTGCCCAGCCCCAGCAAAATCATCGCAGTCCCGTCTGCATCAGAGGGAAGTGATGATTATGATGATGAATCCCTGGAAGCCATCATCAGGAACAAGCAAGAAAGGGTAGCACAAGCATCATGCAGTGCTATTCCTCTGGCCATGGACCCCAAGGTCCTCCTCGACTTCATCAATATGTGGTATGAAGACCCAAACACACCCATTGATGATTTGAAACTTCCTCCTGGCGTCAGCCACATGGTGGCCACCTTCATAAACGAAGCCAAGTGGAAGGAACAGAAGGCCAAGCAGGCAAAGATTGCAAAGGCCAAAAAGGAGAAATTCCTTAGGCAAAATCTCCTCAAGCTGACGCCTGAAGCATTGGTGTCAACCCAGGCAGAGTTGCAAGTGTTGACTGACAAGTGTGACAAACTGTCAGACCGCAAAAGCATCAAGCGCAATTTCATCAAACTAGCCACTAGTGATGTTGATGACTACAACAAGCGACACCCACAACCAGCACCAACTCCTCATCCCCTGGTTGAGCAGCCAGAAGATGCATCTCCTGATGAGGAGGAAATTCCTCGAGGTGAGGAACAACACCAAGAGCGCCGTGCTGATGAGCCGGCCATCGAAGAAATCATCACCGAGACCGCTCCTGATGAAACTGCAACCCTTGATGCAACTGCTCCTGATCCAGCTGCTTCACCAAAGCAGGCTGATGACTCTGTACCAGCTGGTTCCTCACTACCAGCTGAAGAATCTGTAGAGAAAACACCTTCACCAAAAGCTTCAAAGGTGAAGAAGTTAATCCCGTCTGCATCAGACGCGAAAAAGACAAGAGCTGCTAAGAAGGAAGTGAAGAAGAGAAAAGCTTCCTCAGCAGAAGAAAAGATTGAGGCAAAACGCCTCAAGGAAACTGAAGAATCTGCCCCTCTGGACCCGGTGCCTCTAAATGTTGCAGCTTCATATGAAATGGTCGTCATTGGTGACCAAACTACAAGGGCAGATGAGGAAATGAAGGATGCTGCCTCTGAGGAGCATACTGATGAGGAAATCCAGATTGATGACAGTCCTCAACCTCATATTCCTCAGAAAGAGACTACTCAAGCTTCAGCTGTAGCAGCTGATGAATCTGCTTCTGCCACAAAGTCAGCTGATGAAAAACAAGCTGAAGAAAATGTCCAATCTGAGCAGGCTCCTCCCACTGAACAGGCTGACCAAACTCCTCAAGCTGAGAAGGAAGAAGAAATTCCTCAGCCTGAAGCTCAGCCAGAGCAAGAAAAAACAGCTGATGAAATTCCTCAACCTGAGGAAACTGCTGAAGAAAATGTTCCCGCCCCTGACAATGACTTCATTGTGCTCAACCCAGAGACTGCCATGGTTGTTTCCCCCCATTCCTCAGCACAATATCAAGCCAGTTCAGCGCCAGCCATTCTCGAAGCGGCCAAAGTTTCAGAAAGAAAATTTCTTTGAGGAACACATATATTTCATCGGAGAGAATCCCTATGACAAGCCTCAAATGAGGCATCTGAAGTTTTGGACCAGGACTCAGATGAACTATTATGCTTCTGTGCTCTGTGGATGCAACAAGATATTCCAGCACAGGCACATTCCTCATGATGAGCTTGAAGAAATTCCCTGCATGGAACCAGTCCTCAGTGTACTCCATGATGCAGGTTTGCTCCCTATGTGCTCAGACATATCAAATTGGAATATTTAGCTCATGCTTCAGTTCTATGCAACTCTGCACATCTCGGGCAATGCTGATGACATCAACACTTGGGTGTTCGACTGGATGACCCAAAACACTCACTACAAGGCTCCAGCGTCTGAACTCCTCAGAGAACTGCCCGTACCAACTCCTTCAGACGGGGCAGTGAAGCTTTATGGCGAGCGTGAGCTGCCAAATGGGATGATGGAAGTCCTCATGAAGCCTTTGGCTGCAGGAAAATCCTCAAGAACCACATTCCTCGTCCATGAGCTCAAGTACACACCTCGGTCTGTCTACCGCATTCTCTGCAGTGTGCTAGCGCCGATCAAAGGCCATGATGATGAAGAAGATGTCGTCGGCCTCATGAAGAATATCCTCTTCCACATCATTCACGGTATTCCCATGAATATCCATGATTTCTTCTTGAGGACTTTGGCTGACAATGCAATGTGCCCCTATGATCACAAAATTTATGCCCCATGGATCATGAGATTCCTCAGGACAAGGACATGCATCAACTTCCACGCAGATTTCCAGAACCATGTTGGTTATATTCCTCCTATCCGGGTCAACAAGAAGACTTTCGAGCCCATTGAGGGAAAAGGAAAGTCTGGGATTGATGAAGGCAGCAGGCCGCTTGATGGTCAGTTCAAAGAGCCAGACGCATATTCTTCATGGGACGATACTGAGACTCGTCCACCCAGCCCTGTTCCTCCTCGCGTGCTAAACACCAGAGAGCTTCTCCTCGGTCTTCATCAGAAGGTGGATCACAACCACAAATGGGTCAAACGCCAGTTTGGTGCCATTGTGAAAACCCTCACTGAAACCCAGAACTCTGTGAAGATTAATCATCACTATCCGCATGAGGATTTTGATCGCACCTGGGCTACCCTTGCACATCTGAAGACCCAGACTGAGCTTGAAGAATTGAACTTTGAGCAGGACTTTGACTGGTCTTGGCCTCCCAAGAAGAAATTCAGGCCCATTCCAGTGCCAGACCTTGAAGACAGCTCCTTCTCATCATTCCGCACCGCCGAATCCGATGAAGAACAACTCGACACCGCAACAGGCCCAAGGAAGAAGACTACACCTAAGAAGCGTCAAGGATCTTCATCAACCGCCAAGAAATGAAGTCTTCACGGGTGTTAGTCCTCAGTTTGTCCCTTTTTGTCACTTGATGACAAAGGGGGAGAAACTTGAGAGTTAGTCTTCAAATGGGATTTATTTTTGGGGCTTATAAACTATATTAAGTTACAAACTCTTGGCTCTTCTGAAGTTTTTATGTAATGAGTTGTAACTTAAGCCCGATGGTACTCTGACGCTTTTGAACATTTTTCTTCGCATGCTTATTCCTCAAAGTTTTAATGCACGCATGCTGGAATTCGTCAGATACCATTTGCCATCATGCATCTTCATTTTCTTCATATAATATGTTATATGTATGCATGATTTAGAAGAATCAGGGGGAGATCTCCATGATATAAATCATCAGTGTGCATCTGCTATAAAAGCAAAATCCTCAATGTATGCACATCTTCAGGGGGAGTCTCTCTGAATCTTGTTTTCAAATTCCTCAAATGAGTATTTACACTTCATATTTTTTATCCCTGTTGAAGACTTAACCTAATTGTCATCAACCACCAAAAAGGGGGAGATTGTAAGTGCATCTAGTGCCCCTTAGTGATTTTGGTGGTTTGAAGACTTATAGGTTAAGTATCTAATGTGTTTGTGAGTGTACACAGGATCTATAAGTCATTGAGGAGTTTGAGATATTTGAAGAATATCGACCCCTAAAAATATATGTCTTGAGTTGAAGAAATTGGTCTGAAGCTGAAGAAATGAATCGCGAGGAATCTGCGATGAAATTGATATTCCTCATGAAGATACTGATACTGAGAAGACCGGTGGTTCCTGAAGAAAATCATTCTGAAGAAATTGAAGCGTGAAGAGTTACGTTTTCTGTTTTACTTTCTTCGCATTTGATGAATAGGAACACCGTACTGCTAAAGGGGGTCAAAGTAACGCTATGGAATGAATTTCCTCATGATGCTCAACCCAAGCCAAATCCTACCAAAATCCACAAGTGAGGAATATGAGTGACATGAGGACTCTCACAGTTGAGGGTCCCGACCGTTTCGATAGCCACGCCAAGTCACTGTCTTATCCACTCCAACGGTCATATTATTTAAGGGCATTCGTGTCAAATCATGTCGGGATGCTCCCAGGCTATAAATAGCCGCCCCCCACAACCACTAGCTGGTTGGCTGCCCCGTTAGAAACTGACACTTGTCATAAGAGCAACCCAAATTCCTCAGAGCCTTCGAGAGTAAATCATCAGTGAGGAAATACACCCACCGAAACCACAAACCAAACCTAGTGATTGAGCATCACTGAAGAAGTTGTTCCTGTGTGGGACTGAAGCCTTTTACCTTTGAGGACTGTGCATCCTCCAGACGGTTAGGCGTCATGGTCTAGAGCAATCCAGCAGTTAATTGTGGATCGCCGGGTGACCGAGTTTGTGAGGGTTACGAGTGTTGGGCGATGACTGTGTGTCCTTAGCTCAAGGAGAATACGGTAGGGACTGTGTGTCCCGGGACTGGGTGTCCTTTGGTTTCAATACCAAGCCGCTCCAAACCAGATGTACAACTGTCACAGCAGTTGGAACTGGGTCATCAACAACAGTCTTCACCAAGAATCGGGTTCTAATTCCTCAACTCTTTACATTCTCTGTATTATGTGTTGATGACATTCACTGTGAATGTTTGAAGAATTTGCTGAAGACTTTCTCTGAATTTCCTCAACCCCAAATTCTTCACTTGAGTTAATCATCATCTTTATTCTGCGTGCCTGCTTACTGTGCAATCTATTTTCATAATCTTCACTCTGTAATTCTGCTGTTGTGAACGTTTGCACGACTGATCCTTAACTGTTTCCGCTATAAGTTAGTCATCAGTGAGGAATTTCCTCAAAAGGAATTTCCTCAGTGATGAAATTCTAAAAATCTCCTATTCACCCCCCCTCTAGTCGATATAACGCACTTTCAACATGTCGATCCGGGTTCTCTTTCACTGGATTGCTAGCGACACAATTGCATAGGCGAGTCAAAAGGCGCAAACGGTCCCGGCTAAGGTAAGGCTGCAACCGTGGGGATAACCGTGCGTGAGACCGCAAAGAGATGCGATGTGTTACAGGCTGGATTCCTATGACTTAGGATCAGGGTCCCGACACTACTCGTCGTAACGATAGCAAAAGACAAGCAATAAATACCAAAGCAATAAATTCCAAATAGCATCCAAAACAACAATAAGAGTGGATGGGTAGCAAGATATTGATCAAGATGGATATTTCGATATGAGGTAGCACGATAGGAAGTTAAGAGATAGAATTCAACAAAGGGACATGGTTAGGTTGACACGACTAACGAAGTCTTGGAGATGAGGACTAACGCTCCGATACGAATTATGCTACTAGCACTAGGAAACTGCCATATAGTAATCACAATGGCAAGAACAAACATGGAATGGAACCACCCTATGCATTTTAACTACACAATCAAAACATGGCATGATAAATATAAAAGTTAACCACAAATACATATTTAGATACTACTAAATCTTTATAATGATTAACATCAAGTAGAACCAAACATCAACCATAACAACTATCATCAACAATCTATAACAAAGACCAACCAACACTATGGTCAAAGCTATTTGAGCAACTGAATAATAAGACCCATCTCATACAAGTTATATAAGTACAAAATAACAAAGAGGTGTTATCTATTAACACAATCATCACACATACGAGGTAGCATGAGAAGATACTAAACTAGGGCATGGTATTACTGCTAAAGAGTAACTAATACGAATAACCCCTAACAGTCATACTAACACCACAACACAACTCAACTAACTTGAAGGTAAACTATCCTAATCATGGGATGAACTATTGCATCAAGTGTAAAACACTAACATGTGAAAAGGGCAATCACCTATAAGAAGCACATGGACTAAGTACGCTACTATAACACATGGAGCATAATAAGACATGAAAGATCACTATCATGACAAGATGTAAAGGCTTAAGCATACAATAATGCAATAGATAGATAAGTAAATATACTTACTAATCATGGTGGATCATCACATGAGATACCACACCAGGCCACCAATAGAATACAACTCGTAACTATGAGATAACTTAGTTGATATCAACTATCATGAAGATCAAGCATGGCACTAGCATGCAATCTCACATTCTAGTCATGACATGTAAGAACACGAAATCATGGAATAAGCACACAACCTTATCATGTTAGTTAATACAGGTAAGCACGTTCATAAAGAGTAATGAGCATGTAGGTAAGTAAGCAACTAGCTCATGTATCATACAACGTGAATAATATGATGGCATGCATTTCTATCTAGTATGACCTACACTTAATAAATAAATAGATATACAACTAGGGATCATACAAAACGTGAGTTGATACACACATGCAGTACATTCTAGTTATACAATCAAAACAACATGGCATGATGTTGACAAAACAAGGATGAACTCCACTTAATAAAAATACGTGAGACCACAAAATATCGTCAGGTATATCTACCATGCGAAGGCTAACCATATTTATGAACATACAATATAATTAGTAATCATATAACATGTGATAGACATACAACCAAAACATGCATTCTACTTTGAGTAACGACAAACATGACATAGCAGTCCACTAAGCATGCATAGCTACTGTCCTAGGTAAATAAAACACTTAAGGATAAATAACAAGAAGTAATAACTTTCTATGCCGCAAGATTAAACTATGTACAGGAATACATATTGAAAACATGGCATAAGGAAACCAACCATGCAATCTTTTCTAAAAATCAATCTCCAAATAAGGTACAAGCACTCGAACATTATTAGTAAAATATCACACAATATAATGACGAGTCACACAACTTAGGAAATTATGAAAGTGGCATTAACCGAGCTGTGACACATAATCTAAATGCTAATAATAGTCCTACAACAAGCAACTCATGTCAAGCATGACCATGTTCTAAGTTAAAATTTTATTTCATTACACCAATCATACAACAAAAATTATATGCCGCACAATTAAAATAAACATCAAACTAGAACATGGCATCACATCAAAACGTTCAACATGCATGTGATAGACATTCTTGACAAAGATATATATAACGCATCTAGGTATCTTCATGCTAAATAATATAATCAAACATGAGATATTGCAGAAATAAATCAAGCAATACCTAAAACAAATCTGAGGAATTATAAGCATGGCAAACATTTACTAAAATTTGTACGCACACATACCATAAGTATCAAGCATTATCAAAATAGTAATAATAAGATTATTCTAACGATCATCCAAATTAATTAAAATAATAACACCCATCAATCATGTATGAACATTGATAATCCATTACACTGAATCAACATCTACACATGAAAATATTTCACAAGAACTAGTGCACGGACATATAATACTACTACAGGATGCACGCAATTATCTAGATGAAAAACTAAAAGACTAATCTTAATAAGTTAAATTTACACTCAAATCAATCGATCAAACCACATGATATTTCTAAAATTCTAAGGTAAAAACCATGCACTCCTAGGCATAACACATGAAATAACATACTAACATAAAAATTAACCAAACTAGAAAGAATCTTGAATTAAAAAAAACGACTAAGCTCAAATCTATCCTACTGTTCACAATATAAAACCAATAATCTAACTCCACCACGGGTGTGCTACATCCACACAAGGTGCTTCATCTACTGGGATCAAAACCAAACGATAAACAAAACAACAATAAAAATGATGACCATGACCTACGGTTCATGGAATGGATAGCATCGGCGCAACCAACAACAAAATTAGTTGGAATAGGGATGTGTAGGAGATAACATGAGTGATGCCTAGGAGGTATGCAAAATGAATTGGATAGAGACTCACCGAGCATGAAGATACAAAGCGATGAACTCGACAAACAGTGAATACGGACATGCAAAATTCTTCGTGTGTGGTGGACGGATCGCGTTCTTTCTTCTCTGAATGGAGCTGCGGCATGGAGGATGAGATCTTGGCGCAAGGAGTAGGATGGAGATGGTCCGAGTCATCGGAATCGCGACCTCGCGTCTATGGAGCTTCAAAGTTCAGGGAGCTTTCACGGGGAAAGAAGGAAGGGCGAGGGCAGGAGTTCCTATGGGGTTGAAAGAGGAGGTCGAGGCATACGTATATATACTCACGAATTTGTGAATGGTGGGGATTTATGGGAATTGAAGGAGGAGCTGTTTCATGGCTGTAGGTGCGGCTGTGTGTTTCCCTCTTAACTTGAATGATACACAAGAAGGAGAAGAGCCGAGCGCTGGCTCGTCCGTTCGGCTGGGTTGACTCTGTTGGAAGAGATTGGCTGATTGGTTAGGCCCATGTGAAAAATAAGAAAGAGGGAAAAAGAAAACAAAAGCAAACAAATGTGTAGCCCATTCAGTTGTAGGAAAAGATTGAGTCGGTTGCGCCTAGAAAAATAGATAGCAAAAATAGTTGACCTTTTACGTGAATGAAACAAAGTAATATACACACATAAAAGAAATATGATTCAGGCGGGGGAAATTCTGTCCGGAGTTTAATTGACGAAAAGAATTGATTTTCCTTCGAGGAAAATATAGAGAATTAGCAGAAGCTCGAACACATATCAAATGAAATCTAGAAAACCCAAAAAAAAATTAGATGCACATAACTAAATATGCTCACAACAAAATCCAAGTAAAAGCAGAGACCAAAACATCAATTTAAATTTAAGTTGGTATTTAATCTAATTAAAATCTCCAAACCATAAAACTTAATTCCTGCTTTTATTAAAATATAAAACAAACGAAATTTTCTTGCCCTGATTTTTTTGAAAAACTTTTTTCAAACATTCCGAGAATCGGGATGTTACAGGCACTTTGACACAACACTCCCGGGTCCATATCACTACGATGTGAGGGGCTTTAGTACACGTGTGAGCAAAATATGACACACACATGGGTTTTTGTATAAACCGCCCACGGGTCTCTCATAGAGCCATAGAAAGGACTTTTACCAAACACAGTCGGGCCTCTATTGATCCGTTTTTTGTTGTTGTGTTGCTTGTTGTTCATATTGGTGCCATTGTTGTTGTTGTGGGTCTCAATTGTGTCTATATATGGGTCTCAATGGCGCGATATGAAGGACTTTTACTAAAAAATAGTGAGTTATATGGTCGCATGCCCCGTTGTTAACTTATAGGGTTGGTACTCTGTCTATGTACTAATGTGCCTCTATTGTGCTGTTCAGAAAGAGTTTATCACACGAGGTGTTGTTTTTTACATTGGGGTACCGTGACTCTAGTATCTAAGCGTCGTGTGCTATATTTGTTGTTCTTAGTTGTGGGGGTGGTGGTGGTGGTGGTGTTTGTTGTGGTGGTCGTGGCGGTGGTGGTGGCGGTATTGTTAGTGTTGGTGTTGATGTTGTTGTTGTGGAGTACTTTGATCACATGGCTTGTTTGATATCGGATAGGGGTGACACTTTGACACAACACTCCCGGGTCCATATCACCCACATTGTGAGGGGCTTTAGTACGCGTCTGAGCAAAATACGACACACACATGGGTCTTTGTATAACCGCACACGGGTCTCTCATAGAGCGATACAAAGGACTTTTACCAAACACAGTTGGGCCTCTATTGATCCGTTTTTTGTTGTTGTGTTGCTTGTTGTTCATATTTGTGTCATTGTTGTTTTTGTGGGTCTCAATTGTGTCCATATATGGGTCTCAATGGCGCGATATGAAGTACTTTTACTAAACACTAGTGAGTTATATGGTCGCATGCCCCGTTGCTACCTCATAGGGTTGGTACTCTAACTATGTACTATTGGGCCTCTACTGTATCGTTTAGAAGGACTTTATCACACGAGGTGTTGTTTTTTACATTGGCATACCATGACTCTAGTATCTAAGCGTCGCGTGCTATATTTGTTGTTCTTAGTTGTGGGGGTGGTGGTGGTGGTGGTGTTGGTGTTGTTGTTGTTTGTTGTGGTGGTCGTGGCGGTGGTGGTGGCGGTATTGTTGGTGTTGGTGTTGATGTTGTTGTTGTGGACTACTTTGATCACATGGCTTGTTTGATATCAGATAGGGGTGGCACTTTGACAAAACACTCCCGGGTCCATATCACCACGATGTGAGGGGCTTTAGTACGCATGTTAGCAAAATACGACAAACACATGGGGCTTTGTATAACCGCCCACGGGGCTATCATAGAGCGATACGAATGAATTTTAGCAAACACAGTTGGGCCTCTATTGCTCCGTTTTTTGTCGTTGTGGTGGTTGTTGTTCATATTGGTGTCATTGTTGTTGTTGTGGGTCTAAATTGTGTATATATGTGTTGATCCGATAGGGAATGACTTTAACACAACACTTCTCGGACGCTGTCACACCGGGATGAAGAAGCACTGAATGACATTGTTGTTGTTGTTTTTGTTGTCGTTCTTGTTCTTGTTTTTATTTTTGTTGTTGTCGGCAGTGGTGGTGTTGTTGGTGGGACTAAATTGTGTCTATATATGGGTCTCAATGGCGCGATATGAAGGACTTTTACTAAGCACTATTGAGTTATATGGTCACATGCCTGTTTGTTACCTGATAGGGATGGTATTCTCATTTTGTACTATTGGGTCTCTATTGCACCGTTTAGAAGGACTTTATCACGAGAGGTATGTTTTTACATTGGCGTACCATGACTCTAGTATCTAAGCATCATGTGCTTTGATCACATGGCTTGTTTGACATCGGATAGGGGTGGTACTTTGACACAATGCTCTCGGGTCCACATCACCACGATATGAGGGGCTTTACTACGCTTTTGAGCAAAATCAGACACACACATGGGGATTTGTATAACCACACACGGGTCTCCCGCAACGCGATATGAAGGACCTTTACCAAACACACGGGTCTCTGATGTCGTGTTGTGAAGGACTTTTAACAGTAGTCTTTGTTTTTACATTGGCATACCTTGACTCCGAAATCTAAGGGAGCGGACGCACTATCGTGTACTAAACACTATTGGTTTCCCCCTATAACATGGTATGAAGGACTAAAACAATACTGTTGTTTACGTTTGCATAGACCGCTTCTAAAGTCATTAAGGAAACTAACACATAGGACTTTGGCTACGTACTACTGGGTCTCTATTGCACCGTTCTAAAGAACTTTATTGCGAAAGGCATGGTGTTTCAATTGTACATACATCGAGGCCATGCGGGGTGTCTCAAGTGCCGTGATGCGAAGGTGATAAATTAATACGACACACTCATAGGACTTTGTTGTGGTGGTCGTGGCGGTGGTGGTGGCGGTATAGTTGGTGTTGGTGTTGTTATTCGCGTTGGTGTTGATGTTGTTGTTGTGGAGTACTTTGATCACATGGCTAGTTTGATATCGGATAGGGATGGCACTTTGACACAACACTCCCGGGTCCATATCACCACTATTGGGGTCCCTGATACGTCTCCAACGTATCTATAATTTTTTATGGTTTCATGATATTATCTTGTCAAACTTTGGATGTTTTGTATGCCTTTTATATATTTTTTGGGACTAACTTATTAACTCAGAGTCAAGTACCAGTTCCTGTTTTTTCATGTTTTTGACCCCTTTCAGAGGAGGATTTTGAACGGAGTCCAAACGGCAGGAAACTGCCAAAAAGATTTTTTCTGAAACAGAAAAAGATCGGGAAGCCGGAGAATTAGGGAAGGGGCTCCCTGGTCCACCTCTGCCCTAGGATTTGCGCCTATATATTCCCTAAAATCCCAAAAAAAAAATCAGGAGATCATCAAAAGTACTTTTCCACCACCGCAAGCTTCTGTCTCCGCAAGATCCCATCTGAGGCACGTTCTGGTGCCCTGCCGGAGGGGGGGATTCAGATACAGAGGGCTTCTACATCAACACCATGACCTCTCCGATGATGCGTGAGTAGTTCACCATAGACCTACGGGTCCATAGCTAGTAGCTAGATGGCTTCTTCTCTCTCTTGGAACTTCAATACAAAGTTCTCCATGATCTTCATGGAGATCTATCCGATGTAATCTTCTTTTGCGGTGTGTTTGTGGAGATCCGATGATTGTGGATTTATGATTAGATTATCTATGAATCTTATTTGAGTTTCTTCTGATCTCTCTTATGCATGATTTCATATCCTTGTAATTCTCTTCGAGTTGTGGGTTTTGTTTGGCCAACTAGATCTATGATTCTTGCAATGGGAGAAGTGCTTGGTTTTGGGTTCATACCATGCAGTGACCTAACCCAGTGACAGAAGGGGTAGCAAGGCACACATCATGTTGTTGCCATCAAGGGTAAAAAGATGGGGTTTTCATCATTGGTTTGAGTTTATCCCTCTACATCATGTCATCTTGCTTAAGGCGTTACTCTGTTCGTCATGAACTCAATACACTATATGCATGCTGGATAGCGATCGATGTGCGGAGTAATAGTAGTAGATGTAGAAAGTATCGGTCTACTTGTCTCGGACGTGATGCATATATGTATGCTCATTGCCTTAGATATCATCATGACTTTGCGCGGTTCTATCAATTTCTCGACAATAATTTCTTCACCCACCGTGATATTTGCTATTTTTAGAGAAGCCTCTAGTGAACACTATGGCCCCCAGGTCTACTCCACACCATATTTTCAGCCTTACACTTTTTCTTCATTGCACTTTCCGCCTTCAGATCTCACTTTGCAATCAATCTTGAAGGGATTGACAACCCCTTTAAAGCGTTGGGTGCAAGCTCTTTTGTGTTTGCGTAGGTAATCTTTATTTGACGAGATTCTCCTACTGGATTGATACCTTGGTTCTCAAACTGAGGGAAATACTTACTGCTCCTGTGCTGCATCACCCTTTCCTCTTCAAGGGAAAAACCAACGCAAGCTCAAGAGACGACAGAAGGATATCTGGCACCATTGCCGGGGAAGGACTTTTGTTGCTGTAGCAGAAGAATTTCTGGCACCGTTGCCGGGGAGGATCCAGTCAAGAACTCATCCAAGTAGGTGTCGCAAACTCATCTCTTGCATTTACTTTGTTTGCCAGTTGCCTCTCGTTTTCCTCTCCCCCACTTCACAATTTGCCTTTTTTCGTTCGCCTTTTTGTTCGCCCTTTTTCTCGCTTGCTCTTCGTTCGCTTGTGTGCTTTCTTGCTTGATGAAGTCACCATGAATGAAAACACCAAACTTTGTGACTTCTCGAATACTGATAATAATGATTTTATTAGTACTCCAATTGCTCCCGCCACTAGTGCGGAGTAATACGAAATCAATGCTGCTTTGTTGAATCTTGTTATGAAAGAGCAATTCTCCGGCCTTCCTAGTGAAGATGCCGCATCCCATCTTAATACCTTCATTGAGCTTTGCGATATGCAAAAGAAGAAAGATGTGGATAATGATGTGATTAAGTTGAAGCTTTTTCCTTTCTCGTTGTGAGATCGCGCAGAAACTTGGTTTTCGTCTTTGCCCAAAAATAGTATCGATTCTTGGGATAAGTGCAAAAATGTTTATATATCCAAGTATTTTCCGCCAGCTACGATTATCTCTCTCCGTAATGATATCATGAATTTCAAGCAACTTGATCATGAACATGTTGCACAATCTTGGGAGAGAATGAAATTGATGATTAGAAATTGTCCCGCTCATGGCTTGAGTCTTTGGATGATTATTCAAATCTTCTAGGCTGGCTTGAATTTCGCTTCTAGAAATATCTTGGACTCCGCCTCAGGTGGATTGTTCATGGAAATCACGTTAGGAGAAACCACAAAACTCCTAGACAATATCATGACGAACTACTCTTAGTGGCACACTGAAAGGTCACCTACTAGTAAGAAGGTACACGCTATAGAAGAAATTAACTCGTTGAGTGCTAAGATGGATGAGTTAATGAATTTGGTTGCTAGTAGAAGTGCTCCTTTAGATCCTAATGATATGCCTTTGTCTTCCTTGATTGAGAGTAGCAACGCTAGCTTGGACGTTAATTTTGTTGGTAGGAATAATTTTGGCAACAACAATGCTTTTAGAGGAAACTATGTTCCTAGGCCTTTTCCTAGTAACTCCTCTAATAACTTTGGCAACTCCTACAACAATACTCATGGAAATTACAATAGATTACCCTCTGATCTAGAGAGTAATATCAAATAGTTTATCAACTCACAAAATATTTTCAATGCGTCTATAGAGGAAAAACGACTCAAAATTGACGATTTGGCTAAGAGCGTTGATAGAATGTCTATTGATATTGATGCTTTGAAAGTTAGATGTGCTCCTCCCAAGATCAATACGGATGAAACTTTGAAAGCTATGCGTGTTTCCATGATTGAGAGCAAAGAAAGAACCGCCCAAATTCGTGCTAGACATGAATGGCTTAAAAAGGCGTGTTCTCGTGATAAGAATCACGAAGATCTTAAAGTGCTTGGTCTGACTCCCATTGAATCTTTGTTTTCTTGTGACAAACCTAATGATTATGGGGCTGGATATGAATCCACTTTGGTTGAAAAGCGCCCCAATGATTCGGAGTCCATCTATCTTATGCTAAAAGCATTGAAAGTGGAGTAGAAGATATTAAAGCTTTGAGTAGTAATGAAGTTACTACTATGGATTTCAAGGAATTCAATTATGATAGTTGCTCCTTGATTGAATGCATTTCCTTGATGCAATCCATGTTAAACTCTCCACACGCTTATAGCCAAAACAAGGCCTTTACCGATCATATCGTCCAAGCTATGATAAAATCTCTTGAAGAGAAACTTGAATTGGAAGTCTCTATCCCTAGAAAGCTTCATGATGAGTGGGAACCTACTATCAAAATCAAAATCAAAAACTATGAATGCAATGCTTTGTGTGATTTGGGTGCTAGTGTTTTCGCGATTCCAAAGTCTTTATGTGATGTTCTGGGTTTTAATGAGATTGAAGAGTGTTCTCTTAATTTGCATCTTGCTGATTCTACTCTCAAGAAACCCATGGGAAGTATCAATGATGTTCTTATTATTGCAAATAGGAACTATGTACCCGTGGATTTCATTGTGCTTGACATTGATTGCAATCCTGCATGCCCTATTATTCTTGGTAGAGCTTTCCTAAGCACTATTGGTGCTATCATCGATATGAAGGAAGGGAATATTAGATTTAAATTTCCTCTAAAGAAGGGCATGGAGCACTTTCCTAGAAATAAAACAAGATTGCCTTATGAATCCATGATGGGAGCCACTTATGGTTTGAGCACCAAAGACGACGATACGTGATTCTATCGCTTTTGTGCCTAGCTAAGGGCGTTAAACAATAGCGCTTGTTGGGAGGCAACCCAATGAATTTATCTTTTTTATTTCTATTTTGTTGCGTACACACCATCATAATTCTTTTGCGATTGTGTTTTTATATTTCTTTTTGTGTTTGAGCCAAGGAAAACCTTTATGACTAGTATTGGTAATGGTTGTTTGATCCTGATGGAAAAAGACATAAACTTTTCGCTCATGAGATGATTTTTCATTTTTATTAAGAAAGATCTTTTGAGTTGATTCTTTTTGCTGCTGGTTGATATGCCTTTTGCCCAGGCAGTCGTAATTTTTCCGAATTTTTGAGGTACCAGAAGTATACGAAGTATATAGATTGCTACAGACTGGTCTGTTTTTGACAGATTCTGTTTTTGTTGAGTTGGTTGCTTGTTTTGATGAAACTATGGATAGTATAGGGGGGGTACTAGCCATGGAAAAGTGAGAATACATTAACCCAACACCAATATAGATAGAATTCAAGTTTGCTACAGTACCAAAAGAGGTGGTAGTTTGTTTTCTTGTGCTAATGTTATCGCGAGTTTCTGTTTAAGTTTTGTGTTGTGAAGTTTTCAAGTTTTGGGTGATGTTCTCATGGACAAAGATATAAGGAGTGGAAAGATCTCAAGCTTGGGGATGCCCAAGGCATCCCAATCCAAATTCAAGGACACCAAAAGCCTAAGCTTGGGGATGCCCCGGGAAGGCATCCCCTCTTTCGTCTTCAATCCATCGGTAACATTACTTGGAGCTATATTTTTATTCACCACATGATATGTGTTTTTCTTGGAGCGTCTTGTATCGTAGGAGTCTTTTCTTTTTGTTGTGTCACAATCATCCTTGCTGCACACCTTTAGAGAGAGACATGCACTCATCGTGATTTTGCTAGAATGCTCATCGTGCTTCACTTATATCTTTTGAGCTAGATAATTTTGCTCTATGTGCTTCACTTATATCTTTTAGAGCTCGGCGGTGCGTGACTTGGTAGTTGGCTTATGCTATGAAAGAAGTCCCAAAGGTGATAGGTACCCATAGAGGATACAAAAACCGCCATCTTCATGTGCATTGAGTAGAAAGAGAAGTTTTGATTCCTCTCAATTAGTTTTGAGACGTGGATTTAGTAATATTAAGAGCTATGTTAGTAGGGTGATGTGAATCTAGAAATACTGGTGTTGAAGTTAGTGATTCCTGTAGCATGCACGTATGGTGAACCGCTATGTTAGGAAGTCAGAGCATAATTGATCTATTGATTGTCATCCTTTGTGTTGAGGTCGGGATCGCACGATGGTTAACACCTACCAACCCTTCCCCTAGGAGTATGCGTTTAGCACTTTGTTTCGATTACTAATAAAAACTTTCGCAACAAGTATGTGAGTTCTTCATGACTAATGTGAGTCCATGGTATAGATGCACTTTCACCTTCCACCATTGCTAGCCTCTCTAGTGCCGCGCAATTCTCGCCGGTACACAAACCCACCACATGCCTTCCTCAAAACAGCCCCCATACCTTCCTACTATGGCATTTTCATAGCCATTCCGAGATATATTGCCATGCAACTCCCACCATTCCGTCTCATGACTTGTGTCGTTACTCTCATATTGCCATTGCATGATCGTAAGATAGCTAGCGAGATGTTTCAACGTCATACTCCAAGCTAGATCGTTGCACATCCCGGTACACTGCCGGAGGCATTTCCTATAGTCATCATCATTCTGAGCTTTGAGTTGTGAGTAAATAAAAGTGTGATGATCATCATTATTAGAGCATTGTCCCATGTGAGGAAAAAAGAGAGGCCAAAGAGCCCATATAAAAAAAGAGAAAAAAAGAGAGGCCCAAGACCCCAAATAAATAAATAAAAGGACAGAAAAAGAGAGAAGGGACAATGCTACTATCTTTTTCCACACTTGTGCTTCACAATAGCACCATCTTCTTCATGATTGAGAGCTTCTTACTTTGTCACTACCATATGCTAGTGGGAATCTTCATTATATAACTTGGCTTGTATATTCCAATGATGGGGTTCCTCAAATTTCCCTAGGTCCTCATGAGCAAGCAAGTTGGATGCACACCCACTATTTCTCCTTTTGAGCTTTCACATACTTATAGCTCTAGTGCATCCTTTCTATGGCAATCCCTACTCATTCACATTGATATCTATTAATGGGCATCTCCATAGCCCTTTGATACGCCAAGTCAATGTGATCATCTCCTGCTTTTTGTCTCACAACCACCACCACACTCTATTCTACCTATAGTGTTATATCCATGGCTCACGCTCATGTATTGCGTGATAGTTATAAAAAGTTTGAGAAAGTAAGAGTGCGAAAACAATTACTTGGCCAAAACCGGGGTTGTGCATGATTTACTTTAGCTGTGTGAGGATGATGGAGCATAGCCAGACTATATGATTTTGTAGGGATAACTATCCTTGGCCTTGTTATTTTAAAAGTTCATGATTACCTTGCTAGTTTGCTTGAAGTATTTATGTTTTCATGTCAATAGCAAACTATTGTTTTGAATCTTATGGATCTGAACATTCATGTCACGTGAAAGAAGTTGCAAAGGACAACTATGCTAGGTAGCATTCCACATCAAAAATTCAGTCTTTATCACTTCCCTACTCGAGGACGAGCACGAGTTAAGCTTGGGGATGCTTGATACGTCTCCAACTTATCTATAATTTTTGATGGTTTCATGCTATTATCTTGTCAAACTTTGGATGTTTTGTTTGCCTTTTATATATTTTTTGGGACTAACTTATTAACTCTGTGCCAAGTGCCAGTTCCTGTTTTTCCATGTTTTTGACCCCTTTCAGAGGAGGATTTTGAACGGAGTCCAAACGGAATGAAACAGCCAAAAAGATTTTTTCTGAAACAGAAAAAGATCGGAAGCCGGAGAATCAGGGCAGGGGGCCTGCAGGGACCCCACAAGCCCCCTAGCCGCGGCCAGGGGGGCCGCGCCTCCCTAGCTTGTGGGCTCCCTGGGCCACATCTGCCCTAGGTTTTGCGGCTATATATTCCCTAAAATCCCAGAAAAAATCAGGAGATCATCAAAAGTACTTTTCCGCCGTCGCAAGCTTCTGTCTCCGCAATATCCCATCTGGGGCACGTTCTGCTGCCCTGCCGGAGGGGGCATTCGGATACGGAGGGCTTCTTCATCAACACCATGACCTCTCCGATGATGCGTGAGTAGTTCACCATAGACCTACGGGCCCATAGCTAGTAGCTAGATGGCTTCTTCTCTCTCTTGGATCTTCAATACAAAGTTCTCCATGATCTTCATGGAGATCTATCCGATGTAATCTTCTTTTCCGGTGTGTTTGTCGAGATCCGATGAATTGTGGATTTATGATCAGATTATCTATGAATCTTATTTGAGTTTCTTCTGATCTCTCTTATGCGTGATTTCATATCCTTGTAATTCTCTTCGAGTTATGGGTTTTGTTTGGCCAACTAGATCTATGATTCTTGCAATGGGAGAAGTGCTTGGTTTTGGGTTCATACCGTGCGGTGTCCCCACCCAGTGACAGAAGGGGTAGCGAGGCACGCATCATGTTGTTGCCATCAAGGGTAAAAAGATGGGGTTTTCGTCATTGGTTTGAGTTTATCCCTCTACATCATGTCATCTTGCTTAAGGCGTTACCTTGTTCGCCATGAACTCAATACACTAGATGCATGTTGGATAGCGGTCGATGTGTGGAGTAATAGTAGTAGATGCAAAAAGTATCGGTCTACTTGTCTCGGAGGTGATGCCTACATGTATTATCATTGCCTTAGATATCGTCATGACTTTGCGCGGTTCTATCAATTGCTCGACAGTAATTTGTTCACCCACCGTGATATTTGCTATTTTTAGAGAAGCCTCTAGTGAACACTATGGCCCCCGGGTCTACTCCACACCATATTTTCAGCCTTACACTTTTTCTTCATTGCACTTTCCGCCTTCAGATCTCACTTTGCAATCAATCTTGAAGGGATTGACAACCCCTTTAAAGCGTTGGGTGCAAGCTCTTTTGTGTTTGCGCAGGTAATCTTTATTTGACGAGATTCTCCTACTAGATTGATACCTTGGTTCTCAAACTGAGGGAAATACTTACTGCTCCTGTGCTGCATCACCCTTTCCTCTTCAAGGGAAAAACCAACGCAAGCTCAAGAGACGACAGAAGAATCTCTGGCACCATTGCCGGGGAAGGACTTTTGTTGACGTAGCAGTCCCCTATAACGTGGTATGAAGGACTTAAACAATACATTTGTTTACGTTTGCGTAGACCGCTTCCAAAGTCATTTAGTAAACTAACACATAGGTCTTTGGCTATGTACTACTGGGTCTCTATTGCACCGTTCCGAAGGACTTTATCACGAAATGCATGGTGTTTCAATTGTACATACATCGAGGCCATGCGGGGCGTCTCAAGTGCCGTGATGTGAAGGTGATAAATTAATACGACACACTTCTCTGTCGCTGTCGCACCGGAATGAAGAAGTTCTGAATGTCATTGTTGTTCATATCGATGACATTGTTGTTGTTTTCGTTCTTGTTCTTGTTTTTGTTGTTGTTGTTGTCGGCGGTGGGGGTGTTGTTGGTGGGTCTCAATTGTGTCTATATATGGGTCTCAATGGCGCGATATGAAGGACTTTTACTAAACACTATTGCGTTATATGGTCACATGCCCTATTGTTACCTGATAGGGTTGGTACTCTGACTATGTACTATTGGGCCTCTATTGCACCGCTCAGAAGGACTTTATCACACGAGGTATTGTCATTACATTGGCGTACTGTGACTCTAGTATCTAAGCGTCGTGTGTTAGATTTGTTGTTCTTAGTTGTGGGGGTGGTGGTGGTGGTGGTGTTGGTGTTGTTGTTGTTTGTTGTGGTGGTGGTGTTGGTGGTGGTGGCGGTATTGTTGGTTTCAATGTTGATGTTGTTGTTGTGGAGTACTTTGATCACATGGCTTGTTTGATATCGGATAGGGGTGGCACTTTGACACAACACTCTCGGGTCCATATCACCACGATGTGAGGGGCTTTAGTACGCGTGTGAGGAAAATACGACACACACATGGGTCTTTGTATAACCGCCCACGGGTCTCTCGTAGAGTGATACAAAGGACTTTTCCCAAACAAAGTTGGGCCTCCATTGATCCGTTTTTTGTTGTTGTGGTGCTTGTTGTTCATATTGGTGTCATTGTTGTTGTTGTGGGTCTCAATTGTGTCTATATATGGGTCTCAATGGCACGATATGAAGGACTTTTACTAAACACTAGTGAGTTATATGGTCACATGCCCCGTTGTTACCTGATAGGGTTGGCACTCTGACTATGTACTATTGGGCCTCTATTGTACCGTTCAGAAGGACTTTATCACACGAGGTGTTGTTTTTACATTGGCGTACCGTGATACTAGTATCTAAGCGTCGTGTGCTGTATTTGTTGTTCTTAGTTGGGGTGGTGGTGTTGTTGTTGTTGTTGTTGTTGTTTGTTGTGGTGGTCGTGGCGGTGGTGGTGGCGGTATTGTTGGTGTTGGTGTTGATGTTGTTGTTGTGGAGTACTTTGACCACATGGCTTGTTTGATATCGTATAGGGGTGGCACTTTGACACAACACTCCCGGGTCCATATCACCACAATGTGAGGGGCTTTAGTATGCATGTGAGCAAAATACGACACACACATGAGGCTTTGTATAACCGCCCACGGGGCTATTGTAGAGCGATACGAAGGACTTTTAGCACACACACTTGGGCCTCTATTGCTCCATTTTTTGTTGTTGTGGTGCTTGTTGTTCATATTGGTGTCATTGTTGTTGTTGTGGGTCTCAAATGTGTCTATATATGTGTTGATCCGATAGGGAAGGACTTTATCACAACACTTATCGGACGCTGTCGCACCGGGATGAAGAAGCACTGAATGACATTGTTGTTCATATTGATGACATTGTTGTTGTTGTTTTTGTTAACGTTCTTGTTCTTGTTTTTGTTGTTGTTGTTGTCGGCGGTGGTGGTGTTGTTGGTGGGTCTAAATTGTGTCTATATATGGGTCTCAATGGCGCGATATGAAGGACTTTTACTAAGCACTATTGAGTTATATGGTCACATGCTTGTTTGTTACCTGATAGGGTTGGTACTCTGACTTTGTACTATTGGGTCTCTATTGCACCATTCAGAAGGACTTTATAATAAGAGGTATTGTTTTCTACATTGGCGTACTGTGACTCTAGTATCTAAGCGTCGTGTGCTATATTTGTTGTTCTTAGTTGTGCGGGTGGTGGCGGTGGTGTTGTTGTTGTTTGTTGTGGTGGTCGTGGTGGTGGTCGTGGCGGTATTGTTGGTGTTGGTGTTTGTTGTTCGCGTTGGTGTTGATGTTGTTGTTGTGGAGTACTTTGATCACATTGCTTGTTTGATATCGGATAGGGGTGGTACTTTGACACAACGCTCCCGGGTCCATATCACCACGATGTGAGGGGCTTTAGTACGCATGTGTGCAAAATACGACACACACATGGGGCTTTGTGTAACCGCACACGGGTCTCTCGTAGTGTCTCAAGTCGCGATGTGAAGGACTTTTAATAGTAGTCTTTGTTTTTTTACATTGGCGTACCTTGACTCTGGAGTGTAAGCGAGCGGACGCACTATCGTGTACTAAACACTATTGGGGTCCCCCTATAACGTGGTATGAAGGACTTAAACAATACTTTTGTTTACGTTGCTGTTGATGTTGTTGTGGAGTACTTTGATCACATGGCATGTCTAATAACGGATAGGGGTGGCACTTTGACACAACACTCTCGGGTGCATATCACCACGGTGTGAGGGTGCCATGTTTGTTATCTGATAGGGTTGGTACTCTGACTATGTACTATTGGTCTTTACCGCACCGTTCAGAATGACTTCATAACGAGAGGCATGTTGTTTCATTTGTATACACATCGAGGCCATGCGGGGCGTCTCAGGTGCCATGATGTGAAGGTGATAAATTAATACGACACACACTTAGTACCCACGGGTCTTTGTATAGCTGCCCACGGATATCTGGAAGCGCAGTACGAAGGACTTTTACCAAACACTATTGGATCTATATTGCTCCGTTCCGAATGTCTTCACACGTCGAATAAACATTCTTGATGTACCATCGTTGATGTATGAGCACGTAGTCCTCTAACGCTCCCATGTGAATGGATTTTACAATATTGTGGTCTGCAACACATGTATAGACGTCATGCAAAGATCTTGGATGTACTAGGGCTTTTGACTTTGTTGTTGTTTGTTGTGGTTGTGGTGTTGTTGGTGTTGTTGTTGTTGTTGGTGGTGGTGATGGTGGTGGTGGTTGTGGTGTTGTTCATATTGATGTCATTGTTTTTCTTGTTGTTGTTGTTGTTGTCGTCGTTCTTGTTCTTGTTTTTGGCCCACAAGCTTGCCCTCCGCCACCAGGGGGGTAGGGGGCGGTGGCAGGGCTTGTGGCCGCCTCGTTCGCTCTCCGGACTGCTTTTTATTTTTCTAATTTTCCAAAAATTCCAAAACGGAAGAAATTTCCTATTGGAAAAGTATCGGAGTCCAATTTCTTACCGAAACACATACATCTTCGTTTTCAAGGTCTGAAACAGGCTGATAAACATCCCTTATGTACTCCTGTGGAGTTATGACATTGATGATATTGGTCTCAACATTTATGGGAGTACCAGAGATATAATGCTTGATTCTTTTCCCATTTACCACTCTAGGAAAATTTCCTTCCGTGTTATTGATTTTGATGGCACCCGAACGATATACTTCCTCGACAACATAGGGACCTTCCCATTTAGAGAGAAGCTTGCCTGCAAAGAATCTCAAACGAGAATTGTATAGCAGGACATAATCACCTACATTGAACTCTCGTTTCTGTATTCGTTTGTCGTGCCATCTCTTAACCTTTTCCTTGAACAACCTGGCATTCTCATATGCCTGGGCTCTCCATTCATCTAACGAGCTGATATCAAACAACCGCTTCTCACCGGCAAGTTTGAAATCAAAGTTGAGCTCTTTGATTGCCCAATAAGCTTTGTGTTCCAGCTCAAGAGGTAAATGACAGGCCTTACCGTAAACCATTTTATATGGTGACATGCCCATGGGATTCTTATAAGCAGTCCTATAAGCCCATAGTGCATCGTCAAGTTTGCTAGACCAATTCTTTCGAGATCTATTGACGGTCTTTTGTAGGATCAACTTGATCTCCCTATTACTCAACTCCACTTGACCACTAGACTGAGGATGATAAGGAGATGCAACTCTATGGTTGACATCATACTTAGCTAGCATCTTGCGGAAAACACCATGAATGAAGTGTGAACCGCCATCAGTCATCAAGTATCTAGGGACTCCAAATCTTGGGAATATGACTTCTTTAAGCATCTTAATAGAGGTGTGGTGATCAGCATTTTTAGTGGGGATAGCTTCTACCCACTTAGTAACGTAATCCACAACAACTAAGATGTGAGTGTACCCATTGGAACTCGGGAAGGGTCCCATATAATCAAAGCCCCAGACATCAAATGATTCAATGACAAGTGAATAGTTCATAGGCATTTCTTGACACTTACTGATGTTCCCTATTCTTTGGCATTCGTCACAAGACAAGACAAACTTACGGGCATCCTTGAAGAGAGTGGGCCAATAGAAACCTGATTGCAGTACCTTATGGGTAGTTCTATCTCCAGCATGGTGTCCTCCGTAGGCTTCGGAATGACACTTCTGCAGGATCTGTCCCTGTTCATGTTCAGGCACACAACATCTAATAACACCATCTACTCCTTCCTTATAAAGGTGAGGATCATCCCAAAAGTAGTGTCTCAACTCAAAGAAGAATTTCTTCTTTTGTTGATAGGTGAAACTGGGTGGTATGTATTTGGCTACGATATAGTTTGCATAATCGGCATACCACGGTGCACTAAGTGAAGTGCGGATGACATTTAATTGCTCATGAGGAAAGCTGTCATCAATAGGTAGTGGGTCATCAAGGACATTCTCTAGCCTAGACAAGTTATCTGCTACAAGGTTATCAGCACCCTTTCGGTCAACGACGTGCAAATCAAATTCCTGTAGTAGGAGAACCCATCTGATCAGCCTAGGTTTAGCGTCCTTCTTCTCCATGAGGTACTTAATAGCAGCATGATCAGAGCGAATAGTGACTTTGGAGTCAACTATGTAAGATCTGAACTTTTCACATGCAAACACGACTGCTAAAAATTTGTTCTCCGTAGTGGCATAGTTTCTTTGAGCACTGTCTAGAGTTTTACTAGCGTAGTGAATGACATTCAACTTCTTGTCAACTCTTTGTCCTAGAACAGCACCAACAGCGTAATCACTAGTGTCACACATGATTTCAAAGGGCAAGTTCCAGTCAGGTGGTTGGACAATAGGTGCGGTTATCAAAGCCTTCTTAAGTATTTCAAAGGCTTCCTCACAATCCTCATCAAAAACAAAAGGAACATCCTTCTGCAAGAGGTTGGTAAGAGGCCTAGAAATCTTAGAGAAGTCTTTAATGAACCTTCTATAGAAACCAGCATGACCTAAGAAACTTCTATACCTTTGATATCTATGGGGCAAGGCATTTTCTCAATTGCATCAACCTTAGCCTTATCAACTTCAATGCCTCTCTTAGAAATTTTGTGTCCTAAGACGATACCTTCATTAACCATAGAGTGGCACTTCTCCCAATTGAAGACGAGGTTGGTTTCTTCGCATCTCTGTAAGACTCGATCAAGGTTGCTAAGGCAATCATCAACGGAAGACCCGTAAATGGAGAAGTCATCCATGAAAACCTCGACAATCTTTTCAGAAAAGTCAGAGAATATAGCCATCATACATCTTTGGAAGGTGGAGGTGCATTACATAAGCCAAAAGGCATACGTCTATAGGCAAAGGTACCGAAAGGGCAGGTGAAAGTGGTTTTCTCTTGATCAGATTGTGCAACAGGTATTTGCGAGAAACCTGAATAACCGTCTAGATAGCCTTTCTAGCATTTGGTCGATGAACGACAAAGGATAATGATCTTTCCTGGTTGCCTTGTTCAGTTTCCGGAAGTCTATCACCATTCTATAGCTGGTAATAATCCTTTGTGGGATTAGTTCATCCTTATCATTAGGAACGACGGTGATACCTCCCTTCTTAGGTACGCAATGTACTGGACTTACCCAATCACTATGAGCAACAGGATAAATGATTCCTGCTTCCAAAAGCTTTAATATTTCTTTTCTAACGACCTCTTTCATCTTAGGATTTAATCTCCTTTGATGATCAGCAACTGGTTTAATGTCAGGATCGGTTTTAATCTTGTGCTGACATAGAGTAGGACTAATACCCTTAAGATCATCAAGAGTATATCCAATAGCAGCGTGGTGCTTCCTCAGAGTTTTTAGTAACTTCTTCTCTTCGCGCTCTGAGAGGAGAGCACTAATAATGACATGATATATCTCCTTCTCATCAAGATAGGCATACTTAAGAGTATCAGGCAACTGTTTAAGCTCGAACACAGGATCACCCTTTGGTGGGGGAGGATCCCCAAGCAGTTCAATAGGCAGATTATTCTTGAGAATAGGATATTGTTCTAAGGCAATTTTATCTATCTCATCTCTCTCCTCCATATGCATATCATTTTCATGCTCAAGCAGATATTGCTCTAAAGGATCCGTAGGAGGTACGGCAATAGAGGAAAGAGCAATGATGTCATCCCTACCAGACGACTCTCTTTCATGGGGTTGTCTTCCAAACTTGGAGAAGTTAAATTCATGAGACACACCCTCGAAACTTACTGTGATAGTCTGCTTAATGCAATCAATGTGAGTATTGACAGTGTTGAGAAAGGGACTACCAAATATGATGGGACAAAAGCTATCTTGTGCAGTACCAAGGACGAGGAAATCAGTAGGATACTTCGTCTTACCACACATGACTTCTACGTCTCTCGCAATTCCTAGAAGGCAGATAGTGTCTCTATTAGCTAGCGTAATAGTGACATCAATGGGTTCTAACTCAGCAAGTGCAATCTCATCTTTGATTTCATCATATAAGGAATGGGGTATTGCACTAACACTAGCTCCAATATCACATAAACCATGGTAAGAGTGATCTCCTATCTTAACAGAAACAACGGGCAGGCCAACTACATGTTCGTGTTTATCTTTCGCATGAGGTTTACCAATTCTAGCAGAGTCCTCACAGAATTTGATAACATGCCCATCTATGTCTTCAGCTAAGAGATCTTTGATAATAGCAACACTAGGTTCAACTCTAATCTATTCAGGGGGTGCAAGTGGTCTTGTGTAACCCCTATGTATCACAGTTGGAGCTTTAGAATAATCCTTTATCCTAGCAGGGTAGGGTGGTTTCTCAGTGTAAGCACAAGGAACAACAGGATCACTAAAAGCTATGATTTTCTCCTCAACTAGATTGGTTTTGGCTATGTTGCTTTCTACAGGAGGATGATATTTAAACCAGTTCTCTTTGGGAAGATGAACATGAGGAGCAAAAGATTCACAGAGAGAAGCTACTATCTCAGAGTCAAGTCCATACTTAGCGCTAAAATCTCTAGAAGTGTTTGTCTCAACAAAAGATTTAACGCAATCAAACTGGAAATTCATACCTGACTCCTTACCTTCCTCTAGCTCCCAATCTTCAGAGTTGCATTTGATGCTCTCCAATAAATTCCACTTGTGATCAATATCCTTCTTCATAAAAGAACCGGCACAAGAAGTGTCAAGCATGGTACGATCTTCGTGAGAAAGCCGAGCATAAAAGTTTTGAGTGATGATTTCTCTCGAGAGCTTATGATTGGGGCATGAATATAGAATTGATTTAAGCCTCCCCCAAGCTTGATCTATGCTTTCCCTGTCACGAGGGAAAAAATTATAAATAAAGTTCCGATCACGATGTACTAAATGCATAGGATAGAACTTTTTATGAAATTCCAATTTCAACCGATTGTAGCCCCATGATCCAGTATCATCACATAGCCTATACCATGTCAATGCCTTATCCTTCAAAGATAAAGAAAAGTCTTTCTTCTTTACCTCATCCTTGGGCAAACCTGCAAGCTTAAATAAACCACAAACTTCATCTACATAAATTAGATGCAAGTCTGGATGTGAAGATCCATCTCCTGTGAAAGGATTAGCCAACAGTTTCTCTAGCATACCCAAAGGAATTTCATAAAAGATATTTTCAGTAGGTACCTCAGGTTCAGGAGCAACTCCTCGTGCTTCCGTTCGTGGTGAATATACCCCGAACAAACTCCTCAAAGGAACAGTTTCCATAGTGACAAGTGACAATAAATTTCAGCACAATATAAAAATGTTTCCTTACCAATTTCCACTTACCAAAGGCGCTTCACTCCCCGGCAACGGCGCCAGAAAAGAGTCTTGATGACCCACAAGTATAGGGGATCAATCGTAGTCCTTTCGATAAGTAAGAGTGTCGAACCCAACGATGAGCAGAAGGCTCTGATAAATGGATTTCAGCAAGGTAATAACTGCAAGCACTGAAAGTAGCGGTAACAAGTGATTGTGCAACGAGGTGAAACGTAGCAAGCAAAGAGTAACAAGTAACAAGTAGTAGCAAAGGTGCAGCAAGTGGCCCAATCCCTTTTGTAGCAAGGGACAAGCCTGAACAAAGTCTTATAGGAGGAAAAACGCTCCCGAGGACACACGGGAATTTCTGTCATGCTAGTTTCATCATGTTCATATGATTCGCGTTCGTTACTTTGATAGTTTGATATGTGGGTGGACCGGCGCTTGGGTACTGCCCTTACTTGGACAAGCATCCCACTTATGATTAACCTGTCTTGCAAGCATCCGCAACTACAAAATAAGAATTAAGACAAAGTCTAACCATAGCATTAAACTAATGGATCCAAATCAGCCCCTCACGAAGCAACGCATAGACTGGGGTTTAAGCTTCTGTCACTCCAGCAACCCATCATCTACTTACTACTTCCCAATGCCTTCCTCTAGGCCCAAATATGGTGAAGTGTTATGTAGTCGACGTTCACATAACACCACTAGAGGAAAAGACAACATACATCATATCAAAATACCGAACGAATATCAAATTCACATGACTATTATCAGCATGACTTATCCCATGTCCTCAGGAACAAAAGTAACTACTCACAAGACATAATCATAATCATGACCAGAGGTGTAATGAATAGCATCAAGGATCTGAACATAAACTCTTCCACCAAATAATCCAACTAGCATCAACTACAAAGAGTAATCAACACTACTAGCAACCTTACAAGTACCAATTGGAGTTGCGAGACGAAGATTGGTTACAAGAGATGAACTAGGGATTGGAGAGGAGATGGTGCTGATGAATATGTTGATGAAGATGCCTCCCCTCCGACGAGAGGAGTGTTGGTGATGACGATGGCGACGATTTCTCCCTCCGGGAGGGAAGTTTCCCCGGCAGGATCGTCCTGTCGGAGCTCTAGATTGGAACTGCTCAAGTTCCGCCTCGTGGCGGCGGAGAAACCACGGAAAAGATCCCTCTTGATTTTTTCCAGACCAAAACCCTTCATATAGCAAAAGAGGGGGGCTAGTGGGCCGTCAGGCAGCCCACAAGCTTGCCCTGCGCCACAAGGGGGGGGGGGGGGTGGCGGCAGTGGGCAAGCTTGTGGAGCCCTGGTGGCCCCCTCCGGTAGTTCTTTCGTCCAATATTTTTAATATATTCCAGAAAAAATCCATGTAAATTTTCAGGGCATTTGGAGATGTGCAGAATAGTGGACTAGGATTTGCTCCTTTTCCAGTCCAGAATTCCAGCTGCCTGAATTCTCTCTTTTCAAATAAACCTTGCAAAATAAGAGAGAAAAGGCATAAATATGGTACCACAAGTAATATAACAGCCCAAAAAGCAACAAATATCAACATGAAAGCATGATGCAAAATGGACGTATCAAGCCCCCAGACTAGCTCTTCGTCTCAGTATTTTTCAAAAATTCCAGAAAAAATCATACTTGATTTTCAGGACGTCCGGAGAACTTTTATTTTCGGGGTACTTTTCTACGGGATGCTAAAACAGAAAACAGGGAAAACTAAACTAAATCTATCATTTTTCTTCTAAGGAACCGAAGGTGAAAGCTTGGAACAGAGGTTTGTGACTCCCCGATTCATCCATCTCATGGTCATCGAAAGAAATCCGTCAATGAGGTTGATCAAGTCTCCTCGACAAACCTTTTCGAATCGCAAAAGAGAACGGAGAATTTTCGAATAGTCACTAGGTCACCTCAATGGGGATGTGTATTTCCCCAACAAGCAAATCATACTTCATCTTAACAGGAGGTATAGGGCATTCAAAGCTCCCAATAAGAATCGATGAAGTTTTTTCGATAGCATTGATGCAATGTACTCGATATTGTTTCTTCGGAAAGTGCACCGTATGCTCATTACCGTTGACATGGAAAGTGACATTGCCTTTGTTGCAATCTATAACAACCCCTGCAGTGTTTAAAAAGGGTCTTCCGAGGATGACCACCATGGCATCGTCCTCAGAAATATCCAAGATAACAAAGTCTGTTAAGATAGTGACATTGGCAACCACAACAGGTACATCCTTGCAAATGCCGATAGGGAAAGCAGTTGATTTGTCGGCCATTTGCAGAGAGATTTCAGTGGGTGTCAACTTATCCAGTTCAAGTCTACGATAAAGAGAGAGAGGCATAACACTAACACCGGCTCTAAGGTCGCATAAAGCAATTCTAACGTAGTTACCTTTAATGGAGCAAGGTATAGTGGACATTCGGGATCACCTAGTTTCTTAGGAGTTCCACCCTTGAAGGTATAGTTAGCAAGCATGGTGGAAATCTCAACCTCAGGTATCCTCCTCTTATTAGTAACAATATCCTTCATGTACTTAGCATACGGAGACATTTTGAGCATATCTGTCAAACACATTTGCAGAAAGACAGGTCTAATCATTTCAACAAAGCACTCAAAATCCTCATCATCCTTTTTCTTGGATGGTTTAGGAGGAAAGGGCATGGGTTTCTAAACCCATGGTTCCCTTTCTTTACCATGCTTCCTAGTAGCAAAGTCGTTCTTATCATATCTTCTATTCTTAGGCTGTGGGTTATCAAGATCAACAGGTTCAATCTCCACATCCTTATCATTGCTAGGTTGAGCATCTTCATGAACATCACTATTGATATTATCATTAGGCTCATGTTCATCACTAGATTGTGTCTTAGCATCAGAGGCAGAGACATCGTTTGGACTCTCAGGTGTATCAGCATCAGGGTTGCTAGCGTGCAAGTTCCTATCATCTTTCTTCTTCTTTCTATGATGACTAGGTGCATCAGTGCTAACTACTTGAGAATCTTGTTCAGTTCTCTTAGGATGACCCTTAGGATACAAAGGTGCCTCGGTCATTTTACCGCCTCTAGTAACGACTCTAACAGAATTGTCATTCAACTCATTGAGCAAGTCATTCTGAGCCTTAAGTACTTGTTCTACCTGAGTAGTAACCATAGAGGCATATTTACTCAGAAGCTTGAGATCATTGACATTTCTGTCCACACAAGCACTTAAATGACTAAGCATACGAGCATTCTGTTCCAATTGTCTGCTAACATAATCATTGAAACTCTGTTGTTTGGCAACAAAGTTATCAAATTCATCCAGACATAGGCTAGCAGGTTTATCAAAAGGAATATCACTCTCATCAAACCTACGCAGAGAATTTACTTCTACTACCTGTATCGGGTTATCGAGACCATGAATCTCTTCGATAGATAGTAGATTTTTGACATCTTTAGATTTAATGCCTTTCTCTCGCATAGATTTCTTAGCTTCTTGCATATCTTCAGGACAGAGGAATAGAATACCTCTTTTCTTCGGAGTTGTTTTGGAGGTGGTTCGGGAATAGTCCAAGCATTCTCATTGCACAAGATGTTATTCAATAGGATCTCAGCTTGTTCTACAGTTCGTTCCCTAAAAACACAACCAGCACAACTATCTAGGTGGTCTCCGGAAGCATCAGTAAGTCCATTATAGAAGATATCAAGTATTTCATTCTTCTCAAGAGGGTGATCAGGAAAAGTATTCAGTAGCTGGACGAGCCTCCCCCAAGCTTGTGGGAGACTCTCTTCTTCAGCTTGAGCAAAGTTGTATATTTCCTGCAAGGCAGCTTGCTTCTTATGGGCAGGGAAATATTTCTCAGAGAAGTAGTAGACCATATCCTGGGGGCTACGCACACAACCAGGAGCAAGAGAAGTGAACCAGGTCTTAGCATCATCCTTTAGTGAGAAAGGAAACAACTTGAGGATATAGTAGTGGCGGATCTTTTCCTCACTAGTGAATAGGGTGGCTATATCATGCAGTTTGGTAAGATGGGCTACAACCGTTTCAGACTCATAACCGTGAAAACGATCAGATTCGACCAGAGTGATTAACTTAGGGTCGACAGCGAATTCATAATCCTTATCGGTCACAAAGATAGGCGAAGTAGCAAACTTTGGGTCATATTTCATCCTAGCGTTCAAAGATTTTTCTTTCCACTTGAGCAGTAATTTCTCAACATCATAGCTATCCTTACACGCAAGAAAGTCCTCAGCTATCTCTCCCTCCATAACATAACGCTCAGGCATATCAGGCAATTCATTTCTAGGAGAGCTAGTTCTAGCAGGCAAAATAGCAGGTTCTACTTCAATAGTATCAGCAGTTTCAGAAGTATCATCACATCTAGCAGCAACTCTAGCAATTTGTGCATCAAGGAAGGCACCTAGTGGCAAAGCAGTATTAAGCATAGCATCATCAGGCAAAGCAGTATCAAGCATATCATCATCAGGCAAAGCAGTATCAAGCATAGCATCATCATAAGCATCATGGGCAGCAGAAGTAGCATCATCAAGCACATGCGACATATCAAGATTTCTAGCAGGAGGCGGTATCGCAAACTTACTCATAACTGAAGGTGAATCAAGTGCAGAGCTAGATGGCAGTTCCTTACCTGTCCTCGTAGTTGAGGGCAAGACTTTACTCCTTGGATCTATCGGATTCCTCATAGTGACCAGCAGACGTAAATCCCAAGTGACTCAGAGAATATAGCTGTGCCTCCCCGGCAACGGCGCCAGAAAATAGTCTTGATAACCCACAAGTATAGGGGATCGCAACAGTTTTGGAGGGTAGAGTATTCAACCCAAATTTATTGATTCGACTCAAGGGGAAGCGAAATAATATTCTCAAGTATTAGCAGTTGAGTTGTCAATTCAACCACACCAGAAAGATTTAGTATCTGCAACAAAGTATCAGTAGCAAGGTAGTGTGATAGCAAAAGTAGCAACGGTAACCAGTAGCAGCAGAGTAACAGCAGTAGTAACAGAGTAACAGTAGCAGCAGTGACAATAGTAGCGGCAAAGTAACGTAGCAAGGACCAGTAGGAAAGACTCGTAGACATTGGATCGGTGATGGATGATTATGCCGGATGCTATTCATCATGTAACAGTTATAACATGGAGAGATATGTAACTAGCTCCCGTTCGTCAATCTAATGTAGGCATGTATTCCGTATGTAGTCATACGTGCTTAGGGAAAAGAACTTGCATGACATATATTGTCCATCCCTCCCGTGGCAGCGGGGTCCTAATGGAAACTACGGGATATTAAGGTTCTCCTTTAATAAAGAACCGGACCAACGCATTAACACTTGGTGAATACATGAACTCCTCATACTATGGTCATCTCCGGGAGTGGTTCCGGCTATTGTCACTCCGAGGTTGTCGGGTCATAACACATAGTAGGTGACTACAACTTAGAAGATAGGATCTAAAACACACATATATTGGCGACAACATAATACGTTCAGATCTGAAATCATGGCACTCGGGCCCTAGTGACAAGCATTAAGCATGGCAAAGTAGTAGCAACATCAATCTCAGAACATAGTGGATACTAGGGATCAATCCCCGTCAAAACTAACTCGATTACATGATAGATCTCATCCAACCCATCACCGTCCAGCAAGCCTATGATGAGATTACTCACGAACGGTGAAGAGCATCATGGAATTGGCGATGAAGGAAGGTTGGTGACGATCTCCCCTCTCCGGAGCCCAGAACGGACTCCAGATCTGCCCTCCAGATGAAGAACAGGAGGTGGCGGCGCCTCCGTATCGTAAAACGCGATGAACTCTTCTCCTTGATTTTTTTCAAACGAAACGGACTAAATAGAGCTGGATTGAGAGGCAGTGGAGCTTTGTGGGGCCCACAAGCCTACCAGGCGCGGCTAGGGGTGCCCGTGCCTGGTGGGCTTGTGGGCTCACGGCTCCACTTCCTCCGCTGATTCTTGCGCAAGTATTTTTCATAAATTCCAGAAAAATTCTCCTTAAATTTTCAGGTCATTCCGAGAACTTTTATTTCTGCGCAAAAACAACACCATGGCAATTCTGCTGAAAACAGCGTTAGTCCGGGTTAGTTCCATTCAAATCATGCAAATTAGATTCCAAAACAAGGGCAAAAGAGTTCGGAAAAGTAGATACGACGGAGACTTATCAATGATCAACACACAAAGCATACAAGATGTACCGAGAGGGATCAAGTGATCCCATGGTATGGTAAGTATTGTCCATTACGTGTTTGTGTACTAACCCATGGTCTTCGTGAGAGTTCTATGTGGGGGTTAGGTGTGTTTCCATGGGCTTGCGTCAAAAGGAAGATCTCATACAACCCATGAAGGATGACGTCAAGTGATGATCGTCATCAAGATTGCGGTGTGCAAGTTCAAGTGGATCAGCATGAATATATCATGCTTGAAGCTTGTCGTCCATTGTGGTGGCAATGGACTTGTGAAGATATGTTGAAGAGTGGCTCACCCATAGTGAGTATGGGAGATCAATCAACTAGTCTTCATCAAGCCAACACAATCAAGAAAGGTGGTTCATCTTGAGGAAGCCAAGATCATCATCATCTAGTTCAAGAGGTCGAGGTGCAAGGTATAGGTTTGCCCTTGATAGGTTTTCTGTTTTAGGATAGATTGATGTACTGTCAAGGGGGCTCTCAAGTGAGTAGCTTGATCGTATCGTTCGTTGAGAGCTCAAAGCATTTGCATCCTTGCATCATACTTCTTGGTTATTATTTGGTGTTTCTCTTTGTGAGTTTTAGAGCTTATGGTCATCTTCATGACAAGCTCGAGTTCATCGAAAACGGAGTCCATATGAATCTACTATGATGTTTTTGATGCTAGAGTTTTTGCTGGTTCTTCATTCATAGAGGTCTCGCATCTCTATATCATTGGCATTTTCATATCTGCATGGTCTTAAGCTTGGGCTAGCTCTTGTCGTCCTGAATCCAACAAGCTTGGGTTTGCTCGATTCGGAGCTCGTATGCGAAAGTTATGGTTGTTTCAGTGGCGAGCGGTAGTACCGCTGGACCTAGTGGTAGTACCGCTAGAGCTGGCGGTAGTACCGCTATTCCAGCGGTAGTACCGCCCCTGGTCAGCGGTAGTACCGCTCCAGGACTTTAGTACCGTCATCCTTGCGGCTGGACTTCGTCGGACTTTTTGCGAAGACTTTCTTGGCGGTGGTTGGCCCGGTAGTATCTTTGCGCTACCTTGGGCTCAGCGGTAGTACCGCTACAGCCAGCGGTAGTACCGCTGGAGGGTTAGCGGTACTACCGCTGGGCTCGGGCTATAAGTGGGGGTAACGGTCTGATTCCTTCCCCCACTATATAAAGGGGGTCTTCTTCCCCCTTGGCTTGATCTATCTGTTGAGCTCGTGTTCTTCCCCCATTGTTGACCTTCTTAGAGCTTGCTAACTCTCAATCCCTCCAATGATTCTTGCTAGTTCTTGAGGGAAAAGAGAGAGGAGATCTAGATCCACATCTCCACCAATCACTTTCTCCTCTATGTGAGGGGAACCCCTTGGATCTAGATCTTGGAGTTCTTTGTGAGCTCCTTGTTCTTCCTCTCATATTTCTCCATAGCTTTTGTTGTTGTGGAGGTATATCAGTAACATAAAGTTCTTCATATTAACATAAAGTTCTTCATATCAGTAACATGAAGTTCTTTCTATCCGCAGCGCCTTGGAACATGGGGTGAGTCTAAAGCTGCTTCGCAGCGCACTGGATTCAAGCCAAGATGCTATCATGTATTGCCCATTTTCGCATGGATAATTCTATTAGGTTTCTGCTTACAATACACTGACACGACAATGTTTTTTTCTTTATTCCAGGGACGTGGTAACGGAGCAAATAATGATTGGTGAGATCTACACTACTATTGATGATTGCCATTTCAAATCTTCAAGAGTTTAACTAGTGAAAGATCATGACGTCGATTAAAATGTATCGTCCTAATCGGATGCTATTATTTTTTGAACTAATTGAGTGACTTTGTCACTTGTAAGACTGTGCTATTTCCTATGCATTTTTTCTACCCAGTTTACCTGCTTATTCTAGCTCCAGCTTGAGTCCATAGGTTTAAGCATGGGTAGCTAGTTTGTTGCTTGTTAAAATATTGCATACACATCCCATACATTGGCACTATGTTGGGACCCTAGCTTGAAACACATCTCCATACCGTACTCCCACTCTCTTCTGCCACCAACTCCCACCCTCGCATCCATCCATGTCTAGCATCATTCCGAAAGCAGTTCTTGACGATGAAAACCTTCCTTACTAGGCTATCATGCACTCGTTCCCTTGTTCGAAGCTCAGCTGTTTGCCCCCTGTGGATGTCTGAATCAAGATCCAATTCTTTCGTCCAGGCTTATGCTCGTTTTAATAGCCCTGCATTTCTCGGTTTCATTGTTGAGTTTGAATGAGGCTTCTCTCTTCATTTCCGTGTTGTCGATGCCATAGCCGCCGAAGGTGAGACCAATCGAGCCTTGCTTCGTTCCCGTATAGACGAGTATACTCTCATATGACAGCGCATAATCGTGTCTGAATCTGGTGAGTTGCTAGTCAGTTTTAGAAGCCCTTCTTTTATTTCGTCTGAACCCTCTGAGCTGATGGTCGATGGGTACTACAGCTTCTTCCCTAGCTCGTTTCCACCAGTATATTCATTTGCAGCCCCATACATGCCTCGAGTCCCTCTATTGAAAGGCCAGCATAGCCCCAACTTCTATGGCCATTTTGGCATTCTCCCAGCCGCTGGTCAGACCGGGTTCTCAATTTTTATTAAGTACGCGGCTGGCCCTTTCCTGAGAACTTGTGTCGGCATAAAGTTTAGGTCCAAAGCTGATTTCCACGTTCACGTAAGTGTGTTCAGAGATGACACTTGGTCAAGATTTGTTTCTGCACCCTTGCAATATCATTCTCCTTGCATCTTTCATGAAGACCCGTACTCCATCTTGGCCGAGAACTTCCTATACATGATATATGTTGTAGGAATGATTGTCTGTTTTGACATTTCAAGCTCTGCATTTTCTGTAGTCCATCTACCTATATCAGCAAAGTCTTGCTTTGATTATAGTGTTTCCCTAAACGATTCTGGCATCTTGTCTCTGGTCAACTTTTGTGAACAATCACTCAATACATGGCTACTTAAGTTGGTTGACGGCCACTTAGAGTGGAGCTGCTCTTCAAGATTAGATTTAGTGCTGGCTTTTTCTAGGAGAGTTGTTCCTAACTTATGGCAGAGTGTGTTTGGCCAAGGGTATGGTGAGGTTGGCCCTACTGATTCATACTCTGTTCAGATAAGATCATCTAGCAAGAACTCATCGGTTGTTTTGTTGACCTTCACATTTGAGCATGGTATGTTTGTTGTCGACATGGTTAATGGCACCGTCCAAGAGGTTCCCTGGTAGCACGAGGATGGACGGATGAGGCAAGCATTCCCCTTGACTGAACGCTGGCCACCAAGTTTCCGTGACTGAAGATTCTATCACAGATGGATTAGCTATCTTTTGTGTTATTCAATGTATTTCACATCTAATGGTTTCAGTTTGACCATGTAATTTTCAAATGAACATCTGATCGATCGTTGAATTCATGTTGGTGTTTTCCATGATTATGTTGAATTAACCGCTTTATCAACTTTAGAGTTTTTATAAATTAGTTTTAGATAACCGCTTTATCCACATTCACTATAGGTTCGTGTTGTTATATCAGTGTATGAATCACAAGTTCATCAGCCGTATAGGTTGGTAACAACAACGACAACAACAATAATGACATCCATATGAACAACAAGCACCACCACAACCAAAAACAACACTAGCAACACGGACACGCCCATCACCACCACCACCAACAATAACACCGCCAACAACAACAAGGTCAATAGCCCAGGTACATCCAAGATCTTTGCACGACGTCTATACATGTGTTGCGGACCATAGTATTGTAAAATCCATTCACATGGGAGCATTAGAGGAATACATGCTCTTACATCAACGATGGTACGTCAAGGAATCTTTGTTCGACGTGCGAAGTCCTTCGGAACGGATATTGTTGGAAATATGCCCTAGAGGCAATAATAAATTAGTTATTATTATATTTCTTTGTCCATGATAATCGTTTATTATCCATGCTATAATTGTATTGATTGGAAACACAATACTTGTGTGGATACATAGACAAAAACACTGTCCCTAGTAAGCCTCTAGTTGACTAGCTCGTTGATCAAAGATGGCCAAGGTTTCCTGGCCATAGGCAAGTGTTGTTACTTGATAACGGGATCACATCATTAGGAGAATCATGTGATGGACTAGACCCAAACTAATAGACGTAGCATGTTGATCGTGTCATTTTGTTGCTACTGTTTTCTGCGTGTCAAGTATTTGTTCCTATGACCATGAGATCATATAACTCACTGACACCGGAGGAATACTTTGTGTGTATCAAACGTCGCAACGTAACTGGGTGACTATAAAGATGCTCTACAGGTATCTTCGAAGGTGTTCGTTGAGTTAGTATGGATCGAGGCTGGGATTTGTCACTCCGTGTGACGGAGAGGTATCTCGGGGCCCACTCGGTAATACAACATCACACACAATCCTTGGAATCAATGTGACTTAGTGTAAGTTGCGGGATCTTGTATTACGGAATGAGTAAAGAGACTTGCCGGTAAACGAGATTGAAATAGGTATGCGGTTACTGACGATCGAATCTCGGGCAAGTAACATAGCGAAGGACAAAGGGAATGACATACGGGATTATATGAATCCTTGGCACTGAGGTTCAAATGATAAGATCTTCGTAGAATATGTAGGATCCAATATGGGCATCCAGGTCCCGCTATTGGATATTGACCGAGGAGTCTCTCGGGTCATGTCTACATAGTTCTCGAACCCGCAGGGTCTGGACACTTAAGGTTCGACGTTGTTTTATGCGTATTTGAGTTATATGGTTGGTTACCGAATGTTGTTGGGAGTCCTGGATGAGATCACGGACGTCATGAGGGTTTCCGGAATGGTCCGGAAACGAAGATTGATATATAGGATGACCTCATTTGATTACCGGAAGGTTTTCGGAGTTACCGGGAATGACGAATGGGTTCCGGGTGTTCACCGGGGGGGGGGGGGCAACCCACCCAGGGGAAGCCCATAGGCCTTGGGGGTGCCGCACCAGCCCTTAGTGGGCTGGTGGGACAGCCCAAGAAGGCCCTATGCGCCATAGGAAGAAAATCAAAGAGAAAAGAACAAAAAAGGAGGAGGTGGGAAAGGGAAGAAGGACTCCACCTTCCAAACCAAGTTGGATTCGGTTTGGAAGGGGAGACCTTCCCCCCCCTTGGCTCGGCCGACCCCCTTGGGGCTCCTTGATCCCCAAGGCAAGGCCCCCCTCTCCCACCTATATATACGGAGGTTTTAGGGCTGATTTGAGACAACTTTGCCACGGCAGCCCGACCACATATCTCCACGGTTTTACCTCTAGATCGCGTTTCTACAGAGCTCGGGCGGAGCCCTGCTGAGATAAGATCATCACCAACCTCTGGAGAGCCGTCATGCTGCCGGAGAACTCATCTACCACTCTGTCTCTCTTGCTGGATCAAGAAGGACGAGATCATCGTCGAGCTGTACGTGTGCTGAACGCGGAGGTGCCGTCCGTTCGGCACTAGATCGTGGGGCTGATCGCGGGACGGTTCGCGGGGCGGATCGAGGGACGTGAGGACGTTCCACTACATCAACCGCATTTCTTAACGCTTCTGTTGTGTGGTCTACAAGGGTACGTAGATCAAATATCCCCTCTCGTAGATGGACATCACCATGATAGGTCTTCGTGCGCGTAGGAAATTTTTTGTTTCCCATGCGACGTTCCCCAACAGTGGCATCATGAGCTAGGTTCATGCGTAGATATCTTCTCGAGTAGAACACAAAAGTTTTTGTGGGCGGTGACGTGCGTTTTTCTGCCCTCCTTAGTCTTTTCTTGATTCCGCGGTATTGTTGGATTGAAGCGGCTTGGACCGACATTACTTGTACGCTTACGAGAGACTGGTTTCATCGCTACGAGTAACCCCGTTGCTCAAAGATGACTGGCAAGTGTCAGTTTCTCCAACTTTAGTTGAATCGGATTTGACCGAGGAGGTCCTTGTATAAGGTTAAATAGCAATTCATATATCTCCGTTGTGGTGTTTGCGTAAGTAAGATGCGATCCTACTAGATACCCATGGTCACCACGTAAAACATGCAACAACAAAATTAGAGGACATCTAACTTGTTTTTGCAGGGTATGCTTGTGATGTGATATGGCCAACGATGTGATGTGATATATTGGATGTATGAGATGATCATGTTGTAATAGTTAATATCGACTTGCACGTCGATCGTACGGCAACCGGCAGGAGCCATAGGGTTGTCTTTAAACTAACGTTTGTGCTTGCAGATGCGTTTACTATATTGCTAGGACGTAGCTTTAGTAGTAATAGCATGAGTAGCACGAAAACCCCGATGGCGACACGTTGATGGAGATCATGATGATGGAGATCATGGTGTTATGCCGGTGACAAGAAGATCGTGCCGGTGCTTTGGTGATGGAGATCAAGAAGCACGTGATGATGGCCATATCATGTCACTTATGAATTGCATGTGATGTTAATCCTTTTTTGCACCTTATCTTGTTTAGAACGACGGTAGCATTATGAGGTGATATCTCGCTAAAATTTCAAGACGAAATTGTGTTCTCCCCGACTGTGCACTGTTGCGACAGTTCTTCGTTTCGAGACACCATGTGATGATCGGGTGTGATAGACTCAACGTTCACATACAACGGGTGCAAAACAGTTGCACACGCGGAACACTCGGGTTACGCTTGACGAGCCTAGCATGTGCAGACATGGCCTCGGAACACATGAGACCGAAAGGTCGAGCATGAATCGTATAGTTGATATGATTAGCATACAGATGCTTACCACTGAAACTATTCTCGATTCACGTGATGATCGGACTTGAGATAGTGGATTTGGATCATGTACCACTCAAATGACTGGAGAGATGTACTTTTTGAGTGGGAGTTCTTAAGTAATATGATTAATTTAACTAATTGTCATGAACATAGTCTAATGGTGTTTGCGAATTACGATGTAGCTTGCGCTATAGATCTACTGTTTTTTATATGTTCCTAGAGAAAATTTAGTTGAAAGTTGATAGTAGCAAACTTTGCAGACTAAGTCTGTAAAACCGAGGATTGTCCTCGTTGCTGCGCAGAAGGCTTATGTCCTTAATGCACCACTCGGTGTGCTGCACCTCGAGCGTCCTCTGTGGATGCTGTGAACATCCGACATACACGTTTCTGATGACTACACGATAGTTCAGTGCAAAATACTTAATGGCTTAGAAGCAACGCGCCGAAAACGTTTTGAAACGTCACGGAACATAAGTGATGTCCTAAAGAGATGAAATTGTGATTTCATGCTCGTGCCCTTGTTGAGAGGTACGAGACCTCCGACAAGATTCTTTGTCCACAAAGTAAAGGAGAAAATCTCAATCGTTGAGCGTATGCTCAGATTGTCTGAGTACGACACAAGTGGGAGTTAACCTTCCAGATGAGATAGTGATGGTTCTCCAAAGTCACTACCACCAAGCTGTGAGAGCTTTGTGATGAACTATAACATATCAAGGATAGATACAATGATCCTTGAGCGATTCGCGATGTTTGACACTACGAAAATAGAAATCAAGAAGGAGCATCAATAGTTGATGGTTTGTTAAACCATTAAGTTTCAAGAAAGGCAAGGGCTAGAAGGGATACTTCGTGAAACGGCAAAACAATTGCTGCACTAATGAAGAGACCCAAGATTAAACCCAAACCCGAGACTAAGTGCTTCTGTAATGAGGGGAACAGTCACTAAGGCGGAGCAACTCTAGATACTTGGTAGATAAGAAGGCTGGCAAAAGTCGAAAGAAGTATATTTGATATACATGATGTTGATGTGTACTTTACTAGTACTCCTAGTAGCATGAGGGTATTGGATACCGGTTCGGTTGCTAAGTGATTAGTAACACGAAATGAAAGCTACGGCATAAACGGAGACTAGCTAAAGGCGAGGTGACGATACGTGTTGGAAGTGTTTCCAAGGTTGATATGATCAAACGTCGCACGCTCCCTCTACCATCGGGATTGGTGTTAAACCTAATTAATTGTTATTTGGTGCTTGCGTTAAGCATGAACATGATTGGATCGTGTTTATTGCAATACGATTATTCATTTAAAGAGAATAATGGTTACTCTATTTTCTTGAATAATCACCTTCAATGGTTTATTGAATCTCGATCGTAGTGTTACACATGTTCATGATATTGGTGCCAAAAGATACGAGGTAATGATGATAGTACCACTTACTTGTGGCACTGCCGCTTGAGTCATGTTGGTATAAATTGCATGAAGAGGCTCCATGCTGATGGATCTTTATACTCACTTGATTTTGAGTCACTAGTGACATGCAAATCATACCACATGAGCAAGGCCTTGTTTTCATTAAGATGAAATAAGATAGTAACTTGTTGGAAGTGATACATTTTGATGTATGCAGTCCAATGGGTGCTGAGGCACGCAGTGGATATCATTATGTTCTTACTTCAATGACGATTTGAGTAGATACTAGAGTATTTTCTTAATGAATAACAAGTCTGAAATATTGAAAAGTTCAATTCTGTTTCGGAGTGAAGTTCGTCGTAACAAGAGGATAAACTGTCTACGATATGATCATAGAAATGAATATCTGAGTTACGAGTTTTGGTACGCAGTTAAGACAATGTGGAAATTGTTTCGCGGTTCATTCCACCTAGAACATCATAGTGTGATGATGTGTCTGAACGTCATAGCCACACACTGTTTGGTATGGTGCATGCTATGATGTCTCTTATCGAATTACCACTATCGTTTATGGGTTAAGCATTAGAGACAACCGCATTCACTTTAAATAGGGCACCACGTATTTCCGTTGAGATGACACAGTATAGACTGAGGTTTAGAGAAATCTAAACTGTCGTTTCTTGAAAGTTTGGGGTTTCGACACTTATGTGAAAAAGTTTCAGTCTGATAAGCTCGAACCCAAAGCGGATAAATACATCTTCATAGGATATCCAAAACAGTTGGGTACATCTCCTATCTCAGATCCGAAAGCAAAGTGCTTGTTTCTAGAAACGGATCCTTTCTCGAGGAAAGGTTTCTCTCGAAAGAATTGAGTGGGAGGGTGGTAGAACTTGATGAGGTTATTGAACCATCACTTCGGCCAGTGTGTAGCAGGGTGCAGGAAGTTGTTCCTGTGGCGCCTACACCAATTGAAGTGAAAGCTGATGATGGTGATCATCGAGCATCGGATCAAGTTACTACAAGCCTCGTAGGTTGACAAGGTCGCGTACTACTACAGAGTGGTATGGTAACCCTGTCTTGGAGGTCATGTTGTTGAGCAAGAGTGAACCTACGAATTATGAGAAAGCAATGGTGGGCCTAGATTCCGACAAATGGCTGAAAGCCATGAAATCCGAGAGAGGATCAATGTATGAAAACAAAGTGTAGACTTTGGAAGAACTACTTGATGGTCATAGGACTATTGAGTAAAGATGGATCTTTAAAAGGAAGACAGACGATGATAGTGATAAGTCACTATTAAGAAAAGCTCGACTTGTCGCAAAGATGTTTCCGACAAGATCAAACAGTTGACTATGATGAGACTTTCTCACTCGTAGCGATGCTAAAAGTCTGTTAGGATTATGTTAGTAGTTGTTGCATTATTTATGAAATATTGCATGTAGGATGTCAAAACATTGTTTCCTCGACGGTTTCCTTGAGCAAACATTGTATGAGATACAACCATGAGGTTTTGTCGATCCTAAAGATACTAGCAAGTATGCAAGCTCCAGCGATCCTTAAATGGACTGGTGCAAGCATCTCGGAGTTGGAATATACACTTTGATGAGATGATCAAGGATTTTGGGTTTGTACAAGGTTTATGAGAAACTTGTATTTCCAAAGAAGTGAGTGGGAGCACTATAGAATTTATGATAAGTATATGTGGTTGACATATTGTGGATCAGAAGTAATGTAGAATTTCTGTAAAGCATACAAGGTTGTTTGAAAGGAGTTTTCAAAGGAATACCTGGATTGAGCTACTTGAACGTTGAGCATCAAAGATCTATGGAGATAGATCGAAAGCGCTTAATGGAAGTTTCAACAAGATGCATGCCTTGACAAGTTTTGAAGGAGTTCAAAATAGATCAGCAAAGAAGGAGTTCTTGGTTGCATTGTAAGGTGTGAATACTCAAAACCCGACCACGGCAGAATAAAGAGTATAGACGAAGGTCGTCTTCTATGCCTTAGCCGTAGACTCTAAAGTATGCCATGCTGTGTACCGCACCTGATGTGTGCCTTGACTCAAAGTCTGTTGAGAGGTACAGAGAGTGATCCATGATTGAATCACTAGCAGCGGTCAAAATTTATCCTTAGTAACTAATGGACTAAGGAATGTTTCTCGATTATGGAGGTGGTTAAAGAGTTCGTCGTAAAGGGTTACTTCGATGCAAGCTTTGACACTAATCCGAATAACTATGAGTAGTGAAACGGATTCGTATAGTAGAGTAGATATTTGGAGCATTTCCGAATAGCACATAGTAGCAGCATCTATAAGATGACATAAAGATTTGTAAAGAACGCACGGATCTGAAAGTTTTAGAACCGTTGACTAAAACCTCTCTCATGAGCAAGATGTGATCAGACCCCATAACTATATGGGTGTTGGATTCGTTGGAATCACATGGTGATGTGAACTAGATTATTGACTCTAGTGCAAGTGGGAGACTGTTGGGAATATGCCCTAGAGGCAATAACAAATTAGTTATTATTATATTTCTTTGTTCATGATAATCGTTTATTATCCATGCTATAATTGTACTGATTGGAAACACAATACTTGTGTGGATACATAGACAAAACACTGTCCCTAGTAAGCCTCTAGTTGACTAGCTCGTTGATCAAAGATGGCCAAGGTTTCCTGGCCATAGGCAAGTGTTGTTACTTGATAACGGGATCACATCATTAGGAGAATCATGTGATGGACTAGACCCAAACTAATAGACGTAGCATGTTGATCGTGTCATTTTGTTGCTACTGTTTTCTGCGTGTCAAGTATTTGTTCCTATGACCATGAGATCATATAACTCACTGACACCGGAGGAATACTTTGTGTGTATCAAACGTCGCAACGTAACTGGGTGACTATAAAGATGCTCTACAGGTATCTCCGAAGGTGTTCGTTGAGTTAGTATGGATCGAGACTGGGATTTGTCACTCCGTGTGACGGAGAGGTATCTCGGGGCCCACTCGGTAATACAACATCACACACAAGCCTTGCAAGCAATGTGACTTAGTGTAAGTTGCGGGATCTTGTATTACGGAACGAGTAAAGAGACTTGCCGGTAAACGAGATTGAAATAGGTATGTGGATACTGACGATCGAATCTCGGGCAAGTAACATACCGAAGGACAAAGGGAATGACATACAGGATTATATGAATCCTTGGCAGTGAGGTTCAAACGATAAGATTTTCGTAGAATATGTAGGATCCAATATGGGCATCCAGGTCCCGCTATTGGATATTGACCGAGGAGTCTCTCGGGTCATGTCTACATAGTTCTCGAACCCGCATGGTCTGCACACTTAAGGTTCGACGTTGTTTTATGCGTATTTGAGTTATATGGTTGGTTACCGAATGTTGTTCGGAGTCCCGGATGAGATCACGGACGTCACGAGGGTTTCTGGAATGGTCCGGAAACGAATATTGATATATAGGATGACCTCATTTGATTACCGGAAGGTTTTCGGAGTTACCGGGAATGTACCGGGAATGTCGAATGGGTTCCGGGTGTTCACCCGGGGAGGGGGGCAACCCACCCCGGGGAAGCCCATAGGCCTTGGGGGTGGCGCACCAGCCCTTAGTGGGCTGGTGGGACAGCCCAAGAAGGCCCTATGCGCCATAGGAAGAAAATCAAAGAGAAAAGAAAAAAAAGGAGGAGGTGGGAAAGGGAAGGACTCCACCTTCCAAACCAAGTTGGATTCGGTTTGGAAGGGGAGACCTTCCACCCCTTGGCTCGGCCGACCCCCTTGGGGCTCCTTGAGCCCCAAGGCAAGGCCCCCCTCTCCCACCTATATATACGGAGGTTTTAGGGCTGATTTGAGACAACTTTGCCACGGCAGCCCGACCACATATCTCCACGGTTTTACCTCTAGATCGCGTTTCTACAGAGCTCGGGCGGAGCCCTGCTGAGATAAGATCATCACCAACCTCCGGAGCGCCGTCACGCTGCCGGAGAACTCATCTACCTCTCCGTCTCTCTTGCTGGATCAAGAAGGCCGAGATCATCGTCGAGCTGTACGTGTGCTGAACGCGGAGGTGCCGTCCGTTCGGCACTAGATCGTGGGACTGATCGCGGGACGGTTCGCGGGGCGGATCGAGGGACGTGAGGACGTTCCACTACATCAACCGCGTTTCTTAACGCTTCTGCTGTGCGGTCTACAAGGGTACGTAGATCAAATATCCCCTCTCGTAGATGGACATCACCATGATAGGTCTTCGTGTGTGTAGGAAATTTTTTGTTTCCCATGCGACGTTCCCCAATAGATATATAGAGACCCAATAGTGTTTATTAAAAGTCCATCATGTTGTGTCATCAGAGACCCTTGTGTGGTTATACAAAGCCCCATGTATGAATCAGAACTTGTTGGTAATCACTAATACGAATATTCCTTAAAAAAATATATTCTAACGAGACGCAAAAAGCACAATAGTGTCTATTAAAAGTCCTTCATAGCGCGCCACGAGAGACCCGTGTGTGGTTATACAAAGCCCCAATGTGTGTGTCGTATTTTTCTCACATGCGTAATAAAAGCCCTTCACATCATGGGGATATAGACTATGGAGCGTTGTGTCAAAGTACCACCCCTATGAGATAAAAAACATGACACGTGATCAAAGTACTCAAATAGGTTCTAGTAGAAGTCCTTAATATCGCGCCATCAGAGACCCGTGTGTGGTTATAGAAAAACACCATGTGTGTGTTCGAATATTTTAGCATGTTAATACCGTGGCACTTGAGACGGCTGCATGGCTACCAAAGGTACTACATGTTTAGCAAACCGCTGGAAGGCTTTCAGACAGCGACCGATAAGTGTTGTGCAAACCGCTGGGAGGCTTTCAGACAGCTTGTGGGCACCTCCCGGACTCCGTTTTATTGCGGAGGACTCCTTCTGGACCAGAAAAAATCAATATATAGTCGCCCGAAGTTTGGATCTCCGTATCACGCAGTTTTCCTCTGTTTTCGTTTCGAGCTTGTTGTCTGCCGCAGATTTAGAGCAAAGATGTCTCATGAATCTGTTGGGGAGAATGATCTTCACCAAGTTCATGAGGAAGTAGATGTTGATCTGAAAAGAGTAGAAGTCACGGAAGCCAGGGACCAAGCTAAGGAGAAAACCCAAGCTAGGGAAGAAGTTCAACCTATGTTCAACATTGAAGACGTTGAAGGAGTAGATTTTCTCCAACCCTTCCTCCACGTGTTGTCTCCATCCTTGATTGAACTCTTGAGGTTTTGTGAAACAATCGTGCTCGCAATATTTCTCTTTCTCGTGAAGTTGTTTTGCTGGAAAACCATGTCACATATCTCAAAGGTATAAATCAAAGATTGATAGCTCTCTTGGAATCAAAGGCGTCAACAACACCACCATCACTACCAAAGGAAGACGACTAAGCATTGGTATGGGCAATCCCCTTGGCTTCTGCCAAGCTTGGGGGAGTTGCCCTGGTATCGTATCACCTTTATATCTTTTGTTTTTACCTTTGTTTTAGTTCTTTCCTTTTCAGTTTTTATTTCTTCTCTTAGAGGAATAAGTCTTTAGTTTTTAGTTTGAGTCTTTTGCTTTTGTCTCTCCCCCGATGTATTCGAGCTTACGAGCTATATAATAAAGAGTGTCTTAGTCAAGGGCTTTGCTTTGTGCCATGATCAAAAGTATGAAAAGAACGATAGCACGAAAGATCATGAGACGATCTTATGGAAAGTGATAACTTCACTTATGACACGTATGATGATTGAAACTTGTTGAGAATAAATCAACATAGACATTAGTCATTGTTGCAATTAATAATAAATAATAAGGAAAGAGAGGTTCACATATAAATATATCATCTTAGACACTTTTTACAATTGTGAGCACTCACCAAACTATTACATGCCTAGGAGTAGATGTTGGACAAGGAAGACAACATAATGAATTGTGTTTGCTTGGTTCCAAACAATGTTATATGATTAGAGATACCTTAGCATGTGACGATTGCTTCCACCTCATATTAGCCAAAACACCCGCACCAAGTAGAGATACTACTTGTGCATCCATAAACCTCCAACCAGTTTTGCCATGAGAGTCCACCATACCTACCTATGGATTGAATAAGATCCTTCAAGTAAGTTGTCATCGGTGCAAGCAATAAAAATTGCTCTCTAATATGTATGATCTATTAGTGTGTGGAAAATAAGCTTTGTACGAACCTGTGATGAGGAAGACATAAAAGCGACAGACTGCATAATAAAGTTTTTTTATCACATGAGGCAATATAAAGTGACGTTCCTCCGCACTAAGAGGACACACATTCAAACCTCAAAAGTGCATGACAACCTCTGCTTCCCTCTGCGAAGGGCCTATCTTGTACCTTTACTTTTTACCCTTGTAAGAGTCATGGTGATCTTCACCAATTCCCTTTTTTCCTTTGTCTTGGCTACCGTCACATGCTTAGGAAAGATCTATATTCTTATATCAACTTGGAGTTGAGTACTCATGATTTATTGTTGTTGATTTTACCCTTGAGGTAAACCATTGGGAGGCAAAACTATAAGCCCTTATCTTCCTCTGTGTTGAGCTGAAACTTTGACACCATGAGTACCACGTGAGTTGTAACAATTGTGGAAAATGAAAGAGATGATTGAGTATGTGGGTTTGCCTTACAAGCTCTTATTTAACTCTTTCTGATGTTGTGATAAATTGCAATTGCTTCAGTGACTATGGACTATTGTTGGTTACTTCTCGGTAAGGTTTTTGCTTCATGCTTTGCTTTGTGAAGGAATTGTTACTTTCCCATAAGAATCTTTATGATGTATTGCTGTTCTATGTGTGATCATGATGCCCTCATGTCCGTATTATGTTTTATCGACACCTTCGTCCCTCAACATGTGGACATGTTTATGGAACTTGGTTTTCGCTTGAGGACAAGCGAGGTCTAAGCTTGGGGGAGTTGATACGTCCATTTTTCATCATGCTTTCATGTTGATATTTGTTGCTTTTTGGGCTGTTATATTACTTGTGGTACCATATTTATGCCTTTTCTCTCTTATTTTGCAAGGTTTAGTTGAAGAGAGAGAATTCAGGCCGCTGGAATTCTGGACTGGAAAAGGAGCAAATCCAAGTCCACTATTCTGCACATCTCCAAATGCCCTGAAAATTTACGTGGATTTTCTATGGAATATATTAAAAATACTGTGCGAAAGAACTACCGGAGGGGGGCCACCAGGGCTCCACAAGCTTGCCCATCGCCACCACCCCCCTACTGGCGCAGGGCAAGCTTGTGGGCTGCCTGACGGCCCACTAGGCCCCCTCTTTTGCTATATGAAGGGTTTTGGTCTGGAAAAATCAAGAGGGAGCTTTTTCATGGTTTCGCCGCCGCCACGAGGCGAAACTTGAGCAGATCCAATCTAGAGCTCCGGCAGGACGATCCTGCCGGGGAAACTTCCCTCCCGGAGGGGGAAATCATCGCCATCGTCATCACCAACACTCCTCTCGTCGAAGGGGAGGCATCTTCATCAACATCTTCATCAGCACCATCTCCTCTCCAATCCCATGTTCATCTCTTGTAACCAATCTTCGTCTTGCAACTCCGATTGGTACTTGTAAGGTTGCTAGTAGTGTTGATTACTCTTTGTAGTTGATGCAAGTTGGATTATTTGGTGGAACAGTTTATGTTCAGATCCTTGATGATATTCATTACACCTCTGGTCATGATTATGATTATGTCTTGTGAGTAGTTACTTTTGTTCCTGAGGACATGGGATAAGTCATGATGATAATAGTCATGTGAATTTGATATTCGTTCGGTATTTTGATATGCTGTATGTTGTCTTTTCCTCTAGTGGTGTTATGTGAACGTCGACTACATAACACTTCACCAAATTTGGGCCTAGAGGAAGGCATTGGGAAGTAGTAAGTAGATGATGGGTTGCTGGAGTGACAGAAGCTTAAACCCCAGTCTATGCGTTGCTTCGTGAGGGGCTGATTTGGATCCACTAGTTTAATGCTATGGTTAGACTTTGTCTTAATTCTTCTTTTGTAGTTGCGGATGCTTATGAGAGAGGTTAATCATAAGTGGGATGCTTGTCCAAGTAAGGGCAGTACCCAAGCGCCGGTCCAACCACATATCAAACTATCAAACTAACGAACGTGAATCATATGAACATGATGAAACTAGCATGACAGAAATCCCCGTGTGTTTTCGGGAGCGTTTTTCCTCCTATAAGACTTTGTTCAGGCTTGTCCCTTGCTACAAAAGGGATTGGGCCACTTGCTGCACCGTTGCTACTACTTGTTACTTGTTACTCTTTGCTTGCTACGTTTCACCTTGCTACACAATCACTTGTTACCGCTACTTTCAGTGCTTGCAGTTATTACCTTGCTGAAATCCGTTTATCAGAGCCTTCTGCTCCTCGTTGGGTTCGACACTCTTACTTACCGAAAGGACTACGATTGATCCCCTATACTTGTAGGTCATCAGGGCTGCACCAGTGGGCCACAAGCCCTAGAGGCGCGCCCCCTGGCCGTGCCTACCTGGCTTGTGGGGCCCACGTGCACCCCCTCCACTCATTCTAGCTCCCATCTGCTTCTCCTACCTCCAGAAAAAATCGTTCCGCAGCTCAAACCCGTGTTCTTGCTCCTCTTGGTGGGATTTTCGATCTCTTTGCTCCAAGCACCATTCTCCGAACTATTTTGGGGAAATTGCTGCTTGGTAAGTGACTCCTCCATTGGTCCAATTAGTTTTTGCTCTAGTGCCTTATACTTCGCGTATTTTTGCTGCCTTGGTGACCATGTTCTTGAGCTTTGCATGCTAATTTTAGCTGGTCCCAAGTAGTTTTGATGCGTAATATCGCCTGTAGGCACTTGTGGGAGTAGTTGCTATGAGTTTAGTTGAGCCTTGTTCACTTTTCCTTTGGGTCACTAAAAATTTCAGAAAAGGAAGATGTTCAGGAGAAACGATCATGGTGGTTCCTCAAGCAAGAGAGGTCCTCGTCTTGCGATTCGGCAGCCCGATCCTTACCAACCAAGGGACGCACAGGTACAACCATGTGAATGGCCTTCTGATGAATTTATGATTGAGGCAGGTTTCAAAGACGAGTTTGATGCACTTGTTCACAACGTCAGACTCGAAGAATTCATCTCCGATAAATGTAAATAGTATGTTGCTCTCACTGCCTCTTTTGTTCGTAGATTCAAATTTTCAGTTGTTCGTGACACATCTGTACTGTTTGATCTCTATGACAAATCGTATACCATGGATTTAGAGGATTTCAATAGAATTTGCAAGGTACCTATTTGGGGTAGTCTCAATGATCCTCCTAAATCTTCCGTTAGAGATTTTTTTCTCTGCTATAACTGTTGGAGAAACTAGAGGTATTACGCAGGCTACCATGGGGAGCATTCATTTTCCTGCCTTGCATTATTTTGCCCTTTTCATAGGCAGATGCATTAATGGCAAGATTGAGCATTGTCACCTCTGCGCACCCGACCTTAGTATCCTTAAGAGCGCAGTAACGGGCGATAGAAGTTTCAACATGGGAGCTATAATAGCAAGGAGGCTGAATAATAATGCTAATGAAGGGGATTTATTTGGTGGGATCTATGCCACTCGCATAGCAAATTTTCTTGGAGTACCCATCCGCGAAGGAGACCCCCTGCTCCATACAGCTTTCCTTGACCGCGTCGCTTTGACACGCTACCAGTTCCTTGAGAGGGATGATGAATCCCTCCTATACCATTTAATATTTAACCAGCAACGTGTTTTCCATGTTACCCTTCCTGCTCCTGCCTTCTTTGACTTTCTGGTAAAACGGAGATATTACATAACCAGAGGAGAGGCAGAGGAGTATGAGAGGGAGGCAAAGGCTGCTCGTCTCCGTGAGGCAGCTATTCAGGCAGTAGCTGCAACATTCCCGTATAACCCCCATTATGATTTTGGGTGTCGCCAGGACCATCCTTGGGAGTAGACCAACTTAGGCCAAAAGCCTAAGCTTGGGGGAGTACGTGTTTCTCACCAACTTTACATTCTTGCTTATGCTTTCACTTTGCTTGTCGGTGTTCACACTTTTCCACTGTATCTTCCATGCTAGTTTATTTTTTTTCTCGTTTTCTTTTCGTGTGTCTGTCTAGTTTGAGAAAACCCAAAAAGTTTTTCTTGTTCTTCTTTTGCTTGTTGGGAGCTTTCCCGTGTAAATAGTTTTCTTTTTCTTTGGGTCAAGGTAGAAGACCATGGTTTCAATGTTTAGTGGCTCTCGCATGCATATCTGTTTATCTGTTAAAGAGCCATATTACTTTGTCTTCTCCTTTGTGTTTGCATGTAGATTCCAGCTTCAGTCCAATGCACGAGCACTCTTATTATTGTTCACATCGTTCGGTCGTGCAAGTGAAAGGCAATAATGACGATATGTGATGAAGTGACTGAGCCTGGAAAAGCTGGTATGAACTCGATCTATTTTGTTTTTGTAAATATGACTAGCTCATCGCCCCTGATTCAACTTTGTTGTGAGAGAAACATGTTTGCAATGACAATTTAGAGATCATAGTTGCGGATGCCATGCTTACTTAGCTAGGAGCTTATAATGGTTTGTCTTGGATACCCACATGAATGTTGAGATGACTATGATGTAGTATGATAGGATGGTATCCTCCTTTGAATGATTCAAGTGGCTTGACTTGGCGCATGTTCACACATGTAGTTGAAACAAAATCAACATAGCCTCTATGATATTCATGTTCATGGTGATTTATGTCCTACTTATGCTTGCACTAAATGTTAGTTAATCTCAATGCATTTTGATGACTGTTGTCGCTCTCTAGATGGTCGCTTCCCAGTCTTTTGCTAGCCTTCACTTGTACTAAGCGGGAATACTGCTTGTGCATCCACTTCCATAAACCCGAAGTTGTTCCATATGAGTCCACCATACCTACCTATATGCGGTATCTACCTGCCGTTCCAAGTGAATTTGCATGTGCAAGTCTCTAAATCTTCAAGAAATAATCTCTTTTGCATGCCCGAACCACTCATGTGGTGACAGGGGGCTATCAGTATCTTCCATGCTAGGCGTGTTATCCTTGATATGTGTTTATTCACTATCATTCACGAGAAAGGGTACGGTAATTGGAATTCCCAGTTCCATGCTCAAATCGAAAAGATAATTGCAAACAAAACTCCCCCTCGATTGATGTTGGTATGGACGGCACCCGAGTATTCAGCTAGTCGTGGAGTGTGATTGATCGGTGGTGGGGGAGTCAAAACTTTACTTTTCTGTTTGGGAACCGCCTATAGCATGTGTAGCATGGAAGATGGTGAGAACTCTTAGTCATTGCGTTGACAATGAAAGCATGCCACCCAAAATTATTATCTCTGTTTTCAAAGCTTGAGTTGTGGCACCTCTGCAAATCAATGCTTCCCTCTGCAAAGGGCGTGTCTATTTATGTTCCTGTTGAGTCATCCTCTTCTTACAAAGCACCAATTAGAGAGCACCTCTGTCATTTTTATGCTTTCCTTTTAACTGTGTTGAGTATGACTGTGACTGGATCTTCATTGCCATGAATTATAATGTTTAGTCAGCCCTTGGTCTTTGAAGGTGCTCTGCATTTATGTTTTGCGGTCTCAGAAAGAGCTAGCGAGATACCATCTGTTCGTACTGCTTCCCTCTCATACTTATTATTATTTGCTTTGATTGAAGTGTTGACGTTTGAGACTTATTATTATTTGCTCGCTAGTTGATTATGCCATTGATATGAGTTTACCGTGAGACCTAGATGTCATTTGCTTATGTGGTTTGCTTGTGATCTTGTTGAAATTCTGGTTATGAGTTAGACATAGTTGCAACAACAAGGTCAAACAGAGTTCGTCAAAGTTTTTCTTTTGTCTCTTTCAGTTTGTCAACTGAATTGGTTGAGGACAAGCAAGGCTTTAAGCTTGGGGGAGTTGATACGTCTCCGTCGTATCTACTTTTCCAAACTCTTTTGCCCTTGTTTTGGACTCTAATTTGCATGATTTGAATGGAACTAACCCGGACTAATGTTGTTTTCAGCAGAATTGCCATGGTGTTGTTTTTGCGCAGAAATAAAAGTTCTCGCAATGACAAGAATTTTTCTGGAATTTATGAAAAATACTGGCGCAAGAATGAGCGGAGGAAATGGAGCCGTGAGCCCACAAGCCGACCAGGCGCGGCCCCCCTGGCCGCGCCTGGCAGGCTTGTGGGGCCCACAAAGCTCCATCGCCTCTCAATCCAGCTCTATTTAGTCCGTTTCGTCCGAAAAAAATCAAGGAGAAGAGTTCATCGCGTTTTACGATACGGAGGCGCCGCCACCTCCTGTTCTTCATCTGGAGGGCAGATCTGGAGTCCGTTCTGGGCTCCGGAGAGGGGAGATCGTCGCCATCGTCATCACCAACCTTCCTTCATCGCCAATTCCATGATGCTCTTCACCGTTCATGAGTAATATCATCATAGGCTTGCTGGACGGTGATGGGTTGGATGAGATCTATCATGTAGTCGAGTTAGTTTTGACGGGGATTGATCCCTAGTATCCACTATGTTCTGAGATTGATGTTGCTACTAATTTTCCATGCTTAATGCTTCTCACTAGGGCCCGAGTGCCACGATTTCAGATCTAAACCTATTATGTTGTCGCCAATATATGTGTGTTTTAGATCCTATCTTGCAAGTTGTAGTCACCTACTATGTGTTATGACCCGGCAACCTCGGAGTGACACTAGCCGGAACCACTCCCGAAGATGACCATAGTATGAGGAGTTCATGTATTCACCAAGTGTTAATGCGTTGGTCCGGTTCTTTATTAAAAGGAGAACCTTAATATCCCGTAGTTTCCATTAGGACCCCGCTGCCACGGGAGGGATGGACAATAGATGGCATGCAAGTTCTTTTCCCTATGCACGTATGACTACATACAGAATACATGCCTACATTAGATTGACGAACGGGAGCTAGTTACATATCTCTCCGTGTTATAACTGTTACATGATGAATAGAATCGGGCATAATCATCCATCACCAATCCAATGCCTACGAGTCTTTCCTACTGGTCCTTGCTATGTTACTTTGCTGCTACTGCTGTCACTGCTGCTACAGTTACTCTGTTACTACTGCTGTTACTCTGCTGCTACTGGTTACCGTTGCTACTGTTGCTATCGCACTACCTTGCTACTGATACTTTGCTGCAGATACTAAATCTTTCAGGTGTGGTTTAATTGACAACTCAACTGCTAATACTTGAGAATATTCTTTCGCTTCCCCTTGAGTGGAATCAATAAATTTGGGTTGAATACTCTACCCTCGAAAACTGTTGCGATCCCCTATACTTGTGGGTTATTAATTATCTTGATTTACTCTTTGTCTGAGATCTTGATCAACCTTGTGTCTCTATGACCATTCTTTGGATAATACCTTGAATACCATCTTGGTCATCATATAAACTCCTTGAACCCAACAGATGGACTTCACGAAGTACCTATGGACAAATCCTATTAATATAACTTAAGGCAACCATTAGTCCATAGGAATTGTCGTCAATTACCAAAATCACATATGGAGATATATGCTCTAACAACTGTTACATGATATATGTCCTTCATTCAATTATCCATCATCGATTCAATGCCTACACTTCGCTATTATTGTGTTTGCTAAGTCACTACTGTTGCTACTACTATTACAATCACTACAAACTGCTTCCGTTACTATTGTCACCGTTATTGCTAGACCGATAGTATCAAACTATTATGATACTAAATACTTTGTTGCACTGTACAGGTGTGGTTGATTTGACAACTCAGCTGTTAAGCCTCGTAAATATCATTTGGATTTCCTTTTGTCGAATTAATATATTTGGATGAAATATTACCCTCGAAGACTAGTGCGATCCCCTGTACTTGTAGGTTATCATGTGGATATTTCATTAGAAAAATAAAACCATTTCCTTGCAAATATGTAGGTGGCGATGACATGGTATTACAATGACTAGTCGCAATTTTGGAAAGTGGTAATATATTGTCAAACTTACATTTGGAAGATTCTGATACATCGACATTGTTGTACTAATGGCTTTGACCCAACTTGAAATCCCAACCCCTATACTACATGGCATGCCACATAGGTGATCAACAATGGTGAAAATTAATCAATACACTTCATAGTGGTCAACAATGGTCCAAGGAAGCTTGAGCAGGTCCAAGCAAGCTACTCGAGCCAACAAAAGTCCGAAGCAAACCTTCATGATAACAAGTTGAAGGAAAAAGACCATACACAATAATAAGTTAAAGATGATAGCAAATGAACAAAGAATCCCAAACAAGAAAGTCTTGAAATAGTGTAGGGATTGTCCCTTTAGTGGGCCCCAACTCCTAGTCTAATTGCCACATGGGCCAAATGATAAAAAAGAATTCCTATCGCCTCCTCCCTTTAAAGGTAGCCTTGGCTATGTAAATCATTTACTATCTAGTTGAATAAACTCAAGAAAAGGGTCATTGTCCCCTCATAGCTCTCTCCGACAAGCTAGCTAGGCAGAGATTTGGAGTCTGAGGGGCCTATTATGGCTCAGAGTTTGGAGTCGTGGGACTTTAAAAACGGAGATACTTCAAGTGTCCCATGCGTAGCCTCGATCAACTTTTAAGGCCAACTCCAGCGCGCGACCCCATCCGGACGTCCGTTTTCCCTGGATTCTGTCCGTTTGGGGCGGGCGATGGGGTCATGTCCGTGCCATTTCTGGGATGCGGTGGTTGTGCGCCCAACACGCAGACGCATCCTTGGCATCATCCTGTCTGCCTCATTTTTTAACACAAACATTCGAATAGGCACGACCCATAGTTCATGCAAAGCGGCCCTAGATCACACCGGCAACACAACCAGCCTACACGTCCTCGCCGGCAACACAGCGAGCCTCCAAAAAAGAATATGTTTTTCGCCGGTGCCACAGCCGGCTGATGACCCACAAATATAGGGGATCAATCGTAGTCCTTTCGATAAGTAAGTGTCGAACCCAATGAGGAGCAGAAGGATCTGACAAGTGGTTTTCAGCAAGGTAAAATCTGCAAGCACTGAAATTGTCGGTAACAAGTGATTGTGTGGTGAGATGATTTGTAGCAAGCAACAAGTAAAACAAGTAGCAATGGTGCAACAAAGTGGCCCAAACCCTTTTGTAGCAGGGGACAAGCTTGGACAAAGTCTTATAGGAGGAAAAACGCTCCCGAGGACACACGGGAATTTGTGTCATGCTAGTTTTCATCATGTTCATATGATTCGCGTTCGTTACTTTGATAGTTTGATATGTGGGTGGACCGGCGCTTGGGTACTGCCCTTACTTGGACAAGCATCCCACTTATGATTAACCCCTCTCGCAAGCATCCGCAACTACAAAAGAAGAATTAAGACAAAGTCTAACCATATCAATAAACTAGTGGATCCAAATCAGTCCCTTACGAAGCAACGCATAAACTAGGGTTTAAGCTTCTGTCACTCTCGCAACCCATCATCTACTTACTACTTCCCAATGCCTTCCTCTAGGCCCAAATAATGGTGAAGTGTTATGTAGTCGACGTTCACATAATACCACTAGAGGAAAAACAACATACAACACATCAAAATATCGAACGAATACCAAATTCACATGACTACTTATAGCATGACTTATCCCATGTCCTCAGGAACAAAAGTAACTACTCACAAAGCATAATCATATACATGATCAGAGAGGTAATGAGTAGCATCAAGGATCTGAACATAAACTCTTCCACCAAGTAATCCAACTAGCATCAACTACAAGGAGTAATTAACACTACTAGCAACCTTACAAGTACCAATCGGAGTCGTGAGATGGAGATTGGTTACAAGAGAACTAGGGTTTGGAGATGAGATGGTGCTGATGAAGATGTTGATGGTGATGAGTACTGATACGTCTCAAACGTATCAATAATTTTTGATGGTTTCATGTTGTTATCTTGTCAACTTTGGATGTTTTATATACCTTTTATATCTTTTTTGGGACTAACTTATTAATTCAGTGCCAAGTGCCAGTTCGTGTTTTCTGTGTTTTTGAATCTTTTAAGATCTGATTTTGGAACGGAGTCCAAACGGAATAAGATCCCCAAAATGAATTTTTCCAGAACAGAAGAAGATCGGGGGACTTGAGGGCCAAGGCAGGAGGCCAACAGGGAGCCCACAAGCCCTGTAGCCAAGGGGCCCCGCGGCTACCACGCTTGTGGCCTCCCTGGAGCTCCCTGCCCTAGCTCTTTGGCCTATATATTCCCTAAAATCCCAGAAAAAATCAGGGCGTCCACGAAACCACTTTTTCGCCGTCGCAAGCTTCCGTTTCCGCGAGATCACATGTGGAGACCCTTCCCGGTACCCTGCCGGAGGGGACTTTGGAGCTGCAGGGCTTCTACATCAACATCACTACCTCTCCAATGACTCGTGAGTATTCTACTTCAGACCTACGGGTCCGTAGTTAGTAGCTAGATGGCTTCTTCTCTCTCTTGGATCTTCAATACAAAGTTCTCCATGATCTTCATGGAGATCTATCCGATGTAATCCTCTTTGGCGGTGTGTTGGTCGAGATCCGATGAATTGTGGATTTGTGATCAGATTATCTATGAATTACATTTGAGTCTTTGCTGATTTCTTATATGCATGATTTGATATCCTTGTAAGTCTCTCCGAGTATTGGGTTTTGTTTGGCCAACTAGATCTATAATTCTTGCAATGGGAGAAGTGCTTGGTTTTGGGTTCATACCGTGTGGTGACCTTTCCAAGTGACAAAAGGGGCAGCAAGGCACGCATCGTGTTTTTGCCATCAAGGGTAACAAGATGGGATTTGATCATAGATTTGAGATTGTACATCTACATCATGTCATCTTGCTTAAGGCGTTACTCTGTTCTTATGAACTCAATAAACTAGATGCATGTTGGATAGCGGTCGACGTGTGGAGTAATAGTAGTAGATGCAGAAAGTATCGGTCTACTTGTTTTGGACGTGATGCCTATATGTATGATCATTGCCGTAGATAACGTCATGACTTTGCGCGGTTCTATCAATTACTCGACAGTAATTCGTTCACCCACCGTCTACTTGCTTTCATGATAGAAGCCACTAGTGAACACTACGCCCCCCGGGTCTACTCACAATTATCATCTCATCTTTTACTTTTACTTTGCTTTCAGTTCTCACTTTGCAAAAAATCTATAAGGGATTGACAACCCCTTCATAGCGTTGGGTGCAACCTCTTTGTGTTTGTGCAGGTACTTGTGACTTGACGCGATCCTCCTATTAGATTGATATCTTGGTTCTCAAACTGAGCGAAATACTTACCGCCGCTGTGCTACAACACCCTTTCCTCTTCAAGGGAACACCAACGCAAGGCTCCAAGGCCGCGGGGGAATCCTTTGCATACTTGCCAAGGAAATCCCTATAGGCGTAGCCAGCAGTAGAAGGATTTCTGGCGCCGTTGCCGGGGAGACATCAAGTCAAGATATATCCAAGTAGGTCTCACAAACTCATCTCTTGCATTTACCTTTTTTGCCAGTTGCCTCTTGTTTTCCTCTCCCCCACTTCAACAATTTTCCTTTTCCGTTTGCCTTTTTTCGTTTGCCTTTTTTGTTCGCCCTTTTCTCTCGCTTGTTTTCTGTTCGCTTGTGTGCCATGTGCCTTCAATATGCTTGCATCTTCGCTTGCTGAAAATCTAGTGATATGGATCCTCACCCACTTGCTAATCTCTTTAAGAGATCCAATTATGTTGATCCAATTGCTAGTGAGTTGAGTGCACTTGACTATCTTTATGGAGTTTTGCTTGAGAAGCGTGAATATTAAAATTGCGAGGAAGAAATTTATGAAGTGATTCACGAGGGCTCCTTGGATGAAAAGCATGATTGCAATGGTTTCACTATAAATTCTATTAGTGACAATCATGCTAAAAATATGCAAAACCCTAAGCTTGGGGATGCTAGTTTTGCTATGTCCACTACTTGTTGCAATGATCATGAGTGGGGCGATGATTTTTCTTATGATCTTGAAAATTTGTTTAAGCCTCATGATGAATATGATATTTGCAATATTATTGAAAGTGGGTTTGGAGAAGTAATGACTTTAGTTGATGATAATCCCACTATTTTTGAAGACCGTCAACTTTGCATGCATGTGGATCATGAAAAGAATATCCTATGTGATAGTTACATTGTTGAATTCGAATATGATCCCACATGTAATTATTGTGAGAGAGGAAAATATGGTGGTAGAAACTTTCATATCACTAAATCACCTCTCGTTATGTTGATATTGCTATTGTCTCTTTCTTCTTCATTGCATATGGTAACTATTGGTTGTCTTGACAATCTGTTTTCCTATAAAATGCCTACGCATAGGAAGTATGTTAGACTTAGATGTGATTTTCACATTCTTTATGATGCTCTCGTTGTGCTTCAATTCTTGTCTTTTGTGTGAGTATCATTGAATTATCAATGCCTAGCTAAGGGCGTTAAACAATAGCGCTTGTTGGGAGGCAACCCAACGAATATATCCTTTTTCTTTCTGTTTTATGTTTTCCACACTTTCATAATTCTGTTATGATTGTGTTTTTTAGTTTCTTTTGCGTTTGTGCCAAGTGAAACCATTAAGATTAGTCTTGGGGATGATCGTTTGATCATGATGGAAAAGACAGAAACTTTCTGCTCACGAAAAGAATTTTCATTTTTTTTCTGTGAGAGATTTTGAGTTGATTCTTTTTATGCTGATTTCTACGTTATTTCTTCAGACTGTCGTAAGTTTTCAGAATTTTTGAAATACGAGAAGTATACGAAGTATACAGATTTCTACAGACTGGTCTGCTGTTAACAGATTCTGTTTTTGTTGAGTTGGTTGCTTATTTTGATGAAACTATGTATAGTATCGGGGGGGGGGGGTATTTTCCATGGAATATTGAAAATACAGTAACCCAACATCAATATAAGTAGAATTTAAGTTTGCTACAGTACCTAAGGAAGTGGTGATTTGCTTTCTTATACTAATGATATCACGAGTTTCTGTTTAAGTTTTGTGTTGTGAAGTTTTCAAGTTTTGGGTGAAGTTCTTATGGACAAAGAGATAAAGAGTGGCAAGAGCTCAAGCTTGGGTATGCCCAAGGCACCCCAAGTTGATTCAAGGATGCCGAAAAAGCCTAAGCTTGGGGATGCCCCGGGAAGGCATCCCCTCTTTCGTCTTCAATCCATCGGTAACGTTACTTGGGGCTATATTTTTATTCACCACATGTTATGTGTTTTGCTTGGAGCGTCTTGTATCGTAGCAATCATTTACTTTTGTTGTGTCACAATCTTCCTTTCTGCACACCTGGAGAGAGAGAAATGCACTCACCGTGATTTTGTCGAGCTTCACTTATATCCTTTGGTTAGACAATTCAGCTCACATGTATTTCACTTATATCTTTTGAGCTAGTTGATTTTGCTCTATGTGCTTCACTTCTATCTTTTAGAGCACGGAAGTGCGTGGCGTGGTAGTTGATCTATGCTTTGAAAGTAGTCTCAAAAGGGGTAGTTATCCAAAGGGATATGAAAACTTCCACCTTTATGTGCATTGAGTAGTTAGAGAAGTTTGATTCATCTCAATTAGTTTTGAGTTGTTGTTGTGGTAATATTGAAGTTATACTAGTAAGGTGTTGTGGATCTAGAAATACTTGTGTTGAAGTTAGTGATTCCCGTAGCATGCACGTATGGTGAACCGTTATGTGATGAAGTCTGAGCATGATTAGTTTATTGATTGTCATCCTTTGTGTAGCGGTCGGGATCGCACGATGGTTTATACCTACCAACCCTTCCCCTAGGAATATGCGTTGAATGCTTTGTTTCGATTTCTACTAAAACTTTTGCAACAAGTATATGAGTTCTTCATGACTAATATTGAGTCCATCGTTTAGATGCACTTTCACCTTCCACCATCACTATCTTCTTTAGTGCCATGCAACTTTCGCCGGTGCATAGAACCCACCATTAGCCTCCCTCAAAACAGCCACCATACCTACCTACTATGGCTTTTTCAAAGCCATTCCGAGCTATATTCCCATGCAACTACCACCATGACATGTGCCACAGCTTCTACATTGCCATTGCATGATCATAAGATAGCTAGCATGATGTTTCCGTTGATGGCTATGCCATGCTAGATCATTGTCACGGTACACTACCGAAGGCATTTCATATAGAGTCATCATTGCTCTAAGTTTTGAGTTGTAAGTGCGATGATCATCATTGATGGAGCATTGTCCCATGTGAGGAAATAAAGGAGGCCAGCGAAGCCCATTTACAAAAAGAGGCCAAAGATACCCACAAAAAATATAATAAAAAAAGAGGCCAAAGAGCCCACCAAAAAAATGAGAGAAAAAGAGAGAAGGGACAATGCTACTATCTTTCCACACTTGTGCTTATTAAGCACCATGATCTTCATGATTGAGAGTCTCTCGTTTTGTCACCACCATATAGCTAGTGGGAAATTTTCATTATATAACTTGGCTTGTATATTCCAATGACGGGCTTCCTCAAAATTGCCTTAGGTCTTCGTGAGCAAGCAAGTTGGATACACACCCACCAGTTTTGTTTAAGAGCTTTCACATACTCTTAGCTCTAGTGCATCATTTTTTTGGCAATCCCTACTCATTCACATTGATATCTATTGATGAGCATCTCCATAGTAATTGATATGCCTAGTCAATGTGACCATCTTCTCCTTGTTTGCCTTGCAACCTCCACCACACTCCATTCCACTTATAGTGCTAAAACCATGGCTCACGCTCATGTATTGCGTGAGAGTTGAAAAGGTTTGAGAAAGTAAAGGTGTGAAAACAATTATGGGCCAATACCGAGGTTGTGCATGATTTTAAATTCGTTGTGCAAGGATGATAGAGCATAGCCAGACTATATGATTTTGTAGGGATAACTTTCTTTTGGCCTTGTTATTTTGAAAGTTCATGATTACCTTGCTAGTTTGCTTTAAGTATTATTGTCTCCACGTCAATAGAAAACTATTGTTTTGAATCTAACAGATCTGAACATTCATGTCACATAAGAGGAGTTACAAAGGACATCTATGCTAGGTAGCATGAAAGCATCAAAAATTCATTCTTTATCACTTCCCTACTCGAGGACAAGCAGGAGTTAAGCTTGGGGATGCTTATACGTCTCAAACGTATCTATAATTTTTGATGGTTTCATGTTGTTATCTTGTCAACTTTGGATGTTTTATATACCTTTTATATCTTTTTTGGGACTAACTTATTAATTCAGTGCCAAGTGCCAGTTCCTGTTTTTTCTGTGCTTTTGACTCTTTTCAGATCTAATTTTGGAACGGAGTCCAAACGGAATAAAAGCCCCGAAATGAATTTTTCCAGAACAGAAGAAGATCGAGAGACTTGAGGGCCAAGGCAGGAGGCCCACAGGGAGCCCACAAGCCCTGTAGCCGCGGCGAGGGGGGCCCACGGCTACCAGGCTTGTGGCCTCCCTGGAGCTCCCCTGCCCTAGCTCTTTGGCCTATATATTCCCTAAAATCCCAGAAAAAATCAGGGCGTCCACGAAACCACTTTTCCGCCGCCGCATGCTTCCGTTTCCGCGAGATCTCATCTGGAGACCCTTCCCGGTGCCCTGCCGGAGGGGACTTTGGAGCTGGAGGGCTTCTACATCAACATCATTGCCTCTCCAATGACTCGTGAGTAGTCTACTTCAGACCTACGGGTCCGTAGTTAGTAGCTAGATGGCTTCATCTCTCTCTTGGATCTTCAATACAAAGTTCTCCATGATCTTCATGGAGATCTATCCGATGTAATCCCCTTTGGCGGTGTGTTTGTCGAGATCCGATGAATTGTGGATTTGTGATCAGAGTATCTATGAATTATATTTGAGTCTTTGCTGATTTCTTATATGCATGATTTGATATCCTTGTAAGTCTCTCCGAGTCTTGGGTTTTGTTTGGCCAACTAGATCTATGATTCTTGCAATGGGAGAAGTGCTTGGTTTTGGGTTCATACCGTGCGGTGACCTTTCCTAGTGACAGAAGGGGCAGCAAGGCACGCGTCGTGTTATTGCCATCAAGGGTAACAAGATGGGCTTTCATCATAGATTTGAGATTGTCCATCTACATCATGTCATCTTGCTTAAGGCATTACTCTATTCTTATGAACTCAATACACTAGATGCATGCTGGATAGAGGTCGACGTGTTGAGTAATAGTAGTAGATGCAGAAAGTATTGGTCTACTTGTTTTGGACGTGATGCCTATATGTATGATCATTGCCGTAGATAACGTCATGACTTTGCGCGGTTCCGTCAATTTCTCGACAGTAATTCGTTCACCCACCGTCTACTTGCTTTCATGAGAGAAGCCACTAGTGAACACTACGGCCCCCGGGTCTACTCACAATTATCATCTCAGCCTTTACTTTTACTTTGCTTTGTTTACTTTTTGCTTTCAGTTCTCACTTTGCAAACAATCTATAAGGGATTGACAACCCCTTCATAGCGTTGGGTGCAAGCTCGTTGTGTTTGTGCACGTACTTGTGACTTGACGCGATCCTCCTATTGGATTGATACCTTGGTTCTCAAACTGAGGGAAATACTTACCGCCACTGTGCTACATCACCCTTTCCTCTTCAAGGGAACACCAACGCAAGGCTCCAAGGCCGCGGGGGAATCCTTTTAATACTTGCCAAGGAAATCCCTATAGGCGTAGCCAGCAGCAAGTACTCTCCGATGAGAGGAGTGTTGGTGATGACGATGGCGACGATTTCCCCCTCCGAGAGGGAAGTTTCCCCGGCAGGATCGTCCTGTCGGAGCTCTAGATTGGTTCTGCTCAAGTTCCGCCTCATGGCGGCGGTGAATCCACGAAAAAGCTTCCTTCTAATTTTTTTCGGACGAAACCCTTCATATAGCAGAAGAGGGGGGCCACTGGGCCAGGAGGGATCCCACAAGCCCCCTAGGCGCGGCCAGGGGGGTGGCCGCGCCTACCAGGATTGTGGCCCCCTGGTTGCGCTCCTATGGCACTTCTTCGACCCAGTATTTTTTATAAATCCAGAAAAAAATCATCGTTGATTTTTATGGCGTTTGGAGTTGCGCAGAATAGGTATCTCAAACTTGCTCCACTTTCAGGCCAGAATTCCAGTTGCCCGGCATTCTCCCTCTTCATGTAAACCTTGCAAAATGAGAGAGAAAAGGCATAAGTATTGTACCGTGAAGTGAAATAACAGCCCAAGAAGCGATAACTATCAACATGAAAACATGATGCAAAATGGACGTATCAACTCCTCAAGCTTAGACCTCGCTTGTCCTCAAGTGAAAGCCTAGCTCAATAAATATGTCCACATGTTCAGGGAGAGAGGTGTCGGGAAAACAAGATACAAACATGCATGCATCACGATCATGATCAGAGCAGCAATACCAACATATAATCTCTCATGCTAAAGTGATAATTCCTTCACAAAGTAAAGTGTGGATCAAGAACCTTACCGAGAAGTAACAACCGATAGCCTTTAGCCATTGAAGCAATTGCAATTTATCACCACATCAGAAAGAGTAAAATAAGAGCTTATAAAGCAAATCCACATACTCAATCATCCTTTCGTTCTCTGCAATTGCTACAAATCATGTGGTACTCATGAGATCAAAGTTTCAGCTGGATACAGAGAAAGATAGGGGCTTATAGTTTCGCCTCCCAACTGCTTACCTCAAGGGTAATGTCAACAAGAATAATCCATGAAAACTTACCTCCAAGTTGACATATGAATATAGATCTTTCCCAAGCATATGACGTTTGCCAAGATAAAGACGGAATAAGGAATTGGTGAAGATCACCATGACTCTTTCAAGGGCAAAAAGTAAAGGTACAAGATAGGCCCTTTGCAGAGGGAAGCAGAGGTTGTCATGTGCTTTTGAGGTTTGGATGCGTGTCCTCTTAGTGCGGAGGAACGTCACTTTATATTGCCTCTTGTGATAAAGAACTTTATTATGCAGTCTGTCGCTTTTATGTCTTCCTCATCACAGGTTCGCACAAAGCTTATTTTCCACACACTAATAGATCATACATATTAGAGAGCAATTTTTATTGCTTGCACCGATGACAACTTACTTGAGGGATCTTATTCAATCCATAGGTAGGTATGGTGGACACTCATGGCAAAACTAGGTTGAAGGTTTATGGATGCACAAGTAGTATCTCTACTTGGTGTGGGAGATTTGGCTAAAGTGAGGTGGAAGCAATCGTCACATGCTGAGGGATCTCTAATCATATAACATTGTTCGGAACCAAGCAAACACAATTCATTATGCTATCTTCCTTGTCCAACATCTACTTCTAGGCATGCAATAGTTTAGTGAGTATTCACAATCATAGATGGTGTCAAAGATGATATATTTATATGTGAACCTCTCCTTCTTTATCACTTCCTATTAATTGCAACAATGACCAAGGTCTACGTTTGTCTACCCTCAACAAGTTTCAATCATCATTATTTTTATATGTGAAGCCATCACTTCCCATAAGATCACTACATGATCTTTCATGCTTTTGTTCTTTTCTCATCTTTTGATCATGGCAAGAGGCAAATCCCTTCAACTAAGACACTCTTTATTATATGGCTCACGAGCTCGAATACATCGGGGGTGACATAAAGCAAAACTCAAGACTAAAACACTAAGACTTTTAATCTACTAGAGAAAGAGAAAACTGAAAAGGAACAAACTGAAACAAAGGTAAAGGCAAAATATGTGATGGTGATACGATACTGGGGCAACTCCCCTAAGCTTGGCACAAGCCAAGGGGAGTGCCCATACCCATGCTCAGTTGTCTTCCTTTGGAGGTGATGGTGGTGGAGTTTTTGCAATCTTTGATTGCAAGAGGGCCATCAATCTTTGATTTATACCTTGGAGATCTGTGATATGTTTCTCCGGCAAAACAACTTCACGAGTGATATAAGTATTGCGAGCATGAGTTGTTTCACAAAACCTCAAGAGTTCAATCAACGATGGAGACAGTAGGTGGAGGTAGGGTTGGAGGAAATCCACTTCTTCAACTTCTTATTTGTTGAGCACAGATTGCACTTCGCCCCATGTCTGATTCTTCTCCTTAGTTTTGCCCTTGGTTTCTTTAGATAGTCTTTACTTAGCCTCCATGACCTCCATCCTTTTCAGATCAGCACTTACTTCTCCATACACTTAAGGGAGATTGTTCTCCCCCACAGATTCCTGAGACGACATCTTGCTCTAAATCTGCGATAGAAAACAGGCTCGAAACAAAAACAGAGGAAATCTGCATGATACAAGGATCAGACCCTTCGGGAGAATATATATTGAGTACTACGCACGAAAACGGAGTCCGGGAGGCGCACGAGGTGGCCACAAGCCCCCCAGGCACGGCCAGGGGGTGGGCCCGCGCCTGGCAGGCTTGTCGCCTCCTCGCGCGCTTTCCGGACTACTTCCAATTTTCGTATTTTTTTGAAATATTCCAAAACGGAGAAAATTCCTATTGGAAAAGTTTTGGAGTCTATTTTCTTACCGAATCACGTACCTCTTCGTTTTCGGAGTCTGAAACAGGCTGATAAATATCCCTTAGGTATTCTTCCGGAGTTATGGTATTGATAATATTGCTTTCAACATTTATGGGAGTACCTGAGATATAATGCTTGATTCTCTGCCCATTTAGAACTCTCGGACAATTACCTTCCATGTTGTTGATCTTAATAGCACCGGAACGATATACTTCCTCAACAACATAGGGACCTTCCCATTTAGAGAGAAGCTTGCCTGCAAAGAATCTTAAACGAGAGTTATATAGCAAGACATAATCACCTACATTGAACTCACGCTTTTGTATCCTCTTATCATGCCACCTCTTAACCTTCTCTTTGAACAACTTGGCATTCTCATATGCCTGAGTTCTCCATTCATCAAGCGAGCTAATATCAAATAACCTCTTCTCACCAGAAAGTTTGAAATCAAAGTTGAGCTCTTTGATTGCCTAATAAGCTTTATGCTCTAGCTCAAGAGGTAGATGACATGCTTTACCGTACACCATTTTGTACGGAGACATGCCCATGGGATTCTTATAGGCAGTTCTATAAGCCCACAGTGCATCATCGAGCTTCTTAGACCAATTCTTTCTAGACCTATTGACAGTCTTTTGCAGACCCAGTTTAATCTCTCTATTGCTTAGCTCTACTTGACCACTGGACTGAGGGTGATATGGAGACGCAATTCTATGGTTGACGTCGTACTTGGCAAGCGTTTTACGGAAAGCACCATGAATGAAATGTGAACCACCATCGGTCATTAGATATCCAGGGACTCCAAATCTAGGGAAAATAACTTATTTAAGCATCCTGATAGAGGTATTGTGATCAACACTACTAGTGGGGATAGCTTCTACCATTTAGTGATGTAATCAATAGCAACTAGGATGCGAGTATACCCGTTGGATTTTGGAAAAGGTCCCATATAATCAAAGCCCCAGATATCAAATGGTTCAATAACAAGTGAATAGTTCATAGGCATTTTCTGACGTTTACTAATATTACCTACTCTTTGACATTCATCACAAGACAAGACAAACTTACGAGCATCCTTGAAGAGAGTGGGCCAATAGAAACCTGATTGCAATACCTTGTGTGCAGTTCTATCTCCCGCATGGTGTCGTCCGTAGGCCTTGGAGTGACACTTCTGTAGGATCTATACCTATTCATGTTCAGGTACACAACGTCTAATAATACCATCAACTCCTTCCTTATAAAGGAAAGGATCATCCCAAAAGCAATGTCTCAAGTCAAAGAAGAATTTCTTCTTTTGCTGGTATGTGAAACTAGGTGGTATATATTTGGCAACGATATAGTTTGCATAATCAGCATACCACGGTGCACTACATGAAGTATTGATGACATTCAATTGCTCATAGGGAAAGCTATCATCAATAGATAGTGGGTCATCAAGAACGTTCTCCAACCTAGACAAGTTATCTGCTACGGGGTTATCAGCACCCTTCCCGTCGATAACGTGCAAATCAAATTCTTGTAGCAAGAGAACCCATCTGATAAGTCTAGGTTTAGCGTCTTTCTTCTCCATGAGGTACTTAATAGCAGCATGATCAGTGTGAATAGTGACTTTGGAATCAACTATGTAAGACCTGAACTTTTCACATGCAAACACGACTGCTAAAAATTCCTTTTCCCTAGTAGCATAGTTTCTTTGGGCACTGTCTAGAGTTTTACTAGCATAGTGAATAACATTCAACTTCTTATCAACTCTTTGCCCTAGGACAGCACCAACAACATAATCACTAGCATCACACATGATTTCAAAAGGTAAGTTCCAATCAGGTGGTTCAACAATAGGTGTAGTTATCAAAGTCTTCTTAAGTATTTCGAAGGCTTCCTCACAATCATCGTCAAAAACAAAAGGAATATCCTTTTGCAAGAGATTGGTAAGAGGCCTAGAAATCTTAGAGAAGTCTTTAATGAACCTTCTATAGAAACCAGCATGACCAAGGAAACTTCTTATAACTTTGATATATGTGGGGTATGGCATTTTCTCGATTGCATCAACCTTAGCCTTATCTACTTCAATACCTCTTTCAGAAATTTTATGTCCTAAGACGATGCCTTCATTAACCATAAAGTGGTACTTTTCCAATTCAAGACAAGATTGGTATCTTTACATCTCTGCAAGACTCGATCAAGGTTGCTGAGGCAATCATCAAAAGAAGACCCGTAAACGGAGAAGTCATCCAAGAAAACCTCAACAATCTTTTCACAAAACTCAGAGAATATATCCATCATACATCTTTGAAAAGTGGCAGGTGCATTACATAAGCCAAAAGTCATACGTCTATAAGCAAAGGTACCGAAAGGACAGGTGAAAGTGGTTTTCTCCTGATCAGATTGTGCAACTGGTATTTGGGAGAAACGAGAATAACCGTCTAGAAAGCAGAAGTGTGTGTGTTTAGACAATCTTTCTCGCATTTGGTCGATAAAAGGCAAAGGGTAATGATCTTTCCTAGTGGCTTATTCAATTTCCTAAAATCGATCACCATCCTATAGCCAGTAATAATCCTGTGTGGGATCAATTCATCCTTATCATTAGGGACAACGGTAATGCCTCCCTTCTTAGGGACGAAATGCACCAGACTCACCCAATCGCTATGAGCAACAGGATAAGTAATACTTGCTTCTAGGAGCTTTAGTATTTCTTTTCTTACTACCTCTTTCATCTTAGGATTTAATCTCCTTTGATGATCAGCAACTGGTTTGGAATCAGGATCAATTTTGATCTTGTGCTGGCATAGAGTGGGACTAATGCCCTTAAGATCATCAAGAGTATATCCAATAGCAACACAGTGCTTCCTCAGAGTTTTTAGTAACTTATTTTCTTCATGCTCCGAGAGGCTAGCATTAATAATAACAGGATATATCTCTTTTTCATCAAGATAGGCATACTTAAGAGTATCAGGCAACTATTTAAGCTCGAACACAGGATCACCCTTTGGTGGAGGTGGATCCCCAAGCAGTTCAACATGCAAGTTATTCTTAAGAATAGGATATTTTTCTAAGACAACTCTATCTATTTCATCCCTCTCATCCATATGCATATCATTTTCATGCTCAAGCAAGTATTGCTCTAAGGGATCAGTAGGAGGTACAACAATAGAAGCTAAGACAATAGTTTCATCCCTACTAGGCAACTCTTTTTCATGAGGTTGTCTACCAAACTTGGAGAAATTGAACTCATGTGACACACCTTGAAATCCAAAGTGACAGTTTGCTCCTCACAATCAATATGAGCATTGACGGTATTGAGGAAGGGTCTGCCAAATATGATGGGACAAAAGCTATCTTGAGCGGTAGCAAGAACGAGGAAATCAACAGGATACTTCGTTTTGCCACACAAGACTTCAACATCCCTAACAATTCCCACAGGGCAGATAGTATCTCTATTGGCAAGCTGAATAGTGACATCAATAGGCTCTATCTCAACAGGTGCAATCTCGTCTTTAATTTCATCATATAAGGATTGAGGTATTGCACTAACACTAGCACACACGTCACTTAAACCATGATAACAATGAACTCCTATCTTAACAGAAACAACAGGCGTGCCAACAACATGCCTATGTTTGTCTCTAGCGTGAGGTTTAGCAATTCTAGCAGCATCTTCACAGAAGTGAATATTATGTCCCTCAACATTGTCGGACAGAAGATCTTTGATAATAGCAATGCTAGGTTCAACTCTAATTTGCTCAGGTGGTGTAGGTGTTCTAATGTACCCTCTACGTATCACAGTTGAAGCTTTAGAATGATCCTTTATCCTAACAGGGAAAGGTGGTTTCTCGATGTAAGCACTGGGAACAACACGATCATTATAGGCAATGACTTTCTCTTCAACTTGATTGAGTTTAACTACATTGACTTCTAAAGGAGGATGATATTTAAACCACTTCTCTTTGGGGAGATCAATATGAGCAGCAAATGATTCACACAATGAAGCTACTAATTCATAGTCAAGTCCATACTTAGCGCTAAAGTCGCAAAAAGTATTTGTTTCAACAAAGGATTTAACGCAATCGAACTTGAAATTCATACCTGACTCCTTACCTTCTTCAAGCTCCCAATCTTCAGAGTCGCGTTTAATTCTCTCCAATAAATTCCATTTGAAGTCAATATCTCTCTTCATAAAAGAACCGGTACAAGAAGTGTCAAGCATGGTGCGATCATCATGAGAAAGCCGAGCATAGAAGTTCTCAATGATAATTTCTCTCGAGAGCTCATGATTGGGGCATGAATATAACATTGATTTAAGCCCCCCCAAGCTTGAGCGTTGCTTTCTCTGTCACGAGGTCAAAAATTATAAATATAATTCCGATCACGATGTACTAAATGCATAGGATAAACTTTTGATGAAATTCCAATTTCAACCGATTGTAGTCCCATGATCCAGTATCATCACATAGCCTATACCATGTCAATGCCTTATCCTTCAAAGATAAAGGAAAGACCTTCTTCTTGACCTCATCCTCGGGCAAACATGCAAGCTTAAATAAACCACAAACTTCATCTACATAGATTAGATGCAAGTCTGGATGTGATGTTCCATCTCCTGTAAAAGGATTAGCCAGCAGTTTCTCAAGCATACCCGAAGGAAATTCAAAGCAAATAGTTTCAGTAGGTGCAGCAGGCTAAGGAGCAACTCTTTGTGCTTCCGTTCGAGGTGAAGATACCCCGAACAAGCCCCTCGAAGGATTAGTTTCCATAGTGACAAGTGCCAATAAATTTCAGCACACTATATGAATGTTTCCTTACCAATTTCCACTTACCAAAGGCGCTTCACTCCCCGGCAACGGCGCCACAAAATAGTCTTGATGACCCACAAGTATAGGGGATCAATCGTAGTCCTTTCGATAAGTAAGAGTGTCGAACTCAACGAGGAGGAGAAGGATCTGACAAGTGGTTTTCAGCAAGGTAAAATCTGCAAGCACTGAAATTGTCGGTAACAAGTGATTGTGTGGTGAGACGATTCATAGCAAGCAACAAGTAACAAAAGTAGAAACGGTGCAGTAAAGTGGTCCAATCCCTTTTGTAGCAAGGGACAAGCCTGGACAAAGTCTTATAGGAGGAAAAACGCTCCCGAGGACACACGAGAATTTCTGTCATGCTAGTTTTCATCATGTTCATATGATTCGCGTTCGTTACTTTGATAGTTTGATATGTGGGTGGACCGGCGCTTGGTTACTGCCCTTACTTGGACAAGCATACCACTTATGATTAACCCCTATCGCAAGCATCCGCAACTACGAAAGAATAATTAAGACAAAGTCTAACCGTAGCATTAAACTAGTGGATCCAAATCAGCCCCTTACGAAGCTTCTGTCACTCTAGCAACCCATCATCTACTTACTACTTCCCAATGCCTTCCTCTAGGCCCAAATAATGGTGAAGTGTTATGTAGTCGAAGTTCACATAACACCACAAGAGGAAAAACAACATACAACACATCAAAATATCGAACGAATACCAAATTCACATGACTACTTATAGCATGACTTCTCCCATGTCCTCGGGAACAAAAGTAACTACTCACAAAGCATAATCATATTCATGATCATAGAGGTAATGAGCAGCATCAAGGATCTGAACATAAACTCTTCCACCAAGTAATCCAACTAGCATCAACTACAAGGAGTAATTAACACTACTAGCAACCTTACAAGTACCAATCGGAGTCGCGAGACGGAGATTGGTTACAAGAGAACTAGGGTTTGGAGATGAGATGGTGCTGATGAAGATGTTGATGGTGATGAGTCCCCTTCGATGAGAGGAGTGTTGGTGATGACGATGGCGACGATTTCCCCCTCCGGGAGGGAAGTTTCCCCGGTAGGATCGTCCTGCCGGAGCTCTAGATTGGTTCTCCTCAAGTTCCGCCTCGTGGCGGCGGCGAATCCACGAAAAAGCTTCCTTCTGATTTTTTTTCAGACGAAACCCTTCATATAGCAGAAGAGGGGGGCTAGTGGGCCAGTAGGGAGCCCACAAGCCCCCTAGGCGCGGCCAGGTGGGTGGCCGCGCCTACCAGGCTTGTGGCCCCCTAGTTGCGCTCCTGTGGCACGTCTTCCGCCCAGTACTTTTTATAAATCCAGAAAAAAATCATCGTTGATTTTTATGGCATTTGGAGTTGCGCAGAATAGGTATCTCAAACTTGCTCCACTTTCAGGTCAGAATTCCATCTGTCGGCATTCTCCCTCTTCATGTAACCCTTGCAAAATGAGAGAGAAAAGGCATAAGTATTGTACCGTGAAGTGAAATAACAGCCCAAGAAGCGATAAATATCAACATGAAAACATGATGCAAAATAGACGTATCACCGACAGCTGGCAACACAACCAATGGCCGGCTCACCATGCCAACCTCTAAAAGAAGAACGACCACGGGCGATCTAACGCCCTAGTTCAGGCCATCGACGTCGAACATCTCTTTCTACCGGGCCTCGAACTAGCTCCTTGTCTTCTTGCTCATCTTGCTCAAGTCCACGCTCATGATCGCCAGCACCACCTCCTTTGCTTTGGTTGCGGCATTGGTGGCATCGATGTCGAGCTGTCTCTGCCTGGTCACGACATTGGCGGCCTCGATGTCGTGCTGCCTCTGCCTGGCCACCTCCTCGATGTCGAGCTGCCTCTGCCTGGCCGCCTCTGCCTGGCCGCCTCTGCCTAGCCGCCTCTTCCTGCCCAGCCAGAGTGTTATCGAGCGTGACGGGAAACTTGGTGCACCCCTGCAGGGATGCAAACTAACTATTCAGATAGCCGTGTCCACGGTTATAGGATGACTTGGAGTTGTGCCCTGATCTTATACAACTAGAATTGTTACTTAACTGGAATAGTTGCTCCGGGATTGCTTCCTCCCAGGGAGTCGAGGGAGAATCTGTGGGCGTGACCTCATATTAATTATTATTGCAACAATATGACTATTAATAACAATATGACTATTAATTGTGTTACATGTTCTACTCCTGTCCATTGCTGCAAGACCCCTGAAGATGCTAGTCTTTGATAGGACTATGCTTTCCCTCTCTTTCTCGCATTGCTGCAGTCAGTCCACATATAAACCCCTTTCCTTTGGTACTGATGCATACTTAGCATAGTTTTGATATAAGTCTTGCGAGGACTTTGGATGAGTACTCACCGTTGCTTTGCTCCCCCTTTGTCCCCTTGATCTGTTGCTGCGACCAGATGATGGAGCCTAGGAGATGGAGTGTCCTACCGACGACGACTGCTACCCCAACGGTGCCTACTGCTACGTGGAGGCCGTTGAAGACCAGGAGTAGTTAGGAGGCTCCCAGGAAGGAGGCCTCGCCTCGTTCGACCGTTGTATCTTTTGTGCTAGGATTCTCTAAGGCACCTCATGTTCATTGTCGGTACTCACATATTTGTTGCTTCCGCTGACTCGTGTGTTCACCGAGCTTCTGTATTCTAGCCCTCGTGGGCCATGGCTTGTCATATGAAGCTTGTATGTTTTATTTGTGTCCAGAGTTGTGTTGTGATATCTTACCATGAGTCCTTGAGCTTGGTCGTACACATTTGCGTGTATGATTAGCGTACGATCAAATCGAGGGCGTCACAATAGATCATCGATGGCAAAGAGTGCTACGCCAGGAGTATACGATGAGTGGCCGGAGTGTCAGGCCAAGGTGTATCGGTTTCCAATTTCCAAGCGATAGCCAGTAGTTAGTTTAGGTTCACGCTAATCTGAGAGAGGGATATGAACCGACGCCTCAAGAAGTATTACATTATGTATGATGAGACATGTCATGTAACTTGTATAGCTATATCATGATTATGACTTGATGACATGCTTTGTGTTGGATGATATGATGACACTATTATGTGTATGATATGATGAGCATATTGCATGTTTATGATATGATTAGAATATTTTATGAAACATGTATAGAAACATCGCGAATACATAGCAAAAAAAATGATATGAGAAAATATAGTAGTAGCGCTCTTCAGCGCTGGACAGGAAAATGCTGCTCCTAAAGTAACAGTAGCGCGTGTCAAAACACGCTACTGATACACTTAGTAGTAGGTCGGTACAGAAAGCGCTACTACTTAGTAGGGTTACACGTGCTACTGATACACCAAATACCCGCGCTACTGCTAGGGTTTTCCCTAGCAGTGTCACGTCGGGCTATATAAAGAGGTGGGGGGGGTCGGGGCACACAACACGAGGTTTGTCGCGCAACCACCAACCCCACCGACACAGCCTATCGATCTAGGTTAGCCCTGAAGTGACGGGAAGCACTGCTGCCACGGCACCACCGCCGGCACTACTTCGCTCACTCTCTGCCATCACCACCGTCGCCATCCTGCGCGGCGTCAAGCTCGGGATCCTCGAGCCAAGGAGAAGGTAAAACGATCGATTATCCGTAAGCCTAACCGATCTAAAGTCCATCAGGATGCGCTAGAGGCCGATGTTCTGAGCAACTCCAGCAATGGCCACAACGGCGTCGGTTGTGCCTAGATGCCCTTAGTGATGGTGTATACGAATCTTGTCTGCGTTGCTCAGATCCGTTCACGGGAGCTAGCAACGCAGCCAAGAACCTTCGCATGCCGGGTCGGCCGCGGCCGCATCCATGCCGTGTTGTTGCATAGGCGAGATCCATCTCGCGAACGACGTGTGGGGTTTCCGAGGATGGCGGCGCGGGTGATTCCAGGCGACATGGGCGCACAGATTTGCCGATGGAGGCCGCATGCGGAGGCATCTGTGGCGCACGATGAAAGACGGCCAATGGCGCGCTAGACGGCGACGGGGAGGTCGGTTGGTGGTGTGTTGGACGATGGTGAGGAGGGCGGCCAGAGGCGCAATCGGCAACGGCGGGGAGCGCAGCCGGCGTCTCGCTGGTGGTTGTGGGGAGTGGGGCTCTTTCTTTTTTTCTCTGTACGAGATCTGGAGCATCCAGTCGAGCCTATATAGGGGAGTAGTAGTGTTACTCTGTCTCTCTCTCTCTCTCTGGTGAGGAATATTTATTCTTCACCTCCCTTTATTTTCATATCAATGTACCGTAATTTTACGTTTCGTAAATTTTGTCTTATTTCATATGTAAAAAAGACCGTAAGAAAATATATAGATACCATAAAAATATTTTATGTCATGTAAAATTACAAACACAAAAACATACTGTAAAATATACATAAAATGCGTTTTTTGATCTTATGACCTATATTTTTGTTTTCTAATATCAAACTTTACGTAGGGAATCAGTATAAATGTAACTATTTCCATTTTAAATGCAATTTAATTATGAAACAAATAGTAATATTACCTTGGGTGAAGAATAACTTATTATGCATCCTAGGTGATGTATATATATATACACACACACACATGTCTATGTGTTTAAAGGAGAAGGAGTCACCGAGAGCCGAATTATCTTTGGCTAAAGGAAAAAAGAGGAACTCGCTTCGCAAGTCAGAGCATCCATGACGTCATCAACGGAGGAGGATTTCGGCGTTGGAGGCTAGTTCGACGGCTACTAAGGGAGTACGAGATTAGGAGGTCCTTGGGCCATCTACCTATCCTTGTGGGTCGGACTCTCTAGCATGTTCGACCTTTGGCGATAATGTTGGATTAGAGGTGAACTCTTCCGAAGACTTGACGTGTAATCCAAGGAGATGTAGTAATCGGCATATTATTTCTCTATTGTAACCGATTTTGTGTAAACCTTGACATCCCTCGTATCTATGTAAGCGAGGCGGTCGTAGCTCGTAGGACAGAACTCGTATTAGATCAACTATGTACTATGTATTACCTCATTAATAACAACAAGAACAGGATGTAGGGTTTTACCTCCATTAAGGGGGCACGGACCTAGGTAAAACAACATCTCCATCGTTTCTTGTTATCCATCGAACCTAGATCCGTAGTTCGGACCCCTTATTCGAAATTGGCCGGTTTTGACACAAACAATCATGTTTTTATCTATATGACATTCTTAGTAGGTGTACACCCGAGCATGGGGGTGATCCGGAGATGGTGTTGGACTTAATTAATTAGCTCTAGTTGAGCTATGCCTTGTCATGGTGGTAGTACTTGGTGTGCGCAGGGCTTCGGCTGTTGTCCTCCATCGGCCGGCACACGGTGACGCGGGGCTCCTCCCAGAGCCACGCCTTGCTGATCTCTAACACGTGCTCTTGGACGACCTTAAGGAGCAGGCGGACGCTCTTGTGATGGTCATGGTCTCCTGGAGTTCCCACGTCTTCCGGGGTGACGAGCACCAGCTGCTCGAGGACAGGAGCCCTGCGCAGGACGAACCTTTGTAGAAGTTAATCATGTTGTTTCTTTAGGATTAGGAAAGAAAGCCAAACCGAGTCCTAGTAGTATTAGGATTCCTAGTCCTAGTCTATTTCCATAGTCCCTGGTGGACGTGTATAAAAGACACCCTACAGGTGTTGATTGTAACACTAGAAAAACGAAAAGCAATACAAAGCAAAGGCTCGACACGGGCCTTTAGCCATCAAATCCATCGATCAGTTTTATTCGTGTCGCTAGTTGCGCAAGTTCCATCAAGTAGCCGGCCGAAGCAAGAATCACGTAGGCACGCCTGTACAGCTGCATACACACGTTCAAAAGCCAACAATTGGTATCTAGAGCCTCGACGATCTACGATCTATGATGACGGGCAGCGACGCTGAGTCGGTCAAGTCCGGCAGCGGCGGTGCCAAGGCGAACAAGAACGGCGACAAGGTGAAGAAGGGCGTCAAGTCAGCAACCAGTGGTGGAGGAACGAGCGGCGCCAGCGTCCAGGCGCATCGCAACATCCCCATCCAGTACCCGATGCTCACCGACACCAACTACGACGTGTGGACGGTGAAGATGAAGATTATTCTTCGATCCCTTCGAGTATGGGAGGCCATCACGGACGACGATGTCGACGAGGAGCGCGACGAAGGTGCCATAGCCGCCATAGCCCAGTCTGTGCCGGATTTCGTGGTGATGACATTGGCGGAGTTCGAGACGGCAAGAGAGGCGTGGAACGCACTCAAGGAGATGAGGATCGGAGAAGATCGCGTCACCAAGGCTCGGGCACAAGTGCTGAAGCGCCAATTTCACAAGTTGCAGATGGAGGAAACTGAATCGGTGAATGACTACGCCATGCGTCTTACTACTTTGGTGGGAGAGATCCGCGCGCTTGGTGCAAAGCTCGATGAGACCGAGATCGTGGAGAAGTTTTTCAGTTCAGTCATTGATAAATTCACGTACATCATCGGCACGGTCGAGCAACTTTACGACATGACCATAACAGAGGCAATCGGACGCCTGCGGACATGGGAAGAGAATGCTCGTGGCTGTAGGAAAGGCAAAGGAGGAGGTAGTGACCAACTCATGTACTCGCGCGCAGATTGGGAGGCCCCAAGTAGCAAAGGAAGGCGTGACGGTGGCGATGAAGTCTGTTGGCTTTTGAACGTGCGTATGCATCTGTACAGACGTGCCTACGCGATTCTTGATTCGGCCGGCTACTTGACGGAACTTGCATAACTAGCGACACGAATAAAACTGAACGATGGATTTGATGGCTAAAGGCTCGTGTCGTGCCTTTGCTTTGTATTGCTTTTCGTTTTTCTGGTGTTACAATCAACACCCCTAGGGTGTCTTTTATACACGTCCACAAGGGACTATGGAAATAGACTAGGACTAGGAATCCTAATACTACTAGGACTCGGTTTGGCTTTCTTTCCTAATCCTAAAGAAACAACATGATTAACTTCTACATTCACCTACTTAATCTTGTTGCTTGACTTCACTTCTTGCACTCCGACTTTCCTCCTCATCTCGATGAACTTCTGTCGACCGAGGAACTTGGTGAAAATATCGGCAAGTTGGTCTTTCGTGTTCACATGTTGAACCTCGATCAACCCTTCTTCAATGCACTCCCGAATATGGTGGAACCGGGTATCTATGTGCTTGCTCCTTTCGTGATGAACCGGATTTTTGCACAACGAGATTGCAGCTTGGTTATCGATCTTTAGTGACACCTTCTGCACCTCCCGCTTTGCAAGAATAGCTAGGAGTCTTCTTAGCCACACTGCTTGAAAAGTCGCCGTGCTTGCCGCTATGTATTCTGCCTCGCATGAAGACAGTGCCACCACCTTTTGATTCTGAGAATTCCAGCTAATCGGATTCGGGCCAAGGTAGAAAACCATGCCCGTTGTGCTCTTTCGGTCATCAACATCACCTGCCATGTCGCTATGTGAATATCCACAAAGGATCAATCCTTCCTTTCCCTTTCTGTACGTGCAACCAAGATTAATGGTGCCTTTCACATAGCGCAAGATTTGATTGACCGCGCTCATATGCTCGGTTGTCGGATTCTCCATGAAACGACTCACGATCCCGGCAGAATAAGCCAAGTCAGGTCGGGTATGCACCAAATATCTTAGGCTGCCCACAACGCTTCGATACATTGTGGTGTCCACCGGCGGATTTGAGCTACGCTTGCTCAACTTGTGACGTTGGTCCATTGGAACTTGTGTCTCGTAGCAATCTGACATGCCACACTTTTCCAATAACTTGACCGCATAAGCCGATTGACATAGGGAAATCTCTCCGGAGCTTTGCTTCACTTTGATGCCCAAGTAATAGCTGAGTAATCCCAGATCACTCATGCTAAACTTGTTCTTCATTTGCGCCTTGAAACGTTCAATTTCTTGTACGCTATCTCCGGTGATAATCAGATCGTCGACATAAACTCCAACTAGCAGGTTTGAGTCTTTGGAGTTCTTTGTATAGACTGCGTGCTCGAGGGGACATCTCTTGAACCCGAGCGAGACCAGACTTCGGTCTAACTTTGAGTTCCAAGCTCTTGGCGCTTGCTTCAACCCGTAAAGTGCCTTCTTGAGCTTGTAAACTTTCCCTTCTTTGCCTTTCTTCTCGTAGCCGACGGGTTGTTCCACGTACACTTCTTCTGTGAGATAGCCGTTTTGGAAAGCGGATTTAACATTCATATGATGAACCTTCCAATCCTCTTGTGCTGCCAAAGCTAGGAGCACTCTCACCGTCTCGATTCGAGCAACCGGTGCAAACACCTCATCATAGTCTACTCCTTGACGTTGTATGTAGCCCTTTGCAACGAGTCTTGCCTTGTACTTCACAATGGCACCCTGCGTGTCCTTCTTTAACTTGTAAACCCACTTCAAACCTATCGCCTTTTGGTTTGGAGGTCGGGTTACCAAAGTCCACGTGCCATTGCTCTCAATCGCCTTCATCTCCTCATCCATGGCATGCGTCCAACTAGGACTTTTGCTCGTCTCTACGAAGTTCGCCGGCTCCTCAACTCCGAAAAGACATAGTCCGGAGTATTCGAGCGTAACTGGCTTTGTGTACTTGTAGACTTTCTTGAGGGTCTTGTAGCGACGAGGCCCTGAGGAGTCCGTTGTGGCTTGCGAAGGAGGCGACACAAATTGTGTGGGTGTTGATGCACTTGAGGAAGACGGCTGAGACCCTGGTGTGTCATCGACATCCGTGTCGTCGGCGTAGTCGTCGTGACCGTGACCATCATCTTGATTGTCGTCGTCACTATGCGCCTCGTTGTCGATGTTGTCGTCGAGATCTCCGCCTGTGTCATGTGCGGCGTTGTCGCTATCTCCTTGCAACCTATGCGCGTCGTCGTCGGTGTCGGCACCATGATGATCACTATCATTGTGGTCACCTTGGTTGGGCGTCTTGCCAACCACCTGGACATCCTCCCGTGCATCATCATCAGTTGGAAATTCAACTGCAAATATGTTACTGTTTGGAGCATCGTCGGATGCAGCGCTCCAATTCCACGCTTGGTTTTCTTCAAACACGACGTCGCGTGAAATCCGTAAGACGCTTGGTTTGTGGATCGTAGAAACGGTATGCCTTGGTGCCAGAACTGCTCTCGTATCCGATGAACACCATCTTGGTGCTACGATCGGCAAGCTTTGAGAGATGTGGCTCCGCCGTCTTCACATGTGCCACGCATCCGAACGTCCGTAGATGAGACACATTCGGCTTACGTCCGTAAATTGCTTCATACGGAGTCTTGCCGATCACCGCCTTCGTTAGAGCCCGGTTGAGAAGATAGACCGCCGTCGAGACAGCTTCTCCCCAAAAAGTCCCCGGCAGGTTCTTGCTCTTGAGTAAACTCCTTGCCATGTCAACGACGGTTCGATTGCGCCTTTCAACGACTCCATTCTGCTGCGGCGTGTAAGGTGTCGTGAGGAACCTCTTTATGCCAATCTTCTCGCAGTAGTCGTTGAACTCATTCGACGTAAACTCTCCGCCGCGATCTGTCCGTAGAGCGCGAACCTTCAGCTTGTGTTCCATCTCTGTTGCAGACTTCAACTTCTTGAACGCTTCAAACGCCTCATCTTTAGATCGTAGGAGAATGACCCACATATATCTCGAGTAGTCGTCTACCACAAGGAAGAAATACTTCTTTCCAGCGTGAGTTGCCGGGGTGATAGGGCCACATAGATCACCATGGAGCAGCTCGAGTGCATCACTTGCACGATAGGTAGACTAAGCAGGGAATGGCCTGCGGTGTTGTTTTCCAACCAAGCACTCGTCACATACTCGATCAACATGGTCGATAACTGGCATCCCGGATACCATCTCCATCTTTGACATCTTCTTCAAGGCGTAGAAGTTAACGTGTCCAAATCTAGCATGCCATAACCACGAATCATCATCACTCTTGGCAAGCCAACACTCCGGTTGAGATTGATCAAGGTTGAGGATATATAGCCTATTCCGTGTGCGATTAACACGAGCTAGCACGTTTCGGAGGTTGTCGAAGATCGTCATCACTCCGCTCTCGATATTCACCTTGCATCCATTCTCGTCAAGCTTCCCAATAGAGATGATGTTGTTGTGCAGCCGTGGGATGTAGTACACTCCGGTGAGTATGCGATGTTCGCGTGTGAGACCCTCAAAGATGACAGATCCTTGCCCGCAAATCTCCACAGCTGAACCATCACCGAACTTGACCGAGCCTTCAACATCGTATTCCAGCTCGAGGAATTTCTCCTTGCACCCCGTCATGTGGTTACTCGCACCCGTGTCGAGATACCACGACACGTTCTGATCACCGGATAACTTTGGTGTCACTTTTTCCTCATGAAGTAGCACCTTCCGGCTTGGTTTCACAACCACCGTTTCAGCGAGATCACAAACTTCGGCCATCAGAAGACCTGGACCTTCGTCTTCCTGCTTTGCCAAATTTTCCTTGATCTCCCGCTTGTTAGGCTTTGGACAATCCTTCGCAAAGTGACCCATCTTATTGCAGTTATAGCACTTGACCTCGGACAAGTCCAAGTTCCGTGGTTTCTGCTCTTTAGATTGGCCCGCCTTACCACGACCTTATGGTTTGCCTTTTCCTTTGCCTTTTCCGGTTTGTCCATCGCCCTTCGTGTTGCTTGAGCCTTCGCCACCGTCACGCCTTCCTTTGCTACTTGGGGCCTCCCAATCTGCGCGCGAGTACATGAGTTGGTCACTACCTCCTCCTTTGCCTTTCCGACAACCACGAGCATTCTCTTCCCATGTCCGCAATCGTCCGATCGCCTCCGTTATGGTCATGTCGTTGATGTCGTAAAGCTGCTCGAGTGTGCCGATGATGTACGTGAATTTATGAGTGACTGAACTGAAAAACTTCTCCACGATCTCGGTCTCATCGAGCTTTGCACCAAGCGCGCGGATCTCTCCCACCAAAGTGGTAAGACGCATGGCGTAGTCATTCACCGATTCAGTTTCCTCCATCTGCAACTTGTGAAATTGGCGCTTCAGCACTTGTGCCCGTGCCTTGGTGACGCGATCTTCTCCGATCCTCATCTCCTTGAGTGCGTTCCACGCCTCTCTTGCCGTCTCGAACTCCGCCAATGTCATCAGCACGGACTCCGGCACAGACTGGGCTATGGCGGCCATGGCACCTTCGTCGCGCTCCTCGTCGACGTCGTCGTCCGTGATGGCCTCCCACACTCGAAGGGATCGAAGAATAATCTTCATCTTCACCGCCCACACGCCGTAGTTGGCGTCGGTGAGCATCGGGTACTGGATGGGGATGTTGCGATGCGCCTGGACGTTGGCGTCGCTCGTTCCTCCACCACTGGTTGCTGAGTTGACGCCCTTCTTCACCTTGTCACCGTTCTTGTTCGCCTTGGCACCGCCGCTGCCGGACTCGACCGACTCAGCGTCGCTGTCCGTCATCGTAGATCGTAGATCGTCGAGGTTCTAGATACCAATTGTTGGCTTTTGAACGTGCGTATGCAGCTGTACAGGCGTGCCTACGCGATTCTTGCTTCGGTCGGCTACTTGACGGAATTTGCGTAACTAGCGACACGAATAAAACTGATCGATGGATTTGATGGCTAAAGGCTCGTGTCGTGCCTTTGCTTTGGCTTTTCGTTTTTCTGGTGTTACAATCAATACCCCTAGGGTGTCTTTTATATACGTACACAAGGGACTATGGAAATAGATTTGGACTAGGAATCCTAATATTACTAGGACTCGGTTTGGCTTTCTTTCCTAATCCTAAAAAAACAACATGATTAACTTCTACAAAGTCGAGGTCGGTGAAGTCGAGGACGCCGAAGGCGGCGAGCGCCTGCAGCCACAGGCGCGCCCACCTCGTGGAGAGGGCGCTGGTGCGGACGGCTTGTCTGAGGGGGACCCGGCGGAGTGGAGGACGTCGTCGGGGAGGCCACTCAGCCGGTCCTCCTCTGATGGTGCTCCCTTAACTCTGCAATGCTTCGGGTTGGACTCGATCTCCATTGCCTCCACTGCCCACGCGCGGTTGACGACCTCGTGTATAGAGTCTTCCAACTTTCCAAGTGACGCACTGGGCTACGTGCGTGGTGGTAACCCGATTTGTTGAATCGTATGAGCGCTTTGGCCTTGGCCTTTTATATGTAATATCCAGCCACTGTCGCGTTCGAAATGTTCACTCACCTTCTCTTGCAAGATTTGACTCGAAAAGATGAGATATCAGACACAGCGACGTCGCGGGTGCTTCCCAGGCAAGGAGCCGTGCGCCCGATTTCAACGAGTACAAAAATGACATTTTAATTTCATTAACAAATATGAACCCTTTTGGATTTGTTTATTTGTATTGAAAGAATTTTCAAAATTTAAATGAGAAATTAATTAGAAAAAACTAGTTCTATAATTGCAACTCGGAAGAAAGAAGTTCCAAGTCTTTCGAGTTGACCTAGGTAAACTTTTGGGATTATTAGTTTTATGCTTCTAGTTGTGTTTCACTTTTAATATCTAAAAGCCATCGGTTTTGTTCAAGTCATTTCACTCCTCTTATATTTTTGTTCTTCGATCGTTTGACCATCACATTAAAACTTCACAACAGATACATACTAAATCAGAAAAATGCAAATAAGATACCAAAATGTTTGGAAAAACATCATCTATATGTCAATGTCATTTGCATTCATGACAAAAAATTTAGAAAGTGCCCATTCAAGTTTTAACTCTTATGATACCACCACGAACAGTAAAATCTAGAAAAATAAAAAAAAATCAAAACAAAATTTGGTGGAAAATAATGACACGTGGTGTAAGTGCTTGCCAAGTTTCACCACGGAATGGTATTCGTGGAAGTCATGGCAAAAGAACAATCTATTTTGTAGTGTTCATTGTTTTTTTTGCTTGCCAAGTTTTATTAGGAGAAAGTTTCATTGCGTATTAGGATACGAAACCATTGTCATCTCATGTTCTTCTTCGGGAGGGTCGATCTAGAGTCTGATCTAGGCTGTTCATCGCCACCGTCATCACCAATCCTTCCATCAACAATTGGATGATGCTGACTGTTGGGAGTGAGTAATTTCTCTCTAGGCTTGCTGGACGGTGATAGAATTAGATGAGATTTGTCATGTAATTGAGTCAATTTGTTATGGCTTGATCCCTAGTATCCAAAGTGTGTCTGAGATTGATGTTGCTATAACTTTGCTATGCTTAATGCTTGTCACAGAGTGCCATGATTTCAGATCGGAACCTATTATGTTTCCATCAATATAAGAGTGTTTTAGATCCTATCTTGCAGGTTGTATGCACCTATTATGTGTTATGATCCGTAGACCCCAAGTGACACAAATTGGGACCACCTCCGGTGATGATCATAGTATGAGGAGTTTATGAATTCGTTGTATATTAATGCTTTGTTCCGCTTCTCTATTTAAAGAGTACCTTAATTGCTCTTAGATTTCCATTAGGACTCCGCTTTCACGGGAGGGTTGGACAAAAGGTCTTATACAAGTTCTCATCATAAGTACATATAACTATATACGGAATATATGCCTACATTGAATTGATGAATTGGAGCTAGTTCTGTGTCGCTCTAGGTCATGACTGCTACATGATATATGTCCTTCATTGAATTACCCATCATCGATTCAATTCCTACACTATTATTGTGTTTGCTAAGTCACTACCTTTGCTACTACTGTTACTATTGTCACTATTATTGCTACACCAATATTATCAAACTATTATGATACTAAATGCTTTGTTGCAGAAGATATATTTTCAGGTGTGGTTGATTTGACAACTCAGTTGTTAAGCCTCATAAATATTCTTTGGATCTCCTTTTGTCGAATCAATATATTTGGATGAAATATTACCCTGAAAGACTGTTGCGATCCCATGTACTTGTAGGTTATCATGTGGATATTTCATTAGAAAAATAAAACCATTTTTTTGCAAATATGTAGGTGGCAATGACATGGTATTACAATGACTAGTCGCAATTTTGGGAAGTGGTAATATATTGTCAAACTGACATTTGGAAGATTCCAACACATGGATATTGTTGTACTAATGGCTTTGAGCCAACTCGAAATCCAAACCCCTATACTAGATGGCATGCCACATAGGTGATCAAGAATGGTCAAAATCAATCAATACACTTCATAGTGGTCAACAGTGGTCCAAGGAAGCTTGAGTAGGTCGAAGAAAGCTACTCGAGCCAACGAAAGTCCCAAGCAAACCTGCATGATAACAAGTTGAAGGAAAAAGACTGCACACAAAAATAAGTTAAAGATGATAGCAAATGAACAAATAATCCCAAACAAGAAAGTCTTGAAATAGTGTAGGGATTGTCCCTTTAGTGGGCCCCATCTCCTAGATGAAAGTTCGTTATATCGACTAGAGGGCGGGTGAATAGGCGATTTTTACAATTTCATCACTCAGGAAATTCCTAGTGAGGAAAGTCCTCAGTCATGAACTGAGTGCAGCGGAAATAGTACAAGTCAGTGTTGGAGAACGTTGCATGGAAAACAAAAAATTTCCTACGCACACGAAGACGTATCATGGGGATGTTCATCTACGAGAGGGAGATCGGATCCACATACCCTGGTAGATCGCTAAGCGGGAAGCATTAAGAAACGCGGTTGATGTAGTGGAATAGCTTCATGATTCAAATCACCATCGTCCCATGATCCCTTCTGATCTAGCGCCGAACGGACGACACCTCCGCGTTCAACACACGTACATCTCGATGACGATCTCCGCCTTCTTGATCCAGCAAGAGAGACAGGGAAGTGGATGAGTTCTCCGGCAGCGTGACGGCGCACCGGTGATGGTGATGATCTATTCCTGTAGGGCTTCGCCCGAGCTCCGCAGAAAACCGATCTAGAGGAAGAACTACGAAGTAGAGGTTTAGGGTTGCACGTGGCAAAGTTGTGTCTCAAAAGAGCCCCCAACCTCAAGTATATATGGGAGGAGCCAAGGGGTGGGGCTTGCCCTAGGGGCGCCGGCCGAAGGGAGGAGGGATCCTCCTCCAAGTAGGTTTGGAGGGAGGAGTCCCTTCCTTCCTTCCCACCTCCCCTTTTTTTTCTTTCCTTTTTTTTCTTTCTCCTTTGATTTTTTCTTCTTAGCCGAAATAGCCCACTTGGGCTGGCCTCACCAGCCCACTAAGGGCTGGTGCGCCACCCTTGGGCTACTAGGTTCACTCCCGGGTGGGTGGGCCCCTCCCGGTAAACACCCGGAACCCATTCATCACTCCCGGTACAATCCCGGCAATGCCCGAAATCTTTCCGGAGGCCAAATGAAACAATCCTATATATCAATCTTCATTTCCAGACCATTCCGGAAACCCTCGTGACGTTCGTGATCTCATCCGGGACTCCGAACAACCTTCGGTCACCAACACTTATAACTCAACTATACCGAAACGTCACCTAACCTTAAGTGTGCAGACCCTGCGGGTTCGAGAACTATGCAGACATGACCTGAGACACTCCCCGGTCAATATCCAACAGCGGGACTTGGCTGTCCATATTGGATCCTACATATTCTAGAAGATCTTATCGGTTGAACCTCTGTGCCAAGGATTCATATAATCCCGTATACCATTCCCTTTGTCCTTCGGTATGTTACTTGCCCGAGATTTGATCGTCGGTATCCCTATACCTATTTCAATCTCGTTACCGGCAAGTCTCTTTACTTGTTCCATAATACAAGATCCCATGACTAACACATTAGCCACATTGCTTGCAAGGCTTATTTGTGATATTGTATTACCAAGTGGGCCCCAAGATACTCTCCGTCACACGGAGTGACAAATCCCAGTCTTCATCCATGCTAACTCAACGGACACCTTCGGAGATACCTGTAGAGCACCTTTATAGTCACCTAGTAAAGTTGCGACGTTTGATACACACAAGGTATTCCTCCGGTGCCAGTGAGTTACATGATCTCATGGTCATAGGAAAGACGACTTGACACGCATAAAACAATAGCAACAAAATGACACGATCATATGCTACGTTTATAGTTTGGGTCTTCTCCATCACATCATTCTCCTAATGATGTTATCCAGTCATCAAGTGACAACACTTGGATATGGTCAGAAAACCTTAACTATCCTTGATCAACTGGCTAGCCAACTAGAGGCTTACTAGGGACATTGTTTTGTCTATATATCCACACATGCATTTATGTTTTCATTCAATACAATTATAGCATGGATAATAAACGATTATCTTGAAACAGGAAATATAATAATAACTATTTTATCATTGCCTCTAGGGCATATTTCCAACAGTATCCCACTTTCACTAGAGTCAATAATCTAGTCTCACATCGCTATGCGATTTACATTGGAATGAATCTAACACCCATACAGTTCTGGTGTTGATCATGCTTCGCTCGTGGAAGAGGTTTAGTCAGTGGATCTACAACATTCAGATTCGTGTGCACTTTGCAAATATTTACGTCCTCTCCTTCGATGTAGTCGCAGATGAGGTTGAAGCGTCGTTTGATGTGTCTGGTCTTCTTGTGAAACCATGGTTCCTTTTCTAGAGCAATGGCACCAGTGTTGTCACAGAACAGAGTTACTGGATTTAGTGCGCTCAGCACAACTCCAAGATCCGTCATGAACTACTTCATCCAGACACCCTCCTTAGCTGCCTCCGAGGCAGCCATGTACTCCGCTTCACATGTAGAATATGCGACGACGCTTTGCTTGGAACTGCACCATCTTACCGCACCCCCATTGAGAATAAATACGTATTCGGTTTGAGACTTAGAGTCATCCGGATCAGTGTCAAAGCTTGCATCGACGTAACCCTTTACGACGAGCTCTTCATCACCTCCATAAACGAGAAACATTTCCTTAGTCCTTTTCAGGTACTTCAGAATATTCTTGCCCGCCGCCCAGTGTTCCACTCTTGGATCACTTTGAAACCTGCCTGCCATACTTATGGCCAGGCTGACGTCCGACCTTGTGCACAACATTGCATACATGATAGACCCTATGGCTGAAGCATAGGGGACGGTACTCATCTTTTCTCTATCTTTAGCAGTTACTGGACACTGAGTCTTACCCAACTTTATACCTTGTAACACTGGCAAGAACCCCTTCTTGGATTGCTCCATTTTGAACTTCTTCAAAACTTTATCAAGGTATGTGCTTTGTGAAAGTCCTATTAGTCGCCTCGATCTATCTCTATAGATCTTAATACCTAATATGTAAGCAGCTTCTCCTAGGTCTTTCATTGAAAACCATTTGTTCAAGTAATCCTTTATGCTCTCTTAAAACTCCACATTGTTTCCAATCAGCAATATGTCATCCACATATAATATTAGAAACGCGACAGAGCTCCCACACACTTCCTTGTAACTACAAGATTCTCCAACAACTTGTATAAACCCAAAATGCCTTGATCACCTCATCAAAGCGCCTATTCCAACTCCGAGATGCTTGCACCAGTCCATAAATGGATCGGTGGAGCTTGCATACTTTGTTAGCATTCCTTGGATCTACAAAACCTTTGGGTTGCATCATATACAACTATTCTTTAAGAAAACCATTAAGGAATGTCGTTTTGACATCCATCTGCAAGATTTCATAATCGAAAAATGCAGCTATTGCTAACATGATTCGGAGGGACTTAAGCATCGCTACCGGTGAGAATGTCTCATCGTAGTCAACTCCTTGAACTTGTGAAAAACCCTTTGCCACAAGTCGAGCTTTATAAACGGTCACATTACCGTCCGCGTCCGTCTTCTTCTTAAAGATCCATTTGTTCTGAATAGCCTTGCGACCTTCAGGTAATACTTCCAAAGTCCATACTTTGTTTTCATACATAGATCCTATCTCGGACTTCATGGCCTCTAACCATTTGTTGGAATCTGGGCCCACCATTGCTTCTTCATAATTCACAGGCTCGTTGTTGTCTAACAACATGATAGATAAGACAGGATTCCCGTACCACTCAGGAGCAGTACGTGATCTTGTCGACCTCCGAGGTCCGATAGTAACTTGATTCAAAGCTTCATGATCATCATCATTAGCTTCCTCCTCAACTGGTATTGCCTCGACAGAGATTTCTCTCTGCCCCGCGCCACCATCCTGTTGGATCAGAGGTTCCACAACCTCATCAAGTTCTATCTTCCTCCCACTCAATTCTTTTGAGAGAAACTACTTCTCAAGAAAAGCTCCGTTTTTAGCAACAAACACTTTGCCCTCGGATCTGAGATAGAAGGTGTACCCAACTGTCTCTTTTGGGTAACCTATGAAGACACACTTTTCCGCTTTGGGTTCCAGCTTTTCAAGCTGAAGCTTTTTGACATAAGCATCGCATCCCCAAACTTTAAGAAACGACAACTTTGGCTTCTTGCTATGCCATAGCTCATATGGTGTCGTCTCAACGGATTTTGATAGTGCCCTATTTAAAGTCAATGCAGCTGTCTCTAATGCATAACCCCAAAACGATAATGGCAAATCGGTAAGAGACATCATAGATCGCACCATATCTAACAAAGTACGATTACGACGTTCGGACACACCATTACGCTGTCGTGTTGCACGTGGCGTCAACTGTGAAATGATTCCACATTATCTTAAGTGAGCACCAAACTCGAAACTCAGATATTCGCCCCCTCAATCATATCGTAGGAACTTGATCTTCTTGTTATGATGATTTTCAACTTCACACTAAAATTGCTTGAACTTTTCAAACGTTTCAGACTTGTGCTTCATCAAGTAGATATATCCATACCTACTCAAATCATCAGTGAAGGTGAGAAAATAACGATATCCGCCGTGCGCCGCCACAATCATTGGAGCGCACACATCAGTATGTATGATCTCCAACAAGTCACTTGCACGCTCCATTGTTCCGGAGAGCAGAGTCTTAATCATCTTGCCCATGAGGCATGGTTCGCACGTGTCAAGTGATTCAAAATCAAGTGACTCCAAAAGCCTATCAACATGGAGTTTCTTCAAGCGCTTTAGACCAATATGACCTAAGCGGCAGTGCCACAAAAAGGTGGTGCTATCATTGTTAACTCTACATCTTTTGGTCTCAATGTTATGTATATGTGTGTCATCACAATCAAGATTCAATATGAACAAACCCCTCACATTAGGTGCATGACCATAAAAGATATTACTCATATAAATAGAATAACAATTATTCTCTGACTTAAATGAGTAACCATCTCGCAATAAACAAGATCCACATATAATGTTCATGCTTAATGCAGACACGAAATAACGATTATTTAAGTTCATAACTGAAGTGAGACTGTGTCGACGGCTATTGCATCAACCTTGGAACCATTTCCCATGCGCATCGTTACTTCATCCTTCGCCAGCCTCAGTTTATTCCGTAGTTCCTGCTTCGAGTTGCAAATATGAGCAACAGAACCGGTATCAAATACCCAGGCACTACTACAAGAGTTGGTTAGGTACACATCAATAACATGTATATCACATATACCTGGTTTGGCGTTGGCCGCCTTCTTATCAGCCAAATACTTGGGGCAGTTGAGCTTCCAATGACCCATCCCCTTGCAATAATAGCACTCTGTTTCCGGCTTAGGTCCAACCTTAGGTTTGTTCATCGGAGTGGCAACCGTTTTGCCGCTCTTCTTGGAGTAACCGTTCTTGCCTTTGCCATTTCTCTTGAAACCAGTGGTATTATTGACCATCAACAATTGATGTTCTTTCCGAGTTCTCACTCTGCGACTTTCGGCATCGCGAATAACTCGCCGGGTGTCTTGTTCATCCCTTGCATGTTATAGTTCAACACAAAGCTCTTGTAGCTAGGTGGCAGTGATTGAAGAATTCTGTTAGTGAGTACCCAAACATTTTGAGCACAGGTTCACTGACACACGAATTCTCCTCCATTTTACAAGCATAGAATTTAGCGGAGGTCTCATACCTCTCGATCTGGGCATTCTTCTGAAAGATAAACTTCAAGCCTTGGAACATCTCATATGCTCCATGACGTTCAAAGCGTCGTTGAAGTCCCGGTTCTAAGACATACAAGACTGCACATTGAACTATTGAGTAGTCCTCCTTATGTGCTTTCCAAGCGTTCAAAACATCTTGATCAGACATAGCGGTTGGTTCATCTCCTAGTGCTGCATCAAGGACATAATTCTTTTTCCCAGCTTGGAGGATGAGCCTTAGATTACGAGCCCAGTATACAAAGTTGCTACCATCATCTTTCAGCTTAGCTTTCTCTAGGAACGTATTGAAATTCAGGGTTGCTACTGCGTGAGCCATTGATCTATAACACAAAATATTGAAAAGTGGACTTAGACTATGTTCAAGACCATTAGAGTTCAGCTAATCAAATTACTAATAAACTCCCACTCAAATACACATACCTCTAGTTACTTGAGTGTAGCATGATCCAAATTCACTAACTCAAGTCCGATCATCGCGTGAGTTGAGTGTAGCATCAGTGGTAAACATCTCTATGCTAATCATACCCACTATACGATTCATCCTCGACCTTTCAGTCTCTTGTGTTCCGAGGCCATGTGTGCACATGCTAGGCTCGTCAAGTTTAACCCGAGTGTTCCGTGTGTGCAACTGTTTTGCACCCGTTGTATGTGAACGTTGAGTCTATCACACCCGATCATCACGTGGTGTCTCAAAACGATGAACTGTCGCAACGGTGCATAGTCGGGGAGAACACAATTTTATCTTGAAATTTAGTGATGGATCACCTTATAATGCTACCGTCGTTCTAAGCAAGATAAGGTGCATAAAAGGATTAACATCACATGCAATTCATAAGTGACATGATATGGCCATGATCTTGTGCTTCTTGATCTCTATCACCAAAGCACCGACATGATCTTCATCGTCACCGGCGCCACACCATGATCTCCATCATCGTGCCGCCATCGAGGTTGTCATGCTATCTATGCTATTACTACTAAAGCTACAACCTAGCAATATAGTAAACGCATCTGGAAACACAAACGTTAGTTTAAAGACAACCCTATGGCTCCTGCCGGTTGCCATAGCATCGACGTGCAAGTCGATATTTAACTATTACAATATGATCACCTCATACATCCAATATATCACATCATGTCTTTGGCCATATCACATCACATGCATACCTTGCAAAAACAAGTTAGACGTCCTATAATTTGTCGTTGCATGTTTTACGTGGCTGCTATGGGTATCTAGTATGATCGCATCTTACTTACGCAAAACCACAACGGAGATGTGCAAATTTCTATTTAACCTCTCTCCAAGGACCGCCTCAGTCAAATACAATTCAACTAAAGTTGAAAAAACATGCACCCGCCAGTCATCTTTATGCAACAAGTTGCATGTTAGTCAATGAAACCGGTCTCTCGTAACCGTACGAGTAATGTTGGTCTGGGCCGCTTCAATCCAACAATACCGCCGAATCGAGAAAAGACTAAGGAGGGCAGCAAATCGAACATCAACACCCACAAAAACTTTTGTCTTCTACTCGAGATTTCATCTACACATGAACCTAGCTCAGGATGCCACTGTTGGAGAACGTTGCATGGGAAACAAAAAATTTCCTACGCACATGAAGGCCTATCATAGTGATGTTCATCTACGAGGGGGAGATCGGATCTACATACCATTGTAGATCGCTAAGTGGGAAGCATTAAGAAATGCGGTTGATGTAGTGGAACAACTTTGTGATTCAAATCACCGCCGTCCCACAATTCGTTCCGCTCTAGCGCCGAACGGACGACACCTCCGCGTTCAGCACACGTACAAATCGATGATGATCTCTGCCTTCTTGATCCAACAAGAGAGACGGGGAAGTGGATGAGTTCTCCGGCAGCGTGACGGCGCGCCGGAGATGGTGATGATCAATTCCTGCAGGGCTCTGCCTGAGCTCCGCAGAAAACCGATCTAGAGGAAGAACTACGAAGTAGAGGTTTAGGGTTGCACGTGGCAAAGTTGTGTCTCAAAAGATCCCTAAACCTCAAGTATATATAGGAGGAGCCTGTTGGAAATATGCCCTAGAGGCAATGATAAAATAGTTATTATTATATTTCCTGATTCGAGATAATCGTTTATCATCCATGCTATAATTGTATTGAATGAAAGCATAGATACATGTGCGGATATATAGACAAAACAATGTCCCTAGTAAGCCTCTAGTTGGCTAGCCAGTTGATCAAGGATGGTTAAGGTTTTCCGACCATATGCAAGTGTTTTCACTTGATAACTGGATCACATCATTAGAAGAATGATGTGATGGACGAGACCCAAACTATGAACGTAGCATGTGATCGTGTCATTTTGTTGCTATTGTTTTATGCGTGTCAAGTATTCATTCCTATGACCATGAGGTCATGTAACTCACTGACATCGGAGGAATACCTTGTGTGTATGAAATGTCGCAACGTTGTTGGGTGACTATAAAGATGCTCTACAGATACCTTCGGAGGTGTCCGTTGAGTTAGCATGGATCAAGATTGGGATTTGTCACTCCATGTGACGAAGAGGTATCTCGGGTCCCACTCGGTAATACAACATCACATATAAGCCTTGCAAGCAATGTGACTCAAGTGTTAGTCACGGGATCTTGTATTACGCAATGAGTAAAGTGACTTGCCGGTAACAAGATTGAAATAGGTATAGAGATACCGACGATCAAATCTCGGGCAAGTAACATACCGAAGGTCAAAGGGAAAATTATACGGGATTATATGAATCCTTGGCACAGAGGTTCTACCCATAAGATCTTCGTAGAATATGTAGGATCCAATATGTAGATCCAGGTTCCGCTATTGGATATTTACCGAGGAGTGTCTCGGGTCATGTCTGCATAGTTCTCGAACCCGCAGGGTCTGCACACTTAAGGTTCGATGACGTTTTAGTATAGTTGAGTTATAGATGTTGGTGACCGAAGGTTGCTCGGAGTCCCGTATGAGATCACGGATGTCCCGAGGGTCTCCGGAATGGTTCGGAAACGAAGATTGATATATAAGATGGTTTCATTTGGTCACCAGAAAGATTTTGGGCATTACTGGGAGTGTATCGGGAGTGACGAATGGGTTCCGGGTATTCACCGGGAGGGGCTCACCCACCCAGGAGTGAGCCCAATAGCCATAGGGTGGCGCACCAGCCCTTGGTGGGCTATGGCGCCACAAGGAGAAAAACCAAAGAAAAGAAAAAAGGGGAGGTGGGAAGGAAAGAGTGGACTCATCCTTCCCCAAACTGAATTGGGGTGGGAGTCCACCTCCTCCTCTCTCGTCCGGCGCCCTTGGGGCTCCCTTGATCCCCAAGGCTAGGCAATCCCCTCCTACTATATATACTGGTGGTTTTAGGGTCTTTGAGACACAACTTTGCCACGTGCAACTCAAACCTATACCTCGTAGTTCTACCTCTAGATCGGATTTCTGCGGAGCTCGGGCGGAGCCCAGCAGGAATAGATCATCACCATCACCGGCGCGCTGTCACGCTACTAGAGAACTCATCTACTTCCCCATCTCTCTTGCTCGATCAAGAAGGCGGAGATCATCATCGAGTTGTACGTGTGCTGAACGCGGAGGTGCCGTCTGTTCGGTGCTAGATCGTGGGACAAATCGTGGGACGATGGTGATTTGAATCACGAAGCTGTACCACTACATTAACCGCGTTTCTTAAAGCTTCCCGCTGAATGATCTACAAGGGTATGTGGATCCAATCTCCCTCTCGTAGATGAACGTCACCATGATAGGTCTTCGTGTGCGTAGGAATTGTTTTGTTTCCCATGCAACGTTCCCCAACAGTGGCATCATGAGCTAGGTTCATGCGTAGATGTTATCTCGAGTAGAACGCAAAAGATTTTGTGGGCATTGATGTTTGATTTGTTTCCCTCCTTAGTATTTTCTCAATTCGGCGGTATTGTTGGATTGAAGCGGCCCGGACAGACATTACTCGTACGCTTACGAGGGACTGGTTTCATCGACCAACATGCTACTCGTTGCATAAAGATGACTGGCACGTGTCGGTTTCTTCAACTTAAGTTGAAATTGGATTTGACCGAGGCGGTCCTTGGAGAGAGGTTAAATAGCAATTTGCACATCTCCATTGTGGTTTTTTGCGTAAGTAAGATGCGATCATAGTAGATACCCATAGCAGCCACGTAAAACATGGAACGACAAATTAGAGGACGTCTAACTTGGTTTTGCAGGGTATGCTTGTGATGTGATATGGCCAAAGACATGATGTGATATATTGTATGTATGAGATGATCATGTTGTAATAGTTAATATTGACTTGCACGTCGATACTACGAGAACCGGCAGGAGCCATAGGGTTGTCTTTAAACTAACGTTTGTGTTTGCAGATGCATTTACTATATTGCTAGGTTGTAGCTTTAGTAGTAATAGCATAGATAGCACGACAACCTCGATGGCGGCACGATGATGGAGATCATGGTGTGGTGCCGGTGACAAGAAGATCATGCCGGTGCTTTGGTGATAGAAATCAAGAAGCACAAGATCATGGCTATATCATGTCACTTATGAATTGCATGTGATGTTAATCCTTTTATGCACCTTATCTTGCTTAGAATGACGGTAGCATTATAAGGTGATCCCTCACTAAAATTTCAAGATAAATTTGTGTTCTCCCCGACTATGCACCGTTGCGACAGTTCGTCGTTTTGAGACACCACGTGATGATCGGGTGTGATAGACTCAACGTTCACATACAACGGGCGCAAAACAGTTGCACACACGGAACACTCGAGTTAAACTTGACGAGCCTAGCATGTGCAGACATGGACTCGGAAAACAAGAGACCGAAAGGTCGAGCATGAATCATATAGTTGATATGATTAGCATAGAGATGTTTACCACTGAAACTATACTCAACTCACGTGATGATCGGACTTGAGTTAGTGAATTTGGATCATGCCACAGTCAAGTAACTAGAGGGATCTGTATTTGAGTGGGAGTTTATTAGTAATTTGATTATTTAAACTCTAATTGTCTTGAACATAGTCTAAGAACACTTTGCAATATTTTATGTTGTAGATCAATGGCTCACGCAGTAGCAACCATGAATTTCAATACTTTCCTAGAGAAAGCTAAGCTGAAAGATGGTGGTAGCAACTTTGTAGACTGGGCTCGTAATCTAAGGCTTATCCTACAAGTTGGGAAAAAGAATTATGTCCTTGATGCGGCACTAGGAGATGAACCACCCGCTACGTATGATCAAGATGTTTTGAACGCTTGGCAAGCACGTAAGGAGGACTACTCAGTAGTTCAATCTGCAGTATTGTATGGCTTAGAACCGGGACTTCAACGACGCTTTGAACATCATGGAGGATATGAGATGCTCTAGGGGTTGAAGTTTATCTTTCAAAAGAATGCCCGGATCGAGAGGTATGAGACCTCCTATAAATTCTGTGCTTGCAAAATGGAGGAGAATTCGTCTGTTAGTGAACCTGTAGTCAAAATGTCTGGGTACTTGCTACGGAAACAAAAGACCTTCCCCGGCAATGGCGCCAGAAGTCCTTCTTCTGCCGGCTACGCATATAGGGATTTCCTTGGTAAATATGCTAAGGATTCCCCCGCGGCCTTGGAGCCTTGCGTTGGTGTTCCCTTGAAGAGGAAAGGGTGATGCAGCACAGAAGCAGTAAGTATTTCCCTCAGTTTGAGAACCAAGGTATCAATCTAGTAGGAGGATCGCGTCAAGTCACAAGTACCTGCACAAACACAAATAGCTTGCACCCAATGCTATGAAGGGGTTATCAATCCCTTATAGATTGTTTGCAAAGTGAGAACTGAAAGCAAAAAGTAAACAAAGCAAAGTAAAAGTAAAAGCTGAGATGATAGTTGTGAGTAGACCCGGGGGCCGTAGTGTTCACTAGTGGCTTCTCTCATGAAAGAAAGTAGACGGTGGGTGAATGAATTACTGTCGAGCAATTGATAGAACCGCGCAAAGTCATGACGTTATCTTCGGCAAAGATCATACATATAGGCATCACGTCCAAAACAAGTAGACCGATACTTTCTGCATCTACTACTATTACTCCACACGTCGACCGCTATCCAGCATGCATCTAGTGTATCGAGTTCATAAGAACAGAGTAACGCCTTAAGCAAGATGACAAGATGTAGATGGACAATCTCAAATCTATGATGAAAGCCCATCTTGTTACCCTTGATGGCAACAACACGATGCGTGCCTTGCTGCCCCTTCTGTCACTGGGAAAGGTCACCGCACGGTATGAACCCAAAACCAAGCACTTCTCCCATTGCAAGAATCATAGATCTAGTTTGCCAAACAAAACCCAAGACTCGGAGAGACTTACAAGGATATCAAATCATGCATATAAGAAATTAGCAAAGACTCAAATATAATTCATAGATAATCTGATCACAAATACACAGTTCATTGGATCTCGACAAACGTACACCGCCAAAGAGGATTACATCGGATAGATCTCCATGAAGATCATGGTGAACTTTGTATTGAAGATCTAAGATAGAGAAGAAGCCATCTAGCTACTAACTACGGACCCGTAGGTCTGAAGTAGACTACTCACGAGTCATTGGAGAGGCAATGATGTTGATGTAGAAGCCCTCCAACTCCAAAGTCCCCTCCGCCAGGGCACCGGGAAGGGTCTCCAGATGAGATCTCGCAGAAACGGAAGCTTGCGGCGGCGGAAAAGTGGTTTCGTGGACGCCCTGATTTTTTCTAGGATTTTAGGGAATATATAGGCCAAAGAGCTAGGGCAGGGGAGCTCCACGGAGGCCACAAGCCTGGTGGCCGCGGGCCCCCCTAGCCGCGGCCACAGGGCTTGTGGGATCCCTGTGGGCCTCTTGCCTTGGCCCTCAAGTCCCCCGATCTTGTTCTGTTCTAGAAAAATTCATTTCAGGGATTTTATTCCGTTTGGAATCCGTTTCAAAATCAGATCTGAAAAGAGTCAAAAACACAGAAAAAACAGGAAGTGGCACTTGGCACTGAATTAATAAGTTAGCCCCAAAAAAGATATAAAAGGTATATAAAACATCCAAAGTTGACAAGATAACGACATGAAACCAACAAAAATTATAGATACGTTTGAGAAGTATCAAGCATCCCCAAGCTTAACTCCTGCTCGTCCTCGAGTAGGGAAGTGATAAAGAATGAATTTTTGATGCTTTCATGCTACCTAGCATAGATGTCCTTTGTAACTCCTCTTATGTGACATGAATGTTCAGATCCGTTAGATTCAAAACAATAGTTTGCTATTGACGTAGAGACAATAATACTTCAAGCAAACTAGCAAGGTTATCATGAACTTTCAAAATAACAAGGCCAAAAGAAAGTTATCCCAACAAAATCATATAGTCTGGCTATGCTCTATCATCCTTGCACAACGAATTTAAATCATGCACAACCTCGGTATTGGCCAAGTAATTGTTTTCACACCTTTACTTTCTCAAACTTTTTCAACTCTCACGCAATACATGAGCGTGAGCCATGGTTTTAGCACTATAAGTGGAATGGAGTGTGGTGGATGTTGCAAGGCAAACAAGGAGAAGATGGTCACATTGACTAGGCATATCAATGAGCTATGGAGATGCTCATCAATAGATCTATAAATGTGAATGAGTAGGGATTGCCATACAAATGATGCACTAGAGCTAAGAGTAAGTGAAAGCTCTTAAAGAAAACTAGTGGGTGTGCATCCAACTTGCTTGTTGACGAAGACCTAAGGAAATTTTGAGGAAGCCCATCATTGGAATATACAAGACAAGTTATAAAATGAAAATTTCCCACTAGCTATATGGTGGTGACAAAACGAGAGACTCTCAATCAGGACGATCATGGTGCTTAATATGAAGCACAAGTGTGCAAAGATAGTAGCATTGTCCCTTCTCTCTTTTTCTCTCATTTTTTTGGTGGGCTCTTTGGCCTCTTTTTTTTTGGTTGGCATCTTTGGCCTATTTTTGTAAATAGGCTTCGCTGGCTTCTTTTATTTCCTCACATGGGACAATGCTCCATCAATGATGATCATCACACTTACAACTCAAAACTTAGAGCAATGATGACTCTATATGAAATGCCTTCGGTAGTGTACCGTGACAATGATCTAGCATGGCATAGACATCAATGGAAACATCATGCTAGCTATCTTATGATCATGCAATGGCAATGTAGAAGTTGTGGCACATGTCATGGCGGTAGTTGCATGGCAATATATCTCGGAATGGCTTTGAAAATGCCATAGTAGGTAGGTATGGTGGCTGTTTTGAGGGAGGCTATATGGTGGGTTTTGTGCATCGGGGAAAGTTGCACGACACTAAAGAAGATAGTGATGGTGGAAGGTGAAAGTGCATCTAAACCATGGACTCAACATTAGTCATGAAGAACTCATATACTTGTTGCAAAAGTTTTAGTAGTAATCGAAACAAAGCATTCAACGCATACTCCTAGGGGAAGGGTTGGTAGGTATAAACCATCGCGCGATCCCGACCGCCACACAAAGGATGACAATCAATAAACTAACCATGCTTAGACTTCATCATATAGCGGTTCACCATACATGCATGCTACGGGAATCACTAACTTCAAAACAAGTATTTCTAGATCCACAACACCTTACTAGTATAACTTCAATATTACCACAACCACAACTCAAAACTAATTGAGATGAATCAAACTTCTCTAAATATTCAATGCACATGAAGGTGGAAGTTTTCATATCCCTTTGGATAACTACCCCTTTTGAGACTACTTTCATAGCATAGATCAACTACCACGCCACGCGCTTCCGTGTTCTAAAAGATAGAAGTGAAACACATAGAGAAAAATCAACTAGCTCAAAAGATATAAGTGAAACACATGTGAGCTGAATTGCCTAACCAAAGGATATAAGTGAAGCTTGACAAAATCACAGTGAGTGCATGTCTCTCTCTCTAGGTGTGCAGCAAGGAAGATTGTGCCACAACAAAAATAAAAGACTCCTACGATACAAGACGCTCCAAGCAAAACACATAACATGTGGTGAATAAAAATATAGCCCCAAGTAACGTTACCGATGGATTGTAGACGAAAGAGGGGATGCCTTCCCGGGGCATCCCCAAGCTTAGGCTTTTTCGGCATCCTTGAATCAACTTGGGGTGCCTTGGGCATTCCCAAGATTGAGATCTTACCACTCTTTATCTCTTTGTCCATAACAAATTCACCCAAAACTTGAAAACTTAACAACACGAAACTTAAACAGAAACTCGTGATATCATTAGTATAAGAAAGAAAATCACCACTTCCTTAGGTACTGTAGCAAACTTAAATTATACTTATGTTGATGTTGGGTTACTGTATTTTCAATCTTCCATGGCTAATACCCCCCGATACAATCCGTAGTTTCATGAAAATAAGCAACCAACTCAACAAAAACAGAATCTGTTAACAACAGACCAGTCTGTAGCAATCTGTATACTTCGTATACTTCTGGTACTTCAAAAATTCTGAAAAATTACGACAGTCTGAAGAATTTGCGTAGAAATCAGCAGCAAAATGAATCAACACAAAAGCTCTCACAGAAAAAAATGAAAATTCTTTTGGTGAGCAGAGAGTTTCTGTCTTTTCCAGCATGATCAAACGATCATCCCCAAGGCTAATCATAACGGCTTTGCTTGGATCAAACACAAAAAGAAACACAAAAAACATAATCACAACAGAATTCTAAAAGTGTGGATACAACAAAACAGAAAGAAAAAGATAAATTCATTGGGTTGCCTCCCAACAAGCGCTATTGTTTAACGCCCTTAGCTAGGCATTGCTAATTCAATGATGCTCACACAAAAGACAAGAACTGAAGCACAACGGGAGCATCATAAAGCATGTGAAAATCACATCTAAGTCTAACATACTTCCTATGCATAGGCATTTTATAGGAAAACAGATTATCAAGACAACCAATAGTTGCCATATGCAAGGAAGAAGAAAGAGACAATAACAATCTCCACATAACGAGAGGTAATTTGGTAACATGAAAGTTTCTACCACAATATTTTCCTCTCTCATAGCAATTACATGTGGGATCATAATCAAATTCAACAATGTAACTATCACATAGGATATTATGTTCATGATCCACGTGCGTGCAAAGTTGACGCTCTTCAAAAATAGTGGGATTATCATCTAAAGTCATGACTTCTCCAAACCCACTTTCAATAATATTGCAAATATCATATTCAGCATGAGGTTTAAACAAATTTTCAAGATCATAAGAAAGATCATCACCCCAATCATGATTATTGCACTAAGTAGTGGTCATAGCAAAACTAGCATCCCCAAGCTTAGGATTTTGCATATTTTTAGCATGATTGTCACTAATAGAATTTATAGTGAAACCATAGCAATCGTACTTTTCATCCAAGGAACCCTCGTGAATCACTTCATCAATTTCTTCCTCACAATTTTCAGATTCACGCATCTCAAGCAAAACTCCATAGAGAAAGTCAAGTGCACTCAACTCACTAGCAATTGGTTCCACATAAGTGGATCTCTTAAAGAGATTAGCAAGTGGGTGAGGATCCTTATCAATAGCTTTTTAGCAAGCGAAGATGCAAGCATATTGAAGGGACATAGAAATCAACCAAAGGAAAGGCGAGAGAGAGAAAAGGGCGAACGAAAAGGCAAACAAAAAAGGCAAGCGAAAAAGGAAAATGAAAACGGCAAATGTGAAGTGGGGGAGAGGAAAACGAGAGGCAACTGGAAAAAAGGTAAATGCAAGAGATGAGTTTGTGACACTTACTTGGATAGATCTTGACTTGATCTCTCCCCGGCAACGACGCTAGAAAACCTTCTGCTCCGGCAACAAAATACCTTCCCCGGCAACGGCGCCAGAAGTCCTTCTGCTGCTGGCTACGCCTGTAGGGATTTCCTTGGAAAATATGCAAAGGATTCCCCCGCGGCCTTGGAGCCTTGCGTTGGTGTTCCCTTGAAGAGGAAAGGGTGATGCAGCACAGAAGAAGTAAGTATTTCCCTCAGTTTGAGAACCAAGGTATCAATCCAGTAGGAGGATCGTGTCAAGTCACAAGTACCTGCACAAACACAAAGAGCTTGCACCCAATGCTATGAAGGGGTTCTCAATCCCTTATAGATTGTTTGCAAAGTGAGAACTGAAAGCAAAAAGTAAACAAAGCAAAGTAAAAGTAAAAGCTGAGATGATAGTTGTGAGTTGACCCCGGGGCCGTAGTGTTCACTAGTGGCTTCTCTCATGAAAGCAAGTAGACGGTGGGTGAACGAAATACTGTCGAGCAATTGATAGAACCGCGCAAAGTCATGACGTTATCTAAGACAATGATCATACATATAGGCATCACGTCCAAAACAAGTAGACCGATACTTTCTGCATCTACTACTATTACTCCACACTTCGACCGCTATCCAGCATGCATCTAGTGTATTGAGTTCATAAGAACAGAGTAACGCCTTAAGCAAGATGACAAGATGTAGATGGACAATCTCAAATCTATGATGAAAGCCCATATTGTTACCCTTGATGGCAACAACATGATGTGTGCCTTGCTGCCCCTTCTGTCACTGGGAAAGGTCACCGTGTGGTTACCGCGTGGTTACCGTGTGGTTACCGTGACAGTATGGGCAGCAAGGCACACATCGTGTAGTTGCATCCAGGGTAACAAGGTGGGCTTTGTCGTAGATATGAGATTGTCCATCTACATCATGTCATCTTGGTTAAGGCGTTACTCTGTTCTTTTGGACTTAATACACTAGATGCATGCTCGATAGCGGTCGACGTGTGGAGTAATAGTAGTAGATGCAGAAAGTATCGGTCTACTTGTTTTGGACGTGTTGCCTATAGATATAATCATTGCCATAGATGACGTCACGACTTTGCGCGGTTCTATCAATTGCTTGACAGTAATTTGTTCACCCACCGTCTACTTGCTTTCATGAGAGAAGCCACTAGTAAACAGTATGGCCCCCGGGTCTATTCACACCTATCGTTTCCACTTTCGCTTTTACTTTGGTTTGTTACTTTGTTGCTCTCAGTTCTCACTTGGCGAACAATCTATAAGGGATTGACAACCCCTTCATAGTGTTGGGAGCAAACTTTTTTTGTTTGTGCAGGCACTTGAGATACTCCTTCACTGGATCGATACCTTGGTTCTCAAACTAAGGGAAATACTTACCACCGCTGCGCTACATCACCATTTCCGCTTCGAGGGAACACCAACGCAAGGCTCCAAGGCCACGGGGGAATCCTTTGCATATTTGCCTAGGAAGTCCCTTAAGGCGTAGCCGTAGCAGAAGGACTCCTGGTGCCGTTGCTGAGGAGTATCAAGACAAGAACAGTCTCCCGTTAGCACATTTCTGGCGCCGTTGGAAGGTCTTTTGTTGCAGTAGCAATGATCATGAAGCTTCAGATCAAGTTACTATCGGACCTCGCAGGTCGACAATATCACGTACTACTCCTGAGTGGTACGGTAATCCTATCTTATCTATCATGTTGTTAGACAACAATGAACCTGTGAATTATGAAGAAGCAATGGTGGGCCCGAATTCCAACAAATGACTGGAGGCCATGAAGTCCGAGATAGGATCTATGTATGAAAACAAAGTGTGGACTTTGGAAGTATTACTTGAAGGTCGCAAGGCTATTCAGAACAAATGGATCTTTAAGAAGAAGATGGACGCATACGGTAATGTGACCGTTTATAAAGCTCGACTTGTGGCAAAGGGTTTTTCACAAGTTCAAGGAGTTGACTACGATGAGACGTTCTCACCGGTAGCGATGCTTAAGTCCGTCCGAATCATGTTAGCAATACTTGCATTTTCCGATTATGAAATCTGGCAGATGTATGTCAAAACGGCGTTCCTGAATGATTTTCTTAGGGAATAGTTGTATATGATGCAACCCAAAGGTTTTGTCGATCCAAAGAATGCTAACAAAGTATGCAAGCTCCAGCGATCCATTTATGGACTAGTGCAAGCATCTCGGAGTTGGAATAAGCGCCTTGATGAGGTGATCAAACATTTGGATTTATACAAGTTGTTGGAGAATCTTGTATTTACAAGAAAGTGAGTGGGAGCTCTTTGATTTTTCTAATATTATATGTGGATGACATATTGCTGATTGGAAACAATGTGGAGTTTTTGGAGAGCGTAAAAGATTACTTGAACAAATGTTTTTGCCTAGGAGAAGCTGCTTACATATTAGGCATTAAGATCTATAGGGATAGATCGAGACGCCTAATAGGACTTTCACAAAGCACATACCTTGATAATGTTTTGAAGAAGTTCAAAATGGAGCAGTCCAAGAATGGGTTCTTGACAGTATTACAAGGTATAAAGTTGAGTAAGACTCAGTGTTGAGTAACTGCGGAAGATAGAGAAAAAATGAGTACCGTCCCCTATGCTTCAGCCATAGGGTCTATCATGTATGCAATGGTGTGCACTAGACTGGATGTCAGCCTGGCCATAAGTATGACAGGCAGGTTTCAAAGTAATCCAGGAGTGGATCACTGGACGACGGTCAAGAATATTCTGAAGTACCTGAAAAGGCCTAAGGAAATGTTTCTTGTTTATGGAGGTGACGAAGAGCTCGTCATAAAGGGTTACGTCGATGCAAGCTTTGACACTGATCCGGATGACTCTAAGTCTCAAACCGGATACATATTTATTCTTAATAGGGGTGTGATACGTCTTCAACGTATCTATAACTTTTGATGGTTCCATGCTATTATCTTGTCAACTTTGGATGTTTTGTATGCATGAATATGCTATTTTATATCTTTTTTTGGGACTAACCTATTAACTCAGGGCCAAGTGCCAGTTTTTGTTTTTTCCGTGTTTTTGACCTTTTCCGAAGAAGAATATTAAATGGAGTCCAAACAGAATAAAACCCGCGGGATGATTTTTTTCCATAACAGAAGATATGCAGGGGACTTGAGAACCAAGGCAGAAGACCTCGGGGGAGATCAGAAGCCCCCTATCCGCGACCTAGAAGGGGGGGGGGGCTGGCAGGTTTGTGGGCCCCACGTGTCTCATTTGCCCTACCTCTTTCGCCTATAAATTCTCTAATATCGAAAACCACCAGAGAGAGCCACGAAAATACTTTTCCGCCGCCGCAAGCTTGTGTCTCCGCAAGATCCCATCTAGGGACCGTTCTGGTGCCCTGCCGGAGGGGGATTCGGACACGGAGGGCTTCTTCATCAATACCATCGCCTCTCCGATGATGCGTGAATAGTTCACCACAGACCTTCGGGTCCATATCTAGAAGCTAGATGGCTTCTTCTCTCTCTTGGATCTTCAATACAAAGTTCTCCATGATCTTCATCGATATCTATACGATGTAACTTTCTTTTGCGGTGTGTTTGTCGAGATCCGATGAATTGTGGATTTATGATCAGATTATCTATGAATATTATTTGAGTCTCCTCTGATCTCTTATATGCATGATTTCGTATCCTTGTAATTCTCTTCGAGTTGTGGGATTCGTTTGGCCAACATGATCTATAATTATTGCAATGGGAGAAGTGCTTTGTTTTGGGTTCATACCGTGCGGTGTCCTCACCTAGTGACATAAGGGGTAGCGAGGCACGCATCGTGTTGTAGCCATCAAGGGTAAAAATATGGGGTTCATATCATATTGCATGAATTTATCCCTCTACATCATGTCATCTTGCTTAAGGCGTTACTCTGTTTGTTATGAACTCAATACACTAGATGCATGCTGGATAGCGGTCGATGTGTGGAGTAATAGTAGTAGACGCAGAAAGTATCGGTCTACTTGTCTCAGACATGATGCCTATATGTATGATCATTGCCTTAGATATAATCATGACTTTGCGCGATTCTATCAATTGCTCGACAGTAATTCGTTCACCCACCGTAATACTTGCTATCATGAGACAAGCCTCTAGTGAACACTATGGCCCCGTGTCTACTTCACATCATATTTTCAGATCCGCAAAAATACTTTGTTGCACTTTTCACCTCTCAGATCTCACCTTGCAAATAATCGTGAAGGGATTGACAGCCCCTTTATACCGTTGGGTGCAAGTTTGTTTGTTTTTGCGCAGGTACATTGGTGCCTCATCTTGATACTCCTACTCGATTGATACCTTGGTTCTCAAACTGAGGGAAATACTTATTGCTACTGTGCTGCATCACCCTTTCCTCTTCAAGGGAAAAACCAACGCAAGCTCAAGAGGTAGCAAGAAGGATTTCTGGCGCCGTTGCCACGGAACATTCAAAGTGAAGCATATCCAAGTAAGTATCGCAAACTCATCTCTTTCATTTACATTATTTTCCTTTTGCCTCTCGTTTTCCTCTCCCCCACTTGTGAAAAAACAAAATTTACAAAAATATTTGCCTTTTTCGTTCGCCCTTTCTTTCGCTTACTTTCTATTTGCTTGTGTGGGATAGTCTACCTATCCTTATGGCTAGTCCTATCACTTTGAACGTTACTCCCGAGAGCGAAGTTCTTAATTTCAAACTATATGATGGAGAAAACTTAAAGGATGCTTGGTATAGAATTTGCAATGCTCAGAATAGATCTACTCGTAAGCAATCTACTACCGTTCTACTTCGCAACTTTTATGTGGGTATTTCCCCTTGGAATAGGTATGTTCTTGACACCATCATAGGCAGAAGTTTTTTGGGTAGCCATACCGTTGATTCTTATGGTGCTTTAATAAATTTGGTTGGCTCACCCCCACTCATGGTTAATGGAACTACTTTAACTTTGGAACATTTGATGCGTAGGCTGGATATTATTGAAAATAAAGTTGCTACGATAGAACTCATTGAAAATTTGGATAAAAAGATCCACAATCAAATCACTCAGTATGGATCCAAGGTGGGAATGACTTTGAAAAATTTAAAGGAGAAGGAGCCCACAGTTAACGGAAAACTAGGTCATGATTCCGCTAGAATTGGCAAACTAGAGGATGTTATAACCAACTTGGGTTTCGCTTTTGCCGCTGTTCAGAACACTCCAAATTTTTCCCACAATAAGGCTACCAAGTTTTTTTTTGTTCCTAAAAACAGTGGTCAACCATCTAGTAAGAGATATGAAGATCTTAAAATGTTGAGTGTTCACCCTACTTATGGTTTGAGCACTAAAGACGACGATACTTGATTCTATCGCCTTATGCCTAGCTAAGGGCGTTAAACAATAGCGCTTGTTGGGAGGCAACCCAAGGAATTTATCTTTGCTTTTTGCATTCTGTTTTGTTGTGTCCACACCATCATAATTCTGTTATGGTTGTGTTTTTTATGTTTCTTTTAGTGTTTGTGCCAAGTAGAACCTTTATGATCAGTTTTGGTGATGGTTGTTTGATCACGCTGAAAAAATAGAAACTTTGTGCTCACGAAAGTATTTTTAATTCATATCCATAAAGAGCTTTTGAGTTGATTATTTTTGCTGCTGGTTGATATGCAAATTGCCCCAATTTTCATAATTTGTGAGAATGTTTGGGATACCACACGTATACGAAGTATACAGATTGCTACAAACTGGTCTATTTATGACATATTCTGTTTTTGTTGTGTTGATTGCTTATTTTGATGAAACTATGGATAGTATCGGGGGTACTAGCCATGGAAAAGTGAGAACACAGTAATATAACATCAATCTAAATAGAAATCAAGTTTACTACAGTACCTAAAGAGTAGTGGTTTGTTTTCTTATGCTAATGATATCACGAGTTTCTGTTTAAGTTTTGTGTTGTGAAGTTTTCAAGTTTTGGGTGATGTCCTTATGGACAATGTAATAAAGAGTGGAAAGAGCTTTAGTTTGGGGATGCCCAAGACATCCCAAGCCAAATTAAAGGACACCAAAAAGCCTAAGCTTGGGGATGCCCCGGGAAGGCATCCCCTCTTTCATCTTCAATCCATCGGTAACGTTACTTGGAGCAATATTTTTATTCACCACATGATATGTGTTTTGTTTGGAGAGTCGTGTATTATAGGAGTCTTTTCTTTTTGTTTTGTCACAATCATCCTTTCTGCACACCTTTTTGAGAGGGACATGCACTCATCATGAATTTGCTAGAATACTCATTGAGCTTCACTTATATCTTTTGAGTTAGGCAATTTAGCTCGCATGTGCTTCACTTATATCTTTTGATCTAGATAATTTTGGTCTAGTGCTTCACTTAGATATTTTTAGAGCACGGCGGTGTCATATTTTGAAGAAATAAGAACTCTCGATCTTCACTTATATCTTTTTGGGAGTGCTCTCTCTAAGTAACTTGGTAATTGGCGAGTGCTATGAAAGTAGTCCTAAAGATGATAGGCATCCAAAGAGGATATAATAAAAACTTCCATATTCAAGTGCATTGATTAGTAAAGAGAAGTTTGATTCCTCACAATTAGTTTTGAGATATGGATATGGTAACATTAGAGTTATGTTAGTAGGGTGTTGTGAATCTAGAAATACTTGTGTTGAAGTTAGTTGTTCCCGTAGCATGCACGTATGGTGAACCGCTATGTTAGGAAGTCGGATCATAATTGATTTATTGATTGTCATCCTTTGTGTGGCGGTCGGGATCGCACGATGGTTAAACACCTACCAACCCTTCCCCTAGGAGTATGCGTTTAGCACTTTGTTTCGATTACTAATAAAACTTTCGTAATAAGTATATGAATTCTTCATGACTAATGTGAGTCCATGGTATAGATGCACTTTCACCTTTCACCATTGCTAGCCTCTCTTGTGCCGCACAACTTTCGCCGGTGCACAAACCCACCATATACCTTCCTCAAAACAGCCACCATACCTACATATTATGGAATTTTCATAGCCATTCCGAGATATATTGCCATGCAACTCCCATAGTTCCGTCTCATGACATGTGATGTCACTTTCATATTGCCATTCATGATCGTAAGATAGCCAACGAGATGTTTCAATGTCATACGCTAAGCTAGATTGTTGCACATCCCGGTACACTGCCGGAGGCATTTCATATAGAGTCATCATTGTTTTAAGTATTAAGTTGTAAATAAATAAACGTGTGATGATCATCATTATTAGAGCATTGTCCCATGTGAGGAAATAAAAAAAAGAGGCCAAAGATGCCCACCAAAAAAATGAAAAAAAGAGGCCAAAAAGCGCAAAAAAAATTGAGAGAAAAAGAGAGAAGGGACAATGCTACTATCTCTTTCCACACTCGTGCTTCAAAATAGCACCATGTTCTTCATGATAGAGAGTCTCTTGTTTTGGAACTCCATATACCAGTGGGAATTTTCATTATATAACTTCGCTTGTATATTCTAATGATGAGCTTCCTGAAAATTGCCCTAGGTCTTCGTGAGCAAGCAAGTAGGGCGCACACCCACTAGTTTTCCTTTTGAGCTTTCACACACTTATAGCTCTAGTGCATCCGTTGCATGGCAATCCCTACTCATTCACATTGATATCTATTGATGGGCATCTCCAGAGCCCATTGATACGCCAAGTCAATGTCACCATCTCCTCCTTTTTGCCTCACAACCTCCACCACACTCTATTCCACCTATAGTGCTATATCCATGGCTCACGCTCATGTATTGCGTGAGAGTTGAAAAAGTTTGAGAAAGTAAGAGTGCCAAAACAATTAGTTGGCCAATACCGGGGTTGTGCATGATTTAAATTCGTTGTGTGGGGATGATGGAGCATAGCCAGACTATATGATTTTGTAGGGATAACTTTCTTTGGCCTTGTTATTTCAAAAGTTCATGATCACTTTGGTAGTATGCTTGAAGTACTATTGTTTTCATGTCAATAGTAAACTATTGTTTTAAATCTTACGGATCTGAACATTCATGCCACAAGAAAGAAGTTAGAACGGAAAAATATGTTAGGTAGCATTCCACATCAAAAATTCAGTCTTTATCACTTCCCTACTCGAGGACGAGCGAGAGTTAAGTTTGGGGATACTTGATACGTCTCCAACGTATCTATAATTTTTGATGGTTCCATGCTATTATCTTGTCAACTTTGGATGTTTTGTATGCATGAATATGCTATTTTATATCTTTTTTTGGGACTAACCTATTAACTCAGTGGCAAGTGCCAGTTTCTGTTTTTTCCGTGTTTTTGACCTTTTCCAGAGAAGAATATTAAACGGAGTCCAAACGGAATAAAACCCGTGGGATGATTTTTTTCCATAACAGAAGATACACACGGGACTTGAGAACCAAGGCAGAAGACCTCAGGGGAGATCACAAGCCCCCTAGTCGCGGTTTGGGGGGGGGGCGCCTGGCAGGGTTGTGGGCCCCACTGGCTCCTTTTCCCTACCTCTTTCACCTATAAATTCTCTAAAAATCCAAAACCACCAGAGAGAGCCACGAAAATACTTTTCCGCCGCCGCAAGCTTCTGTCTTCGCAAGATACCATCTGGGACCGTTCTGGTGCCCTGCCGAAGGGGGTTTCGGACACGGAGGGCTTCTTCATCAACACCATTGCCTCAGACCTTCGGGTCCATAGCTAGTAGCTAGATGGCTTATTCTCTCTCTTGGATCTTCAATACAAAGTTCTCCATGATCTTCATGGAGATCTATCCGATGTAACTTTCTTTTGCGGTGTGTTTGTCGAGATCCGATGAATTGTGGATTTATGATCAGATTATCTATGAATATTATTTGAGTCTCCTCTGATCTCTTATATGCATGATTTCATATCCTTGTAATTCTCATCGAATTGTGGGTTTCGTTTGGCCAACTTGATCTATAATTCTCTCAATGGGAGAATTGCTTGGTTTTGGGTTCATACCATGCATTGTCCTCACCTAGTGACAGAAGGGGTAGCGAGGCACGCATCGTGTTGTTGCCATCAAGGGTAAAAAGATGGGGTTTATATCATAAATCATGAATTTATCCCTCTACATCATGTCATCTTGCTTAAGGCGTTACTCTGTTTGTTATGAACTCAATACACTAGATGCATACTCGATAGCGGTCGATGTGTGGAGCAATAGTAGCAGATGCAGAAAGTATCGGTCTACTTGTCTCGGACGTGATGCCTATATGTATGATCATTGCCTTAGATATCATAATGACTTTGCGCAATTCTATGAAGTGCTCGACAGTAATTCATTCACCCACCGTAATACTTGCTATCATGAGAGAAGCCTCTAGTGAACACTATGGCCCCCGGGTCTACTTTACATCATATTTTGAGATCCACAAAATTACTTTGTTGCACTTTTCACCTTTCATATCTCACCTTGCAAATAATCATGAAGGGATGGACAACCCCTTTATAGTGTTGGGTGCAAGTTTGTTTGTTTTTGTGCAGGTACATTGGTGCCTCATCTTGATACTCCTACTGGATTGATACCTTGGTTCTCAAACTGAGGGAAATAATTATTGCTACTTTGCTGCATCACCCTTTCCTCTTCAAGGGAAAAACCAACGCAAGCTCAAGAGGTAGGAGGGTGCGATAAGCTGGTGCACTTCCAAGCAAAGCGTTGTAGCATATTCTACATGTGAAGTGGAATACATGGCTACCTCGGAGGCATCTAAGGAGGGTGTCTGGATGAAGCAGTTCATGACAGATCTTGGAGTGGTGCCGAGCACACTAAATCGAATAACTCTGTTCTGTGACAACACTGGTGCCATTGCTTTAGCAAAGGAACCAAGGTTTCACAAGAAGAGCAGACACAACAAACGACGCTTCAACCTCATCCACTACTACGTCGAAGGAGAGGACGTAAATATTTGCAAAGTGCACACGGATCTGAATGTAGCAGATCCACTGACTAAACCTCTTCCGCGAGCGAAGCATGATCAACACCAGAACTGTATGGGTGTTAGATTCTTTCCAATGTAAATCGCATAGCGATGTGAGACTAGATTATTGACTCTAGTGCAAGTGGGAGACTGTTGGAAATATGCCCTAGAGGCAATGATAAAATAAGAATTATTATATTTCCTATTTCAAGATAATCGTTTATTATCCATGCTATAATTGTATTGAATGAAAGCTTAGATACATGTGTGGATATATAGACAAAACAATGTGCCTAGTAAGCCTCTAGTTGGCTAGCCAGTTGATCAAGGATGGTTAAGGTTTTCTGACCATATGCAAGTGTTATCACTTGATAACTAGATCACATCATTAGGAGAATGATGTGATGGACGAGACCCAAACTATGAACGTATCATGTGATCGTGTCATTTTGTTGCTATTGTTTTCTGCATGTCAAGCATTCATTCCTATGACCATGAGGTCATGTAACTCACTGACACTGGAGGAATACCTTGTGTGTATGAAACGTCACAACGTTACTGGGTGACTATAAAGATGCTCTACAGGTATCTCCGAAGGTGTCCGTTGAGTTAGCATGGATCAAGACTGGGATTTGTCACTCCATGTGACGGAGAGGTATCTCGGGGCCCACTCGGTAATACAACATCACATATAAGCCTTGCAAGCAATGTGACTCAAGTGTTAGTCACGGGATCTTGTCACAAGCAATGTGACTCAATGTGACTAACACATTAGCCACATTGCTTGCAAGGCTAATTTGTGATGTTGTATTACTCGCTCTGCCTTGACCCTGCATCGTCCTTCAATTCTTTCGGAACCTGCATTGACACTCTCAAGTAATAACGAGCCGAGGCTATATACGCCCACGGCCCCCAAGGACGCGGAAGGGGTCCACACCACCCCTAGTGGAGAAGATGGAGGTAATCCACACAGTCCACCAATGACTTCCGGAATCAGGCGCCTAATGCCTCGGCGGTAGGGACACTCGCGAGGCCAAAGCATCCTCGCGACCTCCCAGAAACACCCCACCTTGACACTCTCACATAATAACGAGCCGAGGCTGTATACGCCGAGGGCCCCCCGAGGACGCGGAAGGGGTCCACCCCACGCCTAGTGGAAGCCCTATCCTCAGCGCCAGGGGGAGACGGAGGCGGTGAATAGAAAGGGTGCCAGACGCGGCAGTTTTCTTGTTCCTTCCTTGCGTTTTAAGTTGTGGCCCACCAGGGCCGCCCGTGTTTGTATCCTGATCTATCGAAGGATTCTTTGCTTAATGTTTTGAAAAGAAAAGAAGGGCAGGGATTTTTCTTTAGTTTCACTCGTTTTACCGAACTCGAGTTCTCTTTCTTCCTTTGTTTTGATTGGAGTTTCGCAGAAATCTCGGGAGACCCCCGGGCCTCCCAGGGCAACCGCAAAAGGGGCAGAATGGGGAATCGCTCGAGCTCCAAGGGGGGATCCTGAGCATCGAGCCTCATGAGTCTTACCGGTCGTAAAGCCACTCGCTACCCCTGGTGCCATACTGGGGTTTAGGACGGTGTCGGGGGCGGCAGGGCCCCGCCCTGTGAAGTGCTTTGAACCTAACGACGGCAGGGAAATGTGTGGGACCGGGACGTGTCGATGCAGAGCGGTTCGAGTGTCAAGGGGGACTCTTGAGCAACACGCCTCAGGAGCCTTACGAGTGGCAAAGCCACTCGGCCCCAAGGGCGTTGGGGCTCTACCCCGTGGGGAGTAACCTTGGTAACAGGTAGCGCCTCACGGCGGCGAGGAAATGTGCGGGACACGGACATGCACACATAGAGTGCCAAAAGGGTCCTCAAGCCACCCTACAGGCAGGGAGGAGGCGGCACACCCGTGGGCAAGATCATCGGTGTTGCGAAGACATGGGCCGGCAGCGGCCACGGACAGGGGGAAGCGTCGTACACACTTCGTCTTCTGAGAATGCATTAAAAGGTACCCACCAGATACATCAAAGTTGTTGTTAAACTTGATACATAACCCTACCAGGAGAGCAAGGTGGTGGATCAGGAGGATGCACCGTCTCCAGAGTCCATGCCGTGACCTTTGGGAGCAAGCCTCATCACTAGATCCTCCACGTGAACCTCGACCCATTCGGCTAGGGCAGCGCAGATCACCTTTGGCACCAGACCCAACACCGCAGCAAAGTCGAAGTATGGGTCAAGACGAATGAGGTGGTTAAAGACGTCCGAGGCTGCTTGACCCAAAAGGTCACGTCTCTTCTCCTCCGCAAGCACAACGGTCTTCTCGGCACCCGCCTCAAGACATTCCACGATGCGACAGAAGAAGCCCAAGTATCCAACATCGTCGGGGATGAGGGGACTAGAGACACTCTCGCCACAGATGTCGCTCAAAGCACGGGAGTCTCTCCTCTCAAGGGATCGGAGCAACCAAGAGCGTTCAAGCTGGAGGCTGCGAGCACGGGCCGCCTCTTCGGAGGCCTGTCCAACCAGGGAAGCCGCCTTTCACCTGTTTGCAAACATGAGATAGTTTACCTTCGAAAGAAGCCTGGGCGTCCAGCGCGACCTGTTGATGTTTCACTTCCTCATCCAACCTCCTCCGGAGGGTGCTGACCTCGTTTTGCAGATGATCGCGACTCCTGGAGCCTCAACTTCGCGCGGTAGTCGAAGAGAAAGGAACGTTGAGCCTCCACCACCCTTCTGTCTATCGCCTCATGAAGCTTCGCTTCATGAGAGGCAAGGGACTCTTCAGCAAGCGACACCAGGCGCTCCCTCATCTCCACACGCTCCTGCTCCAAGCTCAGTGCTACGGCAACAAAAGACCTTCCCCGACAACGGCGCCAGAAATCCTTCTGCTGCTGGCTACGCCTAGAGAGATTTCCTTGGCATAGATGCAAAGGATTCCCCCGCGGCATTGGGGCCTTGCGTTGGTGTTCCCTTGAAGAGGAAAGGGTGATGTAGCACTGCGGTGGTAAGTATTTCCCTCATTTTGAGAACCAAGGTATGAATCCAATAGGAGGTCGCATCAAGTCACAAGTACCTGCACAAACACAAAGAGCTTGCACCCAACGCTATGAAGGGGTTGTCAATCCCTTATAGATTGTTTGCAAAGTGAGAACTGAAAGCAAAAAGTAAACAAAGCAAAGTAAAAGTAAAAGCTGAGATGATAGTTGTGAGTAGACCCGGGGGCCGTAGTGTTCACTAGTGGCTTCTCTCATGAAAGCAAGTAGACGGTGGGTGAACGAATTACTGTCGAGTAATTGATAGAACCGCGCAAAGTCATGACGTTATCTATGGCAATGATCATACATATAGGCATCACGTCCAAAACAAGTGGACCGATACTTTATGCATGTACTACTATTACTCCACACGTCGACCGCTATCCAGCATGCATCTAGTGTATTGAGTTCATAAGAACAGAGTAACGCCTTAAGCAAGATGACATGATGTAGATGGACAATCTCAAATCTATGATGAAATCCCATCTTGTTACCCTTGATGGCAACAACATGATGCGTGCCTTGCTGCCCCTTGTGTCACTTGGAAAGGTCACCACACGGTATGAACCCAAAACCAAGCACTTCCACCATTGCAAGAATCATAGATATAGTTGGCCAAACAAAACCCAAGACTCAGAGAGACTTACAAGGATATCAAATCATGCATATAAGAAATTAGCAAAGACTCAAATATAATTTATAGATAACTAATCACAAATCCACAATTTATCGGATCTCGACAAACACACCGCCAAAGAGGATTACATCGGATAGATCTCCATGAAGATCATGGAGTACTTTGTATTGAAGATCCAAGAGAGAGAAGAATCCATCTAGCTACTAACTACGGACCCGTAGGTCTGAACTAGAATACTCACGAGTCATTGGAGAGGCGATGATGTTGATGTAGAAGCCCTCCAGCTCCAAAGTCCCCTCCGGCAGGACACTGCGGAAGGGTCTCCATATGAGATCTCGCGGAAACGGAAGTTTGCGGCGGCGGAAAAGTGGTTTCGTGGACGCACTGATTTTTTCTCGGATTTTAGGGATTATATAGGCCAAAGAGCTAGGGCAGGGAAGCTCCATGGAGGCCACAAGCCTGGTGGCCGCGGGCCCCCCTGGTCGTGGCCACATGGCTTGTGGGTTTCCCTTGGGCCTCCAGCCTTGGCCCTCAAGTCCCCCGATCTTCTTCTGTTCTGGAAAAATCATTTCGGGGATTTTATTCCGTTTAGACTCCATTCCAAAATCAGATCTGAAAAGAGTCAAAAACACAGAAAAAACAAGAACCGGCACTTGGCACTAAATTAATAAGTTAGTCACAAAAAAGATATAAAAGGTATATAAAACATCCAAAGTTGACAAGATAACAACATGAAACCAACAAAAATTATAGATACGTTTGAGACGTATCAAGCATCCCCAAGCTTAACTCCTGCTCGTCCTCGAGTAGGGAAGTGATAAAGAATGAATTTTTGATGCTTTCATGCTACCTAGCATAGATGTCCTTTGTAACTCCTCTTATGTGGCATGAATGTTCAAATCCGTTAGATTCAAAACAATACTTTGCTATTGACGTAGAGACAATAATACTTCAACAAACTAGCAAGGTAATCATGAACTTTCAAAATAACAAGGCCAAAAGAAAGTTATCCCTACAAAATCATATAGTCTGGCTATGCTCTATCATCCTTGCACAACGAATTTAAATCATGCACAACCTCAGTATTGGCCAAGTATTTGTTTTCACACCTTTACTTTCTCAAACTTTTTCAACTCTCACGCAATACATGAGCGTGAGCCATGGTTCTAGCACTATAAGTGGAATGGAGTGTGGTGGAGGTTGCAAGGCAAACAAGGAGAAGATGGTCACATTGACTAGGCATATCAATGAGCTATGGAGATGCTCATCAATATATATCAATGTGAATGAGTAGGGATTGCCATACAAATGATGCACTAGAGCTAAGAGTAAGTGAAAGCTCTTAAAGAAAACTAGTGGGTGTGCATCCAACTTGCTTGCTCACGAAGACCTAAGGCAATTTTGAGGAAGCCCATCATTGGAATATACAAGCCAAGTTATATAATGAAAATTTCCCACTAGCTATATGGTGGTGACAAAACGAAGACTCTCAATCATGAAGATCATGGTGCTTATTATGAAGCACAAGTGTGGAAAGATAGTAGCATTGTCCCTTCTCTCTTTTTCTCTCATTTTTTGGTGGGCTCTTTGGCCTCTCTTTTTATTGGTGGGCATCTTTGGCCTCTTTTTGTAAATGGGCTTCGCTAGCCTCTTTTATTTCCTCACATGGGACAATGCTCCATTAATGATGATCATCACACTTACAACTCAAAACTTAGAGCAATAATGACTCTATATGGAATGCCTTCGGTAGTGTACCGTGAAAATGATCTAGCATGGCATAGACATCAATGGAAACATCATGTTAGATATCTTATGATCATGCAATGGCAATGTAGAAGCTGTGGCACATGTCATGGTGGTAGTTGCATGGAAATATATCTCAGAATGGCTTTGAAAAAGCCATAGTAGGTACGTATGGTGGCTGTTTTGAGGGAGGCTAATGGTGGGTTTTCTGCACCGGTGAAAGTTGCACGACACTAAAGAAGATAGTGATGGTGGAAGGTGAAAGTGCATCTAAACCATGAACTCAACATTAGTCATGAAGAACTCATATACTTGTTGCAAAAGTTTTAATAGTAATCGAAACGAAGCATTCAACGCATACTCCTAGGGGAAGGGTTGGTAGGTATAAACCATCGCGCGATCCTGTCCGCCACACAAAGGATGACAATCAATAAACTAATCATGCTCAGACTTCATCACATAGCGGTTCACCATACGTGCATGCTATGGGAATCACTAACTTCAACACAAGTATTTCTAGATCCACAATACCTTACTAGTATAACTTCAATATTACCACAACCACAAGTCAAAACTAATTGAGATGAATCAAACTTCTTTAACTACTCAATGCACATGAAGGTGGAAGTTTTCATATCCCTTTGGATAACTACCTCTTTTGAGACTAACTTCATAGCATAGATCAACTACCACGCCACGCGCTTCCGTGCTAAAAAAGATAGAAGTGAAACACACAGAGCAAAATCAACTAGCTGAAAAGATATAAGTGAAACACATGTGAGCTGAATTGTCTAACCAAAGGATATAAGTGAAGCTCGACAAAATCACGGTGAGTGCATGTCTCTCTCTCTAGGTGTGCAGCAAGGAAGATTGTGACACAACAAAAATAAAAGAATCCTACGATACAAGACGCTCCAAGCAAAACACATAACATGTGGTGAATAAAAATATAGCCCCAAGTAACGTTACCGATGGATTGAAGACGAAAGAGGGGATGCCTTCCCGGGGCATCCCCAAGCTTAGGCTTTTTCGGCATCCTTGAATCAACTTGGGGTGCCTTGGTCATCCCCAAGCTTGAGCTCTTGCCATTCTTTATCTCTTTGTCCATAAGAACTTCCCCCAAAACTTGGAAACTTCACAACACGAAACTTAAACAGAAACTCATGATATCATTAGTATACGAAAGCAAATCACCACTTCCTTAGGTACTGTAGCAAACTTAAATTCTACTTATGTTGATGTTGGGTTACTGTATTTTCAATCTTCCATGGCTAATACCCCCCGATACTATCCATAGTTTCATCAAAATAAGCAACCAACTCAACAAAAATAGAATCTGTTAACAGCAGACTAGTGTGTAACAATCTGTATACTTTGTATACTTCTATTACTTAAATAATTCTGAACAATTACGACAGTCTGAAGAATTTGCTTAGTAATCAGCAGCAAAAAGAATCAACTCAAAAGCTCTCACAGAAAAAAATGAAAATTCTTTTAGTGAGCAGAAAGTTTCTGTCTTTTCCAGCATGACCAAACGATCATCCCCAAGACTAATCATAACGGTTTTACTTGGCACAAACGCAAAAGAAACACAAAAACACAATCATAACAGAATTATGAAAGTGTGGAAAACACAAAACTGAAAGAAAAAGGATAGATTCGTTGGGTTGCCTCCCAACAAGCGCTATTGTTTAACGCCCTTAGCTAGGCATAAGGTGATGGAATCACGTATAGTCATCTTTGGAGTTCAAACCATAAGTAGTGTGATCATTTATCATCTTAAGATCTTCATCTTTATTGGATGACTCACTACTAGCTTTAGGAACAAAAACATACTTGACGGTCTTTTTGAGAGTGAGATTTGGAGTATTTTGCACAGCGGCAAAAGCGGAACCCAAGCTGGTTATGACATCTTCTAGTTTGCCAATTCTAGAGGAATCATTAACTATAGGTCCCTTCTCCCTTAAATTTTTCAAAACCATTCCCACTTTGGATCCGTACTGAGTAATTTGATTGTGGATCTTTCTATCCAAATCCTCAGTAAGTTCAATTGTGGCAATTTTGTTTTCAATGGCGTCAAGCCTTTGCATCACGTGTTCCAAGGTCAAGGTAGTTCCATTAACCATGAGCGGGGGTGAGCCTACCAAATTCAACAGTATGGCTCCCCAAAATATTCCATAGGAGTCAACAGTATGGCCCCCAAAATATTCCCGCCTATGATGGTATCAAGAATATACCTATTCCAAGGAGATATTCCAACATAAAAACTGCGAAGAAGAACGGTACTGGATTGCTTACGAGTAGATCTACTTTGAGCATTGCAAATCCTGTACCAAGCGTCCTTTAAATTTTCTTCCTTGTTCTGCTTGAAATTGAGAACTTCGTTCTCAGGGGTATCGTTTGGAGAGGTGGGTCTAGCCATTGATGGACTAGCCCACACACAAACGAGCAGGAAGAAAGCGAGTGAAACGGGCAAAAGAGAACGGCAAAAAGGCAAATGAAAACGGCAAAGGAGAAAGGCAAATGAAGACGTTAAACGTGAAGTGGGGATAGAGAAACGAGAGGCAACTGGCAAAAAAGGTAAATGCAAGAGATGAGTTTGTGACACTTACTTGGATAGATCTTGACTTGATCTCTCCCTGGCAACGGCGCCAGAAATCCTTCTGCTACGGCAACAAAAGACCTTCCACGACAACGGCGCCAGAAATCCTTCTGCTGCTGCATACGCCTACAGGGATTTCCCCCGCGGCCTTGGGGCCTTGCGTTGGTGTTCCCTTGAAGAGGAAAGGGTTATGTAGCACTGCGGCGGGAAGTATTTCCCTCAGTTTGAGAACCAAGGTATCAATCCAGTAGGAGGATCGCGTCAAGTCACAAGTACCTGCACAAACACAAAGAGCTTGCACCCAATGCTATGAAGGGGTTGTCAATCTCTTATAGATTGTTTGCAAAGTGAGAACTGAAAGAAAAAAGTTAACAAAGCAAAGTAAAAGTAAAAGCTGAGATGATAGTTGTGAGTAGACCCGGGGGCCGTAGTGTTCACTGGTGGCTTCTCTCATGAAAGCAAGTAGATGGTGGGTGAACGAATTACTGTCGAGCAATTGATAGAACCGCGCAAAGTCATGACGTTATCTATGGCAATGATCATACATATAGGCATCACGTCCAAAACTAGTAGACCGATACCTTCTGCATCTACTACTATTACTCCACACATCAACCGCTATCCAGCATGCATCTAGTGTATTGTGTTCATAAGAATAGAGCAACGCCTTAAGCAAGATGACATGATGTAGATGGACAATCTCAAATCTATGATGATATCCCATCTTGTTACCCTTGATGGCAACAACATGATGCGTGCCTTGCTGCCCCTTGTTTCACTGGGAAAGGTCATCGCACGCTATGAACCCAAAACCAAGCACTTCTCCCATTGCAAGAATCATAGATCTAGTTGGCCAAACAAAACCCAAGACTCGGAGAAATCATGCATATAAGAAATCAGCAAAGACTCAAAAATAATTCATAGATAATCTGATCACAAATCTACAATTCATCGGATCTCGACAAACACACCGCCAAAGAGGATTACATCGGATAGATCTCCATGAAGATCATGGAGAACTTTGTACTGAAGATCCAAGAGAGAGAAGAAGCCATCTAGCTACTAACTACGAACCCGTAGGTCGGAAGTAGACTACTCATGAGTCATTGGAGAGGCGATGATGTTGATGTAGAAGCCCTCCAGTTCCAAAGTCCCCTCCGGCAGGGCACCGGGAAGGGTCTCCAGATGGGATCTCGCGGAAACGGAAGCTTGCGGAGGCAGAAAAGTGGTTTCGTGGATGCCCTGATTTTTTCTGGGATTTTAGGGAATATATAGGCCAAAGAGCTAGGGCAGGGGAGCTCCAGGGAGGCCACAAGCCTGGTGGCCGCGGGCCCCCCTAGCCGCGGCCACAGGGCTTGTGGGCTCCCTGTGGGCCTCCTGCCTTGGCCCTCAAGTCCCCCGATCTTCTTCTGTTCTGGAAAAAATCATTTCGGGGATTTTATTCCGTTTGGACTTTGTTCCAAAATCAGATCTGAAAAGAGTCAAAAACACAGAAAAAACAGGAACTGGCACTTGGCACTAAATTAATAAGTTAGTCCCAAAAAAGATATGAAAGGTATATAAAACATCCAAAGTTGACAAGATAACAGCATGAAACCAACAAAAATTATAGATACGTTTGAGACGTATCACTCAGCTCCACCTCTACAAGCGCCAGCGAATCGGCAGATGCTCGAGAGCCCTCGCCGGCGAGGAAGGGCTCCGCCGGAGGACCCCCCAAGGTGGCCCCCGGCGGGACCCGCTCTTCAAGGTCGGTGATGAGGGCGCAGAGCTCCTTGTGGCGATCTTCGAAGGCCCTGCGTCGACAATATGCCTCCGGAGCCTCGGATAGAGCGCGCTCGCGGGCTTCTACCACTATAGAGAGGGACGCCTCTGTCTCTATGCGGGCGCACTCGCACTGCAGATGGCCGAGGTTCACGGCGACCTCAAGCTGGCGCCACCCAGATGCAAGGTGCTGGAGCTCACCTTCCCGGTGGGCTTCGTGACTGGCAAGCCCTGCCCCAGACATTGAAGCACGTTCACCGCGGTGCGGAGCAAGCCCCACAGCACGACGAGGGAACCCGCGGCAGACTCCAGAGGCCAACATGGGTCCTCACCTCCTATACGGCGAACAGGAGAAGCGCGCGAGGAATCACCCGGGCCGAGTCCATGCTTGCGGGCTGGGAGCTCCCGTGCAGCCGTTTCGTCGGTAACGAGTTCCCCATGAGGCCCCACATCGCCAAGAAGGAGGGGTACAAGAGGAAGATGCGACATGGCCCTAGGAGGGGCCACAGGTGAGGGAAGAGACACCCTTCTGGAGTACCAGAGGCTGCGATCGAGGAAGACCGCGGGGGGCTCATGTGCATGGGACTCAGGAGATCGAACCCCGCAGAGTGCAAGGGAAGAGGCCACGGGATGCTCGGTGATAAAGGAAGGACGAAGGAGAATACATGCGCTTACTCGTCAATGGCCACCCACTTCTTCCTCACCGAAGCCCACCGCACCGGGGGATGGCCGCCCTCGGGCGACCTCCTTTTTTGGCCGACGAGGGTGGCCTAGCGGGGAAACTCGGCGACCCTCGAGCGAGGCTTGGCGAAAGGGGCGGTGCCTTCCACCCTCGACCGATCGCCACCACCAACCCCGGCTCGACACAGAGCCAGAGTCGGGGGAGCGGGCGATGAAGCGCCGGACACCCCGGTCGCGGGAGGGATGGCGCGGCCAGAATTCCCATGGGCCTGAGCTCCAAGAGTCGGGACCCCCCGGAGACACTCTTTCCCCCCAGGGAGAAGCCCCCGCTCGTCAATGAGCGGCATCCTCGCGGCGAGAGCTCCTGGAGCCTGGAAGCTATACAGCGGAAGATCGTTCTGGGGAAGCTCACTCGGATTGCCACCGGTCAGCCGGCGGAGCAGTACGTGCATGACGTGAGAGGAAAGAGGCATGACCTGGATCCTCATCGAGTTGTTGGGCCCCGCGTAGGGCCACATTGGACGGGAATGGTGCTGAAGAGGAGGAATTCACCGGCAAATAAACTCTCGCACCACCATCGCCATCATCACCCCCGCCCATCTCAGCTTTTGTAGCCGTGCTAAGACCGGTGCCACCCGGGGTCACTGAGTTCTTCATGCCCCCACCCTCGGTTTGGCATTGCGGGGGTTGGCGGAGGCTGGAACAGATCCCCAGCCTCGGTAGTTTGAACTTGTACCCACTGCTGCCGGAACCCCTCTGCGTCGGGGTGGAGCTTAGCGTTGAGGGTCCCCGGGATTGATGCGTCGGCGGCCTTCAAGGACTCACATCCGGAGCACTACTCCTCGGAGACCAAATCGAGGGAGATGAAGTGGCGAAGCAATGCTACAGAGGAAGTAACGCCGACGAATGACTCGCACAAGAACGCGAAGGGCGAAAGAAGAACCAAAGAACTAGGATCAAGGTGGAGCGCATGGATCTGATAATGCGAAAGCACTATGATAAGGAAGCTCGAGAACGGCGGCAGCACACCAGAAAGAAGGGTGTGGATATGAAGAGCAACCGCGGGGGGCGACTCCTTGCCCGGGGCCATGAACCGGCCAGATCCGGGTGGCCCCCCACTCTTTGGAGCCAGCAGCAACCACTAGTCGGACTTCTCCAACCCTTCGAGGTTCACCACCGTCGACCGGCCCAGCGCGGGCCAAGATGCTGCCGGGAGGGTCAAGCTCTATGAGCCCCCGAATTACCCCCCTTTCGGAGGCATGGCGGGGATAGGGAGGCGAAGGCGACGCGCTGCGCGGGAGTCAAAGGAAGGGCAAGAGTCGAGACCAGCAGGAGGAAGGGCCAGAGGCGGGATCGATGTGATGCGGAGGCAGCCTGCAAATGCACGTTAGGGGATGTTGCACGAAGAAGATGGGTTCGTCGTTTAAAAGTCCTGGACCGCAGGCGTTTAGGGCCTGTGACGCTTCTGGCCGCCCTCAATGCTTCACTGAGAAGCCAACCCAGGTATGCCTTGGGCTCGGGGGCTACTATCGACGTTCTGGGAACGGGAGTACCCAGACCTCCCTAACTACACCCAGAGCTGGCCCACTTCATCGACCTCAGATCAACTGGCGTGGCACCACCCAAGACAAGGCCCTTGCGGGGGGCCAAGCCTCGCGAGGAGGAGCGGCATCAAGACCCGCAAGGGGCCTCCTTAGGACCCCTCCAGAGCGGCGGATATTCCGAGGCAAGGCCCAACCTCAGGAGTCAAGGATGACGCAGAGGGAGGACACGTGTGTAGCAGTCAGTAGGCGGTGCAGTTTCCCCCTTAGTGCAAAGAGGGCAAATGCGAACGTTGGTTCCCAAGGCATCTTCTAAAGGTTTCCCTTCTGGTGCAACAAGACCATGGCCGCCCGCCGGCAGGACGGACGTCATCCCTGCGCCCACCCCTGCAACGCGGGAGCTACTTTGCACGCAAAGACCACTTTTGATAGGGGAAGCATGTTCCCTTGTCCCCCTTTTAAATTGGCTGTTGTGGAATCCCTTCCCACCAAAACAATAAGGGAAGAGGACTCGGGCCTCTGCTATAAATGGATAGGGTAGGATACTTCATAAGGGGATCGGTTCATTCTCACCCTTGAGCAACACACAAAGCCACCCAGCCTCTGGAGGCTCGAGAGCACTATACTAGTTCATCCGCCAACCTCCACGAGAGGCAATCCACCAAACCAGGAGTAGGGTTTTACGCTTCCCAGTGGCCCGAACCTGGGTAAACTATTGTGTTCTGTGTTTCCCTCACCATCGAGTGAGTCCTTCGTTGTTCCCATCGAGTAGCGAGCTAGGCAAGGTTAAGCAGGGAGAGATCTTCGTACAAGCCCCTGTGTTCGAATCTTTAGGGTTTTGCGGAGCCCGAAATCCGAAAGTGAGAAATTCGGAGAAAGTCTTCAGTCAAATTCTTTAAATAGTACAGATGAAAGTCTTCAACATGCAATTGATGAAATGAGAGTGTTGAGGAAATAAAATCAGTAGCACGATGAAGACAGTTGTTGATGACCCAGTTCCAACTGACGTGACACTTGTACGTCTGGTTTGGAGTGGCTTGGTATTGAAACCAAAGGACACACAGTCCCTACCGTATTCTCCTTGAGCTAAGGACACACAGTCCTCGCCCAACACTCATGGTAAGTCTTTAGGGCATACTTCTAAACCCTCACAAACTCGGTCACCCAGCGATCCATAATTGACTACTGGATGCTCTAGACCATGATGCCTAGCCGTCCGGAGGATGTACATTCCTCAAAGGTAACAAGCGTTGGTTCCACACAAGAATAACTTCTTCGGTGATGCTCAATCACTTGGGTTTTCGTTTTGGTTTGGGTGTTTGGTGTATTTTCTCACTTGATGATTTTCACTCAAAGGCTCCGAGGAATTTGGGTTGCTCTAAATGACTAGTGTCAGTTTCTCTCAGAGCAGCTGATAACCCACAAGTATAGGGGATCGCAATAGTTTTCGAGGGTAGAGTATTCAACCCAAATTTGTTGATTCGAGAAAAGGGGAAGCAAAAGAATATTCTCGAGTGTTAGCAGTTGAGTTATCAATTCAACCACACCTGAAAGACTTAGTATCTGCAACAAAGTTTCAGTAGCAAAGTAGTGTGATAGCAATGGTAGCAACAATAACAGTAGCAGGAGTGATAGTAGTAGCGGTAACAGTAGCAACAGTGACAGCTGTAGCGGTAACAGTAGCAGTAGTAACAACAGTAAAATACTCGTAGGCATTGGATCGGTGATGGATAATTATGCCGGATGATATTCATCATGCAACAGTTATAACATGGGGAGATATGTAACTAGCTCCAGTTCGTCAATGTAATGTAGGCATGCATTCCGTATATAGTCATACGTGCTTATGGAAAAGAACTTGCATGACATCTATTGTCCATCCCTCCCATGGCAGCGGGGTCCTAATGGAAACTAAGGGATATTAAAGTTCTCCTTTTAATAGAGAACCGGAACAAAGCATTAGCACTTAGTGAATACATGAACTCCTCATACTATGGTCATCTCCGGGAGTGATTCCGGCTATTGTAACTCCGGGGTTGCCGAGTCATAACACATAGTAGGTGACTACAACTTGCAAGATAGGATCAAGAACACACATATATTGATGAAAACATAATAGGTTCAGATCTGAAAGCTTGGCACTCGGGCCCTCGTGACAAGCATTAAGCATGGCAAAGTACTAGCAACATCAATCTCAGAACATAGTGGATACTAGGGATCAATCCCCATCAAAACTAACTCGATTACATGATAGATCTCATCCAACCCATCACCGTCCAGCAAGCCTACGATGAGATTACTCACGAACGGTGAAGAGCATCATGGAATTGGCGATGAAGGATGGTTGTTCATGACGAAGGCGTCGATTCCCCCTCTCCGGAGCCTAGAACGGAGATACTTCAAATGTTCCATGCGTAGCCTCGATCAACTTTTAAGAGTTGTGGGACTTCAAAAATGACAGCAAATCGTACACCACTTTCAACGAGCCTTTCATAGGATGTATGACAATGTACGAGACAGAGGCGCAGAAATTGGTGTTTGGCAAGGCGGCTCACCCAGAAGGCATGCGCTACATTGACATGGAGGAAGAGGACGTAGTGGAGGAGTACCGGCTGGCGGGTAAACTGCACATCTACGATCCGGATAATGAGTGGAAGAAGCGCTTTGCGAAGGTCGCCAAACTCTACCCATGCCCGTGGGGCAAGAAACTGGCTGCAAAGATCGAAGAATTCATGTACTATCTCCAGGAAGACGAGGATGACTTCAAGATAGGGCTTTATTCATTAATAGGTGATGAAAAAGTAGATTAGCTACCGTTTGTTAGTGTCATCTAAGTTTATTTTTGTTAGATACGTTTAGGCCAAATTTTCCATTTAATTTGACTATTATTCTGCTTAATGACCCCCCCCCCTCTCTGTGTGGATGATTTCCTTTCTCGGTAAAAGTCCCCTATGTGGATGAACTCAATAATATGGAGTCAAGTACACCATTGATTTACAACTTGGTGCAAAAAACCAGTTTAGTGCTAAAACTTGGTAGTGTACATTAAATTGGTGTTATAATTTGACTCTAGCATGCATGTACGGTGCAAATCATGTTTTTATACTAACACTGTGTTAATTAGGGGTGCCACCATTGCATGGAGCCCATTGTCAGTGACTAGACTGCGTGTGCCTGCTATGTTTCAGAAAAACCTATAATTTTTATTATCACGAGGAAGCTCCTGGCTGCCACCGATATTTTTCTCAGAGACGGAAGCATGTGGGGTTTATTTGTTAGCTACCCATAGTACCCTTCAATTATTTGTTAGCTAACCATAGTACCCTCCAAAAAATGTATCCCACACAGATTCGATCGCCTGACGTGCCGGATTTAGGAGGGCAGGGCAAACCAAAAGACACTTCGTTAACCCTAAATGATACGTAGATTATACAAGGAGTGTTCCGTGCGATTAAATTTTTTCTAGGGACCTTGAGATTAACTTTTGTAGGGGACCTCGTGATTAACTGATACATAGGATTATACAAGGAGTCCCAGCGGTCCATTTCGTACTGTTATTTTTGAAAATGAAAATAAAATACATGTAAATTATAACTGTGTGTCATACATAAAATGAAATTCAAAATGACAATGTATATTTGTGTATACTACAAAAATTTTCTATTGTAATCAAGAGGATTTTAAACTTATATTCACATTTTTGAAATAAAATATGCAATTATTTAATTATTGTTCATTAAATAGGCTAATTATTACGTGATTTTTTGTAATTTATGAATTAATTATATGAACTAATACTTGAATATTTTTATAATGTAATATTATTCTATATTATTATTATTTATATATAAAAATATAATTAACATATATGTCATAAATTCCTAAAAAAAAGTAACACTGCTGGGTGGTGCGGTGGCCAGTCACACATTATCATTAAATGTCGCTGCTTCTAATCCCAGCCAACTGGTTTTACATTTTATGAATGTATGTTTCAACACAATCCAAACGTTCGGTAATTACAAATTTCGTTTGTTAAAACTGTAAATATTTTAATCTTATTTCAGGATTTATGAAAATATATAGTAAAATGAATAACTTTATTAAAGCTTGAATACTTTTATATATTACATTAATATTTCGTTAAAACTGTGAACAATTTTAAACTCGTATAAGAATTGCACGCACCAAGTACTAATTCTTCAATTATTTATGGATTCCATGAGGAAAATAATTTTGAGTTGTTTTTTTGCAAAATAGAAGGTCACACGCCCGCTTTGTCGTCAAGTTGCTGAGAGCAGGCTCCATGCCATATTGTCATGCCTAATCAGTGTGTTTTTATATAAAAATTTGATTTGCACCGTATATGCGTGCCAAAGCCAAGTTATGACACCGATTCAATGTATGTCACTAGTTTTAGCACTAAACTAACTTTCTGCGTCAAGTTGCAACACAAGTGGTGTAATTGACTCTATAACATGCTATGTTTGTATGATGAATTCTGGTGAGCTGTTTTTAGCGCGAAGTACTTATTTTAATTTTAAAAGATTATTATGGGTGATCTATTCTTACGGGACACCCACGTCCTCCAAATATCGTTTATGAGATACAGTAAACGATTTATTCGAGACAACGACTTGTGGGGTGTGCTAGAGATGATCTAAGGCTTTGAACTGGTTTGAGGGTAGTGGGGCTCCAAAAGTGGAGATACTTCAAGTGTCCCATGTGGAGGGAATTAGTCTTACTAGTTTTCACGAGTTGTGGGAGTCTGAAAATGCCAGCATTGCACCGGACATTATTCTCGATGACACTTTTTCATAGGACGTACGTCGTACTCATGACTAAACCTATTTTAAAAACATTTTTGTGTCACTTTGTAGAGCGCACGATGTGGCACCGGTGCATCCTCTTGGTGTCTATGTTGTTGGCTTTTAATCCGTACATCAAAAGACAAGAACAACAGCACACATACGTACGTGCAAAGCTAGCAAGCTAGCAAGCAGGTTGCTGGATGGATATCCAGTCACGTACGTGTGTGTGTGCAGCCGGATCATTTCTTTTCGGTGGATCGAACACGAAGGCATGAATCGATGTATGGCCACAGGCTCGTGTCGAGCGTGTCAAACTTTGTATTGCTTTTCTTTTTCTGGTGTTACAAGCACCACCCCTAGGTTGTCTTTTATACACATTCACAAAGGACTCTCGAAATACACTAGGACTAGGTATCCTAATACTACTAGGACTTGGTTTGGCTTTTTTTCCTAATCCTATGTGTACAGGGCAACGTGATTAACTCACATTCACCCTCAAATCACGATGTCCTTACTTCCGACCTGGGTCCCAAACACGATTGCTGCTTCTCATAACTGTTATCATCGGCATGGCCTTTGCCGTTCCTTGCAGCATTTCATGGACCGTCTTTACTGTCGTCGGCTCGTCCGTAGCTTGATGAAAACACTCCTTTTTGGTCGCGTCTTCAATCTTCACCTCTTCTTCGGTGCTTTGTAGACTGTCCTTCGGATCATCGAGGGCACATCTTTTGATCCTGAGAATGACCATACTTTGGTCTAACTTTGAATTCCAAGCTCTTGGCGCTTGCATCAGCCCCTAAAGTGCCTTCTTGAGCTTGTCAACTTTCGCTTGTTCGTCTTTCTTCTCGTAACCGAGGGGTTGTTCCATGTACACTTCCTTTGTGAGATCACCATTGAGGAAGACGGATTTAACATCCATATGATGAACCTTCCAATCCACTTGTGCTGCCAAAGCTAGGAGCACTCTCACTGTCTCGAGTCGAGCAACCGGTGCAAACACCTCATCATAGTCAACTCCTCGACGTTGTACATAGCCCTTTGCAACGAGTCTTGCCTTGTACTTCACAATAGCACCCTCCATGTCCTTCTTTAACTTGTAAACCCACTTCAAACCAATCGCCTTTTGGTTCGAAGGTCGGGTTACCCAAGTCCACGTGCCATTGCTCTCAATCTCCTTCATCTCCTCATCCATGGCGTGCGTCCAACTAGGACTTTTGCTCGCTTCTACGAAGTTCGCCGGCTCCTCAACTCCGAACAGACATAGTCCGGAGTACTCGAGTGTAACTGGCTTTGTGTATTTGTAGACTTTCTTGAGGGTCTTGTAGCGACGAGGCCCCGAGGAGTCCGTCGTGGCTTGCGAAGGAGGCGACATAAATTGTGTTGGTGTTGATGCACTTGAGGAAGACGGCTGAGACCCGAGCGTGTCATCGACATCCGCGTCGTCGGCGTAGTCGTCGTGACCGTGACCATCATCTTGATAGTCGTCGTCACTATGTGCCTCTTTGTCAATGTTGTCGTCGAGATCTCCGCCTGTGTCGTGTGCGACGTTGTCGCTATCTCCTTGCGACCTATGCGCGTTGTCGTCGGTGTTGGCACCATGATGATCACTACCATTGTGGTCACCTTGGTTGGGCGTCTTGCCAACCACCTGGACATCCTCCCCTGCATCATCGTCACTTGGAAATTCAATTGTGAATATGTTACCGTTTGGAGCATCGTCGGCTGCGGCGCTCCAATTCCACGCCTGGTTTTCTTCAAACACGACGTCGCGTGAAATCCGTAGACGCTTGGTTTGTGGATCGTAGAAGAGGTATGCCTTGGTGCTGGAACTCCTCTCGTATCCGATGAACACCATCTTGGTGCTATGTTCGGCAAGCTTTGAGAGGTGCGGCTCCGCCATCTTCACATGTGCCACGCACCCGAACGTCCGTAGATGAGACACATTCGGCTTACGTCCGTAAATTGGTTCATACGGAGTCTTGCCGACCACCGCCTTCGTTGGAGCCCAGTTGACAAGATAGACCGCCATCGAGACAACTTCTCCTCAAAAAGTCCCCGGTAGGTTCTTGCTCTTGAGTAAACTCCTTGCCATGTCAACGATGGTTCGATTGCGTCTTTCAACGACCCCGTTCTACTGCGGCGTGTAAGGTGTCGTGAGGAACCTTTTTATGCCAATCTTCTCGCAGTAGTCATTGAACTTGTTCGACGTAAACTCTCCGCCGCGATCTGTCCATAAAGCGCGAACCTTCAGCTTGTGTTACATCTCCGTTGTAGCCTTCAGCTTCTTGAACGCTTCAAATGCCTCATCTTTAGATCGTAGGAGAATGACCCACATATATATCGAGTAGTCGTCTACCACAAGGAAGAAATACTTCTTTCCCGCGTGAGTTGCAGGGGTGGTAGGGCCACATAGATCACCATGGAGCAGCTCGAGTGCATCACTTGCACGATAGGTAGACTGAGCAGGGAATGGCCTGCGCTGCTGTTTTCCAACCAAGCACTCGTCACATACTCGATCAACATGGTCGATAACTGGCATCCCGGATACCATCTCCATCTTTGACATCTTCTTCAAGGCGTAGAAGTTAACGTGTCCAAATCTAGCATGCCATAACCACGAATCATCATCACTCTTAGCAAGCCAACACTCCGGTTGAGATTGATCAAGGTTGAGGATATAGAGTCTATTCCGTGTGCGATTAACACGAGCTAGCACGTTTCGGAGGTTGTCGAAGATCGTCATCACTCCGTTCTCGATATTCACCTTGCATCCATTCTCGTCAAGCTTCCCAATAGAGATGATGTTGTTGTGGAGCCGTGGGATGTAGTACACTCCGGTGAGTATGCGATGTTCGTCTGTGAGACCCTCGAATAGGACAGATCCTTGCCCGCAAATCTCCATAGCTGAACCATCACCGAACTTGAACGAGCCTTCAACATCGTATTCCAGCTCGAGGAATTTCTCCTTGCACCCCGTCATGTGGTTACTGGCACCCGTGTCGAGATACCACGACACATTCTGATCACCGGATAACTTTGGTCTCACTTTTTTCTCATGAAGTAGCACCTTCCGGCTTGGTTTCACAACCACCGTTTCAGTGAGATCACAAACTTCGGCCATCAAAAGACTTGGACCTTCATCTTCCTGCTTTGCCAAATTTGCTTTAATCTCCCACTTGTTAGGCTTCGGACAATCGTTTGCAAAGTGACCCATCTCGTTGCAGTTATAGCACTTAACCTCGGATAAATCCAAGTTCCATGGCTTCCGCCCTTTAGATTGGTCCGCCTTATCACGACCTTGTGGCTTGCCTTTTTCTTTGCCTTTTCCGGTTTGTCCGTCACGCTTCACGTTGCTTGAGCCTTCGCCACCATCACGCCTTCCTTTGCTACTTGGGGCCTCCCAATCTGCGCGTGATTACATGAGTTGGTCACTACCTCCTCCTTTGCCTTTCTGACAGCCACAAGCATTCTCTTCCCATGTTCGCAGGCGTACGATCGCCTCCGTTATGGTCATCTCGTCAATGTCGTAAAGCTGCTCGAGCGTGCCGATGATGTACTTGAATTTGTCAGTAACCAAACTGAAAAATTTCTCCACAATCTCGGTCTCATCGAGCTTTGCACCAAGTGCGCGGATCTCTCCCACCAAAGTAGTAAGACGCATGGCGTAGTCGTTCACTGATTCAGTTTCCTCCATCTGCAACTTGTGAAATTGGCGCTTCAGCACTTGTGCCCGAGCCTTGGTGACGTGATCTTCTCCGATCCTCATCTCCTTGAGTGCGTTCCATGCCTCTCTTGCCGTCTCGAACTCCGGCAATGTCATCAGCACAGAATCCGGCACGGACTGGGCTATGGCGGCCATGACACCTTCGTCGGACTCGTCATCGACGTCGTCGTCCGTGATTGCCAGCCACACTCGGAGGGTTTGGAGAATAATCTTCATCTTCATCGTCCACACGCCATAGCTCGCGTCAGTGAGCATCGGGTACTGGATGGGGATGTTGCGATGCATCTGGACGTTGGCGCCGCCCGTCCCCCCCCCTGGTCGCTGACTTGCCACCCTTGTTCAACTTGTCGCCGTTCTTGTTCTCCTTGGCACCGCCGTTGCCAATCTTGACTGACTCAGCGTCGCTGTCTGTCATCGTAGATCATAGATCGTCGAGGTTCTAGATACCAATTGTTGGCTTTTAATCCGTAGATCAAAAGACGAGAACAGCAGCACACATACGTACGTGCAAAGCTAGCAAGCTAACAAGCAGGTAGCTGGATGGATATCCAGTCACATACGTGTGTGTGTGTGCAGCCGGATCGTTTCTTCAACCGGCTACGATCGACACGACACGATTTCGGCGGAACGAACATGAAGGCACGGATCGATGTATGGCCACAGGCTCGTGTCGAGCCTTTCAAACTTTGTATTGCTTTTTGTTTTTCTAGTGTTACAAGCACCACCCCTAGGGTGCCTTTTATACACATCCACAAGGGACTATGGAAATAGACTAGGACTAGGTATCCTAATACTACTAGGACGTGGTTTGGCTTTTTCCCTAATCCTATGTGTACAGGGCAATGTGATTAAGTCACATATGTATAGTTGGCACATGAAGGTGCACATCGTGGCCTCTGGGAGCCTGCCACACCACTTGCTCAGGAGCAAGGAGAAGTTTGAGGCTCTGGCCCTTGACGTGGTCCATGATGAGGTAGGGTTCGTTGGTTACGTAGTCGCGCGTGATGTCGGTCGTGAAGCCTTGATGGCGATGAGTTGGCGGGTGGCGCGGCACTGCGCTTTGACGACAATGCCAGACTTGCCTTCGTCGAGGCACGACTCCTCGTCGTAGACTCACTGATAGTCATACATGGCCCCAATGACGCGCCTCCTCTTCCAACACATCACACCCTGCTGGTTGGCATTGTCGTCGAGGGACGCGGCGGGTCGTCTACAGGTGGCCTCCATCGGATCTGTTGAGTATATTTTGTATGTATATTTGTATACCTGGTCCACCTCCTTGTTTTTTTGCATAGTGCACTTGCATCTGATCAATATATCGAGAGTTGCATCCTATTCCTCTAGATGGTATCAGTCTAAACCCGATCCTACCCTAGCCGCCGCTGCGCCACACCTTCTCCGCCGTCGCCGCTACGTGACGCGTCGCCGCCTCCCCCGGTCGTCGCGCGCCTATCCCCACATGCGCTGCCGCTTCTTTTGGCCGCACTTCCCACCTCTCCCTCTTATCTTCCCTAAAACCCTAGCCCACCACCACCCACGCCGCCACCAAACCCTAACCCTAACCGCGCCTCCGCATCCTCCCGTCACTACCGATATGTCTTCCTCCAGCAGCAGCAACAACCCCTTCGGTTCCTCCTTCACCTCTGACTCCGAGGTTCCCAACGTCACCCGCATCTGCGATGTTCCTCTCTCCGATCATGTCCCCATCAAGCTCTCCTACATGGAGACTAACTACTATGCATGGAAGACCTACTTCAACCTCCTCTTTTGGGAGTACAACCTCGATGATCACGTCGACAGCTCCGCCAACCTCATTGCCATGGGTCGCGACGCCAACTGGATGGCCATTGACGCCACCCTCATTCGGTGGTTCTTCCTCACTGTCTTGCTGGACATCATCCACACCATCATTTGTGATGGGGACGATGCCTACATGGTGTGGACCAAGATCAATGACCTCTTCACTGAGAACAAGATGGAATGCGTTGTGTTCTTGCAGCAGGAGTTCCTTGTGTGTCATCAAAACGATCTATCCATTGACGCCTATTATCTCCGGCTCAAGACCCTCTCCGATGATCTCGATGATATCAGCTTCAAGATTGGAGATGAGGTCCTCCTCTCTACCCTCATCGCCGGTCTCAACGAGTATTTAGTCAACGCCGACTCCAACCTCATCCTCATGGTTGATCCTACCTTCGAGCATGCGGTGGCCTATTTGAGTCCCTACGAAAGGTGGATGAAGCTCGCGCACACCCGCGTCGTCCACACCGCTCTCCCACGACAGCCCCGCACCTCCGTCTGAAGCGCCCGGTCCTCAGTCGGCCCCTCCCGTGCCATTCCTGCCCTTCACATAGCAGCAGTTGCATCAGTAGCACAACCGTAGCAATGGCAACCAGCGTCGTGGCTGCAGTGGCAACCGCAACTGTGGCGGTTCCAGCGGCGGCGGCGGCCGACCGCGCATCTCCAACATGCAGGCCCCGTCGCCTTGGTGTGGCTGCTACAACCCCTGGATGGAGGGTCATGCACGACTATAACATGCCCATGTCGCGGCCCTGATACGTCCCAAACGTATCTATAATTTCTGCTTGTTCCATGATCTTTTGGGTGACACTGTTACATGTTTTGCTACACTTTTATATCATTTTACACATATTTGGACTAACCTACTAACTGAGTGCACCCAGTGCCAGTTTATGTCTGCTGATGTCTTGTTTGCAGGGGCTTTTACCCAATTTTCCGAAGCCCGAAAAAATCTAGAAAAATATATTAAAAAAATCAGCGAAACACAAGCTTCGGGATCACCGAAGGAGGGCCGAGGGGGGGCACCGGCCTCCCAGGCGGCCTCCTGGCGCGGCCAGGGCCCAGGCCACGCGAGGAGGTCGCCTAGGTGGGCCCCACCTCCTCCGGTGCCCTCCTTTGGCCTATATTTAGCGTTCTGTTAGGAAACCCTCGCAGACTTTCTCGAATCACAGATTTCTCCATCGTTCTGCTACCGCAGCGCTTCCGAGATCGGGAGAGTCAGGAGACCTCTTCCCGGCATCCTGCTGGAGGGAGGATTGACCTCCGGGAGCTTCTCCACCGCCATGGATTCCTCTCGGATGTGCCGTGAGTAGTCTCCCTTGGACCATGAGTCCATGACCAGTAGCTATGTGATGTCTTCTCTCCAATCTTGTGCTTCAATGGTTAGTCCTTGTGAGCTGCCCTACATGATCAAGGCATCTATGTAATTCTCTTGCTATTGCTATGCTCAGTTTGTTGGGATCCGATGGATTATGAGATTATGTTCAGATTGTTATGAGTTATATATTTTATTATCCTTTTATATTATGTTCCTTAGTGATTCTTGCATGTTCTCCGTTGCTTTTTATTGCTTTGGCCAAGTAGTATATCGTAACTCCAAGAGGGAGCGGTATGCATGATTGTGGGTTCGGGCCCCTCGATGTCTACCTTGAGTGACAGAAACATGAGACTAGGGGATGTGCTTGTTGCCACCAGGGAGAAAACAACGATGCTTGTGACCACGGTTGCAAGGATTGTTTACCTTACGCATAGTTCGTTAATGCAGTTGTCCGTTGCTTTGAGTTTACACTTTGGGTGGGGCAAGCAACTTAATACCGGAGAGATGTTCTGGATAGATATCTCAAGGTGGATGATTAGTAAGTAGATGCTGATGAATAAATGGTCTACTTGTCTCGGCGTATTGCCCATTACTATTGAACCTCATACTATCAAGAAGCATAATTAGCATTGTAGTACGATCATAATTTTGTCAATTGCCTAACTGTGATTTGTTTAGCCTAGCATAGTTGTTTATCGTCTTTTGGGAGAGAGACATCACTAGTGAACATCATGTGAATCCGGTCCATATCACCATCACTGCTTACACCTCCATCATTTACCGCTTTATTTACTTTTCCATTGCAATCACTATTACCTTCCCGCTTGTGTTTTGATCCTTGGCAAACAACAAGGCCGGAGAGATTGACAACATCTCTGTACTCGTTGGGAGCAAAGTTATCTATTGTGTGTGCAGGTCCATGTCTTCTGCTAGCACCAGGGTGGAAGACACCTACTTGTTGAGCCTAGGTGTCCTCTTGGTTCGATAAACCTTACAATCTCCGTGTAAGGGAAATTTGCTGCTGACTACATCTCCACCTTCCACTTCGGGACCAACGAGGGGCGAGAAGTATATACATCAACTCGTCATCAGGCCCCCTACCCGAGGCCTCCTTGGCCCGGAGCCACCAGCGCATCAGGCGATGCACGCTACAGCGACCCTGCACCGCCGGCCACGCCGGCCTACTTGGTCCCCCACCGGCTCTCCCTATGGTTCATATGATGGTAAGCACGGCCATCACGGGTATCCTTCGATGGACACGTCGCTCCTCACCGCTCTTCAGCAGGCGCCCACCGCGCCATACACCCGTGGGGGTGACTAGTTCATGGACACTAGGGCATCAACAAACATGGCAACACACCCGGGTAACCTTTCCATTGCCTTTCCCACATCTACTTCTTCCCGCGTCATCGACGGTAATGATGCTGGCCTTCCTATCTCTCATGTTGGTTCGACTAGTTTTCCCTCATCATCTAGGCCACTTCTGCTTCAAGATGTTATTGTTTCTCCTAAGCTTATTCACAACCTAGTTTGCGTTCCTAAACTTTCCCGCAATAATTCTGTAACTGTGGAATTTGACGAAGTTGTTTTTTTTGTTAAGGATGACTGCACGAGGATGGTTTTGCACCAATGAGACAGTCGTGGCGACTTCTATCCAGTTCAATTTCCATCCTCCACATTCGCCGCCCCGAGCTCTTTTACCGGGTGTTGATCCCTGGCACACGCGCCTTTGGCAGCCCAGCTTCGCTTCACTTCATCAAATAATGAGGAGTTTTTCTTTTACATGTAATAAAACGGATTCTCACACCTGTGAAGCATGTAGTCCTGGGAAACATGTTTACCTTCCTTTTATTTCCTCCTCCACTCTTGCATATTTTCCGTTTGAGCTACTTCATTCTTATGTATGGACCTCTCACATTTCAAGTAATTCTAGCTTTCTTTACTATCTTGTTATTCTAGATGATTACTCTCACTTTGTGTGGGCATTTCCTCTTTGTAGGAAATCCAATGTTCCCGCCACACTTATTACTTTCTACTCATACGTCTCCACACAATTTTGTCGCGCCATACTTGCTGTCCAAACCGACAAAGGAAAAGATTTTGACAACCTCACCATTCACACCCTTCTCTCCACACATGACACCATCTTCTGCCTCACTTGTCCTTACACATTTCAGCAAAACGACCACGCTGAACGCATCCTTCGCACACTTAACAAGTGTGTTCGTACACTCCTCGTTCACGCCTACATTCCTCCATAGTTCTGTCCTGATGCCCTCGCCACCGCCATACTCCTCGTTAACCTTCGCCCATGTCTCTCGCACTGGCATTACTCCCTTCGCCATCTCCTTTAATGTACTCCACCTTCCTACGACGGCCTCCATATTTTTTGTTGCCATTGCTATCCTAGTATCGCCTCTACTACTCCTCACAAACTCGCTCCTTGCTCGCTCCCTCGTGTCTTCTTCGGTTACCCAGCTAACACCGAAGGCTACTGCTGCTATGACACGGTGTCCCATCGTGTCATCACCTCCTCGCACGTGTACTTTGATTAGCATTGTTTTTTGTTTGCTCACACATAGGTGCAGCAGTCTCCCACGGTAGGCGTACCATGTAACTGCATCATGCCGGCCCTAGGCGTGCCCGTGCCATCGCGTGTCGAGCCCTCGCCAGCTGCCATGCCTACACCAGCTGTCGCGTTATCACCGTCTGCCACGCCTTCACCGACTGCCGCACCGTCGCCGGCTGCCGCATCTTCACCGGCTATCGCACCCTCCGGCGCATGATGACAAGATGACGTATATACTTCTCGCACCCCGTTGGTTACCCCAAGTGGAAGGTTGAGATGTAGTCAGCAGCAAGTTTTCCCTTACATAGAGACTGTAAGGTTTATCAAACCAGGAGGACTCCTAGGCTCAACAAGTAGGTGTCTCCTGTCCTGGTGAGCAGAAGACATGGACCTGCACACACACAAATAACTTTGCTCCCAACGAGTACAAAGAGGTTGTCAATCTCTCCGGCCTTGTAGTTTGAAAAGGATCAAAACACAAGCAGGAATAGTAATAGTGATTGCAACGGAAAAGTAAATAAAGTGGTAAATGATGGAGGTGTAAACAATGATTGTGATATGGACCGGAGTCACATGATGTTCACTAGTGATGTCTCTCTCCCAAAAGACGATAAACAACTATGCTTGGGTAAACAAATTACAGCTCGACAATTGACAGAATTATGAACACACTGCAATGCTAATTATGCTACTTGATAGTTAGAGGTTCAATAGTAATGGGTAGTACGCCAAGACAAGTAGACCATTTATTCATCAACATCTACTTACTAATCATCCACCTTGAGATATCTATCTAGAACATCTCGCCGGTATTAAGTTGCAAGCCCCACCTAAAGTGTAAACTCAAAGCAACGGACAACTGCATTAACGAACTATGCGTAAGGTAAACAATCCTTGCAACTGTGGTCACAAGCACCGTTGTTTTCTCCCTGGTGGCAACATCACATCCCCTAGTCTCATGTTTTTTGTGACTCAAGCTAGACATCGAGGGGCATGAACCCACAATCATGCATAACACTCCCTCTTGGAGTTACAATCTACTACTCGTCCAAAGCAATAAATAGCAACGAAGAACATGCATGAATCACTAAGGAACATAATAAAAAAGGATAATCAAATATATAACTGAAAGTGCGTTATATCGACTAGAGGGGGGGTGAATAGGCGATTTTTATAATTTCAACGCTGAGGAAATTCCATTTGAGGAAATTTCTCACTGATGAATAACGTGCAGCGGAAACAACGTAGGATCAGAGGTGCAAAGATTACAACAACAATTTTTTAGATGAAGATTAAGAAAAACGTTATCCACAGTACACAGGCACAAAACAAGCAGGTGAAGATTAACTGGTATCCATAATTTGAGGTTGAGGAAATTCAGAGAAAGTCTTTAGCAAATTCTTCAAACAGTGACAATGACATTCTTCAACATACAATATTTGAGGAATTGAAAGAGTTGAAGAAATAGAACCCGTATCACGATGAAGACAGTCGTTGATGACCCAGTTCCAACTATTGTGACAGTTGTACATATGGTTTGGAGTGGCTTGGTATTGAAACCAAAGGACACACAGTCCCGGGACACACAATCCCTACTGTATTCTTCTTGAGCTAAGGACACACATTCCTCGCCCAACACTCGTGGTAAGTCTTCAGGGCACACTTCCAAACCCTCACAAACTCGGTCGCCCGACGATCCACAATTGACTGCTGGATTGCTCTTGACCAGGACGCCTAACCGTCTGGAGGATGCACAGTCCTTAAAGGTAAAAGGCTTTAGTTCCACACAGGAACACATTCTTCAGTGATGATCAATCACATGGGTTTTGGTTTGTGGTTTGGCGTTTGGGGTATTTCCTCACTTGATGATTTACTCTTGAAGACTCTGAGGAATTTGGGTTGCTCTAAATGACAAGTGTCAGTTTCTCGCGGAGCAGCCAACTAGCTAGTGGTTGTGGGGGCGACTATTTATAGCCTGGGAGCATCCCGACATGATTTGACATTAATGTCCTTAAATATTATGACCGTTGGTGTGGATAAGATCGGTGAGGTGGCGTGAATAGCGGCAACGGTCGGGACTCTCAACTGTGAGAGTCCTCATGTCTCTCATATTCCTCACTCAAGGCTTTTGTAGGTTTAGGCTTGGGTTGAGCATCATGAGGAAATTCATTCCGTAGTATTACCTCGACCCCCTTTAGCAGTACGGTGTTCCTATGACTCAAGAGTAAAGAAAATGAAACATAAAGAATAAATCTTCATGTTTCAAAGTCTTTGGACTGATTTTCTTCAGGACACACCGAATTCCGCATCTTCAATATCTTCATGAGGAATATCAAGTTCATTGCAATTTATTCGCGATCAAAGTCTTCAGCATAAGACCAATTTCTTCAGCTGAAGACATACATTTTTAGGGGTCGATATTCATCGTATAACTCAAACTCCTAAGTGACTTATAGAGCCTGTGTACACTTAGAAACACATTAGTTACTTAACCTATAAGTCTTCAAACCACCAAAATCACTAAGGGCACTAGGTGCACTTACAATAACTCATAACAATCCGAACATAATCTCATAATCCATCGGATCCCAACAAACCGAGCATAGCAATAGCAAGAGAATTACATAGATGCCTTGATCATGTAGGGCAGCTCACAAGGACTAACAATTGAAGCACAAGATTGGAGAGAAGATATCACATAGCTACTGGTCATGGACCCATGGTCCAAGGAGGAGTACTCACGACACGTCCCGGAAGCGTCCATGACGGTGGAGAAGCTCCTGGAGGTCAATCCTCCCTTCGGCAGGGTGCCGGGAAGAGGTCTCCTGACGCTCCCGATGTCGGAAGCGCTGCGGCGGCTAAATGATGGAGAAATTCGCGATTCTGGATGTGATGGAAGGGTTTTCTCGCGGAGGAGTAAATATAGGCCGAAGGAGGGCATCGGAGGAGGTGGGACCCACCTAGGCGGCCACGCCCACAGGTCGCCTGGGAGGCCCCTGGCCCCCCTCTAGCCCATCTTCGGTGATCTGGAAGCTTCCGTTACGCTGATTTTTTATATATTTTTCTTGGAATTTTTCGGGCTTCAGAAAATAGGGTAAAAGCCCCTGCAAAAAGACATCAACAGACAGGAACTGGCACATCGTGCACTGAGTTAGTTGGTTAGTACAAATATGTGTAAAATTATATAAAAGTGTAGCAAAACATATAACAATGTCACCCAAAAGATCATGGAACCAACAGAAATTATAGATACGTTTGGGACGTATCAACATCCCCAAGATTAATTTCTACTCGTCCTCGAGTAGATAAATGATAACACAATAATTTCAGTAGTGACATGGTAACACACATATAAGAACTTCAAAGTAAAGCAAGTAAGATATGCAATTCAAGTCAAGATAATAACAAGCAAGAGTCTATATCTAGTGTTGAGTTCAGCAAAGTAAGAACATAAAGGTGAAAGAGCTCTCGCTGTCCGTGACTCGAATGTCTCCAAATGGTGTTTGCATGCAAGAAGTGGGAGATGGGTTGAGATCATTGTAACATCCCAAATTTACTAATTTGGAATGTTTTACAAATGTAGCTAAGCATCTATGCATTTTGATTGTAATAAAGTTGTCATTCGAATTCTTTCGACTTTGATTGGCAATTCTATTTTCTTCACCCAAGGAATGCCGGGGAAAAAAACTTTGTCAAGCAAGAAAAAAAAGAGAGGAGGAACATGACCCTCCAAACCAGGGGATATTCTTTCAAATATTTGAGCCATGAAACCCAAGATTTATTTGAAAAATATTTGCAAAAAGAAATAAATCACTTAGGGAATTTTTTGGAAAAAAACATTTTTTTGAAGTTTTTATTTTGGCCGTGGAAAAATGTCCATCATATAGATTTTATTTTTCTGATAATTTTAGTATATAATAACCCTATATTCCGAGTTTATTTGGTTTCCTTTTTATCATTTTAGTTTCCTGTTTTTGAAAATAGGAAAGAAATCGCATTTAAACGGAAATGAAGCGCTGGCCCATTAAGACTTTCCAAAGGTTGACCCGACAGGATCCTTCTTCTTCCTCACGTCCTCCCTCCTCCGAGGACCTTCCATAGCCATGGTGACCGGAAATCCTCCTTTCCCAATCTCCCTCTCCCTTCCATCTCGGCGCCTCCCGAGCCCCTCTATTTAAAGCCACCCCCTCCTCATTCCATTTTCCCCTTCACCACCTCGAACCGCTGCCTCGTCCACCCCTCCCCACCTCGCCGGAGTCGGCCACCTACAAGAGCTTCCCACAGCACCACAGACTCTCCCAGCTCCCTGGTACCCCCTGCTGCCACCCCCTACACCCCCCGCTGCATCCCCACGTTGACCCCGCCCCTTACCTCACCGCCCTTGTCCCTGCAGGACTCACCCTCGCCGGCGTCACTCCCCTGCCAGGCCGACAGGAGCAGCACCAGGAGCCAGCAACCCACCTCGCCAGGAGCGTCGACCTCCCCCAAGCGCCAACCACCCCCTCCTCCGCCGCCCCATCCCCGCCGGTGACCACCCCCCCAATGCCGGAGCTGCTCACCACGCCGGCCATCTCGTTGGAGGAAGCCCCTCCCCTGACAACAACGTGAGACATCTCTCTAACCTCCCTGTTGTTAATTTTTTTTAGTGTTTACCTTTAGATCTTGATCCTAAGGCCCCTATTAGATCACTTAAAGCCCGAACAATTTTCTTCTAAAGTGCGGTTGTTTGTTAGTTTACACCGAACACGCACAGGTCTAGTCTAATCACAGCATGCCACGTGTACCCTGTTTGTTCGAATAGTTTTTCCCTTTTTCTGTTTTAATTCTGTAACAGAACCAGTTCTGATTTTGTTTTCCTTATAACTTTTAATCTACAAATCCAACAAAGTTGATTCGTTTTGTGTTAGATCACAAATTCCTTGTAGTTTCCGAAAATATATAATTTGACTATGTGTGAATTTATAAAATTTGAGTTAGAACATATTTCATTTAAATCTTCTTTTGCTTATACCGGGAGTTTAAAAATAGATTTTTAATTGATTCTTTTTCCTACTCATAACTATTGATCATAGTTATGAGTAGGTTAAATTGCAGATTTTTTAAATAATTTATCATGGGGTTTTCATCAAAACAGATTCTGTTTTGGTTATGTAAAGGCAATTTCCCTTCTCTATGCTATAGCTATTGTTTGATAGTTGTGTTATTTTTATTTCTTGTCATTGTGGTGCTTATTGTGTGTATGTGTTTGTGTCGTTAGATCACCCGGAGTGCGAATCTTGTTATCTAGAAGCGCTTGAACTCGACAACCATCAGCAATGCAAGTCACTTTGATCATGTTATTGCCTATATTCTATATGCATTGTAGTTCTACCTTTCTTCACCCAATTGCATGCAAAGTAGGTACTTGGAAATTTTGGATCTTGATGTAGTATCATGTGGTAGGCAACCCAACACCCTTGTTACTTGTCCCGGGCGATGAATTTAGTTTGCTATGCTTTTAGTAGATGGGGTTATGGTTGAGTGTTTATCACGAGTGTTGTGAGAATATGATAATCAAGACCGGACACTCCAAGACTTTTCAAGACCTCGAAATGCAACATACGTCTGGGTGAAGGACGGTTTAGATGGGCTCCCTGGGGAAACCAGTGGATGACCCGGGATGCATGGAGAAGCGCCATGACATCTTGCGGAAAGCTTCACCCATGCACAAAGGGATGGATGGATGCTTCAACACCCAAGGCTTACCTGCATAGCCACAAGCCATTATGGTCTCTGACATGGTTGGACAACGCGATGACTCTGGACAGGCGGTGCTACGAGATGTAGAGGAATGGTAGGATTGGATGGGCACCGACAGAGGGTCAGAGGAACCCGTTGAAAGACCATGTTTTGATCATCCGGTCCTCAAACACTCTGTAGTGCGAGGACATCCAACGGATGCGATTAAATCTTGTGGGGAACGTGTGCAAAACTCTACAGTTTACCCAAACCTAATCGATTAGCCGTGTCCACGGTCATGGACGACTTGAGCCGAAGGAACTGAAACTATCCAGAATTCTCAACACAAATAATAATGATGTGGGTATTATTGACAACTCGGGTATGAGAATTTGTTGGTGGAACCATCTCATTAACAACCAACAATGTAGTAATATTTTGCTTTTAGCCCTCTTTTGTTGTAGGAGAAAACTTTGCTTTCCGCTAAAAACTTACAAGCCCCACCTTCCATATATGCATGTAGAATAGATGTTACTATTTCACCCCTCTTTTGTGACCTGCCAGCATATTCAATATGCTGACCTACACGGCTGCAACGTGTCATGTTGCAGAGTACTTTTCCGACCAGGAGTGAGTCTACGATCTATGCTCGGTGATATGCCCTGGAGTCAGATGGACTCTACTACTTTTGAAGCTTCTGCTAGTCTTCGTTAGTTATCTCATGAGTTTGGCTTTCGGCCTCTTTATTGTAATCATTATTGTAATAAAGTACTCGATATGAGATCCGATTAATAAAGCTGTGTGACTAAACTCTCGTATATAGATTGATGTACTGTGTGTGTACCAGCATGATCTTGGGATGGTACAGAAACACCTGAGACTTGACTCGTTTCGAGTTGGGTCGCTACATATATGGTATCAAAGCACATGCTGACCGTAGGACGTAACCTCTAGGATTGGAAAAGCCTTATGAAGAAAACTATTTTATTATATCTTCAAATATTCTATATTTTCTCTTCTGCTCATTTCTGACTTCTCTCCGATCTTCGAGTATTTTCTAGATGGCCACCTTCATACCTGTTATGATCACGGAGTTTTGCCAGCCCGACGCCTCAATGCCCTTCGGAAAGGAGCTAGTGCAGATCACCAAGGACTTGAGGATTGCTCTGCCGACCATCACCGGGTAGCCTATATCGTCTTACCTGGAAGATTCACACTACAGGATTGAGGTGCACATCCCCGGAAGAACTTTCGAGCCGCCCACAGAACCTGTGGAGTTCAAGTTCTTCGCACCTAGCTCGATTCTCGGCAGGGACATAGCGGTTCACTGTGCAGTCGGGAGAATCAAGGAGGAGTACAGAGGCTGTCCCATCTCATCGGACTTTTTCACGGTCTCTCGGAGAGGAGATGATGGAGAAATCATTCTGACCAAGACTGACGACACTCTCCTGTCCTATGCCCATACCATGAAGGCACATAGCAGAACCCTGGAGATTTGTGTTGGCAAGGACACGAAGAGGATCAAGCAACTGTCGCTCCACGAACTCGACCTCGAAGACGAAGCCCGAGAAGCCCTCTATGAGCACGAATTGGAGGTGAAGGACTTCTTGGAGAGGATCGAGAAGCTGAAGGCTCGTGTCGCATATCTGGAGGAAGAACTGGACATGGGCGAGAACCTTCACAATGAAGGAGATGTAGCCCCCTTGATCAGCAATGAGGAGGACTACGAAGAAAGCTCCACCGACGGACCCACCACCATGCTTTTCTGAGGAGGACACATAGACAAGTCCACCAATTTTATCTTATCATTAAACGTTTAGGCTGATGTCTAGGATATCGCCACTTGTATCCCCGTGTTTGAACCTTTTGTGGTGATAATGAATAAAATGTGTGGTGTGATAATTGTTTGTTGCATTTCATATGGGTAGTGTAATTACTCTTTAGACCCTTGTTCTATGCTAATCCCGCCCCTCTACAAGCACCAGATGCCTCAGAGATGTGACCCAGCTTCCAACTTTCCGCTGGAACTTGCTCAGTTGATCCAACAGCAGAACACCCTGATGTAGTTGCTCATTCAGATTCAGAACAACAACAACCACCATGAACCACCCCAGGCCGACAATCTCACCAGCTTTCTGAGGTTGAACCCTCCGACTTTCTCCTGCAACGTTGAGGCCATTGTGGCAGATGATTGGCTCCGCAAGATGGAGAGAGAGCTGATCACTACAGGATGTACTGAAGCTGAGAAGGTACGCTTTGCCGCGCACCAACTCGAAGGACCCGCAGCTGCTTGGTGGGAGAACTACACCACCACTTATCCCATCGCTGGTGTCACCTGGGAACAGTTCAAGCAAGCCTTACGCACCGCTCATGTCTCAGCTGGAGCCATGAGTCTGAAGAAGCATGAGTTTCGCAACTTACACCAGGGAACTCGCTCTGTGGCTCAGTATGTTAATGAATTCAGCATGCTTGCATGATATGCACCTGGAGATGTGGCCGATGATGCGGCCAAGCAGGAGAAGTTTATGGAAGGACTCAACGATGAGTTGAGCATTCAGCTAACTGTGGCCAACTTCAACAACTACCAAGAGCTGGTAGATAAGGCCCTCATCTTGGAGGGGAAACATCAGCAGATGGAGAATCGCAAACGGAAGTATGGCAATGGGAAGTTCAACTCTGGCACTCAGCAGAAGCCTCGCTACAACCCCTATTCGGGGAATACCGGGACTGGATCCGGTAAGTTTGGAGGACAAACCCACCATAACCACCCAGTGCACAACCATGGAGGTCACAACCATGGAGGAAATGGGAACCACCGCAATGGCAACAACTTCAAGAATGGCAGTGGCAACCAGCACCCTCCTGCTCCAGCTCAGAAGGATCTAACTCATATCACCTGCTTCAAGTGCCAGAAGACGGGACACTATGCCACTAAATGTCCCCAAAACAAGCAGGGGAATGGAAATGGCAACGACAACTCAGGAGCAAGGAAGCCAAATCCTTTTCCCCAAGCTCAGGGGAACCACATTGATGTTGAAGAGGTCTATGATCACCCTGATATAGTGGTTGGTACGTTTTTGCTAAATTCACGTCTAGTATTGGTACTTTTTGATTCTAGTGCAATGCATTCATTCATATCAAGGGTAGTTGTGGAAAAGTATAGTTTACCAACTAAAACCCTCAGCCAGCCCATTAAGGTCAGTTCCCCAGGAGGCATGATGACAGCCGGGATAGGATGCCATGCATTGAGTCTCAACATTGGGAACCATAAGTTTCCCACCGACCTCATCATATTAGAGTCTCAGGGATTGGATGTAATCCTAGGCATGGATTGGTTGGGCAAGTACGAAGGGAATATTGATTGTGCCCTTAAGTCTATTTTGCTCACCACCCCCGAGCAAAAACGGATTAAGTACGTATCCCAACGCCCGTCACGGAGTAAACGGGTGAACTCTCTCACGGGAGTTGTTCAGGAGGAAGTACCGGTCGTTCAAGACTACCCAGATGTATTTCCGGAAGAATTGCCCGGCATGCCACAGGGAGATTGAGTTTCTGTTTGAGCTATTACCAGGAACAACCCCCATATGGAAGAGACCATATCGGATGCCCGCGAATGATTTAGAGGAAATCAAGAAGCAGATCAAGGAGTTACTTGACAAGGGGTATATACGCCCAAGCTCGTCACCTTGGGGAGCCCGAGTTCTTTTGGTTGAGAAGAAGGATAAATCCTTGAGAATGGTAGTTGATTATCGTGCTTTGAATGAGGCGACCATCAAGAACAAGTACCCCTTCCCGATGATCAACGATCTGTTTGACCAGTTAGTTGGAGCCAGAGTGTTCTCCAAGATCAACCTTCGATCAGGGCATCATCAATTGAAAATCCGTGAACAAGATATACCCTAGACAGCCTTCCCCACAAGGTATGGTCTGTATGAGTACACGGTTATGTCATTTGGTTTGTCTAATGCTCCGGTATATTTTATGAGTATGATGAACAAGGTGTTTATGGAATACGTGGACAAATTTGTCGTGGTGTTCATCGATGACATACTGATATTCTCCAAGAACGAGGAAGAACACAAGGAACACTTGCGGTTAGTTTTGGAGAAGTTTCGAGAGAATCAGTTGTATGCGAAGTTCGGTAAATGTGAATTTTGGTTGAAGGCAGTTGGATTCCTCGGACATGTTATTTCCGGAGACGGAATAGCAGTGGATCCTGCCAAGGGTGCAGCAGTCACCGAATGGGTAGCACCCACCTCAGTTAAGGAGATCCGCAGTTTCCTCGGACTTGCCGGATATTACCGGAGGTTTATCGAGAATTTCTCGAAGATTGCCAAGCCCATGACAGAGTTGTCGAAGAAGGAGTTCATGTATGTTTGGACCGAGGAATGTGAAGCCGGTTTCCAAGAGTTGAAGAAACATTTGGTTACAGCCCCAGTGTTGATATTGCCGAACCTTCGGAAGGATTTCCACGTTTACGGTGACGCTTCTTGTCAAGGACTCGGAGGAGTACTCATGCAAGAAGGAAAAGTTGTAGCCTATGCATCCAGACAGCTCAGAACTCATGAGTTGAATTATGCCACACATGATTTGGAGTTAGCAGCCGTAGTGCACGCGCTCAAGACCTGGAGACATTTCCTGATCGTAAATAGTTGTGATGTTTACACTGATCACAAGAGCCTGTAATATATCTTCATGCAGAAGGAGTTGAACCTCAAACAAAGGAGAAGGCTAGAATTGATCAAGGACTATGACATGAGATTGCATTATCATCTGGGGAAAGCGAATGTTGCAGCAGATGCTTTGAGCCGTAAGAGTTATGTGAACACACTCATAGCAGGAGGATTGCCCCAGGAGTTTGCCGACGACCTCCGAGAGCTCAAATTGGAGATAGTTCCAAGAGGATATGTAGCCATGCTGGAAATTCAGTCCACCTTGACCACAAAAATCCGTGAAGCCCAGAAGTCAGACAAGGAAATAGCTGAGATTAAGCAAAGAATGAATGATGGGAAAGCTAAAGGTTTTCACGAGGATGAACACGGAACTATATGGTTTGAAGACCGCATCTATGTGCCCAATGATCCTGAACTCAGAAAGTTGATACTTCTGGAGGCCCATGATTCCCCGTACTCGATACATCCAGGCAACACCAAGATGTATCTGGACTTGAAGGAAAGTTTTTGGTGGATAGGAATGAAGAAGGACATTGCTGAGTTTGTGGCAATATGCGATGTTTGTCAGCGAGTAAAGGCGGAGCATCACAAGCCAGGAGGATTACTTCAACCATTGCTGATACCCGAGTGGAAATGGGAGAAGCTTGGTATGGACTTCATCACAGGATTACCCAAGACCCGTTCAGGTTATGATTCTATCTGGGTAGTGGTTGATCGTTTGACCAAGGTAGCTCACTTCATTCCCGTGAAGACTACCTACACGAGTGCTCAGCTGGCCAAGGTATATATGACCAGGATCGTATGTCTGCATGGAGTTCCAAGGAGTATCGTGTCAGATAGAGGAACTCAGTTCACGTCATAGTTTTAGCATCAAATACACGAAACTTTGGGAACGAGATTGGAGTTCAGTACAGCTTTTCACCCACAGACTGATGGACAGACCGAGGGAGTCAATCAAATTCTGGAGGACATGTTGAGAGCTTGTGCACTAGACTATGGGTCTAGTTGGGACGACCATTTACCTTATACCGAGTTCTCATAAAACAACAGCTATCAGACCAGTCTGAAGATGGCCCCTTTCGAAGCTCTATAAGGAAGGAGGTGCAGAATAGCACTAATGTGGGATGGTGTTGGAGACCGAAAACTCTTTGGTCCCGACCTTATCCGAGATTCTGAAGAGAAGGTCAAGCTGATTCGTGACCGACTCAAGATAGCTCAGTCCAGACAGAAGAGTTATGCTGACAGCAAACACAAGGAAGTAACATACGAAGTGGGAGACCGAGCATACCTTCGTGTGTCTCCACTTTGAGGAATCAAGAGATTTGGTGTAAAAGTAAAGTTAGCACCCATATTCATTGGCCCCTACAAAATTCTTGAACGTAGAAGTGAAGTTGCATAGAAACTAGAATTGCCGGAAGGATTGTCCGGAGTTCATGATGTTTTCCATGTTTCCGAGTTGAACAAATGCCATGCTGAGATGGCTGATGTTCCGTTGAGAGACACAGTGCCCCTAGAGGCCATACAGCTTGACAGTTATGTGACTTATGAGGAGAAACCCATCCAGATTCTCGATACTACCAACAGAATTACCCGCAGCAAAGTTATCAAGTTTTGCAAGGTTTTGTGGACTCACCACACCGAGGAAGAAACCACATGGGAACGGGAAGAAGATCTTCGCCAAGACCACCCGCACCTATTTGCTAGCCAACCCGAATCTCGAGGGCGATATTCATCTTAAGGTGGGTAGGTTTGTAACATCCCAAATTTCCTAATTTGGAATGTTTTACAAAAGTAGCTAAGCATAGATGCATTTTGATTGTAATAACGTTGTCATTCGAATTCTTTTGATTTTGATTTGCAATTCTATTTTCTTCACCCAAGGAATGCCGGGGAAAAATACTTTGTCAAGCAAGAAAAAAAGAGAGGAGGAACATGACCCTCCAAACCCGGGGATATTCTTCGAAATATTTGAGCCATGAAACCCAAGATTTATTTGAAAAATATTTGCAAAAAGAAATAAATCATTTAGGGAATTTTCAGGAAAAAAACATTTTTTTGAAGTTTTTATTTTGGCCGTGGAAAAATGTCCATCATATAGATTTTATTTTTTTGATAATTTTAGTATATAATAACCCTATATTCCATGTTTATTTGGTTTCCTTTTTATCGTTTTAGTTTCCTGTTTTTGAAAATAGGAAAGAAATCACGTTTAAATGGAAATAAAGCGCTGGCCCATTAAGACTTTCCAAAGGCTGGCCCGCAAGTATCCTTCTTCTTCCTCACGTCCTCCCTCCTCCCACGACCTTCCATAGCCATGTTGACAGGAAATCCTCCTTTCCTGATCTCCCTCTCCCTTCCATCCCGGCGCCTCCCAAGCCCCTCTATTTAAAGCCACCCCCGCCTCGTTCCATTTTCCCCGTCACCACCTCGAACCGCTGCCTCGTCCACCCCTCCCCACCTCGCCGGAGTCGGCCACCTACAGGAGCTTCCCACAGCGCCACACTCTCCCCAGCTCCCTGGTACCCCCTGCCGCCACCCCCTACACCCCCCGCTGCATCCCACGTCGACCCCGCCACTTAACTCATCGCCCTTGTCCATACAGGACTCACCCTTGCCGGTGTCACTCCCCTGCCAGGCCGACTGGAGCAGCACCAGGAGCCAGCAACCCACCTCGCCAGGAGCGCCGACCTCCCCCAAGAGCCGACCACCCCCTCCTCCGCCGTCCCATCCCCGCCCACGACCACCCCTCCCAACGCCGGAGCTGCTCCCATGCCGGCCATCTCGCCGGAGGAAGCCCCTCCCCTGACAACAACGTGATACATCTCTCTCACCTCCGTGTTGTTAATTTTTTTAGTGTTTACCTTCAGATCTTGATCCTAAGGCCCCTATTAGATCACTTAAAGCCCGAACAGTTTTCTTATAAAGTGCGGTTGTTTGTTAGTTTACACCGAACACGCACAGCTCTAGACTAATCACAGCATGCCACGTGTACCCTATTCGTTAGAATAGTTTTTTCCTTTTTCTGTTTTTAATTCTATAACAGAACCAGTACTTATTTTGTTTTCCTTATAACTGTTAATCTACAAATACAATGAAGTTTATTATTTTTGCGTTAGATCAAAAATTTCTTGTAGTTTCCGAAAATATATCATTTGACTATGTTTGAATTAATAAAATTCGAGTTAGAACAGATTTGATTTAAATCTTGTTTTGCTTATACCGGGAGTTTAAAAATAGCTTTTTAATTGATTCTTTTTGCTACTGATCACTATTGATCATAGTTATCAGTAGGTCAAATTGCAGATTTTCTTAAATAATTTATCATGGGGTTTTCACCCAAACAGATTCTGGTTTGGTTATGTAAAGGCAATTTCACTTCTCTATGCTATAGCTATTGTTTGATAGTTGTGTTACTTTGATTTCTTGTCATTGTGGTGCTTATTGTGTGTATGTGTTTGTGTCGTTAGATCACCCGGAGTGTGAATCTTGTTATCTAGAAGCGCTCGAACTCGACAACCATCAGCAAGGCAAGTCATTTTGATCATGTTATTACGTTTGTTTTATATGCATTGTAGTTCTACTTTTCTTCACCCAATTGCATGAAAAGTAGGTACATGGAAATTTTGGATCTTGATGTATTATCATGTGGTAGGCACCCCAACACCCTTGTTACTTGGCCCGGGGCGATGGATTTATTTTGCTATGCTTTTAGTAGACGGGGTTATGGTTGAGTGTTAATCACGAGTGTTGTGAGAATATGATAATCAAGACCGGACACTCCAAGAATTTTCAAGACCTCGTAATGCAACATACCTCTGGGTGAAGGACGGTTTAGATGGGCTCCCTGGGGAAACCAGTGGACGACCCGGGATGCATGGAGAAGCGCCATGACATCTTGCGGAAAGCTTCACCCAGGCACGAAGGGATGTATGGATGCTTCAACACGCAAGGCTTACCTACACAGCCAGAAGCCATTATGGGCTCTCGCTTGGTTGGACAATGCGGCGACTTTGGACGGGCGGTGCTATGAGATGTAGAAGAACGGTAGGATTGGATGGGCACCGACAGAGGCTCAGAGGAACCCGTTGAAAGACCATGTTTTGATCATTCGGTCCTCAAACACTCTGTAGTGCGAGGACATCCAACGGAGGAGATTAAATCTTGTGGGGAACGTGTGCAAAACTCTGTAGCGTACCCAAACCTAATCGATTAGCCGTGTCCACGGTTGGGGACGACTTGAGCCGAAGGAACTGAAACTATCCGGAATTCTCAACACAAATAATAATGATGTGGGTATTATTGACAACTCGGGTACGAGAATTGGTTGGTGGAACCTGATAAACCACAAGTATAGGGGATCAATTGTAGCCTTTCTCGATAAGTAAGAGTATCGAACCCAACGAGGAGCTAAAGGTAGGGCAAATATTCCCTCAAGTTCTATCGACCACCGATACAACGCTACGCACACATTACGTTCGCTTTACCTAGAACAAGTATGAAACTAGAAGTACTTTGTAGGAGTGATAGGATAGGCTTGCGAGAAAGTGGTTAGATAAAGAAACAACTAGGGGCTGGTTAGATAAAGAAACAACTACGAGTGTCTAACGAGTGTGGAAAAGTGGTGGTAGGAGTTGCGGAATTGTCCCTAAGCAATTGACTACGTTACTAGATCGATAGCAAGTATTATGTGGGAGAGGCCTCTGCTAGCATGTCATCCCTTACTTGGAATTCTATGCACTTATGATTGGAACTATTAGCAAGCGTCCGCAAGCGTAGCAATTCATCAATCACCGATAGGATAACGATAATCTACTCAGACATCATAGGATAGCAACACATCATTGGATAATAATATGTAGCATAAAGCACCATGTTGAAGTAGAGGGTACAACGGGTTGCGGGAGAGTGGACCGCTGAATATATATGGGGGAAGGTGATGGAGATGTTGGTGAAGATGACGGAGGTGTTGGTGTAGATCACTGTCACACGATGATGTCCCGGGCGGCGTTCCGGTTCCGCCGGGAGAGAGGGGGAGAGAGCCCCCTTCATTCTTCTTCTTACTTGACCTCCTCCCTAGATGGGAGAAGGGTTTCCCCTCTGGTCCATGGTCTCCATGGCGGCGGAGGGGCGAGAGCCCCTCCTAGATTGGATCTCTCTCTCTGTGTCCTTCTGTTTTTGTGCTCCCAGATTCTGCGTTTCACCGTTTCTTAAATTCCCGGAGATCCGTAACTCCGATTGGGGTGAAATTTTAACACGATTGTTTTCCGGATATTATTTTTCTTGCGGCTAAAGAAGGGCTCCAACCGCCTTAAGCAGTGGCCACAAGCCTGCCTGCCGCGGGCCCACCCCCTAGCCGCGGCGACAGGGCTTGTGGGCACTCCGTGCATTGCCTCGCGTTGATTCTTCTTCCCAAAATTATAAATATTCCAAAAAATCCCCGTAAGTTTTTATTACGTCTGGACTTTGTTTGATATGGATATTCTCCAAAAAAAAACATGCAACAAACAGGAACTGGCATTGGGCACTGGATCAATATGTTAGTCCCAAAAATAGTATAAAAAGTGCCAAAAGTATATGAAAGTTGTAGAATATTGGCATGAAACAATCAAAAATTATAGATACGACGAAGACGTATCAGCATCCCTAAGCTTAATTCCTGCTCGTCCTCGAGTAGGTAAATGATAAAAAAGATAATTTTTGATGTGGAATGCTACCTAGCATAATCTTTATCATATAATCTAATCATGGCATGAATACTAAAACACGAGTTATTCGAAGCAATAGCCTATAATTTGAGATAAAGACAATAACATTTCAAGCATACTAATAAAGCAATCATGTCTTCTCAAAATATCATGGCCAAAGGAAGTTATCCCTACAAAATCATATAGTCTGGCTATGCTCCATCTTCCCCACACAACGTATTTAAATCATGCACAACCACGGTTTTAGCCAAGAAATTGTTTCATACTTTAGTGTTCTCAAACTTTTTAAACTTTCACGCAATACATGAGCGTGAGCCATGGACATAACACTATAGGTGGAATAGAATATGGTGGTTGTGGAGAAGACAAAAAGGAGGAGATAGTCTCACATCAACTAGGTGTATCAACGGGCTATGGAGATGCCCATCAATAGATATCAATGTGAGTGAGTAGGGATTTCCATGCAACGGATGCACTAGAGCTTATAAGTGTATGAAAGCTCACAAAAGAAACTAGTGGGTGTGCACCCAACTTGCTTGCTCACGAAGACCTAGGGAAAATTTGAGGAAGCTCATCATTGGAATATACAAGCCAAGTTATATAATGAAAATTTCCCACTAGTATATGGAAGTGACAACATAGGAGACTCTCTGTCATGAAGATCATAGTGCTATTTGAAGCACAGGTGTGGAAAGAGGATAGTAGCAATTGTCCCTTCTCTCTTTTCTCTCATTTTTTTGTGGGCTCTTTGGCCTCTTTTTTTAATATTTTTTTATTTTGGTGGGCATCTTTGGCCTCTTTTTTATAAATGGGCTTCGCTGGTCTCTTTTATTTCCTCACATGGGACAATGCTCTATTAATGATGATCATCACACTTACAACTCAATACTAAGAGCAATGATGACTCTATATGAAATGCCTTCGGTAGTGTACCGTGACAATGATCTAGCATAGCAATGGCATCAAAAAATGGACAAGCCATGAAAACATCATGCTAGCTATCTTGCGATCATGCAATGGCAATATAGAAGTGGTGGCACATGTCATGAGACGGAACAGTGGTAGTTGCATGGCAATATATCTCGGAATGGCTTTGAAAATGCCATAATAGGTAGGTATGGTAGCTGTTTTGAGAAAGGCTATATGGTGGGTGTAATGCACCGGCGAAAGTTGCGCGGTACTAGAGAGGCTAGCAATGGTGGAAGGGTGAGAGTGCGTATAATCCATGGACTCAACATTAGTCATAAAGAACTCACATACTTATTGCAAAAGTCTATTAGTCATCAAAACAAGGTACTACACGCATGCTCCTAGGGGAAAGGTTGGTAGGAGTTAACCATCACGCGATCCCGACCTCCACACAAAGGATGACAATCAATAAATAAATCATGCTCTGACTTCATCACATAACGGTTCACCATACGTGCATGCTATGGGAATCACAAACCTTAACATAAGTATTTCTACGAATACAAAATTACTCACTAGCATGACTCTAATATCACATATTCATGTCGCAAAACTATTGCAAGGAATCAAACATATCATATTCAGTGATCTACAAGTTTTATGTAGGATTTTATGACTAACCATGTGAATGGCCAACTCCTGTTAACTCTCTAAATAGGTATAAGTGAAGCATGAGAGTTTAATTCTTTATACAAAAGATATGCCCCGCTGTAACAAATATAAGTGAAGCAAAAGAGCATTCTACAAATGGCGGTTTTCTATGTGTAGGGAAAGAGGCAATCCAAACTTCAAATGATATAAGTGAAGCACATGAAGCATTCTATAAAGGAAACCAAGGACTATCTCATACCAGCATGGTGCATAAAAGAAAAAAAGGAAAAATAAACACAAAAGATGCTCCAAGCATTTGCACATATCATGTGACGAATTAAAATATAGCTCCGAGTAAAATTACCGATAGATTATAGACGAAAGAGGGGATGCCTTCCGGGGCATCCCCATGCTTAGACGCTTGAGTCTTCCTTGAATATTACCTTGGGGGTGCCTTGGGAATCCCCAAGTTTAGGCTCTTGCCTCTCCTTATTCCTTCATCCATCGTGCTCTCACCCAAAACTTGAAAACTTTAATCACACAAAACTCAACAAAACTTCGTGAGATCCGTTAGTATAATAAAATAAATCACCACTTCAAGTACTGTTGTGAACTCATTCTAAATTCCTATTAGAATTATATCTACTGTAATCCAACTTCACCAGGGTTCATAGCCCCCGATACTACCCATAGATTCATAAAATTAAGAGAACAATGCATAGAAAACAGAATCTGTCAAAACAGAACAGTCTGTAGCAATCTGTATATTCCGTATACCTGTGATATCTCAAAAATTTGAAAAATTACGAACGTGTGGAAAATTTGCATATCAATCAGCAGAACAAAGAATCAACTCAAAAGCTCTTCCAGAATAAAAATGAAAATTGATTTCGTGAGCACAAAGTTTCTGTCTTTTCTCAGCGTGATCAAAGAACTATCACCCGAACTAATCGTAAAGGCTTTGCTTGGCACATTATTTTTAAAATACAAAGGAATTGTACAAGGAGATAATTATTTTTGTGAGAAACTTCCATGAAAAATTCTACATTGTTTCCATGAGCATGAACACAAGTGTTCAAGGTTGACCCTCACTTCCACAATGCATCACCTTTCAATCACTTCTCTTTTTGAAAAAGTTTTAAGTTCTCCTCTATATTTTTTTTGTTTTTAAACTAAATAAATACATTCAACAGAAATAAATGACTCACTAAAACTTCCGGGTTGTCTCCAAGACAGCGCTTTCTTTAAAGCCATTAAGCTAGGCATAAAGTGCTCAAGTAATGGATCCACCCGGATCCCAAGGTATATCAAAGCCAATTTTAATTAGCAATGATTTGAAATTTTAGTAGTGAGCACAAGGTAACATATATCATGCAATGATGAATTCTAACTCTCTTCCTATGCATTGGGTGTCATAAAGGAACAATTCATGCACATCAAGTAAAGGCCAATACATAGCATAATCAGTTTCTTGCAATTTTATCGTATTGGAAACATAGAGAGGTGGAGATGTAGTTCCTCTCTCATAATAATTGCAGCACATGCATATTATATTCATCAAAATCATCATGTGTAACATAAGGAACTATAGTTAGCTCATCTTCATAAGCATCATTCATATTGCCATCATGGCCACAAGCATAGCAAGCATCAAGTTCATCAAAAAGGGATATTTCAAATGAATCCAAGGGATCATAGCATTCACCCTTCGGTAAGAACGAAGGGAAAATTAAATAATGTATGAGTAGAAGAGTTACTCTCATTAGAAGGTGGACACGGGTAGTGTTGGAAATATGCCCCAGAGACAATAATAAATTAGTTATTATTATATTTCTTAGTTCATGATAATCGTTTATTATCCATGCTATAATTGTATTGAGTGGAAACACAATACTTGTGTGGATACATAGACAAAACACTGTCCCTAGTAAGCCTCTAGTTGACTAGCTCGTTGATCAAAGATGGTCAAGGTTTCCTGGCCATAGGCAAGTGTTGTCACTTGATAACGGGATCACATCATTAGGAGAATCATGTGATGGACTAGACCCAAACTAATAGACGTAGCATGTTGATCGTGTCATTTTGTTGCTACTGTTTTCTGCGTGTCAAGTATTTATTCCTATGACCATGAGATCATATAACTCACTGACACCGGAGGAATGCTTTGTGTGTATCAAACGTCGCAACGTAACTGGGTGACTATAAAGATGCTCTACAGGTATCTCCAAAGGTGTTAGTTGAGTTAGTATGGATCAAAACTGGGATTTGTCACTCCGTGTGAACGGAGAGGTATCTCGGGGCCCACTCGGTAATACAACATCACACACAAGCCTTGCAAGCAATGTAACTTAGTGTAAGTTGCGGGATCTTGTATTACGGAATGAGTAAAGAGACTTGCCAGTAAACGAGATTGAAATAGGTATACGAATACTGACGATCGAATCTCGGGCAAGTAACATACCGAAGGACAAAGGGAATGACATACGGGATTATATGAATCCTTGGCACTGAGGTTCAGACGATAAGATCTTCGTAGAATATGTAGGATCCAATATGGGCATCCAGGTCCCGCTATTGGATATTGACCGAGGAGTCTCTCGGGTCATGTCTACATAGTTCTCGAACCCGCAGGGTCTGCACACTTAAGGTTCGACGTTGTTTTATGCGTATTTGAGTTATATGGTTGGTTACCGAATGTTGTTCGGAGTCCCGGATGAGATCACGGACGTCACGAGGGTTTCCGGAATGGTCCGGAAACGAAGATTGATATATAGGATGACCTCATTTGGTTACCGGAAGGTTTTCGTGCATTACCGGAAAAGTTTCGGGCTCATCGGTAGTGTCACGGGAGTGCCGGGAGGGGTGCCGGGGACCATCGGGAGGGGTGTCACGCCCCAAGGGGTCTCATGGGCTATGGGAAGAGATAAACCAGCCCCTAGTGGGCTGGAATAAGTTCCCACTAAGGCCCATAAGGTTTGAGAAGGAAAAAACACAAGGTGGAAAGAGTTTCCAAGTGGGAAGGTGGAATCCTACTCCAAGTAGGATTGGAGTAGGACTCCTCCACCTCCAATTTCGGCCAAACCTTTAGGTTTTGAGGCTGCCTCCTCCCCTCCCTCCCACCTATATATACGGAGGTTTTAGGGCTGATTTGAGACGACTTTTCCACGGCAGCCCGACCACATACCTCCACGGTTTTTCCTCTAGATCGCGTTTCTGCGGAGCTCGGGCGGAGCCCTGCTGAGACAAGATCATCACCAACCTCCGGAGCGCCGTCACGCTGCCGGAGAACTCTTCTACCTCTCCGTCTCTCTTGCTGGATCAAGAAGGCCGAGATCATCGTCGAGCTGTACGTGTGCTGAACGCGGAGGTGCCGTCCGTTCGGTACTAGATCGTGGGACTGATCGCGGGATTGTTCGCGGGGCGGATTGAGGGACGTGAGGACGTTCCACTACATCAACCGCGATCTCTAATCGCTTCTGCTGTACGATCTACAAGGGTACGTAGATCACTCATCCCCTCTCGTAGATGGACATCACCATGATAGGTCTTCGTGCGCGTAGGAAAATTTTTGTTTCCCATGCGACGTTCCCCAACAGTGGCATCATGAGCTACGTTCATGCGTAGATGTCTTCTCGAGTAGAACACAAAAGTTTTTGTGGGCGGTGATGTGCGTTTTGCTGCCCTCCTTAGTCTTTTCTTGATTCCGCGGTATTGTTGGATTGAAGCGGCTTGGACCGACATTACTCGTATGCTTACGAGAGACTGGTTTCATCGTTACGAGTAACCCCCTTTGCTCAAAGATGACTGGCAAGTGACTGTTTCTCCAACTTTAGTTGAATCGGATTTGACCGAGGAGGTCCTTGGATGAGGTTAAATAGCAACTCATATATCTCCGTTGTGGTGTTTGCGTAAGTAAGATGCGATCCTACTAGATACCCTCGGTCACCACGTAAAACATGCAACAACAAAACTAGAGGATGTCTAACTTGTTTTTGCAGGGTATGATTGTGATGTGATATGGCCAACGATGTGATGTGATATATTGGATGTATGAGATGATCATGTTGTAATAGAAATATCGACTTGCACGTCGATGGTACGGCAACCGGCAGGAGCCATAGGGTTGTCTTTATACTAACGTTTGTGCTTGCAGATGCGTTTACTATTTTGCTAGGATGTAGCTTTAGTAGTAATGGCATAAGTAGCACGACAACCCCGATGGGAACACGTTGATGGATGATCATGGTGTGGCGCCGGTGACAAGAAGATCGTGCCGGTGCTTTGGTGATGGAGATCAAGAAGCACGTGATGATGGCCATATCATGTCACTTATGAATTGCATGTGATGTTAATCCTTTTATGCACCTTATTTTGCTTAGAACGACGGTAGCATTATGAGGTGATCTCTCACTAAAATTTCAAGACGAAATTGTGTTCTCCCCGACTGTGCACCGTTGCGACAGTTCTTCGTTTCGAGACACCACGTGATGATCGGGTGTGATAGACTCAACGTTCACATACAACGGGTGCAAAACAGTTGCACACGCAGAACACTCGGGTTAAGCTTGACGAGCCTAGCATGTACAGACATGGCCTCGGAACACATGAGACCGAAAGGTCGAGCATGAATCGTATAGTTGATATGATTAGCATAGAGATGCTTACCACTGAAACTATTCTCGACTCACGTGATGATCGGACTTGAGATAGTGGATTTGGATCATGTACCACTCAAATGACTAGAGAGATGTACTTTTTGAGTGGGAGTTCCTAAGTAATATGATTAATTGAACTAATTGTCATGAACATAGTCTAATGGTCTTTGCGAATTACGATGTAGCTTGCGCTATAGCTCTACTGTTTTTATATGTTCCTAGAGAAAATTTAGTTGAAAGTTGATAGTAGCAAACTTTGCAGAGGATTGTCCTCGTTGCTGCGCAGAAGGCTTATGTCCTTAATGCACCACTTGGTGTGCTGCACCTCGAGCGTCGTCTGTGGATGCTGTGAACATCCGACATACACGTTTCTGATGACTACATGATAGTTCAGTGCAAAATACTTAATGGCTCAGAAGCAAGACGCCGAAGACGTTTTGAAACGTCACGGAACATAAGTGATGTTCTAAAGAGATGAAATTGTGATTTCATGCTTGTGCCCTTGTTAAGAGGTACGAGACCTCCAACAAGATTCTTTGTCCACAAAGTAAATGAGAAAAGCTCAATCGTTGAGCGTGTGCTCAGATTGTCTGAGTACGACAAACACTTGAATCAAGTGGGAGTTAATCTTCCAGATGACATAGTGATGGTTCTCCAAAAGTCACTGCCACCAAGCTGTGAGAGCTTCGTGATGAACTATAACATATCAAGGATAGATACAATGATCCTTGAGCGATTCGTGATGTTTGACACTGCGAAAGTAGAAATCAAGAAGGAGCGTCAATAGTTGATGGTTTGTAAAACCACTAAGTTTCAAGAAAGGCAAGGGCTAGAAGGGATACTTCGTGAAACGGCAAAACAGTTGCTGCACTAATGAAGAGACCCAAGATTAAACCCAAACCCGAGACTAAGTGCTTCTGTAATGAGGGGAACAGTCACTGAGGCGGAGCAACTCTAGATACTTGGTAGATAAGAAGGCTGGCAAAAGTCGAAAGAAGTGTATTTGATATACATGATGTTGATGTGTACTTTACTAGTACTCCTAGTAGCATGAGGGTATTGGATACCGGTTCGGTTGCTAAGTGATTAGTAACACAAAATGAAAGCTACGGCATAAACGGAGACTAGCTAAAGGCGAGGTGACGATACGTGTTGGAAGTGTTTCCAAGGTTGATATGATCAAACGTCGCACGCTCCCTCTACCATCGGGATTGGTGTTAAACCTAAATAATTGTTATTTGGTGCTTGCGTTAAGCATGAACATGATTGTATCGTGTTTATTGCAATACGATTATTCATTTAAGGAGAATAATGGTTACTCTATTTTCTTGAATATTCACCTTCAATGGTTTATTGAATCTCGATCGTAGTGTTACACATGTTCATGATATTGGTGCCAAAAGATACGAGTTAATGATGATAGTACCACTTACTTGTGGCACTGCCGCTTGAGTCATGTTAGTATAAATTGCATGAAGAGGCTCCATGCTGATGGATCTTTGTACTCACCTGATTTCGAATCACTAGTGACATGCAAATCATACCACATGAGCAAGGCCTTGTTTTCATTGAGATGAAATAAGATAGTAACTTGTTGGAAGTGATACACTTTGATGTATGCAGTCCAATGGGTGCTGAGGCACGCAGTGGATATCATTATGTTCTTACTTCACTGACGATTTGAGTAGATACAGGAGTATTTACTTAATGAATCACAAGTCTGAAATGTTGAAAAGTTCAATTCCGTTTCAGAGTGAAGTTCATCGTAACAAGAGGATAAACTGTCTACGATATGATCATGGAAATGAAAATCTGAGTTACGGGTTTTTGGTACGCAGTTAAGACAATGTGGAAATTGTTTCGCAGTTCATGCCACCTGGAACATCATAGTGTGATGATGTGTCTGAACGTCATAGCCACGCACTATTTGGTATGGTGCATACTATGATGTCTCTTATCGAATTACCACTATCGTTTATGGGTTTTGCATTAGAGACAACCGCACTCACTTTAAATAGGGCACCGCGTATTTCCGTTGAGATGACACAGTATAGACTGAGGTTTAGAGAAATCTAAACTGTCGTTTCTTGAAAGTTTGGGGTTTCGACACTTATGTGAAAAGGTTTCAGTCTGATAAGCTCGAACCCAAAGCGGATAAATGCTTCTTCATAGGGTATCCAAAACAGTTGGGTACATCTCCTATCTCAGATCCGAAAGCAAAGTGTTTGTTTCTAGAAACGGATCCTTTCTCGAGGAAAGGTTTCTCTCAAAAGAATTGAGTGGGAGGGTAGTAGAACTTGATGAGGTTATTGAACCATCACTTCAACCAGTGTGTAGCAGGGCGCAGGATGTTGTTCCTGTGGCGCCTACACCAATTGAAGTGGAAGATGATGATGGTGATCATTGAAGCTTCGAATCAAGTTACTACAAACCTCGTAGGTCGACAAGGTCGCGTACTGCTGGAGAGTAGTACGGTAACCCTGTCTTGGAGGTCATGTTGTTGAGCAACAATGAACCTACGAGTTATGGAGAAAGCGATGGTGGGCCCAGATTCCGACAAATGGCTGGAAGCCATGAAATCCGAGAGAGGATCCATGCATGAAAACAAAGTGTAGACTTTGGAAGAATTACTTGATGGTCATAGGACTATTGAGTAAAGATGGATCTTTAAAGGAAAACAGACGATGATGGTGATAAGTCACTATTAAGAAAAGCTCGACTTGTCACAAAGATGTTTTCGACAAGATCAAACAGTTGACTATGATGAGACTTTCTCACTCGTAGCGGTGCTAAAGGTCTGTTAGAATTATGTTAGTAGTTGCTGCATTATTTATGAAATATTGCACGTAGGATGTCAAAACATTGTTTCCTCGACGGTTTCCTTGAGCAAACATTGTATGTGATACAACCAGAAGGTTTTGTCGATCCTAAAGATACTAGCAAGTATGCAAGCTCCAGTGATCCTTCAATGGACTGGTGCAAGCATCTCGGAGTTGGAATAAGCACTTTGATGAGATGATCAAAGATTTTGGGTGTGTACAAGGTTTATAAGAAACTTGTATTTCCAAAGAAGTGAGTGGGAGCACTATAGAATTTCTGATAGGTATATGTGGTTGACATATTGTGGATCAGAAGTAATGTAGAATTTCTGTAAAGCATACAAGGTTGTTTGAAAGAAGTTTTCAAAGGAGTACCTGGATTATGCTGCTTGAAGGTTGAGCATCAAAGATCTATGGAGATAGATCGAAAGCGCTTAATAGAAGTTTCAACAAGATGCATGCCTTGACAAGTTTTTGAAAGAGTTCAAAATAGACCAGCAAAGAAGGAGTTCTTGGTTGCGTTGTGAGGTGTGAATTTGAGTAAGACTCAAAACCCGACCACGGCAGAATAAAGAGAATAGATGAAGGTCGTCTTCTATGCCTTAGCCGTAGAATCTAAAGTATGCCATGCTGTGTACCGCACCTGAAGTGTGCCTTGACTCAAAGTATGTTGAGAGGTACAGAGAGTGATCCATGTTTGAATCACTAGCAGCGGTCAAAATTTATCCTTAGTAACAAATGGACTAAGGAATTTTTCTCGATTATGGAGGTGGTTAAAGAGTTCGTCGTAAAGGGTAACGTCGATGCAAGCTTTGACACTAATCTGAATAACTATGAGTAGTGAAACGGATTCATATAGTAGAGTGGATATTTGGAGCATTTCCGAATAGCACGTAGTAGCAGCATCTATAAGATGACATAAAGATTTGTAAAGAACGCACGAATCTGAAAGTTTCAGAACCGTTGACTAAAACCTCTCTCACGAGCAAGACGTGATCAGACCCCATAACTATATGGGTGTTGGATTCGTTGGAATCACATGGTGATGTGAACTAGATTATTGACTCTAGTGCAAGTGGGAGACTGTTGGAAATATGCCCTAGAGGCAATAATAAATTAGTTATTATTATATTTCTTAGTTCATGATAATCGTTTATTATCCATGCTATAATTCTATTGAGTGGAAACACAATACTTGTGTGGATACATAGACAAAACACTGTCCCTAGTAAGCCTCTAGTTGACTAGCTCGTTGATCAAAGATGGTCAAGGTTTCCTGGCCATAGGCAAGTGTTGTCACTTGATAACGGGATCACATCATTAGGAGAATCATGTGATGGACTAGACCCAAACTAATAGACGTAGCATGTTGATCGTGTCATTTTGTTGCTACTGTTTTCTGCGTGTCAAGTATTTATTCCTATGACCATGAGATCATATAACTCACTGACACCGGAGGAATGCTTTGTGTGTATCAAACGTCGCAACGTAACTGGGTGACTATAAAGATGCTCTACAGGTATCTCCGAAGGTGTTAGTTGAGTTAGTATGGATCAAAACTGGGATTTGTCACTCCGTGTGAACGGAGAGGTATCTCGGGGCCCACTCGGTAATACAACATCACACACAAGCCTTGCAAGCAATGTAACTTAGTGTAAGTTGCGGGATCTTGTATTACGGAACGAGTAAAGAGACTTGCCAGTAAACGAGATTGAAATAGGTATACGAATACTGACGATCGAATCTCGGGCAAGTAACATACCGAAGGACAAAGGGAATGACATACGGGATTATATGAATCCTTGGCACTGAGGTTCAAACGATAAGATCTTCGTAGAATATGTAGGATCCAATATGGGCATCCAGGTCCCGCTATTGGATATTGACCGAGGAGTCTCTCGGGTCATGTCTACATAGTTCTCGAACCCGCAGGGTCTGCACACTTAAGGTTCGACGTTGTTTTATGCGTATTTGAGTTATATGGTTGGTTACCGAATGTTGTTCGGAGTCCCGGATGAGATCACGGACGTCACGAGGGTTTCCGGAATGGTCCGGAAACGAAGATTGATATATAGGATGACCTCATTTGGTTACCGGAAGGTTTTCGTGCATTACCGGAAAAGTTTCGGGCTCATCGGTAGTGTACCGGGAGTGCCGGGAGGGGTGCCGGGGACCATCGGGAGGGGTGTCACGCCCCAAGGGGTCTCATGGGCTATGGGAAGAGATAAAACAGCCCCTAGTGGGCTGGAATAAGTTCCCACTAAGGCCCATAAGGTTTGAGAAGGAAAAAACACAAGGTGGAAAGAGTTTCCAAGTGGGAAGGTGGAATCCTACTCCAAGTAGGATTGGAGTAGGACTCCTCCACTTCCAATTTCGGCCAAACCTTTAGGTTTTGAGGCTGCCTCCTCCCCTCCCTCCCACCTATATATACGGAGGTTTTAGGGCTGATTTGAGACGACTTTTCCACGACAGCCCGACCACATACCTCCACGGTTTTTCCTCTAGATCGCGTTTCTGCGGAGCTCGGGCGGAGCCCTGCTGAGACAAGATCATCACCAACCTCCGGAGCGCCGTCACGCTGCCGGAGAACTCTTCTACCTCTCCGTCTCTCTTGCTGGATCAAGAAGGCCGAGATCATCGTCGAGCTGTACGTGTGCTGAACGCGGAGGTGCCGTCCGTTCGGTACTAGATCGTGGGACTGATCGCGGGATTGTTCGCGGGGCGGATCGAGGGACGTGAGGACGTTCCACTACATCAACCGCGATCTCTAATCGCTTCTGCTGTACGATCTACAAGGGTATGTAGATCACTCATCCCCTCTCGTAGATGGACATCACCATGATAGGTCTTCGTGCGCGTAGGAAAATTTTTGTTTCCCATGCGACGTTCCCCAACAGGTAGCTAGTCCGTTCTTCCTCCTTTTGTTCTTCGCTCTCCTCGTCATCTTTTTCATCTAATGAGCTCACAATTTCAGCATTTTCTTCTTCCATAGTTACCTGCAAAATAATAGTCCCTTCTTGGGCAGCATAGGATTTCTCCTTAAATCGTTCAATATAGGCATTATATTCATAATTAGTATAACAATAACGAAGCATAGCCAAATTTTCAGATCGGTAAGGAGCATCATCACACCTTTTAAACAGAGCCTCAATTTGATAAGCACCCATAAAAGCAACAAACTCTTCTATTTGATCCACATCATAGTAATCATATATACCATTAGCATAAGAAGCCAAGGTTCTATGATCATTAAACTCACAAGAAAAGGGAAGGTGTGGAGCCTTCATCCTAGAGCAACACGTAACACCATGTCTCTTGCATAGTTCCCAAGCATACCATTTCAACAAATGGATTTGATCCCATAAATGTTTCCCTTTTTGAGTCAAGCGATAATCCCTAAAGTATTCATGTTGATCCAACGTGTATCCCATTATATAATTGAATGGGGCTTTCTCAGCATTATTAAAGATGTATATAATATTTTCCACGTAACGAGCATCGAGGGTTTTAGGAGGTTCCCCATCTCCATCAGTAGCAAGTACACCTAATTGTTTTGGTATTTCGTGTTCCATATCCATAACAAAAGATAAAGAACAGCTTAGAACAGCAAATAAATCTAATTAGTGATAAAGCAAACAAGCACACACGAAAATATTCACCCCACGCTATTGCTCCCCGGCAACGGCGCTAGAAAAAGGTCTTGATAACCCACAAGTATAGGGGATCAGTTGTAGCCTTTCTCAATAAGTAAGAGTGTCGGACCCAACGAGGAGCTAAAGGTAGGACAAATATTCCCTCAAGTTCTATCGACCACCGATACAACTCTACGCACACTTTACGTTCGCGTTACCTAGAACAAGTATGAAACTAGAAGTACTTTGTAGGAGTGATAGGATAGGCTTGCAAGAAAGTAAAGAACACGTAAATAAAACTAGGGGCTGGTTAGATAAAGAAACAACTACGAGTGTCTAACGAGTGTGGAAAAGTGGTGGTAGGAGTTGCGGAATTGTCCTTAAGCAATTGACTACGTTACTAGATCGATAGCAAGTATTATGTGGGAGAGGCCTCTGCTAGCATGTCATCCCTTACTTGGAATTCTATGCACGTATGATTGGAACTATTAGCAAGCGTCCGCAACTACTAACGTTCATTAAGGTAAAACCCAACCATAGCAATAAGATATATTGGTCCCCCTTCAATCCCATATGCATCAATTTCTATGCTAGGTCTGAAGCTTCTATCACTCTAGCCTACCAATACATAGTCCTATCAACATACAAATAACCCTATGGTGTGATCGACGCGCGCGATCATATGATTGGCACCAAAGGACAGCAACTGTCACACCCTGTTTTTGCTATCACCTGTCAATGTTGTAAAATTCTGAGCTTGTTAATTTTTTTCAAAACTAATGTTGTGTCGGGACCCCGATCCTAAGCCATAGGAATCTAGCCTGTAACACATCGCATCCCTTTGCGGTCTCACGCACGGTTAACTCCACGGCTGCAGCCTTACCTTAGCCGGGACCGTTTGCGTCTTTTGACTCACGTATGCAATAGTGTTGCTAGCATTCCAATGTCAAAGAACCCAGATCGACATGTCTAGTCATAAACCAAAGTGGCAGTACCGCACAAGGACAGGCATACATGACCCAACAAAGCAGGTGTCGGTCATCAGTGATCGTAGACGAGTCGTAGCAAGCTACAAGGACTCCATTACGTCGCGTGACATTTCCCCAAAGAGGACAGACACAGCAGCTAAGAAGGACACATGCCGGTCAACCAATGTGTCCAGAGCAGTAGCGAACTACCAAGGCTCATTGGATCACAAAGGGGCATTTGCTTGTAAGGAGTGCTACTAAAGTTCACAACTAGGTAATCGAACCCCATACATATCAAGTACGACACATGTACACATGGCATACCGATATGTATAGATACATCGATGGCATCACAACATAACCATAAGCATACAACCTTTATTTAAGAGGCTCGGAAGAGCCACACACATAATATTACACATTAAGGGTCTCACGACCCATAATAGCAGTCATTCAGTTACAAGCCAGCGGAAGAGTTTAAACTGTCTGAGTACAGACAGGACAACTAGAAGGCACATGGCCTGACTATACTACAGATCCAACGTAGGGCCAGATCGTAGCTGGGACACCAGCTACTCATCGTCGTCGATGTCTACGAAGAACCCTCCATTAGGGTCATTAGCAACCTCTGCAACATGTATTAAGCAAACATGAGTACGAAGGTACTCAGCAAGAATTTAGGACAACTAACTACTCATGCAAGGTATCAAGAGGTATTGTGGGGTTTCATGCGGAAAGCCAGCGTTTGACTCGTGGCTAGACAACTTGCATATTTTAAATAATTTTGACAACTTGATTTCTCGCACACGAGTCCACTAACACCACAACAATACACTATCGTGGAATCATTTCGTCTCCGTACGGAAATGCCGTCCACGACACTCACGCTTATCTTGGCAATTTTATGAGTAGCCATTGAAGTTATCTATGAACAACATATGTCTCCAAGTAGTCCATACCCGCGGACGCGGCTATTCGAATAGATCATAACCATGCAGGGGTGTACTTCGTCACACACGCTCTCGCCACTTATCGCCATGTGCACGTCATGCACCTCGGCAACCTTCAAGCGGAAGCCCAGCGAGGGAGTCGGCCACGACCGTTAACCACAATAGTACCTAGTCCAGGTTTATCGCCTATCTGAGAGTAACCCGTGCGGAAGTCCGGCCGAGGTTTCCGCCACGGCCTCAAACGATGTGCGCAGGGTTCCCAAGCCCACCATCCGGGTGCCACTTGGTACACCGTGCCACTGCCTACCGCATCACGGTCCACCTCTCAGGTCAGCACCATGCACGGCCTCCAGCATTTCTATAAACACCAGAAACTACTTGCAACTCCTGGACCGAGTACTACGCGATTAATAGGCCGAGCGGGGTCATATTTCAGGGCCCAACATGTGGTAGTATCTAGTCTTGGATTACATACACGGAACTCAGTTCCTAAGGACGGTTCCAATGAAACAACCCGCCATGTACTCCTACACAACCTTTCACCAGTACCTTTACCAAATCAAGTTCAACACACAACCTTTGCTCACCGAACACATTCTCACAATTCTGTTCATCTCCCAGATGACAGACCATACACAACTCTAAGCATAGCATGCATAGCAGGATAAGGCACATCATAGCTCAAGCAACTATCAGGTATGCTAGGTTGCAAGGTTCGGCTATTTACTGTGACAAGGTTAGGTCATGCAAAGGAAGTGGGTTCAACTAACGTGGCAAAAGCAGTTGAAGCATTTGATCCTAATGCAATAAATAAGTGCAGGAGCAAGAACATGGGAATTATCGGGATGATCAAAAGGGTTGCTTGCCTTGTTGCTCAGAGGAGGAACGATATCCGTCAGATGGATATTCGGTGGAATCCGGGGGTGCGGAGCCTACCGAAAAGAATGGTAACATTCAATAACAATCATATGCAATCAAAATGATGCATGAGCATGGCATGAGAATGCAAAGTGATAAGTTATTATTTTCATCATGTATTAGGTATAGAGTTGATTTGAATCACATTCGAATAGCAATTCAAACGGGGTATTCTCGGATACCGGTTTAATTGATTCGACCTGATGCTCAGATCAACTTGATGTTAGCATGCATGAAATGTCATGTTAATGTACTGATTTGTAACTAGGACAGTGTGTGATCATGGCAACCATATTGAAATTTGAATATTTTCCAAATTCCATTTATAAAGTGATTATAAGAATTGAATTATTCCTTATTATACATGTTAGGGTTCTGTAACTTTTTCAAACATGGTTGAAAATAGCATAATCAGAATCCTTGAATTTTTCTGATACTTTTTCATATATAAATTATTTTCATTGGAGTTACAGATTAATTTCTATGATTTTTACAAGTTTTAGCAATTTCCTGGAATTATTTCTATACTGATAATTCTCTTTATTGCATCAGACCGACGTCAGCAGGTCAGCCGACCTGTTCAGGTCAAACCTGACAGGGGGGCCCCACTGGTCAGCCTCTCTGGGACTAATCCCACGCTGACCAGCCCCTAAACTGAGTTGACTTGGCCTTGGGCCCACTGTCAGCGAGAGATTAAGCTCCTAATCTGCTGGATTAGCTTTGCCACGTCGACCCCCACCGGAGCATGGCCGGCGGTGATCACGGGCGCGGCGGAGGGCTCGCCGGAGGAAGCTAGACTGCGCATCGGCCGTCGGTTTTGGGCGCAGAAAGCAGCTACGGGTAGCTGGTGCAACGCCGCATCTAACGGGGCATTAGGGGGAAGCTAGGGTCGCCGGGAGGGGCGCCGGCGACGAGCCGAAGCTCGGCCTTCTATGAGAGACGGCTCTAGGGCACGGGGAGGGAAGCTGGGGGGCTCATCATACTCCTGGAGGCTCCAGGAGCTCGATCCCTAGCTCGAGCGCGTGGATCAGACACCACAGCGACGACGACGACATGACCGGCGGCGAGAAGCTCTCGGCCTTGGTGGGGAACGGGGCTACGATGCACGGGAGAGCGTGGGGCGAGAGGGGAAACGACGACGAGCTCACGGCGGTTCCGATGGTGTTGACGAAGGGCTCGGGGGTGCGCCGGAGGGAGCGAATCGACGGGAGAGGTCCGGCGGCCGGAGGTGGAAGACGATGGCGTTGGGGGCGATGCAGAGCTCGGGGAGACTTCGGCTTCTGCAGGGAGGGCCGGCTCGACGAGGCGGAGCTAATGGACTACTCGGAGGAAGGTTCCCGTGGATAGAAGCGCTGCGGCTCGAGCTCGAGCTCGTGGTAATGGCGGCAGCAGGAGGAGGAAAAGATCCGAGAGGAGGGAGAGAGCTATCGTTAGGAATGGATAGAGGAGACCCCGGGGAGCTTATCCCCGTTGTCGCGCTGTCCGGGGGGGCTCTGGAGCTCTCCATGGCAAAGCAGGAGGTGGAGGGGGCCGCCGTGGTCGATCTCCCCTCTGCCAGAAGGCAGAGGAAGAAGACGACCCTGCCCCTGGTGGGCTGGGCCTCCTCAGGCGACAGGTAACGTTTTTCTTCTTCCTAATTCTTTTCTGTTTTGTTCTGTTTTGCTAAATAATGTTTTGCTATTTATTTCAGCTCCAAAATGGTGGTAAAAATTATTTTAAACACACCTGAATATTTGTTATAATATTCCCAACCATTTCCAAAGTTTTCAACATTTTTGAAAATTTATAGTTTCTGATTTCAATTTTTAAAATTTGAAACCAGTGGCGTTTGCACTACTTCAAAATGCTTGAAGTGTCAAGAAAATAGTTTTCTCCAATGCTCATTTACTTTCATGATTTATCAGAAGGTTTGAACATTTCTTGAGGCCATTTTGGGTTCATTGATTTTGACTACTTTGAGATTTCCTTTATTTAAGGTAGTAGCTAGGGTTTGAGTTTTTCCTTTGCCACTATCTTGTTTTTGTTGAAACTTCTTAGATGCAAATGCAAAGAATACATGAGCACAAGACTAACTTGCTTAAGGGTTATGGATGTGACAACTCACTCCCACTCAAAAGAATCTCGTCCCGAGATTTAGAAGTCGTCGGGAATAACGGAGGATACTCAAGTCGGAGACGATCCTCTCTTTCCCAAGTTGCCTCCTTTTCGAAATGATTTGACCATTGAACTTTAAGAAACTTGAGGTTTCGACGTCGAGTGGTACGCTCAGCTTGATCAAGAATACGCACGGGGTATTCTCGGTATGAAAGGTTATCTTGGAGATCAAGCGTTTCGTGGTCCACTTCACGGATCGGATCCGAAAAGCAACGCCTGAGTTGCGAGACGTGGAAAACATCATGAACCTTGGAAAGATGCGGAGGAAGTTCCAACTGGTAGGCAACTTCTCCTTGTTTGGCAAGAATGCAAAAAGGACCAATGTAACGAGGAGCCAATTTGCCCTTGATACCGAATCGATGGGTACCCTTCAAAGGTGTAACCCGAAGGTAAGCCTTCTCGTCAACTTCAAAGGTCACAGCCTTATGATGACGATCATATTGGCTCCTTTGACGAGACTGGGCTGTTTTCAAATTTTCACGAATAATGCGAACCTGCTCTTCTGCATCCTGGATCATATCCGGGCCAAAGAGTTGCCTCTCTCCGGTTTCTGACCAATTAAGAGGTGTTCGACATCTTCGTCCATAGAGAACTTCAAAAGGGGCTTTGCCCAAGCTTGATTGGTAACTATTGTTATAAGCGAATTCGGCGAATGGAAGACACTTCTCCCAATTCATACCGAACGATATAACACAAGCTCGGAGCATATCTTCTAGAATTTGATTCACTCTTTCTACTTGACCACTTGATTGAGGATGGAAAGAAGTGCTAAAAGATAAGTGAGTCCCCATGGCATTCTGAAAACTTTCCCAGAAGCGAGAAGTAAAGATACTTCCATGGTCCGAGTTAATCTCCAGGGGAACACCATGAAGAGACACTATTCGAGAGATATATAACTCTGCTAGCTGGCTAGCTGTTATACTCTCACGAACGGGAAGAAAATGAGCCACTTTGGAGAGACGGTCAATGACCACAAAGATAGCATTATTCCCTTTCTTGGTCTTGGGAAATCCGGTAATGAAATCCATGTTAACTTTATTCCATTTCCATTCAGGAATAGCTAAGGGCTGAAGGGTGCCAGCAGGCCTTTGATGCTCTGCCTTAACTCGACGACAAACGTCGCAGTTAGCAATGAACTTAGCAATTTCTCTCTTCATCCTAGTCCACCAGAACCTCTGGCGTAGGTCCTGATACATCTTAGTACTACCGGGATGAATGGTGAGAGGAGAATCATGAGCCTCCTTAAGGATTAACTACCTTAGATGTGGGTTCTTAGGAACCACTAAACGATTCTGGAAGAAGACAACACCTTGATCATTCATGGAAAATTCTTTAGCGTTTCCGCTAAAAATATTCTCCTTGATCCGTGATATACCCTTGTCACGCTTTTGGCCAGCTATAATTTGATCCTTAAGAGTAGGCTTCGCCACCAGGGTAGAAAGGAATCCTTGAGGAACAATATGACTATTCAACTTCCGAAAGTCCTCATGGAGATGTGGTTGACCTTGTTGTAGCATCAAATTGTTACAATAAGATTTACGACTTAGCGCATCGGCCATAACATTGGCCTTCCCCGGGGTGTAAGTTATCCCTAGGTCGTAATCCGAGATCAACTCAACCCACCGTCTTTGCCTGAGATTCAAATCCGGCTGGGTGAAAATATATTTCAGACTTTGGTGATCAATGAATATTTCACAACGATTACCCAGAAGGTAATGTCGCCAGGTTTTTAGTGCATGGACCACAGCTGCAAGCTCAAGGTCATGTGTGGGATAATTATCCTCATGTGGACGCAACTGTCGAGATGCGTATGCGATCACATGACGATCTTGCATGAGAATGCAACCTAATCCTTGTCGCGAGGCGTCGCAATAGATAACAAAGTCCTTAGAAAAATCTGATGGTAGCAACACAGGTGCGGAGGTCAGGCGTCTTTTCAGTTCCTGAAAACTATGCTCACACTGTGGTGTCCACTCGAACTTTTTATCCTTCTTGAGGAGTTCAGTGAGAGGCTTTGCAACCTTGGAGAAATTCTCGACGAAGCGGCGACAATAGCTCGCTAGACCAAGAAAACTCCTAACTTGCTTAACCGATTCAGGTTGAGTCCAATCAAGGACAGCTTGAACTCTCTCGGGATTGACAACAATACCCTTACCAGAGATTACGTGTCCTAGATAGGTCACTTCTGGTAACCAGAATTCACATTTTGAAAATTTGGCATAAAGGCGATGCTCTCGAAGTTTCATCAATACCAGCCTTAGATGCTCGGCATGTTCTTGTTCATTCTTCGAGTAGATGAGAATATCATCGAGGTATACCACGACGAATTTATCCAAATACTCCATGAAGATTGAATTCATCAGCCGAGAGAAGGTGGCTGGGGCATTGGTTAAACCGAAGGACATAACGGTGTACTCATATTGGCCATAACGAGTAACAAAAGCCGTTTTTGGAATGTCCCCGTTCTTGATCTTGATTTGATGGTATCCCAACCTCAAATCCATTTTGGAGAAGACTGAGGATCCAACAAGCTGATCGTACAGATCGTTGATCCTGGGGAGCAGATACTTGTTCTTAATGGTGACCAGATTAACTGGTCGGTAATCTACAACCATCCGATCCGTTCCGTCTTTCTTCTTGACGAAGAGGACGGGACAAGCCCAAGGAGAAGAGCTAGGACGAATGAAACCTTTGTTCAAGGCCTCATCTAGTTGCTTCTTAAGTTCGGCTAGCTCCAGGGGTGCCATCTTATAAGGTCTTCTGGCTATTGGGACAGTTCCTGGAACAAGATCTATTACAAACTCTACATCTCTGTCAGGTGGAATTCCTAGCAGTTCCTCTGGAAAAACATCCAGGAAGTCACGGACTACCGGAATGTCTTCAAGTTCCGGAAGAGGGTTGGCATTTAGGGAATAGAGTTGGCATTTGGCAACTCGAGTAGAGACATTTACTATCTCACCCGAGGGATGGGTAAGCTGGACATTTCTAGAATGAGTATCAATCTTGGCATAGTGAGCTGACATCCAGTCCATGCCCAAGATGATATTAATATCCGAAGATTTCAATGCTATCAATGAGGCTAGAAAAACTAGCATGTCTACTAGAATTTCATTGTCATAGGTTATCCTAGAGGTTTGCCATTTACTACCAGGGGTTTGGACAACCAAGGGGATTGGCATATCACAAAAAGACATGTTATGCAACTGTGCATAACTTTCTGAAATGAAGGAATGAGAAGACCCAGTGTCAAAGAGAACGGACGCTGGGTGATGATTAACAAGAAGCGTACCCAGCATGACGTCGGGATCCTCTGCAGCTTCTTCTGCTGACACATAGTTCACACGGCCACGTGCAGGAGTTGGCTTCACATAAAAAGCTTTGCCCGACTTGGCTTGCCCGACGGACTTTCCGGGTTGCTTGGCACCCACATTCTGAGGACACTCACGGGAATAGTGCCCTGGTTCTCCACACTTGTAGCATATCACCTGGTTGGCACGTGGTGCGGCATTGCTAGCTGGACCACCATAAGCTTTTGCTGGAGGGTTGGCCTGATTCGTCTGAGGCGCCACGTAGGATTGCCTCGGAGTGTATCTTGGCGGCAGAGAACTGTTCGGAACCCACAACCTGCGTTTTGGAAACGCGGAACCAGAAGATGAGCCAAAGTCACGGGAGTGCTTCCTTGTGGCTTCGAAGTCAGTATGACTAGTCTCGGCACTGATCGCTTTGTTGACTAGGGCTTGAAAGCTTGCACACTCATGGAGGCGCAGATCACGACGCAACTCACGGCTTAGACCCTTACGGAATCTTGCTTGCTTCTTCGCGTCAGTAGACACCTCCTCTGTTGCATAGCGGGCGAGGTTACTGAACTCGCGGCTATAGGCATCCACCGACAACTTGCCCTGAGTGAAGGCACAGAACTCCTCTCTCTTTCTGTCCATCAGGCCCTCTGGAATATGGTGCAGACGAAAAGCTGCACTGAAGTCTGCCCATGTGGCCACTGGTTCAGCAGGACGCATAGCTTCAAAATTCTCCCACCACAGATTGGCGGGTCCTTCCAGGAAATACGCTGCAAAGTTCACCTTGTCGGCCTCAGACACATTCGCAGAGCGAATCTTGCGTGAGATGCTGCACAGCCAGTCATCAGCGTCGAGGGGATCGACGGAATGATGAAACTTTGGAGGATTCAGCTTCACAAAGTCATTGAGGGACACTGCATCATTCCTAGGCTGTCGAGCCGTATTCTGCTCAATACGCTCTAGCAGTCGGTTGATCTCCCTTTTGTTTCTTTCTGCCTCAAGCATCACTTCCACCAGAGAAGGCGGGTGAGGCAGGTCTTCCTGCGACGCTTGACTACCCTCGCCTTGCTCATGAGCAGGGGCACGGTTCAACCTGGTGAACACCATCCTGACCAACAAACTCATAGCTTAGACCAATATCATATCAATACTAGCTATGGATTAAGAATGTACTGAACACACGAAATGCGGAAATGAATATCCGAACAGCATGGTAACAAGCAACTGCTATATATACACCATGGTTCATACACACCCTTACATAGTTCAGTACAACCTTAACCGAAGAGCAAACTACTGAAATTGTGAAACTACTCATCAGAGGCTTACAAGCTTCCTATACATTATTTATCTAGGCCTCCGAAATTCATTTCACATTACAGACATACTTCACAAGTCACGCAGGACTGTGAACGTACGGCTGCTACCATACTATCCTTCCGCTCATAGCTCAGGCATCCGCATAGAACATCTCATAGAGATTACCTCCATGACCTGGTAGCTCAACTTGCGGATCAGGAAACACTCTAGCCTGAGATCCCTGGGATCCATAAGGACACGGATGTGGCCTTGGTCCCCTGACTGGTGGTAAGAGGGGTCCCCGAAGAGGTGTGACTCCTCCTATAGCTGGCCAGTCAACGTAGGCCGGAAGATGGGTCCTAACAGGGTTCAGCATCTCCATCTCTCCATACCCTGTCTGGACTACCGGTGCCAGCTGCGTCAAAACTGTCCACAGACGGGCACGGGTAGCATAAAGCTCCATGCGGAGAGCACGAGCATCCCTGTCTCTGTTCTCTAGCATCTTAACAGTGGACTGCAGAAGTGGATCCTCCATAGAAGAATCAAAATAGACTCCAGTGAGGTATCCCTCTTCACCAGGTTGAGAGGCCGGAACATAGCAGAACTCTGAATTCTGCAGCAGTGCATGTCTCGCTCTCATAATGGTCAGCATTGAATAGGCAGCATCCTGTACTGCCATGTCAACGGTGACCCCCAACCCATAGGACCAATGGATTGGCTCCTCAGCTCTAGGGTAGTCTGGAAATACCCTAACAGTGCAGATGTATTGGCTCTGGTTGAAGTCTCGGTACTGTTCCTCTACTGTGTACTCGGGGTACCAGCGGTAACCGCACACCGACATCACCCTGACCAGCATGGCCGTATGACCCGGCACATCAATGCACCTGGTTAGACGTACCACCTGACGAGAAGGACGGCCAGGCATATGTAAATAGAGAGTACTGCAAAAGCATTAGAGCTCCGAATGCAAAATTGGGCAGCATAACGACTGTAAATGCTCAAAAACAAATTTTGAGGCAACCCAAAAATGGAATAGCGTAACCACTCAACTATCAAGTTCAACTCTCTGATCATCAAACGTACTTCCTGCTTCCTAGGAAAAAAGAAACCCAATATCTCTCGACCCGTAGTCTTATAAGCTACCGATCCGAAACACGAGCCTCGGAGAAGATGAGTAACCTAGTCCTTAATTCCCGCAGAAGAGACGAGGATGACCAGAATAGAATAACTTGAGAAGAGAACAAGAGTCTTACGTTCCCTTCCACAAACAATTCCCTTACATATAACTAAAGCAATTCTAGACTCAACTTCGACCAGTTTGGCTTAGTAATCCTACAGTCAGTCAGGCTCTGATACCAACGCTGTCGGGACCCCGATCCTAAGCCATAGGAATCCAGCCTGTAACACATCGCATCCCTTTGCGGTCTCACGCACGGTTAACTCCACGGCTGCAGCCTTACCTTAGCCGGGACCGTTTTTGTATTTTGACTCACGTATGCAATAGTGTTGCTAGCATTCCAATGTCAAAGAACCCGGATCGACATGTCTAGTCATAAACCAAAGTGGCAGTACCGCACAAGGACATGCATACATGACCCAACAAAGCAGGTGTCGGTCATCAGCGATCGTAGACGAGTCATAGCAAGCTACAAGGACTCCATTACGTCGCGTGACATTTCCCCAAAGAGGACAGACATAGCAGCTAAGAAGGACACATGCCGGTCAACCAATGTGTCCGGAGCAGTAACGAACTACCAAGGCTCATTGGATCACAAAGGGGCATTTCCTTGTAAGGAGTGCTACTAAAGTTCACGACTAGGTAATCGAACCCCATACATATCAAGTACGACACACGTACGCATGGCATACCGATATGTATAGATACATCGATGGCATCACAACATAAACATAAACATACAAGCTTTATTTAAGAGGCTTGGAAGAGCCACACACATAATATTACACATTAAGGGTCTCACGACCCATAATAGCAGTCATTCAGTTACAAGCCAGCGGAAGAGTTTAAACTGTCTGAGTACAGACAGGACAACTAGAAGGCACATGGCCTGACTATACTACAGATCCAACGTAGGGCCAGATCGTAGCTGGGACACCAGCTACTCGTCGTCGTCGATGTCTACGAAGAACCCTCCATTAGGGTCATTAGCAACCTCTGCAACATGTATTAAGCAAACATGAGTATGAAGATACTCAGCAAGACTTTAGGACAACTAACTACTCATGCAAGGTATCAAGAGGTATTGTGGGGTTTCATGCGGAAAGCCAGCATTTGACTCGTGGCTAGACAACTTGCATATTTTAAATAATTTTGACAACTTGATTTCTTGCACACGAGTTCACTAACACCACAACAATACACTATCGTGGAATCATTTCGTCTCCGTACGGAAATGCCGTCCACGACACTCACGCTTATCTTGGCAATTTTATGAGTAGCCATTGAAGTTATCTATGAACAACATATGTCTCCAAGTAGTCCATATCCGCGGACGCGGCTATTCGAATAGATCATAACCCTGCAGGGGTGTACTTCGTCACACACGCTCTCGCCACTTATCGCCATGTGCACGTCATGCACATCGGCAACCTTCAAGCGGAAGCCCAGCGAGGGAGTCGGCCACGACCGTTAACCACACTAGTACCTATTCCCGGTTTATCGCCTATCTGAGAGTAACCCGTGCGGAAGTCCGGCCGAGGTTTCCGCCACGGCCTCAAACGATGTGCAAAGGGTTCCCAAGCCAACCATTCGGGTGCCACTTGGTACACCGTGCCACTGCCTACCGCATCACGGTCCACCTCTCAGGTCAGCACCATGCACGGCCTCCAGCATTTCTATAAACACCAGAAACTACTTGCAACTCCTGGACCGAGTACTACGTGATTAATAGGCCGAGCGGGGTCATATTTCAGGGCCCAGCATGTGGTAGTATCTAGTCTTGGATTACATACACAGAACTCAGTTCCTAAGGACGGTTCCAATGAAACAACCCGCCATGTACTCCTACACAGCCTTTCACCGGAACCTTTACCAAATCAAGTTCAACACACAACCTTTGCTCACCGAACACATTCTCACAATTCTCTTCATCTCCCAGATGACAGACCATACACAACTCTAAGCATAGCATGCATAGCAGGATAAGGCACATCATAGCTCAAGCAACTATCAGGTATGCTAGGTTGCAAGGTTCGGCTATTTACTGTGACAAGGTTAGGTCATGCAAAGGAAGTGGGTTCAACTAACGTGGCAAAAGCAGTTGAAGCATTTGATCCTAATGCAATAAATAAGTGCAGGAGCAAGAACATGGGAATTATCGGGATGATCAAAAGGGTTGCTTGCCTTGTTGCTCAGAGGAGGAACGATATCCGTCAGATGGATATTCGGTGGAATCCGGGGGTGCGGAGCCTACCGAAAAGAATGGTAACATTCAATAACAATCATATGCAATCAAAATGATGCATGAGCATGGCATGAGAATGCAAAGTGATAAGTTATTATTTTCATCATGTATTAGGTATAGAGTTGATTTGAATCACATTCGAATAGCAATTCAAACGGGGTATTCTCGGATACCGGTTTAATTGATTCGACCTGTTAGGGTTCCTTATTATACATGTTAGGGTTCTGTAACTTTTTCAAACATGGTTGAAAATAGCATAATCAGAATCCTTGAATTTTTCTGATACTTTTTCATATATAAATTATTTTCATTGGAGTTACAGATTAATTTCTATGATTTTTACAAGTTTTAGCAATTTCCTGGAATTATTTCTATACTGATAATTCTCTTTATTGCATCAGACCGACGTCAGCAGGTCAGCCGACCTGTTCAGGTCAAACCTGACAGGGGGGCCCCACTGGTCAGCCTCTCTGGGACTAATCCCACGCTGACCAGCCCCTAAACTGAGTTGACTTGGCCTTGGGCCCACTGTCAGCGAGAGATTAAGCTCCTAATCTGCTGGATTAGCTTTGCCACGTCGACCCCCACCGGAGCATGGACGGCGGTGACCACGGGCGCGGCGGAGGGCTCGCCGGAGGAAGCTAGACTGCGCATCGGCCGTCGGTTTTGGGCGCAGAAAGGAGCTACGGGTAGCTGGTGCAACGCCGCATCTAACGGGGCATCAGGGGGAAGCTAGGGTCGCCGGGAGGGGCGCCGGCGACGAGCCGAAGCGGCGGCCGAAGCTCGGCCTTCTATGAGAGACGGCTCTAGGGCACGGGGAGGGCAGCTGGGGGGCTCATCATACTCCTGGAGGCTCCAGGAGCTCGATCCCTAGCTCGAGCGCGTGGATCAGACACCACAGCGACGGCGACGACATGACCGGCGGCGAGAAGCTCTCGGCCTTGGTGGGGAACGGGGCTACGATGCACGGGAGAGCGTGGGGCGAGAGGGGAAATGACGACGAGCTCACGGCGGTTCTGATGGTGTTGACGAAGGGCTCGGGGGTGCGCCGGAGGGAGCGAATCGACGGGAGAGGTCCGGCGGCCGGAGGTGGAAGACGATGGCGTTGGGGGCGATGCAGAGCTCGGGGAGACTTCGGCTTCTGCAGGGAGGGCCGGCTCGACGAGGTGGAGCTAACGGACTACTCGGAGGAAGGTTCCCGTGGCTAGAAGCGCTGCGGCTCGAGATCGAGCTCGTGGTAATGGCGGTAGCAGGAGGAGGAAAAGATCCGAGAGGAGGGAGAGAGCTATCGCTAGGAATGGATAGAGGAGACCCCGGGGAGCTTATCCCCGTTGTCGCGCTATCCCGGGGGGCTCTGGAGCTCGCCACGGCGAAGCAGGAGGTGGAGGGGGCCGCCGTGGTCGATCTCCCCTCTGCCAGAAGGCAGAGGAAGAAGACGACCCTGCCCCTGGTGGGCTGGGCCTCCTCAGGCGACACGTAACGTTTTTCTTCTTCCTAATTCTTTTCTGTTTTGTTCTGTTTTGCTAAATAATGTTTTGCTATTTATTTCAGCTCCAAAATGGTGGTAAAAATTATTTTAAACACACCTGAATATTTGTTATAATATTCCCAACCATTTCCAAAGTTTTCAAAATTTTTGAAAATTTATAGTTTCTGATTTCAAATTTAAAGTTTGAAACCAGTGGCTTTTGCATTAATTTAAAATGCTTAAAGTGCCAAGAAAAATGTTTTCTCCAATGCTCATTTACTTTCATGATTTATCAGAAAGTTTGAACATTTCTTGAGGCCATTTTGGGTTCATTGATTTTAACTACTTTATTTAAAGTAGTGGCTAGGGTTTTAAGATTTTCTTTTGCCACTTTCTTGATCTTGTTGAGAATTCTTAGATGCAAATGCAAAGAAGACATGAGCACAATGCTAACTTCCTTAAGGGTTAGGGATGTGACATGTTGTGATTGCCATAATTGACATTGTATGCTTGTGTGCTTGATCATGTGAGTTTTAAAACCCTAAAAATCCTTTTTGGTATTTTTCTGATTTTCAAAAACCCTTGATAACCAAAGTAAACCACCTTGAGATGCACTACATGTCATTGATAACCAGCAGTGTTTCCACTCATATTTAGTAATCTGATTCTTACCTATCTTTATATTTCAAAACCACAAAAATAATTATTTGTGAGTATTTTCCCAATTAGATAACCTGTCCATTTCTAAGGTCAGAATTGGTATTCCAACATGGAAGAATACTTTTCTGCTTTGGAAAAATCTGATTAAATTTAGAGATGATCATAAGGACATATATTTTCCATACATAGGATTTTAAACCCCATTTTATATTATATCTATTGATTAAAACTATAAAAGCTATTTCTATCTGTTTTGGCATTTTGAAATAGGAAATATTCTCAATAAATTCCTAGAAAATTCCAGTGATGCCCCTAAGCCTTGTTTGGTGTCCACATTAAGTTTCACCATGATCAAAAGTGGGTAAGGACTCCAAATAACCCTAATACCCTGTCTGTGCAGAATCAAGTTAGAGCAATTCTACATAGCAAAGTTTGTCCTATGAAGCTAAAACTTTGCAGGAGTGCCTAATACCTCAAATGAGGGTTCTACACCAAAAATGGGATTTGTGGGACTTAGTTTGCCCACACTCCCTTATGAAGGAACACATCTGGTCATATTGGAGTGATTTCAAGTTTACAAAGCTAAACTTGTCCAATGGAGCTCAAATTTGGTGGAACTCCATGGTTTATCCCCAAAACCAAACCTGTTAAGTCTCGGCACTAGTGGTGGGGTGCAACCCCTTGTGACCACTCTCGAACACCTTTTGACAAAGAGGAAAAAGCCACCTTAGCCACAGTTAAACCAAACCCCTTTGCTTCAAACTCTTAGATTAAGTAGCCAACACAAGTAGCTAACCCCAGTCAACTGGCCCCTCACTGGTTCAAAGTGGAAAGGCAAAAAACCCCAATTTAGGCATCAGTTCATGATTGACAGCACCAATATTCCTTGCCTCCTTTGACCAGCCGAAGCTCCCACTAGAACAAAGCGGCTAGCCACACCCCCAGCAAGAGCCAGGACATGCTAGACACGTCCAAAGTGCCTCAGAGCGCACCAGCATGCCGTGGCATGCGAAAACTGTGCTCTCGGCGCCCTACAGGGAGTCTCCGAGGTGGGCGCTGATACGTCCATTTTGCATCATGCTTTCATGTTGATATTTATCGCTTTATGGGCTGTTATATTACTTTGTGGTACCATATTTATGCCTTTTCTCTCGTATCTTGCAAGGTTTATTCGAAGAGGGAGAATTCAGGCAGCTGGAATTCTGGACTGGAAAAGGAGCAAATCTGAGTCCTCTATTCTGCACAACTCCAAATGCCCTGAAAATTTACGTGGAATTTTTTGGGAATATATAAAAAATACTGGGCGAAAGAAGTACTAGATGGGAGCTACCATGGCCCCACAAGCCTGGTAGCCGCCACCCCCCTCGTGGCGGCTACATGGCTTGTGGGCTCCCTGATGGCCCACTGCCCCCCCTCTTTTGCTATATGAAGGGTTTCGTTCCAGAAAAAATCAGAAGGGAGCTTTTTCGTGGTTTCGCCGCCGCCACGAGGCGGAACTTGAGCAGATCCAATCTAGAGCTCCTGCAGGACGATCCTGCTGGGGAAACTTCCCTCCCGGAGGGGGAAATCGTCGCCATCGTCATCACCAACAATCCTCTCGTCGGAGGGCAGGCATCTTCATCAGCACCATCTCCTCTCCAATCCCTAGTTCATCTCTTGTAACCAATCTCCGTCTGGCGACTCCGATTGGTACTTGTAAGGTTGCTAGTAGTGTTGATTACTCTTTGTAGTTGATGCTAGTTGGATTACTTGGTGGAAGAGTTTATGTTTAGATCCTTGATGATATTCATTACACCTCTGATCATGATTATGATTATGCTTTGTGAGTAGTTACTTTTGTTCCCGAGGACATGGGATAAGTCATTCTAATAATAGTCATGTGAATTTGGTATTCATTCGGTATTTTGATATGTTGTATGTTGTCTTTTCCTCTAGTGGTGTTATGTGAACATCGACTACATAACACTTCAAAATACTCGGGCCTAGAGGAAGGCATTGGGGAGTAGTAAGTAGATGATGGGTTGCTGGCGTGACAGAAGCTTAAACCCCAGTCTATGCGTTGCTTCGTAAGGGGCTGATTTGGATCCACTAGTTTAATGCTATGGTTAGACGTTGTCTTAATTCTTCTTTCGTAGTTGCGGATGCTTGCGAGAGGGGTTAATCATAAGTGGGATGCTTGTTCAAGTAAGGGCAGTACCCAAGCGCCGGTCCACCCACATATCAAACTATCAAAGTAACGAACGTGAATCACATGAACATGATGAAACTAGCATGGCAGGAATTCCCGTGTGTCCTCGGGAGCGTTTTTCCTCCTATAAGACTTTGTTCAGGCTTGTCCCTTGCTACAAAAGGGATTGGGCCACTTGCTGCACCATTGCTACTACTTGTTACTTGTTACTTTTCACTTGCTACGTTTCACCTCGCTACATCATCACTTTATACCGCTACTTTCAGTGTTTGCAGTTATTACCTTGCTGAAAATCGTTTATCAGAGCCTTCCGCTCCTCGTTGGGTTCGACACTCTTACTTATCGAAAGGACTACGATTGATCCCCTATACTTGTGGGCCATCAAGACTCTTTTCTGGCGCCGTTGCCGGGGAGTGAAGTGCCTTTGGTAAGTGGAATTTGGTAAGGAAACATTTATATATTGTGCTGAAATTTATTGTCACTAGTCAGTATGGAAACTGTTCCTTTGAGAAGTTTGTTCGGGGTATCTTCACCACGAACGGAAGCACGAGGGGTTGTTCCTCAATCTGAGGTACCTACTGAAAATATCTGTTATGAAATTCCTTCGGGTATGCTTGAGAAGCTGCTGGCTAATCCTTTTACATCCATACTTGCATCTGATCTATGTAGATGAAGTTTGTGGTTTATTTAAGCTTGTAGGTTTGGCCGAGGATGAGGTAAATAAGAAAGTCTTTCGTTTATCTTTGAAGGATAAGGCGTTGACATGGTATAGGCTATGTGATGATACTGGATCATGGGACTACAATCGGTTGAAATTGGAATTTCATCAAAAGTTCTATCCTATGCATTTAGTACATCGTGATCGGAACTTTATTTATAACTTTTGGCCTCGTGACAGGGAAAGCATAGCTCAAGCTTGGGGGAGGCTTAAATCAATGCTATATTCATGCCCCAATCATGAGCTCTCGAGAGAAATTATCACTCAAAACTTTTATGCTCGGCTTTCTCATGAAGATCGTACCCTGCTTGACACTTCTTGCACCGGTTATTTTATGAAGAAGGATATTGACCACAAGTGGAATTTATTGGAAAGAATCAGACATAACTCTGAAGATTCGGAGTTGGAAGAAGGTAAGGAGCCAGGTATAAATTTCCAGTTTGATTGCGTTAAATCTTTTGTTGAGACAAACACTTCTAGAGATTTTAGCACTAAGTATGGACTTGACTCTGAGATAGTAGCTTCTCTTTGTGAATCTTTTGCTGCTCATGTTGATCTTCCCAAAGAGAAGTGGTTTAAGTATCATCCTCCTGTAGAAAGCAACATAGTCAAAACCAATCTAGTTGAGGCGAAAGTCATTGCTTTTAGTGATCCTGTTGTTCCTTGTGCCTACGTTGAGAAACCACCTTACCCTGCTAGGAAAAAGGATTATTCTAAAGCTCCAACTGTGATACGTAGGGGTTATATTAGACCACTTGCACCCCCTGAGGAGATTAGAGTTGAACCTAGTGTTGCTATTATCAAAGATCTCCTAGCCGAAGACATAGATGGGCATGTTATCAAATTTTGTGAGGACTCCGCTAGAATTGCTAAACCTCACGCGAAAGAGAAATACGGACCTGTAGTTGGCCTGCCCGTTGTTTCTGTCAAGATAGGAGATCACTGTTACCATTGTTTATGTGATATGGGAGCTAGTGTTAGTGCAATACCCTGTTCCCTATATGATGAAATCAAAGATGAGATTGCACCTGCTGAGCTAGAACCCATTGATATCACTATTACGCTAGCTAATAGAGACACTATCTGCCCTCTGGGAATTGTGAGAGACGTAGAAGTCCTGTGTGGTAAGACGAAGTATCCTACTGATTTCCTCGTCCTTGGTACCGCACAAGATAGCTTTTGTCACATCATATTCGTAGACCCTTTCTCAACACTGTCATTGCTCACATTGATTGCATTAAGCAGACTGTCACAGTTAGTTTGGAGGGTGTGTCTCATGAATTTAACTTCTCCAAGTTTGGAAGACAACCCCATGAAAAAGAGTCGTCTGGTAGGGATGAGATCATTGCTCTTGCCTCTATTGCCGTACCTCCTACGGATCCTTTAGAGCAATATCTGCTTGAGCATGAAAATGATATGCATATGGATGAAAGAGATGAGATAGATAAAATTGTTTTAGAACAATATCCTATTCTCAAGAATAATCTGCCTGTTGAACTGCTTGGGGATCCTCCCCCACCAAAGGGTGATCCTTTGTTCGAGCTTAAACAGTTGCCTGATACTCTTAAGTATGCCTATCTTCATGAGAAGGAGATATACCCTGTTATTATTAGTGCTCTCCTCTCAGAGCACGAAGAGAAGAAGTTACTAAAAACTCTGAGGAAGCACCGTGCTGCTATTGGATATACTCTTGATGATCTTCAGGGTATTAGTCCCACTCTATGTCAGCACAAGATTAAATCCAATCCTGATTCTAAACCAGTTGTTGATCATCAAAGGAGAATAAATCCTAAGATGAAAGAGGTCGTTAAAAAAGAAACATTAAAGCTTCTCGAAGCAGGAATCATTTATCCGGGTGCTCATAGTGATTGGGTAAGTCCAGTACATTGCGTACCTAAGAAGGGAGGTATCACCGTCGTTCCTAATGATAAGAATGAATTAATCCCACAAAGGATTATTACTGGCTATAGGATGGTGATAGACTTCCGGAAACTGAACAAGGCAACCAGGAAAGACCATTATCCTTTGCCGTTTATCGACCAAATGCTAGAAAGGCTATCCAAACACACACACTTCTGCTTTCTAGACGGTTATTCAGGTTTCTCGCAAATACCTGTTGCACAATCTGATCAGGAGAAAACAACTTTCACTTGCCCCTTCGGTACCTTTGCTTATAGACATATGCCTTTTGGCTTATGCAATGCACCTGCCACCTTTCAAAGATGTATGATGGCTATATTCTGTGACTTTTGTGAAAAGATTGTCGAGGTTTTCATGATGACTTCTCCGTTTACGGGTCTTCCTTTGATAATTTCCTCAGCAACCTTGATCGAGTCTTACAGAGATGCAAAGATACCAACCTCATCTTGAAATGGGAGAATGCCACTTTATGGTTAATGAATGCATCGTCTTAGGACATAAAATTTCTGAAAGAGGCATTGAAGTTGATAAGGCTAAGGTTGATGCAATTGAGAAAATGCCTTGCCCCACAGATATCAGAGGTATACAGAGTTTCCTAGGTCATGTTGGTTTCTATAGAAGGTTCATTAAAGACTTCTCTAAGATTTCTAGGCCTCTTACCAACCTCTTGCAGAAGGATGTTCCTTTTGTTTTTGATGAGGATTGTGAGGAAGCTTTCGAAATACTTAAGAAGGCCTTGATAACCGCACCTATTGTTCAACCACCTGACTGGAACCTGCCCTTTGAAATCATGTGCGACGCTAGTGATTATGCTGTTGGTGCTGTTCTAGGACAAAGAGTTGACAAGAAGTTGAATGTTATTCACTACGCTAGTAAAACTCTAGACAGTGCTCAAAGAAACTATGCCACTACGGAAAAGGAGTTTTTAGCAGTCGTGTTTGCATGTGAAAAGTTCAGATCCTATATAGTTGACTCCAAGGTCACTATTCACTCTGATCATGCTGCTATTAAGTACCTTATGGAGAAGAAGGACGCTAAGCCTAGGCTAATTAGATGGGTTCTCCTGATACAGGAATTTGATTTGCACGTTGTTAACCGAACGGGTGCTGATAACGCTGTAGCAGATAACTTGTCCAGGCTAGAGAACGTCCTTGATGACCCACGACCTATTGATGGCAGCTTTCCTGATGAGAAATTAAATGTCATCCGCACTTCACATAGTGCACCATGGTATGCTGATTACGCAAACTATATCGTAGCCAAGTACATACCACCCAGTTTCACCTATCAGCAAAAGAAGAAATTCTTCTTTGATTTGAGACACTACTTTTGGGATGATCCTCACCTTTATAAGGAAGGAGTAGATGGTGTTATTAGACGTTGTGTGCTTGAACATGAATAGGGACAGATCCTGCAGAAGTGTCATTCCGAGGCCTATGGAGGACACCATGCTGGAGACAGAACTGTTCATAAGGTATTGCAATCAGGTTTCTATTGGCCCACTCTCTTCAAGGATGCCCGTAAGTTTGTCTTGTCTTGTGACGAATGCCAAAGAATAGGGAACATCAGTAAGCGTCAGGAAATGCCTATGAACTATTCACTTGTCATTGAACCGTTCGATGTCTGGGGCTTTGATTATATGGGACCCTTCCCGAGTTCCAATGGGTACACTCACATCTTAGTTGTTGTGGATTACGTCACTAAGTAGGTAGAAGCTATCCCACTAAAAATGCTGATCACCACACCTCTATTAAGATTCTTAAAGAAGTCATTTTCCCAAGATTTGGAGTCCCTAGATATTTGATGACTCATGGCGGTTCACACTTCATTCATGGTGTTTTCCGCAAGATGCTCGCTAAGTATGACGTCAACCATAGAGTTGCATCTCCTTATCATCCTCAGTCTAGTGGTCAAGTGGAGTTGAGTAATAGGGAGATCAAATTGATCCTACAAAAGACTATCAATAGATCTCGAAAGAATTGGTCTAGCAAACTTGACGATGCACTATGGGCTTATAGGACTGCTTATAAGAATCCCATGGGCATGTCACCGTATAAAATGGTTTACGGTAAGGCTTGTCATTTACCTCTTGAGCTGGAACACAAAGCTTATTGGGCAATGAAAGAGCTCAACTTTGATTTCAAACTTGCCGGTGAGAAGCGGTTGTTTGATATCAGCTCATTAGATGAATGGAGGACCCATGCATATGAGAATGCCAAGTTGTTCAAGGAAAAGGTTAAGAGATGGCATAATAAACGAATACAGAAACGAGAGTTCAATGTAGGTGATTATGTCCTGCTATACAATTCTCTCTTAAGATTCTTCGCAGGCAAGCTTCTCTCTAAATGGGAAGGTCCTTATGTTATCGAGGAAGTATATCGTTCCGGCGCCATCAAAATCAATAACACGGAAGGAAATTTTCCTAGACTGGTAAATGGGCAAAGAATCAAGCATTATATCTCCAGTACTGCCATAAATGTTGAGACCAATATCATCAATATCATAACTCCAGAGGAGTACATAAGGGATGTTTATCAGCCTCTTTCAGACCCTGAAAACAAAGAGGTATCTGTTTTGGTAAGGAATTGGACTCCGAAGCTTTTCCAATAGGAAATTTCCTCCGTTTTGGAATTTTTGGAAAATTAGAAAAATAAAAAGCAGTCCGGAGAGCGCACGAGGCGGCCCCAAGCTTGGTAGCGCCACCTACCCCCCTGGCGGCGACTACACGGCTTGTGGGCACCTTGTGTGCCTCCCGGACTCCGTTTTCTTGTGGAGCACTCCTTCTGGTCCAGAAAAAATCATTATATATACGCCCGAAGGTTTTGATCCCCGTATCGCGCAGTTTTCCTCTGTTTTCGTTTCGAGCCTGTTTCTACCGCAGATCTAGGTCAAGATGTCTTCTCAGGATTCAGAGGGGGAGAGCTATGTGGCTGATTACCTTGCTAACCCCAAGGTCTATGGGGACTTGGAACCATATGGCTGGACCACTGACGAGGAAGAGGACTATGAGCCCAAGGGGAAGGAACAAACGAGTTCCGACGAAGAGGATGCTCCTCTGCCTCAACCTAGATGCACTCATGTGGAGTTCAAGAAGTCAAGCCTCCCTGACCATAGGAAGAAGCCTAAGACCTTGTTTATCCCCTCTCGTTTCTTGCAGGAGAGTAAGCTGGAACTTTGCCATAGAGTGTTGAAACTTGAGGAGGAAAATGACGATCTGAGGGAGCAGAAATTTTTGCTCAAGTGGAAATTAGACAATCTCAAGACTGCTTCAACAACTCCACCACCATCACCACCAAAGGAAGTCAACTAAGCATTGGTATGGGCAATCCCCTTGGCTTCTGCCAAGCTTGGGGGAGTTGCCCTGGTATCGTATCACCTTTATATCTTTTGCTTTTACCTTTGTTTTAGTTCTTTCCTTTTCAGTTTTTATTTCTTCTCTTAGTGGAATAAGTCTTTAGTGTTTAGATTGAGTCTTTTGTCTTGCATCTCCCCCGATGTATTCGAGCTTTCGAGCTATATAATAAAGAGTATCTTAGTCAAGGGCTTTGCTTTGTGTCGTGATCAAAAGTATGAAAAGAACGATAGCATGAAAGATCATGAGATGATCTTATGGAAAGAGATAGCTTCACATATGACACGTATGATGATTGAAACTTGTTGCGAATAAATCAACATAGACCTCAGTCATTGTTGCAATTAATAAGAAGTAATAAGGAAAGAGAGGTTCATATATAAATATATCATCTTAGACACTTTTTACAATTGTGAGCACTCACCAAACTATTACATGCTTAGGAGTAGATGTTGGACAAGGAAGACAACATAATGAATTGTGTTTGCTTGGTTCCAAACAATGTTATATGACTAGAGATCCCTTAGCATGTGACGATTGCTTCCACCTCATATTAGCCAAAACTCCCGCACCAAGTAGAGATACGACTTGTGCATCCATAAACCTTCAACCCAGTTTTGCCATGAGGGTCCACCATACCTACCTATGGATTGAATAAGATCCCTCAAGTAAGTTGTCATGGTGCAAGGAATAAAAATTGCTCTCTAATATGTATGATCTTTTAGTGTGCGGAAAATAAGCTTTGTACGAACCTGTGATGAGGAAGACATAAAAGCGACAGACTGCATAATAAAGTTCTTTATCACACGAGGCAATATAAAGTGACGTTCCTCCGCACTAAGAGGACACGCATTCAAACCTCAAAAGCGCATGACAACCTCTGCTTCCCTCTACGAAGGGCCTATCTTGTACCATTACTTTTTTTCCTTGTAAGAGTCATGGTGATCTTCACCAATTCCCTATTTTTGCCTTTGTCTTGGCTACCGTCACATGTTTGGGAAAGATCTATATCCATATATCAACTTGGAGTTGAGTACTTATGCTTTATTATTGTTGACTTTACCCTTGAGGTAAATAGTTAGGAGGCAAAACTATAAGCCCCTATCTTCCTCTGTGTCCAGCTAAAACTTTGATACCATGAGTACCACGTGAGTTGTAACAATTGTGGAAAATAAAAGAGATGATTGAGTATGTGGGTTTGCCTTACAAGCTCTTATTTGACTCTTTCTGATGTTATGATATATTGCAATTGCTTCAATGACTTTGGATTGTTGTTGGTTACTTCTCGGTGAGGTTTTTGGTTCATACTTTGCTTTGTGAAGGAATTGTTACTTCCCCATAAGAATCTTTATGATGTATTGTTGTTCTATGTGTGATCATGATGCCCTCATGTCCGTATTATGTTTTATCGACACCTTCGTCCCTAAACATGTGGACATGTTTATGGAACTTGGTTTTCGCTTGAGGACAAGCGAGGTCTAAGCTTGGGGGAGTTGACACGACCATTTTGAATCATGCTTTCATGTTGATACTTATCGCTTTATGGGCTGTTATATTACTTTGTGGTACCATATTTATGCCTTTTCTCTCTTATTTTGCAAGGTTTATTTGAAGAGCGAGAATTCAGGCAACTGGAATTTTGGACTGGAAAAGGAGCTAATCTGAGTCCTCTATTCTGCACAACTCCAAATGCCCTGAAAATTTACGTGGATTTTTTTGGGAATATATAAAAAATACTGGGCGAAAGAAGTACGAGAGGGGAGCTACCAGGGCACCACAAGCCTGGTAGCCGCCACCCCCCTAGTGGCGGCTACAGGGCTTGTGGGCTCCCTGACGGCCCACTGGCCCCCTCTTTCTCTATATGAAGGGTTTCGTTCCAGAAAAAAATCAGGAGGGAGCTTTTTCGTGGTTTCGCCGCCGCCACGAGGCGGAATTTGAGCAGATCCAATCTAGAGCTCTGGCAGGACGATCCTGCTGGGGAAACTTCCCTCCCGGAGGGGGAAATCGTCGCCATCGTCATCACCAACACTCCTCTCGTCGGAGGGGAGGCATCTTCATCAATATCTTCATAAGCACCATCTCCTCTCCAATCCCTAGTTCGTCTCTTGTAACCAATCTCCGTCTCACGACTCCGATTGGTACTTGTAAGGTTGCTAGTAGTGTTGATTACTCTTTGTAGTTGATGCTAGTTGGATTACTTGGTGGAAGAGTTTATGTTCAGATCCTTGATGCTATTGATTACACCTCTGATCATGATTACGATTATTCTTTGTGAGTAGTTAGTTTTGTTCGTGAGGACATTGGATAAGTCATGCTAATAATAGTCATGTGAATTTGGTATTCATTCAGTATTTTGATATGCTGTATGTTGTCTTTTCCTCTAGTGGTTTTATGTGAACGTCGACTACATAACACTTCACCATACTTGGGCCTAGAGGAAGGCATTGGGGAGTAGTAAGTAGATGATTGGTTGCTGCTGTGACAGAAGCTTAAACCCCAGTCTTTGCGTTGCTCCGTAAGGGGCTGATTTGGATCCACTAGTTTAATGCTATGGTTAGACGTTGTCTTAATACTTCTTTCGTAGTTGGGGATGCTTGCGAGAGGGGTTAAATATAAGTGGGATGCTTGTCCAAGTAAGGGAAGTACCCAAGCGCCGCTCCACCCACATATCAAACTATCAAAGTAACGAACGCGAATCACATGAACCTGATAAAACTAGCATGACACAAATTCCTGTGTGTCCTCGGGAGCGTTTTTCCTCCTATAAGACTTTGTTCAGGCTTGTCCCTTGTTACAAAAGGGATTGGGCCACTTGCTGCACCATTGCTACTACTTGTTACTTCTTACTTTTCACTTGCTATGTTTCACCTCGCTACATCATCACTTGTTACCGCTACTTTCAGTGCTTGCACTTATTACCTTGCTGAAAACCGTTTATCAGAGCCTTCCGCTCCTCGCTAGGTTCGACACTCTTACTTATAGAAAGGACTACGATTGATCCCCTATACTTGTGGGTCATCAGGGGCGACACCCTCGGCTAGTTCCAGCCTCCCCCGAGATGTCCAACCCCTTCCCCGACAACCCCTCTGCGTCGGGCAAGCCTCAGGGCCCCTCCTCTCTCGCGCAAGAGCTCGCACGACGCGTGCCCGCGAGCTCCAGATTCGGCCAAGCTTGCGTGGCCACGAATGCAGCTCTCCTCTCCCTCTCTCTCTGCAGCAGACGGTTCGGGCAGTCCAATACGACATCCTGAGACCGTGGTTTCGACCCCAACGTCTCTCTGCGCCCCCATGCGCATCACGGTGAGTCACCGGCGCACCCGAGTTTGCTCACCGTCGCGGGCTTATAAATAGCCCTACCCTCACTCCAGCACCCCTCAGATAGCTTCGTCGCTTCCACTAGCACCTCCCTAGTCACCCCAGCAACCAAGCAGAGCCCTAGTGCTCGAGATCGACCGAGGCCCCTCCGCCTCGGAGCTCCGGTCGATCTCCGGTTACATGACGGCTCCTGCGCCACTCGACCCACCAAACTGACCCCCTTGACCCCAGGAAGCTTTCCCCCAACTCACCCGAGCTTTCATGTGTCTCTAGCAACCTCCTCGACCACTTCCCGAAACCCTTCCGCCACGGCCTCCTCGTCGCTGGTGAACCCCTGCCTCCCCGTTGTTGTTTCGACCACCAGCAGGTAGGCGATGGTCAGGTGAACCCATTCCAGTTCTCATTGGAGCTTAAGCACGTCGGCAGCCAAGTCGGCGTCCTCCTCCTCCTCTCTTGCTGGAGGTAGGAGACGTCTCCGACAGGTGTGCCCCACCTGTCGGCGGCCCAGCCTCCTCCCCCGCGCTGGCCTCGGCCACAGACCGCAGGGCCCCGCGCGTCAGGTTCAAACCTGACGGCGCGCTCGCGCCTGGGCAGGCTGTCGTCTGGCCATGGGCCAGCCCAGCTCTGGGCCGAGCCAGGCCAGGAGCTGGCATGTGTTTTCTTTTATTTTAAAACCCGGACTTCTAGGATTTTTATAAAAACATTTAACCAGTGTAAAAATATAACTATTCCACTATTTTTTTTAAAAATGAAGTAATTAATGATATGCTTAGATGGATTTTTCCAGCAACTAATCTATTTTGCAATATTAAAAAGGACTAAAATGGAATAGTTTTGCTTCTGTTTGGTTGATTTTAAAATTATTCCTTCAAGGAAAATTAAGGCAATCATTTTTAAAATGATATCTTAGATTTATCAGGAATAGGGAACATTTTTAACATGACTTTGTGGATTGTTTCTGTGTGAGCTACTTCTTATTTATTGCTTTATCGACGATAGAAAACCCGTGTGACGAGGGAATCAGAGCGGAAGACCTCGAAGACCTCGGATACTTAGCTGACCAAGGCAAGCAATCCTTTGACCATGAGTGAGCATATGATTACTTTGCATGTTATATAGCAAGTATTTCCATTGCATATGATCATAAGTGCCGATACTCCTTTGATGGGATGTTACCGAAGGCTCCCTCGGAGCACATGCATTGAGCTTGACTCTACCCCTTAAGGTCATGCTAATACCATGTTGACAAGTAAAGATAGTAGCAGTATCATCGTGAGCATGATGTTCTCATAAAACAAGAGTTTATGAAAACCCCGCCGGGTGCCACTAATGCCCGAGGGTGATGATGAGTTGGTGGTCACTTTTGGTGAAGTGATGCACCCGATATTTGTGTGAGTAAGGTTTCGGAAATGGGATTAGATTTATGATGTGTTGACTGTCCCAACCTTACCAGTACGACCATGTTACCCCTTATGGGACGGGGCTATGTTAATTACTCTGGTCGGTGCTAGCAAAGAGCCACATTTCTAGTGGCGCGAGTGGTTGTAGTCACTCTCGTGATGGGGTCGTGCCGGGTAGGACGACTATGCCATTTTTATGAGTTCCAGTCACACCGTTGGTCCACGCATGGTCGGTACGGTCCAGAGTTGGTGCTCGTAAGACGTACGACATGTGGGCTGGGTACCAATCGAGTGGACCTCTTTGTCTAATATTGTCAGGGGAAAGGCATTGATCGGGTACTTACCTCGGATATGTGATATACCACGAGTCGTGGATGACACGGAAGTTTCCGGGATCTCGTGGCTCCAGCGTACTACGTCTGCATAGTGTAATCTATTCGAATAGCCGTGTCCACGGTCAAGGACAGTTGGGTAATGCTGCTTAAACTACGTCCTGTTATTTCCGCATAAACCAAGCGTGCGTGAGTTGTGTGTGTGTTGTTGAGAAAGATGTTGCTAATATAGCAATGATATGACCAAGTTCGGTGACTTGGCATATAGGGTGAACCCGGACGGTAAAGCCCTTAGCAGATATATATTGGTATCTATAACCTGTTCTTCAAGAGTAATTCTTTATCTTGATGCATATTCATGAATATTCCACCCAGATGAGTTATACTAGAAAATGCATGATATTGTTATCCTTCACTTTCATTGTTCATATCCTGGGCTGTTTGCGATTACATTCAACGTACTCATTGGCTTGCCACTGGTTATGTTATTGACCAGACATGGAAGGACCGGAGTTTGGAGATGAGTACGTCTTCGGCGACGCCCCTGCAAACTAGGACACTTCCGAGTCAGAATGCCTGTCAATGTAGGCTTGATGGCATGGGAACCCTCTTAGCCCTGTGTTTCCGCTATTAGTATCTTTGTGTGATTGGCCTTAGGCCTGTCTTGTGAACTTGACCCTTCGGGCACGTGTTGTAATAATCGGTACTTGGATGTAAGACTCTTTATTCAGTATCTGTGTTCGGTGAGCATTGATCTGTGGGATCACTGAGCACGGCGATTCTTGACTAGTAAGTCGGGGTCCCCACAGAGCTCGTATCAGAGCCATCCTAACTATAGGAAGCCTTAGGTAGCATGGACGATAGCCGGACAGCTAGTGCACCTAGAGTGACCCGAGAACCGCACCCACTTTATATATCTAACCCTCTCCTCTACACCTTGTAGATGGCCGCCGTACCCGAGGCGCTTCTGGAAACGGGCTTTCCTCTTCTTTTGAGTGATAGCCTCGAGAAGTGTCAAGTGCGTCGCACGCCCGTCTTTCTCTACCACGAACACTGGATCAACGCCGACACTAAGGAGTATCACATGGACGTGATAGTGAAGGCCAATGACTCCCCGACTAGCTGGTTCTTTGAAGGGCCGCAAATGGAGGATCTGATGTTGGCCGTGGAGACTGCAGCACGAGAGGCGCTCGTGCGACTCCGCGACATCCTTCCTGAGATGGCAAACAAACCCGCTACTCGTCACTTACCTTTTGTTAAGGATAAGATAGACGGAAGCTGGACACTCAACCCCTCATCTGAGGACGGGATGCCATTAAGGTTTTAGACCTACTTCAGCCTCTCCTCAGACACCTTGACGCATCTCTTGATCAAGGAGTCAACTAGGATTCGCCAAGAGTTGCACCAAGTTAAGGACCTATATCGTATGGAGAATATGAAGAACAACAAGGTGAAGAAAGAAGGAGCACCTGTGATATCACCTGGTTTTGCTTTCCGAGGAGGGATACCCCCGCTTCAGGCCGTTCCTCTTCAGAGTCGACGTTTAACCGCAGAAGAGTACACCGAACTTTTCGCTACCTCACCAACAAGAGACGTAGAGATGGTTCACTCCCTTCCCCTACCCCTTCAAGGAAGGGAAGCACTAACGAAGATGAACACAGAGATGAAGATGAAGACGAAGATCCCACAGAGCCGGCTTATGAGACCACGCAGTCGATCGCGTAGTAGCGTAGGATGTTCCGAGCATAGAAATTCTTGTATTAGGATTTTATGACCCGGATGTTGTGTGAACCTGTTGGATGCAAGTCGCATTCTGCCTTGAGCATCGTGTGAGCGACTGCATCGTTCGCTTTTAAATTAATGTAGTAGTTTCTTTCAAAAACCTTGTCATCAAACTTTGCACACTAGCACAGAGACCCCCTCCTTCTTGGAACGTCATCCCTTTCGAGTGCAACCGGTTTAGCAGAATTTGACCTGTCTACTCCCCTGACAGGATAGTGAATGCAACTCGCAACAACACTTTCGGCAACCCCGGCTCTGCCTCTTCAGGACAACAGCAGGGAACCGGAGGGGAAGCTCAAGCTGGAGATCACCATGTGCTGCAAGACGATCTTCCTCCACCACCGCCTCCCCCTGAAAGCTTGACCATGGCTTAGTTTCTTCAAGCTCTTCGGGAGGAGCGCCAAGCCAACAATGCCGCTATCCAACAGTTGGCCCAAACCTTGGTGAACCACCCGCCGCAGAACGGGAATGGCAACGGTCGCTCAACTCTCTCTGAGTTTATGAGGACTACACCGCCCATATTCACGGAGACGACTGAGCCCTTGGATGTTGATGACTGGATCCGCACTATCTAAGACCTTCTCGCCTTGGTCAAGTGCACTGACGACAACGAGAAAGTTCTCTATGTAACCCACTGTCTCGGAGGCACAGCCAAAGCTTGGTGGGATGGATTTCAGATCATGCGTGCCGGGCAAGTCATCACTTGGGCCGTGTTCAATGGATTCCGCGCCGCTCACATCCCTCCGGGGATGATGACCATTAAGAAGTGGGAATTCCGGGCCTTAAGGCAAGGCAGTGGATCAGTCAAGGAATATTTGCACAAGTTCAACCTTCTATCAAGGTATGCACCTGAAGATGTCAGCACTGAGGCTGCCAAAGTGGAGCGCTCTATCGAAGGACTGCAGCAATCACTCCAGTATCAACTGGTTGTTTGTGAATGTTGGACCTTCAGTGACCTGGTTAATAAGGCTCTTATGTTGGAAGACAAGTGTCGCGCAATGGACGACACCTGTAAGCGCAAGCTAATGGGTAGTGGAGGACCGATCAAGTCGAAACCACGACCATGGTAATCAGCCCCAGCAAGACCCAACTATCAGCAAGAGCAGTACAAGCACCCAACATTTCGCCAGAATTATCAACCTCAGCAGGTCTGCATCAAGCCAGCAATCACACTGCCGAACTACGGTAGAAGCAAGACCAATCTTCCAGCGCAAGTTACCTGTTTCGGGTGTGGACAACCAGGGCACTATTCTCGGCAGTGCCCCAATAAGAAACCCGATGTTTCGTGCCCCAATGCGCCAAATCCAGGCCAAGGAGCACCAGGCAGGAACCAGGCTCCCCGCAATCAGCAGTACCACAGCAAAGGGCGGATTAATCATATTTCCGCAGAAGAAGCATAGGAAGACCCTGACTGCATTCTGGGTACGTTCCACGTCAACTCTACCCCAACAACAATATTGTTTGATTGTGGTTCTTCACATCCCTTTGTTACACAAAAGTTTGCGGAAAAGTGCGGACTAGAACCTACCTTGCTTCGTGGGCATATGCCAATTCAGACCCCGGGAGCAGTTTTGAGAACCAACCTAGGGTGTAGAAAGGTTGGGATAGTTATCAATGGGACGAGCTTCTCAGCGGACCTCATTGTGCTTAGGTTGCAAGGCCTAGAAGTAATCCTCGGTATGGACTGGTTGGCCAAGCACCAGAGTATCTTGGACTGTGCTAACAGGGCCATTACCATGACAAGTGACCAAGGGGTCAAAGTCAAGTATGTCTCTGAGCCAGTACCCACTCGAGTGCCACGAGTTAAGAACCTCTCAAAGGAAGGACTCGACCGAGTGCCGATAGTCTGTGAATACCCGGATGTCTTTCCTAATGAGCTACCAGGGATGCCTCCTGACTGAGACATCGAGTTCATCATCGAACTCATGCCCGGATCAAGGCCTATTTATAAGAATCCTTACAGGATGGGATCCGAAGAGCTAGCGGAGTTGAAGAAGCAACTGGATGAACAACTCAGGAAAGGATTCATTCGTCCAAGTGCGTCACCTTGGGGATCGCCTGTTCTCTTCGTGTCCAAGAAGGATGGGACAACCGACTTTGTGTCGATTACCGTTCACTCACTGAGGTCACGATCAAGAACAAGTATCCACTCCCCAAGATTGAAGACTTGTTCGACCAGCTTAATGGAGCAAGGGTATTCTCGAAGATCGACCTCCGATCTGGATATTACCAACTAAAGATTCGACCCAAAGACATTCTGAAGACGACATTTGTGACCCGGTACGGTCTATACGAATGCACTGTCATGTCCTTCGGATTGACGAATGCCCCAGCTTACTTCATGTACCTCATGAATAAGGTCTTCATGGAATATTTGGACAAGTTTGTCATCGTATTCATCGACGACATATTAATCTTTTCCAAGTCTGAAGAAGAGCATGAGCAATACTTGAGGTTAGTACTGGAAAAGCTTCGAGAGCACCAACTGTATGCCAAGTTCAGAAAATGCCAGTTTTGGCTGAACGAAGTTGGATTCCTAGGTCGTACCATGACGGCAAGTGGATTGGCAGTTGATCCCTCTAACATTACCACGGTAATCAACTGGGAATCACCAATCGACGTGAAGGAAGTCAGGAGTTTTCTCGGACTCGCAGGGTATTACCGCAAGTTCGTAGAAGGATTCTCCCACATCGCGCGACCTATGACTTAGCTCTTGAAAAAAGGGCAAGAAGTTCGAATGGACGCCACAATGTGAGGCAAGCTTCCAAGAGTTGAAGAAGAGGCTAACCACCGTCCCGGTATTGGCCACTCCAGATATTAGCAAGGAGTTCGTGATATATTGTGATGCCTCCAGGACCGCGCTAGGTGGAGTTCTAATGCAGGATGGCAGGGTCGTGGCATACTTGTCGCAGGAACTGCGCCCGCACGAGGAGAATTATGCCACCCATGATCTAGAGTTGGCAGCAGTAGTGCATGCCCTGAAGACATGGCGACATTACCTTCTAGGGAAGCGATGTGAAATATACACCAACCACAAGAGTCTGAAGTATATTTTCACCCAAAGGGAATTGAATATGAGGCAACGGAGATGGTTGGAGTTAATCAAAGACTACGACCTCAGCATTCAATATCACCCTGGTAAGGCAAATGTAGTGGCCGATGCCTTGAGTCGGAAGACCAGCACCTTAAACGTCATGCTTAAGGAAAGGCAGCCCGCCTTATATGAAGAATTGGAGAACTTTGGATTGGAACTGGTGGAACCAAGATTCCTGGATAATCTCGAGGTCAAACCAAAGTTGGAAGACGACATCAAGGAGGCCCAAAAGGGTCACAAGAGTACCGAAGGTATCAAGAAGAAGATTCCAGAAGACAAGGCCCCAGGATTCTTGGTGGATGATCAGGGAGTGGTGTGGTTTGGGAAACATTGATGCGTACCCAACAAGGCCGAGCTCGAGGAACTCATCCTACGGGAAGCGGATGATGCACCCTACTCCATTCACCCCGGTGGTACCAAGATGTATCAAGATCTCCGAGAAAGATTCTGGTGGCACGACATGAAGACGGAAATCGCGTCGTATGTGGCCAGGTGTGATGTGTGTCAGCAAGTTAAGGCTGAGCATCAGCGACCCGCAGGACTGCTACAACCTCTCCAGGTGACGGAGTGGAAGTGGGATAAGGTAGGGATGGATTTCATTACCTGTCTACCATGGTCTAGCAAGGGACATAACTCGATATGGGTTGTAGTCGACCATTTGACCAAGGTGGCCCATTTCATCCCTGTCAACACCACTTATGACGGGAACAAGTTGGCTAGTCTCTACATCGAGCGTATAGTAAGCCTTCACGGAGTTCCCAAGGAGATTGTATCTGATCGAGGCACATAGTTTACCTCAAGGTCTTGGAGGAAACTTCAGGAAGCCCTCGGTACCAAGCTCTCTTTCAGCACCGCCTTCCACCCGCAGACGGGAGGACAGACGGAAAGGGTGAATCAGATACTCGAAGATATCCTTCGCGCATGCGTCCTAGCGCATGGAGCCAAATGGGAAGACTGTTTGTCGTTCGCTGAGTTTTCATACAACAATAGCTACCAGTCTAGTCTCCAGATGGCCCCGTTCGAGGTGCTGTACGAACGGAAATACTACACTCCGCTCAACTAGTCAGAAACCGGAGATGGGCTGATTTTCGGACCAGAAGTTTTGCACCAAGCAGAAGAGAAGGTGTAAATAGTCCAAGAAAATCTAAAAGCAGCCAAGTAGCAACAAAAGAGTTATGTGGACTCTCGCCGCAGGAATGTGGAGTTCATTCCCGGAGATCTGGTGTACCTTCGAGTCACACCTCTCAAGGGAACCAAGCGATTCCACGTTAAGGGGAAACTCGCTCCAAGGTTCGTTGGGCCATTCAAGATCACGACAAGGCGTGGCGAGGTCGCTTATCAGTTAGAGTTACCTCCGGAGCTTTCGGGTGTGCACAACGTTTTCCACGTGTCACAGCTTCGGAAGTGTCTCCAAATGCCAAGTCGTTCCGATCCTTATAAGGACATAGATCACCAGGCCATTGACCTTCAGTCTGATCTCACCTATCGCGAGAGACCAATCCGCATTCTGGATGAAGCAGAGCGATGTACTAGAAGCCGCACCATCAAGTATTTCAAGGTTCAATGGAGCAACCACACCGAAGCCGAAGCTACATGGGAGCGTGAAGACTATCTCCGATCTGAGTTTCTAGACCTTTTTAGCACCTAGCTTAGGAATCTCAGGGACGAGATTCTTGTAAGGGGGATAGGTCTGTCACACCCTGTTTTTGCTATCACCTGTCAGTGTTGTAAAATTCTGAGCTTGTTAATTTTTTTTCAAAACTAATGTTGTGATTGCCATGATTGACATTGTATGCTTGTATGTTTGAACATGTGAGGTTTAAAACCCTAAAAATCCTTTTTGGTATTTTTCTAATTTTCAAAAACCCTTGATAACCAAAGTAAACCACCTTGAGTTGCACTACATGTCCTTGATAACCAGCAGTGCTTCCACTCATATTTGGTAATCTGATTCTTACCTATCTTTATATTTCAAAACCACAAAAATAATTTTTTTTGAGTATTTTCCCAATTAAATAACGTGTCCATTTTTAAGGTTGGAATTGGTATTCCAACATGGAAGAATACTTTTCTGCTTTGGAAAAATCTGATAAAATGTAGCGATGATCAGAAGGACATTTATTTTCCATACATAGAATTTTAAACCCCATTTTATATTATATTTATTGATTAAAACTATAAAAGCTATTTCTATCTATTTTGGCATTTTGAAATATTTCCAAAGGAAATATTCTCAATAAATTCCTAGAAAATTCCACTGATGCCCCTAAGCCTTGTTTGGTGTCCACATTAAGTTTCACCTTGATCAAAGGTGGGTAAGGACCCCAAATAACCCTAAAACCATGTCTGTCCAGAATCAAGTTAGAGCAACTCTACATAGCAAAGTTTTCCCTATGAAGCTAAAACTTTGCAGGAGTGCCTAATACCTCAAATGAGGGTTCTGCACCAAAAATGGGAGTTGTGGGACTAAGTTTGCCCACACTCCATTTGGAAGGAACAGATTTGGTCATATTGGAGTGATTTCAAGTTTACAAAGCTAAACTTGTCCAATGGAGCTCAAATTTGGTGGAACTCCATGGTTTAGCGCCAAAAGAAAACCTGTTAAGTCTCAGCACCAGTGGTGGGGTGCAACCCCGTGTGACCACTGTCGAACACCTTCTGATAGAGAGGAAAAAGCCACCTTAGCCACAGTTAAACCAAACCCCTTTGCTTCGAACTCTTAGATTAAGTAGCCAGTACCAGTAGCTAAGCCCAGTCAACTGGACCCTCACTGGTTCAAAGTGGAAAGGCCAAAAACACGAATTTAGGCATCAGTTCATGATTGACAGCACCAGTATTCCTTGCCTCCTTTGACCAACCGAAGCTCCCACTAGAAACAAGCGTCTAGCCACACACCCAGCAAGTGCCAGGACATGCTAGACACGTCCAAAGTGCCTTAGAGCGCACCAGCATGCCGTGGCATGCCAAAACTGCGCTCTGGGAGCGCTACAGGGAGTCCCCGAGGTGGGGGCGACACCCTCGGCTAGTTCCAGCCTCCCCCGACATGTCCAACCCCTCCCCGACAATGCCTCTGCATCGGGCAAGCCTCAGAGCCCCTCCTCTCACGCGCAAGAGCTCGCACGACGCGTGCCCGCGCGCTCCAGATTTGGCCAAGTTTGCGCGGCCACGAATGCAGCTCTCCTCTCCCTCTCTCTCTACAGCAAACGGTTCGGGCAGTCCAATACCACGTCCTGAGACCGTGGTTTTGACCCCAACGTCTCTTTGCACCCCCATGCGCGCCACGGTTAGTCACCGGCGCACCCGAGTCTGCTCACCGTCGCGGGCTTATAAATAGCCCTCCCCCTCGCTCCAGCACCCCTCAGATAGCTTCGTCGCATCCACTAGCACCTCCCTAGCCACCCTAGCAACCCAGCAGAGCCCCGATGCTCGAGATCGACCGAGGCCCCTCCGCCTCGGAGCTCCGGTCGATCTCCGGTTACATGACGGCTCCTGCGCCACTCGACCCACCAAACTGACCCCCTTGACCCCGGGAAGCTTTCCCCCAACTCGCCCGAGCTTTCCTGTGTCTCTAGCAACCTCCTCGACCACTTCCCGAAACCCCTCCGCCACGGCCTCCTCGTCGCTGGCGAACCCCTGCCTCCCCGTCGTTGTTTCGACCACCAGCAGGTAGGCGATGGTCAGGCGAACCCATTCCCCTGCTCATTGGAGCTTGAGCGCGTCGGCAGCCACGTCGGCGTCCTCCTCCTCCTCTCTGGTTGGAGGTAGGAGACAACCCCGACAGGTGTGCCCCAACTGTCGGCGGCCCAGCCTCCTCCCCCGCGCTGGCCTCGGGCTTTGACCGCAGGGCCCCGCGCATTAGGTTCAAACCTGGCGGCGCGCGCGCGCCTGGGCAGGCCGTCGGCTGGCCATGGGCCACCCCAGCTCTGGGCCGAGCCAGGCCAGGAGCTGGCCTGTGTTCTCTTTTATTTTAAACCTGGACTTCTAAGATTTTTATAAAAACATTTAACCAGTGTAACAATATAATTCTTCCACTGTTTTTTTCTAAAAAAATGTAGTATTTAATGATATGCTTAGATGGATTTTTCCAGCAACTAATCTATTTTTGCAATATTAAAAAGGACTAAAATGGAATAGTTTTGCTTCTGTTTGGTTGATTTTAAAATTATTCCTTCAAGGAAAATTAAGGCAATCATTTTTAAAATGATATCTTAGATTTATCACTAATAGGGAACATTTTTAAAATGACTTTGTGGATTGTTTCTATGTGAGCTACTTCTTATTTATTGCTTTATAGACGATAGAAAACCCGTGTGACGAGGGAATCGGAGCGGAAGACCTCGAAGACCCCAGATACTTAGCTGACCAAGGCATGCAACCCTTTGACCATGACTGAGCATATGATTACTTTGCATGTTATATAGCAATTATTTCCGTTGCATATGATCATAAGTGTCGGTACTCCATTGATGGGATGTTACCGAAGGCTCCCCCGGAGCACATGCATTGAGCTTGACTCTACCCCTTAGGGTCATGCTAATACCATGTTGACAAGTAAAGGTAGTAGCAGTATTATCATGAGCATGATGTTGTCATAAAACAAGAGTTTATGAAAATCCCGTCGGGTGCCACTAATGCCCGAGGGTGATGATAAGTTGGTGGTCACTTTTGGTGAAGTGATGCACCCGGTATTTGTGTGAGTAAGGTTTCAGAAATGGGATTAGATTTATGATGTGTCGACCGTCCCAACCTTACCAGTATGACCACGTTACCCCTTATGGGACGGGGCTATGTTAATTACTCTGGTCGGTGCTAGCAAAGAGCCACATTACTAGTGGCTGGAGTGATTGTAGTCACTCTCGTGATGGGGTCGTGCCGGGTAGGACGTCTATGCCATTTTTATGAGTTCCAGTCATACCGTTGGTCCCCGCATGGTCGGTACGGTCCAGAGTTGGTGCTCGTAAGATGTACGAAATATGGGCTGGGTACCAATCGAGTGGACCTCTTTGTCTAGTATCGTCAGGGGAAAGGCATTGATCGGGTACTTACCTCAGATATGTGATATACCGCGAGTCGTGGATGACATGGAAGTTTCCCGGATCTCGTGGGTCCAGCGTACTACCTCTGCAGAGTGTAATCTATTCGAATAGCCGTGTCTACGGTCAAGGACAGTTGGGTAATCCTGCTTAAACTATGTCCTGATATTTCCGCATAAACCAAGCGTGCGTGAGTTGTATGTGTGGTGTTGAGAAAGATGTTGCTAAGATAGCAATGATATGACCAAGTTCGGTTACTTGGCATATAGGGTGAACCCGGACGGTTCAGCCCTTAGCAAATATATATTGGTATCTGTAACCTGTTCTTCAAGAGTAATTCTTTATCTTGATGAATATTCATGAATATTCCACCCAGATGATTTATACTAGAAAATGCATGATATTGTTATCCTTCACTTTCATTGTTCATATCCTAGGCTGTTTGCGAGTACATTCAACGTACTCATTGGCTTGCCACTGGTTATGTTATTCACCAGACATGGAAGGACCGGAGTTTGGAGATGAGTACGTCTTCGGCGAAGACCGTGCGAACTAGGACACTTCCGAGTCAGAAGGCATGTCGGTGTAGGCTTGATGGCATGGGCACCCGCTTAGCCCTGTGTTTCCTCTATTAGTATCTATGTGTGATTGGCCTTAGGCCTGTCTTGTGAACTTGACCCTTCCGTCACGTGTTGTACTAATCGGTACTTGGATGTAAGATTCTTTATTCAGTATCTGTGTTCGATGAGCATTGATCTCTGGGATCACTAAGAACGGTGATTCTTGACTAGTAAGTCGGGGTCCCCACAGCAACATAACCACAAGAAAATTAAAACCAACCATAGCAATTTATCAATCACCGATAGGACAACGATAATCTACTCAGACATCATACGATAGCAACACATCATTGGATAATAATATGTAGCATAAAGCACCATGTTCAAGTAGAGGCTACAATGGGTTGCGGGAGAGTGGACCACTGAATATAGATGGGGGAAGGTGATGGAGATATTGGTGAATATGACGGAGGTGTTGGTGTAGATCGCCGTCACACGATGATGTCCCGGGCGGCGTTCCGGCGCCGCCGGGAGAGAGGGGGAGAGAGCCCCCTCCATCTTCTTCTTCCTTGACCTCCTCCCTAGCTGGGAGAAGGGTTTCCCCTCTGGTCCATGATATCGATGGTGGCGGATGGGCGAGAGCCTCTCCTAGATTGGATCTCTCTCTCTGTGTGTCCTTCTGTTTCTGCGCTCCCAGATTCTGCATTTCACCGTTTCTTAAATTGCCGGAGATCCGTAGCTCCGATTGGGCTGAAATTTTAACATGATTTTCTTCTGGATATTATCTTTTTTGCGGCGAAAGAAGGGCTCCAACCTCCTTAAGGAGTGGCCACAAGCTTGCCTGCCGCGGGCCCACCCCCTAGCCGCGGCGACAGGGCTTGTGGGCACTCCGTGCATCGCCTCGCGTTGATTCTTCTACCCAAAAATCATAAATATTCGAAAAAAAATCCCCGTAATTTTTTATTACGTTTGTACTTTGTTTGGTATGGATATTATGAGAAACAAAAAACATGCAACAAACAGGAACTAGCACTGGGCACTGGATCAATATGTTAGTCCCAAAAATAGTATAAAAAGTTGCCAAAAGTATATGAAAGTTGTAGAATATTGGCATGAAACAATCAAAAATTATAGATACGACGGAGACGTATCAGAACCATCTCGTTTACAACCAACAATGTAGTAATATTTTGCTTTTATCCCTCTTTTGTTGTAGGAGAAAACTTTGCTTTCCGCTAAAAACTTACAAGCCCCACCTGCCATATATGCATGTAGAATAGATGTTACTATTTCACCCCTCTTTTGTGACTTGCTAGCATATTCAATATGCTGACCTACACGGCTGCAACCTGTCATGTTGCAGAGTAGTTTTCCGACCAGGAGTGAGGCTACGATCTACGCTCGGTGATATGCCCTGGAGTCAGATGGACTCTACTACTTTTGAAGCTTCCGCTAGTCTTTGTTAGTTATCTCATGAGTTTGGCCTTCAGCCTCTTTATTGTAATCATTATTGTAATAAAGTACTCGATATTAGATCCGATTAATAAAGATGTGTGATTGAACTCTCGATATATACATTGATGTACTGTGTGTGTACCAGCATGATCTTGGGATGGTACAGAAACACCGGAGACTTGACTCGTTTCGAGTTGGGTCGCTACAATCATAAAATATTTCATGATGACTCTGATGGGCGGCATAAGACCAATTTCATCGCAATTTCTGTGCGATCAAAGTCTTCAGCATAAGACCAATTTCTTCAGCCGAAGACATACATTTTTAGGGGTCGATATTCATCGTATAACTCAAACTCCTCTGTGATTTATAGAGCCTGTGTACACTTATAAACACATTAGTTACTTAACCTATAAGTCTTCAAACTACCAAAATCACTAAGGGCACTAGATGCACTTACAATCCCCCCCTTTTTGGTGGTTGATGACAATTAGGTTAAGTTTTCAACGGGGATAAAAATATGAAGTGTAAATACTGAGTTTGGGGAATTTGAAATCAAGATACTGAGAGACTCCCCCTTAAGATGTGCATATTTTGAGGAAATTGCTTTTCACAACAGATGCACATTGATGATATCTCCCCCCGTATCTTGCAAATCATGCATACATTTGACATATAAAATGAGGAATTTGAGAATGCATGATGAGAAATGGTATTTGACGAATTTGAGCATGCGTGCATTAATATATTTTGAGGAATAAGCATGCGAAGAAAAACGTTCAAAAGGTTCAGAGTACCATCGGGCTTAAGTTACAACTCATTACATAAAACACTTTAGAAGAACCAAGAGTTTGTAACTTAATAAAGTTCATAAGCCCCAAAATATATCTTGCGTGAATACTAACTCAGATTTCTCCCCCTTTGTCATCAAGTGATGAAAAAGGACAAAGCTGAGGACTAACGCCACATGAAGACTTTGAGTTTTTGGCCGATGAAGAGGCATGAGGATTCTTGGCGACAGGCTTCTTCCTAGGACCAGTTGCAGTGTCTTCTGGTTCTTCATCAGACTCTGCAGTGCCGAATGAAAAAAAGAACTGTCCTCAAGGTCAGGAACTGGGATTGGCTTGAATTTCTTCTTGGGAGGCCACGACCAGTCAAAGTCCCGAGTAAACTCCAATTCCTCAAGTTCCTCTTGAGTCTTCAGGTGAGCCAAGGTGGCCCAGGTACGATCAAACACTTCATGAAGATAATAGTGATTTTTCTTCACTGCATTCTGAGTCGTGTTGAGGGTTTTCACAATGGCACTGAATTGACGTTTTACCCATTTGTGATTGCGATCGACCTTCTGATGAAGAATGAGGAGTAGATCTATGCTATTCATCACTCTTGGGGCAGTAGGACTTGGTGGATCTTGGGTAGCAGTGTCATCATATGAAGAATATGACTCTGATTCGCGAAACTGGCCATCGAGGGGCCGATTTCCTTCATCAATCACATATTTTCCTTTGCCATCAACAGGTTCAAATGTCCTCTTGATGACTCTGATGGGCGGTAGATATCCGATGTGATTAGGAAAATCAGCATGGTAGTTGATCCCTGACCTGCTTCTGATGAATCTCATGATCCACGGAGCATAAATCTTCATGTCGAAAGGCGACAGAGCATTATCAACCAAAGTCCTCAAGAAAAAGTCATGAAGGTTTATTGGTATGCCATGGATGATATTGGAGAGGATATTCTTCATGATGCCTACGACATCTTCTTCATCATCATGGCCTTTGATTGGAGCGGTGACATTGGCTAGGATTCTGCAGACAGTTCGTGGTTCATACTTCAAGTATTGAACCAGAAAGCGAGTCCTTGGAGGTTGGTCCTTGGCCAACGGCTTCACGAAGACTTCCATCAGTCTATTGGGCAGCTCCCGTTCATCATACATTTGCACTGCATTTACTTAGGGAATTAAGACTGGAAGCACATGAAGCAATTCAGTGGCAGGCCCTTTCTAGTGTGTGTGCTGAGTCATCCAGTCCAACACCCAAGTGCTGACATGCTTCGGGTCTCCAGAGACATGCAAAGTAGCATAGAACTGAAGAATTATGTCATAGTTCCAATCACCTATGTTAGTGCAGAGAGGCAACAGTCCAGCTTTGTGAAGAACATTGAGGACTGGAGTGAAGCAAGGAATTTCTTCCATGTCAACGCGAGGAATATGCTTGTGCTGAAATATTTTGTTCCTCCCACAGAGCACAGAGGCATAGTAGTTAAGTTGAGTCCTCGTCCAGAATTTCCGGTGCCTGATGCGAAGCTTATCATACGGATTTGCGCTTGTGAATTACATCCGTTCTTCATAGAATGCTTCCTTTTGAAACTTTGGCCTCCTTGAAAAAGGCTAATTTTGCTGCGGTTGAAGATTATGCTGCCGTTCTTGAGGAGGAGCTACTATCATTCTTGTTTCTGTGTTGACCAAAACAATAGCAGTTTCAGTGTTAGGGCAGGACCATTTTCTTCATTCTGACCTTTTTCTTTAGGTTGAGGATTTTCCTCGGCTTGAGGAATTTGCTTGGTGGAGGAGGCAGTTGTAGCATTGGTTGTTGCATAATCTTCAGCTGATGCAGCTGACCCTTGAGCAGATTCTTCACAGACGGTCTTCCCATCAGATCCTGTGATGATTTCTATTGTAGCAGGAGCAGGAGGGATCTGGGTAGACCTTGGTGAGCGATGTGTCTCTTCCTAGAAGTCATCACGAAAAACTAGAGTGGTGCAATCAATGTCATCAAAGGTCTTTTGAGGATTGGAGGGTTGAGGAATGTCATCAATTTGTATTTCCTCATCCATGATTTCTTCAGCTTCAGCATCTTCCAGTTCCTAATCTTCTTCAGGAATGACATAGTCAACTCCGAAGGGAACCTGTGAGTACAATGGAGCTACATTCAGAGGCGTAGCATCCACTGGAGTAGTTGAAGATTCTGTCTGAGTGACCTTTGGGTGCTTGGCCTGTGAGGATTCTAAGGCCATTGAAGCTTTTCTCTTCTTTTCTTCTTTCTCAGCAAGTTTGGTCTTCTTCACGTCTGATGCATAAGGAATCATCTTCTTCACCTTTGAGGGTTGAGGTGAAGGAATTGTTTCTTTAGGATGTGGTGCAGACACGGTCCTGGCAGTTTCCTCAGCTGAAGCATTTTCTTCAGCTGGAACATTTTCTTCAGGTGGAGCAGATTCATCAGCTAGAGTATCTTGAGGAATTTCCTAAGCAGCAGGTTCATCAGCTTCTTCTTCTTCTGTCAGCTGAATCGAATAGCTAGACTCAGGTAGCTTTTGCTGCACAAGAAGAGCAACTCTCTTGTTGTATTCATCAACTGCATATGTTGCAAACTTGATGAAATTCACACTGATATTTTGATGATCAGATAGACTCATGTACTTATCTGTCAAGGTCTTTAGTTCAGCCTGGGTTGAAGCAAGAGCTTCAGGCATCAGATTGAGGAGATTCTACTTGAGGAATTTCTCCTTCTTCAGTTTAGCAGCCTTTGCTTGCTTGGCTTGTTGTTCTTTCCATTTTGCCTCATTGATGAATGTGGCAACCATGTGGCTGAGACCAGGGGGAAGCTCTCATCATTGGGAGTGTTTAGATTTTCATACCACACATTGATGAAATCCAGTAGAACCTTGGGGTCCATGGCAAGAGGCATAGAGCTGCCTCAGGCTTGTGCAACTCATTCCTGCTTGTTTTTGATGATTGCTTGAAGAGTTTTGTCATCGAGTTCCTCACTTCCTTCGGATGCAGAAGGAATGTTGGTGACTTTTCTTGGACTGGGCCTGATGCCTCTTCCAGCAGTCATTTTAGTCTTCAAAAGAGTTGGTGAAGACTTTGTCGCACAGCTCGTGGCAGATGACACAGAGGAGCTAGAATGAGCAGGCTGATGCTTAACTATCTGCTTTTGTTCGGGCTATGAGGACTGTGGTGTTGTTGAAGGTTTTGGCACTAGTGCAGCCTTCTAAGGCAATTGCTCTTTTGGCACTGAGGCCTTTGGTTTCTTTGGCACAATCTTCTTCTGAGGAATAGCTGTACAAGATGCTTTAGCAGCTGAAGAGGCGACGGCAGTAGCAGCAGCAGAGTACGCATTGAATTTTTCTTCACTGCAGCTTCTCCTTTCCTCTGTAGCTTAGACACATGTTTGTCTTTCTCCTCAGGGTAATCCTCAACTGTTTGAACACTTGAGGGATGTGCAGCCCGTTGATTACCCAGAGGAGGCCTCTTGCATGGTGGCTTGAGGGTGACTTTTTCGCATACTTAAGAGTTACATAGCGATATTCCTTCCACTCCTTAGTCCACCTGCGTTCAATTTTTTGAAGCCTTATCTTACGCTTCGGCATGGTTTCTTTGCCATATATTTCCTCATCATGTGTGCAGTAGTCAGCGTATATTTCTTTAGGAATATCAACTGCAGTGTTCTATTCAAGTTTCTTTCCTCCTTTTTGCTTTCTGTCATCTTCCATTTTCTTCAACTGATGGTTTTGCTAAGAAATTTGTACTCTTGAAGATTCTAATGACACTGGTAAAAGTTTCTTCGAGGAACGCTGCAAATGAGTTAAGTTGATGAGAACCTAGTGATTCATCAGCTGACATTTTGTACCTGTGAATAGAGTATGGGTGCGAAGAATTTGGAGAGGTCATATGCGTTCTCAGATTTGAAGAAATTGAAGATTTTTAGAAATTGCGGAGTTTGACTAGTGGGTTGAGGAATTTGACTAAGCATTCTGATCTTGGGTTCCAGAGTTGTGCAGATTTGAGAATTTACACAATTGAGGAATCTCATGAAGAATTTGAGTGGCTTAGTGAAATTCATCAAGTGTTTGAGGAATGAGTGTGCGAGGCTGACAGACACTAAGGAAAAACAGTTTTCACGAATCTAAAGTGAAATAGTAGATCAACAGAGGCAGTAAAATAAGATTTTAATTACCCTGAGCAAAGAACACAAAGAATCGAAGCAGTAAAAGTGAGAAGCTCTTCGGTTCAGATCTTCTGCGCCCTGACCTGGCGGCAGAAGACAGCTACGACGGTGGCGGAGGAAGAGATTCCGCTTCTGGGGTGAGTTCGGTGATGGCGAGGGCGAGGCAGTGAAGCTGTTCGTGACCGGCGATGAGATTGCTAGCGGTGGCGCTAGGTTTGAGCTCAAGCGGAGAGGTGACGAGAGGACGAAGGGTTTTAGCTGAGGGGGTAAGGACCTATTTAAAGCTCAGGTGAAAAACTGTTCGGGCGAATCTTTTGGATCGAACTGCCCTTGATAGTTCATCTCCGCATGACACATGGAGCCCACGATTGAAGTGGTGGAGATCGTGCTTATCCGAGCATGGGAAGTGGGTTTAGTTACTGTGTAACGACATAAAATTCATTTTTGAAGATTTAACGATTTCGTTGCAAAATCCTCACCTGACAAGAAAACAGTGGGGATTTTGAACAAGTTTCAAGTAGAACGTATATGAAGATATGAATAGACTGGGTTGAGTATAGCATAGCGGGGAGTCGGGTCCGATCACATTCACTTAGATGAAATAACAAATTGAAGACACAACTATAAGTGAATGCTGTTGAGGACATTGAAATCTAAGTCTATATATATATATATATATATATATATATATATATATATATATATATATATATATATATATATATATATATATATATATATATATAGGCAAACGAAAATCATCAAACGTTTTGAAGATTTTGAGGATTTTGTGACAAGGCATCAGGTTGATGAATTTCAACTTTGAAGAAAAACAGCTTGAAGAGTTTCAAAGTTGGGTGGTGGCGTGACCCACCATATAAGAATGATGATTTCACGCATCGCGTACAATTGTCGTAGGGCCCTGAGAACCAGATTCTTCATTAATTTCCTCACACTAAGAGTGTTATTCTTCATTGATTGAAGAAAATCAATTCTTCGTGTGTTGCACATCTAAGTCATCAGTTTTGCATAAATGTTTGGATGTGTGCATGTTTTCACAAAACATTTGAAGACTCTAAGATATTTAGCTCACACCTCAACTTGCAAAACCTTTTCTCATCCAAGGGCTTAATGAAAATATCTGCTAGTTGATTGTCAGTCTTCACATGGTCGATGATGATATTGCCCTTGAGGACATGGTCCCGAAAAAAATGATGACGAATCTGGATGTGCTTAGTCTTCGAGTGTTGTATTGGGTTGTATGCGATCTTGATTGCACTCTCATTGTCACAGTAGAGAGGCACATTCTTCATGTTGATGTCGTAGTCCTTGAGGTTTTCTTCATCCACAGTAGTTGAGAACAGCAGGATCCCGCAGCAAAGTACTCAGCTTTGGCAGTGGAGAGAGAAACACAGTTCTCCTTCTTTGAGGACTAGCAGACTAATGATCTTCCGAGGAAATGACAAGTTCCAGAAGTTAATTTGCGATCTACACGGTCACCAGCATAGTCAGAATTAGAATATCCCACGAGATGAAGATTTGAGCCCTTGGGGTACCATAATCCTAGTGTTGGTGTGTGAGCTAAGTATCGAAGAATATGCTTCACAGCCTTATGGTGTGATTCCTTCGGTTTTGCTTGAAAACAAGCACACATGCAAACACTAAGCATTATATCTGGCCTAGATGCACATAGATACAATAAAGAGCCAATCATCGAGCGATATACCTGCTGATCGAAATCTTTACCATTTTCATGAGTGCAGAGGTGGCCGTTCGTAGGCATGGAAGTCTTGGCGCCTTTGCATTCATGCATGTCTAATTTCCTCAGAACATCCTTGAGGTATTTTCCTGTGATATGAAGATCCCATTGTGTTGTTGACGAATTTAAAGACCTAAAAAGAATTTCAGCTCCCCCATCGTAGACATTTGATATTCTTCGCTCATCATGTAAGCAAATTCATCACTATAGCGTTTGTTAGTACAACCAAATATGATGTCATCGACATATATTTGGCACACAAATAGTTCATTATCATAGGATTTTGTGAAAAGAGTTGGATCGAGTGGACCAGGTTTGAAGACTTTCTTCATGAGGAATTCCTTCAATATATTATTCCATGCCCGAGGGGCTTGCTTGAGGCCGTAGGGTGCCTTTTTGAGTCTGAAGACATTGTATGGATTCTTCGGATCCTCAAAACCTAGGGGCTGAGCAACATATACTTCTTCCTCAAGATTACCATTGACGAATGCACTTTTCACATCCATTTGATATAGAGTAATGTTATGATGATTAGCATAAGCAAGTAGAATTCGAATAGTTTCAAGTCTAGAAACAGGTGAAAAAGTTTGATCGAAATCAATTCGTTCAACCTGTGTGTAGCCTTGGGCTACAAGTCGTGCCTTATTCCTCACCACTTGACCATCCTCATCTTGCTTATTTTGGAAAATCCACTTTGTGTCGATGATATTGTGCTTGCGAGGATCTGGTTGTTTGACGAGTTCTCACACGTCATTTAGCTTGAATTGAAGAAGTTCATCTTGCATGGCTTGAATCCACTCAGGTTCCATGAAAACTTGATACGTCTCAAACGTATCTATAATTTTTGAAGGTTTCACATTGTTATCTTGCCTTCTTTGTATGTTTTATGTACCTTTTTATATCCTTTTGGGACTAACTTATAATTCAGTGCCAAGTGTCAGTTCCTATTTTTTCCGTGTTTTTGACTCTTTTCAGATCTGATTTTGGAACGGAATCCAAACAGAAGAATATCCCCGAAATGATTTTTTTCCCGAACGGAAGAAGTCCAGGGGGCTTTTGGGCCAAGTCAGGTGGGCTCCAGGGAGCCCACAAGCCCCCACTCCGCCACCAGGGGAGGCGGCGGTGGGCAGGCTTGTGGCCTCCCTGGCCGCCTCCTGACCAAGATCTTTGGCCTATAAATTCCCAAATATTTCGCAAAAAATCGGGGGAGCCTCGAAAATACTTTTCCGCCACCGCAAGTTTCCGTTTCCGCGAGATCTCATCTGGAGACCCTTCCCAGCACCCTGCCAGAGGGGACTTTGGAGTTGGAGGGCTTCTTCATCATCATCATCACCCCTCCAATGACTCGTGAGTAGTTCAGTTCAGACCTACGGGTCCGTAGTTAGTAGCTAGATGGCTTCTTCTCTCTCTTGGTTCTTCAATACAAAGTTCTCCATGATCTTCATGGAGATCTATCCGATGTAATCTTCTTTGGTGGTGTGTTTGTCGAGATCCGATGAATTGTGGACTTGTGATCAGATTATCTATGATATATATTTGAGTCTTTGCTGATTTCTTATATGCATGATTTGATATCCTTGTAAGTCTCTTCGAGTCTTGGATTTTGTTTGGCCAACTTGATCTATGATTCTTGCAATGGGAGAAGTGCTTGGTTTTGGGTTCTGCCATGTGGTGACCTTTCCCAGTGACAGTAGGGGCAGCTAGGCACACATCAAGCAGTTTCCATCAAGGGTAAAAAGATGGGGTTTTATCATTGGTTTGAGATTATCCCTCTACATCATGTCATCTTGCTTAAGGCATTACTCTGTTCTTATGGACTTAATACACTAGATGCATGCTGGATAGCGGTCGAAGTGTGGAGTAATAGCAGTAGATGCAGAAAGTATCGGTCTACTTGTTTCGGACGTGATGCCTATAGAAATAATCATTGCGTAGATATCGTCACGACTCTGCACAGTTCTATCAATTGCTCGACAGTAATTTGTTCACCCACCGTCTACTTGCTTTCATGAGAGAAGCCACTAGTAAACACTACGGCCCCCGGGTCTATTCACATCCATCGTTTACAACTCCGCTTTCACTTTGCTTTGTTACTTTGTTGCTTTCAGTTCTCACTTGGCAAACAATCTATAAGGGATTGACAACCCCTTCATAGCGTTGGGTGCAAGCTTTTGTGTTTGTGCAGGATCTTGAGATACTCTTCTGCCGGATTGATAACTTGGTTCTCAAACTGAGGGAAATACTTACCGTCGCTGTGCTACATCACCCTTTCCGCTTCGAGGGAACACCAACGCAAGGCTCCAAGGCCACGGGGTAAATCCTTTGCATACTCGCCTAGGAAGTCCATTAAGGCGTAACCGTAGCTGAAGGATTCCTAGTGCCGTCGACACAACTATTTCTAGCACCTTTGCAAGGGATACACGGGAAACATCAGAAGTATTTCTGGCGTCGTTGCCGGGGAGGAGAAATCAAGATCTATCCAAGTAGGTCTCACAAACTCTTCTCTTGCATTTACTTTTGTTGCCAGTTGCCTCTCGTTTTCCTCTCCGCCACTTCACATTTGCCGTTTTCATTCGCTTTTCTCCTTCGCCGTTTTCTTTTGCCCTTGCCGTTTTCCTTTGCCTGTTTCTTGCTTGCTTGTGTGCTTGTTTGTCTGTTGAAGACATCATGTCTGAAAACACCAAACTTTGCGACTTCTCGAGCACTAATAATAATGATTTTATTAGTACTCCGATTGCTCCCGCCACAAGTGCGGAATCGTATGAAATCAACGCAGCTCTGCTGAATCTTGTTATGAAAGAGCAATTCTCTGGCCTTCCTAGTGAAGATGCCGCATCCCATCTCAATACCTTCATTGAGATTTGTGATATACAAAAGAAAAGAGATGTGGATAATGACGTGATTAAGTTGAGACTTTTTCCTTTCTCGTTGCGAGATCGCGCAAAAACTTGGTTTTCTTCTTTGCCTAAAAATAGTATCAATTCTTGGGATAGGTGCAAAGATTCTTACATATCCAAGTATTTTCCGCCGGCTAAGATCATCTCCTTACGTAACGATATCATGAATTTCAAGCAACTTGATCATGAACACGTTGCACAATCTTGGGAGAGAATGAAGCTTATGATTAGAAATTGTCCTGTTCATGGCTTGAGTTTGTGGATGATTATACAAATCTTTTACGCTGGCTTGAATTTCGCTTCCTGCAATATCTTGGACTCCGCCTCAGGTGGAACGTTCATGGAAATCACGTTAGGAGATGCTACAAAACTCCTAGACAATATCATGACCAACTACTCTTGGTGGCACACTGAAAGGTCGCCTGCTAGCAAAAAGGTGCACGCTATAGAAGAGATTAACACGCTTAGTGCTAAGATGGACGAGTTGATGAATTTGGTTGCAAGTAGAAATGCTACCGTAGATCCTAATGACATGCCACTATCTTCTTTGATTGAGAGTAGCAACGCTAGTTTGGACGTGAATTTTGTTGGTAGGAACAATTTTGGCAACAACAATGCTTTTAGAGGAAACTATGTTCCTAGGCCTTTTCCTAGTCACTCCTCTAACAATTATGTCAATTACTACGGCAACACTTATGGAAATCATAACAAATTACCCTATGATCTAGAGAGTAATATCAAAGAGTTCATCAACTCTCAAAAGACTTTCAATGCGTCCATAGAGGAAAAACTACTCAAAATAGACGATTTGGCTAAGAGCGTTGATAGGATGTCTTGTGATATTGATGCTTTGAAAGTTAGATGCGCTCCTCCCAAGATCAACTTGGATGAAACTTTGAAAGCTATGCGTATCTGCATGAATGAGAGCAAAGAAAGAACCGCCCAAATTTGCGCTAGACATCAATGGTTTAAAAGGGTGCGTTCTAGTGATGCAAATCACGAAGATCTTAAAGTGCTTGGTGTGTCTCCTCTTGAATCTTTGTTTTCGCGTGTCAAACCTACTTATGTAGGGGCTTGATATGAATCCACTTTGGTTGAAAAATGCCCCAATGATTTGGAGTCCACCTATCTTGATGATAAAGGTGTGGAGAGAGGAGTAGAAGAAGTCAAAATTTTGGGTAGTAATGAAACTCCCACTTTGTATTTCAAGGAATTCAATTATGATAATTGATCCTTGTTTGAATGCATTTCTTTGATGCAATCCATTGCAAACTCTCCACATGCTTATAGCCAAAGCAAAGCCTTTACCGCGCATATCGTAGATGCTATGATGAAATCTCTTGAAGAGAAGCTCGAACTAGAAGTCTATATACCTAGAAAACTTCATGATGAGTGGGAACCTACTATCAAAATCAAGATAAAAAACTATGAGTGCAATGATTTGTGTGATTTGGGTGCTAGTGTTTCTGCGATTCCAAAGTCTTTATGTGATATTCTTGGTTTTCATGAGATTGAAGAGTGTTCTCTTAATTTGCATCTTGTGGATTCTACCGTCAAGAAGCCCATGGGGAGGATCGATGATGTTCTTATTGTTGCAAATAAGAACTATGTACCCGTGGATTTCATTGTACTTGACATAGATTGCAATCCTTCATGTCCCATTATTCTTGGTAGACCTTTGCTAAGGACTATCGGTGCTATCATCGATATGAAGGAAGGGAATATTAGATTTCAATTTCCCTTAAAGAAGGGCATGGAGCACTTTCCTAGAAAGAAAATAAGATTGCCTTATGAATCTATGATGAGGGCTACCTATGGTTTGAGCACCAAAGATGACTATACGTGATTCCATCACTTTCGCCTAGCTAAGGGCGTTAAACAAAAGCGCTTGTTGGGAGGCAACCCAATGAATCTATACTTTTTCTTTATGTTTTGTGTTTTCCACACTTTCATAATTCTGTTATGATTGTGTTTTTTGTGTTTCTTTTTGCGTTTGTGCCAAGCAAAACCGTTATGATTAGTCTGAGGTTGATCGTTTGGTCACGCTGGAAAAGACAGAAACTTTCTGCTCACTAAAAGAATTTTCAGTTTTTTCTGTAAGAGCTTTTGAGTTGATTCTTTTTGCTTTTGATTGCTACCCAAATTCTTCAGACTGTCGTAATTATTCAGAATTTTTGAAGTAACAGAGGTATACGAAACATACAGATTGCTACAGACTGGTCTGCTGTTAACAGATTCTGTTTTTGTTGTGTTGGTTGCTTATTTTGATGAAACTATGGATAGTATCAGGAGGTATTAGCCATGGAAGATTGAAAGTACAGTAAACCAACATCGGCACAAGTAGAGTTTAAGTTTGCTACAATATCTAAGGAAGTGGTGGTTTGCTTTCTTGTACTAATGTTATCACGAGTTTCTGTTTCAGTTTCGTGTTGTGAAGTTTTCAAGTATTGGGTGAAGTTCTTATGGACAAAAAGATAAAGAGTGGCAAGAGCTCAAGCTTGGGGATTCCCAAGGCACCCCAAGAGATTCAAGGATGCCGTAAAATCCTAAGCTTGGGGATGCCCCGGGAAGGCATCCCCTCTGTCGTCTTCAATCCATCGGTAACGTTACTTGGGGCTATATTTTTATTCACCACATGTTATGTGTTTTTTCTTGGAGCGTCTTGTATCATAGGAGTCTTTTTTTGTTGTTGTGTCATAGCGTTGGGTGCAAGCTTTTGTGTTTGTGCAGGATCTTGAGATACTCTTCCGCCGGATTGATAGCTTGGTTGTCAAACTGAGGGAAATACTTACTGTCGCTGTGCTACATCACCCTTTCCGCTTCGAGGGAACACCAACGCAAGGCTCCAAGGCCACGGGGGAAATCCTTTGCATACTTTCCTAGGAAGTCCCTTAAGGCGTAGCCGTAGCTGAAGGATTCCTGGTGCCGTCGACACAACTATTTCTGGCACCGTTGCAAGGGATACACAACAAACATCAAAACTTCAACAACTTTTGAGGGTTATGTGATAGACACAAAAGTGGAATGCCCACAAAAGTTAACTAAGTGTGAAGCTTTTGAGCGAGTGAGAGGACCTGGCACGTTGATGTCATCGAGGATTTTGTCAAGTTCTACTTCATTTGCAATCCTCAGATGAGCTGGTTGAGGATTTTGTCTGGGCTGAGAAATTTGGTTTGGAGCCATTTCCTCAGGAGCACCTTCTTGAATTTCATCAGTGTTGGGGACGATTTCTTCAGCAATTTCCTCAATAGGAACAATGTCTTTAGTAGCTTTGAACTTGATTGCTTCCTCAGGAGATAATTTATCTGGCACAGGTGGCAATTGGTCTCTTTGTGAGCCATTAGTTTCATCGAACCGCACATTTACAGTTTCAACAACCTTGTTGTGATAGGTGTTGAAGACTCTGTAGGTGTGCGAATACTTTCCGTAACCAAGCATAAAACCCTCATGTGCTTTAGGTGCAAAGTTTGAGTTATGGTGAGGATCTCTAATTGAGCATCTTGCACCGAAGACTTTGAAATAACTTACATTGGGTTTATTGTCAGTGAGGAGTTCATATGAGGTATTCTTGAGGAATTTGTGAAGATATACCCTGTTGATGATGTGGAAAGCAGTGTTGATTGCTTCAGGCCAGAAACAACGAGGAGTCTGATATTCTTCTAGCATAGTTCGTGCCATTGCAACCAGAGTCCTGTTCTTTCTTTCAATGAGCCATTCTGTTGAGGAGTATAAGGAGCAGATAATTCGTGAGTAATACCAAGTTCATCAAGATAATCATCAAGAATAGTGTTTTTGAATTCTGTCCCATTATCACTCCTGATGTGTTTGATCTTGACGCCGAAGTTCGTCGAGGCCCTTGGGGAAAATCGTTTGAAGACTTCCTCCACTTTGATTTATACAGAATGATATGCACCCAAGTATATCTAGAATAATCATCAACTATGACAAAGCCATATAAAGATGCTGCATTTGTTAGTGTAGCATAATGAGTAGGTCCAAATAGATCCGTGTGAAGCAATTCAAACGGACGAGTAGTAGTCATGATGGTCTTTGAGGGGTGTTTGGATCAGGTCATTTTTCCAGACTCACAAGCACCGCAGAGGTGGTCCTTGAGGAATTTTACTGATTCGATGCCAATGACATGCTTTTTCTTCGCCGGCGTGTGCAAGTTCCTCATGCCTGCATGACTAAGTCTTCGATGCCATAGACAGCCTTCTGAGGTTTTTGCTAGTAAGCACGTGGCTGGTTGAGGACCTGTGAAAAAATCAACAATGTACAAGTCTTCTCTCCTAACACCTTCGAAGAATTTGGATCTGTCAGATTCCATGATGACTACACATCTATATTTTCCAAAGATAACAACCATATCAAGATCACAAAGCATTGAGACTGACATGAGGTTAAACCCAAGGGATTCAACAAGCATCACTTTGTCCATGTGCCTGTCCTTGGAAATAGCCACTTTGCCAAGTCCAAATACCTTGCTTTTACCTTTGTCAGCATATGTGATTTTCTTCACTTGTGATGGAGTCAGTGGCATATTCATCAACAAGCTTCTATCACCAGTCATGTGGTGTGTGGAGCCACTATCAAGAACCCACTCAGTGCTCTTGGGTTTATCCTCCTACAGATGAATTAGTGGAGCTTACCATCTCATATGCTTCAGACATGAACAATATGATATCAATTTCATCAGACAGGAATTTCATCATAAACAGTAAATTTGAGGACGTGTGAAATGTTATCATTTCATTAATTTTAGCTTGCGTCCAAACAAGCATTTTCCCGAGGTCCCAGAAAATTCTTCAGATGAGGGTTTTCATCTGGAGACCTGACCTCCAAAAGTGATTAGTTCAATTTCTTTACCACCCACATCTGAAGGGGTGTCAAAGAGTTCATCATCTTGAGAGCACCATATGAGAAAGGGAGCATTGAAGCTAGCACACTTCTCTTCACTGTAGGGGGGTTAGAGTATTCAAATGAATAGGCAGAGAAGTTCTTTGAGGATTTATGAACATAATGGTTTGAGGTATAGTGCTCATATTCATATCCCTTGTAATTTCCCTACATATCAGAAGCATTAGCACGAGTATGAGCATAGTTTGGACCACTTGAGGATTTTGATCCTCTTGAAGACTTTGGTCCACCTAAGGAATTTGATCTAGGGTTCACGTTCTTCACAGGTGGTGTCATGAGGACATTCACGTGAAGATTTTCCAAGCAATTTTTGGGGACCCAGATTTTCCTTAGGGGTGGTCCATTCCTGCAGTTAGTTCCAACATATCGAGCAAACACTTCACCTGATTGATTTTGGAACAGTTTATAGTTGGAGTCGAATGACTCATCTGAGGAATAGGATAATTCACATGCAAAGCCTGTTAGATTGGATGGATAAACATGAGGTCTTTTAGCAGCAACTAGGTTTTGGGATACTTCTCGGGTTTCCTGTATGGTCCATCAACATTCGGTTTCCTTTCAAAGGCAATTCCTTCTTTCTCGGGTTCCTGTTCAATCTCCGCTTTTTGAGCAAATCGCAAAGGGTTTTATGCCCTTTGATACTTTTGTACATGCCTGTCACATACAATTCCTTCAGTCCTGCATTTTTGTCAGTAACATTTGTGGTTTCCTCAAGTGAGGAATTTGATACCACATGAGCAGTTGAAGAAATTGTAGCAATAGAAGCAATTGATGATTCTGGTGAAGAATTGAGAGTTTCACGCTCGATGCATTTGAGACATGGTGGAGTGAATTCAACCTAGGCTGCACAGATATGTTGAGCAAGTAATGAATCATTTTTCCATTTGAAGATCAACATGAGACATCTTCAGCTTCTCAAGATCAAGTTTCCTTTGACGAAATTCATAGGAAATTTGCTCATGATCAGCGAAGAGTGTGCCATAACAATCTTGAAGACTGTCAAATCTGGACTGAAGACTTTTCACATCTTCAGTGAGGATTTGGGTACGATTCATTTCATCATTCAACAGGTCATCACTTCCGTCTAGCAGTTATTGAAGCTTTTCAATGGCACTTTGTTGCTTAGTTGCAATGTTGGCAAGTTTACCGTAACTGGGTTTTTTATAATCATCAGGTTCACAATCACTTGAATCAGAGGAGGAAGTGTCATTTGGTACCTTTGAACCTTTTGTCATGAAGCAATAGGTTGGAGCGAAGTGATCAGCATAGTCATCAGTGTAGATAGTGATGGGGTTATAGTCCCAGGGTAGGGTCATAAGCCTGCCCTATAGGTCCTACCCAAGGACTACCCTTCATAAGGGACAAGGCCCTTAGTCAGTTCCGACTGAATTAAGGACTTCCATCATCCAGTCGGTGACTATTCCTCCATCATCCAGTCAGAGATGAGCATTCGGAACGTATCAAACTTACCGACTGGATTCCACTCTGTACATCGTAACCCCCCTGGAGGGCAACGGTCATACGTTTTCATGTACCATTATTAGCATTTAAGGCATACGTTACCTGTAATGTAGGCATTTATTCGCCACTACGCCACCATGTGCACCGAACCGTTGTGAAGGGCAGCACACTCTATATAAGCCGCCCTTTCCCACTGGTGCAGGGGTTGGCATTCCACTGTAACCCATATTCCACTCGACATCAAGCTCCCAAGAGCACTGGGACGTAGGGCTTTTACCTCCACCGTAGAGGGGCCTGAACTCATACAACCTCGCCGTAGCTAAGGCTCTGCCCATCCTTTCGTACCCTACACATCTACTGTCAGACTTATTCCCACGAGAGTTGGCGCCCACCATGGGGCAGGCGTCTAAGCGACTTCCGGCGAGTTTGCGACTACATCCTTTAGTCATGTCGTCCGGTGGAGATTTGTGCATGGGTCATGAGATCCTCTTCGGCAGCATGGCTTCGGGATGCGCCTCTCGACGTCGAGGCGCTCCCAGGTCGCGGGGCTACGCACTTCCATGTCGGCGCCCGCGGCATCCTTCTTCTCCAGCAGTCGGCTCCGGTGTCGATCTTCACCCCCGTCACGCGCCGCAACAAGCGGTCTCGCCGTCCGCGGCTCCAGCGTTGGGTGCGACACGCCCAGGCGCGCCAGAAAGCGTCCTCTCAAGTGGCGGTCCTTGAGTCGGTTGTGGTTGCGCCGCCGTCCCAGCGCTCGGACTCAGTTCCGACTGAGTTGCCTTCCGAGTACGTGGGTCGCGGGCCTGCAGCCGAAGTGCACATGGCCAATTGCCATGAATGTCCCCGCCAAACTGGTCGGAACGAGCACGAGGTCGGCGAGACATCCGGTGCTCGCCGTCAGCCCCGCCGTTCTGCCAGTCGACGCACTCGTCAGAGCAACGTGGAGGTGTTCCGCACACCCGTCCTCAACTTGGCTGCCGCCGCCAAGATAGCCGATTCCCTCTAGCCAACTGATTCAGAGGCTGGCAGAGGGATCGAGCAGATTCGTGCCCTGTTGCACACGGTGTAGCAGCATAATTCCGCGGTCTCCCAGTCGCACAACAGGATCCACAACGGTTCTGTTCACGCGAACACGCATCGGTCAGTTTTCAGCCCCGATTCTCATCAGCGACACAGAGGAGGCAGCCGTTCCTTGAATCCCGAAGATCGTCGCCGTTTACGCACCCCTCCGCGGGGTGGGCCCTACGGGCCCCTACATCATGATGATCGGCGTTCGGTCGGTGACACTTATGATCCAAGGCCCGACGCAAGAGGATACATCGCCCAGAGGAAGGTCGATAGGAGCCGAGCCCACCGTGATGGTCACGATAGAGACCGTTCGAGTGGAAGCAGGACCATCGTCTCTGGTCCCGAGTGTTTCAGTCGGGCCATCCGTTCGGCTGACATCCCTCCCACCTTCCGATTGGCGACGGGGATCAGCAAGTTTACAGGAGAATCCAAGCCAGAAACGTGGCTGGACGACTACCGAGTGGCAGTCCAGATCGGTGGCGGAGATGACCAGGTCGCCATGAAACATCTCCCCCTGATACTCGACGGCTCGGCACGGGCATGGCTGAACTAGTTAGCCCCTTCAAGCATCTACAGCTGGGCAGATCTGGCCCGTGTCTTCATGAGGACCTTCGAAAGGACGTGCAAACGCCCTGCTGGTCTCGTGGAGCTCCAGCATTGTGTCCAGAAGCAGAATGAGCCCCTGCGCGACTTTATCCAGCATTGGACAACCCTCTACCACACGGTGGAGAATGTCACAGAGCACCAAGCAGTCTGCGCCTTCAAGGCAGGCGTGCGGTACAGAGATCTGTACCTGAAGTTCGGTCGGACAGGCGACATCTCCATGAGCAAGATGATGGAGATAGCGGCACGCTATGCAAATGGCGAAGAAGAGGACCGCATTCGTAGCGGCAAGCATAAAGCAGTCGCCGATGGAGATGGGAACATCACTCGGAAGCAGAAGCAGAAAGCTCCGTCCACTCCGCAGGCAGAGGCCGCAGCCGTTACCAATGCCAAGTTCAAGGGCAAGGGGAAGGCTCAGTTCACCCCCAAGAAGAAGCAGTTCGGAAATCACATCCTGGATCAGCCATGTCCGATCCACACGAAGATGGCTGAAGAAGGCAACGCCATATTTTCGAAGCATACCACTCGGCAATGTCGCCTCCTGATCCAAGGGTTCGGCGAAGGGCAGCCGAGTGAAAAGGACAATGAACAGGATGAGGAGGACAAGGAGGATCCGTTCCCCCAAGTCCATGCAACACTGATGATTTTTGCTGACGTGGAAAGCAAGAGTCGACTGAAGCTGGTGAACAGGGAGGTGAACATGGCCACCCCAACCAACCCCACGTTCCTCAAATGGTCTCAGACTGCGATCACCTTTGACCAGTCGGATCATCCAGCACACGTGCCCACCCTAGGGAGGCAGGCTCTGGTCATCGACCTGGTGGTGGAAGGAGTCCGACTGCGCAAAGTCCTCATGGACGGCGGCAGCGGCTTGAACATCATGTACGCCGACACGCTGAAGGGGATGGGAATTCCGATGTCCAAACTTAGCGAGAGCAGCATGCAGTTCCACGGAGTCGTCCCTGGACGAAAGGCCAAGTCACTCGGCCAAATCGCGTTGGACGTCGTCTTCGGCTCCGACAAGAACTTCCGCAAGGAAAAGCTGACATTCGAGGTGGTGGATTTACAGAGTGCATACCACGCGATTCTCGGCCGTCTGGCGTATGCGCGTTTCATGGCCCGTCCATGTTACATATACCTGAAGCTGAAGATGCCAGGTCCCAAAGGTGTGATCAGTGTCACAGGCAATCGGCAGCGGGCCGAAGAGTGTCTGCAGCAGGGTTCGAGGATCGCCGATCAGCAGATGGCTGTCCTCGAGCTCGATGAGTACAAGAAGACAGCTGACCCCGCTGACTTGATGCATTCGAAGAAGCCAGCTTCAGAGTCCGCATTCCAGTCGGAGGGAGAAACGAAGAAGGTCAGCATCCACCCGACGGACGACACCGCTGCCCCGACGAACATCTCCACCACCCTCGATCCAAAATAGGAAGCCGAGCTCATCCAATTCCTCCATGAGAACTGGGACATTTTCGCATGGAAGCCCGCTGACATTCCACGTGTACCCCAGGGAGTTGGCTGAGCACCGACTACATGTGGATCCTGCTGCTCGGCCTGTCCGAGAACGCCTGCGTCGGTCCGCCGCGCACAAGAGGAAGGCAATCGGAGAAGAGGTGGCTAAGCTTTTGGCAGCCAACTTCATTCGCGAGGTACACCACTCCGAGTGGCTCGCCAATGTTGTCATGGTGCCCAAGAAGTACAAGTCTCTCCGAATGTGCATCGACTTCAAGCATCTCAATAAGGTCTGCCCGAAAGACCATTTCCCGCTCCCCCGCATTGATCAAATTGTCGATTCGACTGCGGGTTGCTAGCGTTTGTCATTTCTTGATGCCTACTCGGGCTATCATCCGATCCGTCTGTATGGCCCCGATGAATTAAAAACATCCTTCATCACCCCATTCAGGTGCTTCTGCTACATCACTATGCCATTCTGTTTGAAGAATGCAGGAGCAACTTTTATGCGCACGATCCAAAAATGCCTCCTTGACCAGATAGGTCGAAATGTGGAGGCGTATATGGATGATATCGTAGTCCAGTCATGCAAAGGTTCCGACCTGCTGACTGACTTGGCAGAAACATTCGCCAACCTTCGTAGGTACGATATCAAGCTCAACCCAGCCAAGTGTTCATTCGGTGTTCCCAGCGGAAAGTTACTCGGTTTCTTCGTTTCCGAACGAGGGATCGATGTCAACCTCGAAAAGATCGGGACCATCATCCGAATGGAGCGGACGGTCAGAATAGACGATGTTCAAAGGCTCACAGGTTGCCTAGCGGATTTGAGCAGGTTTATCAGTCGACTCGGCGAGAAGGCACTACCTCTGTACCGACTCATGAAGAAATCAGATACTTTCAAGTGGACAGACGAAGCCCAAATCGCATTCGACGACCTCAAAGTCCTACTTTCCACCCAGCCGGTTCTTACTGCTCCGCTCAGTAAAGAAACCCTTCTTCTGTACATCGCGGCTACAAATCAAGTCGTCAGCACTGTTCTCACTGTCGAACCCGAAGAATAAGGCAAATCATACAAGGTTCGGCGGCCAGTGTATTATGTCTCCGAAGTCCTGACTCCTTCCAAGCAGAGGTATCCCCACTATCAAAAGATTATTTATTGGATTTACATGACTGCGAAGAAGGTGGCTCATTATTTCCAAGACCACTCGGTGTTTGTCGTTTCTGATGCTCCGTTGTCGGAAATCCTCCACAATCGGGAGGCATCAGGCCGAGTGGCGAAGTAGGCAATGGAGATGTTATACTGCGACATTAAGTTCGAGGCCAAGAAAGCTATAAAGTCTCAAGCTCTGGCTGACTTCATAGCAGAATGGGTAGAACAACAGCAACCGACTCACATCTACTCGGCTCATTGGACAATGTTCTTCGATGGGTCCAAGATGTTGAATGGCTCCGGCGCTGGCGTTGTGATCATATCGCCAAAGGGTGACAAGCTCAAGTATGTGTTGCAGATACATTTCGATTCCTCCAACAACGAGGCAGAGTATGAAGCTCTCCTTTATGGATTGCGCATGGCCATCGCACTCGGCGTCCGTCGCCTGATGGTCTATGGCGATTCAGATTTGGTGGTTAATCAAGTGATGAAGGAGTGGGACGTAAGGAACCCCACCACGACTACCTACTGCAACGCGGAGAGGAAGCTCGAGAAAAAGTTTGATGGTCTGGAATTTCACGATGTTCCGCGACTGAAAAACCAAGCAGGTGATGAATTGGCGAAACTTGGATCCACTCGGAGACCAGTCCCGAGTGATGTCTGCTTCGAGCACCTACACCTTCCCTCAGTTAAAGAAGATCCCTTCACAGAGGAACCAGTACAACCAAAGAGCTCGACAGATCCGACTGAAGTCGAGGTCCCCACTGTGGTTGATCTGATCATGGAGATTCTTGCTATCATCCCCGATTGGACTGTGCTGTTCATTGCGTACATCCTAAGGCGAGAATTACCAGAAGATGAGGTCCAAGCCAGACAGATCGTCCGCAGGTCAAAGTCGTTCACCGTCATTGATGGCCAGTTGTACAAAGAAAGTGTTTCAGGCGTCCTTCAACGATGCATCTCCCCTGAGGAGGGACAGTTAATCCTGGAAGAAATCCACTCGGGAACCTGTGGTCATCATGCCTCCTCAAGAGCAATCGTCGCCAAAGCATTCAGAGCTGGTTTCTTCTGGTTGCAGGCGAATGAAATGGCGAAGGAAATGGCCGACCGATGCGAAGGCTGTCAATTCTACTCGAACAAGTCTCACAAGCCAACATCCGTGCTGAAGACAATCCCTCTTGTCTGGCCGTTTGCAGTATGGGGATTGGATATAGTCGGTCCATTCAGGACAAGCCAAGGGGGATTCACACATCTGTTGGTGGCAGTCGACAAGTTCACAAAGTGGATTGAAGTCAAGCCCATCAAGAAGCTCGACGCCCTTACGGCCATCAAATTTGTCAGGGACATCATCTCCAGATTCGGAGTACCGCACAACATAATCACTGACAATGGCACAAACTTTGACTCGGACAGATTCAAAGGTTTCTGTGCAGGCCAAGGTATCCGAGTGGATTTTGCATCTGTGGCGCATCCTCAAACAAACGGGCAAGCAGAGCGGGCGAATGGACTTATTCTTCAAGGGTTGAAGCCTCGACTCCTGCGAGAAGTGGGACATGCTACCGGCGCATGGGTCACCGAGCTGCCTTCGGTGCTGTGGGGTCTCCGCACAACCCCAAATAGATCTACGGGGCGATCACCGTTCTTCCTCGTTTACGGAGCAGAGGCAGTCCTTCCGAGTGACTTGCTTCACAACGCTCCACGAGTCGAACTCTTCTTCGAGGCCGAAGCATAGCACGCCAGGCAAGACGAAGTGGATCTTCTAGAAGAAGGGAGCGAGATGGCGCTGACTCGCTCAACCATTTATAAACAAGATCTGCGGCGTTTTCACGCGCGACACGTCAGGAGTCATACATTCCAAGAAGGCGACCTGGTGCTCCGAGTGGATCAGCAGAGACCTCACAAGTTGGCCCCCGCCTGGGAAGGACCCTTCATCATCTCCAAGGTGCTGAACAACGGTGCTTATCGACTCTACAACCTCGACAGGGAAACGAACGAGCCACGAGCATGGAACGGAGATCTCCTGAAGCGCTTCAACACGTGACCGTCAACTGAAGCAATGTAAAGAACAAGTACCGTTGAAGTAATACAAAGTAGATTGAGTTTTTGCAGATTCAAAATTCTTCCGCGATGGCAAACTCCGGTCTCAAAAAAAAAATCTTCGAGTGTGCACTAAACGTCGCACTCGGGGACTTAGCTGCGATCCAGAATTGCCTAAGTACAAACTTTCTTCGAGTGTGCACTAAACGTCGCACTCGAGGACTTAGCTGCGATCCAGAATCACCTAAGTACAAACTTTCTCCGAGTGTGCACTAAACGTCGCACTCGGGGACTTAGCTGCGATCGAGAATCGCCTAAGTACAAACTTTCTTCGAGTGTGCACTAAACGTCGCACTCGGGGACTTAGCTGTTATCCAGAATCGCCTAAGTACAAACTTTCTCCGGGTGTGCACTAAACGTCACACTCGGGGACTTAGCTATGATCCAGAATCGCCTAAGTACAAACTTTCTTCGAGTGTGCACAAAACGTCGCACTCGGGGACTTAGCTGCGATCGAGAATCGCCTAAGTACAAACTTTCTTCGAGTGTGCACTAAACGTCGCACTCAGGGACTTAGCTGCGATCCAGAATCGCCTAAGTACAAACTTTCTTCGAGTGTGCACTAAACATCGCACTCGGGGACTTAGCTGCGATACAGAATCACCTAAGTACAAACTTTCTTTGAGTGTGCACTAAACGTCGCACTCGGGGACTTAGCTGCAATCCAGAATCGCCTAAGTACAAACTTTCTTCGAGTGTGCACTAAACGTCGCACCTGGGGACTTAGCTGCGATCCAGAATCGCCTAAGTACAAACTCTCTCCAAGTGTGCACTAAAAGTCGCACTCGGGGACTTAGCTGCGATCCACAATCGCCTAAGTAAAAAGCTTCCTTCGAGTGTCTCCTCGAGATCCACTCGGAGGCTTAGCAGACCCTAATTGATGCTCACGTGGATGTCAAGACAACTGACAACTACATGAGTATCAACTTGCTCCGAGTGCACACGAGATGCTGCACTCGGAGACTTAGCTGCGATCCAGAATCGCCTAACTATCAACTCGCTCCGAGTGCGCACGAGATGCCGCACTCGGGGATTTAGTTGCGATCCAGAATCGCCTAAGTAAAAAGCTTCCTTCGAGTGTCTCCTCGAGATCCACTCGGAGGCTTAGTAGACCCTAATCGAGGCTCATGTCGATGTCAAGACAACTCACAACTACATGAGTATCAACTCGCTCCGAGTGCGCACGAGATGCTGCACTCGGAGACTTAGCTGCGACCCAGAATCGCCTAAGTAAAAAAACTCCGTTCGAGTGTATCCTAGAGATCCACTCGGAGGCTTAGCAGACCCTCATTGAGGCTCATGCAGATGTCAGGACAACCGACAACTACATGCTCCGCATGTTTGCCACTGGCTTCACCAAGAAATGCCAAACAGAAACCACGAGCCAAAATCGTGTCAAGAATAAACTTGGCGAAAGAACAGCAAAATATTCTATTCGAATTCAATGTTGGTTCAACGATAGTCGGTTCGGTGTAGATCAAGCTTATCCACACCGAACCACGAATGTGACGGCCAACAGCAGTGGCCAAAGTTTGATACGAATACCACTCGGCATACCGAGGTTAAGTTTTTCAATTGTCGTCACGACTAGCACTAGGACGGGCAGGCTCCACGAAAGTGTCGAGGTCGATCCCGTCTGCGATGCGAGTGGCGCTCTCAAGGAAGGTCTCCATGAAATCTTCGAATCGAAGCTTCTTGGTGTTGGCGACCTGCAACGCCTTCAACTTCTCTTCGCGAGCTTCCTTGCAGTGCACTCGGACCAGCGACAACGCCACGTCCGCACCACAGCGAGCAGCAGACTTCTTCTACGCCTGCACTCGGTTCGGGACGTCCTCCAGCCGAGTCATCAACCCTTCTATCTCCCGCCGGGACTCGTCTTCGGGCCACAGCTCCTTGTCGATTCGGCCGACGACCTCTCTCAGACGACCGATGAAAGGTCCCACTTTGCCAAGGCGAATGTGCGCTCGGAGCATGTCTCGATTGGCGTCGTCGCCGAGTGGAACGTTCGGAATAACCGACCGCTCAACGTCAGCTGCTTCAGCCTCAACATCCATACAAAAATCTGCAAAGACAAGACGAGCAGAAAGTAAGCGCAGAATGAAATACAAAGTCAACAAACACTCGGAATAAACTTACCACCGAGCAGCGCATTTATCTTCCTAGCCCAGTCACTGACGTACTTCTCCTGTGATATGCATCGACTGTTCATCACCTTCATCTGACCCATCAGCTCAGTTCTTTGCTGCCCCATTTTCTCAATTTCGGCCACCAATGCCTTGTTTGCCTCACGGGACTCCTCCAAGGACTTCTCTCGTTCAGCAAGAGCACCCTTCACACCAGCTAAGTCATGCACAGCTGCCTCCAGTTCTGCAGCAAGCTGAATCTTTTCAGCCTTCAGAGCATTGTACACTGATCCCATCTCGCAAGTCTTCTGCAAATCAGCGCGAAGAGAAGATCAGACACATTCAACAAGGAAAACAATAAAAGCTCAATGTTCTTCAGACCCCTGCCGACGCAAGCAGTCGACAGCGGTCTCGGGGACTACACGCAGTGGGTTCACTGAGAGTGACCCCACTTCCATGAAGCTCGAACAGGTCCTCCCTATTGAGCTACATAACAAAAACAATCCTACGAGGCTACTACTACCCGACCTGAGTAAAATTACTCTCGGGGACTACTTCCAAAAAGTGCACTCGGAGTGCTCCCACCGGTACCATTCGGACAGATTAGTTTGGATCCCATCAAGTTAAAGAAAATGTATATAAGCACTCGACAGAAGTCTCGGGGACTACACCCACTGGGTTCACTAAGAGTGAACCCACTGCAAAATAATCCTACTGTATCTGAGTATATCGCTTAAACACCCACTGGGTTACAAGAGGAAAGCAAGTACTTACTAGCGCACGTACTCGGATATCATCCCGGAGTTTCAAGCTTCGCTTGTACAAAGATGCGATGGAGTCGTACGCGCTCTTGGAATCACCCGCCATCAACTCCACGTGCACCATGGCCTCCTTGGCAGCTCCCACTTGATCTTCCGTGAGGCGTTGGGCGTCGTACTGGACGGTCGACGGACCTGGCGCGACAAGAGACTCCTTGGGCATCCCAAGTCCTGCTCCAGTCGGTTCAGCCGCGATGAGCGCCGTTTCAGTCGATGGAACCACAGGAGCAACCTCAAGGACAGGCACCAAAGCTTGCTCGGACCTCTTCTGGTCGTCCTCCTCCAGATGAATCACTTCTGAAGGAAGCCCGACTGAACGACGTGAGATCACAGAAAAAAGGGCAAGATCAAAGACTGAATTCAAGAAACAATAATGTAAGCTCTCGGAGTCGTCGCGAAGTACCTTGCTGGGATGTGGCAACGTTGTCCGTATCCATGGGATCGTCTTCCTGGCGTGGCGGAGAAGTGGCGGAGGTAGCAGCTCTGTCGAGTAAAATCCACTCGACCAATAAGCATGAGTTCAATCAAATACTGAAAGAAGATAGGAGAACAAGACACTTACGCTGAGGCAACGGGAACGGCGATCCTCATCCGAGGCAAAGCCTTCCGAGGCTTGGATCCACTCGGTTTAGCCACCTTGGGAGGTTGGCCCGCGGGCTCAGCAGCAGCGTCCCTCGTCCTCTTTGTGCTCCAAGCACTCGGAACCACGGGAGTAGCTGGCAAGGCGCTCGGAACCACAGGAGGAGCTGGCGGGGCACTCGGGGCCGCTGGAGGAGCCGACGGAGTCACAGGTTCATGACGGCGCTTAGTTCGAGGCTCTGGTGGTGGAGCTGGCGAGCTCTGCTCCCCATCTTCCCCCTCCTCCTCTTCGGACTCCTCCTCCGTCTCCCCACTATCAGAGACGTACTCGACGCTCTCCACGCTGCCCTCCTGGCTGCCTTCCTCTTCCTCAGCCGGATTCCTGTTCGAGACGGGAGAATACCAGTTGGTCCACTCCTGCACGAGATACAGTCGACAACATCATACGTCAGACGGTGATGCAAGGAAAAGCGGCAAATCTAAGGGAATTGTAAGCACTCAGCAAGATATGCTCACCTCTTTCGGAGGAGGGTTGTCTGCGCGGAAGGGCTTCACTCGCCGGGCTCCTCTGGGGTTATCGCAGGCGCGTGTGATGCCGTGGACCCACGCCGTCACAACCTCCCCGGTCACGCATTCGGGATGAGTCCGAGTGGAGTCCCCAGGCCCCGCGTAGTGCCACATGGCGTGTTGTCGAGCTTGCAGAGGCTGATGCGCCGACCCGGAAAATTCTCCAGCTGATCCGTGCCGGTGACTCCCTTGCGGACGACATCTATCAGCGCTTCCACCAGAGGTTGGATCTGGATCTTTTCCATCTCCGTGAGCGCAAGCTGCCTGGGCGGAGCCGGTCGGTCTAGACTAAAGGGCGGCAACCCAGTTGCAGCATTCAGACAAGCTACGTCCTGGCAGTAGAACCAGGTCGACTGCCAGTTCCTAACTGACTCGGACAACTTGAGAGGAGGGTAGCTACTCTTTGTTTTCTTTTGGAAGCCTAAGCCCCCGCAGAGCTGTAGGAGATGGGTCTTATCATCCGACTGGCTAAGCTTTTTGACAGTCTGGGATCTAGCGGAGAAGATGTACTTAAAGAGCCCCCAATGGGGAGGACAACCGATAAAGCACTCGCAAAGCACTACGAACGCAGAGAGATGAGCTATTGCGTTGTGGGGAAAATGGTGGAGCTGCGCCCCGAAGTTATTCATGATACCTTTGAAGAAGGGATGAGGAGGCAGAGAGAAGCCTCGGTACACGTGACTGAGCAGCAAGATGCGCTCCCCCTCCTGGGGCGCCGGCTCCATCTCCCCCTCCGCCGGCAGCCTCCACGACTTGTTTTCGATCAAACCATGCTCCACCAGCTCCAGCAGGTCATCCTTCGTCACCATGGAGGGGAGGAAATCCCCTTGGATCCAACCCGCCGGCAGCGCACGCTGTCGCCACTGAGCAGGAGCCGCTTTCTTCTTCTTCTTCTTCTTCTGCGACTCGAGCATGCTCGTCTGCCCCTTCGTCATGGTGGAGGCTGCAGATCCGCAGGGGAGGAGAGGAAGGAGGAGGCGTGGAGTGCGCAGGGAGCTATGGGAGAGGCAGGGCGAGTGCGAGTAATCAGGAGAGCACAACGAGAAACCCTCGCTGGGGAGGTTTAAATAAGGTTCCGACTGGGTCACTAGCATGTGGCCCCAAAATCTTATCCCCCGACCGGTTGCTGCGATATTAGTGAAGGAGATGAAGGCGCGGTAATCGAGGCGGCAGAAACTACTCGATGACGATGTCGTCATCCCCGCTGAGCGCGCGGCAACCGAAATTTGAGGATCCCTGAAAATCCGCCGCTGTCAGTTGACCGGTCACGTCAAAAGATTCCGCGGAAGCACTCGGTCTCTGACGGTTCGTTTCACAGACAAATCCACTCGGATCACTGGTCAAGAGGATAAAATGGATCGAGGCAAGCAACGCCAAAGTCGCATCCATACCAGTCGGATCCGTACTCCAAACATCGCCTCGTCGTTCCAACCCCGATCCAGTCGGTGACGATTCCTCCATCATCCAGTCGGAGATGAGCATTCGGAACGTATCAAACTTACCGACTGGATTCCACTCTGCACATCATAACCCCCGTGGAGGGCAACGGTCATACGTTTTCATGTACCATTATTAGCATTTAAGGCATACGTTACTTGTAGTGTAGGCATTTATTCGCCACTACGCCGCCCCTGTGCACCGAACCGTTGTGAAGGGCAGCGCACTCTATATAAGCCGCCCTTTCCCACTGGTGCAGGGGTTGGCATTCCACTGTAACCCATGTTCCACTCGACATCAAGCTCCCAAGAGCACTGAGACATAGGGCTTTTACCTCCACCGTAGAGGGGCCTGAACTCATACAACCTCGCCGTAGCTAAGGCTCTGCCCATCCTTTCGTACCCTACACATCTACTGTCAGACTTATACCCACGACAGATAGCGTTGTCATTTTCTTCAAGGTTGAAGATTGAATTGCTGATGAATGTGGTAGCAAGTGCAAGACTTTCCACACCAGACTCTGAGTCTTGTTATGAACCTTCCTCTTCATCACATTCCTTAGATTCTTCCTTAGAATCCATTTCGTTGCCAATGAGTGCCTGAGCCTTTCTGAAACTAGTCTTCTTGTGCGATGAGGACTTTGAGGATGAGGATTTTGAAGATTTCTTGTTTTTCTTTGAGTCATCAGAACTTTCATCCTTGTATTTCTTATTCTTTGATTCCTTCTCCCAGCAAGGACAATTAGTGATATAGTGACCCGATTTCTTGCATTTGTGGCAGGTTATTTTCTTGTAGTCCTCAGATGAAGATTCTGATTTCCTCATATCTCTTCTTGAAGAGTTACCAAACTGGCCACGCCTTGTAAACTTCTAGAATTTGCTCACGAGCATTGCAAGCTCCTGTCCAAGTTCTTCAGGGTCACCAATGCTGCAATCTGAGTCTTCTTCTTCGGATGAGAAAATTGCTTTGGCCTTCAGCGCACGAGGTCTAGAGTAGCTTGGTCCATACAGATCTCTCTTTTCTTCCTGTTGGAATTCATGAGTATCGAGTCTTTCGAGTATATTAGCAGGATCAAGCATCTTATAGTCTGCTCTTTATTGAATCATCAGAACCAGTGTATCAAATGATGAATCCAAAGATCTTAGCAGTTTCTTCACAACTTCATGGTTAGTAATGTCTCGAGCTCCTAGTGCTTGCAGTTCATTTGAGATGCCAGTGAGGCGATCAAAGGTATCTTGACAGCTTTCATTGTCAAGCCTCTTGAAGCGATTGAAGAGATTGCGAAGAACATCAACACGAGAGTCACACTGAGTTGAAATTCCTTCATTAACTTTGGACAGCCTATCCCAGATAAGCTTTGATGTGCCCAAAGCACTCACTCTGCCATACTGACCTTTGCTCCGATGGCCATAGATTATATTCTTAGCTTGGGAATCAAGTTGCTTGAATTTATTCACATCAACGGCAAAGATAGTAGCAACAATGGAGGGAATGCCATGTTCCACAATGCACCAGAGATCATTGTCAATAGCTTGAAGATGCATCTGCATCTTGGTCTTCCAATAGGGAAAGTCCTTTCCTTTGAAGGTAGGACATCCTGCGGTAACCTTGATCATACGTGCAGTCGACATAACTAAAACTCAGGTGGTTAAACCAAAATCAAACAGAACAAGGGAGTACCTTTCTCTGATACCAATTGAAAGTGCGTTATATCGACTAGAGGGGGTGTTAATAGGCGATTTTTAGAATTTCATTGCTGAGGAAATTCCTTTTGAGGAAATTCCTAACTGATGAATAACGTGCAGCGGAAATAATGCAGGATCAGAGGTGCAAAGATTACAACAACAGTTTTCTAGATAAAGATTAAGAAAAATATTTTGCACAGTACGTAGGCACAAAACAAGTAGGTGAATATTAACTGGTATGAAGAATTTGAGGTTGAGAAATTCAGAGACAGTCTTCAGCAAATTCTTCAAATAGTGACAATGACAGTCTTCAACATACAATATTTGAGGAATTGAAAGAGTTGAAGAAATAGAACCCGTATCACGATGAAGATAGTTGTTGATGACCCAGTTCCAACTATTGTGACAATCGTACGTCTGGTTTGGAGTGGCTTGGTATCGAAAGCAAAGGACACAGTCCCGGGACACATAGTCCCTACTGTATTCTCCTTGAACTAAGGACACACAGTCCTTGCCCAACACTCGTGGTAAGTCTTCAGGGCAGACTTCCAAACCCTCACAAACTCGGTCACCCGGCGATCCACAATTGACTGCTGGATTGCTCTAGACCATGACGCCTAACCGTCTGGAGGATGCACAATCCTCAAAGGTAAAAGGCTTCAGTTCCACACAGGAACGAATTCTTCAGTGATGCTCAATCACTAGGTTTTGGTTTGTGGTTTGGTGTTTGGGGTATTTCCTGACTTGATGATTTACTCTTGAAGACTCTGAGGAATTTGGGTTGCTCTAAATGACAAGTGTCAATTTCTCGCGGAGTAGCCAACCAGCTAGTGGTTGTGGGGGCGGCTTTTTATAGCCTGGGAGCATCCCGACATGATTTGACATAAATGCCCTTAAATATTATGACCGTTGGTGTGGATAAGATCGGTGAGGTGGCGCGAATAGCGGCAACGATTGGGACTCTCAACTGTGAGAGTCCTCATGTCTCTCATATTCCTCACTTGAGGCTTTTGTAGGTTTAGGCTTGGGTTGAGCATCATGAGGAAATTCATTCCATAGTATTACCTCGACCCCCTTTAGCAGTATGGTGTTCCTATGACTCAAGAGTAAAGAAAATGAAACAGAAAGAATAAATCTTCACGCTTCAAAGTATTCTCACTGATTTTCTTCAGGACACACCGAATTCCTCATCTTCAATATCTTCACGAGGAATATCAATTTGATCGCAATTTCTTCGTGATCAAAGTCTTCAGCATAAGACCAATTGCTTCAGCGGAAGACATACATTTTTAGGGGTCGATATTCATCGTATAACTCAAACTCCTTAGCGACTTATAGAGCATGTGTACACTTATAAACACATTAGTTACTTAACCTATAAGTCTTCAAACCACCAAAATCACTAAGGGCACTAGATGAACTTACAATAACTCATAACAATCTGAACATAATCTCATAATCCATCAGATCCCGACAAACCGACCATAGAAATAGCACGAGAATTACATAGATGCCTTGATCATGTAGGGCAACTCACAAGGACTAACCATTGCAGCATAAGATTGGAGAGAAGACATCACATAGCTACTGGTCATGGTCCCATAGTCTAAGAAGGACTACTCACGACACGTCCGGGAAGCGTCCATGGAGGTGGAGAAGCTCCCGGAGGTCAATTCTCCCTCTGGCAGGGTGCTGGGAAGAGGTCTCCTGATGCTCGTGATGTCGGAAGCGCTGCGGCAGCGGAACGATGGAGAAATTCGCGATTCTGGATGTGATGGAAGGGTTTTCTCGTGCAGGAGTAAATATAGGCCGAAGGAGGGCACCGGAGTAGGTGGGACCCACCCAGGCGGCCTCTTGGCGCGACCTAGGGCCAGGCCGCACCCACGGGTCGTCTGGGAGGCCCGTGGCCCCCCTCCGTCCCATCTTCGGTGATCTGGAAGCTTCCGTTACGCTAATTTTTCATATATTTTTCTTGGAATTTTTCGCGCTTCGGATAATTGGGTAAAAGCACCTGCAAAAAAGACATCAATAGACAGGAACTGGCACTGCATGCACTGAGTTAGTACGTTAGTCCAAATATGTGTAAAATGATATAAAACTGTAGCAAAACATATAACAATGTCACCCAAAAGATCATGGAACAAGCAGAAATTATAGATACGTTTGGTACGTATCAACATCCCCAAGCTTAATTTATGCTCGTCCTCGAGTAGATAAATGATAACACAATAATTTTTGTGGTGACATGCTAACACACATATAAGAACTTCAAAGTAAAGCAAGTAAGATATCCAATTCAAGTCAAGATAATAACAAGCAAGAGTCTATTTCTAGTATTGAGTTTAGCAAAGTAAGAACATAAAGGTGCAAGAGCTCTCGCTGTCCGTGACTCGAATGTCTCCAAATGGTGTTTGCGTGCAAGAAGTGGAAAATGGGTTGAGATCATATTTTTTTTAATTGAGAACTCAATCTACTAAAATTTCTCACTTGGTCTCCTTCGGAATCTTATTTTGACTCATCCCCAGACCACTAGTCAGCCAGAAGTCAAAATGATCCTCTCCCTTTCGACTTTGAGCACTCATGCAATGGATGAGCGTAAGCAAGATATGTTGGCACTTAGGATGGCAAATAGAATAATGATGGGGAAGGAAGACAAAAGGGTGTGAAAGGCTCACATCCATGAGAACAACCATAGGCGAGAGAAAACCAAATGATAGATATGATGTGAGGAGTAGGGATTGCCATTTAAGGATGCACATATGAGCTAAGGTAAGCTCTCTAATGGAACTAGTGGGGTGCATCCAACTTGTTTTCTCATGAAGACCTAGATCTCATTTGAGGAGGCTCATCATTGGAATACGCAAACCAAGTTCTATAGTGTAAGTGTCCCCACATAGTTATGCATGAATGATAATCTCTATATAGTACAAATATAGCAATGGAGTACGAGTGTAGATCTTTAAAAAGGAATAGTAGTGTTGCCCCTTCTCTCTTTTTATTTCTTTTTGTTTCTTTTTTCTTTTTCACTTTTTATTTTTTATTTTTTGTGGCCTCTTTGGCTCTTTCTTTTTATCTCTCGTTTGTCCTCTTTGGGATCTTTTGTTTGTCCTCTTTGGGATCTTTTCCTCACTTAAGGGCAACACTCTATGTTTCACATGAATAAAAATAAGATCATCACACTTTATAAGAAGTACTCAACATAAAGACATGTGAAAACTATCATGATGTATGCAAATGTATGCCTCTACGAGTGTAGCAGGATATGCAATGATACTAGCACGTCATGTAGCAATAGTTGGGGCAAGGCCCAACTATAATGTGGCTCTACGATCAAGCAAAAGCATGTATGACATGAAGATCAAGTCATGAGATGGTGGATGTTGCATGGCAATGTATCTCGGAAAGGCTATGGAAATGCCTTAATAGGTAGGTATGGTGGCTGTTTTGAGGAAAGATACAATGAGGCTTATGTATGACAGAGCGTATCATGTCATGGGTTTGGATGCACCGACGGAGTTTCCACCAACTCTCAATGTGAGAAAGGGCAATGCACGGTACCGAAGAGGCTAGCAAAATATGGATGGTGGAAGTGCCAACAATCGAATATTCACATTAGTCCGAGGAACTCATACACTTATTATCAGTAACTCTCTATCTAGTTTGGAAATTCACAAAGAGACAAGTACCCCTAGGAGGAGTGTTTGGGGGTTTGGTTATCCTTGCGCATCCTCGACTCATGGTAACGTGAGGGTACTCTATATATTCCAACTCCTCTAGAGGTTAGCAATCAATTTAGTAGCTAGAGTTCTCAACTAATATTTAGTTTTTGAAAAACACATGGATTTCCCAAAAGACGACACCTATCATTAATAGGCTCAAGCTCTTGGCACCAATAGTCCAAACATTACTCAAATCAATACCTCAAAACTATTACAAGTTACTACTATACTTAAATAGCAACCTCAGTTACCTACTCATGCAAGACACACAACTCAGTGCAACGAGCCAACACTCTAAACAAGATAAGCATGATAACTCAAGAGAGTTCCAACAGCAACCTAAATAAAAGCTCTTGAAAAGATAAGCATGAAAACTAAGAGCTAAGCATCACAGTAGATATGGAAAGATGAAGAACACACAAAAAGGATAAGCATGAAAACCTATGTTGTGTTCTAGAGTGGAATGGAGCATGTGTCTCTCCCAAACAAGGTAAGCTAGGTTCCGACTTGTTATGAATAGAAAGCAAAACTAAAACGAACTAAAAAGTAAAGAGCGGATGCTCCAAGCATAGCACATAACATATGAAGTGATAAAAATATAGCATGGAGATGGACGAACTCATGATTGTCGATAGAGAAGGGGATGAACGGGGGCATACCCAAGCTTAGACACTTGAATCTCCTTGAATATTTCTTGGGGTGCATGGGGGCATCCCCAAGCTTGATCGCTTGACACTCATCTATCTTCTTTCATCATCTCCCATCGCATACTTGAAAACTCCCTTCATACGAAACTCATCATAAGCTGATTAGAGTGGTTAGTACCCTTAATAAAATAATTCAATACCTACTGGAAACAATGGTTTTCATGAAAACCTACTGTTTCTAATGATTGCCAAAAGGTTTTTTCAAATAAAAGTAAGCTTAGGATTTGCAAAACGATGAAAATACAAAACATGGCAAAATCTGTGAAAAACATAACAACAGGTAGTAAATAATTGTTTCGGGGTATTTCCGAAACTCAAATAAAAAAACTCAGAACAGATGCGAGAAAGACAATTATATAGATCATGCTGTAAAAAAATTAAGATGAAAAAGATGATCTGGTTATTTTTGGTGAATTGTTCCGTCAAGCAGACATAATCTGTTTCTGGACAACATGTCACAACTTTTGAACTTTATTGCAATCGGAGGCTAAAACTTGGCTCAAAGCGTGAAAATAAAGATACAATGATGTTGCTACAGTAGTAACAAGCATCAAGACCACTAAAACTGAAAGTAAGAACTCAAAGTAAAGATAACAAGGGTTGTCTCCGTGAAACTCTTTCTTTATAGCCATAAAGACGGGCTTAGGATTTTAATGATGTTCTCGTAGGAATAAGAGTTGTAGAACTAAAGAGAGCATCAAGAAGCAAGTACCAAGAACATTGAAGTCTAACATGCTTCCTATGCATAGGAATATTGCAATAGAATAATTCATTAAAGCATAAAGCAATAAGCATAGGAAGGGAAAACAAGTGCAACTTCAAAACATTCAACATAAAGAGAGGGAACTTGATATAATTGAAATATCTATAAGCATATGTTCCCTTATCATAATAATTTTTAGTGGGATCATGAATAAACTCAACAATATAAGTATCACATAAAGCATTGTTACCATGATCCACATGCAAAAAGGTACTCTTACTCTCCACATAAGCATAATCTTTGGGGAGCCCATGGTTAGGACATTTTAGCATTAAAGTTTTCAGTCTCCCCCAAGCTTGACCTATGCTCTCTCTGTCATGAGGATAGAAATTATAGACATAATTCCTATTCTCATGGACTTCATGAATAGGATAAAACTTGGAGTAAAATAGAGACTGAATCTCTTCCCAATCCCGTAGGTGAGAATCATCTAGTAGCTTATACCATTCCAATGCTTTTCCTTTTAGTGACAAGGAAAATAATTTCCTCATGACTCCATCTGTTGAGGAACCTGAAATCTTAAACAACTCACAAAGTTTTGTAAGTCTCCACAAATGAATACTAGGATCGACTATTCCATCTCCTGCATAACAATCATACCTAATTATTTCAATTATCCCAAGTGGTATTTCGAATGGGATACAACCAGTAGGTGGAGGAGACTTCTCTACCACTGGTGTGGTAAAGTGGCCTTTCCCAAGCAGCGAACTAAGAGTGCAATTTTCCATAAGCCTAACTAGTCATGAAAATCATGAAAAGCAAACTAACAAGACTAAAAAGCAACGGTAAAAGATAGTGTGCAACTCCCCTATCTTGAAGACTGGAGTCCCCGGCAACGGCGCCAGAAAACTTTGGTTGATGACGAGATGATGTAAATACTTCTCGCACCCCATTGGTTACCCCAAGTGGAAGGTTGAGATGTAGTCAGCAGCAAGTTTTCCCTTACACTGAGATTGTAAGGTTTATCGAACCAGGAGGACTCCTAGGCTCAACAAGTAGGTGTCTCCTATCCTGGTGAGCAGAAGACGTGGACCTGCACACACACAAATAACTTTGCTCCCAATGAGTACAAAGAGGTTGTCAATCTCTCCCGCCTTGTAGTTTGCAAAGGATCAAAACACAAGCGGGAATAGTAATAGTGATTGCAACGGAAAAGTAAATAAAGTGGTAAATGAGGGAGGTGGAAACAATGATGGTGAAATGGACCGGAGTCACATGATGTTCACTAATGATGTCTCTCTCCCAGAAGACGATAAACAACTATGCTTGGGTAAACAAATTACAGCTAGGTAATTGACAGAATTATGAACGCAACACACTACTAATTATGCTACTTGATAGTTAGAGGTTCAATATTAATGGGTAGTACACCAAGACAAGTAGACCGTTTATTCATCAACATCTACTTACTAATCATCTACCTTGAGATATCTATCCAGAACATCTCACCGGTATTAAGTTGTGAGCCCCATCCAAAGTGTAAACTCAAAGCAATGGACAACTGCATTAATGAACTGTGTGTAAGGTAAATAATCCTTGCAACCGTGGTCACAAGCACCGTTGTTTTGTCCCTGGTGGCAATAGCACATCCCCTAGTCTCATATTTCTATCACTCAAGCTAGACATCGAGGGGCATGAACCCACAATCATGTATAACGCTCCCTCTTGGAGTTACAATCTACTACTCGACCCAAGCAATAAATAGCAACAGAGAACATGCATGAATCACTAAGGAACATAATATAAAAGGATAATCAAATATATAAATCATAACAATCTGAACATAATATCATAATCCATCGGATCCCAACAAACCGAGCATAGCAATAGCAAGAGAATTACATAGATGCCTTGATAATGTAGGGCGGCTCACAAGGACTAACCATTGAAGCACAAGATTTGAGAGAATACATCATATAGCTACTGGTCATGCACCCATGGTCCAAGAAGGACTACTCACAGCACGTCCGGGAAGCGTCCATGACGGTGGAGAAGCTTCCGGAGGTCAATCCTCCCTCCGGCAGGGTGTCGGGAAGAGGTCTCATGACGCTCCGGGTGTCGAAAGCGCTGCGGCGGCGGAACGGTGGAGATATTCGCGATTCTGGATGTGATGGAAGGGTTTTCTCGTGGAGGAGTAAATATAGGCCGAAGGAGGGCACCGGAGGACGTGGGACCCACCCAGGCGGCCTCTGAGCGTGGCCTAGGGCCACGCCGCGCCCACAGGTCGCCTAGGAGGCCCCTGGCCCCCTCTGGCCATCTTCGGTAATCTGGAAGCTTCTGTTACGCTGATTTTATATATTTTTCTTGGAATTTTTCGGGCTTCAGAAAATTGGGTAATAGCCCATGCAAAAAATACATCAACAGACAGGAACTGGCACTGCGTGCACTGAGTTAGTAGGTTAGTCCAAATATGTGTAAAATGATATAAAAGTGTAGCGAAACATATAACAATGTCACCCAAAAGATCATGGAACAAGCAGAAATTATAAATACGTTTGGGACGTATCAGCGTGTCTGCTAGATCTCCGAGCTCTCTGCCGACCATTGATGGGTCGACCACTTTCTCTGTTCTACCATTGACGGCAACCATTGAGCTTGCTGCGGGTCCTTCATCACCGCCACCCGCGGCAGATCCTACTGATCCTCTTACCCGTGCACGTGCGGGGGTCTTCCTTCCGAGCACACGTTATGCCTCGGATGAGTATGCTTGCACGACCTCCACCTCGGTGGTGTCACCCACGGGTGTCCGCCCGTGTAACGCTTTGTGATCCTTTCTGGTTCGCTGAGATGCAGGAGGAGTTTGACGCCTTGTAGGAGAACTAGACCTAGCAGCTTGTCCCCCTTCATCGACACGCCAACTTGATCACCCGGAAGTGGGTCTTCAAGCACAAGCTCCGCCCGGATGGTACTATGGACTGCTACAAGGTATGTTGGGTTGTCCATGGTTTTCGACAGTGCACCGGCATTGAGTTCACCGACACCTTCCCTCTGGTTGTCAAACTAGGAACGACCGGGACAGTTCTCCACCTTGCGGTGTCTCGCGCATGGCCAATGGATACTTGTGATTTGTGTTGGGTTTTCCACGAAGAGGAACGGGCGATGCAGCATAGTATGGTTAAGTATTTCCCTTTATAGAGAACAAAGCTTTATCGAACCAATAGGAGTAACCGTTAACACCCCTCTTGAGCGACTTCACACACAAAGAAGCAAACACTTGCACCCAACACAAATAAGAGGATTGTCAATCCCCTTGGACTCGTTATTTGCAAGCAAGTAAAGTGTGTAGTTGATAGTTGTAAATTTCAAAGTAAATAAAAAAAATAAACTGCAGCAAGTAAATTTTAGCGTTTGTAAATATATAAGTGAATAGACCTCGTGCCATAGTTTTCCCTATTGGCATCTCTCATGTAGTAGGCATACGATGGGTAGACAAATTACTGTTGGACAATTGATAGAAATGTGCATAATTATGTGATATTCACGGCAATGATCATGTATATATAGGCATCACATCCATAAAAAATAGGACGACTCCTGCCTGCACCTATTACTCTGCATCGAGAGCGCTTCTATGCTTGCCTCTTTAAGTAATAAGTTCATGACAAATAGAGTAATGTTTGGAGAACGATGACATGATGTAGACAAAGAGAATTCAATTAACATGAACTAATCACATCGTTTTATCCTTAGTGGCAACAATACAAAGACATGTCCTTGTCCCTTTCTATCCCTCGGATATAGGACTCCACCAGATTGAACCCACTACAATGCACCCCTCTCACTTTGGAAATATCAATCTAGTTGTCCAAATTATTTCAATAGATTGGAAAGATCTACGAAGCTATCATAATCATGCAAACAGAGTCCAAACGGGACAAAACGAATTATGATTTTTCTGGACCAAAAAAGACCTGGAAGCTTCGGTAGGAGACGAAATACCGCATGAGAGAGCGACAAGGCCAGGTGGTGAACCCTATGCCCTTGTGGCGGCAATTTGGGTCCTCTCCACCGCCACGTCGTGCTATAAATTCCCAAATATTTCAGAGAGCCTAAGGGGAGCCACAAAACAAATTTTCCGCCGCCGTAAGTCTTTGTTCTTTTGCGCTCCCATATGGAGGCAGTTTTCAGTGCTCTGTTAGAGGGGGAGTACATCATGAATGCCATCTTCATCAACATTGTTGCCTCCCACATGATGTGTGAGTAGTTCCTATAGGACCTACTGGTACATATATGTAGATAGATCCCTCTCTCTCTCTCTCTCTCTCTTTCTCTCTCTCTCTTGCTAGCTCGCACGTGCGCACGCTGTTAATCTTCAATAAAGTGATCTCTTTAGAGACCTATTCGATGTAGAGTTTGCGGTGTGTCTGTTGAGATCCAATGAGTTGTGATCTGTTCAAATTATTCATTGAGATTAACTCATCCAATCTAATATTTATTGCGTGTAATTTCATAAAGATGAGTACATGAGTTTTCTTTCTGATCTATAAGATTGCTTTGGCGAAGTAGATGAGTAGATCATCAGAGTAGTAGGTTCAATCTTGCAGTGTCATCACTCTATGACAGGAGGAATAGCGAGGCACATATTTGTATAATCTCTACTAAGGATAAAACGATAGGGTGTGAACATATTTTTTGGTCTTACTTTTTCTATATTATGTTATCTTGCTTAAAGCATTACTCCGTTTGCTATGAACTTAATACGATAGATGCAGGGAGGAGTCGGTCGATTGGTGGAGTAATAGTAGTAGATGCATGCGTGAGTGGTCTACATGTCACAGAGGTGATGCCTATATATTTATCATTCCATGAGTCACAACATAAATACTTGTTTTTCTATCAATTTCCCAATAGTAATTTGTGCACCCACCGCTACTATGCTCATGAGAGAGATGTGTCAAGTGAACGCTATGACCCCCCGACCCATCTTTATATTTTATATATCAAAAACCTACAAAAATATTTGTTGTTATTTATTAACTTTTTATTTTCATTAATCTATAATATTTAATCCTTGCAAATCACAAGGGTCTTGACAACCCTCTTGCCTGCGTTGGGTGCAAGCATTCGATCTTGTGTGTGCAGGAAGTGTTGATCCTTTGTTTGGATAACTTCCTATTGGTTCGATAACCTTGGTTCTTAATTGAGGGTAATAATTGTTGCTAATTTAATACATCATCCCTTCCTTTTTGGGGAAAACCCAACACATCTACAAAGTAGCAGAAGAATTTCTAACGCCGTTTCTGGGAAAGCTATCAAATAACCTCACGGTTCCTTCACACACATTATCATTTACTTGTTCTACTTTTCACTTGATTTTATTTTTCATTTTCACAAAAACAAAAACAAAAAATATTTATGTTATTATCTCTATTTTTTCCTTCATGTTGACTCAAGAAATTAAAAAGAAATCAAAAGAATATGGATCCTCGCCCACTTGCTAATCTTTTCAAACGTATTGTTTATTGTACACTAGTAGTTAATAATGGAGACTTATAAAAGTAAATGCTATTGGGATACATTTATTGAATGAAAATCATGATTGCAATGATGATTATATGAATTGCATGAAAGTCAATTGAGCATATGATCATGATTGGGGTGATGATGCTTCTTGCAATCTTGAAAATTTATTTAAGCATCATCAAGAATCTACGATTGATAATAAAATTTGCCATAGTATTAAGTGGATTCGGAAGAGTGACAACTTTAGGTAAAAAGAATCCCAAATATTCAGAGGGTGTTCAATCTTACATTTGTTTAATAAAATTAGGTTTGGAGAGGTCATGACTTTAGTTGATGTTGATCCCACTATCTTGGAAGATTGTAAAACTTTTGCGCATGAGGATCGTGGAGATTATATTTTACATGATAGCTCTATTGTTGAGTTTGAATATGATTCTACATGCAGTTATTTTGATAGAGGCAAATTTGGTTATAAATATCTTCTTATATGTCGTTAAATAACCTCTCTTTGTGATGAGATTATTAATGTTTCATTCTGCTTATACACGTATGCTAGATATTACTTGTCTTGATAATTTATGTTTTTATAAGATGCATATGCATATAAAGTATGTTAGACTTAAATAAGTTTGTCATGTGTTATATGATGCTCTCTTTGTGCTTGAATTCTCATCTTTTATGTGAGCATCATTAAAATATCGAAGCCTATCTTAGTTGCTATAAAAAAGAGCTTGTTCGGAGACAACCCAATAGTTATCTTTATTTTTCTTTTCTGTTTTCTTAGTCAACATAGTTATTTCTATTATAGTAATTATGTTTGTGTCTTTTCTTTTGAGTTTTGTGCCAAGAACCTGTTGGGATGATTTGGATGATATTTGAATTGATACGGTGCAGAAATAGAAACTTTGACGCCCATTATTCGATTTTTCACTTTTATTGGAACTTGATAAATTGCTGAAATTTTTACACAATGCATGTTTTATGCTTATTCTCTTATCTAGTTGCTTGAACTTGTTGTGTTTTCATATTGACCTTGGGGATCTATTGTGACATCCTCAACTTTTGCTACAGTGAGCATTGTAATTAAGCTACACTGATGACCATGATCAGTGCCTAATCATTTTGCTAGACAGGATATGATCAAGATAAAAATTCATATCTCATTTCAAATTCCATTAAAAGAGGCATTGGAGTTTATTGTGATAAAATAAAACCTCAAACAGCATAAGAAAAATGTTGCACATTTGCTAAAATTCACAAAACAAATGTTGTTAAGTAAAACAACATCACCAAACCAATTGTGTGGACCCCACCATCTAAAACAGAGCCAAAAGGCATTTAAAATCCCTTTTTAATTCCATGGATAATTTGAACATTGTCCAAAAATAACCAAACCAGGTGTGGCCATTGGAAAATATTACAATATATTAATTGGACCAAGTTACACATTTTTGCGAAGGGGAAATATTGCAAAAAGAAATAAATCAGAAGCAAAGTAAATGAAACAAAAAAGAAAAAAAACAGTGGGGATGCCCCTGTGCACTTAGACAGGGGAGGCCATGGCGCAAGAGCCGTCCGCTCGGGGATGCGCTCGCTGGCGTGCATCCAGCGGCTCCCCTCGCGGATAAGGCCACCCCCGAGCGTCTCTGTCTCCCTCGACCGAACCCTAGCAGCCTTTTCCCCCCTCCTCGTGCTGCTTCACTCTCTCCTGCACAGGCTCGCGTCATCGTGGCCATGGCCGGCTCGATCTCGTGGCCACCATGCTCCCCGACACCTGTGGATATGTCTAGGAGGACCGCCACCCTCGACTTCTTCCATTCAGAGCAACGAATCAGGTTGGGACAGATAGTACGCTCGCCATCGCCGCCATCTTCGCTCACGGCCGCCACATCTCTTTCGTCGAGCCCATCGCATTCCGGCCGCCCTGCGCTCCCTAACCACGTCCACGAGCTCTGTGGTGAGTTCCTCGTCCGATTCCCCTTGTTTCCTGGCTCGATTCGTCGCCGTTTGCCGTCGTCTCTAAATGTACGCGTACATGCAAGCTGCCTGTTACCGTCTTGCTGTCGCTTGCTTGCTGCTTCTTCCCCTAGTGTTGCGGCTGCGCTACTACTGCTCGCTGCCTGCTGCTCCTTCGCGTCGTCCTCGCGCTCGCGCTGCTGCAGCTACTCCTGGCCACCCTGCGCCAGCTGCTGCCGCTACTTCGTGTTGCCGCCCAGCCAGCTGGCGTTGCTTGTTGCTGCTAGCGCTCCGACAGATGCCACTAGCGGCTGCTGTTGTGCGTTGCCGCCGCTAGCTACTGCGTTGGATGTCCTTTTGCTGCTTATTGCTTACTGGATTTCCTTTTGCTTCTTATTGCTTACTGCAGATGCTCTGCTAACTAGCTGCCACTACTGATGCTTGCTGTTATCTCCTGCTGCTGGCTTTGCTTGCTATGGCTGCTGCCAGCTGCTGTTGCTGCTAATTGTGCCGCTGGGCATCATGGCCTATGCGTTGTGCATGCTAGCATGGCATGCCAAGCCGATGAGCATGGACACATGTAAGTGTGTGTGGTCGGCTGGTTCATTTGATGGCCGGCTGGTTAGTCTAATTAGTGCTTATGAGGTAGTATGGTGTGCACGACCATGTACATGCATTATTATTGTAGTTTAGTTAGGCCAATTAGTGGTTATTAAGTAGTATAGCGTAATGGCTTGTGTACCCCAAATGATTTGATTAGTTTCTTTATCTATTTAGTGTAGTCTATGCCATGTGGGCCTCTGGTTGATTTTATAAGCCTTATACAAAATATGTGTGGAAGACATATGGGGCCATCCCGTAAAAATATATATATATATGTAAAATTATCATATTTAATTAATTAATTAATTAGTGAGTAATTAACTAACTATTAATTAGTTGACTTAATCAATCCCTAATTAATTTGTCTAAATTAATTGGGTAATTATCTCATATGTGTAATATTTTATGTTAGTTAATTTCCGTGGTGGACACGTGGGGCTCATTGATCATGCTGATGTCATTAACACTTGTTGAATTAAATTAATTTTGTTTATTTTCAAAATATAATTAAAACTTAAAAATTAATATAAAATAATCTGTAAGTGAGATCAAAATACTTTCTACATGAAAGTTGATCAGCAGAACGAGACGAACCTGGATACACGGTCCATTCGTCTGTCACGCGTCCCTAGCATAGCAAACATGGAATATTTCCATCGTTTCCAGTATGACCGGTAGTAGCCCGAGACCCGGGAAAATATCGTCAGATATTCTTCCGACCCGTCTATGACGGATGTTGCTGCGTTAGCTCATGTCTAGCCTGCATCTTGCCATGTCATGCTTTGTGTTGCACCGTTGCTATTATTTATTGTTTCTTCCCCCTCTTCTTACCGGTAGACCCCGAGACTGACGCTGCTGCGGGGTACGTCTACGACCCTGCCGATCAGTCCTTTGCCGCAGAGCAGCAAGGCAAGCAAACCCCCCTTGATCATACCTATATCGCTTATGTCTTTCTTCCTACTGCTTGCATTAGTATTTTGCTACTGTTGTAGTTAGCTCCTATATCTTATGCATAGCCTATTTTTTGATGAACTGCTACTTTCAGTCATGTGCTTTAAATCTACTTAGTATACGTGGAGCAGTCATCCCCTCTGACCCCGTAGTCCAGTTGCCCCGCTTGTTTTCAAATCTTGCTCCCTGATCGACGAGCCAGACCCGACACAGCACATACACCCCCTTCGTTGTACGAGCTACACAGATACTATCGGGTACCGAGGGTGACACCTCGCTAAGTACTCCTGATGATATCTCTGTAGTATAGCTAGTCGGTCGTGGTTATCGAGGGTGATTCCTCTTTCTGTTGGAAATATGCCCTAGAGGCAATAATAAATTAGTTATTATTATATTTCTTAGTTCATGATAATCGTTTATTATCCATGCTATAATTGTATTGATTGCAAACACAATACTTGTGTGGATACATAGACAAAACACTGTCCCTAGTAAGCCTCTAGTTGACTAGCTCGTTGATCAAAGATGGTCAAGGTTTCCTGGCCATAGGCAAGTGTTGTCACTTGATAACGGGATCACATCATTAGGTGAATCATGTGATGGACTAGACCCAAACTAATAGACGTAGCATGTTGATCGTGTCATTTTGTTGCTACTGTTTTCTGCGTGTCAAGTATTTGTTCCTATGACCATGAGATCATATAACTCACGGACACCGGAGGAATGCTTTGTGTGTATCAAACGTCGCAACGTAACTGGGTGAATATAAAGATGCTCTACAGGTATCTCCGAAGGTGTTCGTTGAGTTAGTATGGATCGAGACTGGGATTTGTCACTCCGTGTGACGGAGAGGTATCTCGGGGCCCACTCGGTAATACAACATCACACACAAGCCTTGCAAGCAATGTGACTTAGTGTAAGTTACGGGATCTTGTATTACGGAACGAGTAAAGAGACTTGCCGGTAAACGAGATTGAAATAGGTATGCGGATACTGACGATCGAATCTCGGGCAAGTAACATACCGAAGGACAAAGGGAATGACATACGGGATTATATGAATCCTTGGCACTGAGGTTCAAACGATAAGATCTTCGTAGAATATGTAGGATCCAATATGGGCATCCAGGTCCCGCTATTGGATATTGACCGAGGAGTCTCTCGGGTCATGTCTACATACTTCTCGAACCCGCACGGTCCGCACACTTAAGGTTCGACGTTGTTTTATGCGTATTAGAGTTATATGGTTGGTTACCGAATGTTGTTCGGAGTCCCGGATGAGATCACGAACGTCACGAGGGTTTCCGGAATAGTCCGGAAACGAAGATTGATATATAGGATGACCTCATTTGATTACCGGAAGGTTTTCGGAGTTACCGGGAATGTACCGGGAATGACGAATGGGTTCCGGGAGTTCACCGGGGGGGCAACCCACCCCGGGGAAGCCCATAGGCCTTGAGGGTGGCACACCAGCCCTTAGTGGGCTGGTGGGACAACCCAAAAGGCTCTACGTGCCAAGGAGAAGAAAATCAAGAGAGAAAGAAAAAAAGGGGAGGAGGTGGGAAGGAAGGGGGACTCCCTCCCACCAAACCTAGTCCAACTCGGTTTGGGGGGGAGAGTCCTCCCCTTTGGACTCGGCCGACCCCCTTGGGGCTCCTTGAGCCCCAAGGCAAGGTCCCCTCCCTCCCACCTATATATACGGAGGTTTTAGGGCTGATTTGAGACGACTTTCCCACGGCAGCCCGACCACATACCTCCACAGTTTTTCCTCTAGATCACGTTTCTGCGGAGCTCGGGCGGAGCCCTGCTGAGACAAGGTCATCACCAACCTCCGGAGCGCCGTCACGCTGCCGGAGAACTCTTCTACCTCTCCGTCTCTCTTGCTGGATCAAGAAGGCCGAGATCATCGTCGAGCTGTATGTGTGCTGAACGCGGAGGTGCCGTCCGTTCGATACTAGATCGTGGGACTGATCGCGGGATTGTCCGCGGGGCGGATCGAGGGACGTGAGGACGTTCCACTACATCAACCGCGTTCTCTAACCCTTCTGTTGTACGGTCTACAAGGGTACGTAGATCACTCATCCCCTCTCGTAGATGGACATCACCATGATAGGTCTTCGTGCGCGTAGGAAATTTTTTGTTTCCCATGCGACGTTCCCCATCAGTGGCATCATGAGCTAGGTTCATGCGTAGATGTCTTCTCGAGTAGAACACAAAAGTTTTTGTGGGCGGTGATGTGCGCTTTGCTGCCCTCCTTAGTCTTTCCTTGATTCCGCGGTATTGTTGGATTGAAGCGGCTTGGACCGACATTACTCGTACGCTTACGAGAGACTGGTTTCATCGTTACGAGTAACCCCCTTTGCTCAAAGATGACTGGCAAGTGTCGGTTTCTCCAACTTTAGTTGAATCGATTTGACCGAGGAGGTCCTTGGATGAGGTTAAATAGCAACTCATATATCTCCGTTGTGGTGTTTGCGTAAGTAAGATGCGATCCTACTAGATACCCATGGTCACCACGTAAAACATGCAACAACAAAATTAGAGGACGTCTAACTTGTTTTTGCAGGGTATGCTTGTGATGTGATATGGCCAACGATGTGATGTGATATATTGGATGTATGAGATGATCATGTTGTAATAGTTAATATCGACTTGCACGTCGATGGTACGGCAACCGGCAGGAGCCATAGGGTTGTCTTTATAACTAACGTTTGTGCTTGCAGATGCGTTTACTATTTTGCTAGGACGTAGCTTTAGTAGTAATAACATGAGTAGCACGACAACCCCGATGGCGACACGTTGATGGAGATCATGATGATGGAGATGATGGTGTGACGCCGGTGCCAAGAAGATCGTGCCGGTGCTTTGGTGATGGAGGTCAAGAAGCACGTGATGATGGCCATATCATGTCACTTATGAATTGCATGTGATGTTAATCCTTTTATGCACCTTATTTTGCTTAGAACGACGGTAGCATTATGAGGTGATCTCTCACTAAAATTTCAAGACAAAAATGTGTTCTCCCCGACTGTGCACCGTTGCTACAGTTCGTCGTTTCGAGACACCACGTGATGATCGGGTGTGATAGACTCAACGTTCACATACAACGGGTGCAAAACAGTTGCGCACGCGGAACACTCGGGTTAAGCTTGACGAGCCTAGCATGTGCAGACATGGCCTCGGAACACATGAGACCGAAAGGTCGAGCATGAATCGTATAGTTGATATGATTAGCATAGAGATGCTCACCACTGAAACTATTCTCGACTCACGTGATGATCGGACTTGAGATAGTGGATTTGGATCATGTACCACTCAAATGACTAGAGAGATGTACTTTTTGAGTGGGAGTTCTTAAGTAATATGATTAATTGAACTAATTGTCATGAACATAGTCTAAATGGTCTTTGCAAATTACGATGTAGCTTGCGCTATAGCTCTACTGTTTTTATATGTTCCTACAGAAAATTTAGTTGAAAATTGATAGTAGCAAAACTTTGCAGACTAGGTCTGTAAAACCGAGGATTGTCCTCGTTGCTGCACCGAAGGATTATGTCCTTAATGCACCACTCGGTGTGCTGCACCTCGAGCGTCGTCTGTGGATGCTATGAACATCCGACATACGCGTTTCTGATCACTACACGATAGTTCAGTACAAAATACTTAATGCCTTAAAAGCAAGGCGCCGAAAACGTTGTAAAACGTCATGGAACATAAGTGATGTTCTAAAGAGATGAAATTGTGATTTCATGCTTGTGCCCTTGTTAAAGAGGTACGAGACCTCCGACAAGATTCTTTGTCCACAAAGTAAAGGAGAAAGGCTCAATCGTTGAGCATGTGCTCAGATTGTCTGAGTACAACAATCACTTGAATCAAGTGGGAGTTAATCTTCCAGATGAGATAGTGATGGTTCTCCAAAGTCACTGCCACCAAGCTATGAGAGCTTCGTGATGAACTATAACATATCTAGGATAGATACAATGATCCTTGAGCGATTCGCGATGTTTGACACTGCGAAAGTAGAAATCAAGAAGGAGCGTCAATAGTTGATGGTTTGTAAGACCACTAAGTTTCAAGAAAGGCAAGGGCTAGAAGGGATACTTCGTGAAACGGCAAGACAGTTGCTGCACTAATGAAGAGACCCAAGATTAAACCCAAACCCGAGACTAAGTGCTTCTGTAATGAGGGGAACAGTCACTGAGGCGGAGAAACTCTAGATACTTGGTAGATAAGAAGGCTGGCGAAAGTCGAAAGAAGTGTATTTGATATACATGATGTTGATGTGTACTTTACTAGTACTCCTAGTAGCATGAGGGTATTGGATACCGGTTCGGTTGCTAAAGTGATTAGTAAAACGAAATGAAAGCTACGGCATAAACGGAGACTAGCTAAAGGCGAGGTGACGATACGTGTTGGAAGTGTTTCCAAGGTTGATATGATCAAACGTCGCACGCTCCCTCTACCATCGAGATTGGTGTTAAACCTAAATAATTGTTATTTGGTGCTTGCGTTAAGCATGAACATGATTGGATCGTGTTTATTGCAATACGATTATTCATTTAAAGAGAATAATGGTTACTCTATTTTCTTGAATATTCACCTTCAATGGTTTATTGAATCTCGATCGTAGTGTTACACATGTTCATGATATTGGTGCCAAAAAATACGAGTTAATGATGATAATACCACTTACTTGTGGCACTGCCGCTTGAGTCATGTTAGTATAAATTGCATGAAAAGGCTCCATGCTGATGGATCTTTTTACTCACCTGATTTCCAATCACTAGTGACAAGCAAATCATACCACATGAGCAAGGCCTTGTTTTCATTGAGATGAAATAAGATAGTAACTTGTTGGAAGTGATACATTTTGATGTATGCAGTCCAATGGGTGCTGAGGCACGTAGTGGATATCATTATGTTCTTACTTCACTGATGATTTGAGTAGATACAGGAGTATTTACTTAATAAATCACAAGTCTGAAATGTTGAAAAGTTCAATTCCGTTTCAGAGTGAAGTTCGTCGTAACAAGAGGATAAACTGTCTACGATATGATCATAGAAATGAATATCTGAGTTACGAGTTTTGGTACGCAGTTAAGACAATGTGGAAATTGTTTCGCAGTTCATACCACCTGGAACATCATAGTGTGATGATGTGTCTGAACGTCATAGCCACGCACTATTTGGTATGGTGCATACTATGATGTCTCTTATCGAATTACCACTATCGTTTATGGGTTATGCATTAGAGACAACCACACTCACTTTAAATAGGGCACCGCGTATTTCCGTTGAGATGACAAAGTATAGACTGAGGTTTAGAGAAATCTAAACTGTCGTTTCTTGAAAGTTTGGGGTCTCGACACTTATGTGAAAAAGTTTCAGTCTGATAAGCTCGAACCCAAAGCGGATAAATGCTTCTTCATAGGGTATCCAAAACAGTTGGGTACATCTCCTATCTCAGATCCGAAAGCAAAGTGTTTGTTTCTAGAAACGGATCCTTTCTCGAGGAAAGGTTTCTCTCGAAAGAATTGAGTGGGAGGGTAGTAGAACTTGATGAGGTTATTGAACCATCACTTCAACCAGTGTGTAGCAGGGCGCAGGAAGTTGTTCCTGTGGCGCCTACACCAATTGAAGTGGAAGCTGATGATGGTGATCATTGAGCTTCGAATCAAGTTACTACAAACCTCGTAGGTCGACAAGGTCGCGTACTGCTGCAGAGTAGTACGGTAACCCTGTCTTGGAGGTCATGTTGTTGAGCAACAGTGAACCTACGAGTTATGGAGAAAGCGATGGTGGGCCCAGATTCCGACAAATGGCTGGAAGCCATGAAATCCGAGAGAGGATCCATGGATGAAAACAAAGTGTAGACTTTGGAAGAATTACTTGATGGTCATAGGACTATTGAGTAAAGATGGATCTTTAAAGGAAAAACAGACGATGATGGTGATAAGTCACTATTAAGAAAAGCTCGACTGGTCGCAAAGATGTTTTCGACAAGATCAAACAGCTGACTATGATGAGACCTTCTCACTCGTAGTGATGCTAAAGGTCTGTTAGAATTATGTTAGTTGTTGATGCATTATTTATGAAATATTGCACATAGGATGTCAAAACATTGTTTCCTCGACGGTTTCCTTGAGCAAACATTGTATGTGATACAACTAGAAGGTTTTGTCGATCCTAAAGATACTAGCAAGTATGCAAGCTCCAGTGATCCTTCAATGGACTGGTGCAAGCATCTCGGAGTTCGAATATATATACTTTGATGAGATGATCAAAGATTTTGGGTGTGTACAAGGTTTATGAGAAACTTGTATTTCCAAGGAAGTGAGTGGGAGCACTATAGAATTTCTGATAAGTATATGTGGTTGACATATTGTGGATCAGAACTAATGTAGAATTTCTGTAAAGCATACAAGGTTGTTTGAAAGGAATTTTTCAAAGGAATACCTGGATTGCGCTACTTGAACGTTGAGCATCAAAGATCTATGGAGATAGATCGAAAGCGCTTAATAGAAGTTTCAACAAGATGCATGCCTTGACAAGTTTTTGAAGGAGTTCAAAATAGATCAGCGAAGAAAGAGTTCTTGGTTGCGTTGTGAGGTGTGAATTTGAGTAAGACTCAAAACCCGACCACGGCAGAATAAAGAGAATAGACGAAGGTCGTCTTCTATGCCTTGGCCGTAGCATCTAAGGTATGCCATGCTGTGTACCGCACCTGATGTGTGCCTTGACTCAAAGTCTGTTGAGAGGTACAGAGAGTGATCCATGATTGAATCACTAGCAGCGGTCAAAATTTATCCTTAGTAACTAATCGACTAAGGAATTTTTCTCGATTATGGAGGTGGTTAAAGAGTTCGTCGTAAAAGGTTACGTCGATGCAAGCTTTGACACTAATCCGAATAACTATGAGTAGTGAAACGGATTCGTATAGTAGAGTAGATATTTGGAGCATTTCCGAATAGCACGTAGTAGCAGCGTCTATAAGATGACATAAATATTTGTAAAGAACGCACGGATCTGAAAGTTTCAGAACCATTGACTAAAACCTCTCTCACGAGCAAGACGTGATCAGACCCCATAACTATATGGGTGTTGGATTCGTTGGAATCACATGGTGATGTGAACTAGATTATTGACTCTAGTGCAAGTGGGAGACTGTTGGAAATATGCCCTAGAGGAAATAATAAATTAGTTATTATTATATTTCTTAGTTCATGATAATCGTTTATTATCCATGCTATAATTGTATTGATGGGAAACACAATACTTGTGTGGATACATAGACAAAACACTGTCCCTAGTAAGCCTCTAGTTGACTAGCTCGTTGATCAAAGATGGTCAAGGTTTCCTGGCCATAGGCAAGTGTTGTCACTTGATAACGGGATCACATCATTAGGTGAATCATGTGATGGACTAGACCCAAACTAATAGACGTAGCATGTTGATCGCGTCATTTTGTTGCTACTGTTTTCTGCGTGTCAAGTATTTGTTCCTATGACCATGAGATCATATAACTCACGGACACCGGAGGAATGCTTTGTGTGTATCAAACGTCGCAACGTAACTGGGTGAATATAAAGATGCTCTACAGGTATCTCCGAAGGTGTTCGTTGAGTTAGTATGGATCGAGACTGGGATTTGTCACTCCGTGTGACGGAGAGGTATCTCGGGGCCCACTCGGTAATACAACATCACACACAAGCCTTGCAAGCAATGTGACTTAGTGTAAGTTACGGGATCTTGTATTACGGAACGAGTAAAGGGACTTGCCGGTAAACGAGATTGAAATAGGTATGCGGATACTGACGATCGAATCTCGGGCAAGTAACATACCGAAGGACAAAGGGAATGACATACGGGATTATATGAATCCTTGGCACTGAGGTTCAAACGATAAGATCTTCGTAGAATATGTAGGATCCAATATGGGCATCCAGGTCCCGCTATTGGATATTGACCGAGGAGTCTCTCGGGTCATGTCTACATACTTCTCGAACCCGCACGGTGTGCACACTTAAGGTTCGACGTTGTTTTATGCGTATTAGAGTTATATGGTTGGTTACCGAATGTTGTTCAGAGTCCCGGATGAGATCACGAACGTCACGAGGGTTTCCGGAATGGTCCGGAAACGAAGATTGATATATAGAATGATCTCATTTGATTACCGGAAGGTTTTCGGAGTTACCGGGAATGTACCGGGAATGACGAATGGGTTCCGGGAGTTCACCGGGGGGGCAACCCACCCCGGGGAAGCCCATAGGCCTTGAGGGTGGCACACCAGCCCTTAGTGGGCTGGTGGGACATCCCAAAAGGCTCTATGTGCCAAGGAGAAGAAAATCAAGAGAGAAAGAAAAAAAAGGGGAGGAGGTGGGAAGGAAGGGGGACTCCCTCCCACCAAACCTAGTCCAACTCGGTTTGGGGGGGAGAGTCCTCCCCCTTGGACTCGGCCGACCCCCTTGGGGCTCCTTGAGCCCCAAGGCAAGGTCCCCTCCCTCCCACCTATATATACGGAGGTTTTAGGGCTGATTTGAGACGACTTTTCCACGGCAGCCCGACCACATACCTCCACAGTTTTCCCTCTAGATCACGTTTCTGCGGAGCTCGGGCGGAGCCCTGCTGAGACAAGGTCATCACCAACCTCCGGAGCGCCGTCACGCTGCCGGAGAACTCTTCTACCTCTCCGTCTCTCTTGCTGGATCAAGAAGGCCGAGATCATCGTCGAGCTGTATGTGTGCTGAACGCGGAGGTGCCGTCCGTTCGATACTAGATCGTGGGACTGATCGCGGGATTGTCCGCGGGGCGGATCGAGGGACGTGAGGATGTTCCACTACATCAACCACGTTCTCTAACGCTTCTGCTGTACGGTCTACAAGGGTACGTAGATCACTCATCCCCTCTCGTAGATGGACATCACCATGATAGGTCTTCGTGCGCGTAGGAAAATTTTTGTTTCCCATGCGACGTACCCCATCAGTGGCATCATGAGCTAGGTTCATGCGTAGATGTCTTCTCGAGTAGAACACAAAAGTTTTTGTGGGCGGTGATGTGCACTTTGCTGCCCTCCTTAGTCTTTTCTTGATTCCGCGGTATTGTTGGATTGAAGCGGCTTGGACCGACATTACTCGTACGCTTACGAGAGACTGGTTTCATCGTTACGAGTAACCCCCTTTGCTCAAAGATGACTGGCAAGTGTCGGTTTCTCCAACTTTAGTTGAATCGGATTTGACCGAGGAGGTCCTTGGATGAGGTTAAATAGCAACTCATATATCTCCGTTGTGGTGTTTGCGTAAGTAAGATGCGATCCTACTAGATACCCATGGTCACCACGTAAAACATGCAACAACAAAATTAGAGGACGTCTAACTTGTTTTTGCAGGGTATGCTTGTGATGTGATATGGCCAACGATGTGATGTGATATATTGGATGTATGAGATGATCATGTTGTAATTGTTAATATCGACTTGCACGTCGATGGTACGGCAACCGGCAGGAGCCATAGGGTTGTCTTTATAACTAACGTTTGTGCTTGCAGATGCGTTTACTATTTTGCTAGGACGTAGCTTTAGTAGTAATAGCATGAGTAGCACGACAACCCCGATGGCGACACGTTGATGGAGATCATGATGATGGAGATGATGGTGTGACGCCGGTGCCAAGAAGATCGTGCCGGTGCTTTGGTGATGGAGGTCAAGAAGCACGTGATGATGGCCATATCATGTCACTTATGAATTGCATGTGATGTTAATCCTTTTATGCACCTTATTTTGCTTAGAACGACGGTAGCATTATGAGGTGATCTCTCACTAAAATTTCAAGACGAAAATGTGTTCTCCCCGACTGTGCACCGTTGCTACAGTTCGTCGTTTCGAGACACCACGTGATGATCGGGTGTGATAGACTCAACGTTCACATACAACGGGTGCAAAACAGTTGCGCACGCGGAACACTCGGGTTAAGCTTGACGAGCCTAGCATGTGCAGACATGGCCTCGGGACACATGAGACCGAAAGGTCGAGCATGAATCGTATAGTTGATATGATTAGCATAGAGATGCTCACCACTGAAACTATTCTCGACTCACGTGATGATCGGACTTGAGATAGTGGATTTGGATCATGTACCACTCAAATGACTAGAGAGATGTACTTTTTGAGTGGGAGTTCTTAAGTAATATGATTAATTGAACTAATTGTCATGAACATAGTCTAAATGGTCTTTGCAAATTACGATGTAGCTTGCGCTATAGCTCTACTGTTTTTATATGTTCCTACAGAAAATTTAGTTGAAAATTGATAGTAGCAAAACTTTGCAGACTAGGTCTGTAAAACCGAGGATTGTCCTCGTTGCTGCACCGAAGGATTATGTCCTTAATGCACCACTCGGTGTGCTGCACCTCGAGCGTCGTCTGTGGATGCTATGAACATCCGACATACGCGTTTCTGATCACTACACGATAGTTCAGTACAAAATACTTAATGCCTTAAAAGCAAGGCGCCGAAAACGTTGTAAAACGTCATGGAACATAAGTGATGTTCTAAAGAGATGAAATTGTGATTTCATGCTTGTGCCCTTGTTAAAGAGGTACGAGACCTCCGACAAGATTCTTTGTCCACAAAGTAAAGGAGAAAGGCTCAATCGTTGAGCATGTGCTCAGATTGTCTGAGTACAACAATCACTTGAATCAAGTGGGAGTTAATCTTCCAGATGAGATAGTGATGGTTCTCCAAAGTCACTGCCACCAAGCTATGAGAGCTTCGTGATGAACTATAACATATCTAGGATAGATACAATGATCCTTGAGCGATTCGCGATGTTTGACACTGCGAAAGTAGAAATCAAGAAGGAGCGTCAATAGTTGATGGTTTGTAAGACCACTAAGTTTCAAGAAAGGCAAGGGCTAGAAGGGATACTTCGTGAAACGGCAAGACAGTTGCTGCACTAATGAAGAGACCCAAGATTAAACCCAAACCCGAGACTAAGTGCTTCTGTAATGAGGGGAATAGTCACTGAGGCGGAGAAACTCTAGATACTTGGTAGATAAGAAGGCTGGCAAAAGTCGAAAGAAGTGTATTTGATATACATGATGTTGATGTGTACTTTACTAGTACTCCTAGTAGCATGAGGGTATTGGATACCGGTTCGGTTGCTAAAGTGATTAGTAAAACGAAATGAAAGCTACGGCATAAACGGAGACTAGCTAAAGGCGAGGTGACGATACGTGTTGGAAGTGTTTCCAAGGTTGATATGATCAAACGTCGCACGCTCCCTCTACCATCGAGATTGGTGTTAAACCTAAATAATTGTTATTTGGTGCTTGCGTTAAGCATGAACATGATTGGATCGTGTTTATTGCAATACGATTATTCATTTAAAGAGAATAATGGTTACTCTATTTTCTTGAATATTCACCTTCAATGGTTTATTGAATCTCGATCGTAGTGTTACACATGTTCATGATATTGGTGCCAAAAAATACGAGTTAATGATGATAGTACCACTTACTTGTGGCACTGCCGCTTGAGTCATGTTAGTATAAATTGCATGAAGAGGCTCCATGCTGATGGATCTTTGTACTCACCTGATTTCCAATCACTAGTGACAAGCAAATCATACCACATGAGCAAGGCCTTGTTTTCATTGAGATGAAATAAGATAGTAACTTGTTGGAAGTGATACATTTTGATGTATGCAGTCCAATGGGTGCTGAGGCACGTAGTGGATATCATTATGTTCTTACTTCACTGATGATTTGAGTAGATACAGGAGTATTTACTTAATGAATCACAAGTCTGAAATGTTGAAAAGTTCAATTCCGTTTCAGAGTGAAGTTCGTCATAACAAGAGGATAAACTGTCTACGATATGATCATAGAAATGAATATCTGAGTTACGAGTTTTGGTACGCAGTTAAGACAATGTGGAAATTGTTTCGCAGTTCATACCACCTGGAACATCATAGTGTGATGATGTGTCTGAACGTCATAGCCACGCACTATTTGGTATGGTGCATCCTATGATGTCTCTTATCGAATTACCACTATCGTTTATGGGTTATGCATTAGAGACAACCGCACTCACTTTAAATAGGGCACCGCGTATTTCCGTTGAGATGACAAAGTATAGACTGAGGTTTAGAGAAATCTAAACTGTCGTTTCTTGAAAGTTTGGGGTCTCGACACTTATGTGAAAAAGTTTCAGTCTGATAAGCTCGAACCCAAAGCGGATAAATGCTTCTTCATAGGGTATCCAAAACAGTTGGGTACATCTCCTATCTCAGATTCGAAAGCAAAGTGTTTGTTTCTAGAAACGGATCCTTTCTCGAGGAAAGGTTTCTCTCGAAAGAATTGAGTGGGAGGGTAGTAGAACTTGATGAGGTTATTGAACCATCACTTCAACCAGTGTGTAGCAGGGCGCAGGAAGTTGTTCCTGTGGCGCCTACACCAATTGAAGTGGAAGCTGATGATGGTGATCATTGAGCTTCGAATCAAGTTACTACAAACCTCGTAGGTCGACAAGGTCGCGTACTGCTGCAGAGTAGTACGGTAACCCTGTCTTGGAGGTCATGTTGTTGAGCAACAGTGAACCTACGAGTTATGGAGAAAGCGATGGTGGGCCCAGATTCCGACAAATGGCTGGAAGCCATGAAATCCGAGAGAGGATCCATGGATGAAAACAAAGTGTAGACTTTGGAAGAATTACTTGATGGTCATAGGACTATTGAGTAAAGATGGATATTTAAAGGAAAAACAGACGATGATGGTGATAAGTCACTATTAAGAAAAGCTGGACTTGTCGCAAAGATGTTTTCGACAAGATCAAACAGCTGACTATGATGAGACTTTCTCACTCGTAGCGATGCTAAAGGTCTGTTAGAATTATGTTAGTTGTCGATGCATTATTTATGAAATATTGCACGTAGGATGTCAAAACATTGTTTCCTCGACGGTTTCCTTGAGCAAACATTGTATGTGATACAACCAGAAGGTTTTGTCGATCCTAAAGATACTAGCAAGTATGCAAGCTCCAGTGATCCTTCAATGGACTAGTGCAAGCATCTCGGAGTTCGAATATATATACTTTGATGAGATGATCAAAGATTTTGGGTGTGTACAAGGTTTATGAGAAACTTGTATTTCCAAAAAGTGAGTGGGAGCACTATAGAATTTCTGATAAGTATATGTGGTTGACATATTGTGGATCAGAAGTAATGTAGAATTTCTGTAAAGCATACAAGGTTGTTTGAAAGGAGTTTTTCAAAGGAATACCTGGATTGCGCTACTTGAACGTTGAGCATCAAAGATCTATGGAGATAGATCGAAAGCGCTTAATAGAAGTTTCAACAAGATGCATGCCTTGACAACTTTTTGAAGGAGTTCAAAATAGATCAGCGAAGAAAGAGTTCTTGGTTGCGTTGTGAGGTGTGAATTTGAGTAAGACTCAAAACCCGACCACGGCAGAATAAAGAGAATAGACGAAGGTTGTCTTCTATGCCTTGGCCGTAGCATCTAAGGTATGCCATGCTGTGTACCGCACCTGATGTGTGCCTTGACTCAAAGTCTGTTGAGAGGTACAGAGAGTGATCCATGATTGAATCACTAGCAGCGGTCAAAATTTATCCTTAGTAACTAATCGAGTAAGGAATTTTTCTCGATTATGGAGGTGGTTAAAGAGTTCGTCGTAAAAGGTTACGTCGATGCAAGCTTTGACACTAATCCGAATAACTATGAGTAGTGAAACTGATTCGTATAGTAGAGTAGATATTTGGAGCATTTCCGAATAGCACGTAGTAGCAGCGTCTATAAGATGACATAAATATTTGTAAAGAACGCACGGATCTGAAAGTTTCAGAACCGTTGACTAAAACCTCTCTCACGAGCAAGACGTGATCAGACCCCATAACTATATGGGTGTTGGATTCGTTGGAATCACATGGTGATGTGAACTAGATTATTGACTCTAGTGCAAGTGGGAGACTGTTGGAAATATGCCCTAGAGGCAATAATAAATTAGTTATTATTATATTTCTTAGTTCATGATAATCGTTTATTATCCATGCTATAATTGTATTGATGGGAAACACAATACTTGTGTGGATACATAGACAAAACACTGTCCCTAGTAAGCCTGTAGTTGACTAGCTCGTTGATCAAAGATGGTCAAGGTTTCCTGGCCATAGGCAAGTGTTGTCACTTGATAACGGGATCACATCATTAGGTGAATCATGTGATGGACTAGACCCAAACTAATAGACGTAGCATGTTGATCGTGTCATTTTGTTGCTACTGTTTTCTGTGTGTCAAGTATTTGTTCCTATGACCATGAGATCATATAACTCACGGACATCGGAGGAATGCTTTGTGTGTATCAAACGTCGCAACGTAACTGGGTGACTATAAAGATGCTCTACAGGTATCTCCGAAGGTGTTCGTTGAGTTAGTATGGATCGAGACTGGGATTTGTCACTCCGTGTGACGGAGAGGTATCTCGGGGCCCACTCGGTAATACAACATCACACACAAGCCTTGCAAGCAATGTGACTTAGTGTAAGTTACGGGATCTTGTATTACGGAACGAGTAAAGAGACTTGCCGGTAAACGAGATTGAAATAGGTATGCGGATACTAACGATCGAATCTCGGGCAAGTAACATACCGAAGGACAAAGGGAATGACATACGGGATTATATGAATCCTTGGCACTGAGGTTCAAACGATAAGATCTTCGTAGAATATGTAGGATCCAATATGGGCATCCAGGTCCCGCTATTGGTTATTGACCGAGGAGTCTCTCGGGTCATGTCTACATAGTTCTCGAACCCGCAGGGTCTGCACACTTAAGGTTCGACGTTGTTTTATGCGTATTAGAGTTATATGGTTGGTTACCGAATGTTGTTCGGAGTCCCGGATGAGATCACGGACGTCACGAGGGTTTCCGGAATGGTCCGGAAACTAAGATTGATATATAGGATGACCTCATTTGATTACCGGGAGGTTTTCGGAGTTACCGGGAATGTACCGGGAATGACGAATGGGTTCCGGGAGTTCACCGGGGGGAGCAACCCACCCGGGGAAGCCCATAGGCCTTGAGGGTGGCACACCAGCCCTTAGTGGGCTGGTAGGACAGCCCAAAAGGCTCTATGCGCCAAGGAGAAGAAAATCAAGAGAGAAAGAAAAAAAAGGGGAGGAGGTGGGAAGGAAGGGGGACTCCCTCCCACCAACCTAGTCCAACTCGGTTTGGGGGGGGGGGAGAGTCCTCCCCCTTGGACTCGGCCGACCCCCTTGGGGCTCCTTGAGCCCCAAGGCAAGGTCCCCTCCCTCCCACCTATATATACGGAGGTTTTAGGGCTGATTTGAGACGACTTTTCCACGGCAGCCCGACCACATACCTCCACAGTTTTTCCTCTAGATCGCGTTTCTGCGGAGCTCGGGCGGAGCCCTGCTGAGACAAGGTCATCACCAACCTCCGGAGCGCCGTCACGCTGCCGGAGAAATCTTCTACCTCTCCGTCTCTCTTGCTGGATCAAGAAGGCCGAGATCATCGTCGAGCTGTACGTGTGCTGAACGCGGAGGTGCCGTCCATTCGGTACTAGATCGTGGGACTGATCACGGGATTGTTCGCGGGGCGGATCGAGGGACGTGAGGACGTTCAACTACATCAACCGCGTTCTCTAACGCTTCTGCTGTACGGTCTACAAGGTTATGTAGATCACTCATCCCCTCTCGTAGATGGACATCACCATGATAGGTCTTCGTGCGCGTAGGAAAATTTTTGTTTCCCATGCGACGTTCCCCAACACTTTCACCATTCCCGATGACGCCTCTGTCATGCAACCCCTCAAGTGTGGGACCCCCGAGGGTGATTCCTCTAAGCCCACCTTGATGGGTACATCGTTCGGAATCCAACGAGGGTGATACCTCGGATTCCCCCCGATGTTACAACCACACAGTTACTCGACCATGTTACTGGGATCTTTGGTGATTAGTTGTAAGACGGGTGGATTCCCGTGAGACTGTGTTGTTGGCCTAATTAAAATGTTAACGGATTTGGGTATTTGATCTGGGTTGGTCGGAGACCTTTTCGCACTAACCGGCTACGCGGGAAGAATTATGGGTACTCGGCGTCGCGGTATCAGCCGAAGCTTTTCAGATGTCAACAACGTAGTGGCGTGCGCCCGAGTGGTCCCGAGATGCATTGCGCTTGTGATTAAGGGATGCTAGGACTAACGTCGGCCGCCCTCGCATCGTGCAGGAGCGCGAAGGGGAACTGGGCCCATGAACCCTTTGCGCTTAGGATTTAGACCGGCGGGCTGACCTCTCTGATTAGTCTTAGGTGGGGCTGCGACGTGTCGATATTCCGAGGCCGGGCAGGACCCAGAAAAGGATGTCCGGCCATAGTGTTATCGAGCGTGATGGGACATGTGGTGCACCCCTGCAGGGATGAAATTAACTATTCGGATAGCCGTGTCCACGGTTACAGGACGACTTGGAGTTGTGCCCCGATCTTATACAACTACAATGGTTACTCAATTGGAATTAGTTTGCCTCGGGATTGCTTCCTCGCAGGGAGTCGAGGGAGGATCTTTAGGCGTGACCTCACTTTAATATTTCTGCAACAATATGACTATTATTGTTTTACCCCCTGTTCTACTCTCGTCTATTGCTGCAAGACCCTGAAGATGCAAGTCTTCGATAGGACTAGGCCTTCTCTCTTTATTCTCGATTGCTGCAGTCAGTCCACATATAACCCCCCTCCTTTGATACTGATGCATACTTAGAATAGTTCTGATGTAAGTCTTGCGAGAACTTTGGATGAGTACTCACCGCTGCTTTGCTCCCCCTTGTCCCCTTGATCCGTTTGCTGCGACCAGATGATGGAGCTGAGGAGTGGAGTTTCCTGCCGACGCCTGCCGTCCCGGTGGTGTCTTCTTCGTGGAGGCCGCTGATGATCAGGAGTAGTTAGGAGGTTCCCAGGCAGGAGGCCTCGCGTCGTTCGATCGTGTTTTCTTTTGTGCTAGCCTTCTCTAAGGCACCCCCCATGTTTTGTGTCTGTACTTAGATATTGTTGCTTTCGCTGACTCGTGTGTTTATCGAGCTTCTGTATTCTAGCCCTCGAGGCCCCTGGCTTGTAATATGAAGCTGATGTTATTTTATTTGCGTCTAGAGTTGTGTTGTGATATATTCCCGTGAGTCCTTGGGTTTGATCGTACGCATTTGCGTGTATGGTTAGCTTATGATTAAACCGAGGGCGTCACATCTATGACCATATTTTGTGAACTTGTATCGAAATACGAAAATTCTAAATAGTGCATAAATCATGGGGCTTCTCTAGTTTCTTTAGAAAACTTTTGATTGCTTGCTTCACTTCTTGGTATGCCTTGATGCCCTATCATTGTTTTTGCAATCTTTGGACACTCAATATAGTTTTTGCAATCTTTGGATACTCATATTTTTTTCATTCTCATGCTGTTAGTAGGGAGACCGGATTATAGGATCGGTTGTCGTACTATCAAGGGGGGCTCTCGAGTGAGTAGCTTGATCAAATGGTTCGTTGAGAGCTCAAACCATTGCATTCTTGGCATCATCATCTTTCTTGGTTCTTGTTTGGTTTCTCTCTGTGTGTTTTCGAGCTTGCGATATTCTTCGAACAAGCTCGAGTTCATCAAAAATAGATTTCATACGCATCTTCTATGATATTTTCGATGATGGAGTTTATGCCGGTTCTTCACTGACGGAGGTTTCACACCTCTATATCATAGGTATACCCCCTGCCACTTCTTAATATAACCAATCATTGTTGGATAGTATTTGTCATCTTCTATCTAACTAGCTTGAGTTTGATGTATTCGAAGCTCATTTTCAGTAGTTATAGAAGTTTTAATTAATATTGGAGCATCCTTCTGTTTTGCTTGGGTACATTGTATGTTTTAAGAGGTACTATTGCTCCCCCGAGCGATAGTACTGCTCTAAGTGGTAGTAATTCTCCCCCGAGCAGTAGTACAGCCCTAAGCGATAGCACATCTCCCCGAGCGATAGTACCACTTGTCCGGTATTTCCTCTTCCTTCTACCGCAACCACTTCCACTTATTTTATCCTTCTATTTCCCAATCTTCTTGAGTGGTAATAATGCTCTAAGTGGTAGTACTGCTCCCCCAAGCTGTAGTACTTCTCCCCCGAGCGGTAGTACTTCTCTAGCAGAACTACCATTCATGTTTTTCTATCTTGTTGGACTATTTTGACCGTGCTAAGCAGTAGTTGCTACCTCTTGAGCTTGTGTTGGTTTTCACTTGAAGAGGAAAGGGTGATGGAGCAAAGTAGATAAGTATTTCCCTCGGTTTGTTGAGAACCAAGGTATCAATCTAGTAGGAGGAACAAACAAGGCCCCAATCGTAGTACGTACACAAACAATCAAACACTTGCACCCAACGCTGTAAAGGGATTGTCAATCCCTTCAGAGTTATTTGCAAGGATGAGATCTGATAGAGATGGATAAAAAATTGCAGAAACAAAAATAAATAAATTGCAGGAATATATTTTTGGTTTATAGATCTAAAAATACAATATGGAAAATAGACCCGGGGGGGGCATAGGTTTCACTAGAGGCTTCTCTCATAAAGGAAAATAATACAGTGGGTGAACAAATTACTGTCGAGCAATTGATAGAAAAGCGAATAATTATGAAGATATCCAAGGCAATGATTATTCATATAGGCATCATGTCTGTGTCAAGTAGACCGAAACGATTCTGCATCTACTACTATTACTCCACACATCGACCGACTCCTCCCTGCATCTAGAGTATTAAGTTCATAAAGAACAGAGTAATGCATTAAGTAAGATGACATGATGTAGAGGGATAAACTCAAGCAATATGATGAAAATCCCATCTTTTTATCCTCAATGGCAACAATACAATACGTTCTTCGCTACCTCTACTACGTCACCGGGTGAGGACACCGCAAGATTGAACCAAAAACTAAGCACTTCTCCCATTGCAAGAATTACCAATCTAGTTGGCCAAACCAAACCAATAACTCGAAGAGACTTGCAAAGATACGAAATCATGGATATAAGAATTCAGAAGAGACTCAAATAATATTATTGGATAATTTGAACATAAACTCACAATTCATTGGATCTCGACAAACACACCACAAAAGAGTATTACATCGGATAGATCTCCATGAAGATCTTGAAGAACATGGTATTGACGATCACAGAGAGAGAAGAAGCCATCTAGCTACTAGGTATGGACCCGTAGGTCTGTGGTGAACTACTCACGCAACATCGGAGGGGCAATGGAGTTGATGTAGATGCCCTCCGTGATCAATTCCCTCTCCCGCAGATTACCAAAAAAAGGCTCCCACATTGGATCTCACGGGAATAGAGGCTCCCGGCGGCATAAAAGTATTTTAGTGGCTATTTTTGGCTATAGGGGAATATTTTGGAAGTTGTAGGCCTAAGAATAGGGATAGGAGACCTGCAGGGGACCCACAAGCCAGGGGGCGCGGCCACCCCCTAGGGCATGCCTTGCAGGCTTGTGGCCTCCCGGCAGATGCCCTGTCCCCTACTCCAAGTCTGATGCGTTTCTTGTCGTCCAAGAAAAATCATTCCGGAGATTTTATTCCGTTTGTACTCCGTTTAATGTTCCTTATCTAAAATACTCAAAAACGTGGAAAAAACATAAACTGACACTAGACTCTAGATTAGTAGGTTAGTCCCAAAAATAATACTCCCTGTGTTAACTAAGATAAAAGCATTTAGATTACTAAAGTAGTGTTCTAAATGCTCTTATATTAGTTTATGGAGGGAGTATAAAATAGCACATAAATGCATATAAAACATCCAAAACAGATAATATAATAGCATGGAACAATCAAAAGTTATAGATACGTTGGAAACGTATCAGTAGTATCTCTCCCCCAAGCGGTATTACCGCTCGTGCATGACTTGTGGGCATAACAGTTGGATTTGGGGGTGTGGATGGGGGTATTTAAGGGGGCCTTCCCCAACAGTTCCCAAATCTAGGTCTCATGGTCTTCTCTCATTGTTGACCTTCTCCGAGCCTGCTAATTCTCAGTCCCTCCAATGATTCTTGCTCCTATTTGAGGAAAATATGGAGGAGATCTAGATCCACATTTCCACCAATTACTTTCTCCTCTTTGTGAGGGGAACCCCTTGGATCCAGATCTTGGAGTTCTTTGTGTTCTCCTTATTCTTCCTCTCATATTCCTCCATAGCTTTTGTTGTTGTGGTTGGATTCGGGAGTGAGGGACTTGACCACTTCGTGTATTCTTGGCATTGCATTAGTTGCATCGGTTTGAGTTCTCCACGGTAATATGTGGAATTGAAAAGTTGAGAAGCTTATTACTTTTGGGTGTTTGGGCACACTAGAGCACGTGCCTCTTGGGTGCTTGGGAGCCCTAGATGGTTGGTGATGCCACGGAGCTCAATCATTGTGGGTGTAAAGCTCTAGTAAAGCGTTGAGGTCTTCAATTAGATTGTGGAGATTGCCCCAAGAAATTTGTACGGGTTGTGGAGACCACTGCCAAGGGTTGATAGTTGTACGGGTTCGATGACCATCCCAAGGGTTGCCATTTGTACGGCTTCGGTGACCGCCCTCAAGGGTCCCTTAGTAGAATCACAACATCTTGCATCGTGCGAGGCCGTGAGGAGATTACTAAGGCCCTAGTGGCTTCTCAGGGAGCATTGTGCCTCCACACCGCTGGAAACAGAGATTTTCATCCACTAGGGTGTGAACTTGGGATACATCATCGTCTCACTGTCCCTCGGTTATCTCTTACCCCAGCCTTTTACTTATGCACTTTACTTTGTGATAGTCATATTGTTCCATGTCATATATCTTGCTATCACTTAGCTATTTATAATCCTTAGCATAAGTTGTTCGTGCACATAGGTGAGCCTAGTCATTTTTGGTTATGTTCTTGACAAATTAAATGCTAGTTTTTTCCGCATTTGTTCAAGGCTAAACTGTAATTATTTTAAAGTGTCTATTCACCCTCCCTCTAGGCGACATCCACGTCCTCTAAATTTGTATCAGAGCAAGCTCTCTCATTAATAGGATTTACCTCCTAGAGAGTATGGATGTCGTCTAAGCTATTAGGATTCTCTCACACTATTAGTTCTGATGGGACAAATTTTGATGTTTGGGTAATTTGCATGCTTAATCTCTTTAGGGTCAAGGACCAAAATTTAGAGCGAATTGTAGATATGGGGCTTTCTCCTCCAAAGGATTCTCAAAACCTATCTTTAGAGCATGAGAAAATTATTATTTCAATTCTCAAGATTCTAATGTGATTTTTGATGCTTTTAGCAATGTAGTTATATTTCAAGTCATGCCGTTCCGGGATGCTCATGAGTTGTGGACAAAGCTTCAATATAAATATAGTGTGTCCAAGATTTGTAGGGATGATTGTTCTCCTCCACCTCCGATTGTGTTGTCTAGCCAACTTATTCTACTTCACCTACATGTGGATTTCCACAAGGTAATTCTATGGTGAGTAATGTTGATCATTGTAGTGATGATAGTGGGCTTATTGTTGATGATCCTTTCATAACTATCTTATTGCAATGCTCCATCTTTCGACTTTAACACTTCGAGCACTCTAGATGTTTCACATGCTTGTGTTGAAATTCCTTGCATATCATGTATAAATTACATAACTAAATTTCATGATGATATGCTATGATAAAAATGCATCGATTTCCTCAAAATGTTATGCTAACAATACAGGGAAAATCGTACACCCGATGGAACAAGATATGGTCTTTAAAGGTGATACAAAGGACCCTACATCATTATATTTTCCTCCTCACTTTTGCATCATGGCTAAGGCTTCAAAGGTATCTTCCACTTTGAATCCCAATATATCTCATGATGATGATGTTGATAATAATGAGTATAAGCATATTGATGAAGAGGATGATACTATTGCTTCCTTCAAAATTTAGGGTGAAATGTTTGTTGAAGCTCTTCATCACAATAAAATTGCTCGTCCAACTTCATGGAAATCATGTCTATTGCCATTGAAGGCAATATATATACCGAGGATTCGGGAGCTCATCTTGAGGATCATGAGGTAACCATTGAGAAAATGGAAGGTTATGAGCATGAGTATGCAAATGAGATAAGGATCATTATCAAGCTCTTGAGGAGACTTTTTCTCTTGAATTATATAGAGTCAAGGAATCTCATGATAGAAATCTTGAGGTGGGTATATTAAAAATTATAAGCTAGAAGTTACACATGCTAAACTCCTTGAGGACTATGAGCACCTCGAAAATGGCTCAAGGGTCACTAAGAGTTCACTCATGAAACTCACTAATTCTCATGCCCAATTTAAAGATTTTTATTTAAAAGAACTTCTAATGTTGCCTTCTCTTGTTGTTGTTAATGATGATGCTTGTGCTACTATGCTACTTGTAAACTATGTTGGATTTTTCCTTAAGAGGTGGGGAGATGCATCACACTAGAGATAAGTATGTCCTTCAATGAGAACCAAGGTTATCAAACCAATAGGAGAATCAAGCAAACCCCCTTTAACGGAACCTACACCCACAAAACCAAACACTTGCACCCAATGCGTGCAAGAGGGTTGTCCAGCCCCTTGAACTCGTTACTTGCAAGGATTAAATACTAATAGATAGATAATATAAATATAAAAGTAAACAGAAAATAAATAAATTGCAGCAAGGTAAATAAGGTTTTATTAAATATATTTAAGTAAACCCCATGGCCATAGTTTTTCTAGAGGCTTCTCTCTTGAACATAGCATATGGTGGGTAAACAAATTACTGTTGGACAATTTCCATAATAGCGCATAGGTATGGCATGTTATTCACGACGATGATCATGTATATAGGCATCTCGTCCATAAACAAGCAGACCGACTCCTTCGGCATGTAGTACTATTACTCCACTCATCGGCATTTAGAGTATTAAGTATGAAATATAGTAATGCTTGGAGTAAGACGAGATGATTAGTCAAAATAAGACAAGAAATATGTTCAGACCCTGTCGTTTTATCCTTAATGGCAACAATAAAAATCAGTGTAATGTCCATTTCTATCATTGGGATTGAGAACCGCAGGATTGAATCCATCACAACGCACCACTCCCACTGAAGATAAATCATCCTAGTTGGCTAAACGAAACCGATAGATTGGAGAGAAATATGAAGCTATAATAATCATGCATAAAAGAATTTAGAGAAGACTCAGTGTATGTTCATGAATAATCTGATCATAAACCCACAATTCATCGGATCCCAAGAAACACACAACAAAAGAGGATTACATCGGATAGATCACCATGGGAATCATGGTGAAATTTGTAGTGAAGATCAAAGAGAGAGAGAGAGAGAGAGAGGAAGCCATCTAGGTACTAGCTATGGACCCGTAGGTTTGTGTAGGACTACTCACACATCATCATAGAGGCAACAAGGTTGATGTAGATGGCCTCCGTGATCAACTCCCCCCTTCTACAAGGCACCAAAAAAGGTCAGCAAATGGGATCACAGTGGAACAGAGACTTGTGGCGGCGGAAAGAGTGTTTTGGGTGGGTCTCTATTGGTTTCCCGATTTTACAGAATTTATGTGGGTGTAATTAGGTTAGACGGAGCCACGAGGGCCCCACAATGCATCAGGGTGCACCCAAAGAGATGTGGTTATTTATGACGCAAGAAGGGTTATATCGCTTCTTTTTGCACGAATGGTAACTTATCCAACCCATCATTACTGATGATATCTATTCACTTTTAAAGGATAAGGTTGTCAATGTGTTTGCCAAATATGTTGGTACACAAAGTGGTGTCATGAAAAGAAACATTTGGGTAGCAAAGCCTATGACCTCTTAGGACCCAACTTGCACTACTAGGGAAAAGCCTATAGACGGAGGCTTAACAGTAGCGCGGTTCAAAGCAGCCCGCTACTGCTATTTTGCACTAGAGCATATCAATAAAACCCACTACTGCTACAACTTAGCAGTAGCATGGTGATACAAAGAACGCTGCTGGTATGCTTTCCCAAATGTACCCACCCTATTATTTAGATTAGCAGCATGATGACCCATAAGTATAGGGGATCTATTATAGTTCTTTTGATAAGTAAGAGTGTCGAACCCAACGAGGAGCAGAAGGATCTGACAAGTGGTTTTCAGCAAGGTATTCTCTGCAAGCACTGAAATTATCGGTAACAAATAGTTGTGTGGTAACATGATTCGTAGCAAGTAGCAAGTAACAAAAGTAACAACGGTGCAGCAAAGTGGACAAATCCCATTTGTAGCAAGGGACAAGCCTGGACAAACTCTTATAGGAAGTAAAGCGCTCCCGAGGACACATGGGAATTTCTGTCAAGCTAGTTTTCATCATGTTCATATGATTCGCGTTCGCTACTTTGATAGTTTCATATGTGGGTGGACCGGTGCTTGGGTGCTGCCCTTACTTGGAAAAACCTCCCACTTATGACTAACCCCTCTCGCAAGCATCCGCAACTACGAAATAAGAATTAAGACAAAGTCTAACCATAGCATTAAACTAGTGGATCCAAATCAGCCCCTTACGAAGCATTACGTAAACTAGGGATTAAGCTTTTGTCACTCTAGCAACCCATCATCTACTTACTACATCCCAATGCCTTCCTCTAGGCCCAAAAAATGGTGAAGTGTTATGTAGTCGACGTTCACATAACACCACTAGAGGAGAAACAACATACAACGCATCAAAATATCGAACGAATACCAAATTCACATGACTACTTATAGCATGACTTATCCCATGTCCTCAGGAACAAAAGTAACTCACAAAGCATAATAATATTCATGACGAGAGAGGTATTGAATAGCATCAAGGATCTGAACATATAATCTTTCACCAAGTAATCCAACTAGCATCAACTACAAAGAGTAATTAACACTACTAGCAACCTTACAGGTACCAATCGGAGTCGCGAGATGGAGATTGGTTACAAGAGATGAACTAGGGTTTGGAGATGAGATGGTGCTGATGAAGGTGTTGATGGTGATGAGTCCCCTATGATGAGAGAAGTGTTGGTGATGACGATGGCGACGATTTCCCCCCCGGAGAGGGAAGTTTCCCCGGCAGGACGACCCTCCCGGAGCTCTAGATTGGTTCTGCTCAAGTTCCGCCTCGTGGCAATGGAGAATCCTACCTAAAGCCTCCTCTTTATTCTTTCTGGAATTAAACCCTCCTTATAGCAAAAGAGGGGGCCAGAGGGCCAACAGGTAGCCCACAAGCACCCTAGGCGTGGCCAGGGGGGTTGGCCGCGCCTAGCAGGCTTGTGGCCTCCTGCTGGCTCCCCTCTGGTACTTCTTCAGCCCAATATTTTTTTAAATTCCAAAATAAATTCTCGTTGATTTTCACGGCTTTTTCAGGCCAGAATTCCAGCTGCCGACATTCTCCATCTTCATGTAAACCTTGCAAAATAAGAGAGAAAAGGCATAAGTATTGTACCGTGAAGTGTAATAACAGCCCATAAAGCGATAAATATCAACATGAAAGCATGATGCAAAATGGACGCATCAACTCCCCCAAGCTTAGACCTCGCTTGTCCTCAAGCGAAAGCTGAGATCAATAAATATGCCCACATGTTTAGAGAGAGAGGTTTCGACAAAACAAGATATGGACATGCATGCATCAGGATCATAGTCAGAACAGCAATATGATCATATAATCTCTCATGGTAAAGTGACAATTCCTTCAGAGAGTAAAGTATAGATCAAGAACCTTATTGAGAATTAACAACCAATAGCCTTTAGTCATTGAAGAAATTGCAATTTATCATAACATCGGAAAGAGTCAAATAAGAGAATGTAAAGCAAATCCACATACTCAATCGTCCTTTTGTCTTCTACAATTGCTACAACTCACGTGGTACTCATGAGATCAAAGTTTCAGTCGGACACAGAGAAAGATAGGGGATTATAGTTTTGCCTCCCAACCATTTACCTCAAGGGTAATCTCAACATGAATAATTCATGAACACTTACCTCTAAGTTGACATATGAATATAGATCTTTCCCTAGCATATGATGTTAGCCAAGAAAAAGGCAGAATAAGGAATTGGTGTAGATCACCATGACTCTTTCAAGGGCAAAAAGTAAAGGTACAAGATAGGCCCTTCGCAGAGGGAAGCAGAGGTTGTCATGCGCTTTTGAGGTTTGGATGTGTGTCCTCTAAGTGTGAAGGAATGTCACTTTATATTGCCTCCTGTGATAAATAACTTTATTATGTAGTCTGTCGCTTTTATGTCTTCCTCATCACAGGTTCATACAAAGCTTATTTTCCACACACTAATAGATCATACATATTTAGGGAGCAATTTTTATTGCTTGCACCGATGACAACTTACTTGAGAGATCTTATTCAATCCATAGGTAGGTATGGTGGACTCTCATGGCAAAACTGGGTTGAAGGTTTATGGATGCACAAGTAGTATCTCTACTTGGCGCGGGAGTTTTGGCTGATATGGGGTGGAAGCAATCATCACATGCTAACGGATCCCTAGTCATATAATCATTGTTCGGAACCAAGCAAGCATAATTCGTTATGTTGTCTTCCTTGTTCAACATCTATTTCTAAGCATGAAATAGTTTAGTGAGTGTTCACAATCATAGATGGTGTCAAAGATGATATATTTATATGTGATCCTCTCCTTCTTTATCACTTCCTATTAATTGCAACAATGACCAAGGTCTCCGTTTGTCCACCCTTAACAAGTTTCAATTAACATTCTTTTTATATGTGAAGTCATCATTTCCCATAAGATCATTACATGATCTTTCATGCTTTTGTTCCTTTATCATTCTTTTCTTTCAGATCATGGTACGAAGCAAGACCCTTAACTAAAACACTCTTTATTATATGACTCACGAACTCGAATACATCAGGGGTGACACAAAGCAAAACTCAAGCCTAAAACACTAAGAACTTTATTCTACTAGAGAAAGATAAAACCAAAAAGGATCGAACTAAGCAAAGGTAAAGGCAAAAGATGTTATGGTGACACGATACCGGGGCAACTCCCCCAAGCTTGGCACAAGCCAAGGGGATTGCCCATACCCGTGCTTAGTTGTCTTCCTTTGGAGTTGATGGAGGTGGAGTTGTTGCAACCTGGGTTTGATCCTCCGTCTTCCAAGGCATAGGTGCTCCAGCATGGAAAGATGACCGAGTCTCTGAAATCCTCAAATCTGCAACCAACCGTATTGATTTAAATCTATACTCATACTCACAGTTTTGGTTTTGTAGGTCATAGATCTGGGCTTGGAAGTGATCAATTTTGTCATAGAGCCAGGAGCGGTGCTTCCCGATGTCATTGGCATCGATCTTTTGCTTGTTGGTGAACTCCGTGATCATCATGTGGTTCACGTTGAGTCCATGCTCCACCATCCCTTGGCACTTGAAGACTTGTTGCTCCATTGCTTCGAGCCTTGCCTCCACGCTTCCGGTCTTCTTGGGCCCCTCAACATTATGGATGTGCAGCATCCCCTCGCGCATCTCGATAGATTGAGGGTGTTGCAGCACTCCCGTGAGGTTGGGATTGATGACCTTCTCGAAGATCTTATCCTTCGGAGCTTTTGGGGACGCCATAGCGATCTAGATCTGTTTGCACAACAGCTCGAAATGAAAACACACAAAATTTGCGTGATACGAGGGTCAGACCTTTCGGGAGAATATATAATGATTTTTTCTAACCAGAAGGAGTACTCCGCAAGAAAACGGAGTCCGGGAGGCACACGAGGTGGTCACAAGCCCCCGAGGCGCGACCAGGGGGGTGGCCTACGCCTGGCAGGCTTGTCGCCTCCTCGTGCGCTTTCCGGACTACTTTAAATTTTTGCTAATTTTCTAAAATTTCCAAAACGGAGGAAAAATCCTACTGGATAAGTTTTGGAGTCGGTTTACTTACCGAATCACACACCTCTTTGTTTTCAGGGTCTCAGACAGGCTGATAAATATCTCTTATGTACTCGTCCGGAGTTATGGTATTGATAATATTGCTTTCAACATTTATGGGAGTACCTAATATATAATGCTTGATTCTTTGCCCATTTACCACTCTCGGAAAATTACCTTCCGTGTTGTTGATCTTGATGGCACCGGAACAATATACTTCCTCAACAATGTAAGGACCTTCCCATTTAGAGAGAATCTTGCCTGCAAAAAATCTTAAACGTGAATTATATAGCAACACATAATCACCTACATTGAACTCATGTTTTTGTATCCTTTTATCATGCCACCTCTTAACCTTTTCTTTGAACAACTTGGCATTTTCATATGCCTGAGTTCTCCACTCATCAAGTGAGCTAATATAAAATAACCTCTTCTCACCAGCAAGTTGGAAATCAAAGTTGAGTTCTTTGATTGCACAATAAGCCTTATGCTCTAGCTCAAGAGGTAAATGACATGCTTTACCGTAAACCATTTTGTACGGGGACATGCCCATGGGATTCTTATAGGCAGTTCTATAAGCCCACAGTGCATCATCGAGCTTCTTAGACCAATTCTTTCTAGACCTATTGACAGTCTTTTGCATAATTAATTTACTCTCTCTATTACTTAGCTCTACTTGATCGCTGGACTGAGGATGATAGGGAGATGCAACTCTATGGTTGACATCATACTTAGCAAGCGTTTTACGGAAACAACCATGAATGAAATGTGAACCACCATCAGTCATTAGATATCTAGGGACTCCAAATCTGGGGGAAATAACTTCTTTAAGCATCCTAATAGAGGTGTTGTGATCGGCACTACTAGTTGGGATAGCTTCTACCCACTTAGTGACGTAATCAACAACAACTAGGATATGAGTATACCCATTGGACTTTGGAAAAGGTCCCATATAGTCAAAGCCCCAAACATCAAATGGTACAATGACAAGTGAATAATTCATAGGCATTTCCTGACGTTTACTGATATTACCTATCGTTTGACATTCGTCACAAGACAATACAAATTTACGGGCATCCTTGAAGAGAGTGGGCCAATAGAAACCTGATTGCAATACCTTGTGTGCAGCTCTATCTCCCGCATGGTGTCCTCCGTAGGCCTCAGAGTGACACTTCTGTAGGATCTGTCCCTGTTCATGTTCAGGTACACAACGTCTAATAACACCATCTACTCCTTCCTTATAAAGGTGAGTATCATCCCAGAAGTAATGTCTCAAATCAAAGAATAATTTCTTTTTTTGCTGGTAAGTGAAACTGGGTGGTATATATTTGGCAACAATATAGTTTGCATAATCAGCATACCACGGTGTACTACGTGAAGTATTGATGACATTCAATTGCTCATTAGGAAAGCTATCATCAATAGGTTGTGGGTCATCAAGAACATTCTCCAACCTAGACAAGTTATCTGCTACGGGGTTATCAGCACCATTCCTGTCGACAACATGGAAATCAAATTCTTGTAGCAAGAGAACCCATCTGATAAGTATAGGTTTAGCGTCTTTATTTTCCATGAGGTACTTAATAGCAGTGTGATCAGTGTGAATAGTGACTTTGGAATCAACTATGTAAGATCTGAACTTTTGACATGCAAACACGACTCCTAAAAATTCCTTTTGAGTAGTAGCATAGTTTCTTTGGGCACTGCCTAGAGTTTTACTAGCATAGTGAATAACATTCAACTTCTTATAAACTCTTTGTCCTAGGACAGCGCCAACAACATAATCACTAGCATCACACATAATTTCAAAAGGTAAGTTCCAATTAGGTGGTTGAACAATAGGCGCAGTTATCAAGGCCTTCTTAAGTATTTCGAAGGCTTCCTCACAATCATCGTCAAAAACAAAAGGAATATCCTTTTGCAAGAGATTGGTAAGAGGCCTAGAAATCTTAGAGAAGTCTTTAATGAACCTTCTATAGAAACCAGCATGACCAAGGAAACTTCTTATACCTTTGGTATCTGTGGGGCATGGAATTTTCTCAATCACATCAACCTTAGCCTTATCGACTTCAATACCTCTTTCAGAAATTTTATGTCCTAAGACGATGCCTTCATTAACCATAAAGTGGCACTTCTCCCAATTCAAGACAAGGTTGGTATCTTTACATCTCTGCAAGACTCGATCAAGGTTGCTGAGGCAATCATCAAAAGAAGACCCGTAAACGGATAAGTCATCCATGAAAACCTCAACAATCTTTTCACAAAAGTCACAGAATATAGCCATCATACATCTTTGAAAGGTGGCAGGTACATTACATAAGCCAAAAGGCACACGTCTGTAAGCAAAGGTACCGAAAGGGCAGGTGAAAGTGGTTTTCTCCTGATCAGATTGTGCAACTGGTATTTGGAAGAAACCAGAAGAACCATCTAGAAAGCAGAAGTGTGTATGTTTAGACAGTCTTTCAAGCAGTTGGCCGATAAAAGGCAAAGGGTAATGATCTTTCCTAGTGGATTTTTTCAATTTGCTAAAATCGATCACCATCCTATAGCCAGTAATAATCCGTGGGATCAATTCATACTTATCATTAGGGACAACGGTAATACCTCCCTTCTTAGGGACGCAATGCACCGGACTCACCCAATCACTATGAGCAACAGGATAGATAATATCTGCTTCTAGGAGCTTTAGTATTTCTTTTCTTACTACCTCTTTCATCTTAGGATTTAATCTCCGTTGATGATCGGCAACTGGTTTGGAATCAAGATTGGTTTTAATCTTGTGCTAGCATAGAGTGGGACTAATGCCCTTAAGATCATCAAGAGTATATCCAATAGCAGCACGGTGCTTCCTCAGAGTTTTAGTAACTTCTTTTCTTCATGCTCTAAGAGGCTAGCACTAATAATAACAGGATATATCTCTCTTTCATCAAGATAAGCATACTTAAGAGTATCAGGCAACTGTTTGAGCTCGAACTCTGAATCACCCTTTGGTGGGGGTAGATCTCCAAGCAGTTCAACAGGCAAATTATTCTTAAGGATAGGATATTGTTCAAAGATAACTTTATCTATCTCATCCCTTTCATCCATATGCATACCATTTTCATGCTCAAGCAAGTATTGCTCTAAAGGATCAGTAGGAGGCACAACAACAGAAGCTAGGGCAATAATTTCATCCTTACTAGGCAACTCTTTTTCATGAGGTTGTCTACCAAACTTGGAGAAATTGAACTCATATGACACACCTTCAAAGCCAACAGTGACAGTTTGCTTCTCACAGTCAATATGAGTATTGACAGTATTGAGTAAAGGTCTGCCAAATATGATGGGGCAAAAGCTATCTTGTGTGGTAACAAGAACGAGAAAATAAGTAGGATACTTCATTTTACCACACAAGACTTCATCATCTCTAACAATTCCCATAGGGCAGATAGTGTCTCTATTGGCAAGCTGAATAGTGACATCAATAGGTTCCATCTCAACAGGTGCAATCTCGTTTTTAATTTCATCATATAAGGATTGAGGTATTGCACTAACACTAGCACCCACGTCACATAAACCATGATAACAATGATCTCCTATCTTAACAGAAACAACACGCGTGCCAACAACAAGCCTATGTTTGTCTCTAGCATGTGGTTTAGCAATTCTAGCAGCATCTTCACAGAAGTGAATATCATGGCCTTCAACATTGTCGGTCAGGAGATCTTTGATAATAGCAATGCTAGGTTCAACTCTAATTTTCTCAAGGGGTGTAGGTGTTCTAATGTAGCCCCTACGTATCATAGTTGAAACTTTAGAATGATCCTTTATCCTAACACGGAAAGGTGGTTTCTCGATGTAAGCACTGGGAACAATAGGATCATTATAAGCAATGACTTTCTCTTCAACTGGATTGGGTTTAACTACATTGACTTCTAAGGGAGGATGATATTCAAACCACCTCTCTTTAGGGAGATCAATATGAGCAGCAAATGATTCACACAATGAAGCTACTATCTCAGAGTCAAGTCCATATTTAGCGCTAAAATCACCAAAAGTATTTGTTTTGACAAAGGATTTAACGCAATCAAACTTGAAATTCATACCTAACTCCTTACCTTCATCAAACTCCCAATCTTTATAGTTGCGTTTAATTCTTTCCAATAAATTCCATTTGAAGTCAATATCTCTCTTCATAAAAGAACAGGTACAAGAAGTGTCAAGCATGGTGCGATCATCATGAGAAAGCCGAGCATAGAAGTTCTGAATGATAATTTCTCTCGAGAGCTTATGGTTGGGGCATGAATATAACATTGATTTAAGCCTCCACCAAGCTTGAGCGATGCTTTCTCTGTCATGAGGCCAAAAGTTATAAACATAATTCCGATCACGATGTACTAGATGCGTAGGATAAAACTTTTGATGAAATTCCAATTTCAACCGGTTGTAGTTCCATGATCCAGTATCATCACATACCCTATACCATGTCAATGCTTTATCCCTCAAAGATAAGGGAAAGACCCTCTTCTTGACCTCATCCTCGGGCAAACCTGCAAGCTTAAATAAACCACAAACTTCATCTACATAGATTAGATGCAAGTCGGGATGTGATGTTCGATCTACTGTAAAAGGATTAGTCAGCAGTTTCTGAAGCATACCCGAAGGAAATTCATAGAAAATATTTTCAGTAGGTTCAGCAGGTTGAGGAGCAACTCCTTGTGCTTCCGTTCGAGGTGAAGATACCCCGAAAAAACTCCTCAAATAATTAGTTTCCATAGTGACAAGTGACAATAAATTTCAGCACACTATATAAATGTTTCCTTACCAAATTCTACTTACCAAAGGCGCTTCACTCCCTGGAAATGGCGCTAGAAAAGAGTCTTGATGACCCACAAGTATAGGGGATCTATCTTAGTCCTTTTGATAAGTAAGTGTGTCGAACCCAACGAGGAGCAGACGGATCTGACAAGTGGTTTTCAGCAAGGTATTCTCTGCAAGCACTGAAATTATCGGTAACAGATAGTTGTGTGGTAAGATGATTCGCAACAAGTAGCAAGTAACAAAAGTAACAACGGTGCTGCAAAGTGGCCCAATCCCTTTTGTAGCAAGGTACAATCCTAGATAAGCTCTTATAGGAAGTAAAGCACTCCCGAGGACACATGGGAATTTCTGTCAAGCTAGTTTTCATCATGTTCATATGATTCCCGTTTGCTACTTTGATAGTTTGATATGTGGGTGGACCGGTGCTTGGGTGCTGCCCTTACTTGGACAAACCTCCCACTTATGATTAACCCGTCTCGCAAGAATCTTCAACTACGAAAGAAGAATTAAGACAAAGTCTAACCATAGCATTAAACTAGTGGATCCAAATCAGCCCTTACGAAGCAACGCATAAACTAGGGTTTAAGCTTCTATCACTCTAGCAACCCATCATCTACTTACTACTTCCCAATGCCTTCCTCTAGGCCCAAACAATGGTGAAGTGTTATGTAGTCGACGTTCACATAACACCACTAGAGGAGAAACAACATACAACACATCAAAATATCGAACGAATACCAAATTCACATGACTACTTATAGCATGACTTATCCCATGTCCTCAGGAACAAAAGTAAGTACTCACAAAGCATAATAATATTCATGACCGGAGAGGTATTGAATAGCATCAACGATCTGAACATATAATCTTCCACCAAGTAATCCAACTAGCATCAACTACAAAGAGTAATTAACACTACTAGCAACCTTACAGGTACCAATCGGAGTCGCGAGAAGGAGATTGGTTACAAGAGATGAACTAGGGTTTGGAGATGAGATGCTGCTGATGAAGAAGTTGATGGTGATGAGTCCCCTCTGATGAGAGGAGTGTTGGTAATGACGATGGCAACGATTTCCCCCTCCGGGAGGGAAGTTTCCCCGGTAGGACGACCCTGCCGGAGCTCTAGATTGGTTCTGCTCAAGTTCCGCCTCGTGGCGCCGGCGAATCCTACCGAAAGCCTCCTCTTGATTTTTTGTGGAACGAAACCCTCCTTATAGAAAAAGAGGGGGGACAGAGGGCCAAGAGGGAGCCCACAAGCCCACTAGGCGCGGCCAGGGGGTAGGCCGTGCCTAGCAGGCTTGTGGCCTCCTGTTGGCTCCCCTCTCTTACTTATTTGGCCCTGTATTTTTTACAAAAGCCAAAATAAATCCTCGTTGATTTTCATGGCTTTTGGAGTTGCGCAGAATAGGTATCTCAAACTTGCTCCTTTTTCAGGCCAGAATTCCAGCTTCCGGCATTCTCCCTCTTCATGTAAACCTTGCAAAATAAGAGAGAAAAGGCATAATTATTGTACCGTGAAGTGTAATAACAGCCCATAAAGCGATAAATATCAACATGAAAGCATGATGCAAAATGGACGTATCACAGTGCGTGGCGAAAAAGCGTGCTACTGCTAAACAGCTTAGCAGTAGCGCGTGTCCAGAAGGCACACTGCAAGTACGGGCGCACTATGCCACCTGGTGGGCCCATTTTAGCAGCACTGCATTTTTTCTACCACGCTATTGCTACTACTCTTAGCAGTAGCGCTTATCGAGGATGTGCACTACTGCTAAGGCACAACAACCACCTTTCCCCACCCCCTCTCCCCCTCCCCTTTCTCTCTTCCTCACGTTCTCACTCCCTTTCGTCACCCCATTACTACTACCTAAGATTTCTTCTCTCTTCCTTATCCTACCTATCTTCTCTCTCTACTTTAATGCCCCGTCCACCATTAATGCACCCTTTCTCTCTCTTAGCTATCTCACTTTTCTCTCCTCCCTCCACTAGTTATAGCTAGCCATCTCCTTCGCCTACTAGCTAGATCTTTCCATTTAGTAAGTGGAACCTATCAAATCCCCAACTAGATATATTCTTTAATGAAGTAAAGCCATCTAGTCATCACCGTGCTTCTCTCTCGATATAGTTAGGTGAGTAAAAAATTGTGCTTTGGATGAACTAATGGAAAATATGTGTGCGATATGACTGAATCGGGCAATATGATGGAAATTGTGCATGTGGCATGAGTTGTCGCCTATATGTTTATTTGCAAAATATTGTGTGAAATGAGAGTTGCTTATGTTTTGCCAAAATGTTGATTTATTTCTGTTTTGGTGAATTTCGGGCAAACTCTGTATGTAGATAATTTAGGGAAGGCCATGCCGAATTTTTGTATGACTTTGGTTCATGCATGCGTGGATGCGTTTTGCTTATTAATTATACCGCACAAGCGACAATGAAGGTTAGTGGAATGATTGGGGAAAGATGGTTGCGTTCCGTGGTGCACGACATATATGAAAATAACCAGAAGGAAATTTTATGTCAGTGTCTAAGGTGCAAAGGAGGAGTCTTGCACGACCACTTTAAGGCATGCCATTTGAAAATACACCTACTAATGACTAGTTCCATGGATGGCTATACTCAATGGATAAGTGAAGATGATGATGTCGATGGGGCAGCCAATGACAACATTGGACTAAATGGAGAGATGACCAATAATGGTGGCGGAGAAGAGGCCGAACATGTCGTTGGAGAAGAGGTCGGACATGGCAGCGAAGAAGAGGATGGACATGGCGAGGAGAAGAGGATGGACATGATGGAGAATCCGCGGACATGCCGCAACATTCATTGCTACTAAGTTCAATCTTGCGGCACCATCATGTACGAGATCGGCTCCGCAAGAAGGAGACTAGCAACTGGAGGTAGACTCAAACACTCCATTTTATGACAGTTGCGATCCAGAGGTGACCCACTTGAGTTTCATGCTCAAACTTCTAAAGACGAAGGCTTAAAACAAATTGATCGACAGAAGCCTTGATAAGCTTGTAAAGTATCTAAAGAAGGTTCTCCCTGCATGAAACATGTGTCCTACTAGTGTCAATGAGGCCAAGAAAATCATGTGCCCTCTTGATCTGTCGCACATTAGATACCAAGAATGCATCAAGGATTGCATCATTTATCAGATGGAGCATGCAGAAAAAACCACCTATCTCGTGTGCAATGCTTCTCGATACAAGAAGGCCAGAAAGAAATGTCCTTAGGAAGTTGTATGGTAGTTACCGATCACTCCCCATCTGCAGTGTCATTTTGTAGATCCTAAGGAAGCAAAACTCATGCGTCAGCACACACAGAGGGCGAATCCCTACGATGGAGATGATCCCAAGACGAGACATCTCGCAGATGCAAGAAAGTGAAGATTGTTCAACGCAGAATATCGATATTTCACAGCAGATCCACAAAACATCATTCTTGGAACGAGTACCAATGTCATTAATCCGTTTGGCATCCAGAACAACAACCATATCACATGGCCCGTGTTTGTATAGATGTACAACCCTCCTAGATGTGCATGATGTCAAAGTATGTACAGATGAGCATGATGATTCAAGGGCCGAAAAAACCAGGAAATAATATTAATCTTTATCTGGGGATACTGAAAGAGGACTTAGACACATTATGGAAAACACTGGGCAAGACATGGGATGTCAGCAAAGGATAGTATTTCTATATGAGAGTCGCTCTCATGACGATAGTGCACGACTATCTTGGTTACGGATTTGTCACATGACACGTGTGCCATGGATATTGTCAATGCACCTGGTACATGGATGATACAACGTCTTAGTAGCTAACTTCAATGAAAGATAGCAGGTTTGGGAAAATCATGTACATGGGGCATCAAAGATGGCTCGACAAGGATGACCCGTGGAGAAACCATGGAGAACTATTCAATGGTGGAGCTGAGCATCGAGGACCTCCACATAAGAGGAGCGGCGCCAAAATCTATGAGTTGTTAAAGAACTAGGAATAGTGCCCCGTGTCGAGAAAGATGGAAAAAGCACTAGAGCCGCTGCTGAAGGTATGGAAAACAAGGTCAGTTTTCTGGGACTAGGAGCACTAGCCCAAAATTGACACGCCACATTACATTGATCAATTGCATATCATGAAGAATGTCCTCGAGAGTTTTCTTCGGACCCTGATGAAGATGCCGAACAAGACCAAAGATGGGCCGAAGGCAAGAAAATACTTGGAGGATTTGGAAACCAGGGCAGATCTCCACATGCCTAGTAAAAATTCATGGGAGGACATGAAGACGGAGACGGAGGTGGGGGAGAGGGGGAAAAAGTCCACAAGAAGAAGAGTAATGTCCCCCCTTCTTTCTCGACCTTAATTCTAAAAGAGATTGATCAATTCTTCAAGTTATGTACTTGAATCAAAGTTAGATACAATTACTGTGGGAAGATAAGCAGATTTCTAAACACGAAGAAGAAAAGGTCCAATGGGATGAAGTCTCATGACTGTCACGTGATGATGATGCAGATACTACCTATTGCCATTAGAGGGGTAATGGACCAGCATGTTCGTGACACGCTTACTTGTCTTTGCAACTTTTTCGATATTATCTCTCGCAAGTCGATCAGTGTGAAGCAACTCCAAAGGCTACACGAAGATATCGTTCTTATTCTGAATGAGCTTGAGATGTATTTCTCGCCAGCGTGCATATTTGTCATGGTGGATCTGTGTGTACACATTGTTATCACAGAAAAAAGTGGGTAAGTATTTCTCTTAGTTAGGAAACCAATGTTTATTGAACCAATAGGAATATCAACGAGAACCGTCTTCAGCAGCTGCACAGAAAAGAACAAACAAGTTGCACCCAACGCGGGCAAGAGGGTTGTCAATCCTCTTGTCTTGTTATTCACAAGCAAGTGAGGTGTGTAGATAATTGCATATAGCAAGATAAAATAAAAACATGTAAATAATATAAAGGTAATGAATATTTTAGCAATATTTTGTGAATAGACCCGGGGTCCATAGATTTCCTAATGGCATCTCTAATGGAAAAATAGCATATTGTGGTAAACAAGTTACTCTTGGGCAACTGACAGAAAAGCGGATAGTTATGCAATATTCACGGCAATGATCATGTGTATATATGCATTACGTCCATAAACACATAGGCTGACTCCTGCCTGCACATATTACTATTACTTCACTTCTAGAGCGCGTCTATGCTTGCCTCTACGTATTAACTTCATGACGAATAAAGTAATGCATGGAGTAAGATGACATGATGTAGACAAAGTAAACTCAAGCAATATGAATAAACCCCATCGTTTTATCCTTATAATAAGCAACACAAAGGTGCATCTTGTCCCCTTCTATCACTGGGATATAGAAATTTTCCAGGTTAAACCTACCACAACGCACCTCTATCACCGAAGAAATATTTATCTATTTGGCCAAACTATTTCAATAGGTTGGAGAGAATAAGGAAGTTATCATAATCATGCACATCAGAATCATGTAAGTATTCAGAGGTGACTCAAATATTTATCGTGAATAATTTGAACATAAAACCACAATTCATCGGATCCCAACAAATGCACCGCACAAAAGGAATTACATCATATGGATCAAAGCGATGATGCGATGATCATTGTATTGAAGATCAAAGAGAGAGATTGCCATGTAGGTACTCACTATGGACCCGTAGGTGTGTGGTGAACTATGCACAAATCATCGTGAGGGAAACAAGGTTGATGAAGAGGCCCTCCGCCATCGACCCCCCTCCAGTAGGGTGCCGAAACGGAGCTCCGGATAGCCTCCCGTCGGAACAGAGACTTGTGGCAGCGTAAAAAGTGTTTCGGGACTCCCTCTAGTGTTTTTAGGGTTTCGGTGCACTAGCAATGGGGTACCGCATGCCCCTGAATTTTGCACAGGCGTTAAGAACATAATTCCTTAAAGGCAACCACCAACCCAAGCAAATAGCCGGAACCAGATGTCGGAATGTCCTACAGAGCAGCCCAAGACGCGCCAAGAACCCCCGACAGCTCCGAGGAACAAGGCATGGGCATCCAAAAGAACTTCCAATAAGTCACCTCCCCGGCAAGGGCGAGCCAATTAGCCATCATTCCACCTCATCGCTACACCAGTCACTTATCGATCAGGTGTCGAGCTCCCAGATGGCTAAGTGGCTCTCGTTAGATACGTTGCGATGTGCCAGAAGGCAGATTACGACCAGTTGACACCCGTCCACAGGTGTGTCAAGACACCAACTAACATTCAGCTAAGAGGTGGCACGAGCTTGCCGGGGACGCACCCCCGCTCGCCACCTAAGGCTGCATTTTTGGCATTTTGTCTTGAGTGCTGGAGTTAGGTATGATATCACTGTTAGCTATCTAATCATGTATGTTTGCCACTTTGGACGTCCCTTGGGCTATAAAAGGAGGCCCAAGGCAACCTAGCACAGGATTGGACATTCCGAGGATTCAGACCTTGGGGATTAGGACCCAAGAATATTTGTACGCACGTAGTAGCTCTCCACGGCAACCCTTGCCGGGGCAGAACGTCGTTCGAGCTTCGTCTTCCTCAATCAATCCACCAAAGCAGGAGTAGGGTTTTACGCTTCTCAGCGGCCCGAACCTGGGTAACGCCCTGAATCTCATCATCGTGATGCCTCGTAGTTTCTGCTCTTTGTGGCATGCGATCTCCCTGCTGAACCACAAAGGGGCCAATGGTCCCATAGGTGATCGAGTGCAAACCTATCCCGACATAGGGTAGATGAGAATTTATAAGCCAAAGAACAGAGATGAGACGGACATGAGGGAGGCACAAGCTATAAGGGTGCACCCCCCACGTCGCACGCTGTTAGTTTGTCGGCCCCTCATGAGGCCCCGAGCCTTCTTCTCATGCTTGTTGGTCTTCTTTTGGTCAAGAAAAAATCATCAAAAAGTTTCAGGTCAATTAGACCTCGTTTGGTATGGATAACCTACAATGATAAAAACACGTAGAAAACAACAACTGGCACTCGACACTTGTTTAATAGGATAGTGCTAAAAAATAATATAAAATGGGAAATAAATAACCGAAAAGCACACCAGAATGATAATATATCAGCATGGAACAATAAAAAATTATAGATACATTGGAGACGTATCAAGCATCCCCAAGATTAATTGATGCTCGTCCTCGAGTAGGTAAATTACAAATACATAATATTTTATGTGACATGCTATCCATGATGTAACCTTATGCATGTATGCTCATTGAGAAATGATGAATTAACAAACATTAACATATCAATACTTATAGGCATAAGCAATAAATCATTAATCTTTCAAAGTATACGATCGTCAAAGATTGTTTTACCCCCCCATTCATCTTTATTATATTAGCAAGGCATGGCTCCATCTTCACCACATTAATACAAATTTCAAGCACCACGGTGTTCAAGTGATGCAATTGGAATGTACTTTTTCAATAAGCATCAACTTTTTATTCTTCATGCAATACCGAGTGTGAACCATTGAACATAACATCAAGGTGGAATAGAATATGGTGGTAGGCTTCAAAGGGCTAAAAGTGGAGAAGATAGTCTCACTTCAACTAGGCGTACCACGAGCTATGGAGATGCCCATCGATAGATATCGATGCGAGGAGTTGGGAATGCCTTGCAAACGATGCACACGATCTATAAGTGTATGAAAGCTCTATTGAAGCTAAGGTGGTTGTGCATCCAACTTCCTTGCTCATGAAGACCTCAGGCATTTGAGGACGCCCGTCATTGGAGTGTACAAGCCAAGTTTATGAAAAAGTGATTCCCACTAGCATATGAATGATGTAACATGAGACTCTCTATATGAAGAACACGGTGCCACTTTGAGGCACAAGTGTGGTAAAGGAGAGTAGCAAAGTCCCTTCTCCCTTTTTTCTCATTTTTTATGGTTGGCTCATTTGGCCTCCCCCTTTTTATTTCCTCACTCGGACAATGCCCTAATAATGATGATCATCACACTTTTATTTACTTACAACTCTTCATAAAAACTGATAGGACGATATGACTCTGAATGAATGCCTCTGGTAGTGTACCAAGATGTGTAAATATCTAGCATGGCATGTATCATAAACATGATGAATGATGGATTTTCCACAAATACTATGTCAACTCTATATGATCATGCAAAGCATTATGATGATGAATTAACTAGTCATGTGAAGTGATGATTGCATTTGCATGGCAATATATCTCAGAATGGCTATGGAAATGCCAAGATACGTAGGTATGCTGGCTGTTTTGAGGAGGATATAAAAGGTTTTATGTGTAATAGAGCGTGTCATGTCATGGGGTTTGGATGCACCAGCAAAAGTTGCACCAATCCTCAAGGTGACAACAGGCGATGCAAAGTACCGAAGAGGCTAGCAAATATGAGGAGGTGAGAGTGTGTATGTCCATGTCACATTATTAATGAAGAACTCATATACTTCCTGCAAAGGTTTTATTAGTCTTATCACAAATTAAAGTACTACTCGCATGCCCCGAGAGAGAGGGTTGGTAGGAATTAACCATCGCATGACTTCGACTCAAAACAACACAAGGATTTCAACAAGGAATACAAATGCTCACACATCATCATTTTGCCTTTTTAATTTTTTAGATGAACAAGAAGTTTAACATACCTTAATATCAACACCTATTTGAATTAATAATAATGCATTCACACATTTTTCATATCACCACATCAATACCATTAACCCACAATTTCTCTATATGTGCTACATGATGGTTTTTATCATCGTTCATTGGATATTCATTAGTTTTGATATAGTCTTATGACCCATGCAAATCACCTTCACTATGTGTCCAACCCTCAAAAAATACAAGTGAAGAATGAGAGCATAATATTTCTATAAAATCTAAACGCCACCGTGCTCCAAAAATATAAGTGAAGTACTAGAGCAACTTCTAAGCTCAAAAGATATAAGAGAAGCACTGATACGTCTCCAATGTATCCATAATTTTAGCTTCTTCCATGCTGTTATATTATCATTCTTGGATGTTTTACAATCATTTTACTACAACTTTATATTATTTTTTGGGAATAACCTATTAATGGTTGCAAAATTGCAAAAGTTCTTGTTTCACAATTTGACTTGTAGGAATTAATTAGAAATTGTCGAAAAAACCCGCAAAAGGAGCCTTGTTGGAGGAGGACTCTGACTCTCCTGAAATCTGTCCACAAACAGTTTTTAGACATCGTCAGATTGACCCTCGAAGACGGCGTCCAATGGAAAAACGTAAAACTAGGAAAGTGTGCGGAATTTTATGGCAATGACTCTCGAGACCCGTTTTAGTGAAGGAAAATATCTGATTACGAGATCACGAAATTGTTGACGTGATTGAGTCCAACTCTTAACATATCTGATATATTTGGCCAAGCCATGACCTTGGAGACTCATGAGGGCTGTGAGGAGCCCCTAGGAAGGTTCTAGAGGTGCCTGAGAGCCATTAGCTCAAGGGTCCATCCATCGGAGGGCCATAGAGCACCACAAAGGCACATATAAGGAGAGAGAAAGCCTAATTTTGGTAGAGCCACAAATTTGCCTCTCCCTTGGAAGCCGCCAAGAAGGGGAGAGGCTCCTCCATTGCAGCACCAAGACCAAGGAAGAAGGAGGGGCAAGGGTCCGCCGCCCGTCGCCAACACCGTCGACCGTCGCCGGTGTCGTGGCCGCCATCGCCTCCATCTCTTTTGGGCTCCACCTCTCCATCAACAAATCTCTCTTTCTCACCATGATAATGTGTGATTAATCCTCCTTGGGGCTGAGGGTATGTACTAGTAGCTATGTGTTCAATCTCTCTCTCTTGTTCTTGAGATGGCACGATTTTGATGTATCGCGAGCTTTGTTAATATAGATGAATCATATGGAGTTTTCCCCCTCTAACTTCTTGTCATCAATTGAGTTTTCCCTTTGAAGTTTTCTTATCGGATTGAGTCTTTAAGGTTTTGAGAACACTTGATGCATGTGTTGCGATGGGATATCTGTGGTGACAATGGGAAGTTCTATTGATCCACTTGATGTATGTTTTGGTGATCAACTTGCGGGTTCCGTGACCTTGGGAATCTATGCATAGGGGTTGGCACATGTTTTCGTCTTGACTTTCTGGTAGAAACTTTGGGGCACTCTTTGAAGTTCTTTGTGTTGTATTGAACATGATGAATCTGATATTATGTGATGCATATCGTATAATCATGCCCATGGGTACTTGTGGTGGCATTGGAGTATCTACGTGACATTAGGGTTTTTGTTGATGTGTATCTTAAGGTGTTAATTTAGTACGAACTCTAGGGCTGTTCGTGACACTTATAGGGATAGCTCATAAGATTGATCACAAAATATAACTTTGAGGTGGTTTCGTACCCTACAATAATTACCTTGTTTGTTCTTCGCTATTTTTGACATTGGAGTGAACTCTTTGTCGCACGTGAGGGATTTATATAAGATTCAACTATGTTAGTGTTGTTGAGAGAACTTGCACTGGTGAAAGTATGGACCCTAGGCCTTGTTTCCAAGCATTTATACAATGTTTTGCTCGCTGTTTACTATTTGTTACCTTGGTGTTTTCATATTTTCAGATTACAAAAACCTATATCGACCATCCATATTACACTTGTATCACCATCTCTTCGCCGAACTAGTGCACCTATACAATTTACCATTGTATTGGGTGTGTTGGGGACACAAGAGACTCATTGTTATTTGATTGCAGGGTTGCTTGAGAGAGACCATCTTCATCCTACGCCTCCCACATATTGATAAACCTTAGGTCATCCACTTGAGGGAAACTTGATATTGTCCTACAAAACTCTATGCTTGGAGGCCCAACACGAGTCTACAAGAAGAAGGTTATGTAGTAGACATCAAGCTCTTTTCTGGCGCCGTTATTGAGGAGGTTAGGTAAGCGGCACTCACATCCCGTCAACAAAGCTCTTTTCGGGCGCTCTTACCGGGGAGGTGATTGCTTGAAGGTATATCATTAGATCTTGCAGTTCAATCTTTTAGTTTCTTGTTTTTCACTAGTTTGGTTTTATAAAAGAAAACTGCAAAAAAAGGAACTAAGGTTGCCCCATATGATGCATCTTTTCAATGTCTTTTGTGAAAATTATGGAAAGGAAAATTGTGCTCAAGTCTTAGAAGAAGAAGTTATTAAAATGTTTGGCACTAAATCTTTGTACGATGAGCATGATTGCAATGTTGTTAGTATGAATTCCTTGAATATTCACATGATCTTGTTACGATGAGCATGCAATCCACAAGCTTGGGGATGCTATGTTTGATGAATATGATATGTTTAGTCCCCCAAGTTTTGATGAGAAAATCTATTACAATGAAAGCATGCCTCCTATTTATGATGATTACTATGATGACATGTATGCTATAAAGAATAATGATAACCATGAAACTTGTCATCATGATTTTAATTCTCAATTGGATTATGCTTCACATGATAGTTATTTTGTTCAATTTGCTCCCACTACTATTGATGCGAATAAATTTGCTTATGTGGTGAGTAGTAAAATTTCTATGCTTCTAGATCATAAAAATAATGCTTTTATGTGATGGTTATATTGTGGAATTCCTTCATGATGCTACTGAAAATTATTATGAGGGAGGAACATATGCTTGTAGGAATTGCAATAATATCAAGTTTCCTCTCTACGTGTTCAAATTTTGAAGTTATGCTAGTTTTGCCTTCCTATGCTAGTTGATTCTTGCGCCCATAAATTGTTGGTTCACAAAAACCATATGTTAGACTTAAATGTGCTTGTCATGAGATTCATGATGCTGTTTTGCATGTTATAATTCTTATTCATATGTGAGCATCATTGAAATCATCATATCTAGCTTTTTGGCTTTAAAGAAAAGAGCTTGTTGGGAGAAAAACCAACACTTTTACTCTCTGTTTTGATGTGTTCACATGATTAAGATACTATAGTAATCATGTTTTATAGCTTTTGTTTCAATAAAGTGCCAAGTAAAGCCTTTGGGATAGTTTGGATGATAGTTGAGTTGATTCTCTGCAAAAACAGAAACTTTTGCTCTCAGTCCAGGAATTTTGTAAATTCACTCGAATGTGATTTTGATCTGAATTTTATACACATGACTTGTATGCAAATTTCCTAGATTGTCCTAATTGTTCAGATTTTTTAAATACATGGAAGTATGGTTACATTACACATATTCACAGACTGTTCTGTTTTTGACAGATTCTGTTTTGCATGCCTAGTTTGCTTGTTTTAGTATTCCCATAGCTTATATTCAGTGATATAAATTATGGGAATAGTATAATACAGTTGGTATCATGTGGGAACAATTCTCAATCTTGTCTGGACATTACCTAAGTGAATGATAAATATTTATTATACTAACCCATCTCACGAAGTTCCGTTAAGTTTTGTGTGATTGAAGTTTTCAAGTTTTGGGTGAGACACCGATATGAGGAGAATAAGGAGGGACAGGAACCTAATATTTGGGATGCCCAAGGCACCCCCAAGGTAATATCCAGGGAAGACTCAAGCGCCTAAGCTTGGGGATGCCCCGAAAGGCATCCCCTCTTTTGTCTTCAACATTATCGGTATATCTTACTTGGAGCTATATTTTTATTCGTCACATAATATAAGTTTTGCTTGGAGCATAATTCTATTTTGTTGTTCTTTGTTAGGTGTTATTTATAATGTTGTTTTTCAATAAAAAGTTTCAAGAATTGAATTAGGATGCTTGCATTGCATGCTTTGATTGGTGATGTGTAAAAACAAAAACTGGTGCTATAGTGTTTGAATTTTCATATTTTACTAGAACGTGGAAAGTTTCTAATTTTTTTACAAAGGGTTGTCATATAAATGTTATAGCATGTCCTATATTTTCCTAATTGTCTGAGTTACAAAAGTACACTATTTTCATAAATTTCTACAGACTCTTCTGTTTAGACAAATTCTTGTCATAGTTTTGTTATCTACTTATCCTATAGTTTCCATATCCTGTATTGATAGATACAAATTGTGGAAATGGTAGTAAACAATAGATGATGTTTGAAATTATTACGCAACTTGTCTTGGAAGTACATAAAGAGTTGATTTATTATTATGTGCACTAACCTATCTTACGAGTTCTTTCCAAGTTCTGTGTGGATGAACTTTTTGAGAATAAGTGAATCCGGGATACGAGAGGATTGAAAAAGATACAAAATCTCAAGCTTGGGGATGCCCAAGGAAATCCAAGTAAATATTTTAAGAACTCTCAAGCATCTAAACTTGGGGATGCTACGCATCCCACCTCTCTTCGTCAACTATCGGTTAGCCTATGTTGAGCCTAAATTTTTATTCGTTCACATCATGCATCCTATTCTTGGAGTCCTATTTTTCTTTTGTTTGATGTTTAACTAAAAGGCTCAGATCTGAAAATATATATTTTGAGGGAGAGAGAGTCCTCACATAGGTCCTTAATTGTTTGACTACTCATTGATCTTCACTTATATCTTTTGTGAGTAGCTTGTCATTTCCTCTAATGCTTCACTTATACCTTTTTGAGGGATGAAATTTTTATGCTCTTGTGCTTCCTTTAAATTGGTTTGAGAATGTCGAAAGGGCAATAGCAATATATGAAACTAGTCCCAGAGTAATAGATATCCAAGAGGGATATAATAAAAACTTTCACGAACATCATGGGACAAATTAAACTTGATTCGTTGTAATAGTTTTGAAACATGATGATAGTAATACATGAGTCATGTTAGTGAGTAATTATGCTTTAAGTAGGAATATTGGCGTTAAGGTCTGTGATTCCTGATGCATGCACGAAAGTAAATAGTTATGCAATGAAGTTACATCCTACTGTGGTGCATTATTCGGTGTTAGTTATGACTCAATGCTCAATTATGTGAATTTTCGTTTCTTAGTTTGATTGCTTCCCAATCTATTTTCTAGCCTTCATTTGTACTAAGTATAAATACTACTTGTGCATCCAAAATCCTTAAACCAAGTTTTGCCTCATGATTCCACCATACCTACCTATATGCGGTATTTCCATGCCGTTCCAAGCAAATTTGTATGTGCCATCTCTAAATTTTCAAAATATTTTTTCTCTTTTGTGTGCCCGTACTTCTCATGAAATGGTGGGGAGTATCCAATATTTTTCCATGCTAGGTGCGTTATTCTCATGATCTGTGTGTTGATTCACTATCATTCACGAGAAAGTGGCTGGTATTCGTGATGCCAGTTCCATGCTCAAAAATCAAATCAGATATAATGAAACAAAACTCCCCCAGGAATGTTGTTGGTATGGACGGTACCCGTGGATTCGGCTCGTTGTGGAGTGTGATTGATTGGTGGAGGGGGAGTAAAAACTTTACCATTCTGTTTGGGAACCACCTATAATGTATCTAGCATGGAAATTATTATGAGCTACTTTGTCGTTTTCGTTGACAGGAAAAGCATGCCACTCAAAATAAATTTTCTCTCTCAATTTAAACCTTGAGCTATGGCACCTCTACAAATCCCTACTTCTCTCTGCGAAGGGCCTATCTATTTACTTTATGCAATTTTTATTTTTGCGCCGAGTCTCTATCTTCTCTTATAAGCACCAACTAGGGAACACTATGATCGTACTTGAGCATTGGGCATAGCTAACATTTGAGTGTGTTTCATGAATGGATCAATGATTGAGCATTATGGGCTAGTGATAACTTTGTTTAGTGTTGATATTTTAAAAGACATGGTTGCTTGTTGACATGCTTGAGTATTGAAGTCATTATGTTAAAACTAGATTATTGCTTTGATTCACTTACAAGTCCAAATGTCCATGTTATACAAAGAAGAAAAAGAATTTGATGAACATGTTATGTAGCATTCCACATCAAAAATTCTTTTTTTATCATTTACCTACTCAAGGAAGAGCAGGAATTAAGCTTGGGGATGCTGATACGTCTCCAACGTATCTATAATTTTTGCGCCTTCCATGCTGTTATATTATCATTCTTCGATGTTTTACAATCATTTTATTACAACTTCATATAATTTTTTGCGAATAACCTATTAATGGTTGCAAAATTTCACAAGTTATTGTTTCACACTTCGATTTGTAGGAATTAATTCGAAATTGTCAAAAAAACGCAAAAGGAGCCTTGTTGTAGGAGGACTCTGACTCTCCTGAAATTTGTCCACAAACAGTTTTTAGAGATCATCAGTTTGACCCCGAAGAAGGCGTCAAATGGAAAAAAGCAAAAACTAGGAAAGTGTGAGGAATTTTATGGCAATGATTCTGAAATACAAATTCGTCCAAAATGGAGTATGTATGCAATCTGGAGACCCGTTTTACTCAAGGAAAATATTTGATTACGGGATCACGAGAATTGTTGACGTGATTGATTTCAACTCTTAACATATCTGATATATTCGGCCAAGCCATGACTTTGGAGACTCATGAGGGCTGTGAGGACCCCTAGGAAGGTTCTAGACATGCCCGAGAGCTATTGGATCAAGGGTCCATCCATCGGAGGGCCATAGAGCACCATAGAGGCACATATAAGGAGAGAAAAAACCCTAATTTTGGTGGAGCCAATAAGAGCCACGATTTTGCCTCTCCCTTGGAAGCCGCCAAGAGGGGAGAGGCTCCTCCATTGCAGCACCAAGGCCAAGAAAGAAGGAGGGGCAAGGGTCCGCCGCCCGTTACCACCGCCGCCGCTTGTCGTTGTTGCCTTGGACGCCATCGCCTCCATCTCTTCAGGGCCGCACCTCTCCATCAAAAAATATCTCTTCCTCACCACGATAATGAGTGAGTAAATCTCCTCGGGGCTGAGGGTATGTACTAGTAGCTATGTGTTCAATCTCTCTCTCGTTTTCTTGAGATGACACGATCATGATGTATCGCGAGCTTTATTAATATAGATGAATCATATGGTGTTTTCCCCTCTCTATCTTCTTGTGATAAGTTGAGTTTTCCCTTTGAAGTTTTCTTATTGGATTGAGTCTTTAAGGATTTGAGAACACCTGATGTATATGTTGCGATGGGATATCTGTGGTGACAATGGGATGTTCTATTTATCCAATAGATGTATGTTTTGGTGATCAACTTGCGGGTTCCGTGACCTTGGGAATCTATGCATAGGAGTTGGCACATGTTTTTGTCTTGACTTTCCGGTAGAAACTTTGGGGCACTCTTTGAAGTTCTTTGTGTAGGATTGAACATGATGAATCTGAAATTGTGTGATGCATATCGTATAATCATGCCCATGGGTACTTGTGGTGACATTGGAGTATCTATGTGACCTTAGGGTTTTGGTTGATGTGTATCTTAAGGTGTTATTTTAGTACGAACTCTAAAGTTCTTCATGACACTTATAGGGATAGCTCGTAAGATTGATCACAAAAGATAACTTTCTGGTGGTTTCGTACCCTACAATAATTTCTCCGTTTGTTCTCCGCTATTTGTGACTTTGGAGTGAACTCTTTGTCGCACGTGAGGGATTAATATATGATTCAACTATGTTAGTATAATTGAGAGAACTTGCACTAGTGAAAGTATGGACCCTAGGCCTTGTTTGCAAGCATTTATACAACGTTATTATTGCTGTTTACTATTTGTTACCTTGCTGCTTTTATATTTTCAGATTAACAAAACTTATATCTACCATACAAATTACACTTGTATCACCATCTCTTCACCGAACTAGTGCAGCTATACAATTTACCATTATATTGGGTGTGTTGGGGACACAAGAGACTCTTTGTTATTTGATTGCAGGGTTGGTTGAGAGAGACCATCTTCATCCTACTCCTCCCACAAATTGATAAACCTTAGGTCATCCACTTGAGGGAAACTTCCTATTGTCCTACAAAACTCTGCGCTTGGAGGCCCAACACGAGTCTACAAGAAGAAGGTTATGTAGTAGACATCAAGCACATATAATATTCTAACAAATTGTGATGATGTGGTATCTCTCTCAAATAGGTGTGTCCAACAAACAATGATTGTGGTAAAATGGAAGTAAAAGAAAACAAAAGCAAACGACGCTCCAAGCAGAACTCATATCATGTCACCAATAAAAATATAGCTCGAAGTAACATACCGATGGGTTGAGATGAAAAGATGGGATGCCTTATGGGGCATCCCCAAGCTTAGACGCTTGAGTATTCCTAGAATATTACCTTGGGGTGCCTTGGTCAAGCCCAAGCTTAGGGTTTTGCTGCTCCTCAATCCTTTGTCCATCGAGATAATACCCAAAACATGAAAGCTTAAATCTCATAAAACTCAACAATACTTCATCAGATTCGTTACTATAAGAAATTGAAAGCACAATTTCTCCCTAAGGTGGTTTTCGTAATTAATCACAACATATGCATCACTGGACTAAAGAATTTATCCAAGTACATTTCAGAAAAGTTCAAAGATGCTTTGGCTATAGGATTGTGTGGAGATTCCCCTTTGATGAAGGAAGGAATAGGATTGGCTAAAGCTTCAAGCAAGAAGACTCTTCATCTTACACTTTGTGAGAAATCACATTTGAGTCCACACGAACGCCAAAACAATTAAAAGGGGATGAGGTATTATGATGAATTGGTTGCTCAAGTGCTTAGAGATAGGCACCAAAAATACTCAGCCACTCTTCCACAAAATATATCTGTCCAAGGTCTAATATGGAAAATCTGTGCCACCAACATTTATCACTCGACCCTACCAATTTTACACTTAGACAAATCCCAGCCAAACCCTAACTTTTCAGTACAACCGAATCTGCATCGGTGCTACCGGGTTGGGGTGACCAACCTTCTGTTGCTCGGTACACAAAATCTGAATTTCTGAGTTTCTGTATCGGTGCCACCGAGTTGTGCCATCTGACCGTTAGTCACCTTTTCGGTTCTACCAAGTTGTGTATATCAGTTCCACCGAGATTCAAAGTTGCTACCTTTTGAGAAAGTCGGTACAACCGAGTTTGTAACTTCGGTGTCACCGAGTTGGTCAATTATGGTGTAACACTTGGATTTCGGAGGTTGCCTATATATACTTCTCCACCTACCTCTCAATCACAGAGGAAGCACTCAGAACACACTTACACTTGGCAGATCCATTTTTCTAAGAGAGAGCCACCTACTCATGTGATGAGATCAAGAGATTCCATTCCAACTATTTGAACCTTGATTTCTACGCTCCCCAAGTTGCTTTCCACAATATGAATCTCTCCTACCCATGCCAAATCTGAGAGAGAGAGAGATTGATTGAGTGTTGAGGAGACTATCTTTAGAAGCACAAGAGCAAGGAATTCATCGTTCTACTACATCTATTACCTTTTGGAGGGCGGTGCCTCCTAGATTGGTTAGGTGTCACTTGGGAGCCTCCTACTTCATGTTGTGGAGTTGAACCAAGATTTTTGTAAGGGTAAGGATATCGCCTACTTCGTGAAGATCTACCGTGAGTGAGGCTAGTCCTGTGTGGACGGAAGCCATGGTCTAATAGACAAGGTCGCTTCTTCATGGACCCCTTGTGGGTGGAGCCCTCCGTGGACTCTCGCAGCTGTTACCCTCCATGGGTTGAAGTCTCCACTAACATGGACGTACGATAGAGCCACCTATCGGAACCATGCCAAAAATCGCCAAGTCAACCTTCGTGTTTGATCTCCCTACCTTACCATCTATTTACACTTGCATGGTTTACTCTCCGCTGCAATACTCTTAGATTAGCATGTGTAGGGTGTACTTGACTAGGAGTAGTTTCTAAAACTAGCACACACTAAAAATTGGGAAAATGCTAAGTTTTTATCTTGTCAAGTAGTCTAATCACCCTCCCCTCTAAACATACTTTCGATCCTACAAGTGGTATGAGACCTTTGGTCTCCATTGCATTGGTTTCACAAACTAGTAGAGTATGGTGTCTAGTGAGGGAAATTATCACCATAGAGGTCCATATTTCGATGGCACTAATTTTGCTAGTTGGAAGCATAAAATGAAAATGCATATTCTTGGTCATAATCCTGCCATTTGGGTTGTTGTTCGTGTTGGTGTGCAAGGTGATTTCTTCGGAGAAGGGAGAGAACCGAATTGTGATGCCACAACGGAAGAATTGAAGATGATGCAATTCAATGCTCAAGCCTATGACATCATGTTCAACTGCTTGTGTCCCGAAGAATTCAACAAAATTAGTCGCGTTGAGGATGCAAAGGAAATTTGGGATACTTGATTGATATGTAGTAAGGTACAAATTCTGTGAGAGAATCTAATTTGGATTTGTTTCAAAGTCACCTTGACAAGTTCAAGATGAAGGATGGTGAAGGAGTCACTGAGATGTAATCTAGGCTATCCCTCATCACAAATGAGATTGTCAGCTTAGGAAGTGAAGAGATGACCGACAAATTCATCATCAAGAAGATACTTAGAGCTTTGGATGGAAGATAGGACACGTGTGCACATTAATCCAAATTATACCCAACTACAAAGATCTCAAGCCTACTGAAGTCATTGGAAGGATTGTTTCTTATGAGATGTCTTTCAAAGACAAAGATGAGTTGCACAACAAGTCAGGCGGTGCTTCCAAAGCTTCAGTCTATGCTCCCGCTAATTCAAGTGGCAACCTTTTTACCAATGAAGAGATCAACCTCATGGTCAGAAAGTTCAACAAGTTCTACAAGAGTAGAGGCAAAGAGAGAAGCTCAATCTCAAGATATGATGAGAAGCATTCCTCTAGTCGTGACCGAAACTGCTACAACTGTAGAAGGCCCTGACACTTTTCAAATGAGTGCTCGACTCCCCACAAATGAATAGAAGAGACACCCAGAAGATGGACCTCAAGTGATGAGTCACCTCGTAGAGAGAAAAGGAGTAGAAAAGATCATTATGAACGAAAACACTCCTGGAGAGGCAGAGAATCGGAGAAGAAGGACAAGTACACCAAGAGAAGTTCAAGAAGAATACATAAGGATCATGTTGGTGAATGGGTTTCTGGCTCTCAGTCTGACAACCAATCCGGGAGAAGCTATCACACAAACTCTGACTACAGTCAAGATGAAGGTGTTGCCGGCATTGCACTTGTTTCCTCCAACTCCTACGACATATTTCATTCACCAAATGATGGGATTGGAAACTGCTTCATGGCAAAAGGCCCCAAGGTATCATAGCCCGAGTACTTTGACTTTGACAGTGATGAGGATGACTTGTTAGGATAAGATGACTTGATACTTGATAAGACTAGTGATAATATTGAAAATGAACTTGCTAATTTTCGTGCTAGTCAAGAGAAATCGAATGATGATGATAAGAGAGAGATTGAACGACTAACTAAAGAATTAAACACTCTTAAGTTAGCTCATGAAACTACTCTAGAAGATCATAAAAAGCTTGAAAGAACTCGTGAGAAGCTCCATTTAGACCAAGAGCATGAGTTCCTAAAAGCAATCAATGATGATCTTCAAAAGAAGAGTTCCTGTTATCTAGCCAAATGATTACCCTTGTCTACTTTTGTCCCAAAAGTTAAACCTAAGAACACTAGTAACAATGTCAAGAAAGTTTCTTCTTCTAGTAACAACAATGCTAAAGCAAAATCAAATGAAATTGTTGCTAGTATCTCTCTTGATTCCACTAATGATTCTCTTAGCCAAGTTACACTTGAGCAAGAAAACGAGTTATTGGAAGGGATTATAGAGAGAGGTGTATTCAAGAGTCTTGTTGGAAGTAAGCAATTTGAGGAAACTGTGCGCAAGCAAGGAGGACACCAAGAAGAAGCAAGGTGTTTTCTACTTCACGTCAATGGAGATGTTTGGGAAGAAGGTCCATATCACATTCCCAAGTTTGTTCCTCAAGAGGAGAAGTATGATCCTACTGCCGCCAAAGGAACAAGCTTACAAGATGGCCTTCTACCACAAGACCACAAGGGCAGGGGAAAGCTTCAAGAGGACATTGACTCATTTGAAGAAGAGCCCCAAGCCAAGGTTGTGTGGGTTCCCAAGGAAACTTCTAGTACTACCTCATCTAGTGCTACCACAACTCCAAGGATTCCCATCAAGGTGATGTGGGTCCCCAAGAGGAAGAACTAGAAAGTTCTTGAGGGGTGACTGTGTCAATGAAATTTACTCCCATTCATTTTGGCAAGAACTATATGCTATCAACCTCAACCATATGCATTAATTCAAGGAGTCACAAATTAACTCAAAGGTGAGCAAGGGACAAGGTAATTAAAGCATGTTTGGACATCACCTCCCATGTATTTCTCCCCATGTCCATAGATATCCTTGTGTTTGTTCCTTTTGCTTTAGAACTAAACCATGTAGGTGAGAAGAGTATGAAACAACAAGGATTGCTCCCAACTAAAGATGAACTTCATCAACAATGAGAGCCCACCACTACTTCACCTACTTGAAGTCTTCTATGACAAAACCAAAGGTTAGTTGATCCCTCTTACGGGGGATGTCACATCTAGGGGGAGCTTTACTCTAGGACTTGAGTACAAGCATCTCCTAAATTATGTGAACACATTAATGAATTATGTAGAAGTGGTAACCCCACTCGTGCTTAATAGATGAGTATGACCTATGATCAAGTATTCTTACTTGACTCCTAAGTCAATATAGATGACTTAGTCATCCCCGAAGTCCTTGATAGATGCTAGGATGTTTGTGCATGTTCATCATGATTTCATTTGACATCTTATTGAGTGAGCATGTTGGTCTGCATATCTTTTCTCATTCGAGGATATCCAATTGTTGCTATTTGGCTTTTTACTACTGGAATTCAGAAATTTGTCGTTCGCCTTTCCTTTGCCGTCTGCTGACACATGGAAAAGAGCTTCTTTGCCATCAGCTGGCACAAAGCAGACGACAAAGACAACACCTAAGGAAAAAAACTTCTTTGCCGTCGGCCAGCAGACGACAAAGGAATCACAGGCGGACGGCAAAGGGGTGGCAGACGGCAAAGGGGGTGCAACCGTACACCCCTCCCACCCCATAACGGGCGCTCCCTTTGCCGTCTGCCCTCCTTCTCTTTGTCGTCGGGGGGCGGACGGGAAAGCGAGCCCCCCCCTAACGACCGTCTCCCTCTCCCTCTCATTCTCACTGGTCAGTCTCCTCCGCTCCGACAGTTTCTCTCAGCCGCTCGTCCCCCGCCCTCCGGCCGCCTCCCCTCCCGCCGGTCGCCTCCTCCCCCGCCCCTCCTCCCCTCCCGCGGTACCCCTCCTCCCCGCCCGCCGCCTCCCCTCCCGCCCCCTCCTCCTCGCGACCTCCTTCCTGCGCCCTCCTCCCCGCGCCCGCCCGCAGCACCCCTCCTCCCCGCCCGCCGCCGCCTATGCTCCCGCCTGCCGGCCGCCTCCCCTCCCCCCGCCGACCGCATCCCCTCCCGCCCGCCGGCCGCCTCACCTCCCGCGCCCTCCTCCACGCGCCCTCCTCCCCACACCTTCCTCCCCGCCCGCCGGCCGCCTCCCCTCCCGCCTGCCGGCCGCCTCCCCTCCCGCCCCTCCTCCCCGGCTAGGTGAGTTTTTTTATTTAATTAGATTTAGTTAGTTGATTTAGTTATTTCATTTAGTGGTAGTTGATTTAGTTAGTTGTTTTAATTAGATTTAGTTAGTTGATTTGAATAGTAGGTTTAGTTAAATAGTAGGTTTAGTTAGTTATTTGATTTGTTAATTTAGAGGTAGATTCTATTTTCTTAATTAGTGGTAGATTCTTTTTTAGTTAATGATTGGTAGATTTTGTTTTTGTTATTTTTTTTCTATTTAGTGCTATATAGGTTTAGCGATAGGTTTAGTGATAGGTTTAGATTCTACATAGTCATAACTGAAATAAGTAGAAAAAAGATGAAGAATAAAAGAAGAATAAGTAGATAAGGGAAGAAGAATAAGAAGAAGAGGAGGAGGATAAAAAGAAGAAGAAGAAAAAGAGGAGAGAGGAGATGAATAAAGAAGACGAAAAAGGAAAAGAAGGAAGAAGAAGAAGAAGAGGGAAATGGAAAAGAAGGAAGAAGAAGAAGAAGAAAAGGAAGGAAGGAAGAAGAAGAAGAAGAACAAAAGGAAGAGGAGGAAAAAAAGAAGATGAAGAAGAAGAAAATGACACCCTAACACCTCGACACCCCGACACGATGCCCGAAACCCCGACACGACATCCTGATGACACCCTGGCAGAATACGCCGCCTCCGACGCCACTGACCCCCCAACCCCCGACCTCCGACACCTCTTGGGCCTCTTGTTGACCGAAAAGTCCCCCCACCACCGACCCCTGACGCCACTGACCCTGGACCCCCGACGACACTGACCCCCGACCACCGACACCACTAACCCCCGAACCCCGACACCACCGACCCTCGACGGCACTAAGTCCTGACGACACTAACCCCCGACCCCCGACAACTCTTCGGCCTCCGGTTGAATGAGAAGGTGCTTTTCGGCCTTCCACAAACCGACGGGGTCATAGTTTTGTAAATTATGAGGTAGGTCACATATTTTCCGATTATGCTAATTATAAAAACATCACATTTGTGTTGATCGTGTGAATTTCAATGTGCACTTGTTTGACGACCTCCACGTGAGTTGGACAAGCTCCGTCCTTGCGTTTGTTGGTGAGCACAAATGACTTATCCTCCTACCCCCTTAATTTGCTCTGTCTCGGTCTTCGTGCCGATGAAACTTCCTAGCTATAGGTTTCTTCAATCATGAGTATGCGTGACCAGTATGCGTCTCCCGTTCGAAAGGGCGACATCTATAAATATGCATTTATTTGCATATTTATAACCGCCATCCTTTCGAATTGTCCAACATTATCCATGGACAGCCCGAGAACAGCGGGGAGGTGCTGCTGAAATTCTGTGTCGCATCTGGAGCAGAGCATGGGAAAACGAACCCAATCTACACATACTCGGGTGGGATTAGGACCTATCTTTACCTATTAGCGTGTAGGTTGCATGGACGTAATAAAACTGACAAACTTTATTAGCGTATGAATATAGATGATGAATTATATATATATATTTCTTGTGCCCCCATAGGTAGCTAGGCAACATGAGTGATCGTGCTTGGATGTACACTGGTCACCCTAGTCAGAAAGACATGACCCATGAATGGTTAACAAAAACCAGGGGGTTTGTGAGATCCGCATTTGCAAATGGCCAGCAAAAAACATGGTGCCCCTGTCCCAACTGCGACAACTGGAAAAAGCAGACAGAGTTTGAAATGGGTAAACACCTGCAGAAGTGGGGTTTTACGCCTAATTATACGATGTGGACTTTTCATGGTGAGTCTGACCAACGTGCCAGAGCTGAGGTGATTTGTCGTCGCACCGACGAGCATGGTACCGGGATTGAAGACATGGTGCAAGACTTTGATGATGCTCGGGATTCAGACGATGAGATGGAGGAATCTGCAAAGGCCTTCTATGAAATTTTGGATTCTCCAAAACATCCTCTCCACGAGCAGACTGAGCTTTGTCAGCTGGATGCCATCGCGCAAGTAATGGCTCTGAAGGCTCAATTCAACCTAGGCATAGAATGCTACGACACGATGATGACGATATTTGGACGCTTTCTACCCAAAGGCCATGTACTGCCTGCAAACCTGTACCAGTCAGAGAAAATCCTCCGTGTACTTAAGATGCCCTATGAGAAGATACATGCATGTGAGAATGGATGTGCCTTATGTAGGCTTGAGAATGCGGCCTTGAACTATTGCCCCATTTGCAATTCTTCCAGGTATATTGTGGTAGACAACGACATGGGTGAGAAGAATCAGACCAAAATCCCCATTAGTGTTCTTCGGTATCTGCCAATCTTACCAAGACTGCAACATCTTTTCATGGTCGAAGAGACGGCCAGACAGATGACATGGAACAAATTGGGCAAAAGAACCGAACTAGATGCGGATGGGAACAAGATGCTGGTACACACTTCAGATGGTTTTGCATGGAGGCACTTCGATGCATTACATAAGGATAAATCGGAATATCCAAGGCAACCTAGAGTTGCCATCAGCACGGATGGGTTCAATGTGTATGGTATGACGGCAGCACAATACAGTTGTTGGCCTGTATTTACCATTCCACTAAATTTGCCACCCGGAGAGATTATGAAAAGAAAGATCATTTTCCTGACGTTGATAATTCCAGGGCCCAACTATCCGGGGAAGAATATGAATGTGTACATGCAGCCGCTTAAGGATGAGTTGCAAGAAGCCTGGGGTAATGGGATCAACACCTACGACGCGGCTACCAAAACAAATTCCAAAATGCATGTGTGGTACATGTACTCGATGCATGATTATCCGGCGTTTGCACTATTCGCTGGCTGGTGTGTGCATGGAAGGTTCCCGTGCACCACATGCAAGGCAGCTCTTCAGTTCTGTTGGCTGCCGGCTAGTCGCAAGTATTCTTGCTTCGACATGCATAGACAATTCCTGGATCCTGACCATAAGTTCAGAAAATACAAGAAGAATTTCATCAAAGGTAGAGTTGTCCAAAACACTGCACCAGCTGCGTTGACAGGCCAACAGACCCTTGATCAGTTAAACGCTCTCGAGCCTGATCCTTTGCGTCCAGGATACTTCAAAGGGTATAATACGGAACACGCCTGGACAAACAAGTCATGCTTATGGGATCTGCCTTACTTCAAAGACCTCCTTTGCCCACACAACATTGACATGATGCACACTGAAAAGAATATTGCGGAGGCCATTTTTGGTACATTGTTCGGCATAGAGGGGAAGTCAAAAGATAATTCTAAGGCTAGAATCGACATGGAGGCTCTATGTGATAGACCGTTGCAAAACTTGCGACAACGGAAAGCAAAGCAAAGCATAGCGAAGCCAAAGGCATGGTTCAATCTTGAAAGGCCACCTATGAGGGAAATGCTATTGTGGGTGAAAATGTGGTTGATATTCCCCGATGGGTATGCTGCGAATCTAAATAGGGGAGCGAGTCTTGAGAAATTGAAAATATTTGGGCTCAAGAGTCATGATTGGCACATATGGATTGAGCGGGTAATGCCGGTGATGTTGTGTGGCTTTATCCCTAAGGATGAATGGCTAGTACTGGCGGAGCTAAGCTATTTCTTCCGTTCTCTTTGTGGGAAAGAACTATCGCCTCGCGTGCTAGATGAAATGGAAGAGTTGGCGCCGGAGTTGCTCTGCAAATTAGAAAAGATCTTTCCACCGGGCTTCTTTAATCCAATGCAACATTTGATTTTGCATCTCCCGACTGAGGCAAGAATGGGGGGGGCCGTTCAAAATCGATGGTGCTACTCAACTGAGAGGATGAAGAAGACGCTTCGAGCTAAGTGTAAAAATAAACGTAGAATTGAAGCATCGATGGCCGAGGCATTCATTACTGAGGAGGCGACAAACTTCGTGACAGCACACTACGAAGCCAAAAATCATCATTTGCATAACCCGAAGCATCGGTACAATGATGGCGATTGAAAAAAGTTCGATCCAACCTCAGCCTATTCAAAGGTAAGCTCGCACCATCTGGTGCTTCGAAAGGGAAATCGTTGGATGTCGAAGAATGGCGGACCATTTCATTGTATATCTTCACCAACCTAACAGAAGTGCGGCCGTACATCGAGTAAGTTCTCAGTAATTTATTGTTCCGCAACTTCTAATTGCTTTGAACTACTCTTATTCCCGGATATTTGATATAGTTGATACGTCGCCGAATTCTCGGATGGAGCGGTCATCGAAAAGGATTCCGTCGAAGAGTATGAGCTTCTCGCAAAGCATGGAGGCGACTATCCTGGTTTCATCTCTTGGTTCAAACAAAGGGTAATTAATTACCATTAAGGGCCCATTTGATTTATTGGTCTAATTTGCGGCTAATGCATCCATTATTTCGTATTAAACTTGTAGGCTGATGTAGAGTCTATGGACGCCGAGTGGAGACAAGTCGCTAATGGTTTTGACTATAAGGTCCGTTCATTTGACAAATACAACATCAACGGGTATCACTTTCGTACCTTTGGCAAAGAGCTATCTATGCCCGACCTAAAGACTACAAATTGTTCTGTCTCTGCTATCGGTGAAGGAGACACCGAGTATTATGGAAGAGTTGAAGCAATTTATGAACTTCTATTCTATGGTGAAAACCCACCGACCATCGTAGTCCTCAATTGTTATTGGTTTGAGCCGAGGGAGACTAGAAGGACTCATGAACATATAGGACTAGTCGAATTCAACCAAAACACCCACTTAGATGTTTCCGATGTCTATATGACGGCTCAACAGGCGACACAAGTTTTCTATCTCCCGTGGGCCTGCCAAACTGATCCGAATCTCAAAGGTTGGGATGTCGTTTATGAAGTGCCACCACATTTTAGACCACCTACCCTCAATGAAGAGGATTACGAACCTCACATTAACCCAGACACATATGAAGGAGAATTCTTCCAAGCAACACGTATGTCCAAGAAACGTTTGAAGAACCGCTCTACTACACCCCAGAACATTGAAGTAGACAGCGACAGTGAATCGGTCTTAACCCCTGAGCCCGAACAGGAAGAGCTGGAAGAAGAAGAGGTTACTAATGCAGATGACCTGTCACTTCTGGACCGATTACATAATGGTGGCCTTCCACATGTTCTTCGTGATAGTGATGATGATGATGCATTTATTGATGATAGTGATGATCATGATGCATTTATTGACCCCGAAGCATATATAGACGAGCATGATTGTTATTAGTCCATGTCAGGTATTCAACTATTATACTATATATAAATTTTGAGTTCATGTTAGGCATTCAATTTTTATTAGTCATGTTGGTATTTATGACGATGATACACTTAAATTATATACATTTTATTACTCATGTTGGTATTTATGTTGTACTAATTTCATTTACTCTTTGTCATGACAAGTGTTGAAACATGGTGGGAAAGGGTCGAAAGCACTCCGCGGCTCCTTCTTCGTCAGCGGGTCATGGGATGGGTACTTCCATTCCTGCCTCGCATCTTCGGAGAGCGTTGTTCTCTACTCTGCGCGGAGCGCCCCCCGTGAGAGGAGGTCGACCCCCCGCGAAGCCGAGAGGTACTAAAGGTACACGTTGTATTCATGTTGGTATTTATGTTGTACTCATGTTGTATGCATCTTGGTATTTATATACATTTTATTACTCATGTTGGTATTTATGTTGTACTAAAGGTACACGTGGCCGCAGGAGAGGTAGGGCGGTGGCTGCCATGCCTTCTGAGGCTACGGCTAAACGGTCTCCGCCACCACCCCAAGCTGATTCACCTCAGCACAGGACTTCTAGGGTGGATTCGTCTGAGGTGGAGGCTACACGGTCTCCGGTTCACGAGTCTCGGGTCGACGAGCCTTAGGTCGACGAGCCTTCGACCCACAAGACTCGTGTCCCAAAGGCTTCCTTCCAGGCGACTCCGGAGCAAAGCAGGGATGAGGGTACGTCCCAAGAGACCCAGTGGGATGCTGGTTGCAACGAGGAGCTGGGTGAGGGGGCTACCGTCTACCTGTGTGGTAGTTCGGGGCTCCCGCTCGTGCTAGCGACCCCCGAGCAGAGGTGGTCGATTAGGCCAAATGGGGACAAGTAAGTTAGTTTACTCTTATCTAACCTTTTGCCTTCGCGTTTTCTCAAATATCTAATGTTTTGGCTTTAATTTGTCATACTGTAGGGGTTGGATTGTTGCCAAGGGTGTCCGCAAGCCCAACAGCGTTATTGGTGTTCTTTGCCGTAAAAACTTCCCAGGGTTTGTTACGTTGCCCGGTCGGGTGCGAGAGGTAGGAATGACCTGGGAGGACTACTTGGGTGCCCCGGACCCGCCGGGGGTGGAGATCGACGGTGTTTTGTGCGACACGAGGGCGGACATGGTGATCCGAAAGTTCTAGGTAATTTCTCCTTCACACAATTATAAATCAACCATAGCTATTTATTGTACTAATCGGTGTTGTCTCGTTTGCAGACCTACTACAGGTGTGAGGAGGGATACGAGGAGGACGCGACAAAGGTTATCGAAACCGAAAGTCGCCGCCTATTTCAAAACTTTCGGCACGAGGCTCGGGTGCAGGCTGTTCGAGACTACTATGCCACGCGGCGTATTAGGATTGGCAAGGCGAAGTGCCGTGATGCTAAGATGGAGAAGGAGCATTACATGAAGGTAATTACATATTATTAAGGCTTTGTAGTTAGTTTCCTTGATTTGGTTCTTACGCGCTCAAATTTCTCTTTATTAACTTAGGTGCCTCCGAGATGGTGTGTGGATAAGATGGATTGTTGGGAGGCCTTGGTGGATCAGTGGTGCTCCGAAACGTGGGAGGCCAGCCACAACAACGCCAAGGAGAGGCGTGGAAAAATGGTTGGCGTGCCACACCATCAAGGGAGCGTCAAGTTAATCCAATTTGGCGAGAACTGGGTATGTGGTTTGCTTCATTCCTCATGCAATTCATTCTTAATGCTATCATGAGCCCTTTACTAATACAATTTTCCTCTCTGTCTCTTTTAGGCGCGTCACAATAATATGGAGGCGCCACAGATGTACGACCTGTATACGATGGCCCATACTGCCTCGTACAAGAAGGTCAAGGCATTCTCTGAGTTTGACCTCGAGCATCCAGAAAACTTCACCAACATCTCCTCCCACCACAAGCTCGTGAAGTACAGAGATCACGGGAAGGCGAGGAAAGGGGAGGACTTTAACCCGAGCGAGGGGCCTATTGATCCAGAGCTGGTGATGATAGCTGGCAACTGGAGGCCCCATGGCTCGATCGCCATTGGAGACGGCCTTATATGTTGTCCTAGCACTCTCCGGCAGATAAAGGCACGCCAAACGAGCTCTTGTCCGGAGATAACACGTCGTCCACGGCCAGTCGAGCTCGCCATCGAGGTTAGTTTAATGGACTCAACTATCTTTCCACATTATGTTGTGCGTTGGAACCAATATGATTACATTGCTAACAATGAGTTGTGTTGCAGGCTGCTATTCAGAAAGAGAGAGAGGCAATGCAGGCGACTATGGCGGAGAAGGATAAGGAAATTAGGGAGCTGGAGGAGAGGACGACTGCATTGGTGGAGGCGGAGAGGGCACGGAATGATGCGTCTAATAGGGCCATGTACGAGCTCTTCGTGGTAAGTTTCTTCTTCATGTTGTTTCAAATCTTGCATTTGAATGTCCGTTTCATTAATAAATAAAAAGTTTGACTTGTCAAAACCAAATGTACAGTCTATGTGTGAGATGAGCGGCCAAGTCCCTCCACCGATGCCAGTCATTAACGTGGCGGGGACGGTGAGTTTCATTTCAGTGCAGTGATCTTAAGAGTGTCCTCATGCTAACTACACATTGCAAACGATGTTTGGTGCAGAATATCTCCCGAAACGCATCGCACGACCCTTCTATAGTCGAGCCTTCTCTAGGACAACCTTCTCCAGGTGAAACAAGCCAGAGCCACCGTGCTTCACCGTTGTGATGACGATAATGGTATGTTATTTCTAGTGTTTTAATAAAAAAACAGCTAGACTTCCATCTAAATGACATAATTAGCTTAGACTCATCCAAGAAAGGCTAAATTGGCTAATTATCCTATGAAATGACATAATTAGCTTAGTTAGCTCCAAAATGACCTATTTAATAAAAAATGACCTATAGTTAGATAAGTTCTCTCCTAAATGACATAATAAGGCTTACGTAGCTGCAAGATGACCTATTCCCCTAACTTAGGTATTAAATGGCCTATAATTAGCCTAGCTAGATCCAAAATGGCTTAATAAGCATAGTTTGCTCCGAAATGACCTATTTTACCCAAGTTAGCTCCAGAACGACCTATAGTTAGCTAGGGTTCCACCTAGATGACATAATTAGCTTAGATAGCTCCTAAATGGTCTATTTAATAAAACATGACCTATACTTAGCTAATTATCCTCGAAATGACATAATTAGCTCCAAAAAGGCATTCTAAGCCAATTTAGCCCGAAGAAGGGGACAAGAGGAGAAGAAAGAGGAAAATGAAAGGAAGGAAGAAGAAGAAGAAGAGAAGAAGAAGAAGGAGAAGGAGAAGGAGGAGGATAAGAAGAAGGAGAAGAAGGTGGAGAAGAAGGAGAAGGAGCTCCTCCTTCTCCTTCTTCTTCCTCCTTCTTCCTCCTTCTCCTTCTCCTTCTTCTTTTCTTCTTCTTCTCCTCTTCCTTCTCCTCCTCCTCCTCCTCCTCCTCCTCCTGCTCCTTCTTTTACTTCTTCTTCTCTTTCTCTTCTTCTATGTAGCTTAGACTCATCCAAGAAAGGCTAAATTGGCTAATTATCCTACGAAATGACATAATTAGCTTAGTTAGCTCCAAAATGACCTATTTAATAAAAAATGACCTATAGTTAGATAAGTTCTCTCCTAAATGACATAATAAGGCTTACGTAGCTGCAAGATGACTTATTCCCCTAACTTAGGTATTAAATGGCCTATAATTAGCCTAGCTAGATCCAAAATGGCTTAATAAGCATAGTTTGCTCCGGAATGACCTATTTTACCCAAGTTAGCTCCGAAACGACCTATAGTTAGCTAGGGTTCCACCTAAATGACATAATTATCTTAGTTAGCTCCTAAATGGTCTATACTTAGCTAATTTCTCTCCGAATTAACTTATATATACACTTCTTCATCTAGTATTATTCTTCTATCTTTCTTATTTGTCATTTTGCACATTACCTTCACTTCACGGGAAGCTTGGATTATATTGATGGAATGCTTGAAGATGATTTCTTGTACCATGGCTTGTATGGAAACCATTGTAGTTTATGGATATATATGAAACTTTGTATGCATGTGGATGAAACTGGTGTAATATATGGTTTGGTACGGATGCAACTTGCATAATATGTATGCACTATGGATGAGAGTTATTTTAATATGGTTATGAGTACGGAAAGAAATTTATTTATGTCAAATATATATATATATCCTGATTATTGTTAAAAATGCTGGATATAATATAAAATAAATTAAAAAGGGCCTGGTTCCCCCTTTGCCGTCTGCCCCCACATGGCAAAGGGGGGATGGCAGATGGCAAAGGGGGGATGGCAGATGGCAAAGGGGGGAATCTGCCCCCTCTCTCTCCCCTCTTTGCTGTCTGCCCCCACATGGCAAAGGGGTGTAGGCAGACGGCAAAGGGGGAATCTGCCCCCTCTCTATCCCCTCTTTGCCGTCTGCCCCCACATGGCAAAGGGGGGTGGGCAGACGGCAAAGGGGGGAATCAGCCCCCTCTCTCTCCCCTCTTTGTCGTCTGCCCCCGCATGGCAAAGGGGGGGATGGCAGACGGCAAAGAGAGGAGCCCTGCCATTAACACTTAACGGGGCCGTTGCACTATGTGTTGTCCCATTTTGTTTGCCGTCTGCCCCCTCATGGCAAAGATTCTTTGTCGACCGCTTTCAAAAGCAGACGGCAAAGAACCTCTTCACCGGATATTTTTTTTACCGTCTAGTTTGCCGTCTGCTGATCGACGGCAAAGCCTTTGTCGTCCGTGGTTCCCCCCTTTGCCGTCTGCCATGGAAGACGGCAAATTTATGAATTTCAGTAGTGTTTGATTTATATTTTTCCAATTGGATAGACAAGAATGCCTCGGAGCCTTCTCTAGCTATCTATGCTTTCTCGTCTCAAGTTCTATTCATGCTACATCACAAAACTTGAACAAGCACTTCTCAATCCCTCTATGTGAGGTGCACTCGGAGTTCCTGTCGATAAAGGATGCCTTCCAAAACCTCTTTGTGAATCTCGGTGTAACTAACCCAAAAATCTCGTTTCCATCGATTCTCAAAGCTGATCCATATTTTTCATCTTGGTACCACCAATACAATAATCTTGGCTTCACCGAGTTTCCTTGTCAACAGACAGCAGTGGAACTCAGTGGCAACGAAATTTTCATATCGGTGACACCGATAGTGAGGGGTATTTATAGGTGAGTACCCGACACATTGAAATTCTATCTTCACACATCGTGTTCCCAACCCCAAACTGCCACACTAGGACCCCTTGGTCATCGCCTTTGCTTCCCCATGCGCCTTCACTGCTGGGATTCGCCGCCGCCAACAAAATCTTCCCCGCCATCATCACTGTGCTAGGGCATGAATCTGACCCCTTATGCGCTCCCCTATCTGATTCACGTGCATTAGGTTACTCCCATCTATAATCCTCTATGTGGAACTCCTCTTCACCACCAGAAAATTCCATAGAATAGAGAACCAATTTTTTTTGGATCAGATCTTCCTCTACATGCATCTCGGTGATACCGAGTTGATAAAATTAGTTCCACTGATTTAGTTTAAAGGGTTAAAGAGAACTACTTCAGTAAGATTGAGTTGTTCTTTTTGGTTACACCAAAAAGGCTAGCCAAGTCTGTGTTAACGCAAGTGGCCAGTCTTGGTGACTCCGAAAATTTCAAACCGGTGCTACCGAAATACATTTTGTAGCACATCATACGCAAAGTTTCTAAGTTCAAAATTTGAAAAACTATGCAATTTTGTGATGCTTATCTTTTCTATCTCTTCTATATCTTTTCACAGGGTCAGTCAATCTGTGTGTCAGCTTGTCTGCTTGGTTTGCAAGATGCCAGCTTCCGATGAAAATCAGAACAATTTCAGTGAGCCCCATGCCAAGTCATATTCAGGCACTTGTCCTGAGAGGACCCCTTCTGATCCAGACACCCCCAGATCCAATAGCTTTCCCAAGTCTGCCACAAGGACCAGGAGGAAGCTAAATTCTAATGAAGAAGACTTAGATTTTGTTCCTGAAGAGTCTTCTCCCCAGAATCAGAAAGAGAAGCCTGTTATCAAGATAACTAACAGCAAGGAATACTCTAAACCTACTGACATGAGAGCTCTAGAATCTACAAGGCAAGGGATGGCACTTACCTTTGAGAGACCTCCTAAGAAGCCAGGTGTGAAAAAAATCAGGAAAAGAAACATTCATGTCACTGGTAGACAAACTTCCACGTATGAAGACCGAGCAGAAACTACTGCTGCTGAGGAAGAGGAAGAGAAAGTACCAGCTAAGGCCCCTCCCCCAAAGAACAAAAAGAATCTTATGGCAGATGCAATGAAGCCTTCAGCTCCAAAGAAGCATGTAGCTCCCAAGAGGACTACAAAGGACATACCTACAACTGCTAAATAGAAAGGCACTGCTTCCAAAGCCTTTGCTGCAGAGGAAGATGTTGAGAATTCACCTATTCTCATGAAGTTAAGGCCTCATTTGCCACTTCACAATGTGGCTCATGCAACAACTGAAGACATGAAGAAGAGAAGAGATGCAAGGTTGAGGAAGTGGAGAGCTATTGATCCCTATGGTGTGAGGAGAAGGACTCGAGTTGACCTCAGGTTTCATACAAGAGAACAAAAAGACTTGTATCAGACAGTTCGATATGACAAATGTCCAACAGTGAGTGACATGAGATATGTCGAATGGAATTCAATCAAAGCCAATGAAGTTTTTTTTCCTCATGTCAGAGATAACTTGAATCCTGTTGACATTGAAGAGTTTGTTGGAAGAGAGATGACTGCTTGGAATGATGAAATGATTATGCGGTTCTATTCAACAGTTCATTTATATTCATATGGCACAATTGTCTGGATGACTGATGGCCATAGATATGAAGCCATAGTTGAAGAATGAGCTACAATCATTGGTGTTCCAAAGTCACGAGCAGAGGACTTGGATGTGTATTCAAAACCTAAGAAGAATCAAAACTCCATGACCAATATGTACAAGCCATTGCCAAGTGACTTCCTACCATCTCACAAGCATGGGTCTGTCTATTTCTTGCAAGCTTGAATAACCCCTACCAACAATATCTTGAGGCATACCCTGATGCCCAAATCAGGCGATGAAAAAAATGATTAGAGGCTATTCCATCAATATGATGCATCATTTAGACACCCACACTCGCTTCAAAGTCATGGATTTGATTGCTCAGACTATCAAGAGAACTTCTGCAGCTCAAATGAGATCTTGCGGATATGCACCATACGTTTAGATGGTAATCAATGCCAAGATTGGCAAGCATGCATATCAGCTTGATCGTCCTCATTTGCCACTTCAGCCAGAGTTCGAGGATAATGAAGTTGTGATGGATGGCACTCATCCAAGCTCAGCTATAGCTAGAGAGGCTGCAGTGGCAGCAGCTACAGAGGATGCTAAGAATGCTCCAGCTCCACCACCCCAGCTAAAAACCAGAGATGAACAAATGTCATTCTTGGTCGGCACCATCCGAGGGATGGAGTAGCATATTTCTGAGATTCTGCTAAACCAGAAGAACCTAGAGAGGATCATGGAAACAAAGTTCCATGACCTGGATGGGAAGGTTACGGAGTTGACCACAATAGTTAAGCAGCTTCACCATGAAATTGACTCAATGAAGATTCCACGCTCACATGATGAAGATGATGATGATGATTCTCCTCTTCGTACTACCACACGTTTCTCGACCCAAATGAGGTCAGCAGTTGTGCAAGTACCAGAAGATAGATCGTCTTCATCAGCTCAAGCTTCAGCTCCTAGTCCACCACCTCTAGTGTCTACACCTCCAGCTCCTGCTCCAGCGGCATCAGCTGAAGCCTTCGTCGATGCTCTCTTGTCTACTCCAACATCTGCTACTGGAGGAGATCATTCCCAAAGAGACGCTTAGATTGGACCTTTGAACTTTTTGGTACTTGTTGCTAAAGTGGGAGAAGTGTATAGATCAATAGGGCTTCGAGAGAGGGAGAGCTTTTGACTTTATTTGCTCTAGTTTGGTTTTTGAAACTTGATTTGGTCTTTTGGATGACATTATCTATTTAGATGTGTGTTTGATCATACGGTTTGATTGTTTGATGCTACTAGGTCATTACCTTTCAGCTATCTACATCACGATCATTCACTTGTTTTTTGGTGCCTTGTGCATTGTTGTTCATTCTTATCTTTTATGCACACCACCAAGTTGTATATAACATGGAAGAGTAATCCATATTCCAAATCGATTGTACATTTTCATTCAAACGCAAATTTAAAATAATGCACAAATTAATGGCGAGCTCTTTCTTTTGACATGCCTCTCAAATTGTCGATGCTAATCATTGATTATATCTTTTGTCGAAGCTTTAATCTATATATTTTCATCCATTACCAAAAATGGGGACATTGAAAGGACAATTTCTCCCTAAGGTGGTTTTGGTAATTAATCACAACATATGCATCATTGCACTAATGAATTTATCCAAGTACATTTCAGAAAGTTCAAAGATGCTTTGGCTATAGGATTGTGTGGAGATGCCCCTTTGATGAAGGAAGTAATAGGATTGGATAAAGGTTCAAGCAAGATGACTCTTCATCTTACACTTTGTGAGAAATCACATTTGAGTCCATAGGAAAGCCAATACTATTAAAAGGGGATGAGGTATTATGATGAAATGGTTTCTAAAGTGCTTAGAGAGAGCCACCAAAAATACTCACCCACTCTTCCACAAAATATATCTGTCCCAAGCCAAATATGGAAAATCGGTGCGACCAACATTTATCACTCGGCCCTACCGATTTTACACTTAGACAGATCCCAGCCAAACCCTACCTTTTTTATACAATCGAATCTGCATTGGTGCTAGTGAGTTTGGGTGACCAACCTTGTGTTGCTCGGTACACAAATTTGGAATTTCTGAGTTTCTGTAACGGTGCCACCGCGTTGTGCCATCTGACCATTAGTCACTTTTTCGGATCTACCGAGTTGTGTATATTGGTTCCACCGTGATTCAAAGTTGCTACCTTTTGAGAAAGTCGGTACCACTGAGTTTGTAACTTCGGTGTCACCTTGTTGGTCAATTATGGTGTAATGGTTAAATTTTGGAGGTTGCCTATATATACCCCTCCACCTACCTCTCATTCGAAGTGGAATCACTCAGAACACACTTACACTTGCTAGATCCATTTTTTGTGAGAGAGAGCCACCTACTCATGTGTTGAGATCAAGAGATTCCATTATAACCATTTGAACCCTGATTTCTAGCCTCCCTAAGTTGCTTTCGACAAGATCAATCTCTCTTACCCATGCCAGATCTGAGAGAGAGAGAGTGATTGAGTGTTGAGGAAACTATCTTTAGAAGCACAAGAGCAAGGAGTTCATCGTTCTACCGCATCCATTACCTTTTGGAGGGTGGTGCTTCCTAGATTGGTTAGGTGTCGCTTGGGAGCCTCCTACTTTGTGTTGTGGAGTTGAACCAATATGTTTGTAAGGGCAAGGAGATTTCCTACTTCGTGAAGATCTGCCGTGCGTGAGGCTACTCTTGTGTGGACGGAAGCCAAGGTGGAATAGACAAGGCCGCTTCTTCGTGGACCTCTTGTGGGTGGAGCCCTCCATGGACTCTCACAACCGTTACCCTCCGTGGGTTGAAGTCTCCACTAACATGGACGTACGATAGCGCCACCTATCAGAACAATGCCAAAAATCGTTGTGTCAACGTTTGTGTTTGATCTTCCTACCTTACCCTCTATTTACACTTGCATGTTTTACTTTCCGCTGCAATACTCTTAGATATGCATCTATAGGATGTACTTCACTAGTTATAGTTGCTAAAACTGGCCCACACTAAAAATTGGGAAAAGGCTAAGTTTTTATCTTGTCAAGTAGTCTAAACACCCCCATCTAGACATACTTTCGATCCTACACTAACATATCAAATTCTTTCAGGTCCTGTTATCTATTGATTCGTATTTTTTTATCCTAAGGTACTATATCTTAACTCCTCCATGGCTTATACCCCCGATACAATCCACGACGTCATCAAAACAAGCAAACTACACATGCAAAACCAAAATCTAATTGAAACATAATAGTATGTAGTAATGTGTAATAAACTTATATTTTGTAACTCCAAAAATTCTGAAAATTAGGAGAACGTGAGAAATTTGTATAGAAATAATGTGTAAAAATTAAGCTTAAAAATACATTCGAGTAAAATCATAGAAATTTGTGCACGTGATGTCAAAGTTTGTCTTTTTGCGCCATATCAATTCTACTCATCATGCAAATCATCCCAAAGGCTTTACTTGGCACAATCACTAATTAAAACATAAAAAACAATAATTACACAGGAAATAATCATGTTATCACACACTAACAGAAATAAAAATACAAAATTAAAGATAACTATTGGATTGCCTCCCAATAAGCGCTATTGTTTTACACCCTAGCTAGGCATATTGCATAGTTTCAAGTGTTGTCATATTTGTTCATAAGAGGTGTAATATCATTCGTTACCCTGTTTCCCCTAGCACGAAGAACATCAATATTTTGTTCCATGTATCAATCCTTCTATTTCATAGAATGACATTCCCGTGAAACCTAGAGATAGAGTTGAACACCGCCCTAAAATTAGACTCCATGCTACTTCTAGCCTCTTTGATTAACTCAGTTTGGCGGTGGCACACTAGTATAGCCGATTCAATATTTTCTATTTTAGGTCAGCCAAATAAACTTGTCATCTTATCATAGGTGTCAAAAGCATTGTTTTTAAGGAAATCTTTTTCAAACATAGAGTCCAAGACACGTCTATGGGAAAGAGATAAACCAACATAAAAACTTCTGAGAAGCAAATTAATATGACTCTTAGGATTAGCTCTAGCATGTATTGTTAGTAGTAGATCCCAAGATTCCTTGAGTGACTCATCACCTACTTGCTTTAAATCCAAGATTGGGGAACCCTCTCCAAAGTAAGGAGGGAGAGGCATATCTGTAGTGGAAGTGGCCATGACGTCAAACACTTAAACTAGAAAGAGAAAATGTAATCTAGGAAAAGCTAAGCAAGCAAAGATAAATATTTTTGTATTTTCATTATTTTCATGAGACAAACTAAATATACCATCAAATAAAAAGAGTAACAAGTGAATGAAATTTTGTGTGGATTTACTTAGTAGTTGGTGATGATATTCCCTGGCAACGGCACCAGAAATCCTTCTTGATACTCGCGATCTGCGTTGGGTTTTCCGTGAAGAGGAACTTGTTATTGCAGCACAAAGTGGGTAAGTATTTCCCTCGGTTATGAAACCAAGGTTTATCAAACCAATAGGAATATCAACCACGACCGTCTTCAGCGGATGCACACAAAAGGAACAAATAACTTGCACCCAACGCAGGCAAGGGGGTTGTTAATCCTCCTGTGTTGTTATTTGCAAGGAAGTGAGGCTTGTAGATAATTGTAGATAGCAAGATAAAAAAATTAAATAACAGAAATGTAATGAAGGTTTTATCAATATGTTGGGAATAGACCCGCGGGCCAAAGCTTTCCCTAATGACATCTCTCATGAAAAATAGCATACGGCGGGTGAACAAATTACTGTTGGGTAATTGACACAAAAGCAGATAGTTATGCGATATTCATGGCAGTGATCATGTATATATAGGCATAACATCCATAAACAAATAGTCTGAATCTTAACTCCCCCTATTAGTATTACTCCACTCATCTACCGCTATCCAACATGCATCTAGAGTATTAAGTAAAATAGAGTAATACATGGAGAACAATGACACGATGTAGACAAAGTAAACTCAAGCAATATGAATAAACCCCATCGTTTTATCCTTAGTAGAAGCAACACAAATACGCATCATGTCCCCTTCTATCATTAGGATATAGAAATTCGCCAGGTTGAACCTACCACAACGCACCTCTCTCACCGAAGAAATATCGATCTTGTTGGCCAAACTATTTCAATAGATCAGATAGAATTACTAAGCTATCATAATCATGCACATAAGAAGAATAAGCTATCATAATCATGATTATTATAGCTTCGTAAATCTCTCTGATCTATTGATTTTCTTTGGCCAAGTAGATTGATCTTTCTTCATTGAGAGGGATGTGTTGTAGTGGGTTCAATCTGGAGGATTTCTATATACAAGTGACAGAAGGGGAAAATATGCGTCTTTGTATTGTTTCCACTAAGGATAAAATGATGGGGTTAATTCATATTGGTTGAGTTCTCTTTGTCTACAGCATGCCATTGTTCTCCAAGAATTACATTGTTGTACTTAGCGGTTGATGGGTGGAGTAATAGTAATAGGTGCACGCAGGTGTCGGCTGATGACCCACAAGTATAGGGGATCAAGAGTAGTCCTTCCAATAATTAAGAGTGTCGAACCCAACGAGGAGCAAAAGGAAATGATAAGAAGTTCTCAGCAAGGTATTCTTTGCAAGTGCTATAAGTAACAACAATAGATTATTTTGTAGCAAGATAATTCATTAGGAGTGAGTAGCAACAATAGTAGCAAAGGAGCAGCAAGGTAGAGTAATCCTTTTTATAGCAAAGGAAGGGCCTAAAAGCACTCTTATATAAACCAAGTGCTCCGGAGGATAGATGGTAATTTCTATCTGGTCATGTTTGTCATATTGAGTTGATTCGCGTTCACTACTTTGATGATTTGATATGTGGGTAGACCGGTGCTAAGGTGTTCTTGTTACTTGAACTAACAATATACTTATGATTACCACCTCTCGCAAGCATTCGCAACTACGAAATAAGAATTAAGATAAATCTAACCACAACATGAAACAAGTGGATCCAAATCAGCCCCTTTTGGAGCAACGCATAAACTCTGGTTTAAGCTTGTGTCACTCTCGCTACCCATCATCTATTTGTTACTCGAAAATGACTTCCCCTAGGCCCATCACATGGTGAATTTTCATGTAGTTGACGTTCACATGACACCACTAAGATAAGTAACAACATCCATATCATCAAAATATCAAACGAATACCAACTTTATATGATTACTTATAACTAGATTTCTCACATGTCATCAGGAACAATAATTACTACTCACACATCATTAACATGTTCAACATCATAGGTGTAATAATAATAATAATTAAGGATCTCAACATAATATCTTCCAGCAAATAATCTCACAAGCATGAACTACAAGATGTAATCAACACAACTAGTAACCCACACGTACCAATCTGAGGTTTTGAGGCACACATTGAATACAAGAGATGAACTAGGGTTGGAGATGAGGTGGCGTTGGTGAAGATGTTGGTGAATATTTGTCCTCCCATGAAGGAGGAAGTGTTGGTGATTACGATGGCTTTGATTTCCCCCTCCCGGAAGAAGTTTGCTCGGCAAAATCTCTCTCCTAGAGGGCAAAATGGCATGTGCCCAGGTTTCCGCCTCGACACAACGGCGCTTCATCCCAAAAGATTACTTATGAATTTTTCTAGGGTAAAACATACCATATAGGAGAAGATGGTCGCCAGAGGGCCAGCTGGGGCCCCACAAACCATTAGGGCGCGACCTTGGGGGACCATGCCCTATTTTCTTGTGCCCAGCTAGTGGCCCATCTCCGGTATATTTCTAGCCCAGAAATTCTCAAATATTGTAGAAAAATTCTCTGTAAAGGTTCAAGTCATTTGGAGCAAGTTGATTTTTCTTCCTTCTTTCGGTTTCCCGTTCCATAGTTCTAGTTTCCAAATATTTCCCTCTTAGTCATGTACCTTGCATATTCAAAGAGAAAGAGCATAAGAATTGTATGATAATAAGGGATAATATGCAGGATCAACACAAATACCAATAGTAATTCATGATGCAAAATGAGCGTATCAACTCCCCCAATCTTAGACCTCGCTTGTACTCAAGCGAAAGCCGAGCTCGAAAATAATGACCACATGATTTGAGAGAGATGTCTTGATAAAAAAACAAACACGAGCATGAGAGCATCATGAATATTAGCATAGCGGACAGTATTTTATCATATAACTTCTCATAAACAAGTAACAATCCATTCACATCTATTAGGGTATGGAGCATAAACTTTATTGATAATCAACAAACTATGTTCTCAGTCATTGGGACAATTATAATTCATCATAATTCGGAGGATAATCTATGTAAGATATTTGGTTTTGGAAAGTTCACGTACTCTACTATCATTTAATTTTCTATCATTGCTCACGCACAAGGCATATTTTTAGCTCATGTTTCCATAGGACACATAGGAAGACACGGGCTTAAATGGCTCGCCATCCAACTTATTTACCTCAAGGATAATGTCAACAATAACAAATCATGATCATCTATATCGAGTTGGATATATAAATTTGAATCTTTCCTCAACACATGGTTCTTGCCACTATATGATTAATAGGTTGGAAGAGGAATAAACTCTATTGAATCAAGCACATGATTGCACTCCTGAAAATAAAAGATAGGCCCTTCGCAGAGGGAAGCAGAGGTTATCACGCACTTTTAATTCGTTGGATATGTAAACTCTTAATGCAAAGGAATGTCCCTTTATATTGCCCCTTATGATAGCAAACTTTATTATTCACTCTCTCGCTTTTATTTCTTTGCCATCACGAGATCATACAAAGCTTATTTTCCTTGCAATAAAAGATGATAAATATTTAGGAGCAATTTTTATGTCTTGATGCACTAATGACAACTTACTTGAAGGATCTTACTCAATCCATAGGTAGGTATGGTGGACTCTCATGGCAAGAAAACTAGGTTTAAGGGTTATGGATGCACAAGTAGTATCTCTACTTAGAGCGTAATTTTTGGGCTAGCAATGGATCTAAGTCAAGCATCACATGTTGAAGGATCCAAGACCATATAACTTCTATGTGAATTTCAACTACGATGATCATTACGTTGTCTTCCATGTCCAACATCAACACTTTATCATTACATAATATTTTATGAAGGCTCACAATCATAAAAGCTGTCCAAGATAATGTATTTATATGTGAGTCTCCTCCCATCTATTATAATCTTACTTCGAGTGCAACAATGACTAATACTATGTTTGTTTACTATAAACAACTTTTATCACATATACAGTTTTTGTGTGAAGTCATTACTTCTCATGAGTTGAGCATATGATCCTTATATTTATTTTTCTTGCCATGCTATGATGATGGTTGCACATAGGTGAAGCAGAAAAACTCAACCGGTCTTATTATATAACTCGTATACTTGATTACAAGGATAGATGGAACTCAAAAAAATTCTAAGCAAAGAAAATCTGTAATTTATATCTCTAATTCATGAAGGGATAATTAATTCCATGACCTTAGTTGTGTCACACTCGACAGGTTTGCCCCTAGTTTTGGAAAACCCTCAGTTTTCTCCAAATCTGTTTGCTCCTCTTATGGTTTTTCCCTTCCGTCACGTTTCCGTCCGGTGAGTGCCGCTTAACCGTGTGTTGACCGTGTGCGTAATTTTCGCTCGACCATTTTACCCATGCCTCTTCAATCTCTTGAGATACAATGCCAATTGGGAGCAACCACTCTCCTTGCTCCCTTCTGTTTCTCTCCCATAGGTCAAATCCTAACCTGGATCCCTCCCTCCTCTCTCTAAAATCTCACGGGCTCTAGATCCTATCCATGGCCCGTGAAGGGAGGCCAGCAGAGGTCCCGTTGGTGGTGGAGCCCTAGAACATCGTCGGGGTTGGGCTCGAGCACATCCAGGAGGAAATCCGCCCCGATCCACCACGTCTCCGTGCCCAAGGTACGTCTCGTCTCCGTGTACGGCTATCGAGGTTGCGCGCGTGCACCACCCTACCCGTGCTCCTTCCTCTCCTCCTTCTGTCTCCCTTTCTCTCTCAATTCTCTCTCTCTCTCTCACCCTCCCCTTTTATCTTCCCTGATAGGAGCAGGGAGCAACGCCAAGTTCGGTGGGGAGAGATGGTGGAGCCAAGATCTCGTCGGTAGGGAGAGACGGTGGAGGACGATGGTGCAGCAGCGGCCGGTCAATGGTGGAGCCATAGATCTCGTTGATGGGGAGAGATGGTGGAGGACGGTGACGTAGCTGCGGCCGATCAATGGCGGAGCCATAGATCTCGTCGGTGAGGAGAGATGGTAGAGGACGGTGGCGCAAAAGCAATAGCCTCCCTCGGGCCTCCTTCCACATTGCAGGGTGGTGGCCAAGCGTCTGTCACGGGGACGCACGTGAGAGGATGATTTGTTGAGCGCTAGCGCGCCCGTGGTGGCCAATCCGTTTGGCTCCGGCGATCTCATCATCGTCCTACATAGGGCGGCCTTTAAATCATTGAGTTGTAGTTTTTTTAATACTTGACACAATGTAATTAGCTAGTATAGCTAGCAACTATGGATTGTGTTAATTATCCAGTGTTTTAATTAGTTCATGAAGTGTTAACTATTGCACAAAAAGTAATGAAAATTTTATGTTATGTTTACAATATGGCAGTGTCCATCAGAGATTTTGTCTGTTTTGGTCCCACATGATAGTGAGAAGAGAGGGTTGGTTTTCTCAATGATCGGTCTCACCTGGAAATGTCCACTGGAAGAGTGAGGAAGCAGGGGAAAAATGGTCCAGTGAAAAGTTCATAGACGGTCAACACACAGTCAAACAAGACTAACTGGATGGAATTGATATGGAAGGGCAAAAACATAAGATGAGCAAAGTGGTTTGGGCAAGAACGAGGGTTTTCCAAAACTAGGGGCAAACCTGTCGAGTGTGACACAACTAAGGGTATAAAATAAATTCTCCCATTCATGAAACAACTAAGGATTGAACTAAGATAGATATTAATGATGGAAGCGATGGTGATATGATACCGCAACACCTCCCTCAAGCTTGGGCCAAGCCAAGAGTGGCACCCATACCCATGTACTCAAGCATCCTCATCAGGTGATGCTGGGGGTGTAGTAGGGGTGTCCTATGTACTCCAGCACGTAGACTCCCCATCATCGAAAGAATTTTTTTTTCTCAGGAGTACTGAAACCAGCACTGAAGCTCATCCTCTGAAACCTAGATTCGTACTCATAGTTTTGGCCTTGGCATTCATAGATTTGATCTTGGAGGTGATTGATTAGATCTTGGATCTGAGAGAGAATTTATCCCATGTTCTATGTGTCCAGCTTGTTTTGCCGGATGAAATCTGTCATCATAGAGTGGTGAGCACTCAGACCACGCACAACCATCCCTTGGCACTTGAAGATCTCCTCCTCCACTACTTCAACCTGGCCTTCTTGCTTCCCTCCTTCTTGGGTCTTGAACATCCCGAATGTGAAGCACCCCATCATGCATCTCAATGGCTTGAGGATGCTTCATCACCTCAGGTAGGTAGGAATTGATGACCTTCTCGAATAACTTGTTTTTGGAAGGGCTTGGTAAAGCCATGGTGATCTATATTTGTCAGAAAAATAGCGCAAAACTTAGAACAGAGGAAAATCTCGTGACGCTGTGGTCAAACCACACGAGAGTGTATGTATTGAATTTTTCGAGGTCAAACTATGTGCTTAGGAAGACCTTTTTACTTTTATATTTTTCCAAAATACCAAAACAAAAAAAGAAAAAATTGGATTTTTTGGAGTTGGTTTACTTACTGTGCCATGTACCTACCCTTTTTCAGGTTTATGGAGTGTTTCGGAAGACTTCCTTTATGTGCTCCTCCCACGTTATGACTTGGATGACATTAGTTTCCTCATTAATGGGTGTACCTGAAATATATTGCTTAATTCTTTGCCCATTCACCACTCTCGGGTTTTTACATTTGAAGTTATTAATTTTATAGCACTCGAGCTATAAACCTCCTCGACAACATAAGGTCCTTCCCATTTGGAGAGGAGTTTCCGTGCAAAAAAATCTAAAACGAGAATAGTACAAAAGCACTAAGTACCCCACATTGTATTATCATTTTTGAATTCTCTTATCATGCCATATTTTAACCTTTTATTTAAATAAATTAGCATTTTCATAAGCTTGTGTCCTCCATTCATTCCGTGAGCTAATATAGAATAAGCTCTTTTCACCGGCAAGTTTAAAATCGTAATTAAGTTCTTTAATTGCTCAATAAGTGTAGGATTGAAAGAATGTCTAGAGGTGGGTATTAGACTACTTGACAAGATAAAAACTTAGACTTTTCTCGATTTTAGTTGTGGGCCAGTTTTAGCAATTATGGCAAGTCAGGTACACCCTACACATGCAGTTCTAAGAGTATAACAGCGGAATGTAAAACATGCAAGTGTAAAGTAAAGGAGTAAGGTAGGGAAATCAAACACGTGAGGTTGACTGGTCGATTTTTGGCATGGTTCCGATAGGTGGCGCTATCGTACGTCCATGTTAGTGGAGACTTCAACCCACGGAGGGTAACGACTGCGAGAGTCCACGGAGGGCTCCACCCACAAGGGGTCCATGAAGAAACGGCCTTGTCTATTCCACCATCGCTTCTGCCAATGAAGGACTAGCCTTACTCACGTTAGAACTTCACGAAGTAGGCAATCTCCTTGCCCTTACAAACATCTTGGTTCAACTCCACAACACGAAGTAGGAGGCTCCCAAGTGACACCTAAAAAATCTAGGAGGCACCACCCTCCAAAAGGTAATAGATGTGGTAGAATGATGAACTCCTTGCTCTTGTGCTTCTAAAGGTAGTCTCGCCAACACACAATCACCCTCTCATAGAATATGCATGGGTAGGAGAGATTGATTTGGTGGTAAGAATCTTGGGGAGGCTAGAGATCAAGTTTCAAATGATTGGATTGGAATATCTTGGTCTAAACACATGAGTAGGAAGCTCTCTCTAAGAAAAATGGATCTGGCAATGAAGTGTGTGCTTTGAGTGCTTCTGTCTCGAATGAGAGATGGTGGAGGGATATATATAGGCAGTTTTGGGTAACGTAGCATAAATTCAAAATTTTCCTTCACCATATTCAGATCTTCCTATGGAGAGACCAGCAACGAGAGAGGGGAGAGTGCATCTTCATACCTTTGAAGATCTCTAAGAGAAAGCGTTGCTAGAACGCGGTTCATGGAGTCGTACTCGCGGCGATTTAGATCGCGGTGTGATTTCAATCTAGTGCCAAACCACGACACCTCCGCGTTCAACACACTTGTAGCCTGGTGACGTCTCCTGCACCTTGATCCAGCAAGGAGGAGGGAGAGGTTGGGGAAGATCTCCAGAAGCACGACGGTGTGGTGTCGATGGAGAGACGAGGTCTCCCGGTAGGCCTTCGCCAAGCACCGTGGGAGAGGGGGAAGAAGAGAGACAGGGCTGGGCCGAGAGAGATGGAAAAACCGTATCTCAAAAGGCCAAAACCCCCCACTATATATAGGGGGAAGGGAGGGGTGGCGCCCCCTTTAGGGTTTCCCCTTTGAGGGGGGCGGCTAGGGAGGAGAGGGGGGTGGCGCACCCCTAGGTGGGCCTTAGGCCCACCAGCGCCTAGGGTTTCCCCTCCCTCCGTCTCTCGTGCGCCTGGGCTATGTGTGGGGGCGCACCAGCCCACCTAGGGGCTGGTTCCCTCCCGCACTTGGCCCATGTAGCCTTCCGGGGCTTGTGGCCCCTCCCAGTGGGCCTCCGGAACCCTTCCAGTGGTCCCGACACTTTGTCGGTGGTGCCTGAAACATTTTCGGCGTCCAAACCCATCCATCCTATATATCAATCTTTACCTCCGGACCATTCCGAAGTTCCTCGTGACATCCGGGATCTCATCCGGGACTCCGAACAACCTTCTGTAACCTCGTATAACAATTCCCTATAACCCTAGCATCATCGAACCTTAAGTGTATAGACCCTATGGGTTCGGGAGGCATGCAGACATGACCGAGACACTCTCCGGCCAATAACCATTAGAGGGATCTCGATACCCATGGTGGCTCCCACATGTTCCACGATGATCTCATCGGATGAACCACGATGTCAAGGATTCAATCAATCCCGTATACAATTCCCTTTGTCTACCGGTATAGAACTTGCACGAGATTCGATCGTCGGTATACCTACACCTTGTTCAATCTCGTTACCGGTAAGTCTCTTTACTCGTTCTGTCGCACATCATCCCGTGACTAACTCCTTAGTCACACTAAGCTCATTATGATGATGTTCTATCGAGTGGGACCAGAGATACCTCTCCATCACACGGAGTGACAAATCCCGATCTCGATTCGTGCCAACCCAACAAACACTTTCAGAGATACCCGTAGTGCACCTTTATAGTCACACAGTTACGTTGTGACGTTTGATACACCCAAAGCACTCCTACGGTATCCGGGAGTTGCAGAATCTCACGGTCGAAGGAAAATACACTTGGCATTAGAAAAGCTTTAGCATACAAACAATATGACCTAGTGCTATGCTTAGGATTGGGTCTTGTCCATCACATCATTCTCCCAATGATGTGATCCCGTCATCAATGACATCTAATGTCCATGATCAGGAAACCATGATCATCTATTAATTAATGAGCTAGCCAACTAGAGGCTTGCTAGGGACACATTGTGATCTATTTATTCACACATGTATTACTGTTTCGTGTTAATACAATTATAGCATGAACAATAGACAATTATCATGAACAAGGAAATATGATAATAACCATTTTATTATTGCCTCTAGGGCATATTTCCAACAGTCTATTACTTGCACTAGAGTCAATAATCTTATTACATTGTGATGTATCGAACAGCAATAGCATTGTGGTGTTGATCATGTTTTGCTCGAGGAAGAAGTTTACTCAACGGGTCTGCAATATTCAGATCCGTGTGCACTTTGCAAATATCTATTACTCCACTCTGGACATGGACCTCAATGGAGTTGTAGTGGCGTTTGATGTGCTTGGTCTTCCAGTGAAACCTGGGCTCCTTGGCTATGGAACGGCCCCAGTGTTATCACAGAAGTGTGTCATCAGACCCGACGTGCTTGGGACCACTCCAAGGTCGATGATGAGCTCCTTCATCCAAATCCCTTCATGAGCCGCTTCTGAAGCAGCTATGTACTTCTCTTCACATGTAGATGTTGCCACAACTTCTTGCTTGCTGCTGCACCAGCTCAGTGCCCCGCCATTCAAAACATACACGTATCCGGTCCGTGACTTAGAGTCATCGGGATCTGTGTCGAAGCTAACATCAACGTAACCCTCTACAACGAGCTCTTCGTCACCTCCATAAACGAGAAACATCTCCTTAGTCCTCTTTAGGTACTTAAGGATATTCTTGACCGCTGTCCAGTGTTCCATACCGGGATCACTTTGATACCTCCCTACCAAACTTATGGCAAGGTTTATATCAGGTCTGGTACACAGCATGGCATACATTAGAGAGCCTACGGCTGAAGCGTAGGGGACAATACTCATCTTCTCTCTATCTGCTACAGTAGTCGGTGACTGAGTCTTACTCAATCTCATACCTTGCAAAACTGGCAAGAACCCCTTCTTTGAGTTTTCCATATTGAACTTCTTCAATATCTTGTCAAGGTATGTACTTTATGAAAGACCTATGAGGCATCTCGATCTATCTCTATAGATCTTGATGCCTAATATGTATGCAACTTCTCCAAGGTCCTTCATTGAAAAACACTTGTTCAAATAGGCCTTTATGATCTCCAACAACTCTATATTATTCCCCATCAATAATATGTCATCCACATATAGTATGAGGAAAGCTACAGAGCTCCCACTCACTTTCTTGTACAGACAATCTGTTGGGGAACGTCGCATCAGAAACAAAATATTTCCAACGCGCACGAAGACCTATCATGGTGATGTCCATCTACGAGAGGGGATTTCCGATCTACGTACCCTTGTAGATCGCACAGCAGAAGCGTTAGTGAACGCGGTTGATGTAGTGGAACGTCCTCACGTCCCTCGATCCGCCCTGCGAACCGTCCCACGAACCGTCCCGCGATCCGTCCCACGATCCACTCCGATCTAGTGCCGAACGGACGGCACCTCCGCGTTCAGCACACGTACAGCTCGACGATGATCTCGGCCTTCTTGATCCAGAAAGAGAGACGGAGAGGTAGATGAGTTCTCTGGCAGCGTGACGGTGCTCCGGAGGTTGGTGGTGATCTAATCTCAGCAGGGCTCCGCCCGAGCTCCGCAGAAACGCGATCCAGAGGAAAAACCGTGGAGGTATGTGGTCGGGCTGCCGTGGCAAAAGTTGTCTCAAATCAGCCCTAAAACCCCACTACATATAGGAGGGAGGGAGGGGAGGAGGCAGCCTCAAAACCTAAATATTTGGCCGAAATTGGAGGTGGAGGAGTCCTACTCCAATCCTACTTGGAGTAGGATTCCACCTTCCCACTTGGAAACTCTTTCCACCTTGTGTTTTTTCCTTCTCAAACCTTATGGGCCTTAGCGGGAACTTATTCCAGCCCACTAGGGGCTGGTTTATCTCTTCCCATAGCCCATGAGACCCCTTGGGGCGTGACACCCCTCCTGATGGTCCCCGGCACCCCTCCCGGCACTCCCAGTACACTACCTATGAGCCTGAAACTTTTCCGATAATGCACGAAAACCTTCCAGTAACCAAATGAGGTCATCCTATATATTAATCTTCGTTTCCGGACCATTCCGGAAACCCTCGTGACGTCTGTGATCTCATCCGGGACTCCGAACAACATTCGATAACCAACCATATAACTCAAATACGCATAAAACAATGTCGAACCTTAAGTGTGCAGACCCTGCGGGTTCGAGAACTATGTAGACATGACCCGAGAGACTCCTCGATCAATATCCAATAGCGGGACCTGGATGCCCATATTGGATCCTACATATTCTACGAAGATCTTATCCTTTGAACCTCAGTGCCAAGGATTCATATAATCCCGTATGTCATTCCCTTTGTCCTTCGGTATGTTACTTGCCTGAGATTCGGTCATCAGTATCCGCATACCTATTTCAATCTCGTTTACCGGCAAGTCTCTTTACTCGTTGCGCAATACAAGATCCCGCAACTTACACTAAGTCACATTGCTTGCAAGGCTTGTGTGTGATGTTGTATTATCGAGTGGGCCCCGAGATACCTCTCCGTCATACGGAGTGACAAATCCCAGTCTTGATCCATACTAACTCAACGAACACCTTTAGAGATACCTGTAGAGCATCTTTATAGTCACCCAGTTACGTTGCGACGTTTGATACACACAAAGCATTCCTCCGGTGTCAGTGAGTTATATGATCTCATGGTCATAGGAACAAATACTTGACACGCAGAAAACAGTAGCAACAAAATGACACGATCAACATGCTACGTCTATTAGTTTGGGTCTAGTCCGTCACATGATTCTCCTAATGATGTGATCCCGTTATCAAGTGACAACACTTGCCTATGGTCAGGAAACCTTGACCATCTTTGATCAACGAGCTAGTCAACTAGAGGCTTACTAGGGACAGTGTTTTGTCTATGTATCCACACATGCACTGTGTTTCCAATCAATACAATTATAGCATGGATAATAAACGATTATCATGAACAAAGAAATATAATAATAACTAATTTATTATTGCCTCTAGGGCATATATCCAATAGTCTCCCACTTGCACTAGAGTCAATAATCTAGTTCACATCACCATGTGATTCCAACGAATCCAACACCCATATAGTTATGGGGTCTGATCACGTCTTGCTCGTGAGAGAGGTTTTAGTGAACGGTTCTGAAACTTTCAGATCCGTGTGTTCTTTAGAAATCTTTATGTAATCTTATAGATGCTGCTACTATGTGATATTTGGAAATACTCCAAATATCTACTCTACTATACGAATCCGTTTCACTACTCATAGTTATTCGGATTAGTGTCAAAGCTTGCATCGACGTAACACTTTACGACGAACTCTTTAACCACCTCCATAATCGAGAAAAATTCCTTAGTCCATCAGTTAGTAAGGATAAATTTTGACCGCTGCTAGTGATTCAATCATGGATCACTCTCTGTACCTCTCAACAGACTTTGAGTCAAGGCACACATCAGGTGCGGTACCCAGCATAGCATACTTCAGATTCTACGACCAAGGCATAGAAGACGACCTTCGTCTATTCTCTTTGTTCTGCCGGGGTCGGGTGTTGAGTCTTACTCAAATTCACACCTTACAACCCAACCAAGAACTCCTTCCTTGCTGATCTATTTTGAACTCCTTCAAAAACTTGTCAAGGCATGCATCTTGTTGAAACTTCTATCAAGCGCTTTCGATCTATCTCCATGGATCTTTGATGCTCAACATTCAAGTAGCGCAATCTAGGTGTTCCTTTGAAAACTCCTTTCAAACAACCTTGTATGCTTTACAGAAATTCTACATTACTTCTGATCCACAATATGTCAACCACATATACTTATCAGAAATTCTATTGTGCTCCCACTCACTTCTTTCAAAATACAAGTTTCTCATAAACCTTGTACAAACCCAAAATCTTTGATCATCTCATCAAAGTGTATATTCCAACTCCGAGATGCTTGCACCAGTCCATTGAAGGATCGCTGGAGCTTGCATACTTGTTAGTATCTTTAGGATCGACAAAACCTCCTGGTTGTATCACATACAATGTTTGCTCAAGGAAACCGTCGAGGAAACAATGTTTTGACATCCTATGTGCAATATTTCATAAATAATGCATCAACTACAAACATAATTCTAACAGACTTTTAGCATCGCTACGAGTGAGAAAGTCTCATCATAGTCAACTGTTTGATCTTGTCGGAAACATCTTTGCGACAAGTCGAGCTTTTCTTAATAGTGACTTATCACCATCATCGTCTGTCTTCCTTTTAAAGATCCATCTTTACTCAATAGTCCTATGACCATCAAGTAGTTCTTCCAAAGTCTACACTTTGTTTTCATACATGGATCCTCTCTCGGATTTCATGGCTTCCAGCCATTTGTCGGAATCCGGGCTCACCATTGCTTTCTCCATAACTCGTAGGTTCACTGTTGCTCAACAACATGACCACCAAGGCAGGGTTACCGTACCACTCTGTAGTAGTACGCGACCTTGTCAACCTACGAGGCTTGTAGTAACTTGATCCGATGCTCGATGATCACCATCATCAGCTTTCACTTCAATTGGTGTAGGCGCCACCGGAACAATTTCCTGCGCCCTGCTACACAATGGTTGAAGTGATGGTTCAGTAACCTCATCAAGTTCTACCACCCTCCCACTCAATTCTTTCGAGAGAAACCTTTCCTCGAGAAAGGATCAGTTTCTAGAAACAAACACTTTGCTTTCGGATATGAGATAGGATATGTACCCAACTGTTTTGGATATCCTATGAAGATGCATTTATCCGCTTTGGGTTGGAGCTTATCAGACTGAAACTTTTTCACATAAGTGTCGAAGCCCCAAACTTTCAAGAAACGACAGTTTAGATTTCTCTAAACCTCAGTCTATACTGTGTCATCTCAACGGAAATACGCGGTGCCCTATTTAAAGTGAATGCGGTTGTCTCTAATGCATAACCCATAAACGATAGTGGTAATTCGATAAGAGACATCATAGCATGCACCATACCAAATAGTGCGTGGCTATGACGTTCAGACACATCATCACACTATGAAGTTCCAGGTGGCATGAACTGCAAAACAATTTCCACATTGTCTTAACTGCGTACCAAAGCTTGGAACTTAGATATTCATTTCTATGATCATATCGTAGACAGTTTATCCTCTTGTTACGACGAACTTCACTCCTGAAACAGAATTGAACCTTTCAATATTTCAGACTTGTGATTCATTAAGTAAATACTCTTGTATCTGCTCAAATCGTCATTGAAGTAAGAACATAATGATATCCACTGCGTGCCTCAGCACCCATTGGACTGCATACATCAAAATGTATCACTTCCAACAAGTTACTATTGTCGGGACCCCGATCCTAAGCCATAGGAGTCCAGCCTGTAACACATCGCATCCCTTTGCGGTCTCACGCACGGTTAACTCCACGGCTGCAGCCTTACCTTAGCCGGGACCGTTTGCGTCTTTTGACTCACGTATGCAATAGTGTCGCTAGCATTCCAATGTCAAAGAACCCGGATCGACATGTCTAGTCATAAACCAAAGTGGCAGTACCGTACAAGGACAGGCATACATGACCCAACAAAGCAGGTGTCGGTCACCAGCGAGTATAGACGAGTCGTAGCAAGCTAAAGGACTCCATTACATCGTGAGACATTTCCCAAAGAGGACAGACAGAACAGCTAAGAAGGACACATGCCGGTCAACCAATGTGTCCGGAGCAGTAGCGAGCTACCAAGGCTCGTTGGATCACAAAGGGGCATTTCCTTGTAAGGAATGCTACTAAAGTTCACGACTAGGTAATCGAACCCCATACATATCAAGTACGACACACGTATGCATGGCATACCGATATGTATAGATACATCGATGGCATCACAACATAACCATAAACATACAAGCTTTATTTAAGAGGCTCGGAAGAGCCACACACATAATATTACACATTAAGGGTCTCACGACCCATAATAGCAGTCATTCAGTTACAAGCCAGCGGAAGAGTTTAAACTGTCTGAGTACAGACATGACAACTACAAGGCACATGGCCTGACTATACTACAGATCCAACGTAGGGCTACGAAGAACCCTCCATTAGGGTCATTAACAACCTCTGCAACATTTATTAAGCAAACATGAGTACGAAGGTACTCAGCAAGACTTTAGGATAACTAACTACTCATGCAAGGTATCAAAAGGTATTGTGGGGTTTCATGCGGGAAGCCAGCATCTGACTCGTGGCTAGACAACTTGCATTTTTAAATAATTTTGACAACTTGATTTCTCGCACACGAGTCCACTAACACCACAACAATACACTATCATGGAATCATTCCGTCTCCATACGGAAATGCCGTCCACGACACTCACGCTTATCTTGACGATTTTATGAGTAGCCATTAAAGTTATCTATGAACGACATATGTCTCCAAGTAGTCCATATCCGCGGACGCGGCTATTCGAATAGATCATAACCCTGCAGGGGTGTACTTCGTCACACACGCTCTCGCCACTTATCGCCATGTGCACGTCATGCACCTCGGCAACCTTCAAGCGGAAGCCCAGCGAGCGAGTCGGCCACGAGCGTTAACCACACTAGTACCTAGTCCAGGTTTATCGCCTATCTGAGAGTAACCCGTACGGAATTCCGGCCGAGGTTTCTGCCACGGCCTCAAACGATGTGCGCAGGGTTCCCAAGCCCACCATCCGGGTGCCACTTGGTACACCGTGCCACTGCCTACCGCATCACGGCCCACCTCTCAGGTCAGCACCATGCACGGCCTCCAGCATTACTATAAACACCAGAAACTACTTGCAACTCCTGGACCGAGTACTAAGTGATTAATAGGCCGAGCGGGGTCATAATTCATGGCCCAGCATGTGGTAGTATCTAGTCTTGGATTACATACACGGAACTCAGTTCCTATGGACGGTTCCAATGAAACAACCCGCCATGTACTCCTACACAGCCTTTCACCGGTACCTTTACCAAATCAGGTTCAACACACAACCTTTGCTTACCGAACACATTCTCACAATTCTGTTCATCTCCCAGATGACAGACCATACACAACTCTAAGCATAGCATGCATAGCAGGATAAGGCACATCAAGGCTCAAGCAACTACCAGGTATGCTAGGTTGCAAGGTTCGGCTATTTACTGTGACAAGGATAGGTCATGCAAAGGAAGTGGGTTCAACTAACGTGGCAAAAGCATTTGAAGCATTTGATCCTAATGCAATAAATAAGTGCAGGAGCAAGAACATGGGATTTATCAGGATGATCAAAAGGGTTGCTTGCCTTGTTGCTCAAAGGAGGGACAATATCCGTCACACGGATATTCGGTGGAATCCGGGGGTGCGGAGCCTACCGAAATGAATGGCAACAATCATATGCAAGCAAGATGATGCATGAGCATGGCATGAGAATGCAAGGTGATAAACTATTATCATCAACATGTATTAGGTTTGAAGTTGATTTGAATCACATTCAAATATCAATTCAAACGAGGTATTCTCGAATACCGATTTAATTGATTCGACCTAATGCTCAGATCTACTTGATGTTAACATGCATGAGATGTCATGTTAGGTACTGATTTGTAATTAGGACAGTGTGTGATCATGTCATTCATAATGAAATTTGAATATTTTCCAATTTCCATTTATAAAGTATTTATAAGAATTGGCTTAATCATTAATCTACATGTTTGGGTTCTGTAACTTTTTCAAACATGAATGAAAATAGCATATTCAGATTCCTTGAATTTTTCTAATACTTTTTCATATATAAATTATTTTCATTGGAGTTACATATTAATTTCTATGAATTTTTGAAGTTTTAAACATTTCTGGAATTATTTTTATACTCGAAAATACTTTTATTGCATCAGCATGACATCAGCAGGTCCATCTGGCCGTTGAAAGTCAAACCTGACCAGTGGGACCCACTGGTAAGTCTCTCTGGTCAATTTTAGATTAGGATTAATCTTATTTAGTTAATTAAACCCACTGGACCCACATGTCAGTGTCTTATTATTTTTACTGGTTTGTTTTTATTATTTCTAATCTTGCCAGAGGCTGGCCCCACCAGTCAGGGGCTCAGGCCAGCCGAAATCCACCGGCGACGAGGTCGTCCTCGCCGGCGGGGAGCCTCCGGCGAGCACCAGAACCTCGGGGGGGCTCGGAAATGGCGCACAGAGGGCCAAACGCACGAATGAGACCATGGGAGGAACGGCCACTCGATGGCGCGCACGATGGGACAAGCCCCAGGGGCTGGGGTTGCCGGAATCAATGCCGGCGACGTGCTTGGCGGCGACCAAGTTCGGCCATCGTCGAAGCCATCGGATACGGGGTCAAAACGCTCGGGGCTGGGCACCTAACGCACCTACACGACGTCCTGAGGCTGTTGGTAACCTCAGACGGACCAGCACTTCACGGAGGGTTACCGGCGACGAGCTGCAGCGGCGGTCCTCGTCGGGCTCCGATGGAACTTAGCCTAGAGAAGGGGATCGACGGGGAGAGCTTAGGGGAAAATACCACACGCTCACGGGGAGTGCAGAGCACGGCTTAGACGGCTCGGGGAAGGCCTGGGGGCGACGAATCGAGCAGAGCTCGCCGGCGGCCAAAGGTTGAAGACGACAGTGCCGTGGGCGTTGCAGGGCTCCGGGAAGCTTCGGCTTCTGCAGGGAGGACCAGAACGACGAGGCGGAGCTAACGGCGCACTCAGAGAGGGGATCCTATGGCTAGGGGCACAGGCAGCTCGAGCTTTGCTCGGCTCCAATGGCGGCAGAAGGGGGAGGAGAGATCCGAGAGGAGGGGGAAGAACTGGCGCTGGGAATGGGTAGCCACGGGCTCGGGGAGCTTATCCCCGGCCTTGGCAGCGCGAGGCGGCGGCCAGGCAGGCGCACAGCTGCGTGGCCGCGCCGGAGAACGCGGCGGCCACCTCGTGCTCCTACTGGCGCGGGGGAGGAGACGACTGAGGGAGATGGGTCGGGCCAGGCTAGGCGACAGGTAAGCATTTTCCCATTTTTTTCTGTTTTTGTTTCTGTTTTAGCTACTTCAATAATTTGCTATTTATTTCAGCTCCCAAATAATTTGTAAGATTTATTTGAAGCACCCTAGAATATTTGTTGGAATATTTCCAACTATTTCCAAAGTTTTCAACATTTTTCGAAAATTTAAGTTTCTGATTTCAAATTTAAAATTTGAAACCAGTGGCTTTTTGCACTTATTTAAAATGCTTAAAGTGTCAAGAAAAATGTTTTCTTCATTGCTCATTTACTTTCATGATTTATCAGAAAGTTTGAACTTTTCTTGAGGCCATTTTGGATTCATTGATTTTAACTAGTTTGAGATTTCCTTTATTTAAGTAATGGCTAGGGTTTTGAGTTTTCCTTCACCTCTTTCCTTGATCTTGTTGAAGATTCTTAGATGCAAATGCAAAGAAGACATGAGCACAAGACTAACTTGCTTAAGGTGTCAGGGATGTGACAACTCACCCCCACTCCAAAGAATCTCGTCCCGAGATTTAGAAGTCGTCGGGAATAACGCAGGATACTCAAGTCGGAGACGATCCTCTCTTTCCCAAGTTGCCTCCTTTTCAGAATGATTTGACCATTGAACTTTAAGAAACTTGAGGTTTCGACGTCGAGTGGTACGCTCAGCTTGATCAAGAATAAGCACAGGGTATTCTCGGTATGAAAGGTTATCTTGGAGATCAAGCGTTTCGTGGTCCACTTCACGGATAGGATCCGAAAAGCAACGCCTGAGTTGCGAGACGTGGAAAACATCATGAACCTTGGAAAGATGCGGAGGAAGTTCCAACTGGTAGGCAACTTCTCCTCTTTGGCAAGAATGCGAAAAGGACCAATGTAACGAGGAGCCAACTGGCCCTTGATACCGAATCAATGGGTACCCTTCAAAGGTGTAACCCGGAGGTAAGCCTTCTCGTCAACTTCAAAGGTCACAGCCTTATGATGACGATCATATTGGCTCTTTTGACGAGACTGGGCTGTTTTCAACTTTTCACGAATGATGTGAACCTGCTCTTCTGCATCCTGGATCATATCCGGGCCAAAGAGTTGCCTCTCTCCGGTCTCTGACCAATTAAGAGGTGTTCGACATCTTCGTCCATAGAGAACTTCAAAAGGGGCTTTGCCCAAGCTTGATTGGTAACTATTGTTATAAGCGAATTTGGCGAATGGAAGACACTTCTCCCAATTCATACCGAACAATATAACACAAGCTCGGAGCATATCTTCTAGGATTTGATTTACTCTTTCTACTTGACCACTTGATTGGGGATGGAAAGCAGTGCTAAAAGATAGATGAGTCCCCATGGCATTCTGAAAACTTTCCCAGAAACGAGAAGTAAAGATACTCCCACGGTCCGAGTTAATCTCCAGGGGAACACCATGAAGAGACACTATTCGGGAGATATATAACTCTGCTAGCTGGCTAGCTGTTATACTCTCACGAACAGGAAGAAAATGAGCCACTTTGGAAAGACGGTCAATGACCACAAAGATAGCATTATTCCCTTTCTTGGTCTTGGGAAATCCGGTAATGAAATCCATGCTAACTTTATCCCATTTCCATTCAGGAATAGCTAGAGGTTGAAGGGTGCCAGCAGGCCTTTGATGTTCTGCCTTAACTCGACGACAAACGTCGCAGTTAGCAACGAACTCAGCAATTTCTCTCTTCATCCTAGTCCACCAGAACCTCCGGCGTAGGTCCTGATACATCTTAGTACTACCGGGATGAATGGTGAGAGGAGAATCATGAGCCTCCTTAAGGATTAACTGCCTTAGATGTGGGTTCTTAGGAACCAGTAGACGATTCTGGAAGAACACAACACCTTGATCATTCATGGAAAATTCTTTAGCGTTTCCGCTAAAAATATTCTCCTTGATCCGTGATATACCCTTGTCACGCTTTTGGCCAGCTATAATTTGATCCTTAAGAGTAGGCTTCACCACCAGGGTAGAAAGGAATCCTTGAGGAACAATATGAAGATTCAACTTCCGAAAGTCCTCATGACGATGTGGTTGACCTTGTTGTAGCATCAAATTGTTACAATAAGATTTACGGCTTAGTGCATCGGCCATAACATTGGCCTTCCCCGGGGTGTAAGTTATCCCTAAGTCGTAATCCGAGATCAACTCAACCCACCGTCTTTGCCTGAGATTCAAATCCGGCTGGGTGAAGATATATTTCAGACTTTGGTGATCAGTGAATATTTCGCAACGATTACCCAGAAGGTAATGTCGCCAGGTTTTTAGTGCATGGACCACAGCTGCAAGCTCAAGGTCATGTGTGGGATAATTATCCTCATGTGGACGCAACTGTCGAGATGCGTATGCGATCACATGACGATCTTGCATGAGAATGCAACCTAATCCTTGTCGCGAGGCGTCGTAGTAGATAACAAAGTCCTTCGAAAGATCTGGTGGTAGCAACACATGTGCGGAAGTCAGACGTCTTTTCAGTTCCTGAAAACTATGCTCACACTGTGGTGTCCACTCGAACTTTTTATCCTTCTTGAGGAGTTCAGTTAGAGGCTTTGCAACCTTGGAGAAATTCTCGACAAAGCGGCGATAATAGCTCGCTAGACCAAGAAAACTCCTAACTTGCTTAACCGATTCAGGTTGAGTACAATCAAGGACAGCTTGAACTCTCTCGGGATTGACAGCAATACCCTTACCAGAGATTACGTGTCCTAGATAGGTCACTTCTGGCAACCAAAATTCACATTTTGAAAATTTGGCATAAAGACGATGCTCTCGAAGTTTCATCAATACCAGCCTTAGATGCTCGGCATGTTCTTGTTCGTTCTTCGAGTAGATGAGAATATCATCGAGGTATACCACGACGAACTTATCCAAATACTCCATGAAGATTGAATTCATCAGTCGAGAGAAGGTGGCTGGGGCATTGGTTAAACCGAAGGACATGACGGTGTACTCGTATTGGCCATAACGAGTAACAAAAGCTGTTTTTGGAATGTCCCCGTTCTTGATCTTGATTTGATGGTATCCCAACCTCAAATCCATTTTGGAGAAGATTGAGGATCCAGCGAGCTGTGCGTACAGGTCGTTGATCCTGGGGAGCGGATACTTGTTCTTTATGGTGACCAAATTAACTGGTCGGTAATCTACAACCATCCGATCCGTTCTGTCTTTCTTCTTGACGAAGAGGACGGGACAAGCCCAAGGAGAAGAGCTAGGACGAATGAAACCTTTGTTCAAGGCCTCATCTAATTGCTTCTTAAGTTCAGCTAGCTCCAGGGGTGCCATCTTATATGGTCTTCTGGCTATTGGGACAGTTCCCGGAACAAGATCTATTACAAACTCTACATCTCTGTCAGGTGGAATTCCTGGCAGTTCCTCTGGAAAAACATCCGGGAAGTCACGGACTATCGGAATGTCTTCTAGTTCCGGAAGAGGGTTGGCATTCAAGGAATAGAGTTGGCATTTGGCAGCTCGAGTAGAGACATTTACTATCTCACCCGAGGGATGGGTAAGCTGGACATTTCTAGAATGAGTATCAATCTTGGCATAGTGAGCTGACATCCAGTCCATGCCCAAGATGATATTAATATCCGAAGATTTCAATGCTATCAATGAGGCTAGAAAAACTAGCCTGTCTACTAGAATTTCATTGTCATAGGTTATCCTAGAGGTTTGCCATTTACTACCAGGAGTTTGGACAACCAATGGAATTGGCATATCACAAGAAGACATGTTATGCAACTGTGCATAACTTTCTGAAATGAAGGAATGAGAAGACCCAGTGTCAAAGAGAACGGACGCTGGGTGATGATTAACAAGAAGCGTACCCAGCATGACGTCGGGATCCTCTGCAGCTTCTTCTGCTGACACATAGTTCACATGGCCACGTGGAGGAGTTGGCTTCACATAGTAAGCTTTGCCCGACTTGGCTTGCCCAACGGACTTTCCGGGTTACTTGGCACCCACATTCTAAGGACACTCACGGGAATAGTGCCCTGGTTCTCCACACTTGTAGCATATCACTTGGTTGGCACGTGGTGCAGCATTGCTAGCTGGACCACCATAAGCTTTTGCTGGAGGGTTGGCCGGATTCGTCTGAGGCGCCACGTAATATGGCCTCGAAGTATATCTTGGCAGCAGAGAACTGTTCGGAACCCACAGCCTGCGTTTTGGAAACGCGGAACCAGAAGACGAGCCAAAGTCACGGGAGTGCTTCCTTGTGGCTTCGAAGTCAGTATGACCAGTCTCGGCACTGATCGCCTTGTTGACCAGAGGTTGAAAGCTTGCACACTCGTGGAGGCGCAGATCACGACGGAGCTCTGGGCTCAGACCCTTATGGAACCTTGCTTGCTTCTTGGCGTCAGTAGACGCCTCCTCTGTTGCATAGCGGGCGAGATTACCGAACTCGCGGCTATAGGCATCCATAGACAACTTGCCCTGAGTGAAGGCACATAACTCCTCTCTCTTTCTGTCCATCAGGCCCTCTGGAATGTGGTGCAGACGAAAAGCTGCACTAAAGTCTGCCCATGTGGCCACTGGTTCAGCGGGACGCATTGCTTCAAATTCTCCCACCACAGATTGGCGGGTCCCTCCAGGAAATATGCCGCAAAGGTCACCTTGTCGGCCTCAGACACATTCGGAGAGCGAATCTTGCGTGAGATGCTGCACAGCCAGTCATCAGCGTCGAGGGGATCGACGGAATGATGTAACTTTGGAGGATTCAGCTTCACAAAGTCATTGAGGGACACTGCGGCATTCCTAGGCTGTCGAGCCATATTCTTCTCAATACGCTCTAACAGTCGATTGGTCTCCCTTTTATTTCTCCCTGCCTCAAGCATCACTTCCACCAGAGAAGGCGGGTGAGGCAGGTCTTCCTGCGACGCTTGACTACCCTCGCCTTGCTCATGAGCACGGGCACGGTTCAACCTGGTGAACACCATCCTGACAAACAAACTCAGAGCTTAGACCAATATCATATCAATACTAGCTATGGATTAAGAATGTACTGAACACACGGAATGAGGAAATGAATATCCGAACATCATGGTAACAAGCAACTGCTATATATACACCATGGTTCATACACCCTTACATAGTTCAGTACAACCTTAACCGAAGAGCAAACTACTGAAATTATGAAACTACTCATCAGAGGCTTACAAGCTTCCTATACATTATTTATCTAAGCCTCCGAATTCATTTCACATCACAGGCATACTTCACAAGTCACGCAGGACTGTGAACGTATGGCTACTACCATACTATCCTTCCGCTCACAGCTCAGGCATCCGCATAGAACATCTCATAGAGATTACCTCCCTGACCTGGAAGCTCAACCTGCGGATCAGGAAACACTCTAGCATGAGATCCCTGGGATCCATAAGGACACGGATGTGGCCTTGGTCCCCTGACTGGTGGTAAGAGGGGTCCCCGAAGAGGTGTGACTCCTCCTATAGCTGGCCAGTCAACATGGGCCGGAAGATGGGTCCTAACAGGGTTCAGCGTCTCCATCTCTCCATACCCTGTCTAGACTACCGGTGCCAGCTGCGTCAAAGCCGTCCACAGACGGGCACGAGTAGCATATAGCTCCATGCGGAGAGCACGGGCATCCCTGTCTCTGTTCTCTAGCATCTCAACAGTGGACTACAGTAGTGGATCCTTCATAGAAGAATCAAAATAGACTCCACTGAGGTATCCCTCTTCACCAGGCTGAGAGGCCGGAACATAGCAGAACTCTGAATTTTGCAGCAGTGCATGTCTCGCTCTCATAATGGTCAGCATTGAATAGGCAGCATCCTGTACTGCCATGTCAACGGTGACCCCCAACCCATAGTACCAATGGATTGGCTTCTCAGCTATAGGGTAGTCTGGAAATATCCTAACAGTGCAGATGTACTGGCTCTGGTTGAAGTCTCGGTACTGTTCCTCCACTGTGTGCTCGGGGTACCAGCGATAACCGCACACCGACATCACCCAGACCAGCATGGCCGTATGACCCGGCACATCAATGCACCTGGTCAGACGTACCACCTGACGAGAAGGACGGGCAGGCATCTGTAAATAGAGAGTAATGTAAAAGCATTAGAGCTCCAAATGCAAAATTGAGCAGCATAACGGATGTAAATGCTGAAAAACAAATTTTGAGACAACCCAAAATGGAATAGCGTAACCACTCAACTATGAAGTTCAACTCTCTGATCATCAAGCTTACTTCCTTCTTACTAGGAATGACAGAAACCCAATATCTCTTGACCCGTAGTCCTATAATCTACCGATCAGAAACACGAGCCTAGAAGAAGATGAGTAACCTAGTCCTTAATTCCCGCAGAAAAGACGAGGATGACCAGAATAGAATAACTTGAGAAGAGAACAAGAGTCTTACGTTCCCCTCCACAAACAATTTCCCTATATATAACTAAAGCAATTCTAGAATCAACTTCGACCAGTTTGGCTTAGTAATCCTACAGTCAGTCAGGCTCTGATACCAACGCTGTCGGGACCCCGATCCTAAGCCATAGGAGTCCAGCCTGTAACACATCGCATCCCTTTGCGGTCTCACGCACAGTTAACTCCACGGCTGCAGCCTTACCTTAGCCGGGACCGTTTGCATCTTTTGACTCACGTATGCAATAGTGTCGCTAGCATTCCAATGTCAAAGAACCCGGATCGACATGTCTAGTCATAAACCAAAGTGGCAGTACCGTACAAGGACATGCATACATGACCCAACAAAGCAGGTGTCGGTCACCAGCGAGTGTAGACGAGTCATAGCAAGCTACAAGGACTCCATTACATCGCGTGACATTTCCCCAAAGAGGACAGACACAGCAGCTAAGAAGGACACATGCCGGTCAACCAATGTGTCCGGAGCAGTAGCGAGCTACCAAGGCTCGTTGGATCACAAAGGGGCATTTCCTTGTAAGGAATGCTACTAAAGATCACGACTAGGTAATCGAACCCCATACATATCAAGTACGACACACGTACGCATGGCATACCGATATGTATAGATACATCGATGGCATCACAACATAACCATAAACATACAAGCTTTATTTAAGAGGCTCGGAAGAGCCACACACATAATATTACACATTAAGGGTCTCACGACCCATAATAGCAGTCATTCAGTTACAAGCCAGCGGAAGAGTTTAAACTATCTGAGTATAGACAGGACAACTAGAAGGCACATGGCCTGACTATACTACAGACCCAACGTAGGGCCAGATCGTAGCTGGGACACCAGCTACTTGTCGTCGTCGATGTCTACAAAGAACCCTCCATTAGGGTCATTAACAACCTCTGCAACATTTATTAAGAAAACATGAGTACGAAGGTACTCAGCAAGACTTTAGGATAACTAACTACTCATGCAAGGTATCAAAAGGTATTGCGGGGTTTCATGCGGGAAGCCAGCATCTGACTCGTGGCTAGACAACTTGCATTTTTAAATAATTTTGACAACTTGATTTCTCGCACACGAGTCCACTAACACCACAACAATACACTATCGTGGAATCATTCCGTCTCCATACGGAAATGCCGTCCACGACACTCACGCTTATCTTGACAATTTTATGAGTAGCTATTAAAGTTATCTATGAACGACATATGTCTCCAAGTAGTCCATATCCGCGGACGCGGCTATTCGAATAGATCATAACCCTGCAGGGGTGTACTTCGTCACACACGCTCTCGCCACTTATCGCCATGTGCACGTCATGCACCTCGGCAACCTTCAAGCGGAAGCCCAGCGAGGGAGTCGGCCACGACCGTTAACCACACTAGTACCTAGTCCAGGTTTATCGCCTATCTGAGAGTAACCCGTACGGAAGTCCGGCGGAGGTTTCCACCACGGCCTCAAACGATGTGCGCAGGGTTCCCAAGCCCACCAGCCGGGTGCCACTTGGTACACCGTGCCACTGCCTACCGCATCACGGCCCACCTCTCACGTCAGCACCATGCACGGCCTCCAGCATTACTATAAACACCAGAAACTACTTGCAACTCCTGGACCGAGTACTAAGCGATTAATAGGCCGAGCGGGGCATAATTCAGGGCCCAGCATGTGGTAGTATCTAGTCTTGGATTACTTACACGGAACTCAGTTCCTATGGACGATTCCAATGAAACAAACCGCCATGTACTCCTACACAGCCTTTCACCGGTACCTTTACCAAATCAGGTTCAACACACAACCTTTGCTTACCGAACACATTCTCACAATTCTGTTCATCTCCCAGATGACAGACCATACACAACTCTAAGCATAGCATTCATAGCAGGATAAGTCACATCAAGGCTCAAGCAACTAACAGGTATGCTAGGTTCCAAGGTTCGGCTATTTACTGTTACAAGGATAGGTCATGCAAAGGAAGTGGGTTCAACTAACGTGGCAAAAGCATTTGAAGCATTTGATCCTAATGCAATAAATAAGTGCAGGAGCAAGAACATGGGATTTATCGGGATGATCAAAAGGGTTGCTTGCCTTGTTGCTCAGAGGAGGGACAATATCCGTCAGACGGATATTCGGTGGAATCCGGGGGTGCGGAGCCTACCGAAATGAATGGCAACAATCATATGCAAGCAAGATGATGCATGAGCATGGCATGAGAATGCAAGGTGATAAACTATTATCATCAACATGTATTAGGTTTGAAGTTGATTTGAATCACATTCAAATATCAATTCAAACGAGGTATTCTCGAATACCGATTTAATTGATTCGACCTGATGCTCAGATCTACTTGATGTTAACATGCATGAGATGTCATGTTAGGTACTGATTTGTAATTAGGACAGTGTGTGATCATGTCATTCATAATGAAATTTGAATATTTTCCAATTTCCATTTATAAAGTATTTATAAGAATTGGCTTAATCATTAATCTACATGTTTGGGTTCTGTAACTTTTTCAAACATGAATGAAAATAGCATATTCAGATTCCTGAATTTTTCTGATACTTTTTCATATATAAATTATTTTCATTGGAGTTACTGATTAATTTCTATGAATTTTTGAAGTTTTAAATATTTCTGGAATTATTTTTATACTGGAAAATACTTTTATTGCATCAGCACGACATCAGCAGGTCCATCTAGCTGTTGAAAGTCAAACCTGACCAGTCGGACCCACTGGTCAGTCTCTCTGGTCAATTTTAGATTAGGATTAATCTTATTTAGTTAATTAAACCCACTGGACCCACATGTCAGTGTCTTATTATTTTTACTGGTTTGTTTTTATTATTTCTAATCTTGCCAGAGGCTGGCCCCACTAGTCAGTGGCTCAGGCCAGCCGAGATCCACCGGCAGCGAGGTCGTCCTCGCCGGCGGGGAGCCTCCGGCGAGCACCAGAACCTCGGGGGGGGGGGGCTCGGAAATGGCGCACAGAGGGCCAAACGCATGGCTGAGACCATGGGAGGAACGGCCACTCGATGGCGCGCACGATGGGACAAGCCCCAGGGGCTGGGGTGGCCGGAATCAACGCCGGCGACGAGCTTGGCGGCGACCAAGTTCGGCCATCGTCGAAGCCATTGGATACGGGGTCAAAACGCTCGGGGCTGGGCACCTAACGCACCTACACGACGTCCTGAGGCTGTTGGTAGCCTCAGACGGACTAGCATTTCACCGGAGGGTTACCGGCGACGAGCTGCAGCGGCGGTCCTCGTCGGGCTCCGATGGAACTTAGCCTAGAGAAGGGGATCGACGGGGAGAGCTTAGGGGAAAAGACCGCACGCTCACGGGGAGTGCAGAGCGGGGCTTAGACGGCTCAGGGAAGGCCTGGGGGCGACGAATCGAGCAGAGCTCGCCAGCGGCCGAAGGTTGAAGACGACGGTGCCGTGGGCGTTGCAGGGCTCGGGGAAGCTTCGGCTTCTGCAGGGAGGACCAGAACGACGAGGCGGAGCTAACGTCGCACTCAGAGAGGGGATCCTATGGCTAGGGGCACGGGCAGCTCGAGCTTTGCTCGGCTCCAATGGCGGCAGAAGGGGGAGGAGAGATCCGAGAGGAGGGGGAAGAACTGGCGCTAGGAATGGGTAGCCACGGGCTCGGGGATCTTATCCCCGGCCTTGCCAGCGCGAGGCGGCGGCCAGGCAGGCGCACAGGTGCGTGGCCGCGCCGGAGAACGCGGCGGCCACCTCCTGCTCCTACTGGCGCGGGGGAGGAGACGACTGAGGGAGATGGGTCGGGCCAGGCTAGGCGACAGGTAAGCATTTTCCCATTTTTTTCTGTTTTTGTTTCTGTTTTAGCTACTTCAATAATTTGCTATTTATTTCAGCTCCCAAATAATTTGTAAGATATATTTGAAGCACCCTAGAATATTTGTTGGAATATTTCCAACTATTTCCAAAGTTTTCAACATTTTTTGAAAATTTAAGTTTCTGATTTCAAATTTAAAATTTGAAACCAGTGGCTTTTTGCACTTATTTACAATGCTTAAAGTGTCAAGAAAAATGTTTTCTTCATTGCTCATTTACTTTCATGATTTATCAGAAAGTTTGAACTTTTCTTGAGGCCATTTTGGATTCATTGATTTTAACTAGTTTGAGATTTCCTTTATTTAAGTAATGGCTAGGGTTTTGAGTTTTCCTTCACCTCTTTCCTTGATCTTGTTGAACATTCTTAGATGCAAATGCAAAGAAGACATGAGCACAAGACTAATTTGCTTAAGGTGTCAGGGATGTGACAACTATCTTGTTTCATCTCAATGAAAACAAGGCCTTGCTCATGTGGTATGATTTGCATGTCACTAGTGATTCAAAATCAAGTGAGTTTAAAGATCCATCAGCATGGAGCCTCTTCATGCAATTTATACCAACATGACTCAAGCGGCAGTGCCACAAGTAAGTGGTACTATCATCATTACCTCGTTTCTTTTGGCACCAATATCATGAACATGTGTAACACTACGATCGAGATTCAATAAACCATTGAAGGTGATTATTCAAGCAAATAGAGTAACCATTATTCTCTTTAAATGAATAATCGTATTGCAATAAACACGATCCAATCATGTTCATGCTTAACGCAAGCACCAAATAACAATTATTTAGGTTTAACACCAATCACGATGGTAGAGGGAGTGTGCGGTGTTTGATCATTTCAACCTTGGAAACAATTCCAACACGTATCGTCACCTCGCCTTTAGCAAGTCTCCGTTTATGCCGTAGCTTTCATTTCGTGTTACTAATCACTTGTGCTACTAGGAGTACTAGTAAAGTACACATCAACATTATGTATATCAAATATACTTCTTTCGACTTTTGCCAGCCTTCTTATCTACCAAGTATCTAGAGTTGCTCCGCCTCAGTGACCGTTCCCCTCATAACAGAAGCACTTAGTCCCGAGCTTGGTTTTAATCTGGGGTCTCTTCATTAGTGCAGCAACTGCTTTGCCGTTTCACGAAGTATCCCTTCTAGCCCTTGCCTTTATCGAAACTTAGTGGTTTTACTAACCATCAACTATTGATGCTCCTTCTTGATTTCTACTTTCGCAGTGTCAAACATCGCAAACCGCTCAAGGATCATTGTATCTATCCTTGATATGTTATAGTTCATCACGAAGCTCTCACAGCTTGGTGGCAGTGACTTTGGTGAACCATCACTATCTTATCTAGAAGATCAACTCCCACTTGACTCAAGCGATTGTCGTACTCAGATAATCTGAGCACACGCTCAACGATTGAGATTTTCTCCTTTACTTCGTGGACAAAGAATCTTGTCGGAGGTCTCATACCTCTTAACAAGGGCACAAGCATGAAATCACAATTTCATCTCTTTAGAACATCTCTTATGTTCTGTGACGTTTGAAAACGTCTTCGGCGCCTTGCTTCTAAACCATTAAGTATTTTGCACTGAACTATCATGTAGTCATCAGAAACGTGTATGTTAGTCATCAGAAACGCGTATGACGTATGTTCACAACATCTACAGACGACGCTCGAGGTGCAGCACACCGAGTGGTGCATTAAGGACATAAGCCTTCTGCGCAGCAACGAGGACAATCCTCGGTTTTACAGACTCAGTCTGCAAAGTTTGCTACTATCAACTTTCAACTAAATTTTCTCTAGGAACATATAAAAACAGTAGAGCTATAGCGCAAGCTACATCGTAATTCGCAAAGACCATTAGACTATGTTCATGACAATTAGTTCAATTAATCATATTACTTAAGAACTCCCACTCAAAAAGTACATCTCTCTAGTCATTTGAGTGGTACATGATCCAAATCCACTATCTCAAGTCTGATCATCACGTGAGTCGAGAATAGTTTCAGTGGTAAGCATCTCTATGCTAATCATATCAACTATACAATTCATGCTCGACCTTTCGGTCTCATGTGTTCCGAGGCCATGTCTGCACATGCTAGGCTCGTCAAGCTTAACCCGAGTGTTCCGCGTGTGCAACTGTTTTGCACCCGTTGTATGTGAACGTTGAGTCTATCACACCCGATCATCACGTGGTGTCTCGAAACAAAGAACTGTCGCAATGGTGCACAGTCGGGGAGAACACAATTTCGTCTTGAAATTTTAGTGAGAGATCACCTCATAATGCTACCGTCATTCTAAGCAAGCTAACGTGCATAAAGGATTAACATCACATGCAATTCATAAGTGACATGATATGGCCATCATCATGTGCTTCTTGATCTCCATCACCAAAGCACCGGCACGATCTTCTTGTCACCGGCGTCACACCATGATCTCCATCATCATGATCTCCATCAACGTATCGCCATTGGGGTTGTCGTGCTACTCATGCTATTACTACTAAAGCTACGTCCTAGCAATATAGTAAACGCATCTGCAAGCACAAACGTTAGTTTAAAGACAACCCTATGGCTCATGCCGGTTGCCGTACCATCGACGCGCAAGTCGATATTAACTATTACAACATGATCATCTCATACATCCAATATATCACATCACATCGTTGGCCATATCACATCACAAGCATACCCTGCAAAAACAAGTTAGACGTCCTCTAATTGTTGTTGCATGTTTTACGTGGTGACCATGGGTATCTAGTAGGATTGCATCTTACTTACGCAAACACCACAACGGAGATATATGAATTGCTATTTAACCTCATCCAAGGACCTCCTCGGTCAAATCCGATTTAACTAAAGTTGGAGAAACCGACACTCGCCGGTCATCTTTGAGCAATGGAGTTACTCGTAGCGATGAAACCAGTCTCTCGTAAGCGTACGAGTAATGTCGGTCCGAGCCGCTTCGATCCAACCATACCACAGAATCAAGAAAAGACTAAGGAGGGCAGCAAAATGCACATCACCGCCCACAAAAACTTTTGTGTTCTACTCGAGAAGACATCTACGCATGAACCTAGCTCCTGATGCCACTGTTGGGGAATGTCGCATGGGAAACAAAATATTTCCTACGCGCACGAAGACCTATCATGGTGATGTCCATCTACGAGAGTTGATTTCCGATCTACCTACCCTTGTAGATCACACAGCAGAAGCGTTAGTGAGCGCGGTTGATGTAGTGGAACGTCCTCACGTCCCTCGATCCGCCCCGCGAACCGTCCCACGAACCGTCTCGCGATCCGTCCCACGATCCGCTCCGATCTAGTGCCGAACGGACGGCACCTCCGCGTTCCGCACACGTACAGCTCGACGATGATCTCGGCCTTCTTGATCCAGCAAAAGAGACGGAGAGGTAGATGATTTCTCCGGCAGCATGACGGCGCTCCGGAGGTTGGTGGTGATCTAATCTCAGCAGGGCTCCGCCCGAGCTCCGCAGAAACGCGATCTAGGGAAAAAACCGTGGAGGTATGTGGTTGGGCTGCCGTGGCAAAAGTTGTCTCAAATCAGCCCTAAAACCCCACTATATATAGGAGGGAGGGAGGGGAGGAGGCAGCCTCAAAACCTAAAGGTTTGGCCGAAATTGGAGGTGGAGGAGTCCTACTCCAATCCTACTTGGAGTAGGATTCCACCTTCCCACTTGGAAACTCTTTCCACCTTGTGTTTTTTCCTTCTCAAACCTTATGGGCCTTAGTGGGAACTTATTCCAGCCCACTAGGGGCTGGTTTATCTCTTCCCATAGCCCATGAGACCCCTTGGGGCGTGACACCCCTCCTGATGGTCCCCGGCACCCCTCCCGGCACTCCCAGTACACTACCGATGAGCCCGAAACTTCTCCGATAATGCACGAAAACCTTCCAGTAACCAAATGAGGTCATCCTATATATCAATCTTCGTTTCCGGACCATTCCAGAAACCCTAGTGACGTATGTGATCTCATCCGGGACTCCGAACAACATTCGGTAACCAACCATATAACTCAAATACGCATAAAACAACGTCGAACCTTAAGTGTGCAGACCCTGCGGGTTCGAGAACTATGTAGACATGACCCGAGAGACTCCTCGGTCAATATCCAATAGCGGGAACTGGATGCCCATATTGGATCCTACATATTCTACGAAGATCTTATCCTTTGAACCTCAGTGCCAAGGATTCATATAATCCCGTATGGCATTCCCTTGGTCCTTCGGTATGTTACTTGCCTGAGATTCGATCGTCAGTATCCGCATATCTATTTCAATCTCGTTTACCGGCAAGTCTCTTTACTCGTTCCGTGATACAAGATCCCGCAACTTACACTAAGTCACATTGCTTGCAAGGCTTGTGTGTGATGTTGTATTACCGAGTGGGCCCCGAGATACCTCTCCGTCATACGGAGTGACAAATCCCAGTCTTGATCCATACTAACTCAACGAACACCTTTAGAGATACCTGTAGAGCATCTTTATAGTCACCCAGTTACGTTGCGACGTTTGATACACACAAAGCATTCCTCCGGTGTCAGTGAGTTATATGATCTCATGGTCATAGGAACAAATACTTGACATGCAGAAAACAGTAGCAACAAAATGACACGATCAACATGCTATGTCTAATAGTTTCGGTCTTGATGGGGTCATAATCCTAGGGTAGGGTCGTAGGCCTGCCATACAGGTCCTACCCAAGGACTACCCCACCCAAAGGACAAGAACCTAAGTCTACCCCGACTGAATTAAGGAATCACCATTATCCAGTCGGAGACAGGTCCTATATCATCCAGTCGGATACTAGCATTCGGAGAATACCAAGCTAACCGACTGGATACACTCGGTACATCGTAACCTCCCTGGAGGGAAAGGGTCGTACGTTTCCGGGTGCATTTATTAGCATTTCGAGCATACGTTATCTGTAACGTATGCATTCAATCCCCACTACTCCGCCCTTATACCGGAACCGTTGTGGAGGGCAGCGCACTCTATATAAGCCGCCCTCCCCCACTAGTAAAGGGGTTAGAAAATCATTGTATTCCATATCACACTCGTCAACCAGCTCCGAGAGCTCTGAGACGTAGGGCTGTTACCTCCACCGCAGAGGGGCCCAAACTCATACAACCTCGCCGTAGCTAGGACTCTGCCCATCTCATTCGTACCCTACACATCTACTGTCAGGCTTATACCCACGACAGTTGGCGCCCACCGTGGGGCAGGCGTCTAAGCGACTTCCGGCGAGTTTGCGATTTCTTCCTTTCGTCATGTCGTCCGGTGGAGATTTGAGCATGGGTCACCAGATCTTCTTCGGTGCTCTCTCCTTCACCGTCGACGATTCGGCATGGCTTCGGGAGGCACCTCTCGACGTCGAGGCGCTTCCCCGTCACGGGGCCACACACTTCCATGCCGGCGCCCGCGGCGTTCTTCTTCTCCAACAATCGGCTCCGTTGTCGACCTGCACCTCCATCATGTGCCGCAACAAGCGGTCCCGCCGTCTGCATCTCCAACGTTGGGTGCAGCATGCCCGAGCGCGTCAGATCGCGTCTTCTCAAGTGGCGGTTCTTGAGTCCGTTGTGGTTGCCCCGTCGGCCCAGCACTCGGACTCGGTTCCGACTGAGTTTCCTTCCAAGTATGCGGGTCACGGGCCCGCAGCAGAAGTACACATGGCCAACTCCCACGAAGATCCCTGTTAGGCTGGCCGGAACGAGCGCGAGATCGGCGAAACGTCCGACGCACGTCGTCCACGTCGCCGTTCTGCTAGTCGGCACACTCGGCGGAGCAACATGGAGCTGTTCCGCACACCTCTCCTCAACTTGGCTGCAGCTGCCAAAATAGCCGATTCCCTCCAGCCGACTGATTCACAAGCTGGCAGAGGGGTCGAGCAGATCCGAGCCCTGTTGCACATGGCGCAGTAGCAGAATTCGGCAGTCTCCTAGTCGCACAACCAGATCTATAATAGCTCCGTCCACGCGAACACGCATTGGTCGGTTCACAGCCCTGGATCCCATCAGCGCCACAGGGGAAGCAGCCGTTCCATGATCCATGAAGATCGCCGCCGCTCACGCACCACTCCGCGGGGTGGGCCCTATGGGTCCCGGCATCATGATGATCGGCGTTCGGTCGGCGACAATTACGACCCAAGACCCGACGCAAGAGGACGTATCGCCCAGCGAAGAGTCGACAGAGGTCGAGCCCACCGTGATGGTCGCGATATGGACCGTCCGAGTGGAAGCAGGGCCATCGTGTCTGGTCCCGAGTGTTTTAGTCGAGCCATCCACTCGTCCGACATCCCGCCCAACTTCCGATTGGCGGCGGGAATTAGTAAGTTTACAGGAGAGTCCAAGCCGGAAACATGGTTGGATGACTACCGAGTGGCAGTCCAGATCGGAGGAGGGGACGACCATGTTGCCATGAAGCACCTCCCTCTGATGCTCGACGGCTCGGCGCGAGCGTGGCTGAACCAGTTGGCCCCCTAAAGAATCTACAGTTGGGCAGATCTGGCCCGACTGTTCATCAAGACCTTCGAAGGAACGTGCAAGCGCCCTGCTGGCCTTGTGGAGCTCCAGCACTACGTCCAGAAGCAGAATGAGCCCCTGCGTGACTTCATCCAGCGCTGGACAACTCTCTACCACACGGTGGAGAACGTCACCGAGCATCAAGCAGTCTCCGCCTTCAAGGCAGGCGTACGGTACAGAGAGCTATACCTAAAGTTCGGTCGAACGGGCGACATCTCCATGAGCAAGATGATGGAGATAGCGGCTCGCTATGCAAATGCGAAGAAGAAGACCGCATCCGGAGTGGCAAGCACAAGACAGTCGGCGATGTTGACGGAGGTAACACTCGGAAGCAGAAACAGAAAGCTCTGCCCACACTGCAAGCAGAAGCTGCAGCCGTGACCAATGCCAAGTTCAAGGGCAAAGGGAAGGCGCAGTTTACCCCCAAGAAGAAACCGTTCAACAATCCCATCCTGGACCAGCCTTGTCCGGTTCACACGAAGATGGACGAAGAAGGCAACCCCATATACGCAAAGCATACCACTCGACAGTGTCGTCTCCTGATCCAGGGGTTCAGCGAGGGACAACCGAGTGAGAAGGATCCTGAAGAAGATGAGGAAGATAGGGAGGACCCGTTCCCCCAAGTCCATGCAACCCTGATGATCTTTGCTGACGTCGAGAGCAAGAGCCGACTGAAGCTGGTGAACAGAGAGGTGAACATGACCACCCCTTCCAACCCCAAGTTCCTCAAATGGTCCCAGACTGCGATCACGTTCGACCAGTCGGATCACCCGACACATGTACCCACCCCGGGAAGACAGGCCCTGGTCGTCGACCCAGTGTTAGAAGGAGTCCGACTGCGCAAAGTCCTCATGGATGGCGGCAGCGGCTTGAACATCATGTATACCGACACCCTCAAGGGGATGGGCATCCCGATGTCCAGACTCAGCGAGAGCAGCATGCAGTTCCACGGAGTCGTTCCTGGACGGAAGGCCAAATCACTCGGCCAGATCGTGTTGGACGTCGTTTTCGGATCCGACAAGAACTTCCGCAAGGAGAAGCTGACGTTCGAAGTGGTTGACTTCCAGAGTGCTTATCACGCAATTCTGGGTCGCCCCGCGTACGCGGACTTCATGGCCCGTCCATGTTACGTGTACCTGAAGCTGAAGATGCCAGGCCCGAAGGGCATGATCACCATCACAGGCAATCGGCAATGGGCCGAAGAGTGTCTGCAGCAGGGATCAAGAATCACCGACCAGCAGATGGCCGTCCTCGAGATGGACGAGTACAAGAAAACAGTCGACCCCGCCGACCTGATGCGCTCGAAAAAGCCGGCTTCAGAGTCTGCATTTCAGTCGGTGGGAGAGACGAAGAAGGTCAGCATCCACCCGACGGACGCCACTGCTGCCTCGACGAACATCTCCACCACCCTCGATCCTAAATAGGAAGCCGAGCTCACCCAATTCCTCCGTGAGAACTGGGACATCTTCGCATGGAAACCCTCCGACATGCCAGGTGTACCGAGGGAGTTGGCTGAGCACCGACTGCACGTGGATTCCACGGCTCGGCCTGTCCGAGAACGTCTGCGCCGGTCCGCCGCGCACAAGAGGAAGGCAATCGGGGAAGAGGTGGCCAAGCTGTTGGCAGCCAACTTCATTCGTGAGGTTCACCACTCCGAGTGGCTCGCCAATGTTGTCATGGTGCCCAAGAAGGACAAGTCGCTCCGAATGTGCATCGACTTCAAGCATCTCAATAAGGTCTGCCCGAAAGACCATTTTCCGCTCCCCGCATAGATCAAATTGTCGATTCGACTGCGGGTTGCCAGCGTCTGTCGTTTCTCGATGCCTACTCGGGCTATCATCAGACCCGTCTGTATGGTCCTGATGAGTTAAAGACAACCTTCATCACCCCATTTGGGTGCTTCTGCTACATCACTATCCCTTTCGGTCTGAAGAATGCAGGAGCTACCTTTATGCGCATGATCCAAAAATGTCTCCTCGACCAGATCAGTCGCAATGTGGAGGCATATATGGATGATATCGTAGTCAAGTCACGCAAAGGTTCCGACCTGCTGACTGACTTGGCAGAAACATTTGCCAACCTTCGTAGGTACGATATCAAGCTCAACCCAGCCAAATGTTCATTCGGTGATCCCAGCGGAAAGTTACTCGGTTCTTCGTTTCCCAACGAGGGATCGACGTCAACCCCGAAAAGATCGGGACCATCGTCCGAATGGAGAGGCCGGTCAGAATACACGATGTTCAACGGCTCATAGGTTGCCTAGCGGATTTAAGCAGGTTCATCAGTCGACTCAGCGAAAAAGCACTTCCTCTGTACCGACTCATGAAGAAATCAGATACCTTCGAGTGGATAGACGAAGCCCAAGTCGCATTCGACGACCTCAAAGTCCTACTTTCCACCCAGCCGGTTCTTATTGCTCCGCTCAGTAAAGAGCCCCTTCTTCTATATATCGCGGCTACAAATCAAGTTGTCTATACTGTTCTTACAGTCGAGCGAGAAGAAGAAGGCAAAGCATACAAAGTTCAGCGGCCAGTGTACTACGTCTCCGAAGTCCTGACCCCTTCCAAGCAGAGGTATCCCCATTATCAAAAACTTATCTATGGGATCTATATGACTGCGAAGAAGGTGGCTCATTATTTCCAAGACCACTCGGTATCTGTCATTTCTGATGCTCCGTTGTCGGAAATTCTCCACAATTGAGACGCATCAGGCCGAGTGGCGAAGTGGGCAATGGAGATGCTGTACTGTGACATCATGTTCGAGGCCAAGAAATCTATTAAGTCTCAAGCCCTGGCTGACTTTATAGCAGAATGGGTAGAACAACAGCAACCGACCCACATCTACTCGGCTCATTGGACAATGTTCTTCGATGGGTCTAAGATGTTGAATGGCTCCCGCGCTGGTGTTGTGATCATATCACCAAAGGGCGACAAGCTCAAGTACGTGCTGCAGATACACTTTGATTCCTCCAACAACGAGGCAGAATATGAAGCTCTCCTCTACGGATTGCGCATGGCCATCTCACTCGGCGTCCGTCGCTTGATGGTCTACGGCGATTCGGATTTGGTGGTCAATCAAGTGATGAAAGAGTGGGACGTCAGGAACCCCACCATGACCACATACTGCAATGCAGTGAGCAAGCTGGAGAAGAAGTTTGAAGGTCTAGAGCTCTGAGACTCGACAACCAGCTCCGAGAGCTCTGAGACGTAGGGTTGTTACCTCCACCGCAGAGGGGCCCGAACTCATACAACCTCGCCGTAGCTAGGACTCTGCCCATCTCATTCGTACCCTACACATCTACTGTCAGGCTTATACCCACGATAGGTCTAGTCCGTCACATGATTCTCCTAATGATGTGATCCCGTTATCAAGTGACAACACTTGCCTATGGTCAGGAAACCTTGACCATCTTTGATCAACGAGCTAGTCAACTAGAGGCTTACTAGGGACAGTGTTTTGTCTATGTATCCACACATGCACTGTGTTTCCAATCAATACAATTATAGAATGGATAATAAACGATTATCATGAACAAAGAAATATAATAATAACTAATTTATTATTGCCTCTAGGGCATATTTCCAACACAAGCTTCTCCATAAACCTGTATGAACCGAAATGCTTTAATCACCTCATTAAAGCGAATGTTCCAGCTCCGAGATGCTTGCACCAGCCCATAGATGGAGCGCTGGAGCTTGCATACCTTGTTAGCACTCTTAGGGTCGACAAAACCTTCTGGTTGCATCATATAAAACTCTTCCTTAAGATACCCGTTAAGGAACGCTGTTTTGACGTCCATTTGCCAAATTTCATAATCATGAAAAGCGGCAATTGCTAACCTGATTCGGACTAACTTCACGTTCTCTATGGGAGAGAAAGTCTCATGGTAGTCAACTCCTTGAATTTGTCGAAAACCCTTTGCGACAAGTCGAGCTTTGTAAACGGTCACATTACCATTTGCGTCAGTCTTCTTCTTGAAGATCTGTTTATTTTCTATGGCTCGCCGATCATCGGGCAAGTCCACAAAAGCCCATACTTTGTTTTGATACATGGATCCTATTTCGGATTTCATAGCCTCAAGACATTTGTTGGAATCCGGGCCCGCCATTGCTTCTTCATAGTTCGAAGGTTCACTGTTGTCTAACAACATGATTTCCATCACAGGGTTGCCGAACCACTCCGGTGCGGAGCGTACCCTTGTGGACCTTCGCGGTTCAGTAGCAACTTGATTCGAAGCTTCATGATCATCATCATTAACTTCCTCTTCAGTTGGTGTAGGCGCCATAGGAACAATTTCCCGCGCTGCGCTACTCTCTGGTTCGAGAGGGGGTGTAATTACCTCATCAAGTTCTAATTTTCTCCCACTTACTTCTTTCGAGAGAAACTCTTTCTCTAGAAAGGATCCGTTCTTGGCAATAAAAGTTTTACCTTCGGATCTAAGATAGGAGGTATACCCAATAGTTTCCTTAGGGTATCCTATGAATACGCATTTCTCCGCTTTGGGTTCGAGCTTCTCTGGTTGAAGTTTCTTCACATAAGCATCGCAGCCCCAAACTTTAAGAAACGACAGCATAGGTTTCTTGCCAAACCATAGTTCATATGGTGTCGTCTCAACGGATTTAGACAGTGCCCTATTTAAAGTGAATGTTGCAGTTTCCAATGCGTATCCCCAAAATGATAGCGGTAAGTCGGTAAGAGACATCATAGATCGTATCATATCTAATAAAGTGTGATTACGATGTTCAGACACTCAGTTACATTGCGGTGTGCCAGGCGTCGTCAGTTGTGAAACAATTCCACACTTCCTTCGGTGTGTGCCAAACTCGTGACTCAAGTATTCTCCTCCACGATCAGATCGTAGACACTTAATTTTTCTGTCACGTTGACTCTCAACCTCACTCTAAAATTCCTTGAACCTTTAAAATGTCTCAGATTTGTGTTTCATCAAGTAGATATACCCATACCTACTCAAATCATCGGTGAGAGTGAGAACATATAGGTAGCCACCGCGAGCTTCAACGTTCATTGGACCACACACACCAGTATGTATTATTTCCAATAAGTCGGTTGCTCTCTCCATTATTCCTGAGAATGGAGTCTTAGTCATCTTGCCCATGAGGCATGGTTCGCACGTGTCAAATGATTCTAAGTCAAGAGACTCTAATAGTCCATCAGTATGGAGCTTCTTCATGCGCTTAACACCGATATGACCAAGGCGGCAGTGCCACAAGTATGTGGGACTATCATTATCAACTTTACATCTTTTGGTACTCACACTATGAATATGTGTAACATCATGATCGAGATTTATCAAGAATAAACCATTCACCAGCGGAGCATGATCATAAAACATATCACTCATATAAATAGAACAACCATTATTCTCTGACTTAAATGAGTAGGCGTCTCGCATTAAGCAAGACCCTGATACAATATTCATGCTCGAAGCTGGTACTAAATAACAATTATTAAGGTTTAAAACTAATCCCGAAGGTAGATGTCGAGGCAGCATGCCGACGACGATCACATCGACCTTGCAGCCATTCCCGACGCGCATCGTCACCTCATCCTTGGCCAGTCTCCGCTTATTCCGCAGTTCCTGCTTTGAGTTGCTAATGTGAGCAACAACACCGGTATCAAATACCCAGGAGCTACTACGAGCGCTGGTAAGGTACACATCAATAACATATATATCATATATACCTTTAACATTGCCGGCCTTCTTGTCCGCTAAGTACTTGGGGCAGTTCCGCTTCCAGTGACCTTTACCCTTAGAATAGAAGCACTTAGTCTCAGGCTTGGGTCCATTCTTTTTCTTCTTCCTGGTATCTGGCTTACCGGGCGCGGCAATGGCTTTGCCGTCTTTCTTGAAGTTCTTCTTACCCTTGCCCTTCTTAAAACTGGTGGTCTTATTGACCATCAACACTTGATGCTCTTTCTTGATTTCTACTTCTGCAGATTTCAGCATCGAGTACAACTCGAAAATGGTCTTTTCCATCCCTTGCATGTTGTAGTTCAGCACAAAACCCTTGTAGCTTGGTGGGAGATACTGGAGGATTCTGTCAATTATAGCGTCATCCGGAAGTTCGACTCCAAGTGAAGTCAGACGACCGTGTAACCCAGACATTTTGAGTATATGCTCACTAACATAACTGTTCTCCTCCATCTTACAGCTAAAGAACTTGTCGGAGACTTCATATCTCTCGACATGGTCATGAGCTTGAAAAACTTGTTTCAGCTCTTGGAACATCTCATACGCATCGTGTTGGTCAAAACGCCTTTGGAGCCCCGTTTCTAAATTGTATAACATGCCACACCTACCCGAGAGAGTATTCATCACTCCGCATTTGCCAGACGTTCAGAATGTCCTGGGCTGTTGCGCGAGCAGGAGAGTCACCTAGCGGCGCATCAAGGACATAAGCCTTTTTAGCTACTTCGAGGATGAGTTTCAAGTTGCGGACCCAGTCCGCATAGTTGCTACCATCATCTTTCAGCTTGTTTTCTCTAGGAATGCGCTGAAATTGAGGTTGACGTTGGCCATCTACCATATTTATAAACACAACTTTTAGACTCAGTTCATGACAATTAAGTTCATTTAATCAAATTAGGTATGAACTCTCACTTAAATCGACATCCCTCTAGTCATCTAAGTGATACATGATCCATGTCGACTAACCCGTGTCCGATCATCATGTGAGACGGACTAGTCGTCACGGTGAGCAACTTCATGCTGATCGTATTCAGCCATACGACTCATGTTCGACCTTTCAGTATCTTGTATTTGAGGTCATGTCTGTACATGCTAAGCTCGTCGAGTCAACCTAAGTGTTTCGCATGTGTAAATCTGGGTTACACCCGTTGTATGCGAACGTTAGAATCTATCACACCCGATCATCACGTGGTGCTTCGAGACAACGATCCTTCACAACGGTGCACACTTAGGGGAATACATTCTCGAAATTTTATGAGGGATCATCTTATTATGCTACCGTCGTTCTAACCAATAAGATGAAAAACATGATAAACATCGCATGCAATCATATAGTGACATGATATGCCCATTATCATCTTTGCTCCTTCGATCTCCATCTTCAGGCATCGTGTGATCACCATTGTCACCATTGTGACACCATGATCTCCATCATCATGATCTCCATGATCGTGTCTCCGTGAAGTCGTCACGCCAACTACTACTACCACTACTACTATAGCTAACCATTAGCAATGAAGTAAAAGTAGTAAACACATGGCGTTGCATCTCATAGAATAAATAAGACAACTCCTATAGCATTTTCATAAGCATGTGTCCTCCATTCATTCTGTGAGCTAATATAGAATAAGATCTTTTCACTGGCAACTTTAAAATCGTAATTAAGTTCTTTAATTGCTCAATAAGTGTAGGATCGAAAGTATGTCTAGAGGGGGGTTATTAGACTACTTGACAAGATAAAAAACTTAGCCTTTTCTCGATTTTAGTTGTGGGCCAGTTTTAGCAATTATGGCAAGTCAAGTACACCTTACACATGCAGTTCTAAGAGTATAACAGCAGAATGTAAAACATGCAAGTGTAAAGTAAAGGAGTAAGGTAGGGAGATCAAACACATGAGGTTGACAGCTTGATTTTTGGCATGGTTCCGATAGGTGGCGCTATCGTACGTCGATGTTAGTGGAGACTTCAACCCACGGAGGGTAACGGCTGTGAGAGTCCATGGAGGGCTCCACCCACAAGGGTTCCATGAAGAAACGGCCTTGTCTATTCCACCACGACTTCTGCCAATGAAGGACTAGCCTTACTCACGGTAGATCTTCACAAAGTAGGCAATCTCCTTGCCCTTACAAACATCTTGGTTCAACTCCACAAAACGAAATAGGAGGCTCCCATGTGACATCTAACAAATCTAGGAGGCACCACCCTCCAAAAGGTAATAGATGTGGTAGAATGATGAACTCCTTGCTCTTGTGCTTCTAAAGATAGTCTCGCCAACACACAATCACCCTCTCACAGAATATGCATGGGTAGGAGAGATTGATTTGGTGGAAAGAAGCTTGGGGAGGCTAGAGATCAAGTTTCAAATGATTGGATTGGATAATCTTGGTCTAAACACATGAGTAGGAAGCTCTCTCTAAGAAATATGGAGCTAGCAATGAAGTGTGTGCTTTGAGTGCTTCTGTCTCGAATGAGAGATGGTGGAGGGATATATATAGGCAGTGTTGGGTAACGTAGCATAAATTCAAAAATTCTCCTACGCCATATTCAGATCTTCCTATGGAGAGACCAGCAATGAAAGATGGGAGAGTGCATCTTCATACCTTTGAAGATCACTAAGCGGAAGTGTTGCTAGAACGCGGTTGATGGAGTCGTACTCGCGGCAATTCAGATCGCGGTGTGATTCCGATCTAGTGCTGAACCACGGCACCTCCGCGTTCAACACACGTGCAGCCCGGTAACGTTTCCCACACCTTGATCCAGCAAGGAGGAGGGAGAGGTTGGGGAAGATCTCCGGCAGCACGACGGCGTGGTGTCAATGGAGAGACGAGGTCTACCAGTAGGGCTTCACCAAGCACCGTGGGAGAGGAGGAAGAAGAGAGACAGGGCTGCGCCGAGAGAGATGGAAAAACCGTATCTCAAAAGGCCAAAACCCCCACTATATACAGGGGGAAGGGAGGGGTGGGGCCCCCTTTAGGGTTTCCCCTTTTAGGGGGGTGGCAGCCCTAGATGGGAGAGGGGGGTGGCGGCCAGGGAGGAGAGGGGGGTGGCGCACGCCTAGGTGGGCCTTAGGCCCACCAGCGCCTAGGGTTTCCCCTCCCTCCCTCTTTGGTGCGCTTGGGCTGAGTGTGGAGGGCGCACCAACCCACCTAGGGGCTGGTTCCCTCCTGCACTTGGCCCATGTAGCCTTCCGGGGCTTGTGGCCCCTCCCGGTGGGCCTCCAGAACCCTTCTGATGGTCCCGACACTTTGGCGGTGGTGCCCGAAACATTTCCGGCGTCCAAACCCATCCATCGTATATATCAATCTTTACCTCCGAACCATTCCGGAGCTCCTCGTGATGTCCAGGATATCATCCGGTACTCCGAAAAACCTTCGGTAACCTCGTATAACAATTCCCTATAACCCTAGAGTCATCGAACCTTAAGTGTGTAGACCCTACGGGTTCGGGAGGCATCCAGACATGACCGATACACTCTCCGGCCAATAACCATCAGCGGGATCTGGATACCCATGGTGGCTCCCACATGTTCCACGATGATCTCATCGGATGAACCACGATGTCAAGGATTCAATCAATCCCATATACAATTCCCTTTATCTGTCGGTATAGATCTTGCCCGAGATTCGATCGTCGGTATACCTATACCTTGTTCAATCTCATTACCGGTAAGTCTCTTTACTCGTTCCGTAGCACATCATCCCGTGAGTAACTCCTTAGTCACACTGAGCTCATTATGATGATGTTCTACCGAGTGGGCCCAGAGATACCTCTCCGTCACACGGAGTGACAAATCCCAATCTCGATTCGTGCCAACCCAACAGACACTTTTGGAGATACCCGTAGTGCACCTTTATAGTCACCCAGTTACGTTGTGACGTCTGATACACCCAAAGCACTGCTACGGTATCCGGGAGTTGCACAATCTCACGGTCGAAGGAAAAGACACTTGACATTAGAAAAGCTTTAGCATACGAACAATATTATCTAGTGCTATGCTTAGGATTGGGTCTTGTCCACCACATCATTCTCCCAATGATGTGATCCCGCTATCAATGACATCTAATGTCCATGATCAGGAAACCATGATCATCTATTGATTAACGAGCTAGCCAACTAGTGGCTTGCTAGGGACACATTGTGATCTATTTATTCACACATGTATTACTGCTTCCTGTTAATACAATTATAGCATGAACAATAGACGATTATCATGAACAAGGAAATATGATAATAACCATTTTATTATTGCCTCTAGGGTATATTTCCAACAAGCAGTTCTGAAATTCCAACCGTTACACCTAAAGTGACCCAATCGGTGACACGAAGTCATGATCTCGACGGTACCAACTTGTACTAAATGAGCCAACTTTTGAATCTCGGTGAAACTGATATACACAACTCGGTGACACCGAAAAGCTGGTTAACAGTTAGATGACACAACTCGGTGACACCAATACCCGAACTAGGAAGTTTTGATTTGTGTACCTAGGCAATAGAAAGTTGGTCACCTAAACTTGGTAGCACCGACACGGTTTCGCTTGCACCGATTTGGTGGCTTTGGCTAGGGTTCTGTCTGAGATGAAAATAGGTAGGGATGAATTGAGAAAGTTTGTGGCACCGATTTTGTGTATGTGGCTTTGGACAGAATGGTTATGTGGGAAAATGAATATGTCTTTTTGGTGGCTATCTCTGAGCACTTGAGCAACCAGTTCATTTTAATACCTCACCCCTTTTAATAGTATTGGCTTTCCTATGGACTCAAAAGTGATTTCTCACAAATATAAAATGAAGAGTCTTCTAGATTAAAGCTTCGGCCAATCTTTTTGCTTTCTTGCATCAAGGGGCATCTCCACATAAGCCTTTAGGCAATGCATATTTTGAATTTTTTTTGAAATATATTTGGATAAACATATTATTCCAATGATGCATATGTTGTGATCAATTATCAAAACCGCCCTAGGGAGCAATTGTGCTTTCAATCTCCCCCTTTTTGGTAATTGATGACAAGATATAGATCAAAGCTTTGGCAAACGATATAATCAATGATTAGCATCGACACTTTGAGATGTATTTGAAAAGCAAGAGCTCACCCTAAATTTGTGCATAATTTATCATTTTTTTGAATGCCAATGCACAATCAATTAGGATCATGGGTCACTCTTCCATGTCACATACATCTTGGTGGTGCGCATACATGATAAGAATGAATAGTAATGCACATGACAACAAAAATATAAGTGAATGATCATCACATAGAGAGCTAAAAGATAATAATGTAGCATCAACCAAGCAAAGCGTATGATCAAACACAGGAACAAGTATAATATCATCCAAAAGAACAAATTTTTGAAAAACTAAACTAAGAGAAAATAAAGTAACTGAGAGCAAATAAAGTCAAAAGCACTCTCTCGAAGCCCTATGATATATACATTTCTCCCCCTTTGGCAACAAGTTACCAAAAAGTTCAAAAGTATAGAGCTAATCGTCTCTCTGGGCAGTCGGTGAGGGAGTCGAAAGAAGAGCTTCCATGAAAGCTTTTGCTGAATGTCTTGGAGCTGGAGGAGTGGATACTGGAGCTGCTGGAGCTGGGGCTGAAGCTAAAGGTGCAGATGCCTGAGCTGATGAAGTTGGTCTTTCTCCCGACACTGGCAGAGCTGCTGACCGGGGCTTGGTGCTGAAGTGAGTGGTAGTGCGAGGAGGTTACTATTCATCATCACTTGTAGAACTGGGTCTCTTCACACCATCAACTTCATGCTTGAGATGATCAACACTAGCAGATATCTCAGTCACTATCAGCTGGACTTTTTTCATACAGAACGGTCTCATAAAAGTCTTCTTGTTCCTTGTTGTGAAACCTTGGATCAACAATAGTTATTCTCCTTGTGGCATATGAATCTACACCTCTCCATTTTCTCAATCCTACATCTTTCCTATTCTTCATATCTTCAGCTACTGGATGAGCAGCATTGTGTAGTTGCAGATTGGGTCTGAGCTTTCTGAGAATGGGTGCATTCTCTTCTTCTTCCTCTACAGCAAAGGCACTAGAAGCAGGACCTTTGTTCTTGGTAGCTGCAGGAAAATCTTTTGTAGTCATTTTCGAAGCTACAACCTTTTTAGCCTTAGAAGTAGATTTCGTGGGCATGGCATCAGCCATGAGCTTCTTCTGAGGAGGAGGAGGAGGGGCATCAGGTAGTATATCTTCTCCTCCTGCAGCACCTTCTCGGTCCTCATTCATGGAAGTAGGTCTCCCAACAACAGGAATCACCCTCTTCCTAGCTCTCTTCACACCAGCCTTCTTAGGAGGATTGTCAAGGGAAAGTGTCATCCCTTGCCTTGCAGATTCAGGGGCTCTAAGATCAGCAGGCTTAGCGTACTCTTTCGTGACAGTCTTCTTGGCAGGAGCTTTCTCTTTCAGTTTTCGAGGTGTTGAACTTTCCACTTGCACAAAATTTGAGTCATTTTCATCTGAATTAAGCTTATTTCTCTATCTGGTGGCTGCCTTGGGCAAGCCATGAGATCTGCAAGAACCAGGGTTAGAGTCTGTCTTCTCGGGACTTGTGCTTGAGTCCATGTCAACACTGTCCTCAATGAAGTTGTTTTGGCTATCGTCAGATCCTGACATCCTGACAGACAAAGTAGACAAGCAACCAACAGACCAGCAGAGAGGCAGCCCTATGAAATAGATATAGAAGAGCAGAAGGATTGAGCATCCCAAAATACATAAGGTTTTCAAAACTTTGAACAAAGAAATCCTTAGTTTTAGCTTTCTGTAGAGCAAATTTCGGTAGCACCGAGTCAAAAAATTTAGAGTCACAGAGATAGATGAACTTCTTCACAGAGACTTGGCAATCACTTCAGTGGAACCAAAAGTGATCACTCGGTCTCATCAAGTTCAGTCTCACGAACCCTATACTCAAAATCGGTGGAATCAATTTGTGCGTTTTGGTGTCAACGAGATGTGTTCTACGGAAGGCTAACCCCAAAAAATATTTCGTTCGTTGATCTACGAGAACTCTAGGTGGATAGGAGGGTTTGCACATGGTGGGTCATAGAGAAAAATTTCCAATGTGCATGAATTGGAGCAATGGAGCACAAGAGAAAGACGGAGCCGTACCCTAGCTTGGTGACGGTCCGACTATGGCGGCGACGGTGGTGTAGATTTCATCAACGGTGGCGAAACCCAACGAGAGAGGTTCTTGGGGATGCAAAGGCGACGACCGAGGTCCAGGTGCGGAAGATTAGGGTTTGGGGTCGAGGCGTTTGAAGAGGTATTTTCAAAACGCTCGGTCCGCCAGACTTTTTACCCATCACTGTCGATGATATGATAATTTCGGTGTCACCGATTTCCTCTATTGTGAATTGGCAGGGTAACTTGGTGTAACCAAAGTATGATATCGGTGGTACCGAGATGGTAAACACTGATCAGCTTCGGGAATTCGGTGGAACCGAGTTTTGGGGGTTGGTTTAACCAAGATTCTCAAAGGGGTCTTGGAAGGCAGCCTTAGATGATACGGAACTCCGACTGCTCGTCACACAGAGGGATTGAGAAGTGCGTGTTCAAGTTTTGTGATGAAGCATGAATAGAACTTGAGATGAGAAAGCGTAGATAGCTAGAGGAGGGTCCTAGGCATTCTTGTCCATCCAATTGGAAAATGATAAATCAAGAGCCAAATAACAACAATTGGATGTCCTCGAATGAGAAAAATATGGGGACCAACATGCTCACACAATAAGATGATAGATAAAACATGGTGAACATGCACAAACAATCTAGCATCTATCAAGCACTTGGGCGATGAAAAATTCATCTATATATGAGTATGTTGACTTAGGAGCCAAGTAAGAACACTTGATCATAGGTCATACTCATCGATTAAGCACAAGTGGGGTTACCACTTTTACATAAAGAATTTATGTGTTCATATCCTTAGGAGATGCTTATACTCAAGATTTAGAGTAAAGATCCCCCTTGATATGACATCCCCCTAAGAGGGATAAACTAACCTTGGGTTTTGTCATAGAAGACTTAAAGTAACTCAAGTAGTGGTGGATGATCTATGTTGATGAAGATCATCTTTAGTTGGGAGCAATCCTTGTTGTTTCTTACTGTTCTCACCAACATGGGTTAGTCCCAAAGCACAAGGAACATATGCAAGAATATCTATGTGCATGGAGTGAATTTTATATGGGATGATGTCAAAAGATACATTAATTACCTTGTCTCTTGCCTACCTTTGAGGGAATATGTAACTCCTTGAACTAATGCATATGGTTGAGGTTTATTTCATATAGTTCTTGCACAAATGAATAAGAGTAAATTTCATTGGCAGAGTGACCCCTCAAGAACTTTCTAGTTTTTCCTCTTGGGATCCACATCAACTTGATTGTAATCCTTAGAGCTGTGGTAGCACTAGATTATGTAGTGCTAGTAGTGTCCTTGTGAATCCACTTGACCTTGACTTGGGGTTCCTCTTCAAATAGGTCAAGCTCCTCTTGAAGCTTTCCCTTGCCCTTGTGGTCTTGTGGTAGAAGTCCGTCATGTAAGCTTGTTCCTTTGGGAGGAGGAGGATCATACTTCTCCTCTTGAGGAACAAACTTAAGAATGGGATATGGACCTTCTTCCCAAACATCTCCGTTGACGTTGAAGTAGCCAACACCTTGTTTCTTCAAATGTTCTCCTTGGTTGCACACAATTTCCTCAAATTGCTTACTTCCGGCAAGATTCTTGAATACACACTACAGGAATCTGATACTTTGCCGTCTGCCATGGCGGACGGCAAAGGGGGCCACCCCGGACGGCAAAGGCCTTTGCCTTCGATCAGCAGATGGCAAACGAAAATCCGGTGAAGGGCCTCTTTGCCGTCTGCATTGGGAACAGCTGATGGCAAAGGATCTTTGCCGTGAGGGGTCTAACGGCAAAGAATATGGGACGGCACATCTACGGGCACCTCCGTCAAGTGCTAACGGCGGCCTGCTGGGCCCACAGATAGTTTGTCGTCCGCAATTGGCCCCTTTGCCGTCCGCCGTGCTGGTGGACTGACGGCAAAGGCACCGCCAAAGCCCCTCTCGTTTGCACCTTTGCCATCTGCCCTTTGACCCTTTGTCGTCTGCCCTTTGACCCTTTGCCGCCCGCCCACCAGCACGGCAGACGGCACAGGGGGCACCCAGTTTGATTCAAAACAGGCCAGTTTGGCCCCTTTGCCGTGTGTTGTAGCTACTTTGTCGTCGGTGGGCACACGGCAAAGGCTCCAAAGTCCCACTTTTTTTATTTTTAATAATATCCAGCAATTTTCACACAAACCAGGAATATATTTCACACAAACTGCCCCAAATGACATAATATATTTCGCACAAACTACCCGTACTCATAACCATATTAAAATAAGTTTTATCCATAATCCATACATATTATGCAAATTTCATCCGTACCGAACCATATATTACACTAGTTTCATCCATACATACAAAGTTTCATATCCATTTACTACAATAGTTTCAATCCAAGCTTCTGTGAAGCCATTTTAGAAGAAACCATATTGAAGCACTCCTTCAATATAATCCAAGCTTCCATGAATTGAATGTAATTTGCAAAATGGGAAATAAGTAAGTTAGCAGAAGAAGACTAGATGAAGAGGAGAAGAAATAAGTAAGTTTCATATCCATTTAGCTCCAAAAAGACATACTTAGCTAATTTAGCTCCAAGAAGAGGAGAAGAGGAGAAATGAAAATAAGAAGAGAAGAAGAAGAATAAGAAGGAGAAGAAGGAGGAGGAGAAGAAGGAGAAGAAGGCTCCTCCTTCTCCTTCTCCTTCTCTTCTTCTTCTTCTTCTTCCTTCTTTCCATTTCTCCTCTTCTTGGAGCTAAATTATCTAAGTAAGTCTTTTTGGAGCTAAATGGGATAATTATGTCATTTTAGAGGAAAACAAGCTAAGTATATAATATTCATAAGCTAACCAAGGTTCTTATGCCATTATGAGCTTATTATGTCATTTTGGAGCTAAATTAGTCATTTTAATGAGCTAACCAAGGTTCTTATGATGTTTTTACCTAACTAAGCTAATTATGTCATTTTGGAGGATAATTAGCTAAGTATGTCTATGTTGGGAAAAATAAGCTACGTAGAAGATGAAAGAGAAGAAGAGGAGAAGAAAAAGAAGAAGAATGAGGAGGAGGAGGAGAAGGAGAAGGAGAAGGAAGAGGAGAAGAAGAAGGAAAAGAAGAAGGAAAAGAAGGAGGAGAGAAGAAGAAGGAGGGCTCCTTCTCCTTCTTCTCCTTCTCCTTCTTCTCTTCTTCTTCTCTTCTTCTTCTTCTTCTTCCATCTTTTCATTTTTCCTCTTTCATCTCCTCTTGTCCCCTTCTTCGGGCTAAATTAGCTAATTATGCCTTTTTGGAGCTAATTATGTCATTGTGAGGATAATTAGCTAAGTATAGGTCATGTTTTATTAAATATACCATTTTGGACCTAACCAAGCTAATTATGTCATTTAGGTGGAATCCTAGCTAACTATAGGTCATTTCGGAGCTAACTTGGGTAAAATATGTCATTCCGGAGCAAACTATGCTTAATAAGCCATTTTGGATCTAGCTAAGCTAATTATAGGCCATTTAATACCTAAGTTAGGGGGAATAGGTCATCTTGGAGCTGAGTTAGCCTTATTATGTCATTTATGAGAGAACTTAGCTAAGTATAGGTCATTGTTTTATTAAATAGGTCATTTTGGAGCTAACTAAGCTAATTATGTCATTTAGGTGGAAGCCAAGCTAACTATATGTCGTTTTGGAGCTAACTTTGGCTAAATATGTCATTTTGGAGGATAATTAGCTAAGTATATGTCATTTTTATTAAATAGACCATTTTGGAGCTAACTAAGCTAATTATGTCATTTAGGTGGAAGCCAAGCTAACTATATGTTGTTTTGGAGTTGACTTGGGTTAAATATGTCATTTTGGAGCTAACTATGCTTATTAAGCCATATTGGAGCTAAATTGGCTAATTATATCATTTAGGTGGAAGCCAAGGTAAGTATATAATATTCATGAGCTAACCAAGGTTCTTATGCCGTTTTGAGCTTATTATTTCATTTTTTAGATAAATTGGTCATTTTAATGAGCTAACCATGGTTCTTATGATGTTTTCACCTAATTAAAATAATTATGTCATTTTGTAGGATAATTAGCCAATTTAGTCTTTGTTGGATGAGTATAAGCTACATAGAAGAAGAGAAAGGGAAGAAGCAAGAAGAGAAGAAGGAGAAGTAAAAGAAGAAGGAGCAGGAGGAGGAGAAGGAGGAGGAGAAGAAGAAGAAAAGAAGAAGGACAAGAAGAAGGAGAAGAAGGAGCAGGAGCTTCTCTCCTCCTTCTCCTTCTTCCTCCTCCTTCTCCTTCTCCTTCTCCTTCTTCTTCTCTTCTCCTTCTTCTTCCTTCTTTTCATTTTTCCTATTTCTTCTCCTCTTCTCCCCTTCTTCGGGCTAAATTAGCTAATTGTGCCTTGTTGGAGCTAATTGTGTCATTTTGGAGGATAATTAGCTAAGTATATGTCATTTTTATTAAATAGACCATTTTGGAGCTAACTAAGATAATTCTGTCATTTAGGTGGAAGCCTAGCTAACTATTGGTCATTTCGGAGCTAACTTGGGTAAAATAGGTCATTCCGGAGCAAACTATGCTTATTAAGCCATTTTGGATCTAGCTAAGCTAATTATAGACCATTTAATACCTAAGATATGGGGGATAGGTCATCTTGGAGCTACCTAAGCCTTATTATGTCATTTAGGAGAGAACTTAGCTAAGTATATGTCATTTTTATTAAATAGACCATTTTGGAGCTAACTAAGCTAATTATGTCATTTAGGTGGAAGTCAAGCTAACTATATGTCGTTTTGGAGCTAACTTGGGTTAAATATGTCATTTTGGAGCTAACTATGCTTATTATGCCATATTGGAGCTAAATTGGCTAATTATATCATTTAGGTGGAAGCCAAGGTAAGTATATAATATTCATGAGCAAACCAAGGTTCTTATGCCATTTTGAGCTTATTATTTCATTTTTGAGCTAAATTGGTCATTTTAATGAGCTAACTAAGGTTCTTATGATGTTTTCACCGAACTAAGCTAATTATGTCATTTTGTAGGATAATTAGCCAATTTAATCTTTGTTGGATGAGTCTAAGCTACGTAGAAGAAGAGAAAGAGAAGAAGCAAGAAGAGAAGAAGAAGGAGAAGTAAAAGAAGGAGGAGGAGGAGGAGAAGGGGGAGTAGAAGGAGAAGTAAAAGGAGAAGAATAAGAAAAGACGAAGGACAAGAAGAAGGAGAAGAATGAGGAGAAGAAGGAGAAGGAGCTTCTCTCCTCCTTCTCCTTCTTCTCCTTCTTCTTCCTCCTTCTCCTTCTCCTTCTTCTTCTCTTCTCCTTCTCTTCTTCTTCTTCTTCCTTCTTTTCATTTTTCCTCTTTCTTCTCCTCTTGTCCCCTTCTTCGGGCTAAATTAGCTAATTATGCCTTTTTGGAGCTAATTATGTCATTTTGGAGGATAATTAGCTAAGTATATGTCATTTTTATTAAATAGACCATTTTGGAGCTAACCAAGCTAATTATGTCATTTAGGTGGAAGCCAAGCTAACTATAGGTCATTTCGGAGCTAACTTGGGTAAAATAGGTCATTCCGGAGCAAACTATGCTTATTAAGCCATTTTCGATCTAGCTAAGCTAATTATAGGCCATTTAATACCTAAGTTAGGGGGAATAGCTCATCTTTGAGCTACCTAAGGCTTATTATGTCATTTAGGAGAGAACTTAGCTAAGTATATGTCATTTTTATTAAATAGACCATTTTGGAGCTAAGTAAGCTAATTATGTCATTTAGGTGGAAGCCAAGCTAACTATATGTCGTTTTGCAGCTAACTTGGGTTAAATATATCATTTTGGAGCTAACTATGCTTATTAAGCCATATTGGAGCTAAATTGGCTAATTGTATCATTTAGGTGGAAGCCAAGGTAAGTATATAATATTCATGAGCTAGCCAAGGTTCTTATGCCATTTTGAGCTTATTATTTTATTTTTGAGCTAAATTGGTCATTTTAATGAGCTAACCAAGGTTCTTATTATGTTTTCACCTAACTAAACTAATCATGTCATTTTGTAGGATAATTAGCCAATATAGTCTTTGTTGGATGAGTATAAGCTACATAGAAGAAGAGAAAGGGAAGAAGCAAGAAGAGAAGAAGAAGGAGAAGTAAAAGAAGAAGGAGCAGGAGGAGGAGAAGAAGAAGAAAAGAAGAAGGACAAGAAGAAGGAGAAGGAGCTTCTCTCCTCCTTCTCCTTCTTCCTCCTCCTTCTCCTTCTCCTTCTCCTTCTTCTTCTCTTCTCCTTCTTCTTCCTTCTTTTCATTTTTCCTATTTCTTCTCCTCTTCTCCCCTTCTTCGGGCTAAATTAGCTAATTGTGCCTTTTTGGAGCTAATTATGTCATTTTGGAGGATAATTAGCTAAGTATATGTCATTTTTATTAAATAGAACATTTTGGAGCTAACTAAGATAATTATGTCATTTAGGTGGAAGCCTAGCTAACTATAGGTCATTTCGGAGCTAACTTGGGTAAAATAGGTCATTCAGGAGCAAACTATGCTTATTAAGCCATTTTGGATCTAGCTAAGCTAATTATAGACCATTTAATACCTAAGTTATGGGGAATAGGTCATCTTGGAGCTACCTAAGCCTTATTATGTCATTTAGGAGAGAACTTAGCTAAGTATATGTCATTTTTATTAAATAGACCATTTTGGAGCTAACTAAGCTAATTATGTCATTTAGGTGGAAGTCAAGCTAACTATATGTCGTTTTGGAGCTAACTTGGGTTAAATATGTCATTTTGGAGCTAACTATGCTTATTAAGCCATATTGGAGCTAAATTGGCTAATTATATCATTTAGGTGGAAGCCAAGCTAAGTATATAATATTCATGAGCTAACCAAGGTTCTTATGCCATTTTGATCTTATTATTTAATTTTTTGAGCTAAATTGGTCATTTTAATGAGCTAACCAAGGTTCTTATGACGTTTTCACCTAACTAAGCTAATTATGTAATTTTGTAGGATAATTAGCCAATTTAATATTTGTGTGATGATTCTAAGCTACGTAAAAGAAGAGAAAGAGAATAAGCAAGAAGAGAAGAAGAACGAGAAGTAAAAGAAGAAGGAGGAGGAGGAAGAGAAGGGGGAGGAGAAGGAGAAGGAAGAGGAGAAGAATAAGAAAAGACGAAGGACAAGAAGAAGGAGAAGGAGGAGAAGAAGGAGAAGGAGCTTCTCTCCTCCTTCTCCTTCTTCTCCTTCTTCTTCCTCCTTCTCGTTCTCCTTCTTCTTCTCTTCTCCTTCTCTTCTTGTTCTTCTTCCTTCTTTTCATTTTTCCTCTTTCTTATCCTCTTGTCCCCTTCTTCGGGCTAAATTAGCTAATTATGCCTTTTTGGAGCTAATTATGTCATTTTGGAGGATAATTAGCTAAGTATATGTTATTTTTATTAAATAGACCATTTTGGAGCTAACTAAGCTAATTATGTCATTTAGGTGGAAGCCTAGCTAACTATAGGTCATTTCGGAGCTAATTTGGGTAAAATAGGTCATTCCGAAGCAAACTATGCTTATTAAGCCATTTTGGTTCTAGCTAAGCTAATTATAGGCGATTTATTACCTAAGTTAGGGGGAATAGGTCATCTTGGAGCTACCTAAGCCTTATTATGTCATTTAGGAGAGAGCTTAGCTAAGTATATGTCATTTTTATTAAATAGACCATTTTGGAGCTAACTAAGCTAATTATGTCATCTAGGTGGAAGCCAAGCTAACTATATGTCGTTTTGGAGCTAACTTGGGTTAAATATATCATTTTGGAGCTAACTATGCTTATTAAGCCATATTGGACCATTATGCGGTTGCTCAGCAAAACACTAGAAATAACATACCATTATCGTCATCACGGCGGTGAAGCACGGTGGCTCTGGCTTGTTTCACCTAGAGAAGGCTGCCCTAGAGAAGGCTCCACTGTAGAAGGGTCGTGCGATGAGTTTCAGGAGATATTCTGCACCCAACATCGTTTGCAATGTGTCGTTAGCATGAGGACACTCTTAAGATCACTGCACTGAATTGAAACTCACCATCCCCGCCATGTTAATGACTGGCATCGCCGGAGGGACTTGGCCGGTATTTTTGCACATAGATTGTACATTTGGTTTCGACAAGTCAAACTTTTTAGTTATTAATGAAACGAACATTAAAATGCAAGATTTGAAATAATATGAAGAAGAAACTTACCACGAAGAGCTCGTATATGGCCCTATTAGACGCATCATTCCGTGCCCTCTCCGCCTCCACCAATGCAGTCGTCCTCTCCTCCAGCTCCCTCATCTCCTTATCCTTCTCTCCGCCATAACTGCCTGCATTGCCTCTCTCTCTTTCAGAATAGCAACCTGCAACACAACTCATTGTTAGCATTGTAATCATATTGGTTCCAACGCACAACATAATGCGGAAAGATAGTTGAGTCCATTAAACTAACCTCGATGGCGAGCTCGACTGGCCGTGGACAAGGTGTTATCTCAGGACAGGAGCTCGTTTGGCGTGCCTTTATCTGCCGGAGAGTGCCAGGACAACGTATAAGGCCGTCTCCAATGGCGATCGAGCCATGGGGCCTCCCGTTGCCAGCTATCTTCACCAGCTCTAGATCAATAGGCCCCTCGCTCGGGTTAAAGTCCTCCCCTTTCCTCGCCTTCCCGTGATCTCTGTACTTCACGAGCTTGTGGTGGGAGGAGATGTTGGTGAAGTTTTCTGGATGCTCAAGGTAAGACTCAGAGAATGCCTTGACCTTCTTGTACAAGGCAGTATGGGCCATCACATACAGGTCCTACATCTGTGGCACCTCCATCTTATTGTGACGCGCCTAAAAGAGAGAGAGGGGAGAAAATTGTATTAGTTAAGCGATCAAGATAGCATTAAGAATGAATTGCATGAGGCATGAAGCAAACCACATACCCAGTTCTTGCCAAATATGATTAAGTTGACGCTCCCTTGATGGTGTGGCACACCAACCATTTAGCCACGCCTCTCCTTGGCGTTGTTGTGGCTGGCCTCCCACGTTTCGGAGCACCACTAATCCACCAAGGCCTCCCAACAATCCATCTTATCCACATACCATCTCGGGGGCACATAAGTTAATAAAGAGAAATTTGAGCGCGTAAGAACCAAATCAAGGGAACTAACTACAAAGCCTTAATAATATGTAATTACCTTCATGTAATGCTCCTTCTCCATCTTAGAATCACGGCACTTCACCTTGTCCTTCCTAATACGCCGCGTGGCATAGTAGTCTCGAACAGCCTGCACTCGAGCCTCGTGCCGAAAGTTATGAAGTAGGCGGCGACATTCAGTTTCGATAACCTTTGTCGCGTCCTCCTCGTATTCCTCCTCACACCTGTAGTAGGTCTGCAAACGAGACAACACCAATTAGTACAATAACTAGCCATGGTTGATTTATAATTGTGTGAAGGATAAATTACCCAAAACTGTCGGATCACCATGTCGGCCCTCGTGTGGCACAAAACACCGTCGATCTCCACCTCTGGCGGGGCTGGGGCACCCTGCTACTGCAACAAAAGACCTTCCAACGGCGCCACAAATAGGTGTGTTGACGGCACCATGAATCCTTCTGCTACGGCTACGCCTTAAGGGACTTCCTAGGAAAATATGCAAAGGATTTCCCCCGTGGCCTTGGAGCCTTGTGTTGGTGTTCCCTCGAAGTGGAAAGGGCGATGTAGTGCAGCGGTGGTAAGTATTTCCCCCAGTTTTGAGAACCAAGGTATCAATCCAGTGAAGGAGTATCACAAGTGCCTACACAAACACAAAAGCTTGCTCCCAACGCTATGAAGGGGTTGTCAATCCCTTATAGATTGTTTGCCAAGTGAGAACTGAAAGCAACAAAGTAACAAAGCAAAGTAAAAGCAAAAGTGGAAACGATAGGTGTGAATAGACCCGGGGGCCGTAGTGTTTACTAGTGTCTTCTCTCATCAAAGCAAGTAGACGGTGGGTGAACAAATTACTGTCGAGCAATTGATAGAACCGCGCAAAGTTGTGACGTCATCTATGGCAATGATTATATCTATAGGCATCACGTCCAAAACAAGTGGACCGATACTTTCTGCATCTACTACTATTACTCCACACGTCGACCGCTATCCAGCATGCATCTAGTGTATTAAGTCCGAAAGAACAGAGTAACACCTTAAGCAAGATGACAAGATGTAGATGGACAATCTCATATGTACGACAGAGCCCACCTTATTACCCTTGATGGCAACTACACGATGTGTGCCTTGCTGCCCCTATTGTCACTGGGAAAGGTCACCACACGGTAAGAACCCAAAACCAAGCACTTCTCCCATTGCAAGAATCATAGATCTAGTTGGCCAAACAAAACCCAAGACTCGGAGAGACTTACAAGGATATCAAATCATGCATATAAGAAATCAGCAAAGACTCAAATATATATCATAGATAATCTGATCATAAATCCACAATTCATCGAATCTCGACAAACACACCGCCAAAGAAGATTACATCGGATAGATCTCCATGAAGATCATGGAGAACTTTGTATTGAAGATCCAAGAGAGAGAAGAAGCCATCTAGCTACTAACTACGGACTTGTAGGTCTGAAGTGAACTACTCACGAGTCATTGGAGGGGCGATGATGTTGATGTAGAACCATTCCAACTCCAAAGTCCCCTCCGGCAGGGCACCGGGAAGGGTCTCCAGATGAGATATCGCGGAAATGGAAGCTTGCGGCGGCGGAAAAGTATTTTCGTGGATCCCTGATTTTGTTTTCTAGTTTTTTGGGAATATATAGGCGAAAGATCTAGGTCAGGGGGGCGCCAGGGAGGCCACAAGCCTGCCCACCGCTGCCCCCTGGTGGTGGAATGGGGGCTTGTGGGATCCGTGTAGCCCTCTTGGCTTGTCTCACAAGCCCCCTGATCTTCTTTCGTTCGGGAAAAATCATTTCGGGAATTTTATTCTGTTTGGACTCCGTTCCAAAATCAGATCTGAAAAGAGCCAAAAACACAGAAAAAACAGGAACTGACACTTGGCACTGAATTAATAAGTTAGTCTCGAAAAAGATAAAAAAAAGGTACATAAAACATCCAAAGATGACAAGATAACAGCAGGAAACCATCAAAAATTACAGATACGTTTGAGACATATCACACCAAGTAGTGCTCCCAGGTCATTCCTACCTCTCGCTCCTGACCGGGAAACATAACAAACCCTGGGAAGTTTTGATGGCAAAGCACACCAAGGACGTTGTTGGGCTTGCGGGCACACTTGGCAACAATCCAACCCCTGCAGTATGACAAATTAAAGCCAAAAGCTTAGTTATTTGAGAAAACGTGAAGGCAAAAGGTTAAATAAGAGTAAATTAACTTACTTGTCCCCATTTGGCTTAATCGACCACCTCTGCTCGCGGGTCGCCGGCACGAGCTGGAGCCCCGAACTACCACGCTGGTAGACGGTAGCCCCCTCCCCAGCTCCTCGTCACTACCAGCATGGCCACTTGGCTCAGCCTAGGTATCCCATTGGGTCTCTGGGGACGTACCCTCATCCCTGCTTTGCTCCGAAGTCGCCTGGAACGAAGCCTCTGGGACACGAGTCTCGTGGGTCGAAGGCTCATCGACCTGAGGCTCGTCGACCAGAGGCTCGTGAACCGGAGACCATGTAGCCTCCACCTCAGACGAATCCACCCTAGAAGTCCTGTGCTCAGGTGAATCAGCTTGGGATGCTGGCGGAGACCGTGTAGCCTACACCTTAGAAGGCGTGGCAGCCACCGCCCTACCTCTCCCGCGGCCACGTGTTCCTTTAGTACAACATAAATACCAACATGAGTAATAAAATGTATATAAATACCAACATGCATACAACATGAGTACAACATAAATACCAACATGAATACATAGTGTACCTTTAGTACCTCTCGGCTTCGCGGGGGGTCGACCTCCTCTCACGAGGGGCGCTCCTTGCAGAGTAGAGAGCAACCCTCTCCAAAGAGGCGAGGCAGGAATGGAAGTACCCATCCCACCACCTGCCGACGAAGAAGAAGTCGGGGAGTGCTTTCGACCCTTTCCCACCATCTTTCAACACCTCTCATGACAAAGAGTAAATGAAATTACTACAACATAAATAGCAACATGAGTAATAAAATGTATATAATTTAAGTGTATCATCGTCATAAATACCAACATGACTAATAAAAATTGAATACCTAACATGAACTCAAAATTTATATATAGTAATGGTTGAATACCTGACATGAACTAATAACAATCGTGCTTGTCTATATATGCTTTGGGGTCAATAAATGCATCATGATCATCACTATCATCAATAAATGCATCATCATGATCACTATCAAGAAGAACATGTGGAAGGCCACCATTATGTAATCGGTGAGGAAGTGACAGGTCATCCGCAACAGTAACCTCTTCTTCTTCCAGCTCTTCCTGTTCGGGCTCAGGGGTTAAGACGGATTCACTGTCGCTGTCTACTTCAATATTCTGGGTGAAGTAGAGCGGTTCTTGAAACGTTTCTTGGACATACGTGTTTCGTGGAAGAATTCTCCTTCATATGTGTCTGGGTTAATGTGAGGTTCGTAAACCTCTTCATTGAGGGTAGGTGGTCTAAAATATGGTGGCACTTCATAAACGACATCCCAACCTTTGAGATTTGGATCAGTTTGGTAGGCCCACGGTAGATAGAAAACTTGTGTCGCCTGTTGAACCGTAATATAGACATCGGGAACATCTAAGTGGGTGTTTTGGTTGTTTTCAACTAGTCCTATATGTTCATGAGTCCTTCTAGTCTCCCTCGGCTCAAACCAATAACATTTGAAGACTACGACGATCGGTGGGTTTTCACCATAGAATAGAAGTTCATAAATTGCTACAACTCTTCCATAATACTCGGTGCCTCCTTCGCCGATAGCAGAGACAGAACAATTTGTAGTCTTTAGGTCGGGCATAGATAGCTCTTTGCCAAAGGTACGAAAGTGATACCCGTTGATGTTGTATTTGTCAAATGAACAGACCTTACAGTAAAAACCATTAGCGACTTGTCTCAACTCAGCGTCCATAGACTCCGCATCAACCTACAAGTTCAATACGAAAGAATGGATCCATTAGCCGCAAATTAGACCAAGAAATCAAATGGGATCTTAATGGTAATTAATTACCCTTTGTTTGAACCAAGAGATGAAACCGGGATAGTCGCCTCCATGCTTTGCGAGAAGCTCATACTCTTCGACGGTATCCTTTTGGATGACCGCTCCATCCGAGAATTCGGCGATGTATCGACTATATCAAATATCCGGGAATAAGAGTAGTTCAAAGGAATTAGAAGTTGCGGAACAATAATTTACCGAGAACTTACTCGATGTATGGCCGCACTTTTGTTCGGTTGGTGAAGATATACAATGAAATGGTCCGCCATTCTTCGACATCCAATGATTTCCCTTTCGAAGCACCGGATGGTGCGATTTACCTTTCGAAGTACCGGCAATAAGCAGAGAGGATGTGTACCCGGAGAACAACAGGGAGGTACTGACGAAATTCCGCATCGGATCCGGAGCACAGCATACGGGAAAACGAACCCAATCTACACATACTCAGGCTGTCCAAGGATAAGTTGGACAATTCGAAAGGATGGCGGTTATAAATATGCAAAGACATGCATATTTGTAGATGTCGCCCTTTTGAACGGGAGACGCATACTGGTCACGCATACTCATGATTGAAGAAACCTATATCTAGCAAGTTTCATCGGCACGAAGACCGAAACAGAGCAAATTAAGGGGGTAGGAGGAGAAGTCATTTGTGCTCACCAACAAACGCAGGGGCGTAGCTCGTCCAACGCACGTGGAGGTCGTCAAACAACTGCACATAGAAATTCACACGGTCAACACAAATATGATGTTTTTAAAACATAATTGGAAAATATGTGACCTAACTTATAATTTATAAAACTATGACCCCGTCGGTTTGTGGAAGGCCGAAAAACACCTTCTCGTTCAACCGGAGGCAGAAGAGTTGTCGGGAGTCGGGGTTAGTGGCATCGGGAGTCAGTGCTGTCGAGGGTCGGTGGTGTTGGGTGTCGGTGGCGTCGGGGTTCGGGGGTTAGTGGCCTCGGTGGTCGGGGTCAGTGTCGTCGGGGGTCCAGGGTCAGTGGCGTCAGGCGTCGGTGGTCGAGGGACTTTTCTGTCAACAAGAGGCCCAAGAGGTGTCGGAGGTCGGGGGTTGGGGGTCAGTGGCATCGGGGGCGGCGTATTCTTCCAGGGTGTTGTAAGGATGTTGTGTCGGGGTTTCGGGCATCGTGTCGGGGTGTCGGGGTGTCAGGGTGTCATTTTCTTCTTCATCATCTTCTTTTTTTCCTCCTCTTCCTTTTCTTCTTCTTCTTCTTCTTCTTCCTTCCTTCCTTTTCTTCTTCTTCTTCTTCTTCTTCTTCTTCTTCTTCCTTCTTTTTCATTTCCCTATTCTTCTTCTTCTTCTTCCTCTTCCTTCTTTTCCTTTTTTGTCTTCTTTATTCTTCTCCTCTCTCCTCTTTTTCTTCTTCTTCTTCTTCTTCTTCTTCTTCTTCTTCTTCTTTTTATCCTCCTCCTCCTCCTCCTCCTCTTCTTCTTATTCTTCTTCCCTTATCTACTTATTCTTCTTTTATTCTTCATCTTTTTTCTCCTTATTTCAATTATGACTATGTAGAATCCAAACCTATCACTAAACCTATCGCTAAACCTATATAGCACTAAACAGCAAAAAAAATAACAAAAACAGAATCTACCAACCATTAACTAAAAAAGAATCTACCACTAATTAACAAAATAGAATACCTCTAAATTAAAAAATAACAAATAACCTAGCACTAATTAACTAAACCTAGGATTAAATCTACTATTTAAGTAAAACAAGTACCTAAACTACCACTAAATCAAATACCTAAATCAACTAACTAAATCTAATTAAATTAAAAAACTCACCTATGGGCGGTGGGCAACCGTGGACGAGGGGGCGGGGAGGAGGGGGCGGGAGGGGAGGCGGCCGGTGGGCGGGAGGGGAGACGGCCGGCAGGCGGAAGGGGAGGCGGCCGACGGGCGGGGAGGAGGGGTGTGGGGAGGAGGGCACGGGGAGGAGGGGCGGGAGGGGAGGCGGCCGGCGGGCGGGAGGGGAGGCGGTCAGTGGGCGGGAGGGAAGGTGGCCGGCGGGCGGGAGGGTAGGCGGCCGGCAGGTGGGAGGGGAGGCGTCTGGTGGGCGGGGAGGAGGGGTGTGGGGAGGAGGGCGCGGGGAGGAGGGGGCGGGAGGGGAGGCGGCCGGTGGGCGGGAGGGGAAGCGGTGGGCGGGCGGGGAGGAGGCGGCCGGTGGGAGGGGAGGAGGGGCGGGAGGGGAGGCGACCTGCGGGCGGGGGACGAGTGGGTGAGAGAGACACAGGGTACTGTCGGAGCGGAGGAGACAGGGGTGGGGAGACGGCCTTTAGGGGTGCTCTCTTTGCCTTCCGCCCCCCGACGGCAAAGAGCAGGAGATATGGGGACGGGGTGGGGATACGGCCATTAGGGGGGCTCGCTTTGCCGTCCGCCCCCCGACGGCAAAGAGAAGGAGGTCATACGGCAAAGGGAGCGCCCGTTATGGGGTGGGAGGGGGTGTGTGGTGGGCTCTTTGCCGTCTGCCCTCCTTCTCTTTGTCGTGTGCCAGCAGACGGCAAAGACAAGACTTATGGAAAAGAGTATCTTTGCCATCCGTCAGCTCTTTGCCGTCAGTTTTCTGGTGACTGACGGCAAATAGGGTCTTTGCCATCAACCAGCGGACGGCAAAGAAGGGGTTGACGGCAAATAACTGAATTCCAGTAGTGACACCTGTCTCTATAATACCTTTCAATACATCATTTTCTTGCTCAAGTGTAACTTGGCTAAGAAAATCATTAGTGGAATCAAGAGAGCTACTAGCAACAACATCATTAGTTTTACTTTAGCATTGTTGTTACTAGAAGAAGAAGCTTTCTTGCCTTTGTTACTAGTGTTCTTAGATTTAACTTGTGGAACAAAAGTAGACAAGAGTAATCATTTGGCTAGATAAGAAGAACTCTTCTTTCGAAGATCATAATTGATTGCTTTTAGGAACTCATGCTCTTGCTCCAAATTGAGCTTCTCGAAGTGTAGCTTCTCGTGAGTTCTTGCAAGCTCTCTATGATCTTCTAGAGTAGTTTCATGAGATAACTTAAGAGTGTTCAATTCTTTAGTTAGTCGTTCAATCTCTTTCTTATCATCGTCACTTGATTTCTCTTGACTAGCATGATAATTAGCAAGTTCATTTTTAGTGCAATCACTAGTTTTATCAAAGAGCAAGTCATCTTCTCCTAACAAGTAATCCTCATCACTATTAAAATCAATATACTCAGGGAGTGATACCTTGGGGCCTTTAGCCATGAAGCAGTTTCCGAACCCCTCATTTGGTGAACCAAATAAGTCGTAGGAGTTGGAGGAAATGAATGCAATGTCGGCAACACCTTCATCTTGACTATAGTCGGAGTTGGAGTGGTAGCTTCTCTCGGATTGGTTGTCGGACTCGGAGCCAGAAACCCATTCACCAACATGAGCTTGATGTCTTCTTCTAGAAATACTCTTGGTGTATTTGTCCTTCTTCTCGGATTCTTTGCCTCTCGGTGAGTGTCTTCGGTCATAACGATCTTCTCTACTCCTTCTCTCTATGCAAGGTGACTCATCCCTTGAGCTTTGTCTTCGAGGTGACTCTTCTCTTTGTTTGTAGGGAGCCGAGCACTCATTGGAGTAGTGTCCGGGCCTCCCACAGTGGTAGCAGTTTCGGTCACGACTCGACGAACGCTTATCATCATGTCTTGAGCTTGAGCTTCTCTCTTTGCCTCTACTCTTGTAGAACTTGTTGAATTTTCTAACCATGCGGCTTATCTCTTCATCAGTGAAAAGATTGTCCTTTGAACTAGCGGGAGCATCGCTTGAAGCTTTATAAGCACCGCTTGACTTGTTGTGCAGCTCATCTTTGTCCTTGAGTGACATCTCATGAGCAACAATCCTACCAATGACTGTAGTTGGCTTGAGATGTTTGCAGTTTGGCATCATTTGGATCAATGTGCACATGGTGTCATAATTTCCATCAAGAGCTCTAAGTACCTTCTTGACGATGAATTTTTTGGTCATCTCTTCGTTAACTAAACTGGCAATCTCATTTGTGATGAGAGCTAGCCTAGAGTACATTTCAGCGACACCTTCACCATCCCTCATCGTGAACTTATCAAGCCGACTTTGGAGCACATCTAACTTCGATTCTCTGACATAATCAGTACATTTCTGCATATTGATCAAAGTACCCAAATTTCTTTTGCATTCTCAAGGCGGCTGTTTTTGTTGAATTCTTCGGGGCATAGACAGTTGAAGATGATGTTGTAGGCTTGTGCATTGAGTTGCAACATGTTCAGTTCATCTGTTGTCGCATCATGATCCGGTTCACGCCCTTCTTCAAAGAAATCACCTTGCACACCAACACGAATAACAGCCCATACGGAAGGATGAAAACCAAGAATATGCATTTTCATCTTATGCTTCCAACTAGCAAAATTAGTTCCATTGAAGTATGGACCTCTACAGTGATAATTTCCCTCACTAGACGCCATACTCTCCTACGTTGTGAAACCAAGGCAATGGAGACCAATGCTCTGATACCACTTGTAGGACCAAAAGTATGTCTAGAGGGGGATGATTAGACTACTTGACAAGACAAAAACTTAGCCTTTTCCCAATTTTAGTTGTGGGCCAGTTTTAGCAATTATGGCAAGTCAAGTACACCCTACACATGCAGTTCTAAGAGTATAATAACGGAGTGTAAAACATGCAAGTGTAAAGTAAAGGAGTAAGGTAGGGAGATCAAACGCATGAGGTTCACGGCGATTTTTGGCATAGTTCCGATAGGTTGCGCTATCGTATGCCCATGTTAGTGGAGACTTCAACCCATGGAGGGTAACGGCTGCGAGAGTCCACGGAGGACTCCACCCGCAAGGGGTCCACGAAGAAGCGGCCTTGTCTATTCCACCACGGCTTCCGCACACGAAGGACTAGCCTTACTCATGGTAGATATACACGAAGTAGGTGATCTCCTTGCCCTTACAAACATCTTGGTTCAACTCCACAACACGAAGTAGGAGGCTCCTAAGCGACACCTAACCAATCTAGGAGGCACCACCCTCAAAAGGTAATAGATGTGGTAGAACGATGAACTCCTTGCTCTTGTGCTTCTAAAGATAGTCTCCTCAACACACAGTCACTCTCTCACAGAATAGGCATGGGTAGGAGAGATTGATTTGTTGGAAAGAAGCTTGGGGAGGCTAGATATCAAGTTTCAAATGATTGGATTGGAATATCTTGGTCTCAACACATGAGTAGGTGGCTCTCTCTCATAAAAATGGACCTGGCAGTGAAGTGTGTATTATGAGTGCTGCTCTCTGGAATGAGAGATGGTGGAGGGGGATATATAGGCAGTCCCCAAAATCCAACCATTACACCTAAAGTGACCAACTCGGTGACACCGAAGTCATGAACTCGATGGTACCCACTTGTACGAAAGGTAGAAACTTGTGAATCTTGGTGAAACCGATATACACAACTCGGTGACTGCTACTGCAACAAAAGACCTTCCAACGACGCCAGAAATATGAGTGTTGCTTGATACTCCTCAGCAGCGGCACCAGGAATCCTTCTGCTACGGCTACGCCTTAAGGGACTTCTTAGGCAAATATGCAAAGGATTTCCCCCGTGGCCTTGGGGGGGGGGGCAACACAGCGGTGGTAAGTATTTCCCTCAGTTTGAGAACCAAGGTACCTATCCAGTGAAGGAGTATTTCAAGAGCCTGCACAAACAAAAAAAGATTGCTCCCAACGCTATGAAGGGGTTGTCAATCCCTTATAGATTGTTTGCCAAGTGAGAACTGAAAGCAGCAAAGTAACAAAGCAAAGTAAAAAACGAAAGTGGAAACGATAGATGTGAATAGACCCGGGGGCCATAGTGTTTACTAGTGGCTTCTCTCATGAAAGCAAGTAGACGATGGGTGAACAAATTACTGTCAAGCAATTGATAGAACCGCGCAAAGTCGTGACGATATCTATGGCAATGATTATATCTATAGGGATCACGTCCAAAACAAGTAGACTGATACTTTCTGCATCTACTACTATTACTCCACACGTCGACCGCTATCCAGCATGCATCTAGTGTATTAAGTCCAAAAGAACAGAGTAACGCCTTAAGCAAGATGACATGATGTAGATGGACAATCTCATATCTACGACAGAGCCCACCTTGTTATCCTTGATGGCAACTACACGATGTGTGCCTTTCTGCCCCTACTGTCACTGGGAAAGGTCACCACACGGTAAGAACCAAAAACCAAGCACTTCTCCCATTGCAAGAATCATAGATCTAGTTGGCCAAACAAAACCCAAGACTCGGAGAGACTTACAAGCATATCAAATCATGCATATAAGAAATCAGCAAAGACTCAAATATATATCATAGATAATCTGATCACAAATCCACAATTCATCGGATCTCGACAAACACACTACCAAAGAAGATTACATCGGATAGATCTCCATGAAGATCACGGAGAACTTTGTATTGAAGATCCAATAGAGAGAAGAAGCCATCTAGCTACTAACTACGGACCCGTAGGTCTGAAGTGAACTACTCACGAGTCATTGGAGGGGCGATGATGATGATGAAGAAGCCCTCCAACTCCAAAGTCCCCTCTGGCGGGGCGCCGGGAAGGGTCTCCAGATGAGATCTCGCGGAAACGGAAGCTTGCGGCGGTGGAAAAGTATTTTTTTGGCTCCCTAGATTTTTTTTCCTGATTTTAGGGAATATATAGGCGCAAGATCTAGGTCAGGGGCACCAGGGAGGCCACAAGCTTGCCCACCGCCGCCTCCCCCCTTGTGGCGGAGTGGGGGCTTGTGGGCTCCCTGTTGCCCTCCGAGCTTGGCCCACAGGCCCCCTCATCTTCTTTCGTTCGGGAAAAAATCATTTCGGGGATTTTATTCCATTTGGACTCTGTTCCAAAATCAGATCTGAAAAGAGCCAAAAACACAGAAAAACAGGAACTGGCACTTGGCACTGAATTAATAAGTTAGTCCCAAAAAAGATATAAAAGGTACATAAAACATCCAAAGATGACAAGATAACAACATGAAACCATCAAAAATTATAGATACGTTTGAGACGTATCTGTGACACCGAAAAGGTGGCTAACGGTCAGATGACACAACTGGGTGACACCGATACCCAAACTGAGAAATTCGGATTTTGTGTACTGAGGCAACACAAAGTTGGTCAACTAAACTCGATAGCACCGACACGGATTCGGTTGCACAATTTGCTGTCTTTGTCTAGGGTTGTGTCTGAAATGAAAATTGGTAGGGCCGAATTGAGAAAGTTGGTCGCACTGATTTTGTGTATGTGGCTTTGGACAGAATGGTTATTGGGAAAATGACTGAGTATTTTTGGTGGCTATCTCTGAGCACTTGAGCAACCATTTCATTTTAATATCTCACCCCCTTTTAATAGTATTGGCTTTCCTATAGACTCAAAAGTGATTTATCACAAATATAAAATGAAGAGTCTTCTAGCTTGAAGCTTGGGCCAATCTTATTTCTTTCTTGCATCAAGGGCATCTCCACATAAGCCTTTAGGCACTGCATCTTTTGAATTTTTCTGAAATATGCTTGGATAACCATATTAGTCCAATGATGCATATGTTGTGATCAATTATCAAAACAACCGTAGGGAGCAAATGTGTTTTTAATAAGCTTTATGTTCTAACTCACGGGTTAAATGACAAGCCTTTCCATAGAACATTTTATATGGGGAGATCACCCTAGGATTCTTATAAGCATTCATATAAGCCCACAATGCATCATCAAGTTTCTTAGACTAATTCTTTCTAGACCTATTGACAGCCTTGCGCAAGATTAATTTTATTTCGTGATTGCTGAATTCAACTTGACCACCAGATTGAGGATACAAGGTGAAGCAATTCTATGGTTAACACCATACTTAGCTAAAATTTTACGGAAAGCACCATGAATAAAATGTGAACCACCATCATTCATTAAATATATAGGGACTCCAAATCTCGTAAAGATAATGACTTTAAACATTTTAAAAGAAGTGCTATGATCAACACTAATAGTTGGGATAGATTCTACCCACTTAGGAACATAGTCAAAAACAACTAAAATATGAGTATATCCATTAAAGGAAGAAAAAGGTCCCATAAAGTCAAAACCCCACACATCAAATGGTTCAATACTAATTAAATAATTCATAGGCATTTCCTGACTTTATCAATATTACAAACTCTTTGGCATCCATCATTAGAAAGGATATACTTACGAGCATCTTTAAAAAGAGTAGGCCAATAGAAGTCGGATTGTAATACCTTGTGTGCAGTTCTGTCACCGGCATGGTGTCCTCCGTAGGCCTCAGAATGACACTTCCTTAAAATTCGTTCATGCTCATGCTCACGTATACAACGTCTAATAACACCATCTACTCCTTATTTATAAAGATGTGGGTCATTGATACGTCTCCAATATATCTATATTTTTTGACTATTCCATGCGGTTATATTATCATTCTTGGATGCTTTCTGATCATTTATAGCAACTTTATATCATTTTTTGGGACTAGCCTATTGACATGGTGCCCAGTGCGATTTGCCGTTTTTTCTGTTTTTTTTCCTTCACAGAAAATCAATACCAGATGAAGTCCAAATGCCACGAAGCTTTTTGCATATTTTTTGGACCAAAAGGAAACTTGGGGCCAACGATGATCACCAGAGGAGGCCCAGGCGACCCACTAGGCAGTAGGGCGCGCCCCGGGCCCCTAGCACGTCCTGGTGACTAGTGGGCGCCTATGGCACCTCCTCCGCTGCCTTTGAGCTCTATAACTACCCCCAATATTCCAGAAACCCTAGAGGAGTTGATGAAAAACCGTTTCAGCCGTTGCAAGTTCCAGAAGCCACGAAATCGAATCTAGAGCATATTCTGGAGAAGAACACGATCATGAAGGGGTTCATGATCCTCATTGGTGCTCCTCTGATGATGTGTGAGTAGTTCATATCAGACCTACGGGTCCATAGGGAGTAGCTAGATGGCTTTCCCTTTCGTTTTTCTTCTCAATACAATGGTCTCTTGGAGATCCATTTTATGTAACTCAATCTTTTGCGGTGTGTTTGTTGGGGTCCAATGACTTGTGAGTTTATGTTCAGATCTATGAAATTATATCAATTCTTGATTATTATAGCCTCATATTTCTTCTCCGATATTTGGTTTTTTCTGGCCAACTTGATCTCTTATCTTGCAATGGTAAGAGGTGATTTGTGATAGGTTCGATCTTGTGGTGCTCAATCTCAATGACAGAAGGAGACATGACACACATGTATCGTTGCTATTAAGGATAAAATGATGGGGTCTATTCCTACATGAATAGATCTTGTCCACATCATGTCATCTTTCTTAAGGCATTACTTCGTTTCTCCATGAAATTAATACACTAGATGCATGTTGGATAGCGATTGATGTGTAGAGTACTAGAAGTAGATGCAGGCAGAAGTTGGTCTACTTGTCTTGGACGTGATACCTATATGCATGATCATTGTCTTGGATATCGTCATAATTATTTTCTCTTTCATCAATTGCCCAACAGTAATTTTTCTACACGTGGTTTGCTATTTTCTCGAGAGAAGCCACCACTGAAATCTACGCCCTCCAGGTCTATTTCACATCATCTATTTGCAATATCTATTTTGCTATTCGCGTCTCCACTTTATGTGCTCTTTTATTTTCAGATCTATATTATAAAAAACCCAAAAATACCTTGATGTGTTTTATTTTCCATCACTTTATTTGCATCTATCAATATATCCTTTTACTTTACCCACGAGGGATTGACAACTCCTACACGCATCGGGTTGCGAGGATTTGTTATTTGTGTGGAGGTACCACTTACATAGTATTGTGGATCTTCCTACCGGATTGATACCTTGGTTTCTTAACTAAGGGAAATACTTGCCATCTATGTGCTACATCACCCTTTAAGCTTGAGGGGAAACCAACACAATCATCGAGGAGTCAAGATATCTGGTTCCGTTGCCGGGGGAGATCAAGTTAAGATCTATTAGGTTTCTACACACAAATTCTCATTTCATTGCAGTTACATTATTTACCATTTGCCTCTCGTTTTCCTATCCACTACTTCACAATTTTTCCCTTTTATTTTCTTTCATTTTCTTTGCCATTTTCTTGCCAGAACTCTTGTGTGCATGACCAATATGTCTTGCATTACTACTCCTCCTTTGTCACCAGATTTTGAAGTCTTGTACTTCAAACAGAGACAAGGAGAAAATTTGAAAGATGCTTGGTATATGTTAATGGAATCTTATAATGTTTGCAATTTACAAGGGGATGCAAAGATTTTCTCCGCAATTTTTATAGAGGATTAAACATGCATCACACACAACTTCTAGATTTTGCAGCTAAAGGAAATTTGGTTGAGTTTGATGCTAATGCTTCTCATGAAATAATAGGTGGTATATTGGGGGTTCGCCCACTCAAAAAGGAATTTACTTTTACACAAGAAGGAGCTCAAATATTAGACAAAGTGAGTGATCTACAGGAAAATTTTGTTTAATTGCAAAAATCTTATGAACCTCTCAAACATATAAGTGGAAACCTCAATCGCATGAATACTTTGATTACCTTGCATAATAAGCGGTTGAATATTTTCGATCTTAAGATGGTCTATTTTCCTGAGAATATTGGAAAACATAAAGAGCCACACGAGCTTGAGAAAGATCTTACAAAGATAGCAAAAACTAAAGATGACAATACTTAAATCTATCTTTACGCCTAGCTAGGGGCGTAAAATGATAGTGCTTGTTGGGAGGCAACCCAATGAATAAAATTTATTTTTCACTTTTTCTTTCTCTTATTGAGTGTTTGAACAATTATGTAATGTTATGATTGTGTTTTTATATTTTAGTTAGTGACTGTGCCAAGTAAAGCCTTTAGGATCATGGGGGTGTTAGTTGCTTTAATCTTGTTGAAAAACAGAAACTTTTGCATTCAGTATAAAAAAAAATATCACAGATGCGTCAAAAGCATTTGAATTTATTACATAATATTTATATACAAATTCACTAAGTTGTTCTAATTTTTACAAATTGTGGAGTTAGATAAGTATGAGTAAAATTTGTATCTTTACAGACTGTTCCGTTTTTCACACATTATGTTTTCTTTGCGTTGTATGCTTATTTTGATGATTCTATGGTTTGTATTGGGGGATATAAGCCATGGTAAAGTTAGAATACATAAGGTGTAATTCAAAAACAAAATTGGAATATATTTTCATTAGTAGCTAAAGTAAAGTTTGGTTTTCTTATACTAATGGATCTCAGGAAAGTTTTGTTCAGTTTTGTGTGATTGAAGTTTTCAAGTTTTGAGCGAGATCACGATGGATGAAGGAATAAGGAGCAATAAAAGACTAAGCTTGGGGATGCCCCATGGCACCCCAAGGTAATATCTAAAGAGTACCAAGCAACTAAGCTGGGGGGATGCCCGAGAAGGCATCCCCTCTTTCTTCTAACAACCATAGGTAGTCTTACTTGGAGCTATATTTTTATTCATCACATATCATGAGTTTTGCTTGGAGCGTCTTGTACTATATGTGTCTTTTCTTTCTTTTCTGGTTAGTTTGTCACAATAAACCTTGTGGACACACCTACTTGAGAGATCCAAATTATGCTATATATGATTTGTTAGAATCGCTCTTTATACTTCACTTAAATTTTTTAGAGCCATGGAATTGATCTAGTGCTTCACATATATCTTTTTGAGCACGGTGGTGCTGTTATTTTGAAGAAATTTACTCTCGTTCTGCACTTAGATTATTTTGAGAGTTATTATAAATTTTGAAGAAATCCTCTCTTGCTTCACTTATATTATTTTTAGAGTTGCAAATTTTAAAGAAACTTGTGCTCTCGTTCTTCACTTATATTTGTTTGAGAGCTTGTTATTAGCAATGGGAATTTGCTTTATATGAAATTAGTCCCAAAGTGATAGATATCCAGGAAGGATATAATAAAACTTTCATGAAGATCATTGGATGTTAAACTTGATTATTTGTAGTAGTTTTGCGATATAAAGATAGTGATATGTGAGTTATGTTGATGAGTAATTATGCTTTATTAGGAATATTGGTGTTAAGGTTGGTGATTCCCTATGCATGCACATGAAATCAATAATTATGCTATAAAATTACATCCTACTTGTGTTGCATTATTCGGTGTTAGTTATGTTTAATGTTCGCTTATGATGATTTTAGTTCATTGGTTGGGCGCTTGTCAATCTATTTGCTAGCCTTCACTAGTACTAAGCGGGAATATTGCTTGTGTATCCAAATACTAAACCCAAATTGTACCAAATGAGTCCACCATACCTCCTATATGTGGTATTTCAACGACATTCTAAGTAAATTTGAAAGTGCTAACTCTAATGTTCAAAATAAATTTCTATTTTCTGTGCTTGTACCGCTCATGAAGCAGCGAGGGGTGGCCGATATCTTCCATGTTAAATAGGTTATTATCAAGATGAGTGTTTGTTCACTTGTCATTGCACGAGACTATGGCGGTAATAGGGATGTCCACTCCCAAAATGCAAAGAAAATTTATTTTATGTTGGCAAACAATAAATTCCTTGGAAACTGTTTGTATGGACGGTACCCATGGATGCGTCTAGCCATGGAATGTGAAAGAATGGTGGAAAAGGAATAAACTTTATTTTTAGTTTGGCAACCGCCTATGATTTGTTTAGCATGGGAGATATTGGAAACTCCTTGTCATTTTCGTTGATAGGAAAAGCATACCACCCAAAATATTTTATCTCCAAATTTTTCACTTTGAGCTTTGGCACCTCTACAAAATTCCTGCTTCCCTCTGTGAAGGGCCTATCTATTTACTTTATTCAATTTTTATTTTTAATTTGAGTCTCCATCTTCTCTTTTAAAGCATTAACTAAGGAACACTATTATCATACTTGAGCATTGGATATAGTTAATATTTGGATGTGTTGCATGAATGGATCAATGATGGAGCATAATGGGCTAGGGATAGCATTATTTAGCGTTGATATTTTGAAAGACTTGGTTACTTGATGATATGCTTGAGTATTGAAGTTTCCATGTCAAATTATAGACTATTTCTTTGCATCATATACAAGTCAATTTGTCCATGCTAAATAGAAAAAGAATATGATGAACATGTTAGGCAACATTCCACATCAAAAATTCTATGTTTATCATTTACCTACCCGAGGACGAGCATGAATTAAGCTTGGGGATGCTGATACATCTCCAATGTATCTATAATTTTGGATTGTTCCATGATGTTATATTAACATTCTTGATGTTTTATAATCATATTATAGCAATTTATATCATTTTTTGTACTAACCTACTGACATAGTGCCCGGTGCCAGTTGCTATTTTTGATATTTTTTCCTTCACAGAAAATCAATACCAAAAGAAGTCTAAATTCCATGAAACTTTTTGGAGAGTTTTTGGACTAGAACGAAACTTGGGGACCAAGGATAATCACCATACGAGGCCCAGGCGGCCCACTAAGCACCAGGGCGCCACCTGGTGGCTACTGGGGGCCTGAGGCACCTCCTCTACCGTGTGTGAGCTCTATAAATACCCCATTATTCCAGAAACCCTAGAGGAGTCAACGAAAAATCGTTTCGCCCGCCACAAGTTCCACAATCCATGAAATCCAATCTAGAGCCCGTTCTCAAGAGGAACAAGATCATGGAGGGGTTCATCATCCTCACTGGTGCTCCTCCGATGATGCGTGAGTAGTTCGTATCAGACCTACGGGTCCGTAGGCAGTAGCTAGATGTCCTTCTCTCTCGTTTTTCTTCTCAATACAAAGGTTTCTTAGAGATCCATTTTATGCAACTCAATCTTTTGCGGTGTGTTTGTTGGGATCTGATGAATTGTGATTTTATGATTAGATCTATGAAATTATATCCATTCTTTATTATTATAGCCTCATATTTTATCTCCGATATATGGTTTTTGTCTAGCCAACTTGGTATTTTATCTTGCAATGGGAAGAGATGCTTTGTGATGGGATCGATTTTGCGGTGCTCGATCTAAGTGAGAGATGGACATGACACGCATGTATCATTGCTATTAAGGATAAAACGAAGGGGTCTATTCCTACACAAACATATATTGTCTACATCATGTCATAGTTCTTAAAGTATTACTTCGTTTCTCCATGAACTTAATACACTAGGTGTGTGTTTAATAGCGATCGTTGTGTGGAGTAATAGAAGTAGATGCAGGCAGAAGTCAGTCTACATGTCTTGGACGTGATGCCTATATACATGATCATTGGCTTGGATGTCTTCATAATTATTTGCTCTTCTATAAATTGCGCAATAGTAATTTGCCTACCCACCGTTTGCTATTTTCTCAAGAGATGCCACTAGTGAAACATACGCCCCCCGGGTCTATTTCACATCATCTATTTGCAGTCTCTATTTTTCTATTCGCGTGTCCACTTTATTTGCTATTTTATTTTCAGATCTATATTACAAAAAATCCAAAAAAACCTTGCTGCATTTCATTTGCCATCACTTTATTTCCATCTTCCAGTCTACCCTTTTACTTTACCCACGAGAGATTAACAACCCCAACACGCGTTGGGTTGTGAGGTTTTGTTATTTGTGTGCAAGTATTGCTTACATAGTCTTGTGGATCTTCCTACTGGGTTGATTCCTTGGTTTCTTAACTGAGGTAAATACTTGTCGTCGCTATGCTACATCACCATTTAAGCTTAGAGGGAAACCAACACAATCAGCGACGAGTCAAGATTTCTGGCTCCGTTGTCGGGGAAGATCAAGTCAAGATCTATAGGTTCCTACACACAAATTGTCATCTCCTTGCAATTACATTATTTTTCATTTTGCCTCTCGTTTTCCTCTCCACCACTTCACAAAAAATTCCCTTTTATTTGCCTTCTTTCAGTTCGCCGTTTCCTTGCCGGAATTCTTGTGTGCATGATCATTATATCTTGCACTACTACTCCTCTTTGTCACCAGATTTTCACGTCTTGTACTTCAAACAGAGACAAGGAGAAAATTTGAAAGATGCTTCGTATAGGTTGATGGAATCTTATCGTGTTTGCAATTTAAAAGGGGATGCAAAGATTTTTCTCCACAATGTTTATATAGGATTAAATATGCATCACAAAGAACTTCTAGATTTTGCTGCTAAAGGAATTTTTGTTGAGATTGATGCTAATGGTGCCTATGAAATAATAGGGGGATATTGGTGGTTCCGCCACTCAAAAAGGGATTTACTTCTACACAACAAGGAGCTCAAATATTACACAAATGTGGTGATCCACAGGAAAATTTTGTTAAATTGCAAAAATCTTATGAACCATTCAAACATATTAGTGGATACCTCAATCGCATGAATACTTTGATTACCTTGTGTAATGAGCGGTTGGATATTTTGGATCTTAAGGTGGTATCTTTTTGTGAGAATATTGGAAAACGTAAAGAACCACCTAGGTTTGAGAAATCTCTTACAAAGTTAGCAAAAACTAAATATGAAAATACCTAAATCTATGCTCTATGCCTAGCTAGGGGCGTAAAACGATAGCGCTTGTTGGGAGGCAACCCAATGAATAAAATGTATTTTTTACTTTTGCTTTCTATTCTTGAGTGTTTGCACAATTATGCTAATGTTATGATTGTGTTTTTTATGTTCTAATTAGTGTTTGTGCCAAGTAAATCCTTTACGATCATGTGGGGTGTTACTTGCTTTAATATTATTGAAAAACAAAAACTTTTGCGTTCACTAGAAAAAATTCTAAAAAACACAGATGCGTCAAAAGTATAGGTTGATGTAATATTATACAATATGCAGATCAAATTCTTGGAGCAATAACACCCATCTAATGAGTCTAGGTTTAGCATCTTTCTTTTCCATAAGGTATTTAATAGCATCATGATGAGTTTGAATAGTTACTTTAGAACCAACAATCTAAGGTCTAAACTTATCACATGCGAATACAACTCCTAAAAATTCCTTTTTAGTAGTAGCATAATTTCTTTGAGAAGTGACTAGGGTCTTACTAGCATAATGAATAACATTCAATTTCTTGTCTACTCTTTTCCCTAAAACAGCACCAACAACATAATCACTAGCATCACACATAATTTCAAATGGTAGGTTCCAATCACGTGGTTGGACAATAGGTGATGAGATTCAGGCTTTCTTAAGTATTTTAACGGCTTCTACACAATTATCATCAAAAACAAAAGGAACATATTTTTGGAGAATATTAGTTAATGGACTAGAAATCTTTGAGAAATCTTTAATGAAACGCCTATATAAACGAGCATGGCCGACGAATCTTCTTATAACTTTGATATCTTTTGGGCAAGGCATTTTCTCTGTTGCATCAACTTTGTCCTTATCCACCTCAATATCTCATTCAGAAATTGTATGCCCTAGCATTGTACCTTCGTTCACCATAAAGTGACACTTCTCCCAATTCAAGACGAGATTAGTTGCTTCACATTTGTGCAAAACTCAGTCAAGGTTGATCAACAATCTTTTCACAAAAGTCAGAGAATATAGAAGTCATACATCTTTGAACGGTAGCAGCTGCATTGCATAGACCAAAATGCATACGTCTATAAACATAAGTTCCAAAAGGGCAAGTAAAGGTAGTTTTCTCTTGATCCTTTCTTGACACGTGTATTTGAGAGAACCCGGAATATCCATAGACTCAGAGGAGGAAGTGTGGTTTGGTACCTTTGAACCTTTTTCCATGAAGCAATAGGTGGGAGAGAAGTCGTCAGCATATTCATCAGTGTTGTTGACGTTGTCATTTGCTTCAAGGTTGAAGATTGACTTGCTGACGAATGTGGTAGCGAGTGCAAGACTTTCCACACCAGACTCAGACTCCACTTTAGAACCTTCCTCTTCATCACATTCCTTAGATTCTTCTTTAGAATCCATTTCCTTGCCAATGAGTACCCGAGCCTTTCTGAAACTGGTCTTCTTGTGCGATGAGGACTTTGAAGATGAGGATATGGAAGATTTCTTCTTTTTCTTAGAGTCATCAGAACTTTCATCCTTGTTTTTCTTCTTCCTTGATTCTTTCACCCAGCGAGGACAATCTGCAATGTAGTGACTAGATTTCTTGCATTTGTGGTAGGTTATTTTCTTGTAGTCCTCAGATGAACATTCTGATTTCCTCATATCTTTTCTTAAAGATTTTCCGAACTGGCCACGCTTTGTGAACTTCTGGAATTCATGAGTATTGTGTCTCTTAAGTATATCAGCATGCTCAAGCATCTTGTAGCCTTTTCGCTCTTCGATCATCAGAACAATTGTGTCAATTGATGGATCAAGTGATCGTAGCAATTTCTTCACAGCTTCATGGTCAGTGATGTCTCTAGCTCCCAGAGCTTGTAATTTATTTGATATGTCAGTGAGGCGATCAAAGGGGTCTTGGCAGCTTTCATTATGAAGCATCTTGAAATGGTTGAAGAGATTGCGAAGAACATCGACACGAGAGTCACGCTGTGTTGAGATTCCCTCATTGACTTTGGATAACCTATCCCAGATAAGCTTAGCAGTTCCCAAAGCGCTGACTTTGCCATACTGACCTTTGCTCAGGTGGCCACAGATGATCTTCTTTGCTTGTGAGTCAAGTTTCTTGAAATTCTTCACATCAGTGGTAGAGATAGCAGCAGTAATGGATGGAATTCCATTTTCCACAATATACCAAAGATCATTGCCAATTTCTTGAAGATGCATTTGCATCTTGGTCTTCTAGTAGGTGAATTCCTTTCCTTTGAAGGTAGGACATCCTGTAGTAACCTTGACCATACCTGCGGTTGACATAACTAAAACTCCAGGCGGTTAAACCAAAATCACATAGAACAAGGGAGTACCTTGCTCTCATACCAATTGAAAGTGTGTTATATCGACTAGAGGGTGTGAATAGGCAATTTTTACAATTTCATCACTGAGGAAAATCCTAGTGAGGAAAATCCTCAGTTATGAACTGAGTGCAGCGGAAATAGTACTAAGTTAGAAGTGCAAAAACGTCTACAGCAAAGTACTTGGCGTGATTTCAGAGAATCGGTTTACGTAGGTCACAATTACAGGTTACATAGTTGAAGAATAACTCAAGTGAAGAATTTGAGGTGAGGAATCCAGAGAAAGTCTTCAGTCAAATTCCTCAAACAGTACAGATGAAAGTCTTCAACATGCAATTGAGGAAAAGAGAGAGTTGAGGTAATAGAACCAGTAGCTCGATGAAGACAGTTGTTGATGACCCAGTTCGAACTGTTGTGATAGTTGTACGTCTGGTTTGGAGCGGCTTGATATTGAAACCAAAGGACACACAGTGCCGGGACACACTGTCCCTACCGTATTCTCCTTGAGATAAGGACACACAGTCCTCGCCCAACACTCGTGGTAAGTCTTCAGGGCAGACTTCCAAACCCTCACAAACTCGGTCACCCGGCGATCCACAATTGACTGCTGGATGCTCTAGACCATGACGCCTAGCCGTCTGGAGGCTGCACGGTCCTCAAAGGTAACAAGTGTCGGTTCCACACAGGAATAACTTCTTCGGTGATTCTCAATCACTTGGGTTTTGGTTTGGGTTTGGGTGTTTGGGGTATTTCCTCACTTGACGATTTTCGCTCAAAGGCTCTGAGGAAATTTGGGTTGCTCTAAATGACTAGTGTGAATTTCTCACAGAGCATCCAACCAGCTAGTGGTTGTGTGGGGTGGCTATTTATAGCCTTGGAGCATCCTGACATGATTTGACATAAACGCCCTTAATGATATGACCAATGGGTGAATAAGATCTCGGACAGGTGGCGCATGGCGTGGCAACGGTCGAAACTTTTAACTGTGAAAGTCCTCATATCTCTCATGTTCCTCACTTTGAGGATTTGGTAGATGTAGGTTTGGGTTGAGCATCATGAGGAAATTATTTCCATAGTTTTACCTCGACCCCCTTTAACAGTACGGTGTTCCTATGACTCTAGTATAAAGAAAAATGAAACAGAAAGAGTAATTCTTCAAGCTTCAAAGTCTTCAGAGTATTTTCTTTGGGACACACCGAATTCCTCATCTTCAATATCTTCATGAGGAATCTCAATTTCTTCGCAATATCTTCGCGATCAAAGTCTTCACCCGAATATATACATTTTTAGGGGTCGATATTCATCGAATAATTCAAACTCCTCAGCGACGTATAGAGTATGTGTACACTTACAAACATATCAGTCTCTTAACCTATAAGTCCTCAAACCACTAAAATCACTAAGGGGAACTAGATGCACTTACAATTACTATGTTGATGTTTATTAATTCATCGTTTCACAATGATCAAACCTGCAAAAGATTACATGTTGGGTAGCATGTCACATCAAAAATTATGTTCTTATCATTTACCTACTCGAGGATGAGGAGGAATTAAGCTTGAGGATGATGATACGTCTCCAACGTATCTATACTTTTTTATTGTTCGATGCTATTATATTATCATTCTAGGACACTTTTGGGGTTTTTATTTACCAATTATTATTATTATTGAGCACTAACCTATTAACCCAGTGCCTAGTGCTAGTTTTTGTTTTCTGTGCATTTTTGGCTTTTCAAGTTTACCATACCAAACGCACTCCAATGGCCACGAAACTTTTTGGTGATTTTTTCTGGAACAAAAGAAGACCTGGAAGCTTCGGGAGGAGATCGGAGGTTGCACGAGGAGCGCAACACGCAACGAGGCACGACGAGGGGGGTAGAGCGCGCCTGGTTGCGTGATCCTCCCCTCCACAGCCTCCTGGCATACCTCTTCGTCCTATAAATTCACGTTAGTACCAAACACCCTAGAGGGCATCCCGAAACACTTTTTACGCTGCCGCAAGTTCCTGTTTTTTCATGTGTCCATCTTGAGCCCTGCTCTGGTGCCCTATCGAAGGGGGGATCGATCATGGAGGGCCTCTTCATCATCCTTGTTGCTCCCATGGTGATGTGTGAGTAGTGCACCACAAACCTAGGGGGTAGTAGTTAGTACCTAGATCAATATCTCTCTCTCTCTTTATCTTGAATATAATGATCATTGCATCTTCGCTTTGATCTATCCAATGTAACTATTTTGTGCAGTGCGTTTGTTGGGATTCTATGAATTGTGGGTTTATGTTCAGATTATTCATGATAAATATTTGAGTCTTCTATAAAATATTTATGATTCTTACGTGCATGATCATCATAGCTTTGTAAATCTCTTTGATCTATTGATTTGCTTTGGCCAAGTAAATTGATCTTTCTTCACTGAGTGGGGTGTGTTGTAGTGGGTTCAATCTGGCGGTGCTCTATATCCCAGTGATAGAAAGGGACAAGAAACGTCTTTGTATTGTTGCCACTAAGGATAAAACGATGGGGTTAGTTCATATTAATTGAATTCTCTTTGGCTACATCATGTCATCATTCTCCAAGCATTACTCTGTTTTACTTAAGAGTCTAGATGCATGTTGGATGGCGGTCGATGGGTGGAGTAATAGCAGTAGGTGCAGGTAGGACTCGGCCTACTTGATTATGGACGTGATGCCTATATACACATGATCATTGTCGTGAATATTGCATAACTATCAGCTTTTCTATCAATTCCTCAACAGAAATTTGTCTACCACCGTATGCTTATTTTCAAGAGAGATGCCACTAGGGAAAACTATGGCCCCGGGGTCTGTCCGCTTATAAGTTTATAGAAGCTACAATACCTTGCTGCCATTTTTACTTTCCTTTTTTATTTTACATTTCATAATTATCTACTACCAACCACACTAATCATAAGCTTGCAAATAGCGAGTCCAAGGGGATTGACAACCCTCTTCCCCGCGTTGGGTGCAAGTGTTTGTTTCTTTGTGTGTAGCCGCTGAAGACGGGGGTTAGTTCTTACTCCTATTGGTTCGATAAACCTTGGTTCTCTACTAAGGGAAATACTTACCTATATTGTGCTACATCACCCATTCCATTTCACGGAAAAACCCAACGCAGATCACAAGTATCATTTACCCACTGTATGCTACGTTCAGGAAAGAACACTCTAGCGAAAACTATGGCCCTAGGTTCTACTTCAATATATTTAATAAAATTCATTTTACCTTGATGATAATTATTTCCTTATCCTATCTATATATTAGTATTTAATCCTTGCAACTAACAAGTTCAAGGGGCTTGACAACCCTCTTGCCCGCGTTGGGTGCAAGTGTTTGGTTCTATGTGTGTAGGTGTTGTCGAAGGTGGTTTGCATGATCAACATATTGGTTCGATAACCTTGGTTCTCACTAATGGAAATATTTATATGTACTATACTGCATCTCCCCTCCTCTTCGGTAAAAATCTCAACGCAGTTTACAAGTACCAAAGGCCTTTCTATTTACCTTACTATCATTTATCTTTATTCTTGAGTCATCACCTTCTTATCAAAGCACCATACGTGAGAGAACTACTGTCATTTTTATGCATTGATTCTAGTTAATGTTGGATGTGAGCATGACTGGATCTTTTCTACCCTGAATTACAATGTTTAGTCGTTGCTTGAACCTGAGGGGTGCTATGCATTTATGTTTTGCGTTCTCAAAAAGGGCTATCGAGATAACATATCATCATATTGTATCATGATTCTTTTGACAAATTGTTGACATCTCATATATCTTATTATTGCTCGCTAGTTCGTTATCTTATTGTCATGAGTAAATATAATGTGTAAGTGTTATCATTGACATGGTTAGTTATAAATTTTAATATTTGCTGAAAATTTGAACACTAGCTAAGCATATATACAACAAGAACTCAATAGTTTGTAAAAGTTTTCTTTATCACATTTAGTTTATCAACTAAATTGCTTGAGGACAAACAATGAGTTAAGCTTGGGTTAGTTGATACGGCCCAAACGTATCTAATTTTCTAAACACGTTTGCTCTTGTTTTGGACTCTAGCTTGCATGATTGAATGAAACTAATCCGGACTTATGTTGTGTTTAGCAGAACTACCATGGTGTTGTTTTTGTGCAGAAATAGAAGTTCTCCAATAAAGCTGAAATTTACGGAGAATATTTTTGGAATTAATAAAAAAATACTTCCATAAAGATCTACTGGAGGGTGTCCACCTAGCAGCCACAAGCCTGGTGGGTGCCCCCTAGGGCACGCCCATCGAGCTTGTGGGTCCCTTGGACTCTGGCTAACCTAGTTCCAACACCATAAGTATTGTCATGCGGAGAAAAAAATCAGAGAGAAACTTCCATCGCATTTTATGAGATGGAGCCACTGCTGTCGTGGTTTTGTCACGGCAGATGTCCTCGTGAAAGGACTTAGAACTGGAGCCATCGCACCTTGGTGGCGACTCAAAGGGGTTAAGCGGGAGAGACACGGTGATTTACCCAGGTTCGGCCCCTCGTTAGGAGGTAAAGGCCTACGTCCTGCTTTGGTTTGTATTGATGTGGTTTCGATTACAAGGAGGGCGTAACTCGGCGAACCTAGCAATCGATGATTTCTAACCTTTTTCTTTCCTCCCCTGGGACTCCCCTTTATATACAGGTCGAACCCCGAGGGTTTACAAGGATACTTTCCTTCCTACAAGTTGTGACCCCTGTGGTCTCTAAGTCGCCATCTTCCGAAGCTTGGAGACCTCCCATGAATTATAAACCGTCACACGACCTTGATCCGGCCAGGACAAGGCCCAAATAACTGTTTGGGTGAATCGCCTAATTGGTAACCCGGCCCAACTAGGGCGGGTCATTCACCGGTAATATCCCCAACATTAGGCCCCAAATTGACTTGAACTTCTTTTTCATGCCAATACTTCCGCTTAGTTGAAGGCGATTCATTCCTCATTTTTCTTCATACGTCAGAAATTGTAACCCGCCATCTGGCACCGAAAATTCTTTAAGTCGCCAAACCATTTCTTGTTGGCCTCTCCTTATCCCTCGATCTTCGGGAAGACTGATACAACTCCAACGGATCTTAGTGCATCGTTATCCCAAAATCTTCGGCACGCATTTATAGCGAATCTTTTTATTCCCCGGCGGTTCCCGCTCACGGCGCCTTGATTCCAGCGCCCGCCCTGATAAATAGACGGGGGGGGGGGGGACAGGACTGGTGCTTCCCACCTACCAGTCTCGTCAACCTCCTCCCCATCATTGCAGCGAGGAAATCCCATCACCTCCCAAGGACTCCGCCGCCGACCGTACTCTTCGTCTTCGCCCGAGAAGCTTCGGCGTCGCCCATAGGCCTTCGCCGTCGTCAAGCTTCGCGCCGCGGCCGATCTGTCCGCCGCCATTGACCACCGCATCGTCGTCGACCATCTCGCCGTTTGACGGAACCTCCGTGCTTCTCCAACAACCTTCGTCACCGTCGGCCTCTTTCGTCCGAAAGCATCAGGTTAGGCCTCCGCCCATTTTAGGAATAGATCCAATCTCTGCTTGAAGCTCCAGCCATTGCCATGTTCTTGATGTTCCTTGCGAGCAGACGTCGCCTATGTCATGGTTTTGTCACGGCAGATGTCCTCGTGAAAGGACTTAGTATGGGAGCCATCGCACCTTGGTGGCGACTCAAAGGGGTTAACGGGAGGAACACGGCGGGTTACCCAGGTTCGGCCCCTCGTGTGGAGGTAATAGCCTACGTCCTGCTTTGTGTGTATTGATGTGGATTCGATTACAAGGGAGGCGTAACTCGCCTAACCTAGCACTCGATGATTTCTAACCTGCCTCTCCCCCTTCAGACTCACCTTTATATATAGGTCGAGGCCTTAGGGTTTTACAAGAGTCCCTTCCTCCTTACAAACCGTGACCACCGCGGTCTCTAAGTCACCGTCTTGCAAAACCCAAAGACCTTCCATAAATCATAACCGTCCCGCGGCCTTGAACCGCCCAGGCTGAGGCCCAAATAGCCCAAAGGATGAATCGCCTTACTAGTAACCCGGCCCATATTGGGCGGATCACTTAATAAGCAATATCCCCAACATTAGGCCCCAAATTGACTTGAATTTTCATGCCAATGCTTCCGCTTTAGTTGAAGGTGATTCACTCCTTCGTTTTCCTCCATACGTCAGAAATTTTAACTCGCCATCCGGTACCGGAAAAATCTTTGATTCGCCAATCCATTTCCCGTCGGCACCTTCCTTATCCCTCGATCTTCGGGAAATTTAACATAATCCCAACGGATCTTTTAGTGCATCATTATCCCAAAATTTTCGGACGTCATCATGGCGAATCCTTTATTCCCCAACGGTTCCCGCTCACGGCGCCTCGATTGCAGCGCCCGTCCTGATAAATAGGCGGAAGGGACAGGGCTGGGGCTGGCCACCTACCAGTCTCGTCAGTCCCCCCCCCCATTATCGCAGCAAAAGACCGCATCGCTTCCCGAGGGCTTCGCCGCCGGCCGCAACTTCTGCCCCCCGTTCGAGGAGCTTCAGTGCCGCCCGCAAGCCGTCGCCGTCGTCAAGCTTCGCACTTCGGTCGATCCGTCCCTCGTCATTGTCCATCGCATCATCACCGGCAACCTCGTTGCTCGCCCCGAGCTCCGCCGCCGCCGAAGGCCTCTTCGTTCGTCGGGACCCCCGCGCTTCTCCAGCGATCTCCGTCACCGTCGGTCTTCTTTGATCGAGAGCATCAGGTTAGGCCCTCGTTCCCCCTCTTAGGAGTAGGTTTATTCCTTGCTTGTATTTCCGCCATTGCCATAGCTTTGAAGCTTTCCGCTCATAGTCATTCATTTCCCTCGAATCGATTAGTCCGAGCGCCGCTAGGGTAGCCAGTGCCTTGAATAATTTTAACCATCCGTTGTACCTACGAATTTCTGAATACAATGTCTTCTCCAAACGAGGGGCGTCACCTGATAATACATTGTTCATGCCCAGCCATATTCGTAGGTTTTTATATCTGTTCGGCAGATCCATTCCTCATTCACTGTTTGTAAAAAACTATTTGTAACCTTCACCCCCCCTTAGTGCTTCGAAACGAATAGATTTTACCATCCACAGTAACATAGCCTTTGGAAATAGCCCTGCTTCCATAAGTCGCCATACCAATCCAACCCGGCCTCTTAGTCTGGCGGGTTAACATGAACTGATCCCGATTCATATAGTAGATGTCCAAGACATGTAATACCATACGTCTACCTATTTGTAGCATGGGTGCCGTTTTCAAGAGTGATTGGCTTCCTACCAAAGTTGATGATGCTGTCTTAGCTAATTACGTGAAAGCGGGCTGTTTGGATCCTCAAGATGTCATTGGATGGCGCACCGGGTTGGGAGAAGATCTCCCCAACCCCAAAGAAGGGGAAATAGTAGTCTTTGTGGAACACTTGGAACGGGGTTTTAAGCCGCCCGGATCCAAATTTCTTAGGGACGCTTTGACCTTCATGAACGTCCGACTCCAGGATTTGGGACCCAATTCCATAAGCAACTTGAGCCAGTTCCAAGTCATTTGCGAAGCTTATCTGCGGATCGAGCCTTCCGTTCCTCTGTTCTGGCACTTTTTCCATCTGAATCGCCAAACGGAATTCCACAACGGCCCCAGTTTGGAACTCGGCGGTGTCAACGTCCAGCGCCGTAGGGATAGTCCGTTTCCTTCACTCACCATGCCTAGCCATCCCAAGGGCTGGGGTGAATCTTGGTTTTATTGTCAAGAAACGTCCCCTGCTGGTGAGAACAAGCTTCTAGGCTACAGGCCAACCCGCCTTCCGGTTAATTTCAAGCTCCCCGACAAGCTCACCGAGGAAGAAGAGTCGGATTTCATCTCAATATTGTCTGAACTGAGATCCCTCACGAACAATGGTCTTACCGGGGTTGACCTGATCCGCTGCTGGGTCGAATGGCGGATTCTTCCTCTGAGCCGCCGAGATGGTCTAATGTGTGAATTTGACGGCACTCTGGATCATCCCCAATGCTACTTTCATACAGCATTAACAGAGAAATACATTGTTGCCATCATCAAAAAGCTGACCGGCGAGCCCACAGGAAAGTGCGGCCAAATCGGCCTTAAGCCCTTCTGCAAGATTAACCCGGCGCCCAAGGTAACCAAAGCTGACCCGCCCTTGATTTTTATTCCTTCTGTTTTATTGCCATCATGACTTCATACCATATACCTTTCCAGAAAGGCGACAAGTTCTGGTCCAGGAGACCTAAAAAACAAGCCATGAAAACTGCTAAGCCGCCCTCTAAGAAAAACAAGGATAAAGGTAAATCTGCTGGGGCTGAGCCATCTGAAGTCGACGAATCTCAAGTCGGCGATGCACTTTCAGAGGTACCAATCCGTCCTCTTTTTCACTCGCCACCTATTACTTTTGAACTTTTATTTATATCTCTCACTCTTCTTGTAATAGAATGAAGATAATGAAAGCCAAGAAGACTCTGTTGAGGTAATTTCTGTTTCCTCCGATTCATCTCCTTCTCCACCTAAGCCGGCCCGGCGAATATGTGGGAAAGTCCCCTTCTCACATCCAAATGCCCATTTGGACCCAAATTTCTTACTGAAGAAAACATAGCACGCCTCAAAACGGAAGACACGAAGTCACTCTGGCGATCTGATATCTGGCTTGCCAACAACAAACAAAAGAAAACCAAGCGAGGTACCTTTTTTTTATATGAGCAACCATTGTTCATGCTACTTTGGATTACATCTGCAACCCGCCTGTATTATTGATGTATAATTCCTGCAGAATTCTCCCCCCACTTCCGGCGACTCAGTGATGTCAACACTTCCACCAATGATTCGAGTTCCGGGGTAAGTCTTTTGCCTTGTCCTTTGAAAATAACTATCTTTTCAATTCCTTAACACACTTATCTCCTTTTGTTAGGGCACAAGCCAAAAAAAGGAAAACCAGTGGATCAATCCCTGATGCAACTTCCGAACTTCCAAGGAAATCAACTCCGACTCAAGAGTATCCGGGTCAAGCTGAGCCGGCAATTCAAGTGGATCTTCCTGAGTCGCCGAAAGGAACAGCGGATGCCCCTAAATCACCGAACGTATTGACGACAGCGGATGACCCAAATGCTGTAGTCATTACTGGTTCCGGATTTTCCAAGCCGGCGGCGACAGTTCTGTCCAAACATGTAGCATCCTCCTCTCAAGCAATCCCCGAGTCTGGGCTCTCCAAGGCGAAGCTTTCTGACTATGCAAATCTGGATTTTAAAGAACTCTGTTCTGGCTTCGCAAATCGCCTGGAAGCGAGCTATGAGATGGAGAAAAATCTGCTAAAGATGTTAAACAACAAACATGAGGTAAACTTTATACTCTATACTATTCCCAGTAACCCCCAAGGGCCGGGTCATCAGTAAAAAGATGAGCCGGGTCTTAAAAATGTAGAAAAAGCTTCGCGACCAGTAACCCCCAAGGGCCGGGTCATCAGTAAAAAGATGAGCTGGGTCTTAAAAAATGTAGAAAAAGCTTCGCGACCAGTAACTCCCAAGGGTCGGGTCATCAATAAAAATATGAGCCGGGTCTTCAAAAAATGTAGAAAAAGCTTCGCGACCAGTAACCCCCAAGGGCCAGGTCATCAGTAAAAAGATGAGCCGGGTCTTGATTTCTGTATAATTTTCCTTGAGAAATTATACATTAGCCCCCAAGTGTCAGGGGTATTGCCTTGCAATAATTATGAGACTTCTCTTTATTTTAAACTTTCAATAGGAAGACCTTGCTCAGACCGAACTGGCGCTGGGCGATTTAAGGAAAAACTTGGCTGATCAACAAGACGCCCGAACTCAGTTGGAAGATAAATATAAATTGGCTCTGGTTGAACTGGAAAAACTCAAAGCCGAGTTAGAAAAAACTCAAGCTGACCAAAACGCGGCTTTGAAGAGAGCAGAGAAAGCTGAAGCGAAGCTGGCGACTGTTCAACAGGAGTTATCCGGCTTAACACGTCATATCTCTAACATGACGCAAGCCATCTTTGGTAAGCCTTACCTAAATATCCAACCTTGTCCCCTCCTTTGGGCCAAATTTCTGATGTTAAGTTACCGGTTATCAAATTCCAGGTCCAAGAGTCGCCAACCTGCCAGAAGACTGTGTGTTGATGCTGAAGGCGATTTATACACTGACAGAGCAACTGTACACAGGCAGTGTGTTGACCGTCAAAGCTGTAATGGGCGCAAAAGAGCCTATTACTTCCATCAAGAAGGTACTTGGATGTCTGTCCACGCTTCCTCCCCAGATCGGCAAGTTAACTCGGTCAGCCGCCCGGAAAGGCGTCCTAACGGCCCTGAGTCGCTGCTTAGCGTATGCCCCGGAGATTAATTTGGAAGAAGTAGCCGCTGGCTTCCCTCAGCTTAAAGACGATGGATCGGAGTTCGTTGAAGAAGATTACCAGAAAGTTGTCAAGGATTCTCGGTTGGCTGCAACTCGACTAGCCGCAAGTCTTGATTTAACGAAGTATCAGGCGGCTTATGACAGTGAGAATAAGAAAGTCAGCCCGCCAACCTTCGTGGTGACCAACCTAATTCCTCGGCGACCCAAGAATCCCTTCGACTGGGAAGCAGACTTGGCCTCAATTTTGACCGACGAAGACGACTTTGCTGCCTTGGCCAGATGCAATTGGGTCTTGGGCGATTTACAAATCGAAGTTGGTCAGAGCTCACGCCAGGACTTAGCGAAGTAGACTTTCCTGAATTTGGCCTGTGAGCCATGTAATAGCCAGTACGATTTTTTGATGACATCTGCAAGAAAAAGCCTTATATCGCTTTTTGAGGCGATTTGAAATATTTGGTCCGCCTTTATAAGAATCTCCTACAATGCTTAATCCGCCAAGGATGAAACAAATCTTAGCACCCTCCTGTTTTAAACTTTGAACACATCATCTGTGAAAACAAATGAACTACGAATAGTTTCAACATTAAATCATAATAAGAGTAATTTCGTCGGCTCATACGGTCGCGACAGGGGGAGGCGAGTCAGAAAGCTCGTGCACCCACCCTAAATGCAGGTTTCGTCGGCTCATACGGTCACGATAGGGGGAGGCGAGTCAGAAAGCTCGTGCACCCACCCTAAATGCAGGTTTCGTCGGCTCATACGGTCGCGACAGGGGGAGGCGAGTCAGAAAGCTCGTGCACCCACCCAAAATGCAGGTTTCGTCGGCTCATACGGTCGCGACAGGGGGAGGCGAGTCAGAAAGCTCGTGCACCCACCCTAAATGCAGGTTTCGTCGGCTCATACGGTCGCGACAGGGGGAGGCGAGTCAGAAAGCTCGTGCACCCACCCTAAATGCAGGTTTCGTCGGCTCATACGGTCGCGATAGGAGGAGGTGAGTCAGAAAGCTCGTGCACCCACCCTAAATGCAGGTTTCGTCGACTCATACGGTAGCGACAGGGGGAGGCGAGTCAGAAAGCTCGTGCACCCACCCTAAATGCAGGTTTCGTCGGCTCATACGGTGGCGACAGGGGGAAGCGAGTCACAAAGCTCGTGCACCCACCCTAAATGCATGTTTTGTCGGCTCATCAGGATGACACAAATCGCTTTCTTTTTAAAGAAGAAGCCCCCAAGTCGGAGAATATTTTATTACTTCATAATGAAACTGAAAAAACTTACAAAGCATGGAGTTTTAAGAGGTCAAGTGTAGTAAGGCCGCAAATGAGCAATATTCCAGGGGCGAGTTGACTCAGCCTCTGTAGTCGGTCGGTCAGGCCGAAGATCCATCAAATAGTAAGAGCCATTGCGGAGGTTCTTGCTGACGACGAAAGGCCCTTCCCAAGGGGGCGAGAGCTTATGCATGCCTGCCCGATCCTGTATCAGACGAAGTACCAAGTCGCCCTCCTGAAAGGTCCGACTCTTAACCCGGCGACTATGATAACGCCGCAGATCTTGCTGATAGATAGCCGAACGAGCCGCCGCTAAGTCACGCGCCTCTTCCAAGGCATCCAAGGAATCCTCACGCGCCAACTCATTATCTTGCTCCACATATGCGGCGACTCTAAGAGAATCATGTCTTGTGTCAGTAGGAAGGACAGCTTCTGCTCCATAGACCAAAAAGAAGGGGGTGAACCCCGTAGATCGATTCGGGGTGGTCCGGATGCTCCACAATACCGAAGGTAGTTCCTCAACCCAACACCCTGGAGTTCTTTCCAGGGGAACCATGAGCCGAGGTTTGATCCCTCGCAAGATTTCTTGATTCGCCCGCTCTGCCTGCCCGTTGGACTGCGGGTGAGCAACTGCAGAAACATCAAGCTGGATATGCTCTCGACGACAAAAATCCAGCATCGCTCCTTGGGACAAGTTAGTACCATTGTCCGTGATAATACTGTGCGGATATCCAAAACGAAAAATTAGCTTTTTCAGAAATTTGACCGCGGTTTCCGCATCGCAAGCTCCAACAGGTTCCGCTTCAACCCATTTAGTGAACTTATCAACTGCCACCAATAAGTGAGTTTTCGTGTTAGAGGACATTTTAAAGGGACCGACCATGTCCAGCCCCTAGACCGCGAAAGGCCAAGTAATGGGAATCATCCTCAATTCTTGAGCCGGCACATGAGCTTGTCTCCCATATCGTTGGCACCCCTCGCACCGCCGTACTATATCTTCTGCATCTGCATGAGCCGTCAACCAGAAGAAACCATGTCGAAAAGCTTTTGATACCAAAGAACGTGACCCGGCGTGATGCCTGCAGTCTCCAGAATGAATGTCATTTAGGATTACGCATCCTTCCTCGGAAGAAACGCACCGCTGAAAGACCCCTGAAGCACTTCGTTTATATAACTCGCCATTAATGATGACCAGGGATTTGCTACGTCGAACGATCTGGCGAGCCAAAACTTCGTCGGTGGGTAACTCGCCACGAGTGAGATAAGCCAGATAAGGAAGAGCCCAATCCGGAGTGGCGTGGAGAGCCGCCACAAGCTGCGACTCGGGATCTGGTATCGCCAATTCCTCCTCCGTGGGTATACTCACAGACGGTTTATGCAAGACATCCAAGAAAACATTAGGGGGGACAGGTTTTCTCTGTGAGCCGAGTCGCGAGAGGGCATCAGCTGCTTCGTTGAGTCACCGATCAACATGATCAACCTGGTACCCATGGCAATAGCCCGCCACGTCAGATACAGCTCGCCTGTAAGCCGCCATCGTAGGATCCCGAGAGTCCCAGGTACCCGAAACCTGTTGCGCCACCAAATCTGAATCCCCAAAGCATCTAACTCGGGTTAGGTTCATCTCTTTAGCCAGTCGCAAACCGTGAAGCAGAGCTTCATATTCCGCCGCATTATTTGTGCAGGGGAACATCAGCCGGAGAACATAGCAGAACTTATCTTCTTGAGGGGATATCAACACCACACCAGCCCCCCAGCCCTCCAACTGCCTGGATCCATCAAAGTAAATAGTCCAATAGGTAAGGTCAGGCCGATCTTCCGGAGCCTGAAGCTCCGTCCAATCGTTAACGAAATCAACTAGTGCCTGGGACTTGATGGCCGTGCGGGGGGTATATTGTATGTGATGAGACCCAAGCTCTATTGCCCATTTGGCGATTCGCCCTGTTGCCTCCCGATTTTGGATGACGTAACCGAGGGGTGCGGAACTGACCACAGTGATCGGGTGCTCCTGGAAATAATGTTTAAGCTTCTGACTCGCCATGAACACCCCATAGACCAGTTTCTGCCAATGTGGGTATCGCTGTTTGGAAAGAGTTAACACCTCACTGATAAAGTATACCGGGCGTTGCACCGGGTATTCCTTTCCTTCCTCCTTTCTTTCGACGACCACAGCCACGCTGACCGCTTTGGAATTCGCGGCGATATACAGGAGCATAGGCACCTTTTCAGTTGGGGCTGCCAGGACCGGCGGGTTAACCAATTGATGCTTCAAGGCCTGAAGCGCCTCGTCTGCCTCCTCTGTCCATACGAATCGGTCGGATTTTCTCAACAATTGATAAAGAGGAATCGCCTTTTCCCCGAGGCGGCTCATGAAACGACTTAGAGCCGCAATGCGACCCGCCAATCGCTGAACTTGATTAACATTCGTCGGCTTGCCAAGGGAAGTAACCGCTTCAATTTTGCCCGGGTTAGCCTCGATGCCGCGCTCTGATACCAAGAAACCCAGTAGTTTTCCCGCAGGTACGCCAAAAACGCACTTGGTGGGATTTAGCTTCATCTGATATACCCGTAAATTATCAAAGGTTTCCTTAAGGTCTTCCAGAAGTGTCTCCTCCCGGCGGGTCTTGATCACAATGTCGTCAACATAAGCATGGACGTTGCGGCCAATTTGGTTATGAAGACAATTCTGGATGCAACGTTGATAAGTCGCCCCTGCGCTCTTGAGCCCGAATGGCATGGACACATAGCAAAAGGCACCGAAGGGGGTTATGAAGGCCGTCTTCTCCTGATCTTCCACGACCATTTTGATCTGATGATAACCTGAATAGGCGTCCAAAAAGCACAATCGTTCGCATCCCGCCACCGAGTCAATGATTTGGTCGATGCGGGGAAGAGCGAAAGGATCCTTGGGACAAGCTCTGTTGAGGTCCGTATAGTCAATACACATACGGAACGTGCCATTCTTCTTGAGTACTAACACCGGGTTAGCCAGCCATTTGGGGTGAAAGACTTCCACGATGAACCCGACGGCTAAAAGACGGGCGACTTCCTCTCCAATCGCCTTTCGTCGCTCCTCGTTAAACCTGCGAAGGTATTGTTGGACAGGTTTGCATTTTGGGTCAATATTATGATGGTGCTCAGCGAATTCTCTCGGTACACCCGACATGTTAGAGGGCTTCCATGCGAAGATGTCCCGATTCTCACGGATGAATTCGATGAGGGCGCTTTCCTATTTGGGATCCAGACCCGTCCCAATGGTGAACTGCTTGGATGAGTCGCCAGGAACGAAATCGATTGTCTTAGTATCATTCGTCGGCTTGAATTTCAGGGGCGACTCAGAATCTGTAGTCGGCTTCTTGAGTGGTGACATGTCTGCCGGGTCAACATTGGCCCGATGGTGTTTGAGCTCTTCTGCCGCACAGGCGACCTCCGCATAAGCCGCGTCCCCTTCCTCGCACTCCTTTGCGATTCTTCTATCTCCATCGATCATGATGGGTCCTTTGGGACCCGGCATTTTTAGTTTGAGGTAGACGTAGCACGGCCGGGCCATGAAGCGGGCGTAAGCCGGTCGTCCGAACAACGCGTGGTATGGGCTATTCAGTTTGACCACCTCGAAGATTGGGGACTCCGACCTGTAATTCTGCGCAGTTCCAAATGCTACTGAGAGCCTGACCCGGCCTATGGGATAAGCCGACTTGCCCGGGACAATGCCATGGAAAACCGTGGTTGAAGGCATCAAGTCTTTTTCCGATAGATTCATCCTCCGAAAGGTGTCGAAGTATAGGATATTAATGCTGCTTCCACCATCCATTAATACCTTTGACAAGGTGTAACCCCCCACTTGGGGAGCCACGACTAATGCCAGGTCGCCCGGGTTATCTATTCTTGGCGGGTGATCCTCTCTACTCCATGTTATGGTCTGCTCGGACCAATGGAGATACCTCGGAATCGCCGGCTCCGTTACGCTGTACGCCCGGTGATTTACCTTTTTATCACGCCTGCAAGCATTAGTGGTGAAAACATGGTACTGCCCATTACTTAGCTGTTTGGGATTGTTGCGGAAGCCCCCGTTGTCATCCTGGTCCTGTGGAGCCCCCTGTGGGGGTGGCTGCTGGAAAACTCCCGGCGGGTTGTACCGCCGCTGGTGGTGCACCGGGTACTGGTCTCCGCCTGGTTGCGGGCCTCCCTGAGCCTCCTGTTCGGGAAAGCCGCCGAAGGGGTTGTGCCTTTGGTTGGGCGCGGCGAGTTGGTCCTGGCGACGGTTCGGATCTTCGCTTTGGCTCTTCTTGATTGCCTCAGCCCGAAATTCTGGCATCACGAAACAGTTCTCCCAAGAGTGGCCCGCCGGGCCCTCGGCCGTGGCGTGGTGCGGGCAAGGGCCTTTGAGTAGCTCTTCGTAATTACGCGGCCTTTTCCCACTAAAACCTCGATTCTTCTTTTTGCCGTCATTGGCATTGGTGTTGGCAACCAAATCCGAGGGCTCCTCCTGTGGCCTACGCTTGCCGTTGGTCCCCTGGTTGTGACGGTTGCGACCTTGGAAGCGGGTGTGGTTTTTGGTCGAATCGCCCTTCTTGGGCGAGTTACCCTTACCATCCTCGCCGGGATCCTTGGTATCATCAGCCTCGGCGTAACTAGTGAGGGTGTCCATCAGTTCGCCCATATCCTGAACTTTCCATTTGAGTCGCCCCAATTTCTGGACCAGCGGTTGATAGTGGCAGTTGTGCTCGAGGATATGCACAGCTTGCGCTGCCGTGATGCCATCTGATAAATGGATAATTTCCGCGACTCGTCGTGACCAATGGTGCGCCGACTCATCCGGGCGTTGTACGCAGTGTTGTAAGTCGACGATCGTCATCGGCCATTTACAGGTTCCCCGGAAGTTTTTGATGAAACGCTCTTTTAGCTCGGCCCAGGACTGGATAGAATTGGGGGGTAAGTTTTTCAACCAAGTGCATGCCGATCCCTCGAGCCTCATGGTGAAGTATCTGGCGCAAACCGCCTCGTTTACGTCGAGCATGTCCATGGCGATCTCATAGCCCTCGATCCATGATGTTGGTTCGAGATCTGGTGTGTAATTAGGCACCTTTCTTGTTCCTTTGAAATCCTTGGGCATTCTTTCGTTCCGAAGGGCTAGGGACAAACAGGGCACCCCAACTCGCCCTCCGGTCCCCGCGAGGGGAGTCTGGGCCTCTTGAATGTTGGGGGGATCTCTGCCTGGCGGGTTCCGTTCGGGCGGGTTGTCCTGCGGGAAGTGTCGCGGGGCACTGTTTACAGCTTGCTGATCCTCCGGCCTACTCCTGGTGTAGCTCGCCTGAGGGGTGGAGTGCAATCTCTCAGGGCTGTGCGAGAACTGCGCGTTTTGAACCACCGCCGTTTTCAACATCTCGATGGCGTTCCTTGCTTCAATCTCAGCTGGGGTGTTGCCGTGGATCGGAAGAGACTCCAGATGGCGAGTTGCGGCAAGCACGTTATCCACCGGGTTAGAGAAGTGGCCTCGAGGGGTACGGAAACGAGGAATTTGACCCTCAGTCGGCTGAATCGGCGGGTTAGGCGGGCGGCCCGGTCCTCCTGTTGGGGCGGCTCCCATCCCGGGTGTTTGGGGAGTGTCGAACAGGCGAGTCGGGTTGAGGCCACGGGGCAGGCGACCCTGGTGTCTCCGCTGATGGACGGCGTCGGACGCGCGCTGCTGTCTTTCGAGCCGCCAGTTGTCGGTGTTCAATCGCATCCTTTCGGCCGTGATTTGGGCTTGTCGAGTCTCAATCCTGGCGGACTCCATCTCCGCATCCTGATGGGCCTTCGCCATCGCCTCCCTCAGCTTTGCCAGCTCTGCGTTTATCTCCCCTTGGTTCTCTGGCGTGAGCGGAGTTGACATTAGCCTCGTGATTTCCGCCGCCAAGTCCACCAGCACCGCAGACGCACTTCTGGATGTTCCGCCGGTCCCATCACCTCCGGTGGGGTTCTGTGCGGGTTGGGTTGCCCCGGCCATGTAGATGGCGATCTGGCGGCGGGTTCGATCAAGGATTTCCGGATCCATGGCCAGCGACAAGCCTCTGAGACCGTCTCCATGGAGGGACTGGATGGAATCTGAATCGCCCATGGATGACTCATCGTCGGAGTTGACCGGGGTGACCTCCTGAGCCGCCACGTGTTCCGGCTCCTCCGACCCCTGCGTGAATCCCACAAAGACCGGGCGAGTCAGATGTTGTGTTATGACTGGGCGGACATACCTGGCCAGCTCGACGATGTCGGCGGAGATGTCCGGCTCAGGAACGGATGATCCGATCATGCCGATGAAGACGTTGATCTTGCCGAAGGGAACCCTCTAGCCTGATTCGAGAGAATTCGCTTCAGGTCCCCATCGTTGGTTGTCGATGTAGGTTATCCCGCGGCGGCTCCGAGTCATGAGCGATGTCGCATAGCTCCCAAACCCTGGTAAGGCTCCCTTTAAGAACTCAACTCTACCGTGCGTAGGCCCCACGGTGGGCGCCAACTGTCGTGGTTTTGTCACGGCAGATGTCCTCGTGAAAGGACTTAGTATGGGAGCCATCGCACCTTGGTGGCGACTCAAAGGGGTTAACGGGAGGAACACGACGGGTTACCCAGGTTCGGCCCCTCGTGTGGAGGTAATAGCCTACGTCCTGCTTTGCGTGTATTGATGTGGATTCGATTACAAGGGAGGCGTAACTCGTCTAACCTAGCACTCGATGATTTCTAACCTGCCTCTCCCCCTTCAGACTCGCCTTTATATATAGGTTGAGGCCTTAGGGTTTTACAAGAGTCCCTTCCTCCTTACAAATCGTGACCACCGCGGTCTCTAAGTCGCCGTCTTGCAAAACCCAAAGACCTTCCATAAATCATAACCGTCCCGCGGCCTTGAACCGCCCAGGCTGAGGCCCAAATAGCCCAAAGGATGAATCGCCTTACTAGTAACCCGGCCCATATTGGGCGGGTCACTTAATAAGCAATATCCCCAACAGCCTACCCTGAACCGATTAACATGAATGTCGATGAGATAGCCAATGCTTTGAATACCTTTATTCATCCGCTTTACGTGTGAATCTTTAGAATAGTGTTTCATCAAGCGAAGGGCGTCATCTTGCCCTGGTAATAAATTGCTGCATCCAGTCATTTTTCTCAGGTTTTTTCATCTGCCTGGTAGATCCATCATTTACCTACTGTTTGCGAAAATCTGTTTGTAGTATTCACACTTCGATATTTCAAACGAACATCTCCATCATCTTTAGAACGCAGCTCTTGTGAATAGCCACACTTCGTAAGTCGCCATAGTAACCCAACTCGGCCTTTTGATATGGCGGGTCAAGCCCTTCCCTTAGTCCATGGACAAAGTACTTGGCGAGTTAAATGAACTTATTTCACCCCTTACAGTAGATGTTCGAGGCATGTAAGTTCATACTTTACTTCTTTGTAGCATGGGGGCCGTCTTCAAAAGTGACTGGCTTCCTACCAAGGTTGATGACACCATACTAGCCGATTATGTGAAAACGGGCAACTTGGACCCTCAGAATGCTATCGGCTGGCGCACCGGGTTCGGAGAAGATCTCCCTAACCCCCAAAGAAGGGGAAATAGTCGTTTTTGTTGAACACCTGGAGCGAGGTTTTAAGCCGCCCGGATCGAAGTTTCTTAGAGACGCCATGGCCTTCATGAACGTCCGCCTCCAGGATTTGGGACCCAATTCCATAAGTAACCTATGCCAATTCCAAGTTTTCTGTGAGGCTTATCTGCAGATTGAGCCCTCTGTTCCTTTATTCTGGCACTTTTTCCATCTGAATCGCCAAACGGAATTCCACAACGGCCCCATCCTGGAACTCGGCGGCATCAATGTCCAACGCCGCAGGGATAGCCCGTTTCCCTCACTCGCCATGCCTAGCCATCCCAAAGGTTTGGGCGAGTCTTGGTTCTACTGTCAAGAGACTTCTCCTGCAGGCGAAAACAAGCTTCTGGGCTACAGGCCAACTCGCCTTCCAACCAACTTCAAGCTTCCAGACAAGCTCACCGAGGAAGAAGAATCGGAATTCATCCCAATACTGTCCGAATTAAGATCCTTGACGAACAACGGCCTTACTGGGGTTGACCTAATCCGCTGCTGGGTCGAATGGCGTATCCTCCCTCTGAGTCGCCGGGACGGTCTGATGTGCGAATTTGATGGCACCCTAGATCATCCTCAATGTTATTTCCATACGGCTTTAACAGAAAAGGACATTGTTACCATTATCAAGAAGCTGACTGGCGAGCCTGCGGGAAAATGCGGCCAAATCGGCCTCAAGCCTTTGTGCAAAATTAACCCGGCGCCCAAGGTGAACAAATCTAACCCGCCTTTGGTCTTTACTCCTTATGCTTCAATTGTATTGTGGTTTTTGTAACATATGCTATTTCAGAAAGATGATAAGTTCTGGTCTAGGAAGCCCAAAAGGCCAGCCATGAAAAATGTTAAGCCGCCTTCAAAGAAAACCAAGGGTAAGGGCAAAGCTTCTATGGATGAGCCGTCCGAAGTCGATGAATCTCAAGTTGGCGATGCACTTTCGGAGGTAAAAGTTCACCCTCTTTTTACTTGCCATTCACTACTGTTAATCTTTGTATTTATATCTCTGTCTCTCTTGAAATAGAATGAAGACAACGAAAGCCAGGAGGACTCTGTTGAGGTAATTTTTGTTTCCTCCGATTCATCTCCTTCTCCACCTAAGCCGGCCAGGCGAGTTTGTGGGAAAGTTCCCTTCTCACACCCAAATGCTTGTTTGGACCCAAATTTCCTACTGAAGAAAGCACAGCATACTTCAAATCGGAAGATCCGAAGTCATTCCGGTGATCTGGTGTCCGGCTTACCAGCAACGAACAAAAGGAAACCAAATGAGGTACTTATGAATAACAATTCTTCATGTTTCTTTGGATCACATCTGTAACCCGCGTATATTTTTGACGTATAATTCCATTAGAACTCTCCTCCTACATCTGCCGACTCAGTGATGTCGACACTTCCGCCAATGATTCGAGTTCCTGGGTAAGACTTTTGATATTCTTACTTTGAATTCTGAGGGTAATAGAATTCCAGTTCCTTAATGCGCTTCTCCCTTGTTTTAGGGCACAAGCCAAGAAAAGGAAAACCAGCGGATCAACTCCTGTCACAACTTCAGAGCCCATCAAAGAATCAATGCCGACTCAGGACAACCCGGACCAAGGCGAGCCTAAAAATCAAATGGATCTTCCAGACTCACCCAAGGAAGCAATGGATGCCCCTAAGTCGCCAAGCCCATTGATGACAACAGAAGACCCGGATGTTGTAGTTATTACTGGTACCGGCTTCTCTAAGCCGGCGGCAACGGTTTTGTCAAGGCATGTGGCATCCTCTTCTCAAGCCATTCCCGAATTTGGACTCTCCAAGACGAAGCTTTCTGAATATGAAAATCTGGAGTTCAAGGAACTCTGCTCTGGTTTTTCAAGTCGCCAGGAGGCGAGCTACGAGATGGAGAAAAGCCTGCTGTGGATGTTAAAAAACAAACATGAGGTAAGTTTGTTATATTGTATTACTCCCATTAACCCCCAAGGGCCGGGTCATCAGTAAAAAGATGAGCCGGGTCTTGAAAAATTAAGAAAAAACTTTGCGACCAGTAACCCCCAAGGGTCGGGTCATCAGTAAAAAGATGAGCCGGGTCTTGAAAAATTTAGAAAAACTTTTGCGACCAGTAACCCCCAAGGGCCGGGTCATCAATAAAAAGATGAGCCGGGTCTTGATATTGTATAATTTCATCTGAAAATAAAAAATTAAACATTAGCCCCCAAGTGTCAGGGATATTGCTTGCAATAGTTCTGAGACATGCCCTTGCTTTGTACTTTCAACAGGAAACTCTTGCTCAGACTGAATCGGCGCTTGGCAATTTAAAGAAAAACTTATCTGGTCAGCAAGACGCCCGAGCTAAGTCGGAGGAGAAATATCAATTGGCCTTGGCTGAGTTGGAAAAACTCAAAGCCGAGTTGAAAAGAGCTCAGGCTGACCAAGATGTCGCCATAAAAAGAGCAGAGAAGGCTGAAGCCAGGCTGGCCACCGTGCAACAGGAATTGTCCGTCTTGAAGCGTCATATCTCCAACATGACGCAAGCCGTCTTCGGTAAACTTACTCAAACTTTTGATCTCCTCTTCTTTTTTATAAATAATTCTTATCGTAAGTCACTGATCATCATGACCCCTTACTCAGGTCCGAGAGCCACCAACCTTCAAGAAGACTGCGTGCTGATGCTGAAGGCGATTTACACGCTAACAGAGCAACTGTACACCGGCAGTGTCTTGACTGTTAAAGCTGTGATGGGTGCCAAAGAGCCTATAACTTCCATAAAGAAGGTGCTTGGCTGCCTATCCACACTTCCCCCTCAGATTGGCGAGCTAACTCGGTCAGCCGCCCGAAAGGGTGTTCTGGCTGCCCTGAGTCGCTCCTTGGCATATGCTCCAGAGATCAACCCGGAAGAGGTAGCAGCAGGCTTTCCTCAACTTAAGGACGATCGGTCAGAATTCGTTGAAGAGGACTATCAACGTGGCTCCCGGCTGGCAGTAAGCCAACTCGCAGCAAGTCTTGATTTATCAAAGTATCAGGCGGCTTATGATAGCAAAAACAAGAAGGTGAACCCGCCAACCTTTGTGTCGACCAGTTTAACTCCTCGGCGACCCAAGAACCCTTTTGACTTGGAAGCAGACCTGGCATCAATCCTGACTGATGAAGATGACTTCGCAGCTCTGGCTAAGTGCAACTGGGTACTAGGCGACTTGCAAATTGAAGTCGGCCAAAGCTCACAACAGAATGATCCTAAGGTGCCAGCAGAATAAACGTCATTGATTTGGCCTGAGAGCCATCTAATAGGTCTTTTTCATAAGTCGGTACTGTTTTTGTGATACCCTTTCGAAGGAATCTTTATATCGCCCTTAAGGCGATTTGAAATATTTGACCTGCCCTTTGAGAATCCTTTATGATGCTTAATTCGCTATGGACGAAGTAATTCTGATCATCATCTTGATTTAAGCTTTGAAAATGGCATATGTGAAACCAAACAAATGATAACAAATATTTTCAATAGGCATCAGAAAGAAAGGTTAAAAAAACCCTGGAGGTTATGCTATGAAGAAAAAATAGCAAACCGCAATTTCGTCGGCTCATAAGGTCGCGACAGGATGGGGCGAGTCAGAAAGCTCGAGGACATACCCTAAATGCAGGTTTCGTCGGCTCATAAGGTCGCGATAGGATGAGGCGAGTCAGAAAGCTCGTGCACACACCCTAAATACAGGTTTCGTCGGCCCATAAGGTCGCGACAGGATGGGGCGAGTCAGAAAGCTCGAGCATGCACCCTAAATGCAGGTTTTGTCGGCTCATAAGGTCGCGACAGGATGAGGCGAGTCAGGAAGCTCGAGCGCACACCCTAAATGCAGGTTTCGTCGGCTCATAAGGTCGCGACAGGATGAGGCGAGTCAGAAAGCTCGAGCCCACACCCTAAATGCAGGTTTCGTCGGCTCATAAGGTCGCGACAGGATGAGGCGAGTCAGAAAGCTCGAGCACACACCCTAAATGCAGGTTTCGTCGGCTCATAAGGTCGCGACAGGATGGGGCGAGTCAGAAAGCTCGAGCACACACCCTAAATGCAGGTTTCGTCGGCTCATAAGGTCGCGACAGGATGGGGCGAGTCGGAAAGCTCGAGCATGCACCCTAAATGCAGGTTTTGTCGGCTCATAAGGTCGCGACAGGATGAGGCGAGTCAGGAAGCTCGAGCGCACACCCTAAATGCAAGTTTCGTCGGCTCATAAGGTCGCGACAGGATGAGGCGAGTCAGAAAGCTCGAGCACACACCCTAAATGCAGGTTTCGTCGGCTCATAAGGTCGCGACAGGATGAGGCGAGTCGGAAAGCTCGAGCACACACCCTAAATGCAGGTTTCGTTGGCTCATAAGGTCGTGACAGGATGAGGCGAGTCAGAAAGCTCGAGCACACACCCTAAATGCAGGTTTCGTCGGCTCATAAGGTCGCGACAGGATGGGCCGAGTGAGAAAGCTCGAGCACACACCCTAAATGATGACTCTGTCGGCTCATAAGGTCGCAACAGGATGACACAATTGCTCTTCAATGAAGAATCCCCCAAGCCAGGGAGTATTTGTAACTTTATTACTTCATAACGAAACTAAAAAACTTACAAAATGTAGAGCTTAAGAGCTCAAGTGTAATAAGGCCGCACGTGGGCAATATTCCAGGGGCGAGTTGACTTAGCCTCGGTGGTTGGCCGGTTAGGCCAGAGATCCACCAAATAATAAGAGCCATTGCGGAGGTTCTTGCTGACGACGAACGGCCCTTCCCAAGGCGGTGAAAACTTGTGCATGCCTGCACGATCTTGTATCAACCGAAGAACTAAGTCGCCTTCTTGAAAGGTCCGACTTTTAACCCGGCGGTTGTGACAACGCCGCAGATCCTGTTGGTAGATAGCTGAACGGGCCACAGCCAGGTCATGCGCTTCCTCTAAGCCGTCCAAAGAGTCTTGACGCGCCAGCTCATTGTCTTGTTCAACATACGCAACGACTCTAAGTGAGTCATGTCTTATGTCTGTAGGGAGAACAGCCTCTGCTCCGTAGACCAGAAAGAAAGGGGTGAAACCCGTGGATCGGTTCGGGGTGGTCCGAATACTCCACAGCACCGAAGGTAGTTCTTCAACCCAACACCCTGGGGTTTTTTACAGGGGAACCATGAGTCGGGGCTTAATCCCTCGCAACACCTCCTAATTCGCCCGCTCTGCCTGCCCATTAGATTGTGGGTGAGCGACTGCAGAAACGTCAAGTCGGATATGTTCTCGACGACAAAATTCCTGCATTGCCCCTTGGGACAAGTTAGTACCATTATCAGTAATGATACTGTGCGGATATCCAAACCGGAAAATCAACTTCTTCAAGAATTTGACCGTTGTTTCCGCATCGCAAGCTCCAATAGGTTCCGCCTCAACCCACTTGGTGAACTTGTCAACCGCCACCAGCAGATGGGTCTTCTTGTTAGTGGACATTTTAAAGGGGCCAACCATGTCCAGCCCCCAGACTGCAAAAGGACAAGTGATGGGGATCATTCTTAATTCTTTAGCCGGCACATGAGCCTGTCGCCCATAACGCTGGCACCCTTCGCACCGATGAACTATATCTTCTGCATCTGCATGAGCCGTCAGCCAAAAGAAACCATGACGAAAATCCTTTGATACCAAAGAACGTGACCCGGCGTGATGCCCACAGTCTCCGGAATGAATGTCATTTAAGATTATGCATCCTTCTTCGAAGGAAACACATCGCTGAAAAACTCCAGAGGCGCTCCGTTTATATAACTTGCCATTGATGATGACCATGGATTTGCTGCGCCGAATGATTTGACGAGCCAAAACTTCATCTACCGGTAACTCGCCCCGAGCGAGATAAGCCAGATAAGGAAGAACCCAATCCGGCGTGACATGGAGAGCCGCCACAAGCTGAGACTCATGATCTGGTATTGCTAATTCCTCCTCCGATGGTAGAGTCACGGATGGTTTATGTAAGATATCCAGAAAAACATTAGGAGGAACCGGCTTTCTCTGGGAGCCAAGTCGTGAGAGGGCGTCAGCTGCCTCGTTGAGGCGCCGATCAATATGGTCCACCTGATAACCATGAAAATGACCCGCCACATCAGACACAGCTCGCCTGTATACCGCCATCATGGGGTCCCGAGAATCCCAGGTACCCGAAACTTGCTGTGCCACCAAATCAGAGTCGCCAAAGCATCTGACTCGTGTTAGATTCATCTCCTTGGCGAGTCGCAATCCGTGAAGCAGAGCTTCGTATTCCGCCGCATTGTTAGTGCACGGAAACATGAGTCGGAGAACGTAACAGAACTTATCTCCTTGAGGGGATACCAACACCACTCCAGCCCCCGAGCCTTCCAGCTGCCTAGACCCATCAAAATAAATGGTCCAGTAAGTGAGATCAGGCCGTTCTTCCGGATCCTGTAACTCCATCCAGTCGTTGACAAAATCAACTAAGGCCTGGGACTTAATGGCTGTGCGGGGAGTATACTGTATGTGATGGGGCCCAAGTTCTATTGACCACTTGGCGATTCGCCCTGTTGCCTCCCAATTCTGGATGATGTCCCCAAGGGGGGCACGGCTAACCACTGTGATAGGGTGTTCTTGGAAATAATGCTTAAGTTTTCGACTCGCCATAAACACCCCATATACCAATTTCTGCCAATGTGGGTACCGCTGCTTGGAAAGAGTTAGCACCTCGCTGATAAAATATACCGGACGTTGCACCGGGTATTCCTTTCCTTCCTCCTTTCTCTCAACGACCACCGCCACACTTACTTCTTTGGAATTTGCCGCGATATACAGAAGCATGGGCTCCTTTTCAGTTGGGGCAGCCAGGACCGGCGGGTTAACCAATTGGCATTTCAAGGCTTCGAGCGCCTCGTCTGCCTCATTTGTCCAAATAAACCGATCGGATTTCCTCAATAACTGATAAAGAGGGATCGCCTTCTCCCCCAGGCGACTCACAAAGCGACACAGGGCTGCAATGCGACCCACCAGTCGTTGAACTTGATTAACGTTCGTCGGCTTTCCAAGGGATGTAACCACTTGAATCTTGTCCGGGTTAGCTTCAATGTCGCGCTCCGATACCAGGAAACCCAGTAATTTCCCTACAGGTACACCAAAAACACACTTGGTATGATTTAGCTTCATCTGATATACCCGTAGATTATCGAACGTTTCTTTGAGATCCTCCAGTAGCGTCTCCCCCTGGCGGGTCTTGATCACAATATCATCGACATAGGCATGGACGTTGCGACCATTTGGTTACAGAGGCAATTTTGGATGCAGCGTTGATAAGTCGCCCCCGCACTCTTGATCCAAAGGGCATGGACACATAACAAAAGTCCCCGAAAGGGGTTATAAAGGTTGTTTTCTCTTGATCCTCCACGGCCATCTTGATTTGATGATATCCTGAATAGGCGTCCAGAAGGCACAATCGTTCGCATCCCGCCACCGAGTCAATGATTTGGTCGATGCGGGGAAGAGCGAAGGGATCTTTTGGACAAGCTCTGTTGAGGTCTGTGTAGTCGATACACATACGAAAAGTACCATTCTTCTTGAGTACCAAAACCGGGTTAGCCAGCCATTTGTGGTGAAAAACTTCCACGATGAACCCGGCGGCTAGAAGGCGGGCGACTTCTTCCCCAATCGCCTTGCGTCTCTCCTCGTTAAATCTGCTCCCCATTTGGACAGGTTTGCACTTTGGGTCAACATTAAGATGGTGCTCAGCGAATTCTCTCGGCACACCAGGCATGTCAGAAGGTTTCCATGCAAAGATGTCCCGATTCTCACGGATGAATTCGATGAGCGCGCTTTCCTATTTGGGGTCCAGACCCGTCCCAATGGTGAACTGCTTGGATGAATCGCCAGGCACAAAATCGATTGTCTTAGTGTCATCCCTTGGTTTGAACTTGAGGGGCGACTCAGAATCTGTAGTCGGTTTCTTCAGGGGTGACATATCCGCCGGGTCAACATTGGCCCGATGGTGTTCGAGCTCTTCCGCAACACAGGCGACTTCCGCATAAGCCGCGTCCCCTTCTTCACATTCCTTTGAAATCCTTCTATCTCCATCAACCGTGATGGGTCCTTTGGGACCAGGCATTTTGAGCTTGAGATAGACATAGCACGGGCGGGCCATGAAGCGGGCGTAAGCCGGCCGCCCAAACAGCGCATGGTAAGGGCTTTTCAATTTGACCACCTCGAAGATCAGTGACTCCGACCTATAATTCTGCGCAGTTCCAAACGCCACTGTGAGCCTGACTCGGCCTATGGGATAGGCCGACTTGCCTGGGACAATTCCGTGGAAAACCGTAGTTGAAGGCATCAGGTCTTTTTCCAATAAGTTCATCCTTTGGAAAGTGTCAAAGTATAGGATATTGATGCTGTTGCCACCATCCATTAGCACTTTTGATACGGTGTAACCCCCGACTTGGGGAGCCACGACCAACGCCAGATCGCCCGAGTTATCAACTCTCGGCGAGTGATCCTCCCTGCTCCACGTTATGGTTTGCTCAGACCAATGGAGGTATCTGGGAAGCGCTGGTTCAGATACACTGTACGCCCGGTGACTCACCTTCTTATCACGCCTGCAAGCATTAGTGGTGAAAACATGATATTGCCCATTACTTAACTGTTTGGGTTTCTGCGAAAGCCCCCATTGTCGTCCTGACCCTACGGAGCCCCGTGTGGGGGTGGCTGCTGGAAAACTCCTGGCGGGTTATACCGCCGCTGGTGGTGCACCGGGTATTGGCCGCGGGCCTCCCTGAGCCCCCTGTTCGGGAAAGCCGCCGGAAGGGTTTTGTCTTTGGTTGGGTGCGGCGAATTGCTCCTGACGCTGGTCCGGGTCATCGTTTTGACTCTTCTTGATCGCCTCTGCCCGAAACTCTCGCATCACGAAGCAGTTTTCCCAAGAGTGAGTCGCCGGACCGTCTGTCGTGGCGTGGTGCGGGCAAGGGCCTTTGAGTAGCTCTTCGTAGTTATGCGGCCTCTTCCCGCTGAACCCCCGATTCTTCTTCTTGCCATTATTGGCGTTGGTGTTGGCGACTAAGTCCGAGGGCTCCTCCTGCGGTCTCCGCTTGCCATTGGTCCCTTGATTGTGACGGTTACGCCCCTGGAACCGGGTATGATTTTTGGATGACTCGCCCTTCTTAGGCGAGTTAGCCTTACCATCCTCGCCAGGATCTTTGGTATCATCGGCCTCAGCGTATCTATTGAGGGTGTCCATCAGTTGTCCCATGTCTTGGACCTTTCGCTTGAGTCGCCCCAATTTTTGCACCAAGGGTTCGTAATGGCAATTATGCTCGAGGATGAGCACAGCTTGAGCCGCCGTAATACCATGTGACGAATGGATAATTTCCGCAACCCGCCGTGACCAATGGTGGGCCGACTCATCCGGGCGCTGAACACAGTGCTGTAGATCACGATCGTCATCGGACGTTTGCAAGTTCCTCGGAAGTTTTTGATGAAACGTTCTTTTAACTCGGCCCAGGACTGGATGGAATTGGGAGGTAAGTTTTTCAACCAAGTGCGTTCTGACCATTCGAGTATCATCGTGAAGTATCTGGCGCAAACCGCCTCGTTCACGTCGAGCATGTCCATGGCGATTTCATAACTTTCGATCCATGATGCCGGCTCGAGGTCCGGGGTATAATTAGGCACTTTCCTTGGCCCTTTGAAGTCTTTGGGCATCTTTTCGTTACGAAGGGCGGGGGACAAGCATGGTACCCCAACTCGCCCTCTGCCCCCGACGAGGGGGGCCGGGGCGTCTTGGGTGCTCGGGAGATCCCGACCCGGCGGGTTCCGTTCAGGAGGGTTGTCCTGTGGGACATGTCGCGGCCCGCTGTTTACGGCGGGCTGGTCCTCTGACCGGCTCCTGGTGTAACTTTCCTGGGGGGTGGAATGCAATCTCTCGAGGCTATGCGAGAACTGGGCATTTTGAACCATCGTCGTCTTCAACATCTCGATGGCGTTCCTTGCTTCTATCTCGGCAGCGGTGTTGCCGTGAATCGGAAGAGACTCCAGATGGCGAGTTGCGGCAAGCACGTTATCCACCGGGTTGGAAAAGTGGCCTTGAGGCGTCCGGAATCGGGGAATGTGATCCTCAACTGGCTGAGCCGGCGGGTTAGGAGGGCGGCCCGGTCCTCCCCCCGGGGCGGCTCCCACCCCAGGGGTTCGTGGAGTGTCGAACAGGCGGGTCGGGTTGAGATCAGGGGGCAAGCGACCCTGGTGTCTCCGCTAATGGACAGCGTCGGACACGCGCTACTGTCTCTCGAGCCACCAGTTGTCAGTGTTTAAACGCATCCTTTCGGTCGTAATTTGAGCTTGCCGAGTCTCGATCCTGGCGGACTCCATCTCGGCGTCCCGATGAGCCTTTGCCACTGCCTCTCTGAGTTTCGCCAGCTCCGTGTTTATCTCCTCTTGGTTCTCTGGTGTGAGGGGAGTCTCCATTAGCCTTGTGATCTCCGCCACTAAATCCACCAGGACTGCGGCCGGGCTCCTGGACGTCTCGCCTGTTCCATCGCCTCCAGTAGGGTTTTGTGTGGGCTGAGTCGCCCCAGCCATGTAGATGGCGATCTGGCGGCGAGTTCGGTCAAGGATTTTTGGGTCCATGGCCAGCGACAAGCCCCCAAGACAATCCCCATGCAGAGAGCGGATTGAATCTGAGTCGCCCATGGATGATTCGTCATCAGAGTTGACCGGTGTAGTTTCCTGAGTCGCCGAGCGTTCTGGCTCCTCCGATCCCTGCGTGAACCCCATACAGAACGGGCGAGTCAGATTTGGCGTTACGACTTGGCGTACGTACCTGGCCGGCTCGACGATGTCGGTGGAGATGTCCGGCTTAGGCACGGATGATCCGATCATGCCGATGAAGATGTTGATCTTGCCGAAGGGGATCCTGTAACCAGATTCAATCGAATCCGCTTCAGGTCCCCATTGCTGGTTGTCGATGTAGGTTATCGCGCGGCGGCTCCGAGTCATGAGGCCCGTCGCGTAACTCCAAAACCCTGGTAGGGCTCCCTTTGAGAACTCAACTCCACCGTGCGTGTGCCCCACGGTGGGCGCCAACTGTTGTGGTTTTGTCACGGCAGATGTCCTTGTGAAAGGACTTAGAACTGGAGCCATCGCACCTTGGTGGCGACTCAAAGGGGTTAAGCGGGAGAGACACGACGATTTACCCAGGTTCGGCCCCTCGTTAGGAGGTAAAGGCCTACGTCATGCTTTGGTTTGTATTGATGTGGTTTCGATTACAAGGAGGGCGTAACTCGCCGAACCTAGCACTCGATGATTTCTAACCTTTTTCTTTCCTCCCCTGGGACTCCCCTTTATATACAGGTCGAACCCCTAGGGTTTACAAGGATACTTTCCTTCCTACAAGTCGTGACCCCTGTGGTCTCTAAGTCGCCATCTTCCGAAGCTTGGAGACCTCCCAGGAATTATAAACCGTCACACGACCCTGATCCGGCCAGGACAAGGCCCAAATAACTGTTTGGGTGAATCGCCTAATTGGTAACCCGGCCCAACTAGGGCGGGTCATTCACAGGTAATATCCCCAACAACTGCCACCTCCCAATTTTCCGAGGAGGGCTGATGTGGAATCCGTATGGGGCTTCGTAGAGGGAGATTCGTCGTCGTCATCATCATCATCAACCCTTCTCCATCAATAGTTCCATGATGCTCGCCACCGGGAGTTAGTAATTCCTTCATAGGCTTCCTGGACGGTGATGGGATTGGATGATATTTGCCATGTAATCGATTTATTTTGTTAGGAATTGATCCCTAGTATCCACTATGTTTTGAGATTGATGTTGCTACGACTTTGCTATGCTTGATGCTTGTCACTAGGGCCCGAGTGCCAGGATTTAAGATGTGAACCTACTATATTTTCACGAATATGAGTGTTTTCGATCCTTTCTTGCAAGTTGTATGCACCTATTACATGTCATGATACACATACCCCAAAGTGACAATAATTGGGATCTTCTCCGGTGATGACCGTAGTATGAGGAGTTCATATATTTACCATGTGTTAATGCTTTGTTCCGGTTCTCTATTAAAAGGAGGACTTAATATCCCGTAGATTTCCTTATGGACCCCACTGCCACGGGAGGGTAGGGCAAAAGATGGCATGCAAGTTCTTACTATAACCACAGATGACTATATACAAAACACATGACTACATTACATTGATGAATTGGAGCTAGTTTTGTGCCGCTCTAGTGTGTAACCGTTATATGATGAATGTCATGCAACATAATTATCCATCACCAATCCAATGCATACACTTTTTGCATATTGATCTTCGCTAAGTTACTATTGTTGTTGTTGTTCCAATCCTCACAATCGCTACTATTTTTGTCCTTGTTACTTTTATTACTATGCTACTAAAAACTTTTCTACAGAAATAAATTTCAGGTGTGGTTGAATTGACAACTAAACTACTAAGACTAATACATATTCTTGGTTCCTCTTGTGTTAAATCAATAAATTTGGGTGAAATACTAACCTCAAAGACTATTGAGATCCCCCATATTTGTGGTTATCAGGCCTCAAACGCCTGTGCTTGCCGGCACCCTCATATCTAGACCAAATCTAGCGAGGATATGGGCACGCCCGCTGCACCCAGTCGTGTCCGCCATGTCGGACCCGACCCACGCTGGCACACTCGATGACACACATATGCTTCTCGATCACCTCCCAGACCAAAACCTAACCACTCCACTCCACCCGCTCCACTCCACTCCTCCACCCAATATCCCTGATACGTCTCCCTCGTATCTATAATTTTTTGTTGTTTCATGCCAATATTCTACCAGTTCCTTATACTTTTGGCAACATTTTTAGATTATTTCTTGGACTAACTTACTTATCCACTGCCTAGTGTCAGTTCCTATTTTTTGTGTGTTTTTTGTTTTGCAGAAATTCCATATCAAACAAAGTACAAACACGATAAAAAATCATGAAGATTTCTTTTGGAATATATGTGAATTTTGGGAACAAGAATCAAGGCAACATGGTGCCTGAGGGAGGCACAAGCTAACGGGGTGTGGCAAGGGGGATTGGTCGCGCCCACATGGCTTGTGGATCCCCTTAAGTCGGTTGCAACCCTACTTTCTCTGCAAGAAAGATAATTTTAAGATAAGAATCCCCTCAAAATTTCAACCCGATCGGAATCACAGATGTACGCATATTTAAGAAACGGTGAAGTGCTAGAAAACAGTAGCGAAAACAAGAGAGAAGCAAAGAGAGAGATCCAATCTCGGAGGGGCTGCTGCCGTATGGGATCCATGGTGGCCATGAACTAGGGGAAACCCTCCTCCCACCTAGGGAGGAGGCCAAGGAAGAAGAAGAAGAAGGAGGAGGAGGAGGAGGAGGAGGAGGGGGGCTCTCTCCCCCTCTCTCCGAGTGGCGCCGAAGCGCCACTTGGGCAACCATCGTGACGACAATCTACACCAACAACTTCACCATTGCCAAAACATCCACTATCATCTTCCCTCATATATCTAGATCAGTCCAGTCTCATGTATCCCGCTGTAACCCCTACTTGAACATGGTGCTTAATGCTATATATTATTATCAAATGATGTGTGCCTATCATGTGATGTTTGAGTAGTTCCATTTTGTCATATGGGTTGATTGATGATCTTGATTTGTTTGAGTTGTGTGGTTTAATTTAATGTTGTCCAAAGGTGCCTTCCGTGAGGCACACATGTGAAGGATTCACACTGGAGGGTGTTGTAATATGTTTATTATTCACTTATAGTGGGTTGGTAAGTGACTGGAACACAAACCTGAGTAAGGGATTGTTTACGTATAGGAGTAAAGGGGACTTGATGTTTAATGCTATGGTTGGGTTTTACCTTATTGATCTTTGGTAGTTGCGGATGCTTGCTAGAGTTCCAATCATAAGTGCATATGATCTAAGTACGCAAAGTATGTTAGCTCATGCCTCTCCCTCATATAAAACTGCAACAATGATACCAGTCTAGTTATCAATTTCCTAGGACAATGTCTCAAATCCTATCACCACTTTTCCACACTCATTATATTTACTCTATTTTCATTTTATTAAATAAGCACCTAAATTTTATTTCCACGTTCTTTACTATCTTGCAAAACTATCTATTACACCTACTAAGTACTTCTAGTTTCCTTCCCGCAAAGTAGTTTCATACTTGTTCTATTAAAGTAAGTGTTAGCGTACGTAGAGTTATATCGGTGGTCGATAGAACTTGAGCGAATATTAATTCTACATTTAGCTCCTCGTTGGGTTCGACACTCTTATATATCGTGTGTGCTTGTTTGCTCTATCACTAAGTAATCTTATTTTATGTTATAAGTTGTTTTATATGTTCATTTATGGATATGGAACACGAAATACCAAAAAAATAGATGTACTTGCTACTCATGGGGATGGGGAACCTCCTAAAACCCTCGATGTTGGTTATGTGAAACACATTAATTACTACTTGGATAATCCTGAGAAATCCCCATTCAATTTGATAACGGGAGTCACGTTGGATCAATGTGAGTACTTTAGGGATTATCTCTTGTCTCAAAAAGGTAAACACTTATGGGATCAAATTAAAATGTTGCGTTGGTATGCTTGTGATTTATGCGTGAGATGTGATTATACTTGTTGCTCTAAGAGTAAGGGTCGACACCTTCCCTTTCAGTGTGAGTTTAATGATAATAAAACCTTGGCTTCTTATGCTAATGGTATATATGGTTACTATGATGTGGAACAAATAGAAGAATTTGTTGCTTTTAATGGTGCTTATGCAATTGAATCGTTCTTTCAAAAGTATAACAACTAGAATGATGTTGTTTATAGACCTGAAAATTTTGCCATACTTAAATATTGATATGAGAATTATGAATACAATGCTGATATTAATGAATTTATTAAATGAATATCTACTGCCATGCAAGAGACTAATATTTCGTCGGAATCTACGGAAGAAGATATTGCTGAGCCTATGAGCTCAATAGATTAGAACGATGAGGAGGAGAGGAAAGAACAAAAGGAGGAAGAGAGGTTGATCACCCGTGTCCACCTTCTAATGAGGGTAACTCTTCAACTCATACGTTGTTTAATTTCCCTTTATGCTTACGGAAGGATCAATGCTACGATGAATGCTATGATCCATTGGATTAGTTTGAAATATCCCTTTTTGCAGAACTTGATGCTTGCTATGCTTGTGACCATGATGCCAATATGAATAATGATTATGGATATGAACTTGCTATAGTTCCTTATGTTTATCATGAAATTGTTGCTATTACACCCACACATGATAGTCCGATTATCTTTTTGAATTCTCCCAACTACACTATATCGGAGAAGTTTGCACTTACTAAGGATTATATTGATGGGTTGCGTTTCAGTATCACACATGAAGATTTTGATGAATATAATATGCAAGTGCTTGCTACTCGTACTTGTAATTATTATGACAAAGGAACCAAATCTTCACCACTCTATGTTTCCAATACGATAAAATTGCAAGAAACCACTTATGCTATGTATTGGCCTTTACTTTGTGTGCAAGAATTGTTCTTTTATGGCATGCCAATGCATAGGAAGAGAGTCAGACTTTGTTTTTACATGATATATGTTGCTTTGCTCTCACTACTTGTTTACAAATCATTGTTAATTAAAATTGGCTTTCATATACCTTGGGATCCGGGTGGATCAATTATTTTAACACTATATGCCTAGCTTAATGGCTTTAAAGAAAGTGTTGCCACGGAGACAACCCGAAAGATTTAGAGGGTCATTTATTTCTGTTGTGTGCTTCTAAAATAATTAGAAACAAAAAATTAAAGTGGGGAACCTAGAACCTTTTCAAAAAGAAAAGTGAAAGTGAGAAAGAAGAGCATCGTTAAAGTGGGGGCGTCCTTAAACTTTTGTTCATGCCCATGGAAACTTTGTGAATCTTGATTACATAAAATTTTAAACAAAAATAATTATCCCCTTGTATAAATCCACTTTATTATAAAAATAATGTGCCAATATTTACCTTTAGGATGTTTAAATTGCTTGTATGATATGTGTTGTGTAAAAACAGAAACTTTGGGTATAGTGTTTTATTTTTGGCATTTTACTGGAAAGTCCAAAAATTCTGTATTTTTTACACAGTAACTCTATTAAATTTGTTATGACCTCCTAATTGTTTCAGAATTTTTTGAGTTACAGAACTATATGATTGATGTCTACTACACAACCTTCTTCTTGTAGACTCGTGTTGGGCCTCCAAGCGCAGAGTTTTGTAGGACAATAGCAAGTACCCCTCAAGTGGATGACCTAAGGTTTATCAATCCGTGGGAGTCGTAGGATGAAGAAGGTCTCTCTCAAGCAACCCTGCAATCAAATAACAAAGAGTCTCTTGTGTCCCCAACACACCCAATACAATGGTAAATTGTACAGGTGCATTAGTTCGGCAAAGAGATGGTGATACAACTGTAATATGGATGGTAGATATAGGTTTTTATAATCTGAAAATATAAAAACAGCAAGGTAACATATGATAAAAGTGAGCACAAACAGTATTGCAATGCTTAGAAACAAGGCCTAGGGTTCATACTTTCACTAGTGCAAGTTCTCTCAACAATACTAACATAGTTGAATCATATATAAATCCCTCACGTGCGACAAAGAGTTCACTCCAAAGTCACAAATAGCAGAGAACAAACGAAGAAATTATTGTAGGGTACGAAACCACCTCAAAGTTATCTTTTTTGACCAATCTTATGAGCTATCCCTGTAAGTGTCACGAACAACCCTAGAGTTCGTACTAAAATAACACCTTAAGATACACATCAACCAAAACCCTAATGTCATCTAGATACTCCAATGTCACTACAAGTACCCATGGGCATGATTTTAAGATATGCATCACGTAATTTCAGATTCATCATGTTCAATCCAGCACAAAGAACTTCAAAGAGTGCCCCAAAGTTTCTACCGGAAAGTCAAGACGAAAACATGTGCCAACCCCTATGCATAGATTCCCAAGGTGACGGAACCCGCAAGTTGATCACCAAAACATACATCAAGTGGATCAATAAAACATCCCATTGTCACCATAGATATCCCATCGCAACACATACATCAAGTGTTCTCAAATCCTTAAAGACTCAATCCGATAAGAAAACTTCAAATGGAAAACTCAATTCATCACAAGAAGATAGAGAGGGGAAAACTTCATATGATTCATCTATATTAATAAAGCTCACGATACATTAAGGTCGTGCCATCTCAAGAACACGAGAGAGAGAGAGAGAGAGAGAGATTGAACACATAGCTACTAGTACATACCCTCAGCCCCGAGGAGGATTACTCACACATTATCATGGTGAGAAATAGAGATTTGTTGATGGAGAGGTGCAGCCCCGAAGAGATGGAGGCGATGGCGGTGGTGGCGACGGGCAGAGGGCCCTTGCCCCTCCTTGTTCGTTGGTCTTGGTTCTGCAATGGAGGAGCCTCTCCCCTTCTTGGCGGCTTCCAAGGGAGAGGCAAATTCGTGGCTCTTGGTGGCTCTAACCAAAACTAGGGTTTTTCTCTCCTTATATGTGCCTCTGTGGTGCTTTATGGCCCTTCGATGGATGGACCCTTGAACCAATGGCTCTAAGGCACCTCTAGAACCTTCCTAGGGGCTCCTCACATCCCTCATGAGTCTCCAAAGTCGTGGCTTGGCCGAATATATCAGATATGTTAAGAGTTGGACTCAATCACGTCAACAATTCTCGTGATCCCGTAATCAGATAATTTCCTTCAGTAAAACGGGTGTATCTATCACATACGAACTCCGTTTTGGATGAATTTGTAGTCCAGAATCATTGTCATGCAATTACCCACACTTTCCTAATTTTATCTTTTCCCACTGGATGACATCTCCAGGGGTCAAACTGACGATCTCTAAAAACAGTTTGTGGACAGATTTCAGGAGAGTTAGAGTCCTCCTCCAACAAGGCTTCTTTTGCGTTTTTTCGACAATTTATTATTCATTCCTACAAATAAAAGTATGAAACAAGAACTTGTGAAATTTTGCAACCATTAATAGGTTAGTCCCAAAAAATAATATAAATTTGTAGTAAAATGATTGTAAAACATCCAAGAATGGTAATATAACAGCATGCAACAAGCAAAAATTATAGATACGTTGGAGACGTATCAATGATTTATTTTCATCTTTAAAGAATGTCCTGTTTTTCACAAATTGATGTAATGTTATGGCAGGACATGATGATATTTGATGATTATGTACTAACATTTCAAATGAAAGTTCTTTTAAGTTTTGTGTGGCTGAAGTGTTCAAAGATCGAGGAGGTATTAATATGATAAGAATAAGGGAAGGACAAATATCAATATTGGGGATGCCCAAGGCTTCCCAAGTAAATATTCACGAATACTCAAACATCTAAACTTGGGGATGCTCCCATCTTTCTTCTTCAATAGTTCTCGGTATGTCTTGGTTTTTGTTTTGTTCACATGATATGCGTAAATTCTTGTAGCATCGTGTACCTTTTATTTCATTCTTAGCAATGCACCATGCTAGTATGGTAAATCCATGGTTTATTTATATAATGCTTCATGCGCTTCACTTATAATGCTTCATGCGCTTCACTTATATCATGTTGGAATAGTTAATATCGACTTGCACGTCGATGGGACGGCAACCGGCAGGAGCCATAGGGTTGTCTTTAAACTAACATTTGTGCTTGCAGATGCGTTTACTATATTGCTAGGACGTAGCTTTAGTAGTAATAGCATGAGTAGCACGACAACCCCGATGGCGACACGTTGATGGAGATCATGGTGTGACGCCGGTGACAAGAAGATCGTGACGGTGCTTTGGTGATGGAGATCAAGAAGCACATGATGATGGCCATATCATGTCACTTATGAATTGCATGTGATGTTAATCCTTTATGCACCTTATCTTGCTTAGAACGACGGTAGTATTATGATGTGATCTCTCACTAAAATTTCAAGACAAAATTGTGTTCTCCCCGACTGTGCACCGTTGCGACAGTTCTTCGTTTTGAGACACCACGTGATGATCGGGTGTGATAGACTCAACGTTCACATACAACGGGTGCAAAACAGTTGCACACGCGGAACACTCGGGTTAAGCTTGACGAGCCTAGCATGTACAGACATGGCCTCGAAACACATGAGACCGAAAGGTCGAGCATGAATCGTATAGTTGATATGATTAGCATAGAGATGCTTACCACTGAAACTATTCTCGACTCACGTGATGATCGGACTTGAGATAGTGGATTCTGATCATGTACCACTCAAATGACGAGAGATGTACTTTTTGAGTGGGAGTTCTTAAGTAATATGATTAATTGAACTAATTGTCATGAACATATTCTAATGGTCTTTGCGAATTACGATGTAGCTTGCGCTATAGCTCTACTATTTTTATATGTTCCTAGAGAAAATTTAGTTGAAAGTTGATAGTAGCAAACTTTGCACAGGATTGTCCTCGTTGCTCCGCAGAAGGCTTATGTCCTTAATGCACCACTCGGTGTGCTGCACCTCGAGCGTCGTCTGTGGATGCTGTGAACATCCGACATACACGTTTCTGATGACTACACGATAGTTCAGTACAAAATACTTAATGGCTTAGAAGCAAGGCGCCGAAGACGTTTTCAAACGTCACGGAACATAAGAGATGTTCTAAAGAGATGAAATTGTGATTTCATGCTTGTGCCCTTGTGAAGAGGTACGAGACCTCTGACAAGATTCTTTGTCCACAAAGTAAGGGAGAAAAGCTCAATCGTTGAGCGTGTGCTCAGATTATTTGAGTACGACAATCGCTTGAATCAAGTGGGAGTTAATCTTCGAGATGAGATAGTGATGGTTCTCCAAAGTCACTGCCACCAAGCTGTGAGAGCTTCGTGATGAACTATAACATATCAAGGATAGATACAATGATCCTTGAGCAATTCGCGATGTTTGACACTGCGAAAGTTGAAATCAAGAAGGAGCATCAATAGTTGATGGTTAGTAAAACCACTAAGTTTCAAGGAAGGCAAGGGCTAGAAGGGATACTTCGTGAAACGGCAAAATTATTGCTGCACTAATGAAGAGACCCAAGATTAAACCCAAACCCGAGACTAGGTGCTTCTGTAATGAGGGGAACAGTCACTGAGGCGGAGCAACTCTAGATACTTGGTAGATAAGAAGGCTGGCAGAAGTCGAAAGAAGTATATTTGATATACATGATGTTGATGTGTACTTTACTAGTACTCCTAGTAGCACGAGGGTATTGGATACCGGTTCGGTTGCTAAGTGATTAGTAACACGAAATGAAAGGTACGGCATAAACGGAGACTAGCTAAAGGCGAGGTGACGATACGTGTTGGAAGTGTTTCCAAGGTTGATATGATCAAACGTCGCACGCTCCCTCTACCATCAGGATTGGTGTTAAACCTAAATAATTGTTATTTGGTGCTTGCGTTAAGCATGAACATGATTGGATCTTGTTTATTGCAATACGATTATTCATTTAAAGAGAATAATGGTTACTCTATTTGCTTGAATAATCACCTTCAACGGTTTATTGAATCTCGATTGTAGTGTTACACATGTTCATGATATTGGTGCCAAAAGATATGAGGTAATGATGATAGTACCACTTACTTGTGGCACTGTCGCTTGAGTCATGTTGGTATAAATTGCATGAAGAGGCTCCATGCTGATGGATCTTTATACTCACTTGATTTTGAATCACTAGTGACATGCAAATCATACCACATGAGCAAAGCCTTGTTTTCATTGAGATGAAACAAGATAGTAACTTGTTGGAAGTGATACATTTTGATGTATGCAGTCCAATGGGTGCTGAGGCACGCAGTGGATATCATCATGTTCTTACTTCAATGACGATTTGAGTAGATACAAGAGTATTTACTTAATGAATCACAAGTCTGAAATATTGAAAAGTTCAATTCTGTTTCAGAGTGAAGTTCGTCGTAACAAGTGGATAAACGATCTACGATATGATCATAGAAATGAATATCTGAGTTACGAGTTTTGGTACGCAGTTAAGACAATGTGGAAATTGTTTCGTAGTTCATGCCACCTGGAACATCATAGTGTGATGATGTGTCTGAACGTCATAGCCACGCACTATTTGGTATGGTACATGCTATGATGTTTCTTATCGAATTACCACTATCGTTTATGGGTTATGAATTAGAGACAACCGCATTCACTTTAAATAGGGCACCGCGTATTTTCGTTGAGATGACACAGTATAGACTGAGGTTTAGAGAAATCTAAACTGTCGTTTCTTGAAAGTTTGGGGCTTCGACACTTATGTGAAAAAGTTTCAGTCTGATAAGCTCGAACCCAAAGCGGATAAATTCATCTTCATAGGATATCCAAAACAGTTGGGTACATCTCCTATCTCAGATCCGAAAGCAAAGTGTTTGTTTCTAGAAACAGATCCTTTCTCGAGGAAAGGTTTCTCTCGAAAGAATTGAGTGGGAGGGTGGTATAACTTGATGAGGTTATTGAACCATCACTTCAACCAGTGTGTAGCAGGGCGCAGGAAGTTTCTCCCGTGGCGCCTACACCAATTGAAGTGAAAGCTGATGATGGTGATCATCGAGCATCGGATCAAGTTACTACAAACCTCGTAGGTTGACAAGGTCGCGTACTACTGCAGAGTGGTACGGTAACCCTGTCTTGGAGGTCATGTTGTTGAGCAACAGTGAACCTACGAGTTATGAAGAAAGCAATGGTGGGCCCGGATTCCGGCAAATGGCTGGAGGCCATGAAATCCGAGAGAGGATCCATGTATGAAAACATAGTGCAGACTTTGGAAGAACTACTTGATGGTCATAGGACTATTGAGTAACGATGGATCTTTAAAAGGAAGACAGACGATGATGGTGATAAGTCACTATTAAGAAAAGCTCGACTTGTCGCAAAGATGTTTCCGACAAGATCAAACAGTTGACTATGATGAGACTTTCTCACTCGTAGCGATGCTAAAAGTCTGTTAGAATTATGTTAGTAGTTGCTGAATTATTTATGAAATATTGCACATAGGATGTCAAAACATTGTTTCCTTGATGGTTTCCTTGAGCAAACATTGTATGTGATACAACCAGGAGGTTTTGTCGATCCTAAAGATACTAGCAAGTATGCAAGCTCCAGCGATCCTTCAATGGACTCGTGCAAGCATCTCGGAGTTGGAATATACACTTTGATGAGATGATCAAAGATTTTGGGTTTGTACAAGGTTTATGAGAAACTTGTATTTCCAAAGAAGTGAGTGGGAGCACTATAGAATTTCTGATGAGTATATGTGGTTGACATATTGTGGATCAGAAGTAATGTAGAATTTCTGTAAAGCATACAAGGTTGTTTGAAAGGAGTTTTCAAAGGATTACCTGGATTGCGCTACTTGAACGTTGAGCACCAAAGATCTATGGAGATAGATCGAAAGCGCTTAATGGAAGTTTCAACAAGATGCATGCCTTGACAAGTTTTTGAAGGAGTTCAAAATAGATCAGCAAAGAAGGAGTTCTTGGTTGTGTTGTAAGGTGTGGATTTGAGTAAGACTCAAAACCCGACCACGGCAGAATAAAGAGAATAGACGAAGGTCGTCTTCTATGCCTTGGCCGTAGAATCTGAAGTATGCCATGCTGGGTACCGCACCTGATGTGTGCCTTGACTCAAAGTCTGTTGAGAGGTACAGAGAGTGATCCATGATTGAATCACTAGCAGCGGTCAAAATGTATCCTTAGTAACTGATGGACTAAGGAATTTTTCTCGATTATGGAGGTGGTTAAAGAGTTCGTCGTAAAGGGTTACGTCGATGCAAGCTTTGACACTAATCCGAATAACTATGAGTAGTGAAACGGATTTGTATAGTAGAGCAGATATTTGGAGTATTTCCGAATTGCACATAGTTGCAGCATCTATAAGATGACATAAATATTTGTAAAGAACACATGGATCTGAAAGTTTCAGAACCTTGACTAAAACCTCTCTCACGAGCAAGACGTGATCAGACCCCATAACTATATGGGTGTTGGATTCGTTGGAATCACATGGTGATGTGAACTTGATTATTGACTCTAGTGCAAGTGGGAGACTGTTGGAAATATGCCCTAGAGGCAATAATAAATTAGTTATTATTATATTTCTTTGTTCATGATAATCGTTTATTATCCATGCTATAATTGTATTGATTGGAAACACAGTGCATGTGTGGATACATAGACAAAACACTATCCCTACTAAGCCTCTAGTTGACTAGCTCGCTGATCAAAGATGGTCAACGTTTCCTGACCATAGGCAAGTGTTGTCACTTGATAACGAGATCACATCATTAGGAGAATCATGTGATGGACTAGACCCAAACTAATAGACGTAGCATGTTGATAGTGTCATTTTGTTGCTACTGTTTTCTGCGTGTCAAGTACTTGTTCCTATGACCATGAGATCATATAACTCACTGACACTGGAGGAATGCTTTGTGTGTATCAAACGTCGCAATGTAACTGGGTGACTATAAAGATGCTCTATAGGTATCTCCGAAGGTGTTCGTTGAGTTAGTATGGATCGAGACTGGGATTTGTCACTCCGTGTGACGGAGAGGTATCTCGGGGCCCACTCGGTAATACAACATCACACACAAGACTTGCAAGCAATGTGACTTAGTGTAAGTTGCGGGATCTTGTATTACGGAACGAGTAAAGAGACTTGCCGGTAAACGAGATTGAAATAGGTATGCGGATACTGACGATCGAATCTCGGGCAAGTAACATACCGAAGGACAAAGGGAATGACATACGGGATTATATGAATCCTTGACACTGAGGTTCAACCGATAAAGATCTTCGGAATATGTAGGATCCAATATGGGCATCCAGGTCCCGCTATTGGATATTGACCGAGGAGTCCCTCGGGTCATGTCTACATAGTTCTCGAAACCGCAGGGTCTGCACACTTAAGGTTCGACGATGTTTTATGCGTATTTGAGTTATATGGTTGGTTACCGAATGTTGTTCGGAGTCCCAGATGAGATCACGGACGTCATGAGGGTTTCCGGAATGGTCCAGAAACGAAGATTGATATATAGGATGACTTCATTTGGTTACCGGAAGGTTTTCGGGCATTACCGGTAATGTACCGGGAATGACGAATGGGTTCCGGATCTTCACTGGGAGGGGGGACCACCCATCCGGGAGGGCCCAAGGACCTTGGGGTGGCGCACCAAGTAGGTGGGGTCAGCCCAAGGCTGTCCTGCGCAAGAGAAAGAAAAACCAAAGGAAGAGAAAGAAAAAAAAGGGAAAGGTGGGAAAGGAGAGAAGGACTCCACCTTCCAATCCTAGTTGGACTAGGATTGGAGGAGGACTCCTCCTCCCTTGGGGCTCCTTGAGCCTCAAGGCAAGCCTCCCCTCCCCTCCTCCTATATATATGGAGCTATTAGGGCTGATTTGAAACAACTTTTGCCACGGCAGCCCGACCACATACCTCCACGGTTTTTCCCCTAGATCGCGTTTCTGCGGAGCTCGGGCGGAGCCCTGCTGAGATTAGATCACCACCAACCTCCGGAGCACCGTCACGCTGCCGGAGAACTCATCTACCTCTCCGTCTCTCTTGCTCGATCAAGAAGGCCGAGATCATCATCGAGCTGTACGTGTGCTGAACGCGGAGGTGTCGTCCGTTCGGCACTAGATCGGAGCGGATCGTGGGACGGATCGCGGGACGGTTCGTGGGATGGTTCGCGGGGCGGATCGAGGGACGTGAGGACGTTCCACTACATCAACCGCGTTTCTTAACGCTTCTGCTGTGCGATCTACAAGGGTACGTAGATCTGAAATCCCCTCTCATAGATGGACATCACCATGATAGGTCTTTGTGCGCGTAGGAATATTTTGTTTCCCATGCGACGTTCCCCAACATATTTTTAGCATGATTGTCACTAATAGAATTTATAGTGAAATCATTACAATCATGCTTTTCATTCAAGGAGCCCTCATGAATCACTTCATGAATTTCTTCATCACAATTTTCAGATTCACGCATCTCAAGCAAAACTTCATAAAGATATTCAAGTGCACTCAACTCACTAGCAATTGGTTCAACATAATTGGATCTCTTAAAGAGATTAGCAAGTGGATGAGGATCCATATCAATAGGTTTTCAGCAAGCGAAGATGCAAGCATATTGAAGGCACATAGCACACAAGCAAAGGAAAGGCAAACAAGAGAAAATGGCGAACGAAAAAGGCAAATATTTTTGTAAATTTTTGTTTTTTCAAAAGTGGGGGAGAGGAAAACAAGAGGAAAAAAAGTAAATGCAAGAGATGAGTTTGCGACACTTACTTGGATGAGTTCTTGACTTGATCCTCCCCGACAACGGCGCCAGAAATCCTTCTGCTACTTCTCAAACAACAGCGCCAGAAATTGACACGTTCACGGATTCTTGCTTGCGTTGGTTTTTCCCTTGAAGAGGAAAGGGTGATACAGCACAGGAGCAGTAAGTATTTCCCTGAGTTTGAGAACCAAGGTATCAATCTAGTAGGAGAATCTCGTCAAGTCCAGAGTACCTACGCAAACACAAAAGAGCTTCCACCCAACGCTATAAAGAGGTTGTCAATCCCTTCAAGATTGATTGCAAAGTGAGATCTGAAGGCGGAAAGTGCAACGAAGTAAAAGTGTAAGGCTGAAAATATGTTGTGAAGTAGACCGGGGGGCCATAGTGTTCACTAGAGGCTTCTCTCAAAATAGAAAATATTACAGTGGGTGAACAAATTACTGTCGAGTAATTGATAGAACCGCGCAAAGTCATGACGATATCTAAGGCAATGATCATACATATAGGCATCACGTCCGAGACAAGTAGACCGATACGTTCTGCATCTACTACTATTACTCCACACATCGACCGCTATCCAGCATGTATCTAGTGTATTGAGTTCATGACGAACAGACTAGCGCCTTAAGCAAGATGACATGATGTAGAGGGATCAACTCAAACCAATGATGAAAATCCCATCTTTTTACCCTTGATGGCAACAACACGATGCCTGCCTCGCTACCCCTTCTATCACTGGGTGAGGTCACCGCACGGTATGAACCCAAAACCAAGCACTTCTCCCATTGCAAGAATCATAGATCAAGTTGGCCAAACAAAACCCACAACTCGAAGAGAATTACAAGGATATGAAATCATGCATACAAGAGATCAGAAGAAACTCAAATAAGATTCATAGATAATCTGATCATAAATCCACAATTCATCGGATCTCGACAAACACACCGCAAAAGAAGATTACATCGGATAGATCTCCATGAAGATCATGGAGAACTTTGTATTGAAGATCCAATAGAGAGAAGAAGCCATCTAGCTACTATCTATGGACCCGTAGGTCTATGGTGAACTACTCAAGCATCATCGGAGAGGTCATGGTGTTGATGAAGAAGCCCTCCATATCCGAATCCCCCCTCCGGCAGGGCACCGGAACGTGCCCCAGATGGGATCTTGCGGAGACAGAAGCTTGCGGCGGCGGAAAAGTACTTTCGATGATCTCCTGATTTTTTCTAGGATTTTAGGGAATATATAGGCGAAAGACCTAGGGCAGAGGAGGTCCGCAGAGCCCACAAGCCTGGGAGGCGCGGGCCCCTCTGACCGCGTCTAGGGGGCTTGTGGGGTCCCTGGTGGCCCCCTGCCTTCGTTCTCAAGTCTCCCGATCGTCTTCTGTTTTGGAAAAAACCTTTTCGGAAGTTTTATTCCGTTTGGACTCCGTTCAAAATCCTGCTCTGAAAAGGGTCAAAAACACGAAAAAAAACAGGAACTGGCGCTTGGCACTGAGTTAATAAGTTAGTCTCAAAAAAGATATAAAAGGCATACAGAACATCCAAAGTTTGACAAGATAATAGCATGAAACCACCAAAAGTTATAGATACGTTGGAGATGTATCAGTGATCTCACAGCACAACTCTCAATGAAAGCACCAATGTCGGTGTCAAAACCGGCGGATCTCTGTAGGGGTCCCAAGCTGTGGACCTTGGATCGATGGGTTATATGGGACGAAGGAGATGGTGTTTACCTAGGTTCAGACCTTCTTGAGGAGGTAAAACCCTACGTATTCCTTGATTATATTGATGTGGATGAGAATTAAAAAGTTGAACTACCTCAAGATCGTATGAGATAAAACCCCAGATGAGTCAACCTCCCTATAAGGATGAAACCCTCTAGTTTATATAGACAGCACGGGTTCATAGGGTTACATACAACTGACCTCCAGCCGAGGGCAGATGCACCGATCTAGCCTACTTAACTTGGATGACACGCCAGCCTTCGTAGCTTTCCTTCCTGAACAGGAGGTCGTCACACAATCCAGTCTTCAACAACATGGCCCATTAGGTAGGCATGTAAGAGATGGGCCGACCGTTCGAGGACCCCTTAGTCCCGGACTTCCTACAATGGTAGTGGCTCACCGTCATAAGAGGAGGCACGAGTCTCCAGAGTCCTGCAACTGATAGCTAAACTCATACCTTTAAACCTTGCTTCATATTCAAAGATTTGGTTATGAAGATCGAAGATTTGGCCTTGCGAAAAATTGATTTGCTCATTGAGGGTGAAGACAATATCCTTCAAGGACCTGCCATCCACCTTTTGATCATGGGTGAATTCCTTGATCACGAGGTGATTAGCGTTGAGTCCACGCTCGACCATGCCTTGGCATGTGAAGATCTCCTGCTCCACCGCATTGAGCCTGGCCTCCACGGTTCCCATCTTCTTGGGCCCTTGAACATCCCTGATGTGGAGCACCCCCTCACGCATCTCAATGGTTTGAGGGTGCTTCATCACCTCTCGCAAGTAGGGGTTGAAGACCCTCTTGAAGATCTTGTCCTTGGAGGAGCTTGACGAGGCCATGGTGATTAAGATTTGTGAGAGAACAACACGAACCAAGAACAAAGGATTTCTCCTTGGTACTGGGGTCAAATCATCGGGAGATATATATATATAAAGAATTGTTATACAGGGATATACTTGTCCTACAAGAAAACAGAGCGAGCAAGGTGCCCGAGAGGGCCACTACCCACCAGGGCGCGCGAGGGGCGCTGGCGCGGCCTGGTGCCTAGTGGGCACCTAGGTTGCCTTCCCGTCTGTTTATCAATTCCATAATTTTTGTAATATTCCAAAACAAACAGAAAATATTTTTGCTGATTTTTGGAGTCTGTTTACTTACCGTATCACATGTCCCTTCCTTTTAAGGGTTCTCAAGTGTTCTAGAAGGTCTCCATTATGTGTTCCTTCGGTGTCATGGTTTGAATAATTATTGTTTCAACATTAATAGGTGTACCTAAAATATAGTGCTTTATTATTTGTCCATTGACCACCTTTGGGTTACTGCCTTCAGGATTATTTATCTTAATAGCTCCATACCGATAAACTTCTTCCATGATATATGGTCCTTCCCATTTGGAGGGAAGTTTTACTGCAAAAAATCTAAGACACGAATTGTACAATAGAACATATTCACCGACTTTGAATTCTCTTTTTGGATTCTTTTGTCATGCCATTTTTTAACTTTTTCTTTGAATAGTTTGGCATTTTCATAAGCTTGGGTTCTCCATTCATCTAGTGAGCTAATATCAAATAATCTCTTTTCACCAGCAAGTTTGAAATCATAGTTGAGTTCTTTAATTGCCCAATAAGCTTTATGTTCTAACCCAAGAGATAAATGACATGCTTTTCCGTAAACCATTTTATAAGGAGACATACCCATAGGATTTTTATAAGTTGTTTTGTAGGCTCACAATGCATCATCTAATTTCTTAGCCAATTCTTTCAGGACCCATTGACGGTCTCTTGCGATATTAATTTTATTTCTCTATTGGTTAACTCTACTTGACCAATAGATTGTGGATCATAGGGAGATGCAATTCTATGGTTAACATCATATCTAGGAAGCAACTTACGAAAAGCACCATGAATAAAATGTGAACCACCATGAGTCATTAAGTATATAAGGACTCCAAAACATGGGAAAATAACTTCCTTAAGCATCTTAATATAGGTGTTATGATCATCACTACTAGTTGGAATCGCTTCTACCCACTTAGTGATATAATAAACAACAACCAAAATATGTGTATACCCATTAGAGGAAGGAAAAGGTCCCATATAATAAAATCCCCAAACATCAAATCGTTCAATAACAAGTGAATAATTCATAGGCATTTTCTTTACATCTACTAATATTACCAATTCTTTGACATTCATCACAAGAGAGGACAAACTTGCGAGCATCTTTGAAAAGAGTAGGCCAATAAAATCCAAACTATAATACCTTTTGTGCAATTCTATCTCCCACATGATGTCCTCCATAAGCCTCAGAGTGACACTTCCGAAGGATTTGTTCATGTTCGTGCTCAGGTATACAATGTCTAATAATACCATATACTCCTTCTTTATAAAGATATGGGTCATCCCAAAAGTAATGTCTTAAATCAAAGAATATATTTTTCTTTTGCCGATAGGTGAAACTAGGTGGTATGTATTTATCAACAATGTAATTGGCATAATCAGCAAACCATGGTGGTAATGAGAAACATTGACCACGACTAGTTGTTCATCAGTGAAACTATCTGTTGGGGAACTTTGCATGGGAAACAAAAAAACCATACGCACACATAAGATCTATCCATGGTGATGACTATCTACGAGAGGGGGAAGTGCATCTACATACCCTTGTAGATCGCTAAGCGAAAGCGTATATAACGCGATTGATGTAGTCGAACATCTTCGTGATCCAAATTGCAGCCCGTACCACGATCTCATCGCGATCCGTCTCGTGATCCCATCACGATCCATCCCGATCTAGTGCTGAACGGACGCACCTCCGCGTTCAACACACGTAGAGCTGGATGGTGATCTCTGCCTTCTTGATCCAGCAAGAGGGGCGAAGAGGTATATGAGTTCTCCGGCAGCACGGCGGCGCGGTGGTGGTGGTGGTGAACTAATCTAGCAGGGCTTCACCAAGCTATGCCGGACTAATCTAGATGAAAGATACAACCTATGGAGGAGAGGACAGCACATGGCTTTTCAGGTGTGTGTTGCCCTCAAAACCTCCACTATATATAGGAGGAAGAGGGAGGTGGGCTGCCTTGGCCCCTCCTCCAAGGAGGAGAGGTTCAGCCGAAGCCAGGGGGAGAGTCCTCCTCCAATTCGGTTTCGTGGAGGACTCCCCTTCCTAGTTGGCCTCCTCCTCACCTTTCTTTTGCACTTGGCCGAAATAGGCCTTATTGGGTTGGCCGCACCAGCCACCAGGGGCTCGTGCGCCACCTTTAGGCCTCCTTGGTCCCCCTCCGATGGGTGGCCCCTCCCGGTAAAACCCTGGAACCCGTTTCTTCACTCCCGATACTTTACGTGTAATGCCTAAAATCTTTCTGGAAGCCAAATACAACTTTCCTATATATCAATCTTTACCTCTGGACCATTTCGGAGCTCCTCGTGACGTACGGGATCTCATCCGGGACTCCAAACAACTTTCGGTCACCAACATACATAACTCAACTATACCGAAACGTCACCGAACCGACCCTGCGGGTTCGAGAACTATGCAGACATGACACAAACACTCTCTGGTCAATAACCAATAGCAGGACATGGATGCCCATATTGGCTCCTACATATTCTACGAAGATCTTTATCGATCGAACCTCTATGTCAAGGATTGAGTTTATCCCATATACTATTCCCTTTGTCAATCGGTATGTTACTTGCCCGAGATTCGATCGTCGGTATCTCTATACCTAGTTCAATATCGTTATCGATAAGTCTCTGTAGTCGTTCCGTAATACAAGATCCCGTGACTAAATCTTTAGTCACATTGCTTGCGAGCTCATTGTGATCTTGTATTAGCGAGTGGGCCCTACAGATACCTCTCCGTCATACGGAGTGACAAATCCCATTCTCGTTTCACGCCAACCCAACAGTCACCTTCGGAGATACCTGTAGAGCACCTTTATAGTGACCCAGTTACGTTGTGACGTTTTTTACACACAAGGTATTCCTCCGGTGTCCGGGAGTTGCATGATCTCATGGTCATATGAATAGATACTTTGACATGCAGAAAACTGTAGCAATAAACTGACACGATCACATGCTACGTTCATAGTTTGGGTCTTGTCCATCACATCATTCTCCTAATGATGTGATCCCGTTATCAAACGCATTCATGTCTATGGTTTAGGAAACCTTGACCATCTTTGATTAACGAGCTAGTCCTTAGAGGCTCACTAGGGACAGTGTGTTGTCTATGTATCACACATGTATTTGAGTTTCCAATCAATACAATTCTAGCATGGACAATAAACAATTATCATGAACAAGGAAATATAATAATAACTAATTTATTATTGCCTCTAGGTAATATTTCCAACACTATCATCAATAGGGGTCATCAAGAATATTTTCTAAACTAGACAAGTTACGAGCTATGGGGTTCTCAGCTCCTTTCCTATCAATTATACGCAAATCAAATTCTTGTAGCAAAAGAACCCACCTAATAAGTCTAGCTTTAGCATCCTTCTTTTCCATAAGATATTTAATAGCAGCATGATCAGTGTGAACTATTACTTTAAAATCAACAATGTAAAATCTAAATTTATCACAAGCAAATACAACTGCTAAGAATTCTTTTTCACTAGTAGCATAACTTCTGTGGGCACTGTCTAGAGTTTCACTACCATAACGGATAACATTTAATTTCTTATCAACTCCTTGTCCTAGAATAGCACTAACAACTTAATCACTAGCATCACACATAATTTCAAAAGTCAAGTTCCAATCAGGTGGTTGAACAACTGGTGGAGAAGTTAAGGCTTTCTTAAGTGTTTCAAAGGCGCCTACACAATCATCATCAAAAACGAAAGTGTTTAATAAACCTCCTATAGAAACCATAAAGTGTAATAAATTTCTTATCAACTTCTTAAGTGTAATAAATTGGTAAGAGGTGTAGAAATTTTAGAGAAGTGTTTAATAAACCTCCTATAGAAACCAACATGACCAAGGAAACTACGGATACCTTTAATATCTTTAGGACATGGCATCTTCTCAATTGCATCAACTTTAGCCTTATCCACCTCAATACCTCGTTCAGAAATTTTATGACCCAAGACAATACCTTCATTTACCATAAAGTGGCACTTCTCCCAATTCAAAACAAGGTTAGTTTGCTCACATCTCTGCAAAACTCGACCAAGGTTGTTTAAGCAATCATCAAAAGAAGTTCCATAAATGGAAAAATCATCCATGAAAACCTCAACAATATTTTCACAAAAATCACAGAATATAGCAGTCATACATCTTTGAAAGATAGCAGGTGCATTGCATAATCGAAAAGGCATACGTTTATAAGCATAGGTTCCAAAAGGACAAGTAAAGGTGGTTTTCTCTTGATGATGTTGTGACACAGGTATATGAGAAAAACTAGAATAACCATCTAGAAAGCAAAAAATGTGTGTGCTTTGATAATCTTTCTAGCATTTGGTCTATGAAAGGTAAAGGATAACGATCTTTTCTAGTAGCTTTGTTTAATTTTTTAAAATCAATTATCATTCTATAGCTAGTAAAAATTCTTTGTGGAATGAGTTCATTTTTATCATTAGGAACAATAGTAATACCTCCTTTCTTAGGAACACAATGAATGGGACTTACCCATCTACTATGGTCTACGGCATAAATTATACCTGCTTCCAGAAGCTTTAATATTTCATTTCTTACCACTTCTTTGATTTTAGGATTCAGTCTTCATTGGTGATCAACAACAGGTTTAGCATCTGGTTCCAAGTCAATCTTGTGCTGACAGAGAGTGGGACTAATGCCCTTAAGATTCATCAAGAGTATACCCAATAGCAGCTCATTGCTTCCTTAAATTTGTTGACAATCTTTCTTCTTCATGCTCTGTAAGGTTAGCACTAATAATAAAATGATATATTTTCTTTTCATCAAGGTAAGCGTATTTCAAAGTGCCGGGTGACGTCAGCTGTGCTTCCCTGGCAATGGCTCCAGAAAAGGGTTGATCCTGCAATATCTAGCGTTAGCTAGACGAATGCTGATGACAACAAACCTTCTCCTACAACGGCACCAGAAGAATGCTGCTAGCACTCCCCGGCAATGAAACTAGAAGAATGTTGTTGATGGCCCACCAACGCGTGGGTTCGCAGCAGTTTTCGAGGGTAGAGTATTCAACCCAAATTTGTTGGTTCGCATGACGGGAGGTGAGAGAATACTCTCAAGTATTAGCAGCTGAATCTGTCAGATTCAACCACACCTGAAAGATTAGTATCTGCAAGCAAAGTAGTAACAGCAAAGTAGCGAGTAACGGCAGTGGCAAGGAACAGCAGTAGTGACAGCAGTAGCAAGTAGCAACAGTAGAAAGCGACGGTAGTAGCAACAGTAGTAGCAGAGCAAAACAAGTAACAGCAGTAGCAACAGTAGTAGCAGCAGCAGCAGAGCAAGACAAGTAACAGCAGTAGCAACAGTAGTAGCAGCAGCAGCAGAGCAAGACAAGTAACAGCAGCAGTAGGACAAACTCGTAGGCAATGGGTCGGTGATTTGTTTGGATGATATTCATCATGCAACAGCTATAACACGGAGAGATATGTGCCTAGCTCCCGTTCGTCAATGTGATGTAGGCATGCATTCCGTGTGTCGTCATACGTGCTTAGGGAAAAGAACTTGCATGACATCTATTGTCCATCCCTCCCGTGGCAGCGGGGTCCAAAAGGAAACTACGGGATATTAAGGTTCTCCTTTTAATAAAGAACCGGACCAACGCATTAGCACTTGGTGAACACATGAACTCCTCAAACTATGGTCATCATAGGGAGTGGTTCCGGTTATTGTCACTCCGGGGTTGATGGATCAAAACACATAGTAGGTAACTACAACTTGCAAGAACGGATCTAAAACACACATATATTGGTGACAACATAATAATTTCAGATCTGAAATCATGGCACTCGGGCCCTAGTGACAAGCATTAAGCATGGCAAAGTAGTAGCAACATCAATTCTCAGAACATAGTGGATACTAGGGATCAATCCCCATAAAAACTAACTCGATTACATGATAGATCTCATCCTACTCATCACCGCCCAGCGAGCCTACGAATAGATTACTCAGGAACGACGAAGAACTTCATGGAATTGGAGAGGGAAGAAGGTTTAGGATGACGATGGCGACGATTTCCCCTCTCCGAAGCCCAAGACGGACTCCAGATCTGCCCTCTAGATGAAGAACAGGAGGTGGCGGCGCCTACGTATCGAAAACGTGATGAAAACTTCTCTTTTTATTTTTTCTGGGACGAAAGGCAACTTATAGAACTGGAGTTGGGGGCGGCAGGTGCCTGTGGGCCCCACAAGCCTGCCCACCGCCACCAGGGGGGTGGTGGAGCAGGGGCTTGTGGCCCACTGGCCCACCCCCTCGGGTGGAACTTGGTGCAGATATTTTTGATATTTTCCAAAACTGCTCCCCGTAAATTTTCACGACGTTTGGAGAACTTTGATTTCTGCACAAAAATAACACCAAGGCAATACTGCTGAAAACAACATCAGTCCATGTTAGTTCCATTCAAATCATGCAAATTATAGTCCAAAACAAGGGCAAAAGAGTTTGGAAAAGTAGATACGATGGAGACGTATCAACTCCCCCAAGCTTAAAACCTTGCTTGTCCTCAAGCAACTCAGTTGACAAACTGAGAGAGAGAAACAAAAACTTTGACAAACTCTGTTTGATCTTGTTATTGCAACTATGTCTAACTCATAACCAGAATTTCAGCAAGATCACAAGTTAACCACAAAAGCAAATGATACAAAGGTCTCACAGTAAACTAATATCAATGGCATAATCAGCTAACGAGCAAATAATAATGAGTTTCAAATACCAACACTTCAATCAAAGCAAGCATGAAGCAATATGAATAGGTGGTATCTCGCTAACTCTTTCTAAGACCGCAAAACATAAATGCAGAGCACTTTCAAAGATCAAGGGCTGACTAAACATTGTAATTCATAGCAACCTAAATCCAGTCATAGTCATACTCAATATCAATCAAAAGCAAAGCATAAAAATGACAGAGGTGCTCTCCAATTCGTGCTTATAAAAGAGGAGGATGACTCAACAGGAAAATAAATAGACAGGCCCTTCGCAGAGGGAAGCATTGATTTGCAGAGGTGCCAGAGCTCAAGCTTTGAAAACAGAGATAATAATTTTGGGTTGCATGCTTTCATTGTCAACGCAATGACCAAGATTTCTCAATATCTTCCATGCTACTCATGCTATAGGCGGTTCCCAAACAGAAAAGTAAAGTTTTAACTCCCCCACCACCAATCAATCACACTCCACGGCTAGTCGAATCCTCGGGTACCGTCCATACTAACATCAATTCGGGGGGAGTCTTGTTTTACAGTTATGTTTTCGATTTAAGCATGGAACTGGGCATCCCAAATACCGGCCCCTTTCTCGTGAAGGACTGTGAATAAACACGTGTCGAGGATAACACTCCTAGCATGGAAGATACCAATAGCCCTCTGTCACCACATGAGCGGTTCGGCCATGCAAAATAGATTTATTTCTTGAAGGTTTAGAGAATGGCACATGCAAATTTACTTGGAACGGCAGGTAGATACCGCAAATAGGTAGGTATGGTGGACTCTCATGGAAAAACTTTTGGGTTCATGGAAGTGGATGCACAAGCAGTATTCCCGCTTAGTACAAGTGAAGGCTGGCAAAAGATTGGGAAGCGACCAACTAGAGAGCGACAACAGTCATCAAGATGCAATGAGTTTGACTAACATTAAATGCAAGCATGAACAGGATATAAATCACCATGAACACTAACATCATAGAGGCTATGTTGATTTTGTTTCAACTACATGCATGAACATGCGCCAAGTCAAGCCACTTGAAACATTCAAAGGAGAATACCATCCTATCATACTACATCACAGTCATCTCAAAATCTATGTTGGCAAGCAAGACAAACCATTATAAGCTCTCAGCTAAATAAGCATGGCATCAGAAACTATGATCTCTAAGTTGTCATTGCAAACATGGTTCTCTCACAACAAAGCTAAATCTGGGTCGACAAGCTAGTCATATTTACAAAAAAAAGATAGAGTTCATACCAGCTTTTCAGTCTCAGTCACTTCATCATATATCATCATTGTTGCCTTTCATTTGCACGACCGAACGATGAAAACGATAATAAGTGCATTGGACTAAGCTGAATCTGCAGGCAAACACAAAGGAGAAGACAAAATAATATGGCTCTTTGAAAGCTAAACAGGTAAGCATGTAAGAACCAATAAGCATTGTAACCAATATCTTCTACCTTGACACAAAGAGAAAGAAAACTATTTACACGGGAAAGCTCCCAACAAGCAAAAGAAGAAAGAAAAATCTTTTTGGGTTTTCTCAAAATGACACAAAACAAGAAAACAAAAAGAAACTAGCATGGATAATACAGTGGCAAAGTGTAAACACCGGCTAACAGAGTGAAAGCATAAGCATGAATGTAAAGTCGGTGAGAACACATACTCCCCCAAGCTTAGGCTTTTGGCCTAGCTTGGTCTACTCCCATGGATGATCCTGGCGAAACCCAAAGTCATAATGGGTGTTATACGGGAGTGCTGCAGCCACTGCCTGAATAGCTGCCTCATGAAGTCGAGCAGCAGTCGCCTCCCTCTCATATTCCTCTGCCTCTCCTATGATTATGTAGTATCTTTGTTTAACCTGAAGGTCAAAGAAAGCAGGAGCAGGAAGGGTAATATGGAAAACACGTTGCCGGTTAAATATCAAGCGGTATAGGAGGGATCCATGATCTCTCTCAAGGAACTGGTAGCGTGTTAGAGCGACACGATCAAGGTAGGCTGTACGGAGAGGAGGGTCTTCTGGACGGATGGATACTCCCAGAAAATTTGCTCAGCGTGTAGCATAAACTCCACCAAAGAAATCCCCCTCACTGGCATTTTTATTCAGCCTCCTTGCTATTATAGCTCCCATATTGAAGCTCCTGTCACCTGTTACTGCACTCTTAAGGATACTAAGGTCGGAAGCGCATAGATGACAATGTGCACCCTTGCCATTAATGCATCTACCTATGAAGAGGGCAAGGTAATGCAAGGCAGGGAAATGGATGCTTCCTATGGTGGCTTGCGTGATATGTCTGGTTTCTCCAACAGTTATACTGGAGACAAAGTCTCTGACCGAAGACTTAGGAGGATCAATAACACTACCTCCATCGGGTATCTTGCAAATCCTATTGAAATCCTCGAGACCCACGGTATAGGATTTATCGTACACATCAAACAGTATGGATGATTCACGGCCAACTAAAAGTTTAAATCTACGCACGAAAGAGGCAGTGAGCATAGCATACTGGTCACATTTATCTGAGAGGAATTCTTCTAACCCGGCATTGCAGACAAGTGCATCAAACTCATCCTTGAAGCCTACTTCGATCATGAACTCATCGGAAGGCCATTCACATGGTTGCACCGGTGCGTCCCTTAGTTGAAAAGGTTCGGGCTCCCGAAAAGAGAGACGGGGACCCTTCTTACTTGAGGAACCACCATGAAACTTCCTCGTGAACATAATTTCCTTTTGTTGAAATTTTTGAAGTTCAAGAGAAAAGTGAATAAAGACCCACCACACCTTGTAGCAACTACTCCTACTAGTGCCTAGAGACCGTATCATGCGCTAAAACTACTTGGAACCAGCTAAAATCAACATTTATAGCTCAAGAATAGGGTCACCAAGGTAGCAAGAATTCGCGAAGGTAAAAGCACTAGAACAAAAACTAATTAGACCAATGGAGGAGTCACTTACCAAGGAGTAATTTCCCCAAAACGGTTTGGAGAATGGTGCTTTGAGCAAGGAGATCAAAAATCACAGCCAAATGAGCAAGAACACGGGTTTGAGCTGCGAAACAATTTTTTGTGGAGGTGGAAGAAGAGGCCAGGAGCTGGAATGAGTGGAGGGGATGCCTGTGGGCCCACAAGCTTGCACCCCGCCACCAGGGGGGTAGGTGGCGGTGGGGGGCTTGTGGCCCACTGGTCAGGCCCCCTGACCAGCTCTCAGGCCCAGAAATTTTCAAAAATTCTAGAAAAAATCATACTAAATTTTCAGGACCATCGGAGAACTTTTATTTTCGAGGTATTTTGCTCCGGGACACTAAAACAGAAAACGGGAAAAGCTAAACTAATTTTATCATTTTTCTTCTAAGCAACAGAAAATGAAGACTCAAAACAGAGGTATGTGACTCTCTGATTCATCTGTTTCATGGTCATCGGAAGAAATTCGTCAATGGGATTGATCAAGTCCTTATGACAAAACCTTCTCGAATCGCAAGAGAGAACGGGGAATTTTCGAATAGCCACTAGGTCACCTCAATGGGGATATGTATCTCCCCAACAAGCAAATCATCCTTCATCTTGACACGAGGAATAGGGCATTGAAAGCTCCCAATAAGAATCGATGAAGTCTTTTCGATAGCATTGATGCAATGTACTGGATATCGTTTCTTCAGAAAGTGCACTGTGTGCTCATTACCGTTGACATGGAAAGTGACATTGCCTTTGTTGCAATCTATAACAGCCCCTGCAGTGTTTAAAAAGGGTCTTCCAAGGATAATAGCCATGGCATACGGAGACATCTTGAGCATATCAGTTAACCGCATCTGCAGAAAGACGGGTCTTATCATCTCAACGAAGCGCTCAAAATCCTCATCATCTTTTTTCTTGGATGGCTTAGGAGGAAAGGGCATAGATCTCTGACGCAGATTGTGTTTCTGCATCAGATGCAGAAATATCATTAGGTTCTTCAGGTGTGATAGTATTTGGTGAACTGACATGTAGGTTTCTATCATCCTTCTTCTTCTCCTTAGGATGACTGGGTGTATCAGCATTGATTCCTTGAGAATCTTGATCAATTCTCTTAGGATGACCTTCAGGATACAAAGGTTCCTAAGTCATTTTGCCTCCTCTAGTAACGACTCTGACAGAGTTTTCATTCAATTCATTGCACAGGTCATTCTGAGCTTTAAGTACTTGTTCTACCTGAGTAGTAATCATAGAGGCATGTTTACTCAGAAGCTTTAGAGCATTGACATTTCTGTCTACACAAGCACTTAAATTGCTTAGCATACGAGTACTTTGTTCCAAATGTCTGCTAACATAATTATTGAAACTCTGTTGTTTGGCAACAAAGTTGTCAAATTCATAAAAGGATAGGCTAGCAGATTTATCAAAAGTAATATCACTCTCGTCAAACCTACGCAGAGAATTCACTTCTACTACCTGTATCGGGTTATCGAGACCATGGATCTCTTCGATAGGTGGTAGATTTTTGACATCTTCAGATCTAATGCCTTTCTCTTGCATAGATTTCTTGGCTTCTTGCATATCTTTGGGACTGAGGAATAGAATACCTCTTTTCCTAGGAGTTGGCTTAGGAGGTGGTTAGGGAATAGTCCAAGCATTATCGTTGATCAAGAGGTTATTCAGTAGAGTCTCAGCTTGTTCTACAGTTCATTCCCTAAAAACACAATCGGCACAACTATCTAGGTGGTCTCTAGAGGCATTGGTAAGCCCGTTATAGAGGTTATCAAGTATCTCGTTCTTCTTGAGAGGGTGATCAGGCAAAGCATTCTGTAGCTGGACGAGCCTCCCCAAGCTTGTGGAAGACTCTCTTCTTCGAGTTGAGAAAAGTTGTATATTTCCTGCAAGGCAGCTTGCTTCTTATGGGCAAGGACATATTTCTCACAGAAGTAATAGACCATCTCCTGGGGACTACGCACACATCCAGGAGCAAGAGAGGTGAACCAGGCTTTAGCATCATCCTTTAGAGAGAAAGGAAACAGCTTAAGGATATGGTAGTGGCGGATCTTCTCCTCATTAGTGAAAAGGTTGGCTATTTCGGATAGTTTGGCAAGATGGGCTATGACCGTCTGAGACTCATAACCGTGAAAAGGATCAGATTCGACTAGAGAGATTATCTCAGGGTCGACAGAGAATTCATAATCCTTATCGGTGACAAAGATAGGCGAAGTGCCAAACTTCGGGTCATTTTTCATCCTAGCTTCACGAGATTTTTCCTTCCAGTTGAGAATTAATTTCTCAGCGTCATAGGCATCCTTACATGCAAGAAAATCGTCAGCTATCTCTCCCTCCATAACGTAACCCTCAGGTATATCAGGCAATTCACATCTAGGAGAGCTAGATCTAGTAGGAGCAAAAGCAGGTTCTATCTCAATAGCATCGGCAATTTCAGAAGCATCACGGGCATTGGCAGTAACTCTAGCAATATGAGCATCAAGGAACACTCCTAGTGGAACATCAGGCAAAGGAGTATCTCTAGTAGTATCAAGCATAGCATCATCAGGCAAAATAGCATCTCTAGCATCATCAGGCAAAGCAGTATCAAGTATAGCATCTCTAGCAGTATCAAGCATAGCGTCTCTAGCAGTATCAAGCATAGTATCATCAAGCATAGTATCAACCATAGCATCTCTTGCAGTATCAAGCATAGTATCATCAGGCATAGTATCACAAGCATCATCAAGCACAGGCGACATATCAAGATTTCTAATAGGAGGTGATGTCGCAAACTTACTCATAACTAAAGGTGAATCAAGTGCAGAGATAGATGGCAATTCCTTACCTCCCCTCATAGTTGAGGGCAAGACTTTGGTCTTCGGATCCTTCAGATTCTTCATAGTGATCAGAACATATAAATCCCAAGTGACTCAGAGAATATAGCAATACCTCCCCGGCAACGGTGCCAGAAAAATGTAGACGTCAGCTGTGCTTCCCTCGCAATGGCTCCAGAAAGGGCTGATCCTGCAATCTCTAGCGTTAGCTAGACGAATGTTGATGACAACAAACCTTCTCCTGCAACGGCACCAGAAGAATGCTGCTAGCACTCCCCGACAATGAAACTAGAAGAATGTTGTTGATGGCCCACCAGTGCATGGGTTCGCAGCAGTTTTCAAGGGTAGAGTATTCAACCCAAATTTGTTGGTTCGCACGACGGGAGGTGACAGAATACTCTCAAGTTTAGCAGTTGAATTTGTCAGATTCAACCACACCTGAAAGATTAGTATCTGCAAGCAAAGTAGAAATAGCAAAGTAGCGAGTAAAGGCAGTGGCAAGGAACAGCAGTAGCAAGTAGCAACAGTAGCAAGCGACAGTAGTAGCAATAGTAGCAGCAGAGCAAAACAAGTAACAGCAGTAGCAACAGTACTAGCAGCTGCAACAGAGTAGGACAAGTAACAGCAGTAGCAACAGTAGTAGCAGCAGCAGCAGAGCAAGACAAGTAATAGCAGCAGTAGGACAAACTCGTAGGCAATGGGTCGGTGATTTGTTTGGATGATATTCATCATGCAACAGCTATAACACGGAGAGATATGTGCCTAGCTCCCGTTCGTCAATGTGATGTAGGCATGCATTCCGTGTGTCGTCATACGTGCTTAGGGAAAAGAACTTGCATGACATCTATTGTCCATCCCTCCCGTGACAGCGGGGTCCAAAAGGAAACTACGGGATATTAAGGTTCTCCTTTTAATAAAGAACCGGACCAATGCATTAGCACTTGGTGAACACATGAACTCCTCAAACTATGGTCATCACAGGGAGTGGTTCCGGTTATTGTCACTCCGGGGTTGTCGGATCATAACACATAGTAGGTAACTACAACTTGCAAGATCGGATCTAAAACACACATATATTGGTGACAATATAGTAATTTCAGATCTGGAATCATGGCACTCGGGCCCTAGTGAAAAGCATTAAGCATGGCAAAGTAGTAGCAACATCAAATCTCAGAACATAGTGGATACTAGGGATCAATCCCCATCAAAACTAACTCGATTACATGAGAGACTCATCCTACTCATCACCGCCCAGTGAGCCTACGAATAGATTACTCACGAACGATGAAGAGCTTCATTGAATTGGAGAGGCAAGAAGGTTGATGATGACGATGGCGACAATTTCCCCTCTCCGGAGCCCAAGACGGACTCCAGATCTGCCCTCCAGATGAAGAATAGGAGGTGGCGGCGCCTCCGTATCGAAAACGCGACGAAAACTTCTCTTTTATTTTTTCTGGGACGAAAGGCAACTTATAGAGCTGGAGTTGAGGGCGGCAGGTGCCTGTGGGCCCCACAAGCCTGCCCACCACCAACAGGGGGGTGGTGGCGGAGCAAGGGCTTGTGGCCCACTGGCCCACCCCCCGAGGTGGAACTTGGCGCAAATATTTTTGATATTTTGCAAAACTGCTCCCCGTAAATTTTCACGACGTTTGGAGAACTTTGATTTCTGCACAAAAATAACACCAAGGCAATTCTGCTGAAAACAACGTCAGTCCAGGTTAGTTCCATTCAAATCATGCAAATTATAGTCCAAAACAAGGGCAAAAGAATTTGGAAAAGTAGATACGATGGAGACGTATCACCAGGTAATTGCTTTTATTCAAACACAGGATCACCCTTGGGTGGAGGAGGACATCCTATAGTTTCAACATGCAAGTTGTGTTTAAGCATTGGATTTTGCTCAAAGAACATTTTATCTATTTCATTTCTTTCACGCATAGGCATATCATTTGCATGGTCTAGCAAATGTTGTTCTAATGGATCAACGGGAGGGATGGCAATAGAAGCAAGGCCAGGTACTTCATCTTTACTAGGCAAGTCTTTATCATGGGGTTTCTTACTGAACTTGGAGAAATTAAACTTAATTAACACTCGTAGTTTCCTTTTTGCAATCTATTTGAGCATTCACGATGTTCAAGAAGGGTCTACCAAATATTATGGGACAAAAATCATCTCGTGGTGAACAAAGTACTAGAAAATCAGTAGGGTATTTTACTTTTCCACACAATACTTCAACATCACTAAAAATCCCAAGTCGTGTGATGGTGTCTCTATTAGCAAGTTTAATAGTAACATCTATGTCTTCTATTTGAGTGGGTGCTATCTCATGCATTATTTATTGATATAAGGTAAAAGGAATAACACTAACACTAGCACCCATATCACATAAACCATGATAACAATGATCTCTTATTTTGACTGAGACAACAAGCATGCCAACAACGAGTCTATTTTTATCTTTAGTATCACGTTTGGCAATTCTAGCAGCTTCATCACAAAAATAAATAACATGCCCATCAATATTATCGGCCAAGAGATCTTTGACCATAGCAATACAAGGTTCCACCATGATTTTCTTAGAGGGTTCATTTGTTCTAACATAACTTTTATTAATCACGGTTGAAGCTTTAGCATGTTACTTTATCCTAAGAGGGAAAGATTGTTTCTCACTATAAGAAGTAGGCACAACTTGGTCAACATTGTAAATGGTAGTTTCATCCTCAACTTTAATTGGTTCTTCAACTTTTTCTTTAATAGGTCGATGATGTTTAAACCATTTCTCTTTAGGGAGATCAACATGAGTAGCAAAGGTTTCACAAAATGAGGCTACTATCTCAGAGTCAAGTCCATATTTAGTGCTAAAATCATTGAAAGCATAGATATTCATAAAATATTTAACACAATCAAACTCAAGTTTTATACCTCACTTTACCTATGTCAAGTTCCCAATAATTAGAGTTGTGTTTAATTCTTTCCAAAAGATCCCACCTGAATTAAATAGTCTTCTTCATAAAAGAACCAGAGCAAGAAGTATCAAGCATGGTTTAATCATTACGAGGAAGCAGAGCAAAAAATTCTGAATAATAATTTCTCTCTTGAGCTCATGATTGGGGCATGAATATGAAATTGACTTAAGACTCCTCCAAGATAGAATGATACTTTATCCTTCACGAGGCCAAAAATTATAGATAAAATTCCGATCACGATGAACAAGATGCATAGGATATGTTTTTGGGTGAAACTCTAATTGCAATCTATTCCACTTCCAATATCCTGTATCATCACATAGCCTATACCATGTCAATGCTTTTTCCCCAAATATAAAGGGGAAACCTTATTCTTGACTTCATCTCCGGATAAACCTGCAAGCTTAAATAATCCACAAGCTTCATCCACATAGATTAGGTGCATATCGGGATGTTTTGTTCCATCTACTACGTAAGGATTAGTTAGTAGTTTCTCTATCATACCTAAAGGAATTTCATAATAAACATTTTCACTAGGTTCAGTAGGTTGAGTGACAACTCTTGGTGTTTCCGGTCAAGGTGAATATACCCCAAGCAAACCCCTCAAAGGATTACTTTCCATAGTGACAAGTGGCAGCAAATTTTAGCACGTAATATAAATTTTCCCTTACCAGTTTCCACTTACCAAAGGTGCTTCACTCCCGGGAAACTGTGCGAGAAAATAGTCTATATGACCCACAAGTATAGGGGATCAATCATAGTCCTTTCGATAAGTAAGAGTGTCGAACCCAACGAGGAGCAGAAGGAAATGGCAAGCGATTTTCAACAAGGTAATATGTGCAAGCACTGAAATAGCGATAACAAGTTGTTTGATAGCAAGATAATTGTACCAATTAACGAGTAGCAATAGTAAAAATAAGTACAGCAAGGTAGCACAAACCTTTGGTGGCAAAGGACAGTCCAGAATGGTTTCTTATAATAGGCAAAGCTTTCTTGAGGGCACACGAGAATTTCATCTAGTCACTTTCGTCATGTCAGGTTGATTCGCATTCGGTACTTTGATAATTTGATATGTGGGTGGATCGGTGCTTGGGTGTTGTTCTTACTTGAAAAAGCCTCCGACTTATGATTAACCCTCCCGCAAGCACCCACAACTATGAGAAAAGTATTAAGAATAAATTCTAACCATACCATTAAACATAGGAATCCAAATCAACCCCTTACGGAATAGCACATAAACTGGGGTTTAAGTTTCTGTCACTCTCGCAACCCATCATCTAATAACTACTCCACAATGCATTCCCTTAGGCCCAAAGATGGTGAAGTGTTATGTAGTCGACATTCACATAACACCACTAAGGGAATTACAACATTCATATCATCAAAATACCGAACGAATATCAACTTCACATAACTACTTGCAACATGACTTTTCCCGTGGCCCCAAGAACCAAAGTAACTACTCACAGGTGATAAACATACTCATGATTAGAGAGGTATTAAATAGCATATTGGATCTGAACATATGATCTTCAACAGCCAAATAAACCACAAAGCATCAACTACAAGATGTAATCAACACTACTAGTCACCCCTCAGGTACCAATCTAAGGTTCCGGTACAAGATTGACCAGAAGAGATGAACCAGGGATTTGAGAGGAGATGGTGATGTTGAAGATGTTGATGAAGATTGGCCTCCCCTAGATGAGAAGGTTGTTGGTGATGACGATGGCCTCGATTTGCCCGTCCGGGAGGGAAGTTCCCCCGACAGAATCACTCCGCGTGAGGGCAAAAGTGCTCCTGTCAAAGTTCTGCCTCGAGATGGCATCGCTCCATCCTCGAAGTCCTCTCCTTATTTTTTCCAGGTAAAAAGTGAATATACAGTAGACGGTCGTTGCTAGAAGTGGGCCGGGTGGCCCACTACCTACTAGGCCATGCGAGGGTTGATTGGCGGGCCCTGATGCCTAGTGGCCACCTCGCAGCCCACCTGTGGTACATCTTTCCTCCAATATTTCTTATTTATTCCATAAAAATTCCTTGTGAAGTTTCAGCCCATTTGGAGATGTGCAGAATAGGTATCTCTGACGTAGCTTTTTCAGATCCAGAATTCCATCTGTCGGCATTCTCCCTCTTGGTGTAAACCTTTCATATTACGAGATAAAATGCATTAGAATTACTACATCAAGTGGTATAATGCATAAAAACACTACAAATAACAGTAGCAAAACATCATGCAAAATTGACGTATCACCGGCCAGAGGGGGTGCTGCCTTAAGCGGTGCATCAAGGACATACGCCTTTTGTGAAGCCGTGAGGATAATCCTCATATTACGGACCCAGTCCTCATAGTTACTTCCATCATCTTTCAGCTTAGCTTTCTCTAGAAACACATTAAAATTTAGGGGAGCTACTGCGTGAGTCATTGATCTACAACACAATTAGCAAAGACAACTTAGACTCTATTCATGATAATTGGTTCAATTAATCATATTACTTAAGAACTCCCACTCAAATCAACATCCCTCAGGTTGTTCGAGTGTAACATGATCCAAATCCACCAACCCAAGTCCGATCATCATGTGGGATGAGGTGGTATCAATGGTGAACATCTCCATGTTGATCGGATCTACTATATGACTCATGTTCGACCTTTCAGTCTCATGTGTTCCAAGGCCATGTCTATACTTGCTAGGCTCGTCAAGTTTAACCCCAAGTGTTCTGCATGTGCAAAACTAGCTTACACCCGTCGTATGTGAACGTATAGTCTATCACACCCGATCATCACGTCATGCTTCGGAACGAAGAACCTTCGCAACAGTGCACACTTGGGGAGAACACAATTTTATCTTGAAATTTTACTGATGGATCATCTTAATTATAATTCTGTCGTCGTCCTAAGAAGAATAAGATGCATAAAAGGATTAACATCACATGCAAATCAAAATAGTGACATGATATGGCCATCATCTTGTGCTTTTGATCACCATCTCCAAAGCACCGACATGTTCTTCATCGTCATCGGCATGACACCATGATCTCCATCATCATGATCTCCATCATCGTGTCTCCATTGTGGTTTTCACGCCAACTATGCTTCTACCACTATTGCTAACTCATAGAGATCAAATAAAGCAAAAAGGCACACATAATTAAACAAAGACAACCCTATGGCTCATGCCGGCTGTCGTACTCATCGACGTGCAAGTTGTGATAATCTATACAAAACATGATCATCTCGTACATCACATATATCTCATCATGTCCTTGGCTATATCATATCACAACATACCCTGCAAAAACAAGTTAGACATCCTCTACTTTGTTGTTGCATGTTTTACATGGCTACTATGGGCAACTAGCAAGAACCGTTCTTACCTATGCAAAGCCACAACGGTGATATTCAAGTTGCTATTTAACCTTCTACAACGACTGTCTTTATCAAATCCAAATCAACTAAAGTGGGAGAGACAAACACCCTCCAGGCATTTTTATTCAACAAGTTGCATGTTAGTCGATGGAACCAGTCTCTCGTATGTGGAAAAGTAAGGTTGGTCCGGGCCGGTTCATCCCACAATACCGCCAAATAAAAATAAGACTAAGGAAGTAAGCATTATGAACATCAACGCCCACAAACACTTTGTGCTCTACTCGTGCATGTTATCTACGCATAGACCTAGCTCATGATGCCACTGTTGGGGAACATCGCATGGGAAACAAAAAAATTCATACGCTCACCAAGATCAATCTATGGAGATCAACAGCTACGAGAGGGCGAGTGCATCTACATACCCTTGTAGATTGCTAAGCGAAAGCATTGAGAAACGCGGTTGATGTAATCGAACGTCTTCACGATCCAATCACAATTTGTCGCACGATCCAATCACGAATGTCCCGGGTGCCGAACGGACGGCACCTCCGCGTTCAACACACGTATAGCTCGATGATGCCTTCACCACCTCGATCCAGCGAGCGTGGGTGAAGTAGTATCTAAGTTCTCCGACAGGACGACGGCATGGCGGCGGTTGTGGTTGTGTGATCTCAGCAGGGCTTCACCAAGAGGTGTTGCAATCACGACGGTGGAGAAGAATTGCGAGAGATATATAGATAGATACATAGATAGAGAGAGAGAGAGAGAGGGCTACGTTGTGGATTTTAGGTGCGGCTACCCTCCCTATGCTCTTGTATATATAGGTAGATGGGAGGAGGAGGCCCGCGCCCTAGGGTTTCCCCTAGGGTGGGGCGGCGGCCACATGAAGAGCCTTGGCCCCCCAGTTAGGTGGGGCGACGGCCTTCTCTGGGCCAGCCCACTTCCTTGGACGCATGGGCCTCAGGTGGGAGGGGTGGCCAAACCACGAGGGGATGGTACGCCACCTCTCACAGCCCATGGGCCCCTCCGGGACAGGTGGACCCTCCCAGTGGACCCCTGGAACTCTTTTGGACCCTCCGTCACAAAAACCGGTAAATTTCTGAAACTCTTCCGGAACTCGAATATGAACTTCCCATATATCGATATTCATCTCCGGACCATTTTAAAACTCCTCGTCACATCCAGGATTTCATCCGGGACTCCGAACAACCTTCGGTCACAACATAATAACTCAATTATATCTATATTGTCACTGAACATTAAGTGTGCAGACCCTGTGGGTTCGAGAACTATGCAGACATGACCGAGACACCTCTATGGTCAATAACCAATAGTGGGACCTCGATGCCCATATTGGTTCCTACACATTCTACGAAGACCTATATCGGTCGAACCAACGATGTCAAGGATTCAGTTAATCCTGTATGCATTTTCCTTTGCCCATCGGTATATTACTTGCCCAAGATTCGATCGTTGGTATCTCCATACATAGTTCAATCTCATTACTGGCAAGTCTACTTACTCGTTCCATAATACAAGATCCTGTGACTAACTCCTTATCCACATTGCTTGCAAGCTTATTGTGATGTTGTATTACCGAGTGGGCCCCGAGATACCTCTCCGTCATACAGAGTGACAAATCCCAGTCTTGATCCATGCCAACTCTACAGGCACCCTCAGAGATACATGTAGAACCTCTTTATAGTCATCCAGTTATGTTGTGACATTTGATATACACAAGGCATTCCTCCGGTGTTAGTGAGTTGCATGATCTCATGGTCATAGGAACAGATACATTAACATCTACAAAACGATAGCCGTAAACTTGATACGATCAAATGCTATGCTCATGGTTTGGATCTTGTCCATCACATCATTCTCCTAATGATGTGATCTTGTTATCAAATGACAACTCATGTCTATGGCTAGGAAACTTTAGCCATATTTGATCAACGAGCTACTCCAGTAGAGGCATACCAGGGACACTTTATTGAATATGTACCCACACATTTATTTGAGTTTCCAATCAATACAATTATAACATCGATATAAACGATTATCATGAACAAGGAAATATGATAATAACTACTTTATTATTTCCTCTAGGGCAAATTTCCAAGAACTATACTGAGTATGAATGTCTTCTTGTCAAATGATAGAGTATTTTTTTGAATCACTTGTCTCTTAATATTCATGTCATGATTAGACATTTGTTCAAGATTATGTTATGTAGCATTCCACATCAAAAAATATCTTTTTAACATTTACCTACTCCAGGAAGAGCAGGAATTAAGCTTGGGGATGCTGACACGTCTTCGTCGTATCCATAATTTTTTATTGTTTTATGCCAATATTCTACCATTTCCATATAGTTTTGGCAACATTTTTATATTATCTTTGGGACTAACTTATCCATTGCCTAGTGTGAGTTCATGTTTTTTGTGTTTTTTTGTTTCACATAAATTCCATATCAAACAAAGTCCAAATGCAATAAAAATTCATGGAGATTTTTTTGGAATATATGTGAATTTTCAGAAGAATAATCAATGCAACACGGTGTCCGAGGGAGGCACAAACCAACAGCGCGCGGCTAGGGGGTTGGTCGCGCCTAGATGGCTTTTGGATCTCCCTTAAGTTAGTTGGGGCCCTACTTTAGCCGCAATAAAGATATGTTTCTAATAAAAATCCCCACAAAATTTCAGCCCGATCGGAGTTACGGATCTCCGGATATTTAAGAAATGGTGAAGGGCCATAAAACATTAGCGAAATCATGAGAGAAACAAAGAGCGAGAGAGAGAGATCCAATCTCCGAGGGGGTGCTATCCTCCAGGATCCATGGCGGCCATGAACCAAAGGGGAAACCCTGCTCCCACCTAGGTAGGAGGCCAAGCAAGAGGAAGAAGAAGGAGGGGGCTCTCTCCTGGTGGTGCCAGAGCATCGTTGGGGCAACATCGTGAAGGCGATCTACATCAACAACTTCGTCGTTGTCATCACCACCACCATCATCTTCCCTCATCTATCTACATCGGCCCACTCTCCCACATCCCGCTATACCCCCTACTTGAACATGGTGTTGAATGCTATACATTAGTATCCAGTGATGTGTGGCTATCCTATGATGTTTGAGTAGTTCCTTTTTGTCTGATGGGTTGATTATTGATCTTGCTTGGTTTGAGTTGCGTGGTTTATATTGGTGTTGTCCTATGGTGACTTCCGTGAGGAGCACACATGAAGGATTCACGCTGGAGGGTGTTGCAATTTGTTTATGATTCGCTTATAGTGGGTTGGTGAGTGAATGAAACACAAACCTGAGCAAGGGGATTGTTTACATATGGGAGTAAAGGGGACTTGATGTTTAATGCTATGGTTGGATTTTACCTTAATGGTATTTAATAGTTGCGGATCCTTGCTAGAGTTATAATCATAAGTGCATATGATCCAAGTACGAAAAATATGTTATCGCATGCCTCTCCATCATATAGAACTACAATAATGATATCGGTCTAGTTATCAATTGGCTAGGACAATCTCGCAAATCCTATCACCACTTTCCCACACTAGCTATATTTAATTTATTTTTCTTTTATTAAAACAACACCTAACTTTTATTTCCATGTTCTTTATTATCTTGCAAGACTATCTATTACACCAACTAAGTAGTTACAGTTTCCTTCTTGCAAAGTAGTTTCATACTTGTTCTATTTAAAGTAAGCGTTAGCACGCTTTGAGTTGTATCGGTGGTTGATAGAACTTGAGAGAAATCAATTCTACCTTTAGCTCCTCGTTTGGTTTGACACTCTTCCTTATTGAAAAAGGCTACAAACGACCCCCTACACTTGTGGGTTATCACTCTCGTCCGACGATCTCCAGCCTTCTCCGGCATGGCGGGCATTGGACCTGACTCCGACCAGCCCGGATCCGTCGACTAGGGTGTCATCCCGTGCGGGTTGGAGGATGCCATGGTTGTCCGCATTGCACTCTGCTGCTCATGGGAGGACCACACCTGACCGACGACATAATCTTTCTGACGCGACTCCATAGCGTCGGTGCATTGGGCCCTCGGATCCATCGGGGATGGATCATCGCGGTCCCTGCAGTCTTTAAATTTCCTATTTACCATCATCGGTCGACGGAGTATGAGTCCCATCGGGGCCGGTGTGCCCATCGCGGGAAGGAGAGAATAAGGGCGGCCGAGGCCCGCCTCGTTGCCAAAACGGTGGCGATGGAGGCAGCGCGGGCAGCCGCACATGAGGAAGCCATCCGCGTCCGCATTGTAAAAAGCGACATCACAGGAATACACATGCCCTCGACCGAGAGCAGAATCGGGAGGTTCGTGCCATGTTCGAACTGCCACCCAAGGAGGATAAGGATGTCCGTGCCATATTCGAACTGCCACCCAAGGAGGATAAGTATGACATCGATGTGTCGGACAGCTTCGGCGACGAGCAGATCTGGCTCGATCCCTACCGCGCCTTCGACCAGTATTCCGCAAGAAGGACGACAGTGGTGCATGCCAAACTTTGGTAGTCCGATGACATGTTGTGATGTAATAGTCACACGTTGTGTGTAATACATCTTTACATAGTGATACGTCCTTTTTGCATCATGTTTTCATGTTGATATTTATCGCTTCTTGGGCTGTTATTTCACTTCAAGGTACAATTCTTATGCCTTTTCTCTCTTCTTTTGCAAGGTTTACATGAAGAGGGAGAATGCCGGTAGCTGGAATTCTGTCCTAAAAGTGGAGCAAAGTTGAGAAACCTATTCTGCGCAACTCCAAACACCGTAAAAATCAACGAGGATTTTTTTCAGATTTATAAAACATACTGGGCCGAAGAAGCGCCAAAGGGGCGCCAGGGGTTGGCCACAAGCCTGCACGGCACGGCCACCCCCCAGGTCGCGCCATTAGGGCTTGTGGGCAGCCTGCTGGCCCACTAGCCCCCCTCTTCTGCTATATGAAGGGTTTCGTCCAGAAAAAATAAAGGAGGAGCTTTTTCATGGTTTTGCCGCCGCCACGAGGCAGAACTTGAGCAGAACCAATCTAGAGCTCCGGCAGGACGATCCTGCCGGGGAAACTTCCCTCTCGGAGGGGAAATCGTCGCCATCGTCATCACCAACACTCCTCTCATCGCAGGGGACTCATCACCATCAACATCTTCATCAGCACCATCTCATCTCCAAACCCTAGTTCATCACTTGTAACCAATCTCCGTCTCGCGACTCCGATTGGTACTTGTAAGGTTGCTAGTAGTGTTGATTACTCTTTGTAGTTGATGCTAGTTGGATTAGTTGGTGGAAGAGTTTATGTTCAAATCCTTGATGCTACTCATTACCTCTCTGTTCATGAATATGATTATGCTTTGTGAGTAGTTACTTTTGTTCCTGAGGACATGGGATAAGTCATGCTAATAGTAGTCATGTGAATTTGGTATTCGTTCGGTAATTTGGTGTGTTGTATGTTGTTTTTCCTCTAGTGGTGTTATGTGAACGTCGACTACATAACACTTCATCCTTATTTGGGTCTAGAGGAAAGGCATTGGGAAGTAGTAAGTAGATGATGAGTTGCTAGAGTGACAGAAGCTTAAACCCTAGTTTATGCGTTGCTTCGTAAGGGGCTGATTTGGATCCACTAGTTTAATGTTATGGTTAGACTTTGTCTTAATTCTTCTTTCATAGTTACGGATGCTTGCGAGAGGGGTTAATCATAAGTTGGATGCTTGTCCAAGTAAGGGCAGTACCCAAGCGATGGTCCACCCTGACTGGCACTCTCTGGCAATAGCTAGACGAATGATGATTCTGTGACAACAAACCTTCCCTTGCAATGGCACCAGAAGAATGCTGCTAGCACTCCCAGGCAACGAAACTACAAGAATGTTGTTGATGTCCCACCAGCGCGTGGGTTCGCAGCAGTTTTCGAGGGTAGAGTATTCGACCCAAATTTGTTGATCGCCAAACAGGAGGTGAGAGAATACTCTCGAGTATTAGCAGCTGAATGTGTCAGATTCAACCACACCTGAAAGATTAGTATCTGCAAACAAAGTAGTAACAGCAAAGTAGCGAGTAATGGCAGTGGCAAAGAACAGCAGTAGTGAAAGCAGTAGCAAGTAGCAACAGTAGCAAGTGACAGTAGTAGCAACAGTAGCAGCAGAGCAAGAAAAGTAACAGCAGCAGAGCAAGACAAGTAACAACAGCAGTAGGACAAACTTGTAGGCAATGGGTCGGTGATTTGTTTGGATGATATTCATCATGCAATAGTTATAACATGGAGAGATATGTGGCTAGTTCCCATTCATCAATGTGATGTAGGCATGCATTCCGTGTGTCGTCATACGTGCTTAGGGAAAAGAACTTGCATGACATCTATTGTCCATCCCTCCCGTGACAGCGGGGTCCAAAAGGAAACTACGGGATATTAAGGTTCTCCTTTTAATAAAGAACCGGCCAACGCATTAGCACTTGGTGAACAAATGAACTCCTCAAACTATGGTCATCACCGGGAGTGGTTCCGGTTATTGTCACTCCGGGGTTGCCGGATCATAACACATAGTAGGTAACTACAACTTGCAAGATCGGATCTAAAACACACATATATTGGTGACAACATAATAATTTCAGATCTGAAATCATGGCACTCGGGCCCTAGTGACAAGCATTAAGCATGGCAAAGTAGTAGCAACATCAATCTCAGAACATAGTGGATGCTAGGGATCAATCCCCTTCAAAACTAACTCGATTACATGATAGATCTCATCCTACTCATCACCGCCTAGCGAGACTACGAATAGATTACTCACGAACGACGAAGAGCTTCATGCAATTGGAGAGGGAAGAAGGTTGATGATGACGATGGCGACGATTTCCCCTCTCCGGAGCCCAAAACAGACTCCACATCTGCCCTCCAGATGAAGAACAGGTTGTGGCGGCGCCTCCGTATCGCAAACGCGACGAAGTCTTCTCTTTTTATTTTTTCTGGGACGAAAGGCAACTTATAGAGCTGAGATTGGGGGCGCCAGAGCCGTGTGGGCCCCACAAGCTTGCCCACCGCCACCAGTGGGTGGCGGTGGCAGGGCTTGTGGCCCACTGGCCCACCCCCTCAGGTGGATCTTTGCGCACGTATTTTTCATATTTTCCAAAAATGTTCCCCGTTAATTTTCAGGACGTTCTGAGAACTTTGATTTCTGCACAAAAATAACAACAAAGCAATTCTGCTGAAAACAACGTGAGTCCAGGTTAATTCCATTCAAATCATGCAAATTAGAGTCCGAAACAAGGGCAAAAGAGTTTGGAAAAGTAGATACAATGGAGACGTATCAACTCCCCCAAGCTTAAAACCTTGCTTGTCCTCAAGCAACTCAGTTGACAAACTGAGAGAGAAAGAAAAACTTTGACAAACTCTGTTTGATCTTGTTGTTGCAACTATGTCTAACTCATAACCAGAATTTCAGCAAGATCACAAATTAACCACATAAGCAAGTGACACAAAGGTCTCACGGTAAACTAATATCAATGGCATAATCAGCTAACAAGCAAATAATACTGAGTTTCAAATACCAACACTTCAATCTAAACAAGCATGAAGCAATATGAATAGGTGGTATGTCGCTAGCTCTTTCTGAGACCGCAAAACATAAATGCAGAGCACTTTCAAAGATCAAGGGCTGACTAAACACTGTAATTCATAGCAACGAAGATCCAGTCATAGTCATACTCAATATCAATCAAAACCAAAGCATAAAAATGATGGAGGTGCTCTCTAATTGGTGCTTATAAAAGAGGAGGATGACTCAATAGGAATATAAATAGACAGGCCCTTCGCAGAGGGAAGCATTGATTTGCAGAGGTGCCAGAGCTCAAGCTTTGAAAACAGAGATAATAATTTTGGGTGGCATGCTTGCATTTTCAACGCAATGACCAAGAGCTCTCAATATCTTCCATGCTACTCATGCTATAGGCGGTTCCCAAATAGAAAAGTAAAGTTTTAACTCCCCCACCACCAACCAATCACACTCCACAGCTAGCCGAATCCTCGGGTACCGTCCATACTAACATCAATCTGGGGGGAGTCTTGTTTTACAGTTATGTTTTCGATTTAAGCGTGGAACTGGGCATTCCAATTACCAGCCCCTTTCTCGTGAATGACAGTGAATAAACACATGTCGAGGATAACACTCCTAGCATGGAAGATACCAATAGCCCCTTGTCACCACATGAGCAGTTCGGGCATGCAAAACAGATTATTTCTTGAAGGTTTAGAGAATGGCACATGCAAATTTACTTGGAACGGCAGGTAGATACCGCAAATAGGTAGGTATGGTGGACTCTCATGGAAAAAAATTTGGGTTTATGGAAGTGGATGCACAAGTAGTATTCCGCTTAGTACAAGTGAAGGCTAGCAAAAGACTGGGAAGCGACCAACTACACAGCGACAACAGTCATCAAGATGCAATGAGTTTGACTAACATTGAATGCAAGCATGAACAGGATATAAATCACCATGAACACGAACATCATAGAGGCTATGTTGATTTTGTTTCAACTACATGCATGAACATGCGCCAAGTCACGCCACTTGAATCGTTCAAAGGAGAATACCATCCTATCATACTACATCGTAGTCATCTCAAAATCTATGTTGGCATTCAAGACAAACCATTATAAACTCTCAGCTAAATAAGCATGGCATCACAAACTATGATCTCTAAGTTGTCATTGCAAACATGGTTCTCTCACAACAAAGCTAAATCTGGGTCGACAAGCTAGTCATATTTACAAAAACAAAATAGATAGAGTTCATACCAGCTTTTCAGTCTCAGACACTTCATCATATATCATCATTATTGCCTTTCACTTGCACGATCGAACGATGTGAACAATAATAAGCATGCTCGTGCATTGGACTAAGCTGAATCTGTAGGCAAACACAAAGGAGAAGACAAAGTAATATGGCTCTTTGAAAGCTAAACAGGCATGCATGCAAGAACCACTAAACATTGTAACCAATATCTTCTACCTTGACCCAAAGAAAAAGAAAACTACTTACACGGGAAAGCTCCCAACAAACAAAAGAAGAAAGGAAAATATTTTTGGGTTTTCTCAAAAGGACAGAAAACAGGAAAACAAAAATAAACTAGCATGGATAATACAGTGGCAAAGTGTAAACACCGGCTAACAAAGTGAAAGCATAAGCATGAATGTAAGGTCGGTGAGAACACATACTCCCCCAAGCTTAGGCTTTTGGCCTAGCTTGGTCTACTCCCGTGGTGGGAAATAACCAGCTACAGGATACTCCGGAGCAGACTGTGGATGCCACTGTTGTGTGATCTCCTCTGGCTCCCACTGATAAACGGGCGTCTGGTACTCGACTGGCGGCTCAGGCACGAACACCTGTGGTTGGGCGAAGCCCCAATATGCGTAGATGTCCGAGGGCATAATAGTGTACTTGCCTGCATGAAGATCGAACAAAGAAGGAGCAGGCAAAGTAATAGTCTCTCGAGTACCCTGACTAAATACCAGGTTATAAATCATTCGTCTACTAACATCTCTATCCAGAAAATCATGGCGAACCATGCTGTCATAATCCAGATATTTCTCAGGGAGAAGCATCTCTCCTTCCTCTCCCAATCTAATGGGTATCTCAAAGTGTCTGGCAAGACAAGTAGCATAGATACCTCCATAGACGACACCCTTGGAACGGTTGGTGTTCAACCGCTGGGCCACTATAGCACCTAGGCTATAAGTCTTAGTGCTATAAAGGACTTCGCGCAAAACCGCAAGGTCTGGAGAACTAAGTGATCCAGCCTCCCCATGGCCTATCAAACATTTTCCCACAAATAGTGAGAAGTACCGAAGCACAGGAAAATGTATGCTAGCAATTCTAGCGCGAGACACTCCTCACTCCTCTCCAACAGTAATAGTACCAATGAAATCCTCTAAGTCCCGTAGACGAGGGTCACGGATATCCCCAACATAAGGTAATTTGCATACATTGCAAAAATCTTGTAATGTCATGCACTGGGGAACATCATATATCATGAACTCAACCATGGGAGGATTCTTCCTCGGATAAAAGTTGAAGCTTTGAACGAAAATATTGGTGAGGATGAGGTATTGTGAGCACTTATCTCCAACAAACGCAGTAAGACCTGCGTTCTCCACCAAGAAATAAAAGTCTTCATAAAGCCCAACGGCGCGCAAGAATTCATCACTTGTCCACTCGCACGCTCGAACTTCTGTGACTCGAGGGACTACGTACTTGGGGTGGTTCTTCTCATCCTCCTTGGGGTTACAGCTTGAAGAGCCTCTCAAGAACCTCCTCATCTTTTCCTTTTTCTAGCTCTGAAAAATTCTGAAATTTTTAGAGACTTCGAAAGAAAAGAGAATAAATATTAACCCAACTTGTAGCAACTACTCCTACTAGTGCCTAGAGACCGTATCAAGCGCTAAAACTACTTGCGACCAGCTAAAATCAACCTTTCTAGCTCAAGATAGGGTCACAAAGGTAGCAAGAATACGCGAAAGATAAAGCATTAGAGCAAAAACTAATTGGACCAATGGAGGAGTCACTTACCAAGGAGTAATTTCCCCAAAACGGTTTGGAAAATGGTGCTTTGAGCAAGGAGATGGAAAATCACAGCCAAATGAGCAAGAACACGGGTTTGACCTGCGAAACAATTTTTTCTGGAGGTGGAAGAAAAGGCTGGGAGCTGGAATGAGTGGAGGGGGTCCCTGTGGGACCCACAAGCTTGCCCTCCGCCACCAGCGGGTGGCGGTGGCTGGGCTTGTGGCCCACTGGTCTGGCCCCCATGCCAGCTCTCAAGCCTAGTAATTTTCAAAAATTCCAGAAAAAAATCATACTAAATTTTCAGGACCATCGAAGAACTTTTATTATCGAGGTATTTTTCTCCAGGGCGCTAAAACAGAAAAAAAGGAAAAACTAAACTAAATCCATCATTTTTCTTCTAAGCAATAGAAAATGAAAGCTTAAAATAGAGGTATGTGACTCTTTGATTCATCCATTTCATGGTCATCGAAAGAAATCCGTCAATAGGGTTGATCAAGTCCTCATGACAAAACCTTCTCGAATCTCTAAAGAGAACGGAGAATTTTTGAATAGCCACTAAGTCACCTCAATGGGGATATGTATCTCCCCAACAAGCAAATCATACTTCATCTTGACACGAGGAATAGGGCATTCAAAGCTCCCAATAAGAATCGATGAAGTCTTTTCGATAGCAATGGTGCAATGTACTTCATATCGTTTCTTCGGAAAGTGCACTGCGTGCTCATTACCGTTGACATGGAAAGTGACATTGCCTTTGTTGCAATCTATAACATCCCCTACAGTGTTTAAAAAGGGTCTTCCGAGGATGACAGCCACGGCATCGTCCTCGGGAATATCCAAGATAACAAAGTCTGTTAAGATAGTGGTGTTACCAACCAGAACAGGCACATCCTCGCAAATGCCGATAGGGAAAGCAGTTGATTTGTCGGCCATTTGCAGAGAAATTTCAGTGGGTGTCAACTTATCCAACTCAAGTCTACGATAAAGAGAGAGCGGCATAACACTAACACCGGCTCCAAGGTCACATAAGGCAGTTCTTACGTAGTTTCCTTTAATGGAACAAGGTATAGTGGGCACTCCGGGATCACCAAGTTTCTTAGGAGTTCCACCTTTGAAATTGTAATTGGCAAGCATGGTGGAGATCTCAAGATCTGGTATCTTCCGTTTATTAGTCACGATATCTTTCATGTACTTGGCATACGGAGACATCTTGAGCATATCAGTTAACCGCATCGGCAGAAAGATGGGTCTTATCATCTCAACGAAGCGCTCAAAATCCTCATCATCCTTTTTCTTGTATGGCTTAGGAGGAAAGGGCATAGATCTCTGAACCCATGGCTCCCTTTCTTTACCATGCTTCCTAGCAGTGAAGTCATTCTTATCGTATCTCTTAGATTGTGGGTTATCAGGATTAACCTTAGGTTCAATCTCCACATCCTCATCATTGCTAGGTCGAGCATTATTATGAACATCACTGTCCATTTTTGTCACCAGGTTCATGTTCATCACCAGATTGTGTTTCTGCATCAGACGCAGAAATATCATTAGGTTCTTCAGGTGTGATAGTATTTGGTGAACTGACATGTAGGTTTCTATCATCCTTCTTCTTCTCCTTAGGATGATTGGGTGTATCAGCATTGATTCCTTGAGAATCTTGATCAATTCTCTTAGGATGAACTTCAGGATACAAAGGTTCCTAAGTCATTTTGCCTCCTCTAGTAATGACTCTGACAGAGTTGTCATTTAATTCATTAAGCAGGTCATTCTGAGCTTTAAGTACTTGTTCTACCTGAGTAGTAATCATAGAGGCATGTTTACTCAGAAGCTTCAGATCATTGACATTTCTGTCTACACAAGCACTTAAATGGCTAAGCATACGAGTACTTTGTTCCAAATGTCTGCTAACATAATCATTGAAACTCTGTTGTTTGGCAACAAAGTTGTCAAATTCATCAAAGCATAGGCAGCAGGTTTGTCAAAAGGAATATCACTCTCATCAAACCTACGCAGAGAATTCACTTCTACTACTTGTATTAGGTTATCGAGACCATGGATCTCTTCGATAGGTGGTAGATTTTTGACATCTTCAGATCTAATGCCTTTCTTTTGCATAGATTTCTTAGCTTCTTGCATATCATCGGGACTGAGGAATAGAATACCTCTTTTCTTTGGAGTTGGCTTGGGAGGTGGTTCGGGAATAGTCCAAGCATTATCGTTGATCAAGATGTTATTCAGTAGAGTCTCACCTTGTTCTACAGTTCGTTCCCTAAAAACACAACCGGCACAACTATCTAGGTGGTATCTAGAGGCATCGGTAAATCCATTATAGAGGATATCAAGTATCTCCTTCTTCTTAAGAGGGTGATCAGGCAAAGCATTCTGTAGCTGGACGAGCCTCCCCCAAGTTTATGGAAGTCTCTCTTCTTTGAGTTGAGCAAAGTTGTATATTTCCTGCAAGGCAGCTTGCTTCTTATGGGCAGGGAAATATTTCTCACAGAAGTAATAGACCATATCCTCGGGACTACTCACACATCCAGGAGCAAGAGAGGTGAACTAGGCTTTAGCGTCATCCTTTAGAGAGAAAGGAAACAGCTTAAGGATATAGTAGTGGCGGATCTTCTCCTCATTAGTGAAAAGGGTGGCTATATCTTGTAGTTTGGTAAGATGGGCTACGACCGTCTCAGACTCATAATCGTGAAAAGGATCAGATTTGACTAGAGAGATTATCTCAGGATCGATAGAGAATTCTACTGTTGCTTTGTTGTGCAACAAAGCAACAACAAAGCAAGTAACAGTAGCAGCAACAGTAGAATTCTCTGTCGACCCTGAGATAATCTCTCAGTCGAATCTGATCCTTTCCATGGATATGAGTCTGAGACGGTCGTAGCCCATCTTACCAAACTACACGATATAGCCACCCTTTTCACTAGTGAGGAGAAGATCCGCTACTACTATATCCATAAGTTGTTTCCTTTCTCTCTAAAGGATGATGCTAAAGCCTGGTTCACTTCTCTTGCTCCTGGATGTGTGAGTAGTCCCCAGGATATGGTCTATTACTTCTGTGAGAAATATTTCCCTGACCATAAGAAGCAAGCTGCGTTGCAGGAAATATACAACTTTGCTCAACTCAAAGAAGAGAGTCTCCCACAAGCTTGGGGGAGGCTCATCCAGCTACAGAATGTTTTGCCTGATCACCCTCTTAAGAAGAACGAGATACTTGATATCTTCTATAACGGACTTATCGATGCTTCTAGAGACCACCTAGATAGTTGTGCTGGTTGTGTTTTTAGGGAACGAACTATAGAACAAGCTGAGATTCTACTGAATAACATCTTGATCAACGATAATGCTTGGACTATTCCCGAACCACCTCCTAAGCCAACTCCTAAGAAAAGAGGTATTCTATTCCTCAATCCCGAAGATATGCAAGAAGCCAAGAAATCTATGCAAGAGAAAGGCATTAGATCTGAAGATGTCAAAAATCTACCACCTATCGAAGAGATCCATGGTCTCAATAACCCGATACAGGTAGTAGAAGTAAATTCTTTGCGTAGGTTTGATGAGAGTGATGTTCCTTTTGATAAACCTGCTAGCTTATGCTTTGATGAATTTGACAACTTTGTTGCCAAACAACAGAGTTTCAATGATTATGTTAGCAGACAATTGGAACAAAGTACTCGTATGCTTAGTCATTTAAGTGCTTGTGTAGACAGAAATGTCAATGATCTGAAGCTTGTGAGTAAACATGCCTCTATGATTACTACTCAGGTAGAACAAGTACTTAAAGCTCGGAATTACTTGCTCAATGAATTAAATGACAACTCTGTTAGAGTCATTACTAGAGGAGGCAAAATGACTCAGGAACCTTTGTATCATGAAGGCCATCCTAAGAGAATCGATCAAGGTTCTCAAGGAATTAATGCTGATACACTCAGTCATCCTAAGAATAAGAAGAAGGATGATAGAAACCTACATGTCAGTTCACCAAATACAGTCACACCTGAAGAACCAAATGATATTTATGCGTCTGATGCAGAAACACAATCTGGTGATGAACATGAACCTGGTGACAATATGGACAGCGATGTTCATAATAATGCTCAATCTAGCGGTTATAAGGATGTGACAGCCCGATGCCTATGTTCCAGAAGATTCCCCTTCTATTCCGTTTTCGTCGTGTGATTTATTTTATTTGTCGCATCATCATCGCATCATGCGCATCATCTGCATTGCATCGGCATCTCCGTTACCGCCAGTTTTCAAAACTTGCATTCGTTAGTAGTTGCCGGTTCTCGTCGTTGTCCGTTCTGAGTCCAACCGCACTCGCACGCGCCCGCGGCATCGTTCGAAACCCTGTTTTAAAAGTGTGTTGAAAACTTTCTCTGATCGGGGTGAAACTTGCCATGCGGTCGTAATTAGATATAGCTAGGTCGCTTGTCGAATTTCATCGCGATCGGAGTCCGTCTGGTACCCGAACGATCGACCGTAGCGGCATCGTCTTCGGTTATTCGTCGGAAATTTGCCGGTGTTTCAAAACTCGTCGCCGCACCGCCCGTTCTCCCTCTCGTCTCCGGTTATCCCCTCTACACGCCTGCGTACCCGTTCCCGTGTTCGGAATCGTCCGAATCCGACCGCACGGTTGGACCCGGTACGAAATTCCGGCTAACCTAGCCTCCCCATTTGTCTATAAATACCCACCCTTGCATTTTAGACAGCCTCTCTCCATCTCTCCTCGAAAACCGTGCAACCCCACGAAACCCTAGCCTCCCACCTGCTCTGTCTCTCCTCCCCAGCGCCGCCGGCCCGCCACGCCTAGATCGGGCCTGGCCGAGCCCATCCGCCGCCGCCTTGCCCGAGGCCTCCCCTCGCGCCTCCCATGGTTCCCATCGCGCCGCCGCGAGCCGCCGCGAGCGCCTCACCGCGCCGCCCCGCAGCAACCAGTGGCCTCGCCGGAGCCACCACCGGCAGGAGCCCTTCCGCCTCGGACCCTGTCGCGCCGCCAGCAGCAGTAGCCCTGCCATGGCGCGCCGCCCTCGATCTTCCTTGGTCGCCGCCCCGAGGACCTCTGTGCGCCCCCTTTCTCGCATGTGCTTCGTCGCCACCGCGCTGGAGCGCCCCGAGCTCGCCGCCGGTCGCCGCAGTCCGGCCCCGTCGCCGTCCCTGCTTCGCAATCGCCTCCCCATGCCGATCCAGATCGGGGCGAGGAGTTGACCGAGCCGGCCTGGCTTGCCCCGCTCCTGGGCCTCCTTCCAGCGCTAGTCGGCCTTCGCCTCGGCCCAGGCCAGCGCCCCGACCGGCCCAACGCCCGGCCTGCCTCTTCCTTCCCAGCACTTGGGCCGAGCCCATGGGTGAGCCATCCCTATCCCTCGCTCTGCGCACATGATTGCCATGTTGTGCCCCCTGTTCGGCCTGTAGTATTTTAGCTATTTCTTTTTCCCCCTGCGATTTAGTTAATTTCAGGAATATTAGTTGTTTTTCAAACGTCCGTAGAATTTTAACCGTGCATCGGATCGCGACGTATTATATATGTAACGCATGTAAAATTTTGCGTAGATTATGATTTTACAACTTGCACACATATTTGAGGTGGTTTGACCCACAATTTGCCTAGAAATGCGTGCTGTCCTAATAGGTTTCGTCCCGTATTAAATTTTCGTGCGCGTCCGGATTGTTCAACCCCCGTGGATAAAATGCCTATGTTTTAGGAACTAATTTTCCATGTATTTTAGAGCGGTCTTTGTATTTTTTTTTCGTGTAGGGAATTGCCTCTACTTTATTTCACCGTATATAGGTTATTTTTCCCGCATTTATGTGTGACTTTATTTTGTTGCGCAACCCCACATATTTTATATGTCTCCTGGGTAGAAAAATCCATGGGATTTTTCTGTGCAATTAGTTTTAGCTTTTGAGGAAATTATTTCGCGCGATATTTTGCCATGTTGCCCTCTTGTCTTTTCGTAGGATTTATTCCGTGCTTCGTTTGACGGAGGTTTCAACTAGGGAGTTGTTCTTCGGTGTTTAGACTATCCCCTGGTATTTTTGGTTGCAATAGAAATGCATGTTTAGGCGTGTTTTGATTGCCATCAAGTTGCGCAACCCCACGTATTTTATATGTTTTCGGGGTAGAAAAATCCATTGGATTTTTCTGTGCAATTAGTTTTAACTTTTGAGCAAGTTAGTTCGCGCGATATTTTGCCGTGATGCCCTTTTGTTTAATTCGTAGGATTTATTCCGTGCTTCGTTTGACGGAGTTGTCAACTAGGGAGTTGTTCTTGGATGTTTAGACTAGCCCCTGGTATTTTTTAGTTGCAATAGAAATGCATGTTTAGGCGTGTTTTGCTTGCTCTCAAGTTGCTAGAAATAGTGCTGTTTTAGAGGAGCTGAAATATTTCCAAGTCTGGAATCTGTTATATTTTGTTGCTGTTTTGTTTAGCTTCTATCTTTTGATCTGTAGCTCTTTTGAGGTTGGTGCAATGGAGTTAGTTGTAGCCCTTGTGTTTCTCTAGCATGATGTGAATTTTCATGCCATTTGGAGGCCTGTAGCTATAGGTTTTGTTGCTGTCAATATTGCTTCAGATCGAAAACTGCACTTTCATGAGGTGAAATTTTCACTAAGTGTGAAATAGTGTGTGAGATGACATTTTGTGTCTTCTTTCCCTAGTGATCCATGATGCCATGCTAGTTGTTTGTAGTAGTGCTTCTTGCCCTCTTTAGTGCCATGCCTTGTTTGAGTTTATCGGAGTTGTGTAGCCCGCAGTTGTGGGGTGTGGAAAATGCTATGTGGCTGAATTTGGCAGATTGTAGTCATTTCTTGTTTTGCTCGTAGTTGTTGAACCGTAGCTCCGATTTGATAGTGTCCTATATGAAACTTGCTTAGAATCTCGTGTAGTTTCATTTTATCTTGCTGGTTGTATGTTTTGAAGTGCTCGTGACCGTCGTTGCACACATACTGCATTCATGCCATCATATCTTGCGGTGCTTGTATCTTTTGTTCCGTAGCTCCGTCGGAGATGTTCTTTATGTGTAGATTGCTTGAAATGACGCGTAGAATCACGTGAACCTATTTGTTTTGCTGTTTAAAAACTAATTAAATGCGTTAGTTCAGATCTGGACAGAATTGTAAATTAACTTGTGAGGTCGTTTCGGAGGTGCTATATGACATTTCCAACCTCATTTAAAATGCCTGGATAGGTAGTTTAATTGCGCTTCACCTCTTGCCAGGTTTAACCACATTTAATATGGCCGTGTATCTAATCGGGATAGAACTAAATATTTAAACGTGGAGTTTCGTCAATATGCAACTCGTTGCATATTGAACTTCACTTAATGTGTAGTGTTTGATTGTGTGAATTGTCATGTCGTGACTTGCATGTATTCAGCTGCTCATGCATCATATGTGTTGTGCATCATGTGGTGAATTCCGTGTGTTAATTTGTGTTTCCGGTTTTCTTCGTCTCGATAGAGTTCCGCAAGCGTGTCGGATGTGAGGACCCGTTCGACTACGTCGGTTCGTCTGCTTCACGGAGGCATTCTTCTTCCAAGCGGGATCTCACGCAAGATGACCATTTCCCTAGATACCATTACTATCATTTCCATGCTAGTTTTACCGTTTCTATCGATTATGTCTCGTTGCCTACCACATGTTAAATATCAGCCTCTCAACAATGCCATGATAACCTTCAACCTGTTTGACCAAGCAAACCACTGATTAGCTATGTTACCGCTTGCTTACCCTGTGTTAGCATTGCTAGTTGCAGGTGCATTGCTTCCATGTGAAAACATGGGTTCCTTTTTATATCACCATATTAAATGCTATTTAATTTAATGCACCTATACACTTGGTAAAAGGTGGAAGGCTCGGCCTTTCTAGCCTGGTGTTTTGTTCCACCTTTGCCCCCTAGTTTTGGCTACTAGTGTTATGTTCCATAATTGAGCGCTCCTAACACGATCGGGGTTGTTATGGGGACCCCCTTGATAATTTGTTTTAGATTAAAGCTGGTCTGGCAAGGCCCAACATTGGTACTACATTTTCCCAACATAATAATTCTGTTAAATTGAAATGCATAGGGAGTTAGCGCTACCCGAGGAGTAATTTTACATAAACAGGGGGGCCAGTGCTGATGGTGTTGGTCCCAAACGGTCTGCCTACGGGGCCACCGCGAGGAAACTCGAGGTTTGGCACTCGTAGCTAGTTCCATCCGTCGTGTCCTGAGAACGAGATACGCGGCTCCTATTGGGTACGTCGACACGTCGGGCGGCCTTGCTGGATTAGTTTTACCTTTGACGAGATATCTTGTGCATCGGGATTCCGATGATGCTTTGGGTAATCTCAGAGTTGAGGTTTTCCACTAGGGAATCCGACGAGATCGCGAGCTTCGTGATTGAGGATTTCTATGCGGCTTGTGGTAATTTGTGATGGACTAGTTGGAGCACCCCTACAGGGTTAAATCTTTCGGAAAGCCGTGCCCGCGGTTATGTGGCAACGTGGAAACTTTGTATAACACTGGTTCTAGATAACTTGAAGTTAACTTCATTAAAACTTGCCAACTATGTGCGTAACCGTGAATGTCTCTTTCGTGAGTTCCTTCTCCGATCGAGGACACGGTGGGGTTATGCCTGACGTAGGTAGGTGTTCAGGATCATTCATTTGTTCATCAGTAGTTCACGTCCGTTATGCGTAGATCATCCCCCTCTTATTTCTTGTACTCGTAAGTTTAGCCACCAAATATATGCTTAACCGCTGCTACAACCTCACCACTTAACCATACCTCAGCCATTAAGCTTTGCTAGTCTTGATACCTTTGGAAATGAGATTGATGAGTCCCCTGTGGCTCACAGATTACTGCAACACCAGTTGCAGGTACAGGTAAAGGTTACATGACGCGAGCGCGTTGATTGTTCATTTGGAGTTGCTTCTTCTTCTTCATCATCGATCTAGGATGGGTTCCAGGCCGGCAGCCTGGGATAGCAAGGATGGACGTCGTTCTTCTTTCTCGTTTGTTTTCGTCCGTAGTCGGACCCTGCTCTTACTCTTGATGATTATGTAATGTATTGATGTGACTCTGATGTAGCTTGTGGAGAGTGTAAGCCAACTCTGTATATATGTCTCTTCTTTTCAGTACATGTACTTGTAACGATATCCATTCTTGCGACACGACGAGATGCGCTTCTATCCCTGACGAGGCCTTCGTGCCAAATTGAGGATAGGGTCGCATCTTGGGCGTGACAACTTGGTATCAGAGCAGTACCGACCTAGGAGCCCCCTTGATTGATCGAACTTGGCCGACTCGAGTCTAGTGAAAAACTACTTTGAGTCTAGTTATATATCGGAGAGTAGGATTCTTTTTTCTCCTCTTCTATGCTCTGGTGAGGAATCTTGACGTAATAATTTAATTCTACTCCTCTTCTCACTCAAAAAAATTTTAGGATCACGCGGATATTTTTGGAATCTATATGACGCCGATGTGACGGAGTTCTGTCTTGGTGCCTCCTATCTGCTTTAAGTTTCAGGGGAGTTGAGCTCCAAGGGATTCTTGAGCACATCGTTATCATTCAGATTTCTTAATATCTCAGAACGAAGGATGTTCGTAATAGCTTCAATACTAGTAGTGGCGAGATAACCCCGATGTCCCCAGTAATGGTGTAGATTGTTCGGGAGTACTGCCATACTTTGTATCGTTGTGATCACGAGGGTCTGTAGTAGATGAAGGTCCGAGATTCTGGTTGTGTGTTGACGGATGTGATACAGGTGACAGGTTAGTATAGGAGTTGTGTGTTATTACTCCTTTTATCCGTGTACCAGATTGCATGACCAGAAATTTCGGGAATTCATAGGTGGGAATTCAAGTAGTTACTTATAGGATAATATTCCAACAAATGCATGATGTTAGGTTGGGGTTCGACATCTAGTGGATTCCTGTCCACGAAAATATCGGACGAAATCTTTCTCATGAGTTTGTTCTGGCTTGTTTCATAAGCCTCACCCTTTGTTTTGTTGGAATATGGTAATTCAAGTTGCTTCGATGTCAAGTGGTGATTTCAGATCTTTCCTAAGTGGTGTTCTCATATTTTTTATGAGAGTATTAATTCTTTTGTTCGTTCAATTGTCATATCAATTCTCGTCAACCGGAGTCGTCATGTCAATTCTTTTCCAACCGGTGTGTTTCTCTTCAAGTGAATTCAACCCTCTCCAATTTTCAAGATCGCTCTCTCATTTTATTCTGGAGTTCATCTCATCTAGCCCAAGTTGTCTTTGTTTTTCCCCACCCTCCCACCCTTTTTCTTCAGTGATTCAATTTTCATCCAAGAGTTTTCTTTTCATTGTTGCTTCTGCTATCTTTTATTCCGTGTCCTATCCGGTGGTTCATTGTGAAGATTCTTAGGAGATTCGTGTCATATTTATTCATTCTTGTCATCTTTTCCGGTGGATTCAATTCAACTATTCGTGTTCATTATATCCTATTCATCCTTGTTATTCATTCCGGTGTTGGAGATTCTTATCAACATATCCTGTTATTCATTCATCTCTTTTCTATCCGGTGTGGTGAAGATATCCTAGTAGTTTCTTGTTATCAATTCTTTCAATTATTTCGAGGTGCTCAACCTCATTATGTTTCATTTGTACGGTGCAATATCTCTTTTCTAAGCAATCTTTTCTAACGATGGTTTCTTTGAGTGGGCCCATAACCCACAGGTTTTTCCCAGGATCTTTTCTGGCTCTTGTAGTCTTTCCCGGAGTTCTCTAAATCTTTTCAACTATGATGTAAGTATGAATTTCATCAGTCTTATTCCTTCTTAAAAATCAATTTGAATTAATTCTCATATTTGGCTCAACCTTTCATTATTTCTTATTCCGGAGTGTCTCATTAAATCTTGGTGTTGTTCTCGTCATCATTCTCAGCTTGCAAATCTGAAGGAGTGTTTCACTCAAATCTTGGCCCATTCTCTTGAAGATTGTCATCTCAGCTTCGTGTTATCCTCTCATTTGTTCCAATCATGAGCAATCCCTTTCGTGCCATCCGGTGCTTCTCTGAGTTGTTTTTATTTCTCGTTCCTTCGAAGGCCATCATTTGAGAAGATTCTTCGTTCTCAGCTTTTAGCTTTCGTTCTCCAATTCTTCTCAATTGTTGTCTCTTCGTTCGTCTCTCGATTATCCGGTGCCTTGTTCAAGTTTTCTCTCAGATGGCTTATGATCCCTTTATTCTCTTGTTTCTCCATTAATTCGTGGTGTTCCCTTTTAATTGTGAATTCTTACCGGTGCTTCCTTCAATTATGCTTCAAGTGGTGCTTATCTCTCTATTTCTTCAAGGTTATCTCAAATAGAATAAGTTGTATGCTAAATCCGTTGCTTGTCATCAATTTAAATTGATGAAGGACAAGCATAACATAATTCTTATTCTTGTTCTTCCTTCTTCCAAGAGATTTCAATTGTTCTTCCGGAGTGGCTCGTTATGTCAATTCCTTTTTCTCAAGTGTTCTTAGCTTTTCTTTTGCGGAGTTCCAAGTTTCTCAAGTATCTCTTTGCGAAGATGAGTATCTCTTTGCAAAGTTGTATCTAAATCTTGGAAAGGTCATAATCTTATTCTCTTCTACCTTCATATCATTGCATCATTCATTTGTATACGGAGGTCCTTCATGGTGGTTCTTCAAGGTTTCAATCCTTTATCAAATGTTCTTCAAGATTCTTGTTGGAGAACCTCAAGTATCCTTTCTCTTGCATTTATATGCGCAATTGTTCTTCCTTTATCCTTTGAGGTGGTATTACATCATTCTTGTTAGTGTAGGAGCCTTGAAAAGTTTTCTTTCAAGTACGAGATAATTAAATCCACCAATTCTATGATCATGAGATATTTTCAACCCATGATTTCTTCATTGAGCTATCTTGGTTTGGATTTCACCTAAAGCTTTTCCTATGGATTGTGCTATCATGGTGCTTGTCTTTAATCTAAGTTCTCAATGCATCCTCTTGGTGTAAGATTGTCCATATCTTGTTGCTCCCAATCTATCCTTGTTCCTTTCAGTGGTTGGTTGTCACCTCATATTTGTTGAGATGATTTTTATAAGCCCACTACTATCTTCTTCTCCGTTGTTGGTTTTCCAACTACACTGTCAATTCTCTATCCGGAGGCTCTTCAATTCTATTGTGATGATAGTTGGCATTTTGTCTTCATTCTCTTCTTTCGTATGAGTTAGTTCCTATTCTATTGTTCCGGAGGCATTGTGATGTTGCTCTTTTGGGTCAATCTTGTTGTTCTATCAAGATCATGGTGTTCCCCTATTCTCTTTACTAGTTTGTTGTGCATATTGTCTAATTCTCCTACCTTTTCGAATTTTTGTCCCATTTTCCTACCGAAGTGCTGCCAAAATTTTCCGTGAATTCTTGCTTCCTTCTCATATCACTCCTCCTCGCTTTGCAACCTTCAGGGATCATTGTTTCACTCGTTTGTCAAAGAAGCGACTAAGTTTTTACCTCTTGTTCTTTCTCATCCTCTCCCCCTTTCATTCTTGGATCTCGGGGCGAGATCCTCTTATAGTGTAGGAGACTTGTGACAGCCCGATGCCGACGTTCCAGAAGATTCCCCTTCTATTCCGTTTTCGTCGTGTGATTTATTTTATTTGTCGCATCATGCGCATCATCTGCATTGCATCGGCATCTCCGTTGCCGCCAGTTTTCAAAACTTGCATTCGTTAGTAGTTGCCGGTTCTCGTCGTTGTCCGTTCTGAGTCCAACCGCACTCGCACGCGCCCGCGGCATCATTCGAAACCCTATTTTAAAAGTGTGTTGAAAACTTTCTCTGATCGGGGTGAAACTTGGCATGCGGTCGTAATTAGATATAGCTAGGCCGCCTGTCGAATTTCGTCGCGATCGGAGTCTGTCTGGTACCCGAACGGTCGACCGTAGCGGCACCGTCTTCGGTTATTCGTCGGACATTTACCGGTGTTTCAAAACTCGTTGCCGCGCCGCCCGTTCTCCCTCTCGTCTCCGGTTATCCCCTCTACACGGCTGCGTACCCGTTCCCGCGTTCGGAATCGTCCGAATCCGACCGCACGGTTGGACCCGGAACAAAATTCCGGCTAACCTAGCCTCCCCATTTGTCTATAAATATCCCCCCTTGCATTTTAGACAGCCTCTCTCCATCTCTCCTCGAAAACCGTGCAACCCCACGAAACCCTAGCCTCCCACCTGCTCTCTCGCTCCTCCCCAGCGCTGCCGGCCCGCCAAGCCCAGATCGGGCCCGGCCGAGCCCATCCACCGCCGCCGCCTTGCCCGAGGCATCCCCTCGCGCCTCCCCTGGTTCCCATCGCACTGCCGCCAGCCGCCGCGAGCGCCTCACCGCGCCGCCCCGCAGCAGCCAGTGGCCTCGCCGGAGCCACCACCGGCCGGAGCCCCGCCGCCTCGGACCCTGTCGCGCCGCCAGCAGCAGCAGCCCCGCCATGGTGCGCCGCCCTCGATCTTCCCTGGCAGCCGCCCCGGGGACCTCTGTGCGCCCCCTTCGTCGCATGTGCTTCGCCGCCGCTGCGCCGGAGCGCCCCCAGCTCGCCGCCGGTCGCCGCAGTCCGGCCCCGTCGCCGTCCGTGCTTCGTCGTCGCCTCCCCATGCCGATTCAGATCGAGGCGGGGAGTTGACCGAGCCGGCCTGGCTTGCCCCGCTCCTGGGCCTTCTTCCAGCGCCAGCCGGCCTTCGCCTCGGCCCAGGCCAGCGCCCCGACCGGCCCAACGCCCGACCTGCCTCTTCCTTCCCAGCACTTGGGCCGAGCCCATGGGTGAGCCACCCCTATCCCTCGCTCTTAGCACATGATTGCCATGTTGTGCCCCCTGTTCGGCCCGTAGTATTTAGCTATTTCTTTTCCCCCCTGCGATTTAGTTAATTTCAGGAATATTAGTTGTTTTTCAAACGTCCGTAGAATTTTAACCGTGCATCGGATCGCGACGTATTATATATGTAACTCGTGTAAAATTTTGTGTAGATTTTGATTTTACAACTTGCACACATATTTGAGGTGGTTTGACCCGCAGTTTGCCTAGAAATGCGTGTTGTCCTAATAGGTTTCGTCCCGTATTAAATTTTCGTGCGCGTCCGGATTGTTCAACCCCCGTAGATAAAATGCCTATGTTTTAGGAACTAATTTTCCATGTATTTTAGAGCGGTCATTTGTATTTTGTGTGTAGGGAATTGCCTCTAGTTTATTTTACCGTATATAGGTTATTTTCCCGCATTTATGTGTGACTTTATTTTGTTGCGCAACCCCACATATTTTATATGTTTCCGGGGTAGAAAAATCTGTGCAATTAGTTTTACCTTTTGAGCAAATTAGTTCGCGCGATATTTTGCTATGTTGCCCTCTTGTCTTTTTCGTAGGATTTATTTCGTGCTTCGTTTGACGGAGTTGTCAACTAGGGAGTTGTTCTTGGGTGTTTAGACTAGCCCCTGGTATTTTTGGTTGCAATAGAAATGCATGTTTAGGTGTGTTTTGATTGCCCTCAAGTTGCTAGAAATAGTGCTGATTTGGAGGTGCTGAAATATTTCTAAGTCTGGAATCTGTTATATTTTGTTGCTGTTTTGTTTAGCTTCTATCTTTTGATCTGTAGCTCTTTTGAGGTTGGTGCAATGGAGTTAGTTGTAGCCCTTGTGTTTCTCTAGCATGCTGTGCATTTTCATGCCATTTGGAGGCCTGTAGCTGTAGGTTTTGTTGCTGTTAATATTGCTTCAGATCGAAAACTGCACTTTCATCAGGTGAAATTTTCACCAAGTCTGAAATAGTGTGTGAGATGCCATTTTGTGTCTTCTTTCCCTAGTGATCCATGATGCCATGCTAGTTGTTGTTAGTTGTTTGTAGTATTGCTTCTTGCCCTCTTTCGTGCCATGCCTTGTTTGAGTTTATCGGAGTTGTGTAGCCCGCAGTTGTGGGGCGTGGAAAATGCTATGTGGCTGAATTTGGCAGATTGTAGTCATTTCTTGTTTTACTCGTAGTTGTTTAACCGTAGCTCCGATTTGATCGTGTCCTATATGAAACTTGCTTAGAATCTCGTGTAGTTTCATTTTATCTTGTTGGTTGTATGTTTTGAAGTGCTCGTGACCGTCGTTGCACACATACTGCATTCATGCCATCATATCTTGTGGTGCTTGTATCTTTTGTTCCGTAGCTCCGTTGGAGATGTTCTTTATGTGTAGATTGCTTGAAATGACGCGTAGAATCACGTGAACCTATTTGTTTTTCTGTTTAACAACTAATTAAATGCGTTAGTTCAGATCTGGACAGAATTGTAAATTAACTTGTGAGGTCGTTTTGGAGGTGCTATATGACATTTCCGACCTCATTTAAAATGCCTGGATAGGTAGTTTAATTGCGCTTCACCTCTTGCCAGGTTTAACCAAATTTAATATGGCCGTGTATCTAATCGGGATAGAACTAAATATTTAAACGCGGAGTTTCGTCAATATGCAACTCGTTGCATATTGAACTTCACTTAATGTGTAGTGTTTGATTGTGTGAATTGTCATGCCGTGACTTGCATGTATTCAGCTGCGCATGCATCATATGTGTTGTGCATCGTGTGGTGAATTCCGTGTGTTGGTTTGTGTTTCCGGTTTTCCTTCGTCTCGATAGAGTTCCGCAAGCGTGTCGGATGTGAGGACCCGTTCGACTACGTCGGTTCGTCTGCTTCACGGAGGCATTCTTCTTCCAAGCAGGATCTCAAGCAAGATGACCATTTCCCCAGATACCATTACTATCATTGCCATGCTAGTTTTACCGTTTCTATCGATTATGTCTCGTTGCCTACCACATGTTAAATATCAGCCTCACAACAATGCCATGATAACCTTCAACCTGTTCGACCTAGCAAACCACTGATTGGCTATGTTACCGCTTGCTTACCCTGTGTTAGTGTTGCTAGTTGCAGGTGCATTGCTTCCATGTGAAAACATGGGTTCCTTGTTATATCACCATATTAAATGCTATTTAATTTAATGCACCTATATACTTGGTAAAAGGT